>NC_090842.1:35795000-38295000 GCF_028021215.1 Eschrichtius robustus | reverse complement strand
ACACAAGTAATGAAGTTGAATCTGTGATTAAAAATCTTCCAACAAACAAGAGTCCAGGCACCAGATGGCTTCACAGGTAAATTCTATCAAACATGTAGAGAAGAGCTAACACCCATCCTTCTTAAACTCTTCCAAAAAATTGCAGAGGAAGGATCACTCCCAAACTCATTCTATGAGGCCACCATCACCCTGATACCAAAACCAGACAAAGATACTACAAAAAAAGAAAATTACAGACCAATATCACTGATGAATATAGATACAAAAATCCACAACAAAATACTAGCAAACAGAATCCAACAACACACTAAAAGGATCATACACCACGATCAAGTGGGATTTATCCCAGGGATGCAAGGATTCTTCAATATACGCAAATCAATCAATGTGATACACCATATTAACAAATTGAAGAAGAAAAACCATATGATCATCTCAATAGATGCAGAAAAAGCTTTTGACAAAATTCAACACCAATTTATGATAAAAGCTCTCCAGAAAGTGGGCATAGAGGGAACCTATCTCAACATAGTAAAGGCCATATATGACAAACCCACAGCAAACATCATTCTCAACAGTGAAAAACTGAAAGCATTTCCTCTAAGATCAGGAACAAGACAAGGATGTCCACTCTCACCACTATTATTCAACATAGTTTTGGAAGTCCTAGCCATGGCAATCAGACAAGAAAAAGAAATAGACGGAATACAAATTGGAAAAGAAGAAGTAAAACTGTCACTGTTTGCAGATGACATGATACTATACATAGAGAATCCTAAAAATGCCACCAGAAAACTACTAGAGCTAATCAATGAATTTGGTAAAGTTGCAGGATACAAAATTAATGCACAAAAATCTCTTGCGTTCCTATACACTAATGATGAAAAATCTGAAAGAGAAATTATGGAAACACTCCCATTTACCATTGCAACAAAAAGAATAAAATACCTAGGAATAAACCTACCTAGGGAGACAAAAGACCTGTATGCAGAAAACTATAAGACACTGATGAAAGAAATTAAAGATGATACCAACAGATGGAGAGATATACCATGTTCTTGGACTGGAAGAATCAATATTGTGAAAATGACTATACTACCCAAAGTAATCTACAGATTCAATGCAATCCCTATCAAATTACCAATGGCATTTTTTATGGAACTAGAACAAATCATCTTAGAATTTGTATGGAGACACAAAAGAACCCGAATAGCCAAAGCAGTCTTGAGAGAAAAAGACGGAGCTGGAGGAATCAGACTCCCTGACTTTAGACTATACTACAAAGCTACAGTAATTAAGACAATATGGTACTGGCATAGAAACAGAAACATAGATCAATGGAACAAGATAGAAAGCCCAGAGATACACCCACGCACCTATGGTCAACTAATCTATGACAAAGGAGGCAAAGATATACAATGGAGAAAGACAGTCTCTTCAATAAGTTGTGCTGGGAAAACTGGACAGCTACATGTAAAAGAATGAAATTAGAATACTGCCTAACACCATACACAAAAATAAACTCAAAATGGATTAGAGAACTAAATATAAGACCGGACACTATACAACTCTTAGAGGAAAACATAGGAAGAGGACTCTTTGACATAAATCACAGCAAGATCTTTTTTGATCCACCTCCTAGAGTAATGGAAATAAAAACAAGAATAAACAAATGGGACCTAATGAAACTTAAAAGCTTTTGCACAACAAAGGAAACCATAAAAAAGATGAAAAGACAACCCTCAGAATGGGAGAAAATATTTGCAAATGAATCAACAGACAAAGGATTAATCTCCAAAATATATAAACAGCTCATTCAGCTCAATATTAAAGAAACAGACAACCCAATCCATAAATGGGCAGAAGACCTAAATTGACATTTCTCCAAAGAAGACATACAGATGGCCAAGAAACACATGAAAAGCTGCTCAACATCACTAATTATTAGAGAAATGCAAATCAAAACTACAATGCGGTATCACCTCACACCAGTTAGTATGGGCATCATCAGAAAATCTACAAACAACAAATGCTGGAGAGGGTGTGGAGAAAAGGGAACCCCCTTGCACTGTTGGTGGGAATGTAAATTGATACAGTCACTATGGAGAACAATATGGAGGTTCCTTAAAAAACAAAAATAGGATTACCATATGACCCAGCAATCCCACTACTGGGCATATACCTAGAGAAAACCGTAATTCAAAAAGACACATGCACCCCAATGTTCATTGCTGCACTATTTACAATAGCCAGGTCATGGAAGCAACCTAAATGCCCATCGACAGATGAATGGATAAAGAAGCTGTGGTACATATATACAATGGAATATTACTCAGCCATAAAAAGGAATGAAATTGAGTCATTTGTTGAGACGTGGGTGGATCTAGAGACTGTCATACAGAGTGAAGTAAGTCAGAAAGAGAAAAACAAATATTGTATATTAACTCATGTATGTGGAACCTAGAAAAATGGTACAGATGAACCGGTTTGCAGGGCAGAAGTTGAGACACAGATGTAGAGAACAAACGTATGGACACCAAGGGGGGAAAACCATGGTGGGGTGGTTATGGTGGTGTGCTGAATTGGGCGATTGTGATTGACATGTATACAGTGATATGTATAAAATTGATGACTGATTTAAAAAAAAAGGAAAAAAAATAGGCAGAAGATCTAAATAGACATTTCTCCAAAGAAGACATACAGATGGCCAAGAAGCACATGAAAAGATGCTCAACATCACTAATTATTAGAGAAATGCAAATCAAAACTACAATGAGGTATCACCTCACCCTGGTCAGAATGGCATCATCAAAAAATCTACAAACAGTAAATGCTGGAGAAGGTGTGGAGAAAAGGGAACCCTCCTACACTGTTGGCGGGAATGTAAATTGGTACAGTCACTATGGGGAACAGTATGGAGATTCCTTAAAAAACTGAAAATAGAACTGCCATATGACTCAGCAATCTCACTCCTGGGCATATATCTGGATAAAACCATAATTTGAAAAGTTACATGGATCCCAATGTTCACTGTAGCACTATTTACAATAGCCAGGACATGGAAGCAACTTAAATGTCCAACAACAGCAGAACGGATAATGTGGTACATATATACAATGGAATATTACTCAGCCATAAAAAAGAACAAAATAATGTCATTTGCAGCAACATGGTTGGAACTATAGATTGTCATACTGAGTGAAGTAAGTCAGAGGATGACAAATATCATATGATATCGTTTATATGTGGAATCTAAAAAAATGGTAAAAATGAACTTATTTACAAAACAAAAATAGAGTCACAGATGTAGAAAACAAACTTATGGTTATCAAGGTGGGGGGGAGGGATAAACTGGGAGATTGGGATTAACATATATACACTACTATATATAAAATAGGTACCTAATAAGAACTTACTGGGCTTCCCTGGTGGTGCAGTGGTTGAGAATCTGCCTGCCAATGCAGGGGACACGGGTTCGAGCCCTGGTCTGGGAAGATCCCACATGCCGTGGAGCAACTAGGCCCGTGAGCCACAACTACTGAGCCTGCGCGTCTGGAGCCTGTGCTCCCAACAAGAGAGGCTGAGATAGTGAGAGGCCCGTGCACTGCAATGAAGAGTGGCCCCTGCTTGCCGCAACTGGAGAAAGCCCTTGCACAGAAACGAAGACCCAACACAGCCAAAAATTAATTAATTAATTAATTAATTTTTAAAATCCCCAAAACTTACTGTATAGCATAGGGAACTCTAGTCAATGGTCTGTAATGACCTACATAGGAAAATAATCTAAAAACGAGTGGATATATGCGTAGGTGTAACTGATTCATTTTGCTGTACGGCAGAAACTAACGCAACATTGTAAATCAACTATAATAAAAATTAACTTTAGAAAAAAGAAAAAGGAAAAAGAGCAAGGCAGGTAGCAGTAGAAAAAGAAAAAAAGGGAAACCTCTGAGTCAAAACAGAGTGGCTGCAGGGTTTTTTAAAAATGTATTTATTTTATTTATGTTTGGCTGTGTTGGGTCTGCGTGCGGGCTTTCTCTAGTTGTGGTGAGTGGGGGCTACTCTTCGTTGCAGTGTGCGGGCTTCTCATTGTGGTGGCTTCTCTTGTTGCTAAGCACGGGCTCTAGGTGCACAGGTTTCAGCAGTTGTGGCACATTGGCTTAGTAGTTGTGGCACGCGGGCTCTAGAGCACAGGCTCCGTAGTCGTGGCACACGGGCTTAGTCGCCCGGACCAGGGCTAGAACCCGTGTCCCCTGCATTGGCAGGCGAATTTTTAATCACTGTGCCACCAGAGAAGCCCATGGCTGCTGTTCTGATTTAATCCTTGTGATCATTAATATACATCTGAGGCCAGGCTTCCCACTTTCAGACTGCACCTTTAAATCACAGATACTTATCTTTAACTAGTTGCAACTCATTTAATTGCCTTTAGGAAAACGTAATGAAAAGTGGGACATGTTTCAGTTCGGAATTACAGCTACATTTTCTTTTTATTATTTGTTTTCTCTCTACAAAACCTAGAGTCCCAGAACCTATGAAATGATCTCTCCTGGATCCAGCAGCCAAATCGGTGCTTCAGAAAATAAGGTAATGTTGTGATTCTAAAGGCTCACACATCTACCGTGACATAATTAGACACAGCAGACGTGCCTTGGAACTCTAGTGACCGCTTAGGTCACACTCTCATTAAGCATTTGTTTAGAGGCTATAGGAAACTGGCCTTGGTGTGAGTTTTACAAAAGAGGAGGTTCCAATGAATTCCAAATCATAGCTTCATTTCAATCCCAGCAGGTTTCTTAAGGCTCAGAAACCTTCAGGAAAGCTTAAGAACAGTAACAATTTAGATATTTTTACTTTTTATTCATTCATTTATTATTCTATTAAAGCAGAGCTTGAAAACTCAGATGTCTACAGAAATGTAATGTAAACAGGCAAAGTGTGCTGAGTTATTCTTTCAACACTGACACAATTTGTTCAAGTAAAGACTATTCCTACATGTTTAATATGCTAATAAAGAAATAGTCTCACTCCCATTTTCTTGAAACATATGATTCTCAAATTCTTTCCTTTACTTCTGATAGAAACAAGGGTGCTCAGTTTGAGTTTCCTGAAAGGCAAAACCTGAGATAAATGTTTGAGAACAAATGGTTTCTTTGGGATGTGATCCTAGGACTCTCTGGTTGGGGGGTGAACGTGTAGGACAAGAAGGGAAGGAAGCCAATACAGGGTGTGCTATTAAGAACTGCGGGCAACTGTGGGCTCAACTTGCTGGGGACTCTGGGAGATGAAATGGAACATGCCTCAGAGAATTCCACCTGAGAGTCAAGGAGGCTGGGCTTCTTACCCCCCAGCTTCTTGTTATTGGTTCTGGGCCACTTGTAGGAGTGTTAACTTTCTAGCACTCTGGCCTGTCCTGCTGCAGCCATGACTGTTACTAAGCAGCCTTGGGCATAAGAGGTGAATGCAGAGGGGAAATATTTAGGGCACAAAAAGCAACTGCTATAAGTTCAGTAAATAAAACCAAAAGGACATGTATGAGGATAAATGACCACCTGATACTCAGTCTTATATCAGGGATCCCAAAGGGAGTGGGGAGGACTGGGACAGAGTTCCCAGTCAAGAATGGCAACCAGGGGTCATCTCCAGCTGATAGTTGCTATGCAGGAATGCAGGCTAGGTCTAGGTTTTCCAGATCTTCTCTTTTTTAAGAACGTTGGGAATCTGACTCTTGATGCAGCGTCTCCTGATTTTTAAATGTTGGAAACTGATGAAGAAAAAGTAGACTTCAGGCTTATAGAGATGTTACACAGATGTATAGCACTACAAGCTTATACATCTCAGGGCTGAATTTTCCCATACATGGCCAGTTTTCACCCTCCAATTTAAAGTTTTGTTTTAGTACTCATTCTGTGTTCAGAATTTTTCTGGGTGATATAGGGAGTTCAGAGGTGCCCTAGACCCAGCCCTGCTTTCAGGGAGCTTATGGATGGACTAGTGGGTGACGAAGACAATTGCAGAATGATCTGGAACATAGCAAATACATTTATGCAACAGATATAAACCAAAAGCTGTTGAGTTTGAAAATGCATAAGATTTAAAGAGAGAGAAACACCATTAAGCTCTTCATTGCTAAATTTAAAGACAGCCAAACAATATAAATTGACATTAAATGCTACTGTTCAACAAATATGGGTGCTTACTATGTGTAGAACACAGTACCATTTAATTCAAAAACCATGTTAAAGGTCAGAACATCAGGCAGAAGGAGAAATGTTTAGCTTACATCAAAATTATGATGCAGGTGAAGCTTACCTTTTTTTTCTTGGTATTTTTTATTTTACTTTAATTTTTTAACATCTTTATTGAGTATAATTGCTTTACAATGGTGTGTTAGTTTCTGCTTTATAACAAAGTGAATCAGTTATACATATACATCTGTCCCCATATCTCTTCCCTCTTGCATCTCCCTCCCTCCCAACCTCCCTATCCCACCCCTCTAGGTGGGCACAAAGCACCAAGCTGATCTCCCTGTGCTATGCAGCTGCTTCCCACTAGCCATCTATTTTACATTTGGTAGTGTATATATGTCCATGCCACTCTCTCACTTTGCCCCAGCTTACCCTTCCCCCTCCCCATATCCTCAAATCCACTCTCTAGTAGGTCTGCATCTTTATTCCCGTCTTCCCCTAGCTTCTTCCAACCATTTTTTTTTCTTGTTTTTCTTTTTTTTTTTTAGATTCCATACATATGTGTTAGCATATGGTATTTGCTTTTCTCTTTCTGACTTACTTCACTCTGTATGACAGTCTCTAGGTCCATCCACCTCACCACAAATAACTCAGTTTCGTTCCTTTTTATGGCCGAGTAATATTCCATTGTATATATGTGCCACATCTTCTTTATCCATTCATCTGTCGATGGACACTTAGGTTGCTTCCATGTCCTGGCTATTGTAAACAGAGCTGCAATGAACATTTTGCTACATGACTCTTTTTGAATTATGGTTTTCTCAGGGTATATGCCCAGTACTGGGATTGCTGGGTCATATGGTAGTTCTATTTTCAGTTTTTTAAGGAACCTCTATACTGTTCTCCATAGTGGCTGTATCAATTTACATTCCCACCAACAGTGCAAGATGGTTCCCTTTTCTCCACACCCTCTCCAGCATTTATTGTTTGTAGATGTTTTGATGATGGCCATTCTGGCCGGTGTGAGATGGTATCTCACTGTAGTTTTGATTTGCATTTCTCTAATGATTAATGATGTTGAGCATTCTTTCATGTGTTTGTTGGCAATCTGTATATCTTCTTTGGAGAAATGTCTATTTAGGTCTTCTGACCATTTTTGGATTAGGTTGTTTGTTTTTCTGATATTGAGCTGCATGAGTTGCTTGTATGCTTTGGAGATAAATCCTTTGTCAGTTGCTTCATTTGCAAATATTTTCTCCCATTCTGAGGGTTGTCTTTTCGTCTTATTTATGGTTTCCTTAGCAGGATAGAAATTTAATGCACAGAAATCTCTTGCATTCCTACACACTAATGATGAAAAATATGAAAGTGAAATTAAGAAAACACTCCCATTTACCACTGCAACAAAAAGAATGAAATATCTAGGAATAAATCTACCTAAGGAGACAAAAGACCTGTATGCAGAAAATTATAAGACACTGATGAAAGAAATTAAAGATGATACAAATAGATGGAGAGATATACCATGTTCTTGGATTGGAAGAATCAACATTGTGAAAATGACTCTACTACCCAAAGCATTCTATAGATTCAATGCAATCCCTATCAAACTACGACTGGCATGTTTCACAGAACTAGAAGAAAAAAATTCACAATTTGTATGGAAACACAAAAGATCCCAAATAGCCAAATCAATCTTGAGAAAGAAAAATGGAGCTGGAGGAATCAGGCTCCCTGACTTCAGACTATACTACAAAGCTACAGTAATCAAGACAATATGGTACTGGCATAAAAACAGAAACATAGATCAATGGAACAGGATAGAAAGCCCAGAGATAAACCTGCACACATATGGTCACCTTATCTTTGATAAAGGAGGCAAGAATATACAGTGGAGAAAAGACAGCCTCTTCAATAAGTGGTGGTGGGAAAACTGGACAACTACATGTAAAAGAATGAAATTAGAACACTCCCTAACACCATACACAAAAATAAACTCAAAATGGATTAAAGACCTAAATGTAAGGCCAGACACCATCAAACTCTTAGAGGAAAACATAGGCAGAACACTCTATGACATACATCACAGCAAGATCCTTTTTGATCCACCTCCTAGAGAAATGGAAATAAAAACAAAAATAAACAAATGGGACCTAATGAAACTTAAAAGCTTTTGCACAGCAAAGGAAACCATAATCAAGACAAAAAGACAGCCCTCAAAATGGGAGAAAATATTTGCAAATGAAGTAACTGACAAAGGATTAATCTCCAAAACATACAAGCAACACATGCAGCTCAATATCAAAAAAACAAACAACCCAATCCAAAAATGGGCAGAAGACCTAAATAGACATTTCTCCAAAGAAGATATACAGATTGCCAACAAACACATGAAAGAATGCTCAGCATTATTAATCATTAGAGAAATGCAAATCAAAAGTACAATGAGATATCATCTCACACCGGCCAGAATGGCCATCATCAAAACATCTACAAACAATAAATGCTGGAGAGGGTGTGGAGAAAAGGGAACCATTTTGCACTGTTGGTGGGAATGTAAATTGATACAGCCACTATGGAGAACAGTATGGAGGTTCCTTAAAAAACTGAAAATAGAACTACCATAGGACCCAGCAATCCCAGTACTGGGCATATACCCTGAGAAAACCATAATTCAAAAAGAGTCATGTAGCAAAATGTTCATTGCAGCTCTGTTTACAATAGCCAGGACATGGAAGCAACCTAAGTGTCCATCGACAGATGAATGGATAAAGAAGATGTGGCACATATATACAATGGAATATTACTCGGCCATAAAAAGGAACGAAACTGAGTTATTTGTGGTGAGGTGGATGGACCTAGAGACTGTCATACAGAGTGAAGTAAGTCAGAAAGAGAAAAACAAATACTGTATGCTAACACATATATATGGAATCTAAAAAAAAAAAAAGAAAGAAAGAAAATGGTCGGAAGAAGCTAGGGGCAAGATGGGAATAAAGTTGCAGACCTACTCGAGAATGGACTTGAGCATACGGGGAGGGGGAAGGGTAAGATGGGACAAAGTGAGAGAGTGGCATGGACATATATACACTACCAAACGTAAAATAGATAGGTAGTGGGAAGCAGCCGCATAGCATAGGGAGATTAGCTCGGTGCTTTGTGCCCACCTAGAGGGGTGGGATAGGGAGGGTGGAAGGGAGGGAGATGCAAGAAGAAAGAGATATGGGGACATATGTATATGTATAACTGATTCACTTTGTTATAAAGCAGAAACTGACACAACATTGTAAAGCAATTATACTCCAATAAAGATGTTAAAAAATAAATTAATTAAATAAACAAATGGGACCTAATGAAGCTTACCTTTGACACTTTGACATACCACATGTTCCTTTCTGAAGCCACTTCCACATCAGGAATTTGGTCACCTCATGGCTCAACCCCTGCTAGTTCCATATCTCCCCCTGCCTCAGAGAAGGTCCCCAAACTGGGTCCTCAGATCCAACAAAGGCCTGCAGGTTTCAGGCACTGTCTTGAAAACCATTACATGCCCTCCCAGGATGCATGCACAGGACAATCCACTGGAGTACAGGACAGAAACATTAGAAATAATAAGAAAAAAATGTTTACTAATAGTTAATGCATGATTGTCCCTGAATCCCTCTCCCAGGTTGTCAGATGGCACATGTCCTATGCATTCCATGAGGTACCTTGAGAGGAATGAAGAGTTTCACAGATCGGAACTGAGTGTTCCTTCTGCAATTTACTTGTGCTTGGTTAGTGGATTTGAGGATAGTAATATCTTGTTTTAGTCAAAACAATACTGACCAATGAACAGAAGGCTTAAGTAGTTTCCTACAGAGAAACTGCAAAATGGAGATAATACTGATGAAGTGAGAAGAAGGGATCAATAAGAAAATGGGGTGACAGAATTCCATCTCCTAGTTTGAGATCTTTGTCAGCCACATTACGAGGCTAAAATCATGATTATCTAATTAGATCGGTCAAAAAATCAACAAAAACAAACAAAACAATCAGTAGGTTTTTTTATATATACTGTCATTAATGATAAGCCTCACCCTAAGGGTCAATGGTGCCTTCAGCTATTTGCTAAAGATAGAACATATTTATAATTTATAAATAAATACTGATATATTGCGGGGGGGCATGCTCCAAAGGCTTTACTAATGGACTGTATGATGAAACTCAGATATCGCTGAGCTAAATAACTAAATTTAATGTGAACAAATTAATGAAAACAATATAAAAGAAAAAATTCTATAGCAGGTTTATTTCATCATGAGGTCCAAAAGACAGAATTTATTACATATATTTAACCTATAAAGCAAAATAGGAAAGAGAGGAAAACTATTGATTGTCTCATTATAGAAAACAGACAAGCACATAAAAGCAGGATTTTGTCAGAGTTCAAGCCAGTCTCTGAAAAATGTCATAATGAAATCCACCTGCACCCAATTAGTGAGCTTGGCCCTGACTTGGGGAGGTTGGTGAGTTGATGCAAGCAGAGAGGCCATACACACTGGGTCCTATTTTCCACAGTACCTTCCCCAGGTAAGTGCCTGACTCTAGGCAAAGAAGCACATTTGCTGTAGAATCCCGGGACACACTACATTGGGAGGAAGCGCCCCCCCTGCACCAGGCTTTAGCTGCCTCGCCCATCCTGCTGACTGGCTCTGTAAGGCTGGTTAACTTTTCAGTTTGAATCATGCACACAAGTTCATCTGAGTGTTTGACAGCCAAATGCCTATGCCTAGCTGTCACAGTAGCTCGGAGCCAGATTGTGCAGCTGAATGGAACTTGAAATGACTTTTCAAAGACGGGACTCCAAGTTTCTTTAACCTGTTTGTTCTCTTTTCTCAGCTTAACAGAAAAATGGTTTCCCATTCTCCTTCTATATTTGTACATTTTTCTCTCATCTGCTGAAATCTTACCTGTAAAACAGCAAAGGCCAAGAATAATCCCCAAGAAAAAGTATCTAATTTCAAAAAACTTACAAGTATTGTCTGTGTACATTAGTACATTAAAGGTCTGTGTCTCTTTATTATCCAACAAACAAAAAAAAAGTTTAATAATCTCATGACTCCCTAGGGGAATTATCTCCAGCAGAACCCAAATACAAAGAGAGGAGGAGCTGGCTCAGGAGGTCTGATTAAGTCCCATTGGTCATCTCTCCTATCTTTTAATGGATCCACTCAATCAGAGCCCAGAAAAGAGGCACTGACAACTACAGGCCCACAAGGCTCATGCCATCCTTATGGTTCTCTGATTCTCTAAAATCCGTTTTTTAGCAATTTCCAGAGATTCTGAATTTTGACATAATTGTTCGCTAAAATGCTGCAGAATTCCATTGTTTAAAATCATCTGAAAAGAAATTAGCAAGTTGTGACCACGTTTTACAATATGATTTCTTGACAAGTACTTTTGTTCCTTCTGTTTAGTTTTGAAGACTTATCTTCCTTAAAAGAAGCAAGGTTTAACAAATATTCTGTACTAAAATTATTGAGTGCCCCCTCCCGCTTCCTGCTACCTTTGAACTTCTCAAGTACCAGATTTGTGTCTTGATCATCTTTGTATCTATCATCTCTCGAGAGTGACAATTGCCTAAGAAATGTGCAAATATGAAGACAGAATGAATGGGTAAAAAGTTGATTTCTATCTCAGAATATCTCGTTAGGTACATCATAGTAAGAGAGAGAACACAAACTTGAAGTTCATCCCAACCCGGGCTCTAAGTATACACCTTGGGCAGGTTACTTAACCTCCCTGAATTTCTGTTTCCTCATCTTTAAAATAGAGATGATAACAGTGCTTACCTCACAGGGTTGTTGTGATAATTAAATAAGACAATGCATGTAATAGCTTTCCCTGATTCAGCCCAACTTCCTATCCACCTCTGCCCTCCCACCAGAACCCACTCTTTGCGGAGGTGACTGCAGGTGTGATAACGTCAGCTTATGAAAAGGGCAACAGGGCCAATCCTAGGGAGCCAGGCCATGGGGCACTGAGGGTTGGGAGAAAAGACATTTACTGCTTCAATCTGCTCACCCTTGTATTTTTTATTTTTTTATCTTTTAGATGGCAGATATTTGTTTTGAAGGATATGGACAATTTAAATCAGACTACATTTTGTATTATATAAATACAGTCATCCCTCAGTATCTGGGTGGGGGAGATTAGTTCCGGAACCCCATGTGAATACCAAAATCTACAGATGTTCAAGTCCCTTATATATGATGGCTTAGTATTTACATGTAACCTATGCACATTCTCCCTTATACTTTAAATCATCTCTACATTACATATAATACCTAATACAATGCATTGTAAATGCTATGTAAATAGTTGCTGGAATACAGCAAATTCAAGTTTTGCATTTTAGAATGTTCTGACATTTTTTTTTTTCAAACATTTTTGATCCACAGTTGGTTGAATCTGCAGATGTGGAACCCTTTGGTACGAAGGAGTGACTGTAGATCAAATTATAAACCTTTATTATTATTATTTTTTTTCTTTATTAATATCATTGAAAATTATTGTACAACTGAGGTCTAAAGGGGAAACTTACTTTCTCTCTCTTGTATAAGAGGTTAGTTAATTATGTCACAAAGAGATTAAATAACTTCCCTGAGATTATATAAATCTCATATCCTTATCTAACACAGAACTTTTAAATGGGGATAATATTAACATAATGGGACAAGCTTGAGAATGAAACTGGATAATTTATGTCACGTATGTATACAGTATATCACATACCTCAATAAATGTCACTTCCCTCACTCACCACCAAATAAGCCCTCCACCCATGGTCCCTCCAATATTTCCTCACATGAAGGATTGTGCTCACCATTTTAAACTTCTTACCCAATGGGCCTGTTTGCAGGCTGATACAATATCTGCCCCAGCCTCTGTCCCAGTCCTGTGCCATTCCTGGCACAGAGGGTGGACAAGGCAGAGCAAGGCCTCAGCTCTGGGGTGGCCCAGGTCTCACCCAGCACAGCAAGCTGACCATCAACCAGCTACCACTTGGAAGTGGGCCCACTGGTCATGTCTTCATGCTGAAACTAGTCACAGTGGTCAGAGAGACATGGCTCACTGAGCTGAGAGAACAGAAAGAGTGGTTCTCTCCCCCAAATTGGGTGCTTTTACTAAAAGACAAGGTAATGGCTGCTATCTGCCCCACCCAGCTCCAGGGACCAGGCAAGAGTTGCACAAAGGGAGATCTCAGGCAGAAGCCAAAGAGGCCGTCTTCAGAGAGGTCCCCTGGACCCTGAGGCAGCCCTGCCTCTGATGTTGGGTTGGACAAACTGTGAGCCATAATGGAGACGAGGGGATCAATTATCTGTGGAGGAAAATGAGACTGGGCTTTGAAAGCCCATGGTGGCAATCTCTTGAGCAACGTGCCAGCACTCTTCCCACAGGTCTTGAGAGCACTGCAGGCAGTGGGCAGTACCCTCAAGGGCCCTGGCTTCCAGGGAGGAAGAGAAGACAATAATGAGGGGGCTGTGTACGCAGTCAGAAACCCCAGCTGAGATTCAGCATAAATCAGGAGGGGACAAATACATCTGAATTTTTTATTCCACCATCGTCAATTAATTCCTCTTCCCAAGGGAAGGTAGGGCTATACACTGTATATTTTTTTCTTGCTGTCCCACCTCCTGATCCCAGGGCCTATCTGAGTGGTAGTGACTCCAGTGACAATAATAGCTGTCATTTACTGTGTACTGTGTGAGTACTTTCGTTATCTCATTTAATTGTCTCTGCAATCTGAAGTAGATACTACTTTATTCCTAGTCTATAAGATGCAAAAATGGAGGCTCAGAACGGTAAAGTGACTTGCTCAAGATAAGCCAGCCAAGAAGCAGCAGAGCCCACTTCCTCTCCAGATCTGTCTACCTAGCAGTCTCTGCTCTCACCGGTTGACTGTGCCACCTCTCGACAGAACTGCCCAGCATCTCTGACATGACCCTCTCCTCTGTACAATCTTAAAAGATGCTTCATTTCCAGTGAGACTGGCCTCCAGAAAAGGAAACCTGAAAGGATATGGGCCTCTCAACAGGGACAGAAATGAAACTGCCTTGCTCGAGGAGGTAAGGACAGACGTCACTGTGCAGGCAGTGACCACGCCAGGGAGGCATGTTGGGGAACTGCTTCCCACCTCTCTTGGTAGGACAAGGGTGGGCCCTTCACCCCTGTGTCTTGTTATGGAGAGAACAAACGGCTCTTCTTTCTAACAAGGCTAACTAATTGGGGAAGGAGCCGTCTCCAAGCAACTAAGACTTTGAAAAAGTAATTGAAGTTCCAACTGGACAGCAATTGGGGGTGGGGAGGTGTGGTATTGCATCTTGCTAAAAAGGAATTATGACAATTAACCCAAATAGAAACAATTTTTTCCTCCATTACAACCTTCAAATTAAAAACCACTCTACTAAATGGATTTAAGGACACGGGGAGGGGAAGGGTAAGCTGGGATGAAGTGAGAGAGTGGCATTGACATATATACACTACCAAATGTAAAATAGATAGCTAATGGGGCGTAGCCACATAGCACAGGGAGATCAGCTTGGTGCTTTGTGACCACCTAGAGGGGTGGGATAGGGAGGGTGGGAGGGAGACGCAAGAGGGTGGGGATATGGGTATATATGTATATGTATAGCTGATTCACTTTGTTATACAGCAGCAACAAACACAACAATGTAAAGCAATTATACTCCAATAAAGACGTTAAAAAAACCACAACACTCTACTGTAATGATTTATTCCATTTTCACAGGTGCACTAATAATTGCACTGAAGATAATGGGGTCCATGTAAGATAACAGGAAGAACTGCCCTGGTTCTAAGTGCTTATTAATGAACAATACTGCATAGTCCATTAAGGCCCAGGAAAGAACCATGGCAGCCAGTGATTGGTGGGCGGGTCACAGGATCTAATTTTTGTTACTGGTCAGTAAAAGCAGGAAGAAAAGCCTCCTCAAATGGGAGGGAAGGAAATTACAGATTTGATAAAAATTAATCACCTTTGAGCTTGCAAGCCTTTTCAGTTGAGGCTTTGGTTAGTGTGGGTGACAGCGCTTTCTGCCTGCTACTTGGCATGCGGTTATCGGGAGCCATTTGTAACACTCCCATTTTGTCTGTGAAAAGGCATTTTAATTGAAAAATCATTTACCCATAAAATTATTATCATCAATACACATTTCACCAAAGCCCTACATTATGACCATAAAACAATTTGTAAGCTGATTCATTTTACCCACTAAATCACTTTACATTACGTTATGAACAGAATGATTAAAGGCAACTTAGCATTTTGCTGGCAAAGTAATTACATTATTATGCATTTCATCCACACAGATACTTATACTACTGAGTCCATTTGTCTTGTTGACAGAACATCTATATGTATTGGACAGAGTGCATTTTATTTAGTTGATGAGATTAATTTTATTCAGCAAATGCTTTTAAACTTAAGCTAATTTTTTTTTTTGTCACAGGAATAGATTTGATTATGAGACAAAATTAACCTTGGCTACATGATCTGTACTCATAAAATTTCTCCAAACAACCTACGCAAGTATGCAAACAAAGTAAGTAAACAAGTAAGTGAACAAAAACAGGGAGAAAATAATGGACAAGATCAAAACAAAAGCCTTAAAAAAATGTTCCTATTGAGTCTGTTTCTTAACTCTTCTATGTATCCGGGTGGTAGAGGGAGGATAAAATCCAAACATATCTTGAAAATGTGGGGGTGGAAATGATGGTGGAAGAAGATGGGCTCTTCCACTCTGAATAATTTTTCTGGGAAAAGGGTGAGCACAGAGAGTTCTTAAAAAGATCCACCCCAGCTGCTTGAGCAGCTTGTCAGCTAGTGTCTGTATATCACTGACTTCCTTCAGTGCCAAAACGCTCTGCCATAAGAGGTGCCCAAATGGGTTTCCTAAAACCAACATGAAGACCAGAAAATGACTTGTGGGCATGTGGGGCTTCAAGCCCACCTGTTTGCCCCTGGAAGTTCTAAGCTTTGAAGTGCAGAATCTTTCCTACCCAAGGCCAGCCTCTTTGCCCAGGACCTCAGCAGCCACCAGGGGGCAGGAAATCACGTTCTGGTGCCTCTGACGCCCCCGCAGTACAGCGCTGAGCATGCAGCAGTCATTCCAGAATGACTCTGGATTCATTCACCCTTTATTCAACTTATATTTTCTGAGCACCTTACTCTGTTTCATATGAGATTCAGGGGTGAACAAAGCTCTACCCTGAGGGGTCTGACCATCTGCTGGAGGCATCAGACAAGTGTAAGGAGAAGATACGGTGTGGGGAGAGAATCCCTGGAAGTGAGGGAAAGTTCTGTAACTGATTGTGGTGGTGCTTAGAGTAATCTTTATTAAAGAAAGAACATTTCTTTAACATTGTTAAAGAAAAAACATTTATTCTTTACACTTGTTTAAATGATAAGACAGACTTTATTCAGGGGGACTATCATGATAGAAATTGGGACTACTAAAATGACTTTTTGCTGTAGGGGAAAGAGATTGAGCTCAACTCTGAATATAGCAAAGAAAAGTAGGAGTTTATAGCCAAGGAGCAGGGTTGGGGAGAGGCAGAGCATTAATGGATGGAAAATTACTAAAAGGACACATCAAGTGTAAAGGGAGGGAGATTCTTGCTGAAGGCTGGTCAGTGTGATCAGACATCCCCCAGGGGGTGTTGAGAGGTGAGGAATTTGGTCAGATATCAAGGGTTATCAGGTAGGGAGGGTGGGGAATTCTGGTTAAACTGACTTAGCAGGATTCTTGCTAACATTGGGCTCTTTAGAACATGTCCAAGGATAGGGCCTAGTTGAAAAGACCTCAGAGGAGCATGACTAGAATTTGGTCAAGGAGGGAGTCTTTATCGCTATACATGTGATAAAATGTCATATAACTACACACAGAAACATACACACAAATGAGTGCATGTAAGAACTGGTGAAACCAAGTAAGATCTGTAGTCCAGTAGTTAACTACATCATGCTAATGTCAATGTCCTGGTTTTGAGAATGTTCTATAGTTACATAAAATTGTTCTATAGTTCTATAAAATTGTTCTATAGTTATAATAATTGTTCTATAGTTATAATAAATATATATAATTGTTCTATAGTTATATAAAACCATTGGGGGAAGCTGGATGATAGATATATCTCTCTGTACCATTTTTGCAACTTCTATGAATCTATAACTATTTCCAGATAAAATCACAGAAAAAATATTGTGTCAGAAGCACTGTGATGAAGGAATAGAGAATGCTGTAGAAGTACAGAGAAATGCTTGATTCTTGGGGGCTACAATGAAAACTCCCTGAAGGAAAACATATCTTCCCAAAGGCAATAGATTTAAATGCCAAGAGGATCAGGCAGGAGGGGAAAATAGTGAAGCCTGGGGTTGCCAGAGCTAGGAATGGAGGCAACTGAATATAATCCCAGTCTCAAGGCATTCAGATTGAAATTATTTTAAAAGGCTGGCAAAGCTCTGGATAAGCTGAGACTTAAAGGACACTTAGGACAAAGGGGTGTCAGGAGATAGGAAAAAGAGTCCTTAAGGCCTGAGGAATTCTGGAAGGACAAGGGGAAGAACCTACTTTGCAGTCATATGACCACAGGGCACCTTCTGTGGGTGGAGTGTGGAGGGAGCTGGGCTACAGTGGTGATGGCATCACAGCAGGGTCTTTGTTGCCCTTCTTGGTTCACTGGCTCCACTGGACTCACAGCACTCATGTCTCCATGTTTCTCCCCCACAAAACACATACATCTTATTCTCCCAAGACTCTGCCAGGTGGTGCCAGTTTTCCTCAGGAGAACTGCCCCCCATGCCCTCACCTAACCTGCATGTCTTAAGGGTGGAATATTGGACCCCCCAGCAAGCTGGCAGTATGTGTAGTTGAGAGGCTTTTGTCCATCAGCTCCCCACTCTAATCCATCTATCCAAATCACATATATCATCTCAGACAATTGACACTCCATGAAATGCCTACCCAACCTCATCATGCCAGGAGATTTTCTTTCTTTCTTTTTTTTTTTTTTTTTACACAGAGTAATCTAGCTTTTCTGCCTTATTATAAAAACCATCCATGTGTAGACAAAAGCTGAATAAGACAGCAACTCATTTATACATTGTAAAAGCAACATAGTCGAATGCTCATGGGGTCCACTGGGAAAGGTCTGGGGGGTCTACAGCACCAGATAATAAGAAAATTGACAGTTGATTGTACTGGGTGTGCAGCTTGATGTACCTTGGCATAGAACACATACAGCAGCCCCATGGAGGCTGATACTATACTCATGCTCATTTTACAGATGAGGAAGTGAATGCACAGCAGGCTAGACAGCTTGCCCAAGGGCACATGCCCAGCATCCAAACCAGGATCTGTTTGACTCCATTCCACCGAAGAATCAGCTCCTCGGTTGTCATCCACGAGCAAGTATTGGTCATTTCCCCACTCTCCAGCCTGGAACTAAGGGAACCTGAAGTAGACAGAGTTTAGGTCCCTGCAATTCATCCAGACACATCTTCCTTACCTTTATGATACACCTGGAAGGCAAATGCCCTCACTTGGTCAAGGAAATCCCTTGTACCAAGGGCAAAATCCCTCAGTACCCCTTGGTCTTTCTGGAGACATATGGAAGCTTTTCAACAGTCACATTAATGCAATCTTGGGTGATATTTCTCTCACTTAAGAAAACAAATGGGGAAAAGGGCTTTTACTTACAGTATATTAAGTTACTTCAAATTACTAGAAGCCATTTTGCCAATGGGTTTTCCTGGCAAATTTGAATATGGATAAGGACGTTTTACTCATCTGCCTGACACTTTCATAAAATACTCTCCAAATGGAATGCCAGCAAGCAGAGCAGCATATATTTTCATCTCCAGTGTGGGTTTTTTTATGAAATGTAAGCACCACATTATTACTGATCCCTGGAAAAATACGTCATAATGAGTCTTGAAGAATTTATAAAGTTGAAAATTAGGTTTTAAAGGAAAGTATGCTCCCTCTGTCCCATCTCCATCATTGAAAAATTAAATGAGAAATTCCAAAATCCAAACTCATGAACAAGAGGCATTCTGTGAGTCTAATTAGATGTATTGTAGTCTTGATTTTCATGGAAATAAAAGCAGTCATCATAGAAAGAATTGCACAGTTATATGTGAAAATAGTTTTGTATAAGTAGTGACTAAGTCTTCATGACACCAAACCATCTGGTTAATGCATTCAGAGGTCTAGTCCGTCACTCACACATTGGACAGATAAGACAATGAAGGTGAAAGTTTTCTACAAATCACTGCTGCCAGGGGGTTTAGAGACATCAACCCTGGTTACTTATCAGCATCATCGGAAGTGTATGTTAAAAACAAAATGCCTTGGCACCATCCCCCAAAATTCTGGTTTAGTGACCTTAGTGTAGGATCGAGGAATTTGCATTTTTATGAAGCACTTAATCCATTCACATGCAGATGGCCCTGATCGGGGTACCACTGATCTATACACTGTGCTTTTTGCTCAAATACTTAACTTATTTGGGAACACAAGACCACAGATGCCCTGTCTCTGTCCTAACCCAACCTGCCAATTTCCACCCATTTTGAATTTCTACACTTGAGTCTATGATCATTGAAGAATATGATCTTACATTATTTGTGCGCTTAGTATTTAAAATATCTTTCCTATGTCTTCTCATCTTTAAAAAAAAAGAGATACCAATAGTGCCTATCTTATAAGATGTTAATAAGAATTAATAAGATAATGCAATAAAGAGTTTACACAGGACTTGGGACACAATATATGTTTAATAAATGTTGGCTATTATATTGTTCTTGTTTCTGAGCCATCATATAAGAGGAGGCATTCACTGTCTCCACTGCAAAGGAGCATTCATCCAGGATAGATAAATTGCTTAACTTTGTGTAAGACCCAGGAACTTTCGTAATTTCTGCCATATGGAGTTCTGCTGAAAACCAGAGTGCACCTTTGCTTATCTTTCAGACTTGACATGCGACTTTAGTCCACAAATTCCAAATCCCTACCTTCCTGGCCACTCACAAAGGGCCCACCAAATATTCAAGCATATTTCCAATATCCACTTTATTCATAATAGAAAAAAATTGGAAAAAATGCCTATCAGCAGGAGAATGGATAAATTTAGTATATTCATCTAATGGCATATGACATGGAAAATAAGAAAGGATAAACTATTGACATACAGTAACATGGATAATTCTCACAGATTTTAAGTTAAACAAAATAAGCCAGACACAAAAGAATACATACTGTATGATTCCTTTTACGTAAAGTTCAGAAACTGGCAAAACTAATCCATGGAGATACAATTCAGGACATGATTATCTCTAGGGCTTATTAGTTGGGAAGAGACAAAAAGGGAAGCTTCTGTGGTGCTAGAAAGGTTTTATGTCTTTTTCTGGTGGTGCCTACAAAGATAAAAATTAATTCAGCTGTATATTTAAGATCAGTGCAGTTTGTAAACTTTACCACATGTATTATACTTTAATTAGAAAAATTTAAAGCATAAGATGCATTTTAATGCTGGTTTTAAGTGAGATTTTACACCCTTTTAAACTTCTCTGTGTGTGAGCCTCAGCTCCCCTTTGAAGCAGAAGTGGTCCAAAGTTGATGATAGGAACAGGCAGAATGAGAAGATTTTCTTGTCTCATCTTCTCCCTCAATTTCCCATTCACTCTCCCCTCACTGTTTCTAGCCTTGTTTTCAAAGCAGCAAACAATTATTTCATGTTCATTAATCGGATCTTTCCACTGCCTGATTTATCTGACAAAGCAGTTTTTTTTTTTTTCCTGAATACCTAAATCGAATTTATTCCTTTTCGATGCTGGCCAATTACTCCTTCTCCTAGCACCCTGTCCAGCACACACAATGAATCGTACTTGGCTCAAAGTTGAATGCAGTTTCCTTCCAGAAGCTAATCAGGGAATTGCATTTGTTTAGCCTTCTGACAACCCAAATCGACCATAGACCCTCTGATGACTTATTAAATAGCCAAAGTAATGGGCTTGAAAATTTTGCCTCAGGAAAGATTTCCAGCTGAAGTTAAGGAAAGTAATAAAAGTCTCCTTTTATCCATCACAGAGTTGTATCCCTGTTGACTTCATTCAAACCTTGACTCATCTCAGAGGCTTTCCAGAAGAAGTAGTCTGAGCTGGAGTCTCAAAATCTGTCTGCTTTCTGGGGAAAGTAGGCCCACCTGACCAGCTGCCTCTATCATGGCAGGTATGGCCCCTGCAGTTCATTCATTTACTCACTCATTCATTCACTTAAGAAACATTTATTGAGAACCTATTACACTCTGTGTAAACAGCAAACAAAACAGAGTCTCTGGCCTTGCAGAGCATATATTTTAACTGGAGAGATATAAAATAAATGAGATAATTTCATAAACTGCTAAATTATGTGAATAAATAAAATTGGGAAGTAGAATTAAGAATGCCCAGGAGAATAGAGCCACTTTCTACAGCATGGTCAGGGAAGGCCTCTTTGAGAAAACAACATTTGAGCAGAGACTTGAATGAGGAGAAGGAGTCATCTATGCAAGTGCTGAGGAAATCAACGCCAGCAAAGGAAAAATCAGTTTCAAGGACCCGAAGGTAAAAACATTTTTTTGTGAGTTCCAGGAACAGAGAGAAAGGGAACCCAAAAAGCAATCCCTGATCTTATCCCACTGCCGGGACTACCTGGCAGGACCTTCTTTTTTTTTTTAATTTTGTCTGTGTTGGGTCTTCTGTGAGAGTTGGGTTTCTGTGCGAGGGCTTTCTCTAGTTGCGGCGAGCGGGGGCCACTCTTCATCACGGTGCGCGGGCCTCTCACTGTCGCAGCCTCTCTTGTTGGGAGCACAGGCTCCAGACGCGCAGGCTCAGTAGCTGTGGCTCACGGGCCTAGTTGCTCCGCGGCACGTGGGATCTTCCCAGACCAGGGCTCGAACCCGTGTCCCCTGCATCGGCAGGCAGATTCTCAACCACTGCGCCACCAGGGAAGCCCCAGGACCTTCTTTTTTGATATTCAGCAGTGGCCCTGGACCACCATGGCATCATCTCCTCCAGAAAAAAATGACAACTAAAATATCAGCATCCACTTATGATTCATTTTCCAAAGTTCTGTTGGTGAAACTCCTGTCCTCCCTGTCCCAATTTAGGCTCAGCTGAGACCTCTACCCTCTGAAGACCAACAGCAAGGCTTCAGTTAGGCTGGATTGTTTCTGCAGATACCCCACAAAGAGAGCTGTCCTCTGGAAGGAAGTGCTGAAAAAAATCTCTAAGGCTGAGTCAACACAGCAGGGAAAATCAATAAGCCATGAGTTAGGATACCATTTACAATTCTCTTTTCAAGATTAATTGTAGGCTCGCTTTTAAGTAACATGCCCTTTCTAATCAGAAACATCACTGCCCAGAAGATAACATGCTGGGGTTTCACATCTGGCATTCCACATAATTAAGATTTCACAGTTCAAACAACTGTTTGATATTTTATTCCTTAAACTGAAGCGTTGATCAAGTTAAACAGGACTCACCCAGAGCTGTGGACATGAATAGATACTCAGCAGGGATTTGGTGACATCACACATTCAGTTTCTAACGTTTCTCCCCAGTTTTCATGTCTCATAGAAACTGGCTAAATCCATTTTGAGTGTTCACAGCCATTAGATTCCCTAAGCATACCAGAAAATATCAAAGCTTCACAGATGCTCAACAAGCATCTTATGTTTCTTGAGCCATGAATGATGCAATAATAGGACTGCAAAAGAAGTAGAAAGGCCAGTCCTGGTGCTTAAAGAAGCATTAAGTCCTATAAGGGAAAGAAGCTCTGGAAATCAAGAGAGGCAGTATAGAGCAGTGGTTAAGAGCACAGATCTTGAGGTCCAAATCCTAGTTCTCTCCCTGAAAAGCTGCATGACCTTACTCAGGTGATATCACATCTCTAAATCTGTTTCCTCATCTGTAAACAAGGAGCAATTTCAGTACCTATCTATGATGGTTCTTTTGCATTTTCCCCTCCAGATTGATTCTTCACCCTTCTCTGCCCAGATCTCTGGCCCAGAAAGGTGATCTTCCACTCGTGCTGCAGTTTCTACCTGTGTTTGTCTGAGGCAAGACAGCTGCAGGAGGATGGAGAGTGAGAGAAAAGAGAGGTCAGTGTATTTGTGCCTCTCCACATCCCCTGAAGGAGTAATGTGGGCGAGTTTCTTCATCTCTGACAATAACTTCTGTTATGCAGCTCTCCTCCAATAGCTACAAATTCACTGAACTCTGGTACCATCCCTCCTTCTCCTTGCATCTTCAGGCCAAGAGGATGCTTTAAGTTAGGTTCTCCAGGAAGCAGACTCTGAAATGGAGATTCATGTGCAAGTAGTTTATTAGTAAGACTCTTAGGATCAACCCCTGTGGGGAAGGGAAGGAATCAGGATTGGGCAGAGAGAGTTTGCAGTCTTAAAGATTTCTGCTAACTCTATGGACACCTCTGAAGCTGGGACGGACCTTCAGAGTTGTCCCCAGGGGACCAGGCTCCTGTCCCTCTCATGCAGATCAGACATTGGATGCAGGTGGTTTTCTTCAGCCAAGGCAGTTCCCAGAGGGGTGACTGCTAATGGCTGGCAGCTGGCAGCACTACCACCAGCTGCCTGGAATGAGTTCTCCTGGCCTGATGAGGGACTTGGGCAGAGCGCTCTGCATCCACTACAGAGTGACCACAGCTTTCCTCCGCTGTCAACGCCTTGGACATCCCCACTTAACTTTTTATTCCCACTCACATCTCTGTACATAGCCACTTACTTAAATTCCCTTTGAACTGCTATTGGTTTTGTTGGAACTCTGATGAATACAACCCCTCATCGGTTCGTTGTGAGAGTTACACACGGTGCCTAGTGCACAGTGAGGATTCCATAAGCACTTATTATTATCCAGAAATGAGTCCTAACCATTTTCTGGCAGTGAGCATTTCTCTACCCCAGGACTTCCATGAGTTAGTAGCCAGGTTGACAAGAAGTCCCTCAAGGGAGCCCAGTTGAGGATGTTTTCCTAAAGGAGCTGATTTTGAGCAGCCTTTTAAGTGTCCAAAACAAAGTGTTAGCTTAAGCTTCTGCTACCAAAACAATGGATGCACTTCATTCATTCAAAGATGAAATTTGAAAGACATGGCCCCTGCTCTCACAGAGTTTAAAGTCTAGAGGCAGAGACAAAATATATAAGGAATCAAGCAAAACTGTAATTGCAAATTGTGGTACAGGCAATGAAGGAAAGGTACACTTTACAGAGAGAGAGAATAACAGGGACAAGGGAACTAAATAGACAGGTGGACGGGCCAGTCTGTAAGGAATCAACATTTAAGCTGAGCTAACTAATGAATATGTTAGTCTCAGGGGCATGCTAGTTGGGGCAATCTACTCATAGTGCTCAGAAGGTGCAGAGAACCTGAGGTGACAGAGGAGCAGAGCGGACATGGGGGAGGGAATGGTCATGGAGGGCATGTGACATGAGGTAAGATCACAGAAGGAGGCAGGGACCAGGTTGCAGGGCCTTGTAAGCCATGATAGAGAGGTGAGTTTTTCCTCCAAGTGCAATGGGAAGTCACTGGAAGGTTTTAAGCAGGGAAGAGATATCACCTAATTTGTGTTTATAAGAAATTGTGGTGACTATTATGTAGAAAAGGGACTGGGAATGGGCAGAGCAGATGATTTTGTATCAAAAGATCAGTGGCAATGGTTTGGACAAGCATGGTGGCATTGGATTTGGAGGGAAGAGGACAGGTTCAAGTTATATTTGGACTTGATAATTATTGGGGAACAAGGGGAGGTAGAGAGGGAGAAAACAAGGACCATTCCCTGGTTTAAACAATGAAGTGGCTGGTAGTGACATGTACTGGTTGGGAAACATGGGGGAAACAGGTCTGGGAGAGAAGTCAAAGGCTTCACTTTGCACATGAGTTTCAGATGTCTCCAGGCACAGATGGCAAGCAGGTTGATCAGAAGAGGCATCCAGCCTGGGAACGTGGGCATCAGTGGTAACCAGAAGGTATTGAAAACAAGAATGAATTAGATAAACTTGTAAAAGAGTGGAAAAGAAGATAGCAATTCCCCTAACCCAGGGAAATTCAACATTTAGAGGTTTAATTCAGTATTTATTGAATATTGTTTGTGTGCAAATCTTAAATGTTGCTGCATGAATTATTTTATCATGCCTATTTCATGAATATTTCTATTTAAATTGTTCAACATTTTCCCTGCCTACAAATATACCTGTTTGCCTCTGTATCTGAAATGTCTGGACCACTTCTGGCATGCATGCCATATCCATACCTTTCATAGGTGACTATGAGTTATTTTATGCCCTTGCAGGAAGTAGCAAACAACCATCTTCATTGTGACGTTGAATGCCGTAAGGAACAAGACCAAGGGGATTTCCAGACCAAGAGACACTGTTTTTAGAGATACCCCACTCGCCAGAAGCCTCAGTGGTCATCTCTGGTTAAATCCCCTGTGGCCCCATATGGGTGTATGGCTCAGCTTGATAAGCTTTGGAGCTCTGTGCAACTCAGAGCCTGTGGCCCTTTCCTCCATTAGTGTTCTCCTTTCCAACAGACCCCAGCTTGTCTCAGATGTTCACACCATCTGGTTTCTGGAAAGATCCTGTAAGGAGAGCCATCTGTTTCTTGTTACAGTGTCATTAGAACAATTATGACAAAGGTAAAACGTTAACATGCATAAATCAAGTCTCTTTCGCATGGCTTTCCCACGGAGGGTATGTAATGTCTTCTTGATAATTTTTCACTGACACCCTCTATCTCCAAGCTCCTAACTCCAGACCAGTCTGGAAATCAACCAAGCAACTCCCAAAATTCAATCAAAGACAATGTAAAAGCAGGTCCTAGAAGTGAGGGAAAAATACTTGGGGTGTATTACCCCTCCCAGGAGCATTTTCAGCCTATAAGAGTTCTTGCTAGGAAGCAATAAATACAAAGACATTAACTGCAGATTGAAGACTCTCAACCATCAACGTGTAAGAAATTTGAGATCTAGAACACCATCTAATGCCAATTAATCACAACATTCAGGGACCACCGACTTTCAAATAAAGCTAGCCTCACATGCAAAGGACTCCTCTCCAAGAGCTGGGCCTGAAACATACAGACAAGTCAACATCCCCATCCATCTTAGAGAAATCAGCCTTTCAGAATACAGAAGGGGAAAAGTTAGGAAAAAGATCTTATCTTTCTTTATTACATACTTGAGATTTACAAGACTTTTCTGACCACCCAGGAGGCCTCAGTGTATTAATTCGAGATTGGAGTGGAATGATATGCAGAGCTTTCCACAAACATTTCGCTAGTGTGGCAGCCCTCCCTCCCACCTCAATCTAGGCTGAGACCAAACACTAAAATATACCAGGACCTAGGAGCAACCTGCTTGCCAATGGATGAATATTTGGTACAAGGTGTTTTCTTTTTTAAGAGATGGGTAATCAAATCAGGCCTGAATTATCCAGATTTCACACCTTTTAGCATAAAATTAATTAGTTTGAAGAATTACGCAGTAGATAAACACACCAAACAGCTAGGCCTCCCCAGTTGCATGTTTACATTTTACACCCTGCTCCTTTCATTATCCCAAGGAGTTGCCTGTAGCATGACTTTCCCATTAAGGGAGAGGAACCTACCAAATGATTTCATTTTTATGTCTGCAGAGCTCCTGATAAACTGACAGAGGCATCGAAGCTCTCCAAACACATTTTATTTTCATTAAAAGGCTAATCTAAATCCAATCAACCGAAACATATATAGGATGGCTGCACAGAATAAAAATGTGTGGCTCCTCTAGAATACACGTTAAAACAAATCCACAGTAATTATTCAAGTAGACAATACCTGCTAAAGAGGATCTGACTTTAATGCAGTTGACACTGTAGTGTGTTTGCAGTAATGATGGACAGACTGTAAGCTTGGATCTGTCTCACTTATATTGCAACATTAGCAACACAGGTGTTTGTGTGTAAATTGAATTACTCATTGCAAATAGCCCAAATATGAAAAGGATTCAAAACCCTGGAAGAATGAATCAAAACTCTCATTGCCCAACATAAATTGGTCACTGCTGTGGTCACTGCTGTGCCTGAATGAACCCAGCAGCACGTCAGAACCAGGCTAAATCTATGAAGGAAATTAGTGACGAGAAATGACAATGAGAAATGAGATATCAAACTGGGTGTTGGTGGTATTAATTGATAACTGGTGATAAAGAAAGAAAATATTAGTTCCCTTCACATCAGCAGAAGGGCTATGTGTGAACCCCCACAGTTAGTGACAAGCTTTCAATGATAGCTTTACTGTTGGTCATAATTTGCAAATGGAAGTGGTGAGTAGATCTCGAGCTCTGAAATGGTAGAAGCAAGCACAGTGGGTGTGGCATGACCCCATTTCCCACCAGCACTTGGCCACTGTGTCCTGCTCTTCCCAGCTGTGCTCAGAATGGAGCCCAGAATTCCTGGAAATGCTTCCACATCAGCACCTGGTATGTGGGCATTTACTCTATTTCCTGAATGGCTTAGCTAGGAGTGGAAAAGCCTCTACCTAGTCAACCCAATCCATCCCCTGCATGACTGTGTTAACCACACAGGCATGTTTATGCAGCACTTATCCTCTCTGGGAGCAAGTCGTCCCATCAGCAAATCACCGCAAGAGAAAGGACAAAGGGGAGCCATTTCTCCCTCTGAATATAGAGCCATTGTCACTCTGACAGACCCACACATCATTTCATTTGAGACCCAGCCGATTCCTTTGCTCTCCCTGGCTGTCATCACATAAAATAAAATAAAGGAAACCTCAGTGGAACAATTAACTGTCTGAATATATGAAATGCTTCAGGTGAAAGTAAGACCTTATAAACAAGTCTTCCCTTCTCAGGTCACCCTCTCCTCCCCGATTTCAGTGAATAAACGGAAATATATTTTCCACCTCATAATTGGAAGGAATATTTTATGTTCTGAAATGAAGCTAATGCATGTTATAAATAAAATCTGACTGTGCTTATCTCCCTATTTTTGGTAGCCTGTGTACCTCCCAGGAGCCTAGGAAAATTCCTGGCTGAACCAAGAACATCTGGCTCTGAGAATGGTATGGATGGCACACCTGCTCTGTGGGCATAATGTGCCTCCTGAATCATTTTAGATGCCTTGGTCTGGAACATGTGGGCTCTCAAACCCAAGATCTATCTTGTAAAAAATATTAAAGATAGGGACTTCCCTGGTGTCACAGTGGATGGGAGTCCACCTGCCATTGCAGGGGACATGGTTTCAAGCCCTGGTCCGGGAAGATCCCACATGCTGTGGAGCAACTAAGCCCGTGAACCACAACTACTAAGCCTGCACTCCAGAGCCCGTGTGCCACAACTGCTGAAGCCCACGCACCTAGAGCCTGCGCTCCACAAAGAAGAGAAGCCCCTGTTCTTCACAACTAGAGAAAGCCAGCACGCAACAATGAAGACTTAACACAGCCAAAAATAAAATTCATTAATTAATTTTTAAAAATTAAAGATATTTTTCATATCAAAAATCCAGATTTCTATCTTCTTTTAATAAAAGCATTTGTCAACACTGGGCCCACATTCCTTCTCGACTACAAAAAATGCTGGCTCCAGCTTACCTTGAGCCCTCCAGATGAAGAGTCCCGGGCACTCCCAACTGTCTTCCAGTGTCAGTTGTCCAATGCCAATTGCCATTTGTCATTACACTTATGCTATTGTAAGGATAAAAGGAAAAATGACATGTTTTCTGGTCCCCACCCCTCTGTCAAAACTAGTGAACAGGAAGGTAGTCTGAGGAAGTTGCCTGAGTCAATAAGATTGGGAAAGAGTTTATTCCTAAAATGTGGAATTCACCTACTAGTATCCTGCTCCACCACTTATGTCGCCTTTCTGGGGAAGTGCACATTTCTATTGGAGGAGACCTCACAAAGTGTGCTCTGACTCAGAACAGAAGGCACAATCACCAACACACACCCTCTTGTCCAATTGTCAGAGGCAGAAAGTACCAGGCAAGGTTGGGAGAGAAAGAAATGATTTCTAGTTCAGTCTTTCACCAAATTTAATACCCTTACCCTAAGCCAAGCTTCCTCTTTCACTCTCAGCCTAGATGTCTTATAGTTTATATCCAAGTACACTCTGTGGTTCATAACTACTACAATTACACTGGTTAGCTGTTAGCTTCAACCAATCTTCCAAAGTTTGAATGGGTTGTTCCAGGTGTGAGGAGAAGAGAATGCAGCAGAGGGACAGAGAAATGCACTGGAAAATGGAGATACCAAAAATCCTTCTCTTCTGTACACTATGGTCTCAGGGGATCTAAAACAAAACAAGTACAAGTGGGACTCCAGAGGGAGAATTCCTGGACTTGTTTTCCTAGTTGGATAAAGCCTTCCAAATGAAGAGGCCTCCTGATTCTGCTCCCTGCTCTTCTCTCTCTCCTAGTCACTTTTCATTGCTTCTTCCCTTCCTCCCTCTACCATGGGGCACACAAATCCAACTGATTTCTAACACCTTTTGTAAACAATTTTGGCAAAAGCTAGAAGGCTGACATGTTGGCAGAGGAACTTAGATGGTGAACCTCAAAGTAATTTAAATTACTTTTGCCGCTGGTAAAAATTAAACCCACATTTCTGGCACTGTCAGAAACAAAGCCTTCCTCTCAAAGCATGTGTTCTAAGCTTTATTGGAACTTATGTATGTAAGATGCATTGAATTTTTCCAGATGATGTGAAAATGGAGACTGGAGAGACTGGTGACCCATGGATGCGCCAAGAGGGTGAGACTTGTAACTAATTGTTATAAGTTACCCAACTTTCCACTTCTCATAGCAATTTCAGGACCACAAAATCATTATCTGGAGATGATTGGCCAGGCATGAAAATCAACAAGCCCACCCTGAAAATGAAAGTAAAACAAAAAAATGTATTAGAAGTAATTAATAAGGTATAACATACACCCATGCTGGTGTGTTATCTCTCAAAGAAATATGCTTAAAGGACATTTGCCTTTCCTCCAAGGCTACCCAGACAGATCATGGAGCTTGGCAGGTCATAACACTAGGACAACAGACAGGACCAGCTGGCTCAACACTTACTAATAGCATCAAGGATATGTATCAACTAGCTTTTGCTACATAGTAAATTAGCCCAAACCTTACTGGCTTAGATCAACAAATGATAATCATTTCTCATGATTCTGTGGCTGGCTGGGTGGTTCTTCTGGTCCAGATTAGGTTCGCTGATCTCTGCTGGACTCTATCGTCTGTGGATGGTCTAGGATGGCCTCACTCAGGCTGGAGACCAGTTCCCCCCCCCCCCATGTGGCCTCTCATCCTCCAGCAAGCTAGCTCAGGTTCATTCACATGGTGGCCTCAGGGGTCTAACAACAGCAAGAGATGGAGCTGCAATGCACAACTGTTTCTCAAGTCTCTGCTTGTGTCACTTTTTGCTAATGTGCCATTGGCCAAAACAAGTTACATGGCGAATAAGGTGCATAATTTGTGGCCAGTTTTGCAATTTACCATACGGAATTATTAGATTACCTTCTTAGGACTCGAAGGGAGTCAGACAATTGAAACATGAAATATTAAAAAGTATTCAAAGCAGAGGTAGAAAAAATTGTCAGAGTCTAAGGCTAGGTTTCCCCAAAAACAGACTGAGACAGAGATTTGGGTGCCAGTAGTATATCTGGGAGGAAATCTCAGATAACAGGGAAGCAGGGAAATGAAGGAAAAGGGAGAAAGTGTGTTAGTGAGCAGGTTATCACTGTGAGCAACTGGGTGTCTCATCCCATTGGATACCTCTGGGAGATGATGTAGACAGCATGCCTTAGAATTCTCCAGCCCAATGGGCAAGAGTGCTGGAATATTGATACTCCTTTCTGCCGTTTGTTAATTAAGGGATGTTCCAGGGAGCAAAAATTCCTAGAGCTTCTGGCCAATCTGCATGTGACCCAAGCAGGTTAGTGGCCAAGAAAGCCCTCAAGCAAAGAGTAGGAAGTCCTGGGTAGAGTCAGCATGCAAGGATACAGGTAAGACATCGACAGCCTCTGCTATGGTGAAATGACCTGGATGAGGCAGTTGGGTTCACATCTCAGCTTCAGTGCTTATGGTGTGGCCTTGGATAAGTTACTTCATCTCTCCATGCCTCAGTTTCCTCATAATAGTACCTACCTAGACTTAGGTAGTACCTAGACTTGTTAAGAGAGTTAAAGAGATTCTTCTATATAAAGTGTTTAGAACAATTCTTGGCCATGTTAAGTGTTAATGCTGTTGTCACATAAATTTGTGTGTGTGTGTGTGTGTGTGTGTGTGTGTCAGAATCCACCAGAGCTTTCCTGCCTAGAACAGACCGTGGTTCCAAGAAAGCATTTCAGTAACACAGAGGGAAAGAAATCCAAGAACACTCTTGCTCTCTGAGCTGAAATAATTAAACTCTTAAGTACAGAAACTAAGACCATTTTTATTAATAAGTTTTTAGCAATAATGAGAAACAAGTTGCAGAGCATACGTAAATAAGTAGGAGAGAAAGCCTGATGCCAGGGGAGAAACTTAAGTTAAATTTCAGTAGGAATCATCATCTCAGCACTTATATCCTGGAACCAGGCAAGCTCACGAGATATAGTACAGGGGAGAGGGCTGCCAAGGCAGGGCAGCCACCCCTGCCCCATCTCCATCCCAGGGTAGTTAGCCTAGCTTTTCCCCTCCTTTCCTTGAACCCTACAGGAAAGTATCCACTGAGAGCTGGACACATTATCATCCACACATTTCAGCGTTTGCCCCATCGAACAACCAAAGACTCAGAGGCCCTCCTAACACTGTTTGCATTAACTTGGGTTTATGAGAATTTGTTTGGGTCGAGAAGTCTGCAAAGAAACCTAAGCCAGCCTCAGAACTGAAAACACTAAATAGACTATGAGAGGAGCCCGTCCTTCACAGCACACTTCCAGAGGTCTGCTGCCGGAAGCCCTTCCTGCTTTCACCCCACTTTCTCTGCACCCAGCCAGACTCCATGCAGTCAGAATCCCAGAGCAAATAGGACAACACATATGAAAACTGCAAAACATAATTAAATTAAAACTCATGTAATATATTAGCTCAATGTGTTCACTGTTAGAGCTAGAAGGACCGAACTTGTCCAACAATTTGAAGGGGAAAATGTAGGCCCATCCTCTATTAACAAATTCTATGTTTCAAGCAAGCCCCAAAAACCTTATCAGCAGCTTGGTGGGACCAGCAGTGAGCTCATTTTTTCATGCCTGTAGTTGACACCAGTTGTTCTGGCTGCCCATCATTCTTTCACCCTTCTTTTAATGAAGTGAACCTCTGGGTAATCATACCTCCCTCATTCTCACTCCATGTCAGTTGGGAAATATTGACCCCAACCCCCAGCCCCAAAGGATGACAATAATGGGCTTTAACAAAACAGCATATCCCATCTCCTTGCCACAGTGATTGATTCTTGGATGGGCATTAGACCTAAATCAGGTCAGTGAAGGTCAAGCCTAAAATTTCTCTTCAGCTACCTCTTTTCTGTTGTAAATGCAAAGAAAGCTGTAGCTCTTGAATTAGTGACAGTCATCTTGAATCCATGAGGAAAGAACCATCAAGAGAACGGAGCCAACATCAATGAAGTTGAGCCAAGAAATAAACAAAGAAAGTAAATCCTGGGCATACTGTCTGAGGCTGGATCAAACTATCCCTCTGTATTTTTCAATTACACAAGCCAATGAATTCTCAATATTGCTTAAACCAGCCTGCTTTTTAATATGTACAAAAATATATACCTGAAATAGAAGACTCTTTCTGGATTAAGTCCTCTATGTCACTGCCAATCTTTTCTCCCTCTCCTTGTATAACTGCTGAGATAGAACTGCCCGGAACAACAGTTCAGCCATCTCCAAACAGTGTGTAAGACTCCATGAGCATGGTGCTAACCGCAAAGTCCCCTTCCTTATAAAATGGAGAGAGTAGAATCTACCTTACTGAGTTGTTTTGAGGATTAAAGAAGGTATTGTGCATAAATTGCTCTGCACATTGCATAACACATATTAAGTATGCAGCACATTTTTCTTTCATTATCCAAAGGCACTGTTCTACTGCATCCCCATCATGTGACAAAGGCTCTGACTTCAATCACAGTAAGTTACAAGTGAACAATGAGAATTAAGATTGAGCCACAAATAAGCAATCTACAGGGACGGGCAAATGGGGAAAGGCCCTTGAGCACAAGATTACCTTTTCCATGAGTGTCAATCCTGGCTCCTTGAAGCTAAGCAGTTAAAGGCTGGCATTGCCATGGAAGAGCTGGGGTTTTTTTTGGTGGGGTGGGGGAGAGAGGACTTTGAAAGACTTGGCAAATTTCCAGAACTTTGGTTTTACTGACTTCTATTCCTCTCTCCCAATGTCCCCGAAAATGCCTTCTCCTACCCTTCCCTAGTTGCAGAAGTACCTAGGCAGTTATCACCACCCTTCAGATGGCCTTGGCCAGAGAGGAAGAGTGATGCCTTTCTTGAGTGCCAGGGGCTAAAGGAGTTTGTCCACTCCAGGGTCGTGATGCTAACCTCTCTCTCCCTGTCCTTCTCAAGCTGTTCCCCCTTCTCTTCAGGAGATACCAGAGTCCACAGAGGTTGCCTCACACCTCCTGCCCATCCCAATGTTCTTCTTTCCTCCAGAGTCCTCTTCTGGCCCCAGGACATACAGTAACTGACCCTGCATTGATCACTAAACACTTCACTATATACCACTCGACACGGTGAGTTTATAGTAGTGTCTAACTTACCTCCTGGGGAAAGAGACCATGTCCTCTGTGTTTGTATTTTAGGAGCTTAAAGAGTAAAATTTACATGTGTCTCAACATCATAAAGTCACCAGTTTCTGAGTCTCAGCAAATCCTCCGTCATCATCATCACCATCATTTACCATCATCAAATCCACATCCACTTGGGTTTCCCAGAAAAACTGCTTTCCTACGAGCTCTAAGTGAAAGCATCTCTTTCAAATTCCATTTGCTTTGACCTGTTATGCAAAGATCATAGATTAACCCAATTACTTTACTTAACTACTTGACCAAATAAAACTTTTACACTTTCACAAGGGATGTTCAGATGTGTCTGTTCATTTAAATCTAATCTGAGCCCTTAGAAAATAAAATTGCTTTCAGTAAGAAGATCTGTTTTGTACTAACTGTGGGCATGTGCTCCCGAAGTATGCAGAGAAAAGAGTAGGAGAGATAAAGTCAGGGAAGAAATGGAGGAGGGAGAGGAAGAGGAAAAGGAGAAAGATATGAAGGAAGTTTTTTCTTGAACACTAATATTTAATGGAAAGTTAAAGAAAGTGCATCATTTTTGAGACTGTATATTTCATCAAACACACTTTCAAATAGCCAATTATAATGATTAAATGATGTTTGCTGTCATAGAGGAAAATACTAGATTTAATTTTTTTAAAGAAATTGTCTTTCTCCATCTGACTTATTTCAAATGAAAAGCAAAAAAAATAAAATTTTAAACTTCATCTCGGTTTGTCTCAACTTGAAAAAAAATAATGCACATACATTGTCTATCTCCAAAAATAACATAAATAAAAACATTTATTCAGTATTAAAAAAATTGTCAAGCAAAAGGGCAGTAATGTAGATAAAAGATAGTAGTCTAGGATGTCATAATCCAATGACTCCAATCTTAGAAATTGCAGGACCATAAGCATTTGGGGGCATATTTTTTATTGAGGTATAACTGACAAATAAAATTGTATATGTTTAAAGTGTACAATGTGATGATTTGATATATATTGTGAAATGAGTACCAAAATCAAGTTAATCAACAAACACATCTATCACCGCAAATAATTATCATTTTTTTGGTGAAAAAACTTAAGATCTACTCTCAGCAATTTCAACATACAATACAGTATTATTAACTATAGTCACCAGGCTGTACATTAGATCAACAAAATTTATTCATCTTGTAACTAAAACTTTGTACCCTTTGACAAACATCTCCCAATTTTCCCCACCCCTTAGTCCCTGGCAACCACCATTCTAATCGGTTTCCATGAGCTCAGTTGTTTTCTCTTTCATTCCACATAGAACAGATACAATATTTGTCTTTCTCTTTCTAGCTTATTTTGCTTAGCATAATGCCTCCCAGGTTTATCCATGTTGTTGTAAATGGCAGGATTGCCTTCTTCTTATGCATGAATAATATATATATCCACTCCTCTTTATCCATTCATCCATCAATGAACACCTGGATTGTTTCCATATCTTGGTTATTGTGAATAATGCTGCAATGAACATGAGAGTGCAGAAAGCTCTTCAAGACATTGATTTCACTTCCTTCAGTTATATTACCAGAAGTGGGATTGCTGGATCATATGATAGTTTTATTTTTAAACTTTTGAGGAACCGCAATATCATTTTCCATAATGGCTATAACAATTCACATTTCCACTGACAGTGCACAAGTGTTCTTTTTTCTCTACATCCTCACCTACACTTGTTGTCTCTTGTCTTTTTGATAATAATGATCCTAACACGTGTGTGGTTTTGATTTACATTTCCACGATGATTAGTGATGCTGAGCACCTTTTCATGTAGCTGTCAAACATTTGTATATCTTCTTTGGAAAAATGTCTATTCAGTTCATTGGACTATTTTTAAATTGGATTATTTATTTTTGGCTCCAGAATTGTATGAGTTCCTTATATATATTGGATATTACCCTTTATTTGACATATGATTTGTAAATATATTCTCCCATTCTGTAGGCTGCCTTTTCTTTTATTATTTTCTTTACTGTACAGAGGCATTTTAGTTTGATGTAAACCCACTTATTTACTTTTGCTTTTGTTCCAGTGTTTTTGGTGTTATATACAAAAAATCATTGCCAAGACCAATATCAAATAGCTTTTTGCCTAATTTACTCTGGTGTTTTATGATTTCAGGTCTTAAAATTATTCTATTTTGAGTTAATTTTTGTGAGTAGTGTAAGATGGGGTCCAGTTTCATTTTTGCATGTGGATATCCATTTTTAAAATACCTTTTATGGAAGAGATTATCTTTCACCATCATATATTCTTGGCATCATTGTCAAATATTAGTTAACTATGTAGATGTGGGTTTATTTCTGGGATATCTATTCTGTTTCACTGGTCTATGTGTCCTTTTTTTTTTTTTTTTTTTTTTTGCCAATACATAATGTTATGATTACTACAGCTTTATAATATAATTTGAAATTAAGATATCTATGCAACATTACTTACAATAGCCAAGATGTAGAAACAACCTAAGTACCTAAGTGTTCATCAAAAGATAAATTAATTTTAAAAATATGATATATAGCTACCCACCACCAGTCCCTCCCATCAGGAAACTTACACAAGGCTCTTCGATAGCCTTATCCACCAGAGGGCAGACAGCAGAAGCAAGAAGAACTACAATCCTGCAGCCTGTGGAAAAAAACCACATTCACAGAAAGAAAGACAAGATGAAAAGGCAGAGGGCTATGTACCAGATGAAGGAACAAGACAAAACCCCAGAAAAACAACTAAATGAAGTGGAGATAGGCAACCTTCCAGAAAAAGAATTCAGAATAATGAGAGTGAAGATGATCCAGGACCTCGGAAAAAGAATGGAGGCAGAGATCGACAAGATGCAAGAAATGTTTAACAAAGACCTAGAAGAATTAAAGAACAAACAAACAGAGATGAACAATACAATAACTGAAATGAAAACTACACTAGAAGGAATCAATAGCAGAATAACTGAGGTAGAAGAACGGAAAAGTGACCTGGAAGACAGGTGGAATTCACTGCTGCAGAACAGCATAAAGAAAAAAGAATGAAAAGAAATGAAGACAGCCTAAGAGACTTCTGGGACAACATTAAACACAACAACATTCGCATTATAGGGGTCCCAGAAGGAGAAGAGAGAGAGAAAGGACCTGAGAAAATATTTGAAGAGATTATAGTCGAAAACTTCCATAACATAGGAAAAGAAATAGCCACCCAAGTCCAGGAAGTGCAGCGAGTCCCATACAGGATAAACCCAAAGAGAAACACGCCAAGACACATAGTAATCAAATTGGCAAGAATTAAAGACAAAGAAAAATTATTGAAAGCAGCAAGGGATAAAGGACAAATAACATACAAGGGAACTCCCATAAGGCTAACAGCTGAGATTAAAAATCAGTTACAGGGAAAAACGTAAAAAACACAAACACATGGAAGCTAAACAATACGTTACTAAATAACCAAGAGATCACTGAAGAAATCAAAGAGGAAATTGAAAAATACCTAGAGACAAATGACAATGAAAACACGATGATTCAAAACCTATGGGATGCAGCAAAAGCAGTTCTAAGAGGGAAGTTTATAGCTATACAAGATTACCTCAAAAAACAAGAAAAATCTCAAGTAAACGATCTAACCTTACACCTAAAGGAACTAGAGAAAGAAGAACAAACAAAACACAAAGTTAGCAGACAGAAAGAAATCATAAACATCAGAGCAGAAATAAATGAAATAGAAACAAAGAAAACAATAGGAAAGATCAATAAAACTAAAAGGTGGTTCTTTGAGAAGATAAACAAAATTGGTAAACCATTAGCCAGACTCATCAAGAAAAAGAGGGAGAGGACTCAAATCAATAAAATTAGAAATGAAAAAAGAGAAGTTACAACAGACCCCACAGAAATACAAAGCATCCTAAGAGACTACTACAAGCAACTTTATGCCAAAAAAAAAGGACAACCTGGAAGAAATGGACAAAGTTTTAGAAAGGTATAACCTTAAAAGACTGAACCAGGAAGAAAGAGAAAATATGAACAGACAAATCACAAGTAATGAAATTGAAACTGTGATCTAAAATCTTCCAACAAACAAAACGACAGGACCAGATGGCTTCACAGGTGAATTCTATCAAACATTTAGAGAAGAGCTAACACCCATCCTTCTCAAACTCTTCCAAAAAATTGTGGAGGAAGGAACACTCACAAACTCATTCTGTGAGGCCACCATCACCCTGATACCAAAACCAGACAAAGATACTACAAAAAAAGAAAATTAAGACCAATATCACTGATGAATATAGATGCAAAAATCCTCAACAAACTACTAGCAAATAGAATCTAACAACACATTAAAAGGATCATACACCATGATCAAGTGGGATTTATCCCAGGGATGCAAGGATTCTTCAATATACGCAAATCAATTAATGTGATACACCATATTAACAAATTGAAGAATAAAAACCATATAATCATCTCAATAGATGCAGAAAAAGCTTTTGACAAAATTCAACACGATTTATGATAAAAACTCTCCAGAAAGTGGGCATAGAGGGAACCTACCTCAACATAATAAAGGCCATATATGACAAACCCACAGCAAACATCATTCTCAAGGGTGAAAAATTGAAAGCATTTCCTCTAAGATCAGGAACAAGACAAGGATGTCCACTGTCACCACTATTATTCAACATAGTTTTGGAAGTCCTAGCCATGGCAATCAGAGAAGAAAAAGGAATACAAATTGGGAAAGAAGAAGTAAAACTGTCAGTGCTTTCAGATGACATGATACTATACATAGAGAATCCTAAAGATGTCACCAGAAAACTACTAGAGCTAATCAATGAATTCGGTAAAGTTGCAGGATACAAAATTAATGCACAGGAATCTCTTGCATTCCTATACAATAATGATGAAAAATATGAAAGAGAAATTAAGGAAACACTCCCATTTACCATTGCAACAAAAAGAATAGAATACCTAGGAATAAACCTACCTAGGGAGACAAAAGACCTGTATGCAGAAAACTATAAGACACTGATGAAAGAAATTAAAGATGATACCAACAGATGGAGAGATATACCATGTTCTTGGATTGGAAGAATGAATATTGTGAAAATGAATATACTACCCAAAGCAATCTACAGATTCAATGCAATCCTTATCAAATTACCAATGGCCTTTTTTACGGAGCTAGAAGAAAGACTCTTAAAATTTGTATGGAGACACAAAAGACCCCGAATAGCCAAAGCAGTCTTGAGGGAAAAAAACGGAGCTGGAGGAATCAGACTCCCTGACTTGAGACTATACTACAAAGCTACAGTAATCAAGACAATATGGTACTGGCACAAAAACAGAAACATAGATCAATGGAACAAGATAGAAAGCCCAGAGATAAACCCACGCACCTATGGTCAACTAATCTATGACAAAGGAGGCAAGGATATACAATGGAGAAAAGACAGTCTCTTCAATAAGTGGTGCTGGGAACATTGAACAGCTACATGTAAAAGAATGAAAGTAGAACATTCCCTAACACCATACACAAAAATAAACTCAAAATGGATTAGAGACCTAAGTGTAAGACCGGACACTATAAAGCTCTTAGAGGAAAACATAGGAAGAAGACTCTTTGACATAAATCACAGCAAGATCTTTTTTGATCCACCTCCTAGAGTAATGGAAATAAAAACAAAAATAAACAAATGGGACCTAATGAAACTTCAAAGCTTTTGCACAACAAAGGAAACCATAAACAAGACGAAAAGACAACACTCAGAATGGGAGAAATTATTTGCAAATGAATCAACGGACAAAGGATTAATCTCCAAAATATATAAACAGCTCAATATTAAAAAAACAAACAACCCAATCCGAAAATGGGCAGAAGACCTAAATTGACATTTCTCCAAAGAAGACATACAGATGGCCAAGAAGCACATGAAAAGCTGCTCAGCATCACTAATTATTAGAGAAATGAAAATCAAAACTACAGTGAGGTATAACCTCACACCAGGTAGAATGGGCATCATCAGAAAATCTACAAACAACAAATGCTGGAGAGAGTGTGGAGAAAATGGAACCCTCTTGCACTGTTGGTGGGAATATATATTGATACAGTCACTATGGAGAACAGTATGGAGGTTCCTTCAAAAACTAAAAATAGAATTACCATATGATCCAGCAATCCCACTACTGGGCATATTCCCAGAGAAAACCGTAATTCAAAAAGACACATGCACCCCAATGTTCATTGCAGCATTATTTACAATAGCCAGGTCATGGAAGCAACCCAAATGCCCATCGACTGATGAATGGATAAAGAAGATGTGGTACATATATACAATGGAATATTACTCAGCCATAAAAAGGAACGAAATTGAGTCATTTGTTGAGACGTGGATGCATCTAGAGACTGTCATACAGAGTGAAGTAAGTCAGAAAGACAAAAACAAATATCGTATATTAACGCATGTATGTGGAACCTAGAAAAATGGCACAGATGAACCGGTTTGCAGGGCAGAAGTTGAGACACAGATGTAGAGAACATACGTATGGACACCAAGGGGGCAAAGCCAGTGGTGGTGGTGGTGGTGGTGTGATGGATTGGGCAATTGGGATTGACATGTATACACGGATGTGTATAAAATTGATGACTAAAAAGAACTTGCTGTATAAAAAAATAAATTAAATTAAATTAAAAAATTAAAAAAAATGATATATAGACAGAGAGAGAGAGAGAAAGAGAGAGGGATACACAGTGGAATACTTTCAGTCATAAAAAAGAAGAAATCCTGCCAATATGACAACATTTCTAGATCTTGAAGGCATTATGCTAAGTGAAATATGTCAGAGAAAGCCAAATACTTTATGATCTCACTTACATGTGAAATCTAAAAAAAAAGAAAGAAAGAAAAAAATCAGGACATGTAATACCTCTAGCTTTGTTCTTTTTTCTCAAGATTGCTTTGGCTATTCAGGGTGTGTTGTTGTTTCATACACACAATTTTAAGATTGTTTTTTTCTATTTCTGTGAAAAATGCCATTGGAATTTTGATAGGAATTATACTGAATCTATAGACACTTTTGGGTAGTATGGACATTTTAACAATGTTAATTCTTCCAATTAATGAACACAGGAGATATTTCCACTTATTTGTGACTTCACCAATTTCTTTCACCAATGCCTTTAATTTTCAGTTGTACAGGTCTTCCACCTTCTTGGTTAAGTAAGTATTCCTAAGTATTATGCTGTTCTTGGTGCTGTTGTAAATAGGAATGTTTTCTTAATTTCTCTTTCTGATAGTTAATTTTTAGTTATAGACATGCCACTGACTTGTGTGTTGATTTGGTCCTACAATTTTGCTGAATTCGTTTATTAGTTCTAACAGGGTTGTTTTTTTTTTTTTTTTTTTTGGTCTGTGTGCAATCTTTAGAGTTTCTATATGTAAGATCATGTTATATGCTAACAGAGATGATTTTACTTTTTCCTTCCCAATTTGGATGAGTTTTATTTCTTTTTCTTGCCTAACTGCTCTGGCTAAAACTTTCACTGCTGTGTTGAATAGAAGTTGTGCAAGTGGGCATCTTTGTTCCTAATCTTAGAAGAAAAGTTTCAACTTTTACCCACTGAGAATGATACTAACTGTGGACTTTTCATATATGGTCTTTAGTATGTTGATGTACATTCCCATTTGATGGAGGTCTATGACCATTTTAATATGCTACTGAATTCAGCTTGATAATATTTAATTGAGGATTTTTGCCTATATTCATCAAGGATATTGACCTGTAACTTTCTTTGTTTGTAATGTCCTTGTCTGGCTTTGGTAGCAGGGTAATGTTGGCCTTGCAAAATTAGTTTGGAAGTGTACCCTCCTTTTCAATTTTTTGGAAGAGTTTGAAAAAGATTGGCATTAATTCTTCTCCAAATGTTTGGTAGAATTCACCCGTGAAGTCATGTGGTCCTGGGCTTTTCTTTGTTGGGAGAGTTTTGATTACTGAATCAATCTACTTTCTATAACTTCATTATTCAGTCTAATCAGGTTTTATTTTTCTAGGAATTTATGCATTTCTTCTAGGTTATCCAGTTTGTTAGTCTCTTATGATCATTGTATTTCTGCTATATTAGTTGTACTGCCTCCTCTTTCATTTCTGATTTTGTCTTCTCTCTTTTTTCATAGTTAATACAATTCTGCATACAATTCCAACATGTGGGTTTTATCCTCACACCACCAAACAATTCTCCAACATCAGCTGTGTGTCCTACAATTTAACTCAATTCTGACACCTTCTACCGAGAGATACTGTCAGATTCCACAGGATAAGGGCTCAATCCTACAGGACTGCCCCCTTCCCACTTCAGATTCCAATTACAAATCCAGGTTTTTATCTGTGCTTCTGACTCACTGACTATAGATTGGAGGTTCCAATGACCCCCTTCTTGTGTTCAATTAATTTGCTAGAGCAGATCACAGAACACAGAAAAACGCTTTACTTACTAGGTTACTGGTCTATTACAAAGGATATTAAAGGATATGAATCCACAGCCAGATAATAGAGATACAAAGGGCAAGATCCTGAAAAAAGGAGCTTCTGTCCCTGTGAAATTTGGGGCCAAGCATGGAAAACGTGCGTAGATGTATTACAGTTATATCTTCTTGATTACTTGATTCCTTTATCATATATAATGACTATGTTTCTTATTACAGTTTTTCACTTAACGTCTATTTTAGCTGATACAAATATAAATACCTCTGCTCTCCTTTGGTTTCCATTTGCATGGGATATCTTATCCATTTTTTCCCTTTCAGGCTATGTGTGTTATTAAAGCTAAAGTGAGACTTTCTTAGGCATTATGTAGGTGGGTCTTGTTTTTATCCGTTCAGCCACTATATATCTTTTAATTGGATAATTTAGTTCATTTATATTTAAATTAATTATTGATAGGTAAGAACTTATTGTTGCCATCTTGTTAATTGTTTTCTGGTTGTTTTGTAGTTTCTTTGTTCCTTTCTTCCTCTCTTGCTGTCTTCCTTTTGTGATTTAATGATTTTCCATAGTGGTATGCTTTGATTCCTTTATCTTTTGTGTGTCTACTATACGTTTTTGCTTTGTGGCTACCATGAGGCTTAAATAAAACATCTTATAGTTATAATAGTGTATAAGCTATATTCTTAAGGCTATTAAGAACTTAATGCATACAAAATCTCTACCCTTTTATTTTTCATCAACCCTCATTTCATGTTCTTGATGTCACAATTTACACCTTTTTATATTGTATATCCACTAACATATTATTTTAGCCATAGTATTTTTAAAAATACTTTTGTCTTTTAACCTTTACGCTAGGGTTAAGTGATTTATATACTAACATTACAGTATTATGAATTTATATACTTACTTTTACCAGTGAGTTTTATATTTTCATATGTTTTCATGTTATTAAGTAGTGTTCTTTTACTTTGGCTTAAATAACTCCCTTTAGTATTTCTTACTAAGCAGGTCCTATTGTGATAAACACCCTCAGCTCTTGTTTGTCTGAAAGTCTTTATTTCTCCTTCATTTCTGAAGGACAGCTTTGCTGGGTAAAGTACTTTTGGTTGGCAGTTTTTTCTTTCTTTCAGCACTTTGAATATGTCATCCCACTCTCCTGGCCTGCAAGGTTTCTGTTCTGAAATCTGCTATTGCCTTATGGGGGGTTCCCTTATAATAATATGAGGGTTTTTTCTTGCTGCTTTCAAAATCCTATTTTAAAAATTTTGACAGTTTTATTACAATGTGTCTCAGGAAGTCTTCTTTTTTGTTGAATCTGTATGGGGACCTATGAGCTTTATGTACTTGGATATCCACATCTCTCCTCAGACTTGGAAAGTTTTCAGTCACCAGTTCTTTAATAAACTTTCATCCCCTTTCTCTAGTTCTTCTCCTTCAAACAAAGTGCAAGTATTGTTTTGCTTAATGGTGTCCCATAATTCACATAAGCCTTCTTCACTATTTTTATTCTTTTTTCTTTTTCCTCTTTTTTTCTCCTCCTTCTTTGAGTTCACAGATTCTTTTTTCTACTCAATCAAGTCTGCTATTGATGCTTTCTATTACATTTTTCATTTCATCTGTTGTATTTTTCATCTCCAGAATTTCTTTTTGGTTTTTCTATAATTTCCATCTCTCTGTTGAAATTTTCATTCTGTTCATGTATTGATTTCCTGATTTTGTTGTCATTCTGTGTTCTCTTGCAGCTCACTGAGCTTCCTTAAAATCGTTATTTAGAATTTTTTTTGTCTGGCAATACATAGATATCCAATTCTTTGGAATCAGTCATTGAAAGATTATTGTGTTCCTTTGGTAATGTCATTTTTCCTTGATCTTTTGTGTTTCATGTAGTCTTGTGTGTGATGTCTGCACATTTGATGGAGCAGTCACCTTTTCCACACTTTATGGACTGGTTTTGGTGGGGAAGCCTGGGAGTGGGTGTGAAGGTGCCAGCTGAGTAGAGTGTGGCAACTCCAGGGAAGGCCTAGTGGTATAGTCTCCATACAGCTCGGTCAGCTGAGGTTAGCGTTGGAAAAATTTGCAGGCATCCTCAATGACCAAGGCTACAGATGTCTGCAGTAGCAGCAAAGGCTTGGGGTCTTCAGAGGCAAAGGCTGCTAGGGACCACTTGATCTCTTTTTCTCCCATGGGGGATGTTGTAGCTGAGGGTATAACTCTTGGTACCAGGTCCAGATTGTGGACACCCTTGAAATGTTGATAGTACTTGTGTCTGATGTATAGATACATATGAAGTGGCCACGGAGCTGGGGACTGTAGCACAAGCACTCATGGAGCAACTGTGGCTCTAAAGTCCAGGTCACCAGCTAGCCCACAGAGTCAATTATGTGTGAGGCACACAAAGGTTTTCCAAAAAGCCATGAAGCTAGTATCTGGAGCACAGGAACATGCAGAACAATAGTGATTCTAAGGTCTGTGGTGCCAGCTAGCTTGCAGCAGTATTGGCTCTGGTGCCTGAGATGCAGATGCACATGGAGCAACTGTGGGGCCAGAGTCTGGAGTGCATGCAGTCTGGATGCATGCAGAAGAGTCACAGAGCCAGGGTCTGGAGCTCAGGTGCACATGAAGCAGCCTTGGAGCTGGGATCTTAAGTGAGGGTGCACAAGGAACAGTCGTTAAGGTCCACACCAATGAACACTACAGGCTCCTCTGCTGTGAAAACTGCATGTGTCCAAGGCTGTCGTAAGGCCTGTTGAGGTCCTCAGCAGGAAAGACTGACAGGGGTCCTCTGCAGAGTAGGCCACTGGCACCTGCCATGTAGCTAATGCTGAAAGGTCCCTACCCTTCATCTTTGTTCCTAGCTGTCTTTAGATGTCCCTTCTAAGCTGATCTCCCTAGCAATTTTTTCTGTGTGGTTATTCTCCATTTTCTGCTCCATTGTGTTGCTGTAGATTCTTTTTTTATCTTTTAAATTATTTATTTATTACTATTATATATTTTTTTTCAATGTAGGTTCTCATTTGGACTCTTGTGCCCCCCCCAGGGCTATTTTCATTTATGGATATCTGTCTAATTTTGTTTTTTTTTTTTTTGGTAGACAAAGGCTGGTATCTCTCACTCTGCCAAATTGCTGATGCAACCTCCCTGGGGACAGGACAGATTTTTTTTTAAAGATCTGAACTTAGTGGAAATGACAAAGGGAGCAAAATGCCACCTTTTGGAGGTTATGAGGGTACCTTCCATATGCTATATTCCAAGAACTAGAATTTAGACCCACGAGGCCAACCCAATGGTCTACACTCATATTGACCTTAGGGTCCTCCTGGTAAAAGAAGCAACTCAGAGAAATATCTAATTTACGTGAAGAGGCCTTACTATTTTCAGGGACTAGTTCACCAATCCTTGAAATCAATTGGCCAAGGGAATCCCCATTTATAAGCTGGAATTGGTAGAGACAACCCAAGACCCTTGTAAACTCTGTTCCATCTCACAAGCCTGGTAGTTTACCACAAAAGATTCACTGTCAAAAGTATTTGTGTTAGGACAGGTCGGAGGAAGCCATATAATTAGTTTTTTCATGTTTGTTTCTTATGAAAGAGTTTTGGTTGTTCCTGTGTTGTTCTTTTAAGCAACTCAGAATGAGAAATTTCAGACTCAGTTTTCCGCTCTTAACTAAGCAAGTCACTAAATGGAAACCGCACACACCTGTGATTAGTCAAGCACTGGCTATTTTGTATTACACAGAGCCAGAGACAGGAGGTAGATGCAGAAACCAGGATGTGTAGCAAGATGCAGGGATTTGCTCAGGCCCCCAGAATTGTGAATAGCATTGATAGGACCTCAATGTAGGTCTCCAACACATAGCCTGAGAGAAAATGGTAAGCAGGCAGTGTGGCACCATGAAAAGAGCCAGATTCCAAACAGGAGGGCTGGTAAAAATCCAGCACATGGCAGCAAACTTGACCAGAAACACAATCTCCTCTTTAAAAGAGGCAGGAGCTGCCTGCTGTTACAAAGAGCATTTTCCATTCAACAGGCAGTTACTGAACTGCATTTATTCATTTGTGGAGATATGTGAGTGAGGTACAGCCTATGATGAGCTTACAGACAGCAGGACTCAAGCCAACTTTATGGACAATGACAGTTCACAGCATGCTGAGATGTATGCCCCAGGAAAAAGACAAAATGCTATGATTCCTCTGGAAAGGAAAATATGGCAGCATTCCAGATGGAAAATAAACAATAATAACACAAAACCTGTCCAATGTATTACAGTTATGATAATTTCTACAGAGTGGTATTGGTGCCAAAAGCAACAAAAGAGATCAACGGAATAGAGTTAGCAGCCCAAAAACAGATCCATGTGGAAATTTAGCTTGTCATAAAGATGACCTTTCCAACTGGTAGGGTAAAGAAATACATGCAACAATTTGCCATCCACTCAGGAAAAGTTAAATTTAGATCATATGCCTAGCACCATAAACAAAACTGAATCTTAGATAGTTTAATGAGCTAAATGAACAAAAGCCATATAAGTAATGAAAGAAACCATTTTTTAAACATCTTTATTGGGGTATAATTGCTTTACAATGGTGTGTTAGTTTCTGCTTTATAACAAAGTGAATCAGTTATACATATACATATGTTCCCATATCTCTTCCCTCTTGCATCTGCCTCCCTCCCACCCTCCCTATCCCACCCCTCTAGGTGGTCACAAAGCACAGAGCTGATCTCCCTGTGCTATGCGGTTGCTTCCCACTAACTATCTATTTTACATTTGGTAGTGTATATATGTCCATGACACTCTCTCACCCTGTCACATCTCACCCCTCCCCTTCCCCATATCCTCAAGTCCATTCTCTAGTAGGTCTGTGTCTTTATTCCCGTCTTGCCACTAGGTTCTTCATGACCTTTTTTTTTCCCCTTAGATTCCATATATATGTGTTAGCATACTGTATTTGTTTTTCTCTTTCTGACTTACTTCACTCTGTATGACAGACTCTAACTCCATCCACCTCATTACAAATACCTCCATTTCATTTCTTTTTACGGCTGAGTAATATTCCATTGTATATATGTGCCACACCTTCTTTATCGATTCATCTGTCGATGGACACTTTGGTTGCTTCCATGTCCTGGCTATTGTAAACAGAGCTGCAATGAACATTTTGGTACATGACTCTCTGAATTATGATTTTCTCAGGGTATATGCCCAGTAGTGGGATTACTGGGTCGTATGGTAGTTCTATTTTCAGTTTTTTAAGGAACCTCCATACTGTTCTCCATAGGGGCTGTATCAATTTACATTCCCACCAAGAGTGCAAGAGTGTTCCCTTTTCTCCACACCCTCTCCAGCATTTATTGTTTCTAGATTTTTTGATGATGGCCATTCTGACCAATGTAAGATGATACATCATTATAGTTTTGATTTGCATTCTCTAATGATTAATAATGTTGGGCATTCTTTCATGTGTTTATTGGCAATCTGTATATCTTCTTTGGAGAAATGTCTATTTAGGTCTTCTGCCCATTTTTGGATTGGGTTGTTTGCTTTTTTGTTACTGAGCTGCATGAGCTGCTTGTAAAGTTTGGAGATTAATCCTTTGTCAGTTGCTTCATTTGCAAGTATTTTAACCCATTCTGAGGGTTCTCTTTTCGTCTTGTTTATGGTTTCCTTTGCTGTGCAAAAGCTTTTAAGTTTCATTAGGTCCCATTTGTTTATTTCTGTTTTTGTTTCCATTTCTCTAGGAGCTGGATCAAAAAGGATCTTGCTGTGATTTATATCATAGAGTTTTCTGCCTATGTTTTCCTCTAAGAGTTTGATAGTGTCTGGCCTTACGTTTATGTCTTTAATCCATTTTGAGTTTATTTTTGTTTATGGTGTTAGGGAGTGTTCTAATTTCATACTTTTACATGTACCTGTCCAATTTTCCCAGCACCACTTATTGAAGAGGCTGTCTTTTCTCCACTGTATATGCATGCCTCCTCTATCAAAGATAAGGTGACCATATGTGTGTGGGTTTATCACTGGGCTTTCTATCCTGTTCCATTGATCTATATTTCTGTTTTTGTGCCAGTACCATAATGTCTTGATTACTATAGCTTTGTAGTATAGTCTGAAGTCAGGGAGCCTGATTCCTCCAGCTCCATTTTTTGTTCTCAAGATTGCTTTGGCTATTCGGGGTCTTTTGTGTTTCCATACAAATTGTGAAATTTTTTCTTCTAATTCTGTGACAAATGCCAGTGGAAGTTTGATAGGGATTGCATTGAATCTGTAGATTGCTTTGGGTAGTAGAGTCATTTTCACAAAGATGATTCTTCCAATCCAAGAACATGGTATATCTCTCCATCTATTTGTATCATCTTTAATTTCTTTCATCAGTGTCTTATAATTTTCTGCATACAGGTCTTTTGTCTCCTTAGGTAGGTTTATTCCTAGATATTTCATTCTTTTTGTTGCAGGGGTAAATGGGAGTGTTTTCTTAAATTCACTTTCAGATTTTTCATCATTAGTGTGTAGGAATGCAAGAGATTTCTGTGCATTAATTTTGTATCCTGCTACTTTACCAAATTCATTGATTAGCTCTAGGAGTTTTCTGGTAGCATCTTTAGGATTCTCTATGTATAGTATCATGTCATCTGCAAACAGTGACAGCTTTACCTCTTCTTTTCTGATTTGGATTCCTTTTATTTCTTTTTCTTCTCTGATTGCTGTGGCTAACACTTCCAAAACTATGTTGAATCATAGTGGTGAGAGTGGGCAATCTTGTCTTGTCCCTGATCTTAGTGGAAATGGTTTCAGTTTTTCACCATTGAGGACAATGTTGGCTGTGGCTTTGTCATATATGGCCTTTATTATGTGGAGGAAAGTTCCCTCTATGCCTACTTTCTGCAGGACTTTTATCATAAATGGGTGTTGAATTTTGTCGAAAGCTTTCTCTGCATCTATTGAGATGATCATATGGTTTTTCTCCTTCAATTTGTTAATATGATGTATCACGTTGATTGATTTGCGTATATTGAAGAATCCTTGCATTCCTGGAATAAACTCCACTTGATCACGGTGTATGATCCTTTTAACGTGCTGTTGGATTCTGTTTGCTAGTGTTTTGTTGAGGATTTTTGCATCTATGTTCATCAGTGATATTGGCCTGTAGTTTTCTTTCTTTGTGACATCTTTGTCTGGTTTTGGTATCAGGGTGATGGTGGCCTCGTAGAATGAGTTGGGGAGTGTTCCTCCCTCTGAAATATTTTGGAAGAGTTTGAGAAGGGTAGGTGTTAGCTCTTCTCTAAATGTTTGATAGAATTCGCCTGTGAAGCCATCTGGTCCTGGGCTTTTGTTTGTTGGAAGGTTTTTAATCACAGTTTCAATTTCAGCGCTTGTGATTGGTCTGTTCATATTTTCTATTTCTTCCTGGTTCAGTCTCAGCAGGTTGTGCATTTCTAAGAATTTGTCCATTTCTTCCAGGTTGTCTATTTCATTGGCATAGAGTTCCTTGTAGTAATCTCTCATGATCATTTGTATTTCTGTAGTGTCAGTTGTTACTTCTCCTTTTTCATTTCTAATTCTATTGATTTGAATCTTCTCCCTTTTTCTCTTGATAAGTTGGCTAATGGTTTATCAATTTTGTTTATCTTCTCAAAGAACCAGCTTTTAGTTTTATTGATCTTTGCTATTGTTTCCTTCATTTCTTTTTCATTTATTTCTGATCTGATCTTTATGATTTCTTTCCTTCTGCTAGCTTTGGGGTTTTTTTTGCTCTTCTTTCTCTAATTGCTTTAGGTGCAAGGTTAGGTTGTTTGTTTGACATGTTTCCTGTTTCTTGATGTAGGCTTGTATTGCTATAAACTTCCCTCTCAGAACTGCTTTTGCTGCATCCCATAGGTTTTGGGTCGTCGTGTCTCCATTGTCATTTGTTTCTAGGTATTTTTTGATTTCCCCTTTGATTTCTTCAGTGATCACTTCGTTATTAAGTAGTGTATTGTTTAGCCTCCATGTGTTTGTATTTTTTACAGATCTTTTCCTGTAATTGATATCTAGTCTCATAGCATTGTGCTCGGAAAAGATTCTTGATACGATTTCAATTTTCTTAAATTTACCAAGGCTTAATTTGTGACCCAAGAGACGATCTATCCTGGAGAATGTTCCATGAGCACTTGAGAAAAATGTGTATTCTGTTGCTTTTGGGTGGAATGTCCTATAAATATAAATTAAGTCCATCTTGTTTAATGTATCATTTAAAGCTTGTGCTTCCGTATTTATTTTCATTTTGGATGATCTGTCCATTGGTGAAAGTGGGGTGTTAAAGTCCCCTACTAAGGGCTTCCCTGGTGGCACAGTTGTTGAGAATCTGCCTGCTAATGCAGGGGACACGGGTTAAAGCCCTCGTCTGGGACGATCCCACATGCCGCAGAGCAACTAAGCCCGTGAGTCACAATTACTGAGCCTGCGCGTCTGGAGCATGTGCTCTGCAACAAGAGAGGCTGCGAGGGTGAGAGGCCCACGCACCGCGATGAAGAGTGGCTCCCACTTGCCACAACCAGAGAAAGCCCTCGCATAGAAATGAAGACCCAACACAGCCATAAATAAATAAATAAACAAATTAATTAAAAAAAAAGTCCCCTACTATGATTGTGTTACTGTTGATTTCCCCTTTTATGGCTGTTAGTATTTGCCTTATGTATTGAGGTGCTCCTATGTTGGGTGCATAAATATTTACAATTGTTATATCTTCTTCTTGGATCGGTCCCTTGATCATTATACAGTGTCCTTTATCTCTTGTAATAGTCTTTATTTTAAAGTCTATTTTGTCTGATATGAGAATTGCTACTCCAGCTTTCTTTTGATTTCTATTTGCATGGAATATCTTTTTCCATCCCATCACTTTCAGTCTGTATGTGTCCCTAGGTCTGAAGTGGGTCTCTTGTAGCCAGCATATATACGAGTCTTGTTTTTGGATCCATTCAGACAGTCTGTGTCTTTTGGTGGGAGCATTTAATCCATTTACATTTAAGGTAATTATCGATATGTATGTTCCTATTCCCATTTTCTTCAATGTTTTGGGTTTGTTATTATAGGTGTTTTCCTTCTCTTGTGTTTCTTGCCTAGAGAAGTTCCTTTAACATTTGTTGTGAAGCTGGTTTGGTGGTGCTGAACTCTCTCAGCTTTTGCTTGTCTGTAAAGGTTTTAATTTCTCCATCAAATCTGAATGAGATTCTTGCTGGGTAGAGTAATCTTGGTTGTAGGTTTTTCTCCTTCATCATTTTAAATATGTCTTGCCACTCCCTTCTGGCTTGCAGAGTTTCTGCCGAAAGATCAGCTGTTAACCTTATGGGGATTCCCTTGTGTGTTATTTGTTGTTTTTCCCTTGCTGCTTTTAATATGTTTTCTTTATATTTAATTTTTGGGAGTTTGATTAATATGTGTCTTGGCGTGTTTCTCCTTGGATTTATCCTGTATGGGACTCTCTGTGCTTCCAGGACTTGATTAACTATTTCCTTTCCCATGTTAGGGAAGTTTTCAACTATAATCTCTTCAAATATTTTCTCAGTCCCTTTCTTTTCCTCTTCTTCTTCTGGGACCCCTATAATTTGAATGTTGGTGTGTTTAATATTGTCCCAGAGGTCTCTGAGACTGTCCTCAGTTCTTTTCATTCTTTCTTCTTTATTCTGCTCTGCAGTAGTTATTTCCACTATTTTATCTTCCAGGTCACTAATCCGTTCTTCTGCCTCAGTTATTCTGCCATTGATCCCATCTAGAGTATTTTTAATTTCATTTATTGTGTTGCTCATCGTTGCTTGGTTCCTCTTTAGTTCTTCTACGTCCTTGTTAAATGTTTCTTGCATTTTGTCTATTCTATTTCCCAGATTTTGGATCATCTTTACTATCATTATTCTGAATTCTTTTTTAGGTAGACTGCCTATTTCCTCTTCATTTGTTAGGTCTGGCGTGTTTTTACCTTGCTGCTTCATCTGCTGTGTGTTTTTCTGTCTTCTCATTTTGCTTATCTTACTGTGTTTGGGTCTCCTTTTCACAGGCTGCAGGTTCGTAGTTCCTGTTGTTTTTGGTATCTGTCCCCAGTGGCTAAGGTTGGTTCAGAGGTGTAGGCTTCTTGGTGGAGGGGACTAGTGCCTGTCTTCTGGTGGATGAGGCTGGATCTTGTTTTTCTGGTGGGCAGGTCCACGTCTGGTGGTGTGTTTTGGGGTGTCTGTGGCCTTATTATGATTTTAGGCAGCCTCTGTGCTATTGGATGGGGCTGTGTTCCTGTCTTGCTAGTTGTTTGGCATAGGGTGTCCAGCACTGTAGCTTGCTGGTCGTTGAGTGAAGCTGGGTCTTGGTGTTGAGATGGAGATCTCTGGTAGATTTTCGCCATTTGGTATTACATGGAGCTGGGAGGTCTCTTGTGGACCAGTGTCCTGACGTTGGCTCTCCCACCTCAGAGGCACAGCCCTGATGCCTGGTTGGAGCACCAAGAGCCTTTCATCCACACGGCTCAGAATAAAAGGGAGAAAAAGTAGAAAGAAAGAAAGAAAGAGGATAAAATAAAATGAAATAAAATAAAATAAAGTTATTAAAATAAAAGATAATTATTAAGAAAAAAGATTTTTTAAGTAAAAAAAAAACAAAACAAAACCGATGGACAGAACCCTAGGACAAATGGTGAAAGCAAAGGTATACAGACAAAATCTCACACAGAAGCATCCACATACACACTCACAAAAAGAGGAAAAGGGGAAAAAATTAATATATCCTGCTCCCAAAGTCCACCTCCTGAATTTGGGATGATTCGTTGTCTATTCAGGTATTCCACAGATGCAGTGTACATCAAGCTGTTTGTGGAGCTTTAATCCGCTGCTTCTGAGGCTGCTGGGAGAGATTTCCCTTTCTCTTCTTTGTTCGCACAGCTCCCGGGGTTCAGCGTTGGATTTGGACCTGCCTCTGCATGTAGGTCACCTGATGGCGTCTGTTCTTCGCTCAGACAGGACGGGGTTAAAGGAGCAGCTGCTTCGGGGGCTCTGGCTCACCCAGGCCGCGGGGAGGGAGGGGTGCGGAGGCGGGGCGAGCCTGCGGCAGCAGAGGCCGGCGTGACGTTGCACAAGCCTGAGGCGCGCCGTGCGTTCTCCCGGGGAAGTTGTCCCCGGATCACGTGACCCTGGCAGTGGCGGGCTGCACAGGCTCCTGGGAGGGGCGGTGTGGAGAGTGACCTGTGCTCGCACACAGGCTTCTTGGTGGCGGCAGCAGAAGCCTTAACGTCTCACGCCCGTCTCTGGGGTCCGCGCTGATCGCCGCGGCTCGCGCCAGTCTCTGGAGTTCGTTTAGGCGGCGCTCTGAATCCCCTCTCCTTGCGCGCCGCGAAACAAAGAGGCAAGAAAAAGTCTCTTGCCTCTTCGGCAGCTGCAGACTTTTTCCCGGACTCCCTCCCGGCTAGCTGTGGTGCGCTAACCCCTTCAGGCTGTGTTCACGCTGTCGTCTCCCTGCGTTCCGAGCCTCAGCTCCCAGCCCCGCCCGCCCCGGCGGGGGAGCAGACAAGCCCCTCGGGCTGCTGAGTGCTGGTCAGCACTGAGCCTCTGTGCGGGAATCTCTCCGCTTTGCCCTCCGCACCCCTGTTGCTCGAAACCATTTTTTAATGTTTTATAATCTTGGAGTGAGGAAAGGCATGACATGAAACCCAGAAGGTACAATGGAATAAGACTGAGTGACTTGATGACCATTTACATTTTTAAGTTACAGTATATAGCAAATATACTAATAAAAGTCAGCCTTTATTGTTATTATTAAATTCTTAAAACAAGCCTATTAAGTAGGATAACCCTGTTCTTACTGATGAAGAGATTGAGGTTTAGAGAGATTTAACTCAGCCAGGACCATCCCACAGGCAGCTAAGAGCCCAGGCCCTGCTCATTCTCCAACCCTTACCCCCACCTCGCTCCTTAGTGACTGGTAACATTTTTCTCAAAATAACTCTCTGAAATCAGGGTTGAGTAGCAGGAATAATACCTTGTGTTTCACTCTGTGTTTTCAAAGTGTTTTCTCTGTTATTATCTCACTCCATTCCCAGTATAGCCCCTTGCAGTGGGAATACAGGGCAGCTACAATCATCTCCATTTCACAGACAAGGAAATTGAGGTCTGACAGTCAGTGGCCTGCCTGGGTCAGGAGTTTGTGGAGCAGAGATGTGGCTGGACTCCAAAGCCCTTTGTTCCTGGTAGAAAGCTTTCTTCATTCCATCCTGTGGTCTCTCTGGAACGCTTACCAATGCTTTAGTGTCTTCAGCAGCGAATAGCAAAACACCTACTGTTCCCAGATACTTAAATGTAAATGCACACATCTGACAAGAGAATAAGAATCAAACCCTCCCTCAAAGATCCAAATAGCAGGCTTCTTTCTGCCACCTTCTAGCTTCACACTTGAGTTCCATAGGTAATGTTGCTGATGAGCGAAACTTCAATTAACTGTCAAAAGGAACATATTTTGGCAGCATTTCTGGGAGCAGTGGGAATGGGGAGAGGGCCGTGGGCTGTGCGTGGGAGCAGGAAGAAGCTGCACTCTGCTCACTATTCACCTCCTGTCTAAGCACATTTAATTCCTCTGTATTCACCCTTTCCTGTGATGCTTGAATAGATTCTAACAACTGATAAAACAAGTGGGTTAAGTGTGTATATATTCCCTGTAAGGGTACAAGCAGTTCCACTTAATTTATAATCATTTTTATTTCATTGAAAGACTCAGACAGTATCACAAGGTACTAATGATGTAAGTGTTCTATGGTATAGATTCACTTTATTGGAGATAATGGAGAGAGACTACAGAGGGCCCTTTCCACTGGAGTGACAGTCAGGCATGGCGTCATGAGATGACATCATATATATAATGGGCCATGATCTTGACATAATTATGCTTTATGGATTTTAAAGGGATCTCCTCTCCTGGAGCCCATCATTAGCAGCTTTCTCAAGGTGCTTGGCTGTGTCTGAGCAGAATGGTTCACAACCAGTTTGGGTAAAACACAGAGGATGAGCCAGCCAAAGCTCTCTGGCCAGAGAGCTAGAAGGAATGACAGAGGGGCCACAACCTCAGGCTCCATGTCATACACCTCCACCACTAATGTCTGTCAAGTTTTATCACTCCACTGAGATTATTCAACTTGCAAAATAGGGAAAGATAAAAGCACCTACCCCTTGATGTTTTGTGACAATTGTATAAGAAAGTGGGTGCATAAGAAGCCTTCAGCTAATGTTAAGCATTATGATTATCATTATTTACTCTCCATATTTTAGACCACAAATCTCAGCATACTTGCTTGGTTAAGAAAAAGGCAGTAAATTCACATATGTACTTTATTTTTCATCAATGGTAAAAAAAAAAAAAAAACCTAACCTGCTTCACCTTGTAAGATTTTACAAAAAGGATATATACTTCCAAACATATGTACAATAGATTTTTTTTTACACAATCAGAGGAACCAACAAAATATCCAGAAATGTTGCATGCTAATTGCTCGTCAACTAGCTCCACACACTTTTTCATGGTTTTGCTTCACTGTCTCCACCTTCTCTTTGTGTAAAAGCATCACACTCAGGGCCAGTTGTTCCCCTGGCTCTTCTGCAGGTTTACATGCGGGCTGGATATCTTCCATTGGCTCCTCCAGATCTGCTCACCATCCTTTCTGCCCAGCTCTCTGGTGAAAGACTGCAGGTTCCCATACCCTCTGCTTTCCAGCCAAGAAGCACAGCAAAGGAGGAGAGCAAGGTTGGGTTATGCATCTTGTGGCCCCCTCACTCAGGCTCAATAGAGACATCACTCATCTCAAGGAGAGCTTCCCTACAGGCCCTCTCCTTCCAGGTTTCTGTCAATTGCTCCCTCCCTTTCTCCCTTAGGATCTGGGGGTGATAAGAGCTCCCCATGCAACTTGTCCCAGATTTCCCTACACCTCATCCCCACTTTTGTAAATAGTCTCTTCTTGAATTAGCTTAATTATCTGTTTACTAGCTGACGTATTTTGCTTTGTCATGTGTCATGTGTCCTTTTGATATAAGACTTCCATTATATTAGTCAGCATTCTTGTGGTTGAAAATGATAAAAATCCAATTCAAACTAGTCTAAGTAAAAATATAATAACAGAAAGCAATGCAATCTTTGGGTATGAATCCAGGGGCTCAGACAAAGTCATAGGGACTCTGTTTCTCCATTTCTTATTTCTATTCTCCTCAGTAATGGATTCTCCTTAAGCAGTTTCATCCACATGGTAGCAAAGACAACTACCAATAATTGTGGACTTATACCATCCTCACAAAACTAATTTTAGTAAAAACATAGTTCTTCTTTACCAGAAGTTCCAGCAGAAGTCCTGGGAGGGCTCTAATTGGTTTGTCTTGGGTCACTTGACCAGGGATGGTATCCTGACTGGCCAGGTGTGAGTCAAATGCCTTGTAACCGGGAGATGGAGTGACCCCCACCTGGACCACAAAGACTGAGAATCATGGGGAAAGAGGTAGTTCTCTAAGGTGATGCTAGTCCGAGAAAATATGCATATAACCATAAAGTTATAAACTCTTTTTTGATAACTCTGACTTTACCAAGTGACCCCAAAAGTCCTCAGAAATGTTGCATACACTCTCACTTCACCCCAGCTTACCCTTCCCCCTCCCTGTGTCAGAGTAGCATTGACATATATACACTACCAAATGTAAAATAGATAGCTAGTGGGAAGCAGCTGCATAGCACAGGGAGATCAGCTCAGTGCTTTGTGACCACCTAGAGGGGTGGGATAGGGAGGGTGGAAGGGAGATGCAAAAGGGAAGAGATATGGGGATATATGTATACATATAGCTGATTCGCTTTGTTACACAGCAGAAACTAACACAACATTGTAAAGCAGTTATACTCCAATAAAGATGTTTAAAAAATGTAAAAAAAAAGAATGTTACATACAAACCCCACATGGAACTAGTCTCCTTTTCATACTCTTCTCTTAGGCAACAGCTACCTTTTTCTCTTGTACAGAAAAGAACATCACCAAAGAACTATACTTCAAGCAGGCACAGAGAGACCAAGGGATTTACATTCTTCCTATCACACAGCAAGACACCTGGTGAATTTAGATACACAGATGGATTCAACCTACCTGCTCCGGGATGGTACTCTTTCAGGACCAAAGCTAATTCCTATGGCTCATACTGTACCCAGGAGATTTCTTGGGGCCAATGCTCAGGAATAAAGTATGAAGGAAGGAGAAACAATTGCTACAATAGGCCTTCTGAGGAAAAGGAGCACTTTAGGAGACAAGAGTTGAGTTCAGTGGCTCAAGTATGAAAGTCAAAGGACATAGGGCATAAAATTTAATGAGCACCAAAAGACAATACTACCTACCAGGGACCTTGTGCACAATGGTCCAGATTCATGGAATCATACTGTGTGCCAGCCATTGTACAGGTTCTGAGGTACAACAAAGTGGAAGGCAGCTAACATCCCTGCACTCACTGAGCTCATGGGCAGAGAATCAAGCAGGCCAGGACAATGAACTGGGATAAGCACCCTGATAGAGGGCATACAGCTGGGGTGGGAACACACACAAAGACATCTAACTTAAGCTGAAGGAATCAGTGAAGACTTCTCAAGGGAATGATGTCAAGGCCTAAAGGGGGAGGAAGAGTGCAGCCGCAGGCCCAGGGGCCTGGAAGAAGAAGGGGCAGGGAGCAAAGGGGAAATTAAGAGTCCAGCATTCCTTCATTCTTCAATAAATGTTTATCAAGGTCCACTCTGAGCTAGGCATCAAGAGTGCAGTAGTGAACAGGCCAGATGCCTTCAGAGAGTTCATGGAAAATAATGAAGAATCCAAAAATAGAGCAGTTAAGTACAGACTGTGGTGAATCCCATGATGAGAGAGAGAGAGTATGGAGATGAAGGCTGGAAGGATTGCGTATTAAGACAGTGGTCAGGAAACATTTGAGGCAAAGCCTAGAGGATAAAGGTCAGCAGTCCTCTCAGAGCTGGGGAAGAGCACATCAAAAAGAGGAAATGGTATGAGGGCAGAGAGGACTTGGTCCATTTGAAGAAGAGAGAATAGACCAATTTGAAGAAGAGAAAGGAGGCCAACATGCATGGAGTGTAGAGAGCAAAGGAGAGAGTGGTTGGAGGTGAGGTGGGTAGGTTAATCTCATGAGGGGCCAGGAGGCTGAGGTTTCATTCCACGTGCATGGGGAGCCTTTGGGAAGCTTTAAATGAGGAGTTATATGTTAGACAGATTGCTCTAGCTGCTTGGTGGAGAAAGGATTGCAGGACGATCCATTAGGATGTTACCTTAGTGGTCCAGGAGAGAAACGACCGTGGCATGAACACAGTTGGTGGTTGTAGAGAAAAAGAGAAGTGGTGAGATTGGAAATATATCCATAGGTAGAATCAGCAATACCAGCAGTACTGGGTGAGGGAAAAGTAAAAGTAAAAAATAACTTGTAGGTTGAGCACAAGTGGATTGAGCTGGAGTCCAACATATGTGACAAGTGTTGAGGGATGAGGCAGGCAGGCGTACAGAGTCAGATCAGAAAGCTCCTTAGACATCCTATTAAGGAGTACACTTTATCACGAGGGTGGTGGGGAGCTCCCTGAAAAGTTTGGAGAGATTATTTTGTTGTTTTAGACATATCACTCTGGAGATCCTATTAGAAAGGGGAAGGAAGATGATAAGGGGAAAATTGGGATGAGGGGGTGCTGATGGGCTAACGCAGGCAGGGGTAGTGATGCCCTTTGAAACTTAAGTGGGTGTGTTGTTGTTGCGTCTATCAGTGATATAGAGAGTATGAAGTGCACTTAGCACCTGGGAACCTGCCTGGTGGTGCATGCGGGTCCCCATTTGGGGACTGAGGATAGAGATAGATCCTTGCAATGTCTCCACCCCCATCGCCACAATCTATGGACTGCAGAATTCCATCCTCCTAGCAAGCCACACAGGACTCCATTTGCCTACCTAGTCTGACTGTAGGAAACTCCCCCAGGAAATACCAAGAAAAAGATCTTGCAAAGCAAGCTACTCCGGAAAGGGGGTAATACTAATTTATGGTAATTTCAAGTTTCAATTTCTTTTGTATTTTCTTTAACAATTGAATCTTTCTTTTAAAAAAATCAACATTAATTAAGCACTGTACTCCTACTCCCAGCAGTCTAATTATCACAACCATGCAATCTATTAAAAGTGTTGGGGGCTTCCCTGGTGGCGCAGTGGTTGAGAATCTGCCTGCCAATGCAGGGGACACAGGTTCGAGCCCTGGTCTGGGAGGATCCCACGTGCCGCGGAGCAGCTGGGCCCGTGAGCCACAATTGCTGGGCCTGCGCGTCTGGAGCCTGTGCTCCGCAACTAGAGAGGCCGCGATGGTGAGAGGCCCGCGCACCGCGATGAAGAGTGGCCCCCACTTGCCGCAACTAGAGAAAGCCCTCGCACAGAAACGAAGACCCAACACAGCCATAAATAAATAAATAAATAATTTAAAAGTGTTGGATTCAAATGTTTGATTTTAACACCTGGCTTTCTAGGACACAGTTTTCTAAGTGCCCTACATTTGCTAATTGAAGGGGGGAAATGACCATTTTCTGGCCTAAATATTGCTAGAAAATAATCAGCCAGGTCCGCCCCTCTCACCACACCCCTCTAACATTCCCACAGAATCCAACCTCCATCCACATTGAGGGGTTTGCAGAGTTTATTCTGAAGCTCCACAGTCCTGACAGCACCACAAAATCCCAGTTCCAGCTACCATGTGCTTTTATGTCCTGCCTAATGTATGAGTTAAGGGCACTTGCAAATTTGAGTCTTGGCCTTGCTACTTATCTCACTGGGATTTAATTACCTCAAAGAGTTTGTATATTCCTCCTACACTGTTGGTGGAATGTAAATTGGTGCCGCACTATGGAAAACAGTGTGGAGGCTCCTCAAACTAAAAATAGAGCTACCATATGATCCAGCAATCCCACTCCTGGGCATATATTCAGAAAAGACAAAATGCAAAAAGATACACGCATCCCAGTGTTCATAGCAGCACTATTTACAACAGCCAAGACATGGAAACAATCACAGTGCCCAAAAACAGACGATTAGTTTAAGAAGACATGGTGTGTGTGTGTGTGTGTGTGTGTGTGTGTGTGTGTATATATATATATATATATAAAAATATATATATATAAATAAATATAATATATATATTTATATATAGAGAGAGAGAGAGTGAGAGAATATTACTCAACCTTAAAAAAGAATGAAATATTGCCATTTGCAGCAACATGAATGGACGAAGAGAATATCATACTAAGTGAAATAAGTCAGACAAAGACAGACAGATATTATACGATATCACATGTGGAATCTAAAAACTAATACAAATGAATCTATATACAAAACAGAAACAGAGGGACTTCCCTGGTGGTGCAGTGGTTAAGAATCCGCCTGCCAATGCAGGGACACAGGTTCGAGCCCTGGTCCGAGAGGATCCCACAGGCTGTGGAGCAACTGAGCCTGTGGGCTACAACTACTGAGCCTTTGCTCTAGAGCCCGGGAGCCACAACTACTGAACCTGTGTGCTGCAGTTACTGAAGCCCACATGCCTGGAGCCCGTGCTCTGCAACAAGAGAAACCACCACAGTGAGAAGCCCGCACACTGCAACAAAGAGTAGCCCCCACTCACCACAACTAGAGAAAAACCTGCACGCAGCAACGAAAACCCAACACAGCCAAAAATAAATAAATGAATATTTTTAAAAATAAATAAAATTTAAAACAAATAAACAAACAAAGAGAAACAGACTCACAGACATAGAAAACAAACTAATGGTTACCCAAGGGAAAGAAAGACAGGTAGGGACAAATTAGGGGTATGGGATTAACAGATACACACCTCTATATATAAAATAGATAAACAACAAGAATTTACTGTACAGCACAGGGAACTATACTCAATGTCTTGTAATAGTCTGTAATGGAAAAGAATCTGAATATATATAGACGTATGCATGACTGAATCACTTTGCTGTACACCTAAAACTAACACACTCTTGTAAATCAACTATACTTCAATTAAATAAATAAATAAATAAAGAGTTGATATGTTATACGAGTTAACCTATTGACACATTTAGAACAGTCTTAGAAATTGGTAAGAGCTATAGAAGTGTTTGCTATTATTATTATTATTATTATTACTATTATTACTATTAGTCCTATTTTTACAACTCTGCTAAGGCTTCCTCAGGGGAGGTATGATTGGTCACTTGCTCTGTGATGTGAATTTAAGACACCAGTTTGCTCTCTCATGGGAATCTGCAATAAAGCCCTAGTCTTAATGGTGAAACAAAAAGACATCTCAGGCTGAAGGGAGGTGGAGAGAAGGAGTGAGTTTTTCTGCCTGAGAGAAGCTTCCTGGGTGAGCTCTGTGTGCCTGGCCCCCACACAGAGGGAACCTGGCCTGCATTCGCTTGCCCATCTCCAGTCAGAGGAACCGGCCCCTGATGAGACATCTGAAGAGCCCACTGTGCTGGAGCTGAGGCTCTCAGGGGAGGAGTGAGTGTGAGAAATGCTCCATTCCCACTGATTTTTCACTCAGAAGATCCAGAGAGGAGCTACTTAATTTCAGCATTTTGTGAATTTTGTGTCATTTGGAAGGAAAAATACCTACACACACGCGCACACACACACAAACATTTGGCTCAACTCTGAGCAAAGGTACCCAGAGCAGGAGGAATATTCGTGGGCTATGAACATGTGAACAGGCAGGAGGAACCTCTTATTAATCCAGCCGCCCAGAGTGAAGCAGGAATGTCACCAGCCAGAACACCAGCAGAGGTTACTGGCCCTTCTGGAGTCTGCAGAGCCTTGGGCAGGGGCAGGGCAGGAGGCTCCATCTCTCAGCTGGAGGCCAGGCCAGCCAGGCACCAAGGCAGCTACAAAACCCTAGATCAGAGCAGAAAAATGTAGAGCGACAGAGTCGGGGGCTTTTATGTTAATGAACCCAAGCCATGAGGGAGCACTGTTTAGAAAAATAATTTGGGTTTTATTTCTTTTTTTTTTTTTTATTCAATCAGTGATTTAATTATGAGAAAAGTGAATAGTGTTAAAGCTGTGTGAGGTACCAATGGTCCCAGAGGCCTGAAAGGGTGAATACAACTACACATTGTAACGAAACCTAGCGGAGCGCCTTCTAGCCGCTGGTGCAAAGAACTCAGCTATGCTTTTGGAGAGGCATAAACAATGCAAAAACCTATAATTGCTGTGTCAGTCACGAAATCCATGCAGAATACCAAGTGCCGAGCTGCCGGTTTCCCGGCATTGGAAGGGGGCACACAGCGACACTGTGTTCTGCTGGGAGGACCCCAGGGACTGGATGGCTGTTTGTCCCCAGCACCTGCAGGACACCTGCCCAGTCCCTGGCCTCCATCATCCCCCAGAGATGCTGGCAGTCACAACCCACCCGCCCCATTTCTCACTACGCACAGAGCTGGCAGAGATGGGGCTTAGGTCGCGCCTTGCTTTCTCAGCTGCGCCTAGGGGCCTCTAACCAGTGGCTTCATGGATATCGTCTTCCCTAGAGCAGGACTGAATAAAAATAAAATGAGTACCACGTGTGTCATTTTAAACGTTCTAGTAACCAGTAACCACGTTAAAAAAACAGTAAAAAGAAACAGGTGAAATTAATTGTAATGGTATATTTTATTTGACCTAATATATCCAAAATATTGTAATTTCAACATGTAATTAATATAAAAAAGTAGTAATGAAATATTTGACATTTTTGTACTAAGTATTTGAAATCAGGCATGAGTACTTGAGTACATCTCGATCGGACTAGCCACATTTCTAGTGCTCAATAACCACATGTAGCTAATGGCACAGCCCAGCTCAGGGAACAAAATAGACCACTGCTTCCCTGAGTCACCTTGCACCCCAGGCCCCATGGGCTCTGTGAGCCTGGAACCCGCATGCACCCCAACGTAGAGGAGAACCCATCCTGGCTCTGGAGGTCCGAATCGTCTGTGTGCCTGGTATCACCCCTGGGCATCCCCCACCTGCCCAGCAGTACTGAAACCTCTGCAAGCTGGAGAAAATAGCCCAGAGGGCCCAAGCCGGCTCTTGCAACTTGCTGAGGTTGGAGAAAAGACTTCTCTGTGTACAATGGCAGCAACTAAGAACCCACAGGAGACCAGAGGTTCAACTAAGATGAGGGATTCTGGAGGCTGGGAAAAAGGAATGTCAGGGACTTTCTTCCAGGGCCTTTGGAGATAGAGGCAGGGAGGCCTGGGACTCGCAGATAGCTTGTGTGTCCGTCTGTCCACAGGAGGGTCTGCCCAAAACACCTCGGGGCCTGGCGTGTTATTCACATTAGAAGTGGAGCCTTGATGGCCCCTCCCACGAGGTACAGGAGGAGGTAGAGCTGCTCTCTGCCCCCACCCCTCCTGCCAGGCAGCAGAGGAGCTTTTCTTGAAATGCTATTCAGCCTGCCCTCTGCTCCCCTGCAGACCCCCACACAACAAAGAGGCCCCACGGGGCAGTTTCATTTCCAGTGGTGTAAATCACTGTGGTTGGTGTTCCAGGTGAGAGGAGAGAGGGGCCCAGCCCCTCCACTCTCAGGGAAGAGCTGAAAACCCCACACATTCTTGTCTTTCCCTGGCGGATCAGCTTAAAGAAGAGTCCCCTTCTGCCCTCAGGACCCCCCCCCCAACTCTGCCCCCTTTAACTCTAAGGACCCTGAGATCACCTTCCCTCCTCTCTCTCCCACACAAACGTCCTGTTTCTCTATTCAACTTTTCCTCCTTTCTTCCCATCTCCTAGGGAAAAGTGTCCCTTTTCTGGTCCAGAGTAAACCCTACCCTTTGAGTCCCTCGTCCCACCCTCCTACTTCACCAGGCCTCCCTCACCTCAGTCTCCACTCTCTTGCACCTTCAGTCTCTGCTTTTCCCCATCTTACCATTTCTGCAGCCCACAAACTAGCCTCCTCTCCCAGCCACCTCCACCAACTCCTCCTACATTGCATATTCCTCCCCTGGTCACACCTGCTTCCTCCACTCTCCTTCCTCCCTGTTCCTTTGCAACCTGACTTCCCTGCCATTGCTCCTGGCACCACTCTCTGAGGTCTCCAGGGCCCTGAGGACACCATTTCTAATGCTCACCCACCTCTCAGAACCAGCTGCACGTGGGCCCACGCTCTTCCCCTCACCTCCATCTTTGGACAGCTTGTAGGCCCCTAGGTCTTCTCCAGGTGGCCTCTGTAATGGGATCTAGACTCTGTCCTGGTAAGCCTACCACTTGCTGAGGTCGTGGGCTTCTTTATTTCAAGGAACCTGACACCCATCGTTCGGTTACTCATCCAGCATATATTTTTTGAACACCCACCATGTGACAAGCTTGGGTCAGGCTCCAGAAACCCAGCAGTGAACAAAACAGCAAGGTCTCTGCCCTCCTGGAGCTTACATTCTAGTTGGGATTATGTTAAATAGGCAAAAATTAAATTTTAAAAATAAAAATAATTGTAGATAGTGGCGAGCATTATGGAGATTAAAACTGGGGTGATATGATGAAAGAGAGAGGTTTATCGGGGGAAGGCACTGTAGAGTGGTTGGTCAGGGAATGCTCTCTGAGGGGGGAGACATTTAACCTGAGGCCTGAACGAAATAAGGCTGCAGCTGGGGGCATAGACGTCAGTGTTGTCCACACCACTGTCCTCCCTGACTGGTCAGCCCAGCTGTACTGGTTGTTAAGTATTTTTAGTATCTATCTCTCTTTTCTGGCTCAGGCAAGATAAGACAAAAGGTCAGAGCATGAGTTACAAAGACCTTGAGAGGAGAGGGAACAGAGAGAGAGCTGGCATCACAGAAGCATGGGGAGCATGGAGGCCCAGGACGTGGTCAGGACCGCACTCTGTATGTCTAATCCACCTCAGTAAGGTATCTGGATTTTATTCTCAGCGCGTGGGGCAGTTTTAAGCAGAACGGTGACATGCTCTAATTTGTACTTTAGAAGAGCACTCCAGCTGCTTCGTGAAGCATGGATTTTAGATGAGCGTGAAATCAGAGAGCTGGGATAGGAGGCTGTCTTCATTTACATTTCCTAGCAGTGGACTTTGATGAAGTGAACGTAGTTTATTTGGGAAGTGATATCAGAATACTGGTAGGAAAGGGGAGAAGTGAGATAGGGAAGGAGAGGTAGCCAATCCAGGGCATGTTCTCAAGCAGGTCACCACTGTGGGCAACTGGATCCTGATGCCACTGGGAACTTTGGAAGGCAGTGTAGACATGCATCTCAGATTATCCCACCAAGGTTTGAGAGAGCTAGAGTATTGTGATAACAGTGGTTAATTCCCAGCACTTCTGGCCTGATGTGTCTGTAAGCAGAGTGGGCTCTGCAAAGAGAAGCCAGGGCATGTGGGTGGGACACTGAGTGCATCTGCCACAAAGGCTTTCTGTCATGCAGAGGAGCAGGCACGCTGGCTGGGCAGCGAGCAGTAGAAGTAGTGACTAATAGAGAAGTGAAGCATGAAGTTCTGACACAGACTACAGCACGGATGAGCCTTGGAAACATTCCGCTAAGTGAAGTGAGCTAGACGCAAAAGAAGAAATATTGTATAATTCCACTTATGTGAAGTAAATACTTAGAACAGGCAAGTTAGTAGAGACAGAAAGTAAATTAGAGATTACCAGGGAGAATGGGGGGTTATTGATTACAGAGCTTCTATTTGGGGTGATGAAAAAGTTTGGGAAAAAAAAATACATGGTGGCACAACATTGTGAATGTAATTAATGCCACTGAATTGTACGCTTAAAATGGTTAAAATGGCAAATTTTATGGTATATATTTTACCACAATTTTTAAAAATTAGTAATAACAAAAACCATTTAATTGTATACTCTGAGTGAATTGTGTAGTATTTAAATTATATCTCAGTAAAGCTTTTTATAAAGGAGAGAAAAGTGAAGCAAATCTGAATATGAGTTAAGCCTGTGGTCCTGGCTGATGGCGGGGAAGCTGTGGGTGAGGGAGAGACACTAGGGATGACTTCTGGGCAGTGAAAGAATGCTTTATCAGCTGCTCGCTCGTAACCAATTGCTTAAACCAAACTGATTGGAAGCTGCCCAGTAACATTGGTTGATTGGCATCTTCAGGCTTGGAGGATCACAGGAAACGCACCACGGGAAGGGCTGGAGAGTTTGGCAGTTGCATGCATAACCAGCTCTAAAATTTAATGTCTTCAGTTTCTCTTCCCCAGGTACACCCTTAATGCAAAGTTTAATAGTAGCTCTTAGGTCAACTGTGATGTGCTACATTCCAGGGAACTGGGTACCCTCAGATCTCAGCCCTTCCTTCTCAATCAACTTTTCACCAGTTCACAAAGGACTGGCATTCATAAACAATCAGGTGCTGCAGCTAGAAGCTAGTGAGGAGGATACAGACAGTCTGCTGGACAACACGCGTGTCACCATTTCCCTTCCACGTCTGTGGATTGGGGGACAGGCCAGGGCCTCATTCTTAACTGACTTTCAGAAAGTCTGCTTTAGCTTATTGTAGTTGGTTAAATCAATAAGCCTACATTTTATTTGATCTTCTTTTAACCAGCCGAGCTTGTAAAGCTGTATGTGAGCCAAGCTAAAAATGTCACCATTTGCATGTTCTTGAATCACATCTCATTGAACCAATACAATTTTCTCTGTTGACTTAATTCCCAGGCAAAGATTTCTAATCTGTTTTAAAGAATGATGCCTTGATTCAATCATAGGTTGAGGCCATGGCAATACGGCAGAGTGACAAAAGGTGAAACTGTGTAATGGACCAGATGGTTGAGGAGATAACTCAGCCAGCCAGAAACTGGCCCTTAGTATGCGTGCAGAAATCCCACGGGGCACCACATTTCTTCACGTACAGAGACAGTCTGATTTTTATAGTCACTCTTATAGAGCCATTACATGTCACCCCTGAAGAAGACCTTGAAAACATTTAGTTCATTTCTCTAATGGAGTATTTCTCTTATGTGGAATTTTCAACCTAGAGAGACTTGGTGTCTTGCTTAAGGTCACACAGCCACTAGGTGTGATTAGGCGAGACTCCAGTTCTCCTGATTCTCCATCCACTGTCCTTTCCTTTGCATCACACGGCTTTTCACTGCCAACAAAGATTTACCAGTTAAGCCTAGGGTTATAAAATCATAACGAACTTTGGCAGGATGAGTAAAATGTGACAACCAGAAATAATGGCCCACGTGTATGGAGTAGGTACTCTGTGCCACATGTGTATTGTCTCACTCTGCCACTCTGCTTGCTAAGCCCACATGTGTAGGATGTGTGGGGGTGTACCTTTTGACCCTCCATGTCTGCATGTCTCCCTGATCCAGAAGGGCAGATGAGAAGGAAACACATAGCAAGGAGTGAAGGGAGGAAGTCTGATCAGGGTGGGAAGCCAAGAAATAGTAAAGGAGAAACTGGCTGGCAAATGCGGGTAGGAAGATGGCCTGAGCCTGTGGTCCATGAACTGCTTCCACTCCAGCTACACCTCAGGACTATTCATCATCTCCATAGAGTTGGGCTTAAATATGTCCATGAACAAATGCCAGCTGAACAATTCCATGCAGAAAGCTGACAATACACAAATGTCCAACTGCTCCAAGTAGGCTTTTCATGTCAGTCATTTAAAACTCCATCCAATCCTGGCACCTCCTTCATTATGAAACTGTTGCATGTGCATACACCACAATGCTCACCTCCCACCCTCTCACCCTCCATCCACCCTGGCAGATAGGTGGGTGTGAGAGAAGCCTGCATATTTCTTTATCACCCACAGTGAGAATTTCTCATTCATCTGCAAAACGAAGCTGCTTAGTGCCAGCATTGAGGTAAGGGCCGCTAGAAGATTTGACTTGAGTGTCAGGAGAGAGTTTAGGGAAGTCCTGGCACCCATGTTGAGGGACCCAATGGGCAGCAATCTTAGACTTGTTGAGTCTCCAGGCACAGAGCAGAGAACATAGGGAAAGGCAGGAGCCCAACATTCTCCCTGATCTTCCCCACCAACCTCAGCCCTATCCACTCTTCAAGGCTCAGCTCACGCCTTGAAGATGATAATATTTATCATTTTATGAACCCTCATGTTGTGGTATTTATCTTCAGGGTAGTTCAGTCCAGCCTGGGAGTGGGGGCGGCTGGAGACAAAGGCTGCAAAGTGCATCATACAGCTATGAGTGCTGCTGATGTCCACGGAGGAGAGGTGGGCTGGGAAGGCTTCACAAAGGATGGCCTCCAGATGCCGTGACACTGAATGGAGATGCCCCTTTGGCTTCTCCATACTGTTGGGTGTTAAAGTTGATGCAAAAAGAAAAACCATGGATGGTCAAAATTAATCTTGAAACTCTCTTAGAAAGATGTTGTGCAGGAGATCACCACACACTCCCAGTCAGCCTTCCCTCCAGCACCAGGACAGATCGGCTTCCTCAGTTGGCTTGTGTTCTATTAACCATGTCTCATGGAAAATTGTGTCATTAATTACCAGAGTCACAACCAGTGACGTGAGATGCTCATATCTACAGGCACCTGAGACCAGCCTGAGCTGGGAAATAGTTAGTAGGTCCATAGCTCTTTCCCTCGCTTCATCTGGGCAAATACTCCCTGGGAGTCACGGGCACAAGTGTCGATATTATTTGAACTGCTCTCTCTCAATTAAACTTTTAACTTTTTAACTTTTAAGACCTAAACGTTTGGGGCTGGACTTCTCTGCCTAGCCCCATACATGGTCCTCTGGTCATATTTATGGGAAACCTGCCTTGTCTCTGGAATGTTTGCTGACTGACTGAAAAACCTTTGGGAGTGAGGGGACAGAGTCTTCTCCCATCCCATATCCCACACAGTGGACACACAGGTCAAGGCACAGAGCAGGAGCCCAACTCCTGGCCCAGGAGCTCTCCGAGGTCCTTCTGCAAACCCCTCTGGAGATCTGTGCTTCACTCACAGCCCAGCTCTGCAGCCGCCTCCCAGGAACACTGCCCAGAAGGTAGGCACATGTGTGGGAGGCTGATTGCTGGACCCCGCTTCCTGCAACGTGAGCTGCAGCTGGTGAAGTGACACACACACTCAAGACTCATCTGGCCAGGCCGCTCCCTGTCTCAGTCAGATTTCCCAAAGAAAGGGTCTAAGGAACGAGGCAGGGCTTGGATCATCATCATGCCGCCAGGCTCTGCGGTTAGAGGAGTTCCAGGGGAAAGTGGGATGAAGAAGCTGGGAGGATTTAAGGGCACATTCTCTGAACAGATTTTCCTAACTTGTTTGTAAACAGGTTGGAATAGCTCACTTTTAGTCGCAGTTCAGCTTCCTGCATCCCTCACATTAGAGCTGAACTAAAATGAAAAGAGCAAAATCATTGAACTGGTCAGGGCCTCAGTTTTTCTATCTGTAAACTGGGAACAATAACAATATCTCATAGTATGTTTCTGAGAACGAAAAAAAATAAGTTAAATGCGTGGCAAGCTGTAAAGTTCACAAATGCTGGTGGGCAAAATCTTACCCTCCAGGAGAGACACAAGAGACGTGGCAGGAGCCATGTCTCAGAAGGCAGTTGGTGCAGAGCCTAAGAAAACAGACCTGGGCATCAGGCAGAGCCGGCTGCACCTGCCCAGGAGGAGCCTGGAACATCTGCTCCTGCTTGTGCAGCACCCATCCCCCGCTCCTGGTAACTTTCCTTAGAGGCACCCCCTCTTCTGCTCTCAGTCCGTGTACTGGGGGATGGCAGGATGTTATAAGGTGCCCTGCACCCCAGTCCTAGGAATTTTCAGTTATGTAAGCCAATAAGTGGCTTTTCTGGTTAGGCCCGTTGGCGATGGGTTCAAGTTACTGGTAATCAGGAGTCCTCTCTAACACAGCACATTTTCAAAAGTCGTGGCATGCAGGGTGGTGCCAAATCAGCCAAGGCCTTGGGCATCGAGACTAATTAGCTGTGCTGTGCTAAGCATAGAGAGCTCCATGAACTTGTCCCACCAGATGTTTTTGAATCCTTCTCAGGCTGACTGGTGAGCTCAGACACAGGGCCACCCATGCTGACATAAGCATTCGCCTCCCCTTGCTTCTGTCTTGCTCCCAGACAGCCCAAGGGAAGCAATAAAAGTCCAAGGAAAATGTGAACACAGCATGTTCTTGGGTGATTCACACTGGGTCTCCAGAGCTGAGATGCCTCTGACCAAGGAAACCAACGTTCTGAGGCTCTTGTCTTATGAGAAAAAAGGTAGCAATTTCAGCAGTTGCAAATATTCCGCTAACATGCAAAAGAGTTGCATATGAAAATTTTGAGAACCGTAAGCATTTCTGATTGTGAAATGTTCTGCCATTGCTGCAAGATGGAGAGATGGTTTCAGAGCCTAGAATGACCCATAAGACAGATTGTCTCATTACCTCCTGGAAACCTGGTCCTTTCCAGGCAGAAACCTATTCCATTTTCAACTCTGGCAGTCAGATCTCCTGGGCCACTGGTGCCAATCACAGTAGTTCTGGGTTTTAATGTAACAGGCACCACCCTTGGGTTTTTCTCCCTTACCTCTGCTACATTTCATTTCCAGCCTGCTACAAACCAAAGAGGGACTTTTATTAAGTCATGTATTATAACCATTCGGGTGATCGGAGGGGAAAAATCAGCGTTGTCATCTCACTGTGCTTTCATAAATTGCTGCCATTTCTTTCTACCCAGAAGAACTGAATCCTTCAAGCTGAGGAGTCTTAAAGGCCACATAATCACGTTTCAGTGATTTATGTATTCGCCAAAATCACTCCCCGTCAGTCCAGTCTAAACATATGGCAGGGAGAGAACCTGAGCATTTGCACCAAACTGTTCAGACTCTGAAGTTTTCTTCCCAATCATATTTCTCATGCATTACTCCTCTTGTCAGGGAGGCAGGTTTGAGAGCTGCAGATAATCCAGAATCCCACACAAAACCACAGAGGCTCACTCCAGGCTTGCTTGATGACTCAGTCACCAAAACCAGACACTCGAAGATTTCCTTCTATGCCAGGGAAAGTGGACCCACAGTGCCAAGGAATACAGACTTCGTCATAACTGACATCAACTAGAGTGTCTTGAGTGCACCCTCTTTCTGTGACCCTTTCCTAGATTTCTAGGCCCCCTTTCCTTCCTAGCAGACTAGAATCTTCTCTCCATTCTGTCAGCACAGTCACAAGTGGTGAGATCCTACTTCAACTCCTCCTTTCTCACACAGACCCCTGACCAGCAGAGAAGAACATCTACTCCCTCAGGCACTTCCTCTATCCAGCCCAAAATAACACACTCAAAACATAGGCAGAACACTCTATGACAAAAATCACAGCAAGATCCTTTTTGACCCACCTCCTAGAGAAATGGAAATAAAAACAAAAATAAACAAATGAGACCTAATGAAACTTAAAAGCTTTTGCACAGCAAAGGAAAACATAAACAAGAGGAAAAAACAACCCTCAGAATGGGAGATCATATTTGCAAATGAAGCAACTGACAAAGGATTAATCTCCAAAATTTACAAGCAGCTCATGCAGCTCAATATCAAAAGAACAAACAACCCAATCCAAAAATGGGCAGAAGACCTAAACAGACATTTCTCCAAAGAAGATACACAGATTGACAACAAACACATGAAAGGATGCTCAACATCACTAATCATTAGAGAAATGCAAATCAAAACTCCAATGAGGTATCACCTCACACCAGTCAGAATGGCCATTAACAAAAAATCTACAAACAGTACATGCTGGAGAGGGTGTGGAGAAAAGGGAACCCTCTTGCACTGTTGGTGGGAATGTAAATTGATACAGCCACTATGGAGAACAGTATGGAGGTTCCTTAAAAAACTAAAAATAGAACTACCATACAACCCAGCAATCCCACTACTGGGCATATACCCTGAGAAAACCATAATTCAAAAAGAGTCATGTACCACAATGTTCATTGCAGCTCTATTTACAATAGCCAGGACATGGAAGCAACCTAAGTGTCCATCGATAGATGAATGGATAAAGAAGATGTGGCACATATATACAATGGAATATTTCTCAGCCTTAAAAAGAAACGAAATTGAGTCATTTGTAGTGAGGTGGATGGACCTAGAGACTGTCATTCAGAGTGAAGTAAGTCAGAAAGAGAAAAACAAATACCATATGCCAACATATATATATGGAATCTAAAAAAAAGATAAAACTGGTTCTGAAGAACCTAGGGGAAGGACAGGAATAAAGACACACACGTAGAGAATGGACTTGAGGACACGGGGAAGGGGAAGGGGAAGCTGGGATGAAGTGAGAGAGTGGCATTGACATATATACACTACCAAATGTAAAACCGATAGCTAGTGGGAAGCAGCCGCATAGCACAGGGAGATCAGCTCAGTGCTTTGTGACCACCTAGAGGGGTGGGATAGGGAGGGTGGCAGGGAGACGCAAGAGGGAGGGGATACATGTATACATATAGCTGATTCACTTTGTTATACAGCAGAAACTAACACACCATTGTAAAGCAATTATCCTCCAATAGAGATGTTAAAAATAAATAAAATTAAAAAAAAAAAAAAGAAAAGCTCGCCAGAGAAGGACGCACAGAAATGAGCCTGCTCTAGTTGCTATTAACTCAAGAGCTTAAGTCAACCTCTAAAGAAGCCAGACTCGGGGGAATGCAGGCCCTCCATTCCTCTTCTTATTTCACATTGGTAGAGGATCAACCAACATATACCTGCCTGGACCTCACTGCTTAGTCTCCGTGGAAATGATAATGCTTCCTTTGAATGACTCTATTAAGTTGTTTTCCACCTCAAATTCTGGCTATATTTTGGAGACTGTATGTTTCACAGTTGCAGCAGAGGCTTTGCTCCAACTTCAGTCCCGAGTTCCAGCCTCAGCTCCACTTCTTACTACCTGTGAGACCTTAGGCACATCTCTGAACTTGCCTGAGCTGTGGTATCTGCATCTGTAAAATCTCTCTCTCCTAAAAGTGATGGCATATGTCCCTCTACCAGATGAGTGGATATCCATAGCTTTTGCCTGCCCAGTCTCAATTTTTCCTCTCCTGGTAGCAGTACCTCAGTTTTCTTTTAGAAAAACCATGCCTCCCTACTCTCAGTTATTTGGGAAATGGTGAGGACAGGGTGTGACCCCACCACTAATTTCTGATTTAGGCATAAGACCTAGGCCTAGCCAATCAGGTTTTCCACCCGTCTGGTCACGTGGTTGGTGCAGATGTGGATGCATGACCCAAATGGGTCTAAAGAGAATCAGCCCCAAGATTTTTGTTCTCTGTTGTGTCCTGACATAAGGCTCGGTCACAGTAGGTGCTGTTTCAGTGAGATGTAGTCCAGGTCATTCCTGCTGCTGAGCTCACCATTCTGAAATGGCCTTTGAATGTTTCTACTTCATCCTGATACTATTGAAATGGGCATGCAAATACAGCCCCGGGTCATGGGGAGCAACCTAGACCACAGAAGATGTTGAGCTCTCTAGAGACTTTGTTGGTGCCCCGTCCAGTTCCCCACAGTGACCGGGCTTCCTACCGTGCTGACAGGTTCCTACTGTGAGCACTTGAGAATGTTCACCCAAGAGCTGACTAAGTCATCTCTGGGCCCTACGCAAGGCAGACAGGAAGTGTTGAGGAGCTGCTGCCCCCAGCACAACCATCAGCCAAGGATAGACAAGACTGAAGGATGAATACCCCAGATTTCTCAGAGAGGAATGGAATAAAGAGCTGCGTATCCCTCAGGAGGCATCACTCTGAAGCGTGTGTTCTACTCTTTTTCCAAAGCCCTCAACAGCCTTGAGCCCCAGCTATCCGCAGCAGCGCCCTGCTCTTTAGCACACCCTGTACTGTTTCTTCCCTCCTCTATCTCTTTTCTCCCTTCTCAACTGTGCTTTCTGGAATCACCTTCCATGTAAGCTATTTGCACTAAAATCCTTGTTTCAGGGTCCATGATTGGGAGAACCCAGCCTAATATAAGTGCCTTCAGATTCATCCCGCATTGAAACACACGGTGGAATACTAGGTTGGCACAGTATAAAGGAGTAACCCTTCTGATGTGTCATCTTGGTAAACTTCTTGTTTCAAAAACTGAATCCAGGACCCAAACATGAAATTCTGTCAAGCTCTTTTACCAACATGTCTTGTACTTTAAAGTCATAGAATCTTACAGCTGGAAACTTATCTAACCCATTGAAACTCTTTTTCTCTTGCAGTGATTTTTTTTTTCAAATGAAATATTATTAACAGGAGGAAATGTTTATTGAGCTCTTTTCTCTTCACTATCTTTGTGCAGAGAACTTTCCACATACCTTGTCAGCTTTCTCAATAATATGATGATGTTGATCCCATTATTTTACACCAAAAGGAGATGAAACCTTACATAGACAGCCCCCACTACCACCATATGAAGTGGATAGAATTTGTGACTGAAGACAGAATCCACATGATGGGTGACTTTTGTCGACAGGAACATGCTACTGGAAGACTGTAAGAATATGGAACCCACCTCCCCCAGGAATGGAGACACAGCAGGACAGAACCTTTCTCTGAAACTTTAGAAAATACCCCTTCGTGGGTCATCTGCCAGTCCTCCCTCTCCTTCCTTCAGCCTCACTCTCTCACCAGCATTCCCCAAAGCCCATTTCCAAAGCTCAGCACATGTGTCCACATAGACCCACATCCAAAGGCTTGGCTCTGCCATTCAACATGCCCAGGATGTCATACTTACTCTGCATGTGTAATTAGGGGCATATCCTTGGCTCCCAAGGAAAAAGGATACAAGCAATATTTTGCTAACAGTTAAAGGAATGTCTTTTGCCCTAATATCCCTCGATTTCTCGGTAATCTTAAATCCCGCCTCCCATGCCTGCTCCTGCCAACAGTTTGGTAATGGATACAGCCAATCTCAGGTCTCCCTGCTGCTTAAGTTCCACCCAGTAGCTGACTTTTCTCTGCCCGTTATCACTTATAGGCACGGTCATTGTCCAGTGCTTATACTGGCCAATATGTGACAAGAAGCTCTTTTAAAATGACAGATCTCCAGTTCTGCAGAGATTATAAATTGTGCCTACATAAATTGAGAGGGTCTTCAGGTCAGGGACTAGACATCAGTGTGAGGTGTTGCATCAACACCCCCAGCTGCACTTGGGATCTGCATACAGGACCAATGAGGACTGTGCAGCAATTGTGAGAATACGCAGCTTTACGTAAGATGTCGGTCATCTGCTGCGGCCACCACAACGTGGGCCCCTTTTTGCTGATGTGAATAATGGACCAGTGGTTAAAAGGGCTTTTTTTGCTGAGAAATAATGTTTCTCCTCCTGGACAGTGGCTGGGATTTTTACTTTTGCCTTTGGAAATCTCATAAAGGAAACATAAACCTGTCTTCAGTCATTCAGCTAATATTTATTGAACTCTGGCAAGCACAGTTATATGTGGAATGAAGTCATGGATTCATGGGTGGGGATACGTGCAGTTTGAATGCTAACTGGGGAAGATGGACAATAAGCAAATAAAAAGATTATTTCACATTGCCATAAGTGCTCTAAAGATAATTAAACAGGATAATGAAAAACAGGGTCCAAGGAGATGGGAGGAGGGGTGTGAATTATCAACTGGCCAGGAAGGTTCTCTCTGAAGAGGCAACTCTGGAGGTGAGACCAAAATGATGGGAGCTAGTTATGAAGGCCATTGTCTGCCCTCCAACATCACGTTCACCTCTGTATGTTCATTAGTCACACACGCTGATTTCCCTCACACAAGCCCATCTCCTTGAGGGCAAAGATTGTTCCAGACTGTCTCTCTACCACAACCCAAACAAGACAGAGCAGAGGGTTGGGTGATGTTTTGCACTGAAAGAACAAATAATGGTGGGTTGAATGTGTGTCCACATGAATGAATGAATGAATACATGAATAAAAAAGTCCTGATACTTAGCAGCTCTACAGATAGGAAACAGAATAATTCAAAACCTTTTCTATAGCTATAAATAAGCTTTAAGTCCCTATGGATATTTGTACCTTAAGTAATCAGAAAAGGGATGTAAGAGACAAGTAAAAGACCCAGTCACGTTAAAACAATTAACAGAGCAATCCCAAGACAAAATCCAACAGAGTCCAGGCTCTCCCCTTCGACTCAGTCACACGGGCTTATAGAATGCACCAGAAACTGCAATATGCCTCCTACAGGAAACCTGACAGGAGCCCTCATCGTGAGCCCCACCACCCTTAGCACTCACTGAACATCAAAGGTACATATTTGGGCACATACATCTGTGTCTCATCATCCTATCGAAGACTGCAATGATTTTTAAACACAAGAACAAAGCTCCCTCCCCCAGGGAGGCCCAGCACACCCTCTGTGGGCAGTCGACGATGCCTGACCTCCATCCTGCATCTGGAGTTCGTCAAATGCTACATGGAGTCAGGTGTGCAGAGAACGTAAAGCCATTTTCTGATATTCACCACCCTTCTGAGACTTTCCGATCCTTCCCCCCCAGCTGTGAGGCTCTGCTTCTGATGTCACTGTCCCTCCTCTTATATATCTTATAACGACATGGCTTGCAGTCAACTCCACCGAGAAAGGGCACCTTCACTCCCGACCTGACCTCTGTGTGCTGTCTGCTTAGGACATGGAAGCGGGTATGTGCTCCAGGCCCTGGTGGTAGAGAGAGTCCATGGATGTCCGACTAACACAGCGCCAACCAGGATCGAGGCAGGAGTCACCCTGTTCTCGGGGAAAAGCCAGTCATGTTCCCAAATCACACTCTCCATCCATAGCTGGAATTATTGAGGCTTAGTGAGTTTGCAGAATTTGTTTTATTTATTTGACACACTCCCATACTGTGTGGCAAACACTGCTCTTAGCGATCTATAAATATTAACTAATTTAATTCTCATAACAATCCTACAAGGTAGGTACTATTGTTATCTTCATTTTACAAATGGGGAACTGAGGCCCAGCTAGGTTAAGTCACCCACCCATGGTCATTCAGCTAGTAAGTGGCAGACCCTGGATTTGAACCCAGTCTGTCTGTGTTCTTAACTCCATATGATTCTGACTATATAAGTAAAGGGCAAAACTCCTGGGTGTAGGACCTAAGACCCAGAAGTTGACTGTCCCTCCTACTCTCCATTCCCCTCCAAAAACCCTGTTAGTCTAGGACATTTTGATGCTCATGAGAACAATAAAGAGCTCTATGACACTAATTAGCCCAGAGGTCACTGTAGCACTGTCTGGCTTTGGAGGCAGGTTGCTTTCCCTTGGGCCTCTCTGAATCTGTCTCCTTGTTTGTACAGGTAACTTACACATCCTGGGTGGGATAACTAGGTTATAGTCCACAGAGGTGTTAATGGGATTTCACCAAGATAACACGTGTCAAGTGCTTAAGGCAAGGCCTGGGATCTAGTTAAGTGCTCCATTAGCTGCTGTTGCTGTTTGTCTGTATCCTTCTAAACAAGGGTTCTTAATCTGGTAGTCTGTGTAATTTACCATGCATAAAAATAACCAGGAGAGTTTGGTAAATGCACATTCCTGAGTCCCACTCCTGAAATAGTGATTTGGTAGGTTTCAGAGGGGCCCAGGGATCCAAGCAGGATCCTGATACAGTAGTTCTTAGATTCTGAGGCATCCATGACCTCAAAGAATGTTATAACAATTTGCATTTACGTTCTCTGACACTATCAGAAGTATCCATTGCTGAAGTACTCAATGGGCTTTGGCCTCCTTAAAAGAAGTACAAATGGTAACGGAAATCAGTGGCAGTGGGAGTTAGTGGAATGGTCTCTAACCGCTGTTCACTTTGTTCTTTCTGTAAGCACAGACACTTCCAGGCAGTCCCTGGGTTGACTGCAATAGTGATTAATGCTGAATGCCTCCTAGGAGAAAGCCACGTTCCTAAATGCTTTTTATACATTTCCCATTGAGTTCTCCCAACTACTGTCTATTATTATCTCATTTTATAGTTGAGAGAAATGAGGCTTTAGGGGTTGTCCAAGGTCATCCAATCAGATTAAGTTTTAATTCTTGCTCCATCATCTACTGTTCAATTCCAAAGCCTAATGCTCTCAATTAGTATGCCACCAGGTGTTAAAATTGGTGCATGAGGAGGGACCCAACATTTCCAGCCATGCCATATATCTGCACCATATGATCCTCCCAGAAATAACTTGAATATGGGCTCTTGACTCAGTTATTGTCCCAAAGACAAACCCCAGCATAACTCAGTTTTTAAAGAATTGAAGGAAGATGACATATAATAGAAGGTGTGTATACAGAGTCTATTAATGTGTTTAGTTCTTAACAAATATAAAAAAGTAGATAGTCAATGAGTGCTGTCCTTCAGAGATGTCACCTTGAGAACTTGTTCCAAAGGTGTGGCCTTTGTACGTGATATTTTAGGACCTCTTCTCTTGACAGATTCCAGGACAGCTTTTAGCCTCATAAAGAAACCAATATATTATTCCATAGTTAATTCTTCTGTTAAATCAAACACAATATTATTCAGTTTAGATAACCTCATTTTTTATTGTTTCTCAATATTAAATCCTCTCTCAAAAGGTGCACATTTATCTTCAAGAATCAAAGGCCCAAAAATGACCAGTAGGCAATGATGTACTTCACAAGTTTGATGCTAAATCTGTTAGAATGTTTTGGGCTACAAATAAGAGAGAACCCAAATCATGTAGCTTAAACAATAAGGGAACTGCTGTCTTATGCCCCGAGCAGAATGGGGCAGGGCACTTTCTAAGTTGCATAATTCAAATGAATAATAGTATTATCAAGGACCCGTGTTCTGTCCACCTTAATATTCTGCCATTCTCATTTTATTGGGCTTGACTTCAGCTGGCTCCCTTCCTCACGCCAAGATGGCTGTATCTGCTTCAGGCATCACATTGTCACACTCCAATGCTCAAGGATGAATAGGACCTATTTCTTTCATACGTCTGTTCTTAAGAGCCAAGAAGCCTTTTCTAGATGCCTGCCAGCCACCATCATTCTTTCATGTCCCACTGTCCACATGTATAACCACTGCCCTTCCTAAGCCTGACACTAGCAAAGGGAATGGAATTAGCACGATTGCCCTAGACTAGTGAAGTTCATTCAGTGGAAATAGCAAAAGGGTTCCTTCCCCAAGTAAATGGCGTTATGGAGAAAAAGAAGCACCTAAACAAACCTGAAAATGAAGATGCAGAAGTTATAAGGGTATTGATAGACCACCTGTAGTATCTGCTATAAGAGCCAACGATAGATTATGCAATACTTCAGAACTTATAAACCTTTAAAGAAGACATCCTTGGGTATTTAAGTTCTGGGGCGTTTCTTTTAAAATCAGCCAAATTACTTTATGGTTACACGCAGAAAAGATCCAGTAGTCATCAAAATGAAAGACCATGATTCAGTAAGTGTTATAAGGTTGTAAAAATAGAAACTGTGGCCAATTTAAACAGAAAAAAAAAAAAAGATCTATTGAGACAACATGATGAGGCTCACAAAACCGAGGCTGAAAATCCATGATGAGAAAAGGACAAACGCCATGGTAACCCGCAGGCTCCGCAGGGAGAATCCGATTGGCTGAGCTTGTACGCAGAGCCCACTCACCGGCCAGGGAAGGGCGGTGCTTCTTGACCGAGAGCCCCACCAAGACTGACCTTAAGGAAAAAAAAAAAAAAGACTGCCCTTAAGGACTGAGATGTGATTCCTCAAAATGAAAGCATGATATTGTTACAGAAGAAGGGAACTTGGAGGCCAGGAGGCCCCATGTAACAAATACGGATAGTACAAACACCAAGGATCCTCGTCTGAGGGGGCAGATCCTGTAGATGCTGACAGAAGATCTATCCTTGGAGCTAGAGATGTTAAGACTGACCAGACCTCTTTTTTAGCCCCAGAGACTCACCTTCAATCCTCTGGAAATCCTGCTTAGTAGATGCCGTTGGCCCCCCAGGGTACCCCTTTATCAGGCCCGTGAGCTCTCCTTTGGAGAACTATCTTATCCAACAGGATTCACCTCATTTGAAAATGCTGGAGCAGTCACACCCTGTCCCTGGGTGCATTAATCTGCATTCTGTGAAAAGCCAGAAGTGAAAGATCTCTTTTAAACATTTGCTCCCAAAGAAGAGGAAAATAGAGTCTATCGTTTTCTCTAAGAATCAATGAGGTAAATAAAATATTTACAATCCTGTAGAGATGTTTCCACATTCCAGATAACATGAAAGAGGCTAAAAGCTAACGTTTTGGCCCATTTGCCCAGCACTGAATGGAGTAATCAAGTAACCATCACTTTGGGAGGCAACCCAGAAGGCTGTCACACAAAACTAATCTGGTAACCATAGCAACCTGTGTACATTTCACCACAGCTTTGACTAAATGGTTATTTGAATAAGATTTTTAAAAATAATGGGATTCACCTTAACTTTAAGAAGCAAACAAGACATCTTAACTTAGAAAATAGACCTTCAAAAGCTTACGAAGGGACACAAGAAGTTGGTTTTTATGAACTGGACCTCAAAGGACAGACATTTTTTGGAAATAAAAGTAGGACAATGGAATTACCTGTTACCTGACCCATAACATCTCAAAAGTACAAAGCATTTTAGCACATGCTGAGAGAACCTCGCTTGTTAAGCATCCCATGAAACCAATAGAGTCCTCTAACTCCACTTTCCCTCTCCTCAGGGTAAAAATTCAACTATTTTGGCATCTAAAAAGAACATCTGAATTATCCACCTGGTGCATTCAAGTTATTAATTTTCCAGAGGAAAAATAATTCCCAGTGCTCTTGCTACAATGATAAGGGAGTCTGTTGTTTCAGCTGGAATGGATTCCATAAAAGTTTGATGTTTCTGCCTTGGCTAATGGAATGAGAGGGCAGCGGTTCTGTCTGCCTGTTAAGTAAGGCACCACTGCTACCATCACTTACTTTGAATCAGAGCCAGGCCTTGGAGATCCCCTAAGGCTGCTTGCCGAGGCCCGGAATAAATGATTTCCCCTCTTTATTTGCTATGCCAAGGAGAGAGAATGCACCACATTCTTTTAACATTTGTCACTGAAGCACAGTCCCCTCCAGGGATAATATGTGGTAGTAGCAAGGACCTAGTGTTTCTAATTAATCAGGGCCAGGATTACTCACACAAGAAATGAAAGGGAAATTTTAATATTTGGAAATCAAGTAAAAGCAGTAGCCAAGTCTAATTAAAATACACTTTCTGCTTTTAATTTACATAGCAGGCTCCATTTTATCAGTCACCTTAATTCTTACTGCATTTCTTTTGCCCCCAGGAACTACCCTAGGCAAAAGTGCCCAGGAGCTTATACCTGCACTAGGTGATTTCTTCCCAATGCCCTCATGTGAAGCCTGAGGGCAAGACTGGTCAAAAGCAATGAGAATCTGTGGTGAGTCTGCCTGGCTGGTGGCCATGTTCTCTTTCTTCTTGGGTTTAAGCATGGCCTTGAATTCTTTATCCATGCCCTAGATTATACCCTGTTGTCCTATGTGTCAAGCACTCTTCTTTATTCCCAAATGCAGCACCTAGAACTCTGCTATTGGCTTCAAGATGCAAACCTGATAGCTTCAGCCAAGGCACAGCTCTGTGAATAGTCAGTGGGTTGAAGCAGACTTTTACCTTGAATGCAGTATTTGTCTTACCTTCGTTCTGGTCAGGGCTGGAGCAGCCCAGCTTGGACCCTCGGGATTGCAGCCAAGAGGCTCCAACTGAGAGGCAAACTAATGCACAAGATGTAGTCCTGAGCAAACTAAGCATAGACAGGATTTGTTGTGGCTAATTAGTTTTATTACTTCATAAAATAAAAGCCTAGGTCCCTGGGTTTCAGGGAAATAATTATAATTGCAAACGAAGTGACATCACTGAAAGAGAAGGTCTTCAATGCAAAAGTAACTACAGATCCCACAGTATCACCACTGCAGTTCAAGCCCTGCCCGGGCCCAGCTCTTGGCACTTGGAAGCCCTGTTATCTCCCCCAGATGCCAAACACACATGGTGGATGACACACTACACACATCCATTAGCCTTTGTCCCTCTGTGAGTTCACAAAAGATGTCTCAGAAGGTCAAATCTTTTATATGGTCCTGGACCGGATAACCTGGTATATCCTGGTTGACCCACCAGGCCTCAAAACACAACCAGCGTCCATAAATATGTGCAGATGGGAGACTTGGGAAGGTATAGAAATTTCAGTCACATATAGACAAGGCCACAGGCAAGGTCATTTCCGGTGTGACCTACCGAAGTTTCCTGAACTTTCAGGATGGTAACGGGTAAAAGAAGACAGACAAGAAGGAAAGAATAAGCTCCCCTTTTGTTGCTGAGTAAATTAGACATTTAAAAAATACTCTAACTATAAATACTTGGAGTACATGAAGTTAAATAACTAGCTTAAGATGAGTTTTTATTTTTCAAATGATGCTTTTAATCATCTTTTAGACTAACCATGAGTACAAAGAAAGCAATAGCTATGGACATCTATTTATGTCTATATACCCATGTGTAACTATATCTATATGAGTATAGATGGATGTATACCCATTTCCGTCTCTATATGTCTGTGTGAACCCTCTTCTCAATTAAAATTACTATTACTGCCGCCAGGTACATCTCCTTTAACAATGCCTGTGTTTGCGAGTATACAGGCACGGTCATGTGCTCTGTAGGGAGCACCTCCCCACGCTAGGTTATCATTTAAAATGTGCCTTTGTCATCTGTTTTTCTGAGTCTTAAGCGTAGCTCCTTTGCTCTGTACTCTGACCCAGCCCCAACCTAGTTTCACTTCTTGTTTTAAGCAGTAACATCAAACCCTTGGACAATTCCTTTGCTGTCACAAAGACCCACAAGTTAGAGACTGTAGTTTTAACAGCCCAGCAAACATCTTAATCCATCTTGACCAGATCAGAGCAGAACTGGTTTGGTAGAGAAAGTCAGTCAGGGAGAAAAAGCTGTATTGACCACAGCCCCTGGTTAGAGAAAACCCCGTGTCATTCATTTGAATGTAAAAAAGGAGGAAATAGGGACACTGACATTCAGTATCCACACATATGGGAAAAGGCCCTTGACTTTGACCTCTGTCTTCCCCAGACAGGGAGCAACTCCCTTGCTGCCCCCACTTTTGTAATTAGAAGTGCCTCTCCCAGCACAAGATTGCTTAGGCTGCCTGAGCCCATTACCTAAGGCCTCATATCTGACTTTCTCCCAAAGCAAAGATTCATGAACCTTCCCTGTGCCCCGAACCCACTGGCCTCCTAGCACCATGTCCCCAGTGGCTGCTATTTTATAACATTGTAGAAACCATTGTCTCCTTGGCCTGTCTGCTCTATCCAAATAGACAGCAACCAAGGCCGGGGGCAAGGGGTTGTGACCTTCTCAGGATGTGCCTTCATGGTGCACAGCCTTTGGGGTTGAGCTCTGGGAATCATAGCATCTCAAATCCTGCCTGCACCAAGGAGCAATAGAGAGACAGGACAGATGAGATTTACTCTTGACAAGTGTCTCAGAGACTTCCCATTAGAGAATATGTCTTCGAGGGGAAAATGAAAAAGCCTAGACTTGGAGATTCAAGTTTAAAATTTGACTATGTTGAAGAATGTTGGGAAAGCTCATTAACTCTGTTTCCTCATAACACTCATTGTGATTACACTCATTACCCCGGAGCAGCCAATTTTATCCTCTTAACCTTTCAGTGTCTGGACCCAGTTCTCCTCAGGGATTTCAGAGTGCTGTGGTCAAACTAACGAGGTAGTCTTTGTTGCGGCGGTGGCCAAAGACTTTGGTCCTTTTCTCTGTCTGTGTTTTCATAGATCTCAGTCCTTGTCTGCTCTGCCCCTGCCGTGCAGCTCAGCTGCAGTCTCTCCCTAGCCTGGGAATGTCTTGCTCAGCAACCTCCCATCCATCCCTGTCAAGTGGAGGTGGCAGACTGGTCCTCTGGTATTGAGCTTTATACCAAAACCATTTCTTTCTTCACACTCGCTGGATAAAACAATTTGAATTAATTTCAATAGCTTGTACTTCCTGGGCTCTGCCGACTGCCTGTAAATCAGAATGCTGTGAGGAGAGGAGAGACAGCTTTCCTGAAATCAAGATAAATTTCATCTATGGTTTCACCTTTGTTTACACATTTAATAATGCACTCCCTACACCTGATTGCACAGGCCACACTGCAACATCCATCACCCATAACTCTGCCATCGCCCATTCGATTTACAAACAAATTCCACATCCTGACTTTGCAAAGTGGCCTGTGTACTGATCCATGTGCTGGACCTTAGAGAAGTCTCCTCTCAAAGGCTGGCTTTTCCCAGCTGACACCCATCCCTCCTGCTTTGCCATTTCCCTCTTCCTCAAGGCATGTTTCATCTCTCAGACATGAGAGATGTTCATGACATGAAGTCCCTTCCCAGGGCATCTCTGAACCCTATCTAGAAAGCTCTTTGGTGTCTCTGACAACTCAGCACATTCACCTCTATGGGTTTGGGCCCTATTCCAGAACGTGTAGAGAAGTATCGAGTAATGACATTGGAGAGGTGGAACCATACTTATGAGGTCTGGGAAGTACTGCCGGCAATTACATACACACAAAGATACACAAGCACACACACAAGCAACCAGTCACACACACACACACAGGGGAACAAACACACACAACCTCCACTGACTCCTGGAGAAATTTTGCTTTTGTGACAGGATGACATTCTTCTTCTGGGTCTCTCTAGAAGAGATACTTGTCTACTCTCAGGAATCGATCTTGTACTTTTTTTTTTAAACAAATGCTGAACACTATTTTCAGCTTTTGCCTTTTTTAAAATTTATTTATTTATTTATTTATTTTTGGCTGTGTTGGGTCTTCGTTTCTGTGCGAGGGCTTTCTCTAGTTGTGGCGAGCGGGGGCCACTCTTCATCGCGGTGCGCGGGCCTCTCACTGTCGCGGCCTCTCATGCTGCGGAGCACAGGCTCCAGACGCGCAGGCTCAGTAGTTGTGGCTCACGGGCCTAGCCGCTCCGCGGCATGTGGGATCTTCCCAGACCAGGGCTCGAACCCGTGTCCCCTGCATTGGCAGGCAGATTCTCAACCACTGCGCCACCAGGGAAGCCCGAATCTTGTACTTTTTTTCTGCCAAGTTGGTAAGAAAATAAAATTCCTCCCCATGCATGTTTGTATTGTTTTACTCATAGGCCTTCTAAGCCACCTCTTTTCCAGTCATTGCTAATTTGGCAGCTCTTCTATTATTTCATTAATTTAAATTAAAAAAATAATAAGACAATGGTTTTTTTTATCCTTTTTTAAAATAAATTTATTATTTATTTTTGGCTGCTTTGGTCTTCGTTGCTGAGCGCGGGCTTTCTCTAGTTGTGGCGAGTAGGGAGCTACTCTTCGTTGCAGTGCACAGGCTTCTCATTGCAGTGGCTTCTCTTGTTGCAGAGCATGGGCTCTAGGTGTGCAGGCTTCAGTAGTTGTGGCTTATGGACTCTAGAACACAGGCTCAATAGTTGTGGCTCACGGGCTTAGTTGCTCCGTGTCATGTGGGATCTTCCCAGACCAGGGCTTGAACCTGTGTCCCCTGCCTTGGCAGGCGGATTCTTAACCACTGTGTCACCTGGGAAGTCCCTAAGACAATGTTTAATACTTGAAAATAGAAAAATGAGTAGGTGACTTTTCTCTCTGGGCTGTTTGCTTCAAAGTGCTAGCCCACATCATCCAGGAAAGAGGAGCTGAGACCCTTTCGGTTCAAAGTTCTCTGGACCCTGTCCTCACTGATGACAAGGAAGGGCAGCTCCAACCACAGAGAGGAGAACAGGTCCAGAGTCCTCTCAGTCCCTCTATACATATGCAGGGCCTTGCCTGTAACGCAGCTCATGAGACTGACAAACTGCCCTGTTTCCTCAGTCAACCAAGCCTGGCCCAGAGTCGGGGTGGGTGTGTGCAGGGCATGGGGCAGCGGTACAAATGAGACAAATAAAGCTGGGCAATGAGGAAGCACTTCCTAACGCGTGTCTTCTAGCAGTTTATTCATTCACTCAACAAATACTGATTGAGTACCAACCATGTGCAGGACTGGTCTGAGCCCTGGGAACAAAAGAATAAATAAGACAGTGAGGTGCCTTGCCCTAGGGGGTTTGTATTCAAGTGGAGGTGGGGACAGAGAGCAAGGAGCAGACAATAAATAAGCAAGTAAATAAGGCATTTTCCAATGACCACAAAGTCTAGGAAGATAATTAGAAGGCAGTGGGGGTAGTCATGGGGAAAGAGACTGCTTTTATTGGATACTCCAGGAGGGCCTCTCTGTATTGAGATCTGAATGAAGAGAAGGGATCCAGGCATGTGAAGCAAGAAAGTTCCAGGAGGAAAGAAGAGCAAGGATAAAAACCCTGAGTCAGGAATATATGTCAAATGGTTTTGCCCAAACCCATTCAGCCCAAATGCCACCTCATTCAGGGGGTCTGTGAGGGATATGGCAGGCCCCTTCCTTTGAGGTCTGTGAGGCACTGGGCCTCCCTGTGGCGTCCCTCACCTGTTCTAGATGGCGGCCACTATAATTGACACCAGCTGATCAACAGAGATTTACTGAGTGAATGGATCAATGACAACATTGGCCTGGAGTGACATGTTTGGTACTTAATTGGGGATTAGGACAATTTTAACTTCGGAGCACCCTCCCACTTACAGTTTAATTTAAGGTTATATTTCACCCTTATTAATAGATTGTGAGGTAAAAATCAATTTTGTTTTGGAAATTCCTCTGCACCTTTAGGGGATAATAAGATACTGGTGGCTGTGTTTTGTAGCCAAAGTCAGTGTTACATTAGTCTCACTGACCTAAACTGACAGGATGTCTGCTGTGTGTAGACATGACTCCAACACTGGTGAATAGGTTTCACTGCAACTTCAAAAAGAAAAGAGTAGGTGATCACCAGTGGAAATGGCACAGTATAGAGCTCTGAAAATTCACTCCTCCATAAAAGCAATTTAAAAACTGACAAAAGTTGTCAGAATTAACTTTTTCAGAACTTGGAAAATTAACCAAAGGCTTAGAGCACCCCAGGGAGTGTTTATGCACTAGAAACAGCTGAATCTCAGTAAGAACAAGGAGCAGGGTAGCATTTTAACTTACCTTAGTCCCATCCTCCTCTCCAGCTCAGTGGTAGCCTTGAAATAGCAGTCTGCATTCCTGGTACTGAAGGGAGCAGAACAGACCTCATTCCCAAAGAATTGCCATTCTTTGACCTGTCTGCTGGTTCCCTGGAAGATCCAATTGGAAAGGCCTGTCTTTATCAGTGGCCCAGTGTGAAAGCCTTGTGGGAGGGAAAGCATTTGTCTAAAACATTTATGGGCGAGTGTTTAAAGAGTTCCGCTGCCTGTGGTGATGGAAAACAGTTGAGGCAAACAATAGGCTAACCAAAAATCTTAAAAGGAAAAGCTGAGGGCTTTGAAAAGCTCAACCATACTCTTGGGAATCTAGAAGACCCTGCGAATCTGCCTCAGAAGGCTGTGCTCAAGCCCCGGAAACCCAAGAAGGCCCATGCCCTCTTCTCTGGCTGAGCTTGACACTCTGCACAAGTGGGAAGAAAAGGTCAAGGCAGACTTGTGAGCTGCCTGGATGAGCACTGAAGGTGTGCCCAAAACACAGCACCTGCAAAACTTTTTGGTTCCAGGCATTTAAGAAAATCTCTGTCCATAATTAGCTGACCACTAAACTGAGTAGGCACTTAAGTGGCCACACACGACAGAAAATACACACTGTATAGAATTAGTTCAGGAAAAAACACTAAACAAACAACAGCTACAGCAAGCCACGGCAATAACAAATCCTAAAGTGAGGGGAGAATCTGATTTCTAGTGTTGCCACATTACGTTCTATTATTTAAAGTGTCCACTTTTTAACAAAAAAAAAATTGTTAGATATGCAAATAGACAAGGAAGTATGGCCCATGCACAAGAAAAAAAATCAATAGAGACTCTTCCTAGGAAACTCAACATTGGACTTATTAGACAAAGACTTTAAATCAGTGTGAACTCAGGTTCAGCTACTCGCCACTCAAAAGCCAATAATCGAGGGGTGAGTGTCAGCAGAAAGGAAAGATGTTTTATTCAGAAAAGCCAGCAATCTGGGGAGAAGGAGGATTCACATCCAGAGACCAATTCCAAAGATTCTGCTCAGCCATGACAATTTTTAAAGGGAAAAAGGGGAAACAATCTCAGTTAATCATTAAGGTAGGAGGTCATATTCTTCATCATTTTTCTATTGTGTGCAGACCTGCTGAATTCTCCTGATCTTCCTTTGGATGCTATCTTACCCACATGGTCCACCTGCAAATTTGCTAAGGGGGGAAGATGGGAGTAGAGAGTCAGTCATTCTTTAACTACTTAATTCTTCATTCTTACTCCTTTTAATCCAGGAAAGGAGTCAGCTGGTTAGGCAAGGCATTGTGTACATTCAGTAGAGTAAAAGTCAGGAGTTAGGTCAAATGTTACCTACTGATCTCATTTTTATAATTAAGGTTTAAGGGGAGCAGAAATAGACAAACAGGAAAGGGACAAATGAGCTGCTTACAAATCTCCAATTGTCAGACATCATTCCATTCCTATGGGATTAGGGGTGAAGGTCTGTCTTCTGTAAATTCTTCATGCTGACCTAAGATGCTATATTTTCAGAGTGGAAGATGTCAACATGGGCCTATAGCATCTCTTTGCTGACAATTTTAGTTGCCTGCTTACATATACGGGCAGACCAAGCTGCAATTATTCTAATGTCCACAAAGATATAGATTATTATGAGCTATAGTGTAATCCCATTCTTTCATCAGACACTGAGTCTGTGACTCTATTGTCCTAATCTTTAGCTGCTCTGGCCTGCTCTTTTGTGACTCAGGGAGGCCTGGGAGACTTCAGCTTTTCTACAAACAAGAGGCAGGGGATGTGGAGGGGCCTTTGTACTTGTGGGGTATTTGGGGGGGTGCTGCAGGATCCTGGTCAGTTCCATCAGCAATTTTAAATATAATTTAAAAACCTAAAGGAAATCATGTCAAAGAATTAAAGAGAAGTATAAGAATGATATCTCATCAAATAGAGAATATCAATAAAGACAAATAATGAAAAGGAACAAGTAGAAATTATGGAGTTGAGAAGTACAATAACTGAAAGGGAAAATTCACTAGAGAGGCTCAACAGCAGATTTGGACATGCAGAGAAAGAATGAGTACACTTGAACATAAACCAACTGAGATAACCCAGTCTGAGAAACAGACACGAAAAAGGAAGAAAAAGGAACAGAACCTCAGAGATCTGTGGGACACTATCGGGTATAGGTTTGTTTTGGAGTGATGCAAATGTTCTGCATTTAGACAATAGTGATGGTTGCACACCTGTGTGAAAATGCTTAACTGTACACTTCAAAATGATGAATTTTATGGTATCTAAATTATATCTCAATAAAAAGTAAATTAATTTTTAGAAAGAAAGGAGCAAATAGTTTGACTTTACAACACCTGCAAATGCTGAAACACATCACGGCAGATGTGTCCTTTCCTCCTCTAACCAGAGGGTTTCTGGTTTGTAAACTTGTACAACTGATTCCTAGCTCCTTATGGTTTTTGGTGCTTTTCCTTTCTTTTCTGCCTTCTTGAGAAATATGTGGGAAAATACAAAAGAAAATATATCAGGAATAATGGCAATTATACTTTGTATTAACTTAGCACTTTGCAGTTACATGGTTCCTTCACGTTTATTGATTAGCTTAATTCTCCTTGTGAGAAAGATGCATTGCCCTTTGTTCAAGACAAGGAGCAGAAGCTCAGAGAGGTGGCTTGACTGGCCCAGGATCACACAGCTGCTAAACTGTTTAGCAGGGACCTCTCCAGGCCCACTGACTTCACAGGTTAATGGGGTCTTGTCACATCCCATTTTGATAAGGCAGAGTAAGGAGATTAAGTTACTTTTCAAAGCACAGCAGATTGTGCCAGGAACGCTGGTTCTAGACCTGTATGGACCCAAGAGCCATGCCCAAACTGGAGGAAATATTGGTGGTACCTGTGGGATGCAGTCTGTACCACAAACGACAGACTGGGCTCCAGAAAAAGCGGAGTCAAACTTGAAAGTGAGACTCACCTTGGCCTACAGGTTTCCACTAGCAGTCATGTGCATCTCCTTCAATCACCAGTGCTCTCTGCAGAATCCAAGTCTTTCCATGACAATAGGGGCATAATGTTAAACAGGATATTAAAATGACTGGATAATTATCTAACCCAGGAAGTAGGAGGAACCCCCCGTGTCTCATAACAGCCAGCTCCCAAGGTTTATTCAGAGAAAGGTGGGTGTCTCATTAATTATGTGGCTATCATGCCTGCATTTCCAAAAGAGAGATTTCCAGCCCCTCCTACTCCTCAAAACCAACGTGAGCACCGGGCAGTGCCTTAGGGTTGAGGTGTGTCACTTGGCAACTTCATTCAGACAGAAAGTTTGAAAGTTCTTGGGGTTCCAGAATCACAAAGCATCTGGGGTCCCCTACAGAAACGGCAACTCTCTTCTAGGTTTGGAGTGAAAGTAATCCTTCCCATTGGAAAAGAATTTTCACAGTAGCAAAGCGCTGCTTAACATGGCAAGAAATGGTATCCTCTCAGTCTCAGAATGGCACAGTTTCATTCTTACTCTCTCCGACACAAACCCAAACAGGGGCCTGGCAAAATTACATGGTGCAACAGTGCCACCAAGTGGCCAAGAGATTAAAATAGCCAAAGCTTGAAGAAATCACTTCCAAGAGTGAACTTGGGATGAAAGAGTTTAGATGAGAATCATTCATACCACTCCGATTGTCTTCTGTCCAAGTAGGCATATCTAAATTCCACATTTTTAAACTCTTCCTTTCTCAGATCACTCTTTCCGTAAGTTTTCCTCAAGAAGCTATGCGCAATATCACTTCAGGGCCTTTCTACTTGCTTATCCTCTACTTGGAATGCTCTTTCCTCAGAACTTTGAATAATGCATCATTCTTGTCATTCAGATACTGGCTGAAAATCCACTTCCTCTGCAACCTTTCCTCCATTCACTCCATCTAAAGTAGCCATCCCACCCCACAAGTCACTCTCTTATAAGACACAAATTTAATTTTTATTCATAGCCCTTCTCACGCTCTGAAATTGCTTTACTTACTCACTTATTTACTGGTTGCTTATTTGCCTTCTTCACACACACACCCCAGAATGAAATTTCATGAAATCAGGGTCTTGTCTGTCTTCTACACCATCCCCCCATCCAGAACAGTGCCTGGACCAGAGGGGCCACCAATGCAACACATGCTGCTTGGAAGGACAGATGGATGGATGGATGGATGGATGGATGGATGGGTGGTTGGATGGATGGATGGACAGATAGACAGATGAATGAATGGATGGATGGATGAATGGATGGGAGGATGAAAGGAAAGACAGACAAGGGAAGAAAAAGGCCAGTGTTTTACACTGAAGGACCAAGTAGTACTGTCTCCATTAGCAATTCCATGATTCTGTTTTTCAAGATTCAGTGACTTTGAATGAAAGGACAGTTTGTATTTTCCATTCTTATTTAGAGAACACCTGCAATCAGTTAATTTGGCTTTAAAAAACACTCACGTCTTCTACCAAGATGCAGAGTTACCCCAGGTATTGTACACAGGCTGTGCTTTCCTTTAAACTCCTTCTATGCTCATAAAGCTGCTATTGCCACAAGAACTCTTTAAATGATTCTTTCCTGTGTAAATTGAGAGCACTTGTGCTAAAATATAGAGGATCTCTGGCAACAGAAAAAAAAATGCACATTTGCCTACTGAATATGGCGATTTCCTACAATAGAAGGCCTCCCTCACTATCTTTTGCTGATGTTTTATGTCTGTAGGTTGAACTTGTAGATGTGGGCTGATCAAAGTACCCTGTCAACAATGGGCATCCATTTAAATAAAATTATAAACTATAGGCAAAGCTAGTGTTTTGTGGGGACGTTTTCTCTCCAGGAGAAGTAAAATTAAGCTACTGCTGAGGCGGAATTATGTCCTCATTCACATATAAATAGTTTTGGTAGGTCTTGGTGGAGGTGACATTGCTAAGGAACTCTGCAGTGACTCCTCAAATTGTCACACCACTATCTTAAAAGGCAAGCAGGTAGTCTACAGCAACTGCGTGGAAACCCTCAAGAGTCTGCTTAGATCTTCAGCTGATTCAGATAATTAAATGGGAAAATTTGCCCTCTGATGCAAATAAAGGTGATGGAATTTTTTGGCAGTGAATTGTGTGGCAAATTTGGGTGACAGCTCCCTCCTAAAGTGACTAGTAACTAAGAGGAAACTCATTTAGACTTGGTACCGTGCAGAGTTTTCAGGAAAGGTTTGGGAAAAGTGATGCAAACTTACAAAGGTGGTATTTATGGCCCTAGGGCTGGAGAAGTATGCCCTCTTACCCAGCTACAGCCAATCTGGCTTCACTGCACACAATCATAAATTTCTCTTTAGCTTACATCCAAAACCATAGCATCTGCCTATTCTCCACTGCCCCCCATGTAAATATGAACTCTGAATACACTTCCCCTTCATGTCATAGCTCAGCTGCTCTTAGTATTCATGTGTTCATTCTTTCACTCAACAAATATTTGCTAAGTGCCCACCTATCACTGTGCCAGAGGAGGGAGGCGATACTGAAATGATACCCTGCCCTCAGGGTCTGGAGAAGTTACAGCACAAGGAGGAGCGTGACTGAAAAAGAAAATTTAAAGCATAGCAGTTAAGAGCTCCAGCAATTAACTACTACATGTGTTTGGTAAGTTACTTAACCTCTCTAAGCCTCAGTTTCCTCATCTATAAAATGAGGGTGATAGCAGAACCTACCACTTAGGGATGCTATAATCCACATAAATGTTTAAGGACATGTCCCCACTAGAGTAAGCACCTAATAAACTGGGAACTTCAAGGTTCAGTGTGGAGAGGAGTGTTTCCAGGCACCCATGGTCACACGGCTGACGAATAAGGTCAGAAATGCTACGTGGATGCCTGGCATTTTGAGTGAGTCATTTCCTGGCTCCAGAAATGTTTCCTCAACTTTTAGATGAGGAAGGTAGGTTAGAGTCGACCCCATCCAGCTCTTACTTTCTGTTGTTTGATCAGGCTCATGAAGACATGAGTGAGATTTGGACTTGCGAACATAGAGGGAAGGAATATTCCCAGGGGAGACTAGAAGAGAGTATTCTTTAATTAGAAAAATCACCCTTGTTGACCACTATCCATTAAACATTTAGTTCAGCAATAGCTTCCTGTGTGCCCATGGTGTGTCCAGGAGAGATGTTCAAAATACTTAACAACCAGGTATTGAAACTGAGCAGGACCATGTGGGGCTCCTGGGCACAAAAGTCTTTCTGTGTCCCCCATTTCGTTATTACAGGAAATAGGCTTCATTCAGCCCCCATGATCTTCCCTGGGCTCCAAGGGGCAGGTTCAAATGGTTGCTAATCAGGGAAGGGAGGGGATGCAGAGACAAGGGAGAAACAGTCAAGAAACAATAGGGCAGCCTTGGGGCAGGGTCCTGGTTCCTCCGCAAGGGATACACATAACAATATCTTTGAGTTGTTTTGCAGATACTGAAACACCCACCAGGTGGGAGAAGTTAATGGTGTGCTGCCCACAAGCAAGAAGACCCCAGACCAGTTGGAACCAGAAGGCTGATATTGCTGGCTCCCACTTACCTCACCACGAATCCATCAGAAGAGTGATTGAACGAGCTGATCACACCCTCTTTGAACTGTTACTATAAAACTCCTCACTACTCCCTCCAGGTCGAGACACACAGTTTTGAGAGCATTAGTCCACTGTGGCTCCCTTTGCCTGGCAAAGCAATAAAGCTGTTCTTTTCTACTTCATCCAAAACTCCAACTCCGAGATTTAATTCAGTGTTGGGGTACAAAGGCTGGATTCAGTATGAGCTGCCACCATCTACAGGAATGGATTCTGGTAAAGGGTTGGAGCATTAGCTAATAGTGGATTTGGGAGAGGTTCTTGGGGAGGAGCAGGTGTAGCCTGGACAAGAAGGGGAGGAGGCACTTTGGTAGCTCAAGGAAACAGCCTATTATGAATCAGCGTGGAGAAATTTCAATACCCACCCTCCTATGTGTCAGAGTTGAATAAGACCCATCCTCTGTCCTCAAGGGTCTCTCAAGCAAGTAATGCTCCCATGACTGGTAAGTTCAGCAGTGCAAATTATGACAAGGTACAGTGGAGCCAACCAGCCCACAAGAGGCAGGGATCAGCTCTCTCCAAGACGTCAAGGAAGTGGAATCAGGCACACCAGCTGAGGCGCAGTGGTTCCTCTCCTGGCCCACCAGCTATGGTCTGAGGAAAAGTGATGAAAATTTTCCTCTGTTTGGTACCAAGTGGCAGACAGAGGGTCAGAGGCCTAGCTATCACAAAGACAAGTGCAGGATGGCAAATAGAAGGAAGGCTGAGAATGTGTCGGGAGGTCTAGGACATGGGAGGTCCTCCCATGTCAGGAGTACCCTGTCTTAGTCTTTTCAGGCTGTTACTACAAAATATCATAAACTGGGTGACTGATAAACAGCAGAAATTTATTTTTCACAGTTGTGGAAGCTGGAAGTCCAAGATGAGGATGCTAGCACATTCAGCTTCTGGCGAGGTCCTGCTTCCTGGCTGCAGACTGCAGATCAGACTGCAGACTTCTCATCACATGCTCACATAGATGCAGAGAACAAGTAAACTCTCTCTTGTCTCTTATTATGAGGACACTAATCCCATTCATGAGGGCTCCACCCTCAATTTTTTTTTTTTTTTTAATGTTAAACCCCACTTTACTAGAGTTAGTTTCTGGACACATTGACTCATTTTTTTTTATAGAAGAGGGACAATGAATCTCAGTTTGCTTACAAGCTAGGAGATCACTTTGAATTCTGCATTTCTTAACTGCAAACAGATATAGCACTTGTAACAGGTTATAAATAAACTGGTTTTCAAGCACAGAGCCAGCCCCAACAGTAATAGTACACTATATTAAAAGACCTAAGGCAATGAATTCCATTTCCAGTGGAAAAAAAGAATCATATGGTCTTGGGCAAACAATTCTGATGGTTTACTTAACAGTCACTTATTAGCTCTTCCTTGCTCATAGAACTTTATGACTTTTTTGAGGAGTGAAGCTTTCAGCTTTAGTGGATAAATCCTTGTTAGGCTAAGACAATCATTCTCATACCCCTCTTTGCCATGAATTGACTTATGAATGGTCATATCAATCTGTTTTGGCAAATGAGTAATTAGGGGAAGGCTGTTATTGTGCTTATGAGAATGATATTTTTCTCTGAAAAAAGATAAATATGCATTAGGAAAATGACCATTTGGACTCTTTTTCTGCTTTCTCCTTGTTTTGTGAGAATATGATACTTGGTGTTACAGCAGCCATCTTGTGACCCTGAGATGATCATATGCCAATAATGACAAATGGTAGATTAGAAAGAACCAGCAAAGACAGAAAACAGCAACATCAATAGTAACAACAATCACAGCAAAAGAACAATGGAACCTTAACTTGTGGAGTTCCTATAAAGTAAAAATTAAATGCTCTGTTTATTCTAAAAAAAAAAACTATGCAAACAAGCTTAAAACTACTTTTTTTGTGCCAGTGTTATAAAATGTAGCTTTTAATAAAACCTTGATCCAAATGCCAGCAACTTCAGAAAAGAATTTGGGTAGGGGGAAGAAGAAAGTTATCTCACTTAGGAAAAACAACCACTATCTTTATCTTAATCTTCGACACACAATTTAAACATATATCGCTGCTGTAACACTTTACACAATTCTTATGTACTGGAGCATAACAAGATCTAAATACAATTATATTTTTAAACACTGGGTGAAGGCTTTACATAAAAATACCATCCTGGGGAAGGGGCAAGATGGCGGAAGAGTAAGACGTGGAGATCACCTTCCTCCCCACAGATACAGTGGAAGTACATCTACGCGCGGAACTGCTCCTACAGAACACCCACTGAACGCTGGCAGAAGACGTCAGACCTCTGAAAAGGCAAGAAACTCCCCACGTACTTGGGTAGGGCATAAGAAAAAAGAAGTAACAGAGACAAAAGAATATGGACGGGACCTGCACCAGTGGGAAGGAGCTGTGAAGGAGGAAAGGTTTCCACACACTAGGAAGCCCTTTCGTGGGCAGAGGCTGTGGGTGGCAGAGGGGGGAAGCTTCAGAGCCACGGAGGACAGCACAGCCACAGGGGTGCGGAGGGCAAAGCGGAGAGATTCCCGCACGGAGGATCGGTGCCGAGTAGCACTCAGCAGCCCGCGAGGCTTGTCTGCTCACCCGCCAGGGCAGGCGGAGCTGGGAGCTGAGGCTCGGGCTTCGGTGCTAGCCGGGAGCGAGTCCGGGAAAAAGTCTGCAGCCGGCGAAGAGGCAAGAGACTTTTTCTTGCCTCTTTGTTTCGCGGCGCGCAAGGAGAGGGGATTCAGAGAGCCGCCTAAACGAGCTCCAGAGACGGGCGTGAGCCGCGGCTATCAGCGCAGATCCCACAGCAACAGGGGCGCAGAGGGAAAAACGGAGAGATTCCTGCACAGAGGCTCAGCGCCGAGCAGCGCTCACCAGCCCGAGAGGCTTGTCTGCTCACCCACCGGGGCAGGCGGGGACTGGGAGCTGAGGCTCGGGCTTCGGTGTTAGCCGGGAGGGAGTCCGGGAAAAAGTCTGCAGCCGCCGAAGAGGCAAGAGACTTTTTCTTGCCGCTTTGTTTCGCGGCGCGCAAGGAGAGGGGATTCAGAGTGCCGCCTAAACGAACTCCAGAGACGGGCGTGAGCCGCGGCTATCAGCGCGGACCACAGAGACGGGCAGGAGACGCTAAGGCTGCTGCTGCCGCCACCAAGAAGCCTGTGTGCGAGCACAGGTCACTCTCCACACCGCCCCTCCCGGGAGCCGGTGCAGCCCACCACTGCCAGGGTCCCGTGATCCAGGGACAACTTCCCCGGGAGAACGCACTGCGTGCCTCAGGCTGCTGCAACGTCACGCCGGCCTCTGCCGCCGCAGGCTCGCCCCGCCTCCTCCGTATCCCTCCCTCCCCCCGGCCTGAGTGAGCCAGAGCCCCCGAAGCAGCTGCTCCTTTAACCCCGTCCTGTCTGGGCGGGGAACAGACGCCCTCAGGCGACCTACATGCAGAAGCGGGTCCAAATCCAAAGCTGAACCCCGGAAGCTGTACGAACAAAGAAGAGAAAGGGAAATCTCTCCCAGCAGCCTCAGAAGCAGTGGATTAAAGCTCCACAAACAACTTGATGTGCCTGCATCTGTGGAATACCTGAATAGACAACGAATCATCCCAAATTCAAGAGGTGGACTTTGGGAGCAGAATATATTAATTTTTCCCCTTTTCCTTTTTTTGTGAGTGTATATGTGTATGCTTCTGGGTGAGATTTTTTTCTGTATAGCTTTGCTTTCACCATTAGTCCTACGGTTAGGTCCGTCCGTGTTTTTTTTTTTTTTTTAACTTAAAGAATTTTATTCCCTAATAAATGTTTTCTTAATAATTTTTTCCTTATTTTCTATTTTTAGATATTAAAAACATTTTTAATAAGTTTTTTCATATTTTTAGATTAAAAATTTAAAAAATTTTTTCCTTAAAAAATTTTTTTCTTAATAATTTTTTTCTTCTTTTTTACTATAAAAAATTAATAAATCTATTTTTAAAAATTAAAAAAATTTTTTCTGAATACATTTATTCTTAATAATTTTTTTCTTACTTTTTATTATAATAGCTTTATTTTATTTTATTTTATCCTCTTTCTTTCTTTCTTTCTTTCTATTTTTTTCCCCCTTTTATTCTGAGCCGTGTGGATGAAAGGCTCTTGGTGCTCCAGCAAGGCATCAGAGCTGCACCTCTGAGGTGGGAGAGCCAACTTCAGGACACTGGTCCACAAGAGACCTCCCAGCTCCACATAATACCAAACGACGAAAGTATCCCAGAGATCCCCATCTCAACACCAAGACCCAGCTTCACTCAATGACCAGCAAGCTACAGTGCTGGACACCCTATGCCAAACAACTAGCAAGGCAGGAACACAGCCCCATCCATTATCACAGAGGCTGCCTAAAATCATAATAAGGCCACAGACACCCCAGAACACACCACCAGACGTGGACCTGCCAACCAGAAAGACAAGATCCAGCCTCATCCACCAGAACACAGGCACTAGTCCCCTCCACCAGGAAACCTACACAACCCACTGAACCAAACTTAGCCACTGGGGACAGATACCAAAAACAATGGGAACTACAAACCTGCAGCCTGTGAAAAGGAGACCCCAAACACAGTAAGATAAGCAAAATGAGAAGACAAAAAACCACACAGCAGGTGAAGGAGCAGGGTCAAAACACGCCAGACCTAACAAATGAAGAGGAAATAGGCAGTCTACCTGAAAAAGAATTCAGAATAATGATAGTAAAGATGATCCAAAATCTTGGAAATAGAATAGACAAAATGCAAGAAACTTTTAACAAGGATGTAGAAGAACTAAAGAGGAACCAAGCAACGAAGAAAAACACAATAAATGAAATTAAAAATACTCTAGATGGGATCAATAGCAGAATAACTGAGGCAGAAGAACGGATAAGTGACCTGGAAGACAGAATGGTGGAATTCACTGCTGCAGAACAGAATAAAGAAAAAAGAATGAAAAGAACTGAGGACAGTCTCAGAGACCTCTGGGACAACATTAAACGCACCAACATTCGAATTATAGGGGACCCAGAAGAAGAAGAGAAAAAGAAAGGGACTGAGAAAATATATGAAGAGATTATAGTTGAAAACTTCCCTAATATGGGAAAGGAAATAGTTAATCAAGTCCTGGAAGCACAGAGAGTCCCATACAGGATAAATCCAAGGAGAAACACGCCAAGACACATATTAATCAAACTATCAAAAATGAAATATAAAGAAAACACATTAAAAGCAGCAAGGGAAAAACAACAAATAACACACAAGGGAATCCCCATAAGGTTAACAGCTGAACTTTCAGCAGAAACTCTGCAAGCCAGAAGGGAGTGGCGGGATATACTTAAAGTCATGAAGGAGAGAAAACTACAACCAAGGTTACTCTACCCAGCAAGGATCTCATTCAGATTTGATGGAGAAATTAAAACCTTTACAGACAAGCAAAAGCTGAGAGACTTCAGCACCACCAAACCAGCTTTACAACAAATGCTAAAGGAACTTCTCTAGGCAAAAAACACAAGAGAAGGAAAACACCTACAATAACAAACACAAAATATTTAAGAAAATGGGAATAGGAACATACATATCGATAATTACCTTAAATGTAAATGGATTAAATGTTCCCACCAGAAGGCACAGACTGGCTGAATGGATTATAAAAGCAGGACCCATATATAAGCTGTCTACAAGAGACCCACTTCAGACCTAGAGACACATACAGACTGAAAGTGAGGGAATGGAAAAAGATATTCCATGCAAATGGAAATCAAAAGAAAGCTAGAGTAACAATTCTCATATCAGACAAAATAGACTTTAAAACAAAGACTATTACAAGAGACAAAGAAGGACACTATATAATGATCAAGGGATCGATCCAAGAGGAAGCTATAACAATTGTAAATATTTATGCACCCAACATAGGAGCACCTCAATACATAAGGCAAATACTAACAGCCATAAAAGGGGAAATCAACAGTAATACAATCATAGTAGGGGACTTTAACACCCCACTTTCACCAATGGACACATCATCCAAAATGAAAATAAATAAGGAAACACAAGCTTTAAATGATACATTAAACAAGATGGACTTAATTGATATTTATAGGACATTCCACCCAAAAACAACAGAATACACATTTTTCTCAAGTGCTCATGGAACATTCTCCAGGATAGATCATATCTTGGGTCACAAATCAAGCCTTGGTAAATTTAAGAGAATTGAAATTGTATCAAGTATCTTTTCCGACCACAAAGCTATGAGACTAGATATCAATTACAGGAAAAGATCTGTAAAAAATACAAACACATCAAGGCTACACAATACACTACTTAATAACGAAGTGATCACTGAAGAAATCAAAGGGGAAATCAAAAACTACCTAGAAACAAATGACAATGGAGACATGACGACCCAAAACCTATGGGATGCAGCAAAAGCAGTGCTAAGAGGGAAGTTTATAGCAATACAAGCCTACCTCAAGAAACAGGAAACATCTCGAATAAACAACCTAACCTTGCACCTAAAGCAATTAGAGAAAGAAGAACAAAAAAACCCCAAAGTTAGCAGAAGGAAAGAAGTCATAAAGATCAGATCAGAAATAAATGAAAAAGAAATGAAGGAAACAATAGCAAAAATCAATGAAACTAAAAGCTGGTTCTTCGAGAAGATAAACAAAATTGATAAACCATTAGCCAGACTCATCAAGAGAAAAAGGGAGAAGACTCAAATCAATAGAATTAGAAATGAAAAAGGAGAAGTAACCACTGATACTGCGGAAATACAAACGATCATGAGAGATTACTACAAGCAACTCTATGCCAATAAAATGGACAACCTAGAAGAAATGGACAAACTGTTAGAAATGCACAACCTGCCGAGACTGAACCAGGAAGAAATAGAACATATGAACAGACCAATCACAAGCGCTGAAATTGAAACTGTGATTAGAAATCTTCCAACAAACAAAAGCCCAGGACCAGATGGCTTCACAGGCGAATTCTATCAAACATTTAGAGAAGAGCTAACACCTATCCTTCTCAAACTCTGCCAAAATATTGCAGAGGGAGGAACACTCCCCAACTCATTCTACGAGGCCACCATCACCCTGATACCAAAACCAGACAAGGATGTCACAAAGAAAGAAAACTACAGGCCAATATCACTGATGAACATAGATGCAAAAATCCTCAACAAAATACTAGCAAACAGAATCCAAAAGCACATTAAAAGGATTATACACCATGATCAAGTGGGGTTTATTCCAGGAATGCAAGGATTCTTCAATATACGCAAATCAATCAACGTGATACATCATATTAACAAACTGAAGGAGAAAAACCATATGATCATCTGAATAGATGCAGAGAAAGCTTTTGACAAAATTCAACACCCATTTATGATAAAAGCCCTGCAGAAAGTAGGCATAGAGGGAACTTTCCTCCACATAATAAAGGCCATATATGACAAACCCACAGCCAACATTGTCCTCAATGGTGAAAAACTGAAACCATTTCCACTAAGATCAGGAACAAGACAAGGTTGCCCACTCTCACCACTATTATTCAACATAGTTTTGGAAGTGTTAGCCACAGCAATCAGAGAAGAAAAAGAAATAAAAGGAATCCAAATGGGAAAAGAAGAAGTAAAGTTGTCACTGTTTGCAGATGACATGATACTATACATAGAGAATCCTAAAACTGCCACCAGAAAACTCCTAGAGCTAATCAATGAATTTGGTAAAGTAGCAGGATACAAAATTAATGCACAGAAATCTCTTGCATTCCTATATACTAATGATGAAAAATCTGAAAGTGAAATTAAGAAAACACTCCCGTTTACCATTGCAACAAAAAGAATAAAATATCTAGGAATAAACCTACCTAAGGAGACAAAAGACCTGTATGCAGAAAATTATAGGACACTGATGAAAGTAATTAAAGATGATACAAATAGATGGAGAGATATACCATGTTCTTGGATTGGAAGAATCAACATTGTGAAAATGACTCTACTACCCAAAGCAATCTACACATTCAATGCAATCCCTATCAAACTTCCACTGGCATTTGTCACAGAACTAGAACAAAAAATTTCACAATTTGTATGGAGACACAAAAGACCCCGAATAGCCAAAGCAATCTTGAGAATGAAAAATGGAGCTGGAGGAATCAGACTCCCTGACTTCAGACTATATTACAAAGCTACAGTAATCGAGACAGCATGGTACTGGCACAAAAACAGAAATATAGATCAATGGAACAGGATAGAAAGCCCAGAGATAAACCCAAGCACATATGGTAACCTTATCTTTGATAAAGGAGGCAAGCATATACAGTGGAGAAAAGACAGCCTCTTCAATAAGTGGTGCTGGGAAAATTGGACAGGTACATGTAAAAGTATGAAATTAGAACACTCCCTGACACCATACACAAAAATAAACTCAAAATGGATTAAAGACCTAAGTGTAAAGCCAGACACTACCAAACTCTTACAAGAAAACATAGGCAGAACACTCTATGACATAAATCACAGCAAGATCCTTTTTGACCCAGCTCCTAGAGAAATGGAAATAAAAACACAAATAAACAAATGGGACCTAATGAAACTTAAAAGCTTTTGCACAGCAAAGGAAACCATAAACAAGACCAAAAGACAACCCTCAGAATGGGAGAAAATATTTGCAAATGAAGCAACTGACAAAGGATTAATCTCCAAAATTCACAAGCGGCTCATGCAGCTCAATAACAAAAAAACAAACAACCCAATCCAAAAATGGGCGGAGGATCTGAATAGACGTTTCTCCGAAGAAGATATACAGATGGCCAACAGACACATGAAAGAATGCTCAACATCCTTAATCATTAGAGAAATGCAAATCAAAACTACAATGAGGTATCATCTCACACCGGTCAGAATGGCCGTCATCAAAAAATCTACAAACAATAAATGCTAGAGAGGGTGTGGAGAAAAGGGAACACTCTTGCACTGTTGGTGGGAATGTAAATTGATACAGCCACTATGGAGAACAGTATGGAGGTTCCTTAAAAAACTGGGAATAGAACTACCATACGACCCAGCAATCCCACTACTGGGCATATACCCTGAGAAAACCATAATCCAAAAAGAGTCGTGTACCAAAATGTTCATTGCAGCTCTATGTACAATAGGCAGGACACGGAAGCAACCTAAGTGTCCATCATCGGATGAATGGATAAAGAAGATGTGACACATATATACAATGGAATATTACTCAGCCATAAAAAGAAATGAAATGGAGGTATTTGTAATGAGGTGGATGGAGTTAGAGTCTGCCATACAGAGTGAAGTAAGCCAGAAAAAGAAAAACAAATACAGTATGCTAACACATATATATGGAATCTAAGGAAAAAAAAAAAAAAAGTCATGAAGAACCTAGTGGCAAGATGGGAATAAAGACAGAGACCTACTAAAGAATGGACTTGAGGATATGGGGAGGGGCAGGGGTGAGATGTGACAGGGTGAGAGAGTGTCATGGACATATATACACTACCAAATGTAAAATAGATAGCTAGTGGGAAGCAGCCGCATAGCACAGGGAGATCAGCTCAGTGCTTTGTGACCGCCTGGGGGTGTGGGATGGGGAGGGTGGGAGGGAGGGAGATGTGGGAGGGAGGTGATATGGGAACGTGTGTATATGTGTAGCTGATCCACTTTGTTTTAAAGCAGAAACTAACACACCATTTTGAAGCAATTATACTTCAATAAAGATGTTAAAAAAAATACCATCCTCCTTTTCTCCCTAAATTTCTAAAATATCATGTACTTTTCCCCAATATTTTCCCTGCAGCCGTTCAGGAATTTTTAGGAAACTTTCGTGCATGATCTTAACTCCTAATCCCTGGCTCTTTGGGCTCAACGACAACAGATCAAAACCACCAAAAATGATGGTTCACTTGAACTCAGGTGAGAGACACTGGCTCAGTTAGTCTCGTAGGATAAAAGCAGTGCTGCGTCAACTGTCTCCATGCAGGAGGGGCACGTGAAGGATCTCATCAGCCAGTCATCTGTACAGCCCAGGTGATCTGCATACACAGCAGAAATCAAATTGGGTTCTCATAAACAAAGTCCATCATACAGATCACACACTCCCAGGTCTTTTTTTTAAATATTTGTTTGTATTTATTTATTTATTTATTTGGTTGTGCCAGGTCTTATTTGCAGCTGGTGGGCTCCTTAGTTGTGGCATGCAAACTCTTAGTTGCGGCATGCATGTGGGATCTAGTTCCCTGACCAGGGAACGAACCCGGGCCCCCTGCTTTGGGAGTGCAGAGTCTTTAGCCACTGCACCAGCAGGGAAGTCCCCTGGATTCTTTTTTCTGATCCATTTCTTCCAGGGTCATAAACTCCTTTAGGCTGATGCTGTATGAGGCCTATTCTTTGAGCTATCCTAATTTGTTCCTCTCAGCTGAGTTGCTAGGCGAGTCTGGCTAGGTGTTGGATGATAGACAAAAACTGGAACTAGATCCAGATATGGCAGGAGCGGCTCCTGATCCAGCTCTGACACTTTGCCAAAGTTAGCCCAGTCAGACTGAGACTTGTGAGGCAGGGAGATGTCATCCGAAGTGGGGGACTTAAGGCATTTCCCCATCTTTTGGGGCTTGAGTGTGTGATATGTGTGCTGTTTTTTGTTTTGTTTTGTTTTGTTTTAACATCTTTATTGGGGTATAATTGCTTTACAATGGTGTCTTAGTTTCTGCTTTATAACAAAGTGAATCAGTTATACATATACATATGTTCCCATATCTCTTCCCTCTTGCATCTCCCTCCCTCCCACCCTCCCTATCCCACCTCTCTAGGTGGTCACAAAGCACAGAGCTGATCTCCCTGTGCTATGTGGATTCTTCCCACTAGCTATCGATTTTACGTTTGGTAGTGTATATATGTCCATGCCACTCTCTCACTTTGTCACGTCTTACCCTTCCCCCTCCCCATATCCTCAAGTTCATTCTCTAGTAGGTCTGTGTCTTTATTCCCGTCTTGCCACTAGGTTCTTCATGACTTTTTTTTTTTTTTCCTTAGATTCCATATATATGTGTTAGCATACTGTATTTGTTTTTCTCTTTCTGACTTATGTCATTCTGTATGAAAGACTCTAACTACATTCACCTCACTACAAATAACTCAATTTCGTTTCTTTTTATGGCTGAGTAATATTCCATTGTATATATGTGTCACATCTTCATTATCCATTCATCTGTCAATGGACACTTAGGTTGCTTCCATGTCCTGGTTATTGTAAATAGAGCTGCAATGAACATTTTGGTACATGACTCTTTTTGAATTATGGTTGTCTCAGGGTATATGCCCAGTAGTGGGATTGTTGGGTTGTATGGTAGTTTTATTTTTAGTTTTTTTAAGGAACCTCCATACTGTTCTCCATAGTGGCTGTATCAATTTACATTCCCACCAACAGTGCAAGAGGGTTTCCTTTTCTCCACACCCTCTCCAGCATTTATTGTTTGTAGATTTTTTGATGATGGCCATTCTGACAGGTGTGAGATGATATCTCACTGTAGTTTTGATTTGCATTTCTCTAATGATTAATGGTGTTGAGCATTCTTTCATGTGTTTGTTGGCCATCTGTATATCTTCTTTGGAGAAATGTCTATTTAGGTCTTCTGCCCATTTTTGGATTGGCTTGTTTGTTTGTTTTTTATTGAGCTGCAGGAGCTGCTTGTAAATTTTGGAGATTAATCCTTTGTCAGTTGCTTCATTTGCAAGTATTTTAACCCATTCTGAGAGATTTTTTGGTCTTGTTTATAGTTTCCTTTGCTGTGCAAAAGCTTTTAAGTTTCATTAGATCCCATTTGTTTATTTGTGTTTTTATTTCCATTTCTCTAGGAGCTGGGTCAAAAAGGATCTTGCTGTGATTTATGTCATAGAGTGTTCCGCCTATGTTTTCCTCTAAGAGTTTGAAAGTGTCTGGCCTTACATTTAGGTCTTTAATCCATTTTGAGTTTATTTTTGTGTATGGTGTTAGGGAGTGTTCTAATTTCATACTTTTACACGTACCTGTCCAGTTTTCCCAGCACCACTTATTGAAGAGGCTGTCTTTTCTCCACTGTATATGCATGCCTCCTTTATCAAAGATAAGGTGATCATATGTGATTAGGTTTATCTCTGGGCTTTCTATCCTGTTCCATTGATCTATGTTTCTCTTTTTGTGCCAGTACCATACTGTCTTGATTACTGTAGCTTTGTAGTATAGTCTGAAGTCAGGGAGCCTGATTCCTCCAGCTCCATTTTTTGTTCTCAATATTGCTTTGGCGATTCGGGGTCTTTTGTGTTTCCATACAAATTGTGAAATTTTTTCTTCTAATTCTGTGAAAAATGCCAGTGGTAGTTTGAAAGGGATTGCATTGAATGTGTAGATTGCTTTGGGTAGTAGAGTCATTTTCACAATGTTGATTCTTCCAATCCAAGAACATGGTATATCTCTCCAACTATTTGTATCATCTTTAATTTCTTTCATCAGTGTCTTATAATTTTCTGCATACAGGTCTTTTGTCTCCTTAGGTAGGTTTATTCCTAGATATTTTATTCTTTTTGTTGCAATGGTAAACGGGAGTGTTTTCTTAATTTCACTTTCATATTTTTCATCATTAGTATATAGGAATGCAAGAGATTTCTGTGCATTAATTTTGTATCCTGCTACTTTACCAAATTCATTGATTACCTCTAGTAGTTTTCTGGTAGCATCTTTAGGATTCTTTATGTATAGTATCATGTCATCTGCAAACAGTGACAACTTTACTTCTTCTTTTCCCATTTGGATTCCTTTTATTACTTTTTCTTCTCTGATTGCTGTGCTAGAACTTCCAAAACTATGCTGAATAATAGTGGTGAGAGTGGGAAACCTTGTCTTGTTCCTGACCTTAGTGGAAATGGTTTCAGTTTTTCACCATTGCGGACAATGTTGGCTGTGGGTTTGTCACATATGGCCTTTATTATGTAGAGGTAAGTTCACTCTATGCCTACTTTCTGGAGGGTTTTTATCATAAATGTGTGTTGAATTTTTTTGAAAGATTTTTCTGCATCTATTGAGATGATCATATGATTTTCATTCTTCAATTTTTTAATATGTGGGTCACACTGATTGATTTGCATATATTGAAGAATCCTTGCATTCCTGAAATAAACCCCACTTGATCATGGTGTATAATCCTTTTAATGTGCTGTTGGATTCTGTTTGCTAGTATTTTGTTGAGGATTTTTGCATCTATGTTCATCAGTGATATTGGCCTGTAGTTTTCTTTCTTTGTGACATCTTTGTCTGGTTTTGGTATCAGGGTGATGGTGGCCTCGTAGAATGAGTTGGGGAGTGTTCCTCCCTCTGCAATATTTTGGCAGAGTTTGAGGATAGGTGTTAGCTCTTCTCTAAATGTTTGATAGAATTCGCCTGTGAAGCCATCTGGTCCTGGGCTTTTGTTTGTTGGAAGATTTCTAATCACAGTTTCAATTTCAGCACTTGTGATTGGTCTGTTCATATGTTCTATTTCTTCCTGGTTCAGTCTCGGCAGGTTGTGCATTTCTAACAGTTTGTCCATTTCTTCTAGGTTGTCCATTTTATTGGCATAGTGTTGCTTGCAGTAATCTCTTATGATCGTTTGTATTTCTGCAGTGTCAGTTGTTACTTCTCCTTTTTCATTTCTCATTCTATTGATTTGAGTCTTCTCCCTTTTTTTCTTGATGAGTCTGGTTAATGGTTTATCAATTTTGTTTATCTTCTCAAAGAACCAGCTTTTTGTTTTATTAATCTTTGCTATTGTTTCCTTCATTTCTTTTTCATTTATGTCTGATCTGATCTTTATGACTTCTTTCCTTCTGCTAACTTTGGGTTTTTTTTGTTCTTCTTTCTCTAATTGCTTTAGGTACAATGTTAGGTTGTTTATTCGAGATGTTTCCTGTTTCTTGAGGTAGGCTTGTATTGCTATAAACTTCCCTCTTAGAACTGCTTTTGCTGCATCCTATAGGTTTTGGGTCGTCGTGGTTCCATTGCCATTTGTTTCTAGGTAGTTTTTGATTTCCCCTTTGATTTCTTCAGTGACCACTTCGTTATTAAGTAGTGTATTGTGCAGCCTCCATGTGTTTGTATTTTTTACATATCTTTTCCTATAATTGATATCTAGTCTCATAGCATTGTGGTTGGAAAAGATACTTGATACGATTTCAATTTTCTTAAATTTACCAAGGCTTGATTTGTGACCCAAGATATGATCTATCCTGGAGAATGTTCCATGAGCACTTGAGAAAAATGTGTATTCTGTTCTTTTTGGGTGGAATGTCCTATAAATATCAATTAAGTCCATCTTGTTTAATGTATCATTTAAAGCTTGTGTTTCCTTATTTATTTTCATTTTGGATGATGTGTCCATTGGTGAAAGTGTGGTGTTAAAGCCCCCTACTATTATTGTGTTACTGTCGATTTCCCCTTTTATGGCTGTTAGTATTTGCCTTATGTGTTGAGGTGCTCCTATGTTGGGTGCATAAATATTTACAATTGTTATATCCTCTTCTTGGATCGATCCCTTGATCATTATGTAGTGTCCTTCTTTGTCACTTGTAATAGTCTTTATTTTAAAGTCTTTTTTGTCTGATATGAGAATTGCTACTCCAGCTTTCTTTTGATTTCCATTTGCATGGAATATCTTTTTCCATCCCCTCACTTTCAGTCTGTATGTGTCACTAGGTATGAAGTGGGTCTCTTGTAGCCAGCATATATACGGGTCTTGTTTTTGTATCCATTCAGCCAGTCTGTGTCTTTTGGTGGGAGCATTTTATCCATTTACATTTAAGGTAATTATCGATATGTATGTTCCTCTTCCCATTTTCTTCCATGTTTTGGGTTAGTTATTGTAGGTGTTGTCCTTCTTTTAGTTTCTTGCCTAGAGAAGGTCCTTTAGCATTTGTTGTGAAGCTGGTTTGGTGGTGCTGAACTCTCTCAGCTTTTGCTTGTCTGTAAATGTTTTAATTTCTCCATCAAATCTGAATGAGATGCTTGCTGGGTAGAGTAATCTTGGTTGTAGGTTTTTCTCCTTCATCACTTTAAATATGTCCCACCACTCCCTTCTGGCTTGCAGAGTTTCTGCTGAAAGATCACCTGTTAACCTTATGGGGATTTCCTTGTGTGCTTTTTGTTGTTTTTCCCTTGCTGCTTTTAATATGTTTTCTTTATATTTCATTTTTGATAGTTTGATTAATATGTGTCTTGGCGTGTTGCTCCCTGGATTTATCCTGTATGGGACTCTGTGCTTCCAGGACTTGATTAACTATTTCCTTTCCCGTATTAGGGAAGTTTCCAACTATAATCTCTTCAAATATGTTCTCAGTCCCTTTCTTTTCCTCTTCTTCTTCTGGGACCCCTATAATTTGAATGTTGGTGCGTTTAATGTTGTCCCAGTGGTCTCTGAGACTGTCCTCAGTTTTTTTCATTCTTTTTGCTTTATTCTGCTCTGCAGTAGTTATTTCCACTATTTTATCTTCCAGGTCACTTCTCCGTTCTTCTGCCTCAGTTATTCTGCGATTGAAACCTTCTAGAGTATTTTAAATTCATTTTATTGTGTTGTTCACCATTGCTTGGCTCCTCTTTAGTTCTTCTAGGTCCTTGTTAAATGTTTCTTGCATTTTGTCTATTCTATTTCCAAGATTTTGGATCATCTTTACTATCATTATTCTGAATTCTTTTTCAGGTAGACTGCCTATTTCCTCTTCATTTGTTAGGTCTGGTGTGTTTTTACCTTGCTCCTTCATCTGCTGTGTGTTTTTCTGTCTTCTCATTTTGCTTATCTTACTGTGTTTGGGTCTCCTTTTCACAGGCTGCAGGTTCGTAGTTCCTGTTGTTTTTGGTATCTGTCCCCAGTGGCTAAGGTTGGTTCAGTGGGTTGTGTAGGTTTCCTGGTGGAGGGGACTAGTGCCTGTGTTCTGGTGGATGAGGCTGGATCTTGTCTTTCTGGTTGGCAGGTCCACATCTGGTGGTGTGTTTTGGGGTGTCTGTGGCCTTATTATGATTTTAGGCAGCCTCTCTGCTAATGGATGGGGCTGTGTTCCTTTCTTGCTAGTTGTTTGGCATATGGTGTCCAGCACTATAGCTTGCTGGTCATTGAGTGAAGCTGGGTCTTGGTGTTGAGATGGGGATCTCTGGGATACTTTCGTCGTTTGGTATTATGTGGAGCTGGGAGGTCTCTTGTGGACCAGTTTCCTGAAGTTGGCTCTCCAACCTCAGAGGCACAGCCCTGATGCCTTGCTGGAGCACCAAGAGCCTTTCATCCACACGGCTCAGAATAGAAGGGAGAAAAAATAGAAAGAAAAGAAGAAAGAGGATAAAATAAAATAAAATAAAGATAAATTAAATATTATTAAAAAAATAATTATTAAGAAAAAAAGAAAAAAATTTTTATGTAAAAAAAAAAAAAAACGGACTGACAGGACCCTAGGACAAGTGGTGAAAGCAAAGCTATACAGACAAAATCTCACACAGAAGCATGCACATACACACTCTCAAAAAGAGGAAAAGGGGAAAAAATAATATATCCTGCTCCCAAAGTCCACCTCCTCAATTTGGGATGATTCGTTGTCTATTCAGATATTCCACAGATGCAGGCACATCAAGTTGTTTGTGGAGCTTTAATCCACTGCTCCTGAGGCTGCTGGGAGAGATTTCCCTTTCTCTTCTTTGTTCGCACAGCTCCCCAGTTTCAGCTTTGGATTTGGACCCGCCTCTGCATGTAGGTCGCCTGAGGGCGTCTGTTGTTCGCTCACACAGGAAGGGGTTAAAGGAGCAGCTGCTTCAGGTGCTCTGCCTCACTCAGGCCGGGGGGAGGGAGGGGTACGGATGCGGGCGATCCTGCGGCGGTAGAGGTCAGCCTGATGTTGCAGCAGCCTGAGAAGCGCCGTGCGTTCTCCCGGGGAAGTTGTCCCCGGATCACGGGACCCTGGCAGTGGCGGGCTGCACAGGCTCCCGGGACGGGCGGTGTGGAGAGTGACCTGTGCTCGCACACAGGCTTCTTGGTGGCGGCAACAGTAGCCTTAGCGTTTCATGCCTGCCTCTGGGGTCCGCGCTGATAAACGTTGCTCGTGCCCGTCTGTGGAGCTCGTTTAGGCAGCTCTCTGAATCCCCTCTCCTCGCGCACCAGGAAACAAAGAGGCAAGAAAAAGTCTCTTGCCTGTTCGGCAGCTGCAGACTTTTTCCCGGACTCCCTCCCGGCTAGCTGTGGTGCGCTAACCCCTTCAGGCTGTGTTCACGCCGCCAGCCCCAGTCCTCTCCCTGCGATCCGACCGAAGCCTGAGCCTCAGCTCCCAGCCCCGCCCGCCCCGGCGGGTGAGCAGACAAGCCTCTCGTGCTGGTGAGTGCTGGTCGGCACCGATCCTCCGTGCGGGAATCTCTCCGCTTTGCCCTCCGCACCCCTGTGGCTGCGCTCTCCTCCGTGGCTCCGAAGCTTCCCCTCTCTGCCATTCGCAGTCTCCGCCCACGAAGGGGCTCCTAGTGTGTGGAAACCTTTCCTCCTTCACGGCTCCCTCCCACTGGTGCAGGTCCCATCCTTATTCTTTTGTCTCTGTTGTTTCTTTTTTCTTTTGCCCTACCCAGGTACGTGGGGAGTTTCTTACCTTTTGGGAGGTCTGACGTCTTCTGCCAGCATTCAGTGGGTGTTCTATAGGAGCAGTTCCACGTGTAGATGTACTTCTGATGTATCTGTGGGGAGGAAGGTGATCTCCACGTCTTACTCTTCCGCCATCTTCTCCTCTCTCTCCTAACATCTTTATTGGATATAATTGCTTTACATTTTTGTGTTAGTTTCTGCTGTATAACAAAATGAATCAGCTATACGTATACATATATCCCCAAATCTCTTCCCTCTTGCATCTCCCTCCCACCCTCCCTATCCCACCCCTCTAGTTGGTCACAAAGCACCGAGCTGGTCTCCCTGTGCTATGTGGCTGATTCCCACTAGCTATCTATTTTATGTTTGGTAGTGTATATATGTCAATGCCACTCTCTCACTTCTTCCCAGCTTATCCTTCCCCCTCCCCCTGTCCTCACGTCCATTCTCTATATCTTCATCTTTATTCCTGTCCTGCCCCTAGGTTCGTCAGAACCTTTTTTTTTTTAGATTCCATATATATGTGTTAGCATATGGTATTTGTTTTTCTCTTTCTGACTTACTTCACTCTGTATGACAGACTCTAGGTCCATCAACCTCACTACAAATAACTCAATTTCGTTTCTTTTTATAACAGCCTTTATTTTAAAGTCTATTTTCAGATACAAGTATTGTTAGCACAGCTTTCTTTTGATTTCCATTTGCATGGAATATCTTTTTTCCATCCACCCACTTGCAGTCTGTTGTCCATAGGTCTGAAGTGGGTCTCTTGTAGACAGCATATATATGGGTCTTGTTTTTGTATCCATTCAGCAAGCCTGTGTCTTTTGGTTGGAGCATTTAATCCATTCACGTTTAAGGTAATTATCAATATGTATGTTCCTATGACCATTTTCTTAATTGTTTTGGGTTTGTTTTTGTAGGTCCTTTTCTTGTCTTGTGTTTCCCATTTAGAGAAGTTCCTTTAGTATTTGTTGTAGAACTGGTGTTGTGGTGCTGAATTCTCTCAGCTTTTGCTTGTCTGTAAAGCTTTTGATTTCTCCATTGAATCTGAATGAGATCCTTGCAGGTAGAGTAGTTTTTGTTGTAGGTTTTTCCCTTTCATCACTTTAAATATATCCTGCCACTCCCTTCTGGCCTGTAGAGTTTCTGCTGAACAATCAGCTGATAACCTTATGGGGATTCCTTTGTATGTCATTTGTTGCTTTTCCCTGCTGCTTTTAATATTTTTCTTTGTATTTCATTTTTTGTTAGTGTGATTAATATGTGTCTCAGCATGTTTCTCCTTTGGTTTATCCTGTATGGGACTCTCTGCAATTCTTGGACTTGATTGACTGTTTCCTTTCCCATGTTTGGGAAGTTTTCAAATATAATGTCTTCAAAAATTTTCTCAGTCCTTTCTCTTTCTGTTGTTCTTCTGGGACCCCTATAACTCGAATGTTGGTGCATTTAATGTTGTCCCAGAGGTCTCTGAGACTGTCCTCAATTCTTTTCATTCTTTTTTTCTTTATTCTGCTCTGTGGTAGCTATTTCCAGCATTCTATCCTCCAGCTCACTTATCCATTCTTCTGCCTCAGTTATTCTGCTATTGATTCAGTCTAGAGTATTTTTAATTTCAGTTATTGTGTTGTTCATCACTGTTTGTTTTTTCTTTCGTCCTTCTAGGTCCTTGCCAAACGTTTCTTGTATTTTGTACATTGTATTTTGAGATTTTGGATCATCTTTACTGTCATTACTCTGAATTCTTTTTCAGGTAGATTGTCTATTTCTTCTTCATTTATTTGGTCTGGTGGGGTTTTACCTTGCTACTTCGTCTACAACATATTTCTCTGTTTTCTCATTTTGTTTAACTTACTGTGTTTGGGATCTCCTTCCTGCAGGCTGCTGGGTTGTAGTTCCTCTTGCTTCTGGTGTCTGCCTCCAGTGGGTGTGGTTGGTCCAGTGGCTTGTGTAGGCTTCCTGGTTGGGGGGGGGAACTTGTGCCTGTGTTCTGTTGGGTGTATCTGGATCTTCTCCCTCTGATGGGCAGGCCCACATCAGGTGGTGTGTTTTGAGGGGTTTGTGAGCTTAGTATGACTATAGGCAGCCTGTCTGCTAGTGGGTGGGGTTGTGTTCCTGTCTTGCTGGTTGTTTGGAGTGAAGCATCCAGCATTTGAGCTTGCTGGCCATTTGGTGGAGCCGGGTCTTGGTGTTGAGATGGAGACCACTGGGAGAACTCTCACTAATTAATATTCCCTGGGGCTGTGAGTTCTGGCAGTCCAGCATCCTGGATTCCATTATTCCACCTCAGAGGCTCAGGCCCGACCCCTAGCTGGAGAACCAAGACCCTGCAAGCCACATGATGTGGGAACAAAAAAGAAAAAACAAAAAAGAATAAAATGTATAGACAAACAAAACCCCAAGACAAATGGTAAAAGTGAAACCAAACAGACAAAAACACAGAAAGAAACACATACACAAAAAATGAGGAAAAAAAAGAGAAAACAAAAAAGAAGAGAGCAACCAAACACAAAAATGAAAGCTAACAATAAAAACTAAACTTACAAAAACAAAAAACAAATTTAAGCAGAAAGCAAACTAAAAAAAGGCTAAGAAAGCATAACAGACACAAAAACAATAAAAAATAAAAGATAAAGACAAAACAAAAAAGAAGAAAATGAAAGGAAAAAACATAAAACAATAAAGAAGTAAAGTTAAAATAGAAAAAATATAAAATATTATTAAAAATGATAAAAACCAAGCAAAACAGAGAAAAAACAAAAGAAAAAAAACAATATAATGAAAATGTAAAGTAAAAATAGAAAAAAATAAAAATTAAAAATGGATTAAAATTAAAAGCATAAAAAAGAACAGAAAAGAAAAAATTAAAATTAAAAGAATAATAAAAAAAGAACAACAAGAAAACAAAATGAAACAAAAAAATAGTAATAATAGTAATATTTTCCTGGGGCCTCAGCTGTCAGTGTCCTTGCCCCCACAGTGAGCCACAGCCAATCCCTGCCTCCCCAGTAAGTCCTCCAATACTTTTAGGTAGGTCTCTGGACCTGCTGTGGGCACTGTGGGGCCAGCTCAGACTCAGACCTGGCCCAACTCCCACGTGTACTTGCCCCCCAAAGTCCACAGTTGTTAAAGCTAAACGAGCCTCAATTGTGGGAACACTCTTTGTCTATTCAGTTATTCCACAGAAGCAGGGTTTACCAAGCAGACTGCAGGGATTTAATCTGCTGCTCCTGTAGCAGCACGGAGAGATTTCTGTTCCTCTTCTTTGGTCGCACCGCCCCTGGGGCTCAGCTTTTGTTTTTGCCCCCACCTCTGCATGTGGGCCACCCTCATGTGTCTGTTCCTCGCCCAGGCAAGAGCGGGAGAAAGCAGCAGCTGTTTGTGCACACTTACTCACTCAGGTCGGGGAGGTAGATGGATATGGCAGCCACAATTGGGATGTGCAGTGAGTGCCTGCAATGGCAGATGCTGGCAGGAAGTTGCAACAGCCTAGGGTGCGCCATGCACTCTCCCAGGGTAGTTGGCCCAGTTCCTGGGACCCTCAGCAGTGGCTGGCTGTTCAGGCTCCTGGGAAGGCAACTGCTCACAGGACCCTTGGTGGCAGCAGTGGCAGTGGTAGAAGTCTGTGCCTACCTCTGGGGTCCAAGATAGCAGCCAGGGCTCATGCCCAACCCTGGAGCTCAGGTAGGTGCTGCCCTGTTGCCTGTGAGTGCACGGAGAAAGAAGCTCCTATGGTGGGACCGCCCCTCTGCTTGCACGCCCCCAACAATGGTTCCTTTCCTCTCTGGCAGGGCCAGGCTTCTTCCTGGACTCCCTCACCTGTGGTGTACTAGTCCCCTCAGGCTTGTTTTCATCCAGCCAACCCCAGCCCTCTCCCTGGGGTCTGATCTTCAAAGCCTGAGCCTCAGCACCCAGCCCCCACCCACCCCAGTGTGTGAGAAGGCAAGCATCTGAGGCTAGGGAGTGCCAGTTGGCACTGACCCTCTCTGTGGGACTCTCTCTGCTTTGCCCTCTGCACACCTGTTGCTGCGCTCTCCTCTGAGGCTCTGAAGCCAGACCCCCCATCCCCGCCCATGAGGGGGCTTCCTAGTGTGTGGAAACTTTTCCTCCTTCACAGCTCCCTCTCAGAGGTGCAGGTTCTGTCCCAATTCATTTGTCTCTTGTTTTTTTCTTTTTCTTTTGCCATACCCAGTTACATGGAAATTTTCTTGCCTTTTTGGAAGTCTGAGGTCTTCTACCAGTGTTCAGTAGATGTTCTGTGGGAGTCATTCCACATGTAGGTGTATTTTTGATATATCTATGGGGAGAAGGTGAGCTCCACATCTTACTCCTCCGCCATCTTGAAGGTTCTCTAGTGCTCCATTCTTATGACTTTGTTTAACTTTAATTACCTTCTTAAAATCCCTATCTTCAAATATGGTCACATTGAGGGTTAGGGCTTCAACATATTAATTTTGGGGAGTGGGAGACACAGTTCAGTCCATAACAAAGTGGAAAAACATTTGACAAAATCCATTACCCTCCATGATAAAAACACTCAAAAACTAGAAATAAAAATGAGCTTACTCAACCCTATAAAGAACATCTATGAAAAACCCACAGCTAGCATCATACTTAATGATGAAAGACTGAAATATTTCCCCCTTAAGGTCAGAAATAAGAAAAGGATGTCTGCTCTTGCCACTTCTATTCAACATTGCACTGAAGCTTCTATCCAAGGAAAGTGGGAAATAAATAGAAATGAAAGGTATCCAAATTGGAAATCAAGAAGTATAATAAACTCTCTATTTACAGATGACCCCATCTTATGTACAGAAAATCCTAAAAAATATACACCAAAAAACCCCCCCAAAAAAACTATTAGAGCTAATAAATTCATCAAAGTGGAAGAACACAAGATCAACATACAGAACTCAATTGTATTTCTTTCCACCAGCAATGAATAACCCAAAACTGAAATTAAGAAAACAACTCCATTTACAAAAAATAATTCTCAAAGAATTGCAAAGAATAAAATACTAGGAATAAATTTGGCCAAGGAGGTGCAAGACTTGTACAATGAAAAATACAAAATGTTATTGAAAGAATTAGAAGAACTTTATCAAAAAAGGAAAGACATTCTTTATCTATGAATTGGAAGACTTAATAATAAATTGACACTGTTACCCATGGCTATCCACAGATTCAATGCAATTCCTGTCAAAATTCAATAAAAATTTGACTTTTAAATATAAAATTTTATAATATAAAATTTCAACTGCCTTTTTGAAGAAATGGACAAGCTGATTCTAAATTTCATATGGAATTGCCAGTGACCCTGAACTGCCAAAACAATCCTGGAGAAAAAAAAAACAAAATTGGAGAACTCACATTCCCAATTTTAGAACTTACTACAAAACTACTGTAATCAAAACAGTGTGATACTGACATAAGGATATACACATAGATAAATGAGATAGTATGGATAGTGCAGAAACAAACCCATATATCCATGACCAATTGATTTTCAAAAGAGTGCCAAAACCATTCAATGGGAAAAGAATAGTCTTTTCAACAAATAGTGCTGGGACAACGGAATATTCACATGCAAAAGAATAAAGTTGTATCCTTACCTGATACCATATACAAAATTAACTCAAAATGGATCAAATACCTAAATGTAAGAGCTAAACTATAAAACTCTTAGAATAAAACATAGGCATAAATCTTCATGACCTTGGATTTGTTCATTGATTCCTAGATATGAAAAGTACAAGCAACAGAAGAAAAATAGATAAATATTTTAAAGTAGATAAATTGAACTTTGTCAAAGTTTAAACCTTTTGTGACTCAAAGGACAATATCAAGAAAGGAAAAAGACAACCTACAGAACTGAAGAAATCTTTAAAAATCATTTATCTGATAAGGAATTAATGTTCATATTAGATAAAGAATTCTTACAACTCAACAACAACAAGAAAGACAACCTCATTTTTAAATGGGCAATGACCTTGAATAGACATTTCTACAAAGAAGATATACAAAGGGCCAAAAAGCACTTGAAAAAGACACCTAAGTTCACATCATCTGTCATTAGGGAAATGCAAATCGAAACCACAATGAGGGGCTTCCCTGGGGCGCAGGGGTTGATAATCTGCCTGCCAATGCAGGGGACATGGGTTCGAGCCCTGGTCTGGGAAGATCCCACATGCCGCGGAGCGACTAGGCCCGTGAGCCACAACTATTGAGCCTGCGCATCTGGAGCCTGTGCTCTGCAACAAGAGAGGCCGCGATAGTGAGAGGCCCGTGCACCGTGCTGAAGTGTGGCCCCTGCTTGCCGCAACTAGAGAAAGCCCTCGCACAGAAACAAAGACCCAATACAGCCAAAAATTAATTAATTGATTAATTAATTTAAAAAAAAAACCACAATGAGAAACTTCTTCACACCCACTAGGATGGCTCTAACAACAAACATACACACTCAAATATACACAGAATGTAACAATTGTTGGCAAAATGTGGAGAAGCTAGAATCATCATACATGTGTAACAGGAATGTAAACTGGTCCAACTACTGTAGAAAACAGTTTAGCAGTCCGCATAAAGTTGAACGTAGAATTACCATTTGATTCAACAATTCCACTCTTAGATATATGCCAAAGAGAACTGAAAACATGTTTACACAATAACTTGTTCACAAATGTTCATAGCAACATTATTTATATTATAAAAAAGTGGAAATAACCTAAATGTCCATTAATTGATAAATGGTTAAACAAAACGCAGTATATCCATACAATGGAATGTTATCCCGCCATAACAAGGAATCAAATTCTGATGCATATTACAACATAGATAAACCTTGAAACCATTATGCTAAGTGAAAGAAGCCAGATATAAAGAGCTACATGATTCCATATATATGAAATGTCTAGAATAGGCAAATCCATAGAGACAAAAAGCAGATTAGTGGTTGCCAGTGTTTAAGGGAGAGATAAAGGGGGAGTGACTACTAATGGTGTGAAAATTTAAAAAGAGAAGCCTTATTAAAATTGAGTGAGGATGCCAGAAGTGGGAGCTCTCACACACAGACCACTCAACATCAATACAGATCCCAGCTGGAAGAGACATCTCTGGTAGGAAGTGATACTACTACTGCCAATAGGAGGAAGAAAGATTTTTTCCTTGCCTGAGAACAACTCAGCCAATTAGAGACTATCACAACTCAGCCAATGAAAAGCCACTATACTTCAAACTCACAGTTTCCTCCAATGGACTTTTTGTTTATAATAGCACCTCCCAACCTTCCCTTCTCCTCTATAAAAGAGTTTTCTCCCCCCTGCTTTAGGAGGTGTGAATGTGGTTTGCAGTAGCTGCATGTCCTGAGTTGCAATTCTTTGCTGCTCCCAAATAAACCCATTTTACTGGTAGAATAACCGTTTTACTGTTTTAGATTAACAATGTGAATATGGTTTCTTCCTGGACTGATGAAACTATTCTGGAATTAAATAGTGGTGATGGTATCACAACATTGTGAATGTTGTAGAAGCCACTAACTTTTACACTTAAAAATCATTAAAATGGTGAATGGTTAAAATGGTTACTTGAATTTTAACTCAATTTTTTAAACAAGTAATTATTATACAAGGCTTTGTCACTCCTCACACACTTTCACCTCTCTTTTAGCTCATGGACCTGACACTTGTTTGAGAGATGACAATGGGAGATTAACTCTTACACATTGTGCCTCATCTCCTTTCCCAATAAGGACGAATTTTTAAAAATTATTTTCTGGTAAGAAATCCAGAAGAAAGCTATAAACTTGGCAGCAAATCGTTTCCTAGCCTTCTGTCAATATTTTAAATAATATCTTTACTAATGAAGCTAGAGGTCAAATGTCCTCATGGTGAATAGCAGCCAAGATGAGTGCCTGTAACTCACTACCCCTCCCATCTCACATAAATATTTTTTACTTTTTAATTGTTTGAATAAATGACTACAAGGCAAGTGCTCCTGAAAGGTTGCTGATAAAAGTGCTTTTTATTGTTAAAAACATAATTAAATAATGCTTGGATTTATCCTTTCTTTGGGGAGCTGGAGCACAAAAGATATTAGAATCTCAAATAACACAGTCAGAAAGTCATCCAGTTAATAATACTTTTTAAATTATCACAGCTAGCTGCACTGCAATCACGTCTGTAAAGGGTTAGTAAATACAACAGAAATTAAACTGCAAATCAAGTCGTGAGGCTCTCCCCCTCTTATGAGTTGTCCAAAGACTATTAAATAAAATAGAATTTTAAAACAGCACGGAGTTATAAATAGCCTGCTGTTTGGTGTAGCTTGTCAATCTGTTATCACATATATTTTCTCTAACAGCTCTCTAATTAGCACTCACTTTAGATACTGCTGCTCCTAAAATGTTTATGTTAGAGGTTACAGATTACTATCTAATTATACTGGCTACTTTGTTTTGCATAAAGTATAAATAAAATCCCATTCATGTTATTAAAAAAACATGTGCGGTCATCACTTTTTCTATAGGATGACTAATAAAGTTTACCAGTTTTACACTGGATATCAGCAATGAACAACGTTAATTAAATTTGGTAGTGTAAGAATTCATGACTTTATTTCCTTTAGGAGTGAATCACTTGTTAAGTATGAAAAGTTTGCATAAATGAAGTTAAACGATACAGTCCCAGTAGAGTAGCAAACTCAGCATCTGACCTGCAAGTTCCAGGAAAAGCTTTTTTTTTTTTTTTTTTTTTTTTTCAAATGTTTTCAGCTCCCCATCTATTGCTATGTACTGAGGAACTTGGAATATTTGTGCTTCTACAAACCCAGTCTGGATGAACCTTGGAAATTAGTGCTGGGAGGGGTCAGAACAGGGGACAAACCACTATTTTGGCCGCCCAAAAATCAGGACAATGTTCTTGATCAGTCTCACTTCTTGACACATCCATTTAAATTCTTCACATCCATGAAACCTCTCTGTGAAATAAGCCAAACCATTCATCAAAACCAATATTCTGTCACTGGGAACTCTTCATCTAAACTCTCCTGCTGTTTATACTGATGTAAATTGTATTACTTCTTAAAAATATTCATGCTTCTACTACTGAATTTAGGAGGATTATACATCTCACTCCACTGATACCAGGAGGCATTGTGATTTATCTTGACCAAGGATATGAGAGTAGCCACTTCTGAAGAGAGCTTTGAGAGCTGTCATTGTCATGGCTCATGAAGCCATTATGTATCAGATAAAGGTTGCTCCTTCTACCTTGGTCCTGGAATGAAGATGATGTGGAAGAGCCACAGTCCACCCATGATGAACATGAACTTAAAATAAATTGAAATATTAGTGTCCATTTTTTACTGTAGCATAACTTAACCTATGCTGACTGATGCATACACTTAACTGCCATGTGCTATTTTAGTATTTAGTAAATATCTGATAAATATCGAATGAATGAATGAACTAATTAGTGGATGGAATAAAAACTGTAGAAAATATTTTTATTAATATTATATCTGCATGTTCAAATCAGTTTGCCCATTTTAACAGGAAATTATTTTACATTATATTGAGACCAGCTGTATTTTCTGGGCACAAGGTCAACAAATCTACATTTTACCCAAAGTGTCAAAGTTGATCAACACCCCACATATTCTCTGATTACCAGAAATTATAGACCCTGTCAGAGGCCAGCTTTCCCTCATAACCTGAGCGGTAGCAGTGGTCCTTTCCCATCACTCTCCCCATGACAATGCAATGTATCTCCAACACAGCAACACTGTACTATCTCTTCAGTGCATTTCACAAACTGTTCTATGATGGAGGCAGAACCAAGTGGCAGATCCAATACATCTGCACAATGAGGGTCATTTGAATCTGGAAAATAATCAAGGCACAACACAGGGCAACCTTCCTCCCACATAAGCAATCTCCTGGTTCAGCCTCAACACATACAATTTTGGATTCAACAGTATGTTAATTATCAGCTGTTCTTGTTAAAATATTAACTCTCCGTATAAGATCCCAAGTTGAGCTGTCCCTAGCAATCTTAATTAAGTGTCACATACTGAGGAAATTATTCATTCTGATCTGTAAATGCTGGCCACCATAACTTGCTGGTAGAGTTTTGTTGGAGGATTAACTTCAGATTGACTTCAGAACTATTACTATTTTACATACTCCAAGTCCTCCACACAAGCCATAACTAAGACCAATTTCTTATGAAACCAAAAACCCTGAACAAAGCAAAGCATTTACTGAAACTGAATTTCTAGTCAGAATAGACTCATTTGGCATTCTCTGCCACAATGGGCCTGGAATTTTGTAAAAATGAAGAGTCCCTTCCTGCTTATTGCAGAATGGGCTGACAGAGATTGCTGTTCTCTGCCATTCCCTGGCAAACAGCTTTCAATATTTCACGGGAAAGAGACATCATTTTGTTCTATGCAAAATATTCAGGCTTACTTCCAACACGACCTTATAAACTACAACTGCCTGTTGAGGAGAGAAATTCACAGAAGGCCTGGCCAACAGAAACTTGAAGGCTTAGATCTCCGTAAGTATAGGACAAGTTGAGTTTGCAGTGCTCAGAAAATATGTGAACAGCCAAATTACCCCTTGAGAGAAACTAAACTTCCCTTCTTCCCTTCAACAGTTGTATAATGAGCTCCTAACACATTCCAGGCCTGTGCTAGATGCTGCAGATAGAGCAAGGAGCAAAAAAGACATAGCCCCTGACATCAGAGACCTCTAAGTTGGGCAAGATTGCAAGGAAAGTAAGGAAATCTTCATACTAAAGAGGAATCAGTGTGTGATAGAGAAATCACAAAGTGCCGTGGAAGTTCAAAGAGTAGGTCTTAACCTAGTACATGGGGCTGGGTCAGGAAAGAAAGACTGTCCCTTGTAGGAACAGGGACTTATTTTTTGGCTTAATTGTCCCTTGAGGAAACAATTGTCCCCCCCCACCTTGAGGGACAATTAAGCCAAAACATAAAAGGTACCTACAAGGGAGCCAAGTAAAGGAAAAGGAGAAAGGAAGTTTCTAGCAGGAAACACAGCAAGTGCAAAGGCCTAGAGGTGAGAATGAACATGGGGCCAGGAGAAACTGAAAAAGATTGACTGTTTGAGCACAGAGTCCAAAGAAATGGCAGGACATGAGACTGGAGAGAAACGGTCAGTCAAAAAGGATCTTTGGCCAAATGTTGGGAAATTTGGGCTTTATCATGAGGTAATAGGAAATCACTGAGAGTTTAAGCAGTAAGTAGATTTAGTAGTAAATCAGCATACTTTGGCTGCAGTGTGAAGGACAGCAAGAGTGGGTGTGGGAAGTCCAGTTAAGATGCTGTATTTAGTTATCTATTGCTATGTATCAAATTGCTCCAAAATTTCTAAGAGTTTAAAACAACATTTATTATCTCACAGTTGCTGTGAATCAGAAATCTGGATGTAATTTGCTGGAACTTCAAGCTCACCATCATTCCCAAAGCTACAACCAAATTGTCATCCAGGACTGCAGTCATCCAGAAAATAACTTACATCTAAGTTCCATCATGGTTGTCTGTAGCTGTTGGGCTGAGGGCCTCAATATCTCACTAACTGCTGATCAGAGGCCCCTATGGGGAACTCAGAACACAGCAGCATGTTTCAACAGAACAAGCAAGCGAGAACAGTCAGAGAAAGAGTGAGCAAGCAAATCGAAGTCCCAGTCTTCTATAATCTAGTCTCAAAAGTGACATCCAGTTACTTTTACCATATTCTACGCATTAGAAACAAGTCACTACACTCAAACCCTCACTCAAGGGCATGAATACCAGGAGGCAGGGATCAAAGTGAGCCATCATAGATTAAAGTAGAGGGAGTAGAAACAGAGAGAAGTGAACAGATGTGACAAATATTTTGACAGTAGAATCAACAGGATTTAGGCATTGGAGTTAGGAAGAGGTAGAAGTCAAGAATGATTTTCAGGTTCTGGCTTGAGCAAATAGGAGGATGAGGAAGCTGCTCACCGACACGTGAACACTAAGGAGAAATAAGATTTCTAGGCAGGAATTTTACGAGTTTTGTTTTGTACACGTTGAAGTGCCTAAGAAACATCAAAGCAGAGTTGTCAAATGAGTTGTCTTTCTAGGTTGAACCTGGAACAAGGGCTATGGGCCCTACCTTAGATGTATGTTTGTTTAATTTCTGGTGTTTTTTTTTTTTTTTAAACACATATATTGAATTGGATTCTAGACACCTGTTAATTTGGTTATACAAAGCCATGAGTGGATGGACGGATGGCCCTTCTTGTTCAAATATGGAAAGAAGACCCTAGGAGTAGAGTAGTCACTATTCCACCTGAATAATTATCCATTCAGGAAAAGTACAGACAAGTCCAGCAAAATTCTTCTCTGGTGGCAATGTATTGAGGTTGTGCAAATCCCTCTATCTTCATACTGGATGTAACAACGATTGGTGCTCAGGTGCTCAAGCCAAATTTTAAGCTATCAAGAATCAGCAGGCACCTGAAATGCAAAGGACTTGGAAGACAGAGCTTCCATTTTCTGATGTCTCTAGCCAGTGGGAGGAAACAGAGTATGCTTAGTGGGTCAGAGATGTAAAGCAGAGGCTATCTCCCTGAAGAAATCCACTAATTAATCTAATTAGTTGACTAATTATTAACAAATATTAAATATTTATTGAGTGCTTACTATGTGCTAGGAATGGCTCTAAGCAGTTTACATTTAACCGCACAACAACCTCATGAGATAGGTATTTTGTGCATGAGAAAGCAGATGCACCAAGTGTTGACATAGCTTTCCCAAGGTCATTCAACAGGGAAATGGTGAATTTACTATAAAATGTGGAGTCTCTGAATTCAGAGCACTGTATTATGAACTTTATGTTCATTACAAAACTTAGGACAACAGCCCTAGGAAGGCAGACACTGTAACCCAGCAGGACCTTAAGGGGCCTTCCTGGGGCAGACCCTTCCCCCATATCCTCTGCTGTAGCTCCTCTCTGAAGTAGCTAGATAATAGTATCTGCTGCACATTTCCTGAGTTGTTTTACAGATGTCAACCCCACCATGACCACCAAATGGAAAATATTAACTACTTGACAACTATGAGCACCTAGCCCCCAGACCTCCTAGAGCCTAAGGATTGATAATGTTAACCCCTGTGACACCATCCTGTTACCTCACCATCAACCAATCAGAGAATTGAGCATGAGCTGATTACCTACCCTGTGACCCCCCCCCCCCCCGTCCCTCACCTCGCCTTTAAAAAAGTTTAGCTGAAATCCTTCGGGGAGTTTGGGGTTTTGGGGGGACATGAGCCCACCGTTCTCCTTTCATGGCCCTGCAAAAAACCTTTCTCTGCTCCAAATTCCAACATTTTGGTTTGTTGGGCCTCACTGTGCATTGGGAACATGAACTTGCCTTTGGTAATACCACTAGGATAGTGTCATTTTATAAATGTGAAACTGATACTCTGAGAGAAGAAATAACTTGCTTAAAGTCACATCACCAGTAAATGTTGGGAGGCAACTCAAACTCAGGTTTTAATGATTCACAGCCCCATGCTCCTAACTGCTCTGCTGTACTGCATGAAGGCCAAGATATCTCTAAAGGGGATTCAACTTGTTTCACATAACTCAGCAGCACAGTATTAGTGAGTTACAGGAAAACTGAAGTCACTCACATGAAAAAGAACTCCATGACCACCAAAACCCTTCAAGAATAGAAAGACAGATCACAGCACTGTGAGTGCCCCATCACTGATATAGTCAGGCCAAGGCTGACAGGTCTTATGTTGAGGCTGATAAAGAGGGGATTCTTGCATCAAGAAAAGGTTCAATCAAGGACCTCTGAGGTTCTCTCCAACTTCAAGATCCTCTCCAACATCTGAGGTCCTCCCCAACCACAATGATTCACATGGCTAAAGCCCTTGTTCTGTTAATTCCTGGGAGCCTTGCTCTTTACACCCTGCACTTCTTTTTTCTTTTTCTTTTTTTAACATCTTTATTGGAGTATAATTGCTCTACAATGGTATGTTAGTTTCTGCTGTATAACAAAGTGAATCAGCTATATATATGCATATATCCCCATATCCTCTCCCTCTTGCGTCTCCCTCCCACCCTCCCTATCCAACCCCTCTAGGCGGTCACAAAGCACTGAGCTGATCTCCCTGTGCTATGCGGCTGCTTCCCACTAGCTATCGGTTTTACATTTGGTAGTGTATATATGTCAATGCCACTCTCTGACTTCATCCCAGCTTACCCTTCCCCTTCCCGTGTCCTCAAGTCCATTCTCTACGTCTGTGTCTTTATTCCTGTCCTTCCCCTAGGTTCTTCAGAACCATTTTTTTCTTTTTTTTAGATTCCATATATATATATTGGCATACGGTATTTGTTTTTCTCTTTCTGACTTACTTCACTCTGAATGACAGTCTCTAGGTCCATCCACCTCACTACAAATAATTCAGTGTCGTTCCTTTTAATGGCTGAGTAATATTCCATTTATATATGTGCCACACCTTCTTTATCCATTCATCTGTCGATGGACATGTAGTTTTTTTCCATGTCTGGGCTATTGTAAATAGAGCTGCAATGAACATATTGGTACATGACTCTTTTTGAATTACGGTTTTCTCAGGGTATATGCCCAGTAGTGGGATTGCTGGGTCGCATGGTAGCTCTATTTTTAGTTTTTTAAAGAACCACCATACTGTTCTCCATAGTGGCTGTATCAATTTACATTCCCACCGACAGTGCAAGAGGGTTCCCTTTTCTCCACACCCTCTCCAGCATTTATTGATTGTAGATTTTTTGATGATGGCCATTCTGACCAGTGTAAGATGATACCTCATTGTAGTTTTGATTTGCATTCTGTAATGATTAATGATGTTGAGCATTCTTTCATGTGTTTGTTGGCAATCTGTATATCTTCTTTGGAGAAATGTCTATTTAGGTCTTCTGCCCATTTTTGGACTAGGTTGTTTGTTTGCTTGATACTGAGCTGCATGAGCTGCTTGTAAATTTTGGAGGTTAATCCTTTGTCTGTTGCTTCATTTGCAAATATTTTCTCCCATTCTGAGGGTTGTCTTTTCGTCTTGTTTATGGTTTCCTTTGCTGTGCAAAAGCTTTTAAGTTTCATTAAGTCCCATTTGTTTATTTTTGCTTTTATTTCCATTTCTCTAGGAGGTGGGTCAAAAAGGATCTTGCTGTGATTTATGTCTTAGAGTGTTCTGCCTTTGTTTTCCTCTAAGAGTTTGATGGTGTCTGGCCTTACATTTAGGTCTTTAATCCATTTTGAGTTTATTTTTGTGTATGATGTTAGGAAGTGTTCTAATTTCATTCTTTTACATGTAGCTGTCCAGTATTCCCACCACTACTTATTGAAGAGGCTGTCTTTTCTCCACTGTATATGCTTGCCTCCTTTATCAAAGATAAGGTGACCATATGCACGTGGGTTTATCTCTGGGCTTTCTATCCTGTTCCATTGATCTATATTTCTGTTTCTGTGTCAGTAACATACTGTCTTGATTACTGTAGCTTTGAAGTACAGTTTGAAGTCAGGGAGCCTGATTCCTCCAGCTCCGTTTTTCTATGTCAAGATTGCTTTGGCTATTCGGGGTTTTTTGTGTTTCCATTCAAGTTGTGAAATTTTTTGTTCTAGTTCCGTGATAAATGCCAGTGGTAGTTTGATAGGGATTGCATTGAATCTGTAGACTGCTTTGGGTAATAGAGTCATTTTCACAATGTTGATTCTTCCAATCCAAGAACATGGCATATGTCTCCATCTATTTACATCATCTTTAATTTCTTTCATCAGTGTCTTATAATTTTCTGCATACAGGTCTTCTGCCTCCTTAAGTAGGTTTATTCTTAGGTATTTTATTCTTTTTGTTGCAATGGTAAATGGGAGTGTTTCCTTAATTTCACTTACAGATTTTTCACCATTACTGTATAGGAATGCACGAGATTTCTCTGCATTAGTTTTGTATCCTGCTACTTTACCAAATTCATTGATTAGCTCTAGTAGTTTTCTGGTAGCATCTTTAGGATCCTCTATGTTTAGTATCATGTCATCTGCAAACAGTGACAGCTTTACTTCTTCTCTTCCAATTTGGATTCCTTTTATTTCTTTTTTGTCTCTGACTGCTGTGGCTAAAACTTTCAAAACTATGTTGAATAACAGTGATGAGAGTGGTCAATCTTGTCTTGTTCCTGATCTTAGTGGAAATGGTTTCAGTTTTTCACCATTGAAGACGATGCTGGCTGTGGGTTTTTCATATATGGCCTTTATTATGTTGAGGAAAGTTCCCTCTATGCCTAATTTCTGGAGGGTATTATCATAAATGGGTGTTGAATTTTGTCGAAAGCTTTCTCTGCCTCTTTTGTGATAATCATATGGTTTTTCTCCTTCAGTTTTTTAATGTGGTATATCACATTGATTGATTTGCGTATATAGAAGAATCCTTGCATTCCTGGGATAAAACCCACTTGCTCATAGTGAATGATCCTTTTAATGTGCTGCTGGATTCTGTTTGCTAGTATTTTGTTGAGAATTTTTGCATCTACATTCATCAGTGATACTGGCCTGTAGTTTTCTTTCTGTATGACATCTTTGTCTGGTTTTGGTATCAGAGTGATGGTGGCCTCATAGAATGAGTTTGGGAGTGTTCCTCCCTGTGCTATATTTTGGAGGAGTTTGAGAAGGATAGGTGTTAGCTCTTCTCTAAATGTTTGATAGAATTCGCCTGTGAAGTCATCTGGTCCTGGGCTTTTGTTTTTTTGAAGATTTTTAATCACAGTTTCAATTTCAGTGCTTGTGATTGGTCTGTTCATATTTTCTATTTCTTCCTGGTTCAGTCTTGGAAGGTTGTGCATCTCTAAGAATTTGTCCATTTCTTCCAGGTTTTCCATTTTATTGGCATAGTGTTGCTTGTAGTAATCTCTTATGATCCTTTGTATTTTTGCAGTGTGAGTTGTTACTTCTCCTTTTTCATTTCTAATTCTATTCATTTGAGTCTTCTCCCTTTTTTTCTTGATGAGTCTGGTTAATGGTTTATCAATTTTGTTTATCTTCTCAAAATAGCAGCTTTTATTTTTATTGATCTTTGCTATTGTTTCCTTCATTTCTTTTTCATTTATTTCTGATCTGATCTTTATGATTTCTTTCCTTCTGCTAGCTTTGGGGTGTTTTTGTTCTTCTTTCTCTAATTGCTTTAGGTGCAAGGTTAGGTTGTTTATTCGAGATGTTTCCTGTTTCTTGAGGTAGGCTTGTATTGCTATAAACTTCCCTCTTAGAATTGCTTTTCCTGCATCCTATAGGTTTTGGGTCGTCGTGTCTCCATTGTCATTTGTTTCTAGGTATTTTTTGATTTCCCCTTTGATTTCTTCAGTGATCACTTCGTTATTAAGTAGTGTATTGTGTAGCCTCCATGTGTTTGTATTTTTTACAGATATTTTCCTGTAATGGATATCTAGTCTCATAGCATGGTGGTCGGAAAAGATACTTGATACAATTTCAATTTTCTTAAATTTACCAAGGCTTGATTTGTGACCCAAGATATGATCTATCCTGGAGAATGTTCCATGAGCACTTGAGAAGAATGTGTATTCTGTTGTTTTTGGATGGAATGTCCTATAAATATCAATTAAGTCCATCTTGTTTAATGTATCATTTAAAGCTTGTGTTTCCTTATTTATTTTCATTTTGGATGGTATGTCCATTGGTGACAGTTGGGTGTTAAAGCCCCCTACTATGATTGTGTTACTGTCGATTTCCCTTTCTATGATTGTTAGTATTTTCCTTATGTATTGAGGTGCTCCTATGTTGGGCGCATAAATATTTACAGTTGTTATATCTTCTTCTTGGATTGATCCCTTTATCATTAGGTAGTATCCTTCTTTGTCTCTTGTAATAGTCGTTATTTTAAAGTATACTTTGTCTGATATGAGAATTGCTGCTCCAGCTTTCTTTTCATTTCCATTTGCAGGGAATATCTTTTTCCATCCCCTCACTTTCAGTCTGTATGTGTCCCTAGGTCTGTAGAGGGTCTCTTGTAGACAGCATATATATGGGTCTTGTTTTTGTATCCATTCAGCTAGTCTGTGTCTTTTGGTTGGGACATTTAATCCATTTACATTCAAGGTTATTATCGATATGTATGTTCCTATTACCATTTTCTTAATTGTTTTGGGTTTATTATTGTAGGTCTTTTCCTTCTCTTGTGTTTCCTGCCTAGAGAAGTTCCTTTAACATTTGTTGTAAAGCTGGTTTGGTGGTGCCTAATTCTCTCAGCTTTTGCTTGTCTGTAAAGGTTTTAATTTCTCCGTCAAATCTGAATGAGATCCTTGCTGGGTAGAATAATCTTGGTTGTAGGTTTTTCTCCTTCATCACTTTAAATATGTCCCGCCAGTCCCTTCTGGCTGGCAGAGTTTCTGCTGGAAGATCAGCTGGTAACCTTATACGGATTCCCTTATGTGTTATTTGTTGTTTTTCCCTTGTTGCTTTTAATATTTGTTCTTTGTATTTAATTTTTGATTGTTTGATAAATATATATCTTGGTGTGTTTCTCCTTGGATTTATCCTGTATGGGACTCTCTGTGCTTCCTGGACTTGACTGACTATTTCCTTTCCCATATTAGGGAAGTTTTCAACTATAATCTCTTCAAATATTTTCTCAGTCCCTTTCTTTTTCTCTTCTTCTTCAGGGACTCCCATAATTTGAATGTTGGTGCGTTTAATGTTGTCCCAGAGGTCTCTGAGACTGTCCTCAATTCTTTTCATTCTGTTTTCTTTATTCTGCTCTGCAGTAGTTATTTCCACTATTTTATCTTCCAGGTCACTTATGCGTTCTTCTGCCTCAGTTATTCTGCTATTGATCCCTTGTAGAAAATTTTTAATTTCATTTATTGTGTTGTTCATCACTGTTTGTTTGCTCTTTAGTTCTTCTAGGTCCTTGTTAAACGTTTCTTGTATTTTCTCCATTCTTTTCCAAAGATTTTGGATCATCTTTACTATCATTATTCTGAATTCTTTTTCAGGTAGACTGCCTATTTCATCTTCATTTTTTAGGGCTCTTGGGTTTTTGCCTTGCTCCTTCATCTGCTGGGTGTTTCTCTGTCTTCTCATTCTGCTTAACTTACTGTGTTTGGGGTCTCCTTTTCCCCCACTGCAGGTTCGTAGTTTCCATTGTTTTTGGTGTCTGTCCCCAGTGGCTAAGTTTGGTTAAGTGGGGTGTGTATGCTTCCTGGTGGAGGGGATTAGTGCCTTTGTTCTGGTGGATGAGGCTGGATCTTGTCTTTCTGTTGGGCAGTTCCACGTCTGGTGGTGTGTTTTGGGGTGTCTGTGTCCTTATTACGATTTAACACAGCCTCTGTGCTAATGGATGGGGTAGCATTCCTGTCTTGCTAATTGTTTGGCATAGGGTGTCCAGCACTGTAGCTTGCTGGTCATTGAGCAGAGCTGGGTCTTGACGTTGAGATGGAGATCTCTGCGAGATTTTTGCCCTTTGATATTATATGGAGCTGGGAGGTCACTTGTGGACCAGTGTCCTGAACTTGGTTCTCCCATCTCAGTGGCATAGCCCTGACGACTCGCTGGAGCACCAAGAGCCTGTCTTCCACATGGCTCAGAATAAAAGGGAGGAAAAAAGAAAGAAAGAAAGAAGAAGATAAAGTAAAATAGAGTAAAATAAAGTTATTAAAAAATAATTATTAAGAAAAAATATTTAAAAAATAGACGGACAGAGAGAACCCTAGGACAAATGGTAATAGCAAAGCTATACAGACAAAAATCACACAGAGAAGCATACACATACACACTCACAAAAAGTTAAAAAGGGGAAAAAATATATATATATATATATATATATTAAAAATATATATATATCATTGCTCCCAAAGTCCACCTCCTCTACTTGGGATGATTCTACTCAGGTATTCCACAGATGCAGGGTACATCAAGTTGATTGAGGAGATTTAATCCGCTGCTCCTGAGGCTGCTGGGAGAAATTTCCCTTTCTCTTCTTTGTTCGCACAGCTCTCAGGGTTCAGCTTTGGATTTGGACCCGCCTCTGTGTGTAGGTCACCTGAGGGCATCTGTTCTTCGCTCAGACAGGACGGGGTTAAAGGAGCAGCTGCTTCGGGGGCTCTGGCTCACTCAGCCCCGGGGGAGGGAGGGGTACGGAGGAGGCGGGGCGAGCCTGCGGCGGCAGAGGCCGGCGTGACGTTGCACCAGCCTGAGGCGCGCCGTGCGTTCTCCCGGGAAAGTTGTCCCCGGATCACGGGAGCCTGGCCGTGGCGGGCTGCACAGGATCCCGGGACGGGCGGTGTGGAGAGTGACCTGTGCTCGCACACAGGCTTCTTGGTGGCGGCAGCAGCAGCCTTAGCGTCTCATGCCCGTCTCTGGGGTCCGCGCTGATAGCTGCGGCTCTGCCCGTCTCTGGAGCTCCTTTAAGCGGCGCTCTTAATTCCCTCTCCTCGCGCACCAGGAAACAAAGAGGCAGGAAAAAGTCTCTTGTCTCTTCGGCAGCTCCAGCCTTTTTCCCGGACTCCCTCCTGGCTAGCTGTGGTGCACTAGCCCCCTTCAGACTATGTTCTTGCAGCCAACCCCATTCCTCTCCCTTGGATCCGACCGAAGCCCGAGCCTCAGTTCCCAGCCCCCACCTGTCCCGGCGGGTGAGCAGACACGCCTCTCGGGCTGGCGAGTGCTGCTCGGCAGCGAACCTCTGTGTGGGAATCTATCTGCTTTGCCCTCCGCACCCCTGTTGCTGTGCTGTCTTCTGTGGCTCTGAAGCTTCCCCCCTCTGCCTCCAGCAGTCTCCACCCACGAAGGGGATTCCTAGTGTGTGGAAAACTTTCCTCCTTCACAGCTCCCTCCCACTGGTGCAGGTCCCGTTCCTATTCTTGTGTCTCCGTTTTTCCTTTTTTCTTTTGCCCTACCCAGGTATGTGGGGGAGTTTCTTGCCCTTTGGAAAGTCTGAGGTCTTCTGCCAGCGTTCAGTAGGTGTTCTGTAGGAGTTGGTCCACATGTAGATGTGTGTCTGATGTATTTGTGGGGAGGAAGGTGATCTCCGCATCTTACTCTTTTGCCATCTTGAACCTCCACTACCATTTTGTATTCCTTTTATTTCTTTCTCTTCTCTAATTGTCGTGGCTAAACCTTCCAAAATTATGTTGAATAATAGTGGTGAGAGTGGTGCCCTTGTCTTGTTCCTGGTCTTAGAAGAAATGCTTTCAGTTTTTCACCATTGAGAATGATGTTGGCTGTGGGTTTGTCATATATAGCTTTTATTATGTTGAGATAGGTTTCCTCAATGCCAACTTTCTGGAGTTTTTTTTCTTTAATCATAAATGGTGTTGAATTTTGTCAAAAGCTTTTTCTGCATCTACTGAGATTGTCATATGGTTTTAATCCTACAGTTGTTAAAATGGTGTATCACACTGATTGATCTGCATATATTGAAGAATCCTTGCATTCCTGGGATAAACCCTGCTTAATCATGGTGTATGATCCTTTTAATGTGCTGCTGGATTCTGTTTGCTAGTATTTTGTTGAGGATTTTTGCATCTATGTTCATCTGTGATATTGGCCTGTAGTTTTCTTTTTTTGTGACATCTTTGTTTGGTTTTGGTATCAGCGTGATGGTGACCTCATAGAATGAATTTGGGAGTGTTCCTTCCTCTGCTATATCTTGGAAGAGTTTGAGAAGGATGGACGTTAGTTCTTCTCTAAATGTTTGACAGAATTCGCCTGTGAAGCCATCTGGCCCTGGGCTTCCGTTTGTTAGAAGAATTTTAACCACAGTTTCAATTTCAGTGCTAGTGATTCGTCTGTTCATATTTTCTATTCCTTCCTGGTTTGGTCTTTGAAGGTTGTACTTTTCTAAGAATTTGTCCATTTCTTCCAGGTTGTCCATTTTATTGGCATACAGTTGTTTGTAATAGTCTCTCATGATTCTTTGTATTTCTGTGATGTCAGTTGTTACTTCTCCTTTTTCATTTCTGATTCTGTTGATTTGAGTCTTCTCCCTTTTTCTCCTGATGAGTCTGGCTAATGGTTTATCCATTTTGTTTATCTTCTCAAAGAACCATCTTTTAGTTTTATTTATCTTTGTTATTGTTTCCTTCTTTTCTTTTTCATTTATTTCTGATCTGATCATTATGATTTCTTTCCTTCTGCTAACTTTGGGTTTGTTGTTGTTGTTTTTGTTGTTCTTTCTCTAATTGCTTTAGGTGTAAGGTTAGGTTGTTTATTTTATATTTTTCTTGTTTCTTGAGGTGGATTGTATTGCCATAAACTTCCCTCTTAGAACTGCTTTTGCTGCATTCCATAGGTTTTGGGTCATCGTGTTTTCATTGTCATTTGTTTCTAAGTATTTTTTGATTTCCTCTTTGATTTCTTCAGTGATCTCTTGGTTATTTGGTAGTGTATTGTTTAGCCTCCATGTGTTTGTATTTTTTACAGTTTTTTTTTCCCTGTAATTGATATCTAGTCTCATAACATTGTGCTCAGGAAAGATGCTTGATATGATTTCAATTTTCTTAAATTTTCCAAGGATTGATTTGTGACCCAAGATATGATCTATCCTGAAGAATGTTCTGTGTGCACTTGAGAAGATAGTGTATTCTGTTGTTTTTGGATGGACTGTCCTATAAATATCAATTAAATCATCTGGTCTAATGTGTCATTTAAAGCTTGTGTTTCCTTATTTATTTTGTGTTTGGATGATTTTCCATTGGTGTAAGTGGGGTGTTAAAATCTCCTACTATGATTGTGTTACTGTCGATTTCCCCTTTTATGGCTGTTAGTATTTGCCTTATGTATTGAGGTGCTCTCATGTTGGGGGCATAAATATTTACAGTTGTTTTGTCTTCTTGGATTGATCCCTTGATCATTATGTATTCTCCTTCCTTATCTCTTGTAACAGTCTTTATTTTGAAGTCTATTTTATCTGATACAAGTATTGTTACTCCAGCTTTCTTTTGATTGCCATTTGCATGAAATATATTTTTCCATCCCTTCACTTTCAGTCCGTATGTACCCCTAGGTCTGAAGTGTGTCTCTTGTAGATAGCGTATATATGGGTCTTGTTTTTGTATCCATTCATCCAGTCTGTGTCTTTTGGTTGGAGCCTTTAATCCATTTACATTTAATGTAATTATTGATATGTATGTTCCTATTACCATTTTCTTAATTGTTCTGAGTTTGTTTTCGTAGATCTTTTTCTTCTCTTGTGTTTCCTGCCTAGAGAAGTTCCTATAGCATTTGTTGTAAAGCTGGTTTTCTGGTGCTGAATTCCCTTAACTTTTGCTTGTCTGTAAAGCTTTTGATTTCTCTGTCAAATCTGAATGAGATCCTTCCTGGGTAGAGTAATCTTGGTTGAAGGTTTTTCCCTTTCATCACTTTACATATATCTTGCCACTCCTTTCTGGTCTGTAGAGTTTCTGCTGAAAGATCATCTGTTAACCTTATGGCAATTCTCTTTTATGTTATTTGTTGCTTTTCTCTTGCTGCTTTTAATATTTTTTTCTTTGTGTTTAATTTTTGTTAGTTTGATTAGTATGCATCTCAGCGTGTTTCTCTTTGGGTTTATCCTCTATGGGACTCTCTGCACTTCATGGACTTGATCAACTATTTCCTTTCCCATGTTGGGGTAGTTTTCGACTGTAATCTCTTCATATATTTTCTCAGACCCTTTCTTTTTTTCTTCTTCTTCTGGGACGGCTATGTTCAAACGTTGGTGCACTTAATGTTGTCCCTGAAGTCTCTAAAACTATCCTCCATTCTCTTCATTCTTTTTTCTTTATTCTGCTCTGTGGCAGTTAATTCCACCGTTCTATCTTCCAGCTCACTTATCTGTTCTTTTGCCTCAGCTATTCTGCTATTGATTCCTTCTAGAGTATTTTAAATTTCAGTTGTGTTGTTCATTACTCTTTGTTTGTTCTTTAGTTCTTCTAGGTCCTTGTTAAATGTTTCTTGTATTTTCCCTATTCTATTTCCGAGATTTTGGATCATCTTTACTATCATTACTCTGAATTCTTTTTCAGGTAGTTTGCCTATTTCCTCTTCATATTTGGTCTTTTGGGTTTTTATATTTCTCTGGCCTGCAAGATATTTCTCTCTCTTCTCATTTTTTTCTCATTTACAGTATTTGAGGTCTCCTTTCCTTAGGTTGCAGGGTCATAGTTCCTCTTGCTGCTCTTCTCTGCCCCCAGTGCTGAGGTTAGTCCAGTGGCTTGCATAGGCTTCCTGATGGGAAGGACAGGGGCCTGAGTTTTGGTGGGTGGAGCTGAGTCTTTTCCCTCTGATGAGCAGGGCCATGTTAGGTGGTATGTTGTGGTTTGTCTGTAAACTTAGGATGAGTTTAGGTAGTCTTTGTGTTGATGGGTTGGCTTGTGTTCCTGTCTTGTTTGTTGTTTGGTATGACACGCCCAGCGCTGGGAGTCACTGGCAGTTGGGTGGAGACAGGTCTTCGATTCAGATAGAGGCCTCCGTGAGAGCCCTTGGTGATTAATCTTCCCTAGGACTGGGAATTCTCTAGTGGTCCAGCATCCTGGACTCAGTGCTCCCACCCCAAAGCTTCAGGCCCGACTTCCAGTTGAGGAACCAAGACTCTGCAAGTCACTCATCCTGGCAATAAAGGAGATTAAAATGAAAAAGATTAACAAAACTCCAGACAAATTGTAAAAAGTAAAATCAAACAAAAACAGAAACAAGGAAACACGCACACAAACAAAAGAAACAGAAACAGAACCAAATAAAACAAACAGCAAGAGAACAACCAGACAAATAGAAGAACTCAAAAACGAAATCAGACAATTAGGATCAAAACTAACAAAAACACAAAACCTAAAAACAAAACCAAAGCAGTGTGTCACCCGAAGAATAAAACATGGAAACCAAACATACTGATAAAAATGATTTTAAAAAATAATAAAATAAAATAAAATAAAAATGGAAAAAACACAGGACACCAGAAAAGCAAAGTAGAAATATAAATGTAAATATAAATATATATATATAAAAGAAAAAGAAGAAAAAATAAGGGAAAAGAACACAGAACAACAGAAAAGCAAAGTAAAAATAGAAATACACAAAAAATAAAAATAAAAAATGTTATAAAACACAAAGGTCCCAAAAGACTAAATAAAAAATAATAGTAAGACAACAACAAAAACAAGCAAGCAAACAAACAAAAAAGAAAGAAAAAAACAAAAAACAAAACAAAAGGCAGAACCAACAACAGAATGAATCAAAACATAATAAAATTAATAGTAATAATTATGTTTCCCTGGGGTCTCAGCTGTAAGTGTCCTTGCACACGCCATGAGCCATAGCCTACTTCTGCCTCCCCAGGAGGCCCTCCTCTGCCTCTGGGATGGTCTCTGGACCTGCTGTGGGCCCTGTGGGGAGCACTCAGACTCTCCCCTGGCCCAATTTCTGCGTGTGCTTGCACCCAAAGTCTACAACTGCCAGAGGTAGACCGTTTTCACTTGTGGGCACACTCATTGTCTACTCAGTTATTCCATAGACACAAGGTCTATCTAGCTGATTGCAGGGATTTAATCTGCAGCTTGTACAGCTGATGGAAAGATTTTTGATCTTCTCCCTTAGTTGCCCCCTCCCTGGGGTTCAGCTTTGGTTTTACCCCCACCTCTGTTTGTGGTCCACCAACGGGGGTCTGGTCCTGAGGCTGCCTTGGAGCTCTTGGGTCTGCCTCAGTGAGGACAGGGCACAGAGATGGTCTGATTGCTTGAATCATGGAAGCCCCGGTGGCCTCAAGTGCTCAGGGAAGCTGGCAGCCACAGGTGCTAGAAATATGGCCCTAGTGAGGGCCTTTTCCGGTGCCCGGCATAAGGCATGTGAGGGCCAGCCCTGGCTGGGCTTTTTCTGGCGCCCAGCAGCAGGCACGCAAGGGCCAGCCCTGAGAGGGTTTCTTTTATTGTCCGTCAGCAGGCGGCAGCATGTGGCAAGAGAGAGGCTACAATAGTGGCTCCTCCCCCTGTGTGTGACTCAGCAGTAGCACGCTGCTTCCATGGCAGTCCTGTCTTCCTCTGTAGGCATTCCCTGCTGCAGATTTCCTCCCCCCCATCCCCTCAGTTCATCTTCCCCCATCCAAGAGCAGTTCTTGCTCTGGGCCTGTTCTCCAAACCCCACACTCCAGCTCCCAGCCCCCTTGCACACCTGTGAATACACGTCCCAGTCCAGGCCACATAGGGCTGCAGTAAGGACCATCTGTGTATTTCTCACTCTGTCCTGTCTGCCACAGATCAGCCTCTTCACCCTCTTCCAACAGCCTTAAATGCTTCCCTTCCATCCCAATTGATTTCCCTGTCAGAGAGGGGGTTTCCCCATTGGAGGGGTGTTTCCTAGAATTCGGGAATCTCTCCTCCGCTTCAGCTCCCCTGCCCCAGGGTGCAGGTCCCATCCCACTCCCTCTCCTCCTCCTTCTCCCTTCTTTTTTTCTCCTACTCAGTTACGCAGGGATCTTTATAGTCCTTTCTGGTGTCCAAGGTCTTCTGTTAGTGTTCAGCCAGTGTTCTGTGAGAATTTTTGCATCTATAGATGTATTCCTGATGCATCCGTGGAGAGAGATGAACTCCACGTCCTCCTACTCCTCTGCCGTCTTAACTCCACTCTACCTTGCACTTCTTACATTAAAATTGAGAAAAAATGCAGACCAAGAACATAAAATTAATTTTAATTTGTTTCTATTTTTACATCTAACAGTAGAGTGCAGGTTAGGTGATCTGAAAAATATAAGGAACCAACCTTCAGTGTGTGACTCTCCAAGGAGCTAATATTAATAGAAGTCACTTTTGAATTCAGCAGGGATATTTCATTTTTCAACTGCCAATGAGTTGATCTGTGTGGCAGACAGATTGAACTGTGAGCAGCATAGGTGTATGATCCAATGCAGACTGCACATGCTTAGCTTGGGTATTAGGTTTTGTACTTGCTACAGATAAATTATTTTAAAGATTTTTGCAAATTTGACTCAAAGAGATTCATGCAGTAAGAATTCTTTTGCTGAGACCTTGGATGTTAGACACCTGGCTCACTGCTTCTGATACACTGTAAATATCCCAAGTGCGTATGACACAAGTATACCATGCTTTGAACATCATACTTCTTTCTTTTTCAAGAACAAGATTATTTGGTCTGCCAAACTCATGAGGAGGATTATTTCTAATAAAGGGTAAAAGCAGAGAATAAGAGTAGTTGACAATTTGCATGTGTTCAGCTCAGCTCAGTGTCTCCCATTCTTCCCCTATGCAGGCTGAACTCAATCTTTCCAGACATGTGGGCCCAGAAGAAATAACACTGGACTCTAGAGAAATATGTAATTCTCAGAAAAAAAGTAGAAGCCATTAGATGAAAATGTCCTCATCTTCCATATACCAAATCTATAAAACCTTACTGCAGCAGTGCCTCGCCTCTTTCTGTCCTCTTACAATTCAGGAAGAAGTCTTCTCAATATATATGAAAGGCCCACTCCTCTGCTTGTGCTATGAACCCCAATCCTTTTATCCTTCTAAGGGACCCACTGACTCCATTGTTCTCTGCCCCTCCTGTACCTCCATCATCCCTTTCTTCTTTGTATTGTGGACAGGAATGTTGCCTACCATTCCAGTAAACAAGGATCAAGCCATTAGCTAATACAGCTGCTCCCCACCCCCCAGGGTGCACCTTGAGGGGAATTCAAGATAGAGAAAAACAAACAGGAAGCATTATGTGCTTTGGACATTGACCCTAGGTAGCTCAGATGCACATCTAAGGAATAATTTCAATGAGCCCAGATTCTTGCCTCTTCCCATACATAGAAAAGTGCTGAAATCATTAACTTGAGATGTCTATTTTTGTGATTAGCAGTAATCTTTTGATGTCTGACTACAAGGTTTTTTTTCAAGCAAAAACTCCTATGTACCTTTGCTCATTCCTTACCTCTTTGGAACAGTTCTCAGAGCTGAGAGGCTGTCACCTGAGCATAGTTCTCACTTAGTAAGGTCCCTGAATAAAACTTAACTTGCAACTTTTAGGTTGTGCATTTTTCTTCAGTTGACAGTTTACATTCAAAAATGCTCTAGTCTCTACCCTCTTTAAGAGAAGAAATACACTGCACATTACCACAGCACCTGTCTTATTCCTTCTCTCCTCTTCACAGTCACTCTTCAAAAGGGTCTGAGTTGTCTACATATGCTCTCTCCATCTCCTCTCACTCCCATTCCCTCTTCAATCCACCCTGAGCTGGCCTCATTATCATGATTCCACCAAAAGAGTTCTTACCAAAGGCACTAGGGGCCCCAGTGTTCCTAAATCCAATGGCTACATTTTACTTCCCACTTCACATGACCTTTTGGAAGTATTTGCCATTCTTCTTGAAATGCTCTCTATTCGGGCTTCTGCGACTGCATGTTCTCCTGGCTTTCCTATGGTTTCTCAATCTCTGCCTCTTGGGTGCACCATCTCCTCTTTCCAGCTTTACATATCAGAGTTCCTCAGGGTTTAGTCCTTGCTCTTTGTTTCTTCAAATTTTTTCCTTGGGATCTCTCTCCCTCCCAAGATGTCAAACACAACCCAAATACAGAATAAGAGCTATCTCATTCATCATAATTCCCCAGCACCTACTGCCTCACACATGTAGCCTCTCCATCAACTTTGTTTAATTGTCTGGAAGCCAGAAGTTCCAGGTTCATCATGGAGAAAGGAAGAGCAAGCGACAGGGAGTAAAACACAAGGGTTAAAAGTGTAATCTTTGGAGTCAGAGCTTCATTCATAGCCCAGCTCTTGTTACTAGCTCTGTGATTTTGGACAAATTACTTATTCTTTTCCCTTATTTCTAAAATAGGGCTAAATATGATATCTATGATGGGATTTTTCTAAGAATTAAATACACACTAAAATTAAAATTTCATAAATGCATATATTTTATGCTCTCATTAGAGCGTATATTTTTACCTGTTTGTTCAATGAATAGTATATATATATATACCTGCACATCAAATCCAGTCCACTGCAGGTTTTTGCATGGCTAAGAATGTTTTTTATATTTTTTAAATAGTTGGGGAAAACGAATCAGGAAAATATGTGATAGAGACAGTATGTGGCTTGCAAAGCCTAGAACATTTACTATGTACTGAAGTCGAGTCCCCCTAAAACTGTTGCCAGAGCTGCTCCAGGTCTTTGCTCAAAAACCATCAACCAACACCCCACCCCCACCTTTAGCAGGAGTGTTGTTGCTCAAAACATGCCAACCCTCACCACCACCACGCTGCCCTTTAGCAGGAGTTAACATAAATCTTTAAGTTAAAGGGTCCAGAGATAAGAAAGGAAGCTACAAACAACAACAACAAACAGATGGAAAGAGCTGGGACCAAGATGGCAATGAACCTGACCTCCAATAGAATCTGAGTCTCATTGTATGCTGATTTTACTACATTAACATATTAAATGGACACCTACTGGTGGCCATGACCAGACATTAAGGACGAAAAATGATAAAAAAGGGGGCAGCACCCCACTCCCTTGAAAAAGCCTTGCATCTTCCCCAGTAGACTAATGCATATGCCTCCTCATCATTATCCTCACTCCTCCTCTCTTTGTCTTTACTCTCTAAAATTACATTCTTTTCACCAAGGTGGGCAAGAAGTTAGTCTGTAAACTTAGTTCCCACTTCTCCACTCTTTGCCCACTGAGTAAAGCTTGTGCTGTGTCGATCTCAGCTTCACTTTCATTATTTGCATACTCAAATCCAAACAGAAAAAGAACCCTCTCCCTCTGAAGCGGAAATCAAATCAACACAACAGGAGAGCCTTGGCCAGCCTACGTCACCAAGCAGAGTCCATACTACTTAATTCAGAACCAAACCGAGATCCTATGCTGAGTTTATGATTAACCTCTCTCCAAAACTTTATTCCCTTTCTTGTCCAACATCTGTTCCCCTCAAAACTGAGGAGTGATGCTGAAAACGTGGCCTCTGTGCACTGGTGCCGAATCAATTCTCAGAGACAGAGTTTGGGGTGCAGTAGAAGTGAATAGCATTATTGCTCTTCCAAGCAAAAGGAGACACAGAGGGCTCATGCTCTCAAAACCTGTGTGTCCCAACCTGGGGGGATTTGGTGAGGAGTTTTATAGCAATGGTTCAAGGGTGAGTTTGCTGATAAGGAGGAGGGTGTGTGCAGGGCCTGCACTCCTTTAATCTGCTCTCAGATGGTCTTCTGATGAGCTTCTTTGGTTCTTGAGGTTATCAAACTGACTTTCGCTGGAATAAAGAATGCTTCATCAAGTAGAAAACATCTTCCATTTGTAGGGAGTTTTAGTTCTGTAGAAGAGCTCAAAGGTATTGTTAACTGTATCCCTTGAGGTGGAACCAGGACCCTGCCCCAAGGCTGCACTATTGTTTCTTTGTTTTTTTCTTAAATATATTTTATATTGGAGCATAGTTGCTTAACAATATTGTGTTAGTTTCAGGTGTACAACAAACTGATTCAGTTATACATATAATGTATGTATTCTTTTTCAAATTCTTTTCCCATTTAGGTTATTGGAGAATATTGAGCAGCACTCCCTGTGCTATACAGTAGGTTCATGTGGGTTTTCTGTTTTAAATATATCAGTGTGTACATGTCAATTCCAAACTCCCAATCTATCCCTCCTTTCCACCCTTTCCCCCTGTTAACCATAAGTTCATTCTCTAAGTCTGTGAGTCTGTTTAGGTTTTGCAAAAAACTTCATTTGTGTCATTTTTTAATTCTGAATATAAGTGATATATGATATTTGTCCTTCTGTGTCTGACTTACTTCACTTAGCATGATAATCTCCAGGTCCATCCATATTGTTGCAAATGGCATTATTTCACTTTTTTAATAACTGAGTGATGTTCTATTGTATATGTGTACCACACCTTCTTTATCCATTCATCTGTCAATGGACATTTAGGTTGCTTACATGTCTTGGCTATTGTAAACAGCACTGCAAAGAACGTTGGGGTGCATGTATCCTTTCGAACCATGTTTTCTCCAGAAATATGCCCAGAAGTGTAATTGCTGGATCATATGGTAGCTCTATTTTTAGTTTTTAAAGGAACCTCCATACTGTTCTCTATATTGACTGCACTAATTTACATTCCCACCAACAGTGTAGGAGGGATCCCTTTTCTCCACAACCACTCCAGGATTTATTTTTTATAGATTTTTTGATGATGCCCATTCTGACTGGTGTGAGATGATATCTCACTGTAGTGTTGATTTGCATTTCTCTAATAATTAGCAACGTTGAGCATCTTTAAATTTGCCTCTTGGCCATCTGTATGTCTTCTCTGGAGAAATTTCTACTTAGGTCTTCTGCCCATATTTTGAATGGGTTGTTTGTTGTTTTTATATTGAGTTGCATGAGCTGTACGTAAATTTTGGAGACAATTCTCTTGTCGGTTGCATTGTTTCCAAATATTTTCTCCCATTATGTAAGTTGTCTTTTGGTTTTGTTTATGGTTTCCTTTGCTCTGCAAAAGCTTCTGAGTTTAATTAGGTCCATTTGTTTAGTTTTTTTTTTTTTTTAATTTCCATTACTCTAGGATTCAGCTTGGAAAAGAATCTTGCTGAGATTTGTCAAAGAGTGTTCTGCCTATATTTTCCTCCAAGAGTTGTATAGTATCAGGTCTTACATTTAGGTCTTTAATCCATTTTGAGTTTCTTTTTGTGTGTGGTGTTAAAGAATGTTCTAATTTCATTACTTTCCATGTAGCTGCCCAGTTTTCCCAGCACCACTTATTGAAGAGACTGTCTTTTCTCCATTATATATTCTTGCCTCATTTTTCACAGATTAATTGACATTAGGTTTATTTCTGGGTTTTCTATCCTGTTCCACGGATCTATAATTCTGTTTTTATGCCATTACCACACTGTTTTGATGTCTGTAGCTTTGTACTATAGTCTGGAGTCAGGGAGCCTAATTTCTCCAGCTCCATTTTCCTTTCTGAAGATTGCTTTGGCTATTCGTGATGTTTTGTGTCTACATACAAATTTTAAGATTTTTTGTTTGAGTTCCATGAAAAATGCCGCTGGTAATTTGATAGGGATTGCATTTAATCTGTAGAGTGCCTTGGGTAGTATAGTCATTTTGACAATATTAATTATTCCAGTCCAAGAACATGGTATATCTTTCCATCTGTTGTGTCATCTTTGAATTCTTTTGTCAGTGTCTTATAGTTTCCAGAGTACAGGTCTTTTGCCTCCTTAGGTAGGTTAATTCCTAGGTATTATATTCTGTTTGCAGTGATCGTAAAAGGGATTGTTTCCTTAATTTCTCTTTCTGATTTTTGTCGTTAATGTACAGAAATGCAAGAGATTTCTATGCATTAATTTTGTATTCTTCAACTTTACAAAATTCACTGATGAGCTCTAGTAGTTTTCTGGTAGCATCTTTAGGATGTTTTATGTATACTATCATATGATCTACAAACAGTGACAGTTTTACTTCTTCTTTTCCAATTTGGATTCCTGTTATTTCTTTTTCTTCTCTGATTGCCATGGCTAGGACTTCCAAAACTATGGCAAATAAAAGTGGCGAGAGTGGACATTCTTATCTTGTTCCTGATCTTAGAGTAAATGATTTCATATTTTCACCGCTGAGTATGATGTTTGCAGTGGGTTTGTCGCATATGGCCTTTATTATGTTAAGGTAGGTTCCCTCTATGCCCACTTTCTGGAGAGTTTTTCTCATAAATGGGTGTTGAATTTTGTCAAAACCTTTTTCTGTATCTATTGAGATGATCATATAGATTTTATTCTTCAATTTGTTAATGTGGTATATAACACTAACTGATTTGCAGATATTGAAAAAATTCTTGCATCCCTGGTTTAAATCCCACTTGTTCATGGTGTATGATCTGTTTAATGTATTGCTGGTTTCAGATTGCTAGTGTTTTGTTGAGGATTGTTTTTGCATCTATGTTCATCAGTGATATTGACCTGTAATTTTATTTTTTTGTGGTATCTTTGTCTGGTTTTGGTATCAGGATGATGGTGGCCTCATAGAATGAGTTTGGGAGTGTTCTTTCTTCCACAATTTTTTGTAATAGTTTCAGAAGGATTGGTGTTAGCGCTTCTCTAAATGTTTGATACAATTCACCTGTGAAGCCATCTGGTCATGGACTTTGTCAGGAATGTTTTAATACCAGTTTCAATTTCATTACATGTGACTGGTCTGTACATATTTTCTATTTCTTCTTGGTTCCGTCTTGGGAGATTGTACCTTTCTAAGAATTTGTCCATTTCTTCCAGGTTGTCCATTTTATTGGCATATAGTTGCTTGAGGTAGTCTCTTATGATCCTTTGTATTTCTGTGGTGTCAGTTGTAACTTCTCCTTCTTAGTTTATAATTTTATAGATTTGAGCCCTCTCCCTTTTTTTTCATGATGAGTCTGGTTAAAGTTTTATCAATTTTGTTTGTTTGTGAAAAGAACCACGTTCCAGTTTCATTGATCTTTGTTATTGTTTTCTTCATATCTATTTCATTTATTTCTGCTCTAATCTTTATGAATTTTTTCTTCTACTAACTTTGGGTTTTGTTTGTTCTTTCTCTAGTTGCTTTAGGTGTAATGTTAGGTTGTTTATTTGAGATTTTTCTTGTTTCTTGAGATAAGACTGTATTGCTATAAACTTCCCTCTTAGAACTGCTTTTGCTACATTCCAAAGGTTTTGGATCATCATGTTTTCATTGGCATTTGTCTCTATGTATTTTTTTAAATTTCCTCTTTGATTTATTCAGTGATCCAGTGGTCATTTAGTAACATATGTTTTAGTCTCCATTTGTTTGTGCTTTTAATAGTTTTCTTCCTGTAATTGATTTCTAATCTCATAGTGTTGTGGTTGGAAAAGACGCTTGATACAATTTCAATTTTCTTAAATTTTACTGAGTCTTGGTTTGCGACCCAAGATGTGACCTATCCTGGAAAATGTTCCATGTGCACTTGAGAAGAAAGTGTATTCTGCTGTTTTCAGGTGGAATGTCCTACAGATATCAATTAAGTCTGTCTGATCTAATGTGTCATTTAAGCCTTGTGTTTCCTTATTAATTTTCTCTCTGGATGATCTGTCTATTGGTGTAAGTGGGGCATTAACGTCCCTCAGTACTATTTTGTTACTGTTGATTTCTCCTTTTATGTTTGTTAGTGTTTGCCTTATATATTGAGGTGCTCCTATGTTGAGTGCATATATATTTACAATTGTTGTGTCTTCTTCTTGGATTTATCCCTTGACCTTTATGTAGTGTCCTTCCTTGTCTCTTGTAACAGTCTTTATTTTAATGTCTATTTTGTCTGATATGAGTATCGCTACTCCAACTTTCTTTTGATCTCCATTTGCATGGAATATCTTTTTCCATCCTCTCACTCTCAGTCTATATGCGTCCCTAGATCTGAAGTGGGTATTTTGTAGAAAGCATATATACAGGTCTTGTTTTTGTATCCATTCCACCAGTCTATGTATTTTGGTTAGAGCATTTAATCCATTTACATTTAAAGTAGTTATCAATATGTATGTTCCTAATACCATTTTCTTAATTGTTTTGCATTTGTTTTTGTAGGTCTTTTTTCTTCCCCTCCTCTTTTGTTCTCTTCTCTTGTGATTTGATGACTAACTTTAGTTTTGCGTTTGGATTCCTTTTTCTTTTGTATCTATTGTAGATATTCAGTTTGAGGTTACCATGAAGTTTTGATATAGTAGTCTATATATAAACAAGATTGTTTTAAGTGTATGGTCTTTTAATTTCAAATGCATTTCCAATATCCGGCATTTGTGTGCTCTTCTCACTTTTGCTGGTTTTGATATCATATTTGTGTGTGGATATTTTCCTACCTTTACTTTATGTTTGCCTTTACTGGTGAGCTTTTCCATTCGTAATTTTCTTGTTTCTAGTAGTGGCCTTTTCTTTTCCACTTAGAGAAGTTCCTTTAGCATATGTTGCAAAGCTTGTCTGGTGGTGCTGAATTCTCTTAGTTTTTGCTTTTTGTAAAGCTTTTGGTTTCTCTGTCAAATCTGAATGAGAGCCTTGCTGGGTAGAGTATTCTTGGTTGTAGTTTCTTCCCTTTCATCACTTGAAATATAATGTGACACCCCCTTCAGGCCTGCAGAGTTTCTGATGAAAAATGAGCTGATAACTTTATGGGAGTTCCCTTGTATGTTATTTGTTGCTTTCCCCTTGTTCCTTTTAATATTTTTTCTTTGTCTTTAATTTTTGTCAGTTTGATTACTACATGTCTTGGTGTGTTCCTCCTTGTGTTTATCCTGCCTGGGACTCTCTGTGTTTCCTGGACTTCGGTGACTGTTTCCTTTCCCATGTTAGGGAACTTTTCAGCTACTATCTCCTCAAATACTTTCTCAGGTCCTTTCTCTCTCTTCTTCTTCTTCTGGGACCCCTATAGTGTGAATGTTAGTGCACTTAATGTTGTCCCAGAGGTCTCTGAGACTGTCCTCATTTCTTTCATTCTTTTTCTTTATTCTGTTCCATGGCAGTGATGTCCACCTTTCTGTCTTCCAGCTCACTTATCCATTCTTCTGCCTCAGTTACTCTACAATTGATTCCTTCTCGGGCATTTTTCATTTCAGTTATTGTATTGTTCATCTCTGTTTGTTCTTTAGTTCTTCTGGGTCATTGTTGAACATTACTTGCATCTTCTCAATCTGTGCCTCCATTCTCTTTCTGAGATCTTGGATCATCTTCACTATCATTACTCTGAGTTCTTTCCTGGTAGATTGCCAATCTCCACTTCACTTAGTTGTTCTTCTTTATATTGTTCCTCTTTCTGGGTCATATTCTTCTGCCGTCTCATTTTGTTTAACTTCTGTGATTGCAGTTTCCAATCCACTGGCTGCAGGATTGTAGTTCTTCTTGCTTCTGCTGTCTGCCCTCTGATAGATGAGGCTGTCTGATGTGTGGAGTTGGGCCTTGTCCCTCTGGTGGGCAGAGCCATGCTAGGGGAGACTTTAAGCAGCCTGCCTGCTGATGGGTGGGGCTGTGTTCCCAGCTTGTTGGTTGTTTGGCCTGAGGCATCCCAACACTGGAGCCTACAGGCTGTTGGGTAGGGCTAGGTTTTGTGGGTAAATGGCAGCCTCTGGGAGAGTTCACCCTGATGAGTACTCACCAGAACTGCCACTGCCAGTGTTTTTCTCTTTACAGTAAGCCACAGCCACTTCCCTGCCTCTGCAGGAGACCCTCCAATACTAGCAGGTTGGTATGGCCCAGTCTCTTATGAGTTCACTGGTTTTTCCCTGGGTCCTGGTGTGCATGGGACCTTGTGGGTGCCCTCCAAGTGTGACAGTGGAATTCCTGTGATCAAACCCTGCTGGCCTTCAAAACCAGGTTCTCTGGGGTCTCCTCCTCCCATTGCCAGACCCCCAGGCTGGGAAGCCTGATGTGGGGCTCAGGACTTTCACTCCTGTGGAAGAACTTTTCTGGTATAATTATTTTCCAGTTTGTGTGTCACCCACCCAGCGGGTACGGGATTTTGTTTTATCATGATTGAGCTCCTCCTACCAATTCATTGTGGCTTCTTTGTCCTTGGATATAGGGTATCCTTTTTGGTATGTTCCAGTGATTTTTATGTTGTTAATGCTGGTTGTTCAGCAGTTAGTTGTGATTCTGGTGTTTTTGTAAGAAGGGGTGAGCTCACGTCCTTCTACTCAGCCATCTTGCCGGCCAAGGCACTATTTTTTCTTGATTGCTCCCCACCGTCTCTGCATCCCCTCCTTTCCCTGATCAACAACTGTTTGAACTTGCTCTTTGGAACTCAGGGAAGGTCATGGAAGCTGAAACCTATTCCCTACAAACAAGAAACGGGGGACACAAAAAGGCTTCTGTGCTCAGGAGCCCCCACAGTGTCCTGCTCGGTTTCAGGAGTATCAAAGAAAATGGGAGATTGAAAACAAAGACCGTGTGGTCCCTTCCCAAGTACAAAAGCCTTTCTGTGTCTCCCATTTCTTGTTTGTAGGAATGTTTCAGCTTCCTAGACCTTCCATCAGTTCCTGTTTTTGACACACCCATACAGTATCCATTCTCCCTTCTTTGGACAAATCTGCCATAATTTTTCTGTAGGAAATCACCATCCCCCCTCAGTCCACAAACGTCTCGTGAAACTGACACCACCCTTAGCTGCAGGAGAGGGCATGGGACACAGGAATGACCAGCCAATGACTAACATTCCATGGCCATAGCAATTGGTTAAAGGAGAGGCACATGACCCAGTCAGAGCCAAAGAAAGACAGGCAATGAGACTTTACTGTGCCCTTTGGGAAGAGAGGCATGCTCTCTTTTCCACCAGGCTTGAACCTGAAACAATGAGGGATTTAAGACACAAGCATTCATTTTGCCATTAGTGGAGTTTGATTGTTGTTGAACCCAAGTTCGTGTACATAATGCACAATGAAGCCAAAACCAAAACATTGAAAAGGAGCAAGGTGAGGGAGAGAAGTCACAGGATGTATGATCAGCTTGTGCACAATCCTCTGACTGATTGATGGTGAGGTAACAGGGTGGTCTTACAGGGGTTAACATTATCATTCTTCAGGCTCCAGCTGGTCTAGGGGCTATGTGCTCATGGTCATCAAGTAGTTAACTTCTTCCATTTGGTGGGGGTTTTAGTATCTGTTAAACAACTCAGAAATGTGCATCAGATACTGTTATCTATGTACTTCGGAGGGGAAGTACAGATTCTGTGACTGCCATATGGCTGATTTACTGTTTAAATTGTTACCAGTTGAACTGGTCCAACTGATACTTTTGCCACTACATGTTCACATCCTTTCAATCATTAATTTTTGAGCCAGGTTTTGTGAGTTAGGGGAGGCCTTGGAGACTACAGCTTTTCCACAAACAAAAGGCAGACAGAGGACATGGGAGGAAGGGTCTGTCCCAGGAAAGCCCCTTAGGGTCTTCCTCAGTTACATGATCATGTAGCCAAACAGAAAAGAACAGTCAAGAAGTGGAGATAAACTGAGTCCAGTGACACTTTTTGAGCCTCTGAATCAAGAGTTCGCCTGACTGTATACTCTTTTTGGTCATTGTGTGACTCAGTATATTCCCTCTTCTGCCCAAACCAGGTTGAGTTAGAGTAGTTTGGTTTAGAAGGAATGGAAAATCTAGCTGATGAACCTGTCTAGTTCATTCCTCTTCATTTTGTGCTTTAAACCAGCTACCTAAATAATTGGAAGAGGTGACTTTTGATGAAACACCACCAAGAAGCATTCTTTCACTCCAGAAAAATGGCATAGAAACTGTCATGTCAGAGATTCCAAGTCTGCAAGAGGCCAGCTGTAGGATCTTTAGAGACAGAACTACAGAGTTTTAAAGACAGATGTGACCTTAGAGAGGACCATATATTTAAGGGTCACAAATCCAAAAACATGCAGAGCCAGGAAGGAAACATGAATGAGTGAAGAGGTCAGAAGTGAGAAGAGCAGCGGCACAAATACAATGAAAAACAGCTAATGACCCTCAACCTCAGGCACCAGGAGCAGGAGGGAGCGGTGGGCACTGAGTTTCACTGGAGGCTCTGCCTACACTAGTAGCCTCTACTCAGCATCAACTGACCCTGGCATATGGGAATGGAGGTTCAAGATGCAAGATTTTACGTGAAATCTTTCTGTCTTTAAAAGTTGCCAAATACTTTACTTTTTAAAAAGTGTGTGACACAAACATAACATGTATTATGGACACACTCAGCCTGTAAATTGTCAAATTATACACTGTGCAGATGGGAGCAAAGTATTGGTAAGGGAGTAAACTAAACCCCAAAATAGGCAACGTCTTACCCCAGTGCTATCCAACTGCTAGCAGGAGGCAAAGACTGAAACTGAGAAGACATGTGTAGAGGCCTTCCCGGTGACAGGACCCCTAGTGTGTCCCCTGCTTACTGATGATCAGGAAAAACTGTGGGAATATACTAAGGCTTCCTAGGCCTTCCGTGAGTAGAGAGAAACGAACTAGCCCTAGCGGTTGATGGGAAAGCCTGAGGAATGCAGAAACAAAGATACGACAGTCAGGTAGAGAAATAACTATAACTTAGACAGTAAATCAGCCCCAAGGACTCCCAGTTCTGTCTCAAAGGTAAAGTCTAATCCACATTCTTCAGTTGTTTCCCAGAAATCAGAACCCAAGCAGATGAAGAGTTGGTGACTGTGAGCACATAGCCCCCAGACCAGCTGGAGCCTGAAGGTTGATAATGCTGACTCCTGTTGCTTCACCTGGTTACCTCACCACCCACCAATCAGAAAATTGTGCATGAGCTGAACACATTCCCCACAACCCCCTCCCTCACCTTGCCTTTAAAACCCCTTCCCTGAAAGCCACTGGGGAGTCTTTTAAGCATTAGCTGCTTGTTCTTGCTTGGCACTCAGAAATAAGTGTTGCACTTTCCTTCAACAGAACCTGGTGTTAATAGATTGGCTTTTCTGTGTCTGGCAAGCAGACCCAAGTTTGGTTCAGTAACAAGACTAGTCTCAAATTCCAGTCTCCTGATTTGTTCCCCTGTACTGAACAAACTGAAGGTCACACTTTAATAAAATTAACTCTTCATACCTGGAGAGCAATGCCAGTTTGTATAGCATTTTCACATAGGTGAAATGTAATCCCTACAGTAACCCCTGGAATGTAGGTACTATTCCTATTTCTACTTTACAGATAAGGAAACTGAAGTTCCTGGAGGTTGAGTGACTTTCCTGAAGTTGAGTAGAAAAGTCAGAACTTGTACTCCCAGGACTTAACACATCATCTTTCCTTCCAACTCTAACCAGCTTTTTCCTCCTAAGTCCCAGATCTCAGTAAAACGTAGCACCAGTCTTCCTCCCAACTCTCACGCCACACATACACACACACACACACACACACACACACTCCCCAGATGCTCTGATTCTGCTTTCTAAACTTCTCTCTGATCTCTCTTTTCTCTCCATCTCCACTGCCAGGTGCCATGATCCCACGCCTGGATTACCTACCACGTCAGGTTCCCTAACCTCATCTTTTCCCTCTGCAGTCCACTCTCTACACCACAGCCAAAGGGAGCTCCCTAAAATGCTACTCCAGCCTTAGGCTTGCACTATCTTGCCTTGTCATCAGCTTCCATCTTTCAGAGCACTGAGAAGTCTTACAGATAAGGGATTTGTCACTGCATTCCTAGGGCCCTGTACCCAGCTCACAGTAGATGCTCAGTGGATGTGGAGGAAAAGAGAAGGGAGGAAAATGGAGAAGAAGAGTAGGAGAAAGAGAAAGAAGAGGGGATAAAGTTCCCAGATTTTTAGGGGAAGTGAGTTTAGAGATCACCTAGTCTCACCTCCATATTTCACAGATGAAGAAACAAGGTCTAAAAAGAAAAGAGCTCTTTTAAAGTTCATACAGGTTATAAGCGGGGGAACCAGTGTCAAATTTAGATGTTCTCAAGCCCCATTCCTGGTACTGTTAAAAAATCATGCATCTAAATGAAGGCTTCAACCTCCTCGAAGACTGGGCATAATTACCTGCTATTTCCAAACAAAGCCATCATGAGAACATCGGATACTAATTGTAAAGGCCTCAGTACCACCCTGGGTAAAAATGATATGTTAGCCTTAAGACAAGACTGGACATTCAGTAAACACTTGATCATTTGCCTCTGATTTTCAAACAAGCGATACAGCATTATCACATCTCAACTGGTACCTGTTCGCAGACAAACAGGCATGGATGACCTTGGTTCTCTTCAAGCTACCCTTCCCAGGGATTAAAACCTCTAATTAACTTTTATCTGATCATTATTTAATCAGTGAAAAATCCAAAAGTAGCTCCTTTGTGTTCATTAAGCCATCCAGTTCGCAGAAACATCCAAAACAGATTTTTGTTTTCTTGAGATGTCCAGGTCCAGAGAGGGATTTATTTTCACTATGAAACATGACATTCCATTTGGTCCTAATTCTTTGGCACTATAATCTTTTGGATACATTGTACTGAATATTTTTGTCGCAGGTGGTTATATAATAGCAACATTGGAGGCTGGTGTTTAATTAGTCATGAAAAATTGTGTCCAGCTCAGGAAATGAAAATCATCAATCCTTGGAATTGTTGCCAGATACTTTTTTTTTTACCTTCCTAGACATTTGGAGGCTGGGAATCTGCTCTAAGAGTTAATGAAAAGGCAGAGAGGCAAAAAAGGATGATTTCCTCTCCCATGGAGGTACTCTGGCTCTTCTCCATCTCTTGGAATATGTAGAGCTACTATTTTTAAAAATACAGTAACCGGAATCCAAAAATGGCAGGCTAGGTTTGCACACAGTTGAAGGAAGGCTTTCCCTGGGGTGCACCTACATTGTTATTTCATTCTCTATGACCACAGCTGCCTGCTGTTTTCACTCTGCATAATGCCAAGAAAAGATGAGTTAACATGTGGAAAAGCATAGTGGGAAACTAAGCACCAGTTTCCAGCTTTGAACCCTGGGTTCAAGTCTTGGCTCTGCCTCTGATTGGCAAGTTATTTAATCTCATGGAATTTTAAAAGGTCCAATAAGTAACATATGTAAAGCTTATTCAAATAAACCTGACCAGGACAAATGCACCTCCCCTTAGAAACCTTATGAAAGATGTCATTTATGGGTTTTTCTGGGTTAATATTTGATTAATGTCTGTCTATATAGCAGATATCGTCAATGCCCTACTCATGTCCCTCTGATCCTATCATTTTAGGGGACTCAGTCAATTTCTGTATCTCTGGTTCTGAGAGCTCTTCTTGGAACCCTGGAAGGCTACTGTCTAGCAGGGTAAAGTGCTAAGGAATTAACAGCTTCTGGCAGCAGTTGATCCTCTGGAGTTGGGATATAAATATACCAACTCCTTTGCCCCTTGGGAGGGATACCCCTGAAGTGTGTGTTTTGATATTTTCTCAGTCTCCCATGGGTTTAAGCTTAATAGGACGCCCTTTGCTGACCACCTTCCCTTGCCTGTATCACTTCTCCACTTCTCTACCTGTTTCCTGCGCCTCCCAAATGAACTACTGGCACTAAAATCCTTGTCTCAGGATCTGCTTCTGAGGCATCCCAGGCTAAGACATCCTAAGACTGTAAGCCTATGATGACTCTAGATGATTTTCTCACCACTATGTCTGGTAATAGTTACTCAGTGAATAACTGAGGGGAAAGGGACTGTAAGAGAGCAAATTTATCACTCCAAAATGTCTCTTTGGCATGCGGATTATTTTGAGCTGAAAACAGTCAAAGCCCAAAAGACCCAAGAAGAAATGTTGACCTTCCCCCTTAGCTACATAAAGAATTTAGATATAGGGCTTATTACAGGAATAGAGCTATCACCAGAGATAACTGTAGTGTAAACCAGGTGTGGTAGACAGGAAGGAGTCTAGAAAGTCTGTTAAAATTCCTCTCCGTGTCCCAGCTTCTCTGCATGGCCCAGCAAACACTTGTTTACAAACATTTGGTTTTCCATGTGAATTGCCTTCCTCCCCTTTGAAGTCTCAAATCCCTACCCCCAACATCCTCTTTTGTCTTTAGCTGAAGATGGCATTTAGGTGAAGGTTCCAGCTATTTTGGCAAGTTATTCAGTTTTCCTGGCTCTCTCCCATGTACACATGCTGTTAAACTTTGGTTTTTCTCTTGTTAATCTGTCTCATATCAATTTTATTCTTAAACCAGCCAGAAGAACCCAGAAGCGTAGAGGAAAATTTTTCCTCCCCAAAGCAGAAAAAACATTTATTATTATTACTGTTGTTGATGTTGTTATTTGATATAAAACATAGGACCCACCTTTCACTGAGCAAATTCAGCAACATATCTGATTCCTGGACAAAATCAGGTCTGGGACTCCTGTTTTTCACTTACAAAAAAATGAGAAAAGACTTGGGAATTGGAGTCTTTGAGGAAAGGCTCCTCAGTAAGAGGTAACATCTGCCCTGTTGTGATGTCTGAGTTAGGACTCCAAAGGCAGAGATGCAAGTCTTTAGTGTGAAATCCTCCAAGGTTGTCAGCTCTGCAACAGACACTTAACAAGACTTCAGAAAGCAGTGACCTTGGCCAGCACACAGTCTCAAGGAGGTAATTCAGAATTCGAGCCAAATCAACAAGCCACTATTGAGGCTGAAAGTGGGAGAAGCTGTAGATATAGTTTGTGGCATAAAGGACACTCATGTCACCTCTGGAAAAAGTACAAGTCAAGTCAGCATGTCACCTCCCACTGCTAGCTATGCAGAGATTCTAATGAAACATTCTTGGGATTAATCCACACCAAAGGCCTGCTTCACCCAGCTCCTGACAAGGGGTAATTTATCACTTAAAAATATGTCATCGACTTTAACAGGCTTCAAATATCACCTTAAAATTACTGACTCCTTACAAGGTCTGCTTTTTCAGTACAGCTCTGACCTGCCTGCACATTTTGCCTCCTTCAGGAGTGGGACTGGAGAGTAAGAGAATCAAAAAGCCCTCAAGCTTCAGGGCTATAAAATACCTTATTAGACAAAGAATCACAAAATCAAATATCTATAGTAGCCAGCAGGGAGTGTGAATGAATGAAGGGACTGGTAAGGCTCTGTCAGGACCTGGAGAGGATCTGCTGGTTTCAAGGAAGTAACTATTTTTCTTTTTTTCTTTTTTTTAAAATATATTTATTGGAGTATAATTGCTTTATAATGTTGTGTTAGTTTCTGTTGAACAACAAAGTGAATCAGCTATACGTATGCATATATCCCCACATCCCCTCCCTCTTCAGCCTCCCTCCCATCCTCCTTATCCCACCCCTCTAGGTGGTCACAAAGCACCGAGCTGATCTCCCTGTGCTATGCGGCTGCTTCCCACTAGCCATCCATATTACATTTGGTAGTGTATATATGTCAATGCTACAATCTCACTTCGTCCCAGCATCCCCATGCCCTCCTGTGTCCTCAGGGCCGTTCACTACATCTGTGGCTTTATTCCTGCCCTGTCACTAGGTTCACCAGTACTGTTTTTTTAGATTCCATATATGTTCATTAGCATACGGTATTTGTTTTTCTCTTTCTGACATACTTCACTCTGTATGACAGACTCTAGGTCCATCCACCTCATTACAAACAACTCAATTTCATTCCTTTTTATGGCTGAGTAATATTCCATTGTATATAAGTGTTACATCTTCTTTATCCATTCATCTGTTGATGGACACTTAGGTTGCTTCCAGGTCCTGGCAATTGTAAATAGTGCTGCAGTTAACATTGTGGTACAGGACTCTTTGAATTATGGTTTCCTCAGGGTATATGTCCAGTAGTGGGATTAATGGGTCATATGGTAGTTCTATTTTTAGTTTTTAAAGGAACCTCCATACTGTTCTCCATAGTGGCTGTATCAATTTATATTCCCATCAACACTGCGGGAGGGTTCCCTTTTCTCCACACCCTCTCCAGCATTGATTGTTTGCAGATTTTTTGATGACGGTCATTCTGACCAGTGTGAGGTGATACCTCATTGTGGTTTTGATTTGCATTTCTCTAATGATTAGTGATGTTGAGCATCTTTTCATGTGTTTGTTGGCAATCTGTATGTCTTCTTTGGAGAAATATCTATTTAGGTCTTCTGCCCATTTTTGGATTGTGTTTGTTTTACTGATATTGAGCTGCATGAGCTGTTTGTATATTTTGGAGATTAATCCTTTGTCAGTGGCTTCATTTGCAAATATTTTCTCCCATTCTGAGGGTTGTCTTTTCATCTTGCTTATGGTTTCCTTTGCTGTGCAAAAGTTTTTAAGTTTCACTAGGTTCCATTTGTTTATGTTTTATTTTATTTCCATTACTCTAGGAGGTGGGTCAAAAAAGATGTTGCTGTGATTTATGTCTTTTGAAACTTAAAAATCTTCCAACAAACAAAAGCCCAGGACCCGATGGCTTCACAGGCAAATTCTATCAAATATTTAGAGAAGAGCTAACACCTATCCTTCTGAAACTCTTCCAAAATATAGCAGAGGGAGAAACACTCCCAAACTCATTCTACAAGGCCACAGTCACACTGATACCAAAACCAGACAAACAAGACACAAAAAAGAAAACTAGAGACCAGTATCACTGATGAACATAGATGCAAATATCCTCAACAAAATTCTAGCAAACAGAATCCAACAGCACATTAAAAGGATCATACACCATGATCAAGTGGGGTTTATCCCAGGAATGCAAGGATTCTTCAATATACGGAAACCAATCAATGTGATACACCATATTAACAAACTGAAGGATAAAAACCATATGATAATCTCATTAGATGCAGAAAAATCTTTTGACAAAATTCAACACCCATTTATGATAAAAACTCTCCAGAAAGTAGGCATAGAGGGAATTAACCTCAACATAATAAAGGCCATATATGACAAACCCACAGCCAACATCATTGTCAATGGTGAAAAACTGAAAACATTTCCTCTAAAATCAAGAAGAAGACAAGGATGTCCACTCTCTCCACTATTATTGAACATAGTTTTGGAAGTTTTAGCCACAGCAATCAGAGAAGAAAAAGAAATAAAAGGGTTCCAAATTGGAAAAGAAGAAGTAAAACTGTCACTGTTTGTAGGTGACATGATACTATACATAGAGAATCCTAAAGATGCTACCAGAAAACTACTACAGCTAATCAGTGACTTTGGTAAAGTAGCAGGATACAAGATTAAGGCACAGAACTCTCTTGCATTCCTATACACTAATGTTGAAAAATCTGAAAGAGAAATTAAGGAAACACTCCCATTTACCATTGCAACAAAAAGAATAATATACCTAGGAATAAACCTACCTAAGGAGAGAAAAGACCTGTATGCAGAAAATTATAAGACACTGATGAAAGAAATTAAAGATGATACAAACAGACGTTACACCATGTTCTTGGATTGGAAGAATCAACATTGTGAAAATGACTATACTACTCAAAGCAATCTACAAATTCAATGCAATCCCTATCAAACTACCAATGGCATTTTTCACAGAACTAGAAGAAAAAATCTCACAGTTTTCATGGAAACACAAAAGACCCCGAATAGCCAAAGCAATATTGAGAAAGAAAAATGGAGCTGGAGGAAGCAGGTGCCCTGACTTCAGACTATACTACAAAGCTACAGTAATCAAGACAGTATGGTACTGGCACAAAAACAGAAATATAGATCAATGGAACAGGACAGAAAGCCAGAGATAAACCCACGCACATAAGGTCACCCTATCTTTCATAAAGGAAGCAAGAATATATAATGGAGAAAAGACAGCCTCTTCAATAACTGTGCTGGGAAAACTGGACAGCTACATGTAAAAGAATGAAATTAGAACACTTCCTAACACGATACACAAAAAATAAACTCAAAATGGATTAAAGACCTAAATGTAAGGCCAGACACCATAAAACTCTTAGAGGAAAACATAGGCAGAACTCTCTATGACATATATCACAGAAAGATCCTTTTTGACCCACCTCCTAGAGAAATGGAAATGAAAAGAAAAATAAACAAATGGGACCTAAAGAAACTTAAAACTTTTGCACAGCAAAGGAAACCATAAACAAGACGAGAAGACAACCCTCAGAATGGGAGAAAATATTTGCAAATGAAGCCACTGACAAAGGATTAATCTCCAAAATATACAAGCAGCTCATGCAGCTCAATATCAATAAAACAAACAACACAATCCAAAAATGGGCAGAAGACCTAAATAGACATTTCTCCAAAGAAGATATACAGATTACCAGCAAACACATGAAAGGATGCTCAACATCATTAATCATTAGAGAAATACAAATCAAAACTACAATGAGGTGTCACCTCACACCGGTCAGAATGGCTATCATCAAAAAATCTACAAACAATAAATGCTGGAGAGAGTGTGGAGAAAAGGGAATCCTCTTGCACTGTTGGTGGGAATGCAAATTGATAGAAACACTATGTAGAACAGTATGCAGGTTCCTTTAGAAACTAAAAATAGAACTACCATACGACCCAGCAATCCCACTACTGGGCATATACCCTGAGAAAACCATAATTCAGAAAGAGTCATGTAGCACAATGTTCATTGCAGCACTATACAATAGCCAGGATATGGCAGCAACCTAAGTGTCCATCAACAGATAAATGGATAAAGAAGATGTGGCACATATATACAATGGAATATTACCCTGCCATAAAAAGAAACAAAATTGAATTATTTGTAATGAGGTGGATGGACGTAGAGTCTGTCATACAGAGTGAAGTAAGTCAGAAAAGGAAAATCAGATACCATATGCTAACACATATACATGGAATCTAAAAAAAAAAGTTTGTGATGAACCTAGGGGAGAAAGACTCAGACGTAGAGAATGGACTTGAGGCCACGGGGAGGGGGAAGGGTAAGCTGGGACGAAGTGAGAGAGTAGCATTGACATATATACACTACCAAATGAAAAATAGATGGCTAGTGGGAAGCAGCTGCATCACACGGGGAGATCAGCTCAGTGCTTTGTGACCACCTAGAAGGGTGGGAAAGGGAGCGTGGGAGGGAAGTTCAAGAGGGAGGGGATATGGGGATATATGTATACATATAGGTGATTCACTTTGTTATACAGCAGAAACTAAAAAAAAGTGTACAGCAATTATACTCCAATAAAAATGTTTTAAAAAAAAAAAGATTGCTTTGGCTATCGAGGTCTTTTGTGTTTCCATAAATTGTAAAATTTTTTGTTCTACTTCTGTGAAAAATGCCATTGGTAATTTGATAGGGATTGCATTGAATCTGTAGATTGCTTTGGGTAGTATAGTCATTTTCACAATGTTGTTTCTTCCAATCCAAGAACATGGTATATCTTTCCATCTGTTTGTATCGTGTTTGATTTCTTTCATCACTGTCTTATAGTTTTCAGCATACAAATCACTGTTTGCAGATGACATGACACTATACACAGAAAATCCTAAAGATGCCACCAGAAAACTGCTAGAGCTAATCAATGAATTCAGTAAAATAGCAGGTTACAAAATTAATGCACAGAAATCTCTTGCATTCCTATACACTAACAACGAAAAATCAGAAAGAGAATTCAAGGAAACACTCCCATTTACCATTGCAACAAAAAGAATGAAATACCTAGGAATAAACCTACTTAAGGAGACAAAAACTTGTATGAAGGAAGCAACTACTTTTCAATCACAAGTAATCGTTGCCAGGCAGAAGATCACATCCAGTTTGACCAGAATTTTTTTTCAAGAGAAGCTGTATGCCCAGTTTATAAGCGATAATTCCCCTGTTCTGAAATATTGATAATTGATTTAACATTTTTAAAATAATAAAACCAAATAATAATAAATAATAATAATGAAATCACTATACAAGTTATGCTGGTCACCTGGTGCTCAGAAGCATTGCTGTAGGGGTTGTTTAGGTACTGAAATCTTTCTACTTAAATTGATAAGCAGTCATTATCTCCAAATAATAATAAAGGCCCTCCAAATGACCCCCACCACTACCCTGGCACCCCCAGCCTGCCGAGGACCTGTCAAATTGTTGCATCATCCAGTAACTTAACCAACAGATCACCTGAAAGATCCTGGCCAGAATCTTCATGGATTAGTCAGCGCCTGCAGTACACTTGTGAAGTATTTTTAATATCACCTCTGTGTACAGAAAAAAAACATGTATGCCTGGATCCTACAGGAAACTAATTTGGAACCTTTGATTTATTATAATTTCCCTTATTGGATAGTTAGGGAGACAAAGGCCAACACAGAAGAATGTACATGATTGAAGTCATGAAGCAAGTCACTGACAGAGTCCTGATAGGAACCCAGGACTCCAAGATCATAGGCCAGGGCTCTGTCCTCTTTATCAATGGCTAGCAAACCTCCACAGATTTCTTCCCTCTAATCCATCCCCACCAAAACTCTGGAGTGAGCCCAGGCATGAGTATTTTTTTCAAAACTCCTTAGAAAAATCTGATGATCAGTAGATCTGCAAACACTGTTACAAACCATGCCATTGGCACACCAGTAAACTTTAGCCACCCAGCTTCCTTTGTGGGAGAAATTTGGAAAGAAGGTTGAAATTTCTATGAAGGTATTGTTTAAATAATTCTTATCAGAATCTCACATAGAAGATATACGTATATATGTTGGGAGAGCAAAACAGTTTTCCACCAAGCTCCTGAATTCTGTCTTACTGTTGTACTAAAATGAAGAAAATAAAAGGAGAAAAATTTCAAAGATTGATAATGATTGAGCAATAGAGGAATGGGGATAACACGATCACCAGCATTGGAACGGGACAGGACAGATCAATTTCAGCTCTATCACTTACTGATTGTATAGCCTCAGACATCTCATGTAAAGTTTCTGGGTCTCAAATTCTCTATCCATCAAATGGAGACAGAAATGCCTATCAGGCAAAACAATTACAGAGTTCAGAGATAAGTCAGTCAATTCTGGATGAACCTGGCAGTGAGTTCAGGGAGAGCAGGAGCCTCTTCCAGAGAACCAGGTAAATGTGCAGCTTCTGTTCTGCCCACAGGGATGGCAGTATAGCCTTTCGGCCCCTGCCCAGCACCCAAACCCAGTCACAAAGGGAAGGACAGCCCAGGCTTATGTGGTACCTTAACCACTTCTAATGCTCATACCGATGAGTCCAGCTCAGGTGTCAATAATTGACTCTGGGGTTTTGTTAACGGTGAGTTGGAGTTACCCATGAATGTCTACTGGCATACTATTTGTAACTGTAGAGCTGATCTTAGTCATAAGGCACTTTGCACATGGCCTGACATACAGAGGCAGCCATCATGACCACAATAATGATTATAAGGTATGGCATAGTGGTTCAGAATTCCACTCTAGAGCCAGACAGACCAAGATGCAGCTATGTGACTTTGTACATTATTTCTAAATGTCTCTAAGTCTCAAATTCATCAACAGTGAAATGAAAGTAATAACAGTATCTCCTGCATTACATTATTACAAGAATTAAATGAGCTAATACAGGAAAAGGTTTAGCATAGTGCCTGGTATATAATAGATATTCAGTAAACATTCCTCTTGGTGATAACACCGTTAATGTTAGTACAATATTAATTTCACAATGCAACCTCAAGTGTGGGGGAGCCTTGACAATAACATGTAAGATTTGATGCTGGGTCTAGTAGCCCCCATGGCTTATTGAAAGGCCAGGCCTAAACCCACAGCTTGGCCCACACAGAGCAGTGTCCCATCTGGTCCCATGTAGTGCACACAAGTACTGAGGAGTTTAGGAGGCCTTTTCAAGTGTCTGAGTTCAGCAGAGGAATATTTGCACCCCAGTCTCAGGCAATAGCCACCAATAGGCTTCCCCAGTTTTAAAACTCTCTGCCAGAAAGACTGCTGGAAACCCATCTATGCACTGGAGCCTTGCTCCTGGGACTCAACTGAGAGAGGCCAAGGAGGAATGCTCAGAGATCTCAAGCTTCTGGTGGCCCAGAAGAATCCAGGAAATATCATCTGTGAGTTCCAGATCTCTACTCACTTCTGGACAGAGCCACACAGCAGGTTACTTATGCAGGCAGGCAACCAACTCAGGATTCCAAGACAGACAGATTTCACGTTATTTGACCTAAATGTCTAATCTTCTCTGAGTGCTCCAGGATGCAGCAGAGGGCCCACCATCAAGGAGATGAGCTTCCAGAGAGAACACCTGGATTCAAAGCCCAGCCCCACCACGTTCTCAGTGTGTCATTGTAAGGATCAGAAACATGTGATTGTGTAAAATGCTATAGAGTGTAGATCAGAGTAATTACTGTTAACATTCATTATCATTTCACAGGCTATGGGTTTTTCGTCACAACATTCAGTGTGCAAAAATGTAACTTTCTATAACTGAATTCAATTTTTTGGTTAAGCTCCCTTTTTTCAAGTATATGAACTTAATAATCTAGCTACCTCCAAGTAAACTCATTCTCTCCCAGCTAAAGGCAGAAATTTCAGGTTAGAAGTCAGTATTTTCTACTCCCCGCCTCTTCTCCTGTATGGGGGATCTCAGATAGCACAGGGAGGAGGTGAGGGACATGGTGGTGTTCTCTTGAATCTCAGCATCAGGGAGGTATTGGGGCCACAGTCACTCTGACATCAACATGGCTCCTTCAAACCAAAAGCCATCTCCTGGCCATTTCCAAACTTAGATACAATAAAACTTTTGGCTGCTTTCCCTTGCCACTAATGAGGGGCTGTCTCAGGCCCTTTGGTATCCAGACTCATACAACACCATTCATTTGCTGCCACTGCCAAGAATTACTGCACTGGACTGGGGTAGAGACGCTTTGGGGCTCCCTGGACACATCTGGGAAATGAGCTTAACTCCCCTCTGAAACAGGTCCCTCCAAACCTATTGGGGGACTTGACAGTCACCAGCCATCTTCAAGGCTCACCTGGGGCATAGAGGCAAGAACCAAATAGATGTTGTCCCTGCCCTTATGGAGGTAGTGACAGAAAACAAGCAGCACACAACTGAACAAATATGGGATTACAAATTGAGAAACTGTTATAAAGATAACAAATAGAAGGCAATGGTAGAAGAAAACAGGGTGGGGAGAGTTGGGGAACCTGTTTATAAAAAGCGATAAGGATGAGGGGAGGCTGTCTGAGGAGGTGATAAATAAGCTGAAACCTGAAGGACAGGAAAGAACCCACCATATACAAATTCAGATTAGAGAGAGGGATGCGATGGACACTCCAGGCAGAGAAAACAGCATGTGGGGAAAAGGCCCTTAGCAACACCTGAGCTGGTTGTTGTCTTGGAACGCAGAGTCAGCGGGCTGGAACACAACCAACAGGGAGGAAGTGAGCAAGGTCTGAAGGTCATGGTGAAGAGTTAGAATTTATCTTAAGTAAAATGTGAAGTCATAGAAACATTCATCTAAATTTTTATTTTGTTTTTATCATTAAAGGATTTTAATTAAAGATGAGATGGATTTTTTTCTCCTAAAATATTATGTTAGCAATAGTTCTCAACAGAGACAGTACAGCTACACCCAGGAGATATTTGGAAACATGTAGGGACATATTTTGTTGTCACAGTGATTTGAGTACACTACTGGCATTTAGGGAGATCCAAAGATGCTAAACATCCTGCAATATACAAGACAGTCCTGCGCAATGAAAAATTGCCCCACCCCAAGACCTGGTGTTCCCAGTGAGATTCACTGGGATCTGGCGGCTGTGTGGAGGCAAAAGTGGAAGGAGGACAAGACCGGTGGTGGAGGGAGTTCCCTGGCAGTCCAGTGGACTCTGCTCTTCCACTGCAGGGGGCACATGTTCAATCCCTGGTCTGGGAACAAAGATCCCACATGCTGCACGGCGCAGCCAATAAATAAATAAACAAACAAATAATCCAACGTACAATTTTTTTTTTTTAAAGAGTGGTGGTGGAGATATTATTAGGACAGCAACAGCGGAAAGATGATGCCAAGAATAGGACTAGGGGCTCAGAGATAGAGAACAGTGAAAAGTGGGCAGATAGAAAGAGACATCATAAATGGGCCACACTGTTTCCTGTTAAATGAGATACCGTCCCAGAGTCTTTCTCAACACCACCCCTAGTAGCCATTAGCAATTGTTTCCAGTTAGCAACTGAGGTGAGCTTATTTGGAAAACCTGATTTGGATTCTCATTCAGAGATGGAGCAAAGAGGGTACAAAGGGAAGAGATGTAAAGCAAATCTGGAAAAGGACCCTTCAGGCCTTTTTGAATGACATAATGTCCATTCAAGGCTTGAATGCCCTAATGAGCTCCTTGAATAAAATACAATATCGCCTCCCTCTTTTAGAGGATTCCCCCTGGAAGTTCACCTGATTGCCATCACTTTTACTCAGCTCTATCCCTACCAAATCCTCACAGCTGCAATTTGAGTATTCTCTACAACTGAGAAAAAAATCCCCAAAAGTTGTGCCTATCACTCAGAAAATTAGCTGCCATACCTAATTAGGTTAATTTGGCATAGTAGTCATCTGAAATATGAATATGTTATTAATAATGAAAGGAAACATATGGAGCAGATGTCCTTGCTCTGCTGAGAGAGGGCAGCTAAGTCATGAGCTCGGCACACAAATTCTCATCATGCCTCTCCCAGAAGAGAAGGAAGCATGATTGGAAACGCTTCACAGAGCCCTAGAATCTCAGAAGAGGCACCACTCAGAAATATATTTACCAAAATTTTTTGACTCTGTAGAAACACAGAGTTAGCATTCATCCAAGTAGATGACGGTAATTTGGCAAATTCATAAACAATACCATTCAGAATCAGTAACACTTACTGTGTCTTCTTTCTGCCTCTTGACCAACCCCAACATGTATCCTCTTATGGGCTGACAAAGATCACAGAGGGATTCCTGGAATGAGGACAATTCAAGTTTTCATTCATGAGGTGAAAAGAAATACACTAGGTGGGAAACATGAGTGGGTTACTTGTTAAGAATGCCAGATTCATTGGGATCTCTACCAACGGCAGCTTTGTGATATCGCAAATCTGTCCACATATCACGACACTGCCTGGAGGCTTGCTACCCTCTCCCCCAGTCAGTGTGGCGCTGTGGTGCACACTCACAAGTATAACTACTCATATGAACACTGATACATCAATGAAAGTGTTTAAGCAAGCCTATCTAAAGATAAGATATTGAAACTAGACTACGAGGTTAGGCTACCATGGAGAAACAAACCATGTTCTCTCTCTAGGTCCCCCAAATAATCCATTATGGCAGTTGGGTCAATCTTTCATACTGAATCACCTGAGAAGCTATGTTCACCACAGACCAAACTTTCTTTTAATTTCTCTTAAGGATGTTCTCATCAAGAGAGCTTCCCTAATTATGCTCAGTTAATCATAACAGAAACTGAACTGGGGAATCCATGCATTAAAATGCAATCTTTCAATGATGCTTGACTAGTAGGGATTAAAGACAAGAAGCTGGACTTGTTTCTGAACCAAAGTCAAGAGTCAGGAGCTCCAGCGTAGAGATGGGTCCGAGGTCTGCTGGTCACAGACTGGCATCTAATCAAGCATCCCCTTGACTACTGATGAAAAAGAATTATATAACTGGACAAACTGCTCAAGTCCCTACATACTTCTAAGTGGTAGCATAGCATACCTGACTAATATCAGATCTGAAATTGACCTTCACCAATCCAGATTATCCATGCCACTGTCAGCCTGGCTTGTGGAAAGTTACATAAAGCATTTTCCCATTCTAAATACAATTGGAGACCTGAGTCTTTCTAGAATCATTTATAAGTTTATAGCAGACACTGTTGATTTCTCCAATTCCCTCAGTTTACTTGAGGTCACCTGAAGCTGCGATAGATGGTTCCCAAAAGGGTAACGGTTAAAGTTAGGGTCAGGATCAGGGTCAGGGTTAGGGCTCCAGCAACACCAGAGTTTACTTCACTAAATGGGAGTTTGAACTGGAACTGCAGGTAGATGGGCACCTTAGACAATCCTCATCCAGTAGAGATTAATAAATGTCTCCACTTTCCTGTCCTCTGGTGGACACTTCTAATGCATTCCATACAGTTTTTTAGAGGGTCCCTGGATTCTTCAGAGTTGGGTTCTGAAGTGGGTAGTTGTAGGATCGAGCATCCTAGATCTAGTGTCTGCCCACTATTGGGCAGGGCCAGGTCATGACACAGCTAGCTCTGGGGTCTGGGGTATCCCAAAGCTGGTGTCAGCCAGCTGGTGAGTGTGGCTGAGTCCCAGGGTGGCTGGCTGAGGGGTCCATAGTCTAGGAGCTGATATTGTCTGCAGGTGGGCAGGGAGGGTCCCTGACCACCTGGAAACCCAATAGCCATTCATTACATGCCTTTTATGTGCTTACTCCCTTCCCTGTCTCACTTTTCTCAGTCCCTCACTTTTGCATCCTAGATTCACCTTCCAAATAAAATGTCAATGCAAGTCCTTGAATTTGCTTCTGCAGGAACCCAAGCGAAGAGGAAGACAAAGGTAGTTTTAATCTTTTTGCAACTAATAACTTTTATAACATAGTACTTTCTTATATGCTTTTGGAAATGTATGAAACTATATTTTATATTCAGATGTGTACATAAAAGTTTTTAATGAGTAAGATCAAATTATGTGATAACCACAAAGATATATCACTCCCTTAAAGAGAGAGGTTTTTGTACGAGTAGCTGGGAGTGCTGTCAGTCATTCTTCACCTTTCAGCCTCCTCATAGAATGCTATCCTGAAAAACTGCCTAGCCCCTCAGTGAGTCCAACTATATTGCATCCTTGGCTTTTGGAATAAGGAAGATAATAGAGGTGAAGTTCAAGTGAATGCCATTCAAAGTGTCCCCCCATCACTGGCCTAAAGAATGAATCTAAAACAATATCACATTCTATGAGTAGATGGGTATGTGGGGAAGTATATTTTATTCACTCTAAAAGATCTTAAAAATGCAGGGTGGAAGATGGTGAAGGAAGACCATGAGCTCACCTTCTTCCACAGGCACGCCAAAATTACAACTATTTACAGAGCAACTACTGATGCAAAAATTAGAAGACTAGCAGAAAAATATCTTTGACAACTAAAGATATAAAAAGGAAACTACAACAAGATGGTTAGGAGGGGTGGAGACCTGCTAGATTCCAGACGCATACCCCCAAGTGGGCGACCCACCAACTGAAGGATAATTACAATTGCAGAGACTTTCCCCAAGGAGAGAGTGACCTGAAGCCCACATCTGGCTCCCCAGACTGGGGGTCCTGCACTGGAAAAACAACCCTCCCACAATGTTTGGCTTTGAAGGCCAGCAGGAGAGGCAGAGGGCTGTGGGAAATAGAGACCCCACTCTTAAAGGGCACACACAAAATCTCACATGCCCTGGGACCCAGGGCAGAAGAAGTGATTTGAAAGGTCCCTGGATCAGTCCCAAATGCTGAGTCTGGAGAGCCTTCTGGTCAGGCAGGAGGTAACTGGGACTCACCCTGGGGACATAGACAATAGCGGCAGCCATTTGAGGAGGTTGTTTTACCACGTTGACACTGGTGCTGGCAGGCACCATTTTGGAATTCCCTCTTCTAGATTATTAATGCCAGGACCTGGTCCCAACCACAAGCCTTTTGACCCCAGTACTGGAATGCCTCAGGCCAAGCAACTAGCCAGGGGGAGACATAACTCTACTTACTTAAGGGCCCTTAAGAGCCCCTGAGCCGACAACCACCCCAGGACTCAGCCCTATTAACCCAAAAGACCAGGACACAGACCCACCCACCAATGGGCTAGCACTATCTCCAGACCAGCCTCACCCACCAGTGGATAAGCACCAGCCCCAGGACACCCTGCACCCAGCCCCACTCTCCAGTCGGCTCACACCAGCTCCAGCACCCGCAGGCCTTCAAGCCAGAGATCCCAGGACCTGACCTCACTTGCCAGTGGGAGAGCACCAGCTCCAGTATCCCCTGGGCCCCAGCCCCATTCACCAGAAAGTCCACACCAGCCCTGGGAACCTACTAGGCCCTGGCCCTGCCCACCTGTAAGCAATATCAGCTCCAAGACTATGGGTCCCTCAGCCAACCACCCTGGGATGCAGCTGCACTCACCAGCTGGCTGACACCATATTTGGGACACTCCAGATGCCAGAGCTACTGTGTCAGGAACTGGCCATGTCCAATAGTGAGCAGACACTAGTGTCTGCTCGGCCCTACAACCACCTAATTCAGAACCCAGCTCTGCCCACCAGTAGGCCAGCACTAGCCCTGGGGCTCCCTCAGGGCCTCAGAGCCAGCAGCCTTGTGACCTGGTCCTGCCCACTAGAGGCTGGCAGCCTCTGCACAAGGCAGGACCTAGCAACAAAGCAGACCAGGGGCCAGCCACACCTACCAGGGGCCAGCCCACCACAACAGAAGGATCCATGCAGCCCAAATAGAAGGGAACCCTACAGCATATAGCTCTGGTGACCAGAGGGGAGTAAGCTGCTAGGACATATAGGGCATCTCCTACAAAAGGCCAATTCTCCAAGGTCGGGAAACCTAACCAACCTACCAGATACATAGAAATAAAAACAGCAAATTAAGCAAAATGAGGCAACAGAGGAATATGTTCCAAATGAAGGAAAAAGATAAAAGCCCAGAAGAAGAACTAAGAGAAGTGGAGATAGGCAATCTACCTAATAAAGAGTTCAAAATAATGGTCATAAAGATGATCAAAGGACTTGGGAGAAGAATGGATTCACAGAGTGAGAAGTTAGACGTTTTTAACAAAGAGTTAGAAAATATAAAGAAGAACCGAAAAGAGATGAGGAATACAATAACTGAAATGTAAAATACACTGGAAAGAATCAACAGTAGATTAGATGATACAAAGGAATGGGTCTGCAAGCTGGAAGACAGTGTAATGAAAACCATTAAAACTGAACAGAAAAAAAAAGAAATGAGGACAGTTTAAGAGACCTCTGGGACAACATCAAGAACACCAACATTCACATTACAGGGGTTCCAGAGGAAAAGAAAGAGAGAAAGAGGCAAAAAAATATTTTAAGACATAATATCTGAAAAATTCCCTAACCTGAGAAAGAAAACAGACATACAGGTCCAGGAAGCACAGAGAGTCCTAAGGCACATTGTAATTAAAATGGCAAAAATTAAAGATGAGAGAATATTAAAAACAGCGAGGGAAAAGCAACATGTTACCTACAAGGGAACTCCCATAGGACTATCAGCTGATGTTTCAGCAGAAACTCTGCAGGGCAGAAGGGAGTGGCATAATATATTTAAAGTGGTGAAAGGGGAAAACCTACAACAAAATACTCTACCTGAGGAGGTCAAGATGGCAGAGGAGTAGGAGGATGTGGAGTTCATCTCTCCCCACAAATGCATCAACAGTACATCTATGAATGGAACAATTCTCACAGAGCACCAGCTGAACACTAGCAGAGGACCTCAGACACCTAAAAGGACAAGTAAATCTCTGCATAACCAGGTAGGATGAAAGAAAGACGAAGGGATAAAGAAGAGGAGAAGAAGCAGGACAGGACCAGTGCCCTGGGGTGGGAGAAGCTGAAGGAGAGGAGAGGTTCCCACACCCCAGGAAGCCCCCTCACAGATGGGGAGATCAGTTAAGACAGAAGGGGAGATTCAGGAGCTATCAGAGGAGAGTGCAGCAACCGGTCTGTGGCAGGCTGGTCAGGGTGAGACTTACACAGACAGTCAGTGCCACAGTCCAGTTTGAGATGTGTGTCCACCTGTGCAGACGGGGGCTGGGAGCTGGAACGTGGGGTTTGGAGAGAAAATCGGAGGAGAGAACTGCTGTTGGCTGTGAGGAGATGGCCTGAGGTATGGGAGTGAGGAAGTCCACAACCGGGAATGTTTGTGGAGGAAACCCAGACAGGCATAGAAGCAAAGTGCCATTGTTAAGTGGTGTGCAAGGGACAGAGCCACCATTGCAGCCGCTCTCCCCACACGCTGGCCTCTGCTTCCCCGGCCACTAGGAATGGTTTCTTCCGGGACCAGCTCTCTTGCACCTGCAGCCAGGTGCTAGGGAGGGCTCTCTCGTGCCTGCGACCTCTGGCTTCCTCCCGTGACTTCTCACTGTCGGGACTGGCTCTCTCGTGTCCGCAGCTGGGCACTAGGAAGGGCCCCTGCTGGAGATGACTCTCTTGCACTTATTGCCTCTGGCTCCCCCACACGCCTGTTGCGTCCAGGGCTCCCACGACCCCAGACACTGTGCCACCTCCACACCCCCTCCTCGCCAGGGCAGCCTTGGGAGCAAACTCCTGTGGGTGGCCCACTCACAGAGGTGGGGCTGAAACCACAGCTGAGCCCCAGGGGCATGTGCAACTAAGGAAGAAAATCTGAAATCTCTCCTTGCAGATGCACAAACTGCGAATTGACACCCCCGTGACCAGCTTTTGTAAACTCAGCACCTACAGAACATCTGAACAGACAACAAGTGTTCCTGCAGCCAAGACGGGCCTAGCTTTAGCAGCTGTAGACTTTGTGGGCACATATGCATGGGGGTTGGGGCAGGCTAGAGTCTGAGCTGCCCTGAAAGCACCCACAGTAGGTCCAGATCCATCAGATCCATGACTACTGCAATCCTGGGATCTGACTTCAGCGGATCTACACTGGTGGACTTGTGAAAACAACATCTGAGAGACCTCAGGGCCAATTGCCAGCATAACTGCAGTTAAGGAGGGGCCAAGAGCAGTGCCAACAACAGTGTAATCTGGAGAGCTTGCACAATGGGTGAAAGGTGACATAACAGAACACACCCACAGGTGAACAGCTCCAGAGCAGGCATACTCAGAGGCTTCCCTCTCAGTGGGACTGCTCCAATCCCGCCTACCTCACACTGCAGATCAGGAACACAGCTAAGAAACAGATGTGGGGGCTTCCACTCCAACAACTAGGGAACAGACCCCACCCCTGACAGGGCAGTGACGACCATAGAGCTAAGGGGAGGCCCTGCTCAATATACAGGGCAGGCTCTTGTCACCACACCACCAGTCAAACCCCCATAAAGGGGATAATGGCAAAAGCCTCAGGACCAACTCCACCCACTAGGGGGCAGACACCAGAAGCAAGAGGAACTATGATCCTGCAACCTGCCGAAAGGAGACCACAAACACAGTAAGTTAGACAAAATGAGAGGACAAAGAGGTATGTTGTAGACGAAGAAGCAAGAAAAAAACCTATAAGAACAACTAAATGAAGAGGCGAAGGCAATCTACCCAAAGAAGAATTCAGAGTAATGATAATAAAGATGATCCAATATCTTGGGAAAAGATCCAAGATCTTAACAAAGATCTAGAAGAACTAAAGAACAACAGAGATGAATAATACAATAACTGAAATGAAAAATACACTAGAAGGAATCAATAGCAGAATAACCGAGGCAAAAGAACACATAAATGAACTGAAGAAAGATTGGTGGAAATCACTGCCACGGAACAGAATAAAGAAAAAAGAAAGAAAAGAAATAAGGACCATCTCAGAGACCTCTGGGACAACATTAAATGCACCAACATTTGGAATATAGGGGTCCCAAAAGAAGTAGAAAAAGAGAAAAGGCCTGAGAAAATATATGAGGAAATTATAGTTGAAATTTCCCTAACAAGGGAAAAGAAATAGTCACCCACGTCCAAGGAGTACAGAGAGTCCCATACAGGTAAACCCAAGGAGGAACATGCTGAGACACATATTAATCAAAAAAACAAACAAACAAAAAAAAATACAGAGAAAAAATACTAAAAGCAACATGGGAAAAGCAACAAATAACATACAAGGTAATCCCCATAAAGTTATCAGCTTATGGGGAAACTCTGCAGGCCAGAAGGCACGATACATTTAAAGTGAAGAAAGGGAAAAACCTACAACAAAGAATACTCTATCCAGCAAGGCTGTCATTCAGATTGGACAGAGAAATCAAAAGCTTTACAGACAAGCAAAAACAAAGAGAATTTAGCACTACCAAACAAGCTTTACAACAAATGCTAAAGGAACTTCTCTAGGAGGGAAAGAGACCAGCAACTTAAAACAACATTGTACATATATAGATTGCTAAATCAAAACTTGCTGGGAAGAGCAAACACAAAAACTACAAAAACTACACACACAGAAAAGAAAAAGAAACCCAAACACAATGCTAAAGATGGTCATCAAACCACAAGAGAAGAGAACAAAAGAGGAAGGGGGCTGGGGGGGAACACCTACAAAAACAAACCCAAAACAATTAAGAAAATGGCAATAGGAACTTATATTGATAATGCAAATGGATTAAATGCTCCAACCAAAAGACATAGACTGGCTGAAAAGATACAAAAACAAGACTCGTATATATGCTGTCTACAAGAGACCCACTTCAGACCTAGGGACACATACAGACTGAAAGTGAGGGGATGGAAAATGATATTCCATGCAAATGGAAGTCAAAAGAAAGCTGGAGTAGCAATACTCATATCAGATAAAATAGACTTTAAAATAAAGACTTTTATAAGAGGCAAAGAAGGGCACTACTTAATGATCAAGGGATCAGTCCAAGAAAATATAACAGTTGTAAATATATTTGCACCCAACATAGGAGTACCTCAATATATAAGGCAAATGCTGGCAGCCATAAAAGGGGAAATTGACAGTAATAAAATCATAGTGGGGGATTTTAACACCCTATTTATACCAATGGACAGATCATGCAGAAAGAAAATTAATAAGGAAACACAATCCTTAAATGACACATTAGACCACAAATCAAGCCTCGGCAAATTTAAGAAAATTGAAATTACATCAAGCATCTTTTCTACCAACAACGTTATGAGATTAGAAATCAATTACAAGTAAAAAAAAATTGTAAAAAAAATAAACACATAGAGACTAAACAATATGTTACTAAACAACCAATGGGTCACTGAAGAAATGAAAGAGGAAATCAAAATTACCTAGAGACAAATGACAATGAAAACACAACCACCCAAAACCTATGGGATGCAGCAAAAGCAGTTCTAAGAGGGCAGTTTATAGCAATGCAGTCTTACCTCGGGAAACAAGAAATATCTCAAAAAAACGACCTAAACTTACGCCTAAAGCAACTAGAGAAAGAAGAACAAAGCCTAAAGTTAGTAGAAGGAAAGAAATCATAAAGACCAGAGCAGAAATAAATGAGACAGAGACAAAGAAAACAATAGCAAAGATCAATGAAACTAAAAGCTGGTGCTATGAAAGACTAAAACACTTGCTAAACTTTTAGCCAGAATCATGAAGAAAAAAAGGGAGGGGACTCAAATCAGTAAAATTAGAAATGAGAAAGAGGAGAAGTTACAACTGACACCACAGAAATACAAAGGATCATAAGAGACTACTACAAGCAACAATACACCAATAAAATGGACAAACTAGAAGAAATGGACGAATTCTTAGAAAAGCACAACCTTCCAAGACTAAACCAGGAAGAAATAGAAAATATGAACAGACCAATCACAAGTACTGTAACTGAAACTGTGATTTAAAAACTTCCAACAAACAAAAGTCCAGGACAAAATGGCTTCACAGGTGAATTCTATCAAACATTTAAAGAAGAGTTGCCACCTAACTTCTCAAACTATTCCAAAAAATTTCTGAGGAAGGAACACTTGCAAGCTCATTCTACAAAGCCACCATCATCCTAATACCAAAACCAGACAAAAATATCACAAAAAAGGAAAATTACAAGCCAATATCACTGATAAACAGAGACACAAAAATCCTCACCAAAATACTAGCATACCTAATCCAAGAACACATTAAAAGGATCACACACCATGATCACGTGGGATTTACCCCAGGGATGCAAGGATTCTTCAATATACATAAATCAATCAATGTGATACACAATAACAAACTAAACAATAAAAATGATATGATCATCTCAATAGATGCAGAAAAAGCTTTTGACAAAATTCAATACCCATTTATGATAAAAATACTCTCCAGAAAGTGGGCATAAAGGGAATCTAACTCAACATAATAAAGACCATATACAACAAACCCACTGCAAACATCATTCTCAATGGTGAAAAATTGAAAGCATTTCCTCTAAGTTCACGAACAAGACAAGGATGTCCACTCTCACAACTAGTATTCAACATAGTTTTGGAAGTCCTAGCCACCGCAATCAGAGAGGAAAAAGAAATAAAAGGAATACAAATTGGAAAAGAAGTATTACTGTCACTGTTTGCAGATGACATGATACTATACATAGAAAATCCTAAAGATGCTACCAGAAAACTACTAGAGCTCATCAATGGATTTGCTAAAGTTGCAGGATACAAAATTAATACACAGAAATCTCCTGCATTCTTATATACTAACAATGAAAGATCAGAAAGAAAAATTAAGAAAACAATCCCATTTACCATTGCATCAAAAAGTATAAAATACCTAGGAATAAACCTACCTAAGAAGGCAAAAGACCTGTACTCAGAAAACTATAAGATACTGATTAAAGAAATCAAAGATGACACAAACAGATGGAGAGATATTCCATGTTCTTGGATTGGAAGAATCAATATTATGAAAAAGATTATACTATCCAAAGTAATCTACGGATTCAATGCAATCCTTATCAAATTACCAATAGCATTTTTCACAGAATTAGAACAAAAAGTGTTACCATTTTCATGGAAACACAAAAGACCCCGAATAGCTAAAGCAATCTTGAGAAAGAAAAACAGAGCTGGAGGAATCAGGTTCCCTGACTTCAGACTACACTACAAAGCTACATTAATCAAAACAGTATGGTACTGGCACAAAAACAGAAATATAGATCAATGGAACAGGATAGAAAGTCTAGAGATAAACCCCCATATCTATAGTTACCTAATCTATGACAAAGGAGGCAAAAATATAAAATGGAGAAAAAACACTCTCGTCAATCAGTGGTGCTGGGAAAACTGGACAGCTACATGTAAAAGAATAAAATTAGAACATTCTCTAACACCATACACAAAAATAAACTCAAAATGTATTAAAGACCTAAATGTAAGACTGGATACTATAAAACCCTTAGAGGAAAACATAGGCAGAACACTCTCTGACATAAATCGCAGCAAGATCTTTTTTGATCCACCACCTGGAGTAACGAAAATAGAAACAAAATAAACAAACATGAAACTTAAAAGGCGTATTCATTTTTCCAAAATACACTCCTAATTGAGTAAAGATTTAAATATAAAAAATGAAACCGTAAAAGTGCTAGGAAAAGATTCCAGTCTAACATGGTAATATAGGAGGCTCCTGAACGTCCCTCCTCCTACAGACACACCAAATCTATAGCTACATATAGAGCAATTCTCTCTGAAAGAAATCCATAAACTAGCTGAGCAACACCTACACATCAGGTGAATGAGAAAATATCCACATCAAAACAAACAGGAAAGGTTGATACACTCTTGCCATAAACCCCACCTCCCACATAGGAGCATATAATTAGGAGGGAACCCACAACTCCCAGCTTCTCCTTGAGGAGTAAAGGTTTGGACCCAACATCTAGCACCCTAGCTTTTAAGACTTCCACCTGAGGGACAGGCTCCCAATACATCTAGCTTTGAAAGTCAATAGGACTTGTATCCCTAAGACTCTCAAGACTCTAGCAGACAACGAAACAGTTCTTCAGATGCACAGGAGGACTAGCTGTGGCTATCTTCCCTGGCTCAGCCCAGAATCAGCAGACAGACATGCTATGCCAATCTCCCAATCTTTCCCTGAAAAAGGCCTACTTGCACACTTTGAAAGCTGCTGCCTCAGGGTCAGGCTTCTAATTTAGCACACACCTAGGGGCTGACTGAAATCCTCCCCACAGACTGGAGAAGTCAGTGAACACAAGCTCCCTGTCCCCCTTGCTCCTGGTCTCCTCCAGGTCATCGGTATTTTCCTGGAAGGAGCTTGTACACAAGTCTGCCACCCCAGCTTTTGCAGTAGCCATGCAGAGGATTCACCCCTTGATCACCTGACTCTGATGGCCAGTGAGGCTTGCTTTGCCAGTCCCACAGGACTATAGCAAACAAAGATACAGTTCTTAGCCAGCTATTCCCCCAGGGCTCAGAGCAGAGGGAGCAGACAGAAACACCCATATCCCTTAAAAAAAAAAAGCTTATGTGCATACTTTAAAAGCTGCTGGATGAGAGTCCAGCTTCAAACCAACCTCAGTCTAGATGCTAATTGAGAATCTCCTCTTTTGGACATTGACAGGTCTTGGCATACACTCAAATACTGGAAGCCACTAAGAACAAAGAAGGTAGTTTGGACAATCACTAAGGTTTGACTGACAACAAAAATTTCAGGCTGTGCTGAATGGTAAGGCTCACATCCTACATGAGAACACTCCATCAGGACTGGGAGAGGTGGCTGTTTTATCTAATATACAGAAAACAACACAGACAGTCAGGAAAATTGAATAAACATAGGAATATGTTCCAAACAAGAGAACAAGATAAAACCCCAGAAACAGATCTTAATGAAATGGAGATAAGTGATTTACCTGTGACCAGTCTCACGACCTTTATTCAACGTCATACTGAAAGTTCTAGCTAGAGCACTTAGGCAAGAAAAGGAAAAAAAATGAAATCCAAATCAGAAAGGAAGATGCAAAATTGTCTCAAGTTGCAGATGATATGATATTGTATATAGAAAACTCTACTCCACCAAAAAGATATTAGAATTAATAAATGAATTCAGGAAAGTGGCAGGATACAAAATTAATTTATAAAATCAGTTGCATTTCTATACACAAATAACAAAGTTTCAGAAAGAGAAATTAAGAAAACAATCCCAATTACAAATGCACCAAAATGATTAAAATATCTATGAATAAATTTAACCAAGGAGTGGAAAAACTAAAAACTATAAGACATTAATGAAAGAAATTGAAGAAGATATAAATAAATGGAATAATTCTGTGCTCATGAATTGAAAGAATTAATATCATTAAAATATCCACACTATCCAAAGCAATCTACAGATTCAGTGCAATCCCTATCAAAATTCCAGTGGCATTTTTCACAGAATTAGAAAAAATCAATCTTAAAATTCATATGGAACCACAAAAGACCCCAAATGGCCAAATAATCTTGAGAAAGAAAAAAGCTGGAGGCATCACACTTTCTGTTTTCAAACTATATTACAAAGCCATATTAATCAAAACAGTGTGATAGTGGCATAAAAATAGACACATAGATGAATGGAACAGAATAGAGATCCCAGAAATAGACTCAAGTATGTATCCATTAATTTACAAAAAATGAGAAAGAGTATACAATGGGAAAAAGATAGTCTCTTCAATAAATTGTGCTGGGAAAACTGGACAGCTACATGCAAAAAAATAAAACTGGGCCACTATCTTATACCATACACAAAAATCAACTCAAAATGGGTTAAAAAACTTGACCATAATACCTGAAGCTTTAAAACACCTAGAAAATTCCTTAACATTGGTCTTGGCAATGATTTTTTTTTTTTTTGGATTAGACAACAAAAGCAAAAATAAACAAGTGGGACTACATCAACTTAAAAAGCTTCTGAGCAACAAAGAAAACTATCAAGAAAATGATAGCGGGAAGCAGCCACATAGCACAGGGAGATCAGCTCGGTGCTGTGTGACCACCTAGAGGGGTGGGATAGGGAGGGTGGGAGGGAGGGAGATGCAAGAGGGAAGAGATATGGGGACATATGTATATGTATAACTGATTCACTTTGTTATAAAGCAGAAATTAACACACCATTGTAAAGCAATTATACTCCAATAAAGATGTTTTAAAAAATAAATAAAATAAAATGATATCATGGAGATAAGTAATAAAAAAAAGAAAAGACAATCTATAGAATGAAAAAAAATTTGCAAATCATTTACCTAATAAACAGTTAATATCCAAAATATATAAAGAACTCATGCAACTTAATAGCAAAAAAAATCCAATTTAAAAACGGTCAGAGAGGGGCTTCCCTGGTGGCGCAGTGGTTGAGAGTCTGCCTGCCAATGCAGGGGACACAGGTTCGAGCCCTGGTCTGGGAAGGTCCCACATGCCGTGGAGCAACTGGGCCCGTGAGCCACAACTACTGAGCCTGCGCGCCTGGAGCCTGTGCTCCGCAACAGGAGAGGCCGCGATGGTGAGAGGCCCAGGCACTGCGATTAAGAGTGGCCCCCGCTTGCCGCAACTAGAGAAAGCCCGTGCACAGAAATGAAGACCCAACACAGCCAAAAATTAATTAATTAATTAATTAATTAATTAATTAATTAATTAAAAAAAAACCAGTCAGAGAAACTGAATAGACATTTTACCAAAGAAGACAAACAAATAACCAACAGGTGCTCAACATCACTAAAAATCATCCGGGAAATGCAAACCAAAACCACAATGAGATATCACCTCAAGCCTGTTAGAATGGCTATCATCAAAAAGATAAGAAATAACATGTGTTAGCAAGAATGTGGAGAAAAAGGAACTCTTGTGCTGTGTTGGCAGACATGTAAATTGGTGCAGCCACTATGGAAAACAGTATGGAGTTCCCTCAAAAAACTCAAAATAGAACAACCATATATCCAGTTATCCCACTTCTGGTTCTATATCCAAAGAAAATGAAAACAGAATAGCCAAAAGGTATCTGTACTCCCATGTTTATTGCACATTATTCACAATAGCCAAGATACGTAAAGAACTTAAATGTCCATCAGTGGATGAATGGATAAAGAAGATGTGACATATATAAATCACTATATATATTTTTTAGCCATGAGAAACAAGAAAATCCTGCGATTTGTGACAAAATCAAGGGACCTTGAGAGGATTATGCTAAGTTAAATAAGTTATACAGGGAACGACAAATACTGCATGGTTATCACTTGTATGTGAAATCTATAAAAAGCCAAATGCTTTTTTTAAGAAACAGAGAGTAGAAAAGTGGTTGCCAAGGGCTGGAGGGTAGAAGAAATAGGGAGAGGTTGGTAAAAGTGTACAAACTTTCAGCTGTAAGATGAATAAGTTCTGAGGATGTAATGTAAAACATGCTGACTACAGTTGATAACATTGTGTTGTATAATTTAAATTTGCTGAGAGAGTAGAACTTAAATGTTCTCACCAAAAAAAAAAAAAAAGAATAAATATGTGAGGTGATGAATGCATTAATTAACTAGATGGGGGGAATCCTTTTGCAAGTCTACCTGTAGCAAATCACCACAAGGTACACTTTAAATATCTTACAATTTTATATGACAGTTATACCTCAGTATAGCTGAAATTTTTTAAGCACTAGAAAAAAACGTAAGTGAATATATTTATTGGCTTAGGAAAAAGATATCAGTTTTTATATGAAAACTGAAAACGATGAAAGAAAAGACTGCCAATTTGATGACATTAAAATGTTTAATTTCAGAGTAGGAGAAACCAAAATCAAAATGAAAAAAAAAAATTGTAAAATATTTGCAACCCATGAAATGCACAGAAGGCTTAATACACAAATGTGTTTACAGATCAAAAAGGAAAGGCATTGACAGAAGAAAGGAGAAATAAAATATCTAACAAATAACAAGTATGGTGAATAGCACACATATTTAAAGATATAAAATTAAAGCACAATGCAATGTCATTTTCACGTATCAAATTACATTTTGTCTTTACGTCAGAGTATACAAGGATGTGGTAACTAATTATTGTGGCAATCATTTTACAATATATACACGTATCAAATCACATTGTATACTTTAAACTTACACAGTTTTATACGTCAGCTATATCTCAATAAAGCTGGAAAATAAAAAAGATGTGGTAACTAAGAATAGCCCAGTATGGCAATCTGGCAATATCTCTTTCCATTTTTACAGCTTATACCCTTTGCCCCAGTATTCCCATATACAGCCATATATGGGAAACACATACAAGTGTTTACCCTATAGAAACACATACAAGTGCAAAAAATATATCCATTAGGGTGTTTATTACAATGAAGTAATGGTGAAAAAAATAGAAAACCTAAATGACCATCAACAGATTTTGATCAAATTATCTGTTATCGATGATGATGTTCAATATTATGTTACCTACATTCAAAACTATTTAACCCTCAGATATGTTAGTCACTGCTGTTGTGCCATAGACTACAAATATGAAATTTTTTTTTACTACTTTATTAACTTTATGCCAAGACTTCATCTCTAAAAGACAGAATATACAAAATGTTGCTGAGAGATACAGAGATTGGAAAATAAGAATTAGAAACTATCAGATTTGGAAGAGCAATTAGACATCATTTAGCACTCTATTTTCATTTTCACAGGGAAAATTATGATGCAGAAAGGAGAAGTAACTTACTCAAAGTCACACCGTTGTGAATAAAAAATATTGCCTGCTATATCAGTCAACAAAGGATGTTGCAGCCATCAAGCCATCACATTACAGCCGCCCCAAACGTGAGCCCTGAGGGAACTCAGGATAGAAACAGGATGCCTGCCATCTAGCGGTCAGCCTCTGCAGCCACCCCCAATTGTGCACCCTGAGGACACTCAGGATGAGAAAGCACAGGATACTGGCCTCAGATAGCTGAGGTGCACAGCAAAGGAATGATTTCAGTGAGCCCAGACTCTTATTCTTACACCTTCCCATACATAAAGAAGTGCTAAATTCCTTAACTTGAGATATCTGGTTTTCTTTACTCAACAGTAACCTTTTGATGTTCTGACTACCTGGTCTTTTGTGCAAAAACTCCTATACGTCCTGGCTCCCTCCTTGACTCCTTGGAGAAGTCTCTCAGAGCTATCTGAGATGCTGTGTCTTGGGCTGAAGTCCTCAGTTTTGTCTGCCAAATGAAACATAACTCTCAACTTTGAGGTTATGCATTTTCTTTCAGTTGACACAGTAATAGAGAATGTATAAGACCTCTCGGGTCTTCTGGCCGCAGTTTAGTCTTTTGCTCCCCAGAAAACCATAAGCCCCTTGGGAACAGGTCCACACAGGCAGTGCGTATAGTAGAGCCTCAACGTGTAGGTTACAGAAGGAAGAACAAATGGTTAAGTTGACTGATCCTCACCCAGTCAATCTGCTTGGGCTGTCAAGTCATAGCACTTCCCATTATGACCCTTTTGCCCTGGTCTAAATATAATCAGATCCAATGAATTGCAAGGAATGCATCCCTTTCCGTGCAGTGACTAGTGTCAATAGTTAAGTGTCTTCATGCCAAAGCTCTCACCACATTGTAATGTAAATTTCATAAGGGGTCTTAGAAAGAATTTATATATAATTTGCTGAACCTTAAAGTCAACATTTGAATTATTTTCTATTGAGTCCTGTTTGTTACATACCTGGTGTAAAGCATTACCCTGGAATTCAGAAACTTTATCCCCAGTCCTGTGCTTTCTTACTGTAGCAAGAACCAAACTGGATATTCTGTTCCAGAAACAAATGCTGAGGAAAGGATTCAAGAGTAAAAATTTTATTTGAAAGGTGATCCCAGGAAACACAGGTAGGGGAATAGAAAGGTAAGATAGAACAGGAAGTAACCAATAAATGGTGAGTTATTGAGCTAATTACCACTGCAGTCAACTGAAGCTTGATCCTTTTGGGGAACAGTGAGAGTCAGTGTAGAACATATCCCTCAGAGTCATCTCACAGGAGGGAAAAGGAGACTGGGGCATTTCTATACCAGTTCAAGCCAGCCTTCCATTGTGAGCCGTTCCTAGGGGGCATTATCTTCCCCTTGGGCCTTCCACAGTGCAACAAGAGTAAACGCTGGCCTCCAGAGAAAGCCCTCAGGCAGCTGGAAGTCTGTACTACAATCTTAAGACCCAAGTAGGCGTGGGTGGACCACAGACATTATCTCCTACATATATTTTTTCAGCAGAGAAAGAGTTAAATTTCAATTAATAGGAGGGACTGAGTGAAAAGGAATTTAAATCTTGGGTGAAGGCTTTAAAGAACTTTAGCTCAAATCCCCATCTCAAGGTTTTATCTGTTGCCCAAAATGGTCCACCTACCCATTCACTGACTTCCCCAGATTTCTCAATGCAAAGAGGGACTTAAACACTGTTTTAGGTCAATTGGAAGTAAAATATTTTGCCATAGTAAAATCATTGTGGATGGAAACTGGAGCTATTGCATGAAAGAGAATGTGCGCCTGAGCTCAGAGCTGCCATATGCACTTTATTGGCACTGGGAAGAGGTAACTGAAAGCAGAGCAACTCCTCACTAATGGTGGGTAAGCAGCTATGGCAGAAACCTAATTATCATCGGGGGACACTCTGGGCAGCTCCATGAAAGAGACCATCTGTGGCCATTTGTGAGGTTGTGCACTCAGCACTGGGCCGGCTCCACAAAGAGGGCTATGGCACCACTTCTAGTTCCCCCATCCCCTCCGAGCCCATGGTGCATTGTGCCGAGAGACTCTCTCCCTCATCACCACTCAGCCACGGGCAGTCATAGAAAACCCCATCTCTCAAGGTGGGTCCTCTGAGTCTTGGTCTGGGAGAGCTGTCACAGGAAAATGGAGCCCTGGAGGAAGGGGGAAAGTACCTGAAGGTTCCAAGTTAAGAGCAGGGAGGAAATAAAAAATTCGTGAACCAAATCATTGGTTCATAACTCATGTTACGATGCCAGCTTTGGTCCAAGTGAAGGAGATGAAGAGAGAGGAATGCTAATGTGGTGGCTGTTATTTCTCTGAATGGGTAGATGGGCAGTTCTGGCTACAGGGCTGCTGGGGATGACTGTCCTTGGCTGATTAATTACCCACTTTCTTCCATTAAGTTGTTCTGCTCTGAGCGGCTCCCTTTTGGACACTGGTTATGCACGTCATTTGAAAGAAAATTTTCGTGGAGAGGAGGAGAAAGGCATGTGATTTATTGACTGCTCAGGTAGCAGCAAATCCGTGCTTCAAACTCCCTGCGTATTTTTGTCTGCTGTCTCTGCCTGGTGCACCTCATAAAACAGAAGTCAGGAGTCAGGGAACAGGAACAGTCAAGGTGGGCAGATTCTGGCATTTTATGAAACTTCTGAACCCTCCCATTCCCCACCCAGTGATATTTTCACAGCATGCAGAGGTCATTAGGAGATGACTTGAGGGGAAAAAACAAACAAATAAGGAAACTTGAAACTCTGCTTTTTAAGTAGAAAAGCAATCAATCCCATGTACCAGGGCACATGTAACCACTACTTCCAGGAACAGAAAGAGGCTTTTGCCCAAGTCCTTTTTTAAAGTAAACTAACATGTCTCTTCATGGGGTCTCTGTTCTTGTAAAGTCCAGGAGCCCTGTGGGGCATAACTCCTAAAAGCGTACCACCTGCCCCTCCACAAATCTGCCTGCAGAGCCCCTCCTTTACCTGCCCTTCCAAGGATGGTATTGGAGGCCTTCTGTAAGTGCATCTCAGCCTGCTGCTTTCACAAGGGTCCCTCCTGCTCTCCCTTCCAACCAGTGAGGCTTCAATCAAAACAAATTATTTTTGGTCCCTTGAAATTACCCTGCATGTTCTTACTGTCTCCTCTAACTGGGTAGGCTGATCTCCCAGGTCTCCACTTGTGGGAGTGAAGCCCTTAGAGACTCAGCTCAAATGCATCCTCCCCACAAAGCCATTCCACACCCTCCCCTTGGGCCCTCATCATGCTTGTTTGTCCCTCTGGTGCAGCTGTCTGATTTGTGTTATATCTATTCATGGGCACACAGACCTCCTCCATCAGGATCCACAGACCCCAGATGTGGGGATGATGCCGTTCAACAGTGTGTGTGTGTGTGTGTGTGTGTGTGTGTGTGTGTGTGTGTTATGTAAATGTGTATGCATACACACACATATATAGTAGGCACTAAATAAATTCTTGTTGAATGAACAGATAAATGAATAAAGATTTGCCTGAGTTTTCTAGGGCATACTATTCTTTAACTTCACTAATATTTGAAACATAACTCTCAAGGAAGAATGGCACTTGTTGAGAAACTACTGTGTTCCAGACACAGTGGTATGAAATTTACACATATGTTTTCTCATTTGAAGGTATAAAACTGTCTCATTCTGATACTTAATCATGAGAGAGACCATCAAGATGGCAGAGGAATAAGACGTGGAGATCACCTTCCTCCCCACAAACACATCAGAAATACATCTACATGTGGAACAACTCCTACAGAACACCTACTGAACGCTGGCAGAAGACCTCAGACTTCCCAAAGGGCAAGAAACTCCCCACGTACCTGGGTAGGGCAACAGAAAAAAGAAAAATCAGAGACAAAAGAATAGGGACAGGACCTGCACCTCTGGGAGGGAGCTGTGAAGAAGACAAAGTTTCCACTCTTTAGGAGCCCCTTCACTGGTGGAGATAGGGGGGTGGGTGGGGGAAGCTTTGGAGCCATGGAGGAGAGCGCAGCAACAGGGGTGCAGAGGGCAAAGTGGAGAGATTCCTGCACAGAGGATCAGTGCCAACCAGCACTCACCAACCTGAGAGGCTTGTCTGCTCACCCGCCGGGGCGGGTAGGGACTGGGAGCTGAAGCTCGGGCTTCGGAGGTCAGACCCCAGGGAGAGGACTGGGGTTGGCTGCATGAACACAGCCAAAAGGGGGCTAGTGCACCACAGCTAGCTGGGAGGGAGTCCAGGAAAAAGTCTGGACCTGCCTAGGAGGCAAGAGACCACTGTTTCAGGGTGCGTGAGGAGAGGGGATTCAAAGCACCGCCTAAACGAGCTCCAGAGATGTGCGCGAGCAGCGGCTATCAGCGCGGACACCAGAGACGGGCATGAAACGCTAAGGCTGCTGCTGCCGCCACCAAGAAGCCTGTGTGTAAGCATAGGTCACTATCCACACCGCCCCTCCCGGGAGGCTGTGCAGCCCGCCTCTGCCAGGGTCCCGAGATCCGGGGACAACTTCCCCGGGAGAACGCACTGCGCGCCTCAGGCTGCTGCAATGTCACACCGGCCTCTGCCGCCACTGCAGGCTTGCCCCGCATTCTGTACCCCTCCTTCCCCGCCAGCCTGAGTGAGCCAGAGTCCCTAATCCGCTGCTACTTTAACTCCATCCTGTCTGAGAAAAGAACAGATGCCCTCAGGCGACCTACACGCAGAGGCAGGGCCAAATCCAAAGCTGAACCCCAGGAGCTGTGCAAACAAAGAAGAGAAAGGGAAATTTCTCACAACAGCCTCAGGAGCAGCGGACTAAATCTCCACAATCAACTTGATGTACCCTTCATCTCTGGAATAACTGAATAGGAAAAGAATCATCCCAAAATTGAGGAAGTGGACTTTGGAGCAACTAAAGACTTGGGGTTTGCTTTCTGCATCTAATTTGTTTCTGGTTTTATGTTTATCTTAGTTTAGCATTTAGAGTTTATTACCATTGGTAGATTTGTTTATTGATTTGGTTGCCCTCTTCCTTTATATATATATATATTTTTTTTCCTTTTTCTCTTTTTGTGAGGGTGTATGTGTATGCTTCTTTGTGTGATTTTGTCTGTATAGCTTTTCTTTTACCATTTGTCCTAGGGTTCTGTCTGTCCATTTATTTATTTATTTTTTGTATAGTTTTTAGTGCTTGTTATCACTGGTGGATTCGTTTTTTGGTTTGGTTGCTCTCTTCTTTCCTTCTTACTTTTTTTTATTACTTTTTAATTTTTTTCTTATATTTTTTAATAACTATTTTTTATTTTAATAACTTTACTTTATTTTATTTTTATTCTTCCTTTATTTCTTTCCCTTCTTTCTTTCTTCCTTCCCTTCTTTCTTTCTTTCTCTCTCTCTCTCTCTCCCTTTCTTTCTTTCTTTCTTTCTTTCATCCCTTTTCTTCCTAGCTGTGTGGCTAAGAGGGTCTTGGTGCTATGGCCAGGTGTCAGGCCTCTGCCTCTGAGGTGGCAGAGCCGAGCTCAGGACATTGGTCCACCAGAGACCTCCTGGCTCCATGTAATATCAAACAGCAAAAGCTCTCCCAGAGATTTCCATCTCAAAACAAAGACCCAGCTCCAATCAAGGACCAGCAGGCTACAGTGCTGGACACTCTATGCCAAACAACTAGCAAAACAGGAACACAACACCACCCATTAGCAGAGAGGCTGTCTACAATCATAATAAGTTCACAGACACCCCAAAACACACCACCAGACGTGGACCTGCCCACGAAAAAGACAAGATCCATCCTCATCCACCAGAACACAGTCACTAGTCCCCACCACGAGGAAGCCTACAAAACCCACTAAACCAACCTTAGCCACTGGGGGCAGACACCAAAAAAACGGGAACTATGAACTGGCAGCCTGTAAAAAGGAGACCCCAAACACAGTAAGTTAAGCAAAATGAGAAGACAGAGAAATACACAGCAGATGAATGAGCAAGGTAAAAACCCACCAGACCAAACAAATGAAGAGGAAATAGGCAGTCTACCTGAAAAAGAATTCAGAGTAATGATAGTAAAGATGATCAAAATCTTGGAATTAGAATGGAGAAAATACAAAAAATGTTTAACATGGACCTAGAAGAACTAAAGAGCAAACAAAAAATGATGAACAACACGGTAAATGAAATTAAAAATTCTCTAGAAGGAATCAATAGCAGAATAACTGAGGCAGATGAACGGATAAGTGACCTGGAAGATAAAATAGTGGTAATAACTACCGCAGAGCAGAATAAAGAAAAAAGAATGAAAAGAATTAAGGACAGTGTCAGAGATCTCTGGGACAACATTAAATGCACCAACGTTCAAATTATAGGGGTCCCAGAAGAAGAAGAGAAAAAGAAAGGGACTGAGAAAACATTTGAAGAGATTATAGTTGAAAACTTCCCTAACATGGGAAAGGAAATAGTCAATCAAGTCCAGGAAGCACAGAGAGTCCATACAGGATAAATCCAAGGAGAAACACGCCAAGACACGTATTAATCAAACTATCAAAAATTAAATACAAAGAAAATATATTAAAAGCAGCAAGGGAAAAACAACAAATAACATACAAGGGAATCCCCATAAGGTTAACAGCTGATCTTTCAGCAGAAACTCTGTAAGCGAGAAGGGAGTGGCAGGACATATTTAAAGTGATGAAAGGGAAAAAACTACCACAAAGACTACACTACTCAGCAAGGATCTCATTCAGATTCAATGGAGAAATTAAAACCTTTACAGACAAGCAAAAGCTAAGAGAATTAATTCAGCACCACCAAACCAGCTTTAGAACAAATGCTAAAGGAACTTCTCCAGGCAGGAAACAGAAGAGAAGGAAAAGACCTACAATAGCAAACCCAAAACAATTAAGAAAATGGTAATAGGAACATACATAATGATAACTACCTTAAATGAAACTGGATTAAATGCTCCAACAGAATGACATAGACTGGCCGAATGGATACAAGAAGAACACCCATATACATGCTGTCTACAGGAGACCCACTTCAGACCTAGGGACATACAGACTGAAAGTGAAGGGATGGGAAAAGATATTCCATGCAAATGGAAGTCAGAAGAGAGCTGGAGTAGCAACTCTCATATCAGACAAAATAGACTTTAAAATAAAGACTATTACAAGAGACAAAGAAGGACACTACATAATGATCAAGGGATCAATCCAAGAAGAAGATATAACAATTGTAAGTATTTATGCACCCAACATAGGAGCACCTCAATACATAAGGCAAATACTAACAATCATAGAAGGGGAAATCGACAGTAACACAATCATAGTAGGGGGCTTTAACACCCCACTTTCACCAATGGACAGATCATCCAAAATGAAAATAAATAAGGAAACACAAGCTTTAAATGACACATTAAACAAGATCAACTTAATTGATATTTATAGGACTTTCCATCCAAAAACAACAGAATACACTTTCTTCTCAAGTGCTCATGGAACATTCTCCAGGATAGATCATATCTTGGGTCACAAATCAAGCCTTGCTATATTTAAGAAAATTGAAATCGTATCAAGGGTCTTTTCCGACCACAATGCTATGAGACTAGATATCAATTACAGGAAAAAAAACTGTAAAAAGTACAAACACATGGAGGCTAAAAAAATACGCTACTAAATAACCAAGAGATCACTGAAGAAATCAAAGAGGAAATCAAAAAATACTTCGAAACAAATGACAATGAAAACACGATGATCCAAAACCTATGGGATGCAGCAAAAGCAGTTCTAAGAGGGAAGGGTATAGCAATACAATCCTACCTCAAGAAACAAGAAACATCTCAAGTAAACAACTTAAAATTACACCTAAAGCAATTAGAGAAAGAAGAACAAACATAAAAAACCCAAAGTTAGCAGAATGAAAGAAATCATGAAGATCAGATCAGATGAGAAATAAATGAAAAAGAAATGAAGGAAACATTAGCAAAGATCAATAAAACTAAAAGCTGATTCTTTGAGAAGATAAACAAAATTGATAACCATTAGCCAGACTCATCAAGAAAAAAAGGGAGAAGACTCAAATCAATAGAATTAGAAATGAAAAAGGAGAAGTAACAACTGACATTGCAGAAATACAAAGGATCATGAGAGATTACTACAAGCAACTATATGCAAATACATTGGACAACCTGGAAGAAATGGACAAATTCGTAGAAAAGCACAACGTTCTGAGATTGAACCAGGGATAAATAGAAAATATAAACAGACCGATCACAAGCACTGAAAATGAGACTGTGATTAAAAATCTTCGAACAAAAAAAAGCCTAGGACCAGATGGCTTCACAGGAAAATTCTGTCAAACATTTAGACAAGAGCTAGCACCTGTACTTTGCAGACTCTTCCACAATATAGTAGAGGGAGGAACCCTCCCAAACTCATTCTACAAGGCCACCACCACCCTGGTACCAAAACCAGACAAAGATGTCAAAAAAAAAAAGAAAACTACAGGGCAATATAACTGGTGAACATAGATGCAAAATTTTTCAACAAAATGCTAGCAAACAGAATCCAACAGCACATTAAAAGGATCATACACCATGATCAATGGGGTTTATCTCAGGAATGCAAGGATTCTTTAATATATGCAAATCAATCGATGTGATAAACGATATTAACAAATTGAAGGAGAAAAACCATATGATCATCTCAATAGATGCAGAAAAAGTTTTCAACAAAATTCAACACCTATTTATGATTAAAAAAAACATCCAGACAGTAGGCATAGAGGGAACTTACCTCAAATTATTTAAGGCCATATATGACAAATCCACAGCCAACATCCTTCTCAATGGTGAAAAACTGAAACCATTTCCTCGAAGATCAGGCACAAAACAAGCTTGCCCACTCTCACCACTATTATTCTACATAGTTTTGGAAGTATTAGCCAGAGCAATCAGAGACGAAAAAGAAATAAAAGGAATCCAAATCGGAAAAGAAGAAGTAAAGCTGTCACTGTTTGCAGATGACATGATGCTATACATACAGAATCCTAAAGATGCTACCAGAAAACTACTAGAGCTAATCAATGAAATTGGTAAAGTAGCAGGATACAAAATTAAGGCACAGAAATCTCTTGCATTCCTATACACTAATGATGACAATCCTGAAAGAGAAATTAAGGAAACACTGCCATTTACCACTGCAACAAAAAGAATAAAATACCTAGGAATAAACCTACCTAAGGAGACAAAAAACCTGTATGCAGAAAACTATAAGACACTGATGAAAAAAATTAGAGATGATACAAACAAATGGAGAGATACACCATGTTTGTGGATTGGAAGAAGCAACATTGTGAAAATGAATATACTACCCAAAGCAATCTACAGGTTCAATGCAATCCCTATAAAATTACCAATGTCAGTTTTCACAGAACTAGAACAAAAACATTTCACAATTCGTATGGAAACACAAAAGACCCTGAATAGCCAAAGCAAACTTAAAAAAGAAAAATGGAGCTGGAGGAATCAGGCTCCCTGACTTCAGAGTATACTACAAAGCTACATTAATCAAGACAGTATGGTACTGGCATAAAAACAGAAATATAGATCAATGGAACAGGATAGAAAGCCCAGAGATAAACCCATGCACATATGGTCACCTTATTTTTGATAAAGGAGGCAAGAATATACAATGGAGAAAAGACAGCCTCTTCAATAAGTGGTGCTGGGAAAACTGGACAGCTACATGTAAAAGAATGAAATTAGAACACTCCCTAACACCATACACAAAAATAAACTCAAAATGGATTAATGGCCTAAATGTAAGGCCAGACACTATAAAACTCTTAGAGGAAAACATAGGCAGAACACCCTTTGACATAAATCACAGCAAGATCCATTTGACCCACCTCCTAGAGAAATGGAAATAAAAACAAAAATAAACAAATGGGACCTAATGAAACGTAAAAGCTTTTGCACAGCAAAGGAAAACATAAACAAGACGAAAAGACAACACTCAGAATGGGAGAAAATATTTGCAAACAAAGCCACTGACAAAGGATTAATCTCCAAAATTACAAGCAGCTCATGAAGCTCAATATAAAAAAACAAACAAAGAAGCCAATCCAAAAATGTCCAGAAGACCTAAATAGACATTTCTCCAAAGAAGATATACAGATTGCCAACAAACTCATGAAAGGATGCTCAACACCACTAATCACTAGAGAAATACAAATCAAAACTACAATGAGGTGTCACCTCACACCAGTCAGAATGGCCATCCTCAAAAAGTCTACAAACAATAAATGCTGGAGACAGTGTGGAGAAAAGAGAACTCTCTTGCACTGTTGGTGGGAACGTAAATTGATACAACCACTATGGAGAACAGCATGGAGGTTCCTTGAAAAACTAAATATAGAGGTAACATATGACCCAGCAATCCCACTACTGGACATATACCCTGAGAAAACCATAATTTAAAAAGAGTCATGTACCACAATGTTCATTGCAGCTCTATTTACAATAGCCAAGACATGGAAGCAACCTAAGTGCCCATCGACAGATGAATGGATAAAGAAGATGTGGCACATATATACAATGGAATATTACTCAGCCATAAAAAGAAATGAAATTGAGTTATTTGTAGTGAGGTGGATGGACCTAGAGTCTGTCACACAGAGTGAAGTAAGTCAGAAAGAGAAAAACAAATACTGTATGCTAACACATATATATGGAATCTAAAAAAAAAAAAAAAAAATTGGTTCTAAAGAACCTAGGGGCAGAACAGGAATAAAGATGCAGATGTAGAGAAGAGACTTGAGGACATGGGGAGGGGGAAGGGTAAGCTGGGACGAAGTGAGAGAGTGTCATGGACATATATACACTACCAAATGTAAAACAGATAGCTAGTGGGAAGCAGCCATATAGCACAGGGAGATCAGCTCGGTGCTTTGTGACCACCTAGAGGGGTGGGATAGGGAGGGTGGGAGGGATACACAAGAGGGAGAAGATATGGGGATATATGTATATGTATAGCTGATTCACTTTGTTATAAAGTGGAAACTAACGCACCATTGTAAAGCAATTATACTCCAATAAAGATGTTAAAAAAATAATAAGAAGAAGATACTTAATCATCTTGTGGTGAATGTGAAGTATAATCCCAGGGTCATCTGGCTTCACCGGATAGAGGTATTAGTTACATTTCAGTTCAAACCACCTGTTGAGTAAGGAACATGGGTTTCCAGGAACATGGGGACCTCCCATTATCACCTGCAGGTATTTCTAAGAGTTCCTCTGGGGATGGTCTTATGAGCCACAAACCTGGCCCAGCTACACCACGAAGCAGCATTGGCCTGACTCCCTGCCTGACCACAGCCAGTTGCCCCTGTCAATGCCTGTGCAAACTGCACTGCCCCCCTAATGTCCCAGAGGCACCACACGTGCTGGGGTCTGTCCAGAGGGGGAGAATCTTGTTTCTAGGCCATGCTACTCTCCACGGTCTAAAGATACAAGAATAGCAGCTTTGGGGCCCAGTTCATAAAGATCTTTGTTACATCACTTCTCTGGCTTTTGGTCCCCAGCCCTGTAGCCATGGGACTCACACCTGGCCCGGTGGCTGGGCAGGGACGTATGAGATGCAGCCCCTCATTTATCCCTGTCAGCCTATTCCAAGCACCAAAAACAATCTCCTCCCAGCCTCCCAGTTATGAAACAAACCACCCCCCATGCGTTCAACATATGCAGAGGAAACCAGAGGCGGGGAGGAGGGGCATGTGGGCAACCCTCCAGCTTGAGCCCTGGACCACCTGCCAACATGTTCTGCCAAACAAGCATCTTTAATAGGTTCAATTATACTTGCGAAGCTCTGGGCTATTTGCTTTACATTCATTATCTCATGTTAACTCTTGTCTCAATTCCGTGAAGATACCTACTATTGACTTCCATTTCCAGATTAGAAAACCAACCAAGGAGTTAAATAAATTGCCTAAGGTCTCAAAACTAGCGTCAGGGCTTGAATCTGAATCCAGGCCTATCTTACTCCAAAGCTGTGCTTTCAATAATACGACATACTATTACATTTCACTTTATCCTTTTTCCTCTAATTAATCTGTTTCTCCCAATTTGTTTGGATATTTACACCTCTCTTGTTCGTGAGTCTTGTCTTGCTGAAGTTAAAATTCTGATGTCATCCTAAATTGCTAAGGGAAGCTACCTTCCCCAGAAGCCTATTACTCTCTTGGGAGCTCCCTATCTCCTTCCTTTATGCAGGAAATATACATGAAACAAGACCTTTAATTAGCCTTCAGTATTAGCTCCTACATCCTGTAATAATTATCTTTGGTGATGTCATCGTGAATCCCCTGGGTAGCATGGATATTATGGACTGTTAGGGGGTGTCTGAAAGCTGGCTGTCAGTCTGATTCATATTAGGCCAATTACTTTAACTAAAATTAAAATTTGTCAAGGATAGTTTGATGATGAGTCTTGGCAACTAAAAGGAGCCCTTAAGGAGCCATGCAGCACTCTTTGGCAGAATCACAGTGGTTTTATCTCAAGGTGAAGGTCTGGTTGTTATTGAAAGTACCAAAGACCAAAGGTACAAACTTCTCTGGATTTGTAGCTCTGGCTCCTAGTAACTACTGCCACTGGAATCCACCCAGCCAACAAGTCTTCAGTTCTCTTCTACAGCAAGTGGGGATCCTCAATATAGACCAGAGTAGAAAATGTGGACACAGCAGCCAAACATTTTACAGTTTAGTTGGCACACCAAATCTATCAATTGCCTACCTAACATCTATTTCCCTCATTATAACAGAAGCTTGATTTTGTTGGAGCAGCACTGTGATCTGCTAGAAATGATCTTTTGTCCAAACTGTCTTTTGACACAGTTATGGCTAATGTGACCAAAAGGAAGTCTGCTTCAAGGTTTCTGAGGAAACTTTCTTTTCTAATAAAATGAAATGGATATGGCTATTGTTTTCTGTCTCTTCTCCCTTCTTCCTGCTTAGAGTAAGCATGCAATTTCTGGAAGTACAGCTGTTACCCTGCAAACATGAGGCGACAAGCTAAAGGATGAAAGCCAACCTGCTAAGAATGGCAGAACGAACAGCATGAAGAAACTGGATCCATGAACGCACCCGAGTTGTTGTGCAATCCCTGGTCTGGCAATTTCCAAATTAAGTTGCTATAGTTAGGTTTTCCTGTAACTTGCTGTTGAAAGCATAACCAGCATGTACAAGCAGAGACAGATATATAATTATGCCAGCTGAGCTGGGAAAATCTAATAGTGTGGTCAGTAATCCTATCTAAAGATCAGTGAAGTCTGTGGCTGAGTAAGGAAAGCAGATAAAATCAATGTGGCCTATGACGACCCTCTCTGCGTGTACCTTTTATAGCAATATTCGCTCATTTATTCATTTCATGTGTGGAGCACCTGCTATGCTTATGTGTTAGACATTGGCTGTGTGATATTATTTTGTGTGTGTGTGTGTGTGTGTTTGTGTGTGATACTATTAATGCAGTACAACTGTTCTGTAGATGTTTAGAAACAGGAATATTTATTTCAACATTTCCAAAGTATACAAGGTCCCACTCTGGCCACCTGAGCCACGTGAGCACTCACAACCGAAACCCCTGAGAAGGTTCTTCTCTGCTGCATGTGTTGAGTAAAAAAGCAGAACATTCCAGAGCAGAAGACCATCCTGAGACTGCCTACCCAGATCACTGTACGCAAGCAGTGGGGGCCACAGTTCTCACCGTGCATTGCATAGCTCATCCTCACTTTCTTTGGCTGACCTGACCTTTATGTCATAAATGTATTTCTGAAAATGTATGCTCAACTGATTCACATTTAACATATGTTATGAGAGTTTACTGTTTTTACTATTAAAATCAATCCCAAGTCTAAATTTTTCTGAAAAGTGAATAATTTTTCCCTTAGTCTCTGTTTTCTGAAACCAGATAATTGGGTATCAAATTTTAATGCAAAAAAAATATGGAAAATGTCAAAAAAGCATTATGTAAAATACACTTGTGATAAAGTCACCTCTTATACCTACAACCTTCTCCATCTCAGTTGATGGAAATTTATTTTTCTAGGTATTCAGGGAAAAAAAGGTGCCATTCTTTCTTGATACCTTTCTTTCCTTTACACCCTACATCACTCCTCTAGCAAATACTGTTGGTTTTACTTCTAAAATACAACCAAAATCTGACCCCTTCTCACCATCTCCCCTGCCACCATCCTAGTCATCTCTGGCCTAAATTATCGCAACAGCCTCCCCAAGGATCTCTCTGCTCCATTCCTCAACCCCCTACAGTCTATTCATACGGTGACCTGAGTGATCCTTTTCGGATACAAGTCCAACAAGGTAACCGCTATGCTCAGAACCCCCCAGTGGCTCCCATCTCACTCAGAGTAAAAGCCAAAGTTCTCCCAATAGCCAACAAGGCCCTACAGGATCCAGGTATGTCACTTCTCTGACTGCTCTCCCACAACTCTCCCTTCTCCTCAATCCACTCCACCAGCACTGGCTCCCTGTCTGCTCCTCAAACACGCCCAGCCTCCTTAGGGTCTGTAACTGGCTGTTACTTCCGTCTGGAATGCTCTTCTCCCAGACATCTTCGAGGCTGATCTCTTCTCTTCACCTCTTTGCTCACATGTCATTTTCTGAGCCACAGTTGGATAGGGGCCAGGGTGTGGAGGGGAGGTAGGGTGGGAGGGGCTCAAGTAGCCTCCACTCCCCTTTTTAACTGGAATAGCTTCACCTTTGTGTGCTTTATATATTGGAGTTCTACATAAGATCTCACGTGAACAAAGGATTCCATATGCCTTAGACAAACATAGTTGCTATAATTTGGAGGAGAAATTATAAGGGAGGGACCAGGATGGTAGTTATGTGGGTGGAAAGAAATGGATAGACTTGAGAAATATTTATGGAGGCGAATTCTCCCAAACTTATTCATTGGTTGGCTGTAGGGCAGGAGAAAGAGCCAAGGACACTCCCAGGTTTCTGAACTGAGTGCTGGATAGGTGGTGATAATATATACAGAATGATTGAGGTGTCTTAGATGGGAAATGCAGTTTCATTGAGTTTGAGGTGTTAGGAACATTCATAAGGAAACTACCAAGTCAGGGGTAAGGTCAGATAGGGCTGGAGATTAAGGAGTCATCATTATAAATAACCATCTCTGTCATTTGTTGAGGGCTGGTTGTATGCCAGGCATTGTGTTGAACACTTCATCTCATACGGTTATTATAACAACTCTATAAACAGATCATGTTGGATCTGTTCCTCCCATTCACTTAAACTGGGGAAAAGTAGAATGTCTATAAGGAAAGGAGGTGCCTCATAGAAACCATGGGAAGAACTGAGACCCACACTTGAACACCCTCAGGACTGTTTTCCCACCTCCTGTCTGTCCTCCTCTCTAAAGGTCAGCTTCACTCTGCTCCACATCTGCAGAGCAGCTTGCCCAGGGCCTCTGTTCATTTCAGGCAATGTGGTCTAACAACTCCCAAGCTTGATATGTGTCAGCACTCCTTCTCAGCCCCAAGTATGAATTCCCAGGGAAGTGATTCGATGAGCCCTGCTTGGCGTGGTGCCCATCTCTGAGCCTGTAGCCAGGGGTCCAGGACACACAGAGAAATCATGTGGTTGGAAGGAAGATAAAGCAACATTTCCCAGAATGAGGGGTGGGGATGGGGTAGTTCCCAGAAAAGACAAAGAGCTGGACAGACAAATCAAAAGGTGTCTCCTCCAGGAAGCTGTCATCACCCCATTCTACAGATGAGCAACTGTAGGAGATGTACAAGTAAATGATATGTCCCAGGGAGGGTCATATGACAAGAAGAGACAGGGCCCAAGTTTATGGGATGACTGGAAGAAGAGAAGCTGGAGAAGGATCCTGCAACAAACCCTGTGGGTGCCACACTTCTGTCCTCTCAGCTCATCCGGAGGACGTTTACAGATAGTTTCTGTTCACACTGGTGGCTTCTGGCCTCTCTCTGCCCGAGGCCATTCTCTGGCCACTGGAGTGTGTGCTGCCCTCACACAGGGAAGGACAGAAATGCCAGTGAGGGATGATGGATAAATACTTTGTCTTCCTAACCTCTCTGGGGAACAATTCTGGAGTGTGTTCTACAAAGTCATCAGAGTCCCCAGTGGAATGAGCCCCAGTTGCCCACAATGATGCCCTGATCACAATACACCTGTTTTTTGGTCTTTCCTTCTTTGTCTCATTATCTCACTCCCTCATCCCTGGACACTACCTGCACCCAAATCATTGTCTCAGGGTCTCCCTATGAGGGAACTAGAACTTTTTAGTTTGAGAATATGAGGGAGTCTCAAGGTCTGTGCATACAGAGAGCCCAGAGAATAACTCACAGGAGAAGCCTGAGAATGGAGACCAGAAGCCAAGACCTTCTGCCCCAGGGGATGCCTGCTCCTCAGACTTGCCCCGGAGGCAGATCAGCATCTTGGCAGCCACTAACCTCAGCCATCCATCTCCCGCCTCAGCAATGCTGCAACAGACAACCTGAAGGGAGCCTTTTAATGATTCTCCAGATCAGTCGATAGATCAAATGCACAAATGAGCAGCCCACTCCTTCCTTGTTATTACTGCCACTGTTCCACTCCCGTAATCCCCGGCTCACATCCAGAGCTTTGTTTTGTTTTGAAATCAGCAGAAGAAACAACACGATTTTTCTGTTAAAAAAAAAAGGCACTCCACTAAGCTATTTTTATTTCCTGGCTGACAGTTCTTTCACAATCTCCAGTGGGTTGGAAAGTAATTGGAGACTTGAAAATACAATTTTCCATAGGTGATTATTATAAACCACTGGGCTGCCTTGCAGAGAGGGAGCTGTTTCCAATCTCAGACTAGGAAAATTCAATGCATTTTTTGCATTGTCTCTAAGACATCATTTGCCAATTACCTTTGAAATGCTTCACAGGCAGCTCTCCGAAACAAGCCCTCTCCTTGCTAACAGGGTACATGCGGAGTTGTAGCCACATCATTCAGAGAGCTTTATATGCAATCTTTATATGCAATCTACAATCTACAATCTCCCCTAACACAAGCACTCCCTAAAGGATTGGAGAGCAGCTACTTGGACTAATAATAATTCCCTGACAACACAGGTGAATAATTGCCAGTTCTCATTCTCTGAAGAAGGAGGGATAGGAGAAGACAGTGAAGGGCAGAAGTGCCTGAAAGAAGAAAGAGAGGAAGCAGGACTATTTCCATTCCATTTAAAGAGGGTTAGGTTAGAAACTCTCTCTCTCTCTCTCTCTCTCTGTCTCATTCTATGTCTATGTCTATCTTTATCTCTCTCAGATAATGTTTCCAGTTTCTCACCAATGACATTTCAATAAATTTACTGGGTTCACAGAGTTTACAGGAAAAGCTGCCATGTAAGCCCTGCCAAATGTTGTTGGGAGTCAAGATTCACATATATTAAGTACCTAGGGAGCCACAAGCAGAATATTGAGCAGGAAGCATTTCAGGAAAGGGAGAGATGGAGGAGGACAACGACGAGCACCTTGGAGGTTCCTCCCACCTCACTGCGGCGGGACAATGACACCCGCTCACCACCCGACCTGTTCAGGCCCTTGTTGGCCCATGCTCATTTCTAGAACTCTCCTCCTTATGTTTATTTAGCTGACAACTGGCTCCCAGTAGCTCTGCTTCTCTTTCTTTCTGAAGCCTCAGGAATATTGTTTATTTCTTCTTCCACAAGAGATATGGAGGCAGTTCCCATGAACTCCCAAGTCTTTTTTTCATGAGCTTGAATTCCCTAACTCGAAAGGAAGACTTTTTAAAGTTATCAGATTAATCTCACTCTACCCCCAATTTTTTAAAGGTCTTTCAAATGAGAGAAGCCAGATGTACTTTAGAACTTAAACTTGACAAAACCAAGCCCAACTCCAAATAATTGAAAGCCGAGACTTTAATATATATTTATACACCAATGTTCACAGCAGCTTTGTCCACAATAGCCCAAAGGTGGAAGCAAACCAAATGTCCATCAATGGGATGAATGGATAAACAAAATGTGTATATACACACAATGGAATATCATTCAGCTTTAAAAAGGAAGAAAATTTTGACACATGGATGACCCTTGAAAACATTATGCTAAGTGAAATATTGTTACACAGAAACAATTCCTGTATGATTTCACTTCTACAGGGGACCTAGAGTAGCCAAGTTCATAGAGACAGAAAGTAGAGAGGTACTTGCCAGAAGCTGGTGAAGGGGGAAATGAGGAATCAGTGTTTAACGAGTACTTTCAGTTTGGGATGATGAAAATGTTCTAAAGATGGATGATGGTGATGATTACACAGCAATATAAGTGTACTTAATGCCACAGAACTGTACACCTAAAATGGAAAAATGTTTAAAATTGTAAATTTTATGTTATGAATTTTTTACCACACAGGAAAAAATAAGCCCAATGTCTGTGCACTGGAATCCTCTTAACCCTCTCAATCTAGCTTTCTGAACTGATTGTACACAATTTAGATTACACCAGACACAGTATGTTTGAAGATCCCCTCGGCCCTTTGTTGAAACAAATACCCAGAATGCTCATCTCACAGCTTTCCATACTTTCTTCCACATCCCATGCTGCATCTGGAGATGTGTGGCCAAATATTGCAATCTCATGAGTCATGTTCACTATGGTGACATTCCTCTTTGTCCCATGTCCCTGACATGGACTCACAGACACTGTGGCCTGGGCCAGAAAAGGTAGCTGGAGAGCTGAGAACAAGTTTTTATACAGAGATGATGGAGCAATGAGGTTTCAGAGCAGAACTGAAATTAGACTATTACACATGAAGCCAGAAAGAAGAAAAGTACATTATTTTAATTAACACTCAGGAGTATTATGTCTCAACATCACTGTTGATGATATGCCTGGCACCGCCCTCTCTACCTGGTGCAACCCAGACTGACTGCAGAAGGTATATTCTTCTCAGTGTTTGTTATCTGAATCTACATGGCTACAAGTTTCCAGACAGAAACAAACGATCTATTCTTTAATAACCTGGCCACTTTTAAAACTACCTGGCAAGAACCTCCTGACCTACTTGGAAGCTCACACCCCAAACCAGCCACATCAGTCAGGGACTTCCTGCAGAAGCTCCGAGATTATCGGATGCAGCACGTACTGCCAATGCAATGCAAACGTAATGCAAGTCAATTGCCAAATGAAATTGGGAAATCCTTCATCTTCTGCAAGATTTGCAAGTCAATGAAAGTGACAGGGGAGACTGCCTTGAATCCCAATTAAATCATTGACAAATGAGGATAAGGCAGAGTTAAGGCAGATAATGCAGAAGAAAAGAACATGTGTAAGCTTCAGAGAAAAAAGATGTCACCAGAAGCCCTAGAGAAAACTGAAAACTATTCAAACTTTTGGGTAGAGCTGATCTTCTTAAGATGTTTACTGTAGTTAGTTGGTTAGTTTATTTGTTCATTAGATTTTCAGAAAAAACTGATTTGTTCTTTTATGCATAATTATATAAATATAAGATAAAGTAACCTTGCTTTCAATTTTTAATTTTATTTCTCAAGATAAAGTTTCAATCAAATATTTTTTGTTACATTTAGTGTGGAATGTTGGTCCCACTTTAAGTGGATTCTCTTGTAGAGGACTTTTTCCAGTGCCCCTAGCTTGATAACGTGAGCCTACTGGGTGTGTGCATATGTCCCAGCATCTTCTTGTGGGCAACCCTGGATGCAGGAGAACCCCTCCTCCCAGAAACACACTATCAAGACATGTGCCAAGATTACCAGCCACATGTTGAACAAATTGGTAAATGGAGATATTGTCCACACAATGTCATTTCTCAGTCACCATCCCCAGAATAGTATTTGCATTATATTTCCAGGAATGGGAAATATGTTTGCACAGAGTACTTTCCCTCCCATCCCATACTCCTTATAACAGTTATGTTTTATGTTTATACTTGTGCTTTCATGTTTGGAAAAGGGCTTTCATAAAATCGTCTGTTTTAACTTCACAACAACCATTTGTAAGAGTTTACAGCAGGAGTTATCAGGCCCATCTAACAGGATCAAGTCAAGAAACACTCTGGAGTATTGGGGGAACCTTCAATGGAGGAGTAAGGAGTGGAAATCAACTTCCTCCCCACAAATATATCAAAAATACATCTACATGTGGAACAACTCCTACAGAAGACCTACTGAACGTTGGCAGAAGACCTCAGACTTCCCAAAAGCCATATGGCTGACAGGGTCTTGGTGCTCTGGCCAGGTGTCAGGCCTGAGCCTCTGGGATGGGAGAGCCGACTTCAGGACATTGGACCACCAGAAACCTCCCAGACCCACATAATATCAATCAGTGTGAGCTATCCCAGAGATCTCCATTTTGACACTAAGACCCAGCTCCACTCAATGACCAGCAGCTCCAGTCCTGGACACCCCATGCCAAATAACTAGCAAGACAGGGAGAAAACCCCAACCATTAGCAGAGAGGCTGCCTAAAATCAAAATAAGTTCACAAACACCCCAAAACACACTACTGGACACAGTCCTGCCCACCAGAAGCCAAGACCCACCCTAACCCACCAGAACACAGGCACCGGTACCCTCCACCAGGAGGCCTACACAACCCACTGAACCAATCTTATACTCTGAGGGCAGACACCAAAAACAACAGGAACTATGAACCTGCTGCCTGTGAAAAGGACACCTCAAACACGGTTAGTTAAGCAAAATGAGAAGACAGAGAAATAGACAGCAGATGAAGGAGCAAGGTAAAACCCCACCAGACCAAACAAATGAAGAGGAAATAAGCAGTCTACCTGAAAAAGAATTCAGAATAATGATAGTAAAGATGATCCAAAATCTTGGAAATAGAAGGGAGAAAATACAAGAAAAGTTTAACAAGGACCTAGAAGAACTAAGAGCAAACAAACAATGATGAACAACAAAATGAACGAAATTAAAAATTCTCTAGAAGGAATCAATAGCAGAGAAACTGACGCAGAAGAACGGATAAGTGACCTGGAAGATAAAATAGTGGAAATAACTACCGCAGAGCAGAATAAAGAAAAAAGAATGAAAAGAATTGAGGACAGTCTCAGAGACCTCTGGGACAACATTAAACGCACCAACATTTGAATTATAGGGGTCCCAGCAGAAGAAGAGAAATATAGAGGGACTGAGAAAATATTTAAAGAGATTATAGTTGAAAACTTCCCTAATATGGGAAAGGAAATAGTCAATCAAGTTGAGGAAGCGCAGAGAGTCCCATACAGGATAAATCCAAGGAGAAACATGCCAAGACAAATATTAACCAAACTATCAAAAATTAAATACAAAGAAAAAATATTAAAAGCAGCAAGGGAAAAGCAACCAATAATACAAGGGAATCCACATAAGGTTACCAGCTGATCTTTCAGCAGAAACTCTGCAAGCCAGAAGGGAGTGGCAGGACATACTTAAAGTGATGAAAGGGAAAAACCTAAAACCAAAATTACTCTACCCAGCAAGGATCTCATTCAGATTTGATGGAGAAATTAAAACCTTTACAAACAAGCAAAAGCTAAGAAAATTCAGCACCACCAAACCAGCTTTACAACAAATGCTAAAGGAACTTCTCTAGGCAGGAAACACAAGAGAAGGAAAAGACCTACAGTAACAAACCCAAAACAATTAAGAAAATGGTAATAGGAACATACATATCAATAACTACTAAACGGATTAAATTCTCCAACCAAAAGTCATAGACTGGCTGAATGGATACAAAAATAAGACCTGTATATATGTCGTCTACAAGAGACCCACTTCAGACCTAGGGACAGATACAGACTGAAAGTGAGAGGATGGAAAATGATATCCCATGCAAATGGAAACCAAAAGAAAGCTGGAGTAGCAATACTCATATCAGACAAAATAAACTTTAAAATAGAGACTATTACAAGAGACAACGAAGGACACTACGTAATGACCAAGGGATCAATCTAAGAAGAAAATATAACAATTCTAAATACTTATGCACCCAACATAGGAGCACTTCAATACATAAGGCAAATGCTAACAGCCATAAAAGGGGAAATCGACAGTAACACAATAATAGTAGGAGACTTTAACACCTCACTTACACCAATGGACAGATCATCCAAAAAGAAAATAAATAAGGAAACACAAACTTGAAATGACACATTAAACAAGATCGACTTAATTGATATTTATAGGACATTCCATCCAAAAACAACAGAATACACTTTCTTCTCAAGTGCTCATGGAACATTCTCCAGGATAGATCATATCTTGGGTGACAAATCAAGCCTTGGTAAATTTAAGAAAATTGAAATTGTATCAAGGATATTTTCTGACCACAACGCTATGAGGCTAGATGTCAAGTACAGGAAAAAAAAAAAAAAAAAAAAACCTGTAAAAACTACAAACACATGGAGGCTAAACAATACACTACTAAATAACCAAGAGATCACTGAAGGAATCAAAGAGGAAATAAAAAAAAAAATACCTGGAAGCAAATGACAATGAAAACACAATGACACGAAACTAATAGAATGCAGCAAAAGCAGTTCTAAGAGGGAAGTTTATAGCAATACAATCCTACCTCAAGAAACAAAAGACATCTCAAATAAACAACCTAACCTTACACCTAAAGCAACTACAGAAAGAAGAACAAAAAATCCCCAAAGTTAGCAGAAGGAAAGAAATCTTAAAGATCAGATCAAAAATAAATGAAAAAGAAATGAAGGAAACAGTAGCCAATAAAACTAAAAGCTGGTTCTTTGAGAAGATAAAAAACATTGATAAACCATTAACTAGACTCATCAAGAAAAAAAAGGAGAAGGCTCAAATCAACAGAATTAGAAATGAAAAAGGAGAAGTAACAACTGACACTGCAGAAATACAAAGGATCATGAGAGATTACTACAAGCAACTCTACAACAAGGACTGAAATTGAAACTGTGATTAAAAATCTTCCAACAAACAAAAGCCCAGGACCAGATGGCTTCACAGGCGAATACTATCAAACATTTAGAGAAGAGATAACACCTATCCTTCCCAAACTCTTCCAAAATATAGCAGAGGGAGAAACACTCCCCAACTCGTTCTACGAGGCCACCATCACCCTGACAAAAAAACCAGACAAAGATGTCACTAAGAAAGAAAACTACAGGCCAATATCACTGATGAACATAGACGCAAAAATCCTCTACAAAATACTAGCAAACAGAATCCAACAGCACATTAAAAGGATCATACACCATGATCAATGGGGTTTATCCCAGGAGTGCAGGGATTCTTCAGTATATGCAAATCAATCAATGTGACACACCATATTCACAAACTGAAGGATAAAAACCATATGATTATCTCAACAGATGGAGAAAAAGCTTTCAAAAAATTCAACACCCATTTATGATAAAAACTCTCCAGAAAATAGGCATAGAGGGAACTTACCTCAACATAATAAAGGCTATGTATGACAAAAGCACAGCCAACATCATTCTCAATGGTGAAAAACTGAAACCATTTCCACTAAGATCAGGAACAAGACATGGTTGCCCACTGTCACCACTATTATTCAACATAGATTTGGAAGCTTTAGTCACCGCAATCAGAGAAGAAACAGAAATAAATTAAAGGAATCCAAATTGGAAAAGAAGAAGTAAAGCTGTCACTGTTTGCAGATGACATGATACTATACATAGAGAATCCTAAAGCCTCTACCAGAAAACTACTAGAGCTAATCAATGAACTTGGTAAAGTATCAGGATACAAAATTAATGTACAGAAATCTCTTACATTCTTATACACAAATGACAAAAAAATCTGAAAGAGAAATTAAGGAAACACTCCCATTTACCACCGCAACAAAAAGAATAAATTGCCTAGGAATAAACCTACCTAAGGAGACAAAAGATTGTATGTAGAAAACTATAAGACACTGATGAAAGAAATTAGAGATGATACAAATAGATGGAGAGATATACCATGTTCTTGGATTGGAAGAATCAACATTGTGAAAATGACTATATTACCCAAAGCAATCTACAGGTTCAATGCAATCCTTATCAAATTACCAATGGCATTTTTCACAGAACTAGAACAAAAAATTTCACAATTTGTATGGAAACACAAAAGACCCCAAAGAGCCAAAGCAATCTTGAGGAAGAAAAACGGAGCTGAAGGAATCAGGCTCCTGAACTTCAGACTATACTACAAAGCTACAGTAATCAAGACAGTACGGTACTGGCACAAAAACAGAAATATAGATCAATGGAACAAGATAGAAAGCCCAGAGATAAACCCACGCACATATGGTCACCTTATCTTTGATAAAGGAGGCAAGAATATACAATGGAGAAAAGACAGCCTCTTTAATGAGTGGTGCTGGGAAAACTGGACAGCTACATGTAAAAGAATGAAATTAGAACACTCCCTAACACCATACACAAAAATAAACTCAAAATGGATTAAAGACCTAAATGTAAGGCCAGACACTGTAAAACTTTTAGAGGAAAACATAGGCAGAACACTCTATGACATAAATCACAGCAAGATCCATTTTGACCCACCTCCTAGAGAAATGGAAATAAAAACAAAAATAAACAAATGGGACCTAATGAAACTTAAAAGCTTTTGCACAGCAAAGGAAAACATAAACAAGATGAAAAGACAACCCTCAGAATAGGAGAAAATATTTGCAAACAAAGCCACTGACAAAGGATTAATCTCCAAAATTTACAAGCAACTCATGCAGCTCAATATCAAAAACACAAAAAACCCAATCCAAAAATGGGCAGAAAACCTAAATAGACATTTCTCCAAAGAAGATATATAGATTGCCAACAAACACATGAAAGGATGTTCAACATCACTAATCATTAGAGAAATACAAATCAAAACTACAATGAGATATCATCTCACACTGGTCAGAATGGCCATTATCAAAAAATCTACAAACAATAAATGCTGGAGAGGGTGTGGAGAAAAGGGAACACTCTTGCACTGTTGGTGGGAATGTAAATTGATACAGCCACTAGGGAGAACAGTATGGAGGTACCTTAAAAAACTAAAAATAGAACTACCATATGACCCAGCAATCCCACTACTGGACATATACCTTGAGAAAACCATAATTCAAAGAGAGTCATGTACCAAAATGTTCATTGCAGCTCTATTTACAATAGCCAGGACATGGAAGCAACCTAAGTGTCCACTGACAGATGAATGGATAAATAAGATGTGGCACATATATACAATGGAATATTACTCAGCCATAAAAAGAAACGAAATGGAGTTATTTGTAGTGAGGTGGATGGAGTTAGAGTCTGTCATACAGAGTGAAGTAAGTCAGAAAGAGAAAAACAAATACAGTATGCTAACACATATATATGGAATCTAAGGGATAAAAAAAAAAAAGGTCATGAAGAACCTAGTGGCAGGACAGGAATAAAGACACAGACCTACTAGAGAATGGACTTGAGGATATGGGGAGGGGGAAGGGTAAGCTGTGACAAATTGAGAGAGTGGCATGGACATATATACACTACCAAACGTAAAATAGATAGCTAGTGGGAAGCAACCGCATAGTGCAGGGAGATCAGCTCTGTGCTTTGTGACCGCCTGGGAGGGTGGGATAGGGAGGGTGGGAGGGAGGGAGATGCAGGAGGGAGGAGATGTGGGAACATACGTATATGTATGACTGATTCATTTTGTTATAGAGCAGAAACTGGCACACCATTGTAAAGCAATGATACTCCAATAAATATGTTTAAAAAAAAAAAGGGGACTTGTTTAAACTGAAGAGAAAGAGCAAAGAACTATATAAAAACATAAATCTCACTAGTAAATATAAATATATAGTAAAGGTAATGGGTTAATCATTCATAAAGCTAGTATGATAGTTAAAAGACAAAAATAGTAAAAATAACTGTAACTAGTTAAGAGATACTCAAGATAAAAAGATAAAGGATGTAAAATGTGACGTCGAACACATAAAGTGTGATGGGAGGAATTAAATGTACAGTACTAGAATGCATTGTTATTATTAACATAAAATAGACTATTATTATGACTATAAGTAAGTTGTTATATGTAATCTTTATAGTAATCACAAAGCAAAAACCTATAGTAGATACTCAAAAGACAATAAGAAAGGAATCTATGCATACCAATAAAGAAAGTCATTAAAACACAAAGGAAGAGAGCAAGAAAAGAAGAAAGGAACAGAGAAGAACTACAAAATAGCCAGAAAACAACAAACAAAATGGCAATAAGTATATACCTGTCAATAATTACTTCAAATGAAAATGGACTAAATTCTCCAATCAAAAGACATAGAGTAACTGAGTGTATGAAAAACAAGACCTCGAAGAGGTCTGCTGCCTCGAAGAGACTCACTTCAGACATAAGGACACACATGGACTATAAGGGAGGGGATGGAAAAAGATACTACATGGTATCTACTGAGGTAGCTACACTTATATCAGACAAAATACACTTTAAAACAAAGACTGTAATCAGAGACAAAGAAGGGTATTACATAATGATAAAGGGATTGATCTAAAAAGAGGATATAACATTTTAAAATACTTATGCACTCAATATAGGAGCGCCAAAATATATAAAGCAAATATTAACAGAACCAAAGGGAGAAACATACAACAGTACAACAATAGTAGGGGACTTTAGTACCCCATTTACATCAATAGATAGATCATCCAGACAGAAAATCAATAAGAAAACTCCAGCCTCAAATGCCACATTAGAAGAGATGGACTTAACTGATATATACATAACATTCCATCCAAAAGTAACAATACACATTCTTCTCAAGTACACGTGGAACATTCTCCAGGATGGATCATATGTTAGGTCACAAAACATTGTCTCATCAAATTTAAGAAGACTGAAATCATATCAAGCATCTTTTCTAACAACTATAGTATGAAACTAGACATCAATTGCAATAAGAAAACTGGAAATTTCACAAATATGTGGAGATTAAACAACAAGCTAATGAACAACCAATGGGTCAACAAAGAAATCAAAAGTGAAATCAAAACTACCTTGAGGCAAATGAAGATAGAAATACAACATACCAAAACTTGTGGGAGGCAGCAAAAGCAGTTCTAAGAGGGAAGTTCATAGTGACAAATTCCCACCTCGAGAAACAAGAGAAGTCTCACATAAACAATCTAATTTTACATGTCAAGAACCATAAAAGAAGAAAGAAATGAAGCTCAAAGTTAGTAGAAGAAAAACTAATAAATGAAATAGAGATTAAAAAGACAATAGAAAAGATCAGTGAAACCAAGGGCTAGACCTTTGAAAAGATTTTTTAATGGCTAGATTCACAAAGAAAAAAGAGAGTACTCAAATAAATGAAATCAGAAATGAAAGAGGAGACATTACAACTGACACCACAGAAATATGAAGGATCATAAGAGACTACTATGTACAGACAACAACAAATTGAGCAACCTAGAAGAAATTAATAAATTCCTAGAAACACACAACCTTCCAAGACTGAATCATGAAGAAATAGAAAATCTGAACAGACTGATTACTAGTAAGGAGATTGAAACTGTAATTAAAACCTCCACAGTCCAGGACCAGACAGCTTCACTGGTGAATTCTAAAAAACATTCAAAAAAGATTTAACACGAATCCTTCTCAAACTCTTCCAAAAAAGTAAAAGAGAAGAGAACACTTCCTAACTCATTTCATGAGGCCAACATTACCCTGATACCAAAAGCAGACAAGGACACCACGAGGTAAAAAAATGACAGGCCAATATAACTCAGAAACATAGACGCAAAAATCCTCAGCAAAATATTAGCAAACCAAATTCAGGAATACATTAAAAGGATCATACACCATGATCCAGTGAGATGTATTCCAGGATGCAAGAATGATTCAACATCCACAAATCAATCAGTGTGATACACCACATTAACAAAATGAAGGATAAAAATAATATTATCATCTCAATTGATTCAGAAAAAGCATTTGACAAAATTCAACAACAATTTATGATAAAAACTCTCAACAAACTAGCTATAGAGGGAACATACCTCAACGTAACAAAGGCCATAGATGACAAATCCACAGCTAACGTCACACTCAATGGGGAAAAGCTGAAAGCTGAACAAGATGAGGATGCCCTCTCTCACCACTTTTATTCAACATAGTATTGTAAGTCCTAACCAGAGCATTTAGGCAAGAAAAGAAATAAAAGTCATCCAAATTGGAAAGGAAGAAGTAAAAGGGTCACTATTTTCAGGTGACATGATATTTTATATATAGAAAATCCTAAAGACTTCCCCCCAAAAAACTGTTAGAACTAACAAATGAATTCATTAAAGTTACAAGATACAAAATCAATATACAAAAACCTGCTGCGTTTCTATGCACTACTAACAAACTATCAGAAAGAGGAATTTTTTAAATAATCCATTTATAATTGCATCAAAAGGAATAAAATACCTAGGAATAAATGTAACCAAGGAGGTGAAAGACCTATACTCTGAAAACGGTAAAACGCTGATGAAAGAAACTAAAGAAGTCGCAAATAAATTGGAGGATATTCCATGTGCATGGATTGGAAAAATTAATATTGTTAAAATTTCTAGGGACTTCCCTGGTGGCGCAGTGGTTAAGAATCCACTTGCCAATGCAGGGGACATGGGTTCGAGCCCTGCTCCAGGAAGTTCCCACATGTTGCAGAGCAACTAAGCCCGTGTGCCACAACTACTGAGCCTACACTCTAGAGCCCATGAGCCACAACTACTGAGCCCATGCCACAACTACTGAAGCCCACGTACCTAGAGCCCATGTTCCACAACAAAGAGAAGCCACTGCAATGAGAAGCCTGTGCACCGCAACAAAAGAGTAGCCCCCGCTCGCCACAATTAGAGAAAGTCCATGCACAGCAACGAAGCCCCAATGCAGCCAAAAATAAATAATAAATAAATAAATAAATTTATTAAAATAATATTTCTATACTACCCAAAGCAATCTACAGATTCAGTGCAATCCCTGTCAAAACTCTAAAGGCATTTTTCACAGAAATAGAACGAACAGTCTAAAATGTGTATGAAACCATAAAAGATCTCAAATAGTCAAAGCAATCTTGAGAAAGAAGGACAAAGCTGAAGGCAACACCTCCCTGATTTCAAACTATATTACAAAACTATAGAAATCAAAAGAATATGATATTGGCATCAACTTTAGTGATGATTTTTTTGATTTCATACCAAAAGCAAAAACAACAAAAGCAAAAATTCAAGTGGGACTATATTACACTAAAATGCTTCTACACAGCAAAGGAAACCATTAATAAAACAACAAAGACAACCAAATGAATGGAAGAAAATATATACAAATCATATATCTGGTAAGTTAATATACAAAATATATAAAGAACTCACACAACTCAAAAGCAAACAAAAAAAAAATGATTAAAACATGGGTAGAGAATAGACATTTTTCCAAGAATACATACAGAAGACCAAAAGGTACATGAAAAAATACTCAGCATCACTAATCATCATGGAAATGCAAATCAAAACCTCACACTTTAGAATGACTATTACCATAAAGACAAGAAATAACAAGTGTTAGTGAGGATGTAGAGAAATGGGAAACTTTGTGCACTGTTGGTGGGAATGTGAACTGATGCAGTCAGTATGGAAAGAAGTATGAAGTTTCCTCAAAAATATAAAATAGAACTACCGTATGATTCAGAAATTCCATTTCTGGGTACAGTATTTATCTGAAGAAAATGACAACATTAACTCAAAAAGATATATGCACTCCCATTTTTGCTGCAGCATTATTTACAATAGCCAAGATTTAGAAAAAACCTAAGTGTCCACCGATGGATGAATGAATAAAGAAAATGTGATACACACACAAACACACACACACACAATGCAATATTACTCAGCCATAAAAAGAAACAAAATTGAGTTATTTGTAATGAGGTGGATGGACCTAGAGACTGTTTGTGTCATCTTTGATTTCTTTCATCAGCATCTTATAGTTTCTGGAGTACAGATCTTTTGCCTCCTTAGGTAGGTTTATACCCAGGTACTTTATTCTTTTTGATGTTATGGTAAAAGGGATTGTTTCCTTAATTCCTCTGTCTGATCTTTCATTGTTTCTGTATAGAAATGCAACAGATCCAAAAATAGGAACAGATTAATCACAAGTACTGAAATTGAAACTGTGATTTTAAAACTCCCAACAAACAAAAGTCCAGGACAAGATGCCATCACAGGTGAATTCTATCAAACATTTAGAGAAGAGTTAACTCCTATGCAAGGATTTTTCAATACCCACAAATCAATCAGTGTGATATATCATATTAAAAAACTGAAGAATAAAAACCATGTGATCATCTAGCAGAAAAAGCTTTTGACAAAATTCAACACCCAGTTATGATAAAAACTCTCCAGAAAGCGGGCATAGAGGGAACATACCTCAACATAATAAAGGCCATATATGACAAACCCACAGCTAACATCATTCTCAATGGTGAAAAACTGAAAGCATTTCCTGTAAGATCAGGAACAAGACAAGGATGTCCACTCCCACCACTTTTATTCAACATAGTTTTGGAAGTCCTAGCAAAGGTAATCGGAGAAGAAAAAGCAATAAAAGGAATCCAAATTGGAAAAGAAGAAATAAAACAGTTACTCTTTTCAGATGACATGATACTATATATAGAAAATCCTAAAGATGCTAACAGAAAACTACTAGAGCTCAACAATGAATTCGGTAAAGTTGCAGGATACAAAATTAATTCCCAGAAATCTGTTGCATTTCTATACACTAGTCTGTCTTGATATAACTGTAATCACAATACATATGACATTGTGATTTCCTCATTTATCCATGTTGTTATATCATCCACCACCAAAAACTAAGAAAAGGCAAAATATGTAACTCGTCATCTCTCCTCTTTAACATCCTATGCCCAACTTTTCTCCATAGGCAAACAGAGAGCAAAATGGCCTTGGAGTTGATGTCATATAAGATGAAGATATGAAGAAAGGCCTGGGTGACCCACCAAACATCTAATGCTATCTAATAAAACATTCTGAAATTACAGAAATGTTCTATGTCTGTAATGATCAATGTGGTAGCCATTAGCCATGTTGGCTCTAACACTTGAAATGTGGCTAATGCAAATGGGGAACTGAACTTTTAATTTTATTTACTTTTAATTAAATTTAAATAGCCACACGTGGCTAAGTGGCTACTGTATTGTACAGCACAGAAATGCTTAGGCTGAGCAGAGAGCTGGCTGGATTTCAGTAATAAATCCTAACACGGACAGGTTCCCATTCAGCCAAGGCCCTTGAGGCCCAGGATTCATTCCTAAGCAAGCATACTGGTCCTTTGTCAATTTTTTGGCTGCCTAGAGTTTATTCTCCTTCCCCAAAGCATCCTAATTTCCTTTGGTGAACTACTCCTTCGAACTACTCCTTCACACAGTCTCTATGAGGCAGTAAACCCAGGATCTTGTCTCCCACTAGAGAGAGTAAAAGGGCACACCTAGGGAATGGGCATGTGGTCCAATCCCACCTAATCGGATGGTTCCTCCTAGGACTTGGAATATTTAGAATCCAGACTAATGTAGGTTGTCCATTGCAGTGGCAGCAGCTCATCAGATGTTGCTGGCCACATGGCAAGGACTATGATTTCCACCTCTTGGACATCTCAAACACCCCCAGTCCTACTCATTACCAAACCTGGTTCTTCAACAGCCATCATACTTCCCATAAGTTCCTTTTTGCTTAAATTAGTCAGACACTGTTGTTTGCAAAGCAGGAGTCCTACCAAGTCATAAAGACAACCTAGCAGTGGGTCTGAGAGTCTTCCCTGTGTATCCTGAACCCAGTATGTGTTGCAATACGAGCAGCTTTGCTTCTGATATTCTGACACTTTGAAAACAAGTGCTGATTACCAACAGTGCAACCATGAAACGGCACTATGGGGAACACTTTTTAACATGTTTACCTAATTAGCCCATTATAAAGTGTAATGTAACTTCTTGCCTTATCCTGTCTTTAGTTTTATGAGAATCTTTAAGAGATGACAGAGTCAGAAGGGAAAAGGAAGAGGCATATCGTGCCCAACTCCATATGCTTCCCAAATAGCCCACAGCATCCTTGAATTTAACAAGGTGCACGAGAGGTGTCCCAGAGCTCAGCACAAGGTCTCGGCTGCTTTAACAGAACTGTGGGGAGAGACTCCCCCAAGCAATTTACATGCTCACAAAGATGATGTATAAACTCTAATCACTGCATGTTCCCTTCCAAAATAGCTTTGGAGAAATAAACACTGATGTAACAGTAGGGAAAATTAGGTTTCAATCTCAGATGTGTGTTTGAATAGCAAAATGACTCACTTCACTTAACCGTATAACCACTTGAGCTTCAGATGAAACTTCAGTTGTACAATGGGAATAACAACACTCATCAAGTCTACTCATGGGCCTACAGCATCGTGACAAGTCCATGAGATAATGGATGTGAAAGTGTTTATTATAGTCACCACTAATATGTATTGAGTGTTTACTACAGGCAAGACATTCTGGGGATGATTTCTCAATTGCATCATTAAAATGATCAAAAACTTTCATTCATTCTGTTTCAAATTTTAGAGACAACTTCCTAATCTTCAGAGAGGTCTTCCCTGATTCCCCCAAAATGGACATCTGCTACTTTCTCATAACATCTGTTCTTTCTCTTCCCAGCCCTCAAAACACAAAAAGTCATAACTTTTTTTAAAATTTTGACTTGTTTAATTCCTGTCTCCCCCATAAGACTATAAATTCCTTGAAGGCAGAGACCATGCCTGTTTTCTTACCCAAGTCCTTAAAGTAAAGCCTGCCACATAAATAGTACTCAATAAATACTGGAATGCCGACTGCCTGTCTTTTGGGTGAGACTATTTTCAGGGGGCCCGTCCCACAGCAGATGGACCATCTATGTTTCAGAAGAGAATTGCGAAGCTGGAGAATGCCTAAACTACTGCCTTTCATTCCAGATGACAGAGCCATGAAGACAATTCACTCGATTAACTGAAGACTACACTAGTGGGAGAATAAAATTCTTGCTTTTGGATTATGTTAATTACTACTAACACATCCCACTATTATATATCACAATATATAATGTCAGTCACCCTAGAATTAACATGAGGTATGGACAGCATAGGATTGTCCTTTCTTCATTCACTCCACATAGATTAATCAGGTTCCTAGTATGTGGCAGGCACTGTGTTGGTCCTTGAATAATATTTATAGGAAGAATGACTAAACCTTATTCTTAGAGTTTTGGACAATAATCTGAGCACCAACATTACATATCTCATACCATTCACTCCCCACTCCATTCTCACTCTCAGGTACCTGAGATGAGATGCAAAAAGTTTAACATCATTCTGCAGCAGGCTTACAGCCAAGATGAAGGAAAGTCTGCTCTGGCACAGGAGCTAGCAGGCTTGGGTTTGGTCCTGCCCCCAACACCGTCTCTCTGAGTGAGTTACCTGCTCAAGTCAGTTCTCCTCTCCTTGTCTCAAGTTCCTCAGCCAACAATGTAGAACTGGGACTAGATTTCTCTAAGGCTCTTCCAGCTTTAGCATCTATAGCCCTCCTTCTGTCCCCTACACTCAGCATTGCCAGTTTTCTTCAAGGCACCTGCCATACAGGAAAGCCTGATTTCCCACAAACAGTCAAGATGAGGTACAACATCAGCACCCCCCACCGGGCTGTTAACAACTGGTTGCCCAAGGGGAGAAGGATGATTAGTATAATAATTATTATTATAACAGAAAGATAAAAGATTTTGCCAAGCTGAAAAATTCGCATGGTATAATGTTAAATAAGAGTATAGGATATAAAATTATATCAATTCCATTACTACAAAACAGTAAAAATTATGAATAGGTGTATCAGCAAGGTGTGCCATAGTTACAAGCAGTCAGGCTGATTTAAACAGAAAAACAATTTAATAAGAATATTGGGAAATTCACAGAAATGTTCAGGGGTTTGGAGAGCTAAAACTGGAGGCAGCCTAAATGCTGCCCAAATCACACCACAGCACGGCTCTCCCTGCCCACTGACTCTGACCCCAGACATTGGACATTGTCACCATCACTGCTGCTGTCACTGCCCCTGGGAACCCATCTTGCTAAAGCGGCCAAAGCTTCCACAGAGAGGCTGCCCCCAGATCCACCTGGTGTGTGGGTGGGAGCATCTGACCAACAGAGCCCAAGACCCCCGGCTGTGCCCCTTCTGCAAGGCAGAAGCTGGTGTGTTCAGTCTCCACAGTGGCGTGCAGACCCTGTTGCATAAGGTGGGGGGAGCCCAGACAGTAGGAGGGAGCTCCAATGGCAGATGAGAATAACCAGTGTGAACTGCACAGACATATGGAGAAGGGCTAGTGGGCACGGGCTCAAATGGCTGCTTTCCTTGATTAGTTGATGGAAGTAGGGGAAATTTTTGTCTTATATTCCTGCTGTCATTTTAATATTATTTTTGCAAAACCACTTTAAAAATGGCTTTGAATTCGAGAAAAAAAATCAGAAGAAAATAACTAAAAAAATGAACTATGTGTTCCCTGCCCCTGAAGCTCAGTGTCTGGCCCATGGCGGGTGCCCTCAGAAATGCGGGCTGATTGCCTAGCGCAGACGTCATACTCAGAGGGCCAGAGGAGCTCAGAAACTTCGCCTGTTCAAAATCTTGTCAGAGTCTGGTAACAGAGTTGTGGAAACTGCAACAAAGAGTCAGAAAGGACAGGGAAGTGGGAAAACATGGCAAATACTTGATCCCTTGCTCTTAAATACAAGAAAGCTCACTGAAATGGGCCACTTTCTCTATCTCATCATGAAAGCAGCTGCAAACTAGCCTGAGAGGCATGTGGCAGCTCGCTCTGCGTGTTCTGAGTGGCCTCTCCTGGAGTGGGCAGTCATGTCCTGGAACACAGACACCAGCTCCATTGCGCCGGGCCAGCATTCTTGGGACTCGGGGCATAAACTCCATTAACTCTCTCTCCCGGCTTCGCATTGCCACACAGAGTTTCTGGTCAACCTCGCTGGAGTCCCAGCAAGCTAATGATGATTTTACCTCAGTGGCCTCCAAAGACAGCATTGCTGCTTCTCCCCATTTAGAACTGGTCATTAAAATCACCTGAAAAAGTGCTTTGTTAAGCATGCACATGGTGGGAAAACCTGAGACTTACCCCTAAACTCAGCTAGAATATATATTTGAGGAAATGTTTATTCTTTGAAACATAGGAGCATCTACCTGTGTCAGGCACTTTTATAGACGCGTAAGAGTCAGCTGTGACCAAGACATTCAAGAAACTCCAGGAGGCGGTGGCTTTGTCTGACTCTGAGATCAATGCAGAGAGGATGCCAACAGGCAGAGCTGAAGAAGTCAGCGGAGGTGGGCACTTTTACCCACCCTTTCCCTTGCCAGCAGCATAGAAAGGAGAGGCTGGGTAGAATTGTGAGGACAGGATGAATTTGCCTCAGGTCCCCTGACCACCTGAGCTGCTTTTCTAAAGAAACTGAGGCCTCTTTCTGTATTCAAGGCCACTATATCCTCCTATCCCTGTTCTACTGCAACCGGTATCAGCCCAGACTAGGGCAACACACGGATTCCAGAAGAACAGCTGCCAAAAGTCCCCCACTCGGTTTTGGAGAACAGCTCAGAAGAGCAGAGGTGATATTCCACAGGGCCTTGCGGGCTTCCAGGCCAGTCATCCATCGCCCTACCACCTCCAGGGACCTCCAGGGCTGAACAAAACCCATGTTTCATTAACATAAAGATTATTCATAGCTCCCTAATGCATCCTATAAGCCAGGAGAGACTCAGATTAAATCACAGAAAATGTGAGGACAGAGCCTACGGCTCAGCCGGCCAGTCTTGAGTAAGCAGCCCATGTGGGGAGGGATTGAAGTTTCCTGGTGCCAGCCAAGGTTTCACCACTCTTAACCAGGACTACTGAAATTCTACTGTTGCATTTCCTTTGTGTCTGATGTCCTAAGCCTTCCTTACTGAGCTGCAGTATCACTGGAGGGGCTGCAACATAGAAACATTGTGAGTATAACCTTACAGCCTGGAGATAAGGGAAGAGGATGGGCTTGGGAGCCTGAGATCGGGGCTCCATTCCTGATGCTCTCACAAGCTAACCGTGTGGCCTGGCCCTCTTTGGACCTTCATTTCCTCATCTATAAATGAAGGAAGGGGTGACTGTAATGGGCTGAAAAATTAAATACCTTCAGGGCCAGGCAAGTGATGTAAATGGCAAAGCTGACCTTTGAAACTGGCTAAATAGAGAGTGTGACCCCACCTAAAGGCACCTGAATTCTGCTTTCAGTTTGGACAGGCAAATAAAATGCTTCCATGGCTGACATTCAGCTGGCCGCCATCAGTTCCTAACCCCTGGACTAGAAATTTTCCACTTGTAACAATGCTTTTGATGGGAACCTTCCTCAAAACCCAGTACTTTCAACACTGATTTGATCTTGGCTGCCATAGACAGGGGCCTCCCACCACATTACAGAGAGCCCCACATGGGAGGAGGGGGCATTTACATGGCCGGCTAAGTATCCTAGAGTTTATGAGACCTGGCTTTTAGGCAACTAAACTGTAAACAAGTCCCAAGATTGCCAAAGCAATGTTCCCATCTTATATCACTCAAAGAGAAGCTGGGGACCCAATCAGGGAACTCAAAGAAGGAGCTTGGGGCAAAGAGTAAGAATGAACACAATTGGGATGCATCCCCTCCTCTCCAAGCCCTTATTCTGAAAGGCCTCTCCCCTCAATAATACTAGAAAATGTCTTAGGTCGAATTATGACTCCAGTTCCTCAAGCCATGGGTTTATTCTAAGATCAGCCTGACCCTTTCCATAAGTTCTTCTGTCACCAGAATAAAAGATTCTGTGTTTGGTCTGGGGCAGACTACCTAAGCAGAAGGACTGAGAAAGACTGAAGAGCTCTCCACTCACCTTGTGGGGGCTTCTGCAGAGACAGGAATGGTGGGCAACTCTCTCTTCCCAACCTCCCACTGTGGATTACTAAGTGGAATCACCCCTGGTTATCAGGAAGGCCTGGTGAAACACAGGTGTGCACTCACATGCATGCACGCACACGCATGCACACCCACAAACACACGGACACAGGCACAACCAAGGAGAAAGATAAGAGGCAGGGAATTTTCTGGTCACCCCATGGGTTAGCAGGAGACACTCTGAAGCAGGAAAGGAGGAGCTGTGTCCTGTAATACAGTAAGAAAGGAGAAAGGTGCTGGGTCTCCTAAAAGAAAGATAACATGTTGCGATAGCTACAGAGGGGGAATTAAAGTGTCCTTCTAGGAGTGTAGGAGACTGAGACCTCACAAGTGTATCACAAAAGACCTGAGAAATTTTCAGGGCTTTGGCCTGAGTTTGCTGGACAAGCTGGTCCGGTCTCCGGCCTCTCCAGCCTCCCCCTTCTTAAGTCTCACTGAGCAAGGAATGGAAGTCTGCTAATAGGATCCCTTCACCTATTTCCCTTGTTCCTGTGCTCTCAGGCCAGGGGTGATCAGCACCTCTGGGGCCAGCCCCACAGGTACATCCAACCTGTGACTTAACCCCCAGGCAGGTCTGCAGCTTTCCATGTAGACAACGTCACCTCCTCTCCACTCAAACACAGGGCACCAGGCTCCTAAGCTGGAGGTGCAGGGTGGGGAGTGCACATGCTTGGTCCATGTGGGCTCAGTCTCTCAGCAACTGCATCAGGGCATAGAGGAACTCTACCATTTCCCTGGGGCACACTTGATGATTTTTCACCACCCAGCATGCATTTGTCTTTCTTCCTGCAGGAATAAATTTCCTAGGACCGGCTGTCTCTCCATCACACTCCACTCATGCAATCTAGAAGGGCTCCACCCCAAGCTCTAAGGAGGCGCCTGGCCATCTGCATGTTGCATCCCACACAGCTCGAGGGCCTGGCTCAGGGAGAGGAGTGTGAGTGGACACCATCAGGGAATCTTGGGAATGGTGTGGTAGCAATCGGGGCTAGAGACGTTCTTTCTTTTCTCTTCTGGGGCTCAGAGCAAAATGGCAGTACTGAGACTAGAACCTACGGCTTCTGGCCACCATGAATCTGTTCACCTCAGCCTGGAAACCAGGAGTATGCCTGGAATCCCAGAACCGAACATCCAGGAGACAAAGACCAAGCCTTGGGAAGCCCAGGTTCTAGAGTGACTTTGGTAACTTATCTCTCAGCTTTCAGATCCGAGAGGAGACTGAGAATGCTGAGAGTAATACTCATTCACACCACACACATACACACACACACACACACACACACACACCACACACATATACACACACACACACCACACACATACACACACACACACCCCACACACATATACACACACACACCACACACATACACACACACACACCACACACACATACACACACACACACCACACACATACACACACACACCACACACATATACACACACACACCACACACATACACACACCACACACATATACACACACACACCACACACATACACACACACACCACACACATATACACACATACACACACACACCACACACAGACACACACACACACACACCACACATATACACACACACACCACACACATACACACACACACACCACACACATGTACACACACACACACCACACACATATACACACACACACCACACACATACACACACACACCACACACATACACACACATATGTACACACCCATACATCACACGTATACACATACACATGGGTACAAAGACACATACACGCACATATATATGTATACACGTACACACACATACAAACACCCCTACCATGGCTCCAATACTGGGAAACTGAAATTTCATATTTTATTTACAAATATAAGCTTCCTCAAAAAAAAGAAAGAAAGAAACACAAATACTTTATCGGTAAGAATTTAAAGTAGCACATTGCGGCTTCTAGCAGCAGAAGCAGGAACAATTAATCTGGTGGAGAGAGATGGGAAATGCAATGTAAAAGAACAGATTAATAGCACCTTTAAAAATTAGACACTTCACTTCCTGGAAGGAAAAAGGACATTTGAAATCTGACCTCATCCTGGCGTAAAGGGGCAGGAAAGCATTTTTGTCTCAAGTGACCTTAGATGTTTGTGGTGATGGTTGTCCCCCTCACCACCATTACGATCGGCTCTCATGGTGCTCTTTGGGGGCACAGATCACCAGGGTAGGCGTGGAGTGCTGCCATTAGTATACACAATCTCAGTCCTCTGCTGTTCCATAACACTTCAGTTTCTTTCACGTGGAGAGACTAGCGAAACTGTTGTGTTGCTGGTGCCTGTGATAATAAATATATTGGAGAGAAAGAAGAACTGGGGGAGGGGCCAATGAGGGCTCTACTGCTCTGAAATGTGTTTGTGGATTTATCTGAAAGCCTGGGTTCTGGAAGAATAGTGAAATGATTAGTGTCATGGCTTGAATTGGGTCCCCTCAAAAAGGTATGTTGAAGTCTCAACTCTAAATACCTCAGAACATGGTCTCATGTGGAAATAAGGTCATTGCAGATACAATTAGTGAAGATGAGGTCATACTGGAATAGGGTGGACCCCCAGTCCAATATGATTAGTGCCCTTACAAGAAGATGGCCATGTGAAAGCACAGACACAGGGAGAACACCAGGTGAGGATGAAGGCAGAGATCAGAGTTAGGCAGCTGTGAGCCAAGGAACACCAGTGATGCCAGTAAACCTCCAGAAGCTAGGAAGAGGCCAGGAAGGATTCTCCTACAGATCTCAAAGGGAGAATGGCCCTGCTAGCACCTCGATTTTGTACTAATAGCCTCCAGATAGTGAGACAATAAATTTCTGAATTTTGAAGCCATTCAGTCTGTGGTACATTGTTATGAAGCCCTTTGTAAACAAGGCTATCTTTTCACCTCTGACAAACTCCTCAATCCACCACCCAGGCCCTACCTCCACACTCACACCCTGCCCATGACGGCACAGAATGACTGGCCACAGGGACATGAGTAATGGTGCAAGTGAGTGAGATAAGCTCAAGCTGACCCTCCTGACTCCCAGAGGTGGTCTCCCAGGAAGACACTGTGGTGAGCCTGACAAGGGCCCCACCTCCAGTCCAGCTGGGTGGTCTCTGCAGCGGGGGGGGCAGGCTCTAAATCACTCAAAGCTGCTATAGCCAGTGAGCTCTGAAAGGCTGGCAGAGCCTGCAGGGAACAGGAACTGGAGGGCTGCATATGGCTTTGAGCCAGAATTGGACACCCCAGTGCCTCACTATGTGCCCAACTTGCAAATGAAGAGATCAAGGATGCCACCTAATCACCAGAAGGATTGGGGGTCCTGGGGCAGCAAAGCCCCAGCTGGAGATTCCCGCAATGGATGTGAGGGGAAGACTGGACCAGAGGCCCTAGGGGCTCATCCTTCTCTAAGACTCCCCAGTTCTCCTGCCAAGTGACAGCATTCTGTGCCTTAAAGTTCCTACAAAAGCACAGAAATACTGGTATCTTCTGAGGTGAAGGCAATTTTAAGTCACATCCCCAAACCCCTGGGAGGTCAGAATTCAATTCCATGTGGTTTATCAAATTATCACCTGTTATCACTGTCTGTCCCACAGTCTGGGCTGCTCCAAGAGGTAACCTGGCAGTAGGAGCCTTGATTCCAGCACTGGTTTATACACTCACACTCAGAGAACAAACACAAATCCCAATACTCATGCTCTCCACCATATGTGGACACTTGTCCACATACTCACACCTAGACACACACAACACCACAAACAGTCATACACAGGCTGACACTCACACTCTTCAACATGCAGAGCCACATACCTTCACATAGACACACACACAGGCACAACCACACACGCCTGGCACAAATTCACAGAGGAACGCACACTCACCCAGAGACATGAACACATGCACATCTATGGCTCTGCTCTCCAAAACACAGAGATAGACACTCTGCCTCTCTCTCAAACACACACACACACACACACACACACACACACACACACACACACGCTTACTCAGTAAATCTTTACAACAGAGCTGGGAGCTTTTCTCATTCAAGGTTCTCAGCCTCCAAACAAAATCAATTAATACCACTTAATAAATAGTTACAAATAAATCTTAGTGTAGACTTTTACTTGGTGTTGATTTTTTGAGAGAAGGAAAAATAGAATTCATTCTCCTCTGGCCACGCCATCCTCCCCAAGGCCAGGCAGGAGTCTTCCCGTCCTCTGAATCCTGTGGCACTTAATGCGGAGCTTACAAACTGGAAGCAGAAATCCAGGCCTGATCACAACAAATACGAAAGACAGAGATGGAGAGGGAAGCTGAAAGGTAAAGAGGAGAGGGGAGTGAGACCAAGACAGAGAATAAATGGGGATAAGAAAGCAGAGGAAGGGCAGGAGGGGGTAGGTCAAGGCACCCAGGAAATGGCAGAAAGACTGTGAGGAAGGAACAGGAAGCCTGGGAGAGTCCCAACACACTGTCACCCACAGGGGGAAACTGGCCCACGTGCACACACAGGTCACACATCAAGTCCAAAATGCAGAGAAAGAGAGACCGAGAGAGGTTGCCACAACAGCAGGTGGAGAGAAAGGAAAAGACAAATAACTTCCCTCCCAGAACCCAGATTGTTTTCCTGTGGTCATATTGCTCCCTTGTGGACTTTTCTGATAAAGTCATAAAGCCAGTTGCCTTTTCACTGCCAGAAGCATTAGTGCAAAACTTTACCCTGTGATACACATGAAAATCACCAATAACTTTTTTCTTTAGTTAAAGCATGCTTAAAGGAACTAAAACAGGTTAAAGTTTCAAAACATGGATGGTATAATGAGGTGAGGAATATTGGGATGGACCACTGGTAGAATCAATATCTTATTTCTTGGGGGAGAAGAGGAAAGAGAACATAAAGCAAATACTCCACAAAAGACCCAGAATTGCCAAAGCAATCCTGAGGAAGAAGAATAAAGCTGGAGGCACAACCCTCCCAGACTTCAGAGTACACAGCAAAGCTACAGTAATCAAAACAGTGTGGTCCTGGCACAAAAGCAGACATACAGATCAAGGAACAGAATAGAGAGCCCAGAAATAAACCCACCCACCCAGGTCAATTAATCTTCAACCAAGGGGGCAAGAATACAGTGGAGAACAGACAATCTCTTTAGCAAGTTGTGTTGGGAAAGCTGGACAGCCATATGTAAATCAATGAAATTAGAACACTCCCTCACCCCATGCACAAAAATAAATTCAAAATGTCTTAAAGACTTAAATATAAGACAAGACACCATAAAACTCCTAGGAGAGAACATAGATGAAAGATTCTTTGACATAAATTGTAGCAATATTTTCTCATATCAGTCTCCCAAGGCAAAAGATATAAAAGCAAAAATAAACAAATGGGACCTAATCAAACTTACAAGCTTTTGCACATCAAGGGAACTCATAAACAAAATAAAAAGACAACCTATGCAATGGGAGAAATAGTTTGCAAATGATGAGACTGACAAGGGCTTAATTTCTTAAATACACAAACAGCTCATATAACTCAATATCAAAAAAACAAACAACTCAGTCAAAAAATGGGCAGAAGACCTAAATAGACATTTCTCCAAAGAAGACATACAGATGGCCAAGAGGCATGTGAAAGGATGCTCAACATCGCTACGTATTAGAGAAATGCAAATCAAAACTACAATGAGGTATCACCTCACACTGGTCAAAATGGCCATCATTAAAAAGTAGTAAGTGCTGGAGAGTGTGGAGAAAAGGGAACCCTCCTACACTGCTGGTGGGAATGTAAATTGTTGCAGCCACTATGGAGAACAATATGGAGGTTCCTTAAAAAACTAAAGATAGAGTTACCATATGATCCAGCAATCCCACTCCTGGGGATATATACAGAAAAAATAAAATCTCTAATTCTAAAATATGTTCCGTAAGATGTTATGGAACAACCCAAATAAATTTTGGTCAACCCAATACACAAATCCCAATGTTCATAGCAGCACTTTTTTTTCTTTTTTCATGTTTTTTTTTAACTTTTTATTTTATATTGAAGTAGAGTTGATTAACGATGTTGTGTTAGTTTCAGGTGTACAACAAAGTGATTCAATTATACATTTACATGTATCTATTCTTTTTCAAATTCGTTTCCCAATTAGGTTATTACAGAATATTGAGCAGAGTTCCCTGTGCTATACAGTAGGTCCTTGTTGGCTATCCATTTTAAATATAGCAGTGTGTACATGTCAATCCTAAACTCCCTAACTATCCCTCCCTCCCACCCTTCCCCCTGGTAACCATAAGTTCATTCTCTAAGTCTGTGAGTCTGATTCTGTGTTGTAAATAAGCTCATTTGTATCACTTTTTTAGATTCCGCATATAAGCAATATCATATGATATTTGTCTTTCTCTGTCTGATTTACTTCACCCAGTAACAATCTCTAGGTCCATCCTTGTTGCTGAAAATGGCATTATTTCATTCTTTTTATTGGCTGAGTAATATTCCATTGTGTATATGTACCACATCTTCTTTATCCATTCTTCTGTTGATGGACATTTAGGTTGATTCCATGTACTGACTACTGTAAACAGTGCTGCAATGAACATTGGGGTGCATGTATCCTTTGGAACCATGTTTTTCTCCAGATATATGCCCAGGAGTGAGATTGCAGGATCATATGGTAGCTCTATTTTTTAGTTTCATAAGGAAACTCCATATTGTTCTCCATAGTGACTGCACCAATTTACATTTCCACCAACAGTTTAGGAGGGTTCCCTTCTCTATACCCTCTCCCGAATTTATTGTTTGTGGATTTTTTGATGATAGCTGTTCTGACTGTGTGAGGTGATATCTCATTGTAGTTTTGATTTGCATTTCTCTAATAATTAGTGATGTTGAGCATCTTTTCAGGTGCCTCTTGGCCATCTGTATTTCTTCTTCGGAGAAATGTCTATTTAGGTCTTCTGGCAATTTTTTGATTGGGTTGTTTGTTTTGATGATATTAAGCCACATGAGCTGTTTGGACACTAATCCCTTGTCGGTCACATCATTTGCAAATATTTTCTCCCATTCTGAGGGTTGTCTTTTCATTTTCTTTATGCATTCCTTCGCTGTGCAAAAGCTTTTGAGTTTAATTAGGTCCCATTTGTTTATTTTTGTCTTTATTTCCATTACTCTAGGAGATGGATCAAAAAAGATATTACTGTGATTTATGTCAGAGAGGTTTCTGCCTATGTTTTCCTCTAAGATGTTTATAGTGTCAGTTCTCACATTTAGGTCTTTAATCCATTTTGAGTTTATTTTTGTGTATGGTGTTAAAGAATGTTCCAATTTCATTTTTTATATGTAGCTGTCCAGTTTTCCCAGCACCACTTATTTAAGAAACTGTCTTTTTACCAATGTATAGTCTTGCCTCCTTTGTTGTAGATTAATTGACCATAGGTGCGTGGGTTTATTTCTGGGCTTTCTGTCCTGCCCATTGATCTATATTTCTATTTTTGTGCCAGTACCATACTCTTTTGATGCCTATAGCTTTGTATTATAGTCTGAAGTCAAGGATCCTGATTCCTCCAGCTCCATTCTTCTTTCTCAAGATTGCTTTGGCTAATTGGGGGTCTTTTGTGTCTCCATACAAATTTTAAGATTTTTTGTTCTAGTTCTGTGAAAAGTGCCATTGGTAATTTGATAGGTATTGCATTGACTCAAGATTGCCTTGAGTAGTATAGTCATTTTGACAGTATTGATTCTTCCAATCCAAGAACATGGTGTATCTTTCCATTTGTTTGTGTCATCTTTGATTTCTTTCATCAGCATCTTAGAGTTTTCAGAGTACAGGTCTTTTGTCTCCTTAGGTAGGTTTATTCCCAGGTATTGTATTCTTTTTGATGCAGTGGTAAATGGGATTGTTTCCTTCATTTCTCTTTCTGACCTTTCATTTCTAGTGTATAGAAATGCAACAGATACCTGTGCTTTAATTTTGTAACCTGCAACTTTACCAAATTCATTAATGAGCTCTAGTAGTTTTCTGGTAGCATCTTTAGGATTTTCTTTGCATAGTGTCATGTCATCTGCAAGAAGTGAAAGTTTAACTTCTCTTCCCATTTGGATTCCTTTTATTTATTTTTCTTCTCTGATTGCTGTAACTAGGACTTCCAAAACTATGTTGAATAAAAGTGGCAAGAGTGGACATCCTTGTCTTGTCCCTGATCTTAGAGGAAATGCTTTTAGCTTCTCACCATTGAGTATAATGTTAGCTGTAGGTTTGTCATATATGAGCTTTATTATGTTGAGGTATGTTCCCTCTATGGCCACTTTCTGGAGAGCTTTTATCATAAATCGGTATTGAATTTTGTGAAAAGCTTTTTCTGCATGTATTGAGATGATCTCGTAATTTTTATACTTCAGTTTGTTAATGTGGTGTATCACACTGATTGATTTGCAGATATTGAAAAATCCTTGCATCCCTGGGATAAATCTCACCTGCTCATGGTGTATGATCCTTTTAATATATTGTTGGATTCAGATTGCTAGGATTTTGTTGAAGATTTTTGCATCTATGTTCAACAGTGATACTGGCCTGTAATTTTCTTTTTTTGTGGTGGTGTCTTTGTCTGGTTCTGGTATCAGGGTGATGGTGGCCTCATAGAATGAGTTTGGGAGTGTTCCTTCCTCTGCAATTTTTTGGAACAGTTTCAGAAGAATAGGTGTTAGCTCTTCTCTAAATATTTGATAGAATTCACCTGTGAAGCCATCTGGTCCTGGACTTTTGTTTGTTGGGAGTTTTTTAATCACAGTTTCAATTTCATTACTTGTGATTGGTCTGTTCATATTTTCTATTTCTTCTTGGTTCAGTCTTGGGAGATTGTACCCTTCTAAGAATTTGTCCATTTCTTCCAGGTAATCCATTTTATTGGCATACAGTTGCTTGTAGTAATCTCTTATGTTCCTTTGTATTTCTGTGGTGTCCATTGTAACTTCTCCTTTTTCATTTCTAATTTTATTGATTTAAGTCCTCTCCCTTTTTTTCTTGATGAGTCTGGCTAAAGGTTTATCAATTTTGTTTATCTTCTCAAAGAACCAGCTTTTAGTTTCATTGATCTTTGCTATTTTTTTCTTTGTCTCTGTTTCATTTATTTCTGCCCTGATTTTCATGATCTCTTTCCTTCTACTAACTTTAGGTTTTGTTTGTTCTTCTTTCTCTAGTTACTTTAGGTGTAAGGTTAGGTTTTTTATTTGAGATTTTTCTTGTTTCCTGAGGTAAGATTGTATTGCTATAAACTTCCCACTTAGAACTGCTTTTGCTGTGTCTCATAGGTTTTGAGTTGTCATGTTTTTGTTGTCATTTTTCTCTAGGTATTTTTTTATTTCCTCTTTGATTTCTTCAATGATCCATTGGTTGCTTAGTAGCATATTGTTTAGGCTCCACGTGTTTGTGTTTTTTACAGTTTTTTTCTTGTAGTTGATTTCTAATCTCATGGTGTTGTGGTTGGAAAAAATGCTTGATATACTTGATATAGTTTAATTAAAAATTGAAATTATATCAAGCGTATCAAGCATGTGGTCAGTCTTGGAGAATGTCCTATGTGCACATGAGAAGAATGTGTATTCTGCTGCTTTTGGATGGAATGCTCTATAAATATGAATTAAGTCCATCTGGTCTAACGTGTCATTTATGGCCTGTGTTTCCTTATTGATTTTCTGTCTGGGTGATCTTTTCCTTGATGAAAGTGGGTGTTAAAGTCCCCTACTATTAGTGTGTTACTGTCAGTTTCTCCCTTTATGGCTGCTAGTATTTGCCTTATATATTGAGGTGCTCCTATGTTGGGTACATATATATTTACAATTTTTATATCTTCTTCTTGGATTGATCCCTTGATCATTACGTAGTGTCCTTCTTTGTCTCTTGTAATAGTCTTTATTTTAAAGTCTATTTTATCTGATGTGAGTATTGCTACTCCAGGTTTCTACTGATCTCCATTTGCATAGAATACCTTCTTCCATCCCCTCACTTTCAGTCTGTATGTGTCCCTAGGTCTGAACTGGGTCTCTTGTAGCATATATATTGGTCTTGTTTTTGTATCCATTCAGCCAGTCTATGTCTTTTGGTTGGAGCATTTAATCCATTTAATTATCAACATATAAGTTCTTATTGCCATTTTCTTAATTGTTTTGGGTTTGTTTTTGTAGGCCTTTTCTCTTCCCTTCCTCTCTTGTTCTCTTCTCCTGTGGTTTGATGACCATCTTTAGTTTTGTGTTTGGTTTATTTTGTCTTCTTCTTCTTCTTCTCTTTCATCTTCTCCTTCTTCTCCTCCTTCTTCTCCTCCTTCTTCTTCTTTCTCCTTCTTCTCCTTCTCCTTCTCCTTCTCCTTCTTCTCCTTCTCCTTCTCCTTCTCCTTCACCTTCTCCTTCTCCTTCTCCTTCTCCTTCTTCTTCTTCTTCCTGTGTGTGTGTGTATCTATTGTAGTTTTGGGGTTTGCTGTTCCTATGAGGTTTTGATAGAGCAGTCTATATATGTACAAGGCTGTTTTAAGTTGCTGGTCTCTTTCCTGCCTAGAGAAGTTCCTTTAGCATTTGTTGCAAAGCTGGTCTGGTGGTACTGAACTCTCTTAGCTTTTGCTTGTCTGTGAAGCTTTTGATTTCTCCATCAAATCTGAATGAGAGGGACTTCCCTGGTGGTCCAGTGGTTAAGACTTTGCCTTCCAGTGCAGGAGGTGAGGGTGTGATCCCTGGTCAGGGAGCTAAGATCCCACATGCCTTGCAGCCAAAAAACCAAAACATAAAAACAGAAGCAATATTGTGACAGATTCAATAAAGACTTTAAAAATGGTCCTCATCAAAAAAAAAAAAAATCTAAAATCTAAATGAGAGCTCTCCTGATACAATATTCTTGGTTTTAGGTTCTTCCCTTTCATCACTTGAAATATAACATGCCACTCTCTTCTGGCCTGCAGAGTTTCTGCTGAAAAATCAGCTGATAACCTTATGGGAGTTCCCTTGTATGTTATTTGTCATTTTTCCCTTGCTGCTTTTATTATTCTTTGTCTTTAATTTTTGTCAGTTTGATTACTATGTGTCTCAGCATGTTCCTCCTTGGGTTTATCCTGCCTGGGACTCTCTGTGCTTCCTGGAATTGGATAACTGTTTCTTTTCCCATGCTAGGGAAGTTTTCAGCAATTATCTCTTCAAATATTTTCTCAGGTCCTTTCTCTCTCTCTTCTCCTTCTGGGACCCCTATAATGCAAATGTTGGTGCTTTAATGTTGTACCAGAGGTCTCTTAGACCGTCTTCATTTCTTTTCATTCTTTTTTCTGTATTCTGTTCTGTGGGAGTGATTTCCACCATTCTGTCTTCCAGGTCACTTATCCATTCTTCTGCCTCAGTTATTCTGCTACTGATTCCTTCTAGTGTATTTTTCATTTCAGTTTTTGTATTGTTCATCTCTGTTTGTTTGTTCTTTAGTTCTTCTAGGTCTTTGTTAAACATTTCTTGTATCTTCTCAATCCTTTTCTATATTCTTTTTACAAGATCTTGGATCATCTTTGCTACCATTATTCTGAATTCTTTTTCCAGAAGGTTGCCTATCTCCACCTCACTAAGTTGTTTTTCTGGGGTTTTAACTTGTTCCTTCTTCTGGGACATGTATCTTTGCCATTTCATTTTGTCTAATTTTCTGTGATTGTGTATTCCATTCCACAGGCTGCAGGACTGTAGTTCTTGCTTCTGCTGTCTGACATCTGGTGGATTAGGCTATCTAAGAGGCTTGCGCAAGCTTCCTAATGGTAGGGACTGGTGGTAGGTGGAGGTGGGTCTTGTCCCTCTGGTGGGCAGGGCCACACTCAGTAAAACTTTAATCCATTTGTCTGTTGATGGTTGGTTTTTTGGCCTGAGGTGACCCAGCATTGGAGCCTATAGGCGGTTTGGGGGGGCTAATGGTGGCCTCCAGGAGGACTCATTCCAATGGGTACTTCCCAGAACTGCTGCTGTCAGTGTCCTTGTCCCAGCAGTGAGCCCCAGCTGCCCCCCACCTCCACAGAAGACCCTTCAATACTAGCAGGTAGGTCTGGTCCAGTCTCTTATGGGGTCACTTCTTTATTCCCCTGGGTCCTGGTGCACACAAGACTTTGTGTGCAGCCTCCAAGAGTAGAGTCTCTGTTTCCCCCAGGCCTGTGGAAGTCCTGCAATCAAGCCCCACTAGCCCTCAAAGCTAGATTCTCTGGGGACTCCTCCTCCCATTGCTGGACCACCAGGTTGGGAAGCCTGACGTGGGGCTCAGAACTTTCACTTCTATGAGATAACTTCTGTGGTATAATTGTTTTCCAGTTTGTGGGTCACCCACCCAGCAGGTATGGGATTTGAGTACATCGTGACTGAACCCCTCCTATCATCTCACTGGGGCCTCCTCTTTGTCTTTGGATGTAAGGTATCCTTTTTTGGTAGGTTCCAGCATTTTTTTGTTGATGGTTGTTCAGCAGTTACTTGTGTTTTTTGTGATTTTGTAAGAAGGGTGTGAGCTCACATCCTTCTACTCCACCATCTTGAGCTAATCTAGACCATAGCAGCACTCTTTAAAATAGCCAAGACACGGAAACAACCTAAATGTCCATCGACAGATTAATGGATAAAGAAGATGTGATATATACATACATATATATATATATATATATATATATATATATACACACACACACACACACACATATATATATGTACACATACACACACACACACACACAATGGAATATTACTCAGACACAAAAAAGAATGAAATATTGACATTTGCAGCAATATGGATGTACCTAGAGATTATCATATTAAGTAAGTCAGAGAAAGACAAATATATGATATCACTTATATGTGGAATCTAAAAAATAATGCAAATGAACTTATTTACAAAACAGAAACAGACTCACAGGCATAGAAAACTTATGGTTACCAAAGGGGAAATCAGGGGGAGGGATAAATTAGGAGTATGGGATTAACAGATACACACTATTATCTATAAAATAGATAAACAACAAGGACCTACTGTATAACACAGGGAACTATACTCAATATCTCGTAATAACCTATAATGGAAAAGAATCTGAAAAAGAATATATATACATACACATATAGATATATATATAACTGAATCACTTTGCTGTACACCTGAAACTAACCCAATATTGTAAATCATCTATACTTCAATTTTAAAAAAAGGAAAAAAAAATTTTAAAGAAATAAATCTAAACTTGGTAGGTAATCAAAAATTTTTTAAATAAACAAAAATAAAATAAAGCAAAATCTAACATCTGTAAAATCGGAATGTTTGGTACACAGGGATCTGCTATATTTAGAATATATTATATCATACTGTATTATATTATGTATATTTCTTATAATATTTTGTAATTAAAAATAAAATTAAAGATAAAATTACAATGTTAAAGGGAAAGAAGAACTCTGTGATTAATCCCACTAAAGAGAAAAAATTTTTTGAAAAATAAATAGCCCATAATTTTTCACCCCTTTAGTGACAGACTGTATTGTTCCCAATTCTTTATCTTTCACTGTATTCAAGGAATATGGTGACTTTTCAGTTCTTCCCACTAGAAGCAGAGTGTCCTTCTTTTCCCCTTGACTTTGGACTTGGCCATTGACTTGCCAATGGGACATTAGCAGTGTGACACAAGCAAGGACTTGTGACTTGAAACGTGTTGCATGGTTGGACTCTTATGTTTCTGATATCACCATGAGAACATTCCCCAGCTAGCCTGCTGGTTCAAGAAAGATGAGAACAAGGAACAGGCCTGGACCTAACCTGGCCCCAACTTGATTGGCCAATTCTCAGCCAACCTGCAGATAAGTGAGAATAAACGGTTGCTATTTTAAGTCACTGAGGGTTGGGGTGGTTGTCACACAGCATTACTGTGACAATAGCTGTTACTTCTTCCTTTCTTTCTTCCCTATTATCCCCACCTGTTCTACCCTTAGTCTAGAAAGCAGAACCAAGATGGGAAAAGGTAGATTCTTGATGAGATCTTGGAGCCCCCATGTCTGCCCTGCCTGAAGCAAACTCTCTCTCTAGACTTTACAGTTTTTGAGCCAAGGACCTGCCTTTTACCCCTGGATCTCTGTCCCGTTCAGCCAGCACAGGCTTGTCCCACACATCCTGGCAGCCCTGCACATAGGCAACTCTCCTCTCTTGGAATTCTCAGCCTTGAGCACCTCTGGATCAAAATTATCATGAGTCTGAACAGCCTCGAGAGGAAAACTGCTTCAGAGAGAACTGTTAACCATCTCCCAAAGATTGTATATGCCGTCACCCTAGCCAGGGAGCTGCAGGGAGTTTGTCTCTTCCTTTATCTCTTTCTACCATCCCCGCCTCACTAGTGCCTAGTAGAGAGTCTCACATACGACATATAATCAAAAAACAATTTGCTGATTGGCTGGGTTTCCTAGGTCTTTTGTTTTGTTTTGTTTTTGTAAATGAGGCAGACTCATGCTTGGAGGTGACCCATGATACCATAAAAATCCCCTAGCTGATATGCACTGCTAGTTAAGTCTCCTTTGTTGCCCCAGACCATGCCCCCTATACACACACACACACACACACACACACACACACACAAACAGAGACTGGCCTTTTTCTGAGGATCTCCTTTTCCTCTGTGTCAACAGTAACTGAGAGGTAGTACAGGAATTCCCACCCAAGAAGAATGAAGCAAACTAGCTAGCTCATAATTATCATTCTCCCTGTCCCTTTCCAAGACATTACTTAAATGTTTTAGTTGTTTTCTTCCAATACAGTTATTGCTGTTGTTGTCACCACAGTTCCACTTTGGAGTAGAGAATTATTTCAGGTGTAGCTCTCTTTTTAACTGTATCCCAGCAGGGACTACCTCATTGCCCCTTCCCCTGACATCATGGGACAGAGCAGGCCTGCCTTTGCTGGGCTGATGACTAAAATCTGGGCTTGTCTTTGGCCCCTGCGAGGTGAATAAGAACAAGACGCCTCTGCACCAGTCCGTCCTGCCCACTGCCCCCCACCCCAGGAGGCTCTGGTCCCTCAGGTACTACACCCAGTCTGTCTTCCTCCAGCCCAAGGACCCTGAGAAACTAATGCCCTGCCATGCCTTCCTTCGAGGAACAGTGAAGGAACCCAAAGCTCACTGCCCCTAGGACCACTGGTTCTGTTTTTGAATTGAGCAAGATGCAAATGACTCGTTCTTCTTCCACAATGTCAGGATTTCATGAGCACCTCATCCTTCACTGGCTTCTGTTCCAAGGGCTGCAGCAGTTCTGTCCAAGCTCTTCAGACCAGTGACTGTGCGTTAAAACTGAGCCATGTGAGGGCCAGTCCGGGGCTGGCTCTGAGGCAGGGACTGTGCCCTGAATGCCCCCAAGCTACATGGCAGGCCAAGCTCAGGGAAGACTCCTCCCAGGGGAAGCCATGTGGCCATGGTGACCTGCAAGAATGTTCTTAAAAATAAGAAGGAGGCAGAAAAACAAAAGGGGGAAGGGACATGCAGAGAAAAAAACAGGGAAAAAAAAAGAAACTTGAAATGCCAGTAAATAGTCCTTGAATAATTCAAGTTTCCAAACAAGTCATATATTCTTGACACGGTGTCTGAAAAACATTTTTTACATAAAAAGAAAAGGGCCCTTGAGCACGTATTTCTACCATAGGTTTCAGCCACAGTGCAAGATCTATTTAAGAGATAGGCAGCCACGGGAAGAATTTGAGTGCTCTCAATTTTGCAACAGGAATGATGAATGGAATCGGAAGTCATCTATCTAGCTTCTCCTTATTTACAACCCATGTATTCAACCCAAAGAAACAAAAAACAATTTATTTTACAAATCATTTAACTATCTTTAAGCAAAGAGGAGACTTTTCCTGCCCAAATCCTCTGGGCCTTCTTGATGAGAAATCTGAGCCCCAGAGTTTCTTGCTCCCAAGGTCTCTACTAAACTCAAGCATCAAATATTTACAGGACTGAGGACGAGGGCAAGTGAGTCATTTGACAGAGAAAAAAACCCCACAGAGTTCTTCATGACCTTTTTTTTTTTTTTCCTTAGATTCCATATATATGTGTTAGCATACTGTATTTGTTTTTCTCTTTCTGAGTTACTTCACTCTGTGGCAAGACAGGAATAAAGACACAGACCTACTAGAGGATGGGCTTGAGGATATGGAGAGGGGGAAGGGTAAGATGTGACAAAGTGAGAGAGTGGCATGGACATATATACACTACCAAACGTAAAATAGATAGCTAGTGGGAAGAAACCACATAGCACAGGGAGATCAGCTCTGTGCTTTGTGACCACCTAGAGGGGTGGGATAGGGAGGGTGGGAGGGAGGGAGATGCAAGAGGGAAGAGATATGGGAACATATGTATATGTATAACTGATTCACTTTGTTATAAAGCAGAAACTAACACACCATTGTAAAGCAATTACACTCCAATAAAGATGTTAAAAAACAAAACAAAACAAAAAACCCCACAGAGTTCTGAATGGAAATAAATAACACACCCATGGGAGTATCAATGGAGGAGGAAGTGGTTTGGGTAAGAGGTGCTGGGGACAAGGGCTTGGCCATCGGGATTGCCTGGCTACATGGTCCCTCAGAGCCTCAGCTTCCATACAAAATGAGGGGAATGGACTGTATTGCCAAGGACCACTATCATTTAAAACTGCATAATTTGTAAGGGAAACCACCTACATAGCCAATGACAGAAAAATGGTTAACTAAACACAGACGTTTAGACTCAAAGATGTAGTGGATAGCAACTGAAGTGCAGCCACTGTGGAAAACAGTATGAAGGTTTCTCAAAAACTAAAAACAAAACCATATGGCCCAGCAATTCCACTCCTGGGTATTTATCTGAAGAAAATGAAAACACTAATTTAAAAAGATACATACACCCCAATGTTCATAGCGGCTCTATTTACAAGATATGGAAGCAACCTAAGGGTCTATCAACAGATGAATGGATAAAGAAGATGTGGTATATATACACAATGGAATAGTACTCAGCCATAAAAAGAATGAAGTTTTGCCATTTGCAACAACCTGGATGGATTTGGAGGGTATTATGCTAGTGAAATAAGTCAGACAGAGATAGACAAATACCATATGATATCACCTATATGTGGAATCTAAAAAATAAAACTAATGAATATAACAAAAAAGAAGCAGACTCACAGATATAGAGAACAAACTAGTGGTTACCAGTGGGGAGAGGAAAGGGCAGAGGGGCAAGACTGGGGTAGGGGATTAAGAGGTACAAACCACCATGTATAAAATAAGCTACAAGGATATATTGTACAACACAGGGAACATAGCAATATTTTATAATAACCATAAATGGATTATAACCTTTAAAAATTGTGAATCACTATGTTGTACACCTGAAACATATAATACTGTACATCAACTATACCTCAATTTTTAAAAAGGAACAGAAAAGATGCGATGAAATTATGCTGTGATAAAAATAAAATCCAATGCTCCTGACTCCTCGTCCAGTGTTCTACGTGGATTTCTGCCTTAACAGAAGCTGTAGGTCACTGGCTGATGTAGGCAGATGTCCTTGGTATCACAGTCTCCTACAGTTGGGTCCCTTCCACCTGCCCTTTGGACATCATTATAGAGCCCATAAGGTTTCCAGGCATCCTGTCTATATAGGACATGTTCCGTATCTAATGATTTTCGTCCTGCATACTGTATTGACTTGGTCAAGATGCCCTGAACGTCTGCATTCAGCTTTATTATTTCAACAAATTACAAAAATTCATCAGCGAGAGCAATTTTTCAAATTTAACTGGGCATCCTATATTTTTATTTGCTACATCTGGCAGTTATTGCATTCTAATCACTCTGTTCATCTTCACAACAGGCCTGCAAGAGACTTGCAACTATTCTCATTTACCAGTGAGAAACCTGGGGATAGATAGAGTGAAGAACTTGCCCAAGACTGTGCAACAGAGAGTCCTGAGGTCAGCTTCAGAGCCACACAGCCGAGGGGCAGAGCCCTAACCAGGAGGCCACACTGACTCCTACATGGTGGTACTTAATCCAGGGGCAATGAATAAATGAGTGGAAATTTTGAAACTGGAGAAAAAGCAAGAACCACTTCTCTTAGCTTTGACTTAGTTCCTCTGCGGGCCCTGGAGCATGCAGAGCAGTTCCTAGTGCTGGAAGAGCTGAGCTGGCTGAGGGAAGTGATGGGAACGGGGCCAGGTGTGAAGCCCACTGGAGATAGGGGCGGGTGCAGGAAACCAGGTAAGAAGAAGTAAACCCACAAATCTCTGAGCCATAGGTGGGCACTAGGGGCGGGAGGAAAAGAGAAACCTTAGACTGCAGGGCTGGAAGGGACGCTGGTGGTAGAAGCCCTCCCGGGCAGGGCCTACCTCTCCACAAGGCACAGCACGCACAGGGCCTAAGGCCAGTGGACTTTTTACGCTTATAAGAATATTTTAATTTTCTTTTAAAATCAGAGGGAAAAAGTGAATGCAATAATAATAAATATATAATAATGATCCAGCCTAGATTATATACAGCTTTATCTGAATTCAGTCATAAAGTATAATTTGGAATATTTTTTATGGAGGAAGGGGCCCATGAAGGCCAAGTGTCTCAGGCCCACAAAAATCATTATGTGGCTCTGCCCCAGCATGGGGGGCATGTACACTCTCTCACACGCAGCTGGTGCCTGGGCGAGACCTCCTCACCTGGCATCTGGAGGGTGGGGTAATCACTGTTCTTCTGCACATGGTAAGGAGCACTCTGTGCTCATTTGTGCTTCCCCAGGGCTCCCCAGTTCGCCATCCAGCTCCCCTCCAAGCGGGAAGCAGCTTGCTCACCCTCCTTGGTGTGGTGCTGCCTTGAGAAGTAGCCAAAGGGTCAGGGGTAGGGGGAGAAAGAGGAGCAGGAGGAGGGAAGACAGTGCATAGGCTGTCAGAGGGGCGCAGGTCATGCTGGGGTGCAGGAATGCCGCAGGTTGGATGCCTCATCCCAGTCGGCAGGGACCAGCTGAGGGGAGCAACCTACCCCCTGCCATGGCCCCCACTCCCTCTCCAGCTGCCTGGGGTGACTGATGGACTGGAATGAAAGGAAAGTCAGCTCAGGAAGAATAAACACACGCTCACATGCACACACACACACACCACGCATACCTATGGACTCACACACACAACATACACATGCATGCATAGACACATGTGCACACAGGCACACATTTACATATACTACACATACACACAGACTGACATATACGCACACACACATATAAATACACGCAGGGGAAAGGATTGAAAACAATTATACATAGAAATAGATGAAAACTTGAACTGTCCTCCTTGGGGAGTGGCAATTTGTATAGGATTTTTTAGACTAAAATTCAAAGAAATTAATACTGAAATATCAGAGCACAAAAGCATCCCAGAGCTCATCTGGTCTGCCTTCGTCATTTTACAGACAAGTAAATGAGACTGGGAGATGAGAAGGTGTTAGTCCAAGGTCTCCCACTGTCAGCTGAAGGTACAATTTTTAATGGTGAAACTGCTGGCACTGATAATCAGGTAAGAGAAGTTTTTTTCAAACACAATGAATACAGCATATGTATATATATACCTCACTCAAAGCATGTGAGGGTCCCTTCCCTGCCCCTCACAGACCCCAGTTCACTGTTATTATAAAGTATACACCCAAACTACAAGGATGGAATCTTCCCAAGAATGCAAGGGAACATCAAAAAGGAGGCAAGTAGCTTTCACCCAAGGCTCTGAATAGAAAATAACAATTCTATTTCAAATTCATAGACTCCTAGAGGGGAGGTAATTGTAGCATTCAGAAAAGACATACAACATGTCTGTGATCTCTCAACCTGCTTACATGTGGGTGGACAGGATACCCCCTTCCTGATATAATTTTAGGGACACCAAGAGGATCCCCATGTTCCCCAAGGGTGCCTGAGCTCCCACCATCAGAGTTATTTATTTGGATTACTTTTCCTTCCTGGCAACTACGCTTTGCAGAGATCTTCCTTTAAAATGTAAAAATTTCTAAGGAGAACCCCCTGCAGTGCTGGGTAACCCCTTTCATACGGCATACAAATACATGCTGGGGACCAGGGTGGGGAAAGGGCCAAACCCCTAACCCTGCATCCTAGGAATGACTGAAAAAGTTCAGCAGGTTTACCCTGTAGAAGGCAAGCCTCAGAGTAGAAGAGAATCTAAAGCAGCATTTCTTAAACAAAAATATGCCCCACCACCACCACCCAGGCAAGGAGGGGTCATGTACCCAGAGAAGAGCTCCAGGTCTAAAAGAACAGCCTGTGATAAATGGTTCCGATTTCTGACTGTTACAAGAAGCAGATTTCAGGTCAGAGTAAGAACTTAACAGCTGATGGGTAGAAATGGCCAGAAAAGAAGCACTGTATTGGAGAAGGCCAAAGGAATTTGCCTACATGCTGGAATTAGAATAAAAAATATTCATTACAGGATTGGTCAAGATTTCATAAGGTGGTGATATGGGCTTGGGAATGGTCCCTATGTAGATACTAGAAATGGAGTCTTCCAAGTTTCCAAGAATGTTTGGGAGTCCATTCAAGGTGAATGTACTTGATTAAGGTGAGGTGTGGGGGAGGTGGAGGCAGGAAGTCTACATTCTTTCCACCTCAAGAACACAGCTGAAGTTCAACCCAGGGGAGCAAAGGATCAATAACCAAGTATAACTGGCCTCTCCCATGGCAGCCCCGTGCTAAGCTAATGACATGGTAGTGAAGAATGCCAGACACAGACGAAGTCAGCAGTAATTAGGGTAATACAGTCCTGAGAGCCCCATCTGTTAGCAGGGTTTAGGGTGGGGTCTGGGAAATCAGAAAGAACAAAGATCACCTGGGAAGGGTTTGGGAGTGAGTGAGAGGGATACAGGAGTCCCTTTGTCAAGTGCAAGTGTTCGTGAATCCACCTTTCCTCATCTGTCAATGAAACCTGGAATCAGGATAGGGGAATTGACAACATCAAGTTCTGTGCAGAGTAGAGTGTCATAGAAAGTTAAGCCAGATCATCATTTGATGAGCATACTGACCAGAGAATACAACCATCATAACTAACAATTACTGAGCACTTATTTTGTGGCAAGCATTATTCTAAAGACTTTTCATAGACCCTATAAGGTTGAAACTTTCATGATCTCCATCCTAGATATGAGGTTGTCCTAGGGCTCCCAGTTAGTAAGTGTGGAGTCAGGATGCAAACTCGGAGTGTCTGACCCAGAGCCCAGACCAGAGGGGTCTACCACTTACCTGAGCATCTGTGAGGCCTGCCTGGTGCTCAACATTTCACAAGGCTAAGTTTTTTTTTTGGCTGCATTGGGTCTTTGTTGCTACGTGCGGGCTTTCTCTAGTTGCGGCGAGTGGGGGCTACTCTTCGTCGGGGCTACTCTTTGTTGCAGTGCGCAGGCTTCTCTTGTTGTGAAGCACGGGCTCTAGGCGCACGGGCTCTAGGCGCATGGGCTTCAGTAGTTGTGGCTCGTGGGCTCTAGAGCACAGCTCAGTAGTTGTGGTGCACGGGTTTAGCTGCTCTGCGGCATGTGGGATCTTCCCAGACCAGAGATCGAACCCGTGCTCCCTGCATTGGCAGGTGGATTCTTAACCACTGCGCCACCAGGGAAGTCCCAAGGCTAAGCATTTTGACAGTGTTTGTCTGAGCCAGAGTTGAGATTCTGACAGGCCAGGAAGAATAGACAGGCCCTGTGAAGGCCTGCTATGAACTCAGCGCTGAACAACTGGCCACCTTCCCAGGATGCTCCCAGGCACGTTCCCTGATACACTAGGACCCAGGAGGCCTGTGGGAGTGACCTGAACCAAGTCATCACTGGAGTTCATAAACATGCAGACATAACAGAGAGACCAGGGCTCCCTAAATAGGTTGTCTCAAGAGTAGAGAGTGGAGCCCCTCAGGGAAGAAGGCAGCTATTCCCAAGACTTGACAGAGCAGTGGGGCCGGTAATGGTAAAGGCTATGTCTGGCCACTCTCTAACTCCATCCTCATCGCCTGCCTCGGATGCTTTGGGATAAAGAGGGCTGTCATACAAAGATCTGTCAATCACTGTCCACTGCAGAGTTAAGGGGACCATCTCCCCAAAAGGCAGACATGAGAATCAAGATGGCTGGAGGAGGCCATCAGAGGAGCAGGCAGTAGCCCATAGGCATGGGTCAGAGTGCTTTGCGAGCAGGTTGGCAGTTGCAGACAGCCACTCACCCTGGGCAGCAGAGTCATGAGGACAAGGGTGAGGCTGTGAGAGGGGGATTTCAGGACAGCCATGATTAGATTTGTGGACACTGCCCTCTCCCAGGATTCCTGTTGGGCATCCTGTTGGGCTGCCAGCTGGTGAAGAAATGGGTGGTGGAGAGAGTCAGGCTCTTGTAGTAAATTGTTTACATTTGCATTCATCATCAGTGAAATCTGAGACCACAAGTTCCACTGTCCTGGTCTACTTTAATCTTCCCAAACTCTATGAGCAGGTAGAATTTATAGTCTCAAGTTATAAATGAGGAAACTGAGGCACAAAATGGTAGGTTATGTCTCAAGATCACACAGCCACTAAATGGCAAGACCAGGAATCAAACACGGGCTGGTTTCACTCTAAACACCATGTTCTTCCTGACAAGTTGAGCTAGATGACCACTTAGGGAACTACTGCCTGGAGTGTATACATCCTAGAAAGTCGTTAAGACCATAGTATAATGATAACAACAACAATATAATAGAAAATACATGCGTTTCACAAGTACATGAAGAACATACATATATTCCTGTTATACAGATGAAAATGAGTACAGTAAACATTATTAATATTCGCTAATATCTGATTTTCCTCTACTTCCTGGTCCCTGAAGAATTGCAATCCCCAACTCCTTGAATTTAGGCACTGCCACATGGCTGGTTGTGATGAGTGAAAGAAGAGCAGAAGTGATTTATGTCACATCCAGATCAAAGCATTTAACTACACGTGCTTGGCTTGCCAACCCCCCTCTTCCCCTACTACACTGTGGCAAATCCTGGAGCTTTGTGCTGAGATGGCAGTAGTTTCTGTCCCTGGGTCCCTGATTGACAGCTTTATAGAACATTACCACATCCCCACCCCAGACCTACACTGGACTTACCCACACTTGAAAAATAAACCTATGTTGTTTTAAATGGAGATTGGGGCATTATTTATTATCTAGTCTATCCCCAACTGATACACTGAGACCCAGAAGGTTAAGTAACTTGCTGAAACCCACCCACCTATTAAGAGGTGAAGTTGCCGCTGGAACTCTCAGAATAAACAGTCTCATCAGGTCTTGCCTCCTGACCCAGCAGTATGAGTTTGATAGGGGCAGCAGATGTGAAAGTAAAGGGAAGGACTTCCCAAGGGAGAGGATCAGGTGAGTACACCAGCTCCAGACCAGCTGGGGACAAGGAGTGACAGTGAGAAATGAAGCAGTGTGGGCTGTGCACCAGGAGAAAGGGTTGATGCAGTGGCAATGTCCCTACCCAGGCTAGTTCAGTGGGAGAGTGACGCAAACCCAGGCTCGCCTAGACCATGAGTTAGGTAATCAGAGGTAGGGAGGGGACCTTTAGCAATGCAGTGGGAACCACTTGCCAAAGCTGGAGCACTGACTGCCAGACATCTTTGTGGCAGCATGGCCCAACAATGAGCCTGGGACACAGTGTCCTCCCAAGACAGGGCACACAGGGCTGCTTCTAAACATAACACATCACATGGTTTGCTTGGAGGGTGGGGCAGAGACTGGAGACAAAGGAAAAGCAGCTTTTCCCAGGAGACTAGGATGGCACATGCCTTGCTTCCTGCTGCCCCTTGTCCCATTAGCCACGTGCTTTCTAAAGGCCCTTGCTCTCCGGCCACACTGTGGGCTAGATCCAGGTTTCTGGGCAGAGGGAGGCTTTGGGAGGACACGAGGGAGAATGGCAAGGCAGACATTGGAAGGAGAAGAGCCCCACACTGGGTTCCTCATTTTCATAGGAAGCCATTTCTGATGCACCCTTCTAGTGGGAGAACATAAATCCTGACATCACTCGTCCTGTGCTCATCATAACCATCTCATGTCTATAAGGCCTTTGCCATTTACGAAGCTGTCTGAAGATTCTCTTATTGACATCTCCCAATAACTCAGTGATATCAGCCAGCTGAACAATGGCAGGGCCCCACTTTATAGATGAGGAAACAAATTCAGATGCAGGGCTGGTCCACAGCTGGTTAATAACAGTCACATCCGCACCCTATGTTTGGGTCCTGCCCCTGCCCTTCAGCCCAGCAGTCACTATTTTCTTGATCCTCAGAGCTGCTGGGCAGTGGGGACATGCAAGGAAAATTTCAGGCTGGGCTAGGCCTGTAACAACTGCTGCTGGCTCCCGTCAGTTTACCCTTTCTTTCCTGAGTCAGACGTGAGGCTTAGAGCGCAAGTCCCATGGGCAAGGGGGCAGGGGCACTTCCAAGTCACTCCATGGAGAAGGAGGCCACCCAGTCACTCAGCACAGACAGGGAAGGCAGCCCCACAGTGCCGTCCCCTCGAGCCTCAGGGGTAATAAGTCCACGTGATGGGGGGGTCAAAAATACAGTGGAGAATTGGCAGGAAGCTTCTGCAAGCACACAACTGGCTAGGCCGGGGCCTCTGTAAACAAAGCCTGAGACAGGAAACAGTCCTGTCCTATGATCCTTTATGAGGCACGGTCAAGGTCTGCAGAGCGCCCTGTGGAAGCAGGAAGGTGGCAGTGCCTGACCTCCTCACACCCACCTACTGCCCATCACACCACCTTATGAGTTTCCTGTCATACTCTCCACAGCCAGCAAGACCGCAATGCCCAGGGCTTTTAAGAGGTACCTCTGGGACACTGGAATGAGCAGTTCATTTGTAAACATGGGAGCGGTTGGCCCAGAGGTAACACCCACCATCCAGATACACAAACTGAGGCAAAGGGCCCTTCAGAGCAGGAAAGAGAGCTTCTCATCCTGTCACCTCCAAATAGTCTTCTTGGATTTTCCAGGAAAAGGGAGACCCTCCTGAGCTTTCCCCCAGAAACACTTATTTTCTGGCCTAGACATTTGTCATGCTGGATGCCCCTTACCTCCCTGCTTGGCTTTATAAAGTAATGGCTGTTTCCAGTTTCACATAGTGAGTGGGGTCAGGAACTATAGCCTGCTCACCTACAGGCACAAAATAAATAGCTAATAAACAAATAAACAGACAACCATTGACAGGAAGACACTGGAACTCACCAAAAAAGATACCCCACATCCAAAGACAAAGGAGAAGCCACAATGAGATGGTAGGAGGGGTGCAATCACAATAAAATCAAATCCCATAACTTCTGGCTGGGTGACTCACAAACTGGAGAACACATATACCACAGAAATCCACCCAGTGGAGTGAAGGTTCTGAGCCCCACGTCAGGTTTCCCAACCTGGGGGTCCGGCAACGGGAGGAGGAATTCATAGAGAATCAGACTTTGAAGCCTAGTGGGAATTGATTGCAGGACTTCGACAGGACTGGGGGAAACAGAGATCCCACTCTTAGAGGGCGCACACAAAAGAGTGTGTGCATCGGGACCCAGGGGAAGGAGCAGTGACCCCGGGGGAGACAACCAGACCTACCTGCTAGTGTTGGAAGGTCTCATGCAGGGGCAGGCGGTGGCTCTGTTTCACCGTGGGGACAAGGACACTGGCAGCAGAAGTTCTGGGAGGTACTCCTTGCGTGAGCCCTCCCAGAGTCTGTTATTAGCCCCACCAAAGAGCCCAGGTAGGCTCCAGTGTTGGGTTGCCTCAGGCAAAACAACCAACAGGGAGGGAACCCAGCCCCACCCATCAACAGTCAAGTGGATTAAAGTTTTACTGAGCTCTGACCGCCACAGCAACAGTCAGCTCTACCCACCACCAGAGCCTCCCATCAAGCCTCTTAGATAGCCTCAACCACCAGAGGTCGAGAGCAGAAGCAAGAAAAACTACAATCCTGCAGCCTGTGGAAGAAAAACCACATTCACAGAAAGATAGACAAGATGAAAAGGCAGAGGGCTATATACCAGATGAAGGAAGAAGATAAAACCTCAGAAAAACAACTACAATAACAAACCCAAAACATTTAAGAAAATGGTAATAGGAACAAACATATCATTAATTACCTTAAACGTGAATGGATTAAATGCTCCAAACAAAAGACATAGGCTCGCTGAATGGATACAAAAACAAGACCCATATATATGCTGTCTACAAGAGACCCACTTCACACCTAGGGACACATACTGACTGAAAGTGAGGGGATGGAAAAAGATATTCCATGCAAATGGAAATCAAAAGAAAGCTGGAGTAGCTATACTCATATCAGATAAAATAGACTTTAAAATAAAGAACGTTACAAGAGACAAGGAAGGACACTACATAATGATCAAGGGATCAATCCAAGAAGAAGATATAACAATTATATATATATATACGCACCCAACATAAGCGCATCTCAATACATAAGGCAACTGCTAACAGCTATAAAAGAGGAAATCGAAAGTAACACAGTAATAGTGGGGGACTTTAACTCCTCACTTACACCAATGGACAGATCATCCAAAGAGAAAATTAATAAGGAAACACAAGCTTTAAAGGACACAATAGACTAGATAGATTTAATTGATATTTACAGGACTTTCCATCCAAAACCAGCAGATTACACTTTCTTCTCAAGTGCGCACGGAACATTCTCCAGGATAGATCACATCTTGGGTCACAAATCAAGCCTCAGTAAATTTAAGAAAATTGATATCATATCAAGCATGTTTTCTGACCACAACGCTATGAGATTAGAAATCAATTACAGGGAAAAAAATGCAAAAAACACAAATACATGGAGCCTAAACAATATGTTACTAAATAACCAAGAGATCACTGGAGAAATCAAAGAGGAAATCAAAAAATACCTAGAGACAAATGACAATGAAAACACGATGATCCAAAACCTATGGGATGCAGCAAAAGCAGTTCTCAGAGGAAAGTTTATAGCAATACAATCCTACCTCAAGAAGCAACAAACATCTCAAATAAACAACCTAACCTTACACCTAAAGGAACTAGATAAAGAATAACAAACAAAACCCAAAGTTAGTAGAAGAAAAGAAATCATAAAGATCAGAGCAGAAATAAATGAAATAGAAACAAAAGAAGACAACAGCAAAAATCAATAAAACTAAAAGCTGTTTCTTTGAGAAGATAAACAAAATTGATAAACCATTAGCCAGACTCATCAAGAAAAAGAGGGAGAGGACTCAAATCAATAAAATTAGAAATGAAAAAGGAGAAGTTACAACAGACACCATCAAAATACAAAGCATCCTAAGAGATTACTACAAGCAACTCTATGCCAATAAAATGGACAACCTGGAAGAAATGGACAGATTCTTAGAAAGGTATAACCTTCCAAGACTGAACCAGGAAGAAATAGAAAATATGAACAGACCAATCACAAGTAATGAAATTGAAACTGTGATTAAAAATCTTTCAACAAACAGAAGTCCAGGACCAGATGGATTCACAGGTGAATTCTATCAAACATTTAGAGAAGAGCTAACACCCGTCCTTCTCAAACTCTTCCAAAAAATTGCAGAGGAAAGAACACTCCCAAACTCATTCTATGAGGCCACCATCACCCTGATACCAAAACCAGATAAAGATACTACAAAAAAAGAAAATTACAGACCAATAGCACTCATGAATATAGATACAAAAATCCTCAACAAAATACTAGCAAACAGAATCCAACAACACATTAAAAGGGTCATATACCATGACCAAGTGGGATTTATCCCAGGGATGCAAGGATTCTTCAACATATGCAAATCAATCAATGTGCTACACCATATTAACAAATTGAAGAATAAAAACCATATGATCACCTCAATAGATGCAGAAAAGGCTTTCTACAAAATTCCACACTCATTTATGATAAAAACTCTCCAGAAAGTGGGTATAGAGGGAACCTACCTCAACATAATAAAGGCCATATATGACAAACCCACAGCAAACATCATTCTCAAGGGTGAAAAACTGAAAGCATTTCCTCTAAGATCGGGAAAAAGATAAGGATGTCCTCTCTCACCACTATTATTCAACATAGTTTTGGAAGTCCTAGCCACAGCAATCAGAGAAGAAAAAGAAATAAAAGGAACACAAGTTGGAAAAGAAGAAGTAAAACTGTCAGTGTTTGCAGATGACATGATACTATACATAGAGAATCCTAAAGATGCCACCAGAAAACTATTAGAGTGAATCAATGAATTTGATTCAGGATACAAATTTAATGCACAGAAGTCTCTTGCATTCCTATATACTACTGATGAAAAATCTGAAAGAGAAATTAAGGAAACACTCCCATTTACCATTGCAACATAAAGAATAAAATACCTAGGAATAAACCTACCTAGGGAGACAAAAGACCTGTATGCAGAAAACTATAAGACACTGATGAAAGAAATTAAAGATGATACCAACAGATGGAGAGATATACCATGTTCTTGGATTGGAAGAATCAATATTGCGAAAATGACTATATTACCCAAAGCAATCTACAGATTCAATGCAATCCCTATCAAATTACTGATGGCATTTTTTACAGAACTAGAACAAAAAAATCTTAAAATTTGTATGGAGACACAAAAGACTCTGAATAGCCAAAGCGGTCTCGAGGGAAAAAACAGAGCTGGAAGAATCAGACTCCCTGACTTCAGACTGTACTACAAAGCTACAGTAATCCAAACAATATGGTACTGGCACAAAAACAGAAATATAGATCAATGGAACAGGATAGAAAACCCAGAGATAAACCCATGAACCTATGGTCAACTAACCTATGACAAAGGAGGCAAGGATATACAATGGAGAAAAGATAGTCTCTTCAATAAGTGGTACTGGGAAAACTGGACAGCTACATGTAAAAGAACGAAATTAGGACACTCCCTAACACCATACACAAAAATAAACTCAAAATGGATTAGAGACCTAAATGTAAGTCCAGACACTGTAAAACTCTTAGAGGAAAACATAGGAAGAACACTCCTTGACATAAATCACAGCAAGATCTTTTTTGATCCACCTCCTAGAGTAATGGAAATAAAAACAAAAATAAACAAATGGGACCTAATGAAACTTAAAATCTTTTGCAAAGCAAAGGAAACTACAAACAAGACGAAAAGACAACCCTCAGAATGGGAGAAAATATTTGGAAACGAAACAACGGACAAAGGATTAATCTCCAAAATATATAAACAGCTCATTCAGCTCAATATTAAAGAAACAAACAACCCAATCCAAAAATGAGCAGAAGACCTAAATAAACATTTCTCCAAAGAACACATACAGATGGCCAAGAAGCATATGAAAAGCTGCTCAACGTCACTAATTATTAGAGAAATTTAAATCAAAACTACAATGAGGTATCACCTCACACCAGTTAGAATGGGCATCATCAGAAAATCTACAAACAACAAATGCTGGAGAGGGTGTGGAGAAAAGGGAACCCTCTTGCACTGCTGGTGGGAATGTAAATTGATACAGCCACTATGGAGAACAGTATGGAGGTTCCTTAAAAAACTAAAAATAGAACTACCATATGACCCAGCAATCCCACTACTGGGCATATACCCAGAGAAAACCATAATTCAAAAAGACACATGCACCCCAATGTTCATTGCAGCTCTATTTACAATAGCCAGGACATGGACGCAACCTAAATGCCCATCGACAGACGAATGGATAAAGAAGTAGTGGTACATATATACAATGGAATATTACTCAGCCATAAAAAGGAACGAAATTGAGTCATATGTAGAGACATGGATGGATGTAGAGACTGTCATACACAGTGAAGTAGGTCAGAAAGAGAAAAACAAATATCGTATAGTAATGCATATATGTGGAACCTAGAAAAAATGGTACAGATGCACCAGTTTGCAGGGCAGAAATTGAGACACAGATGTACAGAACCAACGTATGGACACCAAGGGGGGAAAGCGGCGGGGGTCGTGGTGGTGTGATGAATTGGGAGATTGGGATTGACATGTATACACTAATATGTATAAAATGGATAACTAATAAGAACCTGCTGTTTAAAAAAATAAATAAAATAAAATTCAAAACCAAAACAAAACAAAACAAATAAACAGCCTTTGATAAATTGACCCAGTGTATTATGTACCATTCCAACCTGTTTTCTGGAATTGTCTTCCTGTATTACCAGACCCCTTTAGGCACAGCCACATGTGACTAGAAAGCAAAGATTCCCTCTAACAGGGGTCATCAGTGACTGCTCTTAGCTATGTACAAACAGCAGACCAGCTTCAGCCTTCACTTCCTTACAGATACATGCTCTCTCTCAATTCTCTTGAAAAAACCTGATGCAGCATGGTCTACATTTCGTTCTTCTGCTTTGTATAGAGATAGACACCAGAAAGCTTTTCATTTGTTCCCTAATACAACCATAAAAACACACAAGTATAATGACAAATGGCACTTGACACTCAGTTTCTGTGAGCATGGGGCAAAAGGGAGTGGTGAGGAGTGTGGTAAACCACTGAGCACACGGCCCTTTAAAGGGGCAGCCCCTCCATGGCTCCCACTGCCACCCAGGAATACAGGCCCAAGGACGTCAGACCTTCAGACTTCTTTCAAAAACTAGAAATCCAGATTTTCATGTTATATTTCTCAATCTTTAAATGTTAGCCCATAATTATTTTATTTAAAAAACTAGTGTGGGAGCTGTGTGCATTCAAACAAAATCCCATCTGAACACCACATCTGGTCTCCTATACATGCCGGTGTGCAGCTGCTTCAACAGAATAGTAGGTCCACCATGCCTTCCATTAGCCTCTGCAATGCGGACTATTAGTACAAGAAATCCTAGCTTGGCCCCTTAGTGCCAGCTGTGAAATTAAAGGGTGAAGGATTATATCCAACACGCACTGCGTTACCAGCTGCAAACACCAACACTTTGTCAAAAATCCGTTTGATATTTCTCCATCCCTCCATCAGTCTCCCTAATGACAAAAGTAATTAACACATTCATATAAAAGCATGGAACGAAAGACAGCTTTAATTTATCCATCTATTTCAGGGTCATCCTTGTTATCAATATATGACAAGTTAATGGGTCTTAATTAAAAAAGCAGCAGTAAAGCAATTTAGGAAACTGAGGGATTATTATGAGTCCTAGCTGTGACAGCGTGTTTTGTGCACCATGGAAGACAACAAATTTGCTTTCCATGGTATCTCAGATCGATCATCCTAAAACTACCTGCTCTTTGTGGTAGAGGGATGTGTTATTGTCTTTGCAAAAAGTGCTTGGGTTTGGTGGCTGCTCCCAGAATGGCAGCAACAATGAATTAAGGGAACTAGGCCAGGGTATGAGAACTAGGCAGCATAAAAGGGTGTTAGCAGGACTGATTGTGGACCAAGGGTCAAGGCACTGAAAACATTCATAAGCCAAAAGTTAAGACAGAACTGTACATCAGGGCCAATCTCAACCTATCCCTCTTTGCCCTTCCCCAAACCCAATAATTTTCTGAGCAGTGTGGATTCTATTTCAGAACTATTTCTCAAATCCAGGTCCTCTTTGTCATTATTCTCTAGAATGGTTAGAGACCATTTCATAACCAGTTGCCCCCTCTTCATCTCATCCATGGCCATTTGGATTATGTCCCTCCTCCCTCAAACACCCTCCAATTGCTCCAATTTCCAGAGTAGAAATTAAAAACTGACCATCTGACAAACGTGCTTACTTTGGCTCATTGAGTGTTTATCACGATGTTGAATTCATTTTATGTGTAATTAGGAGGTTTTGCATAAAAATATGGACTTCTTGCAAGTCCAGGCCCATTATTCTCAGGTGGCAACAATGAGATGGAGTTATCCCATTTAGGCGGCATGTGGTGGCCACAGTCCCCACCACTCCCTATTACCACTTACAGCTACCGTACTTATTGATGTTACCTGCCTGGGCCTATTGGCATAGGAGTTTTCAAACCATGGCAAGTAGGAGGGCTGAGGTTGGCGAAAAAAGCAAATAGGAACCCAGAACACAGAAAGGGTCTAACAAAATGTTCATCTGTTTCTTGCTAGGGAGAAAAATAATCTCAAGACATAAGTAGTTCAGCACTTACAGGTGAGTGGTGAATCCAGAGGGAAGGGCAAAAAAGGTCATGGGAAAAGGATGCAGGTTCATGGACCTCAGCATTTTGCGTTTTGTCACCAGATAAGAAATACAGCCTTCCTACAAAAGAAAGAAGCACAGCAAGTCCCTCAGAACTAGGGACTTGACTTAAATGGCATCAGCTCAGGAGGGCCCCTTGGAAACCCATGAAAGCCAGATAAGAGGGACAAGGAGGAAGACAGCGTCTTTAGCTTTCCCTGCTGTGCTTTGAGTTTTGAAATGTCCGAGCATGAAGCCCTTTGAAATGTCTGAAGCAGAGAGTGAATTCACAAACCAAGTTTTCTCCCTTGTTCTTAAGTACTTTCAGCCCAACTCTTATTTTGAGATTCAGGGACACGTGTAACTTAAATTCTGGGCCCAGAAGCCATTTGTTCCCTGGCCAAAGGGAAACCACGGTGGTGGCCCCCAGTCCTGACCCTAACTACCCCACCACTCAGCAGAGATGCTTCCAAAACACACGTATTTAATCTCCCAGCCAGGGGCCTCTGTACTGCTACCCTCCCCTCCCCTCCTCTCTCTTCTGCCTTGCCTAGCCCCGAGCTATCCACGTAGGTGCCCGTGGCCCATCTGGCCCTCTGTTTAGCTCTTTTTGGCTCCACGTAAAACAGAAGGAGCGTAAAATTGGGGCCCAAATAACACGAAGCTATGCAGGGCAGCAGCCAAGTGCCCTGAGCTCCTTGACATGTTTCTTACCTTCATTTGCTTTCAGGACTCAGGACTGCCAAGGCTCAGAACCAAAAGCCCAGGCATTATTACACAGAACAGCTGTGAACCTGGCCTGCCCCCAGGTGAGAAAAAGCCCTTTACACATGATTTCCTGAGGTCAGCCCAGGCCCCAGGTCCCCCCACCCTCCCAGAATCCCTCAGCTCTCTGGCAAAGCATTAGAGCAAGTGGAAGTAGAGATGTGTCCGGAATCAAAAATCATTTTGCACAATAGCAGACCCATCATGGGTGGAAATCACTGCTACAGAAACTGTGTCCTTTCTCCAGCCTCAGTCTTGGCACGTTCATGGCCAAATATTGTCTGTCTAAATTCAGATTCTGTTCACTTTTAGATAGATAGTTTTCTCTACTCAAATACTTTCCAGTTATGAGCCATGGTCGGTGGAAGTGGTTTAAACTTTTCCTTTAATGTCAACAATAACCATCTTCTACATTTTCCATTCCAGTCACTAATTTGATATCTTCACTAAAAGAAATGCCAATAATTTGAAGGTTTTCAGAGGTAAGTGCCATGAGTTCTTTCAGATAGCGAGGAAGCGAGGTGTCACTGCTATTATTCTGAGCTGATAGGAAACACACTCGAGTCCGGGAGGCCTGAAATCAGTCACTGGCTGCCCAGAGCACAGATAGAGCAGGTGTCGGTTATAATTGCTTCTAGACTTCCTGCCATGGTCAGTTGAATGTCAAACCCGTAAATGCTGCCTGACTACAATAAAACTGGAGTACACAGACATTTTTGCATCACTGCCTGGTGAAAATATACTGACTAGGGTGGGATGAGATGGATGGGAATGCATAAGGAGGGGATGCCGCCAGAATAGCAACGAACAGACTGTCAGTCTTCACTGCTGTTTCTTATCTTCCTTTTTCCTTTCAGGACCAGAAGAGATGACAGCTTTGTAAGGAAATGGATTTGTTCATTTCCAGAAGCAGCATTTTATTTGATCCTTCTGAGAGCAAGTCAGTAGAAACTTTCTTTTTAACCTGATTCTTCACTATGGTTATTTCCTGAGCTTCTACATGTCAGTCCCATGCTTTCAAGTCCCCTTTGGCACCCAGACACAAATCCATATTATACGGTTACCCCTCAGTTCCCCAAAAGGGATTTAAACTCAGAGAGGTTCTCTTTTTTCCCTAGGGGCCCAGGATGTAGCTCAAACAAGCTCAATCATTACTTCCAGATCCTACAAAAGTCCCAAGGTGACCACGATACAGAGTGGTTTCCTGTAGCAGCCACAGTCTTCAGATGGGTGGAGGACTGATAAGGGGGAGAGGTAGTATTACCGAGTATGGACAGTGTGCCAGGCTCAGTTCTAAGCTGTTTGTAAATAATAACTCATGTATTCCCTCAACAACCTACAGTGGGCTCTACTCTTAGCCTCATTTTTCGGATAAGAAACCTATAGCCCAGAAAGATAAAGTAACTAGCCCAAGGCCACATGGCAGGGACGTGGAAAGGCAGGGACTTGAATAGGCAACCTGGCTACCAAGCCCATGCTCTTGGTCCTGATGCTGTACTGCCCACAATCTCCAGGAAGGCTAGAAAAGGTGACAAAGGTCAGGTGTAAGGCCACAGGAAGTGGTGGGGACTGGAGCAAACTGGCATGGGTGTGCTCTGACGTAGAGGAAGCAACTTCTACTCAGACCCAGAGTGGAATACAGGCCTAGTATTACCAACTTTTTTTTCCAAGACACACTGGGAATCTGGATGCAATGTGAAACCCCCAAATTATAAAAGTTGGCAGCTAATTCAAAACGTTCCAAACAATGTGTGACCCAAACCAAGCCAAGCTCAAGTGGGGCTGTTCCATAAGCCACTATTGTATCACCACCACCACTGGTTGAAAGCCTGACTCCACAGCATTTTCCAGAAGGCCTCTTATGACTCCCACCTCCCTGTGTATCCAAGACCACATTCACAGGGAAGTCCTGAGCACTTATGCAGCCCCTAGGGGTGTTGCCCTTACACAGCTCTTGTAAGTCTACACAGCCATGTAACCCGGGACCTGGCACACAGTAGATGTTTGAAGAGGGAAAGAAAAGAGAAAAATGAGCTTAGCGCCCTTGGTGCCATAGCTTAAGGAAGCCTAATGTTAGGAATTTAAGCAAATAAATAAATAGAACTGTGACGATAACAGCCGTAGTTTGAGAGTCAGGAGACCTGGTCTCTCAGTCCCAGCATGAAGTCTGGCGCAGCCTCCACACACCCTCAAGATGTTCCCCCAGCCCAGCTGTGGGTTTGAGTCTGACACAGAGCAGATGCACTGGGGGTAACTGTCAACGTGAGGAAAGGATTTTTATGTTTCCAAAGGACTCACACAGCAAATAGCAAGCTTGCACGGAACTGAAGCCCCAGATCTCCACAGCCTACTCACATTACTCACTCCCACTCCTCAGGAGGCGCCGTGGCAGAAAGGGCTGTGCTGAGGGCGGAGGATGGTACCAGGGGCCCGAGTGGAACCTGAGGGCCCGGCCCCCATGGGCACTCCTTTCCGAGAGAGCACTGTGAGGTGTCACTTCAGGCTCAATTTGTTTTCAGCAAACGCCAAGAGAGGACTAAAGTCAGGGGCACACATTTTGGATTTCTACATCCTGGGATCAAACATCCCCAGAGGCTCCTTAGGTCAACAGGAAGGAGATCATTTCAGTGGCTTCCACCTGGTGCCACCCTCCCCGCCAGACCCAGCCCCTCTGACCTCCTGTTCTTCTTCCCCGACCAACCTGGTCCAGAATGGCCTCCCTCTAGACGTCCATGCACTCACGATCCACACTTCACAGTTCGAACTCTCTTGTCTTCAGGTTGGAGCCTGTTTATCAAACATTTGCCCAGAGAGCAGCCATAACAAATAAATGATGTGTGTGAACCAAAGAGAGCTGAGAAGTAGCCCCTCTGCTCATGGCCCCCTCCGACCCTGGAGCCTGTCTGAGAGTGGACTCCCCAAAAGCAAGACATCTGTGCCATGAATCTGTGGGAAGTGCTCCCAAGAGCACCAGGAAGGGAGTGGGGGAAGAAGGACAGAGGGCAGGGAGAAACCGAGAAAGAGCATGATTTCAGGGCAAGACCCACTCAGCCTGATCCTGCTGTCTGACTCTGGAGTATGACTGACATCTTAGCGTTTATCCTGACTTTCATGAAAGCATCTGAACTTTCATGTCCCAAGGTAAGTGGCATTGCTCTAGGCCTGGGTGGGGGGATGTGAACTCCCAGGATTGTCACTCCCAGCACTCTGTACCTGTGAGCAAAGCCCAAAAGTGGGTCACTGCAGAAAGACATGGGTGTGGCCATTAGAAGTAGAAGAAACCAGATGCTAAAGAGTGGTCAAAGGCACCAGGCAGGAGCACCCATCCTCTGCAGGACCATGTTCACAGGGCCCGCCTCCTGCTGCCACTCTACATGCTCCAAGTAGCCAGAAACCAGGCCTTTTATTTTCTCTGTGACTCTACCAGAGTTCTACTAACAGAACCAGGCATAGAGAGATCCTTCGTTGTATTTTTTTTTTTAATTTGTGCAGTTTATTTTTTTCAACCAATATTGTGTTTTTGTTTTTGTTTTACATCTTTATTGCAGTATAAATGTTTTACAATGTTGTGTTAGTTTCTGCTGTACAACAAAGTGAATCAGCTATAGGTATACATATATCCCCATATCCCCTCCCTCTTGCATCTGCCTCCCACCCTCCCTATCCCACCCCTCTAGGTGGTCACAAAGCACCGAGCTGATTTCCTTGTGTCATACAGCTGCTCCCCACTAACTATCTATTTTACATTTGGTAGTGTATATATGTCCATGCCACCCTCTGACTTCATCCCAGCTTACCCTTCCCCCTTCCCGTGTCCTCAAGTCCATTCTCTACATCTGTGTCTTTATTCCTGTCCTGCACCTATGTTCTTCAGAATCTTTTTTTTTTTTAGATTCCATGTACATGTGTTAGCACATGGTGTTTGCTTTTCTCTTTCTGACTTACTTCACTCTGTATGACAGACTCTAGGTCCATCCACCTCTGTTTTATTTTTTAATAGGCACTTATATAGCACTCAGTCACTATAGCACTCACTCTAAGCATTTTACAAACATTAAGCCACTTAATCTCTTGATGCCTCAATTTCCTCATAAGTAAAATCAAGCTAATAGTAATAGTGACTTCACAGGCTTGGCCGGAAACTAAATAGCCCACCTAAGGTTACAGAGTTCATCTGCCAGGATTTGAACCCAGGCAGTTTGGCTCCTGCCACACCCTTAACCATGCCAAAATTAAAGAGTGAGGGTTTATAGAGTCAGAAATCCATATTCAAATCCCAATTTACATCAATAAAACTGCATATCATCTCTGAGCCTCTGCTTCCCTATCTTTAAAATGAACATTAAGAAAGAAAAAACAAAACCTAATACCCACATCTGTATAAGATATGCCCAGCAGGTGCCAAGGACATGATAGGTACTCAATAAATGTCAGCTATCATTATAAAAATGCTCAGTAAAATTGACTGCTTGGTAATCTTTGACACGGCAAATTGTCTGTCCCCTGTAACTCCCAGTGGCAGATATGTAGAAAAATTAAAATCCAGATCAGCTAGTGAATTAATATGGTATTATCTAGACCAGAGGTTACTCCCCAGGGGGCAGCCTGGCAATGCCTGGAGACATTTTTGGTTGTCACTACTGGGGAAGGGGTTGCTACTAAGCATCTAGCGGGTAGAGGCCAGAGATATTGCTAAACATCCTACAGTGCACAGGACGGTACCTCAACAAAGAATTATCCTGCCCATTACAGACACAGAAACCAAGGCACATAGCAATAAGTGACTCACAGTGGTTGCACAGTTCAATCCAGTAGTCCGCACAAAACTCTTCACATCCACAGAATTGGGCAGTAATACCTGCTTGGAGGCCTCATAAGTTTGTGTGAGAATCATGTAAGACACTAAAAGTCCATTCAAAACTGTAGCATCCTTCACAAATGTGAGAGTGTATTATCTAGGCTCTTTTAAAATATATAAATAGATCTTGTATAGGGTCAGTAGTTTTCTAACAGCTACGTCTGAAGCTTCTGGCAGCAGCACCTCTGCACAACTGAAAAAGTTCTCTCCCACTGTCCGAGCAGCACTGGAAAATGCCATGCCTAGTTTACCCCTCCACTCAGCTAATCCCCATGTGATTAATAACGTGCCTGACTGTGTTTCCCTCCCAGATGACAGATGCTAGGCTGCAGATCCGTCCACACCACACCATTGATGCCCGTGGAGTAACAAAGTTTAGCACACAAGAAAAGGCATGCCTGTCCTGCTCCCGCCACAATACAACAAGCAAGATTCCCCAATCTGATTTTCACCACTTCCTGCCACTCCAAGGGTACCCGAGGTTACACTGGACTTTGCCTCCAAGCTCTGCAAATTGCATTCCAACGCTGCAATACAGGGTGAGGTTGCCGGCTCTGGAGAAACACCTCTGCCTTGCCATGCTCCCAGCGCAGGTCCAGGCAGAGCCCCCCAACCCTGACAATCAACACACGATCCTTACAGCCCAAAAGGACTAGAAATAAGATTTGAGAAGCTTCTTTACAAGTGTAGATCTCGGCTTACCTGCCTCCCCAGAGTGACAAGGCTCACGCAGCTGACAAAGAAGGATCCCCAACCTTGTTCCCTGATTCCCACACTGTCTGGCACTAGCAGGAGGCCTTTCCCCCTGTTACAATTACTGACATGCCTACTATTCCACCATCTACCCCAACCACCTTGTCTAAATACGGGGGAGATAACCATATCTTATTTGCCATCCCCGCTTCAGCCCAGGGGCTAATGAGCAGACAGTCGATCACTGCTCTTTACACCCACAGCAGCCTTCAGACCTACTGAAAATACGTGCACCTCCCCTGCCGCTGCCAGGCTCTGCAGAGCACCCTTTTGTGTGTGTGTGCATTCACACACGGGAACGCACATACACAACACGGACATCCACAGAGCAGGGGAACTTCTGCATGTTTTTGCCTTTAATATTGCAATTAGAGTGTGAAGTAGTAATGAAAGTTGAATGGGGGTGGGGACATTCTACTTCCTTATTTCTCCCATAACAACCAACCATAAACCATTCTATACTCTTCTTTTTTCTATCTTTCCAACATAATAATAATGATAAAAGCAGCTGCCTATGCTTCCATGTTCAAGGCACAGTTCTGAGAACATTAATAAAGATGATGTCTACACGACATCTCTCTGAGGAAGACTGTCTTATTAGTTCCCTTCTACAGTTTGAGAGTGGAGATGCAGAGAAGTTAAGTAATGTGGCCAAGATCACACAGTAAACGGAGGAGACTAGATTTGAACCCACGTCATTCAGACTCAGGGTTCATATGCTTCACCATCATACTTTGTTTACTGGCTATTAATAACAAGGCAGAAAAAATGTAAACAAATGTAACTTGCAGTTTTAGCTCCAGTTTACTTCCAAAGGGAATCATTGGGTTCCAGAAAGCTCTATATCTGTATTAATGATAACAGTATATTAAATTATGAGCCATGTCTGGTATAAAATTTTTAAATAACTTATGAAATCTAAACTTTAATTTTTCTCATAGTTACTAATGGCTAAAGTCAGGCTCCCTTAGAAGCCTCTCAATTACAAAGAAGGCTGACAAGGACACATATTCACATAGGACTTGGGTCAAATCTATTTAAATTCAAAGAGAAGGCAGATATATTATCTTCTGCTCCCTGGGAGTGAAATCAACCAGCTTCTCTGTTCCTCACTGGTGAGGGTATTAAACAAAATCGTTTAGACATGAAAAAAAAGGTTGATTCTGGGGATGAATGTGGTAGAAAAGGCCTTTGGTAAGAACATGTGCACATGTGGCCTCTCCAAGGTGGGCAGTCATCCCAGTGCCCTGAAGTCTCATCATGGTTCTCTAGCCTCTGAAACTGTGATAGTCTTGCAGGCAGTTGGCGGGGGCAGGGTGGGGGGGTGGTGCAGGAGTGCAATGACCAAGAGACCAGGGCCTCTTGCTTCAAATCCTAAAAGGTGGTCTCCAGTGCCAAAAGTGATCCTCACCACAGGGCTGCAGAGGAACCCTCAGCAAAAAGAACAGGCTACCTACTTGAGGCAGGTGGGAGCATGAAACTCTGACACTAAAAGAAACACAGGATGGGCTTGTTCTCCTTGAATTAGCCATCTGGACTCTCCACAGGGATCATTTAGTGGATATTTTGCCTGACAGTGCAGGTTTGGCAATCTTTCAGTGAGAGCAATTCTTTCTTTATGGTAGAAAACTACAAAGCACTGTGCAAAGAGGACTTTGGGCTCCATCAGCTCCTCTCAACAACCCTGTGATGACATTATCAGTCAGAATATTCCACAGTAACAAATTAACCCTGAAATTTCAGTGGCCTAAAAATCCAAAAGTTGATTTCTGACTAATGTTAATTATGATACTGATCAGACCTGCAGCATAGCTCTCCTACACGTGTTACAGAACCAAACTTGGGTCAGCTTGCCCACATGCCATAAAGTCAATCTATTGACACTGGGTTGTGGTGAAGGAAAGTACAGCCTTTATTGCAGGGCACCAAGCAAGGAGAATGGGCAGCTCATGCTCAAAAGACCAGAACTCCCTGATGACTTTCAGGGAAGGGGTTTTAAAGGCAGTGTGAGGGAGGGGGCCGCAGGGTGCATGATCAGCTTGTGAAAAATTCTTGGATTGGTTGACATCAAGGTGAAATTTCAAGCATCATCAGGCTTCTGGTTTCAACCAGTCTAGGGTCTGTGTTCTTGCGGTGAGCAGTTTTCATCTGGTGGGGGTTTGCTTCCTATAAAAACAACTTAGGAATGTATGTCAGGCCTTTATCTGTATCTTTCAGAGAGTTGGGACTATATGGTGGATTTATAGTCTAAACTGTTACCAGTTTCCCGGCTCAACAGCTATTCTTTGTTTCTACATCTTCACATTCCTAATTGTTAAGTCTTGGGTCAGCCTTTTGAGATTCAAGGGAAGCCTGGGAGACTAAAGCAAAAGGCTTTTACTTCAAAGGACAGGAACACAGGGGTCTGAATAAGGTTTCATGTGCAGTGACTCAGCGAGCCAGCACCTTCACACCTGTGACACCACCATTTCAAAAGTTGGCTTCCAGGTCACCTCTCAGGGAAGTAGAGAACTGGGGGCTGTGGATCAGTTCTTAAATACTTTGGTATTTCTTCTTATAGCCCATTGGTCAGAACTAATCATACAGTGGGACCCCCAAATGCAAGGAATCTGGGAAATGTACAGAGCACATAGGAAATACCTCCATCTTGTGTGGCCTACTCCAAATATCCCTTCCCACAGTCCAACACTTAAATTCAGAAACTAGCACTGTTTTTTAGAGAATTTTAGATGATACTTAATTTGGTATGTTATATGTTAATGAAACTATATTTCTCCCAATCACATTATATCATTTTCTATAATCTTGTTACTCTAACATCAAATTTAAGATAAGAAATATATTTAAGCCCCATATCCATAAGCAATAAGATCATTAAATCCCTTTGGGCACTATTACTTAAAAAAAGGAAAAAATATCTGTCCAATTATTTTCAGCAGGGAAAATTTGCCAGAGTGTACAGCCTCACATTTAATTGCTTTTTTTTTTCTTTTTTGCATTGGTGAATCATTTTGAGCTTATGATAATTTAAAAATAAATATTTTTCAAAGCCTCAGGGCTTTCATGGTATAATGATCATTTGAAAGATTTCTTGGTTATGAGGTTCTTAAAAGAACAAAAATGCTGTTCGCAGCACCAGTTATTTCTTTTTTTTTTTTTTTTTTTCAAAGATGGGCCTGATTACATGTGCCTGATTTCATTCCATAAAACTGCAACCCATCTTTTTTTTTTTTTTTTAATATTTATTTTTATTGATTGATTGATTGATTGCTATGTTGGGTCTTCGTTTCTGTGCTAGGGCTTTCTCTAGTTGCGGCAAGCGGGGGCCACTCTTCATCGCAATGCGCGGCCCTCTCACTATCGCGGCCTCTCTTGTTGCGGAGCACAGGCTCCAGACGCGCAGGCTCAGTAGCTGTGGCTCACGGGCCTAGTTGCTCTGCGGCATGTGGGATCTTCCCAGACCAGGGCTCGAACCAGTGTCCCCTGCATTGGCAGGCAGATTCTCAACCACTGCGCCACCAGGGAAGCCCAGCACCAGTTATTTCTATGTTAAAAAGATGAAATTGCTCATTAAGTGGTACCAGTCCATTTCTTTCATCAGCCTTACTGCCCATTTTAGCAAAGATTCAGTCTCTGAATTAAGCAAATGGCTATACATTTCAAAGTCAATAACTAGACTCTATTTCCTTTAACACGAACATCTCACACATCTAAAGAAGTTGTCAGCCTTACTACTAGGCCTTTTCCAGAGGAGACTGAAGATAGAGTTTTGTTGCTGTTGTATATTTTTCATTTTTGGTTATTTAAAGCAATATTTATGGTTTTTAGCTAAGGTCCTGTTAGTCATGACATGCACACTTTAAAAAGAACCAGATAGTTTTGAAAAGTGTATCTTTAAAAGTATGGCGCAATTTTGTTCATTTAACAATAGAATATAAAGTGCTCATATTTCTGTTTGTCTGTTTGTAATATCCCTAAGGAGAATTGTTTCTTTCTGTAATAAAACCAAAAAACGTAATGAACAATGTCTGGTCTTTGGGGTTTGTGGCCAATCTGTGGATAGAAAAGCCCAAGGACTTTCCTCCTATTTCCTTTTTCCAACCAAACTCTTTGAGCTGGAGGCCGAAGGAAGGGGTAGGGTTGAGGGGGTGGGGAGCGGGAAGAAAGAGGTGACCTTGCAGATCATTTCAAATCCCGTAATGAATACAAAAAGTAATCAGAATGAAATAGCTGGAGACTCAATTCTTTAGAGAGATTCAAATTCATTTGTCCCTTACAGGAGCCAAAGAAAAAAAGCCATTATTAATTTAGGCAATTAGAGAACTTTGAAAGCAATATCCAGTATGTTTAAAAAAAAAAACTGTCCCAAGAGTGCAGCCCACAGCCTAGGAAAACTTAATTTTTATAGCATTTAGAATGAAGAAAGGTCATTTCTTAGATGTGCTCTACAGAAGATTGTAATTTTAAACTGGTAACTTTAATGAGAAGTGGGGTTTTCATAAAAAGGGAGTAACCGCTTGAGTGAGTTTGAAATGAAATTAGAGGTGCATGTTCTGCGCATGATGGCATTTCCACATGAATCCCTCTTCCCAACACTGCTTCCTGCTCTGCCACACTCCCACCAGAAAATCCCAAAGCCTTAGTGCCTGTCTCTGCTTCTCCTGCTTTCTCGATGACATTAAACAAGACACTTTACCTCGTTCCTATATGGGAGGCCTCAGCTGCCTGAGATGTCTGATCCGTGGGCTGTTTCTCTTCTCTGACTGATAAACAGAGAGACCATCGCGTAGGGACCATCCCAGAATCAGGGGAGAGACAGCGGCAAGCTGAGGAGGGGTCTTCATGCAGCAGTCCCACAGGGTGGAGTCACAGTGACTTCTGATGAACTTTGCCCCCTCTGTGTTCCACGTGGACGGATCCAATATGTCACTTGAGGAGTTTTGGACCATCTATACCATGATGTCCAGAGAGCTGTTCTCAGCCTTATCTGAACATTGGAATCACCAGAGAGCTTTTTTTTTTTTAAGGCTGATTGAATCTTTATTTTTTTTTATTTATTTTTTTAACATCTTTATTGGAGTATAATTGCTTTACAATGGTGTGTTAGTTTCTGCTTTATAACAAAGTGAATCAGTTATACATATACATATGTTCCCATATCTCTTCCCTCTTGCATCTCCTTCCCTCCCACCCTCCAGAGAGCTTTAAAAAGGTGTCTGGGTCCGTCCCATCCCCTCAGAGTCTGATTTCATTGGCCTGGGATGTAACATAGGTGTTTGGAGGTTTGTTTTTTGTTTGTTTGGTTTTTTTTGTTTTTGTTTTTGTTTTGCTGCTTTGGGTCTTCGTTGCTGCATGCGGGCTTTCTCTAGTTGTGGCGAACAGGGGCTACTCTTCATTGCGGTGCTCGGGCTTCTCACTGCAGTAACTTCTCTTGTTGCGAAGCATGGACTCTAGGCATGCACGCTTCAGTAGTTGTGGCACGCGGGCTCTAGAGCACAGGCTCAGTAGTTCTGGTACACTGGCTTAGTTGCTCCACGGCATGTGGGATCTTCCCGGAGCAGGGATCGAACCCATGTCCCCTGCATCGGCAGGTGGATTCTTAACGACTACACCACTAGGGAAGTCCCTGTTTGGAGTTTTTTAAGCTCCCCCGGTGATTCTAATGCTCAGGTAGGGCTAAGAACCACAGTGTTACTTTCTGAACAGGAATATCTGCAGAGCCACAGGAAAGGCCCTCGGCAGAAGCTCGGTGAGTAAGAGGGTGCACTAGCCTGAGCTGAGCCCGGAGGATGGGCAGAGGGAGGTACACAGGGCTTGTCAACTGGATTATCACAAACACCAAATCCTTGCGAGCCGTGGGAAACCAAAGATGGGTGTAGCACTGAGCAATGTGGCCAGCTCCTTGTTGCCATTTTGTTTTGCTAAAACAAAAGTTTACTGAACACCTGCATTTAGGTGAGAACATCAGAGGTTCAGGAGAAAAGCTAATGTCACCTAGAAACCAAGACTTCTGTGACCAAACTCACTGTCTCCCTTCAGATAACCAAGGGGTCAGACGCCACTCGTGTCTGTTTGGGAAATAGTCGTTCACTTTCATTCAAAGCTACTGCTACAACCATGCCGCATTCCCCTCTGTGTCCTCCTTCCCCACTACAGTGGGGCATTCCAGAATGCCATGCTTCGCTTAAAAATAAACAAACACCTTCTGTCTCCATCCTGGCACAGTTTCAGTTTATTTAGCATTATAACCTATGTCATCTGTTTCCTTAAACCATCTAACATGGGCATGGCACAATGGGATTGGTAATTTTGGCAAATGAGGAACAGCCTGCCATCAGCACAACCGTAATGACATTTGGTTTGCTGTCAGTAGATACTACTGTGTGTTCTTTCTCACCTTGTTCCTGGAAGATAAACACAGAAAAAGACTTCAAGAATTCCAGCTCTAGCCCTTCTAAAAAGTTAAAACAATCGAAACTGCTCTCCTTTAAATGCGCTATTCTTCTGGCAAACACTGAGAAGATGCCACCACCCCTGTGAGGAGTACATTGGCTCTGGCAGGGGATGTAGAAACGGCCCCTGCCAGCAAGGGGCTCACAGCCCATGGGAGAGACCAGATTACAAAGCACAGTTAGAAAGCAGCTCACAGAGGAGCAAGAAGAAAACTCACAAGGTAGGGTGCGGCTGACCACCACTTCACCTCCCCGACCCACGCACAAAGGAGGAGTTTCACCAGGGTTGACTGGAAGCAGTTACCACTGCCCTCCATCAAGTCCTCAATTCTTGTTTCACCCCACACACGCCAAGGATTTTCATATGGAGCTTTCCAAGTCCTTGGGCCGTTTCATGACAGGGGTGACAATCTCTTTGGTTGAAAGGGAGACATCAAGGGAGCTCCCACGGCCTTCTGTACAACCTGCCGCCCGGGAACTTCAACCGCTTTTTCCGAGAGGGGCTGAACTAAAGCTGGTGGCTCAGCCTTTCAGGGAACAACACGATAACAGCATGGCTGCTGCATGGACCACAGAATCCAGAAAGACTCAGACTCCCAGCACCACCTGGAGCTCGCAGGCCTGTTTCCTTCCACTCACTCATTTGTTCACAGAGTCAGTCCTTCAGAAAAGATTTACTCAGCCATCGCTGCTCACCGGGAAACAGAAAAGATCAATGCATAGAACCGGAGTTTGGGTCTTAAGAACAGCCAATCTAACAGCAGAGGTTTGCATGAGGGATACAGGAGAATGGAGGTGCCAAAAGGAGCTGGAACTTTGAAGCTGGACACACCTTTGTCTTTTCTAGAGAGACCCTGAGGCCCCCTGGCCCCTGAGCCAGGGTCACATCTGCAGACCTTCCCTGGAGTAAGCAGGTAAAGCTGTCCTACCCTGGGCTCCGTGCCTGACTCTGGCCCCACTGTGGGAGGGTCCAAGCTCGGTCTTGACCCTGAGTCCTGAGAATCACTGCGGGAGCCCAGAATCACTAGGGCACGCTGCCTGCTTGTCCTGCCTAAAGACTCTTCCCTACTCTGTGTCCATTCATTCATTCCCATGAACACTGTTCACTACAGTGCCTCAAATTCCCCTACAGGCCTGAATCCCCTTGAATGCTCACTGAACACTTAATGATTTTTCCCCACTCTCTCAGGAAAAAAGGTGGGCATAAAGATTGTCACTCTTAACATTGTCCTCAAGTAAATCCCACATTCTCGGAAAGATAAATTTCTCAGGACTACCATAAACAGAACATGTAAGCTTGCAAAGTTCTGATGAGAAGTCTGTTCTAAAATGGTGCCAGCAGCCACTATGGAGAACAGTATGGAGGTGCCTTAAAAAACTAAAAATAGAACTACCATCGGACCCAGCAATCCCACTACTGGGCATATACCCTGAGAAAACCATAATTCAAAAAGAGTCACGTACCACAATGTTCATTGCAGCTCTATTTACAATAGCCAGGGCATGGAAGCAACCTAAGTGTCCATCAACAAATGAATGGATAAAGAAGATGTGGCACATATATACAATGGAATATTACTCAGCCATAAAAAGAAACGAAATTGAGTTATTTGTAGCGAGGTGGATGGACCTAGAGTCTGTCATACAGAGTGAAGTAAGTCAGAAAGAGAAAAACAAATACCATATGCTAACACATATATATAGAATCTAAGGGAAAAAAAAAAAAAGGTCCTGAAGAACCTAGTGGCAAGACGGGAATAAAGACACAGACCTACTAGAGAATGGACTTGAGGATATGGGGAGGGGGAAGGGTAAGATGTGACAAAGTAAGAGAGTGGCATGGACATATATACACTACCAAACGTAAAATAGATAGCTAGTAGGAAGCAACCGCATAGCACAGGGAGATCAGCTCTGTGCTTTGTGACCACCTAGAGGGGTGGGATAGGGAAGATGGGAGGGAGGGAGATGCAAGAGGGAAGAGATATGGGAACATAAAATAGATAGCTAGTGGGAAGCAACCGCATAGCACAGGGGGATCAGCTCTGTGCTTTGTGACCACCTAGAGGGGTGGGATAGGGAAGGTGGGAGGGAGGGAGATGCAAGAGGGAAGAGATATGGGAACATATGTATATGTATAACTGATTCACTTTGTTATAAAGCAGAAACTAACACACAATTGTAAAGCAATTATACTCCAATAAAGATGTTAAAAAAATAAAAAATAAATAAAAAATAAAATGGTGCCAGCTCTCTGCTGCATGTTACCACTAAGTAATGGAGATGAAGCTGGAAAACATGCAGGAAAAGACCTCGCAAATACCAACAGCCCAGGCTGGTATCTGAGGGGGAGGCAGGGTAGGAAAAAAAACTCTCTCTGCTCCCCAGGAGAACTCCCTTTCCTAATAGTTAGTCTCCTTAACGAGCAGTAAGAGGCCTGGATAAATAAAACCAGGAACAATGAATGTGGACCCCAAGGAGACAGTTTTATCCCCCAAACTAGAAAGAATTGATAACATAAAGTAGTGATCTTCTTGTCCACAGAAGCATGCAAGCAGATAATAGACAATAAAAAGGTGGTAAAACTATAGAAGAGATTGAAGCAAGAGAAGGACTTTAAGGGAGAGAAAGAAATAATATTACCAAGGCATCAATTATAAGTCAGGCACTCTGCTTGGCCTTTATACAAAGTTCCACAACAGTGCTGAGGAAAATATTATTGCCTGCATTCTGCCTATGAAGCAACTATAGCTCATAGAGGTTAAATAAATATTCCAAAGCAGCAAACTGATAAGTGGATATGACTCTAAAGCCCACACTCTTTCCATCACAACATACCACCTCCGTAGAGGGTCGCAACAATGTTCTAGATTCATCTGTTCACTCAACAGATATTTATTTATTGAGTGTCAAACCACTGTGCTGGTCCTGGGGACACAGGATAAAGAAAAGCTTAGATCAGTGTGTGGGATTCCAAGATTCTGTAAGGCAGCCCCAGTGCCTCCTGAAGTAACGGCATAGATTGGGGCCCACGGGCCAACCCTCCCCCTTCTTCTGCTCCCACCCTCTTCCCCAGCCTCCCTGGGTTGCCTCCATCAGCACAGGGTCACCTGAAGGGCAAGCCCTGGCTTTTCCCCTCCAATCCACCGGAAGCAATACTTCCCAAAGTGCAGCCCTCAGAACAGCGGGCCCGTGGCATGCATTTTGCGCTAAGAGGGTTCTCTGTCCCAGGCATTCCGGGGACCTGCAGGATGCACTTACCATCTGAGGGTCGCAGTGAACGTAGACTTACAAGAGCGGGTCTGCGCCTGCTGAGGCTGGAGCTGCAACACCAATTTATGTCTTGAGAGGGCTTTGCTGCTCTCTTAGGACAAGGGTTTTCTAACTCCTGGGCTGTGGCCCACAGTAAGAAATACCTTTTACGTTACAACTCTGTACAAATGCCACACACACTCACACATTCACTCACTCACGCACACACAGTTGGAGCCAAAGTTTAATAAAAACAATACTTAGCTTTACTATATGGGATGCACTCTAATAGTTTCTATCCTGTTTTCTTCTAATGCTGGGTCGTGACCCTCTAAATCAATTTCACGACTCCACAGTCTGAAAAACACCAATCTAGACTACAAGAAGCCACTAGAGCTGATTGCTAGGTAAATTAGCCCCACTCTGAAGCAGAGGGTCAAGGAAAGGTTTATGAAACTAGGAATCAGGAGGCTGAGGCTCTAGTCCCAGCTTCACAGCTTCCTGGCTGTGTGACCTGGGCCTGCGGCTTCTCCTCACCCCCACCCCCCCACCCCGCCAGAGCTAATACGGCGACCTAATTGTATCCATCTATACTGATACTGCCAGAAACAGCACTCAAATGGAGTTCCCGAGGAGAATTTAACAAAGCGGTTATTTGCAGGCTGTGTGCAGGGTTAAGGCAAGGGCAAGGAGAGGGCTTTTCCCTGGAACCTAGAGAGAGGGTGGGAGCAGCCCCACGGACACAACACTGCCAGCTGTGGCCAGGCTGGGCTGAAACCTCAGCAGTCAATTCCCCAACCCCTTCTTCCTCCCTCCAATCTCCTACTGCTGCTTCCCATTGGCCAAAACCACTAAAAGACAGAGGGCAGGAGAGCCCTTTGATGAAATCCTTACAGGGCAGCTTCCTGGGACCCCAGCAGATTGAAGGGCAGAAAAGGGGATCAGGCGGGACAGACAGAGAATATCCATCCACCCCCCATTTATGTCAAGATGGAGGGGAGCAATCCTGGTTGACTGTGCCACTCCAACAGCCCTTAAGGTTTCCCACCCATGTTCTGACGTGATGAGCGATTGTGTCTGCTTTTGCGGGAAAAGGTCTTCAGACTTGGCTGGGAGGGACAGACATGGATCAGGCTGACCCCCGGCCTTGGGGAGCCCACAGAATCAGGTAAAGAAAAAAGCCATGGCATAAAGGACTGTCACATAAAACATGAGGTGGAGGGTGCCAGAAGAAAGTGTCGACTGGGTATTCTGGGGGAAATGAGAAGAAAACAAAACAGATCCTGGCATCTGGGGGCTGGTCCAACATTCACAGCTAGACCATGTTTACATCCATCTCCTGCTGGATGTAAACAGTCTCTCAGAACACCAGCATCAGGCAAGGTCATTCTGAGATGATCAAACTAGACAAAAACAAGGTCACCGTGCAACACACACGACACCTGACGTCCCCCCTCTTGGCTAAGATGAGTGACTACTTCTTTCCCAATCACAGCTTTGTTCAAGCTCTAGTCTGCCCTCCTCATCAATAGGAGTCATGAAGACACCCAGTCCTAACATCGCTCCTGCTTTCTGACGGCACCCCATCCCGAGCACCCACTTCCTGTATCCTCCCCCAAATTGCCAAACCCTAATATAGTTTTTCCTAATGTGCTCTTTCTGTGACCCAACCTGCCATCCCTGAGGGTGGGCATTCTCCCTCACTGAATCAAGTAAGAAACCCAACTTTTCAATTACGGGTATGTTCCTGGTAGCCTCTGACTGAAGGGCACTGCCAATAAGGAGAAGAAATGAGTTCCATAGCAAGGATCCAGGGCAGGTTGGGGTCTGGGACTAGGCAGAGGTGATGGCCCTCCACTTCTGGAGGGTGAAGTTTCCAGGCCTGTTTCTACACAGGAAGCAGAAGCTTGGTCAGAGCACCATAAAGAAGAGGATGAGGATCTTGGAGAGTAGGACTTTACTCCTGGACGGGACATGACAAAAGCTGCACTTTAAAAAGCATATATATATCCATCTAGTAAGTCTGCGTTGGATGAACTGAGAGGAGAAGAATACCGGAGAGAGAACGCCCAATAAGGAGACTATGCGCAGGTAGAAGGCTGGAGTGTCGGTCTAGCGCTTGGAGTCCTCCCCTCCGCCATTCTCTGCAGACTCAGCACGTTCTTTTGCAGCAAAAATGAGAGAATCTCAGCAGCTCCACCTCTCAGATTTGTTTGCTGGTCTCAGAATGAGACCTGCGAATCTCTTTGCCCTCCACCAGGAAAGCGCTTGAGAGCAGATGAGATTGCTACTTTAAGAAATGTTACACACAGACGTCTGAAGAGGAAATTAATCCAGAGCTTGTGGATTAAATTCTCTTTCAGTCATACAAGATGTATGTTTAATTAATGGAAAAGACTTTGGTAGAATGCACTTGGTTTCACAAGGGGAAAATATTTGGAGCAGGGGGTTTGTTCAAATATATTTTCTTGGTGCTTCCTCCAAAGGACCTTGAATATGAAGGAAAAACTAAATGCAAGCTAAGTATGAGTGATAACAGATTCTTGGCTCATAATGTTTTATTTAACAATATCTAGTTCATTTGTTGTTTGGGAGAAAGACTTTTAATTCCAGTAGGTACCTAATCAGCCCTCAGCAGGCACTCAGGATACCCTAATTAGTACCTATGAAAAGTGGTTCAAACTTGACCTACAAAAAGCTAAGGAATAATCTGGGAATTTGCTATGCTTCATAGTAAAGCCCTTCCCTGTCCCCAGTTGGCAGGACGGCTGCTAGGTTTCATGAATGTTGCATAGCCACGTGTAATTATGTTAGATAATCACAATTCACCCAAACCCCATGCCTGATGATGAATGGGCTGTAGCAGGCTCTATTTCACATCTTCATGTGGAGTTATTCAGCAACTAGACTTTATTTCAGTTCTGTTTGGGCCCATAAACATACATATTTATCAAAACCCTTTGCAATTCTGACACCATTATACTTTAAGACACTATCCTATTTCTGGGTAATCAGTACTTCATGAATATTAGATTTCTGCCTTAATTTCGCTGGCATGGTTTTTTTCATTGCAGGGAAAGGTCAGGACTCAATCATGTGAATGCTGCTTAAAAGAAGGACAAACTCCCACCCTGGTCAGGAAGACAAAGTGATGGAGGTAGAGGACTGGGCCCCCATACCAACTTCTCTCCTTTGGCTCTCTTCTGGGTTCTCTCCGCCCCCCTGACACCAGCTCCACCTAGCCTCCCTGTCTCATTGTCCAGAGGCAGCTATATGGCTCACTCACTGAATAGCAGCAAAGAAGTGTCGAAGGTGCGATTACTTATAAGTCAAAAGAACTCAGAAATAAACCATGAGCAAGTTGCCAAGAGGAGGCTGAGTCTTGCACTGAGATCCCCAAAGTGGAGACAGATCTTGCTTCTCCAGTAGACCCAGACTCGCATCACGGTCTAGCCCTAGTTCCTCAAGACACCAAACCCATGGAAAAGTGGCTCTGATGGTGAGAGAGCCCAGAAGATGGTTTCTACAGTGAGGAGCGTAACGCTCAAAACTCTTCCCCTAAATCAGCCATTTTCAAACCAGAAAGAGGGAGACGAAATAAAAAATAAAGGAATGTCAAGTGAATTAAACACCTGGAGCCTGAGAGGCAGTGTCTTCATGTTTGGGGGCCAGGCTGGGCCCTGACGCATCTGTGAGGCCTCACCCCCAAACCTCCAAACTTCTCTGCAGCCAGCCAGCCTCTAATCCATTCAGTTTCCATTAAATGAGCACCTACCATGTGCTAGGCATGGGGCTAAACCCTGAAGGTACAAAGACAAATTAGACAGCATCCCAACTATTCATTCACTCACTTAGTCATTCACCCATCCTACAATCATGTACCGGTCTGTTACTACGTACCAGATACTGCCAGCTCTGGGTTTATAGCAAAGAGCAAAATTAGACGTAGTCACTGGTCCCATGGAGCTTAGGGTCTGCTCCATACAAATATATTTATTTGAATGTTTCCTTTTTTTTTTTTGGCCGCAGCATGCGGGATCTTAGTTCCCCAACCAGGGATCGAACTCGTGCCCCCTGCATGGGGAGGGCCAAGTCTTTTTTTTTTTCTTTTAATTTTTATTAGAGTATAGTTGCTTTACAATGTTGTGTTAGTTTCTACTGCACAGCAAAGTGAATCAGCTACACATATGCATAATATTCCCTCTTTTTTGGATTTCCCTCCCATTTAGGTCACCACAGAACGTTGAGTAGAGTTCCCTGTGCTATACAGTAGGTTCTCATTAGTTATCTATTTTATACATAGTATCAGTAGTGTATATATGTCAATCCCAGTCTCTCAATTAACCACTGGACCACCAGGAAAGTCCCTTGAATGTTTACTTTTTTGATGATCCATGGCAAATTGTGATAAATAATATAAAAACAAGGCACTAAATTCTACATCAAAAAAAAACAGGAAAGATCAAATCTAGGACATTAGGGATGGCTGCTCTGAGGAATTGAGAGATGTGAGGAGAGAGGGACCAGGTGAAGGCCAAAAGGACATTCTAGGCAGCAGAAACAACAGGTGTGAAGTCCCTGACTTGGGAATAATTTAACACATTCAAAGAGGAACTGCCAGAAGGCCAGAGGACAGGGTCAGAGTAAGCAAGGGAGAGAGTGGCAAGAGATCAGGTGGGAAAGCAGGAAGGTCCAACAGGGGAGCTTAATTTGTGGACCAAAGACCCCCACCAAGGGTTCCATGGATAGAATTCAGTAAGTTTGTGAACATAGATGGAAAAATTACTCTTTTGAGTTCACTAACCTCTAACTAAAATTTAGCATTTCTGTAATAGTACTACCTGTGACTTTGTCATCAATATGCACCACAATTTTTTCCATATCACATCCCAGTTGTTGTAGACATCAAACTGTATTATTTACACTCATCACTATTTCAGAATTACGATACCTATCACACCCACTACTAGGGTCTGATATATCATATTCTGTAACATATTAATAGAGAAGCATATCTGCTATTATATTTTGATATATGGATAATAGTATTTTAAAATAATTGATTTCCTTTGTAAACACTGTGTATATTACCTCATGCATTTAAAAACATCATTCAGAAAATGGGTCCACTGGCTTCACTCAAAGGGGTCCATGGCACAACAAAGTTAGGGATACCTCAAGGATTTTGCAATCCAGAGGGGAAGGCAGGTTGGGGCCAGAATGAGAGACGCAGCCTCAGAAGCTCTGGGAAGACAGAAGAGGCAACCCTTGACCAACCTAGGAGGGTCATCAGTTATGTCTCCCAGCGTGGCCAGAGGCAGTCTTCTCAAAGCTGGTCCCACTCGTGCAACCAACCAAAGGGGGTCCAGTGGAGAGAAGGCCACCAAGCCAGGACAGGCCCTGTCCCAACTGCTGCAGCCTGAGTTGCTGCTCTCCAAGAAGAACAAGGGCAGCCATCCCTCTCCCTCCTCTCACTACATCCCATCACCATGGAGACCAGCATTCAGCACAGGATCCAAATAAATGGGAGACAGTTCTGTCTCCCTGTCATTCGTTAATATTCTCCCTCTCTCTATTGTTCATTTCTTCTATCTCTCTCTCTCTCTCTGTGTCTCTCTGATTCCCACTGTCTCTCCCCTTTCATTTTTCTTCTCTGCCTTCACTTTTGTCCCTCTCTTCTTCCCCCCTCCAACTGCCTCCCATCTCAGTTCACTTCTGCATCATGCCTCTGCATTTATTCCATCACCTTTTACTTCAAACCTGTCCCAGAGCCCAAAATGTTAGGAACTAGATGGGAGCACACAAACTTGCTAGTTAAGGCTTCTCTCTGCCCTGTTTTAAGGAGGCTCAGGGAGTGGAGAAGTCACACCCAGAGTCTCAAGATGCACTGGCACAGCTCTACCCCCAGCCTTATGCTTTTACTCCAATGCCCACGACGGGCTGAAGCCAGAAGTCAGTGAGAGGGTCCCACAGCATGGCCAAGGCCTCAGAGGCAGAGCTCAAAGTGCCCTCCCTGTGCCTCCCACCAGCAGCCTTCCTCATTCAGACCCCCTTCCTTGCCCACAGTAGAGCTGTTTCCCAAGCAGCAAAACAGCCAAATGGATCCAAAAACAGTTGACCTCCCAAGGATGGGACACATCTCTCCCCAAACAATGAAAATGAGCCTTCCTCTGCTCCACTCACCTTCACCACCAGCCCTGGGGAATGGAACCCCAACATTAGGGGAAAGAGGGAGCAGGAATAATGGAGCCCAACACCAGCCTGCTGAGCATGGCAAAGACCTCACAGCCTCTCTTCTTCCAGAAAAGACAGTGATAGGGGGTGGGGGGTGCAGCGGTGAAGAGACATTAATTCCTGTTGATTCTTCTGGGGATGGGGGGAGCCAAGGCAGGGAAGAAACTTCCCAGGATGAAGCTGTTACCTCCCCAGCCCCACCCCTCCTCCCTCCTCTGAACTTCCTAAGCACGTGTCACACACCCCTGTTGTTAGTGATACAGCCCTCTTTGGTAGTTTCCAGTTTACTTCACTGCGACTTGCTTGAGCATAAAACCTGGTAAGGAGTAGGCACTTGGTGAATTTTAGTTGAACCTAAGTGAAATTGAGTGACTTTTAACACAAATACAACCTGTTGTTTAAACATATTTAAGGTTTGAGAGTGAAGGGGGAAGTGACATAATTCATATCACATATAAGAGCAAATCTCTAACAGCTTTCTCTCTCTCCCCAAGTCAGGAGAGGAGGAACAAAATGAAGAATTTGAAATATCGAATTATCTCCTCATTCTTGGCTACAAAAACGTGGGCTGAGAAGGAAAGGCCCATCTTCAGGAGATCTTATACGTGATATAAATAATATGATTTATAATGAAATGATCATATAAATGAGTCTTTGGCCAGGAAGAGGAGTGGAGGGCAAAGATCTCTGCTAAATAAAATGAGGTAGAGATTTGGAGGGGAGCCGAAAAGAAGGGGCCCTGAAAACAGGAACTGAGGAGTAGCGGGGGGTGAGGGGTGCTCAGGGGGACCACTGGGCAGCTGCGAAACTCACCCGGCACCCCTTACAATAGAACCCTCATCTCTCAAAGCCTTGAAGAAGAGCACACGTTTGAAGTGAGGTGCTACCCATGTGAAGTAGGTGGACGCCCGTAGGATGTCTGCCTGCGCCGTGGCTGGAGCAAGGTGAGGCTGAGAGGAGGTGAGGCAGGCACAAGAGGCGACCAAGAACCGTAGAACACGTAAATGATGTCAAATGACTGGAACATTCCCCTGCTCTCTGCACCACCTCCTTCCACTGCCCACGAACTAATGACACAGAGTCCCCCAAGAGAGGCTAGAGCCTGCAGGACCCAGGAAGGCTGAAGGGAAGGGCATCCAGCGGGCTGCTCTGACCAGCTGTCCATCTGGCATGGGGACCTGCTGGCAGGGGTGCCTTCTGCCTTGGTCCAGCCTGGGTGAGGATTTGAGGATCAGGACCACAGTCACTTCTTTCCACCAGGGGCACTGCCTGACATCTACAAACAACACTCAGAGCCTCCTACCCCAGGCACATTCCAGAAAAGGAGTCCCAAGTATGGTCCTCTAGCTGCAGACCTGAGCCTCACTACCCCTCAGAGGGCTGCACTCAGCCATTACGCACAGTCTTTTAGAGGTGTCAGTGTCAGAGGGCAAGATTTCCTGACCGTGTCCCCAGTTCTTTGGGCCCCACACCACAGGGCAGTCCTTTAAGGCTGTCTGAAACTGCCTCTCCTCTCAACCACGAGAGAACCAGGGAGAAGGCAGTGTTTTAGGAAACTGCTGTTCTGTGAGAGGCAGGTATCCTGCCTTGGGCCCTGCAAACTCCCTGGGTCTCAGTTTTCCCAGCTGAAGAAATGGGCATGAACATACCAATCAATAGTCTCACAGGCTTGTTTAGTGGGTATTCTGAGAAAATGTATGTCAAAGAGCTTGGGAAAGACCAAAAGGATAAACACAGGTTAGGAAGTGACAGTAGGATGAGGATAACGAGGGCAACAATGATGATGGCTTGTTACGACTCCCTGCTTCTTAGCAGAACAAGCCACAAGGAGGAGCCTTCATTTTGCTGAGCGCAGTGATAAGAGGGTGTAATAGTTTGCTAGAGCTGCCATAACATAGAACCACAGACTGGGTGGCTTAAAATCCAGAAATTTATTCTCTCCAAGTTCTGGAGACTAGAAGTGTGAGATCGAGGAGTCAGCAGTGTTAGTTTCTTCCAAGGCCTCTCTCCTGGGCTTGCAGTGGCTGTCTTCTCCCTCTGTCTTCACATGGTCTTCCCTCTGTGTCCTGGTCTCTTCTTATAAGGACACCAGTCATATTGGATTAGGGTCCATCCATATGACCTCATATTACCTTAATTATCTCTTTAAAGGCTTTATCTCCCAATACAGTCACATTCTCAGGTACTAGACGTTAGAACTTCAACCTGTGAATTTTGGAGGTGATACAATGCATCCCATAACAGTGGGGATGTAAAGGGTAAACGTTGCTGGGAGATGGAGTAGTAGTCCCAAGTTCAAATGCCTACAGAGGTCAGGAAGATGGAAAAAAATGAGTAGAGCAGGTGGGACAGGGAGCAGGTCCACCGCAGAATTCATCACCATCTAGAAGGGAGACAGTCACCCTCAGCCTCAGCAGGCTCTGTTGTAGAAGAATCAGACCTAGTATTTTTATAAATAAATTTTTTATAAAAATTTTTTCTGATTTTTAAAGAGAAACCAGAAGTCTGTTTTCTCATGTGAAATCTCCTGAGTCTTAAATACTGGCAATGAATTCAGATTTTTTAAAAAGCAGTGTGCGAAGTGTGTATTTGCACTTGAAGACTGGATCTGGTTCAGGGGCCACCTCTGTGAGCCTCTGAGACAGCAAGAGGGCCCCACCCCAGGCCCAGCGGCCAGCACCCAGGGCTCAGACTCACAGATGCAGCCCCTTCTAGGCAAAGTGCTGCCCAGGTTCAGACATGCTTTTAAAAGCTGATTGTTAATGAGCTGGAAAGGAAAGGAATACAAACCATCATGATCACTCTAAGAGAGCATTTCTAACTCATGAATCATTTACTATTTACTATCGAAACAGACGCTATTGAGCATGCCCTATGGCTGGTTTTAAAGCCTCTATAGCTTTGGAGTTTTTAATTTATTTGGAGGCACTATAATAAGTAGCACATGACAATTACTTCCTTCAGTACACTCTGTAATCAAGACAAATTATCTTGCTATTGATGTAAATGGGATATGAAAATCTATAGAGTTCTCCTGAGGAGTATAAACTCCACATTATGCTCACCACAATTGAATTTTGCAGTGAAACCATTTTGGGGTCAATCAAAAATACTTTCCCTGAATTTTTATTGCCATCCATCCTGAGTCCCTTCCAGAAATGACTAGCAAGCAATACCAATGAGGAACTATTAGCCTAGTTGGGTTGTGTAACTACTATTACTTACACCTTATAGAGCGCTTTATGCTCTCAGTCCTATGGCATCATTTGACACTCACAGGTGTCTTATTATAAATGTATTTACATATTGTACATATTTATTTTCAATTCCTTTTCCCCACTGCCAAACAACCTCTTACGAAAATTCAAAGTACAATTAATCATATATGAGTTTTTTGGTAAACACAATAAACTCAATTTACATTATTTCCCCTTCTCTAATTTCTCTTTCTATTTTTCCATCAAGTGTTTGTCTTCTTAACCAGTTTTTCTCTAGCTAGTTTCTCTTCTGCCAGAAAAGTGCTGCCTTGAGCAACTTCATGCCAGGGTCTTTGTCTTCTGTCCCTGCAGCCCACGCTTTCTTCCATCAGTGGAGATTGCACAGTCTTCCTTCTTCCTGGGAGTTCACTCCAGTGCAGAACTCTTCTGGCAATCTTGGAGTTGTTTTATGCATCTAATCTCTCTGATTTTGCTATTTAACTTATTGTCCTTTTATTCAGCATCTTCATTATAAAAGCTCCTTCCTTACAACAAGTACCTTAATATCTTAATCCTCTCTCAGCCACACCTTTTCAAGTCATTTCTTCCCGCCTCAGTTCTCTTCTCTCACCTGCTTAAACGACAGAGACAGTGAGGGAAGAGAGGGGAGGAAAGGAGCAGGGAGGAGGAAAAGAAGTTGCCTCAAAAACATATTCACCATGGTTATCATTGGGCAGAAGAATTAGGGGTGGGTTATTTTAGTATTTATGTTTTTCAGAATTTTACATGTTGCCTAAGATGAGCATACACTATTCCAGTTTCCCTAGAAAGCAGAAAAGCTTTCCTGGAGGTGGAGTCCCAGAAAGCAAGAATGAGGAAGTCAGGGCGAGGCAGGGAAAAAGGAAAAACAAATACTAGGTGGTGTGATTCCAAGCTGTCACAACCCCACAGCAAAATGCCGCTGATGGCTCATTCACTCAGGGCCTCCTCCGAGAGGCCACGTGAGGCTGCATCTCAGCACAGCACCTCGCTGTCTGCTGATTCTCTCTGCCTCTACTGGTCAGTCAGCTCCGACTCCCCGCAGTGGCAGGTCTGATTACCCAGCTCCTCCTGCAGCCACCAGAAAGGCAGGCCTCCGTGGGCCTGGCACAGCTGGTGCGCAGGTGCAGCCATTTCTCCTGCCACACGGCACCGTGCACGGAGGCCCTTGGCCCACAGAGCTGGTGGTGGCAGCAGAGGCAGCAGCCAGGGCTTCGTGACACACGGCAGCTGAGCTATTGCTGGGACTGCTCTGCCCAGGAAGAAAGACAAGTGGCCAAGGCCTGGTTACTGAATTTTCTTATATCTAAGAAAACAACAAAGTTTCTTTCAAAATATTCAATTAAATTTAGAAGTCTCTATCCTTCCAGCCTTTGCTTGCTCAAGTCTCCTTCCAAAGCCTTCATATCCTAGACCCAAACTGTAGACAGCACTATAAAACAGAAGTCCTAAACCGCAAAGCCCACAGAGCCAGGCCAGTGACATTAATGGCAGAACAAGCCCAGCAGAGGCTGTGAAAAGTACTCAGGCCATGGCAAGAGGAGAGGACACACCCGGAGGTCACAAGTGCTCAGCTCCAGCCAAGTGTTGTCGTATCTGCTGATTTTTTTTTCGAAAAGCTTTAAAATTTTTTGAAAGTCAGGACTTATCTGCAAAATCTCCTCATTTTTCATTGTTGACAACAAATGTACTTTTTTTTTTTTTAATCTTTTGGGCCAAACAAAACACATCAGCTGGCCACGGACATTCATCTAGTCGTCCACCAACTCATGACATCTGACCTTCAAGAGTATGCCAAACATGGAAAAGCTTCACTTTCCCAACCTGGGAACTGCCTCCTGATGATGATAGCTCACGTTTATTAAGTACATTCCATGCACAAGATGCTGTTAAGTGTTGTACACGGATTTCCTCATTTAATTCGCAGAGCTTCAGATAGGTCCCAGATGCAAGAGGACCGGCTGGAGATGAACCCCACTGCTCACCTGGGAGAAAGTCCCCTGGACACGACTCAACCCTCTGTTTCAATTTCTCAGGGCCTTTGCTGAAAACAGGACTGGTCTTCTGACAGAGCCCAAAGGTGGCCCCCTCTGGCCAGACTGACTTCCCCAGTGGCCTTCACTTCCCAGTTCCCAGCCCACCACCCACAGTCTTCTCCCCTGAAAACTGCACTCACTGAAGGAGGGACTGTGTTTTAAGTAGCAGTGTATACCCAGGGCTAATTTCACGAAAAGGAAGACATCATCGAACCCACCAATTAGTAACTGTTCTTTGCTCTTGAGACCCTTTGAAAGGCTGATGAAAGCTATTGGTCCCCTCCCACAATATATGTCCTAATAAACCAAATGCTCCATCTGATTTCAAAAACTTCCTGTGCCACCTGAAGCCCATGAGCCTTAAAACTCCTGATCCAATCATACGTTTCTTAGTTCCACAGATTAGTAATTTCTATCCCACAGAATTGTCTCGGAGCACATTATGAGTTGGTGACAGACCAAGGACTATACCTAGTGTTCTATTGATGGTCTGTGGTTTACATGGAATAAAAACCAACTCAAGCTAACATCAGAAAAGGGGAAGAGGTACAAAATTTCACTTTGGGATGATGAAAAAGTTCTGGAGATGGTGGTGGTGATGGTTATACAGCAGTGTGAATGTAATGTCACTGCATTACACACTTAAATTTCTTTTTTTTTTTTTTTGGCTGTGTTGGGTCTTCGTTGCTGCGTGCGGGCTTTCTCTAGTTGCAGCGATCGGGGGCTACTCTTTGTTGCGGTGCACGGGCTTCTCATCGCAGTGGCTTCTCTTATTGTGGAGCACGGGCTCTAGGCGCATGGGCTTCAGTAGTTGCCGTGCGTGGGCTCAGTAGTTGTGGCTCACAGACTCTCAAGTGCAGGCTCAGTAGTTGTGGCTCATGGGCTTAGTTGCTCTGCGGCATGTGGGATCTTTCCGGAGCAGGGCTCGAACCCGTGTCCCCTGAATTGGCAGGCGGATTCTTAACCACTGCGCCACCAGGGAAATCCACTTTATACACTTAAAATGGTTAAAGTCTTAAGTTTTATGCTATGTATATGTCATCACAATTTAAAAAGGCAACATCTTCAAATAAACAAAAAGGAAGAGTGCATTTTAAGGGCATGAAAGTACATCAAGGACCCCCCCTGGCAGCCAGGGCTCAGGAAAGAACCAGAAACTTCTTTCTCTCACCTCTGCTCCTCTCTTTTCACTCCTCCCTTGCTCTGTCCTTCCAGTTTATGCCCCTTCCACAGCTCCCAACTTTCCTATTTCCTCTGGTGAGAGACAATTCCAGCCTGCAAGGCCCTATCTCTAGGGTCACTTAATATAACCATGGCAACCAAAGAAGATGTCCATCACTGGGGGAATGGAGAAGAAAACAATGTGAATGAATATCACAAAAATGAAGTGATTAGAAGCAACAAACTGGATGGACATAGAGCAACACAGATAGAGCTTATATTATTGAGTAGAAAAAGGAAAAAACAGAATCAGAGCTAGATCAGAGCTTCTCCAACTTGAATGTACAGGCAAATCACTAGTATCTCGTTAAAACGCAGAGTCTGACTCAGCAAGTGTGGGGCAGGGCCTGAGATTCTGTGTTCCTAATAATCTCCAGTTGATACTGTTGGGCCGAGGACCACACTTTGAGTAGAGAGGCTCTAGAACACAAGCTCAATCACAAAATTAAAACACACCCCAGAACTCTACCTATTTCACAAGGAAATATACATTCACCAGAACATATACCAAACACAAGATGAGTGCCTAGGACAGTGGGAGAGACAAGGGTGTAGAAGTGGGATGAAAATCAGGGAAAACAAATGTACAAGACGAGAGAGGGGCCTTGCTCAAACCAACAGTGAGAGTGTGCTAAGGACTGAGGAGTATGATTAACTCAACTCTGTACCTATGGTCTAAAGAAGGCACAGGAGGGGATGGGGAAGAAGAGGGGGATGAAGAGGAGGAGAAGAAGCTGTGAAGTGGCAACAGCAGCAACAAGGCCATTGACCCCCTCCCCTGTGGTGGGGTCTCCATGAAGGGAGCTGCCAAGGGCTGAACGGACGCCCCAAACAGGGTTTCCCACGACTCTGTCTGCCCCACCATTCACTGTGTAGTTTGGCAGGTTTGCCTAGGCAGCCTGTGCAGGCTTTCTGCTCTATGTCCCTTCAGGGCAACTTGAAATGATGGCCTAGTTTTCACCTATAAGAAGATAACTTGGTGAGGGTGGTGAGATTTAAAATCCACTGCCCTTTCACTTCCTACATGATGACATCCAATGTCTTTCCAGCATATATGAAAGCCATCTGCTTAGATTTATTCTAATAATTTGATTCATGTATACAATGCAAAAAACAAACAAAAATCATCAACATCAGTAGCAAGGAGGACCCTCTTCCCCAGGATTTTCTAATAAAGAAAAGGCTGAGGGCCAAAAGCCAGTGACATTGACAGAACTACAACCAGGCCAGAGCAAGGGGAGTGAATCCCTCAGCACCGCTCAGGAGGCCACTAGCATGTTCCTGAACCGTAACATTGTGATCAATTCCTCCTGGCCCCAAGTCCCATTCTGTCCAATATATTAGAGAGACTGAAACACAAATGTGTCCCCAGGACAGGAAGAATTAAAAATATGAAATATGCTACATATAGCACGATGCCAAATGGGGGTCCCACACTCTGCTCTCCTCAAAAACTTCACTACATCCTTGTGTTTTCTTCAATTTCACCTTATTACCTGGCAAGTAGGAAAAATGGTATTTCAAACAAATCATTCAATCCAAGGAGCAGTTTTCCAGTTCATGGAGTTTCTCTGAAGTTGAAACATGAGCCTGCGTTTTAAATTGCTCAGACCCACTGATTAATTCAGGAGTGAAATAATCCATCATATTGTTACCAAACTCAGTGACCTAGGCTCTGTGTTAATCAGCACTTACTGAGCACCTGCTGTATACTTAGCAGTGTCCTGGGCACTGTGACTGACAAAAAAGAAGTGTTGGGCTTGGAATTTATCTAGTAGGTGCCAACTATCTATCTAGAGAGAAAGGACCAACATACACAAAATAAATTAGGGCAATGAATTGTATTCCTACACATCCAGTGGTTCCACTTCATGCTTCAGGCATGGCTGGATCCAGAGATGCAAACAATGTCACCAAGACACCGCTGCCCCACAGACAGAACCTTTCCAAACATGAAGCTCTCACAGAAGGAAGCAGAGAAGAAACAGAAGGAGAAGCAGAGAGAAAAACTGGCAGATCCTGGCTGGGATCTGCTCTTCTGTGATATTGTAATGATAGAGAAGAGAAAGAGCCTTTCCTCCCTCACAGCTATGTCAATTCCCCAAACAAATTCTGAACTGCTCTCTCTGGGCCACCTGCCCTTTCTCCCAAATACGAACACCGAACTGGACTATTGGTCAGTCTTGAACGCTGTAACCACCCCCAAAAGAGCAAAGGGAGCTATATGATTGACAGGCCCACCAAAATCACATGGAGTGGCAAGGTGTGAGGATTTCCAAAGAAAAATCTGCTGGGCAGACAAAAAAATAACGTGATGTGATTGATACTATGATGACGCTGAAAACTGGAGATGTCACTGTGTGTGGAAATAAATTAGGTGAGAGTGGAATGTTTCTAAAAGTAGTAAAATTATATACAACAATAAATCTCATTTTGGGTCTACTATATGGCAGGCCTGTACTAGGCCTTTTATTATACATTACGGAAACTCAAAATTCAAGACTCCCAAGGGCTGCATGACCCATCCCTGCCCATGTCTCCACCTTCATCTCTTGCTACCTGTCACCCTCCTCCCATCCCTGGGTACTTATATTTCTATGATTTCTTCTACTTTCCTGAAGGCCCTTACTCTTGCTTTTCCTCCTGCTGGCATTCCCTTCCCAGCGTGTCTTATGGCGAACTCTACTCATCCTTCAGTTTGCACTATGATTCCTTTCCTCTCTTTGAAGAAGCAGGTTGTGCACCAGCATGGTTCTTCCATAATACTGAGCCTCCAGAGCAGGGAGTGATTACCACTGTGTCCCCATTGCACAGCCCAAATGCACAGTGGGAATCTGATAAATATTTCATTCATTCATGAAGTAAATGTTTGCTGACATTTACTATTCAGTGTGCTAGGTACTATGACAAGTGTTTAAAACACTTCAGTTACCCAAACAGACAAGATTCTCTGCTCTCAAGAAGCTTAAATACTTTTCAAATCAATGAGTAAGTACACTAAGCAGAGACTTGGAAGTTGTGTAGCTAAGCAGAAAGAAGCTGGGAGAGTGTTTTAGGTGGAGGGGAGAACAAGGGTGGTAGCCTGGACGGCATGATGAGAATTAGCAAGATGCTCTCCCGGTGGCCCTGTCATAAGCCCAACCTTGGTTTTCACAAGACTGCAAAGAGCACCTCAACTCCTTCATTGCACAACTTGGCCTACAGGTACGTAACGTGTTGTGGCTCCCCACCCATCCTTCTGAGAGCAAGGGGAGCAAACCAAGAACCCCTGTGAATAGCACTCTGGAAAAGTCAAGTGCCGTCTGCCTCCTGAATCACACTTGACTTTTTGGTAAAATCAAGACAATTACAAGATTGTTCCTGATCCCCTTAAGTATGACTTGATAGCCCCTGAACCAAATTAATCACAGAATGGGTCTGGGAAGGGGAAAGATGAGATAGGCTCCACCAAGTTCACCGAAGGATTTCACTTCTCAAGAGGCAATGTCATAGCCCTTACAGGCTGCACTGAATAAAAGACCAGACTGGCTTAATGGGTGTTCACTTGTTTTTCAAGGAAGCTGTAGCTCATGGTCATTTAGATATGTAAAACATTCATTTTTAAGGTCATAGTAAACATTCAGTTAAGTACCCTTTCACCCACCCCCAAGACGAGTCCCCTTTCTTTATTTCAGAAACAGCTACTGTTACCTATTTGACATATATCTCCCTTCCAGAAGTTCTCTAATGCATTTACATATATATGTTATTTTATTTCACCTTTGTTTTGTTTTATGTAAATGATTTTATGTTGTACTTTCATTTCTACAACTTTCATTTTTTTTCTCTACACTGTTATCTTAGAAGTCTTTCTATATGAGGGCACATAAATCTACTTATTATTGTTAACTTGTGCATAGTATTTCACGGTAATTTTATGCCATTATTTCTTTAACATTAAGTTCTTAGTAATCCTACGATAATAAACATTTAAAGGTTTCCAATTTTTCATGACAGACAATGCTGTGATGAACAGCCTCGCTTATATTTCCTACCCCAGGCACCGGTGAGTGTTTTTCTAGAGTAGATATCCACAAATGAAATTGCTGCGTCATGAAGCTTACACATTTATTTTAACAGATGCCGTCGAATTCCCTTCCAAAGTGGCTGCATTTACTCTCCCACAGCAATGCGTGAGCATGCTTCTCCCTCCTGTCGACGTTGATACGGCCATCTTCTTTCTCTAAATTTATTTGACATTTTCCCCTAAATCCCACCAGGCCTGGTATGACTAGCAGTAGAGGTATTTCACTGAGATAGCCCTGAGTTAGGAGAACCCGTGGCCACATGAATGAAATTCCTGCACCAAGTACTATGATTACCCTGTAATAGTCCATGTTCCCTCCAAGAATCCACAGCATGCTCATCGCCTGCCCAGAAGAGATACTCCACATGAGGAGGAGAGCACTGGGGTAAGAGGGAAAAAACCTGGGAACTAGCATTGGACTGGGGCCTACTAACAGGGCACATGACCTTGAGCACAGCTCTCTAATGCCATGCATCCTTGTTTTCCATTATGAAATGCTACATACCTCATGCAGTTACTGTAAGACTCGAAGTAAAATGAAGGAATGACCAAAAGTCACTAGCACCCAGCTGCTGGAGAGGCTGTTGACTGCATTCATCAAAAACGCTCTAGATTTCTGCCTAACAAAATCCAAACCTAATTTGGGAGTAACAGTTCCCACCACAAAGGGCTGAACAACCCCTTCTCCCGCCCGTCACGTCAATAGAGGATGGCACCCAGTGACACCTAAGTAGAAGGTACTTAGTCACAGAGCGGAGCTGATTTACAGCCTTCCACAAGCACAGCCAGACTCTGCCACCCCTCATGATAAGGGCCAGCTGACAGCTCTCACCACTCCCTAAAGGAAGACAGCAAGACCTCCCTGGGAGTGCAGCTGATGGAGACCCACCATGAGATGATAGAGCAGCGGCTCTCCACATTGGCTGCACACTGGAATCCCCTGGGGAGATGTATAATCTAAGAATTCCAGGGTCCCACCACCAGAGGTCCAGATTTAGTTGGTCTTGAATGTGGCCTAGGAATAGAGGGTTTTTTTTAAAGCTTCCCCAGTGATTCTAATATGCAGCGACGGTTAACAACTACTGCCTTAGAGGAACTGTAGATGTAAAATCTGACAGTACTCTGTAATTAGGAGTAAGAGCCTTCAACTATTGATAAATGTTGAAGATGGGTGATGAAATTGTGGGAGTAGTTATGCTATGCTCTCTACTTTTATATATAAAACATATATATACATTATATATATATATGTTTTCTTTCGGCTTTTATTATAAAAAATTTTAAAGAAAAGAAAGAAAGAGAAGCCCTAACATAAGGAGACATTCAGAATTAAGAGCATAAGAGATAAGAAGAATGAGAGACACAGAGGAAGAGCTGCAGAACTTGAACAAAACAGCATACTAAGACAAACGTGAACCGTACCAGGCCAAGTGTCTTCACTATTCTCTTAGTAAAGAGGAACTGTATGCTGATAGCAGAACTCCACAGAATAATTTCTATAATTTACTGTACATAATTACATACAACAGTTTTGAAATAGGATATAATAATTCTCAGTTAATTCCTTCTGCTTTCTTCAGAGATTAAATTTGGGAAGGCTGAGCCTTCTGGAATTTGCAGGGCAGAGAACTAGAAAGGACAAAGCTACACAAAGAATTCCAAAACTCTGCATAGGGGTGCCCTCTAGTCTGTTACCAAACACTAAATTTCACTTGTGCAGGAAGAAACCCCACAAGGCTGGGCATAGAGTGTCAAGGGAGCTCAGCCTGGGCTGGGGGATGTTCAGGCTCCACCAGGAAGAGGGGAGAGTTTTGCTGAACATGCAGGGTGTTCAGTTAGGAGCCAAGAGGGGCATGCACTAGTACTAGAGATAAACTAGTCCAGGGAAAGCCTACTCTAAGCCCAACCTAACAAAGCTTCACCAGTCTCTAAAGGGTCAAGGTAGTCCTTAAGTAATTTAACTGCCAAGACTACATCAAACATCCTCTGAAGAAAGACAACAAAATCCAGCAATCAGGAACGTAAAATTCACAATGTCCAGCATTATTTTTAAAATTATTACACATAGATATGTGATAAAGCAAATATAATAGAAAGTGAACTGTAGAATCCAAGTGGTGAGTATATGTTCAATTTTTTCATAATAAAAAGTTGGAGGAAAAACTACTAGACAGACAAAGAAGAAAGAAAATATGACTAGAATAATTAGAATAAAAATCATTTAATAAAAACAGATTCAGAGGGACTTCCCTGGTGACGCAGTGGTTAAGAATCTGCCTGCCAATGCAGGGGACACGGGTTCAATCCCTGCTCCAGAAAGATCCCACATGCCGCAGAGCAACTAAGCCCGTGAGCCACAGCTACTGAACCCGTGTGCCACAACTACTGAAGCCTGTGCACCTAGAGCCCGTGCTCCCAACAAAGACAGGCCACCGCAATGAGAAGCCCATGCACTGCAACAAAGAGTAGCCCCTGCTCGCCACAACTAGAGAAAGCCCGTGCACAGCAACAGAGACCCAACACAGTCAAAAATAAATAAATAAATAAATAAATTTTTAAAAGATCTCTTAAAAAAACAGATTCAGAAATGACAGAGCCAGTGAAGACAAGGACTTTAAAACAGCTTCTCTGGCACTCTCTCTCTCTCTCTCTCTCTCTATGTAAATGTTTGTAAGCAATGTTAAGCAGAACATTTTTTTGTTTGTCTGTTTTGTTTTGTTTTTAAAGGTTATTTTTAATTAATTATTTATTTATGTATTTATTTTTGGCTGCGTTGGGTCTTCGCTTCTGTGCGAGGGCTTCCTCCAGCTGCGGCAAGCGGGGGCCACTCCTCATCGCGGCGCGCGGGCCTCTCACTATCGCGGCCTCTCTTGTTGTGGAGCACAGGCTACATACGCGCACAGGCTCCAGACGCGCAGGCTCAGTAGTTGTGGCTCACGGGCCCAGTCGCTCCGCGGCATGCGGGATCCTCCCAGACCAGGGCTCGAACCCGTGTCCCCTGCATTGGCAGGCAGATTCTCAACCACTGCGCCACCAGGGAAGCCCTAAGCAGAACTTTTTAAAGTAAAAATTACTTTTTAAAGAGTTGCTACAAAACAAAAAGAAATACACTAGTAATCCTAATTGGGGGGGTGGGGTGGGGGGAAGGGCCAAAGGACAAAAATAATTTCCAGAAGAGAAGAAAATGAAAGTGACAAACACATGTGGGGAAAAGAAACAACTGCTCTAGTATAAATAAACCAAAAGTAAAATAATATAAAATTGGCAGATTTTTAAAATTCTACATTCAGTGTTGAAGATCACACAGGAACACAAGCACACTCATCCACTGCGGGTGGGAAGGTAAAATTTGGGTTTTTATCTCCTGGAAAGTGAACCTTAGAGGGGTAGGTCACTCGCCCAGGTGACACTGCCGGTCAGTGCTGTTGACTCCGTGGCCGAGTCACAATGGCTGAGACAGGACACAACCACAGCCTCCTGAGGCCACTCTTACCTTGTTATTCATGGAGGTGTCACAGGTCATCTCACAGACAAGAGTAGGAGGCACCGTCACACACCAGGGTGGAGCTCCAGGAAGGGAAGCCACATCCCCAGAATAACGGCCTCTAAACGGATGTGCGGCACTGAAGCGCTAACTCCTAGATGTGTCCAGAAGCCGTGTCTGAAGGGGCTGGGGTTTGTGTGGCTGGGGAAGACCGGTGGCACGGCCACATCAGGGCCTCCTGCTCCTGTTCCCCGTCAACCCTGAAAGGGCAACCCCACGGCAGGTGTCTCTGAGACACTCCCTGGGGACACCAAACAAAACAGGGCCTGTTACTTGGCAGGAAATCAATATCTGATAGTCTCTAGTGTTTCCCAACGTGGCAGCTGACATAGGAGCTAAATAATTTGCCCAAGGTCACACAGCTAACGAGAAACACACATCAGGACTCTCAGGCTTTTCCACCACTCTAGTGTTTCCCAAACTTCAGCCACTTGCAAATCTCCTCCCCAATTTTGTCCAGATCTTTCTATCCCCTCTATTATTATTTACCTAAAAAAAATTTTAACTGATTTTAAATGAGACCACTTTTTAAGATTTGGCTGAATTCAAAAGTGATAGATTTTATGAAAGAAAGAGAAAAAAGTCATAGGTTTCATGACTTTATTAAAAAGTCATAGGTTTTATATATTTTTAATTCACATTAAAATAAATCACAGCTATTAAAATTTGTACAATTGTCTACCTGTCTTAAAAATCACCTCACAAATGACCAGCAGTCACTTGCAACACACTTGGTAGGCTTGGGCCCCCTCTATGTCCAAACAGTCCTGTGGATAAAATTTCACTCTTATTTGTTCAAATGTGTGACATATGTTTTGTGCTTGTTGTTCATAAGAAACCGGCGTGAGGGCCAGACGATTAACTCACAGTCAGCTTCAAAAGGAAGAGGGTTTACCAGTGGATACTCTTTGTGCGGAACCCCCTCTGACCAGACAGAGGGGCGGGCAGGCAGCAGGGCCAGACTGGCAGACCTGCAGCTCACAGACACTCACAGGCCTTCCTATTAAAGAGTGCTCTGTTTGAACCAGGGCCTCTAATTTCCCTCCCTGGGGTGTGCTGGGTTTTGACAACTATCCTCCAGCCCCTTGACTTCCAAGACTGGCCCAAGGACCCCGGCCCCCACTTCTCTGTTTTCTGCTTTTCAGAGTAAGAATTGTTCTGCCTCTGGCTGTGAAGTCTGAGTACCTATCCTGAGGTGGCTTCTTTCATCCCTGACGGGCTCCCAGACACCCCTTGGAAGAGAAAGTTGTGATCTTTCTCTTCCAAGTTGGAAAATAAAAAGCTCCAGGAAGAATGTCTCTCTGGCCCTCCCTCTCCCTCTCCCTCCCCTCCTCCCTCCTCCCCCACTGTGTCTCAGGCCACTTCTCAGATGGAGGCACCTGAGAGATGGCTCCTCTCAGGACTTTCTACATGATTCGTTATTCCACTCACCCCTGCCTTCTGTTTATAACGAAGCCTGCTGACTGCGGAAAGGTTGGAAGCTATCCTATTAGCAGTTTATTCTATCTGTCCAGACTTCTATTTTAAGCATCCAAAAAACTAGGCCTTTAGAGGAATGTGGCCCCCTTTCCTTTCTGAATATCTGTATCCCTCAGTCTGCAACCTCTGACAATCAGAACTTAGGAGCCAAGAATACCAGGTAGATCCTTCCCTGTGTGAACTCTCACTTCTCACTCTCTAAAAAACTTAGGAATCAACAGACTCAGATAAGGTGCTAGCTTTTCCTATCTGAATGCCCTATCCAAATTCTATCTGAACTTGGGAACTAAAGAGAGTTGGATCGCAAGGGACACCGTCTCAAACTCATCCTCCTGGGGGCAAAATGTCTGTAGACACAGTTTCCCAGTGACTCCCTCACAGCAGTTCACTAGGGTCAAATCCTCACAGAATGTTTCCCAGAGAGAATTCTGGGCAGTGCCAGGGCCCCTGAGGAACAGGTTATGGTCGGGTAACTTTGGAAATGCTACCTTTCTGATGGCTTCACACTGACCAACCTGGGTTTAACAAACTGGGTCTGTGTCTCTGCGGTAAGACTCCTCAGAGATAAGCATATTTGACCCACACAGCCTTTGTTTACACACCTATTAAAATCCTGTGGAACTTGTATTCTTCAAGACACACTCTAGGAAATGTAGGTTTGGGGCTTTTCACCAGCACTTTGTCCTAAGACACAGGCCTGCAGTAACCACTAACCCATAAGGTACCCTTGTGCAAATCAGAAAACAGCCCTCCACCCTTCCTCAAGGCACATTTTGCGTCTGTCGGTTGGAAAATTGTAATAATGCAGATTCTGTTAGAACGCCTTTCAAAAATGATCCTTTCAGAAGTTAGATGGAACTTTACTGCCATCTAGTGGAAAATTGCTCAAACAGATACACCAATCTGCAGCCTTTGTGGATGGAGCCCTTTGGATGCACCACCTAGCTCTACATGGAAACCCTACACATGGCAGCCTCCCTTTCCCTGCAAGGACCCCAACCTGCCAGGTCTGGGGAGAGGCCCAGGGGTCTGAATTTTCAAGAAGCTCTCTGACTGATTCTGAGGTATAGCTCAGTGACATTTCGCACACAAACCAGGATGTGCAGGAAACAAGATGATATGTAGGCCATTCTTATGCTTGCAGGCACATAACACATGGCAGCAATAGAATCAGAACCTGTTGCCTTGGAGAGAAAAAAAGTATTTAAAAAAAAATTTTTTTTTCAAGGTTTGGACATACAGGGTTTTCTAGGAGGAAGAGTGTTAGGGTTTTGGGGTCCTATTGCTAAGCTCTGAGATACATTAAAAGAAAAGTAGTCAGGCTCACATTCCTAACTGATTCCACTGAACAAGGAATCACAGGAGAAAACCACGATTCTGGACTGAAGTGGCACTTTCCTACTGAGTAATGTGACCCAAGGCACTTGGTAGAGTGGTCTGGGGGGGAGAAGGTCTTAGTTCCTCACCTACTGGTTGAGGTAAATGACACAGTCTCTTTTAGTCCCCGTCTCCTCTCCTGTGAAACGGAGGCAGAGTTCTGCCCCGACCACCTCAAAGAAGTGCTTGGAGAATAAATATGTTATGAACTAAAATACTGCATAGGTAAGAGCGGATTTTTATTGCTCAAAGATGCAAATAAGTCAGGGCTGATTAAAGATGACAAGGTCACCTTGGTATACAACCCTGTTAAAATCCTTTCCTGTTGGCAAGTTGAATTAGTGAGCTTTGTTTCCTGAGGTTGTAGAGAGAAAAATCCTTTTCTTCCTCCTGCCAGGGTCATCTGTCTAAAGCGTAAATCTGACCACATTACTCCAGCTCCTTCTCACCTGTCAGATCTCAGACTAAATGTCAGCTCCTCAGAGAGCCAGTCCTGACCGGCCTCCCTCCACAGCTGCGGGTCTCCCCCTCCACAGCCCCTCCCCAATCACTCTCTACACCACAGCCGCTGCACGTCCCTCATGATACTCGCCACTGTGTCAAACTGCTTTATTCTTTCTTTTCTTGTCTCTCTACTCTCAAGAGAATGTAAGCTCCCTGAAGGAATGGAAGGATGTGTTTATACGACTATCATCTCTCCAGCAAAGGCTAGATTAACACCGGGTAACTGGTTGGCCCTCAAAATGCTTTGTTGAATGAATGAAGTGTTTGTTCTCCTGTAGGAGGCCCCTTTAGATCACAGTGTCCCCTTTCTATGAAAATTTGCCCCCATCAACCCACAGGGATAGATCCCTAGAAGCCACGTTTGAATGTGACCGGATCAGGAAGCAGCACCACCCAATGCTGTCTCCTGGGCATTTGGATCAGGAGACAACCTGGTCTGTGGCTTGATCAGAAAAGAGGTATGTAAGGAGTTATGGAGAGACCATGTCTGTCCATGTGCCTGCCTGACAGAGAAAGCCGGCCTGTCGGGGAGAGAGAGAGAGAGAAAAAAGAACTAGGAGACTATGAGGGTTCAAGGGAGAGTGCCCTGATTTTCCACACCCTGACTCCAGGTTCCCATGAGGCCTGGCTGCCCATGGCCTCCATGAGAGCCACAGGTTCACAGGTTCCTTCCAGTAACTTCCCTTTTTTGCTTAAGCCAAATTAAAAATCTCTTCCACTAGATGAGGGACCTCAGCACACCAGGACTGTTTCTCATTCGCTCCTGAATCCCAGGGCCTGGCACAGTGATGGGCGTGGAGTAAACAGCTCAGCAAACACCTCTCCACTGCACAGAGGTCAATTTTTCACTTTCCACTTACACTGTTCCACAGTGTTCCCACGTATCTGGATAGGTCAGAGGTCACAAACTGGTTACTTAAGTGTTGAGTCAACCAACAGACTTGTTTTGTTTTGTTGTAATTCTGTCTTGGCCTGTACAGTTTAGGAAGAACAGAAGGGAGGCAGGAAGGAGAAAGGAGCTAACATTTTAAAATGAAGGGATTTCACATAAAAATCCAGCTTTCCAGCTTCTCTTTAAAAATCAGACTATTTGACTGCACTAAACTCTAAAAGCCCTTTCTACTACATCTTCTTTCTGGTGGTCCAGGGAGAAGCAACATAATCCAAGACCCAACAATCCCAAAGGGAAATGAGTAAGATCAAAAAGCTTTTCTTCTCTCTCATTATTTGTGTCTCAATAAGAAAAATCTGCTTCCTCGCAGAAAGAGCCAGCAAGGATTATAAAACAGAGGCTCAGCTATGGACGCTGGCAGCATCTGCATAGACAGGCACAACCGCAGTGTCTGCTGGCTGGTGTCACCCTTGAAGCTAAGCTGCATACAGCATTTGGCCCTGCTCACTCAAGAAACCTGCTGAGACAAATGATGGTGTCGAAAGCGAGCTCATTAAATTTTTACATGGCTCGACTGCACGGCCCTTGTCTCCTTGGGCACTCATACAGCTCAAAGACTTTGGGTTTCTGCCTGGGAAGCTCAGTCCTCATGCCCCAGGAGATGGCGAACTAACCCATCAGACACAAGGGAAAAGGGCCAAAGTGCATTTTCCACTATACTGTTGGCTTAGGTGGGAAGCAAATCCTGACACAGGCAACTGAGGGCAAGGATCGCCTGGGAAGTAATCCCAGGAGTATGGAAGTGAGACAGGGAAGAGAAGGCAGCCAATAAAGAGCATATTATCAAACTGTGGGCCGCTGGAGTTCACTGTCACTGGAAAATGCTGAGAGACCATGTAGAACCTGCCTCAGTGTAATCTCTTCCAGTCCCCAGAGGGAGCCGGGGCATTTATCCTCCAAACCCCATCCATCACGGACTGAGGGCTGCATTCACTCCCAGCACCTCTGGCCTGTCCCTGGGATGGAAGCCATCTGGCACAGAGCCCTGGGTGCCTGCAGAAACACACGCTTCTTACCACAGCTGCTCCATCCCATGCCCCTACCTCAGCTTCACAGAGCCATCCAATCATGCCTACAATCACAGACGTGGTTGTGGAGAGAAAAATGTGACAATTAAATACCACATTGTGGAAATTACCCATACGCAGAACAGTTTGTTTACCTGGTTCAATCATTTTCTTTATTCTGATCAAAATAAACTCCTTCTCTGTGTTTTAAAAACCACCAGAGAAAAGCCTGACTCAGTGAGTTTCCCTCTTGCTGCCTCCTCAGGCCCCAAAGAGGTTCAGGCTGGATTGAGTCTCATTAAAAATGGGAGCAGTAGACCTCTGATCTGAGCCAGCTGTTTTCATCTTTGCCAGGGTCCACTTGGAACCTGACATGCTGAAATACTGCAGTTTCCAAGGCACGTGACTCCCCTCTCCCTACTCCCGCCCTCCCCGGTCTTTCCAGTTTACCCGTCCACCCTGTTCTTCCATTGTCGCAGGAAGGCTGAGCCTTATGGTGAGGTTAATCTTGATCATTTATCACTGGAACATTCTTCATTCATGTGCTAATTTTTACATCTTGCTGTCACTTCAAAGAAGTTCACCAGATGTTCTGGAAGAGTATTTGTTATTTTCTTTACAGAGATGCACAGTTCTCTCAGTTGCTGGAGGGTTTCCCTCCACTTCAAAATTCCAGCCCTAATACAGTGCTCCACCTCTTCACAGCCACTGACATCTCATCAGAGAGTCAGTCACTCAACTCTCATCAGAGCAAAAGAACAGTGCTGGGGCTGCCGTAAAAAGGGCTCGTGATTACGGGGTCTAATTCACAGATCCAGATTCCAAATCCCTAGCGTCTGATTCAATTCAGCAGCCATGTTAAGATCCTGCTTATGCTCAGTGCTGGGTGAAATGCTCAGGATAGAAAGCCAGGAGGACTCCATCTCTCTCAGCCCGCAAGAAACTCACAGCAAGGTGAGACGATGGAAAAGGAAAGGAGGGATTGCACTGCAGTGCAATGTGTGGAGAACTACAACTCTCTCTGTAAGGAAGCAGTAGGATTTGGTGGAGGGTGAGGAAAACTCCCAGACACTGGCTTGGGTGAAGAAGAGGGTGGTAGAACAACAACAGAAAATGGGAATAAAGGACAAGGAGCCAGTTGGGGTGGGATGGTACTAGAGGATGGCTAGGGGAAGATCAGCTCTAAGGCACGTTCATTTTTTTTCTTTCTACTGATGGCCTCCATGTGCTAGATCCTGTGCTGGGAATACAACAGGAAACCACACAAAGTATTTGTTTTTATGGAGCTGACATTCTAATGGAAGAAGACAGAAAATAAACAAGGATACTACTAAACAAACAAGATGTTTTCACAGACAATATTCAGTATCTGGGTTTGATTGTTTTTATGGCAATGTGAGAGAGAGTAATGAGAGTTGGGAAAGCTATAAACAGTCTATGGCAAGACTTCTTAACCCTGGCTTTATATTAGAATCACAGGGGAAAGTTTTGTAAAATATGCCAATGTTTAATGATCTATTAGAAACAAGACCAAAAACAAGAGCAATAAAAGAGACACTTGATAAATTGTACTTCTTCAAAATGAAAATTTTTTTTGTCTACAGAAGATTCCATCAAGAAAGCGAAAAGACAACTCTCAGAATGGAAGAAGGGCTTCCCTGGTGGCGCAGTGGTTGAGAATCTGCCTGCCAATGCAGGGGACACGGGTTCGAGCGCTGGTCTGGGAGGATCCCACATGCCGCGGAGCAACTGGGCCCGTGAGCCACAATTACTGAGCCTGCGCGTCTGGAGCTTGTGCTCCGCAGCAGGGGAGGCCGCGATAGTGAGAGGCCCACGCACCACGATGAAGAGTGGCCCCCGCTTGCCGCAACTGGAGAAAGCCCTCGCACAGAAACGAAGACCCAACACAGCCATAAATAAATAAATAAATAAATTTAAAAAATAAATGTGATTTGAATAAAATATATTAAAAAAAAAAAAAAGAATGGAAGAAAATATTTGCAAGTCATATATCTGATAAGGGACTTTGTATCCAGAATATATAAAGAACTCTTACAACTCAATAATAAGAAGACAAATTTTAAAAAGGGAAAATATCTGAATAGACATTTCTCCAAAGAAGATATACAAGTGGCCAATAAGCACATGAAGAGATGCTCAACATTATTAGTCATTAAAGAAACGCATACCACAATAAGATACTACTTCACATCCACTAGAAAGGCTATAATGAAAAAGGCAGACAAAAACAAGTGTTGGAAAGGATGTGCAGAAAATGGAATCCTCATACATCACTGGTAAGAATGTAAAATGGTGCAGATGCTTTGGAAAACAGTTTGGCAATTCCTCAAAATGTTAAACATAGAGTTACCAGATGATCCAGAAATTTCATTCCTCGGTATCTTCCCAAGAGAAATGAAATCATATATCCACACAAAGACTTGTACATGAATATTTATAGCATCATTGTTCATAGCCACAAAGTGAAAAAAACTCAAATAGCCATCAATTGATGAACAGAAAAGCAAAATGTGGTATATCTATATGCTGAATATTATTCAGCAATATAAAGGAATAAAGTACTGATAACATGCTACAACATGGATGAACCTAGAAAACATGCAAAGTGAAAGAAGTCAGTTGCATAAGACTGCATATTGTATAATTCCATTTATATGAAATGTCAAGAATAGGCAAATCTATAAAGACAGAAAGTAGATCAATGTTTGTCTAGGGCTAGAATAGGGGCAGAGGAGTATGAGGAGTAATAGTTAAGAGATTTATTATTGAGATGATAAAAATGTTCTTTTAGATTACAGTGATACTTATACAACTCTGCAAACACTACTAAAAATCTTGGAATTGAACACTTTAAATCAGTGAATTTTCTGGCATGTAAATTATATCTCAGTGAAGCTGTTAAAGAATTGAAAAATAAAATTGTACCAAATGTAAGACCGATAGCTAGTGGGAAGCAGCCGCATAGCCCAGGGAGATCAACTCAGTGCTTTGTGACCACCTAGAGGGGTGGGATAGGGAGGGTGGGATGGAGGGTGACGCAAGAGGGAAGAAATATGAGGATATATGTATATGTGTAGCTGATTCACTTTGTTATAAAGCAGAAACTAACACACCACTGTAAAGCAATTATACTCCAATAAAGACGTTAAAAAAATAAAATAAGATAAAATGTGTATGATTCGAAATATATGTATGCATGTACGTGTGTATCAGTGCCTAGGCTAATGGTTCCCAAACTTGGCTGAATCACCTGGGAATGCCCACATCACATCCCATGCAGATTAAATCATAATGTTTGTTGGGAGTAGGAGTCCCCAGGTACTTCTATGTGCAGCTAAGTTTGGGAACCACTGGCCCAGGCCCTCACTCACAGAGACACTGACCTAACTGGTTAGAGAGAAGCTGGGGGTGATCATTTAAGGCTCCCAGGTGATTCTGGTGGGCAGTGAGATGAAGTTGACACTGTGGATGCAGAGAAGCTAGAGAAAATCTGGGGCCTTGATGCCATGATCAAACCGCTGGGTCAACCAGCCCTGAAACCCTCACTGCCTCTGGGCTGCCTGGTATGTGAGCCAATAGATTTCCCTTCTTATTTAAGCCAGTTTGAGTTAAGTTTTCTATTACTGCCCTGAACTGACACAGGCAGTCATAGACAGTATCTCTCAGACAGTGAGTATTAGAGCCAACTGAGACCAAAGGATGCAAAGGATTCAGCTTGTGAGAATCTGATAGAAGGGATCTGAGCCCAGGGAACAGCATGTGCCAATGCCCTGAAACAAGAATAGGCTTGGTGCATTCAAAGAACAGGTTAAAAAGGCCAGAGGGAGCATTTCCACCAAGAGCTGGTCTGTCAAGTAATAGAAGATAATTCTGAGGAGGGAAATATTTGACACATTGAAGGGTAAAGGTGGCTCAACCAACTTTAAGAAAAGAAAGCAAGAAAAGTTCCGAGAGTTGTCCTTTCCTTGGGATGCAAGTGATCCCATTGGAAGGAAGAACAATGTCTCGCACATCACAAGGCAGTATCTCAGCCAGGATGCCATGTGACCGTCAATATACTCTAGGGAAATTATGCTCTGATTTTAAAATCAAGAACAGGCAGTTAGGGACTTCCCTGGTGGTCCAGTGGTTAAGAGTCTGCACTTCCACTGCAGGGGGCACAGGTTCAATCCCTGATCGGGGAACTAAGATCCCACCTGATGCGCCCCGCCCCCAAAAAAAAGAACAGGCAGGTAGAGGGGTGTGTGTGTGTGTGTGTAGAAATAGTTGGTGATTTTGCTAAACCGAAGACGGCAAGGAAAAATTCAGAATTCTCCTAGGCCATAAGGAACATTAAAATTGGAAGTCTTTATTCTCTGAGAGCATTTCTAAACTGCAAAGTTCAAGCTCATGCCTGCATTCCTAAGTGTTTTTCCTTCATCTAAAAAGCAACAAGAAGAGAGAGTCTGGTCTTAAAAAAAATTTTTTTTAATTTTAAAAAGGTCATTTCTCAAAATAGCATTGAATATTTCATAGTTTAAAGTTAGGGAACAGCCTCAGAGGAAAGCTTAGCACCACCTGCTCTCGTCTTAGCTCTCAGCTTCGCCTTCTCAGAAGACAGACTTTACTAAATAAACAGCAAAGAGGCCAGGTTACTGAGCAGTTTAGAGGCTCTTAATCTTTGAGGAGGTTGCTTGTGCTCACACCACTCCCAAAGAAAAGTTGTAAAGGAGCTTCCTAGACAGTCCCCAGAGTGCTGGGGCAAGAAAGGCAGTAACTGCACAGCAAGTCAGGACTCCTGGGCCCATTATGGCCCCAAGGGACCAGATGGGATCTGAAGTGAGCCACTGAATCTCTCTGAGATCAGTTTCCTTGTCAGTAGAGTTGGGGTGAAGCTGTCTCCCTCTCCTCCCAGGGGGCTCTCAGGACTTCTTGGCACTGCACTGAGGGACAGTGCAGGGAGACTGGAAAGAAGAGGAACCTGTGCCTAGAGGGAGTGATTCCTTCCAAATGCTAATAAGAGACTCAGCAAGCCTCAGTCCATCCATTTCCTTTACAGAAAAGCTCCAACAGGAACGAGTGATGTTTAGGAAGGTTACTAAGAGACTCAGTATTAGTCAAAGCTTATCAGCAGTTTCAATAGTTTTAATCCAAGTCAATAGCCATCTTCTCATTTTATAAGATAATGCCTTTGTCCTGGTGACTGGTGTGTCTGGGTCTCACTAAATGCCATAGCAAAGCAAGCTGGGCCCCGTGTCATTACCACCACCAGCATCTGCAAGTTCCTCCGAATGCTTCCTTGTAACCCCTGCTGAAAATAAAATAAGATATTAATAACCTCTCTAGCCCGCTGTTGTCTCTGTCTTTAGAATGTTCACTGAAGGTCCCAGCAAGAACTGGAAATTGCCTCTAATGCTCCTTGTTTGGTCTGGCAGGGCTGGGGCCGCGTGCTCTGCGGTGGAAGCAAGGTGTTGATCAGAAAGCCAGCTTCTTGACTGACTTTATCTCCTCCTGGGCAGAAACCAACTTCAGCGAGAACTTTGTAATTTGGAACTCAAGGATATAAGATACATTCAGGGAATCATTTTCCCTCTGTAAATTACAGGTTTGTCATTTAAGAGGTATAATATCACTGAAAGGGCCTGCTTCTGCTTCTTCTTCTCTTTTTCATTCTGAAAACTGCCATATTGATGCTCTCAGAACAGAGACTTAGAAATGAGAATAATGGCCTGTACTTCAGACAAACAAATCCATGTTCTCTACAAAGAGGCAGAAGAATTATGCCAGACAACAAATCTTTATTTATTCAGCGAGCTCTTGAGTGTTTAGGCAGAGTGGCAGACCTAAATGCCTAGCTCATAGAGGGTGTTTAATAAGTATGTGAAAGAAGGAATGAAGGAAGGGAGGGAGGAAGGGAGGGAGGGAGGGAGGGAGGGAGGAAAGAAGGAAGTTTGGAAGATTCATCTTGAAATCAAGCATGGTCTGAGCTGCACTGAGCTGTGTATTTGTTTCTGTCACCTTTAAATGCAAAGGCCAAAAAGTAATTCTGTGTGGTGAGATTTGGAGAGGTTGTCAGAAAGAGCTGTAAGAAAATGATTATTGACAAAGTGGAAGATAATGAGAGTGAAGAGAATTTGATGAGCAACTTTGCAAAGAGGGGAAATAAAACACTTTGTCCAGCATAACAACGTGTTTGAAAAAAAATCTGCTTGGATTTATTTATTGGATTTTTGTTTTTAATTTCAAATTCAGCCACTCTCTCTAGGTCCTGTGGGCATGTGCTCATGATTAAAAATACATTACAGTATTCTTAGCTACCATAAAACAGCATAAGAGCAGTGGTGTAATTACAGATGACTTCCTCTGAAATATAGCTGCTTCCTTGGTTCTGTGCTTAGCGAGCTCCCCCAGGATCAATGAAACCATAAGTATGGACCATTTATCCTCAGCATCCCTACCAGGATGGAGGTTACTCCCCTCACCCGGCTGCTGTCCTCTCTCCAAGCTGGTATTTCTTCACCCAGAACCTTCACAGACAGATCTCCAACCTGACTCGTATCTTGGGCTGAACTGTCAGGTAAGCTTTAAAGCCTGAGGAATAAGAGTAAGCACTTCGCAGTTTACAAAGTGTTTTTGACTGATATTGTCTCACTTGATTAATAAAGGGCAATGCAAATGTGAAATTTTTTCTTAAAAAAATTAGTGTTGAGTGTTAACTCTGGTCCCCAAAGATTAGCAAATGCTTAAATATTAAGCAAAAGTATAACATTCTCCTGGATTAGCTTTTACAACTGAACATTTGTATAAACGCATCATTAAGAAGGGATAATATGCAAGGAAAGCCTAAAAACTCTTTTGTCAGTATTCCTGGTAAATCCTCACTGCTATTCTAATAAATAAAGTCCATGTTTGGGGCAAATGCTTTCAACTGAGAGCAGACCGGTCAGCCTTCTGACGCCTCTGGTTCCTGCAACACCTTCGCTTTGAAGTTGCATCACTGCACTGCACAATCCAGTTGCATTTCATTGTGGAGGTTTCATAATAACCAATGTATCAAATCATTCTTTAGAAGATCGGAGTGGTAGAGATCAAACCAACTGAGGAGCTCTGAGACATTTTTAAACCCTAATGTCGGCACTGCCCCAATACAAGCTAGATTATCAAATACTTTTCAAAAACATTTTAATGCCTTGCTCTCGTAAACTCTGAGAGTCTGCCATTTAAGATTAAAAGGAGCCGTTTGTTTGTAATAATTGCATAAGGGCCTGGAAGTGACCTTGCCAGCAAGCAAACTTGTCAACCCTCCAACTGGGAGTCAGGGTTGGCACAGGGCATTGTGCCAGCTAGTCTCCAGGAGCTGTTGCACCCTGCCTGCAGCAAGCATCTGCAGACCCCATGGCACGGAGCACTTCCATGCCCACCAGCCCAACCTCCACTGGCCAGACTGAATTCCCTTGCCTGAGGGTTTCCTCTTGCCACTGGAGCCCGTTCTGCCCACATATGTGGCAGGCCAGAAATGCCGGGGAATTAAGCTCCCCAGGAGCAATCCCCAACCAATGACCAGACCCCAGCTCTGTCATCCATCTGACAGGGTCACTCCGAGGTGCAAGTTCCACCCTGTCTCCCAGAGTCCCCAACAAGATTAAACTCCTGCTGCCCACAGTGGAGACTCAGTTACTCTCCCTTGTTGGCTGTCTTCCCTTCCCTGACTCACTGCCACCTCCCTTATCAGTGCTTCCTGGGTTCACTTCCCAAATAAACTGCTTGCACTCAAATCCTTGCCTTGGGGTCTACTTATGGGGAAACTCAGACTAAGACTCCCCCATCCTTACCGAGGCTTTGGATGCAGTGCACATCTCGCGGGCTGGAGAGGGAACACCGCAATGTCATCTGCTTCCCAGAGGCTCTGAGCCAGCTGCGGTCATTATGAATCTGTGTAATCTTAGATGTGAAATCAAAGGTTAGATGATGCCTTCACACCACATAACAGTAGTCACCCCATCTAGCTTCCAGGTGGAGCGGTATGAGGGGGAAGGGTAGTGTGTTTTCCAGTTGTCTGTCTCTCTCTACAAGCAGCTCCCCTCCTGTCATCCTCTGTAGGCTTAGAGGGAAATCAGGAGGCGAGAGAGGATCTTGCAATCACAGAGCTGTGAGCCGTGACGGAATCATAAAGCCCCCATGAGCCCATGTGTGAGAATAAAGGAAAGTTGCATCTTTGATGGTGACAGGAACACCAGCGCCTTTAGCAGAGGCTCTGCTAAAGTAAATTCAGTTCCATAATTCTCTTACTGTGAGAAGATAAATGGCATTCTTACTTTGTGGATTTGAATCATCATTTTGTATTTGAGAATGCTACATCAGTATCAATCTAATGAACATTCACTGACTCTCCATTATATGGCCAGCCCTGTGCAAGATTGGAGACACTGGGATAAATATGACATAGTCCCTGACCTTGCAGTAGCATGCAGGAGACAGACCATAAATAGATAATATGGCATGAAGTGACATGCGTTAGAGTGATAAAAACAATGCATCCAGGAAGTATGGGAGGACTGATCCTGCCAGAGAGATCAGTAGGGGACTTCCAGAAGTAAGTGACAACAAAACTGAGTCTTGGAGGGTAGACAGAGTTAGCAGGTGAAGGGGCACGATAAGAAGAAAAAGGCACAGAATCAAGAAAAAGCAGTGTAGGGTTAAAGAACAACGTCTTATACCAAATAGTATAGAAGGAATACTGCTGGGTTTTTTTTGTTTTATTTATTTATTTATTTATTTATTTTTGGCTGTGTTGGGTCTTCGTTTCTGTGCGAGGGTTTTCTCTAGTTGTGGCAAGTGGGGGCCACTCTTCATCGCGGAGCGCGGGCCTCTCACTATCGCAGCCTCTGTTCTTGCGGAGCACAGGCTACAGACGCACAGGCTCAGCAACTGTGGCTCACGGGCCTAGTTGCTCCGTGGCATGTGGGATCTTCCCAGACCAGGGCTCGAACCCGTGTCCCCTGCATTGGCAGGCGGATTCTCAACCACTGCGCCACCAGGGAAGCCCAATACTGCTGTTTTAATACAAGTATAAATGGTCTGTTTTAATATAAGTACATCAGAATTTAACTACAATGCTTTTTTAAATTAACAAGTGGAGGACAGTACTCAACAGACAACCTTGACACTATCTTGAACATCAGGTGAGCCTTCCCAAGGCTGAGAGATGCAAAATGAAGTGTGGGGGAAGTGAAGGCTGGGATAAAGTGAAGGATGGAGAAAGGCAGGAGGGTGTGGGGTTTGAGGAGGGGGGAGGATGGCCACAGGACACACTACTCCCTTTTTCTTAATGCAGTGCTTTAATTTCAGGACCTTCACAATACAACCCTGAGGGGTAAGAACCTTACTGAAAAGAATTGTTAAACTGTCCAGTGCCCCAGTGATCTGTGCTGTGAGGGCTATAAAAGGTCTCTCTCTCTATATATATATATATGTGTGTGTGTGTGTGTGTGTGTGTGTGTGTGTGTGTGTGTGTGTGTGTGTATATATGTATCGGGTTGTGTCCCTGGATTAGCAACAGACTGGACCCTCTAGGGCTCGTCATTAAATTCCCAATTACCACAGGATTCTAAACCAATGAGGTAACCTCCATGATCTGCTTATCTTGGATTTTGCCACGGGGATGATGATTTAGTGTTGATGGCAAATGATGTAAAAGAGAGCTTTGAGATATTTCTGAAGAAAGAAGTAAGAAAATGAAAACTGAATAAAATTAATTAGCTCCAAATCAGTATAATTTCCTACCAAAAATACTAAGGAGGCTTGCTAAAGAAAACAATCACTACGTCTTCTCCTTGCACCAAACAGTTCTCAGTTCTTCTCCAGGAACTGCTTGCCACTCTCTTTCTCACCAAAAGCTTCAGATCATCCAGGAAGGCCTCTCCCAAGATGGTAACCTTATTCCCATTTTGGAGAGACTCAGCCTCTGGAATCACCGCAAGGTAAGGGTGAGTGCCCCGAAGGTCCGAAGCATTCAGAAGCCTATGAAAAACATCTGTTTGCTTCTCATGGCTGCTTTTACAGAAGATAGAGAAGTCAGTAAATATCCAATTTTTTTAAATTTTGGTGTCCCTTAGCAACACGTGAAAATAAATGGATGATATAAATGTTGAAAACATAAATGTCGATATTTAAATAAGGAGAGTTGGGACTTCCCTGGTGGTCCAGTGGTAAAGAATCCATCTTGCAGGGGACATGGGTTCCATCCCTGGTCAGGGAACTAAGATCCCACATGCTGCGGGGCAACTAAGCCCGCGTGCCACAACTACTGAGCTCCCTCGCCTCAACTAGAGAGCCCACGTGCTGCAAACTACAGAGCCCACGAACTCTGGACCCCACAGGCCACAACTAGAGAAGAGAAAAACCCACACACCACAACTAGAGAGAAGCCCGTGCACGGCAACAAGCAGCCCGCGTGCCGCAGCAAAAGATCCCACATGCCTCATCGAAGATACCACGTGCTACAACTAAAGACCTGATGCAGACAAAAATAAATAAAATAAATAAATAATATAATAAATCGAAAATAAATAAATAAGGAGAGTTAATCAACAAGTTAGGTAGTGAACAGGAAGGGGTTTTGTTTTTGTCTTTTTAAGTAAAAGAGATTGTCCCTAGCCTCAAGATTCTTCCAATATTTGTGAAGACAGACTATCACAGGAAACAACACAAAGTCCAGTGGGGGTGGGGGGTGGGGAGAAGAATAATGAGGGCTGCTGTGTCCACCAGGATGAGCTAAGCATTTTTGAAGAGAGCACTTTACAGATTACAAACAGCTTCTATTTTCCATGATCACACTTAACCTCCCATGGGGAGCAAGCAAGGAGCAGTCTGCTCTTATCCATACTTTACAGACAGAACACGAAGCTGAGAGAGGCCCAGGGCTGGACAGCATAAGTAACAATTCTGGAACTTGAAACTGCAGTGTAGTCAGTCCAGCATCTGAGCTCTTTCCCCAGAAACTGAACTGATGCCTCAAGAGTAACACAGTGAGCCGCCCATGTGTGGTGCATGCCTGCTACTTCTTAAGGGTAGAGAAACGCACAAAAATAATGAACGGGTGAATCCTACCCCAACCTGTACACCTGGTTGCTCTGGGTTTCTACCCCTGGCCCATTCCCTCATCCCTTCAAACTCTATTTTCTCACTATCCAATGGCCCAGACGACAGAGCAAGCTTCAGTTCGAACTGCTGAGCACTGCAGAGAAAATCTTTCCTTCCCAGCAGGAAAAAGGGCTTTCAGGGCTTGAGTCTGAAATCCACTTTGTGAAAGTTCAGAATTGAAATGCTTGTTTCATTTGCATCTTTTGAAAAGATCTGTGAACAGGCATTTGGCCGAGGTTTATCGTGAAAATGCCTTTAGACTTGAATATTTACAACATTAAATGATTCAGTTTTTCTTTGATAGAGCTTGAATCATTTCAGCTATCTGAACCCTATTCAACCCTTCCGTTTTGTTCCCTTCCTCTGCACACAAACTTACACTTGCATACACATGAATGCACGTGCAAATGTGCATAGACATACACGTGCTTGCTCGTGCACCTTCATGCACACAGACGTACACAGAGTCATTCATATGCATTCACACATACAAACATGCACACATACACACACATGTACACAGACACATGCACTCACACTTCAGACTTTTCATGCACAGACTGAGCCAGTCAATGCAGAGAATGGAAGGAATAAGCATTGGGCTGTGCCACCTGCTGTGTTTGAATCTTCACTATTTAATTCTAACTCTTCATCTACCTCCCCCTTACTATTCTTATGACATTTTACTTTTGGAGACTCCACTCTGATGTGTCATTGTACCACAAAATTCTGGGATCGGGGGAAGCTTAAGGTCACCCAGAGCATGAATCCTCTCCCACAGTAGCCAGGCCAAAAAGTTCAGACTCTCTTGAAGGACTCCAGTAACAGGGAACTTTCTCCCTCCTGAAGGAGTCTGATTCTTTTTCTCACATCTCCTGACTTCAGGCTAGTCAGGTAGCTAAAGTTCTAATCCTGGCGCTGCTCCAACCCCCTGGGTGACATGGGACACATCAGTTCCTGTCCTAGGCTTCATGTGTCTCATGAGAGAATTGGAGCAAATGATCTTTTCAATCAAGACATTTGGATAACTTGGAAACTGTTACAATAGTCTTCCTAATTGTGAGTCAAAAATCCCCTCCCGTAGAGTACCTACCCCTGGCCCACGGTCTGCCCTGTGGGGTTACACCTTCAACCTCATGCCAGAGAGTGGGTGGGTAGCTTCACCTTCTCCTCCAGGTTGGACTCTCTTCCTCTCTCTGTGGCCTCTGTCCTGGGTACTTCTTGTGCCCACCTCACATCCACATGGCCCACTTTTTACTCCAGCTACTGCTGCTGCAACCAACTTTGGGAAGGTGTAGCCTGATGACTTCTCATCTCCACTGCACTGTGTTCCTCCTGCGTTCTGCCCTGGAAGTAGTTCACTGTCTGACACCCACTGAGTTCTGCAGGAACTCACACAGGCCATTTTGGACCAGGGTGACCAACCATCCAGCTTTTTCTAGAATTGAGGAGGTTCCCAGGATTCAGGATTTTCAGTTTGGAAATTGGGACAGCCCCAGGCAAATTGGGACAAGCTGGTCACCTTAGCCTGAATTTAGGAAGGTCTTAACACCCAAGGGCAACCATCAACAATGGGAGACTCAAGTTGCTGGTGGTTGACACTCCCCTCCTATGGCCCTGGATAGATCTTTTGAGGCGCACTCTATGTGCATGGTTCCTCAGAAGGTCCTGGAAGAATTAAGCCCCAGTTGTCCACAGTTGTAATCAATTTGAGAATCCCTCTATTTGAGAAAGATTTCTCTCTTCCCTGTCTTGCTCTCCTTAGTCCCCACACTCATATTCCTGGGATAACTTCCCACAGAAAATGACTAACACACAAAAGCCCTCCCTCATCTCAGGCTCTGCTTTGGGAGAAAATTCCAGGCTCAGGCAGTACCTGGGACTTTTGGTTAATGAAAATGTTACAGGGTTGCCCTCTTTACATACTGGACTTTTGGTTCTACTGCCCAAATAGCATTCTGTGAGGATAAACACCACCAAAAAGTTCTCAATTTCTCTACAACTTCTTAGTATTTTTGTTTGCACCCAAACCCAGCCAAGTGACTGAAGCAAATCACTTCTGTAGTTGTTGGTTCATTTCCTCAAAATATGGGATTTGGGTGTTACACCTGAGAAGCACACAAGGTATCTTGTCTCTGATCAAAATCAAATCAAAACACCTCCTGTGGAGGCATAGCAGGCATTTTATTTCCTGACAATATTTCTCCCATCCGAATTCAATTTCAGTAAATGAAATTCAAGTAGATATAGGTGCAAGAATGGAGAACTAAGAATAACCTAACTCGTGGTTCCTCAATAAAAAAAAAATTAAAGGACTTCCCTGGTGACACAAGTGGTTAAGAATTCGCCTGCCAACGCAGGGGACATGGGTTCGAGCCTTGGTCCAGGAAGATCCCACATGCCGCGGAGCAACTAAGCCCATGTGCCACAACTACTGAGCCTGCACTCTAGAGCCCACGAGCTACAACTACTGAGCCCGTGTGCCACAACTACTGAAGCCCGTGCGCCTGGAGCCCATGCTCCACAACAAGAGAAGCCACCGCAATGAGAAGTCCACGCACTGCAACGAAGAGTAGCCCCCACTCGCCGCAACTAGAGAATGTCCGTGCACAGCAGTGAAGACCCAACGCAGCCAAAAATAAATAAATAAATTAATTAATTTTTTAAAAACTAAGAAAAAAACATATTATCAATAGAAAAGTGAGGAGAACCCCATTAAACTCTAACACATATTCTGAGTCAAATCAAGCTTTTCTGCTGGCAGGATAAAACAAGCTAAATGAGTATTTCTCAATGATCAATCACTATCACTTCTGCAGCACTTTGCACGTATCATCTTAATTCCTTAGAACATCCCCAGGGAGTTACATTTACCCTTGTCACCCCCATTTTATGGTTGGAGAAACTGAGGTTCATAAAGATTAAGTCGCTCGACCAAGGTCACACAGCTAGCAATTTGCAGAGCTGAGGTTCAGACAGGCTCACAATCCCCCTTTATGGTGTCCACTTTCAACCTCTGTTTCATTACTCTGGCTCCCCCTCTACCAGGAATTCCCTTACTCACCACCTCCTCCACCTCCACCTTTGGACATTCTGCCCGTTCTTCCAGACCTAGATCCTACCTCACCCCCTAGAGCCTTCCCAAGCCACACGCTGGATGGCACTGCTCCCTCCGCTGAATTTCCACTGTTACTTCCTATATATACCATGTAAATCAAACATGTATATCAAACATGTAATGAGCACTTACTATGTACCAGGCCCTGCGCTAAGCATTTTACATCATTATCTCTACACCAAATCTTATCTCAAGTTACTATCATTTCCCCTATTTCATAGCAGAGGAAAACAAGGTACAGTGAAGTTAAGTAAGTTGGGGTCACTCTCTCACTCCCTCCTGATTCCAGGCTAGAGAAAGGAGTTTCCAAAATGACTGAGGAAGCCTATGTGGCTGGCCAGGGGTGCTGGAGCCCAGTGAGCTTTCAGATCAGCCCTGTTATCCAAAGCTCCTCCCTGCCCACGTGGCACTGCAGCTTCCCCCCCCCCCCTCCCCGGGTCTTCCTCCCATGACACCAAGCCTCAGTCGTCACCCAACAGATATATATTCAGTGCTGCTCTGTTCCAGGCACTGTTTCAGATGCCCAGAAGCTTATTTTTTTTTCTGCCTCCTGTTGGGAGGCAGACATGGTAGATAGGTATAAAAGTGCGTAGAGAGAAAACAAGACATAGCACTAGCTGATATGTTCTTTTTACGTAAGAAAAATTATTCAGAACTTAATACGGGACATCTGTTTCAACAACTGATTAGGACCCAGGCATTTTACAGTTTCATAAAACTGTTAAGGTACAATAAATCATTTTCCGTCCAGTAGAGACAGTAACCCCAAAGTTTCATATTTTATTCCCCTGTAGTACAAAACCAATTTTAATCTAATTTTGCAATCTTATCTTAGCAATTCTTTTTTCCCTGATGAACTGACTGTAAAATCCCACTTTCTCATATTCCTCTTTTGAACTAGCCTAGTCATGAATGAGTTAAATATAATGATGGCACATGCGTCATAGCTATATGAGAATTATGTTTTTAACATTTTTAGAGTTATACTTTGATAATTATATTCAGAGGATTGAAACAGTATATATGCTCACGAGTGAATGAGTGGCTCCTCTAGAATTGGGTAATCAAGGAAGGCCTCTCAGAGGAGGTATGTACATGAGCCGAAGGACTAAAAGGAGTTGGACACAAAAATGAGGGGAGGTCATTCCAGGTGGAGGAAACATCTGAGAAAAAACCAAAGGAGGAAAAGGAGTTGGCTTATTGTGCAGGGGTGGACCTGTGGGCTCCTGATTTCTAGCGTTTGCCAATTTCCCTGGTGTAAATACTCCTACCTCTTTGAGCAGCAGGAGTACACGAGAACACATAGTTGGGAAACAACACACACGAGCCAGTTCCAGCATACCCCTCAGCTGTTCCAGAAAAAGGAATAAGGCCAGAAGAGTAGCGGAGACAAAGGAGGTTTAGGAGATGAGGTCAAAGACACAGGCAGAGAGCAGATCTAGGAAGATCTTGGAAGGAGTTTAGATTGTATTGTAATTATGATGGAAATCCACTTGGGGGATTTTAAAATACAGGAGTGACACTGCCTCTTCCTTTCTACCTACTTGATGTTTTTCTTGAGAGGAGGGGGAGGGAAATAAGGAAGAACATAAATTCCCCTCCTAACTTTATGCATTAGCAATGAACTTGCCCGAGTGTCTCACCTCCTACCTCCTAGGCTTAGCAACAAATGTCAAGCTGCATCATTTTCTCCATTTTCTCTCAGTAGCAAGCACTCAATTTTTTTTTTTTTAAAGAAAGTAAGTTCATTCTTTTAACACTCTACAGAAAAGGAACTGTTGAGTAAAATTGTTGAAAAATGTGTTGTGCTGTTTCGAACTGTTAAAGATGGTCACAAAGGTAGCTTAAGGCCTTTTAAAGAGCAATTGCTATCTGCAACAGCTGGTTGACTGCCCGGCTATTGGAGATGCTGGATGAGAAGGACAGCTGCCCTCGTGCATTAACTGACCTGCTGCCCAGAGAGGTGTCCAGGGGATCCCAGTCCCAGAGCTGGGGACACATGTTGGGAAAGTGGGACTTGTTGCAAAAGCTACTGGGGACCCCTTTCGCCCCAGTGGTTCATCACATTTGACCTGGTGGATATTGGCTCAGAGACTGAGGCTCAGGAACAGTCATGTCGTCTCTATTGAGTTTTACTCTAAACTGGGATCTACAGCTGCAGCCATATAAAATTCCCTTTTCCGGGCTGCCCTGCACTTCCTTCCCTGGACTATGAGCTCCTCACGTATTATTCACTTCTGTATCTTCCACAGTGACCACTGGGTATATGGTAAATAATAGGTGTTCATTAAACACCCATTCACTAGCAAGCAAATTTCACTAGATAGTCCCTATATGGCCAGTACTAGATTAATTTTCAAGGACTCAGAGAGAAACAAGATACCACACCATTATCAAATTAATAGAAACAGAGCAAAAGAAACAGAGACAGAGACAGAGAGAGAAAGGGAAGAGTTATACTCTGTGAGTTCTCCAAAAGACATGATTAGCAGTTTCACAAAAAGACAAACAGAAAAAGGGAGCCAAAGATAGATATATAGAAAGAGAGAGTACTAAAATATGAGTTAATTAAAAGTTTATGGACATGGTAAAGGAATATAATGGCTGTTCTGAAATTTTTCCAGGATAACATCATCTTAGCTGTGCTTAATGGTGTAGAAGCTCAACAGCCTAAATCATGGGCAGGAGCAATCCCAGAATGACTTTCTGGTGAGCTACTTGGCCTTGCTTACACAGCTTGGGCAGCATCAGAATGGCCATCAACCCGTACAGAATCTGAGAACCCCAAATGCCATCATGCTCCATGTGATACAGAGTAGCGGTATATGGGATGAGGCACTAAATGGAGTCCTGGTCCAACTCTATCTCACAGTGGGTCCACGTGGTGGTCATTGCCCTCATTCTTGAATTTATCATTAGCCAGACTAGGGAACCACTGGCTGCACACAGCACAAACAGTAGCTTAGACCATGCATTGGCTCTTGACTTATGGAATAAAAGCTAGTCTACTAGGAAAGACCAAGAAGAAGATCCTGAAATTGCCCCTCATCCCGCAACTCTTGACTGAAGAATAAATAAAAAAACAACATATCACATCCTGAAGAGCAGGGTGGAAAGTAGTGTCACTCTCAAAGATTTAAAGGACACAGAAGTCATGGTCTCCACTTAACTCGCAAGTCTGACTCGTACAAAAACAAAATGGGTCACAGCAGATGATGGTAAACAACTACAAATTTAACCAAGTAGTAGCCCTAGTTATAACTATGCTGGATGTGGTATCTTTACTAGAACATGTTAACACATAACATATGTAGAACATAGTTATTGTTTTGGCAAATGAGCATAAAGATGATCATAAGATCCTGGTTGGTTAAGGGCTTGGAAGGAGAAAGATTGGAAGAACAGGGGAAGAGATATATGTATAGACATATGAGAGTGACCATAGAGTACGAGGATCTTAGTAAGCTAACACCCAGAAAGCATTCACTGCAGAAGAGACCAAAAAAACCAAGTGGACAGGATGACTGAGCCAGTAGATGTCAGCCAGCCTCTGGCCTTGCCCACCCTGGTCCTTGTGCAACGGGCTCATGATTGGAATAGTAGTGGAAGAGCTGTGGTGGCAGAAGTAGAGGCTACACTTGACCCAACAACATGGGCTCCTTCTCCCCAAGGTTGGTATAGCTGCAACCACTGGTGGATATCTAACTGGCAGCTATAGAAACTAACACTAACCAGTCACTTGGAGGTAAGTTGATTGCATTGAACCTCTTCTACCTGAGAAGGGGCAACATTCATCTTGACTAGAAATAACATATATTATGGATATTGGCTTGCCTTTCCTGTCCACAGAGCCTCAGCCAGTACTGCAATCCAAGTGCTTCTAGAGCATCTGATCTCCTGACATGGGATTCCATATAATGTCACCTCACCCCAAAGGATCCACTGTATAGCAAATATGGTCCAGCATTGGCACATGACAATGGCATCCAAGTGTCCCACCACTTGCCACACCACTCAGGAGCTGCTGGGTGATAGAACAATGGAATGGCTTCTTAAAGGTACAGCTGAGGAATCAGCTTAGTGATGACACTCTGCAAAGAGAATGCCATCCTTTAAAGTGTGGTGTACTTTAAACCCATGGCCATTCTATGATGCTATGTCTCCAGAGGTAGGAGACATGGGTCAGGAAAATGGAAGTAAGAGTGGCCCTGTTCAACATCACTTGGGTGTTTGTGCTTCCTTCCATGCAGCTTTAGGCTCATGGGTGTAGAAGTTCTGTCTCCTATAGGGGAAATGCTTCCACCAAGGAGACACAGTCGGAGTCCCACTAAACTTAAAGCTACTGCTACCACCTGGTTACTTTGGGCTCCTCTTGCCAGAAACCGTCCACCACAGAAGCAGTTACTATGATGGCAAAGGTGATGGCCCTGCCCACCATGAGACAGGACTCCTGCTACATAATCCTGGCAGGGAGGAATATCTTTGGCATCCAGATGATAGACTTGGCTATCTCTTGTTATTCTCATATCCAGTTTTAACAGTAAATGTGCAAGTACAGCAACCATGGTCTGTTAAAGACACGGAAACCACGTCTCAGACTTCAAAGGGATGAGGTTCTTGGTTACCTCTCTCCCAGTCCTCATCAGGTAAGCCATTTCAACCAGTAGAAATGCTAGTGTCACCCAGAGATAGGGGAATTCCAAAAGTGTGGTGGAAGAGGTAGATGATGAGTGTTACTTATGGTCTCAGCAATCCAACAGGTGACACTATAGTTTGTCTCACTCGTCCCCTCTTGTGAATCTCCCCAGAAATGATGGCCAACCAGAATCCTGGAGAAGCTATGCCCCAAGGGAGAAAACTTTAAAAGATACATATTCTGGTGATTCCAGTATCCAAGGACTGAGATCAAAATCTCAAAAACTTTTATAAAAATAAAAATACAGTTTACCGTAAAAGGAATAAAAATCTGACTACCATCAAACTGCTCATTAACAATATGGGATGCTGGAAATCCTGACACGACTCCCTTAAAGTTTTTAGCGGAAATTTTTTAAGCCTAGAATTCTATATCTAATATCAAGTGTAAGGTTAAAAATTATACATATTAAAATTCATATAATTCATCACCAGTGTATCATCTCTGAAAAAACATTACTTGAGTGTGTGCTATAATAAAGTTAATCAAGAAATATGGACACTGGGTATACAAGAAACAGTGTTGTTCTGTCAAGTTACTATTGCTTCATGACAAGGGACGCAAATTTAGAGGTGGAAAGCAACCATTTTACTATGCTCAGAGATTCTGTGGGTCAGGAATTTGGATAGGGCACAGTAAACATTGCTAACCTCTGTTCCTCAATGTCTGGGGCCTCAGATGAAGACTCAAAGGCTGAAGGTAATTCAGTGCATAAGGGCTGGAAGCATCTGGAGCCATCTTCCCTCAGATGTCTGGCAGTTGATACTAACTATGGGCTGGGACCTCAGTAGGGCCATCAGCCAAAACTTATGGACTCTCCATGTGGTCTCTCCACATGGGTTAGTTTGGTTCCAAGAGTGAACCTCTCCAGACAACATGGCAGAAGGGCAATGCCTTTTTATGCTCTGAGCTGAGAAGTCACATCGCATCACTTCCACTGTGCTCTATTGGTCAAGGTATTCACAAAGGGACACCCAGGTTCAGGGAGAGGATGTGGGTCTAACTGTAAGAAGAGTATGGTGGATAGGAGACTCTGTGGTGGCATCTTTGAAAATTCAATCTGCCACAGCAGTGAGCAAGGAAATTAGTAACATTCCTTGTTAAGTCTAAGTAGCTGTCCATGATGAAACTGTGAGGCATAATGCAATTAAGAAGAATGGAAAATTTTAAAGCATGGGCATAATGTAGAAAAAAGTGGATAAAATACAGACTAAAATTCCAGATGATTTCAAAATACTGTGGGTATTAGGATTGAAGGAGGGAGGGGGAGTATACAGTGTGCTAAAGGTCTTGTTCATTGAAGGTGGCTAAAGGTAGAGATTAATTCTGGACATTAGAATAAAACTATGTTCACATGTATTAGTTAAATGTATAAAACTCTTGTATAATACTATGTCATTTAAAAAAAAACTTTAATACCAACCATTAAAAGGTTAGAAATAAGATGTAATTTCCAACTACTAAAATAATTAAAGTAACAAAAAACAATAAAACAAATAACAGGAAGGTATTTTAAGTAAAATAAGATAGTAATCATTAATCACAATAAGTGTGAATTTAATTCCCATTTTAAGGAGAGATTTCTGAATTGGAATATTTTAAATCTATTTCTATGTTACTTACCAAAAAAAAAAAAAAAGGCACACCTAAATTTTAAAAATAGAGAAAGAGAGAGACAAAAGTTGAAAATTGGGGCTTCCCTGGTGGTGCAGTGGTTGAGAATCTGCCTGCCAATGCAGGGGACATGGGTTCGAGCCCTGGTCTGGGAGGATCCCACATGCTGCGGAGCGACTAGGCCCGTGAGCCACAACTACTGAGCCTGCGCGTCTGGAGCCTGTGCTCCGCAACAAGAGAGGCCACGACAGTGAGAGGCCCGCGCACCGCGAAGAAGAGTGGCCCCTGCTTGCCTCAACTAGAGAAAGCCCTTGCACAGAAACGAAGACCCAACACAGCCAAAAATAAATATAAAAAAAAAAAGTTGAAAATTAAAGAATATATAGAGATATACCTGGAAAACTCTAACAAAAATAAAACAGGAATGGCAATACTAAAAACAGTCAAAATAGAATTCAAGGTGAAAAGTGTCAAATGGGAAGGAGATATTTTACATTAAAAAAATTACAATCCCCACAGAAAATATAATAGTCATAAACCTTATGACCAGAGAAGCATAAACTTTGATATTTATAAAGCTAAAACTCTTGGAAATATGAGATAAATTGACAAGCCACAGTCTTGGTGAGAGATTTAAAAACTTCTCTAAGAGATTAGGATAGCCAGTAAACCCGAAAAAAAAGATTAGGTCATGGAGGATTTAAATAAGACAATTACTTAAATATCTCTCTTATGCCTTTCATATGAACTGTCTGTGTCTAATTCAATTAACTGTGTGGTTGTATTGCTAACATGAATTGCACCCAGTAAACAGACTGCATATTTTTTTCATTTACTTGTGGAACATTTTTTTCAACTGGCCTTTTATTAGACAAAGAAATAAACCACCAGTTTCCCAAAGGCAAAAATGATACAGACCACATTCACTGAAAGGATTCAATAAAACTAGATATCATAAACACTTCACTTGGAAATAAATCTTGGTTTAAGGTGAGTATGAAAACTGACATTACAAATAATTAGAAATAAATGACAGTGAGAGTACGAAAGATAAAAGTCTGTAGGATATGGCCAAAGGCATATTCAAGGACAGTTTTGGTTATAATTGCATTTATTAGCATACAAGAAAGACCAAAAATAGAGTACGGATTCAACTCAAAATGGAACAAGCAAAAAAAAAAAAAAGCTAAAGAAAAACAAAGTATCAGCATGTATGATATTGAAAGCTGTAGGATTACATGAGATGACATAAAGCAGTTGTGTAGACAGAGCCCAGGACAAAGCTGCAATAGTTTGAGTTCTGGAAAAAGTAGAAGATCCAGTGAAAGAGACTGAAAGAGACTGCCAGGGGGTATGAGGAGAATCAGATGAGAATGGTGTCAAGGAGACATCACTTTTCACGAATAAATGAGTGGCCTATTGTTGACAGCTGCTGAGAGATCAAGTAAGACCACGTCTGAAGTGTGTGCATTGCCGGCAGCAGCATGGAAGTAATCGGGGCCCTCAACATGCACAGTGTTGCAGAGAGAAGCCAGATTGAAGAGTAGGGGCGGGGATGGGAGAGTGTGCTGCATTTGGAGTGTCTCACAGTGGCTGGCCCATCACAGGCCTTGCTGACGCTTTCTTGTTGCTCAGTCCTCACCTTTCATTCATTGACTAGAAATGCTGTGGCTGTTTCTCTTTTTTAAAGCGGGTCTGGGCTACCAGCACAGCTTCTTTAACATTATTTCTGTTAAAAAAGCAGACATGACTTATTCTCTTTGAATGAAGGTCCTTTCCTAGAAAGGGAGGCAGCCAACATTGTGGTTAAGTCCCAGTTTCCCATGTCAGGTGGTCATAGTTAAATCTAGTTCCACCTCCTCTGAGCTGTGTGGCCAACGGGGATTTTCATAAATTCTCGAGCCTCAGTTTCTTTATCATTAAGCTTTAATTAGACTAGTACCTGCCTCATCAGTGCACGTAATAAGAGCATGGAACCTATATTAACACTACTTAAGTTCAAGAATTTCCCTGTCTTTTTATTTCAGAGGCGGTTCCTTCAACTATAAAATAAGAGCTCGCACCGCTTGGTGGAATGTGGATCTCTCAGTGTGGAGGAAGGGGTTGACATAGCCAGGTCAGTCAGGTCATGGGGCTTGATGATGCCAGGACTGCTTTGCCTGCAAAGTACAGAGACACTTCCATTGGCAGCTCCCAGCTGCCTGTAGTGCAAGCATCTCCCCCTTCCCTGGCTTTTACTCTTCCCCAGGAATCCCAGAAGATCCAACCTTAGGCTCCCTTAGCCTAATGAGAAGGAGACATTCTGACCTTTTAGGTTATTTTCTCTCCCCAGCACCCAGCACATGGTAAAAAAACCATGATTGCTGCTTAAATGAATGATCTCACCAGAGGAAGAGGGCCCAGCATGTACATCCTTGCACTGCCTGCCAGGCCCGGCCTCATCATGATTAACACAGCAATACCCAGCCAGGAGCCAAGCCTCTAGCCTACCACACACCCTGACTGGGTGACTTATGACTTTATATTTTTAAATTGGCCTCTCCAGCACTGTCTGATAAATCAACACACAAGTCATTAAATTGTTCATTATCCCAGTAATATGATTCATTCTTTGTGCCAAGAAATTCAAGAGATGTCAGGAAACTTAGAAATATCCCATTTGAAGCCATGAATGCCCATCCACATAACAGATTAACTGGATGAGAGAGACCAGTTGGACACAGAGGTCAAAGAGAAGGCTCACCAGGTGGTGGTCTTCCCTCCAGCAGTCCTTGACCTCCTGTTGGAAAATGTAAGTCAGATCCTTACTAGGCAGACTCCGTGTCTCACATACTTTTCTCTCTCATATGCTCAGAAAGCAATCAGGCTGATAGCAGGAGTCTGGTATAGAATTAGCAGTGAAACACACTCAGCTAGATCACTTCTGTAGAAAGAGTATCAAGTCCAGGTGCTATAGTAGAAGGGGCAGTCCCAGTTTGCTATTGGGTATGAAACTCTGGGTATACCACCTGAAATCACAACACTTTGGTTTCATCATTTGTCATACAAGCAAGTGATTCTCCATACTTTCCAACTTCTTTCTAGTTCTAAAATTCTATGATCCTAGCATGTTGGGGGAGAAGAGAGGAAGGAAGAGTTCAGAGCTAAGTTAGAGTTAAGGTTTAAATACATCTGGTGTGTAGAATTAGACAAGAGACCCCTCCCCCCAAAATCTACATCCACCATTTTGCATGAAGGCCGGGGTCTCCTCTGCCTAGTTTTTGCTGATTGCATCAGTGATGACTCTTTTCGTGGAAAGAAACCAAAAATCCAAATAAAACTGGCTTAAGCAACAAGGACATTTATTTGTTCTGGATGTCTGTTTTGGCTCTATTGTAACACCAGGTACTAGAACAAAAACTCTGCACTTGTGTAACTTAATTCTATTTAGGGAAATAGATAATAAACAAAAAGTTATGTAAACATATAATACAATGTCAGATAGTGATAAGGGCCATGAAGACAAACAAAACAGGGTAAGTGGACAGAGAGATGCTCTTTCAGGCAAGATGGTGACAAAGTCTCATTAAGGAAACTAATAGCTGAGATAATTTTGGTAAAGAAGAGCATAACGGGAAGACTATGAGAACATCAAAGAAGATCACCTCTCAGGAAGCATCACTATGAACTGGATGGCAGTGTGGTTAAGCAGACTGGGGAGAACTTGAGTAAGGCTTCTATGAACGGTAGAAGGAAGGTCCCAGCATGGCCTGCCTCATGGAGGACCAGAAAAGTTAGCTGATAGTTGGTTGGGAAACTTCAGAGAACAGCAAAGATAGGGCTAAATGTCCCTGTTGCCAAGAGCCCAGCATCTGCCAAGGAGTCACAAATTCCTAAACTTCCATGGCCCCCATCTGCTCAGCTCCCTCTTCTCTTGTACCCTCCCTTATAAATTTCAGGCACTCCAATAGTCCAGAGCTCTGATCTCTGTATCCTCAGCTAAGATCACTGCTTTCCCTTGGGCTCCACCTTGCTGTATTGCAGCAAGAAAGGCCCTGAGGAAGAAAGCTGGGGCACTCTTTGTGCACAGCTTCTGTGTTTCCCTTCTCTCAAGGATCACAGTTCTGTGTTACCAAATGCAAGTTTGTGTGCTCAATGCACAATGGGTCCAAACAAACTGAAACTTCTGAGTTTGGAGCAGAGAAAGGTTTTTTGCAGGGCCGAGAAAGGAGAACAGGTGGCTCGTGCTCAGAAAGACCCTGACCACCATGAAGGGTTTTGGCAAAGCATTTTTAAAGGCAAGGTCGGGGAGGGGCATCCCAGGGTAAGTGATCAGCTCGTGCACAATTCTCTGATTTGTTGAAGGTGATCAATCCTTAGGCACCAGAACGTCTGGGAGCTATGTGCTCATGATTATCAAGTAGTTAATTTCTTCCATTTGGTGCTGGTTTTAGCATCTGAAAAACTCAGGAAATATGCATCAGATACTATTATCTGGGTACTTCGGAGAGGAGCTAAAGCAGAGGATATGAGGGAGGGGTCTGTCCCAGGAACACCCCATAGGGTCCTGCTTGGTGACATCTGTACTCTGTGTTGTTCAGTACCTGAAAGCAGTTGTTCCATATGTTTTGTCCAATTTTATAGTAGTTTTTGGTGGGAGGGCAAGTTTAGTACTAGTTATTCTGTCATAGCCAAAAACAGAGGTCTCTTGGGTGCCTTTTTAAGACCTTGTCCCTTATTGGCAGCTGCCTATCCTGGTCAGATGTCCAGCAACATGAAGAGCAGCCCAGTTTCATGTCTTCTAACCAACCTTAGGGAAAAGATAGGGTTTGATTTGAGTTTCATATTAAAAGCAACATTTTGTATTTAAAGCTCCAGTAAAAACACAACTAATGAAAGCTGTGAAAAATATAATTGTAAAACCCTCTGAACTAAAACATTTAATACACCAAGACCACCAATGCGATACTGGGTGTATTAGTCAATATCCTCTAGAGAAACAGAACACATTGTGTGTGTGTGTGTGTGTGTGTGTGTGTGTCACCTAGTCGAAGCTCATACTGCTCACCACATGACAGGCCAATAAATCAAGAGACAAGGTGTTGGGTCAAGGAATAACGACTTTATTCAGAAAGCCAGCAAACCAAGTAGATGGTGGACTAGTGTCCCAAAGAACCATCTCACAGTTAGAATCCAGACTTCTTTTGTACTAAGAGGGGAGGAAGTATGGCTGGTTGTCGCAAACTTCTTGGTTTGTTCTTGCACCTGTCCACATAGGTCAGGTCACGATGTTCCTGTAAACCTCCAACATGACAAATGATATTCTCCGTTCCACAACTTTTTAGTCTGCATATGAATGAAGAGTGTTATAACTTTAAGGTCAAGCCTGGGAGGCAGAGCCTTGAGAATAGGCTGTCATGTGTATTTCAGGTTTGTTCTTCTTTGTTACATATATAGAAAGAGAAAGAGAGAGGCATAAGGAATTGGTTCACACAATTATGGAGACTGAGAAGTCCCACGATTTGCAATCTGCAAGGAGGAGACCCAAACCCAGGAAAGCTAGCAGTGTAATTCAGTCTGAGTACAAAGCCATAAGAACCAGGGGAGCCAATGATGTAGATTCCAGTTCAGGTCTGAAGGCCTGAGAACTAGGAGTGCTGAGGTCAGGAAGAGATCAATGTCCCAGCTCAGCACTCAGGCAGGAAGAACTGAATTCTTCCTTCCTCTGCCATTTTGTTCTGTTTAGGCTTTCAGTGGTTGGGTGATGCCCACTCACAGTGGGAAGGACAAACTACTTTACTAAGTCTGCCAATTCAAATGATAATTTCATTTGGAAACACTCTCACAGACACACTCAGAATATATAATGTTTAGCCAAATATCTGGGCACTCTGTGATCCAGTCAAGTTGACACTTAAAATTAACCATCATGTTTAGTTAATTCATTTTTATGTAAAATTTGGAATAAATTTTATCATCTCAACTATGTCTAATTTAAGAGTATCTTTACCCAAGGAATACAAAAGGGCTCAACTCAGAAAATCTATTAAAATAACTCACCACATTAACAAATAAGAAAATTATATCGTTATCTCAATAGGTCAAAAAGAAAGCATTCAATAGAATTCAGCCTATACACATGATAAAACATCTCTTAACAATGAGCAAACTAGGAATAATGCCTTGATTAAAATATTTACTTTAAAAGCTATGGTACCATCATACTTAATGATGAAAGTTTTAAAGCATTTTTACTAAAGTCATGTTTAACGTAAGGTGTCAAGTGTCTCTGCTTTTATTCAATATTTCATTCATAAATATTTTTCTCTCTGGTATCTCCTGGCCTAATCTCAAGGCAACCAACCTGAAATCTAGAAGTAGAAATAGGATGGACAGAAAGAGCACCAAGAAAAGCCCTTGGTTCGGGCCCAAAGGAAGGAAAGGTGTCTCCTAGTACGAAGGCAGTTGCAGCCAGGACTCTCAGGAGCATGAAACTCTGAGAGAGAAGAGCGTTCCTATACAAACAGAAGAGGTATATTCCCAAGAAGGTGGTGCATATCCCTCTTACTTTTTTTCCTTCTCTCTCCCCAACTGGTTGACCTTAGTCATGGACATAGTTTCAGAAAGTGAGTGTGAAAACAAGGTAAATAAAACTCTAGATTTCTGGCTGGAGGAGTAAACAGGAGTGTCCCAGGGAACTAAAAGGTACCAGAGAGATTGCGGAGTGGGAGGAGCTTGGGAAACTGTCATTAAGTTGTTTATGAACTCCTGGGATCATAAGCTATGCATGCATGATTCTGATTCTAAACAGCCCACCAAGACTAACAGAGAACACTCCCCATATCCCAGACTGCCACTGGGTGGCACACATGTGGGACAAATCCTAATAAGACTACAAAAGCTTTGGAACTAATACTGAAACCACATCCCATAGAAGGCTACTCAGAATTTATAGCCAAAACCCAACCAGGTTGATTGCCTGTTAAAACAAAAAGATCAATGTCCTCCATAATGTATAAACAAGGCCATTGTTGTAAAACACGGTATTCAAAATGTCCAGGATACAATATAAAATTATATGGCATATGAAGAACCAGGGAAATCTCAAATCACATAGGAAAAGGCAATAAACAGATGCCAACAGTGAAATGTTGGAACTCACTCAACAATGAGATGTTCCAACACAGAAGTTATATTTATCTGACAAAGACTTTGATAATGATCACACTAGTAAGGGCAAATACTCTTAAAAAGATACGAAAGTCTCAACCAAAAATAAAAGAAAACATATATACTAATATATAAGAAACACAAAAGAACCAAACAGAAATTTTAGAACAAATATATATATGAAATTTTAAAATTCATTGGATATGTTCAAAAGCATAATGGAGATGACAGAGAAAAGAATCTGTGAATTTGAATCTAGATCAATAGAATCTAGTTTGAACAACAGAGAAAAAAATATTGATTTTAAAAACTCAGAGTCTAAGGAACATGAGGGAAAAAAATAAACGCTCTAGGATTTGTTATCTAAGTCTTAGAAGAAGAGGATATAGCATTCAGTGCAGAAAAAAATATTTAAAGAAATAATGAATAGAAACTCCCCCAACTGGCAAAAAACAAAACCCATAAACCTGCAGATTCAGGAAGCTGACAGAACTCCAAACAGTGAAAACTCAAACTGATGCACGCACACACACGGACACGCACACACACACACACACACATGTCACAATTAAACTTTGAAAACTAGAGACAAAGAAAAAATATTTAAAGCAGTCAGAGAAAAATGATGCATCACTTAAAAAGGGAAAACAATACAAACAACAGTGAATTTCTCATCTCATCTCATGAAGGCTGAAATAAGAGAACTGTTAACCATCAATTCTATATCCAGGAAAAATATCCTTCAGAAATGAAGATGAATGTGAAAAGATGCTCAGCAGTGTTAGTCATTAAGGAAATGCAAATGAAAACCACAGTGAGATACCAACTCACACCCACTAGGCTGGCTATGATAAAAAAGGCAATAACAAATGTTGGTGAATGTGGAGAATTTGATCACTCGAACATTGCTTTGAAGGAATGTAAAATGTTGCAGCCACTTTGGAAAACAGTTTGGCAGTTCCTCAAAATGTTAAACGTAGAGTTGCCATATGACCCAGTAATTCCACTCCTACATATATACCCAAGAGAATTGAAAACATATGTTCACATAAAAACCTGTACATGAATATTCACAGCAGCATTATTCATAATAGCCAAAAAGTAGAAACAACCCAACTGTCCATCAGTTGATAAACGGATCAAAACAAAATGTGTCACATCTGTACAATAAAATATTATTCAGCCATAAAAAGGAATTAAACACTGATACATGCTACAATATAGATGAACGTAAAAGACATTTTGCGAAGTGAAAGAAGCCAGACAGAAAAGGCTACATGGTCTATGATTTCATTTATATGAGCTATTCAGAATAGGCAAGTTGATAGAGACAGAAAGTAGATTACTAGTCGCCAAGGGCTAGGGGAAGAGTGGGGTGGGGAGTGACTGCTAATGTGTACAGGGCTTATTCTGGGCAATAAAACTGTTCTAGAATCAGATAGTGGTGGTGGTTGCACAACTTTGTAAACACACTAAAAATCACCAAATTTTTTAAAAGGTTTTAAAAGGTGAATTTTGTGACATGTGAATTATATCTCAAAAAAGGGTGAAATAAAGACATTCTCAGTTGAAGGAAAACTAAGAGAATTCATTGCCAGCAGATCTACTCTAAGAGAATTGCTAAAGTAAGTTCATCAGACATAAAGAAAATGTTACCAGAAAGAAATTTCAAACAGCATAAAGAAGAGCAACAGAAATTGAAAAAATCTGAAGAAATAGGGTAACATATTCTCCTCTTGAGTTCTCTAAAATAAGTTTTATGGTTGAAGATAAAACAACATTTTGTAATGGAGTTTTCAAAGAGTGTAGAAACACAAGAAACATAAGAAAACTACAACATAAAAAACATGAAGAGACCTATACAGTAGTAAGATTTATACATTCCAAATGAAGTGCTAAAATATTGAGTCTACATCAATTGTGAAAAATTAAATGTATATTGTAATCCCTAGAGCTACCACATTAAAAAAAAAAAACCATACAAGATATAGTCAAAAACACAATATAAAAAATAGAATAAAAATTGTTTAAATAACCAAAAAGAAGACAGGAAGGAGGAAACACAGGGACGATAAACAGAGGGAACAAACAAAAAACAAGAATAAAATGATAGACCTAAATTCAAACATATCAATAGTTACATTAAAGGTTAATGATCTAAGCATACCAAATAAAAGACAGAGATTGTCAGAATGCATTTTTTAAAAATATATAATCCAATTATATGTTATCTATAAGGATCTTCCTTCAAGCATAATGATATCATCAGTAAGTTAAAAGTTAAATAATGGGTGACTTCCCTGGTGGCACAGTGGTTAAGAATCCGCCTACCAATGCAGGGGACATGGGTTTGAGCCCTGGTCTGGGAAGATCCCACATGCCATGGAGCAACTAATCCCATGCTCCACAACTACTGAGCCTATGTGCCACAACTACTGAAGTCCATGCACCTAGAGCCCATGCCCCGCAACAAAGAGAAGCCCCCACTCGCCACAACTAGAGAAAGCCCACACGCAGCAATGAAGACCCAACACAGCCAAAAATAAATAAATAAATAAATTTTAAAAGTTAAATAATGGAAAAAGATATACAGAGCAAACACTAATCAAAAGAAAGCTGGAGTGAGTATATTAATATCAAACAAAGTAGAATTCAGATCAAAGTAAATCACCAAGTCTTTATATAATGATAGAAGGACATTATAAAATGATAAAAGGGTCAGTTTACCAAGAAGACATAAATATCCAAATGTGCATGAACCTAACAACAAAGCTACAAAGTACCTGAACTGAAAAATCATTTTTTGACAGATTGAACATCTTCAAAATTTTTAAAAATTTTAACTCTGAAAAGGTTACTATTAAGAGAATGGAGAAAAAAGGCTAAGTAGTGGGGGAAATATTTGCAAGTTACATATTCAATGAAGAACATATATCCAGAATATATAAAGAAATCTCAAAATTCATCAATAAGAAAACAACTCTATTTAAAAATTGGTGAAAACCTGAACAAACACCATGTCAAAGAGGATTTAAGGAAGGCAAACAAGTACGTGAAAAGATGTTCAATGTCATTAGCCATTAGGGAAATGCAAGTCAAAACCATGATGAGGTACCACTGCAAACCTATTACAATAGTTACATAAAAAATAATGACAACACCAAGTAATGCACAGGTACAGAGCAATCAGTACATTTAAATATTGCTTGTGGAAATGCAAGATGGTACAGCTACTCTGGAAAACAGTCTGTCAGTTTCTTGTTGAGCTAAACATACATTTATCATATGACTCATCAATTCTATGGCTAGGTATTTACTCTAGACAAGTGGAAATTTATGTTCATACAAAAATCTGTATACAAATGTTTATAGAAGCTCTGGTCATAATTGCTAACTGGAAACAGCCCAAATATCCTTCAGTGGATGAATTGTTATATAAATGAGACAAAGATGGCCTCTGTCTTTTGTCCCCTAGGTCAGGGGTCCCCAACCCCTGGGGCACAGACCGCTACTGGTCTGTGGCTTGTTAGGAACCAGGCCACACAACAGGAGGTGAGAGGTGGGCAGGCGAGCGAGCAAAGCTTCATCTGTATTTACAGCCGCTCCCCATCACTCGCATTATTGCCTGAGCTCCACCTCCTGTCAGATCAGCGGCACATTAAATTCTCATAGGAGCGCAAACCCCTACTGTGAACTCTGCATGCATGCAAGGGATCTCGGTTGCAAGCTGCTTGTGAGAATCTAATGCCTGATGATCTGAGGTGGAGCTGAGGCAGTGATGCTAGTGCTGGGGAGTGGCTGCAAATACAGATGATCATTAGCAGAGAGGTTTGACTGCACAGAGACCATAATAAATCAATTGCTTGCAGACTCATACCAAAACCCCATCAGTGAGTGGCAAGTGAAAACAAGCTCAGGGCTCCCACTGATTCTGCATTATGGTGAGTTGTACAATTATTTCATTATATATTACAATGTAATAATAATAGAAATAAAGTGCAAATGTAACGCGCGTGAATCATCCTGAAACCATGCCCCTGCCCCAGTCTGTGGAGAACCTGTCTTCCACGAAACCGGTCCCTGGTGCCAAAAAGGTTGGGGACTGCTGCCCTAGGTTGTTTATTTCCTTATTGAAGGTTGAGACCAGTTAGTTCAAAAGCCTACCTGCACCAAACTCAAATGTATACACATCCAATTATTTTAAAAATACCTCAAACAAGCAAATTCTTAGCCACTTAGAGTCTGCTTTGAATACCCTACAAAACCTCACCCAACCGATGTTAACTATTAATATGACAGTGCCCTTCATGAAGCCCAGGCTGCTCCTGCCCTTCTGGGTTCTCTGACCCGGAGACTCCCTGCCATGCTGCTGAGCAACTTTACCTAGACACGTTAAGTCCCCTCTCTGGCCCCTTCTCCCCTGGGAGTTCTCTCGCTCTCCTCACTTTCTAGATGGTGGCCCCTCACCGTAAGCTTCTGGACAGTCTCATGTTGTGAGACTATCTCACGCAACCTTGTTAAAGCACCACCTAATGAAGCTTGTTGTGTATTACTGCCCCTCATGCTCAGATCTTTCTCCTACCTTGGTCCCCATATACCCAGAACCCTCTATGTGAATATGAATGGATATGAAAACTGTGGCACATTCATATAATGGAATACTACTTAGCAGTAAAAGTAACAAACTATTGATGCATGCAACAATTTGAATGCTGAGTGAAAGAAGCCAGTATCAAAAGGTCACATACTACAGAGTTCATGTATACGATAGCCACCAAAAGGCAAAACTATAGTGATGGAGACAGATCAGTAGTTGCCAAGGGTTAGGGATGGGAAGGGTATGACTGCAAAGGAACAACACAAGGAAAGTTTTTGGAACTATTTTGAATCTTGACCATGGTGATGGATACACAAATCCGCAGCGATGTTAACATTGGTAGATCTGTACACCAAGAAATGTATCAATTCCAAAAGGAGGCAAGAATATACAATGGAGAAAATACAGTCTCTTCAATAAGTGGTGCTGGGAAAACTGGACAGTTACATGTAAGAGAATGAAATTACAACATTCTCTAACACCATACACAAAAATAAACGCAGAATAGATTGAAGACCTAAACATAAGACTGGAAACCATAAAAATCCTAGAAGAAAACATAGACAGAACACTCTTTGACATAAATCATAGAAATATGTTTTTGGATTTGCCTCCTAAAGCAAGGAAATAAAAGCAAAATGAAAACAAATAGGACCTAAAACTAAACTTAAAATCTTTGCACGGCAAAGGAAACCATCAACAAAACAAAAAGACAACCTACTGAATGGGAGAACATATTTGCAAATGGTATGACAGATAAGGGGTTAATAATCCAAAATACCTTAACAGCTCACACAACTCAACATCAAAAAAATAAACAACCTGGTTAAAAATATAGGGAGAAGACATTTTTCCAAAGACATACAGGTAGCCAACAGGCATATGAAAAGATGCTCAACATCTTTAATTATCAGATAAATGCAAATTAAAACCACAATGACATATCACCTCACACCTATCAGAATGGCTATCATCAAAAAGAACACAGATAACAAATGTTAGTAAAGGGAAACCCTTCTACGCTGTTGGTGGGAAAGTAAATCGGTGCAGCACTGTGGAAAACATGATGGAGGTTTCTCAGAAAAACAAAAATAGAGCTACCATATGACCCAGCAATTCCACTCCTGGATATATATTTGAAAAAAACTAAAACACTCATTCGAAAAGATACATGCACCCCAATTTTCATAGCAGAATTATTTATGGTTGCCAAGATATGGAAGCAACTTAAGTGTCCATCAACAGATGAATGGATAAAGAAAATGTGGTATACATATGCAATGGAATACTACTCAGCCATAAAAAAGAATGAAATTTTACCATTTGCAACAACATGGATGGACTTGGAGGATATTATGCTAATTGAAATGTCAGACAGAGAAAGACAAATACTATATGATATCACTTATATGTGGAATCTAAAAAAGAAAACAAAATAGTGAATATAACAAAAAAGAAACAGACTCACAGATATAGAAAACAAATCAGTGGTTACCAGTTGGGGGAGGGAAGGGGAGAGGGGCAATATAGGTGTAGGGGATTAAGAGGTACAAACTATTGTGTATAAAATAAGCTACAAGAATATATTGTACAACACAGGGAATATAGCCAATATTTTATAATAACTATAAGTGGAGCGTAACCTTTAAAAATTGTGAATCACCATATTGTACACCTGTAACTAATATAATATTATACATCAACTATACCTCAGTACAAAAATTTTAAATTAAAAACATAATAAAGTGTATGAAAAATGTATCAATTCTACTGTGTTAGCTTTAAAAATAATTTTTTAAATAATTGACTGTTTAAACCCAAAAGAATAACATTGTATTATATCATTTATTATGTGCACAGATGCATAATATATGCCACAATAGCATAAAGGACCATAAAAAAGGAATAGAGTTTTACTGTTGGAAAGTTCTTGTATTTTATAGGTAGCGGTACAATATTTACTCTAAGTAGACTGTAATAAATATGTATATACTAACACTCAGAACATACAATGAGGTTTAGCTAAAACATCAACAGATAAAATGAAACACTAGAAAATATTTGATTAATCCATATGAAGGAAAGAAGGAAGAACAACAAATATACAAAACCAGTTGCAATAATTAGAAAAGCAAACAGCAAGCTGATACACTTAAACCCAACCATATCAGTAATTACATTTAACGTAAATGTACTGAACCTTCCAAGTAAAATGCAGTAATAGTCAGACTAGATATAAAATGCAACGCCCAACCCTATTCTATCTAGAAGTGACATACTTTATACACAAAACCACAGATTATTTGTAAGTGGTAAGATGTAAACAGATATTCAATGCAAATAATAAACCTGAGAAAATTGTTGTGACTATATTCATATCAAAGTAAACCTCAAAACAAAGAAAATTACCAAAGAAAATGAAGGACATTTCACAATGATTAAAAGGTCAATTCATCAGGAAGACATAATATCCTAAATATGTATGCACTTAATAGAACTTCAAAGTATATGAAAAAAATAGTGACAGAACTAAAGGGAGAAATAGACAAATCCATGATTGTGGTTGGAGAATTTAACACTTTTTCAATAATTAATATGACAATTATATAAATTGATAAAACACCAGAAGATTTAAACAAATTAACAATTGACTGATTAACAATAAATATGACAACCATAAACTACAAATATATATCTTGTTTATGTGCATATGAAACATTCACTTGGATACAATATGCTGGGACATAAAATGTCTCAGTGGGTTAAAAGGGTTGAAATCATATCAGTATGTTCTCTAATCACAACAGAATTAAATTAGAAATCAATAAGAATAAGAGATCCAAAAAATGTACCAAATATTTGGAAATTAAACAAATACTTCTAACTAATGCATGAGTCAAAGAAAGAATCCCAAGGGAAATTGTCAAAACCTCTGAAGGGTCTGAGCTTTTATCCTACTTGCAAGCTAGCAAGTTAGCCTGCCACAGTTTCATGCATGCTGGCAGAAGACACAATACTCCTCAGTTAGAGACAAAGGAATAACAAGCAGCATGAACTTCCCATTCACCTACGTTCCACCTGTCCCTCCAGTCCGATGGGGGAAATGTGGAAGAGCCCAGATGTATGCTATACACACAGTGATTTTGTGTGATACTTGAGGAACCCTGAGCTTAGAAAACCCTGCAAGCAAACCTGCCCAACTTTTCCTCAGAGAGAGTTATTTTTACTATATTAGACAACAAACATTTCCCCTGCTCCAGAGAGATGCTATCTCTACCTTCTAAGACTAATTGCTATTCAGACATCCTGCCAAATCTTCTATATGAAAGATGTACAGATATGCAAGACAACCATAGAGAAGTGTATGAGAAATAGAAATTCTAAAATATTTAAAACTGAATACTTATGAAAATAAGGCATATGAAATTTTGTGAGATGCAGCTAAAGCAGTTCTTTGAGGGGAATGTATAGGTTTCAATGCTTATATTAGCAAAGAAGATGGGCTTTGAAACAGTTATCTAAGCTTCCACTTTAAAAAGCTAGAAAAAGAAAAGCAAACTAAATCCAAAGTAAGTGGAAATTCTTATATTTTACATGTAGTGATGTATTTATAAGAAGTAGTGAATAAAAGGAAGGAAATAATGAAAATAGAGCAAAAATCAATATAAGAGAAACACAATAAAGAAAATTATTATAGTCAAAAGTTTAATCTTTTTAAAGATTAATAATATTAATAAGGGACTTCCCTTGTGTTCCAGTGCGTAAGACTCTGCACTCCCAATGCAGAGGGCCTGGGTTCGATCCCTGGTCAGGGAACTAGATCCCACATGCATGCCGCAACTAAGAGCTTCCATGCCAAAACTAAGAGTTCGCATGCCGGGGCTTCCCTGGTGGCGCAGTGGTTGAGAGTCTGCCTGCCAATGCAGGGGACACGGGTTCGAGCCCTGGTCTGGGAAGATCCCACATGCCGCGGAGCGACTAGGCCCGTGAGCCACAACTACTGAGCCTGCGCGTCTGGAGCCTGTGCTCCGCAACAAGAGAGGCCACGATAGTGAGAGGCCTGCGCACCGTGATGAAGGGTGGCCCCCTCTCGCCGCAACTGGAGAAAGCCCTCACACAGAAACGAAGACCCAACACAGCCAAAAATAAAAATAATAAATAAATAATAAATAAAAAATTAAAAAAAAAAAAAAAGAGTTCGCATGCCACAACTAAAAAGATTATGCATGCCACAACTAAAGATCCCATATGCCACAACTAAGACCTGGCCCAGCCAAAATAAATTAATTAATTTAAAAAAATAAGCTACAAGAATATATTTTTTAAAAAATAAAATTAATAAACCCCAAGCAAGAAAAAAATTACTAATATTGTAAATGAAAGAAGGGATATCATTGCTGATTCCTCAAATACTAAAAGCATATGGTAATGTCACAAGAAACTTTAGGTTAATAAATTTGACAACTTAAATGAAATGTAAAAGTTTCTTGAAAAACACAACTTTTCAAAATGAAAAAGGGAAGTAATAGAAATCTAAATATTCCTATATTTATTAGAAGTTGACTACATTATCAAGAGAAAAAAACTCTTGTGAAGAAAGCTCAGAAAAGTGGGAATAAAACATAAACTCCTCAATCTGATAAAGAATATCTATGAAAAACCTACATTGAAGTCATTTTTTACAGTGAAATATTAAATGCTGTTCCTTTAAGAACAGAGACAAGTCAAGGATATCTATTCTCACCACTCTTATTTAACATTGTCCTGAGAGGTCTATCCAGTTCAATAAGGCAAAGAAAAGAAGTAAAATCATGAAAATTGAAAAGGAATAAGTAAAAGTGTCTTTATTCATAAACAATATGATTGTTTCCTTAGAGAAATCTAGGTAATCTGCACAAAAAATTAGTAAGATCACAGGATACAAGGTATCCTTATTATACAAAAATAAATAGTATTTCTCAACTGAAAAATAATTTTCTAAAAAATCCATTTGTAATAACATCAAAAAAATATGGGAGTAAATTTAACAAAAGACATGCAAAAGCACTGAAAATTAACAACATTGCTGAGAGAAGTTAATGAAATTTTAAATAAATGGAGAGATATGAAACAGCCATTGATTGGAAGATTCATATTGTTAATATGTCAATTCTCTATAAATTGACCTACAGAGTTGATGCAATACAAATCAGAATCTCAACAGGAACTTTTATAGAAATTAACAAGTTGATCCTAAAACGTATATAAAGGACCTAGAATAACCAAAACAATCTTGAATGAGAACAAATTTGGAGGACTCTCAATAACTGATTTCAAGACTTATCATAAAACATACAGCAAAAAAAAAAAAAAAAAGTGATACTTGCATAAGGATAAACAAATAGATCTACAGAAAAGAATAGAAAATCCAGAAGGTGATCTACATATATTTGATTTGTTTAGTTTTCAATAAATTACTAAGGCAATTCAATAGGGAAATGAAATCCTTCCACAAAGAGTGCTGGAAAACTGGATAAACATATAGAAAGAAAAAAACAGAATTTTGGTCTCTACCTCAGAACAAAAGTTTTTCTACACAAAAATTAATTCATGTTGTATCATAGCCTAAGCATAAAAATTAAAACTATAAACCTTTTAGAAGAAACATAGGATAATATCTTCAAGACAAAGATTTACTAGGGAGAACACAAAAAGTATGTGGCTTAATAAAAAATACTGATTAATTGGACTTCATCAAAATTAAAAACTTCTGTTCTTAAAAAGACACCACTGTAAAGCAATTATACTCCAATAAAGATGTTAAAAAAAATAATAAAATAAATAAAATAAAAAATATACAAAAGAAAAAAAAAACACCACTAAGGAAATGAAAAAGCAAGTCATAGACTGAGAGAAAATATTTACAATACATATATTAAATGACTTATATCCAGGTTAAAGAACTCCCAATAATCAATAAGAAGAAAAACAATCCAATTTTAAAATGAGCAAAGACCTGAACAGACACTTCACAAAAGAAGATATGTGAATGGCAAATAGATGCTTGAAAAGGTGCCTAAAATCCTTAATCAACAGGGACATTCAAATCAAAACGATGAGATGCCACAACATAGCACAAGAATGACTAAAATTAAGTGGTTGGCTAGAATGTAGAGAAACTGAAACATTTTACACTCCCGCATTGCCGATGGGAAATGAAAACTTATGTTCATAAAAAGACTTGTACAAGAACTTTATTTATAATAAAAACTGGAAACAACCTAAATATTCATCCTTAGGAGAATCGATTAACAAACTGTGGGGTACTCATACTATGGAATACTACTTTGGTATTTTACTTCAGTATACTTCAGTAAATTAAATATCAACGATTGACACATGCAATAATCTGGGTAAATCTCCTAAACAATATGCTGAGTGAAAGAAGCCTGACACAGAAGAATATATACCATATGATTCCAGAATATGAAAGTCAAGAGCAGACATAAAGAACCTATGGTAATAGAAATCAGGACAATGGTTTCCAATGAGGGAGCAGATTGATAGAAGGGGACCTGAGGAACTTTGGGGGATGATGTAAATGTTCTGTTGTTGAGTGAGTGTTAGTTCCATGGCTCTATACACTTGTCAAAACTCAGCAAATTATATACCTAAGATCTGTCTATTTCATTATAGTGAAAATTCACTTCAGTTTTAGAAATAAAATAAATAAACTAAAGAAATGAGAAAAGGACATCCAAGTCTTACAACCTAACCTGCCAATCTTACTACTGTCACCTAAAAGCCACCATAAAAGATTTTCTTTCAGTATCTTTTTTCCAGGGCATAAAATGCAAAGTCTCTTGAAAGAGACTATTATACATCATTTGTATCTTAGTATGTACTATTTTATTTAAAGGTCTCTACATAGGCCCTATAAATATATCTTCACTCTGCCCCCAGTGAGAAGGAGTGGACTTTAGGAAAGTCAAGTCCAAGAAAATTCACTGGACCATGGTATGAAGAAATGAAGTTTTCCACGTGACGATGGAAGGGATTAAAGTTCTAAGTCCTTGTTTTAGTTATCTATGACTGTGTAACAAAGCACTCCAAAACGTCATGGCTTAAAACAGCAACAATTTATTATTTCTCATGATTCTGCAATCTAAGGAGAGCTTAGCTGGGTGGTTTTCTGTTCCATGAGGTGATGCTGGGTCTGGAAGGTCCAACATGAATTCTTCACTCACTCACAGGTCTAACACCTAAGCTGGGAGGGCTAGAATTGGAGACTGGCCTGTTGTCCTTTCCTTTCCATGTGGCCACTCAATATAATTAATCTGCCTTCTTCCTAGCATGACAGTCTCAGGGCTTCTTACACGAGAGCCAGCTTCCAAGAAAGAAGAAGCAAAAGCTACCAGTCCTTTGAAAGGCTAGGCCCAGAACTGGCACAATGTCACTTCTGCCACATTCTATTGGGCAAAGCAAGTCACAAGGCCAGCTCAGATTCAAGGAGGGGAACCAGACTCTACTTGATGTGAGGAGTGCCGTGTTTGTCCAGGGAGGGAAGGAGTTGATGGCAGTCATCCTTGGAGATGATCTGCCCCAGCACTTGCTGTAGGGGGTGGAAAGGGCACTCTCTGAGGCTGATGCACAAGACCTCTAGAGCTGCTTCCACTTGGACAAAACGGGAGGACTAGACCAGTTCTAAACCTTAGGGAGAAAAGTTCTCCCTGCCTTGCCTGCCTTTCTTACCTTGCTTTTCCCTGGAACCATATGTCTCTACATTGAGTAGTTAATGGGCCTGGGCCCAGAAAGTGGGAAAAAGACACATAGGGCTACACATGGTAAAAGAAGCCACAGGGGATTGGGACCACTTTGGGATTTGGGCCAAAACTCCTCCTAAAAAGCTCACATTTGGCATGTCCTCTGACGTCTCAGGGACCCAAGGAACGGGGACTGTGCCAGAACAGAATTCTGGTGTTTAGAGATCCTGAGTCTCAGCCAAATGCCACTAAGACCTCCCCATGACTGGACTTCTGTGAATGAAAGTTTCTGTGGATGAGCCTCTGTTTTTCGAGGTGGGTTGGATGGGGTGAGACGGAACATGGCAACACCAGGTGCAGCAGAGGGCCATGGGGAGCATTCCTCTTTCTGACCCAGAGCAGAAGCTGAGTGATGGACCACCTCTAACACTGCGTTCAGGGCAGTTTCCCTAGCTCTTAACTGGGGCGATTTTGACCCCCCAGGGGACCTTTGCCAACGTCTACAGTCACAGTTGGGAGGAAGCGGCTGCACCTAGTGAGTATAGGCCAGGGACGGTGCTAAATACCCCATAGTGCACAAGACAGCTCCGCAACAAAAAATTATCTGCTCCAGACAGCCAGCAGTGTTGAGGTTGAGAAGCTCTACGGGCCCTTCACCTTCCCCTTTTGCCCTGACATAGCTGTGAGCGGGCTACTTAGAATAGGGGGAAAGGACTGCAAATTAAAACCACATTTATGCCTTTAGTCAAATAAACAAAAAGACCCATAAAGACAGCTGGGCTTCTGCTTCATCCCCTCTCTTCTGTTTCCCCTTTACCATCCCTTCCATCTGGGAACATGGTTTCTCCTATGCTCTGACAAGCAGCAAAGGATTGTAACAGCTCTTGATCCTTGTTTACCTCCATTTCCCCTACCCGCCCCCCCCCCCCCCACCCTGCCACCCGCACCGTTTTTCCTCCCCAGTTAAAAGATCTGGTCCCCTGTGAAAACCGCAAGTGAGGCCAGGGCTGCAGTAGTGATTGATTTTCACCCCTCCCAGCAAGCTGTGCTCTTTGACTTTGAGTGGGGGCTTTTCAGACAGATAGGCCGCAGTGTCCTTCCAGCACCACTTTGGGCAGCAAGGACCTTTGGTGGGCGATTTCTTTTTTCTTTTATTGTTCTGCTATTAGCACAGTAATAACGATCATAACATGTCCATCCTTTCAGAACCCTTACAGCAGATGACATCCGTGAAAGGGCCTTGAGCCTCTGCCGATGACGTCTTTGTCATTTTGTTGCGCTCCGCGACAGCAGCAGCCCCGCTGCGCATGAACACGCTGCTGGTAATGAGGTTTCACTGACACTGCTGGGACCTTGCTTTGTCAGAGGGCAGCACACCGCGGCCTGGAGGACATGAGCCGAGCACTGTCCTTTCCCTGATGTGACAATACTGGCATTTTCCTGGCTGAGGGGGGCGTATTGCTCTCTCCCCGAGCCTGCGCTGAATTCTCATCACTCGTGGGAATTATTCCAAATCATGCCCAGCCCTGGTGAAATAAATTAGGCTACATTCATTTTTCAGAGTATTACACAGACATTAAATAAGATAAAGTGTATCTTTACTAGTAAGGTAGTAAAATAACCAAGATATATGAAGTCCCACAAAAGATTTCATAACAACCTGCATAAATGATCTTGCTTATAAACATCCCCTATCATTAATATATTAATGCAGGCATATAGAACATCTGGAGGAATATCATAAAAACTGTTGATCGTGATGATCCTAGGACTGGAAAGGAGGTGGGGGAAGGGGTAGGAAGTGTCCCTTTCTATGTCTGTAGTGGACGTGTGTCAACTGCCCGTCCAGCGTCCATCCCACCTTCTGGTAAGCACCTCCAGCTCTCCCCTCCCCTCTTCCCTCTCCCCGCCTCTACCCTCTCCCCCACTGCCCTTATGCTCCTCACCCTCTTTCTGTCTTCTCATTTGAAAGTACCAAAAAGCCTTCTAATAATTTCATTAGTTTCACACACAAATGGTATTATAATCTAAAAGTTGTTGCTATGTAGCATACAACAAAAATACAAATGATGAATACTTGTGAAAGCAGAAACAAGGTGAAAACAATAGAATAGCTGAGCTGGAAGGGGCCTTGATTCTAGCACAACCCCCTGGTATGGAAGATGGCACAGCCTGCAATGAAATATTTTCCTTCATGTGGTTCCGGTGGCACAGAGTAAAGTGGCAAATTGGGCAGTCATCAGTCTAACGTAGAAAGGGCTCAGCTGTCAGCCTACCCGGAAGAGTGAATTAGGAAGCTGGCTTTTACTCTGATGTAGAGAGCTCCGGCCTGGACTGCAGCCTGTGCCCCATCAGGTTTTAGCCACAAGACCTTGAACCAGTCTTAGACCAGGTCTATATAGTATATGCAAGGTGACTGCCCATGTAATTCTGACCTTTACTGCTCAAGGCAGGAGCCAGCAGAGCCACCTCCTTCTCCTCCCACTCCCAGTGCCTTGCTATGAACCACAAAACTGCATCCTTCCCAGGACAGGAAAAAAAAACAAGAGAGGCAACTATTGGTTTTCCTGGAAATCATCTTTTCGTCTGCATTCAGTAAGCATTTTCTGTTCCAGCAGCATTTGCATCAGTGGCTACAGCCTCCTCTTCAACGTGTGTTTGTCTCTCAGCTTCCAGGGTGCCCCAGGCTCTCCCTTCCACCTCTCCGGCCACTCTTTCCTAGTCTTCTCCTTGGTGCCTCTTCCCCCAACCCACCCTTAAACCCTGGTGTGGTCAGAGACTCGTCAAGCCCTCCTCTCTAATTGCACACCCCCTCCTCCAATGGCTTCCAGTCATGTTCTTCCAAGACGGCTCTTCTGCCCTTGACTTATTGTATCCAATAAGTGATGTCCCTAAAAAGCTTGGTGTGGTGGGGAGAGCACTGGGCTGGGACCCAGAAGACCTAGAAGAGAGCCCATTTCCCCTGATATCCGGCTATGTGATGCTGGGAACAGCCCACTCCCCTCTCTGGGTATCCAATCATCACCTGTAAGATCACACTACTTCACAGGTCTGCCTGAGGACTACAGTGACAACATATGGGTGGATTATTTGTAAATCAAAAGGGTTGGGACCTGTGAGGGCTGATTATGCCTGGTGCCAGGTGCTGGGCCAGGGGCCCCTTGATGAGGGAGTCAGTAGAGAACCTCTCCTGGGCAGTGGGCAGTCTGTGAACCAAATGTTAAAATGACAGTCACCACTGATGGGCTATCAATCACCCTCCTCAAAATGATTCCAAAAATATTTTGAAACAAATGATTTTGGGAGAGAAAATATTTATGCAGAGAAAATACCTTTTAAAGCCCTACTGAAGCCAATGTTCCAAAAATATTTCTGGTGAAAAAAATGCCTTCTGGGAACATTGCAGGTGAGTTGGAACTTGGACTTAGAATGTCTGTGCTGGAAGGTACTTCAAGGAACACTGTGAGCTGCAGAACTCTGATGTGAAAAAGAATCTTACAAAAAACCCCATGATATAAAATGGATAAGCATGGGAATTAGAAGGAGACCAGGTCCCTCATCCCCTCCTGCTTGCCCATTTCCTTTCAGTCCCTGGGGGTTTCTGGGGAATTTTTTTTTTTAAACATCTTTATTGGAGTATAATTGCTTTACAATGGTGTGTTAGTTTCTGCTTTATAACAAAGTGAATCAGTTATACATATACATATGTTCCCATATCTCTTCCCTCTTGCATTTCCCTCCCTCCCACCCTCCCTATCCCACCCCTCTAGGGGGTCACAAAGCACAGAGTTGATCTCCCTGTGCTATGCGGTTGCTTCCCACTAGCTATCTATTTTACGTTTGGTAGTGTATATATATATGTCCATGCCACTCTCTCACATTGTCACAGCTTACCCTTCCCCCTCCCCATATCCTCAAGTCCATCCTCTAGTAGGTCTGTGTCTTTATTCCCATCTTGCCACTAGGTTCTTCATGACCTTTTTTTTTTTCTTTGCTTAGGCAAACATGGTTTACAAACCATTACTCTACCCTATCTTCCCCTTTGTTGGATAAGGAAACCGAGACAAAAGGAAAAAACAGTGTCTAGAACAGAATCAAACAGTGGGCTCATGATAGAGCAGCCTGCATCCTGGGGCTGGCGAGCCACACAGTCACCCTGGCTGGGGATGACTATAGGACCTCTAGCATGTCAGCCGCCTGTTGACTTCTGGCAGCAGTGATTCCCATCTGTGACCCCAAATGTTGGTCAGTCTTCATGTGACAGTGTTTGTTTCAATGGTCAAGAACACTCAGGAGGCCCCTGATAAGGAGGGTAGAACCCCAGGTTTTTTATCACAAGCAACAGAAAGAGACCCTAGAGATTTACATGAAGGATACGGGCTAGTGCAAAAAACAGGAACCAAAGGGCCCACAGCCTGGTCAGGATACCAGAGCTGTAATGAATGACCTCCAACTGCTTCTTCTCTCCTTCAATCATTCTACTCAAATCCAAAGTTCTCAGGTCATGAGTTCATCACTATGTGGCCAGGAAACCTTAACTAACAGAAAATCAAAGAGAAAACCGGATGCTGGTACCAAAAGCCAGGGGAACTGAAGCTGGACGGATGATAAATCTTGCAACTATCCACCACGTGTATCTTCTTCCTTTTCACGACCCTCACAGCAGATTGTGTGTGGTAGAAGCACAGATCCGGTAAGTTGAAATGCAAGTCTAGGGGGAAGTGACTTGCCCAATGACAGGAAGGGCTGACGTAACAGCCTGGGTCTAAGGACCGCTGCACCTGCATCACTTAATCGCACTGCAGGGCTGCTTTATCAATCAAGTCTGTGCTCGGCATCAGCCGCCTAAGCTCACTGAAGATTCCCGCTCCTCTCCAGGGCTAGTCCTGCAGCCTCTTCTCTTCCCGGTGGCTAAGACCCCTCGATAAACCATTCCTCCATTAACAACAGCAAGTTCAAGGCACTGAGCACTTCCACATATGTGTCTCTGGTGTGATGCAGGCAGGACAGGGGAAATAAGCCTCCTGTTACAGAGGAGGAAACAGGGTGTGTTAGTTTCCTTTTGCTGCTGTAACAAATTGCCACAAATATAATGGTTTAAAACAACGTAAATTTATTATCTTACAATTCTAGAGGTCAGAAATCTGTAATTGGGTCTTAATGGGCTAAAATCAAGGTGTTGTCAGGGACGGTTCTTTCTGGAGGCTCTAGGGAAAAATCCACTTTCTGCCTTTACCACCCTCCAGAGGCCACCTGCACTCTTCAGCTCATGGCTCCTCCTTGCCTCATCGAAGGCAGAGGCAAAGTGTCTTCAAATTTCACTCTGCCTCCATGTCACACCACCTTCCCTCTGACTTTGACCCTCTTGTCTCTTCTTACAAGGACTTGTGATTATATCATCCCCACCTGGATAATCCAGGACAATCTCCCCATCTCAAGATCCTTAACTTAATCACATGTACAAAATCCTTTTTGCCATGTAATGTAACATATTCACAGGTTCATGGGAATTAGGCTGTGGCCATCTTTGGGAGGCTCTTATTCTGCTAACCACAGAGGGAAAAAACTAATACTTATTAAGTAGATAAGGCACTGGGCCAGATGCTTTACACAGATAGCCACAGACCCTACCAGATGAGTCACTATTATTCTCATTTTAGAAAATGAGAAACCTGAGGCCTGTGTGGTTTAAATGACAAAGTCAGACCACTAATAAGTGACAGATCTGAACTCATATCTGAGACTGAAGTTGATGCCCTCTGCTTTGCTCCTCCCATGTAAGCAGTTGGCTATGACTAATTCCAAAGGACTCTAATAAACTGTGAAACTTTGAAGACACGAAGGAATAAATGTCAGTGTATAAGCAGGCCAGTAATAAGTTCTCAGTCTTTGCATCCTGTAACCTTCTATGTTGTTGTTAATCAGCCACGTTCCTAGAGAACACTTTGTTTATATTTTCATTCTTTGTCATTTATGTCATTGAGTAAATATAGGATTCTTCTAGACCCAGGATGTGATACCAAAGAAATAAATGTAAATGCACTTATAAATAAATTATATACTAAATGTAATGCAGATTAATTTAACTATATCACCCTTATATTATAGAGTTGATATATTCTCCACACTTATATTAAAAAGACAAAGGGAGCGGTGGAATTCAGACCACCAAAGGCAGATTTTCTATAAAAGAATGAATTTCGGTTTTACAATTTAAACTGAATGGGGATTCTTCCCAGGAATATGGTTTCCTAAGCACCAAGTTGGATATTTCTGAAGCTGACTGTTCACCACCTACCAGGGAGCCATTAGTCTCCAGTTCCCAGGCAGTGCCTCAGTCAGCAAAGAGTGAAGAACTGAAGCAACTACCCAGACCATTTAAGAGGCAATTTATGGTTTCCTTTGCTGTGCAAAAGCTTTAAAGTTTCATTAGGTCCCATTTGTTTATTCTTGTTTTTATTTCCATTTCTCTAGGAGGTGGGTCAAAAAGGATCTTGCTGTGATTTATGCCATAGAGTGTTCTGCCTATGTTTTCCTCTAGGAGTTTCATGGTGTCTGGCCTTACATTTAGGTCTTTAATCCATTTTGAGTTTATTTTTGTGTATGGTGTTAGGGAGTGTTCTAATTTCATTCTTTTACATGTAGCTGTCCAGTTTCCCCAGCACCACTTCTTGAAGAGGCTGTCTTTTCTCCATTGTATATTCTTGCCTCCTTTATCAAAAATAAGGTGACCATATGTGTGTGGGTTTATCTCTGGGCTTTCTATGCTGTTCCATTGATCTATATTTCTGTTTTTGTGCCAGTACCATACTGTCTTGATTACTGTAGGTTTGTAGTATAGTCTGAAATCCAGGAACCTGATTCCTCCAGCTCCATTTTTCTTTCTCAAGATTGCTTTGGCTATTCGGGGTCTTTTGTGTTTCCATATAAATTGTGAAATTTTTTGTTCTAATTCTGTGAAAAATGTCATTGGTAGTTTGATAGGGATTTCATTGAATCAGCAAAGGAAACCATAAACAAGATGAAAAGACAACCCTCAGAATGGGAGAAAATATTTGCAATTGAAGCAACTGACAAAGGATTAATCTCCAAAATATACAAGCAGCTCATGCAGCTCAATATCAAAAAAACAAACAACCCAATCCAAAAATGGGCAGAAGACCTAAATAGATATTTCTCCAAAGAAGATATACAGATTGCCAACAAACACATGAAAGGATGCTTAACATCACTAATCATTAGAGAAATGCAAATCAAAGCTACAATGAGGTATCACCTCACATCAGTCAGAATGGCCATCATCAAAAAAATTTACAAACGATAAATGCTGGAGAAGTTGTGGAGAAAAGGGAACCCTCTTGCACTGTTGGTGGGAATGTAAATTGATAGAGCCACTATGGCAAACAGTATGGAGGTTCCTTAAAAAACTAAAAATAGAACTACCATCCTACCCAGCAATCCCACTACTGGGCATATACCCTGAGAAAACCATAATTCAAAAAGACATGCACCCCAATGTTCATTGCAGCTCTATTTACAATAGCCAGGACATGGAAGCAACCTAAGTGTCCATCAACAAATGAATGGATAAAGAAGATGTGGCACATATACACAATGGAATATTACTCAGCCATAAAAAGAAACAAAATTGAGTTATTTGTAGCGAGGTGGATGGACCTAGAGTCTGTCATACAGAGTGAAGTAAGTCAGAAAGAGAAAAACAAATACCGTATGCTAACACATATATATGGAATCTTAAAAAGAAAAAAAAAAAAAAAGGTTCTGAAGAAACTAGGGACAGGACAGGAATAAAGACGCACACATAGAGAATGGACTTGAGGACACGGGGAGGGGGAAGGGTAAGCTGGGATGAAGTGAGAGAGTGGCATGGACTTATATATACTACCAAATGTAAAATAGATTGCTAGTGGGAAGCAGCTGCATAACGCAGGGAGATCAGCTTGGTGCTTTGTGACCACCTAGAAGAGTGGGATTGGGAGTGTGGGAGGGAGACGTAAGAGGGAGAAGATATGGGTATATATGTATATGTATAGCTGATTCACTTTGTTACAAAGCAGAAACTAACACACCATTGTAAAGCAATTATACTCCAATAAAGGTGTTTAAAAAAATTAAAATTAAAATTAAAAAGATTAAAATTAAAAAAAAAGAGGTAATTACAGCCTCATACTTCTGCCTCCTTTATCTCAATGTTTCAGGCAAACATGCTTTTGGGTACCTGAAATATTCTGATGACTTTCCCCTGGTTGTTATGATATAACCAGTTTGAGGAAGCTTTGGGAACCTAGGAATTCATTGTTCCTCCAGTAGGTCCAATGACTACACAAAGAGTAACAGTGAATAACATATGCTGACCTCTTGCCAACACCTTTCCAGGTGCTTCTCCTGTATTAACTCAGTTGATCCACTCTGTACAGCAGTTTCCTATCCTCATTTGGCAGGTGAGGAAACTGAGGCACAGAGCGTAGTCACTTGCCTAAGGTCCCAGAGCATGCAAGTGACAGAGCCAGAATGCAAACCCACCAGTCTGGGCTCCAGAGCCTGCTAGCTTGGTCATCCACTACCCCCCAAATCCTGCAAACCACGGTAGACAGTGATCGGAGTTTGACAAGCCTCGAGCCACGACTTGGCCGCCCCTTGACCTGGAACTGACCCTAACACCCTAACACGTCAGCAGCCCTGAGGACACCTGCTGCTCCTGGAGATGGCCGTCACTTCACACTCGCTCCCTTGTGCACCACTGCGAGTAAACCCAAATGAGTCGTATCAGAAAAATCACAAGTGCATCTTTGAGGACATGGCCCGAGGCCCTTTCTCCTAATTGAGGACCTGGAGCCAAATGCCCCAGAAGTGGGTTCCTGGTGAAATGCACTCACAGCCTCTCTGCTGCCGAGACACTGACAGCTCTGTTCTTATTGATTTCCACTTCACGCAGAAGCCTCTTAAATCAAATCAGACTTGCTAGGAAATCGGGCGGGGGGCAGGGGGACTGTCCTTTGTTTGTCTCCAGCACTTCTAAGGTATGCCCTTCCTTCCAATGGCCCAGGAGGCCAAAAGTTGTCCTGAAGGCATTACCTCAGCTCGGTGCCTTTGCCTCTGTCAACCTTAAGGCAATTCTTCACCTGCATTTGATACCGTTGTTTCCTACCAGATGCATGATCTGTTGATGCAGGGAGCAAATGCCACGGCTGCTGCACTCCTTTCCTCGGCTCTCCGCTCTCTCTACTCCAGGCCAATCTGAGGGACAAAGGGATTTGTGGTTCCAAAGACAGGGATCCAAATGGAGGAGAAGGCAGTGCAAACCGAGGGTCAGCACTGCCTGGGGTGAGGACCTGAGCGCCCGGCCTGCTCCGCAGCGTTGTGAGGGCTCAGCTCAAACGACACTCACTCAGAAGGTCTTTCCTAGACTTGCTACTCCAAAAAAAGTCACCTCTCTGTGACCTTGGAGTAGGCAAAAACATTTAAACGACTGGGGTGCAAAAAACTCTAACCATAAAGACAAATTTGATAAATTGGTCTGAATTAAAAATATGAACTTCTATTAATCAAAGGAGACCATTAGCAGAGCAAAAAGGCAGGCCTCAGAGCAGAGTCATGTGTTCACAATACATACAGCAACAGAGGGCCCACGGCCTAAAGTATAAACTGCAGATGGCAAGATCCTCCCCCCTCACCTCAAATTCCGCAATGAATATGGATATGTTTGGAAACTACAAAAAAGTCTTCATCAATATAAAGAATGGCATACGTGGGTCTTACTGGTGGGTTATTTCAACAGCACCAGATAGAGCTGAGGCTGTCTGAACTAAGCCGGGTCTCTCCCCTACACCCCTCACAACCAGGGATAATCTTTATCACATCAAATCCAATCATGTCGCCCTCCTGCCTGAAGCCCTGAAACTATGAGATGCCATCCAGGTCCTTAGCGTGTCCTTCAGGGTCCTTCACCAGCAGGCCCTGCTGCCATGTCTCCACCATCATTCTCACCATGGCCCCATCAACACTGAGTTCCAGCCACCCAGAGAGCTTGGGGCGCCCTCAGCACGCCATACCCCTAACATCCCCAGGCTTTCACCTGCCCTTTGCTCTGCTCAGAATGTTCTCCCTTCCCTTGCTGCCCTAGCGAGCTCCCACACTCAGTCTAACACTGCAGGGCTCCACCTGCTGGCTCCCTGCCTCCTCCTGCCTCCCATGGGGTCCTGCGGGCTGCAGTCCCAGTGTCCCATCATCTTCTCACCATGAGGATAGAGTGACTGGTCCCAGAGTGGACTCGAGACACAAGTACTGCCCTGGATTAATACAAAAACATCTGGAAAGAGCAGTCCCTTTCCCTGCAGTGTTGCCAAACTGGGAGGGTGTGAGCTGAGTGCTAAAAGCAGCTGTCTTTGATGACACACAGGGAAGCCAGTCTATATATGAAGCCAGCACAGGGGAGAGTGGAGGCAAGAGTCAGACAGAGAGGCAGAGCGAGCCAGAGGGCCCCGGAAGAGTGCTTGGCTCCAGCCCCCAGGAGGTTGCCCAGTTCTGTGAGGCTGGTAATCCCCTTCTTTTGCTTAAACCAGATTGAACTGGGGTTCTGGCTGGCTAACCACAGTATATCATCCTCCCTAGTCCCTTCCCCTGGGAGGAAACTTACTTCATTGGACTTAAATACATGAATCACTTTCTCTTCCTTACCCCCTCTCTGTCCAGAGCTGCCCTAAGATGGTGGGTCTCAATCCTGGTCACACATAAAAATCATCTTCTAAAAAGACCTTCTAAAAAATACCAACGCCCAGCCCCCTTCCCAGACCAATTAAGTCAGAATTACTGGGGGTGGGACCCGGACATCAGTATTTTTTAAGTCCCCTAGGAGATTTTAATGGGCAGCCAAGTTGAGAGCTGCCCAGCCTGAGGAGCAGACACCAAACAGAAGGATGGCCTCATCCCTTGGTCTCCAGTGATGGATGAAAAGAATGTGAAGTCACCATAAAAAGAAAAAAAAGGAAGACTGGTGGGGAAACTCCAGGCAACATTGTCTGGAAGGGGATTTCTTACAATAGTCACAGCAGACAAGCATGCACTAACATGGCAAGGCAATGCAGCTTAGCCCCAAACCCTGGCTTTGGCAGCAGACAGACATAGGTCCAAGTTGAAGCTCTCCACTTAATAGAGAAGTGACCTTGAGCAAGTCCCTTCAGTTCCCTCCATTTCCCCATCTATCATCTGGGGGTAACAAAGCCAACCTCTCATATACCAACATCAGACTAGAGCCACTCCTGTGGTTTGGGGCTGGTGATGGGAGTCCGAACTCTAACTGAGCAAGCTGATGAGGAATCCACCGCTTCAAACATTATAATGGCTTTTCCCATTTCTCACATCAGTTGTAATGATTCCAGAATGGTCATGATTTCCTCCATCTCCTCCATTACAGGTTGTCTCCAGGCATCAGAAAAGCCCTGCCTCTATCTGCTGTCAGTCTCTCCATCCTCCCTTCTTTTCTGAGGCTCTGAAGATTGCCCTGCACAGCCCACCCTAGCCAGACACAGGCCCATTGTTTGCAGCAACACCCTTTGCAGTTCAGAGGTTCACTTACAGGCATTACCTGGGAGCTTTCCCTTTAAATACCCACGCACTTCTCTTCTGCAATGCCTAGAGATTTCAGCTTTATGCAGCTTCGTGCTAAAAGCTTCCTTGAAAGTAAATGAAGGAAACAGTTTCAGAGTTGGTTGAAAATAGTTTGTTCTAAAGGAGATTATATAAGCTGATATAATGTTTAGTTCTGGTGGTCTGGTAGAGAGATCTGTCTTGGTAGTTACGGGAAAAAAAAGAGGTAGGTACTCAAGGATTTCGAACTTGGGAACAGAGTAGAGATAAATGAGCAACTTTGCTTTGGATAGACCCAAAGTTGACACACTCACACACACACACACACACACATCCAAGTTATACTGAAGATCATAGATGAAGGCCAAAACAAGCCTTTTCTGAAGAAGTGTATTAGTTGTATGTAAGTGCTGCAACGAATCTCAAGACTTCAATAATTTAACAAAATAAAAATGAGCATTTGGGCTCAGATAAAAGTTGAATGTGCTCCTGGTCAGGCCCCTCTCCTGGCCGGCTTCCTCCACATGGTAACAAGCACCCAATCTCTTTCCATCTTGAGGTTCTGCCCTGCTCTACGCCATCCAAGCCTAGACCAAGAGCCAGTGGAAGAAGAAAGAGAGAAAGCGTGCAGGATGGTGAGAGGTTCCACATGCAGGGTCTGAAGAGGCCCACAGGCTATTGACACCATGTACGTGCAGGGGGCTGGGCAACGAGCCTGTGCACCTGGACTTGCGACCGTATCGGTCTCTGCCGCCAGAGCCATCTGAGGTACCAACAATATTTCCTCTTTCATCTTATATCTGACTTTCGCTATCATCTTCACAAACATGTTGCACATCTGCTCTGGGCCAGGCACATTCGGCCAGGGTATCCAGAGAAGAAGGTGTGAAGGAAAGATGGCACAGTGGTTGGGGGCCTAGGCTCTGGGGTTGGAATCCACAGGTTCAAATTCTGCTCCATCCCTTTCTAGCCGAGTAGCACCTTGGGTGATCGGTTTAATCTCTCTGTGCTTCTGTGGTAAGACTCAAACAAGAGAACACAAATAGAATGTAGTCCCACCCAGAGCTCCACTGTTCCTCCTCCTCCTCCTCCAGGGCTAACAGACCCCCACAGGTCACTGAGGTCTTTGCATGTTTATTTCACCTTTAAAGAGGAGGAAGGGACGCTTCCTCCAAGATCCATGCCTAGAGGAAGCCAGGCCAGGTCATCCTAAGGCCAGTATGCAAAGGCCACGGTGAGGGGTCTTGCGTGGACCACAAATCCAACCACTTACCTGAGACCAAATCCCAAATTCACAGGTGTAAGAGGCTGATGCATCAGGAGTCTTATCACTGTTACCTCAAAAGCCAGACCCTACCCTCTTCCTTGTCACCTGGGTGCCATCCAAGCTGCCCTGCCCCTGCCTTTTCTACAGCTTCTCTCCCCAAGGCTGGAGTAAGCAGCCCAAGAATGTTCAGACTCACCTTAGGCTATTTCTGCTCAGACGGTGCAGCCACAGGGCAGGCTTTCTCCTCGAGGACTGAGCCAGCCTGGGAAGAAGGGGTTAGAACACTCTCTAGACTGTCAAGCACAGGAAACCCTATGGCAGGAATCTGTTTAGCAGACACAGCTCTCCCATGTCCTTCCTCTGCTCATCAAATATCCATGCTATTAACATAAGAAAAGGATACTATCACCCAAAGTCACAACCACATGGGTGTAGAGTGCTTTATATTTTTCAAAACACGCACACCTATCTGGTGTCTTCATTCCTTGTAGCGAGGTGCACAAGGCAGGGAGTTTATTCACCATGTGACCGCATTTCAGTTTCCTCAACAGGGGGCAGTGACCTGCCCAAGGGCCCTGAGCAGAATTGCACATCAGGGCTGCTGACTCTTCCAACCAAGGCCAGAATTAGGGTCAGAAAGGACATTTGTATTATATGTACTACATCTTCTTTATCCACTCCTCTGTTGATGGACATTTAGGTTGCTTCCATGTCTTGGCTATTGTAAATAGTGCTACAGTGAACACTGGGGTGCATGTACCATTTTGAATTATGGTTTTCTCCGGATATATGCCCAGGAGTGGGATTGCTGGATCGTATGGTAGTTCTATATTTAGTTTTTTAAGGAAACTCTATACTGTTCTCTATAGTGGCTGTACCAGTTTACATTCCCACCAACAGTGTAGGAGGGTTCCCTTTTCTCCACACACTCTCTAGCATTTATTGTTTGTAGATTTTTTTTTTTTTTATTGGAGTATGATTGCTCTTGTTTGTAGATTTTTTGATGATGGCCATTCTGACCAGTGTGAGGTGATATCTCATTGTGGTTTTGATTTGCATTTCTCTAGTAATTAGTGATAATTCCAAAAAAAGAAGAAAGGACATTTGGACTCAACATGGGCTACTTCACTGACCAAATTCCTTCTAGCCCTTATAGCTGGTTCCACTGTCAACATATCTGTCCTCTGGGATCATGTACTTTATGACGGATGAGTGATGAAAGGGGTTACCAATGTGCCATTAGATACAAGCGGAGAGGTCAGTGCCAGAAAGCAAAGGATGAGGCACTGGACTCAAAGAAAATCGGGCCAAAGGGGGATAGACATTGAACCTACCATCCTACCCTCCACCTTACCCCAACTGAACAATGAGAAAATTGAACTAAAAAGTCCCTGAGGTCCCAACTCCAGCCATACTTTGATCCTTTAACTGCACTTGGTGCCACGGACACAGGACACAGAGGAACGAGGCAGGCCCCATCCCTGCCTTCATGGGACTTGCAGTCTAACAATTATTTTGTGTTCCTTTTAAACCTCTATCATCAAATTTCCCACAAAATCAAAGTATCATAAGCTACAAGGTCTTAAGTGGAAATTTATTCCTAACAGAGCCTGGAAATTCTAATATTATCATCCAGTCAGGCAGGAGCAAGGAGGCTATGAACAGATAAAGGTAAGGCTTGTGAGAGGTAAGCAAAGAGAGGACTTGGCACTTTTCTAGGAAAAATAAAAAGTCAGGTACCAGGACCCTTTTAGATACAAAAGAGAGAAAAATCTAACCGAAGATGGACATTGTTGCTTTACATAACTGAGAAATTGGCCTCATAGAGTCCTGACTACATTTCAGGACATGGGCCCCTGCCCCACACATCCACTTTCCTCCATGTCTGCTCTGCTCTCAAGCTGGCTCTCCTCGGTGGCAACAGCAGCTCCAGAGTACCCAACAGTTACTGTTCAAGGACAGTTAGTTTTGTTGTTTTGTTTTTTTTTTTTTCATTTTTAAAGAAAGATGTAAGATCACAAATAGGTCACTGTCACAACACATTTCAGAAATGAAAAAACAAACATTTTCCCTTTTTAGGGAAAAGATTCCTGTTTTAAGGTCAATTCCCTCATCATTGAAAGGACTAGTACGTTTAAAATTTTCCAGTCTCCTAAGGCACGATATTTATTTAAATCAGAATGCCAATATCACCTAATTTCACCTAGAAAAAGAAGAAATGGTCTGAGGCATCTTTGTTCTTCTGGCAGCAGCAACATCATGAGCAAGTAATGAAATAATTTAATTCAAATCGCACCTGCTCTCTGAATTCCCTCTCCTTCTGTGCAAAACAGATTACATTGACTTGTTTTTTTTTGTAAATCAATGAGCTGGCTGTAATGATGTTATGAAATAATTATTAATGCTGGTGATCGTTGGAAGCCTGAGTTCCAGGTTTGGTGGAGTTGGGGAATTTCTTCCTATCAAGAAAGGCAGCTCCTTGCAAGGACCTCGGACCCACTGCAAGGATCCAAATAAACTGGTAAGAAATCAGTGAAAGAGTGGATCTCACTAACTTCCTTTTCATTGAGGGAAGATTCTGGGGAGAGCTGGTAAAATAGATGAGATGAGCCCCACCCAGGAGACCCCCAACTGACAAACCTTAGTGTGCAATTTCTCTGAAACTCAGAATAAGCAATCTCTCTCAATAATCCCTTAAGTTACATCTCTGCAAAACCCTTCAGCAATATGTAAAGTGATTTCTCCATTTGTTTTGAAAACTGGGTCCAGGCAAGATAAAATAATATTTTATCCAGACTCAGTGCCTTATAACACAAATGCCAGATCGAATGCCAAGTCAATTTATTCTAAAATGAATGGTTCCTTGATCTATTTCTTTTTATCACTATTTAAAATAGTATTTGGGACCACCCTGATGAGTGAGGGAAAGGAGACGTTAATAGGTGCTAGGCTACCCCTCACAGGTACACGTTAGGTACATAGATGTTTAACCACTTTGCTGGGAGTACCATCTGGAACAACCTCTTTTGCGGGCTATTTGGCAAATATCAAAAATTTTAATGTATTTAGCCTTTGATCTGGTAGTGACATTTCAAAAAAATTATACCCCAAATATTCTTGTACATATTCCAAAATAAACCTGTACAAGGACATTTATTGTAACGTCAATGCTTACAGTAGCAAAGGACTGGAAGCATCCTAAATACCTATTATTGGGGGAGGTGTTACATAAATCATGGTGCATCCAAACAATAACATATTTTGCAGCCATTAAAAACAGTGAGCCTGCTTTACATGTATGGATTTAAAGCAAACTGCAAGATGTGCAATTAAATAAAAAGGCAAAGAACTGTATGTAGGATGCTGTCATTTGTCAGGGAAGGGAAGGAAAGGAGGAGGGACTCATCTGTTTGTAAACAGATGAGACAACCGCTGGAAAGATTCACAACGCAACACTTCCACTGGCTCCCTTTGGAGACAATAGAGAGACTGGGGACTTCATGGAGGAAGACTTGCTTTTCACTCTATACTCTAAGCAAACAGGTAAAATAAACAGAAGAATGACTATCTATTGGTATTGACAAAATACCAATACAGGTTCTCTACAGAGAATTAATAAAATACAGATAAACAAAAGAAAAGAAAAAATTGGTCAAAGATAATCCTTTCATATCCTTCCAGGAATTATTTCAACAATTCCAGCGATTGTTTCATGCTCTTCCAGACCTATTTCTATACATATTTTAATAAAAAGTGGATTGTGTTAGTAATAACATATATCAAACGACTTTAAATATTAATAAATATTCAGCTATAGCATCATTTTTAAACTAATAAACTTTACTTTTTAGAGAGGTTTAGGTTCACAGCAAAATTGTGAGGGAAGTACAAAGAATTCCCGTTTATCCCCTGTCCTCACACATACACGACCTCCCCCACTATTGACAGCTGCACCAGAGTGGACTATTTGTCCCAATTGATGAACCTGCAATGACACATCATTATCAGTCAAAGACCATAGTGTACCTCAGTGTTCACTCTTGATGTTGTGCATTCTATGGGTTTGGACAAACGTATAGTGACATGTATCCACTATTGTAGTACTATACAGAATAGTTTCACTGCCCTAAGAGCCTCTGTGTTCTGCCTATTCACCTCTCTTTCCCCACCAACCCCAGGCAACCACTAATTTTTTTACTGACTCTATAGTTTTGCCTTTTCCTGAATGTCATATAGTTGGAACCATAGAGTCTGTAACTTTTTCAGACTGGCTCCTTTTATTTAGTCACGTGCATGTAAATTTCCTCCATGTCTTGTCATGGCTTGATAGCTCATTTCTTTTTAGGACTGAATAATATTCTATTGTCTGGATGTACTGGAGTTTATTTATCCATTCACCAACTGAAGGACATATTGATTGCTTCCAACTTTTGGCAATTATGAATAAAGCTGCTACAAACATCCACATGCAAGTTTTTGTGTGGGCGTAAGTTTTCAGTTCCTTTGGGTAAATACCAAGGAGTGCAATCATTGGATCACATGGCAAGAGTAGGCTTAGTTTTGTAAGAAACTGCCAAACTGTCTTCCAAAGTGACTACAACTATTGCATTCCCACCAGCAGTGAATGAAATTTACTGTTATTTCACATCCTTGCCAGCAATTGGTGTTGTGTTGTCAGTGTTTTGGATTTTGGCCATTTTAATATGTCTGTTGTGGTATTTCATTGTTGTTTTAATAATTTGTAATTCCTTAATAATATATGGTGTTGAACATCTTTTCATATGATTGCTTACCATCTGAATATCTTCTCAGTGAGAAACCTATTCAGGTCTTTGGCCCATTTTTTAATTAGGTTGTTCATTTTCTTATTTTAAGTTTAAAAGTCCTTTGCATATTTTGGGTAACAGTCCTTTATTAGATGTGCCTTTTGCAAATATTTTCTCCTGGTCTGTGGCTTGTCTTCTCATTCCCTTGACATTGTCTTTCACAGAGTTTTTAATTTTAATGTCATCCAGCCTATCAATTATGAATTATGACTTTGGTGTTGTATCTAGAAAGTTATTGCCATAAAAAATAAAATAAAATAAATAAAAATCATTGCCATACCCAGTCATCTAGATTTTCTCCTATGTTATCTTCTAGGAGTTTTACAGTTTTGCATTTTACATTTAGATTCATTTTGAGTTAATTTTTATAAAGGGTGTAAGGTCTGTGTCTAGGTTCATTCTGTGTGTGTGTGTGACTGTCCAGTTGTTCCAGCATCATTTGTTAAAAATACTATCTTTACTCCATTGTATTGCCTTGGCTCCTTTGTCAAAGACCACATTATGCTAAGTGAGATCAGTCAGACAGAGAAAGACAAGTACTGTATGATATCATTTACATGTGGAATCTAAAAAGCCTAATTCATAAAAACAGTAAAATCATGGTTACCACGGAATGGGAGTTGAGGAGAGGGGACAGATGTTGTTTAAGGGTACAAACGTGCAAGTAGTAAATAAGCCATAGAGTATATTTTACTGGTCTTTGACTGATTCACTATACGTAATGCAATGTATAGTGAATATGATGAATGTAATCATTAAATTTGCTAAGAGACTAGAACTTAATTCTTCCAAACACCAAAAAGACAGGATAATTATGTAATGTGATAAAGGTGTTAATTATCACTACACTGACAATCATATTACCATATATAAATATGTCAAATTAACATGTTGTACACCTTAAATTTGCACAATATATGTCAAATATATTTCAGTTTTTAATAAATAAATAAATAGACAATGCAAGGGGGAAAAAAGAATAAAATAAAAGTTTTAATTTTATCTTTATTCATTCTCTGATTCTCTTCCTTGTTTACGCAGATCTAAGTTTCTGACCTATATCATTTTCTTTCTCTCTGAGCAACTTCATTTAACATCATTTGAAAAGCAGATTACTGGCAACAAATTCCCTCAATTTTTTTTTTTTTTTTTTGTCTGAGAAAGTCTTTATTTCTTTTTCACTTTTGAAGAATAATTTTGCAGGGTACAGAATTCTAGGTTGGTGAGATTTTTTTTTCTCTCTTAGTACTTTATTATACTCCACTCTTTCTTTTTTTTTTTAATATTTATTTATTTGTCTGCACTGGGTCTAAGTTGCGGCATGCAGGATTTTTAGTTGTGGCATGCGGGATCTATTTCCCTCACCAGGGATCGAACCCGGACCCCCTGCAGTGGGAACATGGAGTCTTAACTGCTGGACCACCAGGGAAGTTCCTCCACTCTCTTCTTGTTTGCATGGTTTCTGAGGAGAAGTCACATGTAACTCTTATCTTTGCTCCTCTATAGGAGTGTTTTTTCCTCTGGCTTCTTTCTATATTTTTTCTTTATCTTTGATTTGCTCAAGTTTGGATGTGATAAGCATAGGTGTAGTTGGTTTTGGTTTTTGTTTTTTGGGGGGAAGGGAGAGGTTGGCATTTATCTTGCTTGGTGATCTCCGAGTTCCCTGGATCTGTGGTTTGGGGTCTGACATCAAATTTGGGAAATTCTCAGGCGTTATTGCTTCAAATTTGCTTCTGTTTCTTTCTGTCTTTCTTCTCTTCTGTTATTCCCATTATACGTAGTTTTTGTTGTTGTCCCACAATTCTTGGCTTGTCTATTCTGGTTGGTTGTTTTTTTTTTTTTTTCAGTCTTTTTTCTCTTTGCCTTTCAGTTTTAGAAGTTTCTAGTGTCATATTCTAAAGATCAAATATGCTTTCCCCAGCCATGTCCAGTCAGAGGCATTATTCATTTCTATTATGGTATTTTTTTATCTCTAGTATTTCTTTTTAATTCTTAGAATTTCCTTCTCTCTGCTTACATTATCCATCCGTTCTTGCATGTTGTCTGCTTTTCCAAGTAAAGCCTTTAGCATATTAAACACAGTTGTGGGAGTTTTTTTAAATTTCTGGTCAAATAATTCTAACATTCCTGCCATGTCCAGCTCTGGTTCTGATGCTTGTTTAGTCCCTTCAAACTGTGGGGTTTTTTTTGCCTTTGTAATTTTTTGTTGAAGGGTGGACACAGTGTACTGAATAAAAGGAGTGGTAAATAGGCCTTTAGTAATGCAGTGGTGGGGTTTGGGGGGAGGGGAAGCATTCTATAGTCCTGCGATTAGGTCTCAGTCTTTCAGTGAGACTGTGCCCCTTAACTGCAAACTTCATCAGTGCTTCTCAGTGTTTTCTTCCCCCTTAGGTGGGACAGGATGGTTCAAGGGGCAGAGCTGGGTATTTCCCTTCCCCCAAGTAGGTTAGGCTCTGATAAAATAGTTTCTCCTGAGGGTAAGCCTTATTAAAAAGGAAAGAATGCTCTGGTATATTTTTTTAATGTTTCCTTTTCCCCTCCTCCTGCCAAAAGAGTGAGGGGAGTTTTCTCTGATATTTACTGTAAGGACTTGGTGGATCTCCCTACAGGTAAAATTCACAAAAGGGTGAAGTCCCCCCGTGACTGAGTCTCCCTGGAGTTTTTAACTCTCAGAACTGTCCATAATGAGTCTCCAGCAATTTATCAAATTACAGCTTAGGATTTCCTAACCTGGCCCTATTTCCCATGGAAGCTTCTGTCATGGGTTTCTGCTCCAATAAGTTGTGATTCTCTGTATCTGCCTGTCCATCTCTCCAATTTGGGGGGCAGCAGTTTGCGCTGTGACCTCACTTCTCTGATGGATCTAAGAAGAGTTGTTGATTTTTCAGTTTGGTCAGCTTTTTACTTGTTGTAAACACCTACATGGAAACCAGAAGTCTTAAAAGCATCATTTTAAATTTATATACTATATTTTATCCACTTCTCTTTTACCAAATGGAATTCTCTTTTCTTTTCAACAAATTCAAAGACCACCTAAAGATTCCAAGCTGACTTAGTTGGATTTGCCTCACTTAGTTCTTATTTCCCCTTCCTGTTTCCTCAAGTACAATCTATTTAATTTTGACTCTGAGAACTGACTTTAGAACTGGAGACTCGATTTGGATACTGGGCAAATAGGTTTCACCAAGGAGTTAGAAGATTTAGCTAGCAGCCGTGGAAATCCAATATATCTTGCTTTTCTTAATTCCCATAAAAATACTTTAATGTTCCATTGATTGCCAACTCAACTGTTTTAACCAGTACCTGGGTCCTACTCAGCAGATAGCAAGTTTTGCAAGATATTATGCCATTAATTGCATGATAATATTATGTTCATGATGGTAATATAAATGAGGTAGTAAAAAGCAGCTGATTAAATGTCAAGGCCTAAGAAAATACATTGGAACGACACTGAAGCATAGTGTAAATTTGGAAAGACACTCTTCCATTTTGGAAATAGTCAGGCAGTGTATTTAATAAGCAACCTACATTCTTAAGTTCCACTGCTGGAACTGAACCTATTTTTTTCCTAAAGTTTCACCAGTTTTTAGATTTTGCTGAAACTCAGCTGGAGGAAGAATTTATTTTCAAAGCTTCCACTACCTAGGGTTTCACACTAAAAGAAAGTAAAATTTCTCTTCTCTTAAAGTTTGTAAGTTTTGTATAGAGGAACTTTCTTGCTTTTCCGTTTTTCTACTCTACTGGTCACAGAATCCGTCCAGCCACCATGCATCCTTTGGCTCCTAGGCAGAGAAATTCTTCAGGAAAGAAGCCTTCCAATCTCTCTCCTTCAGTCCTTCTTGTCAACAAAAGACAAGCCCCCCTTGGAGAACCATGGCAAAGACACGAGAGAAGCCACAGAAGGAGTGGCCGAGGTCTGTTCCTTTCAATTAGGAATGGAGTCCTCAGACTATCTTGGCAGAGACTCCAACGAGAAAAGTATCTCATCCGTTCATCCAATCAAGTGGATTTTGAGCACCTACTCGGTATAAGTCAAGAGCCAGCACAGGAGTAGAAGTGGAAGTTCAAAGGTAGATAAAGCCCCTCTCTCCTTCCAGGTTAGGAGAGGGAGGAAAAGCAAGGACCTAAGGAGAACTCTTATTGCCAGGATTCCTTTTTGTGCAGCCAAGCCCTGTTTCTGTTTGAGGGAATGCTTTGATGAGCTGTTTGGGATGAAGGTAGGGATGAGGGTGGCCTCTGAGGATCATCTCAAGACAGACTTCCAAAGGGATCAGGGAGAGCAGGATGGGGGCGAAAGATCAGGCCAAGGGAATTGATCTCCACTATAGAAGAGAGAGGAGCCAACAAAGTTGGTACCTACTGGGAAAGGGAAGGGGGAAAACCAAACCGACTAACCCCAGGGAACATGGCCAAGCAGGAATTCAGAGCACACACTCCCCCAGGTCATGGCTACAGTTGAAGGCTCTGGTGTGTGCGACCCTCCTTTTACTTCCCTACAAAAATGTCTTTGTATGTGTTTTCTTTAAAGGAACCACGAAGTACGGAGAATCAGACATGGACCCAAATAACCAGAATACAGAGAAAAGTGTAAGATTCACAAGCAACAGGCAGATAAAGAGACAGGCTGTAAGAACTTAGGGAGCACAGTGGTCACTTCCAAGTGGAAGTTAAGGGCAGAATTCATGGGGGAGGTGGTGTTGAAGAACAGGACTTCGAGGGTGGGGGGAAGGGGCGTGCAAGACGGGAATGAGCTGTGTACCGGCAAGGAGAGGGCATGGACGAGGACCGTGAGGGACGGAGGTGGGGGGAAGCACAGCGCCGGTGCGAGGAGCAGCTGTGGGCTCAGGCAGTCCTGCTCCAGCTCACTCACGCCCTTCCCATGAAAAGATGGTCTGTTTGCTTCGCACAGCCCCACGAATTCTGGTGTATTCAGAGATAGCAACTGGAAGGGATGTAATTAGAAGACAGAAAGGCACAGGATAACTCTCTGTGCCTTTCTGAAGAGCTGCCCATCTTCCCCAGAGCCAAGGACTCATTTGTATTCCTTGTCTGCTCAGCTCCCAGCGCTGTGAGTGCCGGCTGGTAGGCAGAAGGCAGTCGTGCAAGCCCGCCCACCGCTGGCCAGCTTGCACCTGCTTATGAAGACTGAACTCACCCCCGTTTACCTCTTCTCGCACTTCACCGAGAAGTTTTCTTCAGTCTCTGCCATGCACACCACTGCTTTCAGGGCTCCATCCTGAGATGAACAAAAGGGGGTTCTCTCTGAGCCTCCACACTGTGATCACCTGCAGAAATTGTTGGAGAGAGGACGTGAGGGCTTCGCTGATGGACCACCAGTAACGAATGCTCAGTGTGCATAGACACTGGGCGTGGTGTTAGCTCTTTATCAAATGAGACTAGATGCAGACTCCCTGACCTTTGACCTTACACTTCTCTCACTTCCTGCAGGCCGCTTTCCCCTTTCCTATCACGTGTGCTATGTCTCCCTCTGTAGTGGCACCCACTCTATTTTATTTCTTCTTTTTTTTTTTTTTTGCAGTCCAGATGATTTTATTTTTATTTTTTTAATTTATTTTATTGATGCATAGTTGATTTACAATGCTGTGTGAATTTATGGTGTACAGCACAGTGGTTCAGTTATACATATATATACATTCTTTTTCATATTCTTTTCCATTATAGTTTATCACAAGACATTGAACATAGTTCCCTGTGTCAGTTACTCCATATTATATAATATATGACCAGTAGCTCTTCTCTCAGTGCCACCTACAACATGGCCATTTATTTCCAATTAAAGTTGTATCTGTGCAGTTTCCTTAATTCAGGCTTTCCTCAAGTTTTCACCTTGTCTTTAATGCCTATCAGATATGAAGTTCATCTCTGCATCTAGGCTCTTTATTATTTTGTGCTCTGCCTATCCAGGCAACAGACACTTTCATTTTGTTTCGTCTCAGGTTAACATCTATTCCATGAAATGGCCCTTACCTACTCCAAAGTTATTGCTCTTCATCAGTAGCCCGGAGAAGCAACATACTTGAGAATAAGGAACAGACCTAAAGGACTGTGATGGGGTCCCTACTTTGTCGCTTGCTGTGTGACCTTGGGCAGAGCAGCCAACCTCTCTGAGCCTCCACCTGTTCATCTATAAAGTGCGAAGAGAGTGTGAAGTTATCTCCTCAGACTTGCCTTACAACAGGATTTCCCAACCATGACACTATTGCTGTTTGGCGCCAGGTAATTCTTCTCTGTGTGGGGCTGTCTTGTGCACTCGTTGTGTAGCGGGAATTGTCACTATCTTCCCTCTGGATGCCAGGATAATCCCCCAAGTTGTAGCAACCCAAAATGCCGCCAGGCACTGCTAAATGTCCCCTAGGGACAAAATCACCCCTAACTGAGAACCACTATCCTAGAGACACCTTGTGGGCTGGGTGGCATAGAGGGGGGAAACAATGTCTAGGTTTGGTAGGACAGACATTTGGGGATCAGGGAGGAATGATCTGGAAGTGGTGACATCCTGCTCCAGAGGGCAAGGCAGAGGGTCCCTTTCTAATAAAAGCAGGTCCAGGAAAAGGAGAATGTGGGACATAAGTGTTTTGACATGTGTTAAGATTCTCCTTAACAGAGAAGACAAAAGTTAATTTCTGAAATATGTCAGGGAAAACCTTCGCTATCATGAATATTAACCTTCTTCCAAACACTGTAGTCGAGTCTCACCAGAGAAACAGAAATTCCTTCTGTTAACCAGACTTTGGCCCTGCTTATTGCAAAACAACAACTGTAGCACAAAAAAGAAAAAGAGGGTCTTGCCTCAGATCACCTGCCTGTTAGGTATAAACTATTGAGGAATCAGTGTTTCTATGTAATACCATATTGTTGTGTTAAAATATAATTTTTAAAAAGATAAAATCTTGACTCTCATACAAACATAAAATAAACAAGCGTCAAAGCTTTTATTCAACCCGTTAATCAGGAGAAAGCCAGTAAGGGCTTCCCTGGTGGCACAGTGGTTAAGAATCCACCTGCCAATGCAGGGGACACAGGTTCGAGCCCTGGTCCAGGAAGATCCCACATGCCACGGAGCAGCAAAGCCCTTGTGCCACAACTACCGAGCCTGTGCTCTAGAGCCCGTGAGCCACAACTACTGAGCCTGCGTGCCACAACTACTGAAGCCCGCGCGCCTAGAGCCTGTGCTCCGCAAGAGAAGCCACTGCAATGAGAATCCCGCGCACCGCAACGAAGAGTAGCCCCTGCTCGCCGCAACTAGAGAAAGCCCGCACGCAGCAACGAAGGCCCAAAGCAGCCAAAAATAATTAATTAATTAATTAATTTTAAAAAAAAGAGAAAGCCAGTAAGATCTTAAAACCATATCAAATGAGAATTTGATGACAAGGGTATTTTAGGCAACTTAATAAAATAGCACTAGGATATTAAGGGTTCTGCACCCAATTACAATGTGTGGGGCTTTTCACCCACATCCAAGCAATCCTCAAACACCAGCTGGGTGTCCTATAATTCAACTCAATCCTGACACCACCTACCTGGAGACAGCGTTAGAGCCCACAGGTTAAGGGCTTGCTGGGGCTCAGGGTGGACTGCCCCCAAAATATGCCAAAATGGCACACTCGTTAGCTTAAATTAAAGTTACATAAGATATAGCAGGTGCAAGAAGGACACTGTGACCCTCCTCCATCCTCCTAAAAGCAGGAAATAAATCTCCCATGTGAAAGGTGCCCTCCCTGTACCAGGAGGTAGAGGCAACATCCTTGTCACCAGAGAGGGGATTCAGGGCTGAGAAGGCTGTGCAAACAAATCTTGTTTCTTCTTTACTAGTTTACTACCCCTAGCCTAAACTTCTTTGTCTTGGTCAGTTCTTCATAAATTTATTGCTTCTTTGTCTACAAAGTATAAAAGCTGCCTGCTTTGATCATTTCTTTAGGTCCCACATCTTTGAGATCTCCATACATACAATTCAGATTGATTTTCTCCTGTTAATCTGTCTTGTGCCAATTTAATTAGAGCAGCCAAAGGAACCCAGAAGGGTAGGGGGAGATTTTCCCCTCCCAGACAGGCTCAGTCTCACAAGACTATCCCCCATCCCCACACTTCGGATGCCAATCACAAGTCCAGGTTCAGACAAGACCTCTGCTTCGGACAGGCTATAGATTGGAGGTTCCAACGACCGCTCCTTGGGTTCAATTAGTTTGCTAGAGCTGCTCACAGAACTCAAAGAAACATTTGACTTACTAGATCACTGGTTTATTATAAAAGGATATAACTCAGGAACAGCCAGATGAAAGAGGCGTGTGGGGCAAGGTATGGGGAAGGGCAAGGAGCTTCCACACTCTCTGAGCATGCCAATCTCCCCAAATCTGCACGTGTTCACCAACCCAGAAGCTCTCAGTACCCCATCATTTATGTTTTTATGGAGGTTTTATCACACAGGCATGCTTGATTAAATCATTGGCCATTGGTGATTTTTTTTAAATTTATTTTTTATTTAAGTGTATTTGAATTACAATGTTGTGTTAATTACTGCTGTACAGAAAAGTGACTCAGTTGTACATACATATATATTCTTTTTCATATTCTTTTTCATTATGCTATACAGTAGGACTTTCTTGTTTATCCATTCTATATACACCAGTTTGCATCTGCTAATCCCAAACTCCCACTCCTACCTTCTCCTACCCCCCACCTCCTTGGCAACCACCAGTCTATTCTCTATGTCCCTGATTTTGTTTCTGTTTCATAGATAGGTTCATTTGTGTCATATTTTAGATTCTACATATAAGTGATATCATATGGTATTTGCCTTTTTCTTTCTGACTTACTTCACTTAGTATGATAATCTCTAGTTGCATCCATGTTGCTGCAAATGGCATTATTTTGTTCTTTTTTATGGCTGAGTAGTATTCCATTGTATATATTACCACATCTTCTTTATCCACTCATCTGTCAATGGACATTTAGGTTGTTTCCATGTCTTGGCTATTGTGAATAGTCCTGCTATGAACATAGGCATGCATGTATCTTTTTTTTTTTTTTGAATTTTATTTATTTATTTTTTTATACAGCAAGTTCTTTTTACTTATCTATTTTATACATATTAGTGTACATATGTCAATCCCAATCTCCCAGTTCATCCCACCACCACCCCTCCACCCCCGCTTTCCCCCCTTGGTGTCCATACATTTGTTCTCTACATCTGTGTCTCCATTTCTGCCTTGCAAACCAGTTCATCTGTACCATTTTCCTAGATTCCACATATATGTGTTAATATACGGTATTTGTTTTTCTCTTTCTGACTTACTTCACTCTGCATGACAGTCTCTAGGTCCATCCATGTCTCTACAAATGACCCAATTTCATTCCTTCTTATGGCTGAGTAATATTCAATTGTATATATGTACCACATCTTCTTTACCCATTCATCTGTTGATGGGCATTTAGGTTGCTTCCATGACCTGGCTATTGTAAATAGTGCTGCAGTGAACACTGGGGTGCATGTGTCTTTTTGAATTATGGTTTTTCCTGGGTATATGCCCAGTAGTGGGATTGCTGGGTTATATGGTAATTCTATTTTTAGGTTTTTAAGGAACCTCCATACTGTTCTCCATAGTGGCTGTATCAATTGATATTCCCACCAACAGTGCAAGAGGGTTCCCTTTTCTCCACACCCTCTCCAGCATTTATTGTTTGTAGATTTTAGATGATGGCCATTCTAACTGATGTGAGGTGATACCTCATTGTAGTTTTGATTTGCATTTCTCTAATACTTAGTGATGTTGAGCGGCTTTTCATGTGCCTCTTGGCCATCTATATGTCTTCTTTGGAGAAATGTCTATTTAGGTCTTCTGCCCATTTTTTGATTGGGTTGTTTGTTTTTTTAATATTGAGCTGCATGAGCTGTTTATATATTTTGGAGATTAATCCTTTGTCCGTTGATTCATTTGCAAATATTCTCTCCCATTCTGAGGGTTGTCTTTTCATCTTGTTTGTAGTTTCCTTTGCTGTGCAAAAGCTTTTAAGTTTCATTAGGTTCCATTTGTTTATTTTTGTTTTTATTTCCATTACTCTAGGAGGTGGATCAAAAAAGATCTTGCTGTGATTTATGTCAAAGAGTGTTCTTCCTATGTTTTCCTCTAAGAGTTTTACAGTGTCCAGTCCTACATTTAGGTCTTTAATCCATTTTGAGTTTATTTTTGTGTATGGTGTTAGGGAATGTTCTAATTTCATTCTTTTACATGTAGCTGTCCAGTTTTCCCAGTGAGGGGTACATGTATCTTTTTGAATTATAGTTTTGTCTGGATATATGCCCAGGAGTGGGATTGCTAGATCATATGGTAATTCTATTCTTAGTTTTCTGAGGAAACTCCATACTGTTTTCCACAGTGGCTGAACCAACTTACATTCCCACCAACAGTATAGGAGGGTTCCCTTTTCTCCACACCCTCTCCAGCATTTGTTATCTGTAGACTTTTTAATGATGGCCATTCTGACTGGCATGAGTTGGTACCTCATTGTAGTTTTGATTTGCATTTCTCTAATAATAAGCGATGTTGAGCATCTCTCCATGTGCTTTTTGGCCATCTATATTTCTTCTTTGGAGAAATGTCTCTTTAGGTCTTCTGCCCATTTTTTGGTTGGGTTGTTGTTTTTTTGCTGCCGAGTTGTATGAGCTGTTTGTGTATTTTGGAAATTGAGCCCTTGTCAGTCTCATTGTTTGCAAATATTTTCTCCCATTCTGTAGGTTGTCTTTTCATTTTGTTTATGGTTTCCTTTACTGTGCAGAAGCTTGTAAGTTTGATTAGGTCCCATTTGTTTATTTTCATTTTTATTTCTATTGCCTTGGGAGACTGACCCAAGAAAATATTGGTACAATTTATGTCAGAGAATGTTTTGCCTATGTTCTCTTCTAGGAGTTTTATGGTGTCATGATTTTTGTTTAAGTAAGTCTTTAAGCCATTTTGAGTTTATTTTTGTGTATGGTGAGAGGGCATGTTCTAAATTCATTGATTTACATGCGGCTGTCCAACTTTCCCAGAACCACTTGCTGAAGAGACTGTCTTTTTCCCATTTTGTATTCTTGCCTCCTTTGTCAAAGATGAAGTGACCATAGGAGTGTGTGTTTATTTCTGGGCTCTCTATTCTGTTCCATTGATCCATGTGTCTGTTTTTGTGCTAATATCACGCAGTTTGTTTGTTCTTTTAAATAAATAAATTTATTTATTTGTTTGTTTGTTTATTTAATTATGGCTGCATTGGATCTTCGTTGCTGTGTGCAGGCTTTCTCTAGTTGCGACGAGTGAGGGCTACTCTTCGTTGCGGTGTGCAGGCTTCTCATTTTGATGGCTTCTCTTTGTTGTGGAGCACGGCCTCTAGACACATGGGCTTTAGTAGTTGTGGCTCGTGGGCTCTAGAGTGCAGGCTCAGTAGTTGTGGCGCACGGGCTTAGTTGCTCCACAGCATGGGGGATCTTCCCAGATCAGGGCTCGAACCCGTGGCCCCTGCATTGGCAGGTGGATTCTTAACCACTGTGCCACCAGGGAAGTCCCTACCATGCAGTTTTGATTACTGTAGCTTTGCAGTATTGTCTGAAGTCTGGGATGGTTATGCCTCCTGCTTTGTTCTTTTTCTTTAGGATTGCTTTGGCAATTCTGGGTCTTTTATGGTTCCATATGAATTTTAGGATACTTTGTTATAGTTCTCTGGAAAAGGTCATGGGTAATTTGATAGGGATCGCATTGAATCTGTAGCTTGCTTTGGGTAGTATGGCCATTGGTGATTGAACTCACCTGCCAGCCCCTCTCCCCTCTCTGGGGCATGGGGGTGGTGGTTTAAATTTCCAGCCCTCTCATCACAAGATTGGCTCCACTGGCAACCAGCCTCCAACCTTAGGACCTTTCCAACTCACTCCATTAACATAACAAAAGAGACCTTTATTACTCGGATTGCTTAGGAAATTCCAAGGGTTTGAGGAGCTCTGTGCCAGAAATGGGGACTAAGACCAAAGATACATTTATTATAAATCACAATATCATAGATATGATTGCTAAGTTAGATACAAAACAAGTTGCTGCCCTCAGGAGCAAAAACCATAACTTTTGGAGTTATCCTTTCCACTAATTAGAAATTATTTGCACCTCAGCCAGACCAAAATCTACAAGTTCACCTCTGACCAATGGGAACTGTAAAATAACCCCTTTGGGAGATAGTCAAAGGTGCCAGCCCAGCACTCTACTGAAAGAGCACTCAAAAATTTCTTGGACCTATTTCTAAGGCTTATTTTTCTAAGAGCTGAATGAATGAATGCTGCCCTCCTAGGCCCTGGGCTGCAGCAATGAACCACCTCTGCCACTGCCTTCAAGGATTAAAGTCTAGGAAGGCAGCAGACACACAAAAGTTAATCACAATCAGGTTACAGGAGAAATAAATGTAAACTATCCCATCTGGAATTTTTACACATTGGTGGTGGGAGTCTACACTGACACAACTCTTTTAGAGAACAAGGTGTGACACTTAGTAGAGGGCAGGGCCCTGACCCTCATCTTATAGTGTGGAGTCAAACACAAGTCTGTTAAAATTGATGCATCAAGAAATATAGAGATTTACTTATATAAAGGTAATCAAATATAAGAGCTAAACATAATAATATAAATATCAAACATTGAAAGGGGGAGAAAAGTAGTTAAAATGTCATTTTTTCACCCTGGGGTAGCAATAGTTGTCTAAAATGAAATAATGATCATGAAATCGAGTATACTATCTTATATTTTGGAGATGACCATCAGTAATCAAAATAGAGACGGCTAAACGAGGGTGTTTCCAGGGTGATCTTTAGGAAAAGGGGAAGGTGACCTGTGACACCGTGACAGTAGGGGGCACAAGAAGAGCACTCACAGCTGCCTGCAGGGGTCTGGGAAGGCTCCAGGGAGCAAGCTGCATTTGAGATAAGGCTCAGTGACAAGTGGGGGATTGCTAATTTGTCAACTGGACAGTTGGGGAAAAGCATTCAAGATAGAAGGAACAGCATGGCAGCTGCTCAGAAGTAAGAAAGAGCAGGGTGCATTTATTGGAGCAGGATGTTCAAGGCTGGGATACAAGGCCAGGCAGGCATGGGCTGGACCAGACAGCCCTTGTGAGACAGACAACAACGTTTAAATTTAACGTGTAGACACGGAGGACCCAATACAAAGCAGTTATTGCTGTCGTTTGTCTCAATCTGCAGGAATGGACATGACGTCAGAACAATGAGACCCAGTGTCATGGAGGAGACAGCGCATAAACATCTTATGAATGCACTCCTTTTCCTCGGTACTTACCACACCTTATGCTAGACTGGGATCAAAAGCTGAATAAAATATAGTCCTTGCTTTTCAGAGACTCACATCCTAGTAAAAAATAATTTTTAATGATAGATTTAATAGCAGTTCTGGACAATGATATAAAAACCTCCACAAGGCAACTCACAATGAGAAGCAGAGACACATGGCAGGTGCCCGAGCCATTGGACCTGAGACTCAGGGTAGGAGTGACACGGGGTGCCTGGATGCAGGGAGGGCTTCCTGGAAGAAGGAAGCCTTACAGGATGGTCAAACGTGGCTGAGTGCAGACAGCTCCAGGTCTTCCAGGCAAAAGCCATGGCAGGAGCGAGGCACAGGTGCACAGGACAAGAATTCTGTCCTCCCTCCCCACTTCTCCTTCCACCTTTTGGATGTGGCTTTTATAACCAGGCACAATGGGACCAAGTGCTGAGATTTAACCAAGGCTTCTTCCTCCCCGGTCCCCAGCTTCCCTGAACACTCTCTCTGAATCATTTCTACCCTGAGGACTGTACAAAGAATCTGTTCCTAGTTTCTGAGCTTCTAGAACACCTTTCGTGTCTCAACGACATAGGGAAAATCCTTGAGAGAAAGGGTTTCTTGAGACTCCAGAAGTAAGGAATTAGGGAATTCCCTGGCAGTCCAGTGGTTAGGACTCTGTGCTTTCACTGTCGACGGCACGGTTTTGATCCCTGGTCAGGGAACTAAGATCCCGCGAGCTGCACGGCGTGGCCAAAAAAAAAGAAGTAAGGTATCAGAACAACAGTGGATTTGGAAGAATGTATGCTTTGCCAAATTCTCCTGCCACAGGGAGAGGAGATTAAAAATACACACATACATATGTACATACATACATACATACTTTCCTGAAGGCTGAATAAGGGTAGATATTTTACCCAGAGTTAAAATAGAAGAGCTTTAGGATGAGTTGTCAGCGTAGGTTCCTGAGAATGAGCCAGATCTCTTCTCCTTCCTGAGATCAAAACTCTGGGTAGATTTGATCTTGAAAAGGAGCAAGCATGGAGACCTCAGAGAAGTTTAGGGGACCTGAGAGCATAACAGACCTGAGCCACTTCTAGGGTAACAGGTGCCAGTGTGAGCAAGGTCCCCCCACCCTTGTAGAGGCTTGTCTGTGAAGTTGGCTGGGCAGGGGCGGGGGGATGTCTAGGCAGGTGTACCTGAGGGCCCCCCAGCTGAAGCTTGCTCCCTCCAGCAGGCCCCAGGAGGGACACAGAAGAGTGGCAAGCAGGTCAGGGGACCCAGAAAGAGGACACAGGGCCGGTGGACCCAACAAACCGAGGCCATCACCGGAGATGTCGCCCATGAGTACCAGAAGACCAGTCACCCCTCAGAGGTGCAGAGTGCCACACTGTCCCTCACCCCCTCACCCCCTCTACATCCCCAACCTGTGCCATGGTGATTCCCTGAAGGGAGGCATAGAGTTCCAAAAGGAGGAAAGTTTAAACTTCAAGATTCCCTGAGTTCACCTTGAATGCGTACAATTAAATTTTAAGTGGAAATGTGAGGAGGGAAAACTAATTTTAGTTATAGAGAAAAAGTTACATTTTTTGCACACCCAAGTTCTAAGCACATAGACTCCTCACCAGTTAGGCAAGAAGACATCTTAAATTGTGCCTTCACAGCTCAGCCTTGAGCCCAGGGGCAGCAATCAGCTGCACATTCGGATTTCCTGGGTGTTTTTAAAAGATGGACCGATGTTAGGGCGACTCCAGACCAATTATGTCAGAATTTCTGGGAACATGGCTCAGGGAATCTGTACTTTTTTTTTAAAGCCCCCAAGTTGATTATAATGCACAACCAAAATTGAGAACCAATCTCCCACCCCAAATCCAAAACCAACACTCAGCAAAGTCCATAGACCAAGCAGGTCACTCTGGAGGACAATGGTCTGGTGCCATGCATTTGTGGGATTTATGGCTCCATCCTCAAGAAAACTTCGGGCATAAGGTGGCTCTGGAGTTGCCGCTTTTCCACTTTTTTTTTTTTTTTTTTTAAACATCTTTATTGAAGTATAATTGCCTTACAATGGTGTGTTAAATTCTGCTTTATAACAAAGTGAATCAGTTATACATATACAATATGTTCCCATTTCTCTTCCCTCTTGCATCTCCCTCCCTCCCACCCTCCCCATCCCACCCCTCTAGGTGGTCACAAAGCACCGAGCTGATCTCCCTGTGCTATGCGGCTGCTTCCCACTAGTTATCTATTTTACATTTGGTAGTGTATATATGTCCATGACACTCTCTTACCCTGTCACATCTCACCCCACCCCCTCCCCATATCCTCAAGTCCATTCTCTAGTAGGTCTGTGTCTTTATTCCCGTCTTGCCACTAGGTTCTTCATGGCCTTTTTTTTTTTTTTCCCTTAGATTCCGTATATATGTGTTAGCATACTCTATTTGTTTTTCTCTTTCTGACTTACTTCACTCTGTATGACAGACTCTAACTCCATCCACCTCATTACAAATACCTCCATTTCATTTCTTTTTATGGCTGAGTAATATTCCATTGTATATATGTGCCACATCTTCTTTATCCATTCATCTGTCGATGGACATTTAGGTTGCTTCCATGTCCTGGCTATTGTAAATAGAGCTGCTTTGATAAAAGTGGCAAGAATATACAGTGGAGAAAAGACAGCCTCTTCAATAAGTGGCGCTGGGAAAATTGGACAGGTACATGTAAAAGTATGAAATTAGAACACTCCCTGACACCATGCACAAAAATAAACTCAAAATGGATTAAAGACCTAAGTGTAAGGGCAGACACTATCAAACTCTTAGAGGAAAACATAGGCAGAACACTCTATGACATACATCACAGCAAGATTCTTTTTGACCCAGCTCCCAGAGAAATGGAAATAAGAACACAAATAAACAAATGGGACCTAATGAAACTTAAAAGCTTTTGCACAGCAAAGGAAACCATAAACAAGACCAAAAGACAACCATCAGAATGGGAGAAAATATTTGCAAATGAAGCAACCGACAAAGGATTAATCTCCAAGATTTACAAGCAGCTCATGCAGCTCAATAACAAAAAAACCAACAACCCAATCCAAAAATGGGCAGAAGACCTAAATAGACATTTCTCCAAAGAAGATATACAGATGGCCTACAGACACATGAAAGAATGCTCAACATCATTAATCATTAGAGAAATGCAAATCAAAACTACAATGAGATATCATCTCACACCGGTCAGAATGGCCATCATCAAAAAATCTAGAAACAATAAATGCTGGAGAGGGTGTGGAGGAAAGGGAACACGCTTTTCCACTTTATTTGCATCATTTCTCAGCTCGCTTCCCAGGTGTGCTGATAATTACAGCAGGGCCCTCCCAGCAGGCATCTTCCTGCACACCAGTGGCTCTCTTGCGGAACCTTTCAAATTCGTGTACCTTCCTGACCCCCAGATTTACTGTCTATTGATTGCATAGGATTCATTACTTTCTATTGACTGCTCGTACTGCTGTTATTATATAGAAATGCTAATTCCTCAGTAATTTTATACCATATGTGGATCAGCCAGGGCAAAAAAAAAAGCTCTTTCTCCCTTTTATAGATTTTGTTCATTTCCTTTTGGGGAACATCATGATCCACATGAAATCCCGAAAATGAATGTGTCAAATTATTTTGATTTGCAGCCAGGCTTACAGCGCAGCCTTGCTTCCCCTCGTTGAGGCTGCTTTCAGATGGTAACTATGGAGGGGAAATGGGGCCTTAGGGAGGTGAGCCAAGACATGGGGGTGCTGCCCCGAGTGGGGGGCTGTCAGGCAGGTTTTAGATAGCCCTCCACAGCTCCTCAAGGTCTGGCCTGAGTCTCCCACAGAGACCCCGGCTCTCTAGGCAGTCTTGCATTCTAGCCCCGCCAGCCCAGTTTTCTCTCTGCCAGAAATTAAAAGAGGAGTGAATCCAGAGAAGGTTCCTCTGCCCTAAAAAAAGATCTCCCTGCCTGTGCCCTCCTGCTTGGAATCCCATTCTATCAACTAAGCCTCAAGAACACATTTCTTTTTAAATACAGAATTGAGGTTAGAGCGCAAGCTCTTAAAAAAGGCCTAGGGCTCCCCTGGTGGTGCAGTGGTTGGGAATCTGCCTGCCAATGCAGGGGACTCAGGTTCGGGCCCTGGTCCGGGAGGATCCCACATGCCACGGAGCAACTAAGCCCATGCTCCACAACTACCAAGCCCGCGTGCCACAACTACTGAAGCCCGCGCGCTTAAAGCCTGTGCTCCCCAACAAGAGAAGCCACCGCAATGAGAAGCCCACGCACCGCAACGAAGAGTGGCCCCCGCTCACCGCAACTAGAGAAAGCCTGCGTACAGCAACGAAGACCCAATGCAGCTAAAAATTAAATTAAATATATTTATTTTTAAAAATTTAAAAAAATAAAAAATAATTTTTTTAAAAAGCCCTAAAACAAAGTCAGCCTTGGTTCAAATCCTGGCTCCTACGTGACAAGTTACTTGATCTTTCTGCCTCAGTGCCCCCAGCTACCACTCAGGGATGATATACATGCAGAAAATGTCCTGCTGAGCACAGCTTGCCTAGGAGATGGCCAACCTGAACTCTTTTCCTGCCACTTCAGTTGTTTAAGAATGAAGCAGTTGAGGACGCATCACCCCAAACTATGCCATGTTGGTATACTGATTATTTTGAGCTGAAGGCACTTGACAAACAGCATTCGCAGGGGGGAGTTTTTCTGAACTCCCCTTATCTGCCTGAAGACAGACCCTCCAAAAAGAACTCAATGGTCTTCAATCTCCTTTCCCCAAGTTTCATCAACCAGGGAGGTCGACTCATCTCTGCAGAGACTAGAGGTTGACACCACACCCAAACAAACTTTGTCACAAACTGTCATTTCTCCCACCCATTCTTCTAAGGGCCCATTCATCTTTCCTAAAAATCATTTCCTCTCCTCTAAATAGCCTTTATTTCCCCCTGCCCCTTCTCCTATTAAGATGGTATGTAAGCTCTCTAATCTCGCTGAGTTTTTTAGGTACTCTTTTTTTCCCTGTGGTGCTGCACTGCACAGAATACTAAAAATTAATTTTCTCCTGTTAATCTGCTTAGTATCAGTTTATTTCATAGACCCAGTTATCAAACCTTGGAGGGTAGAGGGAAAGTCTTTCCTCCCCTACAAGGACCGTGAACTTTGAGTGTTCAATAGTGCCAGACCTTGTACTGGACCTATCTGGAGTTTCCTTCCTGCATAATAAACGTGGGTTTTGTTTAAACCAGTCATGCTCAGACATATGGACTTATTCCATCCTATCCAGAGTACTGGTTTTCAGTCCTTAATCAACATAACCAGTACAAACCATGTGCCCTCTTCTCCAGGCATTTCAAAACCCCTGGCTTTGGTGAATTTTTTCGTTGGTGTGCATTCCCTTCCTAACCCCCAGAGTTCATAAATCAGCTTTATATCTTAATCTCTGATGGTTTTTATTTTCATCTTTGACATTAAGTAGCAGTATTTTTGCACAGAGTGCTGAAAGGATGAAATAAAATAATGTGTACGAAGCTCTTAGCACAGTGCCTCAAACAAGGTAGGTCTTCATAAATGTTAGCAATGAACCTGGCACAGCGTAGGATCTCAAAAAATATTTATTGAATAAATGAAAGTACTCTTTTATGCATTTCACATACATTACCTCATTGAGTCTCCCTCCAAAAATTAATAATATAAACAGGTTTAATAAATAAGAAAACTGAGGTTCAGAGAGCAAAGTGGCTTGCCCATGATTGCACATCTATTAGGGGCTAATCCAGGACTCAAACATGCATCTCCAGGCTCCGGTTAATTTTAGAGGTGATCCCAAGAATCACAGTGGAGGAATGGGGAAGTGAGACGGGGAAGGGGGAAAACTACTGAGTGGGTGACAGGGAGTGGTTACCACTGTGGTGAAAGGGACTCAGTCCTGCCCAGGGACCCTCTGAAGGGCTCCAAAGAACAAACCTCAGAATTATCCTACTAAGGGCCAAGGAATCTGGGGAATTCATCCTCCCCTTCCCTATCCCTGGATGACTGAAAGTTGCTCTGTTAACGTCTCAGCCCTCTTGGCTCCCCTATCCATGGGCTGAGCCCCATGGCCAGAGAAAGCGCGCAGACAGAGAGGGTCAAGTGTTCCCAAAAGGAAGCTCTCTGTATGTATGGAAATTGCCCACCAACCTTGCAGATGCCTCTTTCGTGGGCCAAGGGGATATGGGTGGGGCACTGGCAGCAGCTGGTAAAATGGGAGCTCCTGAGGGCTGGTCCTATATCCACTCCAGCATCAGCACAGATGTGTCACCAAGTACTGTGTGGATGTTTGGATGGATGGATAGAAGGAGTGTAGTAGAAAACTGGGTGAGCAGCAGGTGTCTGGAGTGGAGGAAGTTTAAAATGGAGACTCAGCCCCAAACAGACAAATTTCACTTTCTTTATAATTCTGAGACAGTTTTGCTACACACAGACACACACACACACACACACATACATGTATATATACCTCCAAAGGTGAAGGGAAAACTAAGCCTCAAACGGACGCCAAAAGCCCCATTGCCACCTCCCAAGGCCATATTTTGGTCAGAACATTTTGTGGAATTGCTTGAATAAATTGTATTAAATATATTCTTTGCTCAATGGCAGGTGTACACCAGGGCGGCCAGCTGTGCCAAGACAACTGCTAAATTAGAATGGTCTTAAATCAGCCTCAGGTGTCTACAGGTTTACAGCCCTGCAATCCTCCAGCCATACCTTCCCTTCCTCCTCCACCAGCCTGATCTTTATCCTGCTTTTCAAACCAGCTTTGGGGCATAGGGACTTTTTGGAATTCAGGGCACAGAGACAGAGGGCAGGGGTGTGCATATAGGGTCGCCGCATGTCCAAAATGAGTCAGGCCCCAGCCTGAGAAGGTGACAGGAAAATGAGCGAAGGGCCCCGGGGGGCCATCCGGACCTGCAGTTTTCCAGTTTCTTCTCACCTCAGGGCCCTGAGCTCAAACACAACTTAGGCAGAACATAAACAAATGCACCACCATGATGAAATGAAAAAGGTTGTGTTCGTTCTCAATAAAAGCTGCCAGCCAGCTCTTCTCAGGCTAGGATGAGAGAACCATCTTTCTGTTTCTGAGAAGAGTCACTTTGGTGCCCCTTCTGTTGCATTTGCGGGAAGATGAGGCCCCTGAGGGGAGGGGTGACAGGACATTTGGTGGCACAACACCTTCAGGGGAAGGGGGCTGGGGAGGGGGAGGGCAAATCTGCAAAGGGGCCACAGAGAGGAAAAGCAGGAAGACTGACCCCCCATACAGAGCTGGGACAGGCTGCGGACACCCGGGGTGGGGGTGGGGGGTTAAGATGGCCCTAACTGAGCCTGTGGATGAGAAAAGGCCCTCAGGACCCCAGACAGGAACGTCCCACGAGGTCAGCTGAGTCCAGATTGGTGGCTGGGGAAAGAGGAGCAGGAGGCGAGGGTCAGGTCTGAGGCAGCGGGTAGTAAAGGGCCATCCAGCTCAGGTCTGCTCTCTGGGGGCAGGAGGCAGTGACCCCTGTCTCCCCAGCCCTTGGACTCCTGAGCCCTGGGCTCTGCCTGAGTTAGAAGGTAATCAAGCAGAAGAGGGGCGAAAGGGCTGCACCTGTACCTCGGGCCGGTGGGTGAGCTGATTAAAGTGGTACGAGGCCGGGGGCTCCAGGAGCAGCAGACTTGCCCAGGTTACAGTTAACGGTGGACTCCCTGGGTCTAAAGCTCAGTCAGTGGCCGCTCACTGGCACTGTTAGATCCGCCAAAAGTACAGACATTTTGTAGGAAAAGGCTCTCCCTCTGGACGCCCTCCCCTACGCCCGTGTGGACCGTTCAATGGCTCGTACTTCTCTCCCTTGCCGTGTCTATCTCTGCACTTGGGAAGAAGGTAATTCCCCACCCGGACTCTCGGCCCTGTGACCTGTTTTAGCCAATGAGATGTTGGCAAACATGACCCACAGGAAAAGCACTTGCCAGACAGGGCTTCTCAGTCCTGGGCTTCTACCACCCACTGGGCCAGCCAGGGAGGAAGGAGAGACACGAGGAGGAAACTGTCCAGCCTAAGCACAGACCGGCAGCTACAGCTACAGCAACAAATGGCTGTTGGTTTAAGCCACTGACTTTTGGGGTGCTTCATTATGTAGTATTTTCCTAGCAATAGCTGATACAAAAATTCAAGAAAGATTCAGTCAGCACTCCACAGAGAACCTGCCACCTCTGTCAGGCTGCAATAACGGACCATCTTCCCAGCAGCTGACAACACAGGGACTAGGTTGAAGGTGCAACTGCTTCCTCAGGGACATCAGAGCGGGGGAAAAGTGCAAAAGGTCCTGTCCAAGAGTGTGATTCCCTTGATTGTGGGTGTGTTAGTAGTTTTCCTGAAGGCAGAGCTGAGGCAAGGACTGGGTATGGTGGGTTTCTTTGGGATTCGATCTCAGGGAGCTGGAGTGAGGGAGCAGAGACGGAGGCAGGGAGAATAGCCACTTGCAGGGGTGTCAGGTTGGTTCCTACTTTGGGCAGCTGGGGCTGGATCCTGCTGGGGACTGTCTGGGGAGCTGTAGAGCATGCACCTCAGAGTCGCCCTCCAAAGGTTGGGGGCTGGGATTTATCCACACACCCCATCCCCACAGAGGGCAGGTGTCCCTGGTGCATTAACTCCCTCCCCCCACCCATTTCCACCCTGCGGTGCCCTCAAGGGTTGAGTGAGCCACAGTTCAGAGAAAGCCCTGAGGTAGAACAGCTGAGACATTAGATGAGGTAAGAAGCTTGCAACCTGCAGCAGAAGGCAGAGGCAGGGAAGGACGCACGGCCTGGGCACCAACTGCATCTGCTATGCCAAGGCCCTATGCACCAGGTGGATCCTCACAGCAAACCTGAGAGGGGGCAGTGGTCATGAACCCTGGCTTACAGCCAAGCCAGGAAGCAAGTGGCAACTTCAGGATTCAAACTCCAGTTGGCCATATTCTGAATCCGTTGATCTTACTCTGGTTCCAGAGCAACTTTCCCATTAACTAGTTAATTCATTCAACAAGTATTTATTATGTTCCAGGCATAGTGGTAGGTGATGGAAAGCGTTGTCAAGTATAGTTGCACAGTCTGTGCACTGTGCAAGAACACCGTATCTAAGGGGACACCAGTCACATCATAAATAGCATAGACTAGTATATTTACTGTGATAGTTTTCCAGCAGATGGTAACAGTGTGCCTTGTCCTAACAAAATCAGTGCACTAAAACAATTTTCCAGTAGATACATCAAGCATCCTAAATAAAGGGTCCACTTTGCACCATCTGGGCTCCTGGCAGCCCTGGGCTCGGGGGAGTACAGTGAAGAGCAAAACAGACATAGTCTCTGCTCTCCTGGAACTTACAGATAACCAGAGAGATTGGTGTTAAACAAATAAAGACACTACAATTTGTATCAATATTTACGCGTATATTTGTAAAAGCTGTGAATGAAAAGAGCATACTGGCTGGCCTTGCTCAGAAAGGCTTTCCCAGAAGTCCGTCTCTGGATAGAAGGAGAATGAGAAGGAACTACCGGGGCAAAAAGTGGGGGAAGAGTGTTCCTGGCAGAGGGAACAGCAAGGGCTCAGGCGGGACGGAACTCAGCAGGTCTAAGGAGTTTGGGAAGCAGCCAAGAGGGTAGCAACTGTGAAGGGGGTTTGACAAGAGGGGTGGAGGAGAAGCCGACAGGAGCGGCCGCCAGGAGCAGATCACCAAGGCTGGTGGACCAAGGGAAGTGAATCGGGTTTTATTCTAAGGGCCTGGAAAGCTGCTGGCGGATTACAAGCAGGCACGTGGCACTGGCATGCAGCTTGATTTGCTAATTCGCAGAACTGGGGGAGGCTGGAAAAGGCAAATTAATGAATAGGAGGAGGCCCCCGCCTTCCCTTGGGTGAGATAAGGTCCTGCCTCCGAGTTCCATGCCTTCCACCAGCTCTGCAGACAGAGTTAGTGCTGGACAAAGCGGCAGGGGTCACAGATAAGCAGTGTGGGAGAAGTTTGGAATGAAGGCGTGGGTGGGCTCGGCTAACGTGTACGGGAGAAGAAACAGAGGAAGCTAACTAGGAGGTGGGAGAGCTTGCCAACTGCAATTTCAGCAGTTCCGGAGCACCCTGAAGGCTGCAAAGACACTGAATCATGACCAGAAACTCAACGAAGGGGACCCCAGGGCAGAGCTCGCACCCTCAGGTACTAAATCTACTTCCAGCCCTGGATTTTTTAGGTTTTGAGAACCACCGTATTCAGAGCTGAGTCTGGAAAGCTCACCTTGCAATGCTGAGATGCGCTGCCCACCTACGTAATACTAGCAGCCACTCGGCCTTGCTCAGTCATTATGGCCAATGCCTCGGCACCTCACCCCATACAAGTTCAAAACCTAGGAGAGAACAGAGGCTTTGGGAGGTTGGGTAGTTTCTGTGCACCTCGTAGGCTCGGTCACGCAGGTAAACTCTCAGGTAAGCACTGAATTGCCTCCTGCCTCCCCCCAAGTTCAGGAACCGTCGTACCCCAGGCTCCCATCTCCGTGTTCTCTCTGTTGTAGCCTAAGTCCTTTCTAATGTCCCCTATGATGGCTTTTTCATCTCATCACATGCACATAAAAATAGCCTCCCCCTCTTCTCGTGCAATTTGTCCCCCTCTTCAATTCAAAAGTCTCCACTAAGAAATTTTCCCTGATCATACAGGATTGGGTTGTCATTTTAGTGCCACACATGATTGTGTGTGCGTGTGTGTGCATCCGAAGTAACATGCTCCTTTTCCGTGAACTGAAACTCCAAAAAGTCATACAAATGCAAAACAAGTAAGGATCCACAAAGAAACATCTATGGAATCATAAAATGCAGTGCTCATTTAGATGGAATATTCCTCAGACATTAGGACTTCAGGTCTGTTCTCCACTCTCCCGCCTTATGGACATTTGAGACATCAATCCCAACGAGATAAATGTAGCACACTATCATTGTGGCAGTTCATTCAGACCATAGAATTTGCTAAGGCTTTGAGACCAAATAGCAGCTGACAAAATCAGTAACTAATACTAATTATTGCAGAGAACAGTAGTGTCAGATAAAGCAACTGGGATATTCATAAAGACATATGCCTTATGAATATTCAAGGCCTTCTTTTAAGAAGTATTAGGCACATGGTTCCTGATTGAATACAAAGGCAATCAGCTTTCGCAGCAGATCAGAAGGTACAAATATGGCAGCTGATATTGACGTTGAGGCCACATGGCAGAAAACAGCACAGCAAAAGGCTTCCTGAGAAGACAAGGAGGCTCCAGAAAAGCACCTGGATTTGGAAACTGGTTGAGCTCAAGTGGGTGAGATTTCCCAGTTTTGTTTTCTTTTGTTTTGTTTTTTTTTGGCTGCGTCAGGTCTTAGTTGCAGCACGCAGGCTCTTCGTTGTGGCATGCGGGCTTCTCTCTAGTTGTGGCGCGCAGGCTCCAGGGCATGTAGGCTCTGTAGTTGTGGTGTGCGGGGTCCAGAGTGCATGGGCTCTGTAGTTTGCGGTACACGGGTTCTCTCGTTGAGGCGCGCGAGCTCAGTAGTTGTGGCGCACAGGCTTAGTTGCCTGCGGCCATGTGGGATCTTAGTTCCCTGACCAGGGATCAAACCCGCATCCCCTGCATTGGAAGGCGGAATCTTTACCACCGGACCACGAGGGAAGTCCCGAGATTTCCCAGGTTAACAAGAGTAAAGACGCTGGAGCTAGACTGCCTGGGTTTGAACCCTGCTCCACCACAGATGAGCTATGTGACCTTCAGGAATCACTCAACCTCTCTGTGCCTCAGTTTCCTCATCTCTTAAAATGAGAATAATAATTGTGCCTGCCTCAGGGTCTTTATGAGGATTAAATAAGGTAATATATAAAGTACTTAAATAGTCATGAACATAGAAAACGTTCTGTACATGCTTCATATGCCAATGCATTTCATTTCATTCTTACAACAAGCTATGAGGTTGATATTCTTATTATTAGTCTCTCAGTTTCCTCATCTCCAGAATAGGAATAAGAAGGACTTTACAAGCGGTAGAGCTGGGATTTGAACCTAGGTCACATCACACCTGTCCCTAGAGCCAATGTTTGCTGGGCCTTATTGAATTGATAGATTTTTGGCTTGCTTTCCTAAAGTTGACACTTCACCATCAGAGTGTGTGTGTGTGTGTATGTGTGTGTGCGCACGTGCTGTTCACTTCACTTCCTTCAACAAACATTTGCTGAACACCTACTATTCGCCAACACTGTTCTAGGTGCTTGGGTTATACCAGTGAACAAAATAAACAAAGAATCCTGTCTTCGTAGTGTTGACACTATAGCAGGGGAAACATCAATAAGTATAATAAATTAGTAAGTTAGATAAGTATAGCATCGGGGGATTTGGCAGTGAGGCTCCCCTTCACAAGTTGCCACCTCTCAAGATCAAAATGACCCCCAACAGTGTGTGCTGGACCTGGGGAGTTGTTTTAAGTCTGTCCATGACAGAGTGGGGAATGTCAACTGAGCCGGCCGAGGGTGACAGCGGATGGTGTGTGGGGCAGGCAGCTTGGTGGTGCGGCAGAAAATCCTCCTTCCCATTCCCTCCCTGCCCTCGTTTCTAAAATCAATGCCATTCTGACGCTCCATGAGGCATTCATCGGGGAAGTACACGTTACTCTTCCAGAAGAATAACGGCTTCTATCTAAGTGCGTTCTGTGCGCAGGTGCCGAGCTGAATGCTGTGTGGTGCGCACACCGCTCTCACCTTAGACCCTAACTCAGTGCAGAAGATGCAATCCCACTGTCTTGTTTGATCTCGACACCAAGAAACAAGTCTATCTTCAGAAATTAACATTCAGGGCCTTATTATTTAAACTGAATGGGGTAAATAAACCCCGCAAGGGTAAACAGCCATCTCCCGGCCCCCTTCGAGCCACGTGACGCCTCACAAAGGGGCGTGGCCACATCTTGGCTTTCCTGGGTTCCTTCAGCACAGCCAGCGCGGGAGGCACCCCACAGTGCTGTGCTCACCAAGCCCCGCCTGCTCTACTGGGTGGGGGTTTTAAGGGGTTTTTCAAGGCCAGCTTTAACAACAGGCATCATGCCATTGTTTGCACTTCACACCGCATCAGGGTCCGCAAACACCCTCCGGTGCACCCAGGGCGTGGCCCAGTGGCTGATCTGGAGAGCACAGCTCTGACCAGACAGGGCGACATGTCGTGCAGGAGGACACCACTCCCCAGGCCGCGCCCTCACATGCACATAGGCACACGTGCATGCACACACCTTCCTCGAGAGAAACTGTTCTCAGCAGATCCCTACCACCTCTGGTCCTCACAACGAAGAGTCAAGGAATCCCAGCACGATGTGGGGCGGCTGGCGGGAAAGTGTAGGAATTTAATATTATTGCGGCATGTAATTTAGAATGATCATTAAGCCTTCAAAACTTAAAGAGATGTTTATTTTAAACCCCATCTAAAAATCAAGTAGGTAACACACCCGTCAACCACCCTTGTTCGTGGGCTGGATGGCACAGCTAATCAGCACACTTAGCTCTCACCTCTGGGGTGAATTAAATCTGTCATCAGTCATAACAAACCTAAGCTTAATGGCTTCGATCTCGTCGTTGCAGGGAGGGACCTCTGGGGCTGGCCCCGAGCCCTCAGGCGGCCTTGACCTGGAGGGGACAGCCGCTGTCACGGCCGGTAGGGGTGCTGAGTGGGCTCATTGCCATATCATCCTCCAAGTTACCTCCACCCTGTTGAGCTAGAGCCTCTCTGGACACCCAGCACTCCTGTAGCCTCCTTGATTTCCTCCGTCCCCGCCTTCTAGCCGGGTAGCCCACCGGAGATGTGGCCTGTGCCGGGAAGCTATCCTGTCACCCTGAGGAGAAGGAGTCACTGGCCGATGCAGACCCTCTCCCTGGGGGCGGGCAGGGCACGGTGTGGGGAGGCCTCCCTGCTTTGTTGCAGGCCGTCACCGATTCCGTCAAGTGCTGCTCTAGAGGAAGAAGGCAGTATCCTGGTCTCACAAGATGAAGAAAAGATGCTCTGTTTAACCCGCCTCAGTCCTCTCGTGTCAGGAAAGCCTGGACTTATCTGGACAACATGCTGCCCTGTGCGTGCAGGACATGGAACCAGCTCAAGGGCTTTGAGCGCTGGAAGGGACAGTGGTCCCAGGGTGCACCCTGGCACTGGAGAGTGAGCAAAGGACACGGTTCTGCGCCGCTGAAGCCCAGAACCTCTGGGCAGAGGAGGTCTCACGGCGAATCAACGGCTGTGAGCGTGACTCCGACCTGTACAGCCTTGTGCCCCCGGCCTTCCACCCACTGCTACCTCCGGCCTCCTGCTCTGGATTCTGGCTCCTCAACCCGCAGTGCCCTCCTGGTCTCCTGACCGTTGCCGTGGCCGCAGTCTGTCTCCACACCCCAGAGCATTCTCCTTAAAACATGTTTCCACTTAACACTGCCTGACTAGAGACTTAATGGCTCTCACCTGCCGCCCGAAATAACTCCAGTCCCCTCGGCTGCCACTCCTCTCATGCTCCTCTGGGCATCCAGCCCCATGACCTTGCCAGAGCTCCCACCTAAAATGCCCTACCCCTTCCTCTCTACCAGCTCCAGGCCCACCTCCTCCGTGAAGCCTTCCTGGCCTGTGCCTCATCTCCCTCCTTGGAGTTCACAGCAACAGTCATCTGCACCCTTCCCTGGCTCCTGCCTTCTGATAATGCTTCTGCCGGCGACATGTTCTCTTACCATGTTCCTTCAACTCTAAAACGCATTTCTTTTTACATTTTAATTTACATTTACATTTCTCTGAAGTGGGGATGTGGCTTAACGACCAACCTCAGACCAGGCAGAGTTGTGACACAGTTGTGGCCACCTGTGTATAGACACCAAAACTTGCCGAAAGGGTTTTGGGGCCAGAAATGCTGCATCAGTCATAACAAACCTAAGCTTAATGGCTTCGATCAAGTCGTTGCAGGGAGGGACCTCTGGGGCTGGCCCCGAGCCCTCAGGTAGCTTTGATCTGGAGGGGACAGTCACTCTTCCCGGCACCCAGGACGAGAATGTGCAGAAAAGCACAGAAATCAAAGACTCAGTCAAAATGAAACTCAAAAATTTCAGATTCTGAATGTGAAGAATTTTGAGAAGTATTTTAATCAACTTATTTTGCTTGTATTTTTCTATTTATGTGCGTGAAAAATAATACAGGATGAAAAATAACTATGTCTAAATAAGTCACTTTTCAATAATATAAGAACTCTTCCAAATATGTGCACAAGAAAACTTCCAAGTGATAACAAAGCACGTGTCACAGCTTAAATGTCTTCTTTCTTACACAAAATAATGGTGTCCTACAATCTCTGGGGCCATTTGAAGAGAGCTTTAGGTTCCAACACTCCTAAGCTGCTCTGAGGGGAACCGCAGTGAACACTGGCGGTCCTTTTCTTCCCATCCCCCACTGCTTCTGGAGACAAAGGAAGCCCCTGAAGTATTTCCTGGAATAAAGCAATGCCATTTAATTCCTCCGGGGAAAGGAAGAGGGGAGTTTGGAAGTGATACCTTTGCCAGAGTTTTTCCTTGGGCCTTCCTCCAGGGACAGGCTGAGATCGTCTCAGAGAAGAAAAAAGTAGAAAATGCATCTGACCCTCTGCTACAGAGAGATCACTGGTGGAGGAGGACCAGTCTGCCCCGATTCTGACAGCCCATTGCTGGGGACGAGCTGGACTCGGCCTGCCATGGAGCCCCGCGCCACAGATGTGTTCAGATGTGTCTCTGGTAATTAGTGTCACAAGCAGGTAGGGATGTGAGCGCCTCTGAGAAGGGGAGACTCTGGCGTGATCACACTTTTGTGCCACATGGAGAAGCAGCTGGACTCCAGCTCCAGAGAAATGAACACAGTGGTCGTGTGTGGGAGGCACCACGGGCCAATTAGACTCGGGGCTCTTCCAGCTGGAGAATGTCACCGATTCTGTACCCTAACTTCAGACAAGTAAGGTTCAGGGGGAGGCTTGCCGAGGGTCCTGCAGGGGCGGGGCCAAGATTAGTACTCAAGTCTCCCCTGCTCTTTAAATAGCACTTCACCCCAGGCCTTCACCCCACAGTGTTAGAAAAGCCCAGTGTTGGAAAAGGGGGCCCAGAGGAGACAACATCCTGGAGCTGGAGCCCCACGTTCATGGGAGACCACGGGCGCACCTCAGGTAACTGTACCACTCCCCCCCGCCAGGGAACACAGTTAACTCCAGTGCCAGATAAACAGAAACCAGTGTCATTGGGGAGGTACAAGGGGGAAGAAACACCCACTTTCACTTGGGGTAGTCAGGGAAGGCTTCAAGGAGGAATTTCAACATGCAGAGAACAGGATGAAGAGAGAGGGTCTTCCCCGTGAAGCACTGGGCACAGTCAAGACCCCCCAGTAGACTTGTTCCCAGCAGTTCCCACCACCCCTGTGCCGTCTGGGGGATGTCTACAGGTGAACTAGGCCTTTGGGGAAATGGCAAGATCGGTGACCAAATGGAGACCACTTGTTGGGCAGCTAAAGCCCATCCCAAAGCCTCTGCTGGGACACTTCCCATGACACTCATCAGCCTGCCAGGAAGTTCTCCCTCACGTCCATCAGCAAAAGTATTAAGCTTTGCCCTCAGAGCTTGTCAGGGACGTGCAGCCAACTTCCTGTAATAAAAATTGAATAGATACAAAACATAGTGGTATATTTGTTTATTCTATCTTAATCCTTTATATGAAGTGTTTTCAAAGACACGTAAATATCAAATGGTAAAATGAACCCCTGTGTACCTTGACTTGGCATCAAGAATTATCAACATTCTGCCAACCTCATTTCACTCAGTCTTCCCACTGCACCACCTTGAGGTATATTTCAAATACTTACAGCCAACAAAGAGATTTTTCAAGACCAAAAAAGGTAATATGGCTGGTGCTCACAAGCTAATTACAAAACGTGTTAAAATGTGTACTAATTCACGGTCCGCCAGAGGCGGTACAACCTGAGAATGGGACACACATTTGAATTGCTGGATAAACATCACACACACACCGGAGTGTGTGGAGCCACAGCTGGAGGGACGTCCACAGTCTGCACGGGAAACGCTTCAGGGTTGTGGCCCTCCTGGGGCTCAGGACAGCAGCCAGGGCAGCCCCCCAGGCCTGGGAAAGGGCAGCCAGCGCTGGGCCAGGGCCCCAAGCACAGCCAGGACAACGCGGGGCAGGAAGGACAGTAATGTGCCCCGATGGCCATGGCAGCAGCAGGGGCTGGAGAAGGAGCAGCGCTTGTCACAGCAGGGCGGTGCCTCCTGCGCTTGCACTGCAGAGCCTCTCCCCGGTGCCCACCCTCCCCATCTCACCGCGTCCCTTAGAAGGTACAGCTTGGCTATGAGAATGACTTTTGCAATGCATCAGTGGAGTCCTTTCATCCCAGGCCTGCAGACACTGGTGTGGCAACAAAAGGAAGGACTGTAACAACCTCAGTAGATTTGTCTTCCTTCTGTTTTGAAGGGAACTTTTTTCTAGCACTGTTTATTACCACCTTAGTGAAATAGCTTCTTTAATCGTAAGATCTGAAAAGCTCCTGCAGGTGGGTATTTTCAACATTCTCTGTCTTTGGCTGGCTGGTTTCTTACCTTTTAAGTCTTGGCTGTCACCCTGTGATACTGTGATTCATAATAAGAAATATATATCTGGTCTTTGTCCCTGTTTCCGGCACAGAGTCCCTAAAACCTTTGGAATTTCCTGTGATGAAAGCCACAAAGATCTTTTGTATGTTACTTTTTGTATGAGGTGACTTTTGGAAAGTGCCTAAGGATGGGGGCAGGTTGCCAGGGGACCCAAGATGAGATTAGAGGATTGGAACTTTCAGTCCCACCCCCTGACCTCTGGGGAGGGGAGAGGGGCTGGAGGTTGAGTCATTGCCAATGGCCAATGATGTAATCACTCGTGCCTACGTGACAAAGCCTCCATAAAAACCCAAAAGGATGGGTTCAGAGAGCTTCTGGGCTGGTGAACACATAGAGACTTGGGGAGAATGACATGCTCAGAGAGAGCCTAGAAGCCCCACACTCTTTTCCCACACCTTGCCCTGTGCATCTCTTCTATCTGGCTGTTCCTGGGTTATAGTCTCCTATAATAAACTGGTAATCTAATAAGTAAAATGTTTCTCTGAGTTCTGTGAGCCATTCTAGCAAATTAATCAAATCCAAAGAGGGGTCCTGGGCTCCTCCGAACTGTAGCCAGTTAGAAGCACAGGTGACATCCTGGACTTGTGACTGGCACCTGAAATGAGGGGAGGGGGCAGTCTTGTGGGACTGAGCCCTTAACATGTGGGATCTGATGCTGTCCCCAGGCAGGCAGTGTCAGAACTGAGTTAGACTGAAGGACATCCAGCTGGTATCAGAGAACTGCTTGGATGTGAGGACCCTCCCAACACACACACACACACACACACACACACACACACACACACGTCGGAATTGGGTCCAGAACATACAGCCCCTCGAGTAGGCCGCCTGCCACATAATCCAGATCACCTCCCTCTTCCGTCCTTTCTCCCCCATGTTTTCTTCACAGCACTCACCCCCATCTCTGTTTCACCTGTCTGTTCACACCTGTTCTGTGTGTCTCCCCTGCTAGAAATGGAAGCTCCGTGAGAGAAGGGACCCTGCCAATCTCAGGGTCTGAGCCCCAGCACCTAACCGGGTGCCTGTCCAGAGAAGGCACTCGATGAACGTGTGTTGACTGACTGAGGGAACGAGAAGGACTAACAGGCAACCACGTCCTGCCCGCTGTTACAGCCAGCACCTCCCAGGCGCCCCGATTCCTCTCGTTTCTCTCAATACACTGTCCCTTTCGTTGTATCAGCAACCCCTCCAGCCCTAGCTTTAAAAGTCATGCGGTGTGACTACATCTGTCCCTCCAGAGCTGCCACCCTGGGCCAGGCCCCTGGATGAAATTACGTCTCTCATCGACGTAATTCCAACAGCGCCCAACTTGTCTCCGTGCAGCAATTACAGGGCAGTTTCTGGCACACAGAGGAGGTCAGGTCACTCCCTGCTCTCAACCACAGGCTTCCTTTCTCACTTACAAGGAAATCCAAACTCCTTAGCAAGGCCCAAAGGCCCTTTGTGAGCTGTCCCCTGCCTGCTGCTGGGACTCACTTCCTCCTTGGCTCCCTGGCTCTGCTCCAGCCACGCTAGGGGCCCCTGCTCCCTCGTGTGCAGCACCTGCCCTTCCTTCTGCCCCTCACAGCCTTCTCCAAGACAGCCACACACCTCGCTTCCTTCCTTCCAGCGTCTGCTGCCTTATGTAAAAAGCAACCTCCCAAGCGCCCATCCTCAGTCAACTCATTCTGCCTCATCTTACACCATCTGACATATTCTGCACTTACTCGTTTATTTGTAGCACCACTCCCGATAGAATGTGAGCTCTGTGAGAGCAGAGACTCTGTCTTGGTCACTGCTGAATCCCCAGTGCCTAGACCAGTACACAGTAGGCACTCGATAAACATGTGTTGATGACAAGGCCTATTTGCTTTGCATACCTTGATCGACTACAACCTCCACAAGGCCATCGGCCAACACCATCACAGCACACCTCCAGGCTGCCTAAGGGAAGGCCCCACCCAGAGGTGCACCATTCTCTCCAGTACCATAGCAATTCTGTCCCCACCTATCCCCATAGGGGTCAGCAGGAGGGAAGACTTCTGGGGTAGTCTTTCTGGAGTCTGATCTATCTTTCTGATCCCCCCACCCCCAATTTATAACACTGTCATTAATTCTGGACATGATCAATTACTCCAGGCTTCCCAGCACTCACCATAATTTATGCCCAACACTGTGCCTTAAAGATCTCAAAGTTCTCCAATTTGACATATGAGGTAGGAAAGACAGAGCTTTGAGGCAGAGACATAAACCGGCCATAAGCTGCTATCAATAAGGAAATGCAAGGTGAGTAGAGCAAGGATTTTCAAGCTGCGCTGTGCTCTGTGATAGAGTTCCATGGTCAGGCAAGACTGGGGAGGGCTGATACAACAGGCAGACGGCCCTAACACAGGAGTGCTCTGGTACAGGACATGCATACCAGAAACCCACCCAACATCCATTCATCTCACATCAGTGTCTCTCACGGGCAGGTGGCAGCACGGTGGGAATGGTGTTAACGTGCCCTCCTATTGCGCCACGGTCTCTTGTTCTGCCATTATTTCATGATCTGATGAACAGATTTGACCCATAATGGTTATCAAAAGGCAAGCAGCTCATGGTTGCAAAAGTTGTCAAATACAAGTCTTATAGGCCTTTGGGGGCTTTCAGGAAATGACCAGTTTAACAGGATAACAATCAGCAAGGACTAGGGACCTGCCAGTCCTTTCATTTCATGGAAGTTCTCAAAATGACACTGCACAGCATGATAGAAAGGTCAGGGCAGAGACTATGGCCAGATCATGTCTACCCTTCAGGGAATTTGGAAAGGAATTTAAAAAGGGAACAGGGCATGAGCCAAGCTCATCTCTTGAGGGACTGAACTACAATGACCCTTGTAGTGGATGATTCTTTAGAGTTCACCTTTCAGTGAATCCCTCACCATCTCTATCACCATCACCACCGCTAACGGGGGCTCCCCTCACATCCCAAGTTGCAGATCCACCAAATCCAACCCTCTATCAGTTTCAAAAATACAGTTGTACTGGACACAGCCATACACACTCCTTTAGGTACTGTCCATGGCTGCTTTCACACTACAACAGCAGAGTTGAGTAGCTGCAACAGAGACCATATGCTGCACAAAGCCTAAAATAGTTACTATATGGCCCTTTATAGAAAAAATGTGCCAACTCCTATTCTAAAGCAATTAGCTGAGTCAGCAGAGAGATACAGAATACCACTGTAAAAACACACAGGGCCAAGCCGGGTCCTCATCCTGTCAGGGCCTCCATAGTTGGCATATTGAGAAGAGGGAAAACAAAGGAGTCCCCCTTGGGTGTTGTCACAGATGTTGATGACACCTTAAGGCATCCCCTGGGCACCACCTCTAGATTCTAGAGCTGCTTCTTGCAAATACCATGAACTCTCTACCTGAGGGATTTTTCAGGCCAAATAAGGCAAGCTGAGCACTGCCTTCTAAGACAGATCTCAATCTTAGATAGATGGGGAGTTGATGGATAAGCACTCCAATTCCTTGAACGCGCAGTTGGGCTAACTTGTAGGTACTTCAAATCCTCCCTTTTTGTTTAAACTAACTCAAGTTGGGTTCTATTTCTTGCAATTAAGAATCCCAACTGGGACTTCCCTGATGGTGCAGTGGTTAAGAATCCGCCTGCCAATGCAAGGGACACGGGTTCGAGCCCTGGTCCGGGAAGATCCCACATGCCACGGAGCAACTAAACCCATGCACCACAACTACTGAGCCTGCACTCTGGAGCCCAGAGGCCCCAACTACTGAAGCCCACTCTCCTAGAGCCCATGCTCCGCAACAAGAGAAGCCACCGCAATGAGAAGCCCGCACACAGCAACAAAGAGCAGCACCCACTCGCCACAACCAGAGAAAGCCCACGCGCAGCGACAAAGACCCAACGCAGCCAAAAATAAATTAATTAATTAAAAATAAAATAAAATAAAAAATAAATTTTAAAAAAGTATCTTAAAAAAAAAAGAATCCCAACTAATCCCAGTGAGCTGCTCCAAGACATCCTCTCCAGGTAGGGACATGGGGACCATGATGGGCAGGTGCCCAACAGACACTCATGGGGGCCTCAAGGGCTCTGCTGGGACAGAGACCCCTGGAGGGCCCTTTGAGCACTCGGCAGTCAATATGCCGTGGCTCAAGAGAAAGCAACACTGGCTTCCCCACTTCCACCACTCAACCGGAAGACTCACACCTGACCACATGTCTCCATGCCCTCTGGGAGCCACCTCATAAATGACTTCTCATGTCCCTCAGGGCCCCACACGAGGCCTCAGCCTCTCTTCAAGCTCGTCTCTTCCCCATCCTCCCACCTTATAACTGTCCGGCCACACTGTCCTTTGTTCATCTCCTTGACCAGCCAAGCTTTCTCTCCTAGGGACCTCTGCAGTTGCTCTTCCCTCCTCCTGCAATGTTTCCCTGAGAGTTTTGCATGAGTGGCAGCTTCTGGTTTTTCAGCGCTTAGCAAAAATGTTCCTTCCCCAGGAAGTTCTTCTCTGACTACGCCATCTAAAATGGGTCTCTCACTGCCACCCCTTCACATTTGATCACATCATCCTGTTTTATTTCTCACTTTACTTGCTACTGTGCAATTATCTGCTTGTATATTTATTTATATTATCAGTCTCTCTCTCTAATGGAGCTTATGCTCCAGAAGAGAAGGAACTTATCTATTATTTACTATGGTTTCCCCAACATCAAGAAAGCACATTGTAGTTGCTAAATAAATATTTGTTGGATAGATGAATGAATGGATAAATGGATAAAAGGATCGAAGGAAGAAAGGGAAGGAAGGAGGAAGGAAATGAAGGAAAGAAGGAAATGGGGGGTTTAATTCCTCTCTAGAATTGCCAAGCTCTTGCAGCTTGAGGCTGGGTCACCACTTGAGCCAGATATGTTTTCCCATAGAATAGGTATCTGTTAGAAATATGTTAGGCTACAAAGCTATAATAGCTAAAAGATAGGAGATTATTTTTCTTAATAATGAGAAATCTAAAGATAAGCAGTTGCTAGCACTAGCGACGGCATCAGAGATCCCAGCTCCTTTCCACTTCATCATTTTTAGCATGGTGGCTCTTTCTTTTTTTTTTTTTTTCTAAACATCTTTATTGGAGTATAATTGCTTTACAATGGTGTGTTAGTTTCTGCTTTATAACAAAGTGAATCAGTTATACCTATACATATGTTCCCATATCTCTTCCCTCTTGCGTCTCCCTCCCTCCCACCCTCCCTACCCCACCCCTCTAGGTGGTCACAAAGCACAGAGCTGATCTCCCTGTGCTATCCAAAAATGGGCAGAAGACCTAAATAGACATTTCTCCAAAGAAGATATACAGATTGCCAACAGACACATGAAAGAATGGTGGCTCTTTCTTATGTGTGTCTTGCCTCATGGTCACAGGATGGCTGCTGTAGCACAAACATCACATTCACATCAAGGCAGAAAGGGAGAGAAGGAGTGATGCCACCTTACTGTCTTATTCTTTTCAGGTAAAGCTAAAGCTTTTGATGAAACCTCCCCCCAACCACCCCAAGGATTTTCAATTACATCTCATTAGACAGAACCAGATCACATGACCTAGCTGCTAGGGAGTCTGGGGAAATGACTATATATCCCTCCAGCCTCTATAGCAGAGAAGCAGATGAGAAGAGATGGGAACAGGTGTTCTGTTGAACCAAATTCTAGTTTGGTCACTGAGCATATCCCTAGTAGCCATAACAACCAAAGGAGGAGGGCAGGATGCATCCAGTAGACCAAGAGCTGTTAACAAGGCCGCCTGAGAGAAAAGTTTCCTTCACCTGTTCCAGCCAAATCAACAATTCCCAATGCAATGAGAGTTTGCTTAATAACAGTAATTTGGGAAAACACATCCCAGGAGTACTGAAAGCAAGCTATTCTTATTTTAATAATTTGTGGGCTTTACACTTGAATTAAATGAGATGGAATGAGAATGGTGTGAAAATGTCACTTTAAAAAAAAAAGGTTAACTCAGTACATTTAGTCATGAAGTTGTTACAAGCTGTTAAATTATTTTCAGACTCGGTAAAGGAAACAAGCCTGGGAGATTTGTCTGGTGTGTTAACATGTATTATTTACCCCAAGGTGGCATTTTAATAGCAGGGGAAACGTGAACAGCCTCCCAGCCCTCGCACGTATTTTGCCACATGCTGCGCTAAACGCATAAATCCCCCCTTTTTCAGCAGTAATGAGACCCAGAGGACAGGCACCTGCTGGGGTCCTTAAACTTTTCCTGATAAAAATAAACATAATTAAGGCATTGTGAGCACTCACCTCTGATTTATTATTAAAACAACACACCTCGGGCCTCATTTGCACCCTCACTCTCTAGAGTGAAACAGACAAGTGATTTAATACCAGCTTTGCAGGGAGTTTCCCAACACGCTCTCCCCAGCTTTCCACATTCAGCCCACCTGTTCTCAGAGAAAAAAAGAAGAAACTGAGCAGCTCACCAGTGCAGACAGGGAGTGGCTGCCCTGAGGCTGGGAGCCCTTTCAGCCTTCCACTGTGCCTGCTTTTATGAGTGAAAAGCTCATGGTTAATAGCTCTGCCCTGTGGTTGGCCAGACCTGGATTCAAATGCCATCTCTAGTGTCTAGTAGCTGTGTGCTCTTCTACTCTCTGAGCCTCAGTTTCCTCACCTATAAAATGGTGGTTTCAGTGAGGATTAGGTATAACCCTGGGCACAGTTTCCAGCACACAGTAATTGCTCATGGTCACAGGATAGCTGCCACAACTCAAACATCGCATCCACATTCATGGCAGAAAGGGCAGGAAGAGGTGATGCCAGCCACGTCTGTCCTATTGAAACCTTTCCCCAACAGCAATGGAAACTATGATTAGCTTTTCTATATGCCCTGACACTCAGGTGGTTTCTTCTGCATAGTTTCTTCTGTATCCTCCACTTTGAGGATTCTGTTCCTCAGCCTGCCGCTTTTGCAGGAAACCTTTCCTGACCGATGAGAACTCAGTACCACATCAACTTCAACGGGAGCCAGTAGAGAGCCTCTTCACGTTGCCATCTCTGTGGACAGAGAGTAGCTAGAAATGGTGAGCAGCACGTTATCCCCATGCGGCCTCTTCCTTACATTTTTAAAAGGAAACTTGTTGAGATGACGCCTTTTAGACTTGAAAAGACGCTAGAGGAACAGTGTGAAAGCAAGCGTATGAACCAGGTGGAGAAGGTCATCAAGGAGGCTGCTCTCCATCAGGGAAGGAGGAGGCCCTATTCCTCCCTGGGGTTGCAGCCAGCCTGCTCCTCTGCATGTGGGGCTGGAAACTGGGGGGCTGGAGAGCTTGGCCAACCATCAGGAAGGCTCTAGACTAGAGCACAGCTTCTGACGGGAACAGCTCCCAGGATACATATCGAGGTAAGAATTATTGGTCAAGGGCTTCTTGGTCACCTACTAGGTGCTCAGGGTTGGTAAGGGACAAAGAAGAGCTCTGAGGGCTGGGGAAGCCAGGGAGGGCTGTTGGGAACAGGAGGGCCTTGAGGGGACAGCAAGATTCCAAACGGCAAAGGGGAGGGTTCATCACACTCTAATTCCTCAATTCTAAGACAACATTAATTTTTGGATGAGCTTTCTAAACTCATCCATATGTACATTAAGTGTACACAGCTGTAAAGCACATCCTAATCTCAGAAATGCCATGATGTGGGGGAACGTGGGGCATAGAATCATGAGCTGCCACCTTGCTTCAGGTACCTCTTGTCCCCATCACTGTGTGGTTGTGCCCTCATTCTGTCTTTACAGCCACCCTATGAAGAGGACACCATTGCCAGTTCTGTTTTACAGATGAGGAGGCTGGAGATCAGAGGCTGGCTGGGGCTCCTGGGGGGTCCAGGTGGGTAAAGAAGGAGGGGAGTCACCTGGCCCAGGCTCCCATCATCGCCCACCTGTCTCTCCATCCTCTACTCAGCAACCAGAGTAGTCTGCCTTCCCTTTGTCCTGGAATGAAATCTAAACTCCTTGCATGACCAACAAGGCCTTACCCCATGTGATCTGGGCCACCTCTCCTGCCTCTGCTCCCCCATCCCCACTCCCTCTCCCCCAGCCACACTAGCCTGGGAACACTCCTTGTTCCTTGGAACACTGAAACATCTAGCTCATCCTTGCCTGGGGCCTCATCCCCTGCTCTTTCTACCTGAAAAGGCTCTTCCTTCCCAGGTAGCCACATGACTCAGCCCCTCCGGAAGGCCTCTCACCTGCCAGTCATGGTAACGCCAATCTGGTTTATTTCCTTCATGGACTCTGAGATTGTCTCATTTCATTTTTGTCTGCCTGTCATCTCCCTATTAGAAAGTGAGCTCCTCGATAGCAGGACATCATTAGTCTGTTTTGCTTGCTGTTGCATCACTTGTGTTTTTTTGGGTAAATGAATGAATTCAGAGGCATGCCCTGCCTCTGAGAAAGTTGACCAAAGCAGGGGGTCCCAGTGGGACCTAAATGGGAAGCAAACACAGGGCTGAGCAGTGTCTCGGGGCTCTTCCCAGCCTGGGTGGGCTGCCCACCTCTAAGCCCCTCTTCCATCCAGAAATGAGACGCTGCTTCTAAGTGCTCCCTCCCATACTTAGCTGCGCTATCCTGGGCTTTCTCCTGTGATCCTGGGCTTCTCTGCTCTGGTCCTCTCTGTTTTTCAACTTCAGACCTTGTCATAGCTAATGCTTTTCTCATTCTTGTCTTGTTAAGGGTGAAGTTCAGGTGTGTCTCCATGTCCCTGTTTGTCTCAACTCTGAAGGCAGCTTCTGAACGTGCTCAGGCTTCCAGGCACTATTTCTAACAGCAATACTTCCAGAAGCTATTTTTCAGTGGAAATTCATCGGAAGGACTAGACACCTTTCAAGTCATCAATTAACATGCACTTGGAGAGACCTGGCCCTGGCTCACGGTAGGGGATACAAGAGAAGACGTGGTCCTGCCCTCAGAGAACACACAGTCTCCTTAAGAAAACCAAGACTCATGCTTGTGGAACAACCAGGGATTCATTCAGGATCATGTCACCTTCAGGGCTAAATTGTGAAATTTAAACAGCACGTTGCTAAAGAGTGCAGAGGTCACTGTGGGCTGGAATGTCAAGGAGGGCTTCCTGGGAGAGCACTGAGCCTCAGCCCTCACAGGCACAGTGGGATGAAAATGTAGGAGGGCAGGCTCTTCACAGAGCATAGCTGCAATCTTACTGATGTTGAGTTTTTCCAGCCTGCCCAAGGATTTTTTTTTTTTTTTGCAACTTTTACACATGGACAGTATAACGATAAGAACTTACGTTTCCCAAACAATGCCGCTAAAAACATGTACCTTTGACAGTACTATCATGCTTCTAGAAACACGCCCCAGCTTTAGAGGGTTGGGAGAGATTGGCAGGAACATACCCCACTTCCATTAAAGATAGAAGGGTTTGTAAACCAACACTCTGGAGTAAGGAGAAGAAAGCAGTCCTTCCCAGGAGAAGGAAGTAAGATCCCATAGATGGAAATGCATTAGGAATTTATAAGAATCCTAGAGAAAATGCGTGGAGGCAGCAATTCATATCCATTAAGAAACTGGTCAGAAGTGTCAGACAATGGACCCCCACCAGTACAGCTGTATCACCGTACAGCTTCTTTCCCGCTTCTTCTGCACGCTCAGAAATTCCTCCCTAAGACTATTACTCAGCTAGTGTGATTATAGACAAAAACTCTAATATGCATATGATACTTGATACCCTTTATTTCACCAGATCTTCATAACAGCCCCACTCTAAGCTGAAGAAACTGAGGCTTAGAGAAATTAAATCAGATGCTTTGCCTGAGATCACACAGCCAGTGAAAGAAGCAGACTGCACTGGCATTCTTATCTCCCACCCATCTTGCTACTTTCCCTGTGGAGGCCTCATTCCATCATTCCGACTTTAGTCATAATGAGTATACACACTGAATTCAAGTATCAGACTGATAAAATAATCCTCTTATGTAGTGTTTTCCCATTACGGAGTGATATTACCTTGCCCTTTCATATTCCATTTTCCCCCAAAGCTGTATCATTAACTAAAGAATATGTTCTGACTTATCCAATAAAGTGTTTAACCTTTTTAATGTTTTATTGATTCTCAAAGCTTTGATTCCACCAGAAGATCTTGATTGCTACATTAACAACCTCACTGATATTCTTTTAACAGACCCTCTGCAATGTGAAGTGCAGTGTGGGAAAGATGGGGCTCCCAAGGATCCATTAATCAATGAGCTAATCTTTCGTCCACCTTATGCACATTGCAGGAAGATGGGTAATGAGAAACAAGGTCCACAGGCAGGACCCACTGGGGGCAGGGACATCCAAGCCCAGAGAGCTGGGCTGCAGGGTGTGGAGCAAGGAGAATGTCAGTAGAAGAAGGAGAGATTTTTCTCCAGCCTGCTTCCTCCAACCCCTTGAGGCCAGCATGATCCTTGTCAAGCCAAATTGGACTCTTAAGGGCAACAGTGCACCACTGACAGCTTCAAGCAGAATTGAGACATACAGTCCAATTCTTGAGTGAGGCATGGGGGCCTCTCTTCTGCATGCCAGACTTATCCCTCACCACCTGCTCCTCTCAAAAATCAGTGCTCTAGCCTTGCCCAACTACCAGGACTAGGTAAGTCAAGTGAGGCACTTGCCTCAGGGGAAAAATTGAAAGGGGCCGCAAAAATCTCGGTAAATAATACAAATAATATTCTATTGCAGTACATTTAAAAATAAAAATTAATGCAAAAAAATCCATGATAAACAAAGTATCAAAAGTTTAAATAAAGACAGGACCTGCCCTATACTTGCATTACCCTGCCTTACTCACCTGCCCCTAATCCCAGACTCACCTTCTTCTTCTAGTTTTCCAAACGCATTGGGCTCTTTCTGGCTTCCCGGCCTTTGCCTGTGTTATTTTCTCTACCTAGGAGACTCTTCCCTGTAAATCATCCTTCAGGTATCAGCTTGGATGTCACCTTTTCCAGGCAAGTCTTGTGCGACCTTTGCAAGGACTGCACTACCCACTCACGCACACAAGCCTGGGACTGATGCCCTTGCTCTGCGCCCCAGGCATACCTCCCGTGGTACGTAGCATACTCTACCGTAATTGCCCGTCTGTCCCCTGAGCAGTTCATAAGCTCCATGACGGTAGAGACAGGCTCACCACTGTACCCCTTGGCTGGTGGCTGTGGCTGGGACTGTGGCTGTGGTTATTGCTCCCGTTTAGGCTGCCTGGAGCTGTGTACCACGTCAAGCTGAGTCCATGTGAAGACACGTGCTAGGAAATCCTGATGAGGCAGGAACCCACTCAGGCTGCTGGTTCCCTCCCTCGAAACCCCCTCTGCAGATGCTGTGAGGTGGAGGTCAGGGATCAGAAACGCTGAAGGAGACACTGTGAGAAACACCCAGGAAAAGCAGGAGGAATTTGGGTCCCGATTTGAGAGGAAACAGCAGCCCAAAGGGGCAGGCATTACCTTCAGGGGACAGTTTGAAGAAACCTCTATTTCCTCCCCAGCAGTTCCCTGGACAGTCAATGCCTGCCCCTTTGATCTTGCGGGGATGTTTGTCTTGCAGTAGTAGTGACAAGGCAGTGACATCACTGGATCCTGGCTGGGTAGCTGGAGATAAAACCAGATGCAGGTAGACCCCCAGGCCTGCGCATTCCCCACTTCCCCAGCCCCAACTCCTCCCACTCCTCGGGTTTCAGTGATTGCAACCAAGGAAGACACTTCTAGGAACAGAGCAGGGCTCAGGGGAAAAGTACAGGGACTTTACTCTGGGACATGGGGTGAGGTTGGGGTCAGAGAGAGAAAGGGGCTGACGAGCTTGGTCTGTTACACCAGAGCCTGATCCCCACAGCTCTGCCCCTTCCCCCCACAAATCCCCTTCTCCTGGTCCCTTCCTTCCATCACCACATCCTTTCCTAAATTTACCAGAAGGGGCATGAGCTAGGGCTTGGGCTTCAGCCCCGTGTATACTCCATGGTATATATTTAGCAGCCAAAGTAGCTGCTCACCCCAAGAGAAGATGAGCTCTGAGTGGAAATGTGATGAGACGTTCGAGGAGGTGCCACTCTGTGAAAGAACGTCGCACCCAACAACCTTTACGCTACAGAACGAGAATTTATAACAAGCATAATAACTAAACTCAAAGATATATGAAAGGGTATTGACTAGGCAATTATAAAAATCTAATTGAGACAGGAAGGAAGGGGGCAGGGCACAACCGTTAAAAGAATGACACAGTTGTTGAGAAAAACAGGAATCGACGAAAACTGGTTAGAACCAACTAGGCCCAAGACTGTGGGAGATTCGACTTCCAGTGGACCTTGAACCTCACTGTAACACGTCAGCACATGCTAAACACACACCCACAGGCGCCACGACAGTTCCGAGGCAGAGCATAAAAAGCCAAAAGTGGGTGATGGCCCAATTTCTGGAAATCCCCGCCCCGTCCACAAAATAATTAGAACATTCCTCCCACTAATTAGCATATGGTATTATCCAGCCCATAAAAACTAACCACCCCCGCACGCCAGGGCCGCTGTCACTTTCTAAGATGGACCGCATTCTGCCTAGGGAGTGTGTATAAATAAACTCACTTTCCCGTCACTATGGCTTGCTCTTGAATTCTTTCTTGTGAGAAGCCAAGTGACCCTCCCTTGGCAGCCCGGCCCAGGGACTCGCCTGAGACCTGGGCTGTGACCATGCTCTCACTTCCCCCTTCTCCTGCAACATAATTAAAAATACTGAGAGTGAAAATCATAATAATGGAAACAAGAACTAGAGGACAGATGTCTCAACAGCAACACGCAAATGCAATTCCAGTGTCTTCATGCATCCCAAGTAGTGAAGGACAACATTTTGAACTCAGGCCTCGAGAGGGTTTACCACGCAAAGACCATCTTTGAAGCACTCTGTGTCAGTCCCTGGTGGTTGGAAGCACCGCCTGCAGGGAATGCCTGGGAGAGGTGGGAGGGGCTGGAGGAACAGCCCACTGCTGCCACTGATACTGACCATATGGGATTGTTTTATGTTTTGTTCATCGTGGATTTTTTCCCATTAATTTTGATGTTTTTAATAGCACATTAAAATATTATTTGTCTTTGCTGAGTTTTTTGACACCTCTCTAAATTTCACCCCAGGCAGATGCCTCCCTCACCTCACCTCACCCGCCCCACCCTACTGCCAGCCCAGCTGCCCCAAACTCCAGGCCTCTAGAGATGGGGTATTTGCAAAACTGCTCATCCATGCTTCCAGCCCAGAGACGATCCAGGGTCGTGGTGCTTCTCTGTGTGTAAATAAAAAACCAGGCCACCAAGCACTCTGCAGCCCATCCCCAGCCGGCCAGCAGAGCACCAGAACGTGGGCTCACGTACTAACCACTCTGAAGAATGAAATGCAACTTGAAAACTTGGTGGTTGGAGATGGCTCCTGCTGCGAGAAGGGAATATGACAGATGGCATAAGATATTACAGCAATTTTACCGACAAAGCACTAAGCGTATCACAGAAGTTCAAAATCAATCCGTCTGCTTCCCAGCAGAAGTGAGTCTAACAGGCAGTGAAGCGTAATCTTGATAATGTAGTTGTTCCGATAGAAGAAGGAATTAACCGGGCTACCGTAAATCTGTCTTTATGACATTCTTTTTTGTTTCTGTCGCCCTGATAAGGACTTAAAATCCCATTTGTATGGAAATAAACCAAGCTCCGAAGTTATCTTCTGTTCTGGGGCGTTACCTCAGGAGGTCTGCAGAAACTCCTCTCCAGCTAAATGGGATCTTAGGCTCAGGCTCTGCAGAGTTGCAGCTTTCGTTGTTAAAGAATAAAACACACTATTATTCCAACCACCACAACGTGGTTGCTTTTTAGGGGCTGCATCCATTAAGGTTCTTGGATGGCAAACAAAGAAAACTGACTCTGAGCAACTCAATATCCTTCCAATACGTTCTTTTTCTATTTAAATTAACAGAAGAGTCAACTGAGCAGGAGAACCAGGTTTAATTAGAATGGGGAGCACGCAGTGCATTGGATGGACAGGGAAGGGCTGGTATAGGTGGCAGGCAATAGCTGACAACTTTGTCGGAACTCATTCATTCCAACAGCAGGCCCTTAACTGATGTTTTGCACTCTAGCATTATTTTCCTGAAGATTCGCAGTCCCAAGAAAACAAGTCCAGTTGCCCATGTTTGGGTCATGTGCCCACACTAGTTTGACAATCCCAAGAATGGCTTCAATGAGCCAAGAAAGGCTCCCCACAGAGATATGAAGGTGCTGTGACCAAGAGAAGGGGGAGTGGGTGCGGGGTGGGCAATCAGAGGAGCCAAGACTTCTCAGAAGCCAAGGCCACACTTTTAATCACATTGAAGTTCCATTTTCCCTAGCACATTCCAACAAATATGAAAGGCTTGGAAAATGTACTTCACACAGTGCCTGATACATAATAGGCAAATCATTATCATTGCCTACATCATCATCGTTATCATCAACTAATGTTGATTATTTGGAATATCTGGCCAAGCCTTCGTAAAAGTGGGATGTTTACTGTGGAACACGGAGGGCACCTTGAAATGACTTAGTTTTTTCTCAGTAGAAGAAATAAAGAGGTGGATTAACTGGGTTATTATTGGCACCTGCTTCTGAAGAGCCCTGGCCTCCTGCTACAGCCCCAAGTGCCATGGTCTCGGCCACCCCAGAGACCATGTAGCCATTGGGCACAGCGAGCGCAGTGCACAGGGCCCACGATACTGTTTGAGGCACACAAAAACGGTTTTAAAATCAGAAGAAAAAAATAAACTTTTAAGTTTAAGAAAATGTATAGTATTAAGTATTTGTCCTCATATCAACGCAGTTGTTCAATAAAACCATGAAAGTCATAGTGCAGCCCTGAGGCACTCCCCCCAAGCAAGGAAATTTGTATATGCTCTGTGGAGGAGAGCAGGAACCACTTCCTTTCCATTCCTGACCAAGGATCTTCCTGCATCCCACACTAGACCTTGCTAAGTCATTCCTAATACTTCAGCCAGGATGGGGGCTGAAAATATTCACAAATCCCACATCTGAACATGAAATGTTTATTTAAAAAAAGCATTCACCAAGTACTTCGAGCATGCCGGACACTCTGCAAACTGCTTGGGACACAGCCGTAGCAAGACAGACATAGTCTCTGTGCTTATGGGGATTAAGGTCTAATTGGAGAAACTTGTAGTCAATGTGCTTCTCTTAGGAGGCTATAATTACCTAGTTAATAAGGGAACATATTTCCATACCTAAGATTTTTCTGTGATGTTGGTGACGGCACATGTAACCCGTCCCCCGAACTTCACATGCACACACACACACACACAGAGTTCAGCCAAATATGTTGTCTTCTCTTCTGTATCCTTTTCCCAAATGCCCATCCTAATGCCCCATTAAACCCTTTTATAAGAATCCTCATTCAAACAGAGAAACACATTATCTCTGTATCCCTAGAATACAGCCTTTCTCAATGGGACTCCGTAAGTATTCAAGAAAAGATGGACGGATGGGTGGATGGATGGATGGTCAAATGGATGAATAATGGATAGATCAATAGAGAGAAGGGATAACATAGGGATGAGAGGAGATATGGATAGAGAGATGGATGGATGGATGAATGCCTGGATAAATAAATGGGTGAAAGAAAGAAGGAAGGCTAGAAAATGAAAGGGGAAAATAATGGATGGATAGCTGAATAGATAAATGTATGGAAGTTTGACTGCAGGGGTGAATAAATGGATGGAGAGAGGGAGGAAGGATTGGACCAAAGGAAAGAGGATGTGTGCACAGATATATTACTAAAAAATTATACAGAAATGTAGGAAAGAATGGATGCAGAGGGTTGACTAGGTGGATGGTGTAAGGATAGATGGATGGATAGATGGATATCGTGATTAGTGACATGCTAATAAATAAATGGATAGTTGGATGGAGGAATAGAATAATTGAGAAAAAGATGGAGGTAGGGAAGGTTGATAGACATTTGTAAGGGAAGACAGATAAATGAATAGATGGGGGAATGCAAGATGGATAAATTGATGACTTGGAGGGTAGATGAGCAGCCAAATCAAGTCATGGCTAAAGTAATGGAGGTAGGGATGGATGAAGGTTCACTTGGTGAGAGGGAATGTTAGATTTGTGAGCACATGAACTTATGAGTGAATTGCATGAATATCTGGATGGATGGATAGATCAGTGGGTAATGAATTGATGAATTAAAATTCAACTAATATATGGGTTAGTGCAAGCCTATATGAGAAGACACTGCATGTAACTTAATATGCTCAAGTGTGGCACACAAAGTGTCATGTTACAGCCTGGCCTGATACTGCCTCCTACTGTTTTGGGATGTTAGTCTCAGAAGGCATCTGAGATAATGCTGTGTGACACCTTGAAAGGAGATACCAGTTTGGACTGCAGTCACACACGAAGGCTTTATGGGGAGGTTGGCACATTAATTGGAGTGACCGAAACATTGTGCTAAGGTGGGGGTCCCCTCTCTTCCTCCTCAGTGTAAGGAAGTCCCCCTTCCTCTCTGCTTCTCTGAGACAACTTGTCTCTGTCAGAAACTATCCATGATAAATTGTTCATTGCTGTTGTTAATTAAATAACAAAATGTGGGGTGGGAAGACATTCTGCAAGTTCTCAGATACTCTTTTCAGCTGTGGCAACATTTGTAAATATTCATTCAATTAGATATGTGCTTAGACGGGCCTGCTTTGTGCCAGGCCCTGGGCAAGCTCCATATGGAAGACAGAAAAGAATTAGACATTCATTGTGTTGTATTGAGTCTCAGGGCCTCTGCCACTCACCAGCTGCATGAGCCCAGGCATGTTCCTTAGCTCCTTTAATCCCCACAGCAATACTATGAAGTACTATTACTATCCCCGTTTTAAAGATGAGGAAGGGATTTCCCTGGTGGCACAGTGGTTAAGAATCCGCCTGCCAACGCAGGGGACACAGGTTCGATCCCTGGTCCAGGAAGATCCCACATGCTGCAGAGCAACTAAGCCCGTGCGCCACAACTACTGAAGCCCAAACACCTAGAGCCCATGCTCCGCAACAAAGACAAGCAATGAGAAGCCCACACACCGCAGTGAACAGTAGCCCCTGCTCGCCACAACTGGAGAAAGCCCACGTGCAGCAACAAAGACCCAACACAGCCAAAATTAAATAAATAAATAAATTTATTTATTTAAAAATAAATAAATTTATTTATTTAAAAATAAATAAATAAAGATGAGGAAACTGAGGCACTCTGAAGTTAATACATATGTCAGGCACTGTGTTAACTGTTCAAAAACATCACCCGTTTACAATTACCCTGCTGCGGTAAATTGCAAAAATGGCCACGGTCCTTTACCCGTCCCTGCCCCCATGCCTTTGCAACTCCCCTTTGCAGCAATACCCATCAAAAGTTGGAGTCTATTCCTCACTTCTTGAAGCTGCGCTGGCTTGTGACTGGCTTCGGCCAGCAGAATGGGGCAGACATGGTGCTGTGCCAGTTCCGAGCCTAAGCCTCAGAGGACATTGCTGGTTTCCTGTCTTGGCTCCCATGTCAACAAACCTGAGCTAGCCTGCTAGAGAATGAGGGGGGCACAGCCAACTTCCAGACGTGGGAGTGAAGCCATTCTAGACCACTCAGTCCCTGAATGAACCCCGATTGACCACAGACACTTGAGCGAGCCCAGTAGAGATCAGTTTTGCCCAGCCCTGAACATCAGAGCTGCCCAGTTGACCCCTAGACTCATAAGCAAGGCTTGTGGTTCTGTTTTTAAGCCCCTGAGTTTGGGGTGGTTTGGGGGTATAGCAGGGACTCATAAAGACCATAGATGTTTGAAAGACACACATACTCAAAGAGGCCAAAATGTGAAGATGTGGCAGTACAAAGAAGAAAGGATTTCTCCTCAAAAGGGGGACCAGCAGGATCCCTGGAATGTGTGGTATTGGGGTCAGGCCTTGAGAATAGTAGAGTCAAGTTCCTGCCAGGGAGGGTGGTGTCTAAAGGGCTTCCCACCCCCAGGGGCACAGCAGCTGAAGCCTAAGCCCCAAAAGTCACCCAAGAGCCTCAGACACAGGGACGAGTCAGGCTGCCTCCCAGCCACCTGTACCAAGAAGACTCAGGAAGGCATCAAGCTGGTCAGGACAAGCAGCGCCACACCTCCACATGCGTGGCCTTGGGGACAGATTGCTGGATACCAAGCCACAACCCAAAATGCCCAGCCAGGGGCCAGCTCCCTCCACCTCCCTGCCCCCCTGCATGCCCTACATGCCCCTCCTCCCCCCATACTCCATCAGCATTCCTTACAGCTCCTGTCTAGAGCCATTCAGCTCCAAACTTGGAGAAATGTTCAAAGCCATGTTCAATAGCAAAATGAGACAGGAGAAATCATGTTTAATTCAACAAGGAAGCAACTGGCTTTGGAGATGAGGTGCAGTAGGCAAGAAGGCAGGGCTGCCTGTCCCCAGCATTGACTGCGACGAGCAGCTCTGAGCACAGGGGGCTGCCCACTCAGGGTGGGGGGAGGAGGCAACAACCCAATATCAGACAGGCAACTGCAGAGGGGCCAGGCATGACCTCCAAGCTGGCTTGGATCAAAGAAGTACACATGCTCATAGTTTAGGAATCAAGTGATTTTACAAGGCTTGATGCAAAAACAGCAGCCCTCTGCCCCACCCACCCCCAAATCCCAGAGGCAACCACTTTCAACTCATTTTGATGATTTGTTTGTTAATACTTTGATATCTCTGAAATATCAAGAAAGGGGAGTTATAAGTGTACTTTTAGGCATTATCTATTTTCTTCCATAGTCAGAACAATCCTCTTTCAGAGCATCCCCACCACCACCCTAGCACACTTCCCTGCCTGCCATTTTCCAAGTAGCTCTTCTTGAAGAAATCTCTCCCACAGACTTACTCCAGGCTGGAGCCTTCATATCCAGTACACAGTTGTTACCGCCAAGATTTCCTTTCACCCTCAACCTGAGATCTCCCTTCATAGCTCTCTTGAGTCAGAACCGTTGTTTCTTATATCCTACGATTTCCTCTCTCTCTCTCTCTCTCTCTCTACTTAAAACCTAGCTTTGGTGGAGCACATCTTTCAATTTGTGACAAGGAGCCCATGGGACTTAAATGTCTCAAAATGTTATTATTCAGCCCTTACACTTACCTGATAGTTTGGCTGGATATAGAATTCTAAATTGGGAATCATGTTCCTCCTAATCTTGAAAGACACTGGTCCATCATTGGCTTCTATCTTCCAGTATTGCTATTGAAAATTTCAAAGCCACTCTGTTTCCTGATATGGTACTTTTTTTTTCTTTCTGGAAGCTCCTAGGATCTTCTTTTTGTCCCCAGTGTAATAAAATTTTGTTTTTAAAAAAAGAAAGCTGCAAAAAAAAATATTCAGAGAACAAGAAAGTGTTCTTGAAAATTAAAAGTTGGAGAACATGAACAAACATTCCTATAGAAATGTTAGAAGACAAACATGAAAGAAATCTGCTATAAAATAGAACAATGAGAGGATATTTCTGGTCTTATTTACCTCTTTCATACTAGAGGCACTCCTCACATGTCTGTTGGGCCCCAAGCTGTCAGCTCTATTTAAGTTCAGGACACTCACACGCTGATTGGCAGCTTAATCACATGGAGGGATTTAACCGTGGGCTTTACTGGAAGACACTCATGGAGCCATTCCATTAAGAATCGCCAATGTCACTATCTCTGGAAAACTGGACAGGCTGACTGCCAGAAGAAAGCTAGTATAGAAACAGTCAAAACAACACATTTTCAGTGCATCACCCCTGCTGGCTGCTGTGCCTATTATCCCCCAGGTCAGAGATCCTGTTGTATCTTCTCTGAGAAGAGACCTTCTCCCTCCTGCCCTGGGTGGGAAAGCCAATGACCACCATCATGGAGTAGAAGAGAATCGGGGGTTCTAACTGCTTCTAAAAATGATGTTCTGCTTTCTCAAGCCTTGCCTTTACCACTACCTCCAGAGGTACCTGAAAGTGGCAATTCCTGAGCCTTTTAGTGGCTCTTCAGTGTAAATCAATATGCTTCTCAGCAGAGCAGAGAGAGGTGACTCCTAAGCCAGCAGTGAGGAAAACCAAATCAGTTATCACTTGTCCATGAGCTTTTCAACTTCCAAATTTTGTGTGTTTTTGTTTTATTTCCCTTTCTCTTTGTTTTCCTGAATTTATATCTTTTTAAAATCTTGTTACTTTTCTTTGGGAGGGGGGGAGATAAACTAAGAGTTTGGGATTAACTTATATACACTACTGTATATAAAGTAGATAAACAACAAGGACCTACTATATACCACAGGGAACTATATTCAATACGTTGTAATAACCTATAATAACTGAATCACCTTGCTGGACACCTGAAACTAACACAACATTGTAAATTAACTATAGGGACTTCTCTGGTGGCTCGGTGGTTAAGAATCCGCCTGCCAATGCAGGGGACATGGGTTCGAGCCCTTGTCCGGGAAGATTCCACATGCCTCAGAACAACTAAGCCCGTGCACCACAACTACTGAGCCTGAGCTCTAGAGCCCGCAAGCCACAACTACTGAAGCCTGGGTGCCTAGAGCCCATGCTCCGCAACAAGAGAAGCCACCGCAATGAGAAGCCCGAGCACTGCAACAAAGAGTAGCCCCTGCTCACCGCAACTAGAGAAAGCCTATGTGCAGCAACAAAGACCCGACGCAGACAAAAATAAATAAATAAATTAATTAATTAACTATAATTCACTTAAAAGAATGGTTCAAAAAAATCCTGTTACTTTTTGTTTACTCTCAAAATTCCACTAACATGCCAGTTAGTGTACATGTTCAGCCATCTCTACTGAGAACCTCAGCTGACTTTCAACCACTAAAGAAATCTCAGCCCTAAGTTAACAAGAAGCACAGAATACCCTACTCCCCTTTTAGTCTCCTGACACTGACCTAATATCCTCCCTATGGAACTATGAAAGAGAGGAAAGTTCCCAGCCTCCCAATCCCTGCTGCAGTGGGTCATGTTAGCCATTGTTTGGGGTTGCACAGCCCCACCCTCTTTTGTGGGTGGACGTAAAACCCAGGCCTAACCCGTCACAGTATCACCCAGGGCAGTGATTGGCCCAGGAGTGGACATGTAATTCAACCAGGACCAATCAGAGTCCTTCCCTGGCGTTAATACAAAGTTCTGGGAAGAGAAACTGCAGTAGAAAGAGAACTTCTAAGATGGAAGGATGTTGACGTGGAGCTGCCAGGGGCTATCTTTTCTACCACATAGAAAACACCTGTCTATAATAATAATAATAATAAAATGAAGCCAAGCAGAGATGTTTGGGAGATAGGAAGAATGAACACAAGAGAGAGGTACTGAAAATGCTGATAGCATGCAAAGAGAGCAGAAGGAGAAAGAGAAGGGAATTTCTGGAATAAGATGGAAAGAATTGTGCAACATAGACATGCAGACTACTAACCAATGTTCATAGGTGGGAAGCAGAGACATGCCAAGTGAGCTGAAGACAGTAGAGCCCCAGAGCTCCAAATACTTGGCTCACCAGGGTGCCAGCAGCCACAAGGGAAGGAGAAACAGGAGGCCCAAGAAGGGGTGGAGTTTTCAGAGGAGCCACAGAACCAAAGAAGAAAAATGAAAAGAAAAATCTGAACCCCACAGTAGGTGTGTTTTATCCCAGCATCTTTGTCTCCATTACCAAACAACAACAACAAAACTGTCATGTGTCCATTTTGAGATTAATTCAATCTTTCTCAAAAAAAGATAAGATCAGGCTTCCCTGGTGGCGCAGTGGTTGAGAATCTGCCTGCCAATGCAGGGGACACGGGTTCGAGCCCTGGTCTGGGAAGATCCCACATGCCGCGGAACAACTATGCCCGTGAGCTACAATCACTGAGCCTGAGCGTCTGGAGCCTGTGCTCCGCAACAAGAGAGGCCGCGATAGTGAGAGGCCCGCGCACCGCGATGAAGAGTGGCCCCCGCTTGCCACAACTAGAGAGAGCCCTTGCACAGAAACGAAGACCCAATAAAGCCAAAAATAAATTAAAAAAAAAAAAAAAAAAGATACGATCAAGGAGTGGCAAATACCTGTACTGGGCTCGACTTTTCTCATGTGTTCCCCTGAATAATGGTGACAGCCTCACCTCTTGACTTTTCTGACATTGCGTGGTCTATAAACTATCCCCTCCATGCAGCACCACCCTTCACACACACACGACACACACGCATACATGTGCATGCACACGCATACACAGAAATGAAATTCCCACCATGGAATAATACACTAATATTCGAAATTGCCAGCTTTGCCTGTTGCCATGGTAACCAGCAGCATTAAGTCCTGCTGCTAAAATTTTAAGAGCAGATGACATGAAGTATTTATGTGTAATTGCACTGTATAAGGAGAAAGAGCCTTTCTTTCATACAAAACATAAGTGTGTCTCAGGTGAGATGGGTGTTTCTATCAGGTGAATGTAGCAAGTCTCTCTGTCCCGTTCACTCTCCAGACCAGTGCATGTTACTTCCAGAAGAAACTGGAAAGCAAGGTGGCAAATGGGGGCTGGGGTCATTCCAAAGACCTTCAGGGGCTCAACTCTCTTTACCTCCCAAATTGAGCAGCGGGGGGGCGTTACTTTTTATTTCTACTCTTTCAGGCTCATGCACATTAGTCACCATAGTGTGTCAGCATGGAGGGGACCACAGATGGGGTCAGAAATCTTCACTTCACAGGTAGAGACTGAGAAGGGTCATAAATGGATGTTTCAGGAGGAGAAGGGATGTGGTCAGTGGAGGCTAAGCCACCCTTCTTTCCCCTCAAAGGGCCTGAGCTAGGTCAGGATTGGGCCACACTGATTTTTCCTTCCCCGGGGGTGGGGGGTGGCTTTCTGCAGAGAGTCTAACGTCATTCTCACAGACCATCATCCTTCCAGAGCCAAGGCTGTGCAGTTCCATACCTGACAGTGACCCCAGCCTTCAAACACCAATTGCTTCTGACCACTATAGCACAGACCCCAGCCGTCCTTGCTGTAACCGCATCCTGTGGTTTGCGTGGCATCTGGTCCTCAGATGCTCCCAGGCCATCTCCCTTCTCCCGCACCAGTGTCTTCACGCTCGGCTGGGTTTCTCTGAAGCTGCTCTCCATCCTGGTGACTAAATCATTTCTTACTTCCGCTGATAAGCAAGGCCACAGGGCATGATTTAAAAGGGGGCAGAGCTGCTGCCTTCCCTTGATTAAAATGTTTGCCAGCTGTTTCCCATTCCGGTCTCAAGCCGGCTTGAATCTTCAGCAAAGTCAGACACTTGACTCACTGGGTAATTATTTCTCCTTATTAAAAATCTTTTTTCCCATGTGATCAATATGCAGTTCTCCATCGTGGTGTGGAGCCAACCCCACCTCTTCCGTCCATCTCCACTTCCATTTTGGTTTTAGGATCTGATCCCCCAAGCTGAGATGGAGCAACTAGCCCTCAGCCTTTGGAGCTTGCGCCCGACGGGCCTGCCCTGCAGGGTTCCCCCAGTGGCTGCGTGCTCTGGGGAAGGCAAGGCGGGCCTGTCTCAGGGCTCTCCCCCACCCCTTGTGAAGGTCCCTGTCCATGACAGGGGTCTGTGACAGCACTCACAGTACAAAACCCTAGGCCTCGACGCTTGAAGGGCATCCTCGCAGCCAACAGTCCGCCCTTGGAGAGTCTCCTCTTCAGAGATGAAGATCTTGCCATGACAACGCCACGCTCCCCTTCGCTGCTGTGCCCTCAGGTGTCTCCCGGGCGCTGCTGCCCAGGTCCATCCAAAGCCCCGCTTGCAGCTTCCCTGACCTCCCCTCCCCACCCTCTGCCTGGCCTACACAGGTTTTCTGAGATGCTGGGCTTGAGGGAGGATGGAGGCTCTCCAGGAGGCTCCCCTCACCTGCCAGGTCTCGCCGCCTCCACCCCATCTCCCCTTGAATAACACTTCCAAGATCAGAAAGGCTGGTTGTGAACCTTGACACCACTGCCCAAATCTAACTAAAACCTCTAGTAAAGAGTTTAACACCCAATAAAGCAGATCCTCATCGCTAGCAAGCAAAAGGAAAACTTGTTTTGGTTAAATATCCAACTTTAGGTTGTTTTTATTGCTGTGGTTGTGTTTTGTTGGTTTCTGTTGTGCCAGATAAAGGAGAGGAAGGCTGCAGTCTCTTGAAGGACATGTGAGCAGGACTTTCCTGGACGACAAGCTCCTGGCATCTTCCTCTGAGGTCATCAGCCACACTGAGTCACATACATCTGCTGGGGGGTGGGGTGGGGGGTTGTCAAATAGTTGTCCAGGTAATGTGATATGTATCCAAAGGCTTCAAAACATACCTTTACTTTGCATATGTCCTTAATTGTTTCCTTAAAATAAATTCCTAAAAATGGAATTTAAGCTCAGTGAGGTTCATCATGTGAGAGGCTGGCAACAACCCAACTGCCCAGTGATGGGAACCAGGACACACCCACACTAGGGGCTGAGCACCGTCCCACGAGGGGCGGCATGACTTACAAGAAATCCGGGCAGGGGCTTCCATGGTGGCACTGTGGTTAAGAATCCCCCTGCCAGTGCAGGAGACATGGGTTCGAGCGCTGGTCCAGGAAGATCCCACATGCCGCGCCACAACTACTGAGCCTGTGCTCTAGAGCCCATGAGCCACAACTACTGAGCCCACATGCCACAACTACTGAAGTTGCGCCTAGAGCCCATGCTCTGCAACAAGAGAAGCCACCGCAACAAGAAGCCCGTGCACCACAACAAGAGTGGCCCCTGCTCACCGCAACTAGAGGAAGCCCACACACAGCAACGAAGACCCGACACAGCCAGAAATAAATAAATTAATTAAATAAATAAATTAAAAAAAAAAAAAAGAAATCCAGGCAAAACAACATGGACCAGTCTGCACCAATGTTACTGATTTCTAACTGTTCCTATAAGCACAAAGAAGTCCAGACAGAGAGACCCAAAAATGTCCAGGGTGATTATCTTTGGAGGAGTGAGAGTGTGGGTAATTTTTATTTTCTCAGTAGTGTATTCTTATTTTTTAAACAACACATATTTTTAGAAACAAGACAAAATAGTTGCCCAAAATAACCTCTTGTACGTGCACCTCCCACTCCAAAGTGGTAGGTGGGTGGTTGGTAACTGGCTCGCCTGGCACCCAGGAGGTTATCCACACCATGTCTTGTCCTGCTTGTTGTGCTTTATTCGAGGGTCAGAGATCACCTGGGGGTTAACTTGAGTCCTCATATCGCACTAAGGTCCTTGGAAGGAGGAGGAGCCATTTCTGGGTGCAGGCACGCCTGACCATACAGTCACCATTGCTGGACTCATGGGGAAACTTGTCATTCCATTCTGCTCCCCCCTTAGTTAGGGCCCATCTGCACCCGAAGTGTTTGAGACCTCACCTTCCGTCCATTCATCAGGAGCACCCTGACCACCCAGACAGCAGACTGTCCATAGCCTAAGAGTGGGGTAGGGGTGCTCTCGAGGTCTGCTGGGCCTGCTCCCATCCACACCCCATCCTTGGTGTGGGGGCTTCTCCCCCCATCCCACTCTGCCATCCTCCGCTCCACATAGGAAGGATCTGGTCCCTCCATCTTTCCTCTGTCGGTAAATCACCCCTTCATGTCTTCCTAAGACTTGGCCTAGGGAAGGGGAAGGAATATTGTTTTTGTTCAAGACTAGCCTAGATGGCCAATAGGCACATGAAAAGCTGCTCAACATCACTAATTATTAGAGAAATGCAAGTCAAAACTACAATGAGGTATCACCTCACACCAGTTAGAATGGGCATCATCAGAAAATCTACAAACAACAAATGCTGGAGAGGGTATGGAGAAAAGGGAACCCTCCTGCACTGTTGGTGGGCATGTCAATTGATACAGTCACTATGGAGAACAGTATGGAGGTTCCTTAAAAAACTAAAAATAGAATTACCATATGACCCAGCAATCCCACTACTGGGCATATCCTGAGAAAACCATAATTCAAAAAGACACATGCACCCCAATGTTCACTGCAGCACTATTTACGATAGCCAGATCATGAAAGCAACCTAAATGCCCATCAACAGACAAATGGATAAAGAAGATGTGGTTCATATATACAATGGAATATTACTGAGCCATAAAAAGGAATGAAATTGGGTCATTCGTAGAGATGTGGATGGACCTAGAGTCTGTCATACAGAGTGAAGTAAGTCAGAAAGAGAAAAACAAATATCGTATATTAACGCATATATGTGGAATCTAGAAAAATGGTAACAGATGAACCATTCTGTTCTACCAGGCAGAAATAGAGACACAGATGTAGAGAACAAGGTATGGACACCAAGAGGGGAAAGTGGGGGGCGGGGGTGGTGGTGGGATGAATTGGGAGATTGGGATTGACATATATACATGAATATGTATAAAATAGATAACTAATAAGAACCTGCTGTATTAAAAAAACATAGAATAAAATAAAACAAAAAGAATTTAGTCTCAAAAAAAAAAAAAAAGACTAGCCTTTCCCACTTCTGCCAATAGTGTACCTCTGAACAGAAAAACAAGCTTTACAAAATTCAGGATTTACCTACATATTTCCTGTGTGCTTCCCTCTCCCCCTGCCTCATGTCAGTGGTCCCTTGAGTCAACCACATTCATGCCATAGCTTTCATCAGAATCCCTATTTCTCCCTCAAAAATGCACAAATGCACACAATTTTATGGGTCAGGTAATATCTTAAAGGGGTCCATAACACATAAAGGTTTGGAATCACTAGCTTAGGGCATGCCTGAAAGGCTGGACAAAAGGAACTGAACTCTTCTGACTTAGAGAAAAAAAAACAAAACTGAAAGAAATAACACTTTCACTAAGTTCAACTTCTGTCCCCATTTTTGGAATCAAGTGCAACCATGATTCAGTTCCCAATGATGAGGTCGCCCAAATGGACGTGTTGTGGGGTCCAGGAAGGGTGTTCCTGAGTTTTGTGAGCTTGGCATCAGGACAGACACCATACTGTCCCTGAACACACCGACAGGGCCTGGGCTCTGTCCCAGTGGCTTAATCAAATTTCTATGAAGCCTTTCATCATTGGCAAACGTATCTGTATTTAAGCTCTGATCTTCTTTAGTGTGTGTCCCTTCCCCTGGCTCTGGACTCCTTGAGAGCAAGGCCTATGTTTCTTTATCTCTATCCCCAGGGCCTGCTTCCAAAAGGTGGAAGTACGGTCTGTACTGGGTGTCTTGGCCCTCAGCATCCCTGGCACGCCACCTTGCACCAGCATCAGCAGCCCAGCTCACCCCTCAACACTTGCATCTGCCATGGCATCCTGTGGCCCTGGGGCCCTGCACCTAGCAAGCCAGCTTGTGTGGCCCCATCCCCACCCATCTCCCACCATGATATGGCTCTGAAGCCACCCCAGCCCTTCTTCCCAGTGCAGATTTTGGGGATCCAGGTTGCCATATCTTTCCTGGTATCCAGATGCCCTCCATCCTTCCCTGTAGACATTTGATCATTTTTTCCTGCTGCCTTTGCACCTCACAGGCCAACCCTGTGACTCAGGCCGTAATCTTCTCACTATGCCAATGTGGGCATCAGAACCACAGAGCTCCGTGGCTTTCAGCATTCCATCCACAAATGGTGCTGCTGTAGACAGCCACGTCCCCTGCCGGAAGTATGTGGGAGGGCCCCTCTCTGTAATTCTCTTTCATCTCTAATTCTTTCAGAAGTTTCATTCTTGCCCATGAGAACTTTCTTCTCATCCGTGGACATCAAAAGCTGGTTAGAAAGTTCCACTCAGTGCTGCCTGCATGTTAATGTTTCTAAACAGTATATCATCCTCATTCCTGTTGTTGTGAGACAAATGCCGGCTGTCCCCTGCCCACATTAACCGCTGTAATCTGCCTGGCCGTGCCTCCACCTCCCCAGACGCCAAGCGCCTGTCCTACACAATAATTAAAATGTACTGCATTCTGAGCTTTGTCATCTGGACCATTCCATATGATAAGGAGCACACAACTCGGAATTGTTTTCCTTCTAAATTGCTGTAAAGTTGTGAATTACGGCGATTACAGTCAAACTTCAATTATTCTGATGCACTAGGAGAACGTGACAACTTTGAATGAGTGAAAAGACTTTACAAAAAGGCAGTCTGTGTACAAGGAAAGTGGCTAAATTTCAGAGCATCCCATTTCTGTCACAGGACAATCAACCTTACACTGCAGCAGACAACAAGTAGCCCACCTTGTAGAAAATCAGAAGCACGTTTGTGGAGCAAGGTGGAAACACTCTGCAGGGTGATGGCCTCTCTGTCTCTGTCTCTCACAGTTATTGCCCATGTGATCTACTGAGTGGAAATCCCATCTGTCAGAGCAATGATTGTCCAGTAAGCAAATTTAAATTCATGCTATCATCTCTCATGTGAAAAAACCAAACTAAAAGTTAACTTTCACTTACCAAAAACTTGCCATATCTTGACCAGAGAATCCACCCTCTTTCTTGCTCAAATCTCACCTACATTCTAGTCAAGGGTGATTTTTAAAGCTCAGCTAGAGACAAGAAGTGTTAACATGCACCACGAGCCAACATGGTGCATGTTAGCAGGCACCATGGCCATTATGTGGCCACAATGGGCTCCTGGGATGTCCACTGAAGTACAGGAGCTGGGGTGCGCTTTCAGTACTGGCAACACTGTGGTCAAGTCCTGATTTCTCTTCACTGTAGAAGGTAGAAGAGAGGGGGATACTGGCATCCTCAGAAAAACAGAGTGCCAGAGTGTGCATATGTCCCTGTGCCCTTGGGGAGTTTCCACTCAGAACACTTATTTTTGACACACCAAGTTCCCATCTGACTCTCCTCTCACTTCTTTGACTTTGGTGTGGTTCCACTTCTTCCTTCTGGTAATTCTCTCCTCATCTTTCCTCCTAAAAACGTTTTTATAGAAAGAAATTATATCCTTTCCAATGTCTGTTTTCAGAATGTTTACAAGCCAGGTCCTCTAATTAGAATAAGTGTCTCTGTGGTGCAAGTAGGATGGATTGTGGCTACCAAGAGCCACAGAGCAGAGAGGAAACCAAAGGCCAGGTGACGTGTGACAGGCTACAGGTGAGCAGAGGCCAAGCCAATCCCATCTCTTTTAGTTCTTTAGGTGTTTATCACCTGCAAAAGCTGCTGCTGGCTGCCTCCACTCCCAGTGGTCTCCCTATTATCCCTAAAATAATCGTGACAAATTGGGAAAGGCACAGAGGACAGGCAAATGTGAAGTCAAGTGTTGAAGATGACAACAGGAGGTGGCAGCCAGCAGCCCTCAGGCACCAAGAGGAGCCGGGGTGTCCTTGGGGTCCTCCTCCCCCAGGAGGCGAAGCCAGCCACCTGCATTCATCCCTACCAGGAAGGGGGTGAGCCAAGGAGGGCTGCAGGAGCCAACCCAAGCTGAATCAGCTGGACAGATCAGCCTCGCCTCATTTCTGCTTGAGGAAGAACAAAGGCAGAAGCCTGGGATCACAGTGAAAGGATTTCAGGTTAGACTGTGGCAGGGGCCTCACGGGGACAGTCAAGGAGAGGCGCCCTCCACGGCCGGCACAGCATGTTCACTGGTGGAGGTGCCTCTAGCATAAGCACCCACAGCCCAGCCTTCCAAAGCTGGCCGCCAGCCCCCTGACACTGGGCTGCAGATTCTTTCTGGCACCCAAATTCCAGAATCCTCTTTCATCTAATGAGTTCATAGGTTAAGGCAGAGTCTGGTTTATAATCCTGCACAAAATTATCCCCCAAAGTAAAGAAGACTCCCTGGAGCTCCAGCTTCTCAGGTCCTGAATATTTCATACATGCTTTTGTGATTTTATTCTGTATTCTCTGAGTTTCCAACTAATTCCAGTGTTACTAGAATTCCCCTCCCTACAGCTCTTCACCCACATAACCCCTGCTCATCCTCCATTTCTTCAGAGACCACCCTGCACACCGCCCTCCTCCCCCAATACAGCCAATGCCCCATTGTGCACTCTATTTTACCTTCATGACATTTATTCCTTCTTTCAACAAATATTTATTGAGCATCTACTAGGAACAGGCACAAAGCTAGGGACTGAGGCTTCAGCCAGGATCAAGAAAAAAAGAGTCCATGCCTTCCTGGAGTTTGTCATCTACAGGGGGAGATAGCATTAATTTTATATAACAAATATTTTCTTACAGTATTTGATATTTAAATGCTATGAAGGACAAGTACATTGAGCTATGAGGAAACAATATGCAAAGAACCTGAGGTGAAGCGGCTGGAATTACAGCACTACAAATAATTACACAAATGCTTGTTTCCCCAGCCCCACCTCCTCCTGACAGTAGACACGCTCATGAGTCAGGGACCCTGCACACACCCCACAGTGCGGGGCACAAGGCCATGGCGGTGGACCAGCAAGTGGAGGGGGCTCTGCAGCTACCCACCATCCTTAACCGAGAAGGGGACTCTGAACCCTGCCTTTCTCTTCCCTTCCCCCAACCTGGTCCCACAATTCGTTTCTCATAATTAATCCATTTGACAAGTGAGAAAACTATTTTCAAAGTAAACAAAATCAATCAAAATGGGCCTAACTTCTCTCACTAATGTCCTCCATCAATCACGGATGACTCACGCTTTTAAACAGAAAGATTCGGGAACAGAGCAAAAAGCTTTAAACTTAACTGCTCTCCCAAGTCTGTAACATTAAGGTGTTGGAATTGATTTGTCATTAAAAAGGGAGCTACAAGTACTTTATATGCCTAGAAGGAGGGAAAAAGAATCAATGTTAAACTACATAGTTGGGAGAGAGGTGAGAGAGTAGAAGGGGATAAATTCCTTACTGATTCAGAAAAAAAAAAAATAGTAAAAGAGTCAAACCTTTATTTAATGCCTCACTTAATGCAGTAGGGCAGGGTGATGACACAGGAAAGGTGTACATGGTGGGAGTATTAATTCATCAGATCCTGGGTAAGTGTGGGCAGGGGCCTGCAAGTGACTTCTCACCAGCCTCTAAGGCAGGAGCTGAATTGTTTGCCGCAAACCCAAGGCTCACAAAGAGAAAGCGGGTAATGGAGGAAATAGACAATAGCAAGTGAAGGTTCTCAGGGAAACAGATAAGGCAAAGCAGCCAGAACTTTCCAAATTCGGAGTCAAGTGCTTGCCTCCACATTATCTGTGAATAAAGTTTTACTATTAAGAGCAAATTAAAAGTAAAAGTGGGCTTCCTAGATTGGTATAATAATAAAGACAGACAATAACAGGTGTTGGCAAAGATGTGGAGAAATTGGAACCCTCACACATTACTGGCGGGAATGTAAAATGCTGCAACCGCTTTGGAAAACAGTTTGACATTTCCTCAAAAAGCTAAAGAAAGGTTATAACCCAGTATATCCACTCCTAGGTATATAGCCAAGGGATTGAAAATCAATGTTTATTTAAAAACTTGTACATGAATGTTCACAGGAACATTATTCATAAAAGCCTTAAAGTGAAAACAACTTAAATATCCATCAACTGATGAATAAATGAAATGTAGTATATCCATATAATGAAATATTATTCAGCCATAAAAATCACTGAAGTACTGACACATGTAGCAACATGGGTGACCCTTGAAAACATAAATGAAAGAAAGCAGATGCAAAAGACCACATGTTGTATGATTCCATTTATATGAAAAATCCAGAACAGGCAAATCCATAGACACAGAAAGTAGATTAGGCATTGCCAGGGCTTGGGGAGGGGTTATGGAGAGTGACTGCTAAGGGTTACAGGTTTCTTTTGGGAATGATGAGCATGGTCTGCAATTAAACAGTGCTGATAATTGCACAACTCTGAGAGAATAATAAAGATCACTGAACTATACACTTTAAAAGAGTGAATTTTATAATATGTGAATTGTATCTCAATAAAGAGAAAAAAAGGCAGAATATATATGGTAGGGGGGGTTAACCTACCCCTCGGATTTATTTTCTCATCATCTCAAATATAAACAATGCACTAATCGCAAATAAGATATCTATTTAACAAAGCAAGCCCAATTTAGCAACACTTTGAAGTAGATAGGTTAAAGTTAACAAAATGGACTTGAAAGTGATAAAGATGTATTACTTTTGGAACATTTCGTAGTACCAACCTTTTATAAATTCTATCTGGCTTCCAATAACTGTCCACATTAGGAAGGCTGTGGGATGAATTGTCTTCCCCCGAATTTCTTATATTGAAGTCTTAACCCCCAGTGCCTCGGAATGTGACTGTATTGGGAGACAGGGTCTTTAATAAAGAGGTAATTAAGATAAAATGAGGTCATATGTGTGGGCCCTAATCCAATGCAACTGGTATCCTTGCAAGAAGAGGAGATTAGGACACAGATAGGCAGAGAGGAAAGATCATGTGAAAACACAGAGAGAAGACGGCCATCTGCAAGCCAAAGAGAGAGGCCTCAGAAGAAATTAAGCCTGCCAGCACTTTGATCTTGGACTTCTAGCCTGCAGAAATGTGAGAATGTGGCTATTGTCTTAGCCAAGCATTCTGTGGTACTTTACTATGGCAGCCCTAGCAAACTAATACAGAAGCTGTTAATTTATTAAATTCAGTATCTGACTCTCTCTAAATTATAATTATCAACAACCTGATTAAAAAGTTAGCAGAAAATCTGAATAGACATTTCCCCAAAGAAGACATACAGATGGCCAAAAGACACATGAAAATATGTTCAACATCACTAATCATCAGGGAAATGCAAATGGAACCCACAATGACATATCACCTCACACCTGTCAGAATGGCTATCATCAAAAAGACAACAAATACCAAGTGTTGGTGAGGATGCAGAGAAAAGGGAGCCCTTGTGCACTGTTGGTGGGAATGTAAATTGGTACAGCCACTATGGAGAACAGTATGGCAATTCCTCAGAAAATTAAAAATAGAACCACCATATGATCCAGCAATTTCACTTCTGGATGTTTTTCTGAAGAAAACAAAAACACTAATCAGAAAAGATGTATGCACCCCTATATTTATTGCAGCATTATTGACAATAACCAAGATATGGACTCTACCTAAATGTCCATCAATAGATGAATGGATAGAGAAGATGTGAGATATATATACATATACACACACACACACTCACACACACACACACACACACACACACACACAATGGAATATTACTCAGCCATAAAAAATAAAATCAAGGGCTTCCCTGGTGGCACAGTCGTTGAGAATCTGCCTGCCAATGCAGGGGACACAGGTTTGAGCCCGGGTCTGGGAAGATCCCACATGCCGCGGAGCAACTAGGCCCGTGAGTCACAACTACTGAGCCTGCGCATCTGGAGCCTGTGCTCCGCAACAAGAGAGGCCGCGACAGTGAGAGGCCCGCGCACCGCGATGAAGAGTGGCCCCCGCTTGCCGCAACTAGAGAAAGCCCTCGCACAGAAACGAAGACCCAAAACAGCCAAAAATTAATTAATTAATTAATTAATTAATTAATTAAAAGTCAACTAATCAATTAAAAAAAACTCAAGGGCTAGAGCCCCAGGTAATTAAAAAATAAATAAATAAAATAAAATAAAATAAAATAAAATAAAATAAAATAAAATAAAATAAATAAATAAAATCAAGCCTTGCCATCTGCAACAACATGGATGGATCTAGAGGGTATTATGCTAAGTGAAATAAGTCAAACAGAGAAAGAAAAATCTGTATGATCTCACTCATATGTGGGATCTAAAAAACAAAACAAACAAAACAAAACAAAAACTGGTTCATAGATACAGAGAACAAACTGGTGGTAGCCAGAGGAGAGGAGTGTTGGGGGTTTGGCAAAATGAAGGGGATTAAGAGGAACAAACTTCCAGTTATAAAATAAATAAGCCATGGGGATATAATATACAGCATATGGCATATGGTCAATAATATTTTAATAACTTTGTATGGGGACATATGGTTACTAGATTTATCCTGCTAATCATTTCATAATGTGTGTAAATGTCAAATCACTATATAGTATACCTGAAACTAACATAATATTGTACATCAACTATATTTCAATTTAAAAAAATGTAATTATCACATGCTGAAGCATATGACAGTGAACTAGCAAAGAAAGAGTGAACTCACCACTACAAGGTCTTTATCCTGTTTTCCTAAATCCTTAACACAGCATTTAACTCTAATAGGGATTTTTCCTCTGCAGAGGTAAAACTGAAATTCTTTTTTTAAAAAATAAAATATTTGTTAAAAAGCTTCTTGCAAATTCCACGGATGCATAAAAGGTAAATATTGGAAAGATGGCTGCCCAGAATTCTGCAAATGTGATGGCCACAGGCTATTCTGTGGGGCGACTTTGAGGAAATGAACTTTGTGTAACTTCAAACACTGTGGTAATTCACGGGAGGATCATCTGCCTCATGAGAGATGTTTAAAAGCCAAGAGGTACATAATCAATAGCTAATAACAAATCAAACTCAGAATACTTGCCCCCATGCAATCCTGGAGAATAAACCCCTTGGGGGCAGGGGCTGCAGGGGGCAGGGAGGGTGTAAATTAGTAAACAATTCTCTGCTTCTGTTGAAAATCCCACCAGCCACCGCACTTAGCACAGGACCAAACAGAAAGTACCCAGCACATATTTCCAGGTTCACTGATTGATGACAAACATCGAGATGGCTGCTGTTGTCCACATCAAGGAATCTGATTCTCCTTGAACATATTCGTTGGTCACTGGTACAAATAACATGATAACATCAAAGAAATTTAAAATGTCTCAATGTTGTTTTTAATCTTCGTCAATCTGATAGGTGGAAATTTTAAAAACTTATACTCCTTATAGGAGCATGATTCATGATAGCCAAAAGATGAAAGCAAACCAAATGTTCATCAACAGATAAATGGATAAACAAATTGTGATATATAAACACAATGTAAGGGCTTCCCTGGTGGCGCAGTGGTTGAGAGTCTGCTTGCCGATGCAGGGGACACGGGTTCGAGCCCTGGTCTGGGAGGATCCCACGTGCCGCGGAGCAACTGGGCCCGTGAGCCACAACTACTGAGCCCGCGCGTCTGGAGCCTCTGCTCCGCAGCAAGAGAGGCCACGACGGTGAGAGGCCCGCGCACCGCGATGAGGAGTGGCCCCCGCTCGCCGCAATTGGAGAAGGCCCACGCACAGAAACGGAGACCCAACACAGCCAATAAATAAATAAATAAATAAAGTGTAAAAAAAATTTAAACACAATGTAATACTATTCAGCCATAAAAAGAAATAAAGTACTGAAACACCCTACAACTTGGAAGAACCTCAAAAACATTATGCTAAATGAAAAAACTTGGACACAAAAGGTCACATATTACATGATTTCATTGATATGCTTTATCCAGAATAGGCAAGTCCAGAGACAGAAAGCAGATGGGGATTGGGGGTGGGGGGGCGGGGAATAGGGAGTGATTGCTTAACGGGTATAGAGTGTTTTTCTGGGGCTAATGAAAAAGTTTGAAACTAGAGAAAACTGGGGTTTGCACGCTGTTGTGAATACACTAAATGTCACTGAATTTAAAATGGTAATTGTATGTTGTGTGGATTTCACCTCAACTTAAAAAAAAATTATACTTCCACCAGTGAAAGAGGATACCTACACTAAGAGGTATAATTCCCCACAGCCCTTAATTTGGGACGCATAAGCAAAACCTTAGAGCTGTTCATCCCCTTTGATCCAGAATTTCTAGTTATTGGAATTTATTCTAAGGCAGTGGTTGGTTTCCCAACCAAAGGCAGTTTTCCCCAGGAACATTTGGCAATGTCTGGAGATACTTTGGGTTGTCACACTGGGGACATGCTGCCGGCCTCCAGTGGGAAGAGGTCAGGTATGCTGCTAAGCATTCTACCATGCACAGGACAGCCCCCCCGAGAAGGAACTGTCCAGGCCAGAGCGTCAGTAGTACCAGCGTTGAGAAACCCTGTCTTAAGGAAATAATCAGGCAAGTACACAGTGATAGTGAAAATTTGTAAACAGCCCAAAATATCCATCAAAAAGTAGCTAAATAAACTAGGATTCATCCGTCTGTTGGGATACTAAGCAACCATAAAAACAATGATGTAGATCTATGCAGTAAGTCCTTTAACACATCAGGCTCCTACCTGTTGTTAATAAATATAATTGGTGACCAATCAAAATGACAGTGCTCACCTGGCAGTAGGGGCAAAGTTGACCTGCTTTCTGTCCCAGCTTTGTCCACACATCTGAGTTCCCAGAGTCATGCTTGGCACACAGTAGGTGCTCAATAAGTCTTGGATGGATGACTATCTACGAACATCCATTAAATTTCAAATTTTTAAAAATTTATTTATTTTGGCTGCACCAGGTCTTCGTTGTCGCACACGGGATCTTCACTGTGGCACGTAGGATCTTTTTTTTTAGTTGCAGCATGCGGCCTCATAGTTGCAGCATGCGGACTTCTTAGTTGCAGCATGTGCACTTCTTAGTTGTGGCATGCAGACTTCTTAGTTGTGGCATGCGGACTTTTTGTTGCAGCATGCGAACTCTTAGTTGCGGCATGTGGGATCTAGTTCCCTGACCAGGGATCGAACCTGGGCCCGCTGCATTGGGAGCATGGAGTCTTACCCACTGGACCACCAGGGAGGTCCCAAATTTCAAGTTTTTAAGAGAAAGTTCTGTACAATGAGACTACTTCCATTTTGAAATTTTTTTCATTATGTTCCTTATAATTCAGTTCTGAAGAAGTCTAATTGGACATGTTAGATGCTTTCACTGAACCACTTTAGTTGTTCTAAAGGTCTAAATTCACTTAGCTCTTTGACATAAAGGACTTATTCAAAGATATCCAAACCTAGTTAGGAAATTCAAACATTAAGGATGTTCAACCACAACCGCAGTATTGGTGAGCCACCACTGACCCAGTGATTGAGGGTCTGTCTGCATCTGGGCACAATAAACAAGGCTTTCCAGTATCTAACCAGTAATCCTCCTGCTACTGACATTAACTGGCTAAAGGCCCCGAGTGTGTGTCATTAGGGGAAGAAACAACCCAGTCTGTCACTGATGACACTGTTAATGGAAGAACAATCCGCTAGCTTGCTATTCCCAAACTGCTGCTAAGCTGCTATTCTCTTAAAGGGCTCTTAAAAACAATAATAACAACAAAAATCATTTTCTTTGAGTCTCGCCTTGGGAACAAAAGAGTAAGCCCAAGAACAATTTTCCATTTGACACGAAAAGAATATCTTGTATGTTGTTTTAGTTTCTCTGTGGCACTTCTGTTCTCCATGTCTCCTACCTTGGGAATAATTAAACGAGGAATTTCCACCAGAGTTTAGTCCTGATGGGCCACACTTAAAATCTACCCAGCAGGACTCAGATGAGCAGGGAGGCTGTGAAGTGCAGTCTCAGCTCCAGTTCCTACAGGCAGCACGTCTCACACCTGACCACCTCCTCATCCTGGAGACGGCGGGGTGAGAGGAACCCGCGCCAGACCGAGGGACCCCTGCCTCTCAGCTCCCAACGTGCCAGACTGGGGCCCAGATGCCATGTCCTCCAGGTTTTTAGAAGAAAATGGAAATTCTGATTTTTATGTAAACTCCTATGACCTTTTTTCTCTTGGTCCTCAGTTAGATTTTTTTAAAAACACTGCAGATCAAACGAAGCACATCTGTGGGCTACCAGTTTGCAGTCTCTGAGCGTCTTACCTTGGGTTTGATGCTGACTTCAATTCTTTCCACTCCTGGGAAGTCACCTGAACAGAAGAACAAATTGCTCTCCTAGGACCCTCTGGGCTAGAATTTGTTTTTATCTTTATCTCATGAGTTTCTTAATACAATTCTGGGGGAGAGGTCCCTCTTAAGACTAAATAGTCGTCTTCTCTCCAGATCACTTGTTTTTGGAAGTCACATTAATTAAACCCCTGAAATCAATTTTCCCCTCTAGTCAACTGGATAATAGAATTACAGGCCCTGTTCCTAGAAAGGGCGCTAAGAAAAATATTAGTAGATTATTATGATCTGGATTCCCTTGCCCCACCTTACCCTAGATTCCAACAGAGGCAGGGCAGCCAGGGCAGATTTGAAGCCAGGCTGGCCAGATCGGGAAATGAATGGCTTCCCCTCAGCAGCCCAAGAGCCTAGCAAAGAGGAATGATGTGCTGGTCTAACATCTACCAGCCAGCTGGTAGATGCTGGCTGTTACCCCACAGAAACTCTAGCATCCCTACCCTAAACGCCCACCCACCCCTCAGCCTGCGGCCCCTTCCTTCCCCTGCATTCCTCTCTACCCCCAAGCTTCCTGTGGAAAACACATAGAGAACATCTCCAGACTCCTTCTCCATCCAGGAGAGGCTTCCAGGGCACTAAGGAGCAAACACAAACCTCCCTTTAAGCAGAATGGATCTGATATGATGGATACACAAAGCACAGAAGACAGTGGAGCAAGGTGAAAAAGAGACCCTCAACATCTATCACAAAGAGACTGTTTCTACTTTCTAACTTGAGATATCCAACGATGAAGCTGAATGCTTTGTGAGATGGTGAGCTCCCCACCATATAAAGTATTCAAGCGTTAACTGTCAGAAGTCCTGACTGAATGCCTGGGTGGGAGGTTGGACCTCATGGCCACCCAACCATTACTTTCAACAACAAAGCCTTAACACCTGAACAGCGTTTGGTGGGAATAAAGTCCTTGTGCACATGCCACCCTTCTTGTAATGCTCACAAAAACTCTGAGAGAGAAGCTTTATGCCCTTTTTACAGAGGAGGCAATGGAGGCTTAGAGAGGTTAATTTAATAGGAAAGAGAGAAGCCTTCTTAGAGAAGGTCAAGTTCCTGCCGAATCCAAAGTCCGGCATCAGGGCAGGAATGTGAGGGGCACTTTGGGAGAACAGTAAACTGACCCAAACCTACATTTTCCAAAGCACTCCCATTATTTGATCCCACCAAGTCCCCAGCACTCCAGCTGCACGGGTGTACTGTAAGAGGCTTTGGGACGCTTCATCCCAGAGAATACATTCCTTATATGGCACCTCAAGACTAGAGCAGGACACAAGGCATGATGAGCGGACCTGGGACAGCCCTATGGCTAAAGACTGGAGACAACAGCCTGAAAACTGCAAACAGCCCACAAAACCCTGTCTAAAGATAGCCAGTCAGCACCCCCGTTCCCACCAAACCCTTTTACTTCACACACATGCATGACCTGCCTGGCCCCTGAAGGCTTTTGAGCTTGTATGACTTTCTGCCTAGCAGTGCAGGGACCAGTTAGCGGAGGGATGCAATAGGCAAGAGATAAAGGAAGCCTGAACCAAGGCAACAGCAGTGGGCCTGGATGGGAGGCCTGCACGAGGCAGTTCAGGACAGAATGGATGGGATTAGGACAGAGGGAGCCAGGAGATGGGAGGCTAGGACAGGAAGGTAGGCTCTCAGGGCAGCGGGAATTTGGTTCATCTTGCTAATAACGTCACATCCCTGCAGAGCTATTCTTCCTGTTGTGCTAGGAGAAAGGTCAGAGCTGGAGACATGGCTCCAAGCTTTCTGCATAAAGGTTATATTTGAAGTTGTGTGCATAGATGTAACCAGCAAGAAAGAGGGTATCAAGAGAAAGTGCACCACTGACTACATGCAGCAGAAACAGGTTCCGAGTCTTTGGACCTCCTACCACACATCCTTCCAGGAAACTCCTTTCTGTTTGCTGGCTAAGGCAGAGCTGTCTGAGGGACAGAACCAGAGCAGCCCCAGAGATCCAGGAGCAGGGACCTGGATTAAGCACCACCCTGGGAATGAGCAAATTCCCACCATTTTCACTCTTCAGCCACTCTGCTCAGGAGCCAAGTTCTTGGGAGTTTGGCTGGGTGTGTGTAGCAATCTCTAGGAAGGGCTTCCCGAACCCACAGGAAAGAGGCCAATGATATTCCCATTTTATAGAAAAAAATTAAGTGGTTGGACCCAGACAACTTGGCAGGACCAGGAATACCTCAAGGTCCCCTACCTCAGAAGCAGGTCGAGAAGCAATTAATTCCGCCTTCCTGGCCTGACTCTGGGGACGTTTCCACAGGCCAACAATGGACTCTGTTTAATAGGGCTGAGCCCTCCGCAGAGGAAGCACTGTGACTGTTTTATGCATATATGCCTTTTCACACAGTAAAACACTCATTACTTTGCATCTTCATTTCTTTTGTTGCAATTTAATTTTTTGTTTCCGATGTCCTTGTATACGTCAATCTCAGACCACGTTTGGTCCTAGAAGTCCAGACACTTTGAATTATGCCCCCAACCCATGATCTCATCCAAATTAACAAAGTAAAATCCTTGACATGATTTGGAATGTAGCTACACATTTTGGAATATAGCTTATCTTTAACATGATAATAACAACGTTTGAAAAACTCTCAGAAAAAAAGTCCAGGTTGTGTTTTATTACCTGAGCTTGCATCACCAGTCTACCTCTTGGCCAGAAAAGACCAGGAAACCAACAATGACCATCCAAGGCAGCATCCAATGTGAGAGGGAGGGATACTTCCCCTTAGCAAAATCAGGGCATTTTACCATGTGATCTTAACACACATGTGGAGACAACCATGCTGATTCTGGGGCAGGGTACCGCCCAGGAGCTCATGCGTGACCACTCATTCAAGAAAGCAGTCTCAGCAGGTGATGACACAGAGTAAAGACTGTCTTCTCCTTCCCATCTCCTTCTCAAATCCACGCAGAGACAATGGGGAGATCGAAGGTAGAGAAAACACTTAGAGGATGGGTTTGGAGCCATGCTCAAGGTTCAGTGCAATGTTCAAGCAACTCATTAGTGATGGCCAACTAAACAAGCAAACAACCAACCTTGAACTCAAAAACACTCTTGGAGAATTTAAAAATACATCCCTTGGGAATGAGGGATTTCAAAAAATCTCTGGAGTCAGAACCCTGCCAGACCCGTGGCACCATAGCCACGGCCCACAGTAATAAAGAATGACCACCACCTCGAGATGGGCTGCCTAATGGGGCCTGGGAGAGTGGCTTTCCAGTCAAGGAGACCAAGACAGGGAGACTTAGTGAGTTAATGTTTTCAAAAGCTTTCTGAGCACTTTGATGGGAGCAGATGTACCACTACAAAGCAGCCTTTCATCTTCCCAAATAGTCTCTCTCATCCTACCCACTCCACCCTGCTAGTCCTAACCAACCCCACCAAGACCACTGCCTCCAAGAGGAGAGGACCTATGAGCCTCCCAAGGTCTCGGGTCCTTTCTTCCTTTGCCTAATGTACCTTGGCTAATTTTGCCCAAACGACATCCTCAGCAGCACGTGCAGCCCTCCTCTCATGCTCTGTGCCATCTGAGGAAGCAGAGAAGCATTTTCCTTCTGCTGGAAAATGAAGGCAAATAGATTCTGATCAACAGGAAGAGCTCAATTAGAGCCAAGTTCAGCACTCTTCAAAGGTGTTGTTATTTTCCCCCTGGCTTACCCCAAACAGCCCTTGTGAAGTGGGTCTCTGACCTTGGGAGGGGCTTGGCAACAAGAACTCTTCTAGGGAACTCCGTAGCTAGACCAGCAAACTTCCCACCCATCTTGGATGTCTTCTGCAAGCCAGAAAAGGGCTCCTTGTTACTAAAGATGGTTGAATTTAGAGCCACATTGATACCGACCAGGGTTCTTGGTCTTCCCAATCAATAGAAATTGATTAGAGGCCAGATAAGGAATTCAGGCAAGGCTTTATTGAGGCCCCTGCTGCAGCAGCGGGGAGCCAAAACAAATAACAGGTTTCTTTGCTTGCTCCTCGACGGGATGCGAGCTGGTTCCTTATATGGGGTGAGGGTAGGAGCGTGTCCAGGGGTCAGGCCCAAGGGGTGGCTTAGGTGTTTTGCCCACCCCTTTGCTGGTGCTGTGTGCAGGGGGCATGCGCAGTACCCTGCTTTTGCTCCTGACACCCAGTTTTTGCTCCCGGCTCTTCAGAAGTGGCAGTTGGATTGGATTTTTTTGTTTTTTGGGGTTTGGTTTTTTTTTGGTATTTTTGTACCTTGTCCAAAATTTGCCCCAACTGTGAATGCATGCAGTTACTTTTAGTCCTTTATACTTTCTTTGTATTTTTTTGCTCGAGGAGACATTTTTCCAGGTGCAAGCACTGCAGCACTGCAGCAAAGGGTCCCAGATCCCAGCCTCTCTCAACATTTCCTCTCTTGCCAACCCACAGCAACACCATCAGGGCTAGAGTAGAACAGGGCTCGGGTTCAGTGAAGACCTGTGTGTGGCTACTGGTCCCAAGGGCCCTCGGCCATAATATCCCCCCAGGGAATAATGACCACATGCAGAAAGTTAGCTGCTCTGTCAGGCTGTAAGGAAGGGACTCTTGCCCAAGTGACCTCAGGAAATGAGGGTTTAGAGTCTGATAGCTGGGGACGTGAGGCACGGCCAAATGCCAGGCACTATTTTCTGAGTTCAGATCTTGGGACCTCATCAGCTGTGTAATCTTGGGGAAATTTTCTTAACAATCCTGCAGGTAGGTACCATTGTTACCTCTGGTTTGTAAGGAAACAATCCTCACATTATCGCAAAGGCGTAGTGAGAAAAGAGAGGAAAATGCTTAGCACAGTACCAGGCACATAGTAAGTGTTCAGTAAATGCTGGCCAGTGATTTCATGCTTTCTTCTGCTGTTAGTGACACTGATGTGCTGGAACGTGTTGACAGGAATTCTGAAAAAGAGCTAGTGGAAACGCTGCATACATCCTTCTCTGGGAGTTTTACAAGCACTTTTCTGTGGGACCTCTCAGAGTCATTAACATCTGAAAGGCATGTTTAAATTTACTTACCTATTTTTTGCTACAAAGAATACCTGTAAACAGCAGGATAGTGGAATATTATGAAGATCAAACTGAGAAATGCTGAACTAGCACATTCTCAGCTCCTCCTCCTCTCCCCCCATATAAAATACTACCTCCCACATTCCCCCAGGCACAAGGGACCTCACACAGCAGGTGGCAGGAGGGGTGAGCCCAGCTCACAATTTGGACACTGACCTCCTCTGTGGCTCACTTCTCCCTCCACCTAGGTGGGATCATTCCAGGCTGGAGGCCATTGTTCATTTATCTTCTATTTTGATTTTCGACTTAGTCAATTTAGGGCTTCAGTTTTGTTTTTGTTTTTGTGTTTTAATATCTAACCACATTTCTCCTCTCTCGTTTTTTAATAAAAAACAAAAACTTGGAAATTGGACTGAGACAGTTGGGCTGTTCATTCCATCAATTTCATCCTTGCAACCTTTTTAAGAAATAAACTGGGTCAGTCTGTTCACTCTCCTAATATCTGCAGCCCCAACTGAGAGCTTTCCTTATTATTACAAAATCTAAATTAGGACACAAGAGGGAGGGGATATGGGGATATATATATATACATATAGATGATTCACTTTGTTATACAGCAGAAACTAACACAACAATGTAAAGCAATTATACTCCAATAAAGATGTTAAAAAAAAATCTAAATTAGGAAAGTGCTTCTCCCCAAGAAGGAATTTTTTAATATATGGGAGCAAGACAGAGTCACCCCAATACAAGGCCCTAACTGGCAGAGGTAAGCTCCAGGCCCCCTCTGGACTATCTCTTGTACTGTTTTTTGGGCAAAAAGAAGCCTTAGAGCTGCCAGCTGGACTCAGCAACTTCCAATCCGTTGTCCCATTTCTGTCCTTCTAAACCTCCATGCCAGGTGCAGAGCCCTGCTCCACCTCACCGGGGATTGCAGGGTTTTCCAATGGTTTCAAAAACAGACCCCTAGAAACTTTTCCTAAAGGTGAAAAGCAGCAAAGCAGCATTTTCAGCCCCCTATGCCTTGGTCTTCTGAGCTTTCACACTTAGCAGAAAACTCAGACTTAGGCCTGCCCACATGTGACTTTCCTAAGAATAAGCTGGTGACAGGACTTGGAACAGAGAATGGTGTGGTAAAGAGGAGTCCCAATTGCATAAATCGTAGCAATATTTTTGGGGGATCTGTCTCCTAAGGCAAAGGAAACAAAAGCAAAAATGAACAAATGGGACCCAAATAAACTTAAAAGCTTTTGCACAGCAAAGGGAACCATTAACAAGACAAAAAGACAACCTACTGAGTGGTAGAAAATATCTGCAAATGATGTGAGTGATAAGGGATTAATATCTAAAATACATAAACAGCTCAAAAACAAACAACCCAATTAAAAAATAGGCAGAATTACAAGCAGCTCATGCAGCTCAATAACAAAAAAACAAACAACCCAATCCAAAAATGGGCAGAAGACCTAAATAGACATTTCTCCAAAGAAGATATACAGATGGCCAACAAACACATGAAAGAATGCTCAACATCACTAATCATTAGAGAAATGCAAATCAAAACTACAATGAGATATCATCTCACACCGGTCAGAATGGCCATCATCAAAAAATCTACAAACAATAAATGATGGAGAGGGTGTGGAGAAAAGGGAACCCTCTTGCACTGTTGGTGGGAATGTAAATTGATACAGCCACTATGGAGAACAGTATGGAGGTTCCTTAAAAAACTAAAAATAGAACTACCATACGACCCAGCAATCCCACTACTGGGCATATACCCTGAGAAAACCATAATTCAAAAAGAGTCATGTACCAAAATGTTCATTGCAGCTCTATTTACAATAGCCAGGACATGGAAGCAACCTAAATGTCCATCATCGGATGAATGGATAAAGAAGATGTGGCACATATATACAATGGAATATTACTCAGCCATAAAAGGAAATGAAATGGAGTTATTTGTAGTGAGGTGGATGGAGTTAGAGTCTGTCATACAGAGTGAAGTAAGTCAGAAAGAGAAAAACAAATACAGTATGCTGACACATATATATGGAATCTAAGGGAAAAAAAAAAAAAAAGGTCATGAAGAACCTAGTGGCAAGACGGGAATAAAGACACAGACCTACTAGAGAATGGACTTGAGGATATGGGGAGGGGGTGGGGTGAGATGTGACAGGGTAAGAGAGTGTCATGGACATATATACACTACCAAACGTAAAATAGATAGCTAGTGGGAAGCAACCGCATAGCACAGGGAGATCAGCTCTGTGCTTTGTGACCCCCTAGAGGGGTGGGATAGGGAGGGTGGGAGGGAGGGAGACGCAAGAGGGAAGAGATATGGGAACATATGTATATGTATAACTGATTCACTTTGTTATAAAGCAGAAACTACCACACCATTGTAAAGCAATTATACTCCAATAAAGATGTTAAAAAAAAAATAGGCAGAAGACCTGAATAGACATTTTACCAAAGAAGACATACAGATGGCCAATGGGCACATGAAAAGATGCTCAACATCGCTAATCATCAGAGAAATGCAAATCAAAATCACAATGAGATGTCACCTCACACCTATCAGACTGGCCATCATCAAAAAGACCACAAATAACAGATGTTGGCAAGGATGTGGAGAAAAGGGAACCCTCTTACACTGTTGGCGGGAATGTAAGTTGGTGCAGCCACTGTGGAAAATAGTATGGCGCTGCCTCAAAAAAACTAAAAATAGAACTACCATATGATCCAGCAATCTCACTCTAGGGTATATATCTGAGGAAAACGAAAACATTAATTCAAAAAGATATATGTACCCCAATGTCCATAGCAGCACTATTTACAATACCCAAGGTATTGGGACAACGTAAGTGTCCATCAACAAATGAATGGATAAAGAAGATGTGGTATATATATATATGCAATGGAATACTACTCAGCCATAAAAAAGAATGAAACCTTGCCATTTGCAACAACATGGATGGACTTGGAGGATATTATACTAAGTGAAATAAGTCAGACAGAGAAAGACAAATACTGTGTGATATCACTTATATGTGGAATCTAAAAAAGAAAATAAATTAGTGAATATAACAAAAACAAACAGACTCACAGATATGGAGAACAAATTAGTGGTTACCACTGGGGAGAGGGAAGGGGGAGGGGCAATTTAGGGGTAAGTAATTAGGAGGTTCAAACTACTATGTTTAAATAAAGCTATAAGAATATATTGTACAACACAGAGAATATAGCCAATACTTTATAATAATTATAAATGGAGCATAACCTTTAAGAATTGTGAATCACTATGTTGTACACCTGAAACTTAAATAATGTTGTAAATCAACTATACCATCATTTTTTAAAAAAGGAAAAAAATAGAAAAAAAAAAAAAAAAGAGGAGTCCCAGTTGGCTTGTCCACTTGGCCCCTAGGTGGGGTATGGGGTCATTGCTCTAGCTCCTTCTCATACCCCAAGTTGCCTTCATACAGTCAGGTCTGGCACAATAAAGCCAATAAAAGGGTTAAAAGTTCAGTCTCTGGAGTCAGCCCGCTCTGGGCTTGACTTTCACTTGTGTGACCCATGGCAGGCAGCCTAACATCCCCGAGATTCACTGGCCCAGACTCACAGATGAAGAAACTAACAATTGTCCCACTAGCCAACATGGTAGTTCTTCCCTCAGCTCCTAGAACATAATTAATGCCAGCCAACATTTATTGAGGACTGAATACCATCATCATTAGTAACTAACTTACGGGCACTTAACTGCCCAAAAGAAAAGAGGGAGAAAGAAAAGGTTTAGAATCAATCAAGAGGTTAACTGTAACATAGAAAAGGAGAGAGCCCTGGCACAGATGTTGCCTCATTTTATTCTAGTGAATGTGTAAAAGAGGCAGGACAGGAGCCATTATTCCCATTTCACAGGTGGGAGAAACTGGGAAATGTGAAAAGATTTGCCCAAGGCCACATGGTCAGGAAGCAGAAAATCCAGGTCTGAGGTCCAGATCTTCTGCCCCCAAATCCTCCATTCCTCCCACCAGGCTAAATTGTTTCCCACTACAAACCATGAGTTCTATTCTTCATAACCTTCCCAGAGGGCCAACTTTGTAACCCAGCAGCTCGGAAGGTGAGTTTGCTAATTAAGAGTCACCTCGGGAAAAGCCAAAGGAACCTGCACAGGTGCCCCTCATCCTGGCCCCCAAACGCCCTTGTTCTTCAGTGTGGGCAATGAGGCAAGATTTGCCCCAAATCCTCCTGACACCTTTTCTATCTGCCCTACTACGTTTAAAACCACCATCCCTGCCCAGGGGATGGGAGCTCTGCAGCAAGCTCATGGGCCCATTTTGTAAGAAAACTGGTGACTTTGAGAATAGGTTAAATGGTAATGAAAACAGTCAAGCCTCAAAATAAAAAATCACCAACGTAGTAACTTAAGATATAACAGGACCTGCGTGACTTTTGAAATTAAAAGTGAAACATTTCTTAGAAAGTGATTATTGACTTGATATCTTAGACTCTCCAGCTCAAATGCTATAGATTATGCCCTCACTATGATATAGTCTCCAGCTTGGGGCCTTTTTGACTCACCCCGAGACCACAGTGAAGCTTCCTAATTAAAGCCCTACCTCTCCCCTCCAAGTCATTGTGTCCATAAGTCTCAGAGTACTTTCAACGTCAGTGTCCTGTGTTCATCATCTTTTGCCTGGGGTTCAAAGCCCTCAATAGCCCACCCCAAGTTAACTGTTGGCTTTCTGTCTTGCTGCTTCCCTGCACAGCCTAGCACTGCAGCCAGAAAACTCTCCCAGGAAGGGCCCTTGCTTAAATGGCAGAAGGAAGGGTTTCCAAAGCTCCTGTAACATTCTTCTCCTCCCCCCAAAATATCTGTGATCAAGTAAGTTTGGGAAATTTTGCCTACTCTATCCCCTTCCCTTACTTCCACCGTTTGGGAGTTCACAGTGCACACTGGCATACTAATCCTGCAGTAAAGGGTTACACAGAACCCGTTTAAACACCCTCCAAACTTACTTCACCACAAGCTCTTTTTGCAGACAACACCTGCAGAACTGCTATTTCTTGAAACACCCTTTGAGAAATATTTTCTTAGTGGTTAAGAGAAATCCCCTTACCATTTCTGGGTCGAATGCTTAAAGTGCCCAATACTCACACCATGCAGGATTCCTGTGAGGATTATAATGCTTAACACACTGCAGGCACATAGGCAGTGCTCAATAAGTTGTACTATTAAAAAAATTTTTTTCAGAGTTGGTTCAAGATGGCGTAGTAGAGGGACGTTCATTCACTCCCTCTTGCGAGAGCACCAGAATCACAACTAACTGCTGAACAATCATCGACAGGAAGGCACTGGAACTCACCAAAAAAGATACCCCACATCCAGAGACAAAGGAGAAGCCTCAATGAGACAGTAGGAGGGGCACAATCACAGTAAAATCAAATCCCATAACCACTGGGTGGGTGACTCACAAACTGGAGAACACTTATACCACAGAAGTCCACCCACTGGAGTGAAGGTTCTGAGCCCCACCTCAGGCTTTCCAACCTGGGGGTCCAGCAATTGGAGGAGGAATCCCCAGACAATCAGATTTTGAAGGCTCAAGGGATTTGATTGCAGGACTTTGACAGGACTGGGGGAAACAGAGACTCCACTCTTGGAGGGCACACACAAAGTCGTAAGCACATCAGAACCCAGGGGGAAGGAGCAGTGACCCCAGAGGAGACTGAACCAGACCTACCTGCTAGTGTTGGAGGGTCTTCTGCAGAGGCGGGGGGCAGCTGTGGTTCACTGCGGGGACAAGGACACTGGCAGCAGAAGTTCTAGGAAGTATTCCTTGGCTTGAGCCCTCCTGGAGTCTGCCATTAGCCCCACCAAGGAGACTCTGGGCTCTGTGCTGGGTCACCTCAGGATAAATAACCAACAGGGAGGGAACTCAGCCCCACCCATCAGCAGACAAGCGGATTAAAGTTTTACTGAGCTCTGCTCACCACCAGTCCCTCCTATCAGGAAGCTTGCACAAGCCTCTTAGATAGCCTCATCCACCAGAGGGCAGACAGCAGAAGCAAGAACTACAGTCCTGCGGCCTGGGGAACAAGAACCACATTCACAGATAGACAAAATCAAAAGGCAGAGGACTATGTACCAGATGAAGGAACAAAATAAAACCCCAGAAAAACAACTAAATGAAGTGGAGATAGGCAACCTTACAGAGAAAGAATTCAGAATAATGAGAGTAAAGATGACCCAGGACCTCGGAAAAAGAATGGAGGCAAATATCGAGAAGATGCAAGAAATGTTTAACAAAGACCTAGAAGAATTAAAGAAAAAACACCTAGAAAAATTAAAGAACAAACAAACAGAGATGAACAATACAATAACGCAAATGAAAAATACACTAGAAGGAATCAATAGCAGAATAACAGGCAGAACAACGGATAAGTGACCTGGAAGACAGAATGGTAGAATTCATGCTGCAGAAGAGAATAAAGAAAAAAGAATGAGAAGAAATGAAGGCAGCCTAAGAGACCTCTGGGACAACATTAAACACACCAACATTCACATTATAGGGGTTGTACAAGGAGAAGAGAGAGAGAAAGGACCCGAGAAAATATTTGAAGAGATTATAGTCGAAAACTTCCCTAACACGGGAAAGGAAATAGCCGCCCAAGTCCAGGAAGCGCAGAGAGTCCCAGGCAGGATAAACCCAAGGAGAAACACGCCGAGACACATAGTAATCAAATTGACAAAAAGTAAAGACAAAGAAAAATTATTAAAAGCAACAAGGGAAAAACGACAAATAATATACAAGGGAACTCCCATAAGGTTAACAGCTGGTTTCTCAGCAGAAACTCTACAAGCCAGAAGGGAGTGGCACGATATATTTAAAGTGATGAAAGGGAAGAACCTACAACCAAGATTACTCTACCCAGCAGGGATCTCATTCACATTTGATGGGGAAATCAAAAGCTTTAAAGACAAACAAAAGCTAACAGAATTCAGCACCACCAAACCAGCTCTACAAGAAATGCTAAAGGAACTCCTCTAAGTGGGAAACACAAGAGAAGAAAAAGACCTACAAAAACAAACCCAAAACAATTTAGAAAATGATAATAGGAACATACATATCGATAATTACCTTAACTGTGAATGGATTAAATGCTGCAACCAAAAAGACACAGGCTTGCTGAATGGATACAAAAACAAGACCCATATATATGCTGTCTACAAGAGACCCACTTCAGACCTAGGGACACATACAGACTGAAAGTGAGGGGATCGAAAAAGATATTCCACGCAAATGGAAATCAAAAGAAAACTGGAGGGGCTTCCCTGGTGGCGCAGTGGTTGAGGGTCTGCCTGCCGGTGCAGGGGACACGGGTTCGAGCCCTGGTCTGGGAAGATCCCACATGCCCCGAAGCAACTAGGCCCGTGAGCCACAACTACTGAGCCTGCGCGTCTGGAGCCTGTGCTCCGCAACAAGAGAGGCCGCGATAATGAGAGGCCCGCGCACTGCGATGAAGAGTGGCCCCCACTTGCCGCAACTGGAGAAGGCCCTCGCACAGAAACGAAGACCCAACACAGCCAAAAATAAAAATAAATTAATTAATTAATTAAAAAATAAAAAAGAAATGGAAACTTTAAAAAAAAGAAAACTGGAGAAGCAATACTCATATCAGATAAAATAGACTTTAAAATAAAGACTATTACAAGAGACAAAGAAGGACACTACTTAATGATCAAGGGGTCAATCCAAGAAGAAGATATAACAATTATAAATATATATGTACCCAACATAGGAGCACCACAATACATAAAGCAACTGCTAACATCTATAAAAGAGGAAATTGACAGTAGCACAATAACAGTGGGGGACTTTAACACCTCACTTACACCAACGGACAGATCAACCAGGCAGAAAATTAATAAGGAAACACAAGCTTTAAATGACACAATAGACCAGATAGATTTAATTGCTATATATAGGACATTGCATCTGAAAACAGCAGATTACACTTTCTTCTCAAGGGCACATGGAACATTCTCCAGGAAAGATCACATCTTGGGTCATAAATCAAGCCTCAGTAAATTTAAGAAAATTGAAATCATATCAGGCATCTTTTCCAACCACAACACTATGAGATTAGAAATCAATTACAGGGAAAAAAGCTGTAAAAAACAGAAGCACATGGAGGCTAAACAATACGTTACTAAATAACCAAGAGATCACTGAAGAAATCAAAGAGGAAATCAAAAAATACCTAGAGACAAATGACAATGAAAACACGACGATCCAAAACCTATGGGATGCAGCAAAAGCAGTTCTAAGACGGAAGTTTATAGCAATACAATCTTACGTCAAGAAACAAGAAATATCTCAAATAAACAATTTAACCTTACACCTAAAGGAGCTAGAGAAAGAAGAACAAACAAAACCCAAAGTTAGTAGAAGGAAAGAAATCATAAAGATCAGAGCAGAAATAAATGAAATAGAAACAAAGAAAACAATAGCAAAGATCAATAAAACTAAAAGCTGGTTCTTTGAGAAGATGAGTCTTCTCATCTTAGCCAGACTCATCAAGAAAAAGAGGGAGAGGACTCAAATCAATAAAATTAGAAATGAAAAAGAAGTTACAACGGACACCGCAGAAATACAAAGCATCATAAGAGACTACTACAAGCAACTCTATGCCAATAAAATGGACAACATGGAAGAAATGGACAAATTCTTAGAAACTTCTAAGACTGAACCAGGAAGAAATAGAAAATATGAACAGACCAATCACAAGTAATGAAATTGAAATTGTGGTTAAAAAACTCCCAGCAAACAAAAGTCCAGAACCAGATGGCTTCACAGGTGAATTCTGTCAAACATTTAGAGAAGAATTAACACCTATCCTTCTCAAACTCTTCCAAAAAATTGCAGAGGAAGGATCACTCCCAAACTCATTCTACGAGGCCACCATCACCCTGATACCAAAACCAGACAAAGATACTACAAAAATAGAAAATTACAGACCAATATCACTGAGGAATATAGATGCAAAAATACTCAACAAAATGCTAGCAAACAGAATCCAGTAACACATTAAAAGGATCATACACCACAATCAAGTGGGATTTATCCCAGGGATGCAAGGATTCTTCAATATACGTAAATCAATCAATGTGAAACACTGTATTAACAAACTGAAGAATGAAAACCATACGATCATCTCAATAGATACAGAAAAAGCTTTCAACAAAATTCAACACACATTTATGATAAAACCCCTCAGAAAGTGGGCATAGAGGGAACATACCTCAACATAATAGAGGCCACATATGACAAACCCACAGCAAACATCATTCTCAATGATGAAAAACTGAAAGCATTTTGTCTAAAATCAAGGATGTCCACTCTCACCACTATTATACAACATAGTTTTGGAAGTCCTAGCCAAGGCAATCAGAGAAGAAGAAGAAATAAAAGGAATAGAAATTGGAAAAGAAGAAGTAAAACTGTCACTATTTGCAGATGACGTGATACTATACATAGATAATCCTAAAGATGCCACCAGAAAAGCACTAATGCTAATCAATGAATGTGGTAAAGTTGCAGGATACAAAATTAATGCACAGAAATCACTTGCATCCCTATACACTAACAACGAAAGATCAGAAAGAGAAATTAAGGAAACAATCCCATTCACCATTGCAACAAAAAGAATAAAATACCTAGGAATAGACGTACCTAAGGTGGTAAAAGACCTGTACTCAGAAAACTATAAGACACTGAGGAAAGAAAACAAAGATGACACAAACAGATGGAGAGATATATCATATTCTTGGATTGGAAGAATCAATATTGTGAAAATGACTATACTACCCAAAGCAATCTACAGATTCAATGCAATCCCTATCAAATTACCAATGGCATTTTTTACAGAGCTAGAATAAAAAATCTTAAAATTTTGTATGGAGACACAAAAGACCCTGAATAGCCAAAGCAATCTTGAGGGAAAAAAACGGAGCTGCAGGAATCAGACTCCCTGACTTCAGATTATACTACAGAGTTACAGTAATCAAGACAATATGGTACTGGTACAAAAACAGAAATATAGATCAATGGAACAGGATAGAAAGCCCAGAGATAAACCCACGCACCTATGGTCAACTAATCTATGACAAAGGAGGCAAGGATATACAATGGAGAAAGGACAGTCTCTTCAATAAGTGGTGCTGGGAAAACTAGACAACTACATGTAAAAGAATGAAATTAGAACACTTCCTAACACCATACACAAAAATAAACTCAAAATGGATTAAAGACCTAAATGTAGGACAGGACACTATGAAACTCTTAGAGGAAAACATAAGAAGAACACTCTTTTTTTTTTTTTAATAAATTTATTTATTTTATTTATTTTTAGTTTGGGTTGTGTTCAGTCTTCGTTGCTGTGTGCGGGCTTTCTCTAGTTGCGGAGACCGGGGGCTACTCTTCATTGTGGTGTGCGGGCTTCTCATTGAGGTGGCTTCTCTTGTTGCAGAGCACGGGCACTAGGTGCGCAGGCTTCAGTAGTTGTTGCACGTGGGTTCAGTAGTTGTGGCTCGCGGGCTCTAGAGCGCAGGCTCAGTAGTTGTGGTGCACGGGCTTCATTGCTCCGCGGCATGTGGGATCTTCCCAGACCCGAACCCGTGTCCCCTGCATTGGCAGGCAGATTCTTAACCACTGTACCACCAGGGAATCCCCTAGGAAGAACACTCTTTGACATAAATCACAGCAAGATCTTTTTTGACCCACCTCCTAGAGTAATGGAAATAAAAACAAAATTAAACAAATGGGACCTAATGAAACTTAAAAGCTTTTACACAGCAAAGAAAACTATAAACAAGATGAAAAGACAACCCTCAGAATGGGAGAAGATATTTGCAAATGAATCAAAGGACAAAGGATTAATCTCCAAAATATATAAACAGCTCATGCAGCTCAATATTAAAAAAACAAACAACCCAATTAAAAAATGGGCAGGAGACCTAAACACAGACATTTCTCCAAAGAAGACATACAGATGGCCAAGAGGCACATGAAAAGCTGCTCAACATCAATAATTATTAGAGAAATGCAAATCAAAACTACAATGAGATATCACCTCACACCAGTTAGAATGGGCATCATCAGAAAATCTACAGACAACAAATGCTAGAGAGGGTATGGAGAAAAGGGAACCCTCTTGCACTGTTGGTGGGAATGTCAATTGATACAGCCACTATGGAGAACAGCGTGGAGATTCCTTAAAAAACTAAAAATAGGGGCTTCCCTGGTGGCACAGTGGTTGAGAGTCTGCCTGCCAATGCAGGGGACACGGGTTCGAGCCCTGGTCTGGCCCTGGTACACAATTGTATGGGTAGTTGGTGGCAGAAGTCAAGAAAAAGGAATTTTCACACGATTCTAGACATTCAGAGTTCTGGGCTTTCTTGCATACATGACCACCAGGCAGTAATGTAACATATGTTTTCTTTTAAATTATCTATGCCAGAACTGATTTAGACCAGTTATTTCAGAATCTTGAGAGGGTGGGGGTGCCTATGCATAAGGTGTTTGGGTTTTTTTTTTAATTAATTCTTTATTTTTATTATTTTTGGCTGTGTTGGGTCTTCGTTGCTGTACCTGGGCTTTCTCTAGTTGCGGCGAGCGGGGGCTACTCTCCGATGCAGTGAGAGGTCTTCTCATTGCGGTGGCTTCTCTTGTTGTGGAGCACAGGCTCTAGGCGCGTGGGCTTCAGTGGTTGTGGCACGGGGGCTCAGTAGTTGTGGCTCACGGGCTCCAGAGCGCAGGCTCATTAGTTGTGGCACACGGGCTTAGATGCATTGTGGCATGTGGGATCTTCCTGGACCAGGGATCGAACCCGTGTCCCCTGCATTGGCAGGCAGATTCTTAACCACTGCGCCACCAGGGAAGTCCCCCATAAGGTTTTGGTTTTTTTTTTTAAGTGCACCAAGTGACTCTAATGTGCAGCTAAGTGCTGAGAATCATCCTCGAGTACTCTAGCCTTGTTATCTTACAGAACCGGCATGGAAAAAGAAACATAAAGGGGTTGAAATGATGACCCTACGTGCTTGGTCTCTAGAAATGGCTGGGCAATACCGGAAGACTCAGACTCACATGCATTCACAACCAACACCATGAGTGCTGAACTTGAAATAATTCCACCCCCATGTCCTGTGGAAATTACCCTTAGACTCTCTAGAAGCAAAAGTGCTGGATAAACATGAGATATTCATACATTTCCATGATCTCTAAAATAGTATCTTCTGAGAGCCTCCTATACTCCTGCCATTTTCTACATCCTTAACATCTTCAAAAACTGGATGCGGAAAAGACCCAATCTCTTTCCTCAAGCACCTAGATGCCCTAACACATGTTACAGAAAAATACCTGTAGACCAACATTTCTGTCTTGGGAAAAATGACTTGGCTTTACTACTGTCAATATTTGCTTTAATATTCTCAGATCTTTCCATGTGACATTATGCAGTTGATTTCATAGTGTAAGCACTTATCTAACATTACTAGTACATATCAGCCTCCCCTCCAGAAAAGCGTTTAGGTGGTAGTGTTCTGCAGCGCACATTTGCTCTCTCCACTCATCCCAGCATAATGCCATCAGCAAATTAGGTATTACATTCCACAGAGCCAGAACCCTCCCTTAACAACTGCTGAATAGTCAATTACAGCCTAGACAAATGCGTTTTTCACTGATTAAAAAGAGAATTATAGCCATTGATTCTGCTTTTCAAATTAAGGGACAACATCTACGTAATACGGAATTACAGAGACTTGGCTTAACAAAATGGTTATTTAAAAGAACAGAAAATTGGGTTTAGAGGAAAACTCTGTGACCAAGACAATGTGACTTTCCAAAACCAAGGAGTATGAAATCTGTTAGCCTTTCTAAACCCATAAAATTGAAAGCCTCCAGGGAACTGTAAACTCTAACCTAATCGATAACTACGTTGGAAAGCCAAAATGTTAATTTTCTCCAGCACTGGAGAGGATTTGTCTCACTAGCAAATTTTAGATATAAACATCAAGTCAAAAATAATTCTCCAATGTCTCTGAGCATTTTACCAATGACAACAGATTTGGAATGCATTTTAGAAGCAATGAAAGGGAATTAAATAGATTTCTAGTGCTATAAAGCTTAATATTACTTTAGAAACTGTTAAACTGTCTGCTCATCTTTCTTACAGCTCATTTGGTACCTTGTAAGCACTGAAGAAAAGCTAAGTGCAGGAGCATTTTATTAATGTACCAAAAGCCACATTAATGTTAATATGCCTAACACCTTCAGAAAGTTTTTGAGCAATCTAAAATAAAACAGTATGTGAATTCCTAAAAGTCTTGATGGAAAATATCAACAGCTATCACCTAGGAGAGTTGCCTCTAGCTCAAGGACCAACTATAAATTAGGGATACTTGATTTTTCAAGAACATTCACAAGTAACTGCAATGCATTGTGCTTCACATGAAAATAGTGTAAAGATTCTAATTAGTTTTTAATTGCTTGCTAAATTGGTCCAATTTTATTCAAAATGGCCTTTAAAGAGCTATACACCAAGATCATTTCAGTGAGAAAGTTGTCAGCCCACCTGGCCTGAAGGCAGTAAAAGCTGAACTCCAAAAGCATGCATGCATGCATGGTAAGCTCACACATGCTTCTTAATAAGACAGGACTGTATTTACCAATCAGCCTTGACCTCACCCACACAAATAAGTCTGAATGCAGAAACCTCCTAATTTTGGATGTGAGCAAACCAAATTAGGGTTGGCTAAGATTCTAGAATGTGAATGTGTTCAACTGAAAAAGTTAATGGCCTGTGACACCACCCCACCCACACTCCCCTTTATTTAAATGTGCCAAAAATGTCTTTATGGTCAAATACCAACCAGTCTAGTAAAGATTTCAACAGAAATAAGCTAGAGAAACTCAGAAATTTGACCTGGTTACCAACTGGTTCTAACATAGAGTCCTCCATTTCCTTTGGAAATGGTTCCAACCTGGAGGATTCAAGAAGAGTTTCACTTCTAGTCAAGACTGAGTAACAAGTTTCAGATTTACCCTCCTGCCTTAAATAACTAGAAAACTAGACAAAACATATGAGACAATGGTTTTCCAGACATCAGATAACAGATAACACAGGACTGTGACACCTGATAAGGGAAACAAAATTATAGCAGCTTACTTCCTGGAGGCAGTTTCCAGGCCTCTGTACAGGGAGGGGGAACAGAGCACAGTTGATTCACTAAGGTAAGGAAACAGAAATTAGAGTTTAGAGGCCAAGGCACCCAGAATTTGCAAGGCAGAGTACTAGAGAAGGGAGATGCACAGAAAGAGAGCTTCAGAAACCTGCAGTTGGTCTCCTTGAGTACTGGTTGAGTACCAACCTGCATATGTGTGAGAAGAAACTACGCAAGGCTGGGGAAAGGGTCACCAGAAAAGAATGAGCAGGAAAAACTTCACTCCTACCAGCCAGAGTGAAAAGACCTCATAATACATGGGGCACCAGATAGATTTCTAGAAAGGGGAAGGGAGGTGTATTCAACTGATTCCAAGTAACTGCATTCCAAGAAAAAAAAAAAAAAGCCAACACTTTAAAGGACTAAAACAAATTACAGCAATAACATAAAATTCATGATGACTAGCATCCAATCAGAAATAAGCAGCCAGCAAAGAAACAGGAAAATATGACCCACAACCAAGAGAAAAATCAATCAATAGAAACAGACACAGAAGCAACAGAGATGATAAAGCTATCAAATAAGGATACTACAATAGGTATTACAAATATGTCCTATATGATCAAGGAAGTAGAAGTAAATACAATCATGTTGATGAGAGAAAGGAAAGCTGTTATAAAGAGTCCCCCCAAAAAACCATCTTGGGATTTAAAAAATGTAATATCTGAAATGAACAATTCATTGGGTGAGATTAACAGCAGTTTAAACTGTGTGGAAGAAAATTTTAGTAAACTTGAAGACATAGCAATAGAAACTATCCAAAGTGAAACACATAAAAAAAAAAAACCTGAAAAATGAATAATGCATCAGTGACCTTAGGGACAAAAAAAACACCCAGAGTAACATGCATGTAATTAGAGTTAAGGAAAGAGAGATGAGAGAGAGTAGAACAGAAAAATCATCTGAAAAAATAAACTCACACAATGAAGAAGTACAATGAACTCCATGCAGAATAAACAAAGAAATCCACACAAATATACAGGATAATGAAATTGCTGATAACCAGAGATAAAATCTTAAAAACAGTCTGCTTGCCAGAAACTATGTAAGCAAAATGACAGTGGAACAACATCTTTAAATACTGAGATACACCGTCAATTTAGAATTCTCTAAGCAGCAAAAAGTCATCTTTCAAAATTGAAGACAAAATAAAGGCATTTTCAGACTAACGAAATATAGAAGAATTCATTGTCAGCAGACCTATACCAAAAGAAATGATAAAGAAAGTTATTCAGGTGGAATATGATACCAAATAGAAATTTGGATCTATACAATGAAGAATGAAGAGTACCAGAAATGGTCCATACGTTAATAAATATAAAAGATCCATTTTAAAATCCTTCTGAAGGCTAATAGTTTAAGGCAAAAATGACGCAAAATATTGAGGGGCTTATAACATACGTAAGAGTAACATGTTTGACAACAATAGCACAAAGGATAGAAGGGAAAATGGACCTTACATATAAAGTGATAAAATATTTGAAGGTAGTTTGTGTCTATTGTAAACTCTAGAGCAGGGGTCAGCAAATTCAGGCCATAGGCCAAATCCATCTTGCTACTTATTTTTGTACAGTTCAGAAGCTAGGAATGTTTTTTACATTTTGGAACAGGGTGGGTAGAAGGAAATATGAGACCATGTATGTCATAGAAAGCATAAAATATTTACTCTCTGATTCTTCACAGAAAAAGTTGCCAAGCCCTGACCTGGAGCAGGAGCCAATCTTGGCACAACTGACATTTTTGCCCAAAATGTCATTCCATGATGTGAGGGTAGTCCTGTGCATTGTAAGATGTTTAGTGGCAACCCTGGTCTCTACCTAATAAATACCATTAGCACCTCACTCACAGTTGTGACAACCAAAAATGTCTCCAGACTTTGGCAAATGTCCTTTTGGGATGGGGGTAGGGGGCCAAACTTGCTTCTGGTTGAGAACTACTGCCCTGAAGCAAAACTATAAAATATATAATATATATAATATATATTCTATATATATATGTATATATAATAAGCCAAGGGTAGAGGTAAAATGGATCCATTTAAAAAAAATTAAAACCCTCAATCCAAAAGAAGGTAGGAAAAGAGAAAACAAGATTTTCAGATAAGACATAAAAAGCACAAACCATAAAAAAAAAAATTGATAAATTGGACTTGATCAAAATTTAAACTTCTGCTGCTTAAATGGTACTGTTAAGAAATTAAAACCCAAGCCACAGGCAGAAAGGAAATATTTGCAAAACATATATTTGATTAAAAACTCGCACCCAGGATTAAAAAAAAAATACACACAAACCTTACAACTCAATACAACAACCTGATTTGGGGGGACTAAAATAGGCTAAAGATTTGAATAGACACTTCACCAAAGATATAGAAATGGCAAATAAGCACATGAAAAGATGCTAAACATCATTAATCATATGGGAAATGCAAATTAAAAACACAGTGAGCTATCACTGCACATCCATTAGAATACTTAAAATTTAAAAGAATGACAATATCAAGTGTCAGCAAGGATACAGAGCAACTAGAATTCTCATACACTGCTGGTAGGAAAGCAAAATGGGATAGCCACTTTGGAAAACAATTTGGAACTTTCTAATAAAGTAAAATGTGCACTTACTATACAGCTCAGCAATCCCACTCACAGGTATTTACCACCAGAGAAATAAAAACAATATGTTCAGACAAAAACCTTTACCCAAATATTCTTAGCAACTTTATTCATAATAATCAAATACTACGAACAACCCATGTGGCCCATCAACGGGTGAATGAATACACAACACTCAATATCCACACAATGGAAAACTACTCAGCAATAAAAACAAACAAACTACTGACACAGGAAACAACATAGATGTATTTTAAGAGCATTATACTAAGCTTAAGAAGATGGACACAAAAGACTATATAATGAGTCATCATTCTTTTTATATGTAATTCTAGAAAAGGCAAAACTATGGTGACTGAAAGCAGATCAGAGGTTGCCAGGGTCCATGGTTGGGGAGGGGGGGGATTGACTGCAAAGAAAAATGAGACCTTTTAAAGATGACAGAAATTTTCAATATTGTGTTTATGGTAGTAGTTACACAACTATATATATTTGTCAAGACTCAGAATTGTAGACTTAAAATCGATGATTTTTTATTATATCAAAAAAGCTGATAAATGCTAACAAAAAAAAAAAAAAAAAAACGCAGCTCAATAGCCAAGAACGTTTTGAAAAATAAGAATGGAATGGAAGTGAGGCTACATTTTCCTCAAGTCACTAGGAGGAAAAACAACTTGCTACAATGCAGGATGGCTAGAAAACATTTTTTCTAGTCAAATGTGATTGAGTGCTAGTGAGCTGGATCCTAGTAACAGAATATACATTTAGCTGGAGATGATCAGACAGGAGTTTTTAAGCCAGAGGGTCAACTGTAGGCAAACACGGGAATTCAGCATGATTCCAATTAAGTGGGGAAAAAATGAACTAATCAATAGACAATATCAAGAGAACTTGATAACCATTTAGAGAAAAAGAGTTCTACACCATATCACACATAAAACCAAATTACAGATGGATTAGAAATGTGAATTTAAACAAGCCTACTTGTACTAGAAGATAATATAAAATATTTTTATAATCTTGTAATAGACAAGCCCTATGTACACAAGTCACAAGACCCAGAAGAGCAGATTTGACTATACGTTAATACTTAAAACTCAAGTAAATACTTTTTCCATGTCAGTGTTTTCACTTCAACTGTCAAATCCACATCCGTCCAGGGCTCTCTCTATACTCCCTGGACTAAGTCATCTGAGATGCTCAACTCTCCCCAATAAGCAAAAGTACTCTACATGACTTAAATAAGAATACACTAGGCCTATTCACTAATAGTTTATAATTTGAATAAAAATTAATGTAAGATTAGATTTAAACTAAGATAGAAATGAAATGTGAAAAACCATCATCCTATAATAAGGAACAACAAGTAACTTACCTAGTTACTTGTCATTCTCTTGACACTCCAGCAAGTTACAAGAAAATATACAAAGTCTAAACTCTAAGATAGAAAGGAAATTTAATTGGAAAACCAATTTGATTTTTTTAAGTTGAATAAATGGTTTTTAAGTAAGTATTTGGCTCAAGTTGATGCAGAATTAATTAGCATTACTTTTGCAACAGGATTTCAAGAGTAAAAGAAAAATGTCTTTCAATGGTCAAACAAAAAAATCGAACATAAATCCTTCCACATTTAGTAGCATCTGAAAAATAAAATTATAACTTATTCAAATTTAAGGAACGACTTCACTGAGGAAAAATTTTAATACTCTCTCTGAAACACTAAAAAGATACCAAAATATTGTATGTATTTCAAAGGATCACACATGCTACACAGGCACTATGGCCCCTAATGCAATTGGAAAAATATACCAAGATTCAATTTATTACTTCATCATTATAATTTTAATCAGTAGGAATTTTAATGTCACGTACACTTTTTAAAAATATAAATACTTTTAAAAGCTGTATTTTACAATATGATATCAAGAACACAGAGCTGATACAGGTTGTACAGGTAATCATTTTGACTATGTAAGAAATTTGATCAGAATACTGTTGGTGAAAGAAAAGCACCTTCTTTTTAATCATTCATATTCAGCAACAGTGAAAATGCTCTATATATGCATTGGCTCTGAATAACACGTTTCATTTCTGTTTCAAACCTGCTATGCTATTACTGTTTTGATGATTACATAGTTCAACATAAAAAGGCATTCCCACTAAGATTCTCAATAATAAGCCTGATAAGGGAGATAACCTCCCAATCATAAAAGCTTTTAAGACAAGTATTATGCACATAAAGCATGGATATCAGACTCACTATAACTGGGATTAAAAAGACAACTATAAGAATACTGCACATTGATGCCTATTGCGTTTTTGTGCGCTCATCTTGCATTCCCTGCCTTCGTTCCTCCTCTTTGAAGTGCTAAAGTGTATTTATACTTGAAAGTTATTAATAGACTTAATATGAGAACTATGTGTTTGAAAGAGCAAGACTTTCTAGATAAGAAATCTCCAAATATTTTCTATTTTATGTTTTTATGACCTTCTTTATAAAGAGAGTGTTTTATGTGCAACACCTGCAGACAGAAATATATCTACGTTTCACTCAAACCCAATTGAATATATCAGATACAAAATATAGACATGAAGCAAAGTAATGATAGCAGCAGTGATTCTTGGGGGCAGCATGTGCAAAATCCAATATTTTGCTATTTACATCACAGTGGTCAGAAGAGAAATGTGCCGAAACTCCCTTTCCCATTCCACTTGAACTGGTTCCCCACAATTGAAACAAACATCTCCTGTGACATTAAGTTGTCATCAGCAAGTGTGATCCCCAGTTCACTCAACCTTTTCTTCTTCAACTGGCCTTTTTGTGTGGAGGCAGCAACTAGTTCATTTACAATTTCACAATTGCCTTCGACTTGCTCAGAAAGGTCAGCTCTCGCATAAAGCTCCATTTTACCAGTTGCACATTCAATCAGCTCTTCTAGATACACTCTTTCAGCTACATCTGCTTCTCCACTTGTCTGAACTTTAAGTGCTTTATTTTCTGAAGAAACAAACAAATTATAACAAATAGAGTTAAATATACAAACTAACCCAACTAAAACATGTATTTCTACAGTCTATCAGAGCTTTCAAGTTTTTTTCTGTTAAGGATTCCAGCTGTCATCTGACTGGACTTCACAAACTCTCTGCCATAAGTATCTCAACAAGCAGGTGTCTTAGTCTTCAAGGTCTCCTGACTCTAATACAAGATTACCAATTTTGAATTTTCTCTTTTTATCCTAGATCTCATTTACTCAACAGACCTCTCCTGGATATTTACTAAGCACTGTATTAGAAGCTAGATGCAAAGATAAATAAAACTGCTATTTTCCCTAAAGGAACTCCCAATCTAGCAGCTTTATAAGTGACTGCCTGTGATGGCAGAATTCTAGATGGCCCCATGATGCAGGGTCATCTGCCACTTGGTGTTATTTTCATAACTGTTAAATGGCAAAAGGACCTTGCAGATGTAATTAAGGTTACTAATCAGTTGATAACTCAGGTATACGTAACCTAATCATATGAACCCTTTAATAGCAATGTTTTCCCTGGCTGGATGAAGACGAGAAAAGCATAAAGAGATTCAAAGCATGAAAAAGATTTGAAGCATGAGAGGTTTGCTTTGAGGGAGGTCTTCTGTTGCTGAAATGGAGGGGGTTATGGGGCAAGGACCCAAGAGTGGTCCCTACGAGCTGAGAGCAATCCTCAGCCAACAGCCAGCAAAAAAAGTAGAGACCTCTGTCTTATGACCTCAAGGAAATTGATTCTGCCAACAACATAAAGGAACTTGGAAGCAGATTCTCGCCCCAGAGCTTTCAAATAAGGGCCCCACCCAGCTGATACCTCTTTCACTCCGTGAGACCCTAAGCAGATAACCCAGCCAAGCTCACCTTAACTTCTGACCTACAGAACTGTGAGGAGAAAAAGAACTACCAGATAGCTGGAATGGATCCTGAAGGATGACAAGGACTACTCATCATCCTTTAAACTTTCCTCACCTATGCCAATGCACAATCCTTCTCCATGACTGAGATTTCATAGTAATCTGGGTCATGGCTTGAAACTCATGAACTTCCCACTGTGTTAGATCAGCTTTGCTGCCAAGAAAGACAGCTGACAAGGAGGTATTTAATTTTACAAATAAAAACTAGAGGTGAACTCCATGATCCCCTCCAGTCAAATGCAGCCTTCAACCTGGCACATTCATTTTTCTGCCTCCATCCTTAACAAATGCCAGCAGGAGCCACCATTGCTATCATATGCCCATCCTTATTCTATAAATTTACAGAAAGCCAAGCATGGTAAGAAGGTTATACTGCAGGACCACAGAAACCACACATCAAGGCTTTGACCAGTTGACTAGTTGACCTTGAAAGTTTCTTTCACTCCAAGATTCCATAATGTTATAGCTTTATCAAGCTTCTCTATCTCCATGCCTAAGCATATGCTAGTTATCTTTTTTAAAGAGGAGAAGAAGATTAAGATCTTTAATCAGAGTTTAATGCTGAAATACAATAAATTAGGTCTGGTTTTTATTTTGAAAATTACTAAATATACCATACCTTCAGTTTCATCTTGGGCATTTTCTTGCAGGTCAGAGAAAATTGTAGGTTTCACCAAGACAACACCATAACCTTCATTATTATGTATGACATTACTCACCATGGATATTTTGGGAATGTCATAATGTTCATCTAAGAAGTCCTGTGACATTGAAAACAAATATTTTAAGGAACTGTCACATTCAACACTGCCTGCTTTAAAAATCTCACTTTTTTCAGGCTATTCTAAAAATAAAATAGAAAGTTATGCTTATTAGTACGTGGTAGCACAATCTGAGCTGAGTGACACAGCATTCCTTTGTCATTTCTGAAGATCTATAGATAACAAAGTATTCTCACAAGAGACTTCCAACCACCAACTATTGATATTATTAAAATTTACATACCGTTTACGCTTTTCAAAACCAGAAAACAACAGGAACAACATGGGAATTTAACAAAACATAATTATTTCTTAGGTAAAACCATTCTAACCTTTGGAAAGAGGGTGTCTCAGCAGGTACTCACCTTAATGAGGATCCCTTCCTTGCAGTGATGGATCCCATTGTCACTCAGGGTGCACTTACTCCCAGGATATATTTCTATACCTGCACCCTACAAGTTACATTTTAAGGTAATGACAATCAGTTTATAATAGGCAAGACTATAAAAGAAGGTTTGTCACTTCTTAGACTTTAATGCAGTGCAAATATAAAGTATTTTATAGAAAGTTTTATTAGGTATTTCTAATCAACATTTCCATTTGCTTCATTTCCAGCAAGTTGTCTATCATTTATTACTTTCAAATACCAAACAAACACACACACACACACACACACACACACACACAAAACAATGGCTAAGAGTTTCAACACTTGATTACTATTTCACTCTCTTTCACCTGGGACAAATCAGTTTTCTGATTCTGCCAAAAAACAGTTAACAATTATGTTGAAAGATACACTTATTAAAAATGACCATTCTCTCAGAAATACTCAGTTAGTTGGAGAACAGTGTTCAACTCTAGTAAAATATTGTTAAGTTGTAGATAGAAATACGGCCCTATATTTTTAAAAGCAGACCAGTTTAAAAATATCCCAACCTAACCTGAAAATCACTTCCAGGAATTAAAATAATTAATGGTCCCCACTACTACACACATGTTAAGTTAGTAACCAATTCAAGTGTCCTGTTTATACCTACAGAGTAACTAGAACAATTCATGCATGGCCCAATGCTCTCACATTGTCCCTTGGTACCACATGGTACCAACAAAAAAAGTAACAATAATAGGAATGATTTCCTGATGCTATGCTAGGCACTTTAGTAAGTAAAAATGGTTCGGCTCAAACCTCTATGATTATTTAAAAATTCATTTTTGGAATAATTTCATACACAATATCCTAGATGAAGAAGAGTTGCTATTAACCATTTATGACACATCTATTGCATGTATGTTGAGTTGTTTTCCTAGGAATGGGAGTGTGCCATGAGAAAACATTTATTATTACTTTCCCCTTTAGGGATTACTAAAAATTATATGTAGTGGGATGGTCACTACACACAAACCTAACTCTCTGTAGAGAGGTCAAAAGAGCTGGGAAATAGGCCTTCAGCTAAGATTTTCAGTTTATAGCTATATACAAAGTAAGATTTAGGGGCAATAACGTTAAAAATACATACACAATGAAACAGTTAAAATTAAATATCAAATTATCAGGAATCATGTGAAACTTAAAGAGAAGAATAACTTAAGCCACAGCCACTTAGTAAATGGGACAATCATGTTCAAAATATGCTATGAAGCTGAACAGATATTCAGTAACTAAAAAGAAACTGAAGAGGCTGCCACTTCTAAGATGATGGTACAAGTAAAAACCATGGACATCATATATAAAACAAACATAAGATGATTGAAAAGGCAGACCAGCTAGACACCTCAACACCTGAGGAATGACACCAACACACTGGTGCATTTCCTGGGTATTCTTTTTGCCTTATATTCCCAGACATGAAGCTAAAGAAGCTGGCAATCCATAAGGGCCGAACAGACCAGAAATGCCTCCCTAAAAGCCTGCTCTCTTTAGCCAAAGGACCAGGCAAGCCTAGAAGGACAGAAAACTTTGAAACAATAACAGCTCTATTCTATCCAAACACGATAGGAAAAAAACTGGCCAACCCTCACCCATGCTGGCAAGTGCCAAGGGGAGCCTAGACTTCCACCCTCTTGAGGCTATGACTAGGCACCCCAACACCCACACTGGGATTTTCAGTTAAGGCCAAGGATTTTCATCCCCACCAGCTAGTAACAAGGCCCTCCCACTTGTGGAGACTACATATGGGACCTGCGCTTGTATCCCCAACTGATAATAACAAGGTGCCACACCCCTTTCCTACTGGAGTGGTGTCAGAGCAGGCCCAGTGGAGGGTCTAAGACTTTCACCACTGCCAGTGGTAACAAGACCACTGAGATGTGCCAGAGCATCAGTGGAGACATGTAAGAAGCTGGAATTCTCACCCCCACCCAGCAGTAAGAAGGAGCTTCCCTACTCAACTTGGATGTCAATGGAAGCCAAATGGGGAACTTGGACTTCTACCTCCACCTGGCAGTAACAAGGGTAAGAGAAACCCAGCTAAAACAGAAGATGCAGATTCTCATAGTATAATATAAACCATCCAGGTTTCAGTGGAAAAATCACTTCTCATACCAAGTGCCAAGAAGATGTCAAACTTAATAAGATAATCAGTAAAAACCAAAACCAAGATGTCAGAGATGATGGAATTAGCTAACAAGGATTTTAAAGCAGCCAATTGCTTTAATGAGCAATTATGAATATACTTAAATGAAAAATATCAATAGCAGGCTGAACAACAAAATAGAAAGTCTCATCAAAGAGATAAAAGAACCAAATGGAAATTTCAGAACTGAGAAATACCGTAACTGAAATAAAAAGCTCAGCAGAAATAACAGAAACAGCAGAAAGGTCAGAACAGAGGAAAGAATCAGTGAAACGGAAGACAGAACAATAAAAATTATCTAGTCTGAACAACAGAGAGAAAACAGTCTGAAAAAGAAAAGTGAACAGAACCTCAGGGACCTATGGGACAATAACAAAAGATCCAAAATTTGTGTCATCAGATTCCTAGAAGAAGAGAGGAAGGGTGAAGCTAAAAAAAAATTCAAAGAAGAAATAGCTAAAAATTCCCAAATTTGGCAAGAGACATTAAGCCTACAGATTCAAGAAGCTGAGAAAACCCCAAATGGGATAAGCTCAAAGAAATCCATTTCAAGATACATCATAATTAAACATAACACTGTCTAATGTGGTCTAATGTGTCTAGAAGTTTGAAAAGGAAATATTGAAGATAATTATATTACAGACAGGGGATGGTAAAGAGACGTTAAGGGAGGTAAAGTTTCTAAACTTCACTCAAACTGGTGAAATAACATCAGTAAACTGTGGTAAGTTATGTACATATAATGCAATACCTAGAGCAACCACTTAAAAAACCATACAAAGAGATATACTCAAAAACAAATGGAATTCTAAAAAATGTTCAGGTAACCCACAGGATGGTAAAAATATTAAAATGAAAAACAGAATAGAAAACAAAAAATAAAATGGCAGAATAAAGACTTAACATCAATAATTACACTAAATGTAAGTGGTCTAAATACACCAATTAAATGACAAAGACTGGCAAAGTGGATTAAAAAATAAGATCCAACTATATGTTGTCTACAATTCACTTCAAACAGAACAATAAAGACAGGATGAAAATAAAAGTATGGAAAAAGATATACCATGCAGGGACTTTCCTGCTGGTCCAGTGGGTAAGACTTCACCTTCCAATGCAGGGGGTGCGGGTTCGATCCCTGGTCGGGGAGCTAAGATCCCACATGCCTCACGGCCAAAAAACCAAAACATAAAATAGAAGCAATATTGTAAAAAATTCAATAAAGACTTAAAAAACGATCCACATCAAAAATATCTTGAGAAAAAAAAAAGATATACCATGCAAATTTTAATCAAAGGAAAGCAGGTGTGGCTCTATTAATATCAGATAAAGTAGAATTCAAAGCAAAAAAAATTACCAAAGATAGACAGTAACATTATATAATGATAAATAGGTTGGTTCACCAAAAAAAAAAAAGCAATCCTAACTGGGTATGCACCAAATAACAGAACTACAAAATATGTGTAGCAAAAACTAATAGGACTGAAAGGAGAAAGACAAATCCTCAATTATAGTAAGAGACTTTAACAATCCATCTCTCAAAAATTGAAACAACTAGACAGAAAATCAGAAAGAATACAGAAGAACTCAAAAACATTATCAACCAACCCGATCTAGTTGACATTTATACTCAATAACAGCAAAATACACATTTCCTTTCAAAGGCCTATGGAACATATACCAAGACAGACCATATCCTGGGCCATCAAAACAAACCTCAACAAAATTTTAAAAATTGAAGTCATGCAGTGTGTTTTCTGACCACAATGGAATCAAACTAGAAATCAACAACAAAAGATAACAGTAAAACTCCAAATACTTGGAAACAAAATAGCACACTTCTAAATACTGCATGGGTCAAAAATGAAAATACAACCTATCAAAATTTGCTAAATCAGTGCCAAGAGGGAAATTTATAGCATTAAAAGCATACATCCGAAAAGAGAAAAGTCTCAAATCAACAATCTAAGCTCTCACCCAAAGAACCTAGAAAAAGAGCAAAATAAACCCAGTGTAAACAGAAGGAAGGAAATAATAAAGACAAGAGCAAAAATAAATAAAATTGAAAACAGAATAGTGAAAATCAATGAAACAGAGTTGGCACTTTGAAAAAAATTCAATGAAATTGACAAACCTCCAGCAAGATTCACAAAGAAAAAAGGAAAAAAAGAGAGAGAGACTACACAAACTATTAATATCAAGAATGAAACAGAGGATATTACCACAGGCCCTGCAAACATCTAAAGAATCAGGGAACACCACAAACAACTCTATACATTTGACAACTTAGAAGAAGAAATGGTCCACCTGAATCCCCAGGCTGGTGTGAGGCCTAAAAGGATGGGGGGCAGGGTGTGCAAGCAACACCCCTGCATGCAACATGGTGCATGTAGCAGGTGTGCCAGCAGCCTGCTGCCATCGCTGTCAAATAGGAAAGCCCTTCACCACCGACTGGGTCCTGGTCACAGGGGCTCTATACCCTATGAGTGCATCCATTAACTCACCCAGCATGAAATAAGTCATTGAATAGCCCTATAATTATTAAGGAAATTTAATCCATAATTTTTAAACTCCCAAAAAAGAAATCTCCATGCCCAGATGATTTCACTGGAGAAATCTACCAAACGCTTAAAGAAGAATTAACACCAATTCTGTACAATCACTTCCAGAAAACAGAAGAGGGAATACTTCCAAATTCATTTCATGAAGCTAGCATTACTCTGATAACAAAACCAGACAAAGACAATACAAATAAGGAAAACTTCAGACCAATATCTCTCATGGATATAGACATATAAATTCTGAAGAAAATATTAGCAAATACAATTCAGCAATATATAAAGAATTATATACTATGACCAAGTGAGGCTTACTCCAGGGATGCAAGGATGGTTCAAAATTTGAAAATCAATCACTTGTAATCCACCAAAAATTGATGCAGGAAAAAAGCATTTGACAAAAGCCAAAACAAATTTATTATAAAAATTCTCAGAAAACAGAAATAAAGGAGAACTTCCTTAATTTGAAAAAGAATATTTACAAAAAACCTACAGTTAACCTTATACTGGTGGCAAATATGGTGAAGTAGGAAGACCCTGAGAACCTCCCCCAACAGGCACACCAAAATTAAACTATTTACCAGAGTGACTATCAATGAGAACAACCTGATGACTAGCAGAAAATATTTCCCACAATTATAGTTATAAGGAAGGAACTGCAGCAGAGACCCAGTACAGTCAAGACCTACACCCCCAGGGTAGGCAACCCAAAAACAGGAATTAGGCAAAATGAGGTGACAGAGGAACATGTTCCAATAGAAGGAACAAGATAAAAACCCCACAAGAACTAAGTGAAGTGGAGATAGACAATCCACCTGATAAAGAGTTCAAGGTAATGCTCAAAAGATGATCAAAGAACTCTGGAGAAACCTGGATGAACATAAAGAGAAGTGTAACAAAGACTTAGAAAATATAAAGAAGAACCAAACAGAGACGAAATACAATAACTGAAATGAAAAATACACTAGAAGAAATCAATAGTAGATTAAATGATACAGAGGAACAAATCAGCTAGATGGAAGACAGAGAGGTAGAAATCACTGAAGCTGAACACAGAAAAAGAATAAAAAGAAATAAGGACAGTTTAAGTGGCCTGTGGGACAACATTCACATTATAAGAATCCCAGAAGGAGAACACAGAGAGAAAGGGGTAGAGAACATACTTGAAGACATAAAAGCTGAAAACTTCCCTAACCTGGGAAACAGAAATCCAGGTCCAGGAAGCAGAGAGAGTCCCAAATAGGATCAAACCAAAGAGGGACCATATCAAGACACATTGTAATTAAAATGGCAAAAGTTAAAGATAAAGGGAATATTAAAAACAGCAAGGGAAAAGCATCAAGTTATGTACAAGGGAACTCCCATAAGGCTATCAGCTGACTTTTCAGCAGAAACTCTGAAAGCCAAAGGGTACAATACATTAAAGGGATAAAAGGGAAAAACCTAAACTCAAGAATACTCCACCCATGCAAAATAATCTGAAAAAATATACAGATATAAAACTGAATCATTTTGCTGTACAGCTGAAACTAAAAAGATATCATATATCAACTATACATCAATAATCAAAAAAGAAGAAATCCTGATATCAGACACCAGCTAATGAAAGGCCAGCATACTTCATGGTCCACCCAAAAGAAGAGAAACCCAACAGGGATGGCCAGGGACAGATCAAGACACTCCTGGACTGGAACGTGGTGGGAAGGAAGACACCCTGTAGGGACAGTGAGGTTAGAGAGGGTCAAGGAGAAAGCTGGAGCCCAAAGGATGTTTCCCACCATCTTGGCTACATCATTCCCTTCTTACTGAGATACAACTCACATACCATGCAATTCACCCACTTAAGTTTAATGTACCATTCAATGGTTTTTGGTATATTCACAGAGTTGTGCAACCATTACCACACTCAATGTTAAAACATTTTCATCACCTTAGAAAGAGACCCTGTATCCTTCAGTTATTACCCCAATCCCCTCTTCCCCACCTTCCTCCCAGCCCTAGGCAATCACTACTCTACTTTCTATCCATATAGATGTGGCTGTCCTGGACATTTCACATAAAATGACTTATACAATATGTTGGAAAAAAAAAAAAAAAAAGAATACTTTATCCGGCAAGGCTTTCATTCAGATTTGATGGAGAGATCAAAAGTTTTATAGACAGCAAAAGCTAAAAGCATTCAGCACCACCAAGCCAGCTTTGCAAGAAATGTCGAAGGGAATTCTCTAAGCAAAAAAGAAAAGGCCACAACTAGAAACATGAAAATTATGAAAGGAAAAAGCTCACTGATAAAGGCAATTAATTATACAGTAAAGGTAGTAAATCAACCATGTACAAAGCTAGGAGAAGATTAAAAGAAAAAAGTAGTAAAATCATCTATATCTGCAATAAGTAGTTAAGGGATATACAAAACAAAAAGATGTAAAATATGATGTCAAAAAAACAGTAACTGTAGGGGGAGGGGAGTAAAACTGCAAGGTTGTTAAAATGTGTTTGAAATTCGGAGATCAGCAACTTAAAATAATCACATATACATAAAGATTGCTATACGTAAATCTCATGGTAACCACAAATCAAAAATCTATAATAGATACACACACAAAAAAGAGAAAGGAATCCAAACATAACGCTAAAGACAGTCATCAAATCACAAGGGAAGAGAACAAAAGAAAAGAAAGGAACAATAAAGAACTGCAAAAACAACCCCCAAACAACTAACAAAATGACAATAAGTACATATCTATCAATAACTACTTTAAATGTAAATGGACTAAACATTCCAATTAAAAGACATAGAGTGGTTGAATGGATACAAAAACAAGACCCGTATATATACTGCCTATAAGAAACTCAGTTCAGATCTAAAGACACACAGACTGAAAGTGAGGGAATGAAAAAAGGTACTCCATGCAAATGTAAATGAAAAGAAAGCTGGGATAGCAATACTTATATCAGACAAAATAGACTTTAAAACAAAAACTGTAACAAGAGACAACAAAGGACATTATATAAAGATAAAGGGATAGATCCAACAAGGAGATATTTCAATTGAAAATATGTATGCACTGACACATTTGGAGAATATAAAGTAAGAAATTGACAGAAACACAATAATAGTAGGGTACTTAACACTCCATCAATGGATACATCATCCAGACAGAAAATCAATAAGGAAACACTGGTCAGATGGACGTAATAGATACATAGAGAACATTCCATCCAAAAGCAGCAGAAAACACATTCTTTTCAACTGCACATGGACAATTCTACAGGCCACAAAACAAATCTCAAAAATTTAGAAGACTGAAATCCTATCAAGCATCTTTTCTGATCACAATGGTATGAGACTAGAAATCAACTACAAGAAAAAAAATGCAAAACACACAAACATGTAGAGGCTAAACAATATGCTACTAAACAAACAATGAATCACTGAAGAAATCAAAGAAATAAAAAAATACCTGGAGACAGATGAAAATAGAAACACAATGATCCAAAATCTATGGGATGCAGCAAAAACAATTCCAAGAGGGAAGTTTATAGTGATACAAACCTACCTCAGAAAACAAGAAAAAATCTCAAATAAACAATAACGTTAAACCTAAAGGAACTAGAAAAAGAACAAACAAAATTCAAAGGTAGGACAAGGAAATAAATAATAAAGATCAGAGCACAAATAAATGAAATAGAGACTAAAAAGCAATAGAAAAGATCAATGAAATTAAGAGCTAGTTCGTTGAAAAGATAAACAAAATTGACGAACCTTTAGCCAGACTCACAAAGAAAAAAGAAAGCCCAAATAAAATCAGAAATGAAAGAGGACAAGTTACAACTGACACCACAGAAATACAAAGGACCACATAAGACTACAAGGAACAATTATATGGCAATAAGATAGACCTACCTATCTTATAGACCTACCTATCCTCTAACCTAGAAGAAACGGATAAATCCCTAGAAATGTACAATCTCCCAAGACCAAAACAGGAATAAATAGAAAATATGAATAGATCAATTACCAGTAATGAAATTGAATCAGTAATAAAAGAGCTCCCAACAAACGAAAGTCCAGGACCAGACAGCTTCACAGGTGAATTCTCCCAAACATTTAAAGAACAGTTAACACCTATCCTTCCTAAACTATCCCAAAAAATTGAAGAGGCACACTCAGAAACTCATTCTATGAGACCAGCATCACCTTGATATCAGAATCAGAAAAAGATACCACGAAAAAACAAACAAAAAAAATTACAGGCCAATATTCTTGACAGTCATAGATGCAAAAATCCTCAACAAAATATTAGCAAACAGAATCCAATGATACATTAAAAGGATCATACACCATGATTAAGTGGGATTAATCTCAGGGATACAAGGATGGTTCAATATCCACAAATTAATCAATGTGATACAACACATTAACAAATGAAAGAATAAAAAATCATTTGATCATCTCAGTTGATGTAGAGAAAATTTTGGACAAAATTCAATATCCATTTATGACAAAAACTCTCAACAAAGTGTCCATTGGTGGAATATATCTTAATATAATGAATGACATAAATGGCAAGCCCACAGCTAACACCATACTCAGTGGTGAAAAGCTGAAAGCGTTTTCTCTAAGATCAGGAAAACATGACAAGGATGCCCACTCTTGCCATTTTTATTCATTGTAGTATTGAAAGTCTTAGCCCCAGCAATCAGAAAAGAAATAAAAGAAATCCAAATTGGAAAAGAAGTAAAACCATCACTGTTTTCAGATGACATGATACTATCCATAGAAAATCCTAAAGATGCCACCAAAAAACTATTAGAACTCATCAATGAATTTGGTAAAATTGCAGGATACAAAATTAACATACAGAAATCTGTTACATTTCCATACAATAATAACTATCAGAAAGAGAAATTAAGAAAACTATCCCATTTACAATCACATCAAAAAGAATACCTAGGAATAAATCTAACTAAGGAGGTAAAAGACCTATATTTATGGGACTTCCCTGGCGGTCCAGTGGTCAAGACTCCGTGCTTCCACTGCAGGGGGCATGGATTCAATCCCTGGTCAGGGAACTAAGATCCTGCATGATGCATGGTGCAGCCAAAAAAAAAAAGAAAAGACCTATACTTAGAAAACTTAAAAAACTGATAAAAGAAATTGAAGATGACACAAACAGATGGAAAGATATACTGTGCTCATGGATTGGAAGAATACTGTTAAAATGATCATGCTACTCAAGGCACTCTACAGATTCAAAGCAATTCCTATCAAAATACCAATGGCATTTTCCACAGAACTAGAATAATTCTAAAATTTGTATGGAAAAACAAAGGACCCCAAATAGCCAAAACAATCTTGAGAAAGAACAACAAAACAAGAGGTATCATGCTCCCTGACCTCAAACTATACTACAAAGCTACAGTAATCATAACAGTATGGTACTGGCACAACAGACACATAGATCAATGGTACAAATAGAGAGACCATAAATGAACCCCACCATCTTGACAATTAATCTACAATAAAAAGAGGCAAGAATATACAATGGAGAAAAGACAGCCTCTTTAACAGATGGTGTTGGGTAAACTGGACAGCTACACACAAAAGAATCAAACTAGACTACTTCTGGAAGAAAACAATGCCAGTGCCCTCTTTTACATTGGTCTGAGCAATATTTTTTAGATATGTCTCCTTAGGCAAGGGAAACAGAAGCAAAAATAAAGAAATGGGACTACATCAAACTAAAAAGCTTTTGCATAGCAAAGGAAATTATCAAGAAAACAAAAAGGCTGCCTACTGAATGGGAGAAGATATTTGCTAACAATATATCAGATAAGGGGTTAATATCCAAAATATACAAAGAACTCATACAGCTCAACATAAAAACAAAACAAAACAACCAAATTAAAAAATGGATCCTAATAGACATTTTACCAAAGAAGACATAGAGATGGTCAACATGCACGTGAAAAGGTGCCCTGATAACTAATCATCAGGGAAATGCAAATCAAAATCACAATGAGATATCACCTCACACCTGTTAGAATGGCTATTATCAAAAAGACAATAAGCAGTAAGTGTTGCAAGGATGTGGAGAAAAGGAAATCGTAGTACACTGTCGGTAGGAATGTAAATTGGTGCAGCCTCTATGGAAAACAGTAAGGAGAGTCCTCTATAAATTAAAAACAGACCTACCATACAATCCAGCAATTCCACACCTGGGTATTTATATGAGAATACGAAAACACTGATTCAAAAAAATATACATACCTCAAAAAGATGTATGTTCGTTGCAGCATTATTTACAATAGCCAAGATATGGAAGCAACCTAAGTGCCTAACAACAGATGAATGGATAAAGAAGATGTAGTGTCACACACACACACACACACATATGCACACACACAAATGGAATATTACTCAGCCATAAAAAAAGAACGAAATCTTGCCATTTGCGATGACTAAGATGGACCTAGACAGTATTATGCAAAGTGAAATAACTTAGACAGAGAAAGACAAATAGTGTGTGATTTCACTTATATGTGGAATCTAAAAAACAAAACAAACAAACAAACAAAACAGAAACAAAGTCATATATATGCAGAGAACAAACAGGTGGTTGCCAAAGGGAAGAGCGGATGGGGAATTAAAAAAAAGGTAATGATGTGAGGTAATGAATGCTTGACTGTGACGATCATTTCATAAGGTATATTTATATGAAACCATCACATTGGACACCTTAAATATATAAAATTTCTGTCAATTACACCTCAATAAAGCTGAAAAAGGATTTTTTTTAATTCTTAAAAAAGCACTAAGGGGCTTCCCTGGTGGCGCAGTGGTTGGGAATCTGCCTGCTAATGCAGGGGACACGGGTTCGCGCCCTGGTCTGGGAAGATCCCACATGCCACGGAGCAAGTGGGCCCGTGAGCCACAACTACTGAGCCTGCGCGTCTGGAGCCTGTGCTCCGCAACAAAAGAGGCCACAATAGTGAGAGGTCCGCGCACCGCGACGAAGAGTGGCCCCCGCTTGCCACAACTACAGGAAGCCCTAGCACAGAAACGAAGACCCAACATAGTAATCAATCAATCAATAAATAAATCTTTAAAAAAAAAAAAAAAAAAAAGCACTAAGCCCGTGCGCCACAACTACTGAGACTGCGCATCTGGAGCCTGTGCTCCGCAACAAGAGAGGCCGCGATAGTGAGAGGCCCGCGCACCGCGATGAGGAGTGGCCCCCGCTCGCCGCAACTAGAGAAAGCCCTCGCACAGAAACGAAGACCCAACACAGCCATAAATAAATAAATAAATAAAAATTTAAAAAAAAAAAAAAAAGCAAAAAACACCTTATACTTAACAGTACAATACTGAATACAGTCCCCCAATATCAAGACCAAGGTAAGGATATCTACTCTCACCACTCTTATTCAACGTAATGCTGGAAGTTCTTGTCAGTGCCATAAGGCAAGAAAAGGAAACCAAAGGCAGACTGGAAAGGAAGAAATAAATTGTCTCTATTTGTAGATGACATGACTGTCTACATAGAAAAATCCCATGAAATCTATGAAAACACTCCTAGAACTAATAAGAAGTTTCAGCAAGGTCACAGGATATAAACAAACATACAAAAATCAATTGTATCTCAATATACTAGCCATAAGCACAATAAATTAAAAATACAATATCACTTACAATGAAATGTTTAGGTACAAATCTATAAAAACACATACAAGACTGGTGTTGTAACTACACAATGCTGATGAAAGAAATCAAAGATCTAAATAAATGGAGAGACATATCACGTTCACAGATTGGAAGACTCAATGTAAAAAAAGATGTCCATTCTCCCCAAATTGATATATAGGTTTATTGAAAGTCCTATTAAAATCTTAGCAAGACTTTTTGTAGATACAAACAAGATATTTCTAGAATTTATATTGAAAGGCAAAGGAACTAGAATAGCTGAAACAATTAAAAAAAAAAAAGACAAGTGAGAGTGGGAGGAATTATTCTACCAGAAAACCCAGAAATTGGCCCACCAAAACATACTCAAATTATTTTTGATAAAAATACAAAACCAATTTATTTAAGGATAGACTTTTCAAGAAATGGCGCAGTCACCACTGGACATCCATAAGCAAATAAATGAACTTTGACCTAAAACTCACCTTATACCAAAATTAACTCAGAAATGGTTCATGACCTTAAATGTAAAATGAAAACTGTAAAATTGAAAAAAAAAAAAAAAGGAGAAAATTTTTGCACCCTAGGGCTAGACAAAGAGTTCTTACACATAAAAGTAAAAATTAATAAATTGGGCTTCATCAAATTTTAAAACTTTGCTCTGTAAAAGCCCATGTGAAAATGATGAAAAAACAAGCTACAAGCTAGCATAAGATATCTGTAAATGACATACCCAACTGGGGATTCATATCTAGAATTTATAAAGAACTCTTAAAACTCTACAGTAAAAAAGAACAAACAATCCAATTAGAAAATGGACAGGGCTTCCCTGGTGGCGCAGTGGTTGAGAATCTGCCTGCCAATGCAGGGGACACGGGTTCGAGCCCTGGTCTGGGAAGATCCCACATGCCACGGAGCGACTGGGCCCGTGAGCCACAACTACTGAGCCTGCGCGTCTGGAGCCTGTGCTCCGCAACAAGAGAGGCCGCGATAGTGAGAGGCCCGCACACCGCGGTGAAGAGTGGCCCCCGCTTGCCGCAACTAGAGAAAGCCCTCGCACAGAAACGAAGACCCAACACAGCCAATAAATAAATAAATTAAATAAATACATTTTAAAAAGAGTGTCCATCTCCATAAAAAAGAAAAAAAAGGACAAAAGTCGTAATACACATTTCACTGAAGATAAGGATGGCAAATAAACGTACGAAAAATGTTCAACATCATTAACCACTAGGGAAATGCAAATTAAAACCACACACCTATCAGCATGGCTAAAATTAAAAAGTAGTGAAAATACCAAGTGCTGCTTAGGATATGGAGAAACTGGATCACTCAAACATTGCTAGTGGGAACGTAAACTGGTGCAACTACTCTGGAAAAGTTTGGCAGTTTCTTAAAGAAAGTAAGCATGCAACTAACCACATGCTCTGCAACTGCACTCCTAGGCATTCACCCCAGAGAAATGAAAACGATGTTTGCACAAAAACCTGTACACCAATGTTTATAGCAGCTTTATTTACAAAAGCCAAAAACTGGAAACAACCCAGATGTCCTTCAACAAGTGAACAGTTAAACTGTGGAACCACCATACACGGAATACTACTCCAGAGAACTGTGCTGAGTGAAAAAAAGCCAATTCCAAAAGGTTGTATATTGTATGATTCTATTTATATAACATTCTTGAAATGATGAAATAACAGAAATGGAGAACAGATTAGCGTTTGCCTGTGATTAATGAGAAGGTCAAAAGGAGAGGCACCTAGATATGGCTTTAAAGGGCAACATGGAGGATCCTTGTAGTGATAGAAATATTCAACTTGACTGAATCAATCTTATCCTGGTTGTGATACTGTACTATAGTTTTGGAAGATGTTACAATTAGAGGAAACTGGTAAAGGATACACGTACAGACTACCTCTGTATTACTTCTTACAACAGAATGTGAATCTACAATCTCAAAATTAAAATTTAATTTAAAAAAATCAACCCAGCCGCAGTTGCTACATCATTTACAAAGTTACAACTTAAAGGGTCTAACCTCTTTTAAAGGTATGACAGAGAAACTGTGAGATTTATTATTTTCTTCCTAATCTCTGTTTTGAAAATGCAAAATAAGAAGAACCTTATACAATTGAGTCTGGTTGACTTAGTACATGTAAGTATCTGAACTTCTTTGAAGAAAGAGAACAGGAGTATGCATTTACATCTTGTCCCAGGACATTTTATTTACTTATTTAGAACTTAAACCTAAACTACTTCCCATAAGAGATTATCATACCTTGGCACCATATAAATCTGAGTTCTTCATTAAAAATTCTGCTGATGTTCGTACAGTGACTCCTGTAGTTTCACACTGCAATACACAGTTTTCCAATGTAGTCTTGCCACGGTGAATAACTATGATGAAAACATGCAATCAAATACTTTAAGAAGTAATGTGTCTTTTCCAATATTACAAATGGCCTAGAGCTGATATTAGATAGTCTAAATATTTCTCATTTAAACTCTGTTACTGGAATTATGAATTCATAATTTATAAAACAATGACTATTTTGAGTTATTTTCTATTGATAAAATCTAAAAGCAGCATTCTTAAAAAAGAATGACTTGCCCTCAGAAATGCAAAATCAAGTTAAAAAGCACTTCTCATTACAAAAAAAATATCAGAAAGTAACTTTCATGACTATCTTAGAAGAGAGAAGAAAAGGAGGCCCAATTCAAAATAAGGGATACAAATCCCAGGAAATAAATACTATCACAATGTGAAGATAGTTGGTTTGAGTCCAGGGCTAAATCAAATACAAAGAACACAGACCACAATACTGGAATGTTTTAAAAGAAAAAAAATGATCACACAGAAACAAATATTAAACTAACAAATTTTCAAGAATACATTGAACTATTTTTCACTTTAGAGTAAGCTTTCTCAGTTGTCAAGTTATGTACACAAATAATTAATCAGCCTTGCATATTACTCGAGTGGTATTTTATTAAATTCTATCTTCCAGGGAAAGTACCGTTTTCCTACAAAGTCTGGAACAAATAATAAATGAAATATTCAGATATTTACTTAAGATTCCTTCCACGGCACCATGCTGAACAAATTTTATGCTTGAGATTTTAATATCCGCACCCGTACAATCCACAAAAGTGTCTCCTTTGCCTCTCTTTTCTATCACAATATCATCTGTTAGACCATATCCTAAGGAAGAGAGCAAGAACATTTAAGATAGGTGAGGGGAAATGTCTAAACACAAAATTTATATGATAGATTCCTCTATTTCAAATGACTCCAAATGATATCTGAGACCAGGTAACCCAGTTACATTTAAATAAAATCTAATTATCTCTCCACATATCTTACTTAATTTTTACCAAGGTATACAATTTTTAATAATAACAACTCCTCAATTTGCCTGCATATCAGGAAGACTACCCCCTATCAACCATCTCATACCAGTTTCAGCACTAAAGTCACTTACAAAACTGCTATTAAAAAAAATAGTAACAGAATGGCCATCATCAAAAAAATCTACAAACAATAAATGCTGGAGAGGGTGTGGAGAAAAGAGAACCCTCTTGCACTGCTGGTGGGAATGTAAATTGATACAGCCACTATGGAGAACAGTATGGAGGTTCCTTAAAAAACTAAAAATAGAACTACCATATGACCCAGCAATCCCACTACTGGGCATATACCCTGAGAAAACCATAGTTCAAAAAGAGTCATGTACCACAATGTTCATTGCAGCACTATTTACAATAGCCAGGACATGGAAGCAACCTAAGTGTCCATCGACAGATGAATGGATATAGAAGATGTGGCACATATATACAGTGGAATATTACTCAGCCATAAAAAGAAACGAAATTGAGTTATTTGTAGTGAGGTGGATGAACCTAGAGTCTGTCAAACAGAGTGAAGTAAGTCAGAAAGAGAAAAACAAATACTGTATGCTAACGCATATTTATGGAATCTAAAAAAAAAAAAAAAAAAAAAAAGCTTCTGAAGAACCCAGGGGCAGGACAGGAATAAAGACGCAAACATGGAGAATGGACTTGAGGACACGGGGAGGGGGAAGGCTAAGCTGGGACCAAGTGAGAGAGCAGCATGGACATATATACACTACCAAATGTAAAATCGATAGCTAGTGGGAAGCAGCTGCATAGCACAGGGAGATCAGCTCTGTGCTTTGTGACCACCTAGAGGGGTGGGTTAGGGATGGTAGGAGGGAGATGCAAGAGGGAGGAGATATGGGGATATATGTATACATATAGCTGAGTCACTTTGTTATAAAGCAGAAACTAACACACCATTGTAGAGCGATTATACTCCAATAAAGATGTTAAAAAATAATAATAAGTAAATAAGTTTAAAAAAATAGTAATCATCTTAAGTACTCACAGCTGGGTCAGAGGGCTTTAAAGCGTTTAGCCCTACAAGTTTTTTATTTCCCAACTCTAAGATTCTATTATTCTATCGTAATTAGGTTTGAAAAAGCCTAGGCATTTCTCAAGATTTTCTGAATTTTACATTCTCTTAAACAGATTGACTTAAAATCCGACAAACTGACTTAGAACAATTTTAGCTATTGGAAAAATAGGTCTACCTTGTTAACCAATAAAAAACATTGTTCTCTACAAATCTTAATCAAACTAATAATACAGGCCAGACCTCTGAATGGGCTTATGAAAAACTGCAGTATCAGAAAACTAGAAAACTTTGCCTGACTTTTATCATAAAACAGAATCACATAGACAAAGCTTTAAGAAATAACTCTCACTGTCTAAAGTTGAGTCTTTGCTTGAGTAAATGAAAGCAGTGACAACATTAAACAGGCAAAGTCACTAAAGTCTTCTACACTTGAAGAGCACAGACAAGCCTTTGGGGACTCTAGAGAATGCAAGAGGACTCCACACACGGGAATGCTACCAGTGGTGGATTCTGGATGATTAGATTGTGAGTAAATTTCTCTCCCGATTCTTTTTTTTTTTTTAATTTATTTATTTATATATTTATTTTTGGCTGCATTGGGTCTTCGTTGCTGCGCATGGGCTTTCTCTAGTTGCGGCGAGTGGGGTCGACTCTTCATTGTGGTGCACGGGCTTCTCACTGCAGTGGCCTCTCTTGTTGCAGAGCACGGGCTCTAGGTGCGTGGGCTTCAGTAGTTGCGGCACACGGGCTCAGTAGTTGTGGCTCGCAGGCCCTAGAGCGCAGGTTCAGTAGTTGTGGTGCATGGGCTTAGTTGCTCCATGACATGTGGGATCTTCCCAGACCAGGGATCGAACCCATTTCCCCTGCATTGGCAAGTGGATTCTTAACCACTGCACCACCAGGGAAGTCCTTCCCTGATTCTTTTTATGTGTCTACCTGTACTTTGCACATTTTTATAATAGCTATGGCTTTCTATCATGTGAAAAATTAAAAATATAAAAAGAATGGCCGTATTACATTATATAAACAAGTTATTACATAAACAAGTTACATAATCTTAGCAGTTTAAAACACAAAGCCCTCGCCTAACTGAATGGATTTTCTAAACAAGAAAGAAAAATCAGGGCTTCCCTGGTGGTGCAGTGGTTGAGAATCTGCCTGCTAATGCAGGGGACACGGGTTCAAGCCCTGGTCTGGGAAGATTTCCACATGCCACGGAGCATCTAGGTCCGTGAGCCACAACTACTGAGCCTGCGCGTCTGGAGCCTGTGCTCCGCAACAAGAGAGGCCGCGATAGTGAGAGGCCCGCGCACGGCGATGAAGAGTGGCCCCCGCTTGCCGCAACTAGAGAAAGCCCTCACAGAAACGAAGACCCAACACAGCCAAAAATAAATAAATAAATAAATAAATAAATAAATAAATAAATATAAATTTAAAAAAGACAGAAAGAAAAATCCTATTATAAGTACTGTTAATACCCTGCAAATAGCAGGTACTCAATATATATCTCTTGTTGTAAGTGTCAGCTATAGATCAGATAAGCTATCAGATAAGCTTTAATCTTACTCGTGAACAAGTACTCCATATATTCACACTAGAGATATCACCTGATTCCCCAAATTCTCAGAAATGCCCTCTGTTCATAAATTGACAGTCATTCTTACACTTAACTATCAGAATTCTATATGGTTATTTATGACATGTTGGCAATTACATTATAATTTCCTCACCAATCTAGGAAGAATGCTTATCCACCATACAATCTGTAATAGCAATGCTGTTTGCACTATGCCAAAAAAATAGTGTTTTTATTGCAGTGCTTTATCCTGCAGACGTGTTATTTATAAACACACATCTATTATATATCAAATTTTGGAGAGGAAAAAGAACAAAAATTACACACATAAAACAAAAAAGGGGATGAGGTGGTGTACTAGTGAACAGCAGGAAATTAAATTCCCAGCCTTGCTTCCGTTAAGAACTCTTGACAAGATAAAATTAAAGAACATAGCTTAAGCAGTTTGTGAACAGCTGCACCAGTCCCAAAATGATATATGATTTTTTGCATGACAAGCTTTATTGCTAACTTGAAGCTCTTTTGGTAAATAGTTGAACAGGTGCATCTAAATTTGACACGCTATGGAAATACAAAGGACCAAGGTGAACTACTGTAAAGTAACCTAAATTTAGGAATCACTCTAAATGTACAATAAGATTTTAACTCCTAAAAAGTTATTTTTAGGACTTCCCTGGTGGTGCAGTGGTTAAGAATCCGCCTGCCAATGCAGGGGACATGGGTTTGATCCCTGGTCCGGGAAGATCCCACGTGCCACGGAGCAATTAAGCCCGGGCACCACAACTACTGAGGCTGCGCTCTGGAGCTCGCGAGCCACAACTACTGAGCCCACCTACCACAACGACTGAAGCCCACGCGCCTAGAGTCCGTGCTGCACAACAAGAGAAGCCACTGCAATGAGAAGCCCTCACACGGCAACGAAGAGTAGCCCCCGCTCACCGCAACTAGAGAAAGCCCGCGCACAGCAACGAAGACCCAACGCAAGCAAAAATTAAATAAATAAATAAAGTTATTTTTAAAAGACTCTTTCAGCATTAATGTTCTCAAAAGTACACTTTAGAATTTGCGAGATTCAACAAGCTTTTAAAGAATTAAGATGGAGATTTTGCAACTAATTTCAAGTTGGACCTATACCTTTCACAAAAGTAAGCTAACTTTAAAAAAAAAAAAAAAAAGCACCAATATGTCCACAACATATATGAAGTAAGAGGAAGCAACAAATTAAAAAATATTGCTTGGAATGTTTTTTTAATTCTAATAATGAATTTCCTTTTCACCAACCACCTATAATCTGGAATTATACCTCTTCCTAATGGTCTTTTTTCTCTCTGTTTTTGTCTTCCCAACATTTATAATGCCACAAAGAATCACACCTCACGTTGCTCAAACACTGAGTCAATAACCTGTACACTCCAAAAACCCTTAATGTTTCAAGGAAACTCATTTGAAATCAAATGGGTTTAAATCAAATTCTCAGAGCTTCAACAAGATCAGTGACTTACTGTTATCTTAAGCGTATCATGCACGAGAGTTTGGCTGTATGACCTTCCATACTCACCTTCTAACTCAATGGAGTCAGCAATGCAGAATGTACCATGTACCACGTAATGGCCAGGACAAACAACAACAGTGTCGCCCTCATAGCAGGTATTTATAGCAGACAACGGATCACTATGGAACTAGAAAACAAAACAACATATTGCAAATATATACCCCTCAAATGCAACCTGAGTATTACTCCAGGTGCCTTCATGTTTCATTTTGAAAAGGGAGCCAAAACTGCGTATGTAGGTATCTCCTTTGCTACTGCACTGAGCTCAGTGCATGGTTGATAAGTGACTAATACTGCAGAAAGGCAGTGCTCTCACTGCTTTCCATTTCACAGAAAACCAGCTCTGGGAAACTCCTAAAAACTTTTTGTAGAATTCAGGAAAGCCTGGGGTGAATCTGAAGAAAAAAAAGCCACCTGGAGCAAGAAACTCTCCTTTTACCTGAATTTCTATTTCTTCCTTACAAGGCTCTGGACAAAGCTTATCCCTGAGCAGGGACTGCAGCAGACCAGTCGTCATGGTGGAGGAGACCACATGGGTGACCTTCTGGCCATTTGGACGGATGCCTTTTGCTTGTATATTAGAATTCTTCTGATAACCAAACACATATCTTAAAGAAACCAAACAGACCTGTCAGTTCTCAGTAAGATAGCTGGTTAGAAAAGATGCCAACTAGTTGAGAAGAACAAAGATACACATACCTCAACAAAGGATTCTCAATGAGTTTTAGCTTTTGTTTCAACTGTTCAATCTCTGAATACAATTTTAACCCTTCCACCATGGAGATGTTTTCCTGCTCAGAATCAGAGTTACAATTTGACAAACTGCTCCTCAGATTTAAAAATTTCCTGTAACTCTCCTCACATTGAGTCAGCAGATTTTGATAGTCAACAATAAGTCCTGAAGGAACTCGGTCTTCAAGAATGTCATAATGCCTGAAAGTTTAAAAGCAAATTGAAACCCACTGCCTTTCAGACACATTGTCCCATCATCAAGACACCCATTTAGTCCTCAAAGACCCCATAAGAAAAGTGTTTCATAGTATGTAACTCAGGAACATGTTAAGTCTTACTGAGTAGGTGAAAGCTATTGAAAGCTTTAAGGACCACTTCATTAAGGTCACTAACTTTTCTCTTTTGAGGAGTTGCTATTTTTTTTTTCCCTTAGATCCAAACATTTGTGTTTTTGAAACACTGAGAGTTCATGTTGTACAATTTGTAATCATTACTGAACAAGATATTATTTTCTCATATATTAGATTCAAAATCTTAGTAAGTGGGTGGCAGAGGGCAACCTGGAGGTAGGGGTGGTGAGGGTAGTATCCCAAGTAGTTTCATAACAATGTTTAAGATTACCACATTTATAGGAACAAAAATTTTAAATGATTCAAATCATCTAGTCCTTCCCTATACTTATTTATTTATTTTCAATTTAGTTTATTTTTTATTTTTTAAATTTATTTGGCTGCATCAGGTCTTAGTTGAGGCACATGGGATCTTCGTTGCGGTATGTGGGACCTTTCATTGCGGTGCATGGGCCCTTCGTTGTGGTGCGCAGGCTTCTCTCTAGTTGTGGCGCAGGGGCTCTAGAGTGCACGGGCTCAGTAGTTGCAGCACATGGGCTCTCTACTTGTGGCTCATGGGCTCCAGAGCACACGGGCTCAGTAGTTGTGGCACGCGGGCTCTCTAGCTGTGGCGCATGGGCGTGGTAGTTGCGGCACTGGCCTAGTTGCCCCACGGCATGTGGGATCTTAGTTCCCCGACCAGGGATTGAACCCACGTCCCCTGAATTGAAAGGCAGATTCTTAACCACTGGACTACCAGGGAAGTCCCCCTTCCTTGCATTTAAAGCACTATGGAGGGGACTTCCCTGGTGGTCCAGTGGTTAAGACTCCGCACTCCCAATGCAGGGGGCCCGGGTTTGATCCCTGGTCAGGGAACTAGACCCCACATGCCGCAACTAAGAGTTCGCATGCTGCAGCTAAAGATCCCACATGCCGCAACTAAGACCCAGTGCAGCCAAATAAATAAATAAAATATTAAATAAATAAATAAAGCACTATGGAGCAGAATTTGCTGAATATTCCCTCAGGAAGATTATTAGAGTATTTCAAAAACATAAGCCTTTGTGATTCTGAGAAAAAAAATAAAGGTGTTATTACTAAACTAGAGAGTGATTAAAACCAAATAACCTTGTATTGGACAACTTTGTTGGCACTTAAGTTTATTATTAATTTATAAACCTTCTCAAATATATAGACAGAACAAAAAGTACTTCTAGATACAATAATTTATGAATGTACAATCAAGTTAATGGATACGAAATTAATGGATTTGAAAGTAAACTGCAATATTACTGTCATTACCTGTCGTTTTAAAATAATTGCTTTATTTCTCAGTTAAAAGCACACTGACTTAGGCCAGAGCTTCTTAACCTTGGCTGCTTATTAGAATCACTGGGGAACGTTTAAAAATACAGATGATCAGGTCCCCATCCAGACCAATTAAATTAGTCTCTAGAAGTAGAGGGGTATTTTTTAAAGTTCCCTGGGGATTCTAATGTGCAGCCAAGGTAGAGTACGATTGCCTTAGATAATGTCTTCTTAACTTCGTCACGCTCTAAGTAAGGTACAGGGACAAAAAAACAGAACCATATCCTAAACAAATTTACATCAAGTTACAGTGAACATTTAAATAGTATTTAAGATGAATAGAAAATATTTTTTCCACTTTTCAAGTAAATGAATTAGGTGAAGCTTGAAAAGCAAGGATTTTGTCTGCTTTGGTTAATCCATACTCATTTAAAGATATTCTGGAAATCCACTTTGCAAACAAGAAATTGGGGACCCAACCACTGACTGCTTGATCAGATCTATTAAGTTACAAAGATTAAGACTCAAATTTTAAAATTAGTTTCTTAGCATTTCCAATATCCATGCCAATCAGCTTATTTCTTCTCATTATAGTGATACTTCATAGTCTGAAAGTAATGAACCAACATCTGTGTCTCAGACCCATAAGCTCTGAAGCAGCGTGTTTTGAATTAGAAAGGAAAAATATTTACTTCACAGTACAAAATCAAGACAATATGGTTTGATTCCCTTTAACTCTTGCCTGTGAATAGCTCTACTCCTGTCTTAGCCTAGGGACCTGTTAAAGAGTCTGCCTATATTTGATAACATTCCAGTTTCCCAATCAAGTACCATAGTTTCTTCTCCATAACTGAGAACAATTCCTCCCTTATGCTTTCCCATCTGCCAGTGACGTATAAGATATGTATGTAAATCATTTCTTGTTGTTCGAACATGTAAGACTGTCAAATCGGAATACAGTTATTTTCCAAGTAAAGATCAAATTTGCCAGATACATGATATTCATCCACCATTACACTTCCCTTCAATCAAAACCAACCATTGCTCTTTAAAAGCAAGTATATCAAAACTAGAAAATATGCAAGCTTATTGAAACTCTGGCATTTTATTGAATACACTATGAGAAAACAGGAAATGCATAATGGAAAAATTGGAAAGGCTAAATAGAAATCACAGCCAATTTATGAAAAGCTGAAATCAGACATACATAATTCTAAACCAGGTAGAACCAACCTTAACCAGACTTCTCACGTATTTTTTACTTATGATTTACTGTTTAAATGAAGAGAAACTTACTAAATCAAATTGGTTACACAGAAATGTAAAGAGTTACTGCCTTATCTTATGTAACCAAATCATCTTTCACACAGGGACAAAATTACCGTCTACAATTTTTTTTTCTTTGTTTTGGCCTGCAAGGTCTAATTTTATTCTTACTGCAGCACTCCGTATTAAATTACCATGCACAAGTACCAAAAAGTTACCTGGTCTTATAGCACCATCTAGTGGAAGCCACATTTAAAAAAGTCAGTGCAGGACAACTATTTGGGTTGCACGGTTAATTTGGGGTATTTTTATAATGGAAGGGTTTTTCCCTACCAAAATGTGATAAATCAGTAGAATGTATTTAGGTATTTTGGAAATTTTTATTCACCATCAATATTAACTATTTAGTATTTTCATCTATTTATCAAATAAGATTTAAGGAAAAGAACTTGACAAAACGTCCTGAGGTAAGTCTGTTTAGCCTACTATGTTTTACTGTAAGAACTTAAAGAGTAAAGCCATGTCTTTAAAAGTACTCTAAAAAAAAAAAGTCTTCCATAATTCAATTAATTTCACTGTTCTTCAATTGTTTTTATTGAGTTTAGTAACGGGTTGTTTCTTTTTAACACATTAGCTCAATTAAGTTTTATTCAAATTTACAAGAGTGAGCTGTTAACTTGCATGTTCTTGAATTCTCTGTCTTTAGATTCTAAAAACACTACAAGTAGGTTTATAAACACTAAAAGTAGGTTTCTCTGCACCTGTACAATTTTTATTTAATAACTTGTCAGTGGGTTATACTATTTGTATATCAGTCTGTTTCTATCTGTAGGCCCCTGGAGTATATATACAGTATATACAAAACACAGGTGAAATTTAATCACAAATAGCTATTTTTTCCAACATGTACAAGGCCACTAATAAATACTTACAATCTCAATCGAGGTTCAACACATCTAACAAAATAATCATACTCATCCTCTTCTTCTTCATCCCAACTCCTCCAAATGTTCTGATAGAAAAACCTGAAAAGGAAATTAGTATCACTCAAATTCAATCACTGGCTTAAAATGTTAGGGTTTTGGAGGAATAAGAGTAAATCAAAACAAGTCTATCAAGTACAGTAGAGAAGACTGAATATTTGCTAGATTTGATAGTCATGAGTCACACATGAACTTCTTTGGATTGGCTAAAGAAGTTTTCTACAACATTGATTCTATTAGGACCTTCTTTTTATCAGAAGAACTATTTATTGACCATCTGTAACTTGGTGGAAATTAGTGCCATTTGTTAAGATAGAAAAGACTGGGAGAGAAACAAGTTTAGGGTTGAAAATAAAGAGTTCTGTTCTCACCATGTTCAGGTTGAGATGCCTATTTGAACTCCAAATGGATGATGTCAAGAGTGCAGATAAATATACGAGACCAGAGCTCAAGGAAAAGGTCAGGGCTAGAGACATAAATCTGGAAGCTGTCAGCATATTGATGGCATTAGAGCAATAGATGAGATCATCCAGGGACATAAAATAAAGCAGTAGTTCTCAACCCTGGCTGCCCGTTAGAGTCCCCTGGGAAGCTTTTAAAAATTGATTTTCAATCCTATTCCAGACCAATAAACCGGAATCTCTTGGGTGGGGGATGGGGGAGGGAGGGTGCAGGATCCATTTTTTTTAAAGCTCCCCAAAGTGATTTGACAAATTTTTCATCATGGAAAATTTCAAACATATACAAGAGCAAACATGAAAACATGAATACCATGTATCCATCACCAGCTTCAACAATTATCAACTCACAGGTAATCTTATTTCACCTCTACTCCACCCACTTACTTCTCTGCTCTCCTACCCCCACCATCCTGACACTGGATCATTTTAAAGCAAATTTCTGACATATCATAGCTCTCATAAATTTTGAGTATGTATGTGCCTCTAAAATAAATCTTTATACAAAAAAAGTTTTAATTCCTTAATAACCAAGTATCCAGTCAGTGTTCAGTTTTCCCTAATTATCTCTTTTGTTGTTGCTGTTGTTGTTTTACAGTTGGCTTGCTCATCAGGGTCCAAACAAGGGTCAGCCATTGAATTTAATTAAATCGCTTTTACTCTATAGATTATCCATCCCTCTTTTTCACCTTGCAATTTATTTAATAGTTTCCCACACTCTGAATTTTACTGATTGCATCCCCATGGGGTCATTTAACATGTCCTTCTGTTTCCTTTATTTCTAGTAAACTGATAGGAAGGACGAGAGACTTGATCGTCTTTAGGAAAGACTTTTTGGCAAGAATACTTCAAGGGAGGTATAAGGTAGCCTCATCACGAAGCACATGATACCTGGTCATCTCTTTTGATGATGAGCTTACGAATGATCAATGGATTCAGATATTGTCAGCCTGATTTATCTGCCACAAAGTTCCCCATCAGTTTTTCACCAATGGCTGTAGCAGCCATTGAGGATCATTGCCTGAAACCTCTATTTTATTATGGGTTGCAGAATACCGATATTCTCATCTTATCATTCTTTCCTCATGTAGTAGTTGGAATACTCCTATAAAGAAAATTTCCAGGAGATTCTAATGTGCTTTCAAAGCTGATTAGAGAGAGAGAAGTGTAGAGAGCCTAGGCCTGAGCCCTGGGTAACTTCAACATTCTAAAGTTTGAGCATGAGAGGAAGAGCTGGCCAAGATTACTAAGAAAGCAAGCCCGTGACACACTATCATAAAGCGGTGTCCCAGAAACTCGGAAGACAGTAGAGTATGTTAAGAAGATGGGAATGATCAAATAATTAGAATGTGACCAAGAGGTCAAGGTAAGATGAGATCAGAGGAGTGACGACTGGATACGAGAATGTGGGTGACCTTAAGCACAATTTCAATGGTACTGTAGGAGTAGAAGCATTAGTGGAATGCCAGGAAGTACAGACGATATAACTTGTCAAAAAGTTGAAAAGGAAGGAGCAGTGAAAATGAAGCCATCTCTTAATTCTTATAGATTAGACTGTCATTCTCTTCACCCTCTAGAGTGCATCTCTTAAAAACAAAAAAAAAACAAAATAAAACAAACCTGAGCATGCCTTTACTCAACCAAAGAACTCTGCTGGCTCCTTGCTGTCCTCAGAACAAAGTCCAAATTCCTGAGCCTGGTGATATTATGCGGACTCACAGCCCACCTCTAGAGCACCTCTCTTGCCTCAGAGACCCTGTGTGCAAACTACCAACTTCACAAGCTCTTTCAAACCTGCTGCGACATGCTGGTCAGGCTGCCTTCCACCTTTTCCACCTGGTAAGCTTATATTTACACTTCATGACCCAGCTCAAATATCCTCACCAGTTCAGTACTGGGCATTCACATTTCATTCACATCTGCACCTCCTCCAGTGTTTATTCTCTCAAGACAGAAACTTGGGAGTCAGCCTTGACTTCTCCCATATCCATTCTACCACCGAGTCTTAGCCATCCTACTTTCTCAATAAGCCTAATCTGTACTCTCCATATCTCCACCCTAGTCCACTCTGTCTCTTAACTGATCTCTCTACCCCTTCCCCCTCCATTTACTTTCCACACAGCAGCCAGAACGAACCTTTTAAAACACAAAGCTGATCATATTCATCCTTGATTGAAAACCCTTCAGCGGTTTCCCACTGCTCTTACAGACAAAAATGATTCATTGGCTGACAAATCCCTGCATCTTCTGACCCCTGACAACCTCTAAGCTGGTTTCCTAAGTCTCTTCCATTACTGTCTATGTTCTAACCACGTTGGCCCTCCGGCTCCTTAAACTCACTGACTTCCTGAACCTGTTCCCTCCCTTAAACTGCCACAACCACTTTCACCTAGCCAACCCTTCAGACCCAAGTTCAAATACCATTTCCTCAGGAAATAACCATATTACAGCAACCTGACCTAGTCTTAGAACACTCTGTAATCCCTCACAGCACTCACTGCAGTTTCCAATCGTACACATATCTTTATGTGATTATTTCATCAAGGTTCATCTCCCACCTTTAGACTGACGTCTCCCTGGTGATGGTGATTGTGTCTGTTTTGTGCACCAGTCAAATCTCACCCTCAACTCAGGACCTGGCACTGAAATACTTACTGAATAAAATGAACAAATGAAAACCCTCATAATTTGACCTTTTCTGGACACTGACCAGAATCTGAGCCCTCACCTCAAAATAAAGAATAATTTAGCCAGGCTCACCTTCAAATAATACTATTACTAATTCCAGATACTTGTCTTTCTATCAACTTCTATACCCATAAGAGATTAGCTCCCTGATTCCTAATTTCCTAAACTCATCAATTATCCCTTTACCTTCATATGCCTCAACTGACAGATTTTTTTAAGTGAGAGAAACATAAGAGAGTTATTTTGGTTCTAGATATAAGCCAGTTCTTTAGATTTATATTGTTTGGCCTAATATTGAATACCTACAGTCCTTGCACTGTATGCAAGTCCAATGTCCTTGCATACAATTAGAAATTTTCTATGAAATGTCAGAAGCAGGACCCAAGACGCTCTACTTCTTTGTAGAGTATCAAATTAAGCTCAGCAAAACCAGGCTAACTCACTAACGGTATAGAAACCGGAAAGTACTTTTTGAACTACAAAACACCAAGCAACATTATTAACATGACCTTTATACTATCCAGTCTTCCAGTTCATGGAGGAATATAAGTCCATTTTTAAATAGCCAAAAATAAGCCTTCCTTAATAAATATACTTATAAAAAGAACATTCAAAAGAACTATCTGTAACAGGAACTATCCGACAAAAAAGTTATCTGAAAAATTTAAAAATGCATACCTATTAATGCAGGTATGGGCTTTCCTTCTCACTTAAGGGACAAGGCATGCACCTGTGCAAGGGGAAACCGACTAAGCCAAAAAAGGCTGAAAGGCATGCACATACCCGCTAAGGATCCTGGAAGTGGCCTGACAAAACACCTTCTTTGGCCAGACATATCCTTGAACACACTGTACGTCAGTCTTATCAGTGCACAAGTGATGGTATACCACCTTATTTACCTTCTTTCCTTTCCTCTTATACTCAAGTGCATCAACTATAGCCTTAGCATCCAGAACTTTTAAGACAGTTTCTAAATATATACAAACAAAATTTAAAAATCCCCTATCTTTTGTTAACATTTGGGGACACTGAGAGAAGGCTATACAGGAATCCCTAGTACTACTTTTCTCAACTTTTCTGTAAGTCTGAAATTACCTCAAAATGAAAATTTTAAACATTGAAAACATTTTTTTAATTTTAAAAAGTTTCCCCTGTCTTTGAATATTTTAAAAGATTGCAGTGACCAAGTTTACAGTTTGAGTTTTAAATCTAGGTATAATACAGACCAGAATTACTGCATTTCATCCAAAGTTTTTGGCCACAAGATTACTTTTATCAACCTTTTTTCCTACCTGATGTGCTCAATTGCAAGTGCTGTCTGGTCAAACACTCCAGAATCATCAAATACCACCCACAGCTCCTGCAGGGGCAACTGGTGTTCCTTCAGATCAAGGAGCTCTTTCATACACTCCAAAGTAAAAGTGCTGACTTGAGATTCACAGAGGTATGGGTCAGCAAGCCTCACCACTGCCTTCAAGGCTGCAAAGTCCACATCTGTGACCTGAAATTTAAAATAACATGACTTAACATATGCAAATCAAAATTAAGATACATCTAAAACACTACTTACAACCTGATTTTTTTCAAGCATGGAATGGGAGTGGGGAGCCTTCTTCCATAACATAAAGGATAAACAAGATGGGCCTGGCTTGTACCCACATGGAGCTGACACTGTAATTGAGAGGACAAATAAACAAACAAGATGGCAACAAGTATGTGACAGAGAATAAGTAGCAGGGGTGGTGGTCTGGTTTTACTGGGAGGGTAGGGGAAGTCACTTCTGAACTGCGATGAAAAGGATGAAAAGGAAGCAGCCGTGTGAAGAGCAGGAAAGATGCAAAAGGCCCTGGGGCAGAGACAAGCTTGGCAGCTGGAAAAGCAGAGAAGCAGTGTTTCTTGCTGGAACCACAGGAAGGAAATGAGGTACGGGCAGCAGGAGGTGAGGTGAGAGAGAGGCAAGAAGATCAGGACAGGAAGGGCATTGGAAGGAGCTTGGCTCTTACATGTTATCTAGCACAATGAGAAGCCACAGAGCCAACACAGGCCTTTGGTAAATGCAATGCATTAGAGGTTTTTAAGCAGAGGAATGGCACATTTCTCTTTTAAAACAATGACTTTGACTGCTTTTAGAGAATTGAGGTGTGTTGGGGGAAGGGAGCTACTATCATAATCAAATTAATAGGCCTGAACTGCAACCAAAGACATTAGCATAACCCAAAATTTAAAAATCCACGAGGAACAGCTGCTTGCAAACCATTGCCTCATATATAGTCACTGCAGCATGTGATGTCATTTTCTGAAGGGGCTGCAGACACAACTTGTATTCATTCACACTCCCTGGTTTACCATTTTAGTTTAACGGGGGTTTTGTGGTCCGGTTAACAAACACTGAGAAAAATTCACAGCTGTAATTAGAGTGCAAATTTAATGTAAAAGGCCCAGTCCGTTGAAAAATAAGATTGTTTTTACTTTCTGCAATGGAACATCAAGAGGTTAACCACATACCTACAGATTTGTTAGGCAAAAAATAGGCTAGTTTTAAAATGCCTGCTTGGTTTGAGCTACTTTAATGGGCTACAACTTAAGAAGGTAAAAAATCAATTCAAACCCCACTGACTTTATAATTAGGCCTCTTTGTTTTTTAAACCGTCTCAAATACCTCCCTCACTTCATAGGTTTCTAATCCATTTCCCCTTTTTAAAGGACACTGAAACTTAAACCACCTCAATTCCCTGGTAGCCCCTCCTCCGTTGCCTTTAAAATTTGTGGAACACTTCATACACCGTGGCAGTTAGATGTGAAAAACACGCTATTTTCAATCAGCTCATAAACCTTAATTAAAAATAAGCACTGTGGCTACAACAGTCTGAGGGAAAGTGTTTTTAGCTAGAGATAAATGTCTTAACAACAGAATTAAATTTACCTCGACCAGCACCTTGAACACATTAGTGTGCCAGGCTGCCCGCCATCCAGATGGTTCCAGGACCTTCTCTAAGAACTCAGCTGTGAATTCTTTTACCTCAGAGGCCTTACAGTCAGCTACAAACAAATTAAAGGCAATAAGAATTGGGGCTGCATAAAGGAGAGAGAAGTTAATAAATCCACTTAAATCTACTTTCTCAGAACCAACAGACGGCAGTCTGAGGAACGGAGACCATCTATTGAACACATATAAATTAAAAGACAAAAGAAGCAAAAAAACGGACCTACTCACCTAAAATGTAATCTTGATACGCTCTGAATCGCTCATAGAACAAAAGGTGACTTGTCTGGAACATTTCTGGGAAATTAGTTTTTCCTTCTGGCACAAAACTTTGTAAACTAGTACCTGGTTTGTCATAATTGCTACAATCACTGTATGAATCTTCATCTTCAAACAAACCTAAGAGAACAAAAATAGGCAGGCTCAACTATCCCAGACACTTCCAGTGCTTATAAACTGCTTCTATTATCATATACTTGCTTAGAAATTCCAAACAAATAAAAACAAGGATTTGGCTATAATGCTTTACTTACCTCTATCATTGTCAGAAAAAAACAGTTTTCTAAATTTAAAAATATCTCAAAATCCAAGTTCTACTTCAAAACAATAAGGACTTAAAATCCTTCATGGGTTAGGTTTTGTTTTTTTTTTAAAGCGCTCCTGACTTATTTATTTATTTATTTATTTATTTTTTTGGCTGTGTTGGGTCTTCGTTTCTATGCAAGGGCTTTCTCCAGTTGCGGCGAGCGGGGGCCACTCTTCATCGCGGTGCGCGGGCCTCTCACCGTCGCGGCCCCTCTTGTTGCGGAGCACAGGCTCCAGACGCGCAGGCTCAGTAATTGTGGCTCACCGGCCTAGTTGCTCCGCGGCATGTGGGATCTTCCCAGACCAGGGATCGAACCCGTGTCCCCTGAATTGGCAGGCAGATTCTTTTTTTGGGGGGGGGGGTTTATTTGTTTATTTATTTATGGCTGTGTTGGGTCTTCGTTTCTGTGCGAGGGCTTTCTCTAATTGCGGCAAGTGGGGGCCCCTCTTCATCGCGGTGCGCGGGCCTCTCACTATCGCGGCCTCTCTTGTTGTGGAGCACAGGCTACATACGCGCACAGGCTCCAGACGCGCAGGCTCAGTAGTTGTGGCTCACGGGCCCAGTCGCTCCGCGGCATGTGGGATCTTCCCAGACCAGGGCTCGAACCCGTGTCCCCTGCATTGGCAGGCGGATTCTCAACCACTGCGCCACCAGGGAAGCCCACGGGTTAGGTTTTTGTTGCTCTTCTGTGAGGAAGAGGGTTGTTTTTAATTAAGTGGGAATCACCCAAGTTCTCCTTCAGAGGACACAGCTATGATTATTACTAGAGCTAGCAAGTTATAATGGTCACATAGCTTACAGTCATTTTTTTCCAAAACAATTCCATAAAGCTGCATTAAATACTGAGCTGATTTCCTATACTCCATCTCAAACAAATTGAAACCTCCCTCTAATTTCTACAATATCAGCTTGTCAATGCCCCTCAATAAACAGGGATGAGAGATTCTTAATAATGCATAAGGTTTACTTCACCAAAGCTTCTAGGTTCCTCCTGACTAATTTCAACGCCTGTGTCTAAGGAAAGGATTAGAAAATGCCAATCGCATTAGGTTTGGGCTGTATGTAATTATGTTTCACAAGGCGTGATTGGGCCAGTGACATATCTAATTCTGTGCAATACGATGTTTTTAATAGACAAAACGACTACTAAATAAATGCTGAGGGTAGCATTTAGACTGGCAAAGTTCTTTCCTGTGGTTTCAGGAAGGGTATCTGAGACAATTACTAGCAGCAGTCTTTCTCTTCCCTCACCTCTTATATTTCTCCTTCCTTTTCTCCCTCCTTCCACTTCTCTGCCCCTGTTCAGGCCACCAGAATTATGTGACCCCCACAGACTGTAATAGGGAAGAACAAATCTGACTCCATATTGGATCTGTTTCTTGTACTTTACCCTTTGTATCCTATTGCTTTTGATACAAGAATGTTGCCTATAGCCTGAAATACACAGGATAGCCCCTTCTCAAAGCTCTGACCTTTAAAGGTATAACACTTTTCCACTCGTACAGAGATAAAAAGTTGCTAAACAGTGAATAACGTTTGTCTTGTTGGAGGTTTACAGGAACATCCTGACCTGACCTACCTGGATAGATGCAAGAACAAAGGATTCTGACACCAAGAAGTTTGCAACAACCAGCCACAACCTCTCCCCTTTTAGTATAAAGGAAGCCTGAATTCTAACTTTGGCAAGATGGTTCTTTGGGACTCTATTCCACCATCTTCTCAGTCAGCTGGCTTTCCAAATAAAGTCTATTCCTTGCCCCAACAACTCGTCTCTCAATTTATTGGCCTGTCGTGCAGCGAGCAGTACAAGTTTGGACATGGCAACAAGATGACCAAGGTGTACTGAAGGGCTTCCTGCTTACAGAACATCAATGCACCTGAGCCTCAGAGAACACAATACCTCACCTGCTGTGTAACAATCTCTCTGTACCTAAAGGAAGATGAAAACAGTATGCCAACTTCAATTAAATTAAGAGAATAAACTATATGTTAATCACTTACAACAGTACCCACCACATAACATAGATATCTCACACATATTAGGTGACTATTATCCAAAAAACAACAAGAAAAACTATCAAGAAAACAAGTGTTGGCGAGGATATGGGGAAACAGGAACCCTTGTGCACTGTTGGTAGGCATGTAAAACAGTACAGCCACTGCGGAAAACAGTATGGTGATTCCTCAAAATTTTTTAAATAGAGTTACCATATGACCCAGCAATTTCCAAGAGAATTGAAAGCAGGGTCTCCAAGAGATATTTGTACACTCATGTTCATAGCAGCATTATTCACAATAGCTAAAATTATTTAGCTTTAAAAAGGAAGGAAATTACGACAAGTGCTGGATGAACATTATACTGAGTGAAATAAGCCAGTCACAGAAAGACAAATACTGTGCAATTCCACTGATATGAGGTACTTAGAGTAGTCAAAATTATATCATAAAGACAAAGTATAATGGTGGTTGCCAGGAGCTGGGGGGAGGGGTGACTGGGGGTTTATTATTCAACAGGTATAGAGTTTCAGTTTACAAGATGAAAAGAATCATGGTAACAGAGGGTGGTGATGGCCTCACAACAATGTGAATGTGTTTAACACCACTGAACTGTACACTTAAAAACGGTCAAGATGGTAAATTTTGTTACGTGTGTCTTACAATTGAAAAGAATACCTTACTTCAGCACAATTCTTTAGATCCAATTTGGAAGTATTTCTTTTCACACCTTATTTCACTTCACCTTCACCACTCCGTAACACCACTACCTGTTTTCCAGATGGGCAAACTGAAGCCAAGCGACTGTTGCCAGTTCACAAGAGTGGTTGGTAGAGGAGTTAAGTCACACCTATGTTCTCTCACTTCTCCAGGACTCTTTCCACTACACAATACAACTGAAAATGTTAAAGTGAAACCACCTTAAAATATCAGGGGGAAGAAACGGAGTCTCCATGAAGAGGTAGAAAGGACTGAGAATTAGACCTGGGTTCTACTTTTAGACTCTGTCCCAAACTGGCTCCCCTACCTTTGGGCATGTCACCTGCCCTCAACGCTCAGTGCTGGCCTAGATGCAGCCAACTAGGCCAAGCGTTCAAGTTTCTTCTCTTTCGGGAAAGGGAAGTGTGGTACGTGATCTCCTTTGAGATGCACATTTTAAAAATGCGCCCACTCTCGACTCACAAACGCGTGCACACAGCCCGGGGGCCCCATCCAGACAGCAAAAGTAGGAATTCCCGGGCCGGCCCAGTCCCCTCCAGTCTCGAGCAAGCTGAGGCCAGACTGGGCGGGGGGAGTTGCCCTGGGTACCTCCCGACTTCGACGTCGGGGCATCGCCCAGCCACCGCCGCCACCCAGGCCAGCAAGGTCCGGAAGGCCTGCGCCTGAGGCGGCCTCGGAGAGTCCCGACGCCCCCCGCGCTGCCGACACGGTCTGTCGCAGGCGGCGGCTCCTCCGGCCCGTCACAACGGGTGCTCACCTTTCCCGAAGGGCGCCAGCTCCTCTTCCACAGCCCAGCCGGTGCGCTCGTGGTCCCGCGCCATCGCCTCCGACCCCAACCCAACACCGGCCAGCAACCCGTCAGCCATTTCAAATTTCCGCGGGCGGCCGCCCGGCCGCGTAACGCGATGAAGCAGCCGCTTCTGATTGGATAGTGGGCCGAGGCTCTTCGACCAATTAAAGGAAAGTTTGCGTGGCCCCCCCCCCCGGTTCCGTACGAGCCCCGCCCCTTCAGCCTCCACCCACCCCGGTGGCAGTGCCTGGGCGCCATCTACTGGCCGGAAGGACTGCTCTTCTCGTCCCAGCTCTTGCTCTTTTTGTTTACTGGGACGAACTTGGACAAAGTTGAATTGGGACATAATTTGGGATGAGTTCCGAAAAACTAACAAGCCATACCTGGCAGTGAGGTAGAGCGGAAAAGACACTGGCTTGAGAGTCAAAAAACATAGTATGTAGACTTGTTTCTTCCATTACCACTGGTATTACCTTGGGCAAGTCACTTCACCTCTCAGAAGAGCATCTTCAGTTCTAATAGTATATTGGCCTAGATGGCTCCAAACTTTTCACCACCAAAACATCAGTTGCTCTCTCGCTTTTTCTCTCTCTCCCCCTCTTTCATTCACTACCTACACACAGAGGATATTTTCAAAGAATGTCAAATAATATTTAGAATGTAAAAGTACGTTTTACCTACATTTATTAGTCAACAACTATAACCTCCAGGGATATAGCTAACATTTGTTGAGTACTGTGTGCAAGACGCCCCTGCATATTTTATCTGCAGTATCTTATTCAATCTTCAAAAACCATCCTATGAGACAGGAAATATTATTATTATTCCCATTTTACAGATGACGACGTGGAGTCACCAAGAAATTAAGAAATGCCCAATTTAACCCAGCAGTGCCAGTATTAAAAACCAGCCAAATTCCTGAATCCACGCTTTAATGGCTCTGCCAGGCCATGACTAGTCAGACCCGAGATGGCCGGCAACAGCAGAGGTTACCAGAACACCAGGAAGATGAGTCCCACAGAAGGACAAGAGCCTGGTCATGACAGTGTTATCACAGGGAAGACATTTCCACTTACTGCCTTAAAGGAAAACCTTGGGCTAAAGTCTCTCAGATCCCTCACAGCTGAAATGAAATTAAGGACAAATCACTTATTAAACTGGATACCTTTCCAAACCTATGCTTGCATGGATTATATGGAAAGTTTTTAGAGTTTTCCCCTAAGTGGAGACCTTTTAGGAGCACACATTTCTTGGGAGTTTGCTTTTCCTGCCCCCTCCCCCTTATCCTAAGGAAAGGGTTTTTTAATTCTTCCTTTCCAATCCCTCCATCTGCAGCCCATCGCAGCCTTCCACCTGCCTTAGGTGGGGTGGCACCCATTATTCCCAGTCTTTTTTATATCTTCACTCTCTTTCTCACCACTAGGTCCTTATACTCTGTCTACACAGGGGCTCGAAATTTACTGCCCTCCCCTAAAAACTTCCCAAAGCCCAACTGCAATCTTGAGATACTGCCTCCACACTTTCTTTCTGGATAGCACCAAATTGCTCTGGGGTAGTGCCTTTCCTCTCCTGCTTTCTCAACGGCCAGTAGCTTCTTCCAGAGGCCTGGCCTCCCTCTCTCCCATCACCCTCTGCCCGCTGCAGCACTGACAGCCCAGCATCCCCTTCCGTAGTCCTTCCTCCCCTGGCCTCCGGGCCTTCACTCTTCTGGTTCTCCTTCCTGCCTTCATTCCTCTTCCTCCTTCTCAGATCCCCTAAACCTAGGGGACTCCTGAGGGCATTATCCTGAGTCCGCCTTCCTCAGGAGGTAACAGAAGTGAGTGAAGAAGGCCAAGTGTGGACAGTGGCACTCACTGTGAGCACACAGGAAAGCAGATGTGCTAATTCACTTGACAAATAATAAATACAGAGAGTATAGACTGTGTGCCAGACATTGTTCTAGGCTCAAGGGAAGCAGGGGCAAACAAGCAGACAAGGTCCTGCCCTCACAGAATTCACAGCCCAATGGAGATGCACAATGAACAAGTAAAAAATCAATTAGCAAGCAAGATTCAATTATGAAAAATAATAAAATAAAATAAAATTCAGTGATGTGATAGAGAATGATGAGTGGGGAAGACAGATTCAGACTTTTATGTGAAAATGCCTGATTTTAAGCTGTTAGCAACTATTTTTTTTTTAATGTAAACACTATGCAACCCAGAAAAAAAACCTTATTTCCTAGGCCAAATTTGGCCCACAGCCCACTAGATTGGAACCTCTGTTCTAAGCCCCAGCCGCTCAAAGTACAGTCCAGGGACCAGGAGCTTGTTAGAAATGCAGAGTCCCTCCCCTACCCCCAGATCTGCTGGACTGGAATCTGCATTTCAACAAGATCCCCAGTCCTCAAGTAACATAATTCATGTTTGATACAAAGGTCTTCAGACCTGAGTTCTCTCCTGCAGCTATTTCAGTTTCATCTCCTGCTGGAACACTTGACCTGGAACTCTCATTCATGATTCACGTTCATTAATGCTGCAAAGCCAAGTGCAGCCCATCCTCCAGCTCATAAGGCTCTCATCTCATCCCACCCTCCCTGCCACAGCCCCTGTGTCCACCACCATCTGCCATGCAGGCTGTCGAGATGGCACCTGGGAAGTCACCGCACCTGAGAGGACTCACCCACTCTCTCACCCGCTTCCAGAATTAATTGCTCCCCTCTCACTACTCCTAGCACAGGGGTCTCAACGCAGTGCCCGGAATGGCCAGGCGGGTGACAGAAGGAGAGAAGTGGGCAGTGGTGCCAGTTCCATGAGAAGTGATGGGTATGGACCCCGTGTTGCCATGTTGGTTTTCCAATTGAAGCCAGAAGTCTAGATTTCTATAAGAAATTTCCCATATTAAAAGATTGGCAAGGAGGGCTTCCCTGGTGGCGCAGTGGTTGAGAGTCTGCCTGCCAATGCAGGGGACACGGGTTCGAGCCCTGGTCTGGGAAGATCCCACATGCCGCGGAGCAACTAGTCCCGTGAGCCACAGCTACTGAGCCTGCGCGTCTGGAGCCCGTGCTCCGCAAAAAGAGAGGCCGCGATAATGAGAGGCCCGCGCACCGCGATGAAGAGTGGCCCCCGCTTGCCGCAACTAGAGAAAGCCCTCGCACAGAAACGAAGACCCAACACAGCCATAAATAAATAAATAAATAAATAAATAAATAAATAAATAAATAAATAAAGATTGGCAACCGGGTCTTCTCTGGTGGCGCAGTGGTTAAGAATCCGCTTGCCAATGTAGGGGACACAGGTTCGAGCCCTGGTCCAGGGGCATCTCACATGCCACGGAGCAACTAAGCCCGTGCGCCACAACTAATGAGCCTGCGCTCTAAAGCCCGAGCCACAACTACTGAGCCCACGTGCCACAACTACTGAAGCCCACGCGCCTAGAGCCCGTGCTCCACAACAAGAGAAGCCACGGCAATGAGAAACCCACATGCAGCAACGAAGACCTAGTGCAGCCAAAAATAAATAAATAAATTTTTTTAAAAAAGTTAATTAAGAAAAAAAAAGATTGGCAACCAATTTTTAACAACTTAAACACTGTGCCAGCCAAATAAAACATATCTGTAGACCACCAGTTTGCAACTTCTGAAGACTAGTCTACTTTGTGACATTGCGTCAGAGGCTGTGGTTCTTTGAAGACAAGTACCATGTCATATTCGTCTTTGTACTGCTGGTAACTACTACTAAACTTCACTTAGTAAAGGGACAATCTAAATTAATACCGCTCCTTTTATTTATAGTGTAATATTATGATGCCATTAGCCAAAGGCTCAGGTTCAGAGTCAAATGGCCAGATCTGGGCCATTTCTGCTGCTGCTGCCCAGAGACCCCCTACCCAGAACCAGAGATTCAACATTACTACCATTACCTAAGTCAGGGTCAGGAAATGCTGCCTGTATTGGGGGTCCTCTGCCCTCAAACCAGCCCACCAGCTCCCCAAGGACAGAAGCACTCTCTAAAGTGTGCAGCTCAGGACTTTGACCGCTGGGGGACAGAAGCCCAGCATGGCCCCCATTGCCCCACTTTAGAATGTGTTCCCACATCCATATGAATGGGTTTCTGAGCACAGACAAGGACAAAGACAGACAGTGCAAATTCTGCACATCAGAGAAGGGTGGGGAGAGCCCCCAGATCCTGGGAGGGGTCCCACTGGGGGAGGCCTGTCCCTCCATCTGCAGTTGTGGGGAGCTCCACGTGGGCCCAGGGTGGGCAGGTAGCCCACGATGTCTACTCCACTGCAGGGAGAGAAGAGATGCTAGGTCTCTGCTTCTCTGGTCTGAGAGTCTGGGGCTCCCATTGACAAAAACAAAGAATAAAAGCTAGGCCCGAATTTTGGCTTGTATTTTCCACTAGAGGGCAGCTTAAACTTTCAAAATAAATCTTTAGCACTTGGTAAAGCATTGAGAAGTCCTTCCAGCCAGTTTCCTCTAGAGCCTCTGGGCCTTGTTGCGAGGCTCCAGGGATTAGAAGGGAACAAATAAACCTAACTCTTACCTCACGGAGCTCATGGTCCAGCAGGGGAGAGGCATATTAAACAAGAGAATACCCAGTGAGTGTAGTCAGACTTGGGATAAATGCCACCAATTAGAGGGAATCCTAGGCAGGGCCCTCTTTGCAGAGGTATTGGGTTAAAACCTTCACGATAAGACAGAACTGAAACATTGGCTCTTCCTTGATCTCAAGCCTGCTGGCCTTTGGGCTGAAACTATACCATCAGCTCTCCTGGTTCTCAGGCCTCTGGAATTGGACTGTGGAGCTACCATGTGCTCTCCTAGGTCTCCAGCTTGCTGACTCACTCTGCAGATCTTAGGACCTGTGTGTGTGTGTGTGTATATATATATATATATATATATACACATATACATACATACATATATATATGTATGTATATATATTCATATATACAAATACATATATATGTATATATACACAAAGATACATACATATATATGTGTATATATATATTTCAATTAATAGAGAACTCTATTACAAGTGGCTATACCATTTTCCATTACTACCAGCAATAAATGAGGGTTCCAGTTGTTTCACACCCTCACCAGCATGTGTTTTTTGTTTTTTGCTTTTTAAATTGGTCACTTTAGTAGGTATATAGTGCTATCTCATTATGCCTTAAATTTGCATTTCCTTGATAAGATCATGTCATCTGCAAATAGAAGTCGTTTTACTTCTTCCTTTTCATTCTGAATGTCTTTTATTTCTTTTTCTTGCCTAATTGCCCTGGCTAGAAGAACCTCCAGTACAATGTTGAATAGAAATGGCAAGAGCTAACATCTATGTCTTGTTCCTGATCTTAGGGAGAAAGCATCCATTCTTCTACCGTTAAGTATAATCTTACCTGTGGATTTTTCCTGACTTTATCAGGCTGAGGAAGTTGCCTTCTATTCCTATTTTACTGAGTGTTTATCATGAAGGGGTGTTGAACTTTATCAAATGCTTTTCCTATGTCTCTTGAGATGATCATGTGGCCTTTGTCCTTTATTCTATTGAAGTGGTGTATTACGTTAATGATTTTTAAATATTAAACCAATCTTGTATCCCTAGGATAAATCTCACTCGGCCAAGGTGTTATCCGTGTTATGTATTGCTGGATTCAATTTGCTAGTATTTTGTTGAGGATCTTTGCATCCATATTTATAAGACATTTTCTGTAGTTTTCTTTTCTTGTGATGCCTTTGTCTGGTTTTGATATCAAAGTAATACTGACTTTATAGTCTCCTGCATTTTTCCTATATAAGATTTATCACAATTTACACTCCTCTGTATTCCTTTCTCCCTTTTAAACAGTAGCTCCATGAGGGCAAGAAACATGTTTGCTTTCTTATCACTAACTCCTAGTGCCTTGCTCAGTATCTGGCACATAATCAGTGCACAATAAATGTTTGTAGCATTCATCAATAAGTAAATCAGGACATGAGTATTGTGAAATAAAATTCATATCTTATAGCGAGACAAGAAAAAATATACACATAAAAATTTTTCCCTGCCCTTTGGCCTCCTCACTCCCTCCTACTGCGCATTGTGTTATCTGCATTATGCATTGACCAAACCTCCCCCCTTGGCAGAAATACCTGCTCAACCATAAAGAGCAACATTCTCCTATAATCAACAAGACAACTCCTTAAAATTTAGATAACATTCCAGGACTTGCCTGGTGGCACAGTGGTTAAGAATCTGCCTGCCGATTCAGGGGACATGGGTTCGATCCCTGGTCCGGGAAGATCCCACATGCCAAGGAGCAACTAAGCCCGTGAGCCACAACTACTGAGCCCACGTGCCACAACTACTGAAGCCTGTGCACCTAGAGCCTGTGCTCCGCAACAAGAGAAGCCACCATAGTGAGAAGCCCGAGCACCGCAACAAAGACTAGCCCCCGCTCACCACAACTAAAGAAAGCTGGCACGCAGCAAGAAGACCCAGTGCAGCCAAAAAAAAAAAAAAAAACCCACCAAAAATACTAATTCAAAAAGATACATACACTACAATGTTCATAGCAGCATTATTTACAATTGCCAAGATATGAAAGCAACTTAAGTGTTCATCAGCAGATGAATGGATAAATAAAATGTGGTGTGTGTGTGTATATATATATATATATGCAATGGAATACTACTCAGCCATAAAAATAGAATGAAATTTTGCCATTTGCAGCAACATGGATGGACTGGGAGGATATTATGCTAAGTGAAATAAGTCAGACAAAGACAAATACTGTATATCACTTATATGTACAATCTAAAAAAATACAACAAACTAGTGAATATAACAAAAAAGAAGCAGATTCACAGATATAGAGGACAAACTAGTGGTTACCAGCAGTGGGGAGAGAGAAGGGGGAGGGGCAATATAGGGATAGGGAATTAAGAGATATAAACTATTACATATAAAATAAGCTACAAGGATATATTGTACAAAGCAGAGAATACAGCCAATTTTTATAATAACTATAATTGGAGTGTAACCCTTAAAAATTGTGAATCACTATATAGTACTTATGTTGTACACCTGTAGCTTATATAATATTGTACATAAACTTTATTTCAATAAAAAAATTCAAGGAACTTCTACTTTAGTGAAATCTCTAGGGGTCCAATAGTGTAGGGCATATCAAGATATTCCGTCTAAGGTGAAGGATAAGTTGTTGCATCTGGCTCCTCCCCACAACCAAAAAGGAGGCGCAATGCATAGTGGACCTCTTTGGATTTTGGAGGCAACATATCCCTGAGTGTGTTACCTGGGCCCATTTACCAAGTGACCAGAAAAGCTGTTAGTTTTATATGGAGCCCAGAACAGGAGATGACTATGCAATAGGTAAGGCTGTTTATGCAGGCTGCTGTGCCACTTGGGCCTCAGGATCCAGCAGATCCAATGGTGCTTGAAGTGTCAGCGACTGATAGAGATGCTGTTTGGAGCCTTTCACAGCCCCTATAAGTGAATCGCAGCACAGGCCCTCAGGATTTTTGAGCAGAGCCCTGCCATTCTCTGCAGATAACTGCTCTCCTATTGAGAAACAACTCTTGGCCTACTTCTAGGCCTTAGTAGCGACTGAATGCTTATCCATTGGCCCCCAAGTTACTATGCAACCTGAGCTGCCCGTCATGAACTGACTTTTATCTGACCTACCAAGCTACAAAGTTGGATGTGCACAGCAGCACTACATCATCAGTAGGAAATAGGATATACCAGATTGGCCCTGCACAGGCCCTGAAAGCACAAATAATTTACATGAAGAAGTGGCCCAAATACCCATGGTCCCCACTTCTGCTAAGCTGCCTTCTCTCTCCCAGCCTGTACCTATGGCTTCATGAGGAGCTCCCTACTATCAATGGAAGAGAAGACATGAGGCTGGTTCACAGATGGCTCTGCATGATATGCAGGCACCACACAACAGCCCCTCTCTCAGACATCCCTGAAGGACAGTGGTAAAGGGAAACCCTCTCAGCAGGCAGGACTTCAAGCAGTGCACATTGTGGTTCACTTTGTGATTGTGTACGGATTCATGGGCTATGGCCAACAGTTTGGCTGGATAGTCAGGGGCTTGGAAGAAATGTGATTGGAAAATTGGTGACAAGGAAATTTGGGGAAGAGGTCTATGAATAGACCACTCTGAATGGGCAAAACATGTGAAGATATTTGTGTCTCATGTGAATGTTCACCAAAGGGTGATCTCAGCAGAGGAGGATTTTTATAATCAAGCGAATAGGGTGACCCATTCTGTGATACCAGTCAGCCTTTTCATCCAGCCACTCATGTGAACACCCAATGCACTCATGAACAAAGTGGCTGTGGTGGCAGGGATGGGGGTTACCCATGGGCTCAGCAACATAGGCTTCTGCTCACCAAGGCTGACCTGGCTACAGCCACTGCTTGGTGTCCAATCTGTCAGCAGCAGAGACTAACACTGAGCCCCTGATATGGCACCATTTCCCACAGTGATCAGCCAGCTACCTAGTGGCAGGTTGATTACACTGGCCCGCTTATGTCATGAAAGGGGCAGCATTTCGTTCTTACAGGAATAGACACTTATCCTGGATACAGATTTGCCTTCCCAGCATGCAATGCTTCTGCCAAAACCACTATCCATGGACTTACAGAATGCCTTATCCACCATCATGGTAGTCCACATGGCATTGCTTCTAATCGAGGAATTCATTCCACATCAAAAGAAATGCAGCAATAGGCCCATGCTCATGGAATTCTTACCATGTTCCGCATGATCTGGAAGCAGCTGGTTTGACAGAAAATGGCCTTATGAAGACTCAACTACAGCACAAGATAGGTGCTAGCACAATACCTTGCAGGGCTGGGGCAAAGTTTCCAGAAGGCTGTATATGCTCTGAATCAGCATCTGATATATGGTCCTATTTCTCCCATAGCCAGCATTCATGGGTCCAGGAATGAAAGAGTAGACATGACAGTGGCACCACTCACTATTACACCTAGCAACCCCTTAGCAAAACTTCTGCTGCTTCCTGTTCCCATGATGTTATTCTCTGCTGGCCTAGAGGTCTTAGTTCCAAAGGGAGGAATATTTCCACCAGGAGACACAACAATGATTCCATTGAACTGGAAGTTGAGGCTGCCACCTACGCACTTCTGGCTCCTCATTCTTCTGAATCAACAGGCAAAGAAGGAGTTACGGTGCTGGCTGGGGTGATTGATCCTGATCACCATGGAGATTACTTCCATTATTACTCCATGGAAGTAAGAAAGAGTATATCTCTATCTGTATCTATCTATCTATCTATCTATCATCTATTTATCTGAATCACTTTCCTGAACACCGAAAGTTCATATTGTAAATCAACTATATTTCAATTTTAAAAAAAAGAGTATGTCTGGAATATAGGAGATCCCTTGGGTGTCTCTTAGTTTTTACCATGCCCTGTGATTAGGGTCAATGGAAAACTACAACTCAATCTAGGCAGGACTACTACTGACCCAGATCCTTCAGGAATGAACGTTTGGGTCACCCCACCAGGTAAAGAAGTACAACCAGCTGAAGTGTTTGTTTAGGGCAAAAGGAATATGGCATGAAGAGTGAAAGAAGGTAATTATAAATAACAGCAATGACCATGTGACCAGTTACAGAAACAAGGACTGTAATTATCATGAGTACTTCCTCCTTATTTTGTTATAAATACACGTGTGTGTGCATATATAGAGATAGATATATAGATATAGAAATGGTTTTCTTTCCTCTTCTATTCCCTAGCATGTAACATAAGATATATCGACTTTACATCATAGTATTTAAATATTGTTATTTTCACATCATAGTATTTAAGTTATGGGATAGCAAGAAGAGTAAACATCACTCAATGACTTTACCTCCTCTTCTGGGGAAGGGATTAGTGTGTTATCAGTTGTACACAAGATAGTTGTATCATGTTAGATGAAATTATGACCTTGTTATTACCTTTATTTGGAGATTAAGTATGGTTTCAGAAGTTGTGTATGGGTGCCTAATTGAAAAATGGTGGAGTTGTGATATAGTTAATTTTATGTGTCAGTTTTATATGCTCAGATATCTGGTTAAACATTATTTCAGGATGTGTCTGTGAGGATGTTTCCAGAATTAACATTTGAATCACAAGAGTAAAGAGGATTGCCTTCCCCAAAGTGGGTACCATCATCCAACCCACTGAGGGCCTGAATAGAACAAAAAGGAGTAGGAAAGGAGGATTTGGAGGAAGGAAGGTGGAGGAAGGGAAGAGAATGTGGCAGTAACCTCTGTCTGAGTGCTGGGCTGGAATACTGATCTTCTCCCGCTCTCGGCACTCCTGATTCTCAGAATCTATACTATCAGCTCTCTGGTTCTCAGATATATATGGCATTATTTCACCTTCCTTTAGCTCAGCCCCAAGAAATCCCACTGCACTGGCCCAAGCCTAACATATACAGAGCAGCACCATGTGTCATATGCAATCTGATGATCCCAAAGCAGGGCAGACTCTCATGAAGCATCTGATTTGGAGACAGAAGTATTTTTAATTGAATGTCTTTTCATTATTTCAGGTACTTGTAACTGAGGGGCATTGATAGTAAAATAAAGCAGTTAAAATATTAATTTAATGGCCCCGATTGAAGTGACTCACATACCCCAGGTTTCTGTGTCCTGTCCTGTCCTCCTGAGCTCAGAGTCACCTCCTCTCTGACACTGACCCCATCTCTTCCACTCAGTATTTATGAGCCATTCTCTTTGTCTTTACAAATCGTACCCATCCTTTAAGGTACAGGGCAAGCCCATATCCTCCAGGGATCCTCCTTTGCCTGCTCTCCTCTGAACTTTTTGTAGTCATTAAAACTACCTCTAGATCTTATTTGATGAGTTAAGAAAATAGCACATATATTACTATATCACAATCTTTAAACAATTTGATAACTGCATTTCATTATAATTGGCTTCATTTGTAATCCTATGTATTTTACTTGTGTTCCTAAAAATATTATTCTGTAAAGGAGTCTGGAAGCTCCACCCAGTGGGACCATGGCACAGAAGAGGTTAAGAATCTCTGCTTACACTCTCCTACTTTTGACTCTCCTGTCAGCTGAACTGGGGGGCCTGGAGTGGCTGGAGGAGTGGCCATCAGGTGGTTGCCGCACCCTTCTGCCTACCAACTGGAAAGCATTTACAAGTAGGGCCTGTGGTTAATCAGACCAGCAAAGAGCCCTCTTTATAGTGGATGGGAGACTCCAGCTGCCCACCAGACAGCATTACTGGGAGTAGGAGTTGTCAGATGAAAAGAAAGCTTGGGGCCCAGCCAGCTTGGGCCCCCAGCCAGGCCCAAAGCAATGATACTAGGGCCACCAGGACCATTGCTGCTATATGTTGGACTGCAAGGTGGACTGAGAGAGGCTGCTATAGACTGAATCTGAATGTTCCCCCAGAATTCACATGCTGAAACTTAACAACCAATGTGATGATGTTAGGAGGTGGGGCCTTTGAGAGGTGATTAGGTCATGAGAATAGAAACCTCATGTTCTAGGATTAGTGCCCTTTTTAAAAAGACACCAGAGAGCATCCTCACTCCTCCTGCCAGGTGGGGCCACAGCCAGAAGACAGCCATCCATGAACCGGGAGGTGGGTCCTCACCAGACACTGAATCTGCCAGTGCCCTGATCTTGGGCTTCCAGCCTGCAGACTGTGAGTGACAGTGACTGTGAGTGACAACATTTCTGTTGTCTATAAGCCGCCCAGTCTGTGGCATTCTGGGATATCAGCCCAAACAGTCTAAGACAGAGGCAGAGCTTTCTTCAATCCTCCACTGCATTCAAAACATACCTGGATTCAAATCCCATGTCTGCTACTTCCTAGTCATGTGGACTTGGGCAGGTGTTAACCAGTCTGTGCCCTGTTTCCTCACCTGTATTATCACCTGTAGGGATAACAAGAGTACCTGCATCATGGGACTGTCAGGAGGGAGAAGTGAATTAACATACCAGGTCCTTTAGAAAAGAGCCTGGCATGTAGTAAGCAGTGTGTACGTGCCAATTTTGTTGTTGCTGCTCTTCACTTAACCCCACACTCATTGAGTGACATGAAGCACATTGCACCTACCTCATGGGGGCCTGACACAGAGTGAGCATTCAATAATGGCCCGCTGTCGTCATTTTGACCATGATTTTCAGCTCCAGGCACAGGACTGATTTTAGAAGAATTAGTCAAGCCCTAATTTGAAAGAAGATTCCAGTCACAGGGCCTTTGGCTCAACACTCTAGTGCAGGTATCCTGGAGTAGCCATTGCCAAAAGTGATGAGTCTGGGTTCAGGGAACATAGTTGGACTTGTGACACAACCAAGCTGGAGAAAGACGGAGATGAGTCTGACCAGACTGATCTGCTGACCACTCTACATTTCCTGGCTATCCCTGCCTTACCCATCCTTCCAGGCCCAGCACCACCCCCTCCAAGAAGCCCACTCTAGCTACTCCAGCCTCCGGGATCCCTCCCTGCCATGAAGTTCTCAGCCCTGGCAGTGCACCCCTCAGCACTATGCCTCCTGCTGCTCCCTGAATTAGTCCCCAAGCACCTCAACGGCAGAACAACAGCTGCCCTGTCCCCTTGGCTCATTGACACCTTCTGGCACAGGATTAAATCCATCACTCAGGATGAATTGATTAGTTCATCAATTGCTGGACTGGAGGTCAAGAACTGTTAGGAGAACTTAAGCAGTGATAAAAAGCTTCAGGGATGTTGGAATCACACAGCATCTACTCCTGTGTCCAGCTTATTGACTCATCATTCTGAACTAGATCTACATGTATGAACATGGATACATTCCAGATATACTGTTGAATAAAAATAACAAAACCTCAAATGATATGCTAAACCTACTAGAGCAGTCATTAGTGCTATCTACCAATTATTTCCAGCTCTTCCAAGCACAAGATTCCCACTCCTGGGAGCTAGGTGAGGCCATGTGATTTGCTCTGGCCAATGAAATGTGAGAAGTGACATGACTCACTTCTGGGTGGAAGCTATGAAACAGAGCACAAGTCATCATTTTTTCCTTCCTCTCTTGGCCTCTGTCAGCCTGGGTCCCTCAGGGACTCCAATAAACAGAACCCCATTGTAGACACTTGTCAAATATATGTTGGAGTGACAAATAAATGTGTTAAGCCACTGAAATTTTGGAATTATTTGTTATCACAGCATAGCCTAGCCCAACCTGACTGATAAACACACACACACACACACACACACACACACACACACACACCAATAGATATATTTTTTAGTTTATTTTATGTTTAAAATATTTAAATGTTTATTTAAAAAATATATTTGGGGGCTTCCCTGGTGGCGCAGTGGTTAAGAATCTGCCTGCCAATGCAGGGGACACGGGTTTGAGCCCTGGTCCAGGAAGATCCCACATGCCGCAGAGCAACTAAGCCCTGTGCCACAACTACTGAGCCTGCACTCTAGAGCTTGCGAGCCACAACTACTGAGCCCATGTGCCACACTACTGAAGCCTGCATGCCTAGAGCCCATGCTCCGCAACAAAGACAAGCCACCACAAAGAGAAGCCTGCACACTGCAACGAAAAGTAGCCCTCACTCACCACAACTAGAGAAAGCCCACACTCAGCAACAAAGACCCAATGCAGCCAAAACTAAATAAATTTATAAATATATATATATATATATTTAGTAGGTCAAACTTATAAAACTGGTCATAGGAATGAGTCATGAGATTAGGAGTGGTAGTTGGACTTCAGCTTTACATATCAAACGATCTACTTTAAAAAGTAGGATGGATCATATTTAATGTTATAATTTTTAAAAATTACAAAACAATATGGTTATGCCCTCTCATATCTTCAACATGTTCTTTCTTTGACGGGCAGCCAGGTAACTGTGTCACGGGGTAAAGACCACAACCCTTGTCCACACACTTGCTCAGCATGGGGGCTCTATGTTCATTTGGGCCCAAGAGTATTCCCAGCCCACTGCAACAGGCAGACCAGCTAACCACAGTAACAAGTAGAGCTCTCTGACCAAACTGTGCAGGCTAAACAGCTGCTTCATCACTGGAGACTATAATGTTGCCTTGGGTCTCTGGGAGAGGGGCGTTTCTCAGGCTCAGGACAGATTGGGGAGGGGGAGAATCCATGAGTTCTTGCTGGACATGACATCAGACATATGGTGGCTCTGTGTTTGCTCTCTGCTCAGCACCTCTTTGGGGAACCACCCCTCACCCTCGCTCAGTCCATCCACTTTGGGGATAGACACACGAACCAGATCAAGCCACTTGGGAAACCCCGTTTCCCTGGCCATAGTGATTGGCTCAAGGATGGGGATATCATCAAATCTGGCCGGTCAGAATTCTCCCCAGGACTTTTGCCAGAACTATCCAGAAAGAGGAGTTTCTCCTCTTACTAGGACCACCAGCTGTGAGGATGATATAAGCTTAGCAGTGCCAGAGCCATCTTTGCCAGCCCATGGGAGAATCTGCTGAATGAGAAGCTGACGCAGAAGAAAACAAAACCAAGAACTAGAGAAAAAGAGAAGATTCCTAGGGACAATAATTCATTCCCCGGGTCCACCTGTGCCTAGGCCAGATTCACACACACACATACACACACACACACATGCATGCTTGTGCATGAACACACACAAACATACACACATGATCTTTCTAATACCATGAGCCAATAAGTTCCATTTTTAAATATTGCTTTTTAAATTTTGAATCAGTTTTCTGCCACCTCCAAACAAAGACATCTGTCCTGACTCATACCGTACTCCTTTTTCAAAGCTTCTTTGCAGCCCATGTGGTCCTCACACCATCACCACAGAGTGAATGAAACACATATTCCTCCACATGTTTGACCAAAAGGAAACTAAGGCTCAGAGAGAGCAAGCAATTTGTCCCAACACTACAACAGTTAGCGTCATTGCCAGGGCAGACGTCAGCCCAACCACAGTGCCTTGGGTCCCTATTTATACTCCCCATCACTTCGTCACTCTGCTGAGAGCCTTGTGGTTGTGGGTTGATGAGGGCAGGCAGGAACCACACTCTCTTCCAAGCTGGAAACAGGATGGGCACAGCTTCCTCCCATTAATCTCTCCAATGCAGAGACGCTAAATTAACAGATACAACTAGCACAATCCCTCTCCTGGTAATTCAGTCTCTGCTGTTAATCTTTAGGTCACTAACCTTCACTCTGATAATATTCTCCTGTTTAATTTAAGCAGGTCTGCTCACGTTGCAATCAGAATCTCTGTCCCATTCTGGGAAGGGTCGAGGGTGGAAGTGGTGCAGGGAAAGGGAGGGAGTTTCTGGACATTTCTCTGACCTTCACTGAGTTTTGTCTGATCTCAAGAAAACACCACCACAAGCCTCAGACAATTCCTTGGCCTCAGTTTCCCCAAATGAAAAATAAAAAGTTTGAACTAAACTCAACCCAAAGACATCCAAGAAAGTTCCAGGAGTGGGTACAGCACTTTTTCCTCCTCAACCAGAGCTGCTATGTTTTTAACTGTTTTTTAAGTTTTGTTTTTAATTTCATCAGAAACATATAAATACATTCCCATTGTAAATATCCAACCAACAAGGTTAAGTTCCCTTGACCACCTCTCCTAATTCTGATTCCCCTCTTTTCACCCCTAGAGGTAACATATTATTTTGGAAGAGTTTTACCTTTCCAAGCCTTTAATACTTATTTATATATATATAAACCCTTAGAAAATGGACACTACTTGTTTGTATGTGTGAGTTCTTTTAATCTTTTTTAAAAGAAAATAACTTTGACAACTTACTCTTTAACTTGCTATTGGGGCAGTATGTCTTGGAGATAATCCATCTTAGTACCTAGAATTCTACCTCATTCTTTTTAACTGCTACCAAGTCACTTCATTGTCAAGGCTCTGAAATAATAAAACGTTTCCCACTTTCCTGTAGTGTTCTTTTTTCTTTCCTGATTTACCAAACCAGAAAACCACATAGAATCACATTAAAGGGTTTAATAGATAATAAAAGGAATCATTTGTGAAAGGTAAATGGCATTATGACATGCATTATTTGAAATAAAAACCTCATCTGACTTTTTTTTTTTTTAATGTGAGTGTCTCAAAAACACCAAAAAGAAAAGGTAGAGTGTTTTAATCATACTCAGAGGGCAATGTTGCCCTCAGTAGAGCAGACTCACTAGCTTCTCACCAGTTCTGTAAGGTTGCTCCCAGGAGGACCTGAGCTCATTGATTCCGCATTTCCAGGTAATGATGTAACTTCCCGCCAGATTGGCAGCTGCCTTGCCAGCCTACCACTTAATCTGGCCTTGGTTCCAATTTTTCAGATAAAAAGTCAAGAGGAGAGATCACAGAACAAGGTCACTCGGTGAATAGACAATCTGTGGCCAAAACTGCAACCTTTTCCTCAATTTGGAAACAAGGCCCATTAAGTCCAGGCTACAGGATCTAGAATGAAGAAAGGAGGAGATGACAACCGATTCTCCTTTGTGTGTCTGAAGCAAGTTATTGAGACTCTGTATAAAAAGCCACTGAGTCAATGTCTGTTGCTATGTGGTGGCGAGCAACAGAAACAGACTGGCAAAGAGAAGCAAAACTCAGCAACAACAGAAATAAAACTTGGAAACATCTGGGGTAGCTTATGGAATGGAATAAAAACAAGGAGAAGGACAAGGCTTTAGGAAGGATAGGTCCCAAGGAAGACCTGGGTTTCAAGGGAGCAGTCTCTTTGAGGTGCCTTCTCCAGGATGATCTGCTTTCCCAATTTTCTATCCTTATGTCATCTGCTCAAGATTCAGATTCAACTAGCCAAGCTCAGTCACATGCCCATCCTCTGGCTAGGGGAGGGCAGGCACCTTGATTGACAACCCCGTCAGCCCCTGTGGGTAGAGACAGTTTGCAAAGTGAACTCAGGGTCCCACTGTTACCAGAAAGAGGAAAGATATATACTGAGGAGGGAAAAACGCGATGTCCACTCAGTTAGATGACCATTTCACAACTATTGACTGACTTCAGTGCCTAATAGAGGTTGGGTAGAGGAGGAGAAAGAAGTGAGTGGAGGAAGAAGAGGACAAAGAAGAGAAGAGGAGGAGAGAAAAGAGGAGGAGGAGGGGGAATCAGGAAAGGTGCTGTGAGGGCCCTGGGGACCTGAGTAGAAGGGTTCACCCTAGGCTGTAGAGCCTTCCCTTTCTGTCCCCCTGGCTAGTAACCATCATTCCATCTGGAAATAATCCTGGTAGTCACCCAGCCTCTGAGCCACCCCCTTTAGAAGATCTTTTTGTTTCTGAACTTTTCTCTGGCTTTACATGTGTTTGGTCTTAAGAAATTAACTGCAATAAAATATCGTGATATTACCCATACCCACAGCCTCAGATCTGCAAAGAGTTGACAAACTTAAAGAAAAAGAAAAAAACTTGATATAGAAAAGCAGACTGTAGAACATTTTAAAAGCCATAATTTTCTTCCTGTCTTTTTTTTTGCAAGTTTATAAAAATAACATAACATGGTTGAAATTATGCAATATACAAGGTTTATGACCTGCTTTTCTCACTTACAGTAAACATTTTCCTATGTCACTAAAATTCTTCAAAAACATAATTTCAATGTCTATAGAATATTCTACCTTATAATTACAGTATAATTCATTTAATGCCAATGGTTAAAGGCTTAGAGTCTCTACTCAGAAGGAACTGAGTTCACATCCTGCCATTTACTTATTGACCTTAGGCATATTGCTTATCCTCCACTGGTCTGTTTCCCCATCTGTAGCATGGAGATAATAATAATACCTCCCTCCTAGGTTGTCGGGACGATTAAATAAGAGGACACATGTGAAGCTCGTGGCACAGGAATACCCAATACTGTTACTGAATTCAGGTCTGGCTGTTTGCCACTTGAAAATCAATACTTCAGAGGCAAATGTTGGTAGAAAGAAAAGTTGATTTAATCAGAAAAGCCAGCAATCTGGGGAGAAGGTTGACTCATGTCCCCAAAACCAACTCTGAAGATTCTGCTTGGTCGTGATAGTTTTTAAAGGGAATAGGGAAGTAATCTCAGTTAATCATTGAGATAGGAGATCAGATTCATCACCGTCTCCCACTGTGTTCAGGCTTGTTGACTCCTTGTGATCTTTCTTTAGATGCTATCTTGTTCACACAGTTTGTTCACAAGATTACTGAAGGGGAAGCTAAGGAAGACATCTATCTGGTCATCTGTTAATACTTATTCTTCATTTTTACTTCTTTGGTCTATGGAAAGACCCAACAGGTTAGGCAAAATATTGTGTGATCAGAAGACTTGAAAGGTGTGCTTTGGCTGGAGATGAGTAGAGGATGAGGGCCCCTGGCTTAAGGTTAGTTACAATATAGCTTTGCTAAAGGGATAAGACAGAAAGGGACCTCCTGCAGAGAGCTCTTTCCTGCCAAAAGCTGCTTACACCCAGAGTAAGCACCTATAAATTTTCACTGGTATCATTAGAGGGTTTTTTCCTTCAAAATTTTGCAAATGTAAATGGCTCTGTAATGAAAATCCCAGCACAGAGATCCCTGAAATTAGAATTCCTGCTATGCACTTCTTCAAGGTTCTCAGTACAGTTTGTCAGTTCTGTAGTATTATTTACTATAGAAAAAAATCTGCCTATATGTGGACCTGCACAGTTTAAATCCATGTTGTTCAAGGGTCAACTGTATTGACAGCAAGTTCTCAATTTGTCTCTGTCTCTGTCTCTCCCTCTTTCACTCTCTCTCCCACAATGTCATCCAGACTCCTGTTTTGATGATACTCTGTCCCCAGCCCCCACGATGGCTCACTCATCCACAATCCTAGAGGAAACCAGCACCTGGGATCTTGTCACAGAGAAGGAGCCCAAGATTCAAATATCAATTTTGTTTTGCAGTTTAGAGGTTGCTTTGATCAGCCTGCATTAAGTGTCTGCCTTTCACCCTACCTGTTATCTACGTACTTTTCTCATTTATCCACCCAGATAGAATAATTTCAGGAGCACTCGTTGCCATTCTGTGCATCATTTAATTTAGTCTTTTTTTTTTTTTTTTTTGAAAGATGTGTGCCTGCCTGGCCCCATCAGTGTCATTTTTCAGTGTTTTGTTTCTATGGCAACTGAAAGATCTATTGTAATCAAATAATTGAGCCCCATTAAATTGCAATCTTCTCAGCCCCACTACTGTTTGCTCTGACTTTTATGCTGTATTATACCGCTTTTCTTCTGCAGCCTCAATCAGGCAGTTGCCATTCATTCTGCTGTGATGGGCAGAGGCCACTCAAAATGCCACTCTAGATGTCTAGAATAGGCATTAAAAAAATTATGTCTACCTCAAACGCCAAAGTCAAAACGTCTATGTGCAAATTGCCCTTTTAAAAGAACAAAAACCTCAAAGAAATATTTCCCTCAGCGACATTCTCATGTCATAATTGCCTTTGATTTACATATATGACTCCAAATTGGACTAGGCTTTCTCATCTCATAATAACGATAATACTAATAAGCTACCATATATTGAATACATACTATGTGCCAGGCACTATGCTAAGTCTTTTTTTTTTTTTTTGAAGTTTTTAAACTTTTATTTTATATACAAAGAGCTAGTATTGTTTCTGCGTAAGGTAGATGTCCTGGATGACCCATTCAAGGAAGTTCACTTAGTCTGACTTAATGAAGCCAGTGTCTTTTGCGTACCGGTGGAAACACTGGCAGCACATCTTGAGGCCATATTTCCGGAGCAGAGTGCACTGGTTTGAGCAGACATGGCAAAAGCAAGAACCCTGGCCAGATTTTCTCGGATGGCTCCAGTAGAGCTGCTGGTGACCCACGTTGCTCTCTCGGCTGCAACGAGGAAAAGTGCTAAGATTTTTTTATTCTTAGCTGTTATTTAGTTTTTGAATAAATAATAAATTACAAGCTTTCAAATTTTAAAAGTGTGGCACATTTTCAGGCATGGAAGCAGAAAGGACATGAGGTCCCATATAGAAATTGTATAGAGGGTTTTGGGCTGCCATGGGCTGTTGGTTACGGGCTGTTCTCCAGGGGCAGATGCTAACACACACACACAGAGCTGGTAGTTTATTTAAGATAGAGCTGGGGCTCCTTGGAAAACATATTCTAAGAGTGAAGAGACACAGAGAAGTCTGTCCCTTTCCACTCACCTGCTCAATATCCTCTCTAAAAGATAGCCCCAGCTTCTTCCTTGGAAACGAGTTCTGACTGCCTGATTAAGAATGCAGAAGAAGGGGGCTTGCCTGGTGACACAGTGGTTGAGAATCTGCCTGCTAATGCAGGGGACACGGGTTCGAGCCCTGGTCTGGCAAGATCCCACATGCTGTGGAGCAACTGGGCCCATGAGCCACAACTACTGAGCCTGCGCGTCTGGAGCCTGTGCTCCGCAACAAGAGAGGTCGCGATAGTGAGAGGCCCGCGCACCGCAATGAAGAGTGGCCCCCGCTTGCCGCAACTAGAGAAGGTCCTTTGCACAGAAACGAAGACCCAACACAGCCAGAAAGAAAGAAAGAAAGAAAGAAAGAAAGAAAGAAAGAAAGAAAGAAAGAAAGAAAGAAAGAAAGAAAGAAAGAAAGAAAGGAAGAAAGAAAGAAAGAAAGCCGAAGAAAAACAGCATAATACAGTGAAAAAGTCAGAGCAAGAAAAACAGTTGATGAATTGAAGAAAAACACCCAGTCAGAGGTGAGACCAAAATGACAGAGTAGGATGACCCCAAGCTCATCTCCTCCCATGGACACACCTAAATGACAACAATTGATGAGAATGACCTGAAGACGAGCAAAAAAGATTTTTCCACAACTAAAAATATAAAGAAGAAACCACAACAAGATGTGTAGGAGGGGTGGAGATGCAGTACAATCAAGACCCACACCTCAAAGTTGGCAACCCACAAATGGAGCATATCATAATTGCAGAGGTTGCCCCCGAGGAACAAAGGGTCTGAGCCCCACATTGGGCCCCCTAGTCCAGGTATCTTGCACCAGGAAGACAAGCTCCTAGAATGGATGGATTTGAAGGCCAGCAGGGCTTGAGTACATGAGAGCCAGAGGGTTGTAGGAAACAGAGACTCCACTCTTAAAGGTCACCTAAAAAATCTCACAGGCTCTGAGTTCCAGCACAGAGGTAGTAATTTGAAAGAAGCCTGGGTCAGACCCACTTGCTGATCTTCAAGGGCCTCCAGGAGAGGCAGGAGACAACTGAGACTCCCCCTGGGGACATAAATGCTGCTAGCAACCATTTTGGGGAGCTCATTCTACGATGAGGACACTGGTGCTGGAAAGTGCCATTTTGGAGTCTTCCCTCTAGCCTATTAGCACCAGGGGCTTACCCGCTCACCAGTGGGATGGCACCAGTTCTGGGATCCCCATGCTACACAGCCAGCCACATGGGAATCTGGCCCACCCACCAGTGAGCCAGTAGCCACTGCATGAGGCAGGCCCGGCAGCCAAGCAGGCCGGGGTCCAGCCCCACTCACCAGCGCAGCCACAGTACTCAGCCCCACCACAACAGAAGGGCCCATGCAGCCCACGTAGGGTCACTTCTAGAGCATATAGCTCTGGTGACCAGAGGGTAGCATGCTGCTGGGCCCCATAGAATGTCTCCTACAGGAGGCCACTTATCCAAGAACGGGAAACACAAATGACCTACTTAACACAAAAAAATAAACCTTCCAAACTCTGTACTATGGAATAGAAAGAGTACGGAGGCAGGGTGGTGGGAGAGGGAGCTTTCCCTTTTTACTTTATGTAACTTCTGTATTGTTTCAATTTTTATAAAATTTTGTGTAATAAAAACATTTTAGTTGAAATTTTTTTTGAAAACAAGAAATGAAAAAGAATAAAGCCACCTAGTCTTCCCTTCTGTGTGTCTCCTTTACTATTCACACAAAATACTTCAGTTCTGACTCTGCTGTTCACCAAATGTGTAGGGAGTCTTCCCCACAACTGGCACTCCTCTGTGACACCAGTTGGGTGTCCTACAATTTAATTAAATTCCGACACTGTATGCCCAGAGATAGCATCAGATCCCGCATGTTCAGGGCTCAGTCCCACAGGACTTGCCCCATCCCAACTTCAGACACCGATCTCAAGTCCAGGTTGCCACTTGTGCTTTTGACTAACCCACTATAAACCAGAGGTTCCCATGACTCCCTCCTCGGGCTCAATTAATTTGCTAGAGCCACTCACGGAACTCAGGAAAATAGTTTACTTATGTTTATAGTTTTATTATTAAAAGGGTATGATAAAAGATATAGATGAACATCAGATGGAAGAGATGCGTAGGACAAGATATGGGGAAATGATATGAGGCTTCCATGCCCCATCGAGACGTGCCATCATCCCAGTACCTCTACATGCTCACCAACCTGGATGATCTCCAAACCCATACTCTTGAGATTTTTATGGAGGATTTGTCAGGTAGGCATGATTGATCATTAACTCCATTTTCAGCCCTTCTTCCTTCTCAAGAGAGTCGGGGGTGGAGCTGAAAGTTCCAAGCTTCTAATCGTGGCTTGTTTTTTCTGGTGACCAGCCCTCATTCAGGAGCCATCCAGGAACCCACCCAGAGTCACCTCATTGCAACAAAAGACATTCCTATCACCCAGGAAATTACAAGGGTTTCAGGAGCTCTGTGTCAGGAACCAGGGTTAAAGACCAAATATTAGAACAAAAGATGCTCCTGGTTCTCTTATCACTTGGGAGGTCACAAGAGTTTCAGGAGCTCTGAGCCAGGAACCAGGGGCAGAGACCAATACATATGTTATATTACCTCACAGCTGGCCACTTCTTTGGGGAGGCTTTGTGTGGAACACGATGTCATCTCTTTGTTCCTACAGCTGCCTTTGCTGAAGCTGCTGTGCCATGCTCACTGCTTTGCACGGGTTCTCACATACGATCCCCATAACCAACCACTATTACAGTGGTTCCCAAATTTTGCAGCATGCTAGAATCACCTGGGGAGCTTTAAAAACTCCCGATGTCCAGCCACACCTCATACCAATTAAACCAATTAAATTCTGGGGATGAGAATCAGGCCTCAGTATTTTTTAAGAACCCCAAGTGAGCAGCCACGTTTGGGAACCATTCCTCTATTATCATCCCCTTTACAGATGAAAAAACTAAGACTCAGTGTGACTAAGTTTCCACAGCTGGTGGGAATCTCAGAGCTAAGACTGAAATCCTCTTCTGGAGGACTTCAAAACCCACTTAATTAGCCACCAGGTGGAACTGCCTCAAAGCCACTCAAAACTCTCCTGGTACATGTCAGACATCAGCATTCAAAGAATGGAGGGGACTTGTCTGAGGCTACCTTGCTCACTGGCGGCAGAGCTGGGACTGGAGCCCAGTTAGAAGGTCACCAATAGGCTAAAGTGGCATCAACTGGTATCATGAGAGGGACAGGGCCCACGGATGAATGCAGTCCAAACCCAAACCACTCACATTCCCCCCTCCTTCCTCCTCTTATAGAAATGGTGTATGCCTCCTACCTCACCTCTGTCCTCTCAAGTTGGGGACAAGGCAACCAGTGTGTGTGTGTTGGGGGAAGGGGAGGTGGTCACTTAAGGCTGAACTGGGCCAGAGAAGAAAGAGGAGACTGAGAAAAAGCTAACAGAGCCAGGGACATGTGGGAGGACTGAGCCTGTGCTCCAGCCCCAGCGGATCCCACAGCTGCTTCTTCACCCAAGTTCATTTTCATGCCCCCTAAATAACAGAACACAAAAGGCTTTTGTCTCCACCTGTGTGCCTGACTCAGAGCCAAGCAACTTCTCTCCGTATTCCTAAACAGCCTTCCCCGTGATTTCAAGCACAGGTCTTGAAATAATACACTCAGAAATACATAACAGGGCTTCCCTGGTGGCGCAGTGGTTGAGAATCTGCCTGCTAATGCAGGGGACACGGGTTCGAGCCCTGGTCTGGGAAGATCCCACATGCCTCGGAGCAACTAGGCCCGTGAGCCACAACTACTGAGCCTGCGCGTCTGGAGCCTGTGCCCCGCAACGGGAGGGGCCGCGACGGTGAAAGGCCCGCGCACCGCGATGAAGAGCGGCCCCCGCACCGCAGTGAAGAGTGGCCCCCGCTTGCTGCAACTCGAGAAAGCCCTCGCACGAAACCAAGACCCAACACAGCCAAAAATAAATAAATAAATAAATAAAGTAGCTATTAATTTAAAAAGAAAAAAGAAATACATAACAAAGGAAGGAAAACAGAAACAGATCTCTGATTATGCTCTAGGACTGAGAGAACACGTCAGAAGCAACACACTTGTCAAAGCCAAGTCAGCTCCAGAAGCTAAACTGTAGAATCAGAGATTCTTGGGACAGAGGAGACCTCTGAGATCATCTTGCCATTTTGCCTGTGACATTATATTAGAATTCTCCAGAAAGACAGAACCAGATATATCTATATATCTCCTATTATAAAAGAAGGAATTGGCTCGTGCAATTGTGGAATTATGGAGGCTGAGAAGTCCCCAAATCTGCAGTCAGCAAGCAAGAATATCTGAAAACCAGAAGGGCAGGTAGTATAAGATCCAGTCTGAGTTCAAGCCCAAAGTAAGGAGAAGACCAATGTCCCAGCTCAAAGACAGTCAGGCAGAGAGTGAATTCTCCCTTCCTCTTCCTTTTCTTCTATTCAGGCCTCCAATGGATTGGGTGAGGCCTACGCATATTGGGGAGAGTAATCTACTTTACTCAGTCTACTAAATCCAATGTTAATCTCATCCAGAAACACCCTCACAGATATACCCAGGATAATAATTTAATCAAATATCTGGGCCAGTCAAGTTGAAATACAAAATTAACCATAAGAAGACATATTCCTCTCCTCACTGCAATACCCCATCCAGACTTGGCTTACACACACCTCCAGTGTTGGGAAGTTCACTGCCTCCAGGGAAGCTCATTCCATCGTTGGAAAACTCTGACTATCAGAAATCCCATCCTTACATTGAGTGGAAATTTTCTCCCCCCAATCTCTGCTCATTGGTTTTATTTATTGAATTTTCTTCAAGTTCCACAAATATTTACTATTTTCAGAATCTCCAGTGCCAGAGAAATAGGTTCCAGAGAATTGTGCCTCCTCTTAACTCTGCAGAGAGCCAGCCTCTTTACAAGACGTGGCCTAGTTATTGTTAGGAAATCTCAGCCCTCCCCTGATGAGGATCCTGTAAAGTAGACACTTACTTACATTTTTGCTGCCCAGCATCTACTTGCCCCATTTTAACAATGTCCTGATTTCCTTTTGGGGAATGAGCTCTCCTCCACTGTGTGGAGTCTTGGTAGGAGCGTAAATCAAGGATCCTACCACCCACTGAAGAAGGCAAAGCGACCAAGCCTTTCCCCTTACCACCTGGCACAGCTGGGAGAAGGCATGTGGCCTAAGTGTGGCTTGGTCAACAGCCCCAGAAGTCCCTCCAACAAATGTCCTTTTGCTTAATTTAGACAGAGTTGGTTTTTGTTGTTTGCAGCCAGGGAAACTAAGGCAAGGATCTGGTTCTGGGGAAGAGGGAAACAACTTGCTAGGATATAAGCCCAGGAGGTAAGAGTGTTCAAAAGCAGATTTTAACCATTTCCAGGTTATGCCAAGGCCCACACTGGGCATGAAGAAATAGGTAGGAACCATTAGCTTCTCGATTTGAACTTCCATCTCCCAAATATTTATAAATCATACATCTGACAAAAGACTTAAATCTGGAATATACAAAGAACATGGGCAACTCAATAAAAAGATACAAACAATCCAATTTTTTAAATGGGCAAAAGATTTGAATATATATTTCACAAAAGAAACTATATGATGGCTATTAAGCACATGACAAAATGCTCAATATCATTAGTCCTTAGAGACATGCAAATAAAAACCACAATGATATACTAATTCATACTCACTAGGATGTCTACAATAAAAAAGACAGATATAGTAAATGTTGGTGAGGATATGGAGAAAACAGAATACTCAAGTACTTCTGGTGCAGTCACTTTGGAAAATAGTTTGAACTTTTCTTAAAAAGCTAAACCTAAAACTTCCATACAACCCAGCAATTCTACTTCTAGGTATCTACCCAAGAGAAATGAAAACATAAGATCACACAAAGATCTGTATACAAATGGTCATAGAAGCTTTATTCGTAATAGCCAAAAAAAATGAAAACAATCCACACGTCCATTCTGGTGAGTGGATAAATAAAATGTGGTGTACCCATGCAACGGAATGCTCAGTGATAAAAAGGAAGGAAGTTATGATACATACTACAAATCTATGAACCTCAAAAACATTACGTTAAAAGGAAGACAGACACAAAAGGCCACATGTTGTATGATTCCATTTACATGAAATACTCAGAAAAAACAAATCTATAGACAAGTAGAAGATTGATGACCACTTCTGGCTGAGGATAGGAACAGGGATTGATTGCAAATGAACATGAAAAATCTTTTTGGGGTGATGGAAATATGTTCTAAAAGTGGATTTTAGGGAGACCTTCAAGATGGTGGAAGAGTAAGACATGGAGATCACCTTCCTCCCCACAAATACATCAGAAATACATCTACATGCAGAACAACGTCTACAGAACACCTACTGAACACTGGCAGAAGACCTCAGACCTCCCAAAAGGCAAGAAACTCCCCATGTACCTGGGTAGGGCAAAAGAAAAAAGAAAAAACAGAGACAAAAGAATAGGGATGGGACCTGCACCAGTGGGAGGGAGCTGTGAAGGAGGAAAGGTTTCCACACACTAGGAAACCCCTTCGCGGGCGGAGACTGCGGGTGGTGGAGGGGGGAAGCCACGGAGGAGAGCGCAGCCACAGGGGTGCGGAGGGCAAAGCGGAGAGGTTCTCACACAGAGGATCGCTGCCGACTAGCACTCACCAGCCCGAGAGGCTTGTCTGCTCACCCGCTGGGACGGGTGGGGGCTGGGAGCCGAGGCTCGGGCTTCGGAGGTCAGATCCCAGGGAGAGGACTGGGGTTGGCGGCGTGAACACAGCCTGAAGAGGGCTAGTGAGCCACAGCTAGCTGGGACGGAGTCCGGAGAAAAGTCTGGACCTGCCTAGGAGGCAAGAGACCATTGTTTTGGGGTGCGCGAGGAGAGGGGATTCAGAGCACCACCTAAACGAGCTCCAGAGATGGGCACGAGCTGCGGCTATCAACGCGGACCCCAGAGACGGGCATGAAATGATAAGGATGCTGCTGGAGCTACCAAGAAGCCTGTGTGCGAGCACAGGTCACTATCCACACTGCCCCTCCCGGGACCCTGTGCAGCCCGCCACTGACAGGGTCCTGGGATCCAGGGACAACTTCCCCTGGAGAACACACATGAGCCTCAGGCTGGTGCAATGTCACAGTGGCCTCTGCCGCCGCAGGCTCGCCCCGCATTCCGTACCCCTCCCTCCCACTGGCCTGAGTGAGCCAGAGCCCCCTAATCAGCTGCTACTTTAACCCTGTCCTGTCTGAGATGCCCTCAGATGCTCTCAGGCGACCTACACGCAGAGGTGGGGTCAAATACAAAGCTGAAGCCCAGGAGCTGAGCAAACAAAGAAGAGAAAGGGAAATCTCTCCCAGCAGCCTCAGGAACAGCGGGTTAAATCTCCACAATCAACTTGATTTACCTGCATCTGTGGAATACCTGAATAGACAACAAATCATCCCAAAATTGAGGCAGTGGACTTTGGGAGCAACGATATATTTTTTTTTTCCTTTTTCTCTTTCTATTTTTTTTTTTAATGGGAATTATTTATTTATTTATTTATTTATTTATTTATTTATTTATTTATTTAAGGCTGTGTTGGGTCTTAGTTTCTGTGCGAGGGCTTTCTCTAGTTGCGGCAGGTGGGGGCCACTCTTCATCGCAGTGCACGGGCCTCTCACTATCGCAGCCTCTCTTGTTGCGGAGCACAGGCTCCAGACGCGCAGGCTCAGTAATTGTGGCTCACGGGCCTAGTTGCTCCGCGGCATGTGGGATCCTCCCAGACCAGGGCTCGAACCCGTGTCCCCTGCATTGGCAGGCGGATTCTCAACCACTGCGCCACCAGGGAAGCCCCCCTTTTTCTCTTTTTGTGAGTGAGTATGTGTATGTTTCTTTGTGTGATTCTGTCTCTATAGCTTTGCTTTTACCATTTGTCCTAGGGTTCTGCCTGTTCTTTTTTTTTTTCAATAATTATTTTTTCTTTTCTTTTCTTTTCTTTCTTTCTTTGTTTCCTTTTTTCTCCCTTTTCTTCGAAACCGTGTGGCTAACAGGGTCTTGGTGCTCTGGCCGGGTGTCAGGCCTGTGCCTCTGAGGTGGGAGAGCCGTGTTCAGGACATTGGTACACCAGGGACATCCCAGCTCCACATAATATCAAATGGCAAAATCTCTCCCAGAGACCTCCATCTCAATGCTAAGACCCAGCTCCACTCAATGACCAGCAAGCTACAGTGCTGGACAACCTATGCCAAACAACTAGCAAGACAGGAACACAACCCCACCCATTAACACAGAGGCTGCCTAAAATCTTAATAAGGTCACAGACAACACAAAACACACCACCAGACACGCACCTGCCCACCAGAAAGACAAGATCCAGCTTCATCCACCAGAACACAGGCACTAATCCCCTCCACCAGGAAGCCTACACAACCCACTGAACCAACCTTAGCCACTGGGGACAGACACCAACAACAATGGGATCTACGAACCTGCAGCCTGCAAAAAGAAGACCTCAAACACAGTAAGTTAGGCAAAATGAGAAGACAGAGAAACACACAGCAGATGAAGGAGCAAGATAAAAACCCACCAGACCAAACAAATGAAGAGGAAATAGGCAGTCTACCTGAAAAAGATTTCAGAGTAATGATAGTGAAGATGATCAAAAATCTTGGAAATAGAATGGAGAAAATATAAGAAACATTTAACAAGGACCTAGAAGAAGTAAATAGCAAACAAACAATGATGAACTACACAATAAATGAAATAAAAATTCTCCAGAAGGAATCAATAGCAGAATAACTGAGGCAGAAGAACGGATAAGTGACCTGGAAGATAAAATAGTGGAAATAACTACTGCAGAGCAGAATAAATAAAAAAGAATGAAAAGAATTGAGGACAGTCTCAGAGACTTCTAGGACAACATTAAATGCACCAACATTTGAATTATAGGGGTCCCAGAAGAAGAAGAGAAAAAGAAGGGGACTGAGAAAATATTTGAAGAATTTATCATTCAAAACTTCCCTAATATGGGAAAGGAGATAGTTAATCAAGTCCAGGAAGTGCAGAGATTCCCATACAGGATAAACCCTAGGAGAAACATGCCAAGACACCTATTAATCAAACTATCAAAAATTAAATACAAAGAAAAAATACCAAAAGTAGCAAGGGAAAAACAACAAATAACAAAAAGGGAATCCCCATAAGGTTAAGAGCTGACCTTTCAGCAGAAACTCTGCAAGCCAGAAGGGAGTGGCAGGACATATTTAAAGTGATGAAAGAGAAAAACCTACAACCAAGATTACTCTACACAGCAAAGATCTCATTCAGCTTCAACAGAGAAATTCAAAACTTTACAGACAAGCAAAAGCTAAGAGAATTCAGCACCACCAAACCGGCTCTACGACAAATGCTAAAGGAACTTCTCTAGGCAAGAAACACAAATGAAGTAAAAGACCTACAATAACAAACCCAAAACAATTAAGAAAATGATAATAGAAACATACATATCGATAATTACCTTAAATGTAAATGGATTAAATGCTTCAACCAAAAGACATACACTGGCTGAATGGATACAAAAACAAGAACCACATATATGCTGTCTACAAGAGACCCACTTCAGACCTAGGGACATATACAGACTGAAAGTGAGGGGACGGAAAAAGATATTCCATGCAAATGGAAGTCAAAAGAAAGCTGGAGTAGCAATTCTCATATCAGATAAAATAGACTTTAAAATAAAGACTATTACAAGAGACAAAGAAGGACACTACATAATGATCAAGGGATCAATCCAAGAAGAAGACATAACAATTGTAAATATTTATGCACCCAACATAGGAGCACCTCAATACATAAGGAAAATGCTAACAGCCATAAAAGGGGAAATCGACAGTAACACAATAATAGTAGGAGACTTTAACACCCCATTTACAACAATGCAGAGATCATCCAAAATGAAAATAAATAAGGAAACACAAGCTTTAAATGATACATTAAGCAAGATGGACTTAATTGATATTATAGGACATTCCATCCGAAAACAATAGAATGCAATTTTTTCTCAAGTGTTCATGGAACATTCTCCAGGATAGATCATATCTTGGGTCACAAGTCAAACCTTGGTAAATTTAAGAAAATTGAAGTCGTATCAAGTATCTTTTCCGACCACAAAGCTATGAGACTAGATATCAATTACAGGAAAAAATCTGTAAAAAATACAGACACACGGAGGCTAAACAGTACACTACTTAATAGCCAAGAGATCACTGAAGAAATCAAAGAGGAAGTAAAAAAATACCTAGAAACAAATGACAACGAAAACACAATGACCCAAAACCTACGGGATGCAGCAAAAGCAGTTCTAAGAGGGACATTTATAGCTATACAATCCTACATTAAGAAACAAGAAACATCTCGAATAAACAACCTAACCTTACACCTAAAGCAATTAGAGAAAGAAGAAAAATAGAACCCCAAAGTTAGCAGAAGGAAAGAAATCATAAAGATCAGATCAGAAAAAATGTAAAAGAAATAAGGGAAACAATAGCAAAGTTCAATAAAACTAAAAGCTGGTTCTTTGAGAAGATAAAAAAAATTGATAAACCATTAGCCAGACTCATCAAGAAAAAAAGGGAGAAGACTCAAATCAATAGCATTAGAAATGAAAAAGGAGAAGTAACAACTGACACTGAAGAAATACAAAGGATCACGAGTGATTACGACAAGCAACCATATGCCAATAAAATGGACAACCTGGAAGAAATGGACATATTCTTAGAAAAGCACAAGACTGAACCAGGAAGAAATAGAAAATATAAACAGACCAATCACAAGCACTGAAATTGAAAATGTGATTAAAAACCTTCCAACAAACAAAAGCCCAGGACCAGATGGCTACACAGGCGAATTCTATCAAACATTTACAGAAGAGCTAACACCTATCCATCTCAAATTCTTCCAAAATATAGCAGAGGGAGGAACACTCCCAAACTCATATGAAGCCACCATCACCCTGATATCAAAACCAGACAAAGATGTCACAAAGAAAGAAAACAACAAGCCAGTATCACTGATGAACATAGATGTAAAATATCCTCAACAAAATACTAGCAAAGAGAATCCAACAGCACCTTAAAAGGATCATACACCATGATCAAGCGGGGTTTATCCCAGGAATGCAAGGATTCTTCAATATACACAAATCAGTCAATGTGATACACCATACTGACAAACTGAAAGATAAAAACCATATGATCATCTCAATAGATGCAGAAAAAGCTTTCGACAAAATTCAACACCATTTATGATAAAAACCCTCCAGAAAGTAGGCACTGAGGGAAGTTATCTCAACATAATAAAGGCCACATATTACAAACCCACTACCAACATCGTTCTCAATGATGAAAAAATGAAACCATTTTCACTAAGATCAGGAAAAAGAAAAGGTTGCCCACTCTCACCACTATAATTCAACATAGTTTTAGAAGGTTTAGCCACAGCAATCAGAGAAGAAAAAGAAATAAAAGGAATCCAAATCGGAAAAGAAGAAGTAAAGCTGTCACTGTTTGCAGATGACATGATACTATACCTAGAGAATCCTAAAGACTCTACCAGAAAGCTACTAGAGCTAATCAATGAATTTGGTAAAGTTGCAGGATACAAAATTAATGCACAGAAATATCTTGCATTCCTATACACTAATGATGAAAAATCTGAAAAAGAAATTAAGGAAACACTCCCATTTACCATTGCAACAAAAAGAATAAAACACCTAGGAATAAACTTACCTAAGAAGACAAAAGACCTGCATGCAGAAAACTATAAGACACTGATGAAAGATTAAAGATGATACAAACAGATGGAGAGAAATACCATGTTCTTGGATTGGAAGAATCAACATGGTGAAAATGACTATACTACCCAAAGCAACCTACAGATTCAATGCAATCTCTATCAAACCACCAGTGGCATTTTTCACAGAACAAGAACAAAAGCTTTCCAATTTGTGTGAAAACACAAAAGACCCCAAATAGCCAAAGCAATCTTGAGAAAGAAAAACTGACCTGGAGGAATCAGGCTCCCAGACTTCAGACTATACTACAAAGCTACATTAAGGCAGCATGGTACTGGCACAAAAACAGAAATATAGATCAATGGAACAGGATAGAAGGCCCAGAGATAAACCCACGCACATACTGTCACCTTATCTTTAATAAAGGAGACAAGAATATACAATGGAGAAGAGAGAGCCTCTTCAATAAGTGGTGCTGGGAATACTGGACAGCTACATGTAAAAGAATGAAATTAGAACACTTCTGAACACCACACACAAAAATAAACTCAAAATGGATTAAAGGCCTAAATGTAAGGCCAGACGCTATAAAACTCTAAGAGGAAAACATAGGCAGAACACTCTCTGACATAAATCACAGCAAGATCCTTTTTGACCCACCTCCTAGAGAAATGGCAATAAAAACAAAAATAAACAAATAAGACTTAATGAAACTTAAAAGGGTTTGCACAGCAAAGGAAACCATAAACAAGACGAAAAGACAACCCTCAGAATGGGAGAAAATATTTGCAAATGAAGCAACTGACAAAGGATTAATCTCCAATACTCACAAGAAGCTCATGCATCTCAATATCAAAAAACAAACAACCCAACCCAAAAATTGGCAGAAGACATAAACAGACATTACTCCAAAGAAGATAAACAGATTGCCAGAAAACACATGAAAGACTGCTCAGCATCACTAATCATTAGAGAAATGCAAATCAAAACTACACTGAGGTATCACCTCACACCAGTCAGAATGGCCATTATCAAAATATCTACAAACATTAAATGCTGGAGAGGGTGTGGAGAAAAGGGAACCCTCTTGCACTGTTGGTGGGAATGTAAACTGATACAGCCACTATGGAGAACAGTATAGACATTCCTTAAAAAAGTGAAAATAGAACTACCATACGACCCAGCAATCCCACTACTGGGCATATACCCTGAGATAACAATAATTCAAAAAGAGTCATGTAACACAATGTTCATTGCAGCTCTATTTACAATAGCCAGGACATGGAAGCAACCTAAGTGTCCATTGACAGATGAATGGATAAAGAAGATGTGGCACAGATACACAATGGAATATTACTCAGCCATACAAAGGAATGAAATTGAGTTATTTGTAATGAGGTGGATGGACCTAGAGTCTGTCATACAGAGTGAAGTAAGTTAGAGAGAGAAAGACAAATATCGTATGCTAACACATGTATATGGAATTTTTAAAAAATGGTAGCCTCATCTACCAGAGGGCAGACAGCAGAAGCAGGAAGAACTACAATCCTGCAGCTGCTGGAACAAAAACCCCATTCACAGAAAGAGTGACAAGATCAAAGGCAGAGGGGTATGTACCAGAAGAAGGAACAAGATAGAACCCCAGAAAAACAACTAAATGAAGGGGAGATAGGCAACCTTCCAGAAAAAGAATTCAGAATAATGATACTGAAGATGATCCAGGACCTCAGAAAAAGAATGGAGGCAAAGATTGAGAAGATTGAAGAAATGTTTAATAAAGACCTAGAAGAATTAAAGAACAAACAAACAGAGATGAACAATACAACAACGGAAATGAAAACTACAATAGAAGGAATCAATAGCAGAATAACTGAGGCAGAAGAACGGGTAACTGACCTGGAAGACAGAATGGTGGAATTCACTGCTGTCGAACAAAATAAAGAAAAAAGAATGAAAAGAAATGGAGACAGCGTAAGAGACCTCTGGGACAACATTAAATGCAACAACGTTCACATTATAGGGGTCCCAGAAGGAGAAGAGAGAGAGAAAGGACCTGAGAAAATATTTGAAGAGATTATAGTCGAAAACTTCCCTAACATGGGAAAGGAAATAGCCACCCAAGTCCAGGAAGCGCAGAGAGTCCCATACAGGATAAACCCAAGGAGAAACATGCCAAGACACACAGTAATCAAATTGGCAAAAATTAAAGACAAAGAAAAATTACTGAAAGTATCAAGGGGAAAATGACAAATAACATACAAAGGAACTCCCATAAGGTTAACAGCTGATATCTCAGCAGAAATGCTACAAGCCAGAAGGGAGTGTCATGATATACTTAAAGTGATGAAAGGGAAGAACCTACAACCAACATTACTCTACCGGCAAAGATCTCATTCAGATTCAATGGAGAAATCAAAAGCTTTACAGACAACCATAAGCTAAGAGAATTCAGCACCACCAAACCAGCTCTACAAGAAATCCTAAAGGAACTTCTCTAAGTGGGAAACACAAGACAAGAAAAGGACCTACAAAACCAAACCCAAAACAGTTAAGAAAATGGTAATAAGAACATACATATCAATAATTACCTTAAACGTGAATGGATTAAATGCTCCAAACAAAACACACAGGCTTGCTGAATGGATACAAAAAAAAAAAAGACCCATATATATGCTGTCTACAAGACACCCACTTCAGACCTAGGGACATATACAGATTGAAAGTGAGGGGATAGAAAAAGATAGTCCATGCAAATGGAAATCAAAAGAAAGATGGAATAGCTATACTCATATCTGATAAAATAGACTTTAAAATAAAGAATGTTACGAGAGACAAGGAAGGACACTACATAATGATCAAGGGATCAATCCAAGAAGAAGATATAACAATTATAAATATATATGCACCCAACATAGGGACACCTCAATACATAAGGCAACTGCTAACAGCTATACAAGAGGAAATCGACAATAACACAAAAATAGCGAGTGACTTTAACACCTCACTTACACCAATGGACATATCATCCAAAATGAAAATAAATAAGGAAACAGAAGCTTTAAATGACACAATAGACCAGATAGATTGAATTGTTATTTATAGGACATTCCATCCAAAAACAGAAGATTACACTTTTTCTCAAATGCGCCGAGAACATTCTCCAGGATAGATCACATCTTGGGTCACAAATCAAGCCTCAGTAAATTTAAGAAAATTGAAATCATATCAAGCATCTTTTCTGACCACAACGCTCTGAGATTAGAAATCAACTACAGGAAAAAAACATAAAAAACACAAACACATGGAGGCTAAACAATACGTTACTAAATGACCAAGAGATCACTGAAGAAATCAAAGAGGAAATCAAAAAATACCTAGAGACAAATGACAATGAAAACACGAAAATCCAAAACCTATGGGATAGAGCAAAAGCATTTCTGAGGAGGAAGTTTATAGCTATACAAGCCTACCTCAAGAAACAAGAAAAATCTCAAATAAACAATCTAACCTTACACCTAAACGAACTAGAGAAAGAAGAACAAACAAAACCCAAAGTTAGCAGAAGGAAAGAAATCATAAGGATCAAAGCAGAAATAAATGAAATAGAAACAAAGAAAACAATAGCAAAGATCAATAAAACTAAAGCTGGTTCTTTGAGAAGATAAAATTGTTAAACCATTAGCCAGATTCATCAAGAAAAAGAGGAAGAGGACTCAAATGAATAAAATTAGAAATGAAAAAGGAGAAGTTATAACAGACACTGCAGAAATACAAAGCATCCTAAGACACTACTACAAGCAACTCTATGCCAATAAAATAGACAACCTGGAAGAAATGGACAAATTCTTAGAGGTATAACCTTCCAAGACTGAACCAGGAAGAAATAGAAAATATGAACAGACCAATCACAAGTAATGAAATTGAAACTGTGATTAAAAATCTTCCAACAGACAAAAGTCCAGGACCAGATGGCTTCACAGGTGAATTCTATCAAACATTTTGAGAAGAGCTAACACCCATTCTTCTCAAACTCTTCCAAAAAATTGCAGAGGAAAGAACACTCCCAAACTCATTCTATGAGGCCACCATCACCCTGATACCAAAACCACACAAAGACACTACAAAAACAGAAAATTAGAGACCAACATCAGTGATGAATATAGATGCAAAAATCCTCAACAAAATACTAGCAAACAGAATCCAAAAACACATTAAAAGGATCATACACCATGATCAATTGGATTTATCCCAGGGATGCAAGTATTCTTCAATATATGCAAATCAATCAATGTGATACACCATATTAACAAGTTGAAGAATAAAAACCATATGATCATCTCAATAGATGCAGAAAAAGCTTTCGACAAAATTCAACACCCACTTATGATAAAAACTCTCCAGAAAGTGGGCATAGAGGGAACCTACCTCAACATAATAAAGGCAATAACCCACAGCAAACATCATTCTCAATGGTGAAAAACTGAAAGCATTTCCTCTAAGACCAGGAACGAGACAAGCATGTCCGCTCTCGCCACTATTATTCAACATAGTTTTGGAAGTCCTAGCCACAGCAATCAGAGAAGAAAAAGAAATAAAAGGAATACAAGTTGGAAAAGAAGAAGTAAAACTGTCACTGTTTGCAGATGACATGATACTATACATAGAGAATCCTAAAGATGCCACCAGAAAACTACTAGAGCTAATCAATGAATTTGGTAAAGTTACAGGATACAAAATTAATGGAAAGAAATCTCTTGCATTCCTATACACTAATGATGAAAAATCTGAAAGAGAAATTAAGGAAATACTCCCATTTACCATTGCAACCAAAAGAATAAAATACCTAGGAATAAACCTACCTAGGGAGACAAAAGACCTGTATGCAGAAAGCTATAAGACACTGATGAAAGAAATTAAAGATGATACCAACAGGTGGAGAGATACACCATGTTCTTGGATTGGAAGAATCAATATTGTGAAAATGACTCTACTACCCAAAGCAATCTACAGATTCAATGCAATCCCTATCAAATTCCGAAGGCATTTTTTACAGTACTAGAACAAAAAATTTTAAAAGTTGTATGGAAACACAAAAGACCCCGAAGAGGCAAAGCAGTCTTGAGGGAAAGAAACGGAGCTGGAGGAATCAGACTCCCTGACTTCAGACTATACTCTAAAGCTACAGTAATCAAGACAATATGGTACTGGCACAAAAACAGAAACATAGATCAATGGAACAAGATAGAAAGCCCAGAGATAAACCCACACACCTATGGTCAACTAATCTATGACAAAGGAGGCAAGGATATACAATGGAGAAAAGACAGTCTCTTCAATAAGTGGTGCTGGGAAAACTGGACAGCTACATGTAAAAGAATGAAATTAGAACACTCCCTAACACCATACACAAATATAAACTCAAAATGGATTCAAGACCTAAATGTAAGACCAGACACTATAAAACTCTTAGAGGAAAACATAGGAAGAACACTCTTTGACATAAATCACAGCAAGGTCTTTTTTGGTCCACCTCCTAGAGTAATGGAAATAAAAACAAAAATAAACAAATGGGACCTAATGAAACTTCAAAGCTTTTGCACAGCAAAGGAAACCATAAACAAGACAAAAAGACAACCCTCAGAACGGGAGAAAATATTTGCAAATGGATCAACGGACAAAGGATTAATCTCCAAAATATATAAACAGCTCATGCAGCTCAATATTAAAAAAACAAACAACCCAATCCAAAAATGGGCAGAAGACCTAAATAGACATGTCTCCAAAGAAGACATACAGATGGCCAAGAAGCACATGAAAAGCTGCTCAACATCACTAATTATTAGAGAAATGCAAATCAAAACTACAATGAGGTATCACCTCACACCAGTCAGAATGGGCATCATCAGAAAATCTACAAATAACAAATGCTGGAGAGGATGTGGAGAAAAGGGAACCCTCTTGCACTGTTGGTGGGAATGTAAATTGATACAGCCACTATGGAGAACAGTATGGAGGTTCCTTAAAAAACTAAAAATAGAATTACCTTATGATCCAGCAATCCCACTACTGGGCATATACCCAGAGAAAACCATAATTCAAAAAGACACATGCACCCCAATATTCATTGCAGTGCTATTTACAATAGCCAGGTCATGGAAGCAACCTAAATGCCCATCGACAGACAAATGGATAAAGAAGTTGTGGTACATATATATAATGGAATACTACTCAGCCATAAAAAGGAACGAAATTGGGTCATTTTTTGAGACGTGGATGGATCTAGAGACTGTCATACAGAGTGAAGTAAGTCAGAAAGAGAAAAACAAATATCGTATATTAACACATATATATGGAACCTAGAGAAATGGTACAGATGAACCAGTTTTTAGGGCAGAAATAGAGACACAGATGTAGAGAACAAACGTATTGACGCCAAGCGGGGAAAGCAGCAGGGTGGTGGGGTGGTGGGGTGATTCATTGGGCGATTGAGATTGACATGTATACACTGATGTGTATAAAATTGATGACTAATAAGAACCTGCTGTATAAAAAAATAAAATTAAGTTAAAAAAAATTTTTTAATGGTTATAAAGAACCTAGGGGCAGGACAGGAATAAAGATGCAGATGTAGAGAATGGACTTGAGGATATGGAGAGGGAGAAGGGTAAGCTGAGATGAAGTGAGAGTGGCATGGACTTATATATACTACCAAATGTAAAATAGATAGCTAGTGGGAAGCAGCCGCATAGCACAGGGAGATCAGCTCTGTGCTTTGTGACCACCTAGAGGGGTGGGTTAGGGAACGGTGAGAGGGAGATTTAAGAGGGAGGAGATATGGGGATATATGTATATGTATAGCTGATTCACTTTGTTATAAAGCAGAAACTAACACACCATTGTAAAGCAATTATACTCCAATAAAGATGTTAAAAACTAAAAATAAAAATAAAATAAGTGGATTTTATAACTCCGTAAATTTACTAAAACTCATTGAAATTTACACTTAAAAATGAGTCGCTTAATGGTATATAAATTATATATCAAGGGCTTTTTTTAAAAATCCCATTTCTCATTTCTGGGAAGAAGTCATAGAGAAGTAGCTGCTTTCTACCCACTGTATCTGACATTAAATGTTATGTCTCTGGTGTGAAGAACATGTAAATTCCTAAAACAACAGAACTAGAAAGGCTCTTATGGCAGTATTAGTTGAATTCTCTTTGTTTAAAGTGACAAAAATCCAACTCAGAATGGTTTAGTCAAAATAGCAGTATCAATTATCTCACATAACTGAAAATTTCAGGGGCATGTTGTTTCAGACAAAATTGCATCCAGGGGCTCAAACGGTGTCACCAGTACTTTCTCCATCTCCTTCTCTCTTTCTCTCAGTTCAGATTTCCTCCTATGTCAGTTCTTGTATCCATGAGATGGCCCCAGAAAGTTCTCCCAAAGCAGCAATCCCAAGGAAAAGAGCTCCTTTTCCCCAATAGTTTCCACAAACATCCCAGGTTGACTCTTACTAACCCAACAAAACACATTTTTATCCCTGATTCAATTGGCAGTCTGGTACACACGCTTGCCCCACATACATGGATTGAGAGGAGGAAAAAATATAATCATCAGAAGAGGATTGGATGCTTGGCAGGCAAAAACAAGAGATGTTCAATATAGAAAACGTCCAGTTACACCCTGAGGCCAGTAGAAAGTTGGAGGCTTGCCTAAGGCAGCAGGGAAGCACAGAGGTGTGTGGGGATCATGTGCTTCCCCAAATTCAAAAGGCAAGCGTTTTTCAGCCTCCAGTGGGCAATGTGGATCAGCACCATGGAGAGCAGACTCTCCTACTGTATCTTTGCAGTCCTGGGCCACATAGAGCTAGTGGCCAAGTCAAAGCTAAATCCCATTCTGGACCTCTTTCCACTACCCTTTGCTATTCCCTGTTATAAAGTGAGTGTCCCCTATTGATTTTCAAAAATAAAGCATTAGGGAGGCACACTTTCAGTTTTTAGGCAAAGTATACCGGAATCTGCAGTTGGCAGTGGTCATGAAGTCTGAGAAGAATCTGGGCCCCAGCCTAGAGAGATCCCAATCAGAGACTCAGGGCAAGTATGGAGGTTGGACATTCACTTCCATCAGGAGGAAAATCAGCCAAGGCCCCCACCTTTAGCCCCAATATAGGAGAGAGAAGAGAGGAAGTGTCACTACACTCAGTGTTACCACATTTCACCTCCCACTTACTCAATCCACTAAAATATGACATCCTGACCTGGTACTACACCAAGAAAGTCTCACCAAGTTCACCTCCATCTTGCTGAATCCAACTTAGTCTGTGGTTTTTCATATTGCCTTTCCTTGCAGTAGCATTTGCCCTCTTGGCCATTCTTGCATGCTTAAAGCAGTCTCTTCACAGACTTCTGTGACACATTGCTCTCCAGATTTTGCTCCTTTCAGTTTGGCCTCTCATGCTCAGCCAGCTGGCAGACCCACTCTCCTCTACTGGACCTTAAATGATGAAATTCCTCAAGGCTCAGTCCTAAAATCTTTTTTTAAAAACAGATTTATTTGGATATAATTCACATATCATACAATTCACCCATTTAAAGTGTACAATTCAATGGTTTTTGGTATATTTAACTTTTTAAATTGTGGTAAAATATATATAACAAAATTTTACATTTTAACCATTTTTTAGTATATGATTCAGCAGCACCAATTACATTCACATTGTTGCATAGCCATCACCACCATCTAATCCAAAACCTTTTCATCACTCCAAACAGAAACTCTGTAACCATTTAACAATAACTTCCCATTTTCCCCTCCCTCCAGCCTCTGGTACCTCTGTTGTCCTTTCCATCTCTATGAACTTGCCTAGTCTAGGTTCCTTGGATAAGTAGGATTATACAATACTTGTCCTTTTGTGTCTGCCTTATTTCACATAGCATAATGTTTTTGAGGTTCATCTATGTTGCAACATGTATCAGAACATTATTCCTTTTTATTACTGAATAATATTCCATTGTATGTATGTGCCACATTTTGTTTATCTTTTCATCTGTTGATGGATACTTGGGTTGTTTCCATCTTTGAGCTATTGTGAATAATGCTGTAATGAACATTGGCATACAAGTGTCTGTTGGAGTCCCTGCTTTCAATTCCTTTGAGTATATACCGAGGAGTAGAATTGCTGGGTCATATGCTAATCCTATATTTAGCTTTCTGAAGAACCATCATATTGTTTTCCATACAGCCTGCACCATTTGTATTCCAACCAGCAATGCACAAGAGTTCCAATTTCTCCAACCCTCACCAACAATACTTTCTAGGTTTTTTATTATAACCATCCTAGTAGGTGTAAAGTAATATCTCATTGTGGCTTCATTTGTATTTCCCTAATGACAAATGATGTTGAGCATCTTTTCACATGCTTATTGGCTATTTGTATATCTATTCAAGTTCTTTGCCCATTTATTTTTTGGCTGAGCCACGTGGCATGTGGGATCTTAGTTCCCCAACCAGGGATCGAAACCATGCCCCGTGCAGTGGAAGTTTTAACCACTGGACTGCCAGGGAAGTCCCTGCACATTTTAAAATTGAGTTGTTTGTCTTTTGTTGCTGAGTTGCAGGAGTATTTATATATTCTGGATATTTAATCCTTATCAGCTATATGATTTCCCAAGAAATTCTCCCATTCTGTAGGTTGTCTTTTCACTTTGTTGATGCACAAATGCTTTTAATTTTTATGAAGTCCAATTTATTTTTCCTTCTGTTGCTCATGTTTTTAATGTCACATCTAAGAATCCATTGCCAAATCTGAGGTCATGAAGATCCCCAAAGCTTGTTTCCTCTGATTTTCTTGTTTCCAAGAAATCTCATTCATCCTAGACCTCTCCTCTGCTGACTGCATAGACCGGGGTTCAGCTGCTTACCTGTCTCTCCACTTGGCAGTCTCAATTTTTACCTCAAATTCAGCATGTCCAAGATCAAACTCATGATATCCTCATTCCACCCCCAAAAAGCTGGTCTTCTTCCAGTGTAGAGTATCTCAATAAATGGCACCTATGTCCTTCCATTCAAGTATATAAGCCGAAGTCTACCTCAAGCATACAAGCCAAAGTCTTTTCTCTCTTCCTGAACTCCAGTATCCAATCCACCTTTGAGTGCTGCCAATTCCACCTCCTACTCTCCATTGTCACTGCCATTTTCCTGGTCCAAGTCACTGTCATCTCTCACCTGGACCATTGCAATGGCCTTCTAACTATTATCCCTTCATTCACTCTGTGCTCACTCCAAATCTAGTCTTAACAATGCAGCCAGGTCATCTTTTCAATATGAAAGTGTGATATTATTACCTCTTTGCTTAAAATCCTTCAAAGGTTTTTTGCAATGCTTTATAGATATAGACCCAAGTCATCTTGGATTTCTCTCCCCCTGCCCTCCTTGCTCTCTGTATTTTGGCCACACTCACCAGCCTCAGTTCCACACACACACCAAGTCTTCCCTCATATCAGGACATTGCACAGGTTGTTCTCTGTGCCAGAATACTGTACCAGTGAGAATCTTGGCAGTAAACAAGTGGTACATTCGAAAGGGGTAACTGTCTTAGTCCATTCAGGCTGCTATAACCAAATACCATAAATTCGGTGGCTTGTAGACAACAGAAATTTATTCCTCATAGTTGTAAAGGCTGGAAAGTCCAAGATCAAGGTGCTAGCAGATTCCATGTCTAGTGAGAGCCTGCTTCCTGATTCATAGAAAGCTGTCTTTTTGCTGTGACCTCAAATGGTGATGGGGCAAAGGATCATTGCTCCAGGGTCTCCTTCCCATTCAAGAGGGCTCTGCCTTCATGACATAATCACCTCCCAAAGGCCCCACCTCTAAATGCCATCACATTGGGGATTAAGTTTTGACACATGAATTTTGGGGGGATATAAACATTCAGTCTATAGCAGTAACTTAGTAGAGTTTAATGATGGGACTTCTTGAAAAGCTGCCCATGCCCCACGGGAGAGTGAGGAGCCAGGAGCCCCTCTGCTCTCTTCTCTTCTCGGTTGTCTCTTTAACATTCCTGCTGTGATTGCCGTGTACTCAAAGCTGCCTTCACATCCCATAAGGATCCCCCACCTCCTCTCTGGCTCCCTTTCAATCGATTCTCACACCAAAGTCAAAAGCAGGTCTCGGGCTTCCCTGGTGGCGCAGTGGTTGAGAATCTGCCTGCCAATGCGGGGGACACGGGTTCGAGCCCTGGTCTGGGAAGATCCCACATGCCGCGGAGCGACTAGGCCCGTGAGCCGCAACTACTGAGCCTGCGCGTCTGGAGCCTGTGCTCCGCAACGGGAGAGGCCGCGATAGTGAGAGGCCCGCGCACCGCGATGAAGAGTGGCCCCCGCTTGCCACAACTAGAGAAAGCCCGCGCACAGAAACGAAGATCCAACACAGCCATAAATAAATAAATAAGCAAATACTTAAAAAAAAAAAAAAAAAAAAAGCAGGTCTCCCTCTGCTTAAAACCTTCCAAAGGCTTTTCATTGCTCTCAGAATCAGGTGCAATGGTCTTACCACAGCCAGCAAAACTTGTATGGCTGATTGATCCACTTAACCTACAAACAAAACGCCACTTATATGTCCAAACAGACCTTGATCTCATTATGTCCAAGTTGAACTTGAGCATCCCTGTAGACCCGTCCTCCTCCAGAGTTCCCCATCTTGCCAATGACACCACCTTTCACAAGCTGCAGAATCCAAAATCAAGCAGTTACTTCTGATAACGTCTTTTCCTTCACCCTTTGTAGCCAAGTCAGTGCCAAATGGTTTTTCCTCCTAATTATATTTCAAAGCTATCCTCTTCTCTCCATCTCTGCCCACCAGGCTAGTCTCAAGGCACCATCGTCTCTGGCCAAGGTGACTGTGTTAGCCTCCCAACCATCACCACACATCCACCTGGGGTCTGCTCTACCCTTTCTCCTCAGTGCAGCAAAGTACAGGTCCAGTCATGTCCGCCTCAAGCCTTTCAGAGCCTTCACCTTGGTCTCACAATCAGGTTCAGCATACTCACCATGACCACCTGGACCTTGAGCAGCCTGCCTTCTGCCTCTTCCAGCCTGTGTCCATGATTCTCTCCCTCACTTCTCTCAGGTGCTCAAACATCACACTCTCCCCACCTCAGGGCCATTGTACATGCTACCCTCTCTGCCTGGTGTGTTCCCTTCCGTCGTCACCCTCCAGCTCCAGTCAATGCCTACTCCATCTGCAGGTCTTGGCAAGAACAAAACTTTGACAAGGTCCAACCTGAGTGTATGCATTCCTAGCACAGACAGGTGGCCTTGTTCTGGATTTTGCTGCAGAGGAGGAGCTACTTGCCCACACACCTCCCTGTCCACCACCTCTCAGGCCCCCCAGCACCTGCAAAGCTCTTTGTTGCCTACACCCACCCTCAGCAGGCTCCTGGCAGGCCCTCGCTCCACCTACTGGCCTGGCAGATGGAGGCAGAGCATAAGCCCCGGAAGGTGACACAGGGACTGTGCTCCCAGCTGGTACACACTGCAGACCCAAGTTCTGAGTACAGGAGCTTGGGATCCCAGCCCTTCGCTGCTGACACACATCATGGATGAGACTGTCCACCTACCTCATCGTAGTCCAAATGGTGACTGGAGCACTGATGGGGGATGGAGTTCGTCCAGGGCCATTTCATGGGTCAATGGCAGAGTCCAGCTAAGAAGCCAGTCTCTTCACTCCCACTTCAGTGCTCTTCCCATATTAACACAGAAGGGTGACAACACGAAGATATACCATTAAGAGGCTTCAGAGAAAGCAGAAAAACATAGGACTGTTTCTTGAGCTCATTTGAGCAGTCCAAAGACTGAGAAATAACTGGGTGAGGCTTTGTGGTGGATGAAAGGGGGATGTGACTGCAGGAGGTTCTCTCCATGCTGGTGGGGACAAGAACTGGTGAAAGGTAATGGTGATTACCATTAGTAGGACATCTACCTGTACACAGTCGGGTAAGGTCTGGGAAAAGCCAGTTTCCATTTTAATAACACAGCAATTTGTATGCAGGACTCTCTGAGACTAAATCAGAAAAATTTTAGGATACTTCTGGCTGTTTCAAGTTTGGCAGAGAACACTCAACCAAAAATGCATTAAACAAAAGGGACATTTATTCACCTATTTTCCAAGATGTCCAGAGGAAGTCTCAAGGTTTGGTTCAGAGGCTCAGTGAGGTCATTGAGGTCCAGGCTCTCTCTCTCTCTTCACCCTGCTGTCCTGACCATGATAATGATAATGTTCCCCTCATGGATGCAAGACAGTCAAAGTCTTCTTCTTCTTCTCATTCTCTGTGCAGTTAATTAATTAATTTATTTTTGGCTGTGTTGGGTCTTCGCTTCTGTGCGAGGGCTTTCTCTAGTTGTGGCAAGTGGGGGCCACTCTTCATCGTGGTGTGCGGGCCTCTCACTATCGCGGCCTCTTTTGCTGCGGAGCACAGGCTCCAGACGCGCAGGCTCAGCAGTTGTGGCTCACGGGCCCAGCTGCTCCGTGGCATGTGGGATCTTCCCAGACGAGGGCTCGAACCCGTGTCCCCTGCATTGGCAGGCAGATTCTCAACCACTGCGCCACCAGGGAAGCCCTTCTTCTCATTCTCATTCTCTTTCTTCTGCCTCTTCTTTTCCTCCTCCTCCTTCTTTTTCTTCTTTTCCTCCTCCTTCTCCTTCTCCTTCTCCTTCTCCTTCTCCTTCTCCTTCTCCTTCTCCTTCTTCTTCTTCTTCTTCTTCTTCTTCTTCTTCTTCTTCTTCTTCCTCTTCCTCTCCTTCTTCCCTTCCTCCCTTCCTCCCTTTGTCCCTCCCTCCCTCCCTTCCTTCCTCTCTCCAGCAGTAGGATTGTCTTTTCCACCAAATGGGAAAGCCAGAAGTTTTCATTTACAAATGAGGATTCATGAACATCACCAACTTGAGCCAGTGACTGGAAAGGGGCATCCAATCCAGTTCCATCCATGTTTACTAAGTATGGCCATGCTGTATGTCTCTTATCTACCTCTCCAAATAAGGAGTTTGTCTTTAAGTGCCCAACACCCTCATTTCATGGTACAAGAAGAAAAGGAATTGGCTAAAAACCAGTGTTCAGGGAACCAGGCAGAGGTTGGGCTGACAGCTCCTTTCTTCCTGACTCTGGGACTAATTACAGGTCTCAAAGTTACAGGCCAAGATCCTGACAAGTGACATCGGTAAGCAAAGTCCTGACATAAGTCAACAGTGAGTGGTGAGGACTGTGGATCTTTCCCTCATTTTAGTGGGCATTTGTTATTCATATCCCCTCTTCTAGTAAGAGTCAAGACAGAAAATCTGTTGAAAAACTGAGAAAAGCAGTTCTTTTTTTTTTTTTTTTTTTTTTTTTTAGAAAAGCAGTTCTTGATGGTATTGCTGGAGTTCCTGGATCCAGCTCTGCTGGATATTTATGGATATTTCAGTCACTCAAGTCGATACCTTCCTTTTCTGTTTGGCCACGTCAGATTGGGTTTCTGCTGTGCAGAACTGCAAGGGCCTGGGCTGACATGCCCAGGTCCAGCTCTTTATCCTTCACCACACACTTTCACTCTTACTAGTTTCTCTGAGCACCAGAATGTCCCTGTAATATTCCTATAATACCATCCTTATATGCATAAACTAAACAAACTGGGGCTCAGCAACCACCCCAGTCCAGTGGCTCCATGCCAGGGCCTGGGTTTCAATCCAGGACTTCTAACAACAAGCCCAGTGTTCTGAGTCCCCATCTCTCCGTGGTCACTTCTCTTCCAATGCCATGACAGCCAAGAAACAACTTGCCCCAGATACAATCCTTTCATCAAGATAGTGTAAGTCGGTTCAATTTTCTGAAATAGATCACCTTGCCCTGATATGTGCACACTGGACAAAGTAATAATTATGTACCTACATAAGGAATAATATTAATGGCAAAAATCGGGGGAATTTTTTTAAAGCAGAGACTATGTTCTATTTACTTTTATTTTGATGGGCTCTGGGCAATGAAATTGAGGAGAATAGGACAGGTGACATAACATAGCACACAAATGAGAAAGCCTTCCAACAAAGTGGCAGAGAGTTATGGCAGAATTCGTAGAGCTATTTGTCACAAGAACAAATAGTACAGCATTTCCCAAAGTGTGTTGTATGACCCATTAATCTCTAGGGATATTAAGGCAAGGTGGGAAGGAGGTATTAATGTCAAATAACAATGGGGCAGCGGCATACACTACCCCTTCTGAAGGATTCACTGACAAATCTTGAAATAAAGAAACTTATTTAGGGACTTCCCTGGTGGCTCAGTGGTTAAGAATCTGCCTGCCAATGCAGGGGACACGGGTTCAAGCCCAGGTCCGGGAAGATCTCACATACTGCGGAGCAACTAAGCCCGTGCACCACAACTACTGAGCCTGTGCTCTAGAGCCCGCGAGCCACAGTTACTGAGCCTGTGTGCCACAACTACTGAAGCCCACGTGCCTAGAGTCCATGCTCCACAACAAGAGGGGCCACCACAATGAGAAGCCTGCACACCGCAATGAAGAGTAGCCCCCACTCGCCGCAACTAGAGAAAGCTCACACACAGCAACAAAGACCAAGACAGTCAAAAATAAATAAATAAATAAATAAATTTATTTTTAAAAAAAGAAACCAATTTAACATGGGGTTTTCCAAACTTATTTTACCAGGGACATCTATGAATAAAGTTATCTGGCTACAAACAATAGAAATCAACAATGGCTAAATTAGGAAAACGGGGAAATTTGTTGGAACGCTATAGGATAGCTTATAGAATTACAAGGTCTTTGTTTTTCTAGTTATTAATTTGTGTCAGCAAGCTTTCCATGTCATTATACCAACATGCATATATTCCCGTCATTCTTTCAAATTGCTCCATGATATTTTATTGTATGAATGGGTATCAATATCTATTGCTGTGTAACAAACTACCCCAAAACTTAGTGGCTTAAAGAGGTCATCTGCACAGTTCTTCTGGTCAGATCCAGTTTGAATGATTGCCAATGAACTTTCTTATGCATCTGTGGTCAGCAGGAAGGTCAGCTGGAGGCAGATGGTCTAGGATGGCATACGATGGCCTCGTCTATATTCTGGAGGTTGGCGGTCAGTGTGCCTCAGTCTCCCTGTGACCTCTCATTCTCCAGCAGGCTGGCTCAGGCTCATTCACATGGCAGTGTCAGGGTTCCATGTGAAGCAAGAGGACAGGCCCCGATATGAAAGAGCTTGTCAAGCCTCTGCATGTATCGCGCCAAAAGAAGTCACATTGCCAAGCCAGATTCAAAGAGTGGATAAAGAGACTACAACTTTTATCAGGGCTATTTGCAACATCACACTGTAAAGGCACAGATGCAGGAAGAGGAAGAATTCGTGACCAGATTTACAATCTACCATAGGATGGATCATATTTTATTCATTCACTACCATATTGATGGATATTTAGGTTAGTTCCAACACCCCTCATAATGATAAGAAATGTTGAAATGAACATTTTTTTACATACATTTTTATACACGTGATTATCTTGATAGATTCTGGAACTGAAATTGCTGGGTCACAAAGTATGAGAATTTTACATTTTGATACTGGTTTATACTGCCACCCATAAGAGAGTATCCATTTTCCTGCATGTTTGTCAGTCACAGCTATTATCAATCATTTTTAATTATTCCAGTAATCACGGACTATAGAAACTGTCTTGTTTTCATTTGCATTTGCATTTAATTTGATTACTAGCGATGATGACATCATTTTACATGTTTACAAGTCATATGTAGGTCTTCTATAATTTGCTAATATTCCTTGGATATTTTTGTTTGTTTGCCTCTTACTGATTTGTAAGTGTGCTCTTTATATTCTAGATACTAATTCTTTGTAAATAACTTCTATGATATGTGTCCCTTTTTAAAAAATTGAAGTATAGTTGATTTACAGTGTTGTGATAGTTTCTGGCGTATAGCAAAGGGATTCAGATATAGATATATATTCTTTTCAGATTCTGTTCCATTATAGTTTATTACAAGATACTGAATATAGTTCCCTGTGCTATACAGTAGGAACTTGTTGTTTATCTATTTTATATATAGTAGTTTGTATCTGCTAATTCCAAACTCCTAATTTATCCCTTCCCCCCACCTTCCCCCTTGGTAGCCATTAGTTTGTTTTCTATATCTGGTGTCTCTTATCTTTTAACTTTGCTGATAGCATCTGTCATTTTACAGAAGTTTTAAACTATAAAGTTTTGACTATAGTCAACTTTTTTTCTTTATAGTTTTCTATAGTTTCTGTAGTTTTTTCTCTATAGTTTCTGGATTAAGCAAGTTCTCCCCCACTCCAAGATTATTTATACTAAAATACTTTTTAAAGTTTTATTCATTTTTACATTTAGTTTCTAAATTCATCTGGAATAATTTTCTGCCTTGTATAAAAGATGGGAGTTTAATATTTTTACCTAAATTTCAGCCCTTTGTTTAAAAAATATTGTATAATCTGTATGTTTTCCCCACTAAGAAATGTCTTCTTTATTATAAGCTACATCCATAATTACATGCTTCTGCCTTAGCTTTTTTTTTAAATGTTTATTGGGGTATGGTTGTTTTATAATGTTGTGTTAGTTTCTACTGTACAGTGAAGTGAATCAGCCATTTGTATACATGTATCCCCTCTTTTTCGGATTTCCCTCCCATTTAGGTCACCAGGGCATTCAGTAGAGTTCCCTGTGCTATACAGCAGGTTCTCATTAGTTATCTATTTTATACTTAGTAGTGTATATATGTCAATCCCAATCTCCCAGTTCCTCCCACACCCCCTTCCCCCCTTGGTGTCCATACATTTGTTCTCTACTTCTGTGTCTCTATTTCTGCCTTGCAAACAGGTTCATCTGTACCATTTATTACATGTCTCTGGATCCTGCATTTTGCTTCATTACTGTATTTGTTAATTCCTGAACCACCTTAATCACTGTGGGGTTACAATATTTTGATACACAGTAGGGCAAGTCCCTTTGATCTTTCTTCAAAAAGGTCTTGGCTATTTTTGAGCCTTTTATTTTCCATGTGAACTTTGCTTGACAATCTTGTTGGATTTTAGTTGGGATTAAATTGAACGTAGAGATTCATTGGAGAGCATTGATGTATTTATACTGTTTGGTCTTACAAATGAGGAAATCATTTGTCTCTACATTTAATCAGTGCTTCTTCTAAATCTTCATAAAGTTAACATTTTTTCTTCGTACTATTCTTACACATTTCTTTTTAGGTTTATTCTTATGTATTTGTGGCTTTTTTGCCATCATAAATGGTATTTTTTTGCAAAAAAATTCTATTTGGTTTTTGCTGGTATGTAAAGCTATTGATTTCCATATATACATTTGAATCCGTCCATTTGACTGAGTTCGTATTAGTATCAATAGGTTTTAATTGAGTCACTTGGATTTTCTGGGTAGACAAAAAGAATTTTGTGCTTTATCCTGTAATAAAGTAAAAAACAATAAAAATGCAGAAGAGGGGAGTAAAAATTCCAGTTACCACAGGAATTTCTCTTAGGAAGAGATGATCTTTGATCCAGAAAATAGTTTGATAAGCTGCTTGAGGCAGAAGTGTCAACAGAAGGCTAGAAAATGGTGAGATGGCTAGACTGGTAGTCATGAGAAAAGGAAAGATATACTTTGCTCTGAGAGAAGGAAGTAGAGAGGGAGGAGCTAGGGGGATAGTGTGATGCTGGGGCACTGTGGGGGTGAAGTAGTCCACAAAGATACCCTGGTGGGAGTGGCTGGAGGCATTTTAAGAATAGGAATGTCTAGTTTCCATTTGAAGCTGCTAAGCTTGTATTTCTGAGATGTAAACTCTCCCTGGATCTCCTCCCCAAATCTTATGGAGTGGAGTTTTTGGGGAAATCCAGGAAGGGACTGACTTTCATTTTTGAATTGATATGACCCATGAGAGAGGGCACACATGTGAGAGAGCCCACAGTCAAGAGGAAGCTGAATTCCAAGCCAAACTGATTGACCCTTGGAATGAAAGCCTTCTGTGAATTTGCAGGAATCTTGGGGCAGTCTTAGACCCCCCAGCCCCCTCCCCCACTCCCACGCCCATCAGGTGTGCTAAGATTCAAGAGAGCTTATTTCCAACTCAAGAGGCCTGGAGGCCTCAGCTGACATCTTGGCTTCAAGAGCTATTATTTATTTGGTACTTGCTCTGTGCCATGCAATATGTACCTATTGTCCAATAATCTTTACAACAATGCTGCCAGTTATTATTATCACCATTTGACAGCTGATCAAATGAAGACTCAGAGGTTCTGAAGTTTGCTCAGGATCACCCAACAAGTAAGTGGTGAAACCAGGATTCAAACTCACATCTGTCTGGTTACTAAAGCTATGGTCTTATTCAACTCCCAAGACAGAGGACACAGAAGGAGGAAGCAGTCTGAGGGCTGAGAGGGTGGACAGAGTCCTGTGGGAGCCCAAGTACAAGAGAAGGCAGCTCTGCCCAGGGGTCACGTTCCATTCTCTGTTCTGTTTCCACATGCAAATGCCACACACGGCCTGGCAGGGAAATGAAGTCAGCTCCTTCCACGCTGCAAAGTAAGAAGCCCAGACACCAAAATAGCAACAATAACAATGGTAAATATCATTTTTACTTCCACTTTAAGAAACAGTTAATAATTTCTTTCTTTTTTTTTTTTTTTTTTTTTTTTTTGGTACCAGATTTGGTTTCTCAGTTATGCCTCCCTGGGCCAAATTTGAAATATCTGTTTCCTGGGAACACCCAGCAGGGGGAGGCTGCTGAGATGTGCTGAGTAGGAGAGAACGGGCCAAGGATTCCAAGTGTCCTGGTGATAATGCTCCCATTTATTGAACACTTACCTATATGTGCCACATATGCTTTCTACATATTCATCGACTCCTCACCACAACCCTGTAACAGAGGCACTACTACTATCCCCTTTTATATATGAGGAAACGGAAGCCCAGAGAGGCTAAAACTTGGCCAAGGTCTCCATCCACGTGGTAAGTGGTGTAACAGTATACTAGTTGGCTTGGACTGCCATAACAGAACACCACAGACTGGGTGACTTAAACAGCAGAAATCTTCACGTTCTGGAGCCTGGAGGTCCAAGATCAAGGTGCTGTCAGGGTTGGTTTCTGGTGAAGACTTTCTTCCTGACTTGTAGACGGCTACCTTCTCACTGTGTCTACACATGACCTTTCCTCTGTGCTGCTGGGGGTGGGGGGTGGGGGGTAGGGGGGCGGGGTAGGTGGAGATCTCTGGTCTCTCTTTCTCTTCCTAAAAGGATACCAGTCCTATCAGATCAGGGTCCCACCCTGATGATCCCATTTAACCTTAATTATCTCTTGAATGGCCCAGTCTTCAAATTTAGTCACACTGTGGGTTATGGTCCTAAGTATATGAATTTAAGGGGACACAATTCAATCCATAACATGCCACCCTCTGGTCTCCCAAAATTCATGTCCTTCTTGTGTGCAAGACACATTCACCCCATTCCAACAGCCCCAGGAATCACCCCCATTCCAGCATCAACGCTAAAGTCCAAAGTGTCATCTAAATATCATCTAAATCAGGTATGGGTGGGACTCAATGTGTGATTCATCCTGAGGCAAAATTGCTCTCCAGCTGTGAAACTGTGAAACCAGACAAGTTATCTGATTCTAAACTACAGTGTTGTGACAGGCATAACATAGAGATTCCCATTCCAAAAGGGGGAAACTGGAAAGAAGAAAGGGATGACGGGTTCCAAGCAAGTCCAGAACCTAGCAAGGCAAATTCCACAGGACCTTAAGGCTTGCTATGGACTGAATGTTGGGTCCCACCTTCCCTCAATGCCAAAATTCATAACACTAACCCCAGTGTGAGGGTATCTGGAAATGGCATCTTTGGGAGGTACTTTGGGTTAGATTAGGTCATGCTGGTGGGGCCCTCAAAAAGGAATAATCTCCTTATAAAAGAGGAAGGGAACAGAAACCGCATCCACAGAAAGATAGACAAGATGAAAAGGCAGAGGGCTATGTACCAGATGAAAGAACAAGATGAAACCCTGGAAAAACAACTAAATGAAGTGGAGATAGGCAACGTTCCAGAAAAAGAATTCAGAATGATGATACTGAAGATGATCCAGGACCTCGGAAAAAGAATGGAGGCAAAGATCGACAAGATGCAAGAAATGTTTAACAAAGATCTAGAAGAATTAAAGAACAAACAAACAGAGATGAACAATATAATAACTGAAATGAAAACTACACTAGAAGGAATCAGTAGCAGAATAACTGAGGCAGAAGAACGGATAAGTGACCTGGAAGACAGAATGGTGGAATTCATTGCTGCGGAACAGAATAAAGAAAAAAGAATAAAAAGACATAAAGACAGCCTAAGAGACCTCTGGGACAACATTAAACGCAATAACATTCGCATTATAGGGGTCCCAGAAGGAGAAGAGAGAGAGAAAGTACCTGAGAAAATATTTGAAGAGATTATAGTTGAAAACTTCCCTAACGTGGCAGAGGAAATAGCCACCCAAGTCCAGGAAGCACAGAGAGTCCCATACAGGATAAACCCAAGGAGAAACACGCCGAGACACATAGTAATCAAATTGGCAAAAGTTAAAGACAAAGAAAAATTATTGAAATCAGCAAGGAAAAAATGACAAATAACATATAAGGGAACTCCCATAAGGTTAACAACTAATTTCTCAGCAGAAACTCTACAAACCAGAAGGGAGTGGCATGATATACTTGAAGTGATGAAAGGGAAGAATCTAAAACCAAGATTACTCTACCCAGCAAGGATCTCATTCAGATTTGATGGAGAGATCAAAAGCTTTACAGACAAGCAAAGGCTAAGAGAATTCAGCACCACCAAACCAGTTCTACAAAATGCTAAAGGAACTTCTCTAAGTGGGAAACACAAGAGAAGAAAAGGACCTACAAAAACAAACCAAAAACAATTAGGAAAATGGTCATAGGAACATAAATATCGATAATTACCTTAAACGTGGATGGATTAAATGCTCCAACCAAAAGACACAGGCTTGCTGAATGGATACAAAAAAAAAGACCCATATTTATGCTGTCTACAAGAGACCCACTTCAGACCTAGGGACACACAGAGACTGAAAGTGAGGGGATGGAAAAAGATATTCCATGCAAATGGAAATCAAAAGAAAGCTGGAGTAGCAATACTCAGATAAAATAGACTTTAAAATAAAGAACGTTACAAGAGACAAGGAAGGACACTACATAATGATCAAGGGATCAATCCAAGAAGAAGACATAACAATTATAAATATATATGCACCCAACATAGGAGCACTTCAATACATAAGGCAACTGCTAACAGCTATAAAAGAGGAAAATGACAGTAACACAATAATAGTGGGCAACTTTAACACCTCACTTACACCAATGGACAGATCATCCAAAGATAAAATTAATAGGAAACACAAGCTTTAAATGACACAATAGACCAGATAGATTTAATTGATATTTATAGGACATTCCATCCAAAAACAGAAGATTACACATTCTTCTCAAGTTTGCACAGAACATTCCCCAGGATAGATCACATCGTGGGTCACAAATCAAGGCTCAGTAAACTTAAGAAAATTGAAATCATACCAAGCATCTTTTCTGACCACAATGCTATGAGATTACAAATCAATTACAGGGAAAACCGTAAAAAACAGAAACACATGGAGGCTAAACAATACTTTACTAAATAACCAAGAGATCACTGAAGAAATCAGAGAGGAAATCAAACAATACCTAGAGACAAATGACAATGAAAACACAATGATCCAAAACCTATGGGAGGCAGCAAAAGCAGTTCTGTGAGGGAAGTTTATAGCTATACAAGGCTACCTCAAGAAACAAGAAAAATCTCAAATAAACAATTGAACCTTACACCTAAAGGAACTAGAGAAAGAAGAACAAACAAAACCCAAAATTAGCAGAAGGAAGGAAATCATAAAGATCAGAGCAGAAATAAATGAAATAGAAACAAAGAAAACAATAGCAAAGATCAATAAAACTAAAAGCTGGTTCTTTGAGAAGATAAAGTGGATAAACCATTAGCCAGATTCATCAAGAAAAAGAGGGAGAGGATTCAAATCAATAAAATTAGAAATGAAAAGGGAGAAGTTACAACAGACACCACAGAAATACAAAGCATCCTAAGAGACTACTACAAGCAACTCTATGCCAATAAAATGGATAACCTGGAAGAAATGGACAAATTCTTAGGGAGGTATAACCTTCCAAGACTGAACCAGGAAGAAATAGAAAATACAAACAGACCAATCACAAGTAATGAAATTGAAACTGTGATTAAAAATCTTCCAACAAACAAAAGTCCAGGACTAGATGGCTTCACAGGTGAATTCTATCAAACATTTACAGAAGAGCTAACACCCATCCTTCTCAAACTCTTCCAAAAAAATTGCAGAGGAAGGAACACTCCCGAACTCATTCTATGAGGTCACCATCACCCTGATACCAAAACCACACAAAGATACTACAAAAAAAAGAAAATTGCAGACCACTATCACTGATGAATATAGATTTTTGCATATAGATGCAAAAATCCTCAACAAAATACTAGCAAACAGAATCCAACAACACATTAAAAGGATCATACACCACGATCAACTGGGATTTATCCCAGGGATGCAAGGATTCTTCAACATATGCAAATCAATCAATATGATACACCATATTAACAAATTGAAGAATAAAAACCACATAATCATCTCAATAGATGCAGAAAAACCTTTGACAAAATTCAACACCCATTTATGATAAAAACTTTCCAGAACGTGGGCACAGAGGGAACATACCTCAACATAATAAAGGTCATATATGACAAACCCACAGCAAACATCATTCTCAATGGTGAAAAACTGAAAGCATTTCCTCTAAGACCAGGAACAAGACAATGATGTCCACTCTCACCACTACTATTCAACATAGTTTTGGAAGTCCTAGCCACAGCAATCAGAGAAGAAAAAGAAATAAAAGGCATACAAATTGGAAAAGATGAAGTAAAACTGTCACTGTTTGCATATGACATGATACTATACAGAGAGAATCCTAAAGATGCCACCAGAAAACTACTAGAGCTAATTAATGAATTTGATGAAGTTACAGGATACAAAATTAATGCACAGAAATCTCTTGCACTCCTATACACTAATGACGAAAAATCTGAAAGAGAAATTAAGGAAACACTCCCATTTACCACTGCAACAAAAAGAATAAAATATCTCAGAATAAACCTACTTAGGGAGACAAAAGACCTTTATGCAGAAAACTCTAAGACACTGATGAAAGAAATTAAAGATGATAAGAAAAAAAAAAAGAGGAAGACACAGGATGTCTTTCTCTCTCCACCATGTGAAGATAACAAGAAGAAGACTACCATCTGCAAACCAGGAAGTGTGCCCTCACCAGCCCCTTAATGTTGGACTTCCCAGCCTCCAGAAATGTGAAAAATTGTTTGTTGTTTAAACTGCCCAACCTATGGTATTCTGTTATAGTAGACTGAACTGACTAAGACAAAGCTCAAGAATAATCTTCTGGCTGGATACTCTACCTTCCAGGCCCACTGGAGAATCTGTGTCAACCAGGGGCTCTCTGCATCAGCCCCATCCCTGAGGCTCTGGGTGCTGAAACAAACACAGCATACATACATAACAAACAGGAACTGACTCTTAAGCTTGGTCCCCAGCCACCCAGTAGCTGATGGGGAGGGAGAGGTGTATGTCTGCCAGACCCATTCTCCTGTCTTCCTACACACAGACAACAGAACTACCTGCATCCTCTAACTGACCTGCCATCACCTTTCCTGGTGAGGCTGGCCTAGATGGGACACCCTCAGCTCCTGGTTGGTGGGAGAGGGGCCCACCAACCAGATGCAAGTGTCATTTCCGTTAGCTCCAAAGTATCTTTTCAGCAAATGGAGAGGCAACCAGTGGACAAGAAAGGAGATAAACACTGGCTTGCTTCTTCCTTCCTCAGTTATCAGAGTTTTACTTCCAGCCCTAAAAGCATCATTGTCAGCAAGAGAAAGACAGTCATCTCCTGACTGGCCATGTCTGCCAGCATCAGCATGTAGCCAGGAGATGCCAGTTCTAGCTCCGTTCTACCCTGACTCCCTGGATGCCCTCAGGTGAGTTCTCATTCTGACCTGTTTCCCCACATGTAAAATGAGTGGGTTCAACTAGATTACGGCTTCTCAAATGCAGGCTAAGAGTCAGTTGAGGATCATGAAATAAATGTAGTGGGTCAAGACCAGCATTAAAAACTAATAATAAAACATAGGCTAGAACCAAAAGTATCAGAATGCAGCATACTAAGGGCAATTACTGTTTTCGTCACACTTTTTCGTCACTGATATATGTGTACACGTACATGTGTGCAGCGGGCGTGTGTGTGTGTGTGTATACACTGGGTTATAATGTAAAAAGTATTTCCTAGGTGAGTTGTGGTTCAAAAAGTTTGAGAGTCACTGTGCAAAATGATCCCCAAAGGCCAGGCAGGTCCTGCTCTGTGTTCCAAGAATATGCATCCATGACACTGGGTCACTTTTCCCATCACCGGAGCAAACTGGTCTGCAAAAGACAAATAACAGGACAGAGAAAACAGCTATATACATCTGTGTAATTCACATGGCTCCCTCCCCCCGCCCCACCCACCCCAAACCACAGGGAAGCTACCTGGAAGATTCTGCCACAACCTAGGAGACAAGCATGTTAAGGTGCAACCTCCCACCAGTGTAACCTCCTCCCCCTCCGTCTGGGGAAAAGGCTATCTCTCCCTCATCCCAATTCTGTGGTCCTGACAGGTGGTTCACTCTGAGCCAGTTCCCCACTGGGAAGGACTTTCTATGCTAGAGAAACAAAGGGCCAGGCTGAGAGGTAAGGGGCTCTGGGAAACCAACTAACACCCCACACCATCACTACCCACTGTGAAAATTTAAGTGGCTGGTTCAGTTGTAAATTAGAACAACTTTTCTGGATGGCAACCTGGCAGCATGTCATAATAAAATAGTAACTGTGTGTTCCCTTTGTCCCAACAATCCTACTTCCATTAATTTCTCATGAAGAACTTTTCAGACAGGCGAGCAAAGGTACACAAACAAAACCAAACAAAACTCAGAAACAGCTGTTAGTTGTCCATCAACAGATCGGTCAAATATGCTCTTCCATACAATGGAAAAATGATGGAGGCATTAAAGATGATGATGGTGATTCGTATTTCATACGGATGTGGCAAAATGTCCAGATTTTCTCAGGGAGAAAGGCAGGTTATACAACTTGAGGACAGCTGAACCCCATTTGTGTTTTTTTAGATCTAATGTGCTTTTTTTTTCCTGTCTGTCTAGTTCCGTAGGGGAGAGAAGAGTTGGCGGGGAAGGGTCTGAAGTCTGGAAGTGAAACAGGAGGGAAGGAGGCAGGGCACAACCTTTGAAACAATGACATAGCCTGCGGACATGACATAAACTGATTAAAACCAAATGGGTCCAAGATGGCGGAAAAGTCAACTTCCACTAAACCTTGAGTCTCAGTATAGGCTCACTGTAACACATCAGCAAGCTAAATGACACACCTGCAGGCGCCATGACAGTTCCAAGACCGACCATAAGGATCAAAAAGTGGGTAGTGGCCCAATTCCTGAAATCCCCGCCCCTTCCTGAAATAGCTGGAATACTCCTCCCACTCATTAGCCTATGAAATTACCCACCCCTATAAAAACTGACAACTCCATACCCTGGTGCCTTTCTCACCTTCTGAGATGGTTCACACTCTGTCTGTGGAGTGTTTTTCTCTCTAAATAAATCCACTTCTTACCTATCGCTTTGTCTCTTTCTGCAATGAGAAGAACATCAAGAACCTGAGCTTCATTAAGTCCTGAAACCAGGGGAAGACTGGGTTTGGGCCGGGTTCAAGTCCCAGCCGCATGGGTTTTAAGTCCCAATCTGAGTTTTGGCCAGTTTCAGGTCCCGGCCGCCGTGGGTTCAAGTCCCAATCAGGGTCTTGGCTAGGTTCGAGTCCCAGCTGTGTGGGTTCAAGTCCCAATCTGGGTTTAGGCTGGGTTTGAGTCCTGGCACGTGGGTTCCAGTCCCAATCTGAGGTGCACGGTTTCAGAAGGATTTAACCAAAATATTCAAAGTGGTATTGAGAAATGGAGGATTTCCTGCCTTATCAGTAAACAAAGGATGTCAGGGTCGGCAGCAGTTGGCAGCCCTCCAATTTGAGTCCTGAGGGAACTCACGAAGGAACGAATACCTGCCATCTAGCAGGCACCAGACTGCAACTACTCCCTACTGTGAGCCCTGAGGGAACTTGGGACGGGAAAATAACAGGATACTGGCCCCACATATGTGAGGTGCATATCAAAGGAATGATTTCAGCATCTTCCCGTACACAGAAAAGCGCTAAATTCCTTAACTTGGGGTATCTGGGGTTTTTTTTTTTTTAATTTAAAATAATCTTTTGATGTTCCCAACCACCTGCCCTTTGTTGCAAAACTTCTATATAACCTGGCTTCCCCCTCGCCTCCTCGGAGCAATTCTCTCAGGCTTTCTTGAGATGCTGCCTCCCGGGCTTGAAGTCCTAAAAATTTCTGCTGAGTAAAACATAACTCTCATCTTCAGGGTTGTGAATATTTTTCAAGTCCACAGTATCTCTGGGAGGAGCTATGGTAGGAAATTTTACTTCTACTCTACGCCTTTCTCTCTCTATTTTTTTTTAACATGTGCACGTATTACTTTTATGATGGAAATAAAACAAAACTATTCCTCTTCGGAAAAATAATAACGATCTGCTCCGAAGACTCCAGGACAGCTGAGTGGTAGCAGAGCACCCAGACCTCTTTCTCCCGCCAGCGCAGCGGGGAGCCAGCCCTGGGCGCCTGGAGTCGGCCCGCCCCGCCGCCGTACTTTCTCCTCTGCTCCCCTAGCTCACCGAGGGCCAGTGCATCCTTTCACAGGCTCCCGTCTCCGGCCCCGCGGCCTCCCTGCCACGGACCTCACGGAGCCCAGCGCTTCGAGCAACGCGTGCGCCCCGGGGCCGGGGCCGGGGCCGGGGCCGGGTCGGGGGCTGCACCGGGCTGCACGCTGGCCACTTCTCGGCGTCGGTGGCCGTGCTGCTGGGCAACAACGCAGGTCGTGGCGGCCTTGGCCGAGGACCGCAGCCTGCGCTCCCGCCGCAACTTCTTCCTCAACTTGGCCGTGGCCGACCTGCTGGTGGGTGAGTGCGGCCCCGGAGCAGCCCTGGAGAGGGGTCCCCGCGCTCGGAGGTCTCCCGTGGGAGTTGGGGCGCGCAGAGCATCCGCGTCCCGGCAGGAGCGGGCAGCCGGGCGGGCCCCCTCCGCAGCCCCCTGCGTCCGCAGGCGGCTTCTGAATCCCGCTGCACATCCCCTAAGTCCTGACCCGGGAGGGGAGGTTCGGGGGGGAGCCCGTTAATTGTGGCTGGTGACGGGTTACCTGGTGTGCACCGCCTCGGCCTTCGACGCAGTCCTTATCAGCTACAACAGGTTCATCTCCGTCACCAGGCGGTAAAGAGGGCAGAGGGACGACACAAACCCCTGGGCGTGGGGGGCGGCCGGGAACACAGCTGGGTTTGGTTTGGAGTTGTCGGCTAGTGCTGGAGAGAAGGCACCGCGCCACTTCCCGTGCGTTTTCAGGAACTCACATCTTCAAAAGGGAAAGAAAAAGAGAAATGCCAAAACCAGGTTACAAATATTGTGACCTGTTTTAAATACTTACATTTAACGAATAAAACAGTTACGATGCAATATCAATTGTGCCTTTCACAGGATTTTTATCATGATACAGTATACCATAGGTGTTGTGGTTGTTCGTGACAGGGTCCGGAATGGGATGCAAATCTCAAGTCCTATTAAGGCACCTTTATCTTTCCACCCAGTGTTCTCACTCTGTGCGTAGGCTCACCCTGAGTTCCTCCAGGCCTCTGCTCAACGGTCAACCCCCTCGGAGGGGCCTTCCTTGGGTCACCCATGACAGAGCAGCTCTGGCCCTCTCCAGTCCCCCTTCCCTGCTGTACTCATGCTTACCACCTGACACTACATTCTGGGTCTGTGTCTGTCTCCTCCTAGAACCCAAGTTCTAAGGCAGCAGAGGCCTGTCTTGTTCGGTGATGTATTCCCAGTGTCTGGAATGGTGCTAGACCTATTTGCTGATTAATGTAAACATAACCTCAACTGGAAATAAAATCCATATTCTGTAACAGGGAAGAGCCAATTTTGACTCCATGTTGGATCTGCTTCTTTGACTTTAGCCTTTGCTTTTCATTGTTTTTGTTATAATCATACATAATGGCCTGCCTCAGGGAACCCTACCCACCTGTGAATGGCTCCAAGACAGAAGAAATTAACACATCCCCTCCCCGAGGCTGGTCATTCCTGGAGATGTTCTGCAAGACTGATGGCCCTTTTTACTTTACTTCCTCCCCACCTCTCCCTCTCTATTCTGCATTCTTACTTTACTTCCCTCTCTGATTCTATAAAAGAAACTGGCATCCAGTCCCCGATAACATGGTTATTTTGAGACACTAGTCTACCCTCTTCTTGGTCTGCTGGCTTTCTGAATAAAGTTGTGCTCCTTGCCTCAACACCTTGTCTCCGATTTATTGGCCTGTCGTGCAAAGAGCAGAGCGAGCTTGGACTTGGTAACGATTCCAGCCCAGTGGAAAGGTGATGTGGGTGCCAGTGGCTTCTTGCCTTCCCTGGTAAGAGTTCATGGCTGCCTCCCCCAGGACAGTGCAGGGTGGGAAGGGTCCCTGCTTCTGAACAGGGGACTACCTCTGCATTTCCAGGGCTGACAGCAGTGGGCAGGGTTTGCCCGAGCGATCACAAGGGACGGATCACTCACAGGGGTCCTTTTATGCTGGCTCAGGGAGTCAGGAGACCTGGGTTCCAGTCTTGATTTAGCCACTCACACATTGTGTGACCACAGCCCATCACAGCACCTCTGTGAGTCATTTCTCATATGAGAAAAGTGGGGGGTCGAAAGCCCTATGGCTCTAACCTCTATGATAACTAGTTCGTTTGGCCCTCACCTCTCCGTAAGGTAAGTAGAAACTAAAGTTTCTTACCCCTTCCCCCCCCCCCCCCCCCCCCGCTGTGTAGTTGGGGATAATAAGGCCCAACGAAATTAATCAGCAGGGGCAGAGACAAGCCTTAAATGAGACAGAGGAAAACACCAGAAGTGAAAAGAGTAACTTTCCTTTGATTTAAAACATTCCTTTCATCTTTTGTACAAGTAACCTATGTTCACTATTGAAAAATTAGAAAATAGCAACAAGGTTTGGGCTCTTCTCAGAAGTAAACTCTGTGGGACTCCACACAATTTGTTTCAGTTTCAGCTGCAGTTCTGAACCCACTTGGGAAGCTTTTTTAAAAAAATATCTATTGAGATTTAATTGGTGTGGAGAGGAGCCCAGGTTTGGCTTTTTTTTTTTAATATCTTCAAGTGATTGAGATACAGCTGTGGGCGAGACCCATTGCCTTTCATCACAGCTCCAGCCCTGCCTCATCCTTGTCTCCCGTCCCTAATACTGTTTCTTATATTCCTACAGTATTTAACCAAAATCATTTCCTAAGTACCAACGTGGCCTAAAGTGGCACTTTCTAAATTTCTAGGAGCTCAGAGTAAGCATTGCTTGGATTCTCCCTTGGCAATTAGGTTTCCTTTGCTCAGAATTAAAGGCTTTGAGTACATTGCAGGCATATCGGTGAAATCACCTGATTACCAGTATTAAATATTCTGCATTGGCCCAGGGGAAGAGCCGTGTTTTCTTTCAGTGACATACTCTGAAAGGGTCTACAGAATGGCAGCCCAGCTGGGGGGAAATGTCCATCTCCCAAATCTTCAGAGAGCCTTTAATTTCTCTAGTTATCTCACTATCTCAGAACTTTTTCCACACACCAAAGATACAGGTGGAAAAAAGAGCAAGAAGTTTTATTTCATTCTTTCATACAGATATTTTTATACCCAGTAATAATGATAGCCAACATTTGAGGGCTTATTTTAAGTCAGACACTGTTCTAAGAACTTTACATGAGCTAGATATACGTCAGGTCATGCCAACCCTGTGGTTAAAGCATCCCAGTTTACACATGAAGAAACCGAGGACACAGAGGTTAAGTTTGTTGCCTAGGGCAAACAGCTAGCTAAGTGGTACCAGGCACTTGAATCCAAGCCACCTGAGTTGACAGAACCTCTGCTCTTAGCCACTGTGACTCAGTGCCAACTACAGGAACTATAGTGGGGACTGAATTGGTCAAGAGTAAAAATACTGAATGAGCACATAAAGTTACAGGATGTACTTAAAGTTGGAAGAGGAAGCTTGGTATAACACAGTGCTGTTCCACACGTGATTGTTGAGTGAATTATGTGTATAATGCATATATGTTCTGGGAGGTGTTGAAGAAGTTTGCTTTCATACATGAAAGAATACCACTAACATCCAAAGGGACAGACCATTAGCTTTCTTCACAGGAAGGGAGCACTTCACCCACTGCAAGGAGGCTACCTAGAGTGGCATAGTACACCTGGGGAAGAGTTGGCTGATATGGAAATAGAACCCACCCAGTGCCCACTCACTGGCTATCTTAACAACTAATACTCAGCCTCATTGTTGACACCATGCCATATCAGCCTGAGTGGGTGAAGATGTCTCAACCATCCCTCTTGGTGGGCCCTGCTGTTTCCCTATAGGTTACTTAACAGGGCTCAGAAAGGCATGACCAGGAAGACCATCTTCAAGATGATGCCGGCATGGGTTGCAGCGTTCCTCCTCTGTGGGCCTGCCATCATCAGCTGGGAGGACGCAGCCAAGGGAGCAGCCTGTCTCGTGGGGAGTGCTATGCTGAGTTCTTCAGTAACTGGTACTTCCTGATGATGACCTCCGTCATCAAATTCTTCACCCCCTTCAGCGTCACTTCCTTCATCTTGAGCATCTGTATCAACATTCAGAAGTGTACCTACCTGCGGAGTGACAACACTGCCGCCAGCCAAGACAACGTGGAGATGATCTTCCAGGGGAGAAAAAAAGAACACGTTATTTCTTAAGCCAGCTGAGAGGAGGGGCAGCAGGAGGAGAGACCAGAGTCTTTCCTTGGATGTCCCTGGGATTCAAGATTTACTGCCTCTGCAAGCACGCTGGTGACAGAACCACTACAGGGCCAGTGAGAGGATCTGCAGTGCCCGGAGGCAGCTAGACCTCTCCCGCGCTGTGCCTGGCCACCTGCAGCTCTCCCAGGGTAAGTGAGCGGCCAAGTCGCTGGCCATCATTATGTGTGTGTGTGTTTGCCCTGTGCTAGGCCCCCTACATTTTGCTCATGATCCTCTTGAGCTGCCTGTCATGGGATTGATGTCCACTACTCTATGAGATGTCCTTCTGGCTCCTCTAGCTGATTTCAGCTAACTCTATTCTGTACTGACTCGCTGTAACACTTGAGTTTCCGAAAAGCGTTCATCAAATTGCTGTGCCCTGGAAAAGCCAAGATCCACTGTCATGTAGTACACGTGACAGAAATGCCTCCTGTACTGGATTGCCTAAGCCCCTTATACTCCACAAAGGATAGCCAGTCACAAACACTTCTCTAGGCCACTGTCACCCCCTTCTTAGTGTTTACCACAAGGAAACGTGAGAACCATCTAAGAAACAAGCGAAATAAGTTATTCCAAGTACTGTTAAAATGTTGTCTATGGGGACTTCCCCGGTAGCATAGTGGATGGGAATCCGCCTGCCAACGCAGGGGACATAGGTTCCATCCCTGGTCCGGGAAGATTCCCACATGCCGCAGAGCAACTAAGCCCGTGTGCCACAACTGAGCCCAAGTGCCGCAAATACTGAGGCCTGCGCGTCTGGAGCCCGTGCTCCGCAACAAAGAGGCCACCGCAACGAGAAGCCCGCGCACCACAGCGAGGAACGGCCCCCGCTCACAGCAACTAGGGAGGGCCCATGCGCAGCAGCGAGGACCCAACGCAGCCAAAAATAAATAAATAAATAAATAAAATTTATTTTAAAAAAATGTCTATGGAATTTCCATCTAGGGCTTTGTTATTCAAAGTGTGGTCCCTGGACTGGCAATATGGGGGGCGAGGGGTACCTGGGGGTTTATTCAAAATGTACACTCTTGGGCCCCACCCCGGACCTGGTGAATTCCAGACCTGCATTTTACCAAGACTCCCATGTGATTTGTATGCTTGATAAAGCTTGAAAATCATTGGTCCAGGGGATGTGTAGGAAGGTAAAAATAGTTGACAAAAAGGGTTTTGTGACACCCATCTCCTGTGGATGTATCCTATTTAAGGCTTAAAATCATTGTGGCTCAAGCTTATGTAAGTTTACCAAATTTGCACACACTATCCTAGCAATCCATTTTATTCCCAGCTAAACTGCTCCCAAATTGCTGATCCAGAGAACTGTGAGATAAATGTTTGCTTTAAGACACTAAGTTTTGGGATAATTTGTCACACAATAGATAACTAATATAGGTGGGAGCCTTTTGGGAGTTTATGTGGAGGTATCATGCCTAGGAAAGCAGAGTAAGGCTGAAGAAAGCAAATGAGTAAATATGACTAAAAGAGTAGATGGTGCCTTGCTCAATAAGTGTTTAAAACAAGTGAACAGTTGAACAAGTGAGTGTTGTGAACGTGAGAATGTACAATAAACTCCATACACATTCTACTAGTTCCTTTTATGAATCAAGGTAGTATGAAAGGATAAAGGTCCAAAACTGTTAATAGCAACTTTTATTGTTTCACTGGTGGAAAAAAAAAAAAATCATAATTGTATGATGCATTTCCCCCTAAATTTACAACAATGAAGGTTATACATAAATTATATAGATCACAAATTTTCTATTTTATACTATTTAGAACAAAATTATTTTGATAAATACGTCCAGAGGACAACCTAAGTTCTTAATGGATGGCTGAGTCCAAATATGCAAAATATAGCTTCTGGTTTAGACCATGGTGCTTTAAAATTCTCAAACATGCATTAATATACTCTAATTTTAGGGAAAATATTACACATGGCCTTATCTTGCATTTCAGGAGAAGCCCAAGCTGAATTTCACAAACAGTATTCCTTTCCTCTAAATTAATCTCAGAACAGAGAGACAGACACTTTCTGATTAGTACTCCCAAGTAATGAAGGAAATTACACACTCAACAATGAAACAAAACAGAAAAAAAGGAAGGAGAGCTTCATTAGTCACAGAGATAAGTGGGGTTTTTTTGGCTTTTTTTGTTTGTTTTTTTTAAACAGATCGCAGGAATTTAAAATAGCAGATCAATCATGCTACTTAGAGTGATCAGACAGACCTGAACACTTATGAAGTGAATAATTTTATTAAGGTCTTGAAGGTGAGTGTCTGGAGGTACTGGGTAAAACACACCACAGGTAAGAAATGGGAAACCTACCTCAGCATTTCTGAAAGGCACAATCTATGGAAGGGAAGCCTAGTATAATAAAACCCTTACTGGATGTACATGGAAAGGAGGATGGTGAGCCTGGCTCCTTTCTAAAGGATGAGACCCTCGTAAATTGGCCCCTCAGATTCCGGTGATTCCCGCCTCAAGCGCAAATGCTCCAGTGTGTTATGAAAATGTTTGTTAATCTGTTCTGTTTCTTCACTGGACTCAAGATTTGGGAGGTCTTCTCGAATCTTTTGGATAAGCTGATTCAAAACCTGAATCGTGACCTACAAAAGAACAATTTCACCATCAAGCATGTACCACAAAAAAAAAAAAATAACGTAATTTAATAAAAATGTTTTGAGGAGCTTGTTACTCTCAGCAATTATCAGATTATGAAAAAAGAGAAAGAAAAAAAAAAGAGATGAGAACATGGTTCCTGGTTTGAGCAACAACTACTGGCCATTCATCCAAAATAACAACGACGACAACCAAAAAAAAAAAAACTTAATGAAAATACAGAAAATCATAAACCAGTAAAAGAACAAAAGCAAAATTTTATTTAACCTACAAATATTGATCCATCCTTTATTTGGGAATTATTCTACACTTGTATGGGATGACAAATCAGCCTACTATTCAGCATTTATAAATTATTTTTTATTTTTTAAACAGAGAGTGACTATTTTATAAAATATTCATAAACAAAAGAGATAAGAATTTTCTTGCACATAATGAGCTCTTCTGTAAGATGCATCTATATAGACAGAGAAGAATTTTAGAGAATCAAAGAGACCACTAGGTAGATTCTCCAAACTCTGACCCTTGTAAACAAAAAAGAAAAGTATGAGGATGATAAACTTTTGTATGTATCAAATCTAAGAGTAGGAAAGGAAAATAATTAGTTCACTAACAACAATTTATTATTCACTTACCGCATCATTTTCCTTTTCATAAAAATAGATATATCTGTTCAGAATTTCTATAAAAAGTTGCACTTGTAGAGAGGGGTCCATGCACTGATTTGCTATTTTTAGAGCTTTCTTTAGGCATTCCATTACCCTCTTGCCTCCGTGAAGCTAGAATAAAGGGAGTGAGGGGAGTATTAAAGAGGGAGTATTAAAGAGACTAATGAATCACAAATGTCCCATTTCACACGAAGAAATAAACACACTACAGTGGCTCTTTCATATTTTAAAAGGACAAAACCAATTTAAATCCTCTTCGTTTTTTAAAGTACACAGCTATATTTTAAAACAAATATATTATTTATTTTATATATATGCTAAATGTTTTATATTTATGTATTTTGTATATTTTTTAAAGATGGTGGTACAAACTTGCTATGTTACCAAATCCTCAAAGTGGAGGCTTCACCACAGGATGTAACTCTCTATATGTTACTGTCCATTTCGTTTCTTTTAACAAAACAAAGCAATATTCTTTGCCAGGTTTCCAAGCACTGCACATGTTTCACCTCCAAGGCAAAAGGCCCCAGCAGCCGTTCCCTATCAATGATCCCCTCTCCTCTAACACTGTTGGTTAGGAATGACCTCCCACCTTACCTCCTCCCCATTTTTGTCTGTGTTTCTGCCAGACCAGAAGAGATGTGCACAGGTGCTCACAGCTCGGCCCTGATCAGGTTTCTTCAGAAGTTTGGATGCAGCAAGAGCACACTGAGTCCTCAAGGGTTCATGATTTTCTTCACTGAAGCACTTCATCCTCTCAAAAGTACCAATGATCAAGGTGATGGCAGCCAGCTGTGCTTTGGAATCGCTGATTTCATCTTCATACAGAGAAAATGCCTGGTACACACAAAGCAGAAGTGACCTTTAGGGACCAACCATCTACTAGAGCATTTTCCAAAGTATTTCCCATCAAAGCCCCATCCTGTGAGTCATTCAGATCAGAATATGGTTCAGATCAGAATATGCAGTGCCCTCGCTTGTGGAGAGGCACAAGACAAAGATGCTGGCAAGTTGCAACAAAGAAACTTGTTTTAACTTTTGTTTAATCCAGGGTTCCCAAAATGAATTAACAATGGAATTATTTTCCCCCACGAAACAGTTTTTACCATGACCCACTGGAAAATCTTCAACCTCATTAGCACCCAGTAACTGATCAATTTTCCTGCTCCAAACCAGTCAATAAAACTATAGTGTTAAGAAGCACAGTATTTCCCATCAACATGGTGAGAAAGGGGTAGTTATAAATTCAGTGAAGAGTAAATCCATGTGCACCACCACCATTAACTACAGACAGGTGACTGAACAGAGCAAACGGATTAAACATCCCAGAAAGAGAGCAGATCACACCTGGGACATAAATTCATATGCTACTGTTTCATGATTTTCAAAACCAATTTCTCCAGCAGCTAGAGCCCCCTGAAGAAAAAGTCTTAAGGGTAATTCTGCCAGCTCTGCTTTGATCAAAGCACTGATCGTCTGGTGAGCAAATGAAAAAATCTTCTGGCATTTCTTTTCCCATTTGTCATCCTAAAACAAGAAAAAATAGTTTAAATTACCTTAAGTTCAAGATTAACTTGCTTAAGAATATTCATTTTATATAAAATGTCTATAGAACAAACAGGAAAATTGATAAAGTTGAGTTCACAGTTTTCCTGCTATCTTCTGTCTCATCTGTGGAGTACACAAGGAAATCAAGCAGGAAGTCTTCTCAAAACATCCATTTGAGGTCACTGGCTTTGCAATTTTTATATACTCGGCATTTGTTTTTTTGCATCAGAAAAAGCAACATATTCCCAAACTGGACAAAATTAGGAAAATACACAAAAGAATTTTTTAAAAATTAAAACCATCCCTAAATCTACCACCCAGCAATAATCACTGATAACATTCTAATGTTAATGTCTTCCTTTCTTTTTTCTATGCAAATATAATGTAACTGGGATCCTTTGTGTATGGTTTTCTACTTTAAAGTACTTACTGAAGAGTTAAATTGGGCTCATGCTGCATGTAATTTGTATTCAACTTCTTTTCTTTCACTTATTTTGTCATAATTTTCCTTATGATACTAAAGTTATTTAAAATCATTTTTTTTGTTTTTAAGAGAAACTTCCAGTGTTGGAAGAGTTTTTTTGTTTTAATTTTTACTTATTTATTATTTATGGCTGTGTTGGGTCTTCATTTCTGTGCGAGGGCTTTCTCTAGTTGTGGCAAGCGGGGGCCACTCTTCATCGCGGTGCACGGGCCTCTCATTATCGCGGCCTCTCTTGTTGCGGAGCACAGGCTCCAGACGCGCAGGCTCAGTAATTGTGGCTCACGGGCCCAGCTGCTCCGTGGCATGTGGGATCTTCCCAGACCAGGGCTCGAACCCGTGTCCCCTGCATTGGCAGGCAGATTCTCAACCACTGCGTCACCAGGGAAGCCCTTAAAATCATTTTAATCACTAGAAAATATTCCACAAACTGGATATAGCATAATTTACTTAACTACTTCCTTTTGGAAATAAATGTAACATAACGAACGGTCTATAAACACAAAGCTTTATTGAATCCTTAATTTTTTCTTTAGTATAAATTCTTAGAAGTGGAAATACTGGATTTTTTAAGGCTCTAGTTACACACTGCCAGAGTTTTCTAGAAAGACTATAGTAATTCACATTCCCACCATTACTAGATGAGAATGAATTCTCATCACACCACTGCCATTGCTGAACCTTATTTTTCTTTCTTTACCAGTTTGATTTCTAAAAAGGTTCACTGTTATAATTAGTAGTGAGGTTATATATTTTATCCATGTTTGACCATCCAAATTTCTTATTAATGCAATTGATTCTTTCCACTTTTAAGAGAGGATAATAGTCACAGACTTTTACAAGGACTAAATGCAAGAATCCAAGTTTATACTCCTTGTCACAGTGTACGGCACATAGTAAGTAAATGCTCGTTGCTTTTTTTATTGTTACATTCACAAACATCTATCCATAAAATACTGGGAAAAAGGAACTACATGAGAGGCTGGCCTCATAAAAACTGGCCAAAGGCATGCTATGTCATACTGGTAAGTCTACTGAATATACCTTGTTTCTCCATTATTAGAAAATTAAGTTTATGGTGTTTGTTCCTTAATGTAAACCTGACTGTCCAACTTTCAGGTACATTAGATTAGGGTTTTTTTTTTTTTGGCTGCACCGTGACGCTTGTGGGATTTTAGTTCCCCAATCAGGGATGCAACCTAGGCCCTCGGCAGTGAAAGCACAGAGTCCTAACCACTGGACCGCCAGGGAACTCCCAGATTAGGATATTTTCTACAAAAGTACACCACTGAAGACTTAGCCATAATCCTGCTTGTAAAAGGGCTAAGCTCATTAAAAAATGTACACAACTCATAAAATTACTCAATTACAGGCTTTTAGAGAGCAGCAATTATGCAATGCTGGGCCCTTTCATTAGACAAAGCTAACGTGAATTAGACCTTACTTGTTATGTACTGCAACCTCTGAATAAGATTACTGTATCACTTCAGAATTAGTACTTCATAAAGACTCCCAAGAAAATAAAATCGTTCTTGAGAAACTAAAGCATTCTGAGCCATTTTGTAATAAACTTATAGATGTCTCACAAGTGATCTTTAGACACAGGAAAAACTTCTAGCATAAATTTAAACTGTTTTAATCTTTCATTTCTAAGTGTTTTTTATGTGATTCCTCAACTAGTATGTAATCTACCAACATCACTATTGTCAATAGTGATACTTAAGTATTACACAGGATGAGTAATGAGTGGAGAGTTATTGAAACTGGGATTTTATTACACCATTATCTATTTGTATACGTTTGAAATTTTCTATAATGATAAACTAAAACACATACACAGAGGAAGAAGGGAAAAAATTAGTGACATACTTAAAAGTAAACCCACCACTTTAGAATTCTCTTTGTAGCGAAAAGCCAGCTGGTAAGCTGCAAATACCAAAGGTGGCAGTGTAAAGCGAATCCGTTGATTTCCACCAGCTCCAAAATGTTTTCGTGCTGTGTTTAAAATCTGACCAAAACAAACAAAACCCATTAATCTTTTCTGTAATTACAGAAACTATAATTAATCATTTATAAAATTAAATGGGAGCTCTAATCATCATGATTGCTACCATTTTTTGAATATATATGATATACTAGACTTCATGGTATACTTTCACATTTCTTATCTTGCCGAGTCATCACAATCACCCTAGAGACAAATACTAACCCCATTTCACAAATGGGGAAAACTGAGGTTCAAAGAGGTTGTATAACTTGCCCAAAGTTACACAGCTAGTCAGGGGCAGATATAAATACATGTTCATATACACATGTAAGAAGTATACTGTGTTGATAAAGAGCACAGGCTCTGAAGACAGATACATTTAAAAGTAGATTCTAACACTTACTATCTGTGTGACCCTAGGCACATTAATATTTACCTTCTCTTAGCTGTAAGTTTCATTTGAAAAATGGGGTAGTATATTTCTCTTAGGGTTGCTGGGAAGATCAAGTAACAGATGTAAAGTGTTACCAGTACTAACACAAGGCATGTACTCAAAATATTGGCTATTATTATGATACAAAAAATATGCATATTGCTGGTATATCACACCTCTTACTTCAGAAAAATATTAAGACCATGTAAGTCAAGGGAAATGGTAATACACTTTAAAAAAGAGCCATGAGGAAACAAATGTCTGGTTGTTTCAGAAAAAAACCTCAAGAATTCATGAAATAACTTAATATGTGTGTCACAGTGTGTGACATATTCAGGTTTTATAAATTTCTCTGACAATCATAGATGGATAGGAAGAGAATGCATTCCCCCTTGGGTAAGTCACAGCTAATGGTCCTCACCTTAAAGGTGTTTCTGTACGTGGCATAACCAGCTGGCCACAGGTGGAAAGCATACTTCCTAACTACTACATTTGGTATACAACAAAAAATGAAAACACACATAGGCCATGTGTGTATGTGACACAGAAACATAAGGGAATCAGTTAAAACATCTGAACAATGGGGCCAGCCACTAGGTATAGATCACACACAGTGCACAGATTATCTGACACTATGCCAAGTCGAAGACTATCGCACTACCAACAGAAATCAGCTTTTCTTTCACAATGGCTATGAAGGAGTACGAGAGTGTCACCTATGACAAAGTCAACACAGGAAGAAAGTCAGGACTCATCCTCAAATAAAGGTGTTCTTCATTACTAACACTTAGCCTCATGCATCCAACAATGGTTAAGCTACTTTGCCCAAACGATAATTAGGCAGCCATATGTGCTACCTTTCATAAACATAAATCGTCCAGTATCAGTCACCAATACTCCTACTCAGGCAACATGTTTTATCCATTTCACAAAGGTTTATTGAGGACTAAGGATAAAGAAAGGGAGAATCTCATCTGATTGATTTTTGCCAGGAAAAGGGGGTTAAGAAAAAGGCAATTTTAATTTTAAAGTCTTCACACATTTTCCATGTGGCAAACACAAACAACTTCTATTTGCAAACCTTGGAAACATATACACAGTTGAATATAAGGATTTTACTCATACTTTAAAAGTTTATTATGAAAAACAAATGAACAATTCTAAAAGCAACACACAGCTCAAAAAGAAAATGAACATGGACTGATGATTGGACACCCAACTAAAGGAAGATAGGTTTTTCTACAATTCTTAAGAAGTCTTCAAAAGAAATGACAGCAACCAACTTGTTCTTCATAAGCTCCAGAAGTTTACAAACAATTATGCATTTAATCATAAAGTTCAGTTAATCTCTTATTCAGTTTCAACTCTTTCAAAACCTTTTAATACCACAAACTGGATTAGACCATTTGAGACACATCTACACATGACTTCACTAGAAGTTGTTGAAGGGGTATAGTAAGAGTTAACTCATACCAAGTACTGCTGATCAGGGTCCTCAGACCGTAGAAGATGAATGAATCTGCCCACAAGGCTCTGCTCATCAGCAAAGTCCTCTGGGTCAGGGTCTTCTACAGGTTGATCTGGCTGATCCTGAATCAACGTGGATACCAAATTCATTATGGAATCCACCTGTATCATGGGAGACAGAAACCCACTGGGGTGAAACAATCAGCATATAATGCCACTGACAAAAGCGTTTCTAGTTGTGTAAAGTAGTTATGAAACAGTATCAACAACGTAATTCCTTCTTCTGTGTGAAAGTATATGCATGTTGGTACACATATAAACATCTAGAAAGAGACGTACCAAATGTTAATCAATAGTTAATCAATGGACCTCTCTTCCTGGTGGGATTATAGTTATTTTATAATTTCTTCTTTATACATCTCCAATTTTCTCATTTATATAATGAATAAGCTACTTGTAACTTTTCTTAGTAGTAAATTACCCTCCCCGCCTATCTCATGTGTTTGTCTCAAGGTCTAAAACCATAACTACATTGTCTCTGTTCTTCTAATAAAGCATGTGGGTATTCTCTTACCTGGTCTTGAGAGACAATTTCTGTGTTAAAATCCAGAACATTACTAAGCACGTAACAACTCATGCTTTTTCTGGACTCATAGTCAAAGTACTCAAAGAGTGGGTGAAAATGTTTTAATTTCAAGACTGTTAAAATATTGTTGTAAGTGTCAACAGGTATCTTCAAAAGTCTGGTGAGCTCCTTTGAAACTGCACTACTGGTAGCAATACTGCAAAAAGAAAAACAGCAGCCCTTTAGTGAATGAAATTAACTTCTTATATACACAAACAGCACTTGATTCACAAAAATTTGAAATTTTTCATTTATAATATTAAAGGAAATGGGTCAAGTGAATCACACCACCCCAAAACACCCCAGTGACTTCCAGATGTCTGTCTAAACACATTTATTCATCTATTAATGTCCTATTGATACAATAAGTTATGCTGGTCTCCAATTCTTAAACAGGTTGTATACCTGGAGTTAAAATGCCTGTCTAGAATGTGCTATTTCTAAGGGAAGTATTTTAAGTCGTAGTTAGGTTTCTAGGGCAGCCAATAAGTACAGTATATTCAGGGTGACAAAGCCATGCAAAAATAGCAATTCAACAAAATAGAAAAACACATAAATTATTTCTTCTGCATCCGATGTTGATGACTAAGGAAAAGCAGGATGAAATTAGGAACATTCCATGGGGGCTGAGGAATATCCAGGCATTTATAAGACCTTTAGAGGTTGAGATTTCTAATTTTTTATTTTGTCTAATTTTACTTTAAAACTCACTTAGTGGGGAAAGATATAGATACATCACTTATTCAAGATCTGGAATGTTTTTCAGTTCACAAAAAATGGGAGTGACAAAAAGAAAAAGGGGGAATAGAAAGAAGTAAAAGAAAAAGAAGAAATCTTCTAGATGTTAACTAAACCACTGGAGGAGAGATGGAAAGCGGAAAGATTACATGAGTATATACAGGGGCCTATATACATAGGGCAAGGAGGGGCAAGGAGGGGCCTAGATTGGGCAAGGAGGGGTACAGGGCAAGGAGGGGCCTAAATTGACCGCATGTTCAGAAGCAGTGGAGGATGGGACAGTAAGAGGACTGCTGGGAAAACATAACGGGATCAGAACTGTCCACAGTGGCCACTAGAGGATGCAACAGGTCCAGGACAGCATAGTTGAAGAAGATGCAAGAAGACAACAGAATATTATACTATCCTTGATGGTATCAAAATCAAAGCTCAAAATAGAGAAAAATTTAAACCAATTAATTTCCACACCTTAAATACATACATGCCTCCCTAATTTTTTCACAACTTACTCATCTGTAGGAAACCACTTCTCATGGAAATACTGCTTGATATAAATAGCTTCCTTACCAGTTTAAAAACTAACTCACCCATATATACAAAGGGGTCTGAATTGGAGACACTGGTCCCTGAAGACTGCTATGGTCTATGAGTGCCACTACTTGATCAATGTACACAGCCAGCAGTTGGTTGCCACTTTCTGCCCTGATTAGTACCAAGCATGTCGATCTAACAAATACTTAAAACAAGATGAATGCTAACATTTCAAAAAGGAATTGCAAAAGAAAAATAAATCTGGGACAAAAAAGTGCTTTACGAAGGTTTTTACAAAAATGTTTAACTTTGACTTACTGTTCAAGGTTGAGCTTATTAAATATCTCCACTGTTGTTTCTAGAACTTTATCAACGTAGTCCACACGATCAGGATAACACTTCATAGCGAGATTAATGAGAGAGACTTGTAAAGATACAACGTCCTCCGAAGGCATGTCTTGTCTAGACTGGAATGTTCAGAAAACCATGGAATTTATTTTAAACAATTAGAAAAGGATCTACCACCTGAGAAGTTTGAAAGTTTTGAGAACTTAGGAACAAAGCCATACAAACCTGTATTACTGTAGCCACCTGCTGTGAAAATATGTCAAAAAGTTTAATATCTGTTGGAATTCCAGGTCCATCTTCACGGTGAGCAAATAAAGCTAATCTAAAAAAGAAAATAATCTTTATTTAAAAGGATATAGGGATCTGGGTAGTGGGATCATGGATGACATTTTATTCTTTATGCTGTTCTGTATTTTCTCCAAGTGTATTTCCCCTAGAACCTTTCTCCTAAAAAGATTTTTAAAAAGGACATGGAACGTAGCTGACCATTCCCTCAATTCATTTTTAATGGAACAGTTTTACCAACGATGCCTTATTTCACTGCATCTTACTTTATACCATACACAACAAATTTTCAACAGGCCAATTCTGCCAAATTAATTAAGTAGATATGGATAGAAATGTATTAAATGTGACAAATGTATTCAACAGCCATGATTATAAAAAATAATCTTTAAAACATAAAAAGTACCTAGACTCCTTTAAGACACTGCATTTTTACTACTGAAAAGTTTAAAACAACTAATTCTAAAAGTAGTAAAGTTAACATCTATTTACCACATCTTAAACTATACAAAATAACGTCTGTTCCATTATCACTAAGTGTTTATCATGGTTACAACTAGACCCACATTTTGTTATGCACAGAAGAACCACTACTGACAGAAACGGTTAAGTGACATTACACCCAACATAGGACAATCCAGTTATTAGCTTCCATTAAGAGTATTCCCAAATAGAGGACTTCCCTGGTGGTCCAGTGGTAAAGAATCCGCCTACCAAGTGTAGGGGACGCGGGTGGGATCCCTAGCTGGGGAACTAAGATCCCAAATGCCGCGGGGGAATTAAGCCTGCAGGCCACAACTACTGAACTCGCACGCCTCAACTAGAGCCTCTGTGCTGCAAACTACAGAGCCCATGCGCCGTGGAGCCCGCATGCCACAAGAGAGAGAAAACCCGCATACCACAACTAGAAAGAAGCCCACACACCACAACAAAAGATCCCGCATGCCTCAACGAAAATCCCACATGCCGCAACTAACACATAGTGCAGCCAAAAAATAAAATAAATTAATAAAAAAAGAGTAATGCTTAAAAAAAAAAAAAAAAAAAAGAGCATGCCCAAGTAACTTATAATTCTTAATGTCCAGGACTGACAAGATAATTTGGAGAATTCTGCTATATAAATTCTCAGACTTTAAAACTAATAACTTAGATATTTAAAATATAATAAAAAGTATTTGCAGAAATAAATCTTCCCTTGGGTTTCTGGTTTCATAATGTTAATGAGTGTATGCTCACAAGCAGGACACATACTATGTACTAGCACCCAGCAGGCACTCATTAAAGCTATCATTGAAGGCCAAGTTTTATACTTTTAACAAAGACCAAGGGCTAAAGAAGTCAAAATTAAACATAAAGAGGATTTACTAACATTTTTAACACTTGAAAATTCTTCTTTAAAAACATGTGATGACACAGTGATTACCTGAACATTCTTAATAATCTATATTTATGGCTACTTGATAAAGAAGACTCCAGATCAAACTGGTTCCCACTGAAAGATAACTTTCTTTTTTTTTTTTTAATTAATTAATTTATTTATTTTTGGCTGTGTTGGGTCTTCACTGCTGCACGTGGGCTTTCTTTAGTTGCGGTGAGCAGGGGCTATTCTTCATTGTGGTGTGTCGGCTTCTCATTGTGGTGGCTTCTCTTGTTGCGGAGCACGGGCTCTAGGCACGCGGGATTCAGTAGCTGTGGCACGTGGGCCCAGTAGTTGTGTCGCACAGGCTCTAGAGCACAGGCTCAGTAGTTGTGGCGCACGGGCTTAGTTGCTCCATGGCACGTGGGATCTTCCTGGACCAGTGATCAAACCTGTGTCCCCTGCATTGGCAGATGGACTCTTAGCCACCGTGCCATCAGGGAAGCCCAAGATACTTTCATCATGGTAAAAAACAAGCTTTGCTCTTCAGTGATCTTTGGATTTATAAAATTTGGATTTATAACATCTTAGGTCTGTATAATGTCTTTAAATGCCAATTAAATGCATAGATTAAAATATATTACCTCCATGACCCCTGTACAATTAAGAGCTAAACTTATTTCATGCGTAAGCTAGACAAGCACTTAGTAAGTACTCAGACTTACAGAATTAGTGTAACTACATCAAAAATATTAATAAAGATGGAACAGAAAAAAAGAATTCACAAAAATGTTTTAAATTCATTATTCCCAAGTCAGAACATCTGCCCTCCAGTGTTGGAAATTCTTACCTATCAATTAAAGCAATGATTATGTTTTTCACATTTACATTTTGGTGTAACTCAGCACAGGCCCGAAGAAAAGGATTCAAAGTTTGAAGGTGGAATTCATCAGGGAAAACCTGAAAATCAAATAATACTAAATTATTACTAAAACCAAATAGTAAAAATCAATTAGAAAAAGCATTTCACACAATATTCTGGACTTAGTATTTAAAGTTCATATTGTGGGAAAAAAATCATTTTAATCTTATACAACCAAATTCAAATACATCACTTTTAAGCCTCTCAAAACATAACCCCAGAAAGAAATATTCTATTAACCAAAGTACAGCTACGATTTTTTTTCCAGGTTTATATTTATTTATCTATTTAATGCTCCTGACAATTTTACAAGGATTTCTCTTACTGCCATTTCACAGGTAAGAAAAATGAGTCTCAGTAATGTCAAAAACGACAAACCAAAATATCAAAATTTTAAGTTAAGGAAGATCAGTATTTTTCCTTTGCCTCAGCTTCCAATATGGCCCCATCTGGCACTGTTAACAACTCTGTCTTTATTTCCTTTTTTTCTTTTTTTAATTGAGGTATACTTGTTTTACAATGTTGTGTTAGTTTCTACTGTACAGCGAAGTAGAGCTCCCGGTGCGATACAGCAGGTCCTTATTAGTTATCTATTTTATACACATTAGTGTATGTACGTCAATCCCAATCTCCCAATTCATCCCACCACCACAACCCCACACCCCCGCTTCCCCCACTTGGTGTCCATACGTTTGTTCTCTACATCTGTGTCTCTGTTTCTGCCTTGCAAACCAGTTCATCTGTACCATTTTTCTAGATTACACATACATGCGCTAATATACGATATTTGTTTTTCTCTTTCTGACTTACTTCATTCTGTATGACAGTCTCTAGGTCCATCCACGTCTCTACAAATGACCCAATTTCATTCCTTTTTACGGCTGAGTAATATTTCATTGTATATATGTACCACATCTTCTTTATCCATTCATCTGTCAATGGGCATTTAGGTTGCTTCCATGACCTGGCTATTGTAAATAGTGTGCAATGAACATTTGGGCGCATGTGTCTTTTTGAATTACGGTTTTCTCTGGGTATATGCCCAGTAGTGGAATTGCTGGGTCATATGGTAATTCTATTTTTAGCTTTTTAAGGAACCTCCATACTGTTCTCCATAGTGGCTGTATCAATTTACATTCCCACCAACAGTGCAAGAGGGTTCCCTTTTCTCCACACCCTCTCCAGCATTTATTGTTTGTAGATTTTCTGATGATGGTCATTCTAACCGGTGTGAGGTGATACCTCATTGTGCTTTTGATTTGCATTTCTCTAATAATTAGTAATGTTGAGCAGCTTTTCATGTGCCTCTTGGCCATCTGTAGTCTTCTTTGGAGAAATGTCTATTTAGGTCTTCCGTCCATTTTTTGATTGGGTTGTGTTTTTGATATTGAGCTGCACGAGCTGTTTATGTATTTGGGAGATTAATCCTTGTTTGCTGATTTGTTTGCAAATATTTTCTCCCATTCCACGGGTTGTCTTTTTGTCTTGTTTATAGTTTCTTTTGCTGTGCAAAAGCTGCTAAGTTTCATTAGGTCCCATTTGTTTATTTTTGTTTTTATTTCCATTACACTAGGAGGTGGGTCAAAAAGGATCTTGCTGTGATTTATGTCAAAGAGTGTTCTTCCTGTGTTTTTCTCTAAGAGTTTTATAGTGTCCAGTCCTACATTTAGGTCTTTAATCCATTTTGAGTTTATTTTTGTGTATGGTGTTAGGAAGTGTTCTAATTTCATTCTTTTACATGTAGCTGTCCAGTTTTCCCAGCACCACTTATTGAAGAGACTGTCTTTTCTCCATTGTATATTTTTGCCTCCTTTATCAAAGATAAGGTGACCATATGTGCATGGGTTTATCTCTGGGCTTTCTATCCTGTTCCATTGATATTTTTATTTTTGTGGCAGTACCAAATTGTCTTGACTACTGTAGCTTTGTAGTACAGTCTGAAGTCAGGGAGTCTGATTCCTCCAGCTCCATTTTTTTTTCTCAAGATTGCTTTGGCTATTTGGGGTCTTTTGTATATCCATACAAATTTTAAGACTTTTTGTTCTAGTTCTGTAAAAAATGCCATTGGTAATTCGATAGGGATTGCATTAAATCTGTAGATTGCTTTAAGTAGTACAGTCATTTTCACAATATTGGTTCTTCCAATTCAAGAACATGGTATATCTCTCCATCTGTTTGTGTCACCTTTGATTTCTTTCATCAGTGTCTTATAGTCTTTTACCTCCTTAGGTAGGTTTATTCCTAGGTATTTTATTCTTTTTGTTGCAATGGTGAATGGGATTATTTCCTTAATTTCTTTTTCTGATCTTTCGTTGTTAGTGTATAGGAATGCAAGAGATTTCTGTGTATTAATTTTGTATCCGGCAACTTTACCAAATTCATTGATTAGCTCTAGTAGTTTCCTGGTGGCATCTTTAGGATCTTCTATGGTATCATGTCACCTGCAAATAGAGACAGTTTTACTTTTTCCTTTCCAATTTGTATTCCTTTTATTTATTTTTCTTCTCGGATTGCCATGGCTAGGACTTCCAAAACTATGTTGAATAACAGTGGCGAGAGTGGACATCCTTATCTTGTTCCTGATCTTAGAGGAAATGCTTTCAGTTTTTCACCATTGAGAATGATATTTGCTGTGGGTTTGTCATATATGGCCTTTATTATGTTGAGGTAGGTTCCCTCTATGCCCACATTCTGGAGAGTTTTTATCATAAATGGGTGTTGACTTGTGTCAAAAGCTTTTGCGGCATCTATTGAGATAATCATATCGTTTTTATCCTTCAATTTGTTAATATGGTGTATCACATTGATTGATTTGCATATATTGTAGAATCCTTGCATCCCTGGGATAAATCCCAGTTGATCATGGTGTATGAGCCTTTTAATGTGTTGTTGGATTCTGTTTGCTAGTATTTTGTTGAGGATTTTTGCATCTATATTCATCAGTGATATTAGTCTGTAATTTTCTTTTTTTGTCGTATCTTTGTCTGGTTTTGGTATCAGGGTGAGGGTGGCCTTGTGGAATGAGTTTGGGAGTGTTCCTTCCTCTGCAATATTAAGAGTTTGAGAAGACTGGGTGTTAGCTCTTCTCTAAATGTTTGACAGAATTCACCCGTGAAGCCATATGGTCCTGGACTTTCGTTTGTTGGAAGATTTTAATCACAGTTTCAATTTCATTACTTGTGATTGGTCTGTTCATAATTTCTATTTCTTCCTGGTTCAGTCTTGGAAGGTTATATCTTTCTAAGAATTTGTTCATTTCTTCCAGGTTGTCTATTTTATTGGCATAGAGTTGCTTGTAGTAGTCTCTTACGATGCTTTGTATTTCTGTGGTGTCCATTGTTAACATCTCCTTTTCACTTCTAATTCTATTGATTTGAGTCCTCTCCCTCTTTTTCTTGATGAGCCTGGTTAAAGGTTTATCAATTTTGTTTATCTTCTCAAAGAACCAGCTTTTAGTTTTATTGATCTTTGCTATTGTTTTGTTTCTATTTCATTTATTTCTGCTCTGATCTTTATGATTTCTTTCCTTCTACTAACTTTGGGTTTTGTTTGTTTTTCTTTTTCTAGCTGCTTTAGGTGTAAGGTTAGATTGTTTATTTGAGAATTTTCTTGTTTCTTGAGGTGGGCTTGAATTGCTATAAAATTCCCTCTTAGAACTCCTTTTGCTGTGTCCCATAGGTTTTGGATCATTGTGTTTTCATTGTCAGTTGTTTCTAGGTATTTTTAAATCTCTTCTTTGATTTCTTCAGTGATCTCTTGGTTATTTAGCAGTGCACTGTTTAGCCTCCATGTGTTTGTGTGTTTTATAGTTTTTTTTTCCTGTAATTGATTTCTAATCTCATAGCGTTGTGGTCAGTAAAGGTGCTTGATACAATTTGTTTTCTTAAATTTTCCAAGGCTTGATTTTTGACCCAAGATGTGATCTATTCTGGAGAATGTTCTGTGTGCACTTGAGAAAAAAGTGTATTCTTTCACTTTTGGGTAGAATGTCCTATAAAAATCAATTAAGTCTATCTGGTCTATTGTGTCTTTTAAAGCTTGTGTTTATTATTTATTTTCTGTCTGGATGATCTCTCTATTGGTGTAAGTGGGCTGTTAAAGTCCGCCAGTATTACTGTGTTACTGTTGATTTCCCCTTTTATCACTGTTAGCATTTGCCTTATGTATCGAGGTGTTCCTATGTTGGGTGCATATATATTTATAATTGTTATATTTTCTTCTTGGATTGATCCTCTGATCATTAATGTAGTGTCCTTCCTTATCTCTTGTAACAGTCTTTATTTTAAAGTCTACTTTATCTGATATGAGTATTGCTACTCCAGCTTTCTTTTGATTTCCATTTGCATGGAATATCTTTTTCCATCCCCTCCTTTCAGTCTGTATGTGTCCCTAGGTCTGAAGTGGGTTTTTCTTAGACAGCATCTATAAGGGTCTTGTTTTTGTATCCATTCAGCCAGTCTGTGTCTTTTGGATGGAGCATTTAATCCATTCACATTTAAGGTAATTATCGATATGTATGTTCCTGTAACCATTTTCTTAATTGCTTTGGGTTTGTTTTTGTAGGTCTTTTTCTTCTCTTGTGTTTCCCACTTAGAGAAGTTTCTTTAGCATTTGTTGTAGAGCTGGTTTGGTGGTGCTGAGTTCTCTTAGCTTTTGCTTGTTTGTAAAGCTTTTGATTTCTCCGTCGAATCTGAATGAGATCCTTGCTGGGTAGAGTATTATCTGTTGTAGGTTCTTCCCTTTCATCACTTTAAATATATCATGCCACTCCCTTCTGGCTTGCAGAGTTTCTGCTGAGAAATCAGCTGTTAACTTTATGGGAGTTCCCTTGTATGTTATTTGTCATTTTTCCCTTGTTGCTTTTAATAATTTTTCTTTGCCTTTAATCTTTGTCAATTTGATCACTATGCGTCTCAGCGTGTTTCTCCTTGGGTTTATCTTGCCTGGGACTCTCTGTGCTTCCTGGACTTGGGTGGCTATTTTCTTTCCCATGTTAGGGAAGCTTTCGACTATAATCTCTTCAAATATTTTCTCGGGTCCTTTCTTTCTCTCTTCTCCTTCTGGGACCCTTATAATGCGAATGTTTGTGCGTTTAATGTTGTCCCAGAGGTCTCTTAGGCTGTCTTCATTTCTTTTCATTCTTTTTTTTTATTCTGTTTCGCCGCAATGATTTCTACCATTCTGTCTTCCAGGTCACTTACCCGTTCTTCTCTGCCTCAGTTATTCTGCTATTGATTTCTTCTAGTGTATTTTTCATTTCAGTTATTGTATTGTTCATCTGTTTGTTTGTTCGTTAATTCTTCTAGGTCTTTGTTAAACATTTCTTGGCATCTTCTCAATCTTTGCCTCCATTCTTTTTCCGAGGTCCTGGATCACCTTCACTATCATTATTCTGAATTCTTTTTCTGGAAGGTTGCTTATCTCCACTTCATTGAGTTGTTTTTCTGGGGTTTTATCTTGTTCCTTCATCTGGGACATAGTCCTCTGCCTTTTCATTTTGTCTTTCTGTGATTGTGGTTTTCATTCGGCAGGCTGCAAGCCTGTAGTTCTTGCTTCTGCTGTCTGCCCTCTGGTGGATGAGGCTATCTAAGAGGCTTGTGCAAGTTTCCTGCTGGGAGGAACTGGTGGTGGGTAGAGCTGGGTGTTGCTCTGGTAGGCAGAGCTCAGGAAAAGTTTAATCCGCTTCTCTGCTGATGGGTGAGGCTAAGTTCCCTCCCTGTTGGTTGTTTTGCCTGAGGCGATCCAACACTGGAGCCTACAAGACTCTGGTGGGGCTAATGGCGGACTCTGGGAGGACTCACGCCAAGGAGTACTTCCCAGAACTTCTGCTGCCAGTGTCCTTGTCCCCGCAGTGAGCCACAGCTGCCCCCTGCCTCTGTAGGAGACCCTCCAACACTATCAGGTAGGTCTGGTTCAGTCTCCTGTGGTGTCACTGCTCCTTCCCCCTTGGTCCTGGTGCACACACTACTTTGTGTGTGCCCCCCAAGAGTAGAGTCTCTGTTCCCCCCGTTCCTGTCAAAGTCCTGCAATCAAACCCCACTGGCCTTCAAAGTCTGATTCTCTGGGGATTTCTCCTCACTTTGCCGGACCCCCAGGTTGGGAAGCCTGAGGTGGGGCTCAGAACCTTCACTCCAGTGGGTGGACTTTTGTGGTATAATTGTTCTCCAGTTTGTGAGTCACCCACCCAGTGGTTACGGGATTGATTTTATCGTGATTGTGCCCCTCCTACTGTCTCATTGCGGTAGGAGTCTCTGGATGCGGGGTATGTTTTTTGGTGAGTTCCAGTGGCTTCCTGTCAATGATCGTTCAGCAGTGAGTTGTGATTCTGGTGCTCTCGCAAAAGAGAGTGAGCGCAAGTCCTTCTACTCCACCATCTTGAACCAATTCCAAAGTACACCTACAATTAAACTAAAACTAACGATACCTAGAAAACTTGGAGGTTAGTCTTTCCTACATTTTCGGGAGAAAAACACATCAATACAAAGACCACGTTGTACATTAATAGGAGAAAGGGATTTATTCAGGAAAGCTTAATTTCTCTTCAATCAAGATTTTTTTCCAAAACAATGAAAATTAATGAAATATAAAATGAGTTCTTTAATACCCTGAAATGTTCTCACCTACCTGAATAATACACTCCATGAGATATTCTTGAGCCAAAGCATCCCTGCAATTCACAACTTGCTCCAATATGCCAGTTAAAACAATCTGAAAAGAGAAAAAAAAATTTTTAGGAGTTAAAAAATTATTTTCAAAATCCTAAGTCACTCCTCTAATAATACATTTGAACTATTAGTTTAAAAATCACATTTTGGATTTTTCTGACCTATACTTCATTTCTAGACTAAACTTTGAAATTTTACAGAAGAATTTTTAAATAAAAAATTCTGGGTTTCCGTTTCATAAAAGCCAAAGTCCATGTCATCAGTTTTTTTTTCTTTTATGGTTTGTCCTTTTTGTGTCCTAGGAAAGCTTCATGTAATTCAAGGTTACAAAGATTTCCTTCATGTTTTCTTCTAAAAGTTTCATAGTTGCAAATTTCACACTTAATGACTTTGATCAATTTTTTTTAGTTTCTCTACATAATATGAGACTGGGTTGCAGTTCAGAGGCTTTGTTTGCATACAGATGTCCAATTGTTGCAGAATCACTTGTTGAAAAGGTTGCCTTTGCACCCTTATCAACAATAGTTGATTATATACATGTAGGTCTATTCTGGATCATCTCTTCTAGGGGTCAGCACATCTAGTTTAATGCCCATTTTTGTAAATTGTTTCCACATTGCATTTCCCTGCTTTTGCACTACATTGGCAGAATTTAGTAGCTGCAAACTATATGGCTTGCAAAACCAAAAAATATGTACTAGCTGGTCCTTTACAGAAAAGGTTTGCTAATTCCTGATTTATTCTCCACTGATGTATGTGTTTATCCCTTTCACCAATACCACATTATCTTATTGTAGCTTTAGAGTAAATCTATAAAACAAACTAAATCTCAATTTAAAGAAAATTGGTATCTTGATAACACTGAGTCTTCCAATCCACAAGCACTGACTCAAAATATATCTTCTAGTTTATTTAAGTCTTCTTTGACTGTCAGTGGTTTTCAGTGTAATATTATTTTTAAAAATATTTCAATTTTAAAAATCAGACTTCAATTTACATCCCACGACATAAGAAAAGATGAGAGGTAAAAAGATATAAACCTGTTTGTAACGTTCCACATTTACACCTTCCAACTGACTGAGGCGCACCAAATTTGTTCCCACTAAAATTCTTAGTTCTTGTCTTTCTCGTTCTCTTTTTTCTCTATCTCGGCTATGTCCCTGATGCTGCATTCGAACCCAGAGCTTGTTCATTTCTGCAAAGTTGAGTAGTACAAAATCCATGGAATCACTGATATCACCAGTTGTTTCTTCACTGCAAAGAAACGGAAAAATCTTTATATACAGTACTTAAATTATAGGAAAAATTACTACTATTCCTCTTCTTTGTGCATTTCCTTCTTACCTCTTTAATACACCAAATGCTTTATGAAAGACATTTTCAACCTCACTGGCTTAGTGCTCAATTTCAAGGGAACACACTCAAGAGAAAAAAATATCAGGGAGAGGACACAGTTCAAGCGTAAAGGGACAAAACGCTTCCCCCCCTACTCCATTTCCTGGGCCAACTAAACTTGTTCTTGGAATTGTATTCCATTAATTCAAAAGGCCTAAAAAGTTGACACTTACAAGTGTCACTGTTATCTCATCATTTTATTGTTGAATATTTTATGTTTTCAATTGGAGTATAAGCTTTGTAAGCTCTGCAAGGGAAGATACCAAGTATTTCCTCCTTATTTTTACATCTCCTAAGATGGGGAACTTAGTAGTTTTCAAAATTTTTTGCTGATCACCTAATTAAATGCTCAAAACTGAGTCAAATCATAACAAAGCAAATAACCTCACCATCTTCTCTACACCGTTAAATTTTTATCTTTTCTATACCATTTAAACTTTTTGTCTTGTGCATTGGTTAAATTTTTATTAAAGTTTTTCTTTTGAAAAGGAAAGGATACAGATATACTAAAAACCACTAAAATATACACATTAGAAATAAATGAATAAATAAACTTTAGAAAAAGGGAATTAAGTTCCTCAATCAAGGGAACGTGTCTCATGAATAGTTCACCCAGCTGGACGAGACCACAGCAGGCTGACCATTTGCCCTTTTTGTGGGATAAAAGCACAATGGACTCGGATGCTGGAATACTGGTCACATAAGAGATAGGGTTCTCTCTGAATGGCTTTTTGTTTTCTGTTTTGGAGTTAATATCTAATTTGTGTGCACAGATAATTAAAATCACTAATACTCTGGGGTAACTAGAAGTTGACAAATTATAAAAACTGACACATTCAAGAAACAATATGAAAACTGGCTAGCTCATAGAAAAAGTTAAGCATATTTCATTATTTTATCACAAATACCATTTTCAAAATGTAACTCATTTAAAAAGTCACATTTTCAAAGACTATCTGATGGAATGGAAAAATGCTCTCAATTATGTTACATGAAAAAAGCAGGTACTAATAATCCACACATAATTTTTATAACAGTACATTTTGTATCATACCATATATACTGAGGAGTTCTGTATCTCAAAGGAAATCTATACACAAAATGCTACCAGTGGCTGACTCTGGGCAGGAGAATTATTGATATTTATTTTTTTCTATATACTTTTCTATACTTTTTGTATGTTTTACAACAAAAAAATACTACAATTAAATCAAGAAAGAAAAGCACTTACTCTGTTGGCTCTCCTTCATCAGGTAAGATGTTTCTGGTACACTGAAGTAGATAATTTCGAAGAAATAGACCTCTCAAGGGGTGCTGCACACCTCGGCACATTTCTACTAAGTCTTTCAAAATATCTTTCCTGGACTGAGGAAATGACTTGACATATACAACTCCAACTGTGATCAACAGATAACTAGAAGAATTATGAGGCAACATTAGATTAGAAATATAAAATACTCAAGTCAAGAATTTGATAATATTCAAACATAGCATATACAAACGTTAAAAAAACAAGACAGGGAGCAGGTTTTCTCCTGCACAATGAAGAAAATATCATTTGATTTAAAATATAACTGTTAGTACTGACACCCCTCCATTTATATACATATATATAACATCCCCTTTAAACACATTAGGTCTCTTATAATTGTCATTATATCAATTTTTCTAGTAGCAAGAAATTAAACAAAATATGTCCATTCTTTCTATTTCCAAAGTTCCTCAATAATCTATAAAAAGTAAAACTAATTATACTCTAAAACCTTTAAAAAATCACTATCTAAATGTTAACCTCTATTCATTAAGAAATTAAATAACCTTAAACTTGGTTTAAAAAAGCTGCTGATTTTAAAGGATAGAACATATAAAAGCCCTCAGAGTCTTAATAACTTACAGCCTTGGGATAATGTTTCCAGCATACTGTACAAGTTCATAGAGATCTGCCACTTTTCTTCCTTTAGCAAACTCATCTGTCAGGTAAACTTCCAAGTAGTGCAGTTCATCAGAAATAGCCATATCTTTTAATTATCATTAAGGATTCAAAGCTAAGTCAACCTAAGCAATATTCTGCAACTTGTTGGAGTCATTAAATTATTGGGCAAATTTCTTTTTTTTTTTTTTTTTTTTTGGATATTGCCATTTCTTTATTTTATTTATTTTTTATTTTTTGGCCACACCACGCAGCTTGTGGGATCTTAGTTCCCCAACCAGGGACTGAACCTGGGCCATGGCAGTGAAAACCTAGAATCCTAATCACTAGGCCACCAGGGAACTACCATATTGGGCAAATTTCTTAAATGTTACTCATGTATGAGAGTATTTTTAAATTAAGTAAAGACAGAATTTCTTCTGGGCTTTCCCTACTTTAAAATGAGGGTTTTAAAAGATGTCTGGTAAAGCAAGGCAACAAAAATAAGATTGCTTGTCAGACTACTAAAGGATTTTGAAATGGCAAATCATTGATTTCCTTTCCATTTCGGAGTCCTGCATGACAAAATCTTAGCATTAAAGAACCAACTGCCTAGGGACTTCTCTGGTGGCGCAGTAGTTAAGAATCCGCCTGCCAATGCAGGGGACACGGGTTCGAGCCCTGGTCCGGGAAGATCCCACATGCCGCAAAGGAACTAAGCCCGTGCGCCACAACTACTGAGCCTATGCCCTAGGGCCCGCAAACCACCACTACTGAGCCAGCGTGCTACAACTACTGAAGCCCGCAAGCCTAGAGCCCGTGCTCCGAAACAAGAGAAGCCACTGCAATGAGAAGCCTGCACACTGCAACGAAGAGTAGCCGCCACTTGCCGCAAATAGAGAAAGTCCACGCACAGCAACAAAGACCCAGCACAGCCCAAAACAAATTAAAAAAAAAAAAAAAGAACCAATTGTCTAATACTTTCAATAACCTTCATGAGAGTCTGAAAATTGAGATATAACAACAACCCACTTGAAATTTAAGCATAGAAAAAGGGTTTCTGATACTAAGTTTTTCTTTTTCTCACTGAGCACATTTGCATGGAGAAGGAGTACTATTTGGTTAAGACAATAACACAACTTCAGAAAAACTTAAGGAACAAACAAAATATGGCCTTATCAAGAAAAAAGTATGATCAAAATATTCATTCTTCAACATTCAAAAGATACAAAGTTCATAGTAGCTCTTTGGTGATAACATAGAAGTCCGGAGTTCACCAAGCATATTAGAAGCATGTTTCAGAGCATCCATAAGCTTGTTTTTGTCCTACAGAAATACCAAGAGAATTGGTGAGAATGCTTAATTTAAATAAACATTTAACTTGGTTATACAAACTCTTTCACCAAGGATCTGTTACACAGTTTTATAAGTATACAGCACCTAAATTATTTCAATCACATAAAAATCAAGTTTAGTTTCACCTTGCCTTCTCTTTACTGAAAAGAATAAGATACATAATTCCTCACCAGGGCTGCAAAGCTTAGCAAATCTAATTTATCTAGGGCCGCAAGCTTCCTGGCAATAACTTGTCTTTACAACCCCTAGCAACTCTGAAACTATAACTCCACCAATTCATATTTTACCTGCAATCAAGAAAACTGGCATATGGATCCTTTTGAAGCAAGATACTATTCTGACAATGGTTTGGTCATAGGTTAAATACTCTTCAGAGATGTCTGGAATAACTACTCCTTTAAGTATGCTCTCCTCCTCACAATGTCCATGTGTCCCACTTAACACATAAATGCAGACAATTCCTTTAGATACAGGAAACACTATTCATACACAGAAAGAGACAGAAGCAAGCAATAGCAAGCTCCATGCTCACCCATTTTCTTCATTCCAAGAGTTTTGTTTTTACAAATTGGTTTGCGAGAAAAGCAATACAATAGATACAATTGGTTAAAAGAGCATATTACTAAGCTTTAGAAACTCTAAGGCACTTTACAAAGGCAAGATATTATTATCATCATCAACACAGCAACTTACAACTTGAAGTACCAGCCTATTTGGTTCCATTTCTTAAATTTTAATCCACAGAATTTATAGTTTCTACACAGATAATCTCCTACCCTTTCAGAATATGAAAATATATAAATAGGTCTAATTTTTAAGGTAGTTCCTGCAAAAAATGTACCTATTCAGGACAGAAATAAAAGCCTTCAAGATAGGGGGAAAAAGCTGAATAATTCAAATTGAAAGCATTTAAATCCATTTGTTCAACCAATATTTATTAAGCAACGATTACATGTCAAGTACTCCTCAGTTCTGAGGTACAGAACTAATGAGGCTAGTAATTCAGGTGAGATAGGGTATGGTGATAATATAGTGACGTGTAACTAGGAGTCAGGGTCTCTCATCCTCATGGAGCTTACATTCTGGTAGGGAAGACAGACACTCTCAAAACATAAATATAATGGTAAGTAAATATTTCAACAGGGCAATCTGTTGAAATTGCTCCAAGCAGTGCTTGAGGGAAGTGGGACTGAAGATTAGATTTAGCAGAAGCAGTAGTGCTATACAACTTTAGAGAACACTACATATGTGTTCTCAGGAATACACAGACTGCAATTGTCCTTCTTACCAGGCATCTCTTCATCTGGAATGACTGGACCTTCACAGCCTGTATGGCTTCATCCAAGAGCTTTTCCTGCTCATCCTGAGGTGACTGCTGTGTTGTAGGCTGAAAAATTTTTTTAAAAACCTCCCATTAATGTCTCATTAGTACTCTCTTCTAGTAAATCTGTTCTTCCTATAGTTCCCACCATACTTTATATTTCCAAGGCTTTCATATAAGACTCATTCCAGTTCTACACCTCAAACTAATTTATCAATTTTTGACAACTGAACAGAGAGCTGTGCCATCACTGAAGTTAACAGCATAAGATTGCTGAAGGAGAAAAGTAGTATGTACAGAGAATTTCTTCTTCTCAGAAACTGACTCAACATTCCTGTAGCAGGTTGGCTTCAAAGAAATATAAGGTGGTAGTTTATGGCTGCCTATGTTCTGCTAATACACTCTGAATTCAACTGGAACATAACCAATCTGTGGTGATAAGTATAGTCTAACCCAAATCTCTAAAAGCCTCTCAACCGCATCTTAGTCTATTCTTAGGCAGACCAAGGAACTAGTTTATGAGAACACTTATCCCCTTAGGCAATATATAACGAGGGACTAAACAGCTTAGAAATAAAAGAGCTAAAATTATTGTCAGTGACCTGTAGTAGAACCATAAAGAGTACTCTCCTCAAGAACCTACCTTATCATTTCACATATAGAGATCTACAGTTATAATGGACGAAATACATCTATATAGTCTTCTCTTTGCCATCAGAAAAATCTAATTGCAAGATGAATTAGATCCACCTGTCAAGCAGTGTTAACCACTCCATCCCTTATGTTGTATAAACACTGTGTTTACACCTCTACTACAGCAGGTATCACATTATAATTATAAATCATGGCCATTTTTACATCTTTGGGACCCAACACATTGCCTGACACATAATGGATGCTTCATAAATGTTCACTGTATGAATGAATAAGCTGGTTTTAGATTATGTTTTTAATAAAAAATGACTATAAAGAATCAACAGATGAGTGGATAAACAAATTGTGTTATACACATATAAGGAATATTACTCAATCATAAGGAGTGAAGTATTGATACATGCTACGTGAACTAACCTAGAAAACATTATGCTAAGTGAAAGAAACCAGACACAGAAGACCACATATTGTATGACTCCACTGATATGAAATACAGGCATACCTCAGAGATATTGCACATCCAGTTCCAGACCACAGCAATAAAGCAAATATTGCAATAAAGTGAGTCACACAAACTTTCTGGCTTCACAGCATGTACAAAAGTTATGTTTACACTGTACTGTAGTCTATTAAGTGTGCAATAGCGTTATGTCTAAGTAAACAATGTATATACCTTAATTTAAAAATAACTTATTGCTAAAAACTGCTACCCATCATCTGAGCCTTCAGTCATTCTCTTTATGCTGGTGGAGGGTCTTACATTGATGTTGATGCTGCTGACTGATCAGGGTGAAGGTTGGGGTGGTCGTGGCAACTTCTCAAAATAAGACAACAATGAAGTCTGCCTACATCGACTGGCTCTTCCTTTCATGAACGATTTCTCGGTAGCATGTGATGCTGTTTGATACCATTTTACCCATAGTAGAACTTCTTTCAAAATTGGAGTTAGTTCTCTCAAACCCTGCCCTGCTTTATCAACTAAGTTTACGTAATATTCTAAATCCTTTACTGTCACTTCAACAACCTTCACAGTATCTTCGCCAGTAGATTCCATCTCCAGAAACCACTTTCTTTATTCATCCATAAGAAGCAACTCCTCAGCTGTTAGTTTGATCATGAATTACAGCAATTCAGTCACATCTTCAGGCTCTACTTCTAATTCTAGTTCTCTTGCTATTTCCACCACATCTTCAGTTACTTCCTCCACTGAAGTCTTAAACCAATCAAGGTCATCCATGAGGATTAGAATCAACTTCCTCCAAACTCCTGTGTATGTTGATATTTTGACCTCTTCCCATGAATCACAAATATTCTTAACAGCTTTACTTTATCCAGATCCATCAAAGGAATCACTAACTATGGCAGCTATAGCCTTATGAAATATATTTGTTAAATAACAAGACTTGAAATTCAAAATAACTCCTTGATCTGTCAGCTACAGAATGGATGTTGTGTTAGCTGGAGTGAAAACAGTATTAATCTCACTGTACATCTCCATCAGAGCTCTTGGGTGACCAGGTGCATTGTCAATGAGCATTAATATTTGGAAGGAATCCTTTTTTTCTGAGCACTAGGTCTCAACAGTGAGCTTAAAACATTAAGTAAATTATGTTGTAAACTGATGTGCTGTCATCCAAGCTTTGTTTTTCCATTTATGGGCACAGGCCCATAATTCACAAGGACCCTAGGATTTTAGGAATGGTAAATGAGTATCAGCTTCAACTTAAAGCCATCAGCTGCATTAGCCCCTAACAAGAGGGTCAGCCTGTTCTTGAAGCCAAACGTTGACTTCTCCTCTCTAGCTGTGAGAGTTTTGTCTACATTGAAAATCTGTTGTTTAGTGTAGCCACCATCATTGTCTTATCTAGACCTTCTGGATAACTTATTACAGCTTCTACATCACCATTTGCAGCTTCACCTTGCATTTTTATGGTATAGAAATGGCTTCTTTCCATAAACCTCATGAACCAACCTCTGCTAGCTTCAAACTTTTCTTCTGCAGCTTCCTTAACCTCTCTCAGCCTTCAAAGAACTGAAGAGAGGGCCTTGCTATGGATTAGGCTTTGGCTTAAGGAAATGTGGTGGCTGGTCTGATCATCTATCCAGACCACTAAAACTTTCTGCATATCAACCATAAGGCTGTTGTGCCTTCTTATCATTCATGTGTTCACTGGAGTAGAACTTTTAATTTCCTTCAAGAACTTTTCCTTTCCATTCCCAGCTTGGCTAACTGGTGCAAGAGGCTGAGCTTTGGAGATGCCTTCCTCACCGAGCTTAATCATTTCTAGCTTTTGATTTACAGTGAGAACGTGCAACCCTTCCTTTCACTTGAACACTTAGAGGCCATTGTAGGGCTATTAATTGGCCTAACTTCAATATTGTTGTATCTCAGGGAACAGGGAGGCTCAAGGAGAGGGAGAGTAACGGGGAACAGCCGATCGGGGGGGCAGTCAGAATACACACATTTATCAATTAAGTTTGCCCACTTATATAGGCACAGTTCGTGTCACCCCACAACAATTACAATTGTAATATCAAAGATCACTAATCACCAGAACAAATATAATAATGAAAAAGTTTGAAATATTGCATGAATTACCAAAATGTGACACAAAGACATGAAGTAAGCAAATGCTGTTGGAAAAATGGCGCCAAAAGACTTTCTAGCTGCAGGGTTGCCACAAACCTTCAATTTGTTTAAAAAAAAAAAAATGCAGTAAAGCAAAAGCACAATAAAACAAAGTAAGCTTGCATCCAGAATAGGTAAATCATCCATAGAAACAAAAAGCAGACTGGTGGTTACCAGGAGGGAGAGTGGATGAGTAACTGCTTAATGAGTACAGGGTTTCCTTTTCGGGAGATAAAAATGTTTTGAAACTAGACAGAGATGGTAGTCATACAACATTGTTAATGTACGAAATGTCACTGAATTGTTCGCTTTAAAATGGTCAATTTTATGTGAATTCTACCTTAATAAAAAAGAAAAATGACTAGAGATAGAATGCCTCCTACACAATGAACTAGGAAGCTGGAAGGCAAGCACTTACTTATAAACACGAAAGTTAAATCTGGTCTGCTCCATTATCAAAGACAATCAAAATAACACTTAATTTCGAGATTAACAAAAAGCACATAAAACCCACTTCTGAACTAGAATCATTTATAAAGATAGAATACTTTCTTGGTCTAATTTTGGAAAGAGAAAAAAATTAATTGAATAATAAGCAATGCCAAGCATCTCTCTATCTTTTCCTGCGGCAAACTCTAGTAAACTGAGTTTCCCTATGACCATACTTCTTCATAAGCATAAATAAATTTCAAAGAAAAAGTTATGTATCTTTTAAACTGAACACTAATTTATACAACAGAACTATTAGTGTAAAATGTTGGCAAGGAGAACATGAGCATTTAAGGATTCTGACTTAATGAAATTCACTGTTCATCACGGTCTAGCCATCTGAAAACTTCAGGGAGACCAAGCTATGGTTTGGGTTTTTTGGCTCTTAACTCTGGATGCAATAGATTTAACAATTATTAGAATCAATGGATTTCACTAGGTTCAGATGGCCAACTTAGAGATAAGTAGTGATATATCAGGAAATTTTTATAATTTTTAGTGTGGTAAAACATACATAACATAAAATTTGCCATTTTAACCATTTTTAAGTGTGCGGTTCGGTAGCATTAAGCACATTTACATCATTTTACAGCCATTGCCACCATCTATCTCCAGAACTTTTTCACCTTTCCAAAAGGAAAGTCTGTGCCCATTAAACAGTAACTCCCCATCCCCCGACTTGCACTCCAGGCAACCACCACTTTACTTTTTTTTCTCTAGGAGTTTGGCTTCTCTCTAGGAGTCTGACCTCATATAAGTGGAATCATACAATATTTGACCTTCTGTGTCCAGCTTATTTCACTTGGCATAATATCTTCAAGGCTCATCCATGCTGTAGCATATGTCAAAATTTCCTTCTTTTTAAGGCTAAATAATACTTCATCATGTGTATATACCATTCTGTTTATCCGTTCGTCTGTTGATAGATATTTGGGTTGCTTCTACCTTTTGGCTGTTGTGTATAATTATATAGCAAATAAAACTGTGGTTATAAAGAGATTACAAGCAATTCAAAAATATTTGTATAGAAATGACCAGATTCAGTAACCTGTAAACAAATTGGCAAAATTTTTCTATTTTGTATCAATGGGGTTTAAAATTAATAGAAACATATATGTATACAATGTAGAAAATTACAGACTTATCAGTAGGCTACAAATGAAGAGATAAAGCTATATTAATGTATTTTTACACATTACTTGTAAGACAATGTAGTTATTATACAAACGGCTATTCTAGTCTACTTATTTATTTATTTATTTGGCTGCGTTGGGTCTTCATTGCTGTGCGCGGGCTTTCTCTAGTTGTGACGAGCAGGGGCTACTCTTCGTTGCAGTGCGCGAGCTTCTCATTGCGGTGGCTTCTCTTGTTGCGGAGCACGGGCTCTAGGTGCACAGGTTTCAGTAGTTGTGGCACGTGGGCTCAGTAGTTGTGGCACACGGGCTTAGTTGCTCTGCAGCATGTGGGATCTTCCCAGACCAGGGCTTGAACCCGTGTCCCCTACATTGGCAGGCAGATTCTTCACCACTGCACCACCAGGGAAGTCCCCAAATGGCTATTCTAAAGGAGCATCTAGATGCCCTTCCTGGGAAGTGTCACATTGAGAGTAGTGTCAAGTATAATGTGAACACGCTCTCATTAAACACAAGCCAGGTACAATGATTCCTCACTCATGAAAGTGGTTCTCCGTTTACAAATGACTCTGTACATAGCAGCTACATGCATCAGAGAAAAATGGAAACACTACAGAGTCAAGATCAAATTAACATTTGTGATCAGGCCCATTTTAGCTTGGGACTCAAGCCGAACAGCCCTCCCAAGTCTACACAGTTAAAAGGTGCAGAGAGGTGGCGCAGTGGTTAAGAAGCTGTCTGCCAATGCAAGGGAGATGGGTTCGAGCCCTGGTCCGGGAAGATCCCACATGCCGCGGAGCAACTAAGCCCATGCGCCACAACTACTGAAGCCCGCGCGCCTAGAGCCCATGCTCTGCAACAAAATAAGCCACCGTAACGAGAAGCCCGTGCACCACAACAAAGGGTAGCCCCTGCTCGCTGCAACTAGAAAAAGCCCGCGTGCAGCAATGAAGACCCAACGCAGCCAAAAATAAATAAATAAATTCATTTTTTTTTAAAAAGGTGCAGAGAAAACAAAGGTCACTACGAACATATCACTTATAAAACTATTCTCCATTCAAACAATGTGCTTTCGCTTCCTCTTATTGCAAACAAGGTTAATAAGAGTACTTACATCACCGTTATGAGTAATAAGTGACACAGATAAAGCCTGAAAAGTGCTTAGCACTTAGTAATAAGCACTTCACATAAGTGTTACCATTATTATTATATCCCACTTAGAAACCAGCAATTATCTCCAACGATCCTAGAAACTTATTTGTCAATCTCTCCACTCACGCTACAGATGTAATCTAACAACGCGATGCAAAGCAACTGTAAAATGAAAATAACTAGTCTCACAAAAATACAGAATTTCATTATGTTAATGAAAGTACTATTTTAAAAATGATGAAAAGGCACAAAATAGCAATTGAAGTAGGGAGAACTAAGGATGATGAAGGGATGGGAACGTCCCAACATGTATTTTAATACCAAAGTGTCTCCACCTTAATTTACCAATAAATTTCCCCAGGAATCCTATGATGGCACACACCATGAGCATTCACTTCTCCCAGCTTTATCTACTAGCAATACGCTTCCTTCTCCACCTGGGGAATTTCTGCTCACCTTCCTCAGAATCTCAGTTAACATGTTACTCTCTGTAGTCTTTCCCAAGCTCCCCAGGCAGAACTGTCTCTCCCTCCAGGGCCCCACAACACTGAGTTGACAATGCTAGCTAGCAAAGCGATCCTCAGACTGTATTCCATTAAGTTCCACAAGCACGTCTTCCCTGATAGACCCTTAAGTTCTTTGAAAGCAAGGACTATGTTCCCAGTGCCCAGCAAACTCCATGACATAGAAGGCACACAAGATGCATGATGAACTGAATTGGATCCTAGAATTTTAGGATTGGGAAGGGCCAAAGAGGCAACATTTGTTTTCAGATGCAAAAAGGAGACTCAAAGAAGATTGAGTGACTTGCCCAAGTCACAGAGACAGTGGCTGTGACAAGCCTGCTACTCAAGTTTTCTTTCCCGATAAAATTCATGAGGACAGGACTGTGTGCCTGGCTCACTGCTTCAAACTGGTTCATCAAGCACAGAATCTGGATGTATAGTGGATCCTCAAGTAACTGCTTTGATTACAAAACACTATGTCAATCCATAAATGTTGAGAAACAGAGAAATCCTAGTTTAATTTTTGCACCGTTCTTATATCAATTCCCAACTAAAAATTCTGAGAAATAAGCAAAATCACCTTGTATGGCATCATATTATACGAAAGTAATATATGTCAAACATTCTGCTTTCTGGCATTAACACATTTAAAGCGACCCCTGTTTCCAGGCTTACAGGTTTTCAGAAGCCTGTCTACGTAAAGTGAATAGTGAGATAAAACTGACATACTGTACACCAACATCCAAAAACATTATTCATACAGTGCAGACTATGTCAAACGCTAATAAAATGCAAGTGACAACTTGCCTTTGTGGAAACTAGACACAAGGATTCACATTTTGAGGAAGTTCAAGTTCACCAGCCAACAGCCACACCATGATTTGCTGCCAGCACGGAGAGGCGCTAAGGAGTATGCCTACTTCCAGGAAGTAAAACACTTGGATTTCATCAATGGGGAGGTCAGTAAGAGAGCCAGGACGCCCAACGAACAAGTGTTAAAGGAAACAAGCAGTCTCCCTTCCGTCTCTCAGTATTAGTAGATATCAGAGAGCATGAGTCCTTCCAGGAAATTCACGTAAGCGATTCCCTAGAATTCTGACACACACTGCAATCGAAGGGGGCTATGAGGCCGAAGAAGGCCCGGGCACCATTAAGGCCCCTCTGGAAGGTATTTCTTGCACAAGGAAGGGACAAGAAAGCACTACCAGGCACAAAGGTGGAACCGCCAGCAAGGGAGCAGCCTCTGGGCGGATCCCAACGCCACCTCTGAGCCTCAGGCCCTCCGCACGCACCCGTTCCAGCCAGACGCCCAGACCCGGCACTCGGGATCCCATCAAGGCGGGCGGTGGCCGACTCCACTCAGAGGGGCCGCAGGCCCTGACGGACCCCCAGAGCTAATGAGCGGAGACACCTCCTCAAAGAGTAACGGCCGCGGCCAAGCACCCCCGCCCACCCGAGCCCGGATCGCCCCGCCTGCGGCCTTCCCCGGCCTGTCGCCCACCCCGCAGGCCAAGCCGGGCTGGTATTAGCCCCGACCCGGCTGCGGGTCCCCGACTCCTCCTGCAAGGCTCCAACGCGGTGGGAGTGAGCAGGTGCTGGGAGAAGGGTCGACCCGGGGCCCGCGGCCCCTCGGCACTCACCATGGCGACTCCCCTAAGCCTGCAGCCAGCAGAACCCACCCCTCGCGGAGCCTCCCGCGGTCAGGTGACTCTGCGGCCCCTCCAAGCCCCGCCCCCTCTAGCTCCGCCTTCGGACCCTGTAGGCAGCTCCTCGATTGGCCCCCCAAGTCTCGCGTATTTATTGGTCCTTGTCACTTCACGCTGGACTGAGGAACCTAGGCGCTAGCCAATCTCTCCACTGTGTGTGGCGGGACAGTGCGGAGTAGGGGGAAATCTCTTGGCGGCAGGAAGGAGACAGCAGGAGCCTAAGGAGCATTTGAGTCTGCCTAGAAGGGAGGAATACAAGGAGTGGGAGCTGCCGGCGCACATTCACTTTCTGCCTTGGCGCGTGTACTTGCAGCGCGCACGCTCAGAAGGAAGACCAGGATTGGTTTACGGGGCAGTCGCTACTTCTTGTCCCAACCAATCCAGGTGCAGCGGGGGGGTGGGTCCCGGCCCTCACTGGCGGGCGCGACGTCCGCGCGCGGGTTTCGTCGCGTTGCAGCTGTTTGCGGTTGTAGTCTTTGTCCGCGCCATGGAGCCTGGCGTGATCCGGCGTTTAGCCCCACGCCTGGGCATCGCCGAGCCGGAGGTGCTGAGGTGAGTACGGTCGGGCGCACCCCAGCGGCCCTGCGCCCTCAGAAGGGTTTTAGGCCCTACCTCAAGAAAAACCTCCCGACAGTGGGCTTAGTGAGCAGGCCGGAGGGGCGAGTGTAGACGCCCCTGGAAACAGCTAGCACTGTGGGATGCACGGTGGTGGGAAAGGGAGAGAGGCGGAGAGCTTGCGTCGTTTCCTTGAAACTTATTGACTGCGTTTACGGCGGAGGCAGGCAGACGGGGTAGAGACCTCATGGAGGGCAGTGTCTATGGTGGCAACGACTACGCAGGAAACGGAATGGGGCGGTGTGCGGAGCCGCTGGGGATGGGGCGGAGCGCAGCCTGGCTGCAGCCTTTAATTTAAAAAAAAACTTGCGAGAAAGCCTCGCAGGGGGCGTGCAGTTGGCGCTGAGACCGGATTTATAGAAGGTGCCAGCCACGGGAAGATGTGCGAAGAGGGCCCAAGCAGGGACAGCAACCTGTGCAAAAGCCCGGAGATGGGAAGGACTTTTGCATGATCCAGGATTAGAAATAAAGTATTGGGGCTTCCCTGGTGGCTCAGTGGTGAAGAATCCGCCTGCCAATGCAGGCGACACAGGTCGAGCCCTGGTCCGGGAAGATCCCACATGCCGCGGAGCAGCTAAGCCTGTGCACCGCAATTACTGAGCCTGCACTCTAGAGCCCGTGAGCCACAACTACAGAGCCCGCGTGCCACAACTACTGAAGCCCGTGTGCCTAGAGCTTGTGCTCCGCAACAAAGAGAAGCCACCGCAATAAGAAGCCCGCGCACCGCAAAGAGTAGCCCCAGCTCGTCGCAACTAGAGAAAGCCCGCACGCAGCAACGAAGACCCAACACAGCCGATAAATAAATAAATGTAAAAAAAAAAAAAGAAAGAAAGAAAGTATTGTAGTTAAACTGGGAGGGCAGGGCTAGCCTGGGTGCCTGGACTGTCAGTTAGGTGAGGGAAGGGAAGGAAAGGAACACCTCCTGGACTCGTAATCATTTAGAACAGTGGTTCTCAAAGTGTGGTGCCTGGACCAGCAGTATCAGTATCTTCTTGGAACCTGGTAGAAATGCACATTTTGGGGCCCCGCTATAGGCCTACTGATCAGAAACTCGGGCTGGGACCAGCAATCTTTTCACAAGCCCCAAGGTGACTGTCATGTACACTAAAGTTTGAGAACCACAGATTTATTTTTATTTATGTATGTACGTATGTATGTATGTACGTATGGCTGCGTTGGGTCTTCGTTGCTGTGCGCAGGCTTTCTCTAGTTTCAGCGACCGGGGGCTACTCTTAGTTGCGGTGCGCGGGCTTCTCATTGCAGTGGCTTCTCTTGTTGCAGAGGATGGCCTCTCAGCGCGTGGGCTCTAGACCGCAGGCTCAGTAGCTGTGACGCAGGGGCTTAGTTGCTCCACGGCATGTGGGATCTTCCTGGACCAGATATCGGACCCGTGTACCCTGCATTGGCAGGCGGATTCTTAACCACTGCGCCACCAGGGAAGTCCCGAGAACCACAGATTTAGAGGAAGGAGGAACCCTCGTCTCACTTGCCTGCCTCTGTCACAGTTCATGCTTGTTCCAGTAATGGAAGGCTGAAAGAAGGGTTGGCCTTTTTGGGAGGATTTCAGGAATTTACTTTTGCTTGAAAGTACTTGAGCACAGTGATGTCTGGAGTCAGAGGGTTTGTTCTGTTTTGTAGAACCCTGTCCTCCCCCAAAAGATGTGAGTTTCATTCCCAGCCCCAAATAAACTTGCATAGGAGTTAGGGTCGGAGTGAAGTCCGCCAGGCTGAATTCATTGTTTACCAAAGTATTGGGCAAACTTCTGGAAAAGAGTTTTAGTGAATGTGTTGCTCAGGAAAGCAGAGGAGTACTTGCGACTGTCCCATGTGAAGTGTAGTGGCCTGTCTGCACGAACCACAGAAACCAGCAATGCAGTCATGTGCCTGGACCTTGCAGCTTCCTGCATGAAGTGCCCCTTGGACAGGGTAAGTAGGTCCCACTGAATGTCTGAATAATCCAGTGCAACACTGAAGTTTAATCATGTTTTCATCTCTGGTTGGACTAGCCCCCATCAAAACTCCGTGTTTTAGAATTTTCCTGGCTTTTCTCGCATGTTATTCTAGATGAACTTTAGAACCATTTTGTAGAGTTTGAGAAAAAATATTTTTTGCAACATTCTCTTTATTCTTTACTACCTAGTTTTCCTGAGCACCTCTTTCTTTACACAAGGCTGTCTTCCACACTGCCTCTAGCATCATTCTCCTAAATCACATACTTTAAAACCCATGTATTATTTTTCTTCCAATGTCACAGTGGTTGAGAGCCAAGCTATGGCAAGACTCACATGTTGAGACCAAATCTCAACACCACCGGTTACTAACTCTGTGAGTCTCTAGTTTCCTCATCCATCAAATGGGGGTAAAGATATCCATTTCACTGGATAATTGTAAGGAGGAAACAATGTACTATATGTAACACTCTTAACACAGTGCCTGTCACATAATGGTACACTGATAAAAATGGTGGCATTAAAAACACCATTGGCTCCCCATGGGTTGGCTCCCCATTACCATCAAACTCTCCAGCCCTTCTTGAACCCTACTAACCTCAAGCTACACTATTCACTTAACAGACCATGCACCTTAATGACTGACTTTGTAAATGCAATGCTTTTTTTTTTTTAACCTGGAATGCTTTTCTAGCAAGCTCCTGTTTGTCTTAAAATGACCCTGCCTTGCTGTTACATCCTTTATTAAGCTTTCCTTTCCCAAGCAGAGTTGGTATCCCTCAGTTGTTGATCCTCCTGTTTCTCTCCCAGTTTCCCTCTTATCTCCCTTTCACACACACTCACCCTCCCCACCTCACTCCCACTACTTCCCTCCTTTGTTTTTCCAATGAATTGCACATTGGCACCTTTGTTAAAGCAAATAACCATATATGCCATCTCCTATGTTTTTTAATTCACAGCTTGGCTGTGGTAACACTATGTTGTATTTTAAATTATCTGCACACATGCATGACTGCCTTTCTATAGTATGAGCTTCTTGCCAGCGGTACTTAACTTGCCTGAAATGATTACTGATTTTTGACTAAATGAAGCTAAGCTTTTAGGTAGAGTGACTTGCCACAGAATTAATTAATCTTGAAACGTTGACTTACTAAACAAGTGTTAAAGGTACTAATATACAGCACTTATGATTTTTATGATTCATCTATTTTTCCTTTCAAAGGCTTATTTAATTAGACTTTCTGGTTTGAACAAGAAGATGTATCAGAGTTGTCTTAAATCTTTTGAGTGTTTACTGGGCCTGAACTCGAATATTGGAATAAGAGACCTAGCTGTACAGTTTAGCTGTACAGAAGCAGTGAACATGGCTTCAAAGATACTGCAAAGGTATGAGACATATAATTGAAAATCGATACTGATACATAAAGCAGAAGTATCCAATGTCCTGGTAATTTTCCGTCTTAAAAAATAACTAATATGATGAAGTGACAGAATGCATATCTTATACATTTACATAGTTTGTAAGTTCTGATTTGCATTTTCAGTTTCTTTGAAATAATATTTTCTAACAAATAACTCTGCAAACACTGCTTTCACTTAGCTATGAGTCCAGTCTTCCACAAACACAGCAAGTGGATCTTGACTTATCCAGGCCGCTTTTCACCACTGCTGCACTACTTTCAGCATGCAAGTAAGTGTTCCTTTTAACATTCAGAAAAGCCTATAATTTATAAATAAATTTCTCGTTGCCAAAGAATACTTCTAATTTGGTTGATTTCAACTCAGAGCATATTTTCCTAAATAACCTTAATAGTGGCCAAGTGACCCGATTCTCAGTTTACCCCACAGTGGACCTGACAGCTAGGAACTAGTGTTGCCCGAAGTCCACTTGCCAAGTGGCAGCCGCATGTATGTATATGTATGCTAAGTCATGAGATCTATCATTAAAACGGTGCTTAGTTGTGATTTTCCAGTCACATTTTTTTTAAGTACTGATTGCAACTCTTTTTCAAGTAATTTATAAAACTTTTCAATGATAAATTCTTAATTTGAATCTTCGGGGTTATCTATGTGTATACTGAAATTTTACCCTGGAAATATTAGTAATTGTTATCTTTGTCTAAAGTTGTCTTGTTTTATCTTGCTGGAAAACTCCTTAGAAAACAAATTGTAGCTGATGCTTGAAGAATAGGTTTCTTACTATTTAACCACTAATTTTGGTGTGTTTGGCTCCATTAGCTACTATTAGTGAATAGAAATCGTCCCTTTATTTCAACAGAGGTATATGTATGTGTGGAGGGAGTATGGCTGTTATGGTAGAAAACAGTATTGGCAACCTCACTTTTGAAAGCACATTTCACTGAACAAAGAAAGGTTTGAATGGATCCATTATTTTTTTTTTTTTTAAAAGGCAAGTAGCTGAGTCATTGACCGTTTTTTTTTTTTTTAATTTTTTTTTAAATTTTTATTTATTTATTTATTTATTTATTTATTTATTTATTTATTTATTTATTTATGGCTGTGTTGGGTCTTCGTTTCTGTGAGAGGGCTTTCTCTAGTTGCGGAAAGTGAGGGCCACTCTTCATCGCAGTGTGCGGGCCTCTCATTATCGCGGCCTCTCTTGTTGCAGAGTGCAGGCTCAGTAATTGTGGCTCACGGGCCCAGTAGCTCCGCGGCATGTGTGATCCTCCCAGACCAGGGCTCGAACCCGTGTCCCCTGCATTGGCAGGCAGACTGCCAACCACTGCGCCACCAGGGAAGCCCCGATTTGTTATTTTAAATAAGAAGTTTGGTTTGTATTTTTCATTAGTGGTGGTTGTGAAGTGTTATTAGGGAGGGGGTTTTTGGAGGGGAGGGTGGTTTATATTCTTGTAGTCATATAAATATGAACATCATAAGTGTTTAAAATGAGTTAAACATTTTTAAATGCTGTAATTGTCATTTAGCAAGTTAGTTAACATCTGAGATGTATAAGAAAGAGTTCTATAAAGCATGAAGTACTATAGCAAATGTCTTTTATGTGCTCCATTTGTTACGTAACAGACCCCGTGTGCATTTTAACTCTCGCAGTACAATAAGTAACTAAATAAATAGCTTTAAAAGGTAAGTTTGCATGGTTTTAGCTAATGATATATGTTTGAAATAAAGGGAAAATTAAACAGCTGGGGGCTCTTCATAAAGCCTGAGTGGAAAGGAAATAAGTTGATAACTGGTTGGCCAAAGAAGGTAACAATACTGATCTTAAGAACAGCAATTTATCAAATTCTTTTCTAGGATTCTAAAGCTAAAGGTGGACAAAAATAAAATGGCAGCCACATCCGGTGTAAAAAAAGCCATGTTTGATCGACTCTGTAAACAGTTAGAGAAGATTGGGCAGCAGATTGACAGTGAGTATTCATTCCATGTTGCAAGAACGTGTCATTTGAAAATGTAAAAAGTTAGGTATTTTCAAACTTGCAAACTAGCTGCTTTCTGAATTATATATTCTTGTCTATCTGTAGACAAGATCGGTTTTTACTGAGAAAATTACTGTTCTTTTCTATTTTTCAAATAAAATAGCTTAATAACTAAAGAACAAAAACAAAAAAAAACCAACCCTGTGATTCTGTAAATTCATGCCTAGAAAATAGATTCTCTGTTCTGAAGTCTGACAGGAAAAGCCAAAGAAAAGAGAAGGGCAAGATCATTTGCCTTCTCCTTATCCTAGTATTTGGTCAATCAAGGTATCTGGTTTTTATTTGTGATCCAAAATATGCTCCAAAACTAAAATTGAAAATAGGAGAAAAATTAACTGTGATAATACTTTTTTTTCCCCCCTAAAGGAGAGCCTGGAGATTCAGCTACTCCACCACGGAAGAAAAAGAAGACAGTGGTTGAACCTTCAGCAAAGGGTAAAGCATTATTAGCAAAGGGTGAAGCATTATTAACACCGGATAAACATTGAAATTAGTACAATGGGATTAGTATACAGTGGGTTTAACGCAATGAACAGCCCTTTGCTGCTTTAGCAGCTTGCCTTGACAAGAGTCAGATTTTATATTTGCAGCAACGTGGATGGATCTAGAGATTATCATACTAAGTGAAATAAGTCAGAAAGAGAAAGGCAAATACCATATGATATCACTTGTATGTGGAATCTAAAATATGACACAAATGAACTTATCTACGAAACAGAAACAGACTCACAGACATAGAGAACAGACTTGTGGTTGCCAAGGAGGAGGGTTCGATTGGGAGTTTGGGACTATCAGACACAAACTATTATATATACGAAGGATAAACAACAAGGTCCTACTGTATAGCACAGGGAACTATATTCAGTATCCTGTGATAAACCATAATGGAAAAGAATATGAAAAAGAATATATATATATGTATAACTGAATCACTTTGCTGTACACCAGAAACTAACACAACATTGTAAATCAACTATACTTCAATTAAAAAAAAAAAAGTCAGATTTTAACTAAATCCTGGAAGTTAATCATTTGATAAGACCAGTTTTCCAAGCAGTAGTTTACAGAAGTATCATGTAATTAAGAATACGTCTGAAGGCAAACTGCTTAGGTTCAAATCCTGCTTTACCACCGAGTGGCTATGTGATTTTAGGAAAGTGACAATTTCTGTGAGCCTCAATTTCCTAATCTATAAAATGTGATTAATATTAGCACCCATTTCACATAATTGTGGTGAGGGTTGAAGGAGATAATACAATTAAAAGTGCTGGATTCAGGGCTTGATAAATGTTAGCTATCATCAAGATGTCTTGGAATGTAAGGGAGAGTGAAAAACTGATGTGTTAACTTCTGTTTCCACTTCTCATTTTGGTATCTTATTCCCTATTACTTAATTAAGATAGATGTTTTAAAGTAAACAAGCTTACTTCTTTCTTACTCATTTGTAAACATAAGGATTTTGAAACATTAAAAATTTTTTTTCTCTCATAGAAATAGAGAATGTAGTAGAGATCCCACATAAACCGCAAAAAGATGACGATCTGACACAGGATTATGAACAGTGGAAAAGGAAAATTTTGGAAAATGCCGCCAAAGCACAGAAGGCTACAACAGAGTGATTTCAGCTTCCAGACTACCTGTACTGCAAACCAGCAGTGCATCTGCCACCTCAAGGAAGATGTGAGGGCTTTGGAAATTTGTTTGAGCTTTTATAACAAGGATCCTATCCTTAATAGCAAAGAAACCAGCATTGGGGCTGAGCAGGGTGGCTCTCACATGGGCAGCAAATTCGTTAGATTAGCCACAGCGCCTGGTTGGCTCAGCCTTGGCTCCCCACAGGTCTGCACTCCTACAAAATGTCATTGAAGCTATTTTGCTTTCTTGTTTCGTTTTAAGCGAAAGACAGTCTCCTGTCCTATCCAGAATATGAAATTCAAGCTGAATGGAGTCTAAAGATTTTACTTAAGTTTTTGTGTTAATCTCTTGGTTTGACTAAATCAATATATAGTACAGCCTAAGTTAATAAATATTATTTTTATATGCATTCAAGGTGCAGTTGTTATCAGTTTGGGAGAATCTGTGGTATGCCAAAAGCCGTCTACTCTAGCAGGAAAAAAGCCCAGGTTGCTGAACACTGAACCATACTGCTCCCCAGAGCACAAACTCTTGAATCAGACTTTCTGGGTTTAAAACACTGCTCAGCCATTTACCACCTGTGAAACCTTGAGCAAATTAATTATCTTCTTTATGCCAAATCAATAAGTAGGAATAAAAGTAATGTCTACCTCATAGAATAATTTGGAGGAGTATCTGAGCTAATACATGTAAAGCATTTAGTACAGCTCCTGGTATAAGTATTTAGTAAGTATTAAAATACAGAAAGAAACACATATAGAGGTCTCACATAATTAGTTATATATTAGCATCATATTAAAAAATTAAGAAACACTGAAGTGCGAGAACATGGATAGACCTAGAGGGTATTATGCTAAGTGAAATAAGTCAGACAGAAATGCAAATACTGTATGATCTCACTTACATGTGGAATCTAAAAACAAAACATGAATAGACAAAACATACAGAGAACAAATTGGTGGTTGCCAGAGGGGAGATGGGTAGAGGGGATGAGTGAAATAGGTGAGGGAAATTAAGGAGTACAAACTACCAGTTATAAAATAAATGTCATGAGGATGTAATGTACAGCATAGGGAATATGGTCAATAGTATGTAATCACTGTATGATGACATGATAACTGGTGATCATTTCATAATGTGAGAAATATCAAATCACTATATTGTACACCTGAAACTTACATAATAGTGTAAGTCAATTATACTTTAAAAAAGAGACCAAGGTTTATTTTCTTTGATATCCACATACTGAAAAATGTAACGTTACTAAATACTTACTTTAAAACTGTGGAAAAGGGCCTGGAAAGATAAGCTGCTATAGGGGCTCTGAGGCATCATGCCAGACATGATTTTAACCAAAATTAAGAATACATGATCTACTACGAAGCAAAACTTCAAAACTCCAATATATCAACATATCCAAGGAGAATAAAATGCATGGAGAGATTGCACATTCATGGATAGAAAGGCTTAATATTGTCGAGATGTTAGTTCTTCCCAACTTGATCTATAGATTCAACACAATTCCAATCAAAGTCCCAGCATTTTGAGGACATCAACAGACTAAAGTTCATATGAAAATTAAAAGGCCCAGACCAACAATTCAATATTGAAGAACAATACTGGCGAGGATGTGGAACAACAGGAACTCTCATTCATTGCTCGTGGGAAGGCATGATGTTACAGCTACTTGGAAGACAGTTTGGGAGCTTCTTACGAAACTAAACATACTCTTACCATGTAATCCAGTAATCATGCTCCTTGGTACTTGCTTAAATGAGTTGAAAACTTACGTCTGCAAAAACCTACACATTGATATTTATTGCACCTTTATTCATAGTTGCCAAAATTTAGAAGCAACCAAGATGTCTTTCAGTAGGTGAATGCATAAACTGTAGTACATCCAGACCATGGAATATTATTCAGCAGTAAAAGGAAATGAGCTATCATATCATGAAAAGACATGGAGGACATTTAAATGTGTACTTCTAAGTGAAAGAAGCCAATATGAAAAGGCCTTATGGCTCCAAGTATATGACACTGAAAAAGGAAAAAACTGTGGAGACAGTAAAAAGATCAGTGGTCTCCAGGGATTGGGGTGGGGGCAGAGATGAATAGGCAGAGCATAAAGGATTTTTAGGGCAGTGAAACTATTCTGTATGATATTACAATGGTGGATATATATCATTATACATTCATCAAAACCCACAGAATGTGCAATACCAAGAGTGAACCCTAATGTTAGCAATGGACTTTGGGTGATAACAATGTATCATTGTAGGTTCATCAACTGTAGTAAATACACCCACTGTAGCGGGTGATGTCAATAGTGGAGGAGGCTGTGGATGGGGCAGTATGGGCAGGTACAGAGGGCATAGCGGAAATCTTTGTCCTTCCTGCTGAATTTTGCTATGAACCTAAAAACTGCTCTAAAAAATAAAGTTTATTAACTTTCAAAAAAAAAAGAATACGTGATCTAATTAAATATTTCCATGAAGAATGCAATAAAGTGATTGATTGCATCCAAATTTTTAAAGCCTAATCAGAATGGTATCAATAATGATATAGTGGTTGCCTTCTATCTGCTGTAAATAAGGTATAATACCTGCTGCACAGAACAGGAGTGACTAAGGGAGTGATTTTCTTTCCCTGCCCCTTTTAATTCTAGACACTTAGCAAGCTAAGGTTAGAGAAATGCTGTAATCAAATGATCCCACACAGCCATAATGTCCCACAGCCATGTGGTAGAGGGGAATGAACGTGAGATTTGAAACCACATGCACTTGCATTTAAATTCTGGCTCTGCCACTTATACCCTGAGAAAATATTACGACCTTAATGAGCTTCAGTTTCCTTGTTTATAAAATGGAAATATTATCTACCTTGTGAGAATTAAAGGTAATATTTGTAAAGTGTGTGACACTTAGAAGGCATTCACTAAATAGTGCTTCTATTATTACTTTGATCTAAAATGGATGTGAGTCTTTTCCTCATTTATTTTAAGAAGGTATATAATTTGATTTTGGTACCAAGATTTAGATTCTAGCTTTGGGTCAAAAGCAATCTATTCATCACCAGGTAAAATTAAAGCACATTCACTTTTTTAAAAAATTGTGGTAAAATAAATATAAAATTTACTATCTTAACAATTTTTAAGAGTACAGTTCAGTAGTGTTAAGTACATCCACATTGTTATGTGATCTCCAGAACTCTTCATCTCGCAAAGCTGACTCTACCCATGAAACCCATTAAACAACTCCCATTCCTCCCTCCCCCAGCCTCTGGCAACCACCATTCTACCTGTCTGAATTTTAACTATTCTAGCTAGATACTTTATCTAAGTGGAATCATATGGTATTTTTTTTGACTTTTTTTCACTTAGCATAATGTCCTTGAGGTTCATCTATATTGTGGCATGTGTCAGAATTTCTTTCCTTTTTAAGTCTGAATAATTTTCCATTGTGTGGATATACCACACTTTATCCATTCATCTGTCAATGAACATTTAGGTTGCTTTTACCTCTTTGCTGTTGTGAATAGTGCTGCTATAGACGTGTATAGTTATGTGTCTCTTGGAGATCCTGCTTTCTATTCTTTTGAGCATTTACCTGGAAGTGACATTTGATAATTCTGTTTTTAAATTTTGAGGAACCACCATACTGTTTTCTATAATAACTGCATCATATTACATTCCCACCGACAGTGCACAAGGGTTCCAATTTCTCCACATCCTGGCCAACACTTATTTTCTGGTTTTTTGTTGTTGTTGTTGTTAGTAGCCATCCTAAATGGGTGTGAGGTGGTATCTCATTGTGGTTTTGATTTGCATTCCTCTAATGATTAGTGAGCACTTTTTCATGTGTTTGTTGGCTCTTTGGGAAAATGTCTGTTTAAGTCCTTCACCCATTTTTTAATAGGTTTTTTTGTTGTTGAGTTCTTTATATAGTGTAAATATTAACTCCCTATTAAAAAATGATTGTAAATATTTTCTCCCATTCCTAAGGTTGCCTTTTCACTGTTGATTTCATGAGAATAAATATAAGTACTGTTTGTGACTTTTTCTTCTATGCCCTGAAAGCAGGTGATGGTAATATATTTTGATTATCTGGAATGTAGTAGGTACTTCGTTTTTTTTTAAACTAGTTGTGGGGTAGGGGAATTGCCTTAAAGCAATCTTGTCCAAATGCCCTCCTAGGGCAGGAATCCTTCACAATTTTCCAACACATTCATACCCCAGCGATGGAAGCTTACTACTTAGTGGGTCCATATATTTCAGTACTGTTGTAAGGACTTTTCGGAAGCTCATTTCTTTAACAGCTCCTCTTGGCTTATTTAACTGATTAAAAAATGTTTTATCATGAAAGTTTTCAAATGTATACAACAAATATATACCTCTTTACTAGAGGACAGTATTATGATACCCCATACTGACTACCCAAGCCCAACAGTTAAGATTTTGCCACACCTGCTTAACTGTATCTCCCTTTTTCCTGAAGTCATTTAACCCACATTGTAGCCACATTACCATTATCATAAGTCACAATATTAATAGAAATTCTATCATCAAATATGCAATTTTTTAAAATTTTTATTTATTTATTTTTGGCTGCATCGGGTCTTCGTTGCTGCGCGTGGGCTTTCTCTAGTTGTGGCAAGCGGGGACTACTCGTCATTGCGGTGCGCGGGCTTCTCATTGCGGTGGCTTCTCTTGTTGCGGAGCACGGGCTCTAGGCACATGGGCTTCAGTAGTTGTGGCTCGCGGGCTCTAGAGCACAGGCTCAGTTAGTTGTGGTGCACGGGCTTAGTTGCTCCACGGCATGTGGGATCTTCCCAGACCAGGGCTCGAACCCGTGTCCCCTGCATTGTCAAGCAGATTCTTAACCACTGCACCACCAAAGAAGCCCAAATATGCAATTTAAAATTAAATTTCCCTGGATGTCTCTGAAATATCTTTTTATTGTTTATTTGCTCAAATCAGGGTCAAGACAAGTTCCACACTTGACAGTGGGTTGCTAATTTTTAATTTTAAAAGCAATACATGCTCATTGTTAAAAAAAAAAAAAGAATTCAAATGATTTAGAAAGTAATAAAGTGAAAAGTAGAATTCCCTCTCTCCCCCATCACCCACTTTCTACACCGCACTGTTAACTTTCTTGCATAACCTAGAAAATTTTAATGCGCATATAAGCATGTCTCTCCATAAATGGGATAATACCATATATATGTTCTATAATTTTTTTCTTAATAAAAATCAGTACATCAAGATCTATCTTTACTGGCTACAAGGTAACCTCCCATATGTATGTGGCAAAATTTTAATGCGCATATAAGCATGTCTCTCCATAAATGGGATAATACCATATATATGTTCTATAATTTTTTTCTTAATAAAAATCAATACATCAAGATCTATCTTTACTGGCTACAAGGTAACCTCCCATATGTATGTGGCAAAATTTAAACCCTTGCTGATAGGCGCATATAGGTTGTTTTCAACCTATATGGGCCATTTTGCTACAGTAAAGGTCATTTTGCATACATCTCTGCCTGCTTGTTCAAGTATTGCTGAGGGATAAATTTCTAGAAATGGAATTGCCGGGTGAAAGTATGGGCATGACTTTTATTTGTATACATATTCATCAAAAGTGAAAAATTCCATTTTCCCCACACCCTCACCAAATCTGATAGGTGAAAAAAGTGGGTCCTGACTACCTTTCAGAGTTCCTCTGCCCAGCAGTTTTCTTTCATTTTTTTAAATATAATTTTTATTTTATATTGGAGTATCGTTGATTTCCCAGAAGTTTTCAACGACTGTTCATTCAAATTAAAAAGTTCCGTTTGAAATAGTTAATACTAGCAAAGTTGCAATCTAAAAAATTTTCAGTACACACCAGCAGAGAACTAAAAATATCCAGAAAATTAAAGTTTCATAAAAGCTCCCTCGCCTTTCAAATAAGGGAGGCTAACTTATGCAGTACCTCTCACTTGTGTGGGCCTGGCCTAAACAAATCCCTCAAAGGAACTTTGTTGAAAAGTTTCTCTAGGTAGAGAATAACAGCATATAGGGGGAAAAATTAAAATTTGATAGCTATCGGATTTTCTCTGGATCTGCCCTGTCTTATATAGAAGCCACTAACCATATGTGGCTATTAAGCTCTTAAAACGTGGCTAATGCAACAGTAGAACTGTATTTCTAATTTTATTTCATTTTAATTAAACGTAAAAATACTAGAAAATATTTAAGATGCTTGAACAACTTGAATATGTGACTATATTTTTCCACAGTAAATTTTATGAACTCTAAATACAAATTGTATGTCTGATAAAAACCTAGAATCTGAACTGGCATGTATTTTAAGTGTAAAATACACACCAGATTTTGGAGACTTAGTATGAAAAAAAATCAATAATTTTTATATTGATTGAATATTGAAATAGGTTTTGATATGTTAAATAAATTATTAAAATTAACTTTACCAGGTTTTTTTTAGAGAAGCTATCAGAAAATTTTAAACTGTATATGGCTCATATTATATTTCTATGAGGGAGTGGTGCTCTAGATCAGGATAACTAACTGTACATTTTTCTGGGGAGAAGATTCATAGCATTCCCCCAAGAATGTGAAGTCCCATGGAAGGGAAGAATCACCATACTATAGATAGAACTATAGATATCCTCTATAGCTCCTTCTGGAGGCTGCCTTCAAAACACCTTAAAAATAAAGCATTTTACCAAATCACTGTTACTGGCCCATGAAAGGGAGGTTTCCAACAGCCATCTCTTCTGATATTCATCCACAAGCCGACAAGCTTGGAGCAGGCCTAGATGTGCTGATACTGAAAATCTTAGCTTCCCAACAGGGGTTAGTGTTCCAGAGAAAAGCTATAACCGAAGAAATGCAGCAGGAGGATTAACGTCTCCATCTTCTGCCTCTCTCCCCACAATAAAAAAAGTCTATTATGGGACAAAAGTCCTGAAAGGCTGTGAAACTGTTGCATGGCTAATTAAAAATTAAAAGTAACTAAAAACTTCTGACCCAAGAAGGTCATGAGAACAGCACAAAAACTTCCTTACAGCTAAGGAAATTAAAAGGATTGTTTCCTTTTGAATAATAAAGTACTCCTTGTTAATCATTTCTTGAAGTTAGTTAAGTGATGGGTATATACCTGATAAAACAGTAGGAGAGCAGTTTTCATTTGTTTTCTCTTGATGCATCATTTCTGTGTTTCTCTCAGAAAGCTGAACATCATTACATTCTTATCTCTCTTTCACATATTACATATCAGTTCCCAGACTTACTAGACCATAGATTCATAACTGCAGAAGCGAGATCAGGAGGGAGACTGCCAGTGTCAGGACAGGGCAGAATAAGAGAGGGTAGAGGTATGTACAGATTTTAAAAGCATATTCAAAACTATCATTGCTCTGACATAGCCATGACAGTCAGTACATTTTGAAATTTCAAAGAATATTAAAGGATGCATGTTTTGATTCTCAAAAGGGAGTACAAGTTAAAACAAGTTTGAGGATCTCTGCCCTAAATCCACATTGCTTCACTCTAGAGCAACAAATGTAATACAAAATGTCAGCTCACACTTGAGCAAGTCAAAATGCTAGGAACTCTTTGCACTGGAGGAGGTAACACTGACTAACATGCCCTGTGTGATAGTCCGCTGGGTTCTTTAATCAGAGTAAGCTTAGACTTTAAATTTGACATATGCAAAGTAGAAGATTTCCTACCTACCTAAAGCATGCCTACACTTATCACCAAAAGTAGGTACACTTGAAAAGTAATCACAGCATTTCAACTGATCTTATAAGGCAGAAAAAAGTTCTTAGGTCAGTCTCTTTACAGCCACATTTTGTCCACAAGGAAGGCAACAGCCATAACCTTTTTTTACAAAATAAGTAGAAGGCCAGATTATTAAAAATCTTCAGTCATGACTTCACCACCAGTCTCAGTAATTTCTGGGCCCATGGGAGCAGCTGAGTTGAGGATTAGGGACAAGGTGGAAATTTCCTTAACCTGTTGGCAGCAGTCACCACGTAGAAGTGTTTCTTAAGGTAAGGAGAGAAAAAAGGGAGGGAAAAAGGCATATTTTTAGATCAATTACTTTAAGAAGAAACAATAAAAGGACTTGCTTCAGTTTAGCCACTTGGGTTTGTTTAAAATCGGTAACTAAAGGGGAAAAGAAGATTCTAGCAAAATTATAGTAAAACAGTCACATGACTTTCAGGGGCGTGTTTAGAGCAAGTTTGAAGTGAGAAAATATGATATCCTACCCTTTTCATGTGAAAAATGGAGCACCCTAGAATGGTATTTTCCAAATTGTAACTCACAATGACCCACCAGTGGGTCATGAAATCAAATTGGTGGGGCATGACTAACAACTTTTTTTTTAATGAAACTAAATATCATAGAATAGAAAATATCAGAGTGCATCACACTCTGTGGAGCAAATGTCGCTGTATTTTTGTTTCACATGTGTGCGAGTATACGTGTACTTGTATACTGGCTCTCTGGGTAAAGCATTTTGGTTTTGTTTTTTATTGAAGATCTAAGCCAATATCAAAATGTTGGAAAGTCACTTCCCTGGAGGACAATTGTTTTTAAAATACATTCTATGTCCATGGTTCCAAAGAGTTCTGTTGTAAACAAAATTATAAAGCTTTTAAAGCCTAATAGGGCTTTCCTAGGCCCTTTTTCTAAAATGTGGTGGAATCGTCCTCAAGCTACAGGCAGTTAGTTCTGAGAACTGCACTGCGATGTTCATTGAGAACACATGCTCAAATTTCATTCTGTCACTTCAAGTGTTCACATAAGTATGAATTAAATGCTATTTTTATGCCAGTCACTTTTGGTCTGTGGCATTTTTTAATCAAGGTAACAGGTTTTTGACATGAGACTTTTTTCCCCCTAAATAATCTATTTAGAATCAAAACGTAAGTGAAAACTTAGTACACTTCTTTCAAAGGACATTTTAAGAAAACAAATGCTGCTTTTACTAAAAGAAAAACAGATACCTTCCATTTCCTCTGAGCCATGTATTTCTGCAGCAATAGTTGGGATTTGAGACGAACTTTCGATTTAGAAGCTTTGGCAGGCAAGTTATTCAACCACTCATGTTTCAGGCACTGTGTGGCACTCATTCTGCAGCTGTGAAATCAAACAGCAGGTGAGACTTTTAGTTGGGGTTGCATTTTTCTGGCTATCCAAAATCTGTTTAATTGGTAGGAAGCTGAGTCAGTGGAACAGATTAATCATATAGGCAGATTCATGCCACTTGCTAAAAAAAGACCTCCTACTACCTAAAATTCCCATCCTTAAAAGTGCAAGAATGTCGTCAGCAAAATGTTCCCTGCCCTCTATTGAGGGGATGTGTCCTAGTGATTAATCACCACCTCCCAGAGAGAGCTGGGGAATCAAGGCAGGACAGTAGGAGGGTCAGTTGTGCCTGGAATTGCTCTTAAGAAGTAAAAGAACATGAGCCTTGAAAGAAGCTCATCTTTCTTCACAGAGAATAATGTCAACTTGTTCATCTGAATTAGAAATGTATTTCCTCTCACATAACTTTTCACAATAAGGAAGAAACAAAACAGTCAAGGCCAGGGAACGAGAGCTGTCTCCCCACCACTTGTAGTTATTCCCATATGTCTGAGTATCGGAAAACTCAGTGGCCCAACCCATAACCTTGATATAGCTCCTGAAAACTAAGTAGGTCTTCATCATCAGGAAATAAGGTTTTCTGTCTTTTATTGTGGGGAATAACAGCTGCATATCTCAACTTTTTTTCAACATTAGCCTATGAAAAGCAATAACTTGGAAATAGGCCTAATTTGTAAATATGGTCCTTTCTAAAACTCTTGTCTAGATTTTATGCTCCTAGTTGCTTGTTTCTTAACTGACTTCCTTTGTCCCTTTCCCTGATACCTTTTCTTTTTTTTCCCCAAAGAAGTAGCAGACTAAGAAATCCTGGACAGAATCGGTCTACAGGAAGAAAGGACCATTCGCTTCAGCAGCCCTGCCCAGCACCAGCCTGATTTCCACAGCACCCAGATGGATGGTCACCATCAGGATGGATCATGGGTGACAAGCAATAAAGGGTACCTCTTCTCTTTGACCAGTAACCGGGCGACAAAGTCCTTGGCCTCCTCTGACAGCCCTTCAAAGGTGTCGGCATCAAAATCCCAGCTACAGTTCACAATGAAATTCATGGTCTCTGCATCTGTTTCCCCTAGAAATGGGGACAAACCACTGAGCCTACAGAGGAGAGAAAGGACTGTCAGTATGTGGAAGCTATACCTGCCAACACACATCGACAAGATAGAGAAGACTCTTACAAGGTCAAGCAGAACTAACCAGAACCAAGAGGGTTCAAAAGAAAAGCACCCCCATTGCCTCTCCACAGGAGAAGTCCAGTGTGCTCGATAAAGGAAGTGGAAGCACTGAAAAATTGACGGTGGGACGAGTGGTGGAATAAGTCCCCTATCATGCTCACCACATTCCCCCTTACCCTGAAGTAAAGAGTAAATTGGGGTCCAACCCAATATGCCCATTTATCAGGTACATTTGACTGAATATTAAGATGGCTTGACGTGTCTCTGAGACTACCCAGGCTTCAGGGGCCAAAGGAAAACTGGCTTTATTAGGCTCCTCTAGAGGAGGGCAGAGAGATGAGACAACTTCACTGGCTGGCCTTGGGCCACAATATTCCCCAACCTGGTGTAGCACACACACAAAGTGTGGGGAAACAGTTAAACTGTAATAATAAGACTGGGAGCAAAGCTTGATTTTGTTGGGCCTCTGAGGAAATAGCTGAGGGATGTCCACAGTTGGAGAGAGAGGAGGACATTTAGTCTGTGCACAGATCTCCTCTCAGCCCATCCTAACTCTGCTTCCTCAACCCACAGAAAACAGGGAGCGCAGAGCAGAGGGACAAAGTTAGAAGATGCAGGAGCTGTGCCCTGCCCTGCCCTCCCCTCTCCTTACCGCTTCAGTGCACTCCAGCCCCACTTGCACCACAGCACCTGCATTTCTTTGCCAGAGGGCTTTCTCTCCAGTGGAAGCTGATTTATCCACCCAGAAGTTTCAGGGAATTAATAACTCTGGGACCAGCCTACTAGCAACAACTGATTAGAGTCAGTGTATTAATACCCCAACTCCCTCCCCCACCAGCTGGCCTAGCTCTGAGTGGGTGTCCCACAGTGGGCCCCAGTCCCCTGCAGGATTAAACTCCAGGTGCCCACAGTGGTTACTGACTCCAGTGGGTTACTGACTTCCCCATTTCACTTCCCCACTTCTCTGTTGGCTTTTCTTGGGGATGCCTCCCCAATAAACTCCTTGCCCTCAAATTTTTGCTGCTTCTAAGGATACCCAAACTAAGACAAATGGCCCCCATTCCCAGTGGGGCGTCAGGCCCCTGGGCACTCACAGCATGTAGGTGATGACTCCCACACTCCACATGTCTGTTGGGAACGAGACAAACTCATAATTGACGACTTCCGGGGCCAGGAACTCGGGAGTGCCAAAGTTCACCTTCAGCTTCTCCCGAGGCTTGTACCTGGGGAGGAGGGGTGCAGAGGACAATGGGAGTGAGCCCCGAGAGAAGATGTGGATGCCCGGCTAATTCCTGGGGGGGCGCTAAACACTCCCCAACCCTTGCTGTCAGCCATGTTTTCTGGACATCACATCCCACCACACGTGGTTTACTGGGAAATCATCACACACCCAGGCCCTAAATGCAGACTTTCCTAAGTCACTGCGGAGAATAAGAAAACAACAGTCCTCCTCCTCCTCCAGGTATTTACAATCTGAAAAAGAGGGAAGATCAATATATCTTAATGAAAAAGAGGGAAGATCAATATATCTTATGTGACTGGCCTGCAGTCACATGGATGAACACAAACAACCTGCGTAGAAGCTGTGTGGGGAGGACTGCTCTATTGTGCATCGTGGTTAAAGGGAAGACGATAGGAGTTATAGAAAGAGGCAAAATGCTCAACATCACTGATCATCAGGAAAATGCAAATCAAAACCACAATGAGATATTACCTCACACCATCAGAAAAAAATAGAAAATTGCAAGTGTTGGCTAGGATGTGAAGAAATTAGAACCTTGTCAGTAGGAATGTAAAAGGGAGCAGCTGCTAAGGAAAACAGTATGGCAGTTCTTCAAAAAAAATTTTAAAGAGCTACCATATGATCCAGGAATCCTACTTCTGGGTTATATCCAAAAGAATTAAAAGCAGAGTCTTGAAGAGATATTTATACACCCATGTTCATAGCAGCATTATTCAGAATAGCCAAAAGGTGGAAGCAATGCAAGTGTCCATCAGCAGATGAATGGATAAACAAAATGTGGTATATACATACAATATGATATTATTCAGCCTTAAAAAGAAAGGAAATTCTGACACATGCTGTAATATGGATGAACTTCGAAGACATTACAATAAGTGAAATAAGCCAGTCACAAAAAGGCAAATACTGTATGATTCCACTTATATGAGGTTCCCAGTGTAGTCAATTCAGAGACAGAAAGTAGGATGCTGGTCTCCAGGGGCTGAAGGCAGGAGGAAAACGAGGGGTAGTTGTTTAATGGGTACAGAGTTTCAGTTTTGCAAGATAAGAAAAGCTCTGGAGATTGGTTGCACAACAATATGAACATATTTAAAGACTACTGTAACTAATCTTGAAAATTGCTAACACGGTAAATTTTATGTTATGTGTATTTTATACAATTACAAAAAGAACTAGAAAAAGTTTTCTGGACATGAAGTTTAAGGAAGGCTAGGAAGAGAATTGATGGCTGTATGGGGAAGGGGTTGGAGAAAGTTGGTTTTTAGAATCAATCTTGAAAAGGAAGAAAACCTCTAGCTGAAATTTAATGGGCAGCAAAAAAGTCCTTCAGTTGGAGAATGGATAATATAAAGTATAGTACATCTAGACAATGGAATAGAATTCAACACTTAAAAAAAATAAAAAGGAGATTCACAGAAAGATAGACAAGATGAAGAGGCAGAGGGCTATGTACCAGATGAAGGAACAAGATAAAACCCCAGAAAAACAACTAAATGAACTGGAGATAGGAAATCTTCCAGAAAAAGAATTCAGAATAATGATAGTGAAGATGATCCAGGACCTCAGAAAAAGAATGGAGGCAAAGATCGAGAAGATGCAAGAAATGTATAACAAAGATCTAGAAGAATTAAAGAACAAACAAACAGAGATGAACAATACAATAACTGAAATGAAAACTACACTAGAAGGAATCAGTAGCAGAATAACTGAGGCAGAAGAATGGATAAGTGACCTGGAAGACAGAATGGTGGAATTCACTGCTGCGGAACAGAATAAAGAAAAAAGAATGAAAACAAATGAAGACAGCCTAAGAGACCTCTGGGACAATATTAAACACAACAACAATCGCATTATAGGGGTGCCAGAAGGAGAAGAGAGAGAGAAAAGACCAGAGAAAATATTTGAAGAGATTATAGTTGAAAACTTCCCTAACATGGGAAAGGAAATAGCCACCCAAGTCCAGGAAGCTCAGAGAGTCCCATACAGGATAAACCCAAGGAGAAACACGCCGAGACACATAGTAATCAAATTGGCAAAAGTTAAAGACAAAGAAAAATTATTGAAACCAGCAAGGGAAAAATGACAAATAACATACAAGGGAACTCCCATAAGGTTAACACTGATTTCTCAGCAGAAACTCTACAAGCCAGAAGGGAGTGGCATGATATACTTAAAGTGATGAAAGGGAAGAACCTACAACCAAGATTACTCTACCCGGCAAGGATCTCATTCAGATTTGATGGAGAAATCAAAAGCTTTACAGACAAGCAAAAGCTAAGAGAATTCAGCACCACCAAAGCAGCTCTACAACAAATGCTAAAGGAACTTCTCTAAGTGGGAAACACAAGAGAAGAAAAGAACCTACAAAAACAAACCCAAAACGATTGAGAAAATGGTAATAGGAACATACATATCGATAATTACCTTAAACATGAATGGATTAAATGCTCCAACCAAAAGACACAGGATCACTGAATGGATACAAAAACAAGACCCATACATATGCTGTCTACAAGAGACCCACTTCAGACCTAGGGACACATACAGACTGAAAGTGAGGGGATGGAAAAAGATATTCCATGCAAATGGAAATCAAAAGAAAGCTGGAGTAACAATACTCATATCAGATAAAATAGACTTTAAAATAAAGACTGTTACAAGAGATAAGGAAGGACACTACATAATGATCAAGGGATCAATCCAAGAAGAAGATATAACAATTAAAATATATATGCACACAACATAGGAGCACCTCAATACATAAGGCAACTGCTAACAGCTATAAAAGAGGAAATCGACAGTAACACAATAATAGTGGGCAACTTTAACACCTCATTTACACGAGTAGACAGATCATCCAAACAGAAAATTAATAGGAAACACAAGCTTTAAGTGCCATAATAGACCAAATAAATTTAATTGATATTTATAGGACATTCCATCCAAAAACAGCAGATTACACTTTCTTCTCAAGTGTGCATGGAACATAACCAGGATATATCACAACTTGAGTCACAAATCAAGGCTCAGTAAATTTAAGAAAACTGAAATCATACCAAGCATCATTTCTGACCACAACACTATGAGATTAGAAATCAATTACAGGGAAAAGAACTTGAAAAACACAAACACATGGAAGCTAAACAATACGTTACTAAATAACCAAGAGATCACTGAAGAAATCAAAGAGGAAATCAAAAAATACCTAGAGACAAACGACAATGAAAACACGATGATCCAAACCTATGGGATGCAGCAAAAGCAGTCCTAACAGGGAATTTTATAGCTATACAAGCCTACCTCAAGAAACAAGAAAAATCTCAAATAAACAATCTAATGTTACACCTAAAGGAACTAGAGAAAGAACAAACAAAACCCAAAGTTAGCGGAAGGAAGGAAGGAAAAAAAGATCAGAGCAGAAATAAATGAAATAGAAACAAAGAAAACAATAGCAAAGATCAATAAAACTAAACCTGGTTCTTAGAGAAGATAAACAAAATTGATAAACCATTAGCCAGACTCATCAAGAAAAAGAGGAGGGGACTCAAATCAATAAAATTAGAAATGAAAAAGGGAGGTTACAACAGACACTGCCAAAATACAAAGCATCCTAAGAGACTACTACAAGCAACTTTATGCCAATGAAATGGACAACCTGGAAGAAATGGACAAATTCTTAGAGAGGTATAACCTTCCAAGACAGAAGCAGGAAGCAATAGAAAATATGAACAGACCAATCACAAGTAATGAAATTGAAACTGTGATTAAAAATCTCCCAACAAACAGAAGTCCAGGACCAGATGGCTTCACAGGTGAATTCTATCAAACATTTACAGAAGAGCTAACACCCAGCCATCTCAAACTCTTCCAAAAAATTGCAGAGGAAGGAACACTCCCAAACTCATTCTATGAGGCCACCGTCACCCTGATACCAAAACCAGACAAAGATACTAAAAAAGAAAATTACAGACCAATATCACTGATGAATATAGATGCAAAAATCCTCAACAAAATACTAGCAAACAGAATCCAACAACACATTAAAAGGATCATACACCATGATCAAGTGGGATTTATCCCAGAGATGCAAGGATTCTTCAATATACGCAAATCAATCAATGTGATACACTATTAACAAATTGAAGAATAAAAACCATATGATCATCTCAATAGATGCAGAAATAGCTTTTGACAATATTCAACACCCATTTATGATAAAAACTCTCCAGAAAGTGGGCATAGAGGGAACCTACTTCAACATAATAAAGGCCATATATGACAAACCCACAGCCAACATCATTCTCAAGGGTGAAAAGCTGAAAGCATTTCCTCTAAGATCAGGAACAAAACAAGGATGTGCACTCTCACCACTATCTTTCCACATAGTTTTGGAAGTCCTGGGCACGGCAATCAGAGAAGAAAAGGAAATAAAAGGACTACAAATTGGAAAAAAAGAAGTAAAACTGCCACTGTTTGCAGATGACATGATACTATACATAGAGAATCCTAAAGATACTACCAGGAAACTACTAGAGCTAATCAATGAATTTGGTAAAGTTGCAGGATACAAAATTAATGCACAGAAATCTCTTGCATTCCTATACACTAATGATGAAAAATCTGAAAGAGAAATTAAGGAAACACTCCCATTTACCATTGCAACAAAAAGAATAGAATACCTAGGAATAAACCTACCTAGGGAGACAAAAGACCTGTATGCAGAAAACTACAAGACACTGATGAAAGAAATTAAAGATGATACCAACAGATGGAGAGATATACCATGTTCTTGGATTGGAAGAATCAATATTGTGAAAATGACTATACTACCCAAATCAATCTACAGATTCAATGCAATCCCTATCAAATTACCAATGGCATTTTTTACAGAACTAGAACAAAAAATCTTAAAATTTGTATGGAGACACAAAAGACTCCGAATAGCCAAAGCAGTCTTGAGGGAAAAAAACGGAGCTGGAGGAATCAGGTTCCCTGACTTCAGACTATACTACCAAGCTACAGTAATCAAGACAATATGGTACTGGCACAAAAACAGAAATATAGATCAATGGAACAAGATAGAAAGCCCAGAGATAAACCTACGCACCTATGGTCAACTAACCTATGACAAAGGAGGCAAGGATATACAATGGAGAAAAGACAGTCTCTTCAATAAGTTGTGCTGGGAAAACTGGACAGCTACATGTAAAAGAATGAAATTAGAATACTGCCTAACACCATACACAAAAATAAACTCAAAATGGATTAGAGACCTAAATGTAAGACAGGACAGTATAAAACTCTTAGAGGAAAACATAGGAAGAACACTCTTTGACATAAATCACAGCAAGATCTTTTTTGATCCACTTCCTAGAGTAATGGAAATAAAAACAAAAATAAACAAATGGAAACTAATGAAACTTAAAAGCTTTTGCACAGCAAAGGAAACCATAAACAAGACGAAAAGACAACCCTCAGAATGGGAGAAAATATTTGCAAATGAATCATCGGACAAAGGATTAATCCCCAAAATATATAAACAGCTCATGCAGCTCAATATTAAAAAAACAATCAACCCAATCCAACAATGGGCAGAAGACCTAAATAGACATTTCTCCAAAGAAGACATGCAGATGGCCAAGAAGCACATGAAAAGATGCTCAACATCACTAATTATTAGAGAAATGCAAATCAAAACTACAATGAGGTATCACCTCACACCAGTTAGAATGGGCATCATCAGAAAATCTACAAACAACAAATGCTGGAGAGGGTGTGGAGAAAAGGGAACCCTCTTGCACTGTTGGTGGGAATGTAAATTGATACAGCCACTATGGAGAACAATGTGGAGGTTCCTTAAAAAACTAAAAATAGAATTACCATATGGCCTAGTGATACCACTGCTGGGCATATACCCAGAGAAAACCATAATTCAAAAAGACACATGCACCCAAATGTTCATTGCAGCACTATTTACAATAGCCAGGTCATGGAAGCAATTTAAATGCCCATCGACAGACGAATGGATAAAGAAGATGTGGTACATATATACAATGGAATATTAGTCAGCCATAAAAAGTAATTAAAGTGGGTCATTTGTAGAGACGTGGATGCATCTAGAGACTGTCATACAGAGTGAAGTTAAGTCAGAAAGAGAAAAACAAATATCGTATATTAACGCATATATGTGGAACCTAGAAAATGGTACAGATATACCAGTTTGCAGGGCAGAAATTGAGACACAGAAGTAGAGAAAAGACATATGGACACCAAGCGGGAAAAGCGGTGGGGTGTGTGGGTTGTGGTGTGATGAATTGGGAGATTGAGATTGACATGTATACACTGACGTGTATAAAATGGATGATTAATAAGAACCTGCTGTATAAAAAAATAAATAAAATAAAAATTTTTTTAAATAAATAAATAAATTTAGTGATTAAAAAAAAGAATCATCAATCCATGAAAAGACATGGAAGAACTTTTAAAATCTACAAACAGTAAATGCTGGAGAGGGTGCAGAGAAAAGGGAACCCTCTTGCACTATTGGTGGGAATGTAAATTGATACAGCCACCGTGAAGAACCGTATGGAGGTTCCTTAAAAAACTAAAACTAGAACTCTACCATTCGACGCAGCAATCCCACTACTGGGCATATACCCTGAGAAAACCATAATTCAAAAGGAGTCATGTACCACAATGTTCATTGCAGCTCTATTTACAATAGCCAGGACATGGAAACAACCTAAATGTCCATCAACAGAGGAATGGATAAAGAAGATGTGGAACATATATATAATGGAATATTACTCAGCCACAGAAAGAAATGAAATTGGGTCATTTGTAGAGATGTGGATGGACCTAAAGACTGTCATACAGAGTGAAGTAAGTCAGAAGGAGAAAAACAAATATTGTATATTAATGCATATATGTGGAATCTAGAAAAATGGTACAGATGAGCCTATTTGCAGGGCAGGAATAGAAAGGCAGACGTAGAGAACGGATGTGTGGACACGGGGGGGAAGGGGATGGTGGGATGAATTGGGAGATTAGGTTTGACATAAATACACTACCATGTGTAAAATAGATAGCTAGTGGGAACCTGCTGTATAGCACAGGGAGCTCAGCTTGGTGCTCTGTGATGATCTAGATGGGTGGGATGGGGTGGGGGGAGGGAGGTCCAAGAGGGAAGGGATATATGTATACATATAGCTGATTCACTGCACTGTACAGCAGAAACTAACACAACATTGTAAAGCAATTATACTCCAATAAAAATAAATAAATAAAATGGATAACCAACAAGGGCCTGCTGTATAGCACAGGGAACTCTGCTCAATGTTATGTAACAACCTAAATGGGAAAAGAATTTGAAAAAGAATAGATACATGTATATGTATAACTGAATCAGTTTGTTGTACACCTAAAACTAACACAACATTGTTAATCAACTATACTCCAATATAAAATAAAACGTTTTAAAAAAAGCATATTACTAAGTGAAAGAAGCCAGTCTGAAAAGGCTACATACTGTATGATTCCAAATATATGACATTCTGGAGAAGGCAAAACTGTGGAGACAGTAAAAAGATCGGTGGTTGCCAGGGATTAGGGAGGAGGGAGAGATAAACAGGTGGATCACAGAGGATTTTTAGGGCAGTGAAAATACTTTGTATGATACTATAATGATGAATACATGTCATCATACATTTGTCCAAACCCATAGAATGTACAACACCAAGAGTGAACCTAAATTTAAACTATGGACTTTGGGTGATTATGATGTGTCAATGTAGGCTTATCAATGGTGATGATGGGGGACGCTTTGCATGTGTGGGGACAGGGGATAAATGGGAAATCCCTGTTCCTTCCCCCCAGTTTTGATGTGCACCTAAAACTCCTCTAAAAAATGAAGTGTTAATTTAAAAAAATTAATGGGCACTTCCTATTCACCAGATACCATGCTAAAAGTTTTACTTACATAAACTTTTCATCCTCACAACAACCCTATGAAGTAGGTAAGTTTATTGTCCCAATTTTACAGATGAGGCAATTGAGAAATAGAGAAGAATAAAATAAATATCCTGCCAATGTGCCCTGATTCCCTTAAATCAGGGATGTGAGTTTTCAAAATACAGTCTCTTCTTTTCCAAATTTGCTGAGAGTCAGGCAAATGCAGACCCTGAGCCAACACAGACCATACTCATCCAGTGAAAGAGCAACAAAGATCACCTTGGTGGCTGAGTTGTGGCGGGAAGCCAGGGAGGGGAGGAGAGCTAGAGCCTTCCTCTGGCAGCCTGTTCCCCCCCTGCACTGGCACCTGACTGGAGCCTCGGGGCCAAGGAGCTAAACTGAGAGGAACAGGCTTCCCCTTGAGGAGAGAAGGTCCAGGCTCTCAGCCCCTGGACATCCATTTCCCAGGATGCATTCTTGTTTCCACTGCTTCATCTGCCCCACAGCCACATCCTGTATCATATGACTTTGTAGTTCCTTCCACTAGAGATGGCATATATTGCCCCATCCCATTCATTGATGTTGAGCTTGGCCACATGAGCTGCTTTGGCCAGTGGAATGTGGGTGGACATGACGGTGGGCCAATTCCAAGCTAGGCTGTAGGAGCGTGCCCTCTTGCTCCTCGGCCATCACCATGAGAAGAGAATGAGAGACACCCTGGAACAGACCTGTCCTCACTGACCTGCATCCAAGCCCAGTTCAACTCAGCCTAGATCAGTGACTCCCAACCAGTGGTGTGTGGGTAAAAGTTTAACAACCAGCTATCTGATTTTCTTTTAAGTTTTGATTTGTAGCATTTGCCAATTGTGTAAATACTGATTTCACCGTGTCTGATTTAAAAGTACCATCACCATGTCACTGAATGAAGAGCTGGGAAGAGATCGGCAATAGCACACTATTCTATAGTCTTTCCACCATATAGATACCAATCGGCGTAAATAAACTCATGAGCATAAATAATTGTGAAATGTAGTGAAATAATTAGGAAGTGTTAACTTTTCAAAATGTAATATCTTTGTTTTTAAATAATTTCTTTAATTGTAAGCTTATACAATTTAATTTTTAATAATGGCCATGTTTAACAACTGCCTTACAAGATTCCTTATCATGAGCTAGTATAAGTTGGGTCCAGGATACTAACTCCCCAGCTGACTCGAAAATGTGTGGAGGAAAATAAACAATTGGTGTTTTAAGTCACTGCATTTGGGGGTGATTTGTTATATAACAGTACTGTAGCAATAGTTAACTGATCCATCCACCCCAAAGCTGTGTCAAAATATCTACTAAGACACCCCTCTCCAGATTCCCAGCACGAGGCCCTCTGTGACCATAAGGTCACATATGAGGTTGCAGCCTCATAAGGTCTGAGATAGGCACCTCCTCGCCCTGCCAAAGGATCTGATGAAATGGGCTTAGATTCCAGTCTGAGCACTGCACTGGGAGTCAGAAGGCTCATCCCTGCACCCAACATTCCGGAGACCAAGATAATTAAACAAGATACTTCCCACTCTGTCTCCATTCTCGACCCCTTGACATGTCCCTACTCAGACCCACTGATGACTCTCACCACCCAGCCTGGTGTAAAACTGGTTCCTCTTGCTGGATGTCAGAGTCTCTGAAGATTTGTATGGCCCCCCTCTACTGGGGGTCATACCTCCACTCACAATCTCAGCGCCTTTGCACAGCCCCACCCAGAAATACAACTGCACTTTCTATAGTTCGTGTTATGGGGAAAATTTGTCATTTCCTCCCTCTTTACAAACATTTAACTATTCTGGAGCATAAAGCATGTTCTCTCAACCTGCACATTCCCCCCACAGGTCCCTCCTTTTAGAAGGACACACCTCCCAGGAAGCAGGTCAATTTGTCAAAAACCAATTTGCCAAAGAATCTTTGTGCTGAATGACCAGTTTGCCAGACTATTGAGGATGCTTTTGAGGTTTTCCTTTCATCTCACAGCCAGAACCTGTGAACCTGTCAGCCCAGTTCCACTAAGTGCAACTTCCTGAGTACCACGTTTTCTGACACCTGCACTTCTCCAGTGCCCAGCAGTTTTTCGTGGGTGGCTTTCTCTTAAATACAGCTCCCTGGGAGTTCCCTGGTGGTCCAGTAGGTAAGACTCTGTGCTCCCAATGCAGGAGGTGCAGGTTCGATCCCTGGTCAGGGGACTAAGCTCCCACATACCATGCGGCCAAAAAATTTTTTAAATTAAAAAATTAAAATTAAAATTAAAAATATGGCTCCCTGTGTTTTTCTTGAACTTGCCCTCTACCTCTGGTCCCATTGGCAAAATTATTGCCATTAATGCCCTTAACCAGATTAACAAGTTTGACTGACAGTTTGGAATAGATTTTTTTTAATTTTTATTGAAATATAGTAGATTTACAATGTTGTGCTTGTTTCAGGTGTAAAGCAAAGTGATTCAGTTTTATATATATATATATATATATATATATATATATATATATATATATATATATATATATATATATATATATATATATATATATTCCTTTTTAGATTCTTTTCCATTATAGGTTGTTACAAAATATTGACTATAGTTCCCTGTGCTATACAGTTGGCCCTTGTTGGTTACCTATTTTATATATAGTAGTGGGTATTGGGGATAGATTTTGACTAATCGATTTTTGGTAAATTGGCCTACAACCCTGTTCACCTCCCACCAGAGACTCAATGGCCTATTGGATACCACTCCAACCTCTGAGCCTCCCTACTCAGGATGCCCCGTTAGTGCCCTCATCTTCTACTGTGTCTTCCTCCCCGAGTCCCACCCACAGCTCCTGCCTTCCCCAGGCCAGCCTGCTCACGCGCAGTGCGCACCCTATTCTTGGTCCCTGACACTATCCCTCCTGCCCCGCTCCACGCAGAGTCGTGCTGGAGCCGGTTCTCACGGGTGCACGAGAGCCAATGGTGCACGTCTCCTCCCAACTCTGCACTCAGTGACGTCACGTCGGTAGCTTGAAATCAGCCAAAGTTAGCACAGGTTACAAATCAGCCCCACCTCCTCTCACGCCCCAGACGCAGCGGGTTGTTAAAAATTTACCAGAACACTACTGCCTGCAGGTAACAAAACCCTGTCCATTCGTCTCTTCTGGTTGCTCAGAGACGTCCCAGACTCCAGGAACCTCAGGTGGTTACTTCTTGCTCTGAATTCACAGTGTGTCACTGTAAAATCCTCATTTGGCAATTGGTCACCCGGCATTTGGTAGGGTCCTGCATACACTAGTGTGTGAGGTCTGGATGAAGAATATATTGCCCCACAGTGAGGGAACAGTGGTTCTTGGGGGGAGGGCAAAAAATCTTAGCTATTACAACGGTCTGCGGCTCTCCAAAGGGCCACAGTACATAAACAGATACACAATACACCTGTGGCATTACATTTCATGAGGAGGGGACCGAGGGATTAGGAAAGAAATGGTTAAAAAGGCTCTTTGTGGGGCAGGTGGAGACATGAAAAATAGGTTGAGAAACACGCCCTGGTGCATAAGGTGTGCAAGTGTATAGGATGCATCCCAATTTTATACAACATTATTTGGGAAAATATTAAGCAATTTTTTACGTGATGGATTGAGTGTGATTTTTAGGCATCTGGGTTGGGGGATTTGGGACTGTTCATGAAATGCAGTACACTGTGTAGTGTGGACCCTGAAGGTACAGCGGGGTGATAAGAACTTCCCTCTGCTGTTGCTCCAATACCACACTTGGCCCCCCATCCATCATGTGGGGCCCTGAAAATGCACCTTTCACACCTGCAAAGAGGTGACATTTACCTCTCCAACTGGTGGGGAAGTGACCTAGGAAGACCACCATTGTGGGTTTGAACGCCCCCTCTGGGAGGCCGGTGCTGGACACCAGAGGCTGAGCTCAGGCACGGCTCTGCCTCCATGGGGATGAAGTGCTCCTTTCTCCCCTTGTAGATGGAGTGGTAGATGCTGCAAGGCTCAGAAAGTGACAAAAACAACTTCTGTGTGGAGAATGACCATTAGAGTAAGAGAAAATTTCAAGATTTGAAGCCATGGTGTGAAGACCTATCTAGGAAGTATGTGATTCTCAGAGAAATGTCATTCTTGGTGGAAATAGAATTCTGGAGGAAGCCTGGAGGATGAACATAAATTTATTGCCATCTTCACAGACTGTGGATGCCCTCCCCAGTGCCAAGGGTCTGCTACAGCCACACCACTGGGTGTGCACGCCATGGGCAAGAGCCCTGCAGAGACATGGTGCTCATCAAGCATGAGACTGGACAGGATTCAACAGTAAAACTATACGTCACTAGGCTTTAGGCGTTTTAAGGGACTTTAACATGTTTTTTAAATTATATATGACGTTCACTTTATGCACTGAAACTTGAGAACCTAACCACCCTCATAGGATGGGTCTGCACTGTTGATGTATTATCTCATTTAAACTTCATAATTGCCCATATCAGCGGGCACTGCATTGTATCACCATTTTACCAAGATCTAACCCAGTCCTGAGTGCCCAGAACCTCTTACCCATGGCACCATCCTATTTAACCTAGTCATTTTCTGGAGGGCAGGGTTGGTGATGAATGCATCACACAGCCCAGTACATCTTGGCCCAGGAGGCCTGGGGAACGAATAGAAGGAGCTGCCCAGCACCCCCATTCAGTGACCAACTTTAACTGTCACTCCCCTCTCTGTTCACACAGGTGGTTTGAAATACTGTTAATCCCACAGCCTTTTAAGGAGAAGCAGAGCCCGCAGCACAAAGCCGTCCCCTGCCGTAGTAATGAGGCCTCTCTATGCAGTCTTTGTGAAGGCCACCAGCCTCAGTGAGAGAGCTTTCTCATACCAGTCCCAAAACTCAAAAATTGGCTGAGTTGTGGGTAACCATGTCCAAGAGAGCCACCAAGAGTTTCCAAGAAGTTCTGTCAAAGTACCGAAATAAAACTCCCTTACCTTCTGGCCAGCCCGAAGTCAATGATCTTAATCTGGTGTCCCGTCTGATTGACACACAGTATGTTCTCAGGCTGGGAAAGAAAGAGAAGTTTGCATAGCTTAATCAACAGCTAAGAAGGTCTGAGTTCCCACACTTATTTGTCAATAGGCCTCAGTTTCCCAGCCTGCAAGGGAAAGCCCTAGAGGGCAGCCCTGTAGGGATGGATAGATACTGCAAATAAATGATGTGGGCTAGTGTGAGACAATAAGGAGTGGTATGGACGGTGGGGAACTGGAGAACTCCTGCCCTATGTAAAGGAGCTGCCACTGCTCAGCTCCAGCCACTGGCTACCACACAGGAACGCAGGCCCAGTCGCCAGAGTTCCTCAGTCCTCAAGGGAAGCCAGAAATCCAGGTTTAAGTAAAAATTCCATGCTTTTCAATGTTGACAACTTAATCCAATTTAAACATGCATTCATCACGTATAGGAATCAAACACGACATGTCTGGGATGCGGATTTGGCCCACGAGCTGATTGTTTGTGACCACTGGCTTGGGGTGGCGGTTCCAAACCCTGGCTGCACGCTAGAATCATCAGGGAAGTCCTCAGAAGTCCCAACACCCAGGCCCCAACCCTGACCTGATTACATCAGAATCTCCAGGGTGGGACCAAATCTGCAGTAGTTTGGTCAAGGAGATCAGAGCTGCAAAATGTCAACCTGCCATTTTGTGGTGACAGCTGTGACCCATGGGATGGAGGTGCTGGACTTGACATACTTCTCTTAAGTGTTTCAGATTAGCTTGGAGGCCCTGAGGGAGACTGGAACGATTCTCGTTGCTTGTGCCAGACAAATTTGGATGGGGTAGGGGTGGAGGGCAGATGGAGGGCTTATGGTATAAAGGACCTAGAGACCTAAGGCCAGTGCCTGAGGTCCAGGGGTCCGTTACCAGGGTCCCTAGCCCTAGATGAGTACTTTCCCATTCCGGAGACTCAGTGTCTCCATCTGTAAAATGGGAATAATAACCTCTTCCTGCCTTCCTCCTGGGAGGGTGTGAAGATCAAATGACATAATATGCATTAAAAACTTTCTAGCTGATGAAGCAAATGTCAGGTACTATTTCTCCTAACAGAAGGTTTTATTGCTATTTACGTTACAAAGCAGTTGTGAAATTCCTCAGATAGGTTCAGGAAATTGATGATTAAAAATCTTCATGTCTTGGGACTTCCCTGGTGGCGCAGTGGTTAAGAATCCGCCTGCCAATGCAGGGGACACGGGTTCGAGCCCTGGTCCGGGAAGATCCCACATGCCGCAGAGCAACTGGGCCTGTGCGCCACAACTACTGAGCCTGTGCTCTAGAGCGCGAGAGCCACAACTACTGAGACCGCCTGCCACAACTACTGAAGCCTGCGCACCTAGAGCCCATGCTCCGCAGCAGGAGAAGCCACTGCAATGAGAAGCCTGCACACCACAAGGAAGAGTAGCCCCCACTCGCCACAACCAGAGAAAGCCCGCACGCAGCAACGAAGACCCAATGCAGCCAAAAATAAATTAATTAATTTTAAAATTCTAATAAATAAATAAAACTAAAAAAAAAAATCTTCATGTCTTCTTTATAAGGTCTAGAACAACACTGTCCAGTAGAAATATAATGTGAGCTACATATATAATTCAAAATTTTCTAATAGCCACATTAAATAAGTAAAAAGAAATAGGTGAACTTAATTTTCCTAAAAGCATTATTGAAATATAAATAATAAACATAAATAATAAGTAAATAATAAAACATTAGATCATAAAAAATTACCATTTTAAAGTGTACAATTCAGTGGTTTTCAGTAGATAGTTCACCACTATCTAATTTTAGAACATTTTCATCACTTCAAATAAAAAAACACCATATTCATTAGCAGTCACTCTCCATCCTCCTCACCCACAACTCCTGGCAACCACTAATGTATTTTCTATCGCTGTAGATTTGCCTATTCTGGTCATTTCATATAAATGGAATCGTATGAATCATAAATATGTGACCTTTTGCATCTGATATCTTTCAGTCAGCATAATATTTTCAAGGTTCATCCATGTACCAATACTTGATTCCTTTTCATGGCTGAATAATATTCCTTGTAAGGACAGTACCTACCACATTTTGTTTATCTATTCATTAGTTAGTAAACATTGGGGTTGTTTCTACTTTTTGGCTATTATGCATAACGCTGCTAAGGACATTTGTGTACAAGTTTTTGTGTTGACTTGTGTTTTCAATTCTTGAGTACATGCCTAGAAGTGAAATTGCTGGGTCATATGATGCTAACTCTTTGTTTAACATTATAGGAACTGCCAAATTGTTTTCTAAAGTGGATGCACAACTTTACAATCCCACCAGCAATGTATGAGAGTTCCAATTTCTCCAAATCCTAGCTAACACTTCTTGTCTGCCATTTTTATTTTTTATTTTAGCTAATCCAATGGGTGTGAAATAGTATCTCGCTGTAGTTTTGATTTACATTTCTCTTTTGACTAATGATGTTAAAAATCTTTTCATGTGCTTATTGGCCATTTTTATATCCTCATTGGATAAATGTCTATTCAAATTCTTTGCCCATTTTCAAATTTGTCTTTCTCATTGAGTTGTAAGAGTTCTTTATATACCCTAGATGCAAGTCCTTTATCAGATATATGATTTGAAAATATTTTCTCCCATTCTGTGGGCTGTTATTTCATTTTCATTATGGTGTCCTTCGAAACATAAAGGTTTTTAATTTTGATGAAGTCTAATTTATCAACTTTGCTCTTCTAGCTTGAGCCTTTGACTCATATATAATATACTCCTATGCTTTCTTCTAAGAACTTTATAGTTTTAGCTCTTACATTTAGGTCTATATCCATTTTGAGTTAATTTTTGTATATATTATGAGGTAGGGGTTCAACTTTCATGTGGATATCAAGCATGGTGTCCCAGCACCATTTGTTGAAAAGACTATTCTTTGCCCATTGAATTGTCATGGCACTTTTTTCAAAAATCTATTGACCAAAAATATAAGGGTTTAATTCTGGACTCTCAATTGTATTCCACTGATCTGTCTGTCTGTCCTTACGTCATAACACAGTTTTGATTTCTGTAGCTTAGTAGTAAGTTTTGAAGTTGGGAAATGTGAGTCGTCCAACTTTGTCCTTCTTTTTCAAGATTGTTTTTGCTATTCTGGGTCCCATAAATTTCCATCTGAATTTTAGGATTAGATCACTAATTTCTGCAAAGAAGCCAGCTGTGATTTTGATAGGATTGCACTGAACATACAGATCATTTTGGAGAGTATTGTCATCTTAACAATATTAAGTTTTCTGATCTATGAATATGGGATGTCTTTCCATTTACTTATGCCATCTTTAATTTCTTTCAACAATGTTTCATAGTTTTCAGAATATAAGGCTTATACATCTTTGGTCAAATTCATTTCTAAGTATTTTATTCTTTCTGATGCTACTGTAAATGAAATAGTTTTCTTAATTTTATTTACAGAATGTCGACTGCTAATGTATGGAAATACAATTGATTTTTACATCTTACATCCTACAACATTGCTGAACTCATTGATTAGTTCTAATAGTTTCCCTCCACCCTCCTTAGGATTTTCTATATACAAAATCATGTCATCTGTGAATAGAATTTTACTTCTTCCTCTCCAATCTGGATGTCTTTTATTTATTCTCTTGCCTAATTGCCCTGGTTAGAACCACAAGTACAATGTTTAATAGAAATGGCAAGAATATACATCCGTGTCTTGTTCCTGATGTTAAGAGGAAAACATTCAACATTTTACCATTAAGTTTAATATTAGCTGTGCGTTTTTCATAGATGGCCTTTATCAGGTTAAGGAGTTCTCTTTTATACCTAATTTGTTTAGTGTTTTCATAATGAAAAGTTGTTTGATTTTGTCAAGTGATTTTTCTGCAGCTACTAAAGTGATCGTGTGATGTTGTCCTTTATTCTCTTAATATGGCATATTACATTGATTGATGTTTCATATATTAAACCAACCTTGCATTCTTGGGACAAATCCCACTTTGTGATGTGTATAACCCTTTTTATATGTTGCTGTATTCAGTTTACTAATATTTTATTGAGAATTTTTACATCTATATTCATAAGGGATATTTGTCTGCAGTTTCATCACAAGAAGTGATGTCTGCCTGGTTTTGGAATCAGGATAAGTCTGGTCTCATAAAATGAGTGAGGAAGTGCTTTACTCTCTTCTAATTTTTGGAACAGTTTGTGAAGGATTGGTATTAATTTTTTAAACATTTGGTAGAATTCACCAATGAAGCCATATGGGCCTAGGCTTTTCTTTGTGGGTAGTTTTTTACACTAATTTGATTGTTTTACTTATTATAAGTCTATTCAGGTTTTCTATTCCTTTTGAGTGAGTTTTCAGAAGTTTGTGTCTTTTTGGGGAATTCATCCATTTCATCTACATTATCTAATTTACTGGCATACAATTTTTCATAACATTCCCTTATAATCTTTTTTTTTAATTTATTTATTATTTTTGGCTGTGTTGGGTCTTCGTTTCTGTGCGAGGGCTTTCTCTAGTTGTGGCAAGTGGGGGCCACTCTTCATCGCGATGCACGGGCCTCTCACTATTGCGGCCTCTCTTGTTGCGGAGCACAGGTTCCAGACGCACAGGCTCAGTAGTTGTGGCTCACGGGCCTAGTTGCTCCGCGGCACGTGGGATCTTCCCAGACCAGGGCTCAAACCCGTGTCCCCTGCATTGGCAGGCAGATTCTCAACCACTGCGCCACCAGGGAAGCCCATAATCTTTTTTTTTTTCTGTAAGGCTGGTAGTGATGTCCCCTCTTTCATTCCATTCATTTTAGTAATTTGAGTCTTCTCTCTAGTTCAATATAGCTAAAGATTTGTCAATTTATTGATCTTTTCAAAGAACCAACTTTTGGTTTCATTGATTTTCTCTACTGTTTCTCTGTTCTCTGTTTCAATTATTTCTGCTCTGATCCTTCTTATTTGTATCCTCTGCTTGCTTTGAGTTTAGCTTGCTCTTCTTTTTCTAGTTTCTTAAGATGGAATGTTAGATTATTGGTTTGAGATCTTCTTTTTAATATATAAGTGTTTGCAGCTACAAATTTCATTCCTAGTTTAGATGCACCCCCATAAGTCTTGGCATGTTGTGTTCTCATTTTCATTCATCTCAAAGTATTTTCTAAAACTTCATTTTAATAATAATTTTATTTGGCCTGATATATCAAAAAGACTATCATTTCAATAGGTTATCAAAATAAAAAATATTGATGAAACATTTTCCATTATTTTTATTATATTGTCTTTGAAGTCCAGTGTGCATTTTACATTTATAGCACATATCAAATCAGACACTAAATTTTCATCAGAAATACTTTAGATGTATTTAGATCTCATGAATTATTTGTATTTAGATTTCATGAAATTTATAGCTTTTGAAAAGCAAATTAACATATTGAAATTGTTCCAAATATACTTAATGTTTTTCAATAATTTAATCGTGTCAATTTTTAGATTTAAATTAATAAAATTTAAAATTCAGTTCCTCACTCACACTAGTTATATTTCAAGGGCTTAATAGTCAAATGTGGGGCTTCCCTGGCAGTCCAATGATTAAGACTCCACACTTCCACTTCAGGGGGCACGAGTTTGATCCCTGGTTGGGGAACGAAGATGCCACACGGCACAGTCAAAAAAAAGAAAGAAAGAAAGAAAAAAGGCAAATGTGGTTAGTGTCTATTATATTGGACAGTGCAGCTCTGAGCTCTTTCTCCATATTTTAAATCAACCAACATTCCTAGTAGGTAGGTATTATCATTCCCCACTTTTCAGTTGATGAGCTTATGCAAAATCAATCCATAAGATCAAGAAACTTATGCAAGATTTCATGGGCAGGAAGAGGCTGAAGTAACACAAGCCTTGCTTCTGGATGGGAAACAGACCTTGGCAATAATTGTCTCCTGCTGTAGTGTCACAGGCGTTGCCCCAAAGGCTGTTCATTGACCCTGAATCACAGAGCAGAATCCTAGCTTCTCCTAACTTCTCATCCCACAAGCAGCTGGTCCAGAGGCTCTGGAATTAGCTCTAGTAAGCAGGGAAGCTTGAGGCCAATTCCCCACCATCTCCACCATTTTTCATAGTACCACAACCTTATCAGGAAAGATGGTCAGAAGGAGCAATGTGTACACATGTAGGTCCAGACAACACTTCCCATCTTCTGTGGGGAGCCACTGAAATTCCTGACAGGGGTAGTAGAGAAATATCTTCCTGTTGTGCCAATGGAGTAGAAAAACCACAGCAATGGCCACCATGCAAATCAAAACCACAATGAGATATCATTTTAAACCTGTTAGAATGTATGTCATCAAAAAAAAAAAAACACAAGAGATAACAAGTGTTGGTGAGGATGTAGAGAAAAGGGAAACATTGTGCACTGTTGGTGGGAATGTATTAATAAATTGGTGCAGTCATTATGAAAACAGTGTGGAGGTTCCTCAAAAAATTAAAAATAGAACTACAATGTGATCTAACAATTCCACTTCTGGGTATATATCCAAAGGAAACCAAATCACTATTTTGAAGAGATATTTGTACCCCCATATTCACTGCAGAATTATTTACAGTAGTCAAGACATGGATACAACTTAAGTGTCCATGAACAGATGAATGGATTTTTAAAATGTGGTATATATATATGTGTGTGTGTGTGTGTGTGTGTGTATATATATATATATATATATATATATATATATATATATATATACACACACACACACACACACAGTGGAATATTATTCAGCCATAAAAAAGAAGGAAATTCTGCCATTTGTCACAAAATGGAACTTGACGGCATTATGCAAAGTGAAATAAGTCAGACAGAGAAAGACACTTATTGTATGATCTCAGTTATAAGCAGAATCTAAAAAATCGGAGGCATCACACTTCCTGATTTCAAACTATAACTAAGCTACACTAATCAAAATAGTATAATATTGGCATAAAAAGGCAGACATGTAGATCAGTGGAACAGAATAGACATCCCAGAAATAAACCCATGTACAAAAAAGAAAGAAAAGAATGGCTACCACGTGCTTACTTTTTGTCAAGTAGACAAAAGAAGCTGTAATGCATTCATTCAATGGACTATACCATGGCCCTTAAAAAGAATGAGAAAAGATGTCTACAGTATACTGTTAACTAAAAAGGGCAAGTTTAAAAACGAGATGTATAGTATGATCCCTTTTGTGTGTGTGTGTTTGTCATGCCAAATTGCTAATAAAGAAGACCTCTCAGCACAGAGACTGAGTGGGAAGAACTTTCACTGTGTATTTCATACATTTCTATATTGTCTATATTTGTTACCACATGCATATGTTTCTATTTTAATTTTCTTCAATATACGCAAATCAATCAATGTGATACACCATATTAACAAATTGCAGGAGAAAAACCATATGATCATCTCAATAGATGCAGAGAAAGCTTTCGACAAAATTCAACACCCATTTATGATAAAAGCCCTGCAGAAAGTAGGCATAGAGGGAACTTTCCTCAACATAATAAAGGCCATATATGACAAACCCACAGCCAACATTGTCCTCAATGGTGAAAAACTGAAACCATTTCCACTAAGATCAGGAACAAGACAAGGTTGCCCACTCTCACCACTATTATTCAACATAGTTTTGGAAGTGTTAGCCACAGCAATCAGAGAAGACAAAGAAATAAAAGGAATCCAAATCGGAAAAGAAGAAGTAAAGCTGTCACTGTTTGCAGATGACATGATACTATACATAGAGAATCCTAAAGATGCTACCAGAAAACTCCTAGAGCTAATCAATGAATTTGGTAAAGTTGCGGGATACAAAATTAATGCACAGAAATCTCTTGCATTTCTATACACTAATGATGAAAAATCTGAAAGTGAAATTAAGAAAACACTCCCGTTTACCATTGCAACAAAAAAAATAAAATATCTAGGAATAAACCTACCGAAGGAGACAAAAGACCTGTATGCAGAAAATTATAAGACACTGATGAAAGAAATTAAAGATGATACAAATAGATGGAGAGATATACCATGTTCTTGGATTGGAAGAATCGACATTGTGAAAATGACTCTACTACCCAAAGCAATCTACAGATTCAATGCAATCCCTATCAAACTACCACTGGCATTTTTCACAGAACTAGAACAAAAAATTTCACAATTTGTATGGAAACACAAAAGACCCCAAATAGCCAAAGCAATCTTGAGAACGAAAAATGGAGCTGGGGGAATCAGGCTCCCTGACTTCAGACTATATTACAAAGCTTCAGTAATCAAGACAGTTTGGTACTGGCACAAAAACAGAAATATAGATCAATGGAACAGGATAGAAAGCCCAGAGATAAACCCACGCACATATGGTCACCTTATCTTTGATAAAGGAGGCAAGCATATACAGTGGAGAAAAGACAGCCTCTTCAATAAGTGGTACTGGGAAAATTGGACAGATACATGTAAAAGTATGAAATTAGAACACTCCCTGACACCATGCACAAAAATAAACTCAAAATGGATTAAAGACCTAAGTGTAAGGCCAGACACTATCAAACTCTTAGAGGAAAACATAGGCAGAACACTCTATGACATACATCACAGCAAGATTCTTTTTGACCCAGCTCCTAGAGAAATGGAAATAAGAACACATATAAACAAATGGGACCTAATGAAACTTCAAAGCTTTTGCACAGCAAAGGAAACCATAAACAAGACCAAAAGACAACCCTCAGAATGGGAGAAAATATTTGCAAATGAAGCAACTGACAAAGGATTAATCTCCAAGATTTACAAGCAGCTCACGCAGCTCAATAACAAAAAAACGAACAACCCAATCCAAAAATGGGCAGAAGACCTAAATAGACATTTCTCCAAAGAAGATATACAGAGTGCCAACAGACACATGAAAGAGTGCTCAACATCATTAATCATTAGAGAAATGCAAATCAAAACTACAATGAGATATCATCTCACACCAGTCAGAATGGCCATCATCAAAAAATCTAGAAACAATAAATGCTGGAGAGGGTGTGGAGAAAAGGGAACCCTCTTGCACTGTTGGTGGGAATGTAAATTGATACAGCCACTATGGAGAACAGTATGGAGGTTCCTTAAAAAACTACAAATAGAACTACCATACGACCCAGCAATCCCACTACTGGGCATATACCCTGAGAAAACCATAGTTCAAAAAGAGTCATGTACCAAAATGTTCATTTCAGCTCTATTTACAATAACCAGGACATGGAAGCAACCTAAATGTCCATCGACAGATGAATGGATAAAGAAGATGTGGCACATATATACAATAGAATATTACTCAGCCATAAAAAGAAATGAAATGGAGGTATTTGTAATGAGGTGGATGGAGTTAGAGTCTGTCATACAGAGTGAAGTAAGTCAGAAAGAGAAAAACAAATACAGTATGCTAACAGTATATACGGAATCTAAGGAAAAAAAAAAAAAAGCCATGAAGAACCTAGTGGCAAGACGGGAATAAAGACACAGACCTACTAGAGAATGGACTTGAGGATATGGGGAGGGGGAGGGGTGAGATGTGACAGGGTGAGAGAGTGTCATGGACATATATACACTACCAAATGTAAAATAGATAGCTAGTGGGAAGCAGCCGCATAGCACAGGGAGATCAGCTCGGTGCTTTGTGACCACCTAGAGGGGTGGGATGGGGAGGGTGGGAGGGAGGGAGATGCAAGAGGGAAGAGATATGGGAACATATGTATATGTATAACTGATTCACTTTGTTATAAAGCAGAAACTAACACACCATTGTAAAGCAATTATATTTCAATAAAGATGTTTAAAAAAAAACTAATCTTAGAGATTTTTTTTTTATAAAAAAAGTCACTGTATCATTTGATCTTCAAAGAACACTTAATGAGGTACCTATTTTCCACATGTCACAGATGGAGGAACCAAGGCTCAGAGACTTGGCCTGCCCTAGATTCCAGAAGTAGGCAATGGCAGAGCAAGGAATGGAAGCCAGGATTGGGTGCTGACAGAGCTCTCAAAGATGAGAGAGCAGCAGAGGCTCAGAAACCGGGGCACCCACCCGCCACATGCTCAGGGCGGAGCCTGACCTTGAGGTCCAAGTGCAGGACGTACTGCTGATGGAGGTATTGCACACCCTCGCAGATCTGCTTGGTGAACACCACCACATCCAGTTCAGTCAGGTGGTACTTCTCTTCTGTGATCCGGTCAAAGAGCTCACCCCCATCCACACTGCCAGGGCAAAGGAAGAGGCAGGCACTGACTGAGCAAGGCTCTCAGAAGACTGGTCCACTCATCACCAGGTGAGCCCAAGGGTGCCACTGCCATCTGGGGTTTTATGGGGACCCTTGCTCTGGTCCATTCCCAGCTCACAGTATGGGTGTAAAAAGGAAGTGATGGGCCAAATGGGAGACTGGGGCTTATCTGCAGTGTTGATCATCCAGGCTCACTCCGGATACTCATTCTTGTTACTCTAGGCCAAGGTTGTAAACTCATTGGCCTACAGGGGCCAATTAGTACCTACATGGCAAGAACCCTAAGTGGACAAATCATACCAGATGTAAGACAAAACTTTTCTTAGAACACATAGCCCTTAGTCTAACTTCTTTTTCCACTTTTTATAGAGAACTGACATGACAAATATTTCACTCTCCTCAGTCTTACCAGAAGGAAGATAGCAACACAAGCACAATAATAAATGTCCCCTGAGCCCCTGGCCTCAACGTCATGGGTAGTTGGAAGTGGTAGGGACTGTAGCAAATGGCAGTTTGGTTGCCCCGTCTACAAAGGTCAGTTACTATGAGCTCCATCACACCATTTCCAACTGGAAAGGTAGATCCAGCATTACTAGATCTTGTATATTTGCAAGAAAAGCTAGACATCTAGGTTTTAATGTGAAATTTCCCAATTTCCGACTAACAACTAAATTTAGTTAACAACTAAATCAAAATTACTAAAACTTGGGTAGGCCAAAACAATATCTGCAGGTCAAATCAGCCTCACTGGCTGCTGGTTTGTGACAAATGGCTTTGTCCTCTGTGCTCTATGTTGGAGGTCAGGCAGAGGAGGTGATGCCTTTCCCTGGGTGTCACTGAGAGGGGAAGGAAAGGGAGAGTTTTGCTGGAATCTCAGCTCCCAGCCCCACCCCGAGCCCCGGCCCCGCCTCCTATGCTCACTACTCCATGACAAGGGTAAAGCTGTTCTTGCTCTCAAAGGCATCGTAGAGTTGGATCAGGTTCACATGGCTGAGCTGGTTCATGATGTTGATCTCGTTCTTCACATCCTCCTTGTGGAGCCAAAGGGGAGAGGAGTTTCCAAGAAAAGGGTCAGGAAGAGAAGTCAGCTGCCCTTCCCAAGACACACACACCCCCACCCTGCATCCTCATTTTCTGTTCTCACACCAGCTTTCCTCAACTCACCACCCACACCAGCTTCTTACAACAGCAAGGGCCCACCCATTTCACAGATAGGAAACCTGAGGCCCAAAAAGGAACCCTGGAGGTCCAGGAGGACCTGTTGCCCAGGGTGCAAGGTGACCTGCTAACTGGAGTGTGGCAGTCATGGAAAAGAGGCAGGGAAGGTGGCTGGGTTTCCTGCTCAGAGTGGAGGGATCTGGGGCAGTGTGGGGCCCAGGGTGGCCCAGGGGGAAGTGAAGGAATCCTGAGCTTGGCCCAGGACACCCACTGGCCTGGGGCAAAAACCTCACCCGGTCCTTGGCACTCTTCACTTTGATGATCTTGGCCGCCAGCGAGAGGCCCGTGGCCTTCTCCGTGCATCTGTGGACCTGGCCAAACCGGCCCCTGCAGAGATATGATGACAGAGCAGTCTCAGAGCCCCAGAAGCACACCCTGCACATGGTGGGCCAGCCCCATCCTGGACCCTGGGCTTTCTGGTCCTACCTCTGCTCCGCACACACCACAGCGATTACCCTGCACCCCAGAGTTATCAGTCACCACCCCCACGCCACACGGGCTCTGAACCTGGAAAAGAGCTTCTTCACCCCATATGTGTGGGCCATCCTGAACCCCAGAGGGTGTCCCCGTCACCCACACCACCTAGGCCACCCTGCACCCCAGGGGGTGTTCTCTCCACCCACACCACCCAGACCGTCCTGCACCCTAGAGGACATCCCTCCTACCCCACCCCATGTCGGCTCCCGTGCCACCTCCAGTACACGGGTCCCAGGCCTGCACTGTGGGCCCTCCTGCACCCTACACCTCATCTCGCTCACGCCATGCAGGCCCTCCTGCGCTCCGCGGATATCTCTTCACCCACTCTTTGTGAGCTCTGCGCTCACTCTCATGCAGTGCGGGGCATCCCCCTCCTGGCGGGGGCTCCATCACTCGGTTCCCGAGAACCATCAGCGGCACCCAGCTGTCCAGTTGCCCCGCCCCTCATCAAGGCAGAAGGCCAGCTTACCCTCCCAGGACTTCGTGCTGGCACACTGTGTAGCCCGCTGAGGTCGAGGTCTCCCTGACACTCACCACCCGATGCTCGAAGGGGGCTGGCGGGGCTGGACTGTCGTCTGTTCGGGAGACAGCAGCCTGTGAGCCTCCTTCGTGCCGTCCCCACCTCTCAGCTCCCCCCACCCCCAGTCCCAGACCCACTTGGTTCAAAAACGGCTTCTGCCAGTTTGTTGGGGGCTTATCGAGGGAGCACTCGGAGTGTTCCAGGGACAACTCCATGACCTCCGCAACCCTGGACCCAGAGCAGGGGAAATACTTCTATTTTCTCTTAGTTTGTCTTACGAGCAACTTTCTGCTCCCCAAAGTAGAAGACTGAATTTGCTTTGAGAGCGTATTGTGTATCTTTTTTGTGTCTGCAAAGGTGACACCTTTGCCCAAGCCCTAGACTACAAGGGGGTAACATTTGCATGGTTGTGTTGTTTCCTGGGCCCCTGGAAAGCCTGGATTCTGGGTGTGTCGCAGGGAATCCACATCTAGAATTCCAGTCTGAAGTCTCCTTCGCTGCAAAGTAACTGCCTTCTGTTCCGGAGCCCAACCGTCGGATCCTGGCTCTGTCAGCACTGACCTTGTGACCTTAAACGTGCTTCTCAGCCCCTCCTATGTTTCACGTGTCCCCACTCCACAGGCCTGTGAGGGTAAACGCCACCACAAATGCCCGAGGCTCGGCTCACAGGGAGTCCTCAGCTAACGTTGGCTTTATCACCATCTCAAGTCTCAGAAAAGACTCTAAAGTCACAGCCTGCTCTCAGCTGTGTTTCAGGAATTAAGGGAGGCCTATGTCCACATCTGGACCAGGTCATACAAGGGGAGAGGAAGCAGCCAGAGAAGTCAGAGCACAGCACAGGGCAACTGTGGAGCCCGGAACTGGCAAGGGGCACCAGGACCCTGCAGAACCCTCAGCCCTTCCTCAGGGACCTCCAGAAATTCTGGGACAGGGAGTCAGCAAATGGTGGCCTTCCAGCAGCCATATGGGATGAGGGCTCAGACCAACGAGGGTGTGGCCCTAAGGGCTGGAGGAGTTGAGGCCCTTTGGGTCACAGGAACACAAGGACGCCTCCCACTACCATTGGGACAGAAAGCAGGTCAGCAGCCCCTTCCCAATCCTGGATGACAGTCAGCCCACTGGGTGCAAACGGCTGATAGTGGGTTATATATACCAGTTAATGGATTTGCTTTTTAACAGGAGCCTTCCCTGTCTCAATCCAGAATGATACCAGTAGTATCGGGCAGACAGGTGGCTTTGAGAAATCCGAGTTGAGCCCCATGGGTTCCCTCCTCTCCAATGGCTAGAGCCAACGTGAGCTCAGCCTGCTGCATCTCCGTGCCTTGGTCTCCAGCCCTGGGATGTGCTGGCAGGCTGTTCCCTGTCCTGGACTCCCCAAGACCCACATTCTCTCTCCCTGGAAGCTTCAGGGAGGCCCCCCAGAGTAGGCCTTTCAAACTCACTCACCTCGGGGGCACACAGCAATGCCCTCACTTACCCAGAATCAGGCTACCCGCCTCAGCTCCTGGGGGTGTCCTCCTTCCTGCTTCGGCTCTGCTCGTGCCCCTGGCTGTGCAGTCTTTTCCAGGCTCAGGGCTCCCTGCTCCTGGGCCTGTGTCCTGCTGCGGGCCTGGGGTCCTGGCATCGGCTCCCTTGTCCCTCCAGGCCCTGCTTGGTGCCATGGCGGGCTCGGGCCCAGACCCCTGCTTCTCTTTGGCCTTTGCTCCGCAATCGCTGCTCCGCTTCCACAGTGGGGAAAACACCCCGGCTCCTTTTGGGATATGTTTTCCTGACTCAGTCCCAGGGGCCTGGGAGCAGCACCTGGGCCCAGGTGAGTCCTGCTCACCTGGATGGGCAGCTGCTGGAGCCTCTGCAGGGGGCGTGGTTCTGAGGCTGCCGCCTCGTGTCACAAGCAGCTCCCCAGGGGTGTCTGTCTCCTGCACGTGGATGGAGATCCTGGGGCAGAGAGAAATGTGGCCCTGAGGTTAAAAGCAAGAACTTGAGTCAGAACAGACCTGGGTTCAAATGCCTGCTGCTGCCATTCACTGACCATGGCCGCTTAGCCTCAGTTTTCTCATCTGTTAAAGAGGGCCCTTTGGGTTGTTATAATAGTGACAGTTAGCTTGCGGTCGAAACCAGCAGATTCCATCCCCTGTCCCTCTTTGCCCAGACAGGACACCAGGGGAGAGGCTGGCTTCAGTGACATACGGTGCCACCAGCTCTCAGGATTCCACTGGATCAGCAACCAGGAAAGACTTGAAGCAACCTGTGGTGGCTGGGGGTTGGGAGGAGTGGGGAGGTGGGCACCAGCTGTCTCTGTGGCCCCTTGGAAATGTGCTTCTGCCCCAGGAGGAATGTGGCCGGGAGGCAGGAGACCTGGGCTCTTCCCTCCCCTCAGTTTCCCTTCCATTAAATGAAGAGAAGGGTGAACCAAGTCAAACATCACACTGAAGCTTCAGGTCAGACACATTTTAGTAAAATCAGGGAATTGCTCATATGAGTCCGGACTTTCTGTTTCTCCTGAATAAAACCGTCCTGGCTGTGCTGGGCCTGCGTGCTTACACAGCTGAGGAAACTCTCTGCCTCCCTACAGGCTCCCCTGCGCCACTGGGCAATGTCACTGGGCCATGCCACTGGGCCCACTGCATCCATGTTTGTTACCCAGACCAAGAAGCATTGTGGTTTGGGAAGCCAGCTGGAGGTCAGGAAGGCCTTCTAAGCCCTGACATTCAGAGGGAAGGACCCTGATCCTGGGAGCTTCAGACCCTCCCTCTCAGAGTTGCCCTCTGGCTGCCCTTCACAACCCCACTGCCGAGGTCTATGAGTGTTGGGGCAGGGGTGAGGGGGTGAGTGTCTGGGGTGGACTGAGTCTCAGGAGGGAGCCAGGCAGCCTCCATCCTGGCCGTAGTTCTGCCACAGGTTGCTGGACAGGGCTGGGTTTGGGCAAGTCTAGCCTCAGCAACTTCTTCTGTCAAACGGGGACGGTAACACCTCACAGATGTACTGAGAGTCGACTAAGAAATGAAAGTACAAATGCAGGAGGTCCTAACAGTGAAGCCTAAAATGGTGCAGCCACTGTGGAAATCAGTATGGCGGTTCCTAAAAAATGTAAAAATAGAACTACCATATGATCCAGCAATCCCACTTCTGGAAATATATCCAAAAGAATTGAAAGCAGAATCTCAAAGAGATTTGCACAGCCATGTTCATAGCAGCATTATTCACAACAGCCAAATGTGGAAGCAACCCAAGTGTCCTGTGATGGATGAATGGATAAAAAAATGTAGCATATACGTACAATGGAATATCATTCATCCTTAAAAAGGAAGGAAGTTCTGACCTGGATGAACCTCGAGGACTTTATGCTAAGTGAAATAAGCCAGTGACAGAAAGACTGATTCCACATATATGAACAAACGAATTATATGAAGGACCTACAATAGTCAAATTCATAGAGACAGAAAGTAGAAAGGTGGTTACCATGATCTGGGGGGGAAGGTGTTTGATGGTAACAGAGCTTCAGATTTACAAGACAAAAAAGTTCTGGAGATCTGTGTCACAGCAATATGAATATACTTAACACTACTACACTATACACTTAAAAACGGTTAAGATGGTAAATTTTATGTTATGAGTTTTTAACCATATTTTTTAAAAAATTAAGGCTTTCCCTAGCAGCTGGAGGCCCAGGCCCCTTCTCTGAGCTGCTGCAGGTCCTCTGAGAGCAGTGCCTACTTCTGAATGCACCTGGTTCAGCAGCCTGTTCACAGCTAAGCCTTGGGTGGGAGGCAGCAAAAGTCCCCCGACACTCCCTCAGGAGCAAGTACGGGTTGGTGATGACAGGGTAGGATGGGAAGGGTGGCATCCAAGCCCAGCTCAGCCCTTGTCTTAACCAAGGGACACGGGAAACTGCAGGAAGCCAGTTTCTGGAAGAATATCCAGGTAGCCAGGTAGCCAGCTAAGAAGGGCAACAGTCATTGAGTTCCCCTTGGTCTTCATACCTGGGGGCATGGGATGACCCCAAGGCACTGCCATGCATTCCCATGCCACTCTGAGTGTCTAAGGCTTCCCCACTTCCTGCGCAGCACACCCAGGGCAGGCATTGCTAATTGATTGCAGCACTCTGTTCCACCAAGTCCAGCAAGGGCCCGAGGATCCTCTACCCAGGCAGCCACTGCCAATCACAGCCAACGCTCGAGTTCAAATCCATTTTCCTCAAGATATACCCATGTGCTAGGTGAGAGAGGGTAGGCAGTGATCGCCCCACTTCCTGAGCCCAGTCTGGTGTGTCTGAAATTCAGCTCAGGGTTGAAACTGACATACAGACATTTCCCCCTCACCCAGAATCCTTTTAGGGCCCCTAACAAGTTCATGGAAAGTTCATCCCCACCCTAGATTCCACATTTAGAGCCTTGGCCAGGATCCAAGGATGCCTGCCAGGAATCCCTCCCTCCAGCTGTTTAGGTCTCCTGGGGACTCATATTTCCTTCCAGAACAAAGGCAGAAAAAGGACTGGGCTTCCCTGCCAGCCACCACAGCATACACAGACACCAGCTCCTCTCCCTGAACCAGGCCTTGGGGGACTCAGTTATAGATCAGGACAGCCAAGGGCAGGTGCAGAAGGGCACCAGTCCCCTTAGAGAAAGGCCCAGGAAGCAGAGTGCCCTTCAGTGGGCTGCCTGGGGTCAGGATGCACTGCCCCTGGAGAACACTGCTGGAAAACACAGGGCTAGGTAGGACCTGACAGTCAGCAGTTCTGGCTCTTCATTCTCCTGCACCATGTCTGCTGAGGGCAGGTCCTGAGACTGAGTCCTGAGAGTTAGGACACAGTCCCACTTCCATAGCTCCAAGCATAATCTTCCTGAAAGCCCTTGGATTGATTCATCCTACACCAACCTCCCACCTCTGAACACCCATCATTCTCTCCCCATCATAGTATTTAGAACTAAACTAAATGCTGACCTGAAGAAACAGGATGGTGCAGTGGTTAGGGACACAGATTCTGGAGTCCAAAAACCTAGATCCATCCTCTCAAATTTTTTGAGAATTGTTTTGTGGCCTAGCATGTGATCTATCCTGGAGAACATTCCATGTGTACTTGAAAAGAATGTGTATTCATTTATTTATTTATTTATGGCTGTGTTGGGTCTTCGTTGCTGTGTGCAGGCTTTCTCTAGTTGCAGCAAGTGAGGGCTACTCTTCATTGCAGTGCACAAGCTTCTCATTGCGGTGGCTTCTCTTATTGCGGTGGCTTCACTTGTTGCGGAGCACAGGCTCTAGGCACACGGGTTTCAATAGTTGTGGCTCACGGGCTCTAGAGCACAAGCTCAGTAGTTGTGGCACACGGGCTTAGTGGCATGTGGGATCTTCCCGGACCAGGGCTCGAACCCATGTCCCCTGCATTGGCAGGCAGATTCTTAACCACTGCACCACCAGAGAAGTCCTGAATGTGTATTCTTATATCAAGCATTTTTTTCCAGCTACAGTGGTATGAAATCAGAAATCAATTACAGAAAGAAAAATGGAACAAGAACAGACACATGGAGACTAAACAACATGCTACTAAAAAACCAATGGGTCAATGATGAAATCAAAGAGGAAATCAGAAAATACCTTGAGACAAATGAAAATGGAAACACAACACTCCAAAACCTATAGGATGCAGCAAAAGCAGTTCTAAGAGGGAAGCTGATAGCAATACAGGCTTTCCTCAAGAAACAAGAAAAACATCAAGCAACCTAAACTACCACCTAAAGGAATTAGAAAAAGAAGAACAAAGAAGGCCCAAAGTCAGCAGAAGGAAAGAAAAAATAAATGTTAAAGAGGAAATAAATAAAACAGAGATCAAAACACAATAGAAAAGATCAAGGAAACCAAGAACTGGTTTTTTGAAAAGACAAACAAAATTGATAAACATTTAACCACACTCATCAAGAAGAAAGGAGAGAGGACCCAAATAAACAAAATAAGAAATGAAAGAGGACAAGGTCCTACTGTAGAGCACAGAGAACTATATTCACTATCCTATGATAAACCATAGTGGAAAAGAATATTTTTAAAAAGAATGTATATATATGTATAACTGAATCACTTTGCTGTATATATATGCATAACTGAATCACTTTGCTGTACAGCAGAAAGTAACACAACATTGTAAATCAACTATACTTCAATTAAAAAACAAGAAAAGAAATGAAAGAGGGTAAATAACAACCAATACCACAGAACTACAAAAAATCATAAAAGAATACTATGAACAGTTATACGTGAACAAATTGGACAACGTAGAACAAAGTTCTAGAAACATACAACCTGCCAAGACTGAATCAAGAACAAACAGACAACTTGAACAGACTGATCACTAGTAGTGAAACTGAATTTGTAATTAAAAAAAAAACTCCCAGCAAACAAAAGTCCAGGGTTGGACGGCTTCACAGGGTAATTCTCTTTTGTGTTCTATAAAAAAGAACTAGTGCTTATCCTTCTCAAACTAGTCCAAAAACTTGAAGAGGATGGAACACTCCCAAATGCATTCTATGAGGCCACCATTACCCTGATACCAAAATCAGAAAAAGACACTACAACAAAAGCAAATTATAGGCCAGTATCTTTGATGAAAATAGATGCAAAAATCCTCAACAAAATATTAGCAAACTAAATCCAACAATATATAAAAAGGATCGTACACCATGATCAAGTGGGATTTACTCCAGGGACCCAAGGATGGTTCAATATTTGCAAATCAATCAATGTGATACATCATGCTAACAAAGGGAAGGATAAAAATCACATGATCATCTCAATAGATGCCTAAAAAACATTTGACAAACTTCAACATCCACTCATTATAAAAAACTATCATCAAAGTGGGTATAGAGAGAACACATCTCAACATAATACAGGCCATTTATGACAAACTCACAGCTAACATCACACTCAATGGTGAAAAGCTAAAAGCCTTTCCTCTAAATTCAGGAAAAAGACAAGGATCCCACTCTTTCCACTTGTATTTAACATAATATTGGAAGACCTAGCCACAGCAATCAGACAAGAAAAAGAAATAAAAGGCATCCAGATTGGAAGGAAAGATGTAAAACTGTCGCTATTTGCAGATGACATGATACTTTAAATAGAAAACCCTAAAGTCTCCACCTGAAAACTATAAAACAAATAAACAAACAATAAAACATATAAAACTATAAAGCAAATAAACTATAAAAACTAATAAACAAATTAAATGAAATTGCAAGACACTAGATTAGTATACAGAAATCTGTTGCTTTTCTATAACTAATGTTGAACTATCAGAAAGAGAAAGTAAAAAAGAATCCCTTTTAAAATCACATTTTAAAAATGCCTAGGAAGTAACTTAACAAAGGAGGTGAAAGACCTATATACTGAAAACTATAAAACATTGATGAAGGAAATTGAAGATGATACAAAGAAATGGAAAGATATCCCATGCTCTTGGATTGGAAGAATTAATATTGTTAAAATGGCCATACTACCCAAAGCAATTTACAGATTTAATGCAATCTACAGATTTAATGCAATCTTTATAAAAATACCCATGACATTTTTTACAGAATGAGAACAAATAATCCTAAAGTTCATATGGAACCACAAAAGACCTCAAAGTGCCAAAGCAATCTTGATAAAAAAGAACAAAGCTGGAGGTATCACCCTCCCAGACTTCAGGCTATATTACAAAGCTACAGTAATCAAAACATAATGGCACTGGCACAAAAAACAGACACATAGATCAATGGAACAGAACAGAGAGTCCAGAAATAAATGCATGCACCTATGGTCAGTTAATCTATGACAAAGGAGGCAAGAATATACAACGGGGAAAAGACAGCCTCTTTGATAAACACTGTTGGGAAAACTGAACAGCTACATGCAAAAGAATCAAACTGGACTACTTTCTCACACCATATTTTAAAAAAAAACCCAAAATGGATTAAGGACCTAAATGTAAGACCCCAAACCATAAAACTCCTGGAAAAGAATGTTCAGTCAGAACAGCCTATGAGGTAAATCATAGCAACTTTTTTGTGTGTGTCTGTCTCCTAAGTCAAAAGAAATAAAAGCAAACAAACAAACAAGGCCTAATTAAACTTAAAAGCTTTTGCACAGCAAAAGAAAAATGAAAAAATGAAAAGACATTGAAAAAATAAAAAGACAACCTACTGAATGGGAGAAAATATTTGCAGATGACATGACCAACAAGGGGTTAACATCCAAAATATATAAACAGCCCATATAGTTCAATATGAAAAAACCAAACAACCCAATGAAAAAATGGGCAGAAGACCTGAATAGACATTTCTCCAAAGAAGACATACAGATGGCCAGAAAGCACATGAAAAGATGCTCAACATTGCTAATTATTAGAGAAATGCAAATCAAAACAACAGTGAGATATCACCTCAAACCTGTCAGAACAGCTATCATCAAAAAGGCTACAAATAGGGACTTCCCCAGTGGCACAGTGGTTAAGAATCCACCTGCCAATGCCAGGGACACGGGTTCGATCCCTGGTCTGGGAAGATCCCACATGCTGCGGAGCAACTAAGCCTGTGCACCACAACTACTGAGCCTGCCCTCTAGAGCCCACGAGCCACAACTACTGAGCCCATGCACCGCAACTACCAAAGCCCACACACTCTAGGGCCCACATGCCGCAACTATTGAGCCCACATGCTGCAACTACTGAAGCCCACAAGCCTAGCACCTGTGCTCCACAACAAGAGAAGCCACCACAATGAGAAGCCTGCGCACTGCAACAAAGAGTAGCCCTCTCTCGCCACAACTAGAGAACGCCTGCATGCAGCAACAAAGACCCAACGCAGCCACACAAAAAAAAAAGACTACAAATAACAAATGTTGGCAAGGATGTGGAGAAAAAGGAACCTTTTGTACACTGTTGGTGGGAATGTAAATTGGTGCAGTGACTATGAAAAACAGTATTGAGGTGCCTCAAAAAACTAAAAACAGAACTACCATACGACTCAGCAATTCCAATCTTGGGTACATAACCAGAAAAAAACAAAATCATTTATTTAAAAAGGTACATGTGCACCAATGTTCATAGCAGCACTATTTACAATAGTCAAGACATGGAAGCAACCCAAGTGTCCATCAACAGATGAATGGATAAAGAAGACATGGTATATACAGATAGTGGAATATTACTCAGCCATAAAAAAGAATGAAATTCTGCCATTTGCAGCAACATGGATACAACTAGAGAATATTATGCTTAGTGAAGTAAGTCAGACAGAGAAAGAATTACTGTATGATATCACTTATATGTGAAATCTAAAAAATAATACAAATGAAGGTATATAGCAAAACAGAAACAGACTCATAGATACAGAGAACAAACTACTGGTTACCAGTGGGGAGAGTGAAGCGGGGAGTTGCTCATTAGGGTACACCTACCATGTATAAACTAGATCAACAGCAAGGATATATTGTATAACCCAGGGAATTATAGTCATTATCGTATAATAACTTTTAATGGAGTATAAACTATAAAACTTCTGATCCCTATGCTGTATACCTGAAACTAATATAATATTGTAGATCAACTATACTTCCGTAATAAATGAACAAACACCTGGATTCAGGTTCCAACTCTATGAATCCCTAGCTGTGTGGCCCTGGGCAACCTGACCCTGTTTCATCATGAGTAAACCGGGGACACCAACCACACTTGCCTCCTGGGGAAGTTGTGAGAATAAAATGAGATGATGTCTGTGAAATGCTCAGCCAATGACTGGCACCTGGGATGTGTTCAGTGAACACTTTTAAGTATTATTATAGCTACTACTATTGCTCTCAGTCTTGTTCCGCATGGGACTCACCTGGGGAGCTTTAAAAACAAACAAATAAACAAAAAAACGATGCTTGAGCCTCACTCCAGACTGAATACATCAGAATCTCTGGGCATTTGTATCTAAAAAATTCCTTCCAGTAATTCTAATGGGTACCAGGTAAGAACCAGTGCTCTAAGCTCCCGAAAACAGGGCCTCGGCCTTCTCCTGTCTTCTCGTCTCGAGGCTAGCCAGAGCTGCACACACAGTGGATGCTCAAACAGGAGCAGCTGGCCCCGTGGCAGGCTCCAGCCCAGGAGCTGCAGTTAATTCCTTCCCTTGCCCAGCTTGGAGGCACATCCCTTACCTTGGAGGTGTTTCTCCACCACCGTGAGCTGCCTTGGCCTGGGCTGGCAGCGCTGGAGTCAGCCTCATGCCCTCCTCCGAGGGCCGGGGGTCAGGCCTACTGGATGGTGTTCCTTGTCCTGCACCCGATGCAGCCTTCTGGCCAGTGAGAGGCTCACTGACCCTTTCAGACACCACAGACGATTCCAGGCCCGCCCTGGAGTTCTCGCTGGATGCTGCAGGAGCTTTGGCTTCCGCCTCTGGGCGTACCTGGGCTGGGCCAGGAACTCCGTCTCCCTGCCCTGGTGAGGCCTCTGCCTGGGTAAGGAGGTCAGCTCCTATCCCCGAAGCACTGATGGGGGGCAACCTCTCCACTGTCCCCTCTGGCAGGTCCACCTTCTGGCTCTCTATAGGAAAATAAGCGGGATAAAAATGCTCTCTTATTTAGAAGAACTTATCCCAAAGGTATCCTGAAAAATATGTAGAAGGCCATTCAGTGCACCATGTTTATAACAGGCAGACTGGAAATAACGCAAGTGACCATCAGGAGGGGATTGGTTGACTACACCAGGGCCGCTCAGGCATAAAAAAGGAGAAACGAATATCTCCATATGCGGCTATGGAGTGATCTCAGGATATACGGTGGAGAAAAGCAAGGAGGAGAAGTGTGTGGTATGCTTCTGTTTGTCTAAGAAGGAAGGCTGTGTGTATGTGAGCACGCACATGTGTGTATACATGAGCACGTACATGTGTGTGTATAACCACTTATAATGTAGTCTAAAGAGACTGGACCTCAAAGGAAAGATAAGACAAAAACTTTTTTGCATAGTTACATATGCAGGGGAGAAAATAGGATGCAGGGAACATGCATAGAAGCTAGACTTCTCTTAATATACCTTATTTTGTCAATTTGGCTTTGGAACCATGAAAATATTATGCAAGATTATAAAAGAAAATTAAACTTTAAAAAAAGCAATCCATAAAAATTTAAAGCAAAGTGAAATAAACAGCAATACAGAATGGAATAAGCATAAAGCACAAAAAGAACTGCAAAAAAAAAAGAGGAAGAAGACCAAGTTTCAACAGTTTTTCAGTAATCATGTTGGTGGTGGTGGTGGTGGTGGCGGTGGTATTTTTATTCTGAAATTAGGTGTGCATGTGGGATAAAGCCAACGGGGCCCCACTCACCTTCCCAAGGCCCCCTGAGCTCGGCTTGCACGCCTCTGGTGCTCAGCGCGTGCTTTGGTTTTGCTCCTTTCTCTTCCACTCGCTCTTTGTTCTAAAAGAATAACCATAAAAACTAGCATCATCATCAAATTCATCGTTCAGGCCACAAACATTTGTTGAGCACCTACCTTGTGCTTGAAATAGAAGAACTCAGGTTATTTCTCATAGTCTCAGAGTAAGACTAGAGGGTACATATTACTATTGTCATTTTAGAGATAAGGATGCTGAGGCTTTCCCAAGGTCACCAAGTCCTTTCTAATGGGTCACCGTAGTGCAGGTAAGGGGCAGACCTAGCCCTTGACAGGGTGATCTAAACAGACCGGACCTGAAAATACTAGACAAGGCGTGGAAAATAAATTTAAGGTGTCAATTTAGATCAATCGGTCACGGCTATTACAGTGTTGGCTTGAGTTGGATACTGAGGTCAGATAAATCCATGCTTGCAGAGGGAGAGTGCCACTATCAATTAATAATGTCTGCTTGGGAGCTAGGTGGGTGGATCCCAAGGTTGCCTCTTTGCAGTACCGGACCCTTGAACCAGACTTGCTGGGTTTAAACCCCACCTTCACCACTTGGCCAAGATCCTTAACTTCTCTGCATCTCACTTTCCTCATCTGTAAAATGGGGAGAATAGTATTATCTACTCGTAGAGCTAGCGGGAGGATTGGGGGAGTTAATTTGTGGAATTTCCTGAGAAGTGCTCCCAGCACATGGTAAGTGCTCAATAGCTCGGATGATTTTGTGCTGTCTGAGACAGACAGAGCAGATCATGTAAGGACACTCGGAGCCCACCCAGTGAGGCTCTCAGCAGCTTTTCCTGAACTGAATGGTCCACACCAGTCCAGTGCATATGCTCATGCCCCTGAAATCGTCCAGAGCACTCAGTATTTCCAAATGCAAATATTTCTAGGTGGCCTGACCCTTGCTGGGTCCCCCTGGTATTTCTGAGCCTTTGACTGATATGGCCCCTAAGATTCCTCCTGGCACTTGTCACAGAAGTGGGTCTGGTCTCAGGCCAGAGACTGAAGGCCCTTTCTCCTGCTTTGGCCACAGAGGCCCTAACTGGGAGCCCAGAGTCCAAAAAGAGCTCGCATTATTTTTGGCCTGCATAGAATTTAAAATTTTTAAATTTGTTATCACCATTTTAAATCTAGGAGGTTTTTACATCAAAATTCTAAGTTCCATTTTGGGGTTATAGAATTGTTCTACATTTTGATTGTGGTGGTGGTTATTAGGGTGTATACATTTGTTGAACTGTATACTTAAAATTTGCATACTTAGTGTGTGTATGTGCAGTTTATTTTATGTGAATTATACCTTAATAAAACTGATTAGAAAAAATTCTAGGTTCCCAGCTTCTCTTGAAAAGGAAAATCAGAAGATCTGGGAATTCCAGGCCCATGTGGCAAAAATCAGCTGGAGCAATTCCCACCATAGTGCTCACCTCTCTTGCATGTCTCCCTGACACTAAGGATGGAGGTTACGTTTGTTACCAAATCAGGTCCAGCTGCTTTTTGCTCAAAATGCAATACTTGAGAGAGGCAAATGTTGGTGGAAAGGAAAGTTGCTTTTAATCAGAATGCTGGCAATCTGGGGAGATGGTGGACTCAGCGTCCCCCAAAAACCACCTCCAAAGAATCTGCTCAGCCATGAAAGTTTTTAAAGGGAAAGAGGGAAGTAATCTCAGTTAATCAGAGTTATCGCCATCCCCCAGTGTATGCAGGCTTGTCGTGCAGGCTTGTCGATGCTATCTTGCTCACAGTTTGTTCACACAGTTTGTGAGATTACTGAAGGGGAAGCTAAGGAAGAGATCTGGTCTTCTGTTAGTTACTTATTCTTCATTTCTACTTCTTCGATCTACAGAAAGAACTGACATGTTAGGCAAGGTATTGTGTGATCAAAAGATTTGAAAGTTGCGCTTGGGCCAGAGATGAGTAGAGCATGGGGGAGCCTAGTTTAAGGTTAGTGACAAGACAAAAGGGGCCTCCTGCAGAGAGCTCTTTCCTGCCAGAAGCTGCTTACAAACCCCCCACTTGTCAGAACATCATTCCATTTCTGTGGGATTATGGGCAAAGGTCCATCTTCTGTAACTACTTCGTGCTGACGTAGGGCGCCGTATTCTTAGAGTGGAAGATGTCGGCATGGGTCTCTAGCATCTCTTTGCTGTCAAGTGTAGTTGCGCATTTACATATACGGGCAGAAGAAGCTACAATTATGTTGATGCCCACAAAGATATAGATAATTATGAGCAATGGTATCCCATTCTCTTGAGGCCAGTTCTTGAAACTTTGTTAGCCATAGATTCAGTGCTGCTCAAGATGGAGCTTATGTCACGGCTGCAGTCTGGTCATCATGTAGTTAGCTTTTTCCCTCTGGTGGCAGTTACAGTGTCTGTAAAACAACTCAGGAATGTGCATCAGACACTGAGTCTGTGACTCTATTGTCCTAATCATTAGCTGCTTTGGCCTGCTCTTTTGTGACTCAGGGAGGCCTGGGAGACTTCAGCTTTTCTACAAACAAGAGGCAGGGGACGTGGAGGGGCCTTTGTACTGGAGTGGGGGTGGGGGGGTGGCACGGGGTTCTGCTTGGTTCCAGGTTGGTTCCACTGGAACCAGTTTTCCTATGCTGTGCCCATTTCTCTCAGTCCTGTTTCCTGCTCATGTCTTTGGGATTCCAGGACAGTAAGCTTTGCCCTCTTAATGGTAACAACATAACACATGGAAACACTTAATAAATAACTGCTAGCTGCTGTCATCATGATTATCACCAGCATCATCAATGCGACCCGGATGCCCTGCTCTGCAGAGACCTCTCCTTTGGTCTCTTTTCAGACTCTGTCCTGCCACCCCCGTAGTTGGGGGAACTGGAAGCATTATCACGGCTGCCTCCTGTTTCACCCACCAGTAGAGAAAGACTTGAACAGACTGTCCTTTAGTAGACCTTGTGGGGCTCAGACTGTCCTCTCCCTCCCTTTGTCTTTGGTGGAGAGAGGCGTGTGCGCACACGCGCGCACACACACACAAACACACACACATGCAGAGCTGGGTTTTGACTTCAAGGCTCAAACTTTTGGTTCCTGCCTTGTCCGATGCATCCCGAAGAAAAAGGCTAGACCCCAAACGCCTAGGCATCTGGAGGACTGATGCCTTCTGAGCAGCTTGACTGTGATTCTGCACATCCTGGCTGAGCCCTTCCCTGTCCATGAGAGAGCACGCAGCTTCCGGTAATAATCTGATTCATTGTTACAACCAAACGAAGTGCCACTGGGCACTCCAGACCTGAGGAGGAGCTTCCCGAGGTCCTGGCAGCCAGTGCTAAGACTGAATTCAATTCCACAGATTGCTATGCCCCTACTCTCCTAGGAAATACAAAGAGGATCTCCAGAAAGTCTCCACAATGCACTGCTTTCAGCGTGGACAGTGTGTTAAATAGCTGGGGCTCGGTCACAGCTGTCTAATGGCCAGCCCTGCCAGCACACAGAGGGAAGCAGAGCCCTCACAGTCAGCAGGGAGCTGACAGCCTGACTGGGAGACTAGATCTAGCCCTGTACATAGTTACTGACATGTGTATTAAACACAAAGACCGGAAGAGAGATCAATCACGTGCCAGATCAATCACAGGCAAGAACTATGGCAAGAACTCAGAAAACAGAAGGTTCCATGGCTTCACCCTATCCAGAAATGCCTAAATATCTGCAACACGTATGACAGCTAATTTCACTAATATATGAAGAATTCTTACAAATCAAGAAAAAGGCAAAAAAAGAAATAAAGGGCTTCCCTGGTGGCGCAGTGGTTGAGAATCTGCCTGCCAATGCAGGGGACACGGGTTCGAGCCCTGGTCTGGGAAGATCCCACATGCCGCAGAGCAACTAGGCCCATGAGCCACAATTACTGAGCCTGCGCATCTGGAGCCTGTGCTCCGCAACAAGAGAGGTCGCGATGGTGAGAGGCCCGCGCACCGCGATGAGGAGTGGCCCCCGCTTGCCGCAACTGGAGAAAGCCCTCGCACAGAAACGAAGACCCAATGCAGCCATAAGTAAGTAAGTAAGTAAATAAATAAATAAATAAATAAATAAATAAATAAATAAATAAAATTAAAGTTGCAAGAAGGCTGGGACTAAAAAAAAAAAAAAAAAAGAAATAAAGGGGAAAGGGTATGAGCAAATTAAAACTACAATGAGATATATCATTCTGTCTACTTTTGGTTATGTTTGAAATTTTTCAAAATAAAAAGTTGGTTTTTTTTTTAATTTTAAGAATTAAAAAAAAAAAGTAAGCTTTAAGAGGCATATGACCAATTGCCTTATTTGGATTTTAACTCAAATAAACAAATTATAAAAATAAATAAATAAGGGACATTTGAACACTGACTGGTAATATCAAGTTACCATTCACATTTTAGATCATGATAATGTTTTTTAAAAGAGCCCTTATGTTGGGCTTCCCTGGTGGCGCAGTGGTTGAGAATCTGCCTGCTAATGCAGGGGACACGGGTTCAAGCCCTGGTCTGGGAAGATCCCACATGCCGCGGAGCAGCTGGGCCCGTGAGCCACAACTACTGAGCCTGCGCGTCTGGAGCCTGTGCTCCGCAACAAGAGAGGCCGCGATAGTGAGAGGCCCGCGCACCGCGATGAAGAGTGGCCCCTGCTTGCCACAATTAGAGAAAGCCCTCGCACAGAAACGAAGACCCAACACAGCCAAAAATTTAAAAATATAAAAATAAAAGATTACTCTAAAAAAATTACTTAGTTGATTAATTAAAATTAAAAAAAGAGCCCTTATGTTTTAGATATATATGCTGAAATGCTTATGGAAGAAATAATCCATTATCTCAGATTTTCATCAAAATAATCTGGAAAGAGGGAAGTGGGTGGGAAGCATCAGTCCAGTTATGGGCTCACAGGGTTCATTGTACTAATCTCTATTTTTATAAATGTTTGACATTTTTTATACTAAAATGTTTTTTTAAAAACACATGCATAATAAGATGTTTTCATCCACCAGACAGGCAAAGAGTCAAAAACTGGATAATATGCTTTGTTAGCAAAAATGGGGCAACAAGCATTCCCATACGTTATCGAATTAGAATAACTTCTTTGAAGGTTGGTTTGGCTTCATTTATTGTATAAATTTACCCTTTGGCTTAGCATTGCCACTTCTAGGAGTGTGTCATATAGATAAACTCACACTTCCATGGTTAGTCACTACATCATTATTTATAATAGCTAAGAATGAGAAACAATATAAACAAACAATGATATGGGACTGATTAACAAATTAAGACACATCCTCAAAAATAGAGCTCTCTGCAACTTAAAGAACAAGAACGAGGAAGCTTTCTAGCTATAAATATGAAACAATGCCCCAAATATATTAAGTTAAAAAAAAATCCAGGCCAGTACAATGTGAATAATATTTGAGTTAAAACAAAACAAAAAAAAGAGGGTGGTGTGTATACCAATGTGCTTGTAGATAAACAGACTCTATCTGGAAGGCTTCACAGGAGACTTGTTCCTATGATTGTCTGGGGTGGAGGGTTGTCCCGGGGACTGGGGGGATGCAGTAGGAGGGAGAATGTTTTTTTACCATGTGCATAAATTAGATTTATTTTCTGTTTTAAGGCTGAGGTTGGTTATCATTGTCAAGAGCAGAAGGTCACATCTCCCCTGCTGGCCTGACTCTCAGGGAAGGTGCAGAAAGCAGGGAGCTGGGGTGGGAGGGGCCGGCTCTGGAGAAGCAGCTGGGCGGGGAGGGGAAGGGATCTGCAGAGCGAGTTCTGGCCTGGCTGGGGAGGGGGAGGGAAGGCAAACTCCTGCAGCCTTGCTCCTGAAAGCCTCAGTCGCTGACAGAGTTTAAGCGCAGACTCCATGCTGGGGGGAAGCTGCAGAGATCTGAAAGGGTGGCTCCAGGCCATCTGAGTGTTGCTAGGTGGCTTACCCTCGCTGTTCCCAGTGTTGCCTCTACACACACACACACACACACACACACACACACACACACACACGCACGCCCCAGCCAAGCTTCCATTAGCCAGTGGATCCGATTATGCAACCCTTGGGGACAGCCGCTCCCAGAAATGCCACACTCCACCCCCAGGCTCCGGCTCCCGCCTGTGTCCCCCGTGGGTCACTGTCAACACTCATCGCCCCACAGGCAGCTGCGCACTCCGCCCACTCGGGGACAGAGCACACGGCTGGGGACAGGAAGGGAGGGGGGTTTGGGTTTCTGAAGGGGGCTCTGTCAGGGTAAACTGAGCGCTCCCCACCTCTCTCCCACCCCAGGTGTAAGGAGAAAAGAAATTCCTGGGATGTCAAAGAAGTGTAACTGCCCTCCTCTCCCTAATGGCTCATTTGTCCCCCACTTCTAGGTTCCCTGCACAGCCCAGGGCCCCACAGAGGCACTGACTCTCCCTTTCCCTGGGAGAAATCCACCTGTCCTGCCCTGTCTGGAAATCCACCTATGGTCTTTAAGCTTCCATCTCTCCTTGTTCCCATCAACAGGTCACGCAGGAGGCACAAGAGGGGACAACAGCCCTCCAGCTCTCCTAAGACTAGCTTCCTGTCTGGTCTCCCCACCAGGGCCCCGAGCCTCCCTTCCAGCCAGAAGGGCACCGGGGCAGGGCAGCAGGAACCAACCTCCGCAGGGCCGTCGGCCAGACTTCCCTTCCTCCAGGGGACACTGCCTTGCATGATGAAATCCACCACCTTCGAGTTCTGGAGCACAGCCCCCAACAAAGCTATGGCTTTGTCCACAGCCACCACCATCCGGAAGAGGGCTTCTAGCCTGGCGCCCTGCTGGGCGACATCCTGCCGCCCGGCCCTCACCAGCTCCAGGACCTCCGGCCACCCAGCCTGCATGTCAGCGGGGGGAGTGCGGTCGGCCCCAGCTGGGCCCAGAATACGGGAGGCCTCCAGCCGGTGCAGGCCTTGCTCCAGGTGGCCCATGCCTTGGTACACGCTTTGCAGTTTCTCCATGACGTCTTCTTGGAAATTTAAGAGTTTGTCAACCTTCTCGTCCAGCACGTTAAGCTTTTGGTCCATGGTGGTTAAGCGGGCCTTGCCCAGCCCCGGCAGCCCCGGCAAACTCTCCTTGGGGGCTCCTGACATCCTGATGAAGATCGCCAAGGGTGAGGAATCGGAAGGGCCGCAGACCTCTGGCTTTCACTTGGGCAGTGGTGTCTGGAAGTTCATTGTTCTTTAGCTAAGGCTCACCTGGGTTGTTCAGGGCGCCCAGAGGACCAGACTCTCTCCGAGCCTTTGCCTTTGCTTATCTCCCACTCTGCCATGGCCATGAGTGACAGGCTGGGCTTGGCCCAGGCCCTTCCCCTTGGGGGCCCCTTTGACATCACGGCAGCATTTAACATTCCTCTCTGAGAGGCTGCTGATGGGCAAATATTTTAAGAATCTGCCCAGGGCAGGCAGAGTTCGTGTAGCTGAAACTAAAGGTTAGAAGAAAAGGGATCCTTTAGGTAACGTCCTGATAGCTGGACTCTACAAGGGGGCCTCCGGGATACCAGGGCAGAGTAAGGGCTTTAGAGGTCCAAAGCACTGAGAAGCAGATGGGTCCCACCCATCACATACACATCCAATTCACAGTAAGAGGCTAGACCAAAACAGAAGGAAATGTGAGGCCATTCAACAAAGTTCTGATTTTGCCATGATGAAAAAATTTGACGCTTCTGCAAATTAAAAACAAAATTTTGGTTCCCCTACTTTGCTGATGCCCCAAAGGTGTTTAGTCTGCTCTGGGGTGAATCAGCAGGTCCCTCCCCACATGGGGCCACCAGTCACTAGTCACTTATCCCTAAAAATAGAAGTGAGGAACAGTGGCCTAGGTTACTCACCAAGGATCATCCTCGCAGGTCATGTTCCTTGCAGAGTCCTCTGGGGACCATTTGCCAGTGACCCCCTTCTCCCCCAAGGATGACTACACAGACGTCAGGCACCCAGCCTCTAAACTGAAACAGGCACAGTAAGGCCCTAGAGAGCAAGGGGGCCTGGGTTTCCTGTGGTTTCCAAATATTTTAGCCTCAGAAACACTTGGTTCAAATGAAACTTTTACAGAAGCCACAATAAATATACCAGACAAAAGGACACGCTCAGGCTGACACTAAGGTGGGGTGTGAGGGGGCACCACAGAGCCCAAGGTTGCCGCGGAACAGTCCACTGACAGCACTTGCATCCAGGCCCTCAGAGAGAGAAAACAAGGCCAGAGAGGGACTCTGTGCAAGGTGGCCCCGGCACACGACCTCCTGAGGATAGCGCAGCTCTGGTGAAGGCTGGCACCAGGGAAGCAAGTGTTAGCATACCCCTAAACTCCCTCCTTCTGAATAAAAGCAATTATGAGAATAAATTTGACCTGGAACTCCGACATCTAAAAACACCTTGGGATCGTTTTGCTGTTTTAAGCTGTAGGTGAGTGGTAAACACAGCGTGCAGCTTGACCACAAACCCCTCGCCACTCACCCTCTGTCAGGACAGCTGCCCTTAGCAGCCCATGTAGAAATCCAGACCCATTTCTGGGAGCACAGACTGGGTGTCACTGATGGAACGGCCCAGAGCATGCTCAAAAGGGCACTGGTCTGTTACATTTACTGTGATTTAAAACACACAGATAAACTCTCCTTGGAAAAAGAAATTTGGGACACACCAGGCTCCAGTCCCTCCTGGGGATTCTCCCTCAGCAGGACCTCAGCTGTCACAGAAAGAAACCAGCACCTGGGTAGGGACTTACTTCTTCCCCCGTAATTCCTGCCTAATACTTCCCTGTGGAAATACTGTTCCCTGGATCAAACTTTGGGAAGTGTCCTCCTAGAGAAATCTCTGGAAGTCTAACACCCAGCACAATGTCTGTCCTACAATAGGTGCCGATAATCTTTGTGAAAGGAAGTCCCCACAGTCTAAAGAGACAGATGCTGTCTCTGGGAGACAGTTCCCACCAATCCTTGGCTTCACTATGACCGCTGCTCTAGAGAGTTTCAGAGCAGCCTGCATCCAGGCAAGTCCTGGGTTAATAAAGCCTGGAAAGATATCCTGAAAGTCTAGATGAACACAAAGGACACAAATAAATGGCCTAGACACCTATTTATATCAAAAGCTAATTATTTAAACTACAAAAGTATTTGCCCCAGGTTTCCCTTAAGCGACAAGTAATTGCAAGGCAGCTGGTTTACTGCAAACATGTCTGCTGCGTCATCCACTGTTACAGAACCACCTTGAAGGCCCCTGAGGCAGAACAGTGCCCCTTTGGCTTGCCTTGATCCCCAGCACACCAACGTGCCTGGCACATAGGTATTCAAAGCAACTATATGGAAGGAATGAATAAAGGAGGCTCCAGCAGGAGCCGGAGGCTGGGCTGGCCACCGGGAGAATTGTGGAAGGAGGAGGCTGCAGCCCAGATTTCCCAGAACAATCAAATGAGCAGAGGGCAGGAAGCCCTGACAATTCCCAGAAGTAAGCTCTGGGACCCTCTGGGAGAAAGCTCAGAATATGCCGACAGGACAAGTCCTTAGGCCTCTTTGATGAAAAGGAGCAGCCAGGAAAACCAGCTTTGAACCCCTTTCATTTCTCAACCTCCAGAAGACGTGAGTTTATGAGCACACGGGTTCTCTGAGGGCTGGTGCATGGCTTCTCTCCAACTCCCCGATTTAGAGGGCACAGCAAGAGCCATGGGCAATTCCTTTTGGGCCATGCCGCCTGCCCAGAGGACGGGGGAGGCATTCCACCCACCAAGTCAAGAGAACGCAGACCAGAGAAGAGGCAGCCAAGCTGGATGGACACAGAGCAGCAAGTGCAATGACTCCTCATCCTTCCTGGGTGAGGACTGAGCTGATCCACTCCCGGAAAAACACAGGCTGACCTCTGTTTGCCGTAGGCTGTGGTCAGTGTGTGCTGAACCCCAAGACTCTTCCCTTGTCTTTCTGGTGACAGCCAGCTTTCCCTGAAAAACCCCAGAGAGGCCTGTGGACCCTGAGACCCTAGGTGGAGGAAGAGCGGAGCAGAAATGCAAGGCTGAGGAGTCCATCCAAAGCTGTGGCTCTCCTCCCTCCCCACCCGCCCTGCAGATCAGAGATCTGTTTCTGGAGAGATGGAGCAGTCCACAATACAACAGTTCTATGCACTGACTTTGGGGTCCCTGGGGAGCTCCCCATCTGATCCTCTACAAAGCCAAGCAGTCAACAAGCCTCAACCACCCACCCAGGTTTTTGTGCCTTATTCTGAAATATGCACAGAAAAAAAGGATCACCAGGTATTCAAAGAAAGCCCCCAAGATGAAAAGGGGAGCTCAGAACAAATAAACAGAAATATGATTGTGGCAGAAACAGGGAAAACAAGAAACAGAGGAAAGTTTTTAAAAAAGGTTCTCATTAGTAACCACAGAAAAGTGTGAAAGACTGTTCCATCCATTAAAAAAAGAAGAGGATGTTATGGAAAAAGAACAAACATAGCATAAAAGAGAGGTCTTTTACAAATACGAATGTTAACATTTAAAAATCCAGTATAGGGATTAGAAAACAAGGTTAAGATAATATTCCAGAAAACAGAACTGAAAGATGAAGATGTATACATTAGGAGAGAAAAGATAAGAAAGAGGGACAGTGGATCCAGCTGGTCCTACATCTAATTAACTGGAGTTCAGGAGGAGAAGTGAAAGAAAGAGGGAAGGAATTTATTAAAGAAATACTACAGACATTATGCAATTTTAGAACAGAGGATTAAAGAGAAGATTATAAAAGCTCCCTGAAATTTAAAAGAAAAAAAAATCACATATCAGAGAACTGGAATCAGAATGACATCAGACTTCTCATCCTAAAAACAGCCGGATGTGGCAAGACAGTTAGGTTGTATGTAAAATTCTAGATGAGAGAGAATTAGAATTTTGAAGACATTGCACCATTGTCAGAGGACAGAATAAAGAGTTTTAAGACTTTCCAAGATGTAAAAAAATGTATGCCCCCTTTCTAAGGAAGCTGCTTGGAGGATAAACACCAGCAAAACCAGGGACTAAACAAACAAACAAAAAAAACAGAGCTCCAGGAAACAACAGCTTCTACCTAGGCCCAAAGTTGAAGCAGGAAGATGGAGGGTCCCCAAAAGGGAGGACTTCAGGGGGGAAAAGAACAGTATACAATATAATATAATTAAAGACATGTAGTAAAATATTAAGAGCATGGGGCCTAGGGTCAGACCATCTGGATTTAACTCCTGCCTCTGCCAGCTTTTAGACAGAATCATGAGCCAGTTTATTTAACCTCTCTGAGTCTGTACTTCCTGGGCTGTAACATAATAACAATGCACGCACTTCATGGAGTTGCCAGGAGGGTCACTTGAGAATGCTTGCAAGGCACCTGGAACAGAGCTTGGCACACAGTGAGTGCTCAAATGTTAGCCATCAGTATGATGCCGGCAACAGGGCAAAAGGGGAACAAAAGGAATCAGAGACTCCGAGAAAATCAGAGATCAGGAAAGAATGAAATTAAGTACATGATTGAATTTTCAGTGAATAATATTTATATAATATAATATTACATTATATATATTATATAATTTTATGCCATAATAAAGTAAATACTTTATTAAGTTAAAACAGTGATATATGTATTACAAGAGTTGTGAAGGGAAAATGGGGAGAGCTAAATCTTCGTCTCTCTTAAGAGGAAGTCCATAGATAATGAACAAAACTGATGAGGAGAGAATTGGAGGCGAACACCAGGAGAAACAGCTCGAAGACTTCAGCGTGTTTGCGGCTGGGGAGCAGGATGGGAAGCAGGTTTTGCAAAGCTCAAGGGCACAACATCTGAGGGGGAGACGGACATGCGGTAGACTGTGTAGGTTTGTGGATTTATAACAAGTGTGGCAGCACAAGGCAGTGAAAGTTCTTGTTCTAAGAAAATCAAACATCATGACAGTTTTCTGAGAGACAGAGGCCACGTATCTTGAGGAAAGGGGTGCTTACCTACTTTCATACCTAAGTGCCCGTAGGGGCCAGCTGCATACCTGGAACTTAATCTCCCCGAACACAGCTTTCCTCATTTGTAAAAGGGGCTCATAACAGCGCAATAACCTCAGGGCTATTTGAGTATTCGGATAAGTAAAACACTTAGCACGGCACCTGGCACATGGTAAAGTACATGAAAACGTAGAGCTTGGAACTCACCACCCCTCACCACACCCATCCCACCCCAGAAGGTCAGCCAACAAGGATGGCAGTGTACTCAGTCCCCTCATTGTGCGGTGGGGGCAGGAGGACGAGGGGGTGTCTTCCCAGTCCTAAATCAGCTCCCCCAGCCACCTGGCCTGGCCCAGGCCACCTCCCTGCATGCACCATCAGCTGATGTGCGCTCAGAAAGGGCAAACGCGTCCTCCACGAAGCTGCGCTTACTCCTGGAAGGAAACCAGAGCTGAAACAGAACCTCAGAAAGTCTCGCAGGCTTCAACGTGGACAACTTGTGGGTTAGCGGCCCCTCAGCCTCCTCTGCCCGCTATACAGCACGTTAGTCGGGAAAGGCCTGCGCTGACCTTCCCTGGGCTGCACCCATCAACCAAAGCTTCCTGCTGATGGAGCTTCTTGGTCCAAGAGGACCCAGATCAGGGGGACAATTGTCACCGAGACTCCCTCAGTCCCATGAACCTAACAATGCTTCCTCGGGTTCCTACTTCAAAGCAGACCGGCCTGCTTACCGCAAATATCTGGGTGTAATCCGACGCCCGCTACTGGCCTCTGGCGCTGGGACTGCGAAGTGCCAGAGTGGGGCACAGTGTCCCGTCCTGCTGCTGCGGCTGTGCCAACCCAGTGTTTACTCTGCCTGGAGATGCCCGACTGCCCAGAGGCCTGGGAACGACGTGGGCCGGCCAGGATAGCTTCTCTAGAACTCGGCCCACAGCGATAAGCCTGGCATTTCCACTTATCACTGAGCCTGCCCCAGGCCCCAGAGGCATCCAGAGGTTTCACTTGGTTATCTGCTTTGCTGGGCGGTATCTGCCTCCCTGGGGGCCTACTTCCTGCATCACTTAGCGGAGTGTCCAGTGTGAAACAAACACCACGTGGTCCAAGGAGAGAAGAAAGAAGGGAGGGAGTCCTAGGACAGAGCTGACCTGAGTTCAAAACCCAGGGGCCCAGGAGAAGAGCTGGGGCTCCTTGCCTTCAGACAGCCCTCCAAGACAGAGCAAAGCCCTGAGCAGCAATAGAACAGGTTGCTTCCGGGGATGCTTGCACCCTGGCTGGGAACCTGGTTAGTTATCTCCAGGCTGGGAGGGACCAGCTATTGCCTCTTCAAGGAAAACTGCTCAGGAAACAATGAAGATATCTAGAGCCCCAAAGGCTGGGGCATGCTGCAGTGAGGGGAAGGCTGTGACCTGCCTCTTCTGCTGAATGAGACACCTGCTGCAACTCAGCTGGTGCCCTCAGGGAGGCTCCCTGGACAGATCTTCCCAGAGTGCCCTGGGGGAGGCCAAGCCCTCCACATACACTGGCACATGTCCACAGACAGACAGACGGAAACACGCGCATATCACTCCAGGGCCCCAACTCACCTGGCCTGGCTGACAGGAATCAGAGAAGGGGCTGCAGGCTTTTGATATTGGCTTGCTTTGCTGAACCTGACCATGGGCAGATCCTGCGCTAAGCACTTTAGCCGCACATGTCTTATTTAAACCTTGCTACAACCCTATAGGGTAGATTACTATTTACCATCCCCATTTTACAGAGGGGGATCAATCTAAAGAACTTAAGTGGCCTACCCAAGGCCACGAAGTCAGAAAACAGTGGAGGCAGAATTCCAACCCAGGTTGAAAACTCACAGCACTCTGCCACTTTCAGAGACAGAGAGGACTTCAGAGACTGCAAGGGTCAACTCCCTCATTTTGTACATGGAGAGTCTGAGACCTGGAGAGGGGAAGGGACTTTCTGAAGGTCACATAGTAAGTCAAAGGCAAAGGCAGGACCAAATAACAAAACTGTTGCCCTCAGAGTGACCATGGAACTCTCCACCCTGCTCTCTGGGTTTCACAAGGGTGTGTGTGTCATGAAATAGGCCTCTGCCCACAGGCTCAGCTCTGACAGTTGTCTGAGGAGATGAGGAGGGGGCCACAGGGCAGGGACCCCCAGATACTATATTGGTTGCTTATTCTTTCGTAGAAAAACGTCTACAGCTTATCTCATCTGGCTACCCAGAAAGATAGCCACAGTCCTGCCAGGATGAATCCAGGAAATGTGCTTGGGAATAAAACCAAAGTCAAGTTGGCCTCTCTGAAGAAGCAGAGAGGGAAATGACAGCTGCATGACTGGCCTGGGCCTCAGGGAAGTCCCCTGTTAGCTCTCAGGTGGCTAGTGGGTTTGTTCCCAGGATCTCACGGTCTTCTGTAGTCAGCATTCCTACCCCTGGTTGAAGCCTTTTTATTTCATCATTTTCTTTCCCACATACCTAGTCGAAGTTGTTCCCAGCCAAGCACGGTCAGATGGAATCAGCCTGAAAATACCAGAGAAGAACAAAAAGCACCCTCATAAGCCAAATCCACACCAGCAGCTGTTCATTCATTAAACATGTACAGAGCAACACTTATAAGGAAATAAAAAAAGCACTAATATTCATCGAGCGTTTCTATGTGTCAGGCACTGTGCTATATCTTCACATAAATTACTTTTGCCCCTCACAACAATTCTAAGAGGAAGAGACTATTATCCCCATTTCACAGACAAGTCAACTGAGGCTTGGAATGACGAAGCCGTTTTCCAAAGTCGGTGTAAGGACCTGTATATCAATGCAGGCAGCCAAACTCCTGAGTCTGCTTACCACTGAAGGAGTCGAACTGAAACATCTTGTCTAGAACCCGACTTTGTCTCTGGGGGGCTGCATTTGCCAACTGCCAATTCAGAAACACAATTATATTTGCAAGTTGGAACTAGGCCAACCAGTTTCTTGCCAGCACATTGTATTGCCTGTCCTTCTACCGGCTCACACTGGCAGGGTGGACCCACCTGCAAAGTGCTTTGATGTGTGCTCCACTTACGCTCATCGGAGGTGCATGGATTATGAATCTTATTTTACTCATGAAGAGACTGAGGGTCCCAGGGAGAGGCAGTGCAGAGCTGGTCTTGGCCCCAGGGCCTGTGTTCACTGTAGTAGGTAGGGTTTCTGACCACACACACACACACTCACACACAATCACAGTCACTTTAGGATCCCCAACACATCTGACTTGATAGGAATCAGAGAAGGGGTTGCAGGCTTTTGATAGTAGCTCTGAGCCTGACCACGGCAGACCTGTGCTAAGCCCTTTAGCTGCAATATCTTACTTAAACCCCTTGATTGCGCTGACTCTTGCGAGCTCAGAACTCTGCTTGTGCCATGGCAAACTCAGGAAGTCTGGGCGGGAGCAAAGTTAACACACTGGAACAACAGAGAAGGTGGCACAGCCACTAACTGCTGGGTGCAAATGATGTGGGTGGGATGGGGCAAAATTATATGATGCACCAGTGTTTCCAGCCTTCTTGTATCTGAGAAAAAGAATTCCATCATTATCTGCTCAAATTCTCTCCCCGCATTTTATCCCCACCCTCCGAGGAGAGCCTGGTCTCAGGATTTTTGGTGTCAGATCTGAAGAAGGGGTGGAATCTGACGTCTGGAGGAGACAATTTAGTGAGCTGGGTAGCAAAGTACCAAGAAGGGGAAGAAAAGACGGGGAGAGATAGACAGGGAGCAGGGCCTGGGGTTGGGGAGCTGCAGACCTGGGGCAGCCCCATGATGTGAGAGAATGGGCGAGAAAAGAACGGAGGGTTTGGAAAACTGTGTGCTGCCACATGTGGATGGTCATGGGGAATCATAAGTAGGAATGGCAGAGGGGCCTACCTTCCATGGCCCCAAGTCTTTGCAGAAACTCAGTCACTTGATGTCAACCAATACAGGGTGTAAGAGGGAGGTAAAGAACTTGGAAGAAGTTTTGGCAAAGTGAAAGGACTTCTTCCCAGAAACAGGACTTGGGCTGAGCCTTGAAGGATGGGTGAGATTCGGGGAGGCCAGGGAAAGGTGAGGGCACAGAGTGAACAAAGCTCCAGGTGGAGCCTGGCAGATGGAAGTGACAGTGCAGAGACTGGCCTCAGGCCACGAGGTGTCAACGGAGGCCCAATTGATTCAGCAGGCAGGACCCTTAAGAACGTGGACCTGGGGCTTCCCTGGTGGCGCAGTGGTTGAGAATCCGCCTGCCAATGCAGGGGACACGGGTTCGAGCCCCGGTCTGGGAAGATCCCACATGCCGCGGAGCAACTGGGCCCGTGAGCCACAACTACTGAGCCTGTGCGCCTGGAGCCTGTGCTCCGCAACGAGAGAGGCCGCGATAGTGAGAGGCCCGCGCACCGCGATGAAGAGTGGCCCCCGCTTGCCGCAACTAGAGAAAGCCCTCGCACAGAAACGAAGACCCAACACGGCCATAAATAAATAAATAAACCCAAGGTTAAAAAAAAAAAAAAAAAAAAAAGAAAGTGGACCTGGAAAGTCAAGCAGAGACATTTAGACCCAAAGGAGCAAGATAAAGGGGCAACAATCCTGTGGAATGTTTTTAGGTGGGAAACAACATGATAAAATTAGTGTCTAAGAATGGACGGAATGATTACCTAGGGGTAGGACGGATTGACTCAGAGGGGACACAAAGCCACTTCTGGGATGTTGGAGGTGTTTTATAGCCCGGGTGGTGGTTACATTGGTTCATGCCTATGTGCATACAGGTCTGCAGTATTCAATTCAAAAGGCTGTAAGATTTGTGCAGTGCGCTGCATATAAACCATGCCTTAATCAAGTTCTGTTAGTATGAAGAAAAGGGAGGAAGGGGGAACCGATGGATGTGACAGCAGAATGCAAATGGATCAGGAGGGCACAGGGTCATCATCTGCACAGACGCTAAGGCCAGCAAGTGTTTACCAGTTCTGGGATGTATGCTGTTGCCAAAACACGGGAGCGCTAAGGAAGTGGAGTGACATCTGAGAGAACAAGTCTTTGAAACTCCTTTCGCAAGTGCTGACTAAAGCTCTGAGGCCCTCCTTCCACCACCCCCATGCCCGCAACCGAAGCAGGACCCCTCCCCACTGTAGGCCAGACACTCTAAGGATCTGTGGTGTTCCACCCAGATCCAATAGGTGAAGGCTTCAGCCCAACAGCAGGTCGCAAAACAGCAAGTACATACATTAGACTCCCATATTTGTTTAAAAAAAATATATATATATATATGCCAGTATGGTTAATTCTGCATGAGAGAATTGCAGATGATCTTTCTCTTCTATATTTCATTTATATAATTATTCTAATTTTTAAGTGTATTATTTGTGTTATTAAACAAGTTTGTTTTTTTATAATAGTCACCATTCACCTGGACCCACAGGTATTATTCTAGACAGACAATATGCACCAGAGAAAGGTTTAATTAACCAAGAACAGAGTGAGAGACTACCTCAGGAACCCAGCTAGCAGAAAGCAGCATTTAATAACCTTATAGGGAGGTCAGAGGTCAATTGCTTAACCTTAAATGAACAGAACAAATGTATAGGTAACAGACTCAGGACTCCTCAGAAATAGCAGACCTCCAGGGGATAGAGCAACGATTCCTCTTTGCACTTTGTTTTTTAAATAGATTTTTGCCTCCTTCCAACTTGGGAACAAAAGTTCCAGACTCCACGTGCAACTCATAAACTATACAGGAGAATTAACTTGGGAATTTTTTAGAGCTAAGTTGGCAAACATCTGGAAACAATCAACAACCACAGCATTCTCAAATGATTTGAGCCAGAAGTATTACTAATCACAGCAATGTTTGAAAACAGTCTTGAAGTCTGAATTACACATGCAATTCCCCCAAACCTGCACAAAACCAAAGACAAATCCATGCACTTAAAATTGTTAGTTTTTATTATTGTTTGCTTTTGGTCAGACTCTAAAGGTGTTTTCCGGAGGGTCTACATGCCCCTAATGCACCTGCTGAAAACACACACACACAGTAAGTTTACCATCTGCACTTACATACCACCTTCCATCCATGGATCCTGAGTGGTCTGTCAGAAATGTTGTTTTCATAAGTCCCCAGTGAGATGCGTAAATATTGTTACCTCCATCTTATATGCAGATAAACTTAAACATGGGGGCAGCTAAGTGGCTTGTCAACAGTTATAACCCAAGACAAAATCCATGCAAGCCACCCTCTGGTCTCCCTTCCTCTTCTGACCCTGCCTTTGAGCTTTCTTGTTGGCCCTGGTTTAAATCATGCACGCAGGCCATTGTTTCCCTGGTGATGGAGGTGGCATTCTATTTCCTGCCCTGAATCTGGCCCGGGGCCCTGGTGGCACCGCATTTAGCCACAAGTGCATCAGCCATGCGTGAGTGGGGACAGCTTGGCTCCTTGGAAACCTAAGTGGCATGTGTCAGCTGGCACCAGCCTGCTAAGAGCCACTCCAGGCCACCCTGCTAACTCTTCCATCACTAGCCCAGAGTAATCCATAATGAAGGCAATGACGACTCCCCAGGAGCTGGATGAACAAATGGGAACAGCTCAAAGGCAAACTCTCTGGCCCGGCTTCAGTCCGGCCCTCAGGGAGAAATAATCCTTACATGCCTGGGAACCAGGCCCCTAGACAAGTCCAGCACTCCCTCTGCTTATTTCTATGGACAAAGTGTGATGGTCACAGATTACATTCCTAACAGGCAACTGAATTTACACTTCCAGTTTCCAGCTGCAGTGTTTATTTTTATGGTTCATTAATTAATGTGTCCTGGAATGACCATTCAGAATCACCTCCAGAAAAATAAAGTCGCTGGGGCATCCACGAGGTAATGAGTTACCACCTGAAAAGTTTCTCTGGTGGCTGCAGTCACTCTTAGAAATTAAGGGTGGAGATTGTTTTGTGAACTCTCTGTCATTTGGTCAATAAATGCCATATACTGTCATTTTTAATTAATTTCAACTTCTTTGTTAACCTTACTGGATGGTCATGTGCATTTATGAACTGGAGGCTGGGTTAAATGCCCTTCCTTCCCATGTGCTCCCGAAGCACCCGGTACATATTCCTCTCAGACCTGCGAGTGATAATAGCTCTCTGGAGCATTACCTTGTCTAGGTAAATGCTAGCACTTTACTTTTTTTTTTTTTTAATTCTAGGTATTACCACTAATATCCTCATTTTACAGATAAGGAAACTGGCCTAGAGAAATCACAAAGTCACCTGTGATTGCCATAACAAATTACCACAAACTTAGTGGCTTAAAACAACAGAAACATATTCTCTCACAGTTCTGACGGCCAGAAGTCTGAAACCAGTATCACTGGGCCAAATCGGGTGTCAGCAGGGCTGTGCTTTCTCCGGGGGCTCCAGGGGAAACTCATTCCTTGTTTTTTCCAGCTTCTGGTAGCAGCCGGCATCTCTTGGTTTGCAGCCGATCACTGCAGTCTCCTCCTGCAGTGATCGTGGGATCACACTGCCTTACCAACTCTTCTGTGTGTGTGTCAGATTCCCTGCCTCCCTTTCATGATGATATATGTGACTGTATTTAGATCCCACCTGGATAGTACAGGATAATCTTCCCATCTCAAGGTTCTTAACTTAATCACATTTGCAAAGTCCTTTTTCACCATATAAAGTAACATGCACAGGTTCCAGGGATGAGGAGGTGAATACCTTTTGGGGGGCCATCATCTAGCCTCCCAGCCACTCACCTAGTAGGTAGGGCCTTCAAGTTTCTCTTCTCACGTGCTCATGAGGGTTCATTGGCTGAGTGCTGAATGTGTAGCACAGAGGTCAGAGCTCAAGCTTTGGTGCTAGGCAGGCCCAGATTTGAAGCCCAGCTCTACCACTTACTGTGTGACTTTAAGCAAGTACCTTAACCTCTCTAAAGCTAATATGTGGGATTGTTTTGAGGATTAAATGAGATAATGAATGTGAAATGCCTAATACAACAGTGCCTAAACATAGTTTAGTGCTTGGTGAATTTGTTAAAAGCAGAGTGTAAGCTGGAGTTCTGACCTGCCAGAACTGGCCATGCAGAAGGATTTCTGCTCTTCAAAAGTGGAGAATGTGACCTTTCTCTAGGGCAGGTGTGGATCTGGGTCCCCAAAATGTGTATTTTTGTCATAGATATTCTTACCATTGTTAGAAAGAGGATTCATTTGGAAATTAACACTCTGATGATTCTCTTGAGGTTAAACTGATTCCAGTTTCAAGACCTGTAACAAAAAGAATGAACAATAAATCAAGAGCTTAGAGCATGGTGAATAAACTAAGAAAAATGGCAGGAAAGAGTAGGAAAAGAACAGTAGGAAAAAAACAAGGACGTTTTAAACCTGGGCATTTGTTATTAGTATGTTTGAGAGATGACACGCAAGCTGGTTTGCCTCCTTAACTCTGATCAAAATAAATGTGATCTGATTCTGTTCCATTCATTAACTGGGGTAGGATAATATGAATTTTAATAAAGAAGTTTTAGTACTGTACCTCTAAATATTATCATATATTATGATCTGTTCAACTTGCTATATTTCATTCAGTCAGGTTTTTTCAGTTTAATCCACCGGGGTTCTTTACAGATATGACAAGGATTTCTCAATTTGAGTGGAAAGCATGCTAAGGGACAATGAAACAGGAAAGTAATAGATTTTGCCTCTCTGAAAAAGAAAAACTACAAACTACTTAGATGTCAACTGGTAGGGGAAAGAATGATAGCTCTACATCTACTGCCATGAAAAGCTATCCAAGACATATGGTCAAGTTAAAATTCACAAAACAACATATAAAACTTGATCGATCTAAATAAAAAAGACAAACAGCCTGATAACCAAACAGATACAGATATATAAATACATTAGCAATAGTCAAGGATATATACCTAGTTATTAACAGCAGTTACTTCCTGGGAAAAGAGCAGAATTGCGTTGGGGAAAAAAAGAAGGGAACAGCCAATTTCCCGTTATAGTCTACATGATTTTTTATTTGCATTTTTATAAGGAGCATGTTTTTATATATTACTTGTACACTTTTTAAGCAATAAAAAATAATTTTTTATTTTTAAAATAAAGCAATAAAAAATAATAATTTTTTATTTTTTTATATTTTAATTTTTTATTTTATTTTAATGTAACCATTACATTAATTAATAGTTCTTTTGCTAGAAATATTATTTGTGGGGTAATAAACAGTAAATGTGTATTGTTGCTTTTTATTAGTGAACCAGACATGCTCTCTCTGCCTTGACTCTTTGTACTAAAGGAACAGAAGTACAGAAGGAATAAACCCATACCTGAAGGAGAACAGAGTAAGGAGGTATTACTTGGGGATGAGATAGTTAGCATATATCTGGAAGCCAGAAAGTTGATGGAAGAGGGTTAACAGGTAAAGGATGCCTTAGACAGCAAGCCCAGGACAAGCTATGAGGGCTGCAGGGGAGGGCTGCCAGTTAGCCTGGAGAACCGGGCAAACTCTAAAGGTGGATCAACTGTACCCACCTGCTTTTCTCCACCACCCGCTTCCACCCTCCAGTCCCTCCCTCATACCCAGTAAGTACAGGCAGCTGGCATTTATCCTCAGGCAAAAGTAAACAAACAAGTTCCTGATAGCTCTTCTTTAAAGAAATTAAACAATTCTCCATATTGGAGAATCTAAGGTTTTTAGTCATCAACTTCATGTCTCACAGTAAAGTTCTCATTCTGGCCATCAGGTGGGCTCAGCCTAAAAATGAGTTCCCACTCACCACCCCCACCTCATGTCCAGAGCACCCAGTCAGAATTATCACTGGAGAGATGTCACTCCAATTGCATGGACCTTCTTTCTTAAATATGACCAGATAAGCAAAGATCACCAAGATATTAGCAGATCCAGCAGCTTGAAAGGGAAAGACCAAGATATATAAACATGAAAAACAAATTCTGGTGAAAACAAAAATAATCAGGGAATAGAAGAAAACTTGACTCAAAGAGATTTAAGAAAGATTTTTATGAAGAAGATGTTGATTTGAAAAAAGAATAATCAGAGAAGTGATTAGAGATTTAAAATATGATAGCAGAAATAAAATGTTCATAAATCATAACATAAAGTAGAGGAAATCTCCTAGAGCGTAGGATAAAAAGAGAGAAAATGTGAAAGAACAGATAAAATCTGAAAGTCCAAGGTTCAGTAAATGGAGTCCCAGGAGAAAAATACAGAGGAAAGGCTGGGAGTGGGAGGGGAGGGATGAGTGAACTCCAGCCATTTTCCCATCTTTGCATCACTCATTTCCTGGGGAGCTCTAATGGGATTCCCATCACAACTGAGGGGTAGTATGCTCAGGAAGGGGAGTTGAGGGTGGTCAGAAAATGGCAAATGGCTACCACTTTCTTAATGTGCCCTGATATCACCAAGGAAGCCAGGGCCATAGCCTCTGTTCCTGTGGGCACTTGCATTCTAGGGATAGCTCATCTGAATCACTGAAAGAAACGTTAAAATCCGGGCAGGGTGAGCAGAGTCTTTCAGCTCATCACTAATGACCTGCCTTCAGGCTAACATCAGTACACCTTCTTTGGATGTGATTGTTCAGTTACTTACAATTGCACCCAATTCCCCAGGATTCAGCTCATGTTTCTCCATCTTGTTTACAAGGATATCATAACCTTTTCCAGTGCCCTGGTCTACAGAGTGAAGAAGGTACCTCTTGGATAAGTACCTGGCTAGTAAACATTCTGCCTTTTCCAGGAAAGCCCCTAACGAAGTCAGTAGACTCCTAGCAGCCATGTCTGTACTATGGGATTCTGGTCCCTACTCAACTGGTTATGACTGACTGATCCAAGAGTAGATTTCTGATCAATTCGAAACAACTGGTTTTTCCATTCTAGAAAGTTGAAAATTGGTCTAGTAAGAGAGATTCTGGAGACAGTCTTTAGGTTTCAACCTACAGAGAAGGGCCATGAATTCCCATAAATTCAAAAAGACAGGGTAGAAAAAAACCAAAAAAAAAACCAAAAAAGGCCACAAGTGAGAAAGTATAAGACAAAAGTCTCAAAAGTATGGTTGTCAAGAACCAAGAACTACAATATAGGCAAAGGTAGATTAACTGGCGACTTTCAAACCTCAGATGAAGAAACGGAATCCATTAGACAGGGTTAGGGAAGCAGTCGAGGCTTAGAATTGAAAGATGGGGGCATGGTAAGAACTCTTAGGAAAGGAAACTTTTGAATTAGCATTTTGTTCAGAAAGAGGTGGTAAGGCCAATGAGGAGAGCATAATAGTCAATATAAAAGCCAATCAAAACGTAAACAAAATATTTTAATCCAAAATTTGAATACGAAAAGAAAAACTGCAACACACTTAAAGAAGATACCAGCATCAATCAGGAAGGTTAAGACGAGCACTTGGCTTTCTGCATTTTTTGTTTTAATTTTTTTTTTGGCTGTGTTGGGTCTTCGTTGCTGCGTGCGGGCTTTCTCTAGTTGAGGCGAGCGGGGGCTACTCTTCATTGTGGTGCGCGGCCTTCTCATTGTGGTGGCTTCTCTTCTTGTGGAGCACAGGCTCTAGGCACGCGGGCTCAGTATTTGTGGCTCGCGGGCTCTAGAGCACAGGCTCAGTAGTTGTGGCGCATGGGCTTAGTTGCTTCGCGGCATGTGGGATCTTCCTGGATCAGGGCTTGGACCCGTGTCCCCTGCAATGGCAGGCGGATTCTTAACCACTGCGCCACCAGGGAAGCCTGGCTTTCTGCATTTCTATGTAACATACCCAACACAGTTAAAAAAAAACAAGTTCTCTCTACTTAAATCTCCTACTATCTTCTAGATGACGTCTATGCTGCCTTCAGCCAGTCGCAATAATATTAAGCTATTTGAAATGTATTTCCCTGTGTCTCCTCCATCCAACAAGATGTTGTATTTCTGTTATGAAGTTGGAGTCACACTGACCTGGCTTTGTATACAGTCTCTGCCACTTCCCAAGTATGTGACCTGAGCAACTTTCTTGAATCTTTGAGCTTCATTTTCCTGATTTGTAATTATTAAACACAATCATACATGGAAAGCATTTGGCATGGTGCCTGGGACATAGTGGGTACTCCATAAATGGTAGTTTTTTTCTATTGTTTCTGCTATTGTTCCTTTTATTTGCACTCAAACGCTGGCACTACCATAAAAGACATAAACAAATGTACTCAGATGTGTTCAACTGATTCTTTTGTTACAAACATGTTTGACATTTTTAAGTGTGCTTTATATTTCTACAGCCTCAAAATCACACTTAAAACTTTTAACCCTGAACTTCCTGATGAAGGTCAGAAGTTAGTTACATTTATCAATATATTTAGCACCAAATTTATATAGCTCTCGGGTTGTAGCTTTTGAGTTAAAAGAGGCGCCTGGCAAACTTGTGTCAGAGCTGCCTTTGCTGGAGCAGAAGCAGATGCTGTCAATAATGACGCGTGAAATTTCAAAAGTGAATTTCTCATCTGCAAGTCTAATTAGCAACCGAAGAGTGAAGGTGTTTTTGTTTGTTTTGTTTATGTTTTGTATTTCACTGAGATAAAACTTTCCAACCCAAAGAAAAGTGAAGTCTAACAGGTCTATAACTGGAGCCTTGGGAGTCTCACACACAAATCACTTCCAATTAGTCTAGTCAACCATTCTTTTCTGGACGTTTGCCATATAGAAACAAAAGGAGAACACTGAAAACAGCCCAGATACGTGGGAAGCAACTTGGAATCACTGTCTGCTTCATCTATTACAAAGAAAGATCTGCCACATATGTCACACCACTGTCATAGAAACATGGAAAAATTTTCTGTGGAGCATTTTCTAGATATGTTAGATATAAAATACCAAATGAATATCTAAACTCCCAGAAGATCTTTGAAGAACAGATAGATTTGGGCTTACAGCTCTCCCGCAAAAACCAAACAACCCAATTCAAAAATGGGCAAAGGATGTGAATAAATATACAATAGCCAGTAAGCACATGAAAAAGTGTTCAATATCACTAGTCATTAGGGAAATAAAAATCAAAACCACAATGAGATACCACTTCACACCCATTAGAATGGGTACTGTTTTTTTTTAAAAATGAAGGAGGAAGGAAGAGAGAAAGAAAAGAAGAAAAACAAGTGTTGGTAAGGATGTGGAGAAATTGGCACCTTTGTGCATTGCTGGTGGGAATGTAAAATGGTGCAGCCATTATGTAAAACAGTTTGGTGATTTCTCAAAAATTAAACATAAAATTACCATATGATCCAGCAATTCCACTCCTAGGCACATACCCAAAAGAACTGAAAGTAGATACTTGTATACTAATGTTCCCAGCAGCATTATGCACAATAGCCAAAAGGTAGAAACAACCCAGTGTCCATCAACAGATGAATAAACAAAATGTGTTATATACATACAAGGGAATATTATTCAGCCTTAAGATGAAATAAAATTCTCATTCATGCTACAATATGAACCTTAAGTATTATTCTAAGTGAAATAAGCCAGATACTAAAGGACAAATGTATGATTCCACTTATGTGAGGTACCTAGACTAGGCAAATTCATAAAGACAGAAAGTAGAATAAAGATCACCAGGAGGTGGGGGGAGGAGAGAATGCGGAGTTATTGTTTGATGCGTACAGAGTCTCTTTGGGATGGTGAAAGAGTTTCAGAAATAGAGAGTGGTGATTGTTATACATGATTGTGAATGTACTTTATGACACTGAATTATACACTTAAAAATGGTTAAAATGGTAAATTTCGTTATGTAGACTTTAACCACAATTTTAAAAAAACATAAATCCACCTCAACCCACATAAAACTAAAATAAGACGTCTAAAGTCCTTGGGCCATGTATAATGCCACAAAAATGTTCGATAACTACATCTGGCAAGCAGCTCAGCCCAGGAATGTGATACCATAATAGCATAATAAATACCAAAAGGCTCTCAAGCAGATTTCTCTTACTGGTTAAAACAGATGGAATTTTTTCATTAAAAAAAAGAAGAAGAAAAATATTAGAGCTTTTTGATGGTTATGTTGTTAATAGATTCTGAACAAAGATTAGTTTAGAGACCAAAGAGATGGCATGTGCTTTATCACACATCAGGAAAACATGTATAATCAGACTCTAAAGTGTTTTCTATTGATAGCAACTGGTTAAAACCAATATGTGGCCTTTTTGTACATTTTAAAACCTGAGAATAATTATGAGGTAAATAATAGAGGCAGAACACTTCTACTTTCAGCCAAGATGGAGTAAGGACTGGATTTACTCTACTATCAGTTTTTTTTTTAATTTTAGTTGTGGCATGCGGTATCCTTTAGTTGAGGCATGCGGACTTCTTAGTTGCGGCATGCAGACTCTTAGTTGTGGCATGTGGACTTCTTAGTTGTGGCATGCATGCGGGATCTAGTTCCCCAACCGGGGATCAAACCCAGGCCCCTTGCAATGGGAGTACGAAGTTCCACCCACTGGACCACCGGGGAAGTCCCTACCCTACTATCTGAAACAACTAAAAATCTGGACAAAGCATATGAAAGAACAGTTCTCAAGACGTTAGCCATCAGGCAATAAAGGACAGTGATGCATGAGAGATGGGGAACAAACAAGGTGAACCCCATGATTGCTCCAGTTTCCAGAAACCCAGAGAAAAAGTAGAATGTATTAAGTAGAGACATGGAAGATATTAAAAAGTCTTAAAATGAAATTCTAGAAATAAAAACTACAACATCCGGGCTTCCCTGGTGGCGCAGTGGTTGAGAGTCTGCCTGCCAATGCAGGGCACACGGGCTCGAGCCCTGGTCTGGGAGGATCCCACATGCCGCGGAGCGGCTGGGCCCGTGAGCCACGATTGCTGAGCCTGCGCGTCTGGAGCCTGTGCTCCACAACAAAAGAGGGCACGATGGTGAGAGGCCTGCGCACCGCAATGAAGAGTGGCCCCCGCTTGCCACAACTAGAGAAAGCCCTCGCACAGAAACGGAGACCCAACACAGCCAAAAAAAGTAAATTTTTAAAAAAAACCAAAAAAACAAAAAAAAAATGATGCAACTCATTTGAGCAGCTAAAACAATTATTAAAAAAAAAAAAAAAAAAAACTACAACATCTGAGACGATAGATACACTGGATGGAATTAAAGGCAGGTTAAATGTTGCAGAAGAAAAGATTAGTGAACTTGAAGACAAAGCAATGGAAACTATCCAAAAAGAAATTAAAAAAAAAAAGAGAGAGAGAGACTCTAAAAAAAGCAAAGAAAGAAAGAAAAGATGAGAGCAATAGTGAGATATAGGACTTCAGGAGGCCTAATATGTGTATAATCAGTCTCCAAAGGAGAGGGAAAGAAATAATGGCCAAAAAGTTTCCAAATTTGATGAAAACTGTAAATCCACATATATAAGAAGCTCAATGAACACAAAGGATAAGAAAAATCACTCCTTGTCATTCAGGTTTCAGCTAAAATGGCACCATCTCAGAGAAGCCTTCCCTTACCACCAAACCTTAAGTAGCATTATGGAATTATCTTGTCTTAAAAATTGTTTACTTTTTATTGCATATCCCTAACTCCTCCCCTCAGTATAAGCTTCACAAGGACAGGCCCTTTTCTGCATTCTTTACTAGAACACATAGGCACTGTGTTCCCAGGACCTAGCAGAACACCTAGCATTGAGAAGGTACTCAATACATATTTTATGGGTGAATGAATAATTTTATCCATTCCTAACCTTTAGTAAAGAATTCCTGTTTCAAAATCCTTCTCAAATGATCAAAACCATTCTTTTTGCATTCCCAACATTTCCTTTTGCTCCCAGATTGATATAATGTTGCCACTGAACAATAAGGCATCTATTAGTACTAATTGTCTTTGCCTAAAAGTAAAGTCACCTCACCGTTTCTCGAGGAATGACCTATAAGAAAACAGTGTTTCCAGGCCAGATTGACTCCAGGCAAGGCTCTGGCAACACTGCTGCCAAGCTTGACATCCAGCTTTCCAGAGAACATATTCTCAGCTCTCCAGTAGAACATCATTTCCATCAAAACAGTGGTTTACTGGACAGCTATTATAGGCAAACATTTTACACTTTATATACATTATTTAATCTATGATGAGATTACGGATAAGGCAACTGAGGCCTAGGAAGGTGAAGTAATGTACCTAGTCACATGACTAGTAAGTAGCAGAATATAAACCTAAGTCTGTTTGACTCCAAAATGTTGTTCTTTATACAACACTGAGATGAAATTTAAAGTGTTATGAAATTGCGGCTAAGTATCAAACAGCATACATCTCTGTAGGAGGGATATAACTTCCAGTCTGCTTTCCACCTAATAAAATGAAAAAGACCAAATTAGTAGCTCAATCACAGAGCCTCTACTATTGTCTGAGATGATAATCAACAACAAACACTTGCCTCAGCCAAGGTATTTTCTCTTAAAGCTAGGAAGATTTAAACACCTGAAGTCTTGAATAAAGGAAAATTATTTTACAAAACTTCATGTATCAAAGATATGTGACTATATGAAGAAAATGAAGTTTCTACATTCTAGAGGATTGGTTGAAGGGTAACAGAATACCTTTCATTAACTTTAAGATGTACTTTTTCATTTTTCACATTTCAGCATCTCTGAAATTCATGTGCATCTTACAATCAACCATCACCCAGGCAGCAGTTTATGATGTGGCTATCAACTTACATGAGTGAATTCAGCCATAGCCATTCATATTATCATTGCTTCTATGTCTAAATAAGTCTAAAATAACTTTTTTAAAAAGTTGTTCAAGACATATTTTTCCTTTTTTATGGAGATATAATTGACATATAACGTTGTACAGTTTAAGTTGTACAATGTGTTGGTTTGATTCATTTATATATTGCCATAGGGTTACTACTGTAGTGCTAGCTAACACCTTTATCATGGCACATATTTATAATTTCTTTTTTTGTAGTGAGAATAGTTAAGATTTAGTCTCTTAGCAATTCTGAAGTTGTAATACAGTATTGTTGACTATAATCCCTATGTTGTGCATCAGATTTCCAGAACTTATTTATCCACTAGTTGTAAATTGGTACCCTTAAACAGCATCTTCTCAGTGCCCCCACCCCCAGCTCCTCGTGACCACCATCCTAATCTCTGTCAAAATAACTTCTTTTTTTCTTCCTTCCCCGCCCGCCTTCCAAAATAACTTTTTTTTAACTTCATGCTGTTTTACCATTATTGGGGTTTTTTTCTAATAATAAGAACAATTTATATACTTTGTGAAGAAAAAAAAAACCACTTCAGAATATACAGTAAAGTGAAAAGAAGGAAATTGAGATAGCACTGTTGATAGGTAACATTTTCCACAATTTTTGCACAGGTGCGTATATATGTGTGTATATATATGTGTGTGTGTATACACATAAAACTGGAAAACACATACATACATACACACTGTAATATTACAACTATATCAATTAACTAATCTATACTTTTCACAATATGATCCTATCAGATGCAGGTTTGCATTATGCATTTCTAACCTGGCAACAAGTTGTGAACATCCTCTGCATCAGTAAGTGGCTTTCCCCAGCGTGGTTTCTAACAATGACAGATTCACTCAACATGTGCTGCATCCCATTTAAGCAATTCCCGGTTATTGGGCATGTATAGGTTGTTCCATTTCTCTGTCCCTGGCAATGTTGAGATGGGGCATATCTGATGGTCCCATGGTGTCGGATAAGGAAGTGGAGGAGTTGGAACCCTCCTTGCCCATCTGGTCTTGTCTTCTATGTCTGAGGTGGATGATCATGTAGCCCAATTTGCCCTGGTAGAGTAATGTCTGATCAGGGTATGAATGAGGAATGCACAGAAGAGGACACCACCCACTGCTGTCACCATGATGAGAAATACCAACAAGGATCCTGAGATGGTGAAACCTTTACTAAAAACAGTCCTGTGCCAGGGCACCTGGAGCTGGACTTCCTGATATCTGTATCTGCCCATCTGGTCCCAGATCAGATTCAGGAGGGTAATTTTTTCTCTGAGAAGTTCAGGAGGAAGCCGTTGTGGATCCACTGGTACTTGAATTCTGGTCTGGAATAGGAGATACACTCCATCTCCACCTGGAAGCCCATCTCAGCAGGCAGGATGCCATTGAAGTTACGGGGCTTACTCCTGATCAGCACACTGGAGGGACCATAGGTCAATGTCGGAAAGATTACTTCACTTCTCTCAATAATCTGTGGGAGGATTTCTATCCCACACCGAAGTGGTGAGTTGTAGCTGCTGACCCTTTGGATGATGAGTGTCTTGCTGTCTGGGGAGACTGTCATGTGGTCATAGCTGAACACCTGTGTGTAATTCACATACCACTTGACGTTAGTGGCACTGGTGTGGCAGACAGCAGCCACGGAATCCATGTTCTCTGCCCACGGAGCTGATGTTGACTGAGATGCCTGGGATTTCCAACTCTCGAATCTCAGGCCAGCCAGTTGCTCTCTGGGTCCCATTGCTGGCTTCTACCCATACAGTGTAGCTCCCTGTGTCACTTAATTGAGACCCCCTGATCAGCAGTCACCTGTCATGGACATGCTTTCCCGACTGCTGAACATGGGCCCATGCCACAAGGACCAGCTCCCCCCAGAGGCTGCATCTATATCTGGAAAGGTCCATGAGCTGCGTAGGTCCTCCTGGTGGAGGGGTCTCTCTAGGGACCAGGAAGCCTCTTATGCCCTTTCACAGACCTGCATCAAAATAACTTTTAAATAAGTATAAAATTAAAATTCTAAAGGTTGCTTATTTCTTTCTTAGTATTACATAAAATAAGGGTGTGGCTCACAGTTGATGATGTCTTAGATTTAATGAAGTTCAATATTTCATTTGGGAAGACACTTTTATTGGCCTTTTGGTTATGAACAGGTTGGCACCCCTATCCCTTCAGGCCCCCACCCCAATATGGGAGGCACAGCACAACAAAACCACAGGAATTTTCCATTCTTCAACATACATTCAGGCAGCCAAAGGATTGGGGCTCCTGAGAAAGAAAGGTGATGGGACAAAGAGAAAGGGCTCTGTAGGCAAAGGCTTGACGTCAATGAAGAAACAAGCAAGTGCAAGTTTTAAAGCTGAAGTAGTCAGCAGTAGTAGCAACAGCATAATCACACTATCTCTAAGCACCTAAAACAAGTCAGGCACCAAGTGCTTTACATTAACTCATTTAATCCTGTAACAAATATATGAATTAGGTACAATTTTTATGTCCATCTCAGAAGTTCAGAAAAGCTAAGTAACTTGTTCAAGGTCACATGGCCAATAAGAATGACCTTGGTTAATTCCCTAGTCAGTCCCATGCAGTAGTGATGTCTAGAAAGCTTTACAGACCAAGATATATGTGGAGGGCATATTACAGCCAAGTGAAGGGTCTATCAGGTGAACACTCGCTGTCAACTGCAAAAAATGTGGAGAGTTGAGTTAGGGACAATCCAGGAGCTTATGTCCCTAGCAGAAGATTTAGAGAAGACTTAGAAAATTGTGGATTACATAAGGAGTACAGTCAATTGATAGAGATAATGCCCAAAGAAATGGGATTATCACTAGGGTGGAAGGCTGAATGGAAGTGAAGATATTCAAGCAAGGACCTTACCATCCCTCTAAGGATCTGATAGATTTTTCTCATTGGGACTCAAGCCTGTCCCAATCATCATACTGTTGTCTTAGGGAGATGAGAAAGGAGGAAAAGAGTCGATCCTTAGCTACCTCCTATATCCCTGGGGCTTTATTATCAGTGCCTGAAATTTGTGGTCAAGAATTGAGTCCTTGATTTTGTGAGGTTCCACCATTCTAAACATTACTGAGCTGTCAAAGAACCCAGCAAGGTACAGTGCCAAAGATCTAATTGAAAATAATCCTAGTTATTACCCAAGCTTTCCTTGACCCCCCAGTAAGGACAGGGGTTGGGAGGTTTATACATTAGACATTCTTTTCCCTACTTAAAAAGGAATATATCAATACCAGATATAATGAAGGTAGACTGGTAAAAAGATCAACTCCATGACTCTAAAAGCCTGTTTTTGTCCCTCTACTCTACCCTCTTTTATGTAACAATTACTGGTGTTATTTTTTGAGCACCTTCCAGGCACTATGCTACACACCCTGCTTCCCCAAATAAATTCCACTTGTGGACAGCAGCTTCACCCCATGCCCGAGAGTTCCAACCTGCCCTTCATGATGGCCTGTCCTGTGGATTTCAGACTTGCCTAGCCAGCCCCCTCAATCATGTAAGCCAATTATTTGAAATAAATGTCTTAATATATATCTACTTCTGATTCTGCTTCTCTAGTTGAACCCTGACTGATATAGACTTTGATACCAGAAGTGGTTCTAGAGGAACAGAATTTAAGGATGAGTTTTTGTAACTGATTCTGGATTTTCTGCAATTGGTTCTCTAATCTTATTAACGGCACTAATGACTCTATTTCCAGTGGTAAAAAGGACAATAGTAGTTCATGACATGATGTGGCAAGAGAGATTTGTAAAATATCATCATTGGGTACTCCTAATCAAATACCTATAGAAAGTGAGATTCTAGGTGACTGTGTATTTGCTATATTAGGATATTTTACTCAAACTAAGGAATGTGATGCATTAAACACAACTCACATTAATATAAAACCCCATGTTAAAGACCTCTTACCCTCCTGGCCCCATGTGACCAGAGGGGCTGGCGAAAACACTTGCAAGTGGTGCTCAAGCCAAGAGAGGGGCAGGCAGAGCAGGTCAGCTTGAGCTAAGACAATAAAGAGCTTTGCCAACTTTAGAGCTACTTCTCCCACTGTGCCTGGGCAGGGAAACTAATTCGTAGCCCTGCTCATTGCTGAATACAGTCTCAAACCTGCATGACCAGGGAATCTGAGCAGACAGGAAACTGCATAGCCCATTCAACAGCCCTGCTTACAGTAGCACTTGAATAGAGGCACATCTTGTAGATTTCCCCATCAGCAGAGCAAAACCAGTGGCCTCACCTGACCAGAGAATTCAGTGCACCCTCTCACCAGATTCAGGTCCCCAGACAACAAGCCACACAGACCTGGGTCCCATCCTGTTGCCCTGCCAGGGCAGAGAAGCTAATTCAGAGCTCTGTCTACTACTGAATGTAGTACCCAGTCCTGACCATCTAGTAAGCCTGACCAGAGAATTCAAGCAACCATAGAGCCCATCTGACAGCCTCATTTGGGTAGGGAACCTAGCCAGTACTTCTACCCAACTGTTCTCAGCCAGTGGCACCCACCTCATCTCCATCTTCAGAATTCAAACAGTTGTCTCTCAGAGAAACAGACCATAATAGCAGGTTCCATCTGCCCAAGGACACTACCAGCAGACATGCCCAGAAACCTAAACTGAGTTGACTGGGGAAGATCTGTCTCTTCCAAAGCAAACCTGATAAGCCTGGAAGAGAAAATCCAAGTACTCAAGTGTGCAGACACGTCCATAAGGAATCAAGGATCATGAAAAACTAAGTAAATATGACACCACCAAAGGAAACTAATAAAGTTCTAATAACTGATTTAAAGAGAGAGCTATAAACTGTCAGACAAAGAATTCAGAATACTCTTAAAATTGAATAAACTACAAGAAAACACAGGCAAACAGCTAAAAGATATTAGGAAAACAATGCACACACAAAACAAGAAGTTCAACAAAGCAATAAAAACAACCAAAACAAACAATCACACAGAAATCCTAGAGTAGAACACTACAATAACAGGAATGAAGAATTCATTAGAGAGTTTCAAAAGCAGACTCAACCATGCAGAAGAGAGAATCAGTGACCTGGAAGATAGGACATTAGAAATTATCCAGTCAGGGAAGAAAAAAGAATGAGACAGTGAAGAAAGTCTAGAGACTTATGGGATGCAATGAAAAAATAAATTCACATTATGGGAATTCCAGAAGGAGAAGAGAAAGAGAAAATGATAGAAAGTATATTTAAAGCAAAATGGCTGAAAATTTCTCAAACCTAGGGGGATACATGGACATCCAGATCCCTGAGGTCCAAAGACAGGTTGAACCTGAATAGGGCCACACCAAGACACATTATAATTAACTTGTTAAGGAATTTTTAAAACAGCAGAGAAAAGAGAGAAATTACATACAGGGGGACCCACATAAGGCTAAAGGCAGATTTCTCAACAGAAACATTTCAGTCCAGGAGAGAATGGGACAACGCATTCAAAATATTGAAAGCAAAAACTGTCAACCAAAAATACTATACCCAGTGAAGCTGTCCTTCAGAAATGAAGGGGGGATAAAGACTTTCTTGAACAAACAAAAGTGAGAGAGTTTATTACCACTAGACCTACCTTACAAGATATGCTAAAGGGAGTTCTGTGAGTAGAAGTAAAGCACACTACGTAACATCATTAAAAGGTAGTGTAAAACTCACTGCTAATGGTAAATGTACAAAGTTAGATTCTGTAATTTGGTAATGATGGTGCATAATTCACTTACAACTCAAGTTTAAAAGTTAAAAAACTGAATGTATTAAAAATAACCATAACTATAATAATCTATTATTAGTTACACAATAGAAAAATATGTAAATTTAACAGCAGTAATCTAGAATGTGAAGGGGAGGAGAAGAAAAAGTGTAAAGTTTAGAAATTCTATTGAAGTTAAATTGCTATCAGCTTAAAAAAGGATGTTATAATTTTAAGCTATTTTATGTAAGTCTCATGGTAACCACAAGGGGAAAAACCTGTAGCAATTACACAAAGGAACATGATAAAGAAGTCAAAACATACTGATACAAAAGACATCAAAACACGAATATAGAGGGCAGGATAAGAAACAAGGAGCAATTAATCTATAAAACAACCAGAAAACAGTCAACAAAATGTCAATAGTAAGTTCTTACTTATCAGTAATTACTTTAAACATAAATGGATTAAATTCTCCAATCAAAAGACAGAATAGCTAAATAGGTTTTTTCTTCTTAACAAAAAACAGGGTAGTTACACTTATATCAGACAAAATAGACTTTAATTTTAAAATGGTAAAAAGAGGCAAAGAAGATCATTACATAATGATAGAGGAGGTCAATCCATCAAGAAGATATAACAATTATAAGTATTTATGTGCCCAAAATTGGAGCACCTAAATACATATAAAGCAAAAACTAACAGAGTTAAAAAAAATAAAAAATAAACAGTATTACAATAATAGTTGGATACTTTAATACCCCACTCTCATCAATGAATAGACCATCCTGATAATCAATAAGGACACAGCAGACTTGAACAACACTGTAGACCAAATGGACCTAATAGGCACATATAGAACAGTCTATCCAACAACAACAGAATACACATTCTTCTGAAGTGCACGTGGAACATTTCATAGGACAGACCACATGTTAGGCTGCAAAACAAGACTTAGCAAATTCAAGGAGATTGAAATCATACCAAGTATCTTCTTTGACCACAATGGTATGAAACTAGACATCAATAACAAGAGAAAAACTGGAAAATTAATGAACACATGGAAATTAAACAACACTCTCCTAAACAACCAATGGATAAAAGAAGCTAAAGGTGAAATTTAAAAGTTTCTTGAGACAAACGAAAATGGAAACTAAACATACCAGCACTTATGGGATGCAGCAAAAGCAGTGCTAAGAGGGAAGTTCATAACAATCAATGCCTGCATTAAGAAGCAAGAAAGATCCCAAATAAATTACCTAATTCTATGCCTTAAAGAACTAGAAAAAGAAGAATAAACTGAGCCCAAAAATAGCAGGAAAAAAGGAAATAATAAGATTAAAGCATTAATAAATGAAATAGAAGATATAGAAACAACAGAAATGATGAGCAGAACTAAGAGTTGGGTCTTTGAAAAACTAAAATTGACAAACCCTTAACTAGACTAACCTAGGGAAAAAAGAGAGGGGACCCAAATCAACAAAATTACAAATGAAAAGGAGACTTTACGACTGATACAACAAAAATTCAAAGAATCATAAGAAGCTGCAATGAACAACTATACACCAACAAACTGGACAACCTAGAAGAAACAGAAGAATTCTAAGAAACATACAAGTTATCAAGAGTGAATCAAGAATACATTAAAAATCTAAATAGACCAACTACTAATATGGAAATTGAATTAGTAATAGAAAATCTCCAAACAAAGAAAAGCCCAGGACAAGATGCCTTCACTGCTGAGTTTTACCAAACATTCAAAGGATTAACACCAATCCTTCTCAAAATCTTCCAAAAGCTCAAAGAAGAGGGAAAACACACAGATGGCTAACAGGAACAAGAAAAGATGCTCAAAATCACTAATCATCAGGGAAAAGCAAATCAAAACCACAATGAGAAATCACCTCACACCAATCGGAATGACTATTATCAAAAAGACAACAAAAAAACAAGTGTTGACAAGGATGTGGAGAAAAGGGAACCCTTGTGCACTGTTGGGGGAGTGTAATGGCGGCATGCATTCCATAATGGGTGCAGCCATTATGGAAAACAGTATGGAGACTCCTCAAAAAACTAAAAATAGAACTATCATATGATCCAGCAATTCTAATCCTGGGTATTTATATGAAGAAAATGAAAAAAATTAATTAGAAAAGATACATGCACCCCTATGTTCATTGCAACATTATTTACAATAGCCAAGATATGGAGCCAACCTAAGTACCCATCAATAGATGAATGGGTAAAGAAGATGTGGTATATATACAAAATGGAATATTACTCAGCCTAAAAATGAATGAAATCTTGCCATTTGTGACAACATGGATGGACCTACAGGGTACTACTTTAAGTCAAATAAGAGAAAGAGAAATACTGTATGATTTCACTTATATGTGGAGTCTAAACAACAAATGAACAAATACAACAAAACAGAAACAGAGTTATAGCTAGAGAGAACAAATAGGTGGTTGCTAGAGGGGTGGGGGTGAGGGGAGAAAAGAAATAGGTGAAGGAGATTAAGGGGTACAAACCTCCAGTTTCAAAATAAATGAGTCACAGGTTTTAAATGTATAGTGTGGGGACTATAGTCAATAACTATGTAATATCTTTATTTAGTGACAAATCACAACCAGACTTTATTGTGGTGATCATTTTGAAATGTATAGAAATATCAAATCACTATGTTGTGTAACAGGAACTAACCCAGTGTTGTAGGTCAATTATACTTCAAAAACAAACAAACAAATTCCTAGAAAAAGAGATCAGATTTGTTATTACAAGAGGCAGGAGGTGGGGGGAGGGGAAATTGGACAAAAGTGGTTAATAGGTACAAACTTCCAGTTATAAGATAAAGTACTAGGGACGTAATGCATGACATGATAAATATAATTAACACTGCTGTATATTATATATGAAAGTTGTTAAGAGAGTAAATCCTAAGAGTCCTCATCACAGGAAAAATATTTTTTCTATTTCTTTAATTTTGTATCTATAAGAGATGATGGAGGTTCACTAAACTTACTGTGTTAATCATTTCATGATGACTATAAGTCAAATCATTTTGCTATACACCTTAAACTTATACAATGTTGTACACCAATTATATCTCAATAAAACTGGAAGAAAAAAATTAACTGAGACAAGATTTAAAAAAATAAAGGCAATAGGCATCATATTAAAGTTGCAAACAAACAAACAAACAAAAACAAAAAAGAGGAGGAACACTCCCAAACTCATTTTACAAGGCCAGCATTACCCTGATACCAAAAACCAGAAAAAGACATGATTAGAAAACTACAAACCAATATCCCTGATGAATATAGATGTGAAAATTCTCAATAAAGTACTAGCAAACTGAATTCAGCAGCACATTAAAAGGGTCATTCACTGTGATCAAGTGGGATTTATCCCTAGGATGCAAGGATGGTTCAACATACATAAATAAATCAATGTGATATATCACATTAATAGAATGAAAGAAAATAATTATATGATCATCTCCACAGATACAGATAAAGCACTTGGCAAAATCCCACACCCATTCATGATAAAAACTCTTAGCAACTTAGTCAGAAGAAACATATCTCAACATAATAAAGGCCATATATGACAAGCCCACAGCTAACATCATACTCAATGGTGAAAGTTTAGAAGTTTTCCCTCTAAGATCAGGAACAAAACAATGTGCCCACTCTCACCACTCCATTTAACATAGTACTGGAAGTCCTAGTTAGAGCAATCAGGTCATGAAAAGAAAAAAAGGGTATCAGAACTGGAAAGGAAAAAGTAAGACTGTCTTTGTTTGCAGATGACATGATTATACATACAGAAAATCCTAGACTCAACTAAAAAACCATTAGATCTAATCAATGAATTCGGTAAAGTTGCAGGATATAAAATTAACATACAAAAAGCAATAGCATTTCTATACACAACCAACAAATTTTCTGAAAAAGAAAAAAAGATGTTGATCCCATTTACAGTAGCATCAAAAACAATTAAATACTTAGGAATAAATTTAACCAAGGAGGTGAAAGAGCTCTACCCTGAAAACTACAAGACACTGATGAAAGAAATTGAAGAAAACACAGATAAATGAAAAGGTAGCCAATGTTCATGGATTAGAAGAATTAATATTGTTAAAATGTCAATACTACCAAAAGCCATCTATAGATTCAATGCAATTCCTATCAATATTCCAATGGCATTTTTTAACAGAAGTAAAAACAAACAAACGAAAGACTCCTAAAACTTATATGGAAATACAAAAGTTCCTGAATGTCCAAATAAGTGCTGAGAAAGAAGAACAAAGCAGGGGGCATCACACTTCCTGATTTTAAGCTATACTATAAAGCTATAATAATCAAAACAGTATGGTACTGGCAAATGCCAGTGAGCCTATAATTGGCCTCAGCCCTTGCTACCTGCTCTGGCCCCCTCTGCCACTACATAGGCACCTGCAGCTGGCCCCTGCAGCTGAGTATGTGCACACCACTGGCTCCAACCACCACCACTGCCTGCCCTGCTACCAGTCTTGGAGGTGCCACTTAGGAGCCCAAAAGATCTTGAAGCCACAGAATTCCTGCAGTGCTTGCCAAGGACCACACAGTTGTCAATACTGTGGACCCCAATGTCCTGGAGCCAAAGAGACATCATATACCATTGGACCCAGTGCCACCATGCACCTTTCCACATGGCACTCTGCATCACTAGACCAGGGTCACAGCATAACCAGTAAGGGTCCCTATCAGCAGATAGAAGGCTTCCCTTAACAAAATCAGTCAGTAAAGTCTGGAGGAGGTGACTGCTTTTTCAAATGTGCAGATACCTATACAACACTACAGGGATCATGGAGAATCAGGGGAAACATGTCTCCACCAAAGGAATACAGTAAAATTCCAGTATCTGATCACAAAGAAATGGAAATCCAGGAATTGCCTGACAAAGAATTCAAAATAATTCTTCTATGAATACTCAGAGAGCTACAAGAGAACACAGATGAAAATTTTAATGCTATCAGGAAAACAATACAAGAACAAAATGAGAAACTCAAAAAAGAGATAGAAAACAAAAAAAGAACCAAACAGAAAATCTGGAGCTGGAGAATACAATGACTGAAATAAAGAATTGAATAGAAAGCTTCAAGAGCAGACTTGAACAAGCAGAAGAGCGAATTGGTGATCCAGAGGACAGATTGATTGAAATTTTACAAACAGAAGAGCAAAAAGAATAAAGAATGAAAAGGAATGTAGAAAGCCTACAGAAGTTATGGGACACCATCAAAAGAAATAATGTATACTAGGGGAGAAAGGAGTAGAAAGCTTATTTCACTAAATAATGGCTGAGAAATTCCAAAATATGGGGAGAGATTAGGCCATCAAAGTTCATGAAGCAAATATGTCACCTCAAACTCTCAATCCAAAACGTTTTTCTCTAAGACACATAGTAATAAAAGTGTCTTGGACTTCCCTGGTGGTGCAGTGGTTAAGAATCCACCTGCCAATGCAGGGGACATGGGTGTGAGCCCTGGTCCGGGAAGATCCCACATGCTGCAGAGCAACTAAGCCCATGTGCCGCAACTACTGAGCCTGCCCTCTAGAGCCTGCGAGCCACAACTACTGAGCCCATGTGCGACAACTAATGAAGCCCACATTCCTAGAGCCCTGCTCTGCAATGAGAAGCCACTGCAATGAGAAGCCCATACACCACAATGAAGAGTAGCCCCCACTCGCTGCAACTAGAGAAAGCCTGCGTGCAGCATCGAAGACCCAACACAGCCAAAAGTTAATTACTTAATTAATTAGTTTTTTTTTAAACTGTCTAAAAACAAAGGCAAAGAGAGAATTTTAAAAGAAGCAAGAGAGGACTTCCCTGGCAGTCCAGCGGTTAAGACTTCCACTCCAGGGGGCATGGATTTTATCCCTGGTCAGGAAACTAAGATCTCGCACGCTGCACATCACAGCCAAAAAAAAAAAAAAAAAAAAAGCAAGAGAAAAAAATCTCTCTCATACAAGGAAACCCCCATAAGGCTATCAGTGGATGTCTCAGCAGAGACCTTACAGCCCAGGAGAGAATGAGATAATATATTCAAAGTGCTAAAAGAAATAAACGACCGAAGATGGTGGACTAGGAGGACGTGGAATTCGTGTCTCCACACAACTAGGGCACCTACCAGGCACCGGTGGGGGACCACAGACACCTAAGGGGATGGGAGGAATCCCCAGCAACAGGGTAGGATGTGGGGTGGGGAGTGAGGGGGGAGGAGAAGTGGAGGTAGGACAGGACCAGTGCCCCTGAGGGGCGGCTGGGGGAGAGGAAGGGATCACACGCCCAGAGGGGGAAAGGGGGGGGGAACCATTGGAAGGTCAGAGGATCAGAAGCGAGCGTAGCCAACGTTTCCCCTGTGCACTTGGGCCCTGGGGAGCCTGCTGAGATCCCGGGCCTGATCCTCTGCCAACCAAGGTCCCCTCCAAACGCATGGGTCCTGAGGGAGTGGGAGGGAGGGAAGGGGGAGCAAAAGTAAAGGCCAGACCGACAGGACTGGCATCCCTAGGGGGCGGCGGGTGGAGAGTAGAAATTCCCACACATGGTGGGACCCACCCACGCTTCAGCAGCGAAGGGGGAGACGCTCGGGAGAGTGGAGGAACAGAAGGGCGCATGGCCAGCACTTTCCCTGCTGACTTGGGCACCAGAGAGCGTCTTGGGATCCTGGGCCTAATACTGTGCCCTCAGAGGCTCCCTCCAGCATTGCAGAGCTTAAACCCTGTCCCTACACCCCCACTCAGGGCCCTACTTCTACAGGCGACACTCAGAGACCACCTCTGAGACCCGCTCCAGCCACACTGGGCCTAAACCTCACCCACAAAAGCTCACTCACAGCTTACCTCCAAACTCTGGAGCTCCACTCTCCAAGGGCCCCCTCAGAACGTGCTGCCTTTCCCCTGCCACCAGGTCCTAGGCCTAGGACCCACCCCACTCTTGAATGTCGCCCTGCCTAGGCCCCGCCCACAAGGCCTTTTCCAGCTGCATGGGTCCTGAACCTAGTCCCCACGCCCACCCTAAACCCCGCCCTCGCCTAAGCTCCGCCCCCCACAGCCAAGGCCTTTTATGGTATTTTTTTTTCTTTTTTCTTCTTTTAGGTTGTGGTTCTGTTTTACCCCATTGTTGTTGATTCATCTATATTATAATTTTTTCTAATAAATCTTTTATTTTTCTAATTTTATTTTATTATTTATCCTTTGTTATTGTTCTGCTCCCCCCCCCCTTTTTTTTTCTTTGTTTTCTTTCTCTTTTCTGTTGTGGTTCTGTTATACTTTGTTGTAGTTCTTTCAATTATATTTTTATTTTTCCTAATATACTTTTTATCTTTCTAATTTTTTTAATTTTTAAAATGTTTATTTATTTATTTTCTTATTAGTCATCCATTTTATACACATCAGTGTATACATGTCATTCCCAACCTGCCAATTCACCACACCACAACCCCAACCCCCCGCCGCTTTCCCCCCTTGGTGTCCATACGTTTGTTCTCTACTTCTGTGTCTCAATTTCTGCTCTGCCAACCGGTTCATCTGTACCATTTTCTAGGTTCCACATATATGCATTAATATACAATATTTGTTTTTCCCTTTCTGACTTACTTCACTCTTATGACAGTCTGTAGATGCATCCACGTCTCTACAAATGACCCAATTTCGTTCCTTTCTATGGCTGAGTAATATTCCATTGTATATATGTACCACATCTTCTTTCCCATTCGTCTGTCGATGGGCATTTAGGTTGCCTCCATGACCGGGCTATTGTAAATACTGCTGCAATGAACATTGGGGTGCATGTGTCTTTTTGAATTATGGTTTTCTCTGGGTATATGCCCAGTAGTGAGATTGCTGGGTCATATGGTAATTCTATTTTTAGTTCTTTAAGGAAGCTCCATACTGTTCTCCATAGTGGCTGTATCAATTTACATTCCCACCAATAGTGCAAGAGGGTTCCCTTTTCTCCACACCCTCTCCAGCAGTTGTTGTTTGTAGATTTTCTGATGATGCTCATTCTACCTGGTGTGAGGTGATACCTCATTATAGTTTTGATTTGCATTTCTCTAATAATTAGTGATGTTGAGCAGCTTTTCATGTGCTTCTTGGCCATCTGTTTGTCTTCTCTGGAGAAACGTCTATTTAAGTCTTCTGCCCATTTTTGGATTGTGTTGTTTGTTTTTTTTTTAATATTGAGCTGCATGAGCTGTTTATACATTTTGGAGATTAATCCTTTGTCCGATGATTCGTTTGCAAATATTTTCTCCCATTCTGAGAATTGTCTTTTCGTCTTGTTTATGGTTTCCTTTGCTGTGCAAAAGCTTTTAAGTTTCATTAGTTCCCATTTGTTTATTTTTGTTTTTATTTCCATTACTCTAGGAGGTGGATCAAAAAAGATCTTGCTGTGATTTATGTCAAAGAGTGTTCTTCCTATGTTTTCCTCTAAGAGTTTTATACTGTACTGTCTTACATTTAGGTCTCTAATCCATTTTGAGTTTATAATTGTGTATGGTGTTAGGGAGTGTTCTAATTTCATTCTTTTACATGTAGCTGTCCAGTTTTCCCAGCACCACTTATTGAAGAGACTGTCTTTTCTCCATTGAATATCCTGCCTCCTTTGTCATAGATTAGTTGACCATAGGTGCATAGGTTTATCTCTGGGCTTTCTATCCTGTTCCATCGATCTATATTTCTGTTTCTGTGCCAGTACCATATTGTCTTGATTACTGTAGCTTTGTAGTATAGTCTGAAGTCACAGAGTCTGATTCCTCCAGTTCCGTTTTTTTCCCTCAAGACTGCTTTGGCTATTCGGAGTCTTTTGTGTCTCCATACATATTTTAAGATTTTTTGTTCTGGTTCTGTAAAAAATGCCATTGGTAATTTGATAGGAATTGCATTGAATCTGTAGATTGTTATGGGTAGTATAGTCATTTTCACAATATTGATTCTTCCAATCAAAGAACATGGTATATGTCTCCATCTGCTGGTAGCATCTTTAATTTCTTTCATCAGTGTCTTCTAGTTTTCTGCATACTGTCTTTTGTCTCCCTAGGTAGGTTTATTCCTAGGTATTTTATTCTTTTTGTTGTAATGGTAAATGGGAGTGTTTCCCTAATTTCTCTTTCAGATTTTTCATCTTTAGTGTATAGGAATGCAAGAGATTCTGTGAATTAATTTTGTATCCTGCAAATTTACCAAATTCATTGATTAGCTCTAGTAGTTTTCTGGTGGCATCTTTAGGATTCTCTATGTATAGTATCATGTCATCTGCAAACAGTGACAGTTTTACTTCTTTTCCAATTTGTATTCCTTTTATTTCTTTTTCTTCTCTGATTGCCGTGGCTAGGACGTCCAAAACTATGTTGAATAATAGCGGTGAGAGTGGACATCCTTGTCTTGTTCCTGATCTTAGAGGAAATGCTTTCAGTTTTTCACCATTGAGAATGATGTTAGCTGTGGGTTTGTCGTATATGGCCTTTATTATGTTGACGTAGGTTCCCTCTATGCCCACGTTCAGAAGAGTTTTTAACATATGTGAGTGTTGAATTTTGTCAAAAGCTTTTCTGCATCTATTGAGATGATCATATGGTTTTTATGCTTCATTTTGTTAATATGGTGTATCACATTGATTGACCTGCGTATACTGAAGAACCCTTGCATCTCTGGGATAAATCCCACTTGATCATACTGTATTATCCTTTTAATGTGTTGTTGGATTCTGTTTGCTAGTATTTTGTTGAGGATATTTGCATCAATATTCATCAGTGATACTGGTCTGTAATTTTCTATTTTTTGTAGTATCTTTGTCTGGTTTTGGTATCAGGGTGACAGTGGCCTCATAGAATGAGTTTGGGAGAGTTCCTTCTTCTGCAATTTTTTTGGATGAGTTTGAGAAGGATGGGTGTTAGCTCTTCTCTAAATGTTTGATAGAATTCACCTGTGAAGCCATCTGGTCCTGGACTTTTGTTTGTTGGACGATTTTAAATCACAGTTTCAATTTCATTACTTGTGATTGGTCTGTTCATATTTTCTATTTCTTCCTGGTTCAGTCTTGGAAGGTTATACCTTTCTAAGAATTCGTCCATTTCTTCCAGGTTGTCCATTTTACTGGCATAGAGTTGCTTGTAGTAGTCTCTTAGGATGTTTTGTATTTCTGTGATGTCTGTTGTAACTTCTCCTTTTTCATTTCTAATTTGATTGATTTGAGTCCCCTCCCTCTTTTTCTTGATGAATCTGGCTAATGGTTTATCAATTTTGTTTAACTTCTAAAAGAGCCAACTTTTAGTTTTATTGATCTTTGCTATTGTTTTCTTTGTTTCTATCTCATTTATTTCTGCCCTGATCTTTATGATTTCTTTCCTTCTGTTAAGTTTGGGTTTTGTTTGTTCTTCTTTCTCTAGTTCCTTTAGGTGTAACATTAGATTGTTTATTTGAGATTTTTCTTGTTTCTTGAGGTAGACTTGTATAGCTATAAACTTCCCTCTTAGCACTGCTTTTTCTGCATCCCATTGTTTTTGGATCATCGTGTTTTCATTGTCATTTGTCTCTAGGTATTTTTTGATTTCCTCTTTGATCTCTTTAGTGATCTCTTGGTTATTTAGTAACGTATTGTTTAGCCTCCATGTGTTTGTGTTTTTTACGTTTTTTTCCCTGTAATTGATTTCTAATCTCATAGCGTTGTGGTCAGAAAAGATGCTTGATATGTTTTCAGTTTTCTTAAATTTACTGAGCCTTGATTTGTGACCCAAGATGTGATCTATCCTGGAGAATGTTCTGTGCGCACTTGAGAAGAACGTGTTATCTGCTGTTTTTGGATGGAATGTCCTATAAATATCAATTAAATCTATCTGATCTATTGTGTCATTTAAAGCTTGTGTTTCCTTATTAATTTTCTGTTTGGATGATCTGTCCACTGGTGTAAGTGAGGAGTTAAAGTCCCCCACTATTATTGTGTTACCGTTGATTTCCTCTTTTATAGCTGTTAGCAGTTGCCTTATGTATTGTGGTGCTCCTATGTTGGGTGCATATATACCTATAATTGTTATATCTTCTTGGATTAATCCCTTGATCATTATGTAGTGTCCTTCCTTGGTCTTGTGACATTCTTTATTTTAAAGTCTATTTTATCTGATATGAGTACTGCTACTCCAGCTTTCTTTTGATTTGCATTTGCATGGAATATCTTTTTCCATCCCCTCACTTTCAGTCTGTGTGTGTCCCTAGGTCTGAAGTGGGTCTCTTGTAGACAGCATCTATATGGGTCTTGTTTTTGTATCCATTCAGCAAGCCTGTGTCCTTTGGTTGGATCATTTAATCCATTCACATTTAAGGTAATCATCGATATTTATGTTCCTATTACCATTTTCTTAATTTTGGGGGGTTAGCTTCTGTAGGTTCTTCTCTTGTGTTTCCCACTTAGAGAAGTTCCTTTAGCATTTGTTGTAGAGCTGGTTTGGTGGTGCTGAATTCTCTTAGCTTTTGCTTGTCTGTAAAGCTTTTGATTTATCCATTGAATCTGAATGAGATCCTTGCTGGGTAGAGTAATCTTGGTTGTAGGTTCTTCCCTTTCATCACTTTAAGTATATCATGCCACTCCCTTCTGGCTTGTAGAATTTCTGCTGAGAAATCACCTGTTAACTTTATGGGAGTCCCCTTGTATGTTATTTGTTGGTTTCCCCTGCTGCTTTCAATAATTTTTCTTTGTCTTTAATTTTTGCCCATTTGATTACTATGTGTCTCGGTGTGTTTCTCCTTGGGTTTATCCTGTATGGGACTCTCTGCACTTCCTGGACTTGGGTGGCTATTTCCTTTCCCATGTTAGGGAAGTTTTCGACTATAATCTCTTCAAATATTTTCTCTGGTCCTTTCTCTCTCTCTTCTCCTTCTGGGACCCCTATAATGCGAATATTGTTGCATTTAATGTTGTCCCAGAGGACTCTTAGGCTATCTTCATTTCTTTTCATTCTTTTTTCTTTATTCTGTTCCGCAGCAGTGAAGTCCACCTTTCTGTCTTCGAGGTCACTTATCCGTTCTTCTGCCTCAGTTATTCTGCTATTGATTCCTTCTAGTGTTTTTTTCCTTTCAGTTATTGTATTGTTCATCCCTGTTTATTTGTTCTTTAATTCTTCTAGATCTTTGTTAATCATTTCTTGCATCTTCTCGATCTTTGCCTCCATTCTTTTTCCGAGGTCCTGGATCATCTTCACTATCATTATTCTGAATTCTTTTTCTGGAAGATTGCCTATCCATTTCATTTAGTTGTTTTTCTGGGGTTTTATCTTGTTCTTTCATCTGGTACATAGCCCTCTGCCTTTTCATCTTGTCTATCTTTCTGTGAATGTGGTTTTTGTTCTACAGGCTGCAGGATTGTAGTTCTTCTTGCTTCTGCTCTAATTTTTTAATTTTTTACTCTTTGTTATTGTACGCTCCTTTTTTTCCCTTTTCTTTTCTATTGCTGTGCTGCGTGGCTTGCAGGATCCTTGTTCCCAGGCCGGGGTCAGGCCTGAGCTCCTGTGGTGGGAGTGCTGAGTCCAAACCACTTGTCTAACAGAGAACCTCAGACTCCTGGTAATATTAATCAGAGTGAGGCCTCCTGGAGCTCCTCATAGCAGCAGCAAGACCCAGCTCTACCCAACTGCCTGAAAACTCCAGTGCTGGACGCTTCAGGGCAAGAAACCAGTAAGACACGAATAAAGTCCGGCCCATAAAAAAAAAAATGAATAGACAAAAAAATATGTTACAGACAAAGGAGTAAGGTAAAAACCTACAGGACCAAATAAATGAAGAGGAAATAGGCAACCTACCTGAAAAAGAATTCAGAGTAATGATAGCATAGATGATCCAAAACACTCTAGAAGGAATCAATAGCAGAATAACTGAGGCAGAAGAACAGATAAGTGAGCTGGAACATAAAATGGTGGAAATAACTGCTGCAGAGCACAATATAGGAAAAAGAATGAAAACAATTGAGGACAGTCTCAGAGACTTCTGGGACAACACTAAACGCATCAACATTCGAATTATAGGGGTCCCAGAATAAGAAGAGAAAAAGAAAGGGTCTGAGAAAATATTTGAAGAAATTATACTTGAAAACTTCCCTAACATGGGAAAGGAAACAGCCATCCAAGTGCAGGAAGTGCAGAGAGTCTCATACAGGATAAACTCTGGTAGAAACACACCAAGACACATATTAATCAAACTAAAGAAATTAAATTCAAAGAAAAAATATTAAAAGCAGCAAGGGAAAATCAACAAATAACATGCAAGGGAATCCCCATAAGGTTATCAGATGATTTCTCAGCAGAAACTCTACAGGCCAGAAGGGAGTAGCAGGATATATTTAAAGTGATGAAAGGGAAAAAACCTACAACCAAGATTACTCTACCCAGCAAGGATCTCATTCAGATTCAATGGAGAAATCAAAAGCTTTACAGACAAGCAAAACCTATGCAAATTCAACACCACCAAACCAGCTTTACAACAAATGCTAAAGGAATTTTTCTAAGCAGGAAACACAACAGAAGGAAAAGACCCACAAACACAAACCTAAATCAATTAAGAGAGTGGTAATAGGAACATATATATCGATAATCACCTTGAATGTAAGTGGATTAAATGCTCCAACCAAAAGACACAGACTGGCTGAATGGATACAAAAAAAGAGACCCTTATATATGCTGTCTACGAGATACCCACTTCAGACCTAGGGACACATACAGACTGAAAGTGAGGGGATGGAAAAAGATATTCCATGCAAATGCAAATCAAAAGAAAGCTGGAGTAGCAATACTCATACCAGATAAAATAGACTTTAAAGTAAAGACTGTTACAAGAGATAAGGCAGGACACTACATAATGATCAAAGTATCAATCCAAGAAGAAAACATAACAAGTATAAATATTTATGCACCCAACATAGGAGCACCTTAATACATAAGGCAAATGCTAACAGTGATAAAAGGGGAAATCAACAGTAGCACAATAATACTGGGGGACTCTAGCACTCCACTTACACCAATAGAGAGATCATCCAGACAGAAAATTAATAATAAACACAAGCTTTAAATGACACAATAGACCAGGTAGATTTAATTCATTTGTATATCACATTCTACCCAAAAGTGGAAAGATACACTTTTGTCTCAAGTACACACGGAACGTTCTCCAGAATAGATCACATCTTGGGTCAAAAATCAAGCTTTGGGGGCTTCCCTGGTGGTGCAGTGGTTGAGAATCTGCCTGCTAATGCAGGGGACACGGGTTCGAGCCCTGGTCTGGGAAGATCCCACATGCCGCAGAGCAACTAGGCCCATGAGCCACAACTACTGAGCCTGTGCGTCTGGAGCCTGTGCTCCGCAACAAGAGAGGCCGCGATAGTGAGAGGCCCGTGCACCGCAATGAAGAGCGGCCCCCGCTTGCCACAACTAGTGAAAGCCCTCGCACAGAAACAAAGACCCAACACAGCCAAAAAATTAATTAATTAATTAATTTTTTTAAAAAAAGTAACAAATGTTCAAGTACAATTGGTGTCTTTAAAAAAAAAAATCAAGCCTTGGAAAATTTAAGAAAACTGAAATTGTATCAAGCATCTTTACTGACCAGAACGGTATGAGATTAGAAATTAATTACAGGAAAAAAAAAGTATAAAATACACAAACATATGGAGGCTAAACAGTGCACTGCTAAATTACCAAGAGGTCACTGAAGAAATCAAAGAAGAAATTTTAAAATACTTAGAAACAAATGACAATGAAATCGCAACAATCCAAAACCTATCAGACACAGCAAAAGCAGCTGTAAGAGGGAAGTTTATAGCAATTCAAGCCCACCTCAAGAAACGAGAAAATTCTCAAATAAACAATCTAACTTTACACCTAAAGCAACTAGAAAAAGAAGAACAAACAAAACCTAAAGTTAGTAGAAGGAAAGAAATCATAAAGATCAGAGCAGAAATAAATGAAATAGAAACATAGAAAACAATAGCAAAGATCAATACAACTAAAACTTGGTTCTTTGAGAAGATAAACAAAATTGATAAACCTTAGCCAAGCTCATCAAGAAAAAAAGGGAGAGGACTCAAATCAATAAAATTAGAAATGAAAAAGGAGAGATTACAACTGACACCACAGAAATGCAAAGGATCATAAGAGACTACTACAAGCAACTCTATGCCAATAAAATGGACAACCTGGAAGAAATGGCCAAATTCTTGGAAGGTATAACCTTCCAAGACTGAACCAGGAAGAATTAGAAAATATAAACAGACCAATCACAGGTAATAAAATTGAAACTGTAATTAAAAATCTTCCAACAAACAAAAGTCCAGGACGAGATGGCTTCATAGGCAAATACTATCAAACATTTAGAGAAGAGTTAACACTTATCTTTTTCAAACTCTTCCAAAAAATTGCAGAGGGAGGAACACTCCCAAACTTGTTCTATGAGGCCATCATCACCCTGATACCAAAACCAGACGAAGGTACTACAAAGAAAGAAAATTACACACCAATATCACTGATGAACATAGATGCAAAAATCCTCAACAAAATACTAGCAAACAGACTCTAACAACACATTAAAAGGATCATACACTATGATCAAGTGGGATTTATCCCAGGGATGCAAAAATTCTTCAGTATACGCAAAACAATCAATGTGATACACCATATTAACAAATTAAAGAATAAAAATCATATGGTCATCTCAATAGATGCAGGAAAAGCTTTTGACAAAATTCAACACCCATTTATGATAAAAACTCTCCAGGAAGTGGGCACAGAGGGAACCTACCTCAATAATAAAGGCTATATATGACAAACCCACAGCAAACATCATTCTCAATGGTGAAAAACGGATGTCCACACTCGCCACTCTTATTCAACATAGTTTTTGAAGTCCTAGCCACGGAAATCAGAGAAGAAAAAGCAATAAAAGGAATACAAATTGGAAAAGAAGTAGTAAAAATGTCATTGTTTGCAGATGACATAACACTATACATAGAAAATCCTAAATATGCCACCAGAAAACTACTAGAACTAATTAATGAATTTGGTAAGGTTGCAGGATACAAAATTAATGCACAGAAATCTCTTGCATTCCTATACACTAAAAACAAAAGATCAGAAAGGGAAATTAAGAAAACAAACCCATTTACCATCGCAACAAAAAGAATAAAATACCTAGGAATAAACCTACCTAAGGAGGCAAAAGACCTGTACTCAGAAAACTATAAAACACTGATGAAAGAAATCAAAGATGACATAAATAGATGGAGAGATATACCATGCTCCTGGATTGGAAGAATCAATATTGTGAAAATGAGTACACTGCCCAAAGCAATCTACAGGTTCAATGCAATCCCTATGAAATTACTAATGGCATTTTTCAGAGAATTAGAACAAAAAATTATACAATTTGTATGGAGACACAAAAGACCCCGAATAGCCAAAGCAATCTTGAGAAAAAAAAAACAGAGCTGGAGGAATCAGGTCCCCAACTTCAAACTATATTACAAAGCTACGGTAATCAAGACAGTATGGTACTGGCACAAAAACAGATATACAGACCAATGGTACAGGATAGCTAGCCCAGAGATAAACCCATGCACCTGTGGTCACCTAAACTATGACAAAGGAGGCAAGAATATACAATGGAGAAAAGACAGTCTCTTCAATAAGTGGTGCTGGGAAAACTGGACAGCTACATGTAAAAGAATGAAATTAGCACACTAACACCATACACAAAAATAATCTCAAAATGGATTAGAGACCCAAATGTAAGACCGGACACTATAAAACTCTTAGAGGAACACATAGGAAAAACACTCTTTGACAAAAATCACAGAAAGATCTTTTATGAACCACCTCTTAGAATAATGAAAATAAACACAAAAATAAGTGAATGGGACCTAATTAAACTTAAAAGCTTTTGCACAGCAAAGGAAACCATAAACAAGACGAGAAGACAATCCACAGAATGGGAGAAAATATTTGCAAACGAAACAACAAAGGATTGATCTCCAAAACATACAAACAGCTCATGCAGCTCAATAGCAAAAGAACAAACAACCCAATCAAAAGATGAGCAGAAGATCTAAATAGATATTTCTCCAAAGAAGACATACAGATCGCCAAGAGGCACATGAAAAGATGCTCAACATCACTAATTTTCAGAGAAATGCAGATCAAAACTAAAATGAGGTTATCACCTCACAGTCAGAATGGCCATCATCAGAAAATCTACAAACAATAAATGCTGGAGAGGGTGTGGAGAAAAGGGAACCCTCTTCCACTGTTGGTGGGAATGTAAATTGATACAGCCACTGTGGAGAACAGTATGGAGGTTCCTTAAGAACCTAAAAATAGAACTACCATATGATCCAGCAATCCTACTACTGGGCATACACCCTGAGAAAATCATAATTCAAAAAGACACAAGTACCCCAATGTTCATTGTAGCACTATTTACAATAGTCAGGACATGGAAACAACCTAAATGTCCATCAAGAGACGAATGGATAAAGAAGATGTGTTACATATATATAGTGGAATATTACTCAGCCATGAAAAGAAATGAAACTGGGTCATTTGTAGAGATGTGAATGGACCTAGAGTCTGTCATACAGTGAAGTAAGTCAGAAAGAGAAAAACAAATATTGTATATTAATGCATATATGTGGAATATAGAAAAACGGTATAGATGAACCTATTTGCAGGGCAGGAATAGAAAGGCAGACATAGAGAACTGACATGTGGACACGGGGTGGGAAGGGGAGGGTGGGACGAACTGGGAGATTAAGTTTGACATAAATACACTACCATGTGTAAAATAGCTAGTGAGAACCTGGTGTATAGCACAGGGAGCTCAGCTCTGTGCTATGTGATGGCCTAGTTGGGTGGGATGGTGAAGGTCCAAGAGGGAGGGGATGTGTGTATGCGTATGGCTGATTCACTTTGCTGTGCAGCAGAAACTAACAGAACATTGTAAAGCAATTATACTCCAATAAAAAAAAGAAAGAAAGAAAATGCCAACCAAGAATATTTAACCCAGCAAAACCGTCCTTCAGAACTGAAGGCAAAATTAAAACTTTCCCTAATAATCAAAAGTAGAGGGAATTCATCACCACTAAATTTGCCTTGCAAGAAATGCTAAAAGGAGTCCTTCAAGCTGAAACAAAAGGATGCTTATTAGTAACATGAAAACATACAATACACTGGTAAAGGTAAACAAATAATCAGATTCAGAATACCCTTATACTGTAAAATGGTGATGTGCGAACTACTTAACTCTAGTATAAATGTTAAAGGACAAAAGCATTAAAAATAACTATAAGTTCAACAATTTGTTAATGGATATACAATTAAAAATGTAAATGGTGACATCAAAAACATAAAAGGGGGGAGTAAAAGAATATTTTATATATGATATGTTATAGGTGATATAAGTTTAACTGTTTTCACCATAAAATAGACTATTAAATCTATTAGATGTTTTATGTAAACCTCATGGTAACCACAAAGCAAAAGTCTACAATACATACACAAAAGATAAAGAAAAGGAAACCATACTACCACTACAGAAAAATATCAACTTACAAAAGAAGACAGCAAGAGAGGAAGAAAATATATGAAATTATAAAACAGCCAGAAAACAATAAGATGGTATTAAGCAAGTTCTCACCTATCAATTACTCTAAATGTCAATGGATTGCATTCTCCAATTGAAAGGCATAGAGCAGCTGGACAGATTAAGAAACAAGAGCCAACAATATGCTGCTTACAAAAGACTCAGCTCTAAGAACACACATAGATTCAAAGTAAAGGGATGGCAAAAGGCATTCCATGCCAAGTGGAAACCAAAAGAGAAAAGGGGTAGCTATAGTAACATCAGACAAAATAAGTTTTAGGCCAAAAATGGTAACAAGAGACAAAGACGGTCATTATATGATGCTAAGAGGGTCAATTCATCAAGAGGATATAACAATTATAAATATATATGCACCCAAAATCAGAGTACCTAAATATATACTAAGCAAATACTATCAGATCTGAAGGGAGAAACAGACAACAATACAGTTTAATAGGGGGACTTCGATACGCCAATGTCAACAATGGTTAGATCATCTAGACAGAAAAATCAACAAGTAAATGTTGGACTTGATCATACTTTAGACCAACTGGACCTAACAAACACAAAACATTCCATTGAACAACAGCAGAATACACATAATTCTCAAGCAGAAATTGAACATTTTACAGAGTAGATCACATGATAGGTTACAAAACAACATTTAACAAATTTCAGAAGATTAAAATCATACAAAGTATCTTTTTTGACCACAATGGTGTAAAAGTGGAAATCATTAACAGAAAAGCTGAAAATTCACAAATATGTGGAGATTAAACAACATGCTCCTGAACAACCAACGGATCAAAGAATAAATCAAAAGGGAAATCAAGTAATATCATGAAAAACAGTGAAAACTGAAGCACAACATATCAAACCTATGAAATGTTGCAAAAGCAGTTCTAAGGGGGCAGTTTATAGCAATAAAAGCCTATATTAAGACACAAGGAAGATCTCAAATAAACAGCCTCACTTTACATCTCAAGAAACTAGAAAAATAACTAAACCCAAAGTTAGAAGAAGGAAAGAAACAACAAAGATTGAAGTGCAAATAAATGAAAGAGAAGAAAAAACAATAGAAAAGATAAATGAACCAAGCTGGTTTTTTGAAAACATAAACAAAATAGACAAACCTTTAGCTGGACTTACCCAGAAATAAGAGAAAGGACTCAAATTTAAAAAAGAAAAAGAAAAAGAAATGATAGAGGAGACGTTACAGCTGATACCACAGAGCTACAGAAGATCATAAGAGACTACTATGAATACTTATGCAATCAACAAATTGGACAACATAGAAGAAATATATAGATTCCTAGAAACATACAACCTAGATGACTGAATATGAAGAAACAGAAAATCTGCACTAACAAGTTACTGGTAGGAAATTGAGTCATTAAAAACCTCTCAATAAAGAAAAGTCTAGGACCAGATGGCTTCACTGGTGAATTCTACCAAACATTTAAGAAAGAATTAATAGCAATCCTTCTCAAACTCTTCCAAGAAATTGAAGAGGATGGAACACTTCCAAACTCATTCTTACGAGGCCAGCATTATCCTGATACCAAAACAAGTTGAGGACACTGCAAGAAAATCGAAGGCCAATATCCCTGATGAACATAGACGCAAAAATTCTCAACAAAATATTAGCAAACCAAATTCAACTGCACATTAAAAGAAACAGACACCATGATCAAGTGAGATTTACTCCAGGGATGCAGGGATGATTCAACATCTATAAATCAATCAATGTGATACACCACATTAACAAAATGAAAGATAAAATTCATACGATCATACTTGCTGAGTTTGTCTATTAGCTATAGTGGCTTTCTTGTGGATTCTTTTGGATTTCCTATGTATAGGATCATGTTTTATGCACATAGATACAGTTTTGCTTCTTTCCAATTTTCATGTTTCTTTCTCTTTCCTGTCTCGTTGCTCTGGCTAAAACCTCCAGTACAATGTTGAATAGCAGCAGTAAAAGTGGGAATTCTTTTCATGTGCTTTTTAACCAACTGTATGTCTTCTTTGGAGAAATGTCTATTTAGATCTTCCACCCATTTCTTGATTGGGTTGTTTTTTTGATATTGAGCTGCATGAGCTGTTTGTATATCTTAGAGATCAATCCCTTGTTGGTTGCTTCATTTGCAAATATTTTCTCCCATTCTGAGGGTTGTCTTTTCGCATTGTTTATGGTCTCCTTTGCTGTGCAAAAGCTTTTAAGTTTAATTATGTCCCATTTATATATTTTTATTTTCATTACTCTAGGAGGTGGATCAAAAAAGATCTTGCTGTGATTTATGTCAGAGAGTGTTCTGCCTGTTTTCCTCTAAGAGTTTTATAGTATCCAGCCTTAAAAAGATGCTCAACATCACTAATTATTAGAGAAATGCAAATCAAAACTACAATAAGGTATCACCTCACACCAGTCAGAATGGCCACCATCAAAAAATCTACAAACAACAAATGCTGGAGGGTGTGGAGAAAAGGGAACCAACCCTCTTGCACTGTTGGTGGGAATGTAAATTGATACAGCCACTATGGAGAACAGTATGGAGGTTCCTTAAAAAACTAAAAATAGGATTACCATATGATCCAGCAATCCCACTCCTGGGCATATACCTGGAGAAAACTATAATTCGAAAAGATGCATGTACCCCAATGTTCATTGCAGCACTATTTACAATAGCCAAGACAGGGAGGCAACTTAAATGTCCATTGACAGATGAATGGATAAAGAAAATGTGGTACATATATACAGTGGAATACTACTCTGCCATAAAAAATAACAAAATAGTGCCATTTGCAGCAACATAGATGGACCTAAAGATTGTCATAATGAGTGAAGTAAGTCAAAGACAAATATCATATGATATTGCTTATATGTGAAATCTAAAAAAGGGTACAAATGAACTTATTTACAAAACAGGAACAGAGTCACAGATGTAGAAAACTTATGGTTGCCGGGGGTAAGGAGGAAGAGGGTTAAACTGGGATATTCGGACTGACATATACACACTAGTATATATAAAACAGATAACTAATAAGGACTTACTGTATAGCACAGGGAACTCTACTCTGTAATGGCCTATATGGGAAAAGAATCTTTAAAAAGTAGTGGATATATGTATACGTATAACTGATTCACTTTGCTGTACACCTGAAACTAACACAACATTGTAAATCAACTAAACTCCAATAAAAATTTTTTTAAAAACCTATAAGGGAAAAGAATCTGACAAAGGGTATATATATATATAATATATATAACTGAATCACTCTGCTGTACAATGGAAACTAATACAACATTGTAAATCAATTATACTTCAATAAAATAAACAATTAAAATTAAAAAATAAACTAGGGTCATTTCATAGGAAAGTTCAATGCAACTGCAAAATGATGGGAGGAGGAAACATGTCCTTCCTCTTATTTTACATGTAATAAGATTGGGACTCAAATAAAACAGATTAAAAACAAACAAACCTCAGCACACAGTGATAGATGGAATTTCCTCAATTTGATAAGGAGTATTCTGCAACAAAAATCTACAGTTAACATCATACTTAATGCTGTAAGACTGAATTTCACACCCCACCCTCAATATTGGAATCAAGGCAAGGATTTCTTCTCTCACCGTTCTTTTTCAACACTGTGCTGAGTGAAGTCCTTGCTAGTACAATAAGGCAAGGATAAGAAATAAAAGGCATACAGATTGTAAACTAATAAAACATTAAGGAGGTGGCGGCGGGGTGGGGAAGGACCCCTCAACAATAAGAGGACAAAATAGATTCCTTAATAATACAAAAGGAAAATATTTGACTGTGGTAAAAAGAATAATTGTTCCAGTCCAGCCTAGAGCTTCATTATGTTTCTCATACTTTTCATTCCAGAGAGTTTGTTTTGTATGTTAGAATACTCATTATTATAATTGTCATCTTTGAGCAATAAATACTACTAATAACTAAGTGGGTTAAACAGCACAAAAGAATAACTTTAAAAAAGTGTATGCATAGGGAGGGTGGGAGGGAGACGCAAGAGGGAAGAGATATGGGAACATACGTATATGTATAGCTGATTCACTTTGTTATAAAGCAGAAACTAACACACCATTGTAGAGCAATTATACTCCAATAAAGATGTTAAAATAAATAAATAAATAATTAAATAAATAAAATATACTGTGAATACATCCAAAAAAAACTGTATGCATATAGATACTATAAATATACCTCCAAATGTAAAAACAAGGCATATAACAGTACTAAGAGAGAAACAAAATAAAAAAACACCAGCTACACACAAAAAAAAGTTTCATTAAAATGAGATTAGTTTATAAAAAATGTTTTAAAGGCTAAAAAGATAGAAAATGCTAGTGAAACTTCAAGAAAATAAGGCATCAAACCAAAATCAGAAGGCAGAATGGAAATAACTTTTTTTTTTACATTTTTTCTTTTCTTCTTTTTCTTTCTTGGCCATGCCAGGCGGCATGTGGGATCTTAGTTCCCTGACCAGGGATCGAACCCATGCCCTCTGCAGTGTAAGCACAGAGTCTTAACCACTAGACCGCCAGGGAATTCCCAAAATAATAATTTTAAAGGAATTTCAAAGAATAATAGACACATGTTTTAGGGAAGAACACATTAAATTCGGCAGTGTGAGTGACTACCTGTATCTTGAGCATATTTTGAATGCAGAGTCAAACAAATTTGATTAATACTTTTGTATGAAGTTATGTAAAGAGCTTAATTTCTCCAAATTTAAAGGATAAACATGCAGGTTGGGAGGAAAGTAAAAATTAAATATATTGCTGAGACATTTCTACAGTAAGAATTGGAGAATTAAGTGCAATTACCACAGTTTAGAAAGTCAAGTACTTTTCCATTGGAATTCTTATCTCAGGAAAAACATTTCTAATAGTACTTTTAGGAAGAAACACAGATGTCATGCCATAACGACCATTATTTTTTTAAGTATTTCTGAAATTTAAAGACGTGAATTTACTTTGGCTAAATTTCTAAGTCATGTGTATTTAAAATTTTTATTTCATCATGATATGAACTGCCTCAAGCTGTGTGATCATTTCCACTGATTGCCGCAGAAGTAATCTGCAGTATTTCCCTTACTTTTAGATAATTTTCACCTGCCCATAAAAATATAAGAAATGTTCATACTTTAAAAAAAAAAGCACACAAAATCAAATCTCATGCATTTAAGTGCCCCCCAAAACATTTTGGAATATTATGGGATTGGGTAAGTAAACATACAAATTTGTATAGGTTAGCCTAACAACCCCCAAATAACTTTTATTTTAATCTTGCTCACATTTAAGAATGAACATATCTTCAACAGACCTAATCTAATTATGGAATCTTTTTAGAACATTTTGAATAATTGTATCACTTATAAATATTAGAGCAGAACAAACTTTGGATTATGTAATTAAATTACTATAATTATGCTTTTAGGACATCTGCTGACAAGAAAGGTTTCTTCAACACCAGTGACAAAGTACTATTTCCTGAGACCACTACAACATACATAGACAAATTCAGCTTTACAACGAATTAGCTTATATACATATTTATCAGCAAATATGATTTTTAGAGAAATTGGTTAAATAGGTTACATCACATACAGGGGAAGCCTAGTTTGCCCCTCCATCAAAGAACGTTTAAAATAAGCCAATGATTTGAACGTCTGAAACAATTACATTTCTAAGTGGCAAACTCCAGCCTGGTCACCAGTCTCCTCCCTTATTGTATCCAATGACTATTTTAACATGACTTTCCTCTAAGGGTCTTCAGCTTTAAATGGAATGACTCTGACATCAATAATTCTTAAAGAGATGCCTACTCCATAAGCTGTTCTTGCCTTTCCTGAGGACCTCCATAGGCATAGGCATACTTCATTTTATTGAGCTTCGCAGATACTGCCTTTTTTTTTTGCTTTTATTTTTTTTTTACAAATTGAAGGCTTCTGGCAGCCCTACAACAAGCAAGTTTACAGGCGCAATTTTTACAACATCATTTGCTCACTTTGTATCTCTGTGTCAATTCTGGTAATTCTCACAATATTTTGAACTTTCCCATTATTTTTATATTTGTTATGGTGAACTGCAATCAGTGAACTTTGCTGTTACTATTATAATTATTTTGGGGTGCCATGAACTGTGCCAACATAACGACCTTAATAAATATGTGTATTCTGACCGCTCCACCACCAGCCATTCCGTGTCTTCCTCCCTCTCCCCTGGCCTCCCTATACTGAGACACAATATTGAAATTAGGTCAATTAATACCTCTAAATGGACTCTAAGTGTTCAAGTGAAAGGAAGTCACGTCTCTCACTTTATAGCAAAAGCTAGAAATGATTAAGCTCGGTGAGGAAAGCATGTCGAAAATCAAGACAGGCTGAAAGCTAAGCCTCTTGCACCGGTTAGCCAAGTTATGAATGCAAAGGAAAACTTCTTGAAGGAAATTAAAAGTGCTACTCCAGTGAACACATAAATGATACGAGAAACAGCCTTATGGAAGCTGATATGAAGATCTTCCGTATGGACAGAAGATCAAACCAGCCACAACATTTAGCCAAAACATAATCCAGAGCAAGGCCCTAACTCTCTTCAATTCTATGAAGGCCGAGAGGTGAGGGAGCTCCAGAAGAAAGTTTGAAGGTAGAAGTTATTTCATGAGGTTTATGGAAAGAAGCTGTCTCCATAAAATAAAAATGCAAGGTGAAGCAGCATGTGCTGATGCAGCTGTAACAGGTTATCCAGAAGGTCTAAGTTAATTAATGAAGATGGCTACACTAAACAACAGATTTTCAATGTAGACAAAACAGCCTTATATTGGAAGATGCCACCTAGGACTTCCATGCTAGAGAGAAGTCAATGCCTGCCATCAAAGGTTCAAAGGACAGTCTCTCTTGTTAGGAGTTACTGTAGTAGGTGACTTTGAGTTGAAGCCAATGCTCATTTACCATTCTGAAAACCTTAGGACTCTTCAAAATTATGTTAAATTTACTCTCTCTGTGCTCTATAAATGGAAAAACAAAGCCTGGATGATAGCACATCTGTTTACGACATGCTTTACTATTTAGAGCCGACTCTTGAGAACTACTCCTCAGAATAAGATTCCTTTCAAAATATTAATGTTCATTGACAATGCACCTTGGTCACCCAAGAGCTCTGGCGATGTACATGCAAGATTAATATTGTTTTTGTGCCTGCTAACATAACATCCATTCTGCAGGCCATGGATAAAGGAGTAATTTCAACTTTCACGCCTTATTATTTAAGAAATACACTTCATAAGGCTATAGCTGCCATAAACAGTTGATTCCTCTGATAGATCTGGGTAAATTGAAAACCTTCTAGAAAGGATTCACTATTCTAGAAGCCATTAAGAACATTTGTGATTCATGGAAAGAGGCCAAAATATCAACATACAGAGGAGTTTGGAAGAAGTTGATTCCATCCCTCATGGATGACCTTGAGGGGTTCAAGACTTCAGTGGAGGAAGTAACCGAAGAGGTGGTGGAACTAGCAAGAGAACCGGAATCAGAAATGGAGGCTAAAGATCTGACTAAATTGCTGCAATCTCATGATCTAACTTTAACAGATGCTTTGTATGAATGAGTAAAGAAAGTGGTTTCTTGAGATGGACTCTACCCCTAGTGAAGATGCTGTGAAGACTGTTGAAATCACAACACAGGACTCAGAATATCACATAAACTTAGTTCATAAAGCAGGGCAGGGTTTGGGAGGACTGACTCCAATTTTGAAAGTCCTACTATGGGTAAAATGGTATCAAACAGCAGCACATGCTACCGAGAAATCATTTATGAAAGCAAGAGCCAGTCGCTGAGGCAGACTTCATTGTTGTCTTACTTTTAGAAATTGCCACGGCCACCCCAGCCTTCACCCTGATCAGTCAGCAGCATCAACATCAATGTAAGACCCTCCACCAGCAAAGATTATGACTCGCTGAAGGCTCAGATGATGGGTGGCAGTTTTTAGCAATTAAGTATTTTTTAAATTAAGGTATATACATTTTTTAAAGACATACTGTTATTGCACACTGAAAAAACTACAGTACAGTATAAACATAACATTTATATGCACTGGGAAACCAAAAAATTCATGTGACTTGCTTTACTGCAATATTTGCTTTATTGCAGGGGTCTGGACCTGAACCCACAATATCTTGGAGGTATGCCTGTATTAAGTTCATAAGCATTTTTAGATATTAATCTTAAGTTTTTTTCTCAAAATTTAAAGTTTTCTTATATTTCATAGATAAAATCACATTAACATTTCTGGGAATAAACTTTATTACTAGGGCTTTAAAATGCATACAAGATAATTGTAGTAGTACTTGCAGGTAAATATGGGGATTGAGGGAAAAGGAATTTTTAGGAAAATCCTACATCCTACCTAGAGAACCTCTTAAGCTCCCTCTGCTGGCTACCATTTAAATAAAGTAGAAAAAAAGGTAAACCTCTTTTCTTCTGGGAGGTAATGGGAGATGCACTCTGAAGCTGACAATGCTGTTGTTGAAATTGAAAGGAAAGTTCTCTTAAGTAAGGACTAAGTCTAACTGCTGCCTACATTCCCTAATAAGGCTTTAGGACTTCCAAACAGATGGGGGGGGGGGGGGGAGGGGGAGGCCACAGTCGACTTAAAATAAGGGAAGTCATTATCAAGTTTGAATATGTTAAGCATTAAATCGATATACAAAAATGCAAAAGCATTTAGTATAAAACAAATCAACTATAAACAATTATCATTTAACACTAGAAAATTAATAATTTAAATACAGTTCACAAACTTCACTAGAACAAAAAGCTTATACCAAACTATTTAATCTATTAGTTTCAATATTAAGGTTTATTTTTTTCCTCCAGAGTGAGGTTAAGTAACAATTTAAATAATTTTCAGGATGTATAAATGAACATCCATTCAGAAAGAACATTACTGCTTCAAAGTGGCTATCTAAGAAATATTTTGCATGTAATAAATATATTTTATGTTTAGGTTAACAGGCACCATCTTGAGAGCAAAAAAGTATTTTTTTTAATTAATAAATAAATTACATTCAAGAAAACAAGGAGTTTATATCTGAAGTATGATATATCCTTAAATGTTTTTCTTCATATAGCACCCAAACTTCCAAACTGGAAAGTAGCTTCTAAAATATAACTCATACCTTAAGTTATAAAAATAAAGGCCAAGAAAAAAATCAATTTAAGACAAAATTTACAGTTTATATTATTAATTCCCCATTCAATAAAATATCAATTGCCAATTTACTAAATGAACTGCAAATATGCAATGTTAGTGCTGAAAATCTGAAATATATATTTTTAAAAGTCACTCTTTTTCAAAGTATTTAAAATATTGCATCTCTGGTGTCAAACCTGCAAACTATCATTTTATTTCTCTAGTTTTCTTACTTCCACTCCCAACCCTACCCCTTAATCCTGTAAAAGTCATCCAGCTTTTTTTCTTTTTTTCAGCAGGGGGGGTGGGGGGTGGGGGGGGGTTAAGTTAATACACTATATCCCAAACACAAAACACTGACAATACTCCTTGGTAAACAAGGAAATCCCAGAACAGTCCAAGCCTGCAGCTTTGGTCCCAAAGTGTGCCACAGGCTAAATGATAAAGAAAAAAAAAACAATCAATGGCCCTTATTGATGCAGTCAGAATGCTCCTGGGAGTTCATAACTGTTTGAGAATTTGCTGATGTAATCCTGAAGAAAGTTTCAACACATTTTGCAGACAAATATCAGAGAATAAGTCTTTGATTAATAATTTTTCTATTTATTTCTGCCAAGGCGACTGAAAACACGAAAGCCTTTTCATCAGAGAGGTTAGCATAGATGTCAATTTCCTTTTCCTGTTTCTCTGTTAAAAGAAAAAGGGAAAGATTTTAATATAAAGGCAGTAGATGCAGTATTTTTTTTAATTTAAAGTTTTCAAGTATTCCTTTAAATGACAATAAATATAATACATAATACTACAACATACACTAAATGTTATAAAGTATTATGCTACTGAACTGAAATTTTAAAATTACACAAAGGAGTTACTAAAATGCCAAGAACTCAATTCTAAGACTAAATGGAGACTGTATATATTTCTATACACACAGTCTAATATCAATATCATTTCTGTAAGAATCTCAAATATTTCTTTCTCCTCACTAGCATGAGCTGTTTCAATCAAAATGAATTTCCTCACCCTAAATATGGTCCCTTCTGAACATCAATGGTGCCTTTATGAATATATTAAGTTCTTCACCTTAGCCCTGCTATGGAAAATATGAATAACCAACATTTATTTCTACTTTTCCCCACCTGATTACAAATGTAATCCAAGTCCATGGTAGAAACTTTGAAAAATACAGAAAAAGAAAAAAGAAAAATCACCTATTATCTCATGAGCCAGCTAAAATCACGATTAACATCTTTTGTGTATATTCTCCCAAATGATTTTTTCAGGCTCTACTATGATTCCACTTTTGTCTCGTTTTTTGTTTTGTATTGACTTTTTAATCAAAGTTAAACATTAATATAATTTAGAGTCAAATTATTTTTACAAAACGTGTTACAAAAAAAACAGAAGTCCTCCTCCCCTCACGCACATTTCCTACTCTTCAAATAAAACTACTTTTCCAGGTATTCCTTTTGGTTTTTACCTAAGTAACATATTTATCTGATGCAACAGCTTGGATTTTTGGTTTTAGGCATGATTAATTGACTTTCCACCATGAAATATTAGGATTTATTGTTTTCTGTCTCTTGCCCCCACCATACTCTTCTTATCACATCTTCCCATTATAGTTATATTACCATTTTGATGAGATCAATATTGTGTATACATTATTCACTGTGTAAATGATTTCACTTTTCCTGTACACTGTTTTCACTGAAGGGATTCTCTTTTTTCATTTGCTTAGTTTTCATTACTAATTGAACCCAAACTCTCTCCTAGTTGGATAAATCTTTCAGAATGTTTACACTTATCAATCTTATCTTCTTGAAGAAATTCTATGCTCCAATGTGAAATGGTTGCTTTCTAGGCCTATTGCACAATTATCATCTGGAGATCTCTCGTCAACATCATGCTGGAGATTCTCCTCATCTCTCTCTTGAGTTGGACCCCGTGTCGTAGGTCCAGGATACTTTCTTGGTTTACTTCTTCATTGATGCCACATATCTTGCAGTAGCCTCCTGAGAAAGGGAGTATGGGTAGCAAATTTTTTGAGACCCTGAATATCAGAAAGTGTCTTTAGTCTTTCTTCACACTAGTTAATAGCATGATTGAGCTAAGACTTGAATATTTCCTCTTAGTATTTTAAAGGCAAAATACTGTCTTCCAACTACTGGTGTCACTGTTAAGAAAACCCTATACCACTTTTTACAGTTATTTTTTAAGTTATTGCTAAATTTACTACAGTTAAATATACAGATCATAAGTGTACAACTGGATGACCCATACCACAATCAAGATACAGAAAATCCCTCATGCTCCTCTCCAGTCAATCCCTCCCCACCGCACCAGCAACCATTGTTCTACCACCATAGATTTATTTTGCCTGTTCTTGAACTTCATATAAGTGGCATGGTATAGTACGTACTGTTTTGTGTCTAGCTTCTTTCATTCAACATGTTTTTGAAATTCACTGATGTTGCTCATACATGAGTAGTTTGTTCCTTGCTGGGTAGTATTCCACTGTACCACTTTGATTATTTTCTCTGAACACCTGAAGGACCTTCCCTTTAACCAGAGAGATATGATTTATGATGATATGCTTTGGCATAATATCTAGTTTTAACCATCCATTGGTCTGGGAATTTGGTGAGGCATTTCAATATGGAAACTCAATGTCCTTCCTGTTTGGGAAAACTACTTGAATTATTTCACTGATGACTTCCCATCTACTTCATCTTCTATGTTCTTCTTCTGCAACATCAGTTATTTACAGATGTTGACCTCGAACTGGTCCTCTAAATTTCTTATGTTTCTTATTCATTTTTTCATCTCTTTTCCTATTGCTATACATTCTGGTACATTTCTTCAATTTTGTCTATAAGCCTTCTGTTAAAGTTTTACATTTCTGCAAATCATATAGACATATACATACATATATATATATTTTGAGATTCTCATTTTAAAGTTCATTTTCCAAGTACTTTTTTGACATCTGCAATTCCTTTTAAACATCATCTTGTTCTTCTTTCATGACTACCATATCTTCTCTTACAAAGAATATTAATGGTAGTCTTAATTTTTTTCTTCTCCCTGCAAAAACTTATCATATCCAAGTTATTTTTTTATTCCTTTGTGAAAGCCTGACTGGAGAACTCAGTATTTACCATCTCCAATTTTCACCTAATCTTCCTCATCTTAATTTGGTACTCCTGCCCTCAATGATGCCTGGTGTTTCCTAGACCAGAGACTCTGTTTTCCCTTTCAAAGGATAAACTTGCAGGGAAGGGAGGTCAGGGTAAAGAGCCCTAGCAGGCTATTAAAACACAGAGTTCAAATAATCTTGTTTTTAGCCTCACCTTCACCTCTACACTTCCAGACATAACTGAGGTAAAAATTCCTGACCTTAGGCAGACGTGAAACAAAAATCAGTTTCTTTCTCAGCTTTCCTCAAAGGAGTTTACGATTTGGGTTTCTTGGGTCTGCTAAAGAAGTTAGCACTTTCCAGAATTTTGCTGCTTCTCCCACTCCTTGTCCTTGTGGGACTTGGCCCTTAAAAAAAAAAATCCCTTTCATCCCTGTCATTTTACTAGGATTTGGGGAGGGTGCAGAGCTAGATGTGTTTATTCAATCCACCATCTTTAACGTGAAGTCTACATTAACTCTCTATGTTCATTAATAAGGTATTCAGAATTGCCCAATATATTTCAATCAGTCAAAATGTCACTCCTACTTTACTAATATCCAGAATAATCATACCCCCCACATATAAAATAAAGACTTATTTTAAACCACCCAAAACTGTTAAGTTTAATGGTTGGCTTTTATGATAATGTTGTTATCTAGATGTCTAAAAAGATTTCCTTTTCATTCCTTCTTCTTCCTATTTTTTTCAAAACATAGAAAACAGTAAAGCCAATTAAAAATGTGCTTTTAGACACACTGTCAGGTTTTCCTTATTAGAATAAAGGTAAAGCTTGCTTCAAATTCTTCAAGTGCCCTATGAGCTGGGAATCAATAAATACTGAATTTAAGTAGCTACTTAACACTAAGAAGCATATCAAAGAAGTCTATTCTAAAATATATAGACATTTCAAAAGTTCATATTTTCTATCAGTATTATATTTAGAAAACATGGTCTGCCTTAAGGGTTTGTAAAATACAGCCTGCAAAATTGGTAAAATACAATTGGCAAAATCTGGCCTCCCACCTGTTTTTACAAAGTCTTACTGGAACACAGCCATGCCCATTCATTTACGTATTCCCTATGGCTGCTTTCCAGACACAATGACAGAGCAGACTAGCTATGACAGAGACCATATAGCCCACGAAGCCTAAAATATTTATTATCTGGCTCTTTACAGAAAAAGTTTGCTGACTGCCCTTGCCTCTGGCCTACATTAAAAGATTCTATTTTATTATACAAAAATTCCTTTGAGGTCCTCCCTGTTTGTATTAAAAGTAAATCTTACTCTAGAAATAGCTTTCTTAAAACTTTCCTATAATAAACTAAAAATACCTGAAAACAATTTATGCCCAAATAAATGCTTTTTTCAAGTTAACATGAAATAAAAGATCCAAACCTGCATATATAGAGTCCTACCACAACTACAGAGCCTTCGTTCCCCCTAATAAAATACTGTCATTATCTATTCTCTCATCTCCTCTGACCAGAAGCATTCCTTTTCCATTCTTTGGGTTATATTCCCTTTACTTCAATGGTAAAGAATGTTCTGTTTTCTGGGCCAAGCAGTATTTCCCTCTTTTCTTTTTTCTCCGTTTACTTTTTTTTTAATTTATTTATTTTATTTTTTGGCTGCATTGGGTCTTCGTTGCTGTGCTCGCGCTTTCTCTAATTGCGGCGAGTGGGTGCTACTCTTCGTTGCAGTGCGCGGGCTTCTCATTGCGGTGGCTTCTCTTGTTGTAGAGCACGGGCTCTAGGTGCACAGGCTTCAGTAGTTGTGGCACGCGGGGCTCAGTAGATGCAGCTCGCGGGCTCTAGAGCGCAGGCTCAGTAGTTGTGGCGCACGGGCTTTGTTGTTCCGTGGCATGTGGGATCTTCCCGGACCAGGGCTCGAACCCGTGTCCCCTGCACCAGCAGGCAGATTCTTAACCACTGTGCCACCAGGGAAGCCCCTCTGTTGACTTTTCTTTACCTAGTTTTCATTCTGTAACAGTCTTTAGCATATACTTTCTGATCATCCCATTGTTAAAGAAGCACCCTCAAGTTGAGAAAACAACTCAAACTCTCTGGAAGATCAGCATAATAGAAAGAAAGAGAAAAAGCAGTAAAATTACCCAAAGAAATTAAGGAGTATAGAAGCACAGTCTTCACAGAATACAGTCAAAGACATTATAAACCTTAGTCCTTTAGCCATACAATATTAAAAAATCTTTAACTTTGATAAAAGCTATACCAGTGAAGTTATTTTCCCTAACAGTAGTACTTTTATTCAAATAGAAACACACAAAGCAGAGAGAAATGGTGAACAGGTAAAAAATTCTCAATGTCTAAAATACATTTATATTTGAATACCTAAGACTGAATACCTGAAAAAGCAAAGCATAACTCACAAATAACATAAGAAGTTATAAACACATTTCACTGAAGAAATTATTTTAATAGAGGTTTTTGTGGTGTCTAACAACATTGTTATATATTTTTAATTGAAGTATAGTTGATTTACTTGAGAGAGATTTTTAAAGAACTGTAAAAAGGAACTATCTCTTTTTTTCTTTAATTACTGGCTTGAAAGTCCCACTTTTTAAAAGATATTCATGGGCATATAGGGTGCATTATACTATTCTTTTTACTTTTGTGTAATCTTTTAAATTTTCCACAATAAAAGGTTTTTTAAAAGATGTATAAATCAAAGAAAACGAGAAGTTTTAGTTGATGGTTACAAACAAGTTATTGGTAGACACACTACTTATCAGAAGAAAAGAGAAAATCTATAAGGAGAATATGAATATGTTTTAGACCAAGAAGAATTCACCTTACTATCCAAAAGCTGCCTCAGAATAGGGAACAGAATAGGAGTAATTTAAAAATTCATACTGAAGAACACTTGATAGTAAAATTTTAAAACTCACAGTATAATAGTTTGAAATAAGTCTTAACAGAATTCAGATTTATCTTTAAAAAAGTATAACTATTTTAACAGACTTATCCAGGATGTCATACACAAATTATCTCTGAACTTTACTATCATCAGTTTATAGCAAGGTGAATTTTACCTAATTTAAGCCTTTAATTTTCCAATAAGAATTAAATTTATATGACTTTTTTAAAACAAGCATCTACCTGCAGGGAAATGTTTTTACAAACGAAAATATGAGTTGGAATTTTAAGTCTAGGCGTTCAATGCCTACCAAACACTTTCTTCACTACTATCTAATTTAGATGTTAGAAAACTTTAATACCTGAAAAAAAAACAACAACTGCTTGGATTTACTCATACCTCTTTCTTCCTCATGTTTTTTGGCAGATGCACTTTTAGGTCTTCCTCTTCCTCGTCTGATATGATCTGAATGGCTGTTACTTCGAGACCTCTTTCTGTTTTCTAAATCCTTATTTACTGTAGAATTTATCTTCTCTCGCCTAACTCTCTCTGTTCGCCTCCTCTTGGCCTCATGCTTGTTTTCTGTATGGATGAATAAAAGTGATATATTTTAGGGCTTAGCAAGAACTGTTTGCCCATGTTCTCATTGCTTTCTTCTCTTTTTTTCTAAATAGCATTAGAGTTTGCTGCCTGGCATATTTTATAAAACTACAACCATAACATCTATATGTCCCTCACACCTATGCAGGAAAAAAAGAAATTTCAAAAGAATTCAGATCCATACTAACACATGAGGTAGTAGGAATCTTATAACGGAAGACAAGTTTCTTTATTTGATACTTTTAATTTCAGCCCCTACAAGTTCACACAATTCCACAGCAACCTTTTTCCTTCTCTCTGTATCCAAGTTAAAAATGGTGAAGTATTACAAAAGGAAAATAAATATTCCATTCCTTTTTTCCCCCTACCCAAATTACAGATTGAAATATGTCAAATACACAGAAGCAAAACTGACCTTAGCCATAATATTTATATTAAAGTTCCCAGTAAAAACCAAACAGAAAGTATCTAGGGAAAACATTAAAACACTAGGGAAGTAAGCAGTTATCACTTTATCCACAGATGAGGTCATTTCTGACATTCTAAGAGCATGTTTATCCCAAATAAATAGCAATAGGGGAACTTTACTCAACATGGTGATTTAATTAATGCAAGGAGCCACCCCTCTCACTCCAAACAGATCAAAAGGTTGGATAAGACAAACAACAATTTTTTTTAAATTGATTTAATACGTACCTGAATTCAAAAGAAAGAAAGAAAATTCCCCAAATGCCTAAAACCATGGTGGTAAAAGGGCAAAACATATAAGAAAATTCATATCCCAAGAACTAAAGAGAACAATTTAAAAGGCTATATAGGGCTTCCCTGGTGGCACAGTGGTTAAGAAGCCGCCTGCCAATGCAGGGGACATGGGTTTGAGCCCTGGTCTGGGAAGATCCCACATGCCGTGGAGCAACTGGGCCCGTGAGCCACAACTACTGAGCCTGCACTCTAGAGCCCACAAGCCACAACTACTGAGCCCACCTACCACAACTGTTGAAGCCCACGCACCTAGAGCCCGTGCTCCACAAGAGACGCCACCGCAATGAGAAGCCTGCACACTGCAACTAAGAGTAGCCCCCACTGGCCACAACTAGAGAAAGACCGCGCACAGCAGCAAAGACCCAATGCAGCCAAAAATAAATAAATAGAGTAAATAAATTAAAAATAAAATGAAATAAAAGGCTATATAAATTAAGTACGCTTAATAGGCTACTATAAAATAAAATAAATTTAAGTAAAATATTAAAAGTTATTTCCAAATACCATATCCTTGGAGAATTAGTTAATTCCAGGTCTCAGATTAACATATACCAGATAATGCAAGAATATTTAGTTATTCCAGACTGTAAGAAAGTTATCTAAGATCATCAGCATCTTGTTAAAGCACTCAAGGGCTAACTTGAAGAGGTTCCTGCTGACCATTATAATTTGAGCATCAATAAAAATAATAACTATAATAGACTGAAACACCTAAAGAACCAACTCACTATTTTGAAAAGTGAAATAAAGGAAAAGAATAAAGCATTTACCCTGCTTTTTCTATTCAAACTGTACCACTCACTGGTAACAAAAGGGTAGATGAAGAGCAATTTCTCATTTTAGAATCACTGTGGCTAAAAAACTGAAGAAGGAATAAGAGTATCACCATTTTCAACTTGAAATGAACTAAATGTAAATATCAACAGCTGCTAACATCACAAAAACGGAGATAAGTAGAATTTGTGCCTCCTTATAGAATACCTACCTAAGTAGTCTTGCCAAAAAAAAAAAAAAAAAAAATCAAATCTCATCAAGCCCTTGGATCCAAATTACAATTTATAAGAAAAAGAAAAATCATTCAAAGAATGTGTTAACATACACCACGGAGACACAAACAGTAAATCCAAATGGACAAGTGATAGTTTAACATATAATTTGCAAGGAATAAAAGAGAAAATAATAGATAAAGAGAGAGCCAAAAAAGATATCAGTCATATGCAATGTGTGGACCTTATTTAGAATCTGTTTTTAAAAACCATTTATGAGAAACCTGAAAATTTCAACACCAGTTGGATATTTGATATTACGGAATTATTGTTAATTTTTTATTGTGCTTAAGTTTTTAAAGGTCTATCTATTATTTTAATTTTTTTAATTTTTAATTTTATTTCTTTTTGGTTGCACCGCATGGCATATGGGATCCTAGTTCCCTGACCAGGGATCAAACCCATGCCCCCTGCATTGGAGGCATGGAGTCTTAACCACTGGACTGCCAGGGAAGTCCCAAGGTCTGTCTTTTAGAAACATGTAATGAAATATTTATAATTGAAATTATATGAAATTTTCTTTAAAATAATATACAAGAGAAGGCGTGGATGTGGATGGGACAGGGTATGCTTAGAATTTCTCAAAAAGAAAAAAGTTGAAAGAAATAGTAACAGGTAAAGCTTTTTAAAGTATGCCTCTTAGAGTTTAACACTGAATTTAAGTTTGTTCCTTCAGCTACCCACCCATCTCTGCAAACTTCTTCATAGCCAACTTCTCAAAAAAGAAGTATCTGTACTTTCTGCCTTCAGTTTCTCACCTCCCATTCACCCATCAATTCATTCCAGTATAGCTCCCAACTCAATGAAAATGATCATCAAGAAGGACAAAAACCTCTGTCAGCAAATCTAATAGACACCTCTCTTTAATCATCTTAATACCATCTCTCAAAAATTCAACAGAGGACTACTCTTTTCCTTGAAATTAATTTTTTACTTGATTTTCAGGTTCTGCAAATTTCCCATCTCACCAGCCATTCCTCTTTATCGCCTCTGCTGTCTTCTCCTCCCTGCAGGTTCTTTTCCATCTCTAATATTAAAGTCTTAGGACTCTGTCCTGAGCCCAGATAAACCATGGACCCAAAACATTAAAAACTATTGTTATAATGGTTCCAAAATTTATACTTTCAGCTCTGACTTCTTCCCAAAGCTCTAGACTGCCTACCTGACAGCTTCACTTGTATGACTCACAAGCATTTCAGATGTGCCAAAAAATAACTCTTGATTTTCCTTCCTCCAACCTTCATTATACTAGTAAATAGCACCAACCAGTTGCAAAAGCCAAATAACTTGTAGTCATTTGTGACTCAGCTTGTTTCTTCTATCATCACAGAAGTCCATAGGTACTCCGTGCAAAATACATCCACAATTTCTTCATTTCTCCCACTTCTATGGGCAACATCCAAACCGAACACATTCCCTAAATAGCTGCCAAAATTATCTTTAAAAAAAAAAAAAAGACTGTATAAATAAGCTTCCTTTCTAAAACCTTTCATTAGCTTTTCACTTTATTTAAAAGAAAGTCAAATTTCCCGACCAAAGACTGTAAGTCCCCCTATAAGACCTGACATTTGCCTCTCACCCATCTAATCTCATACCACTAGCCATTTTGTTCAGTACTCTCCAGACATGCCTTCCTTTTAATAAAACAAGTTCCTTCCTCCCCTTGAGTCTCTACATTTGCTAATGCTTCTGCCTAGAGCTTTCTTCCCAAGGCTCTTCATGAGACAGGCTTTATTTATTTCCTTCAGATGTCAATTTATAGGTCGCCCCTCTGAGTCTCCCAGCCCAAGTTACTTTCTATAATCTTCTTCTACTACTACTATTATAGTCCTTCTATAATTTTCTTCTACTACTACTTCTACTTCTACTTCTACTACTACTACTACTACTACTACTACTACTACTACTACTACTACTACTACTACTACTACATTTATTTATATGTTCAATATGTCTCCCCCTTCGAAATATAAGTTCTATGAAAGTTGGGATGCTTTTGCCTGTCTCATTCACAGAACCTAGAACATTACCTACACATGTTAAGTGGTGCTGAATAAATAAAATCAGACTGAACACATGATTTATTTCATTATCGTCTCAAAAATCCTACTGAAATGAGAACAAACATGGGTAAAAAGGTAAAGGGAAAAAGGAAAATAAATCTGCAGTGCTTGAAACAGAAAAGGGTGCTATTAACGATCTGAAATTACAGAATTTCAGCAAACTGGCAAGCTGACAGATTCTAAGTAACCAGAATAGAAGAAACTAAAATTCAAAATAAGAATAAGAGATATCTCCTATAGAAGGGATCGCTGTTCTTCCCAAAGATACTCCCAGGACAGGACAAAAAGTACAGTAAGGAACAGCAGGCCACAGGGTGATCATCAGAATAACTAGAACTACTGCAGAACAGTTGGGCCTATGTATACAAAGTAACACATAAAGATGTAAAGCTCTTGGGAACCAAGCGATGTTCAAGGGGACTTTGAACCTCCACAACATAGAAAGAAGAAACAAACAAACAAAAAAGGCAGTTCCTCATAAAAATGAAATACTATAAAGGATTTCACATTCTGTCCCAGAATGAAGCCTTCCTTATTTTGGCAATCATGGATTTCAACAGCATCCCCCAGCTCACCTAATTTACATCTAAAAGCCTGCCAATAAGCTGCTTCCAACTGTACACTAAAGAAATGTCAAAATAGACTTTCAAAACAGTGTAGGATATTCATGCAAGTTATCGACACTGATAAACCAAGACCTTCATTTATAAATATCAACAGGCAATTAAGGATTACCAGCTATTTGAAGAAAATAAAAAGTGTGAGAGAGAGAAGGAGCAAGATAAAACATGAGGAACAGGGAGTTCCCTAGTGGCCTAGTGGTTAGGATTCTGGGCTTTCACTGCCTTGGCCCGGGGTTAAATCCCTGGTCAAGGCCAAAAACAAAACAAAAACAAAAACATGAGGAACAAAGGTAGTTCAGGAAATCAAAAAAAATCTTCAAACATTTCAAAGCATACCTTCAGAGAATATTATATCATTAAGATTTTTTTGCAGAAATAGAAAACTCCATCCTAAAATCATATGGAATCTCAATGGACCCCAAACAGACAAAACAATCTTGGAAAAGAACAGAGAATCACACTTCTTGATTTCAAAACTTTTCTAACAAAACTACAGTAATCAAAAAAATGTAGTACTGCCTTACCAGAGACATACAGACCAATAGAATAAAATAGCCCAGAAATAAATCCTCGAATATATGGTCAAATGATTTTCAATAACAGTAGCCATGAAAAAACAGTACTTTCAACAAGTGGTAATTGGGAAAACTGGATATCCACAGGCAAAAAAATGAAACTGGACCCTTATCTTATACCATATACAACAGCGGTCCCCAACCTTTTTGGTACTAGGGACTGGTTTCCTGGAAGCCAATATTCCCCCCCCCCGGGGGGGGGGGGAAGGGGCAGGGCAGGGGGGACGGTTCAGGAGGTAATGCGAGCAATGTAGAGCGGCAGAAGAAGCTTTGCTCGCTCGCCCACCACTCACCTCCTACTTTGCAGTCCGGTTCCTAACAGGCCGCGGCCCGGGGACTGGGGACCCCGATATACAAGAATTAACTCAAAATGGATTGAAGATCTAAATATAACAACTAAAACTATAAAATGCTTAGGGAAAAACTTCAAGACAGTGGATTTGTCAATGATTTCTTGGATATGACACCAAAAGTACCGGCAACGAAAGAAAAAATAGACAACTTGGATTTCATCAAAATTAAAAACTTCTGTATGTCAAAGGACACTATCAACAGAGTAGAAAGGCAACTCATGGAATGGAAGAAAATATTTGCAAAAATATATCAGATAAGGGATTAACATCCAGAATAAAAAGAACTTCCACAATTCAACAACAACAAAAAATGGACAAAGAACTTGAACAGACATTTCTCCAAAGATAGACAAATGGCCAATAAACACATGAAAAGATGTTCGACATCACTACTCATTAGGGAAATGCAAATTAAAATCACAACAAGACACCACTTCATACCCATTAGTATGGCTATTATGAAAAGCACATAAAATAACAAGTGTTGATGAGGATGTAGAGAAATTGGAATCGTTGTGCATTGCTGGTGGTAATGAAAAATAGTGCAAACAATATGGTGACTCCTCAGGAAATTAAACAGAATTACTATCTGACTCAGCATTTCCCCTTCTGGGTATATATTCAAAAGAAATGAAAGCAGGGAATTGAACAGATATTTGTACACCCATGTTCACAGCAGCATTTTTCACAATAGCCAAAAGGTGAAAGCAACTCAAGTGTCCATCAATGCATGAACAAAATGTAGTAAGTACATACAATCGAGTATTATTCAGGAAGGAAATTCTGACACGTCACAGCGTGGATGAAGGCATTATACTAAGTGAAACCAGACACAAAAAGACAAATATTGCATGACTACACTTATACAAGGTAACTACAGTAGTCAAATTCAAGTTCACAGGCACAGAAAGAATAGTAGTGGCCTGGGGCGTGATGGGGGCGGGGAGTAGGAGGAAAATGGGGAGTTATTGTTTTATGTGTATGGAGTTTCAGTTTGGGAAGATGAAAAGAGTTCTGGAAATAGACAGTGGTGATGATTAAGCACATGATATGAATGTACTTAATGCCACTGAACCGTACAACTTAAAATGATTAAAATACAAAATTTTGGGACTTCCTTGGTGGCGCAGTGGTTAAGAATCCGCCTGCCAATGCAGGCGACGCGGGTTTGAGCCCTGGTCTGTGCTCTGAGACACGCCTAGAGCCTGTGCTCTGCAACAAGAGAAGCCACCGCAATGAGAAGCCGACACGCCGCAATGAAGAGTAGCCCCCGCTCACCGCAACTAGAGAAAGCCCATGCACAGCTACAAAGACCCAACACAGCCAAATAAATAAATAAATAAAATTAATTTAAAAAAAAAAAAGAAAAAGTAGGGGACTTCCCTGGCGGCCCAGTGGTTAAGACTTCACCTTCCAAAGCAGGGGGTGCAGGTTCGATCCCTGGTCAGGGAGCTAAGTTCCCACATGCCTCGTGGCCAAAAAACCAAAATACAAAACAGAAGCAATATTGTAACAAATTCAAGACTTTAAAAATGGTCCACATCAAAATATCTTTAAAAGTAGGATTATCCTTATAGTACAATGGAAAGAAATTTTAGCATGACAGCTGTGCAGCAGACCTAAAATCAGTCTTGATTAGAAGAAATCAGAGGATTCTATGAAAAATGTCTTTTAAAGATGAATATAGATACCATTATATAAACTATATGATTAAGAACTTTAAAAAAAGGCACAGAGATGAAGGTATGTATTTTTTCATCAAAAGGCAAAATAAAAACTATGTTCCATATATGAATATACAGCAATTTTAAGTGATTAGCATGTAAGGAACAATGTTTTCTGAAATAACAAAACCAAATCTTCACTGTCAAGTAATTCAGAGTTGAGGATCACTTACTACTGATTAATGTTCAATCATTTTGGGTTTCTAAAAGGTACTGGTGATAATCATTTCTCCATTTTTCTTCCTTAACTACAAAAGTGAGTATGTCATTTATAGACTTTGCTTATTTATCAGCCTTTCCCTGTTAGAGAATAATTTAAAAATTATGTTTAATATTTTTATCCCTTTTTCCTTCCCCCAATAAAAAATGGAATTTATTTAATTTTGCTATTTATTTGACAAAGCTTAACCCAAAGCATATACTCACTGAGAAATTAACAGTTAAATACTAATAAGCTATTCAAAATTCTTACCATTTTAAATCTTTTTCTTACCTTTAGAGGAAGTCTTTTATAAACTAGTATCTCAGATTTTCAGTTTACTTTTTCCTTACAGTTTTTATAATTAAAATTTTTTAAAGGTATATCCATTGTTATTAAATACAAAATAGCACCCTTGATGCCACTAAACCACCCAGAACACCCATTTGGAAAACCAAATTTAAAGATTTGGAACAAACTGAGTTTGTTCTCACCAAAAACTGCTTCTGTCAGTATTTGGTGACTGACCAAATATCTGAATAGATTACTACTACAGTATTGAAGGTTTAGGCCACAGTACAGATACTTTCAATTTTAGGAAATACAGTATTTCCTTTAATTTCTTTTTTTTTAAATTTCTTCAAATTGACAGATGAAGACTCAACCTCAAGGCTACTTTTTAAACTCTCAGTCAAACATTCAATTTAGAAATGAAATCCTACATGAACAACATGGTCAATTTTAAAAAATTTTTCTCCATTTAATATTGACCCCCTAAAAAGGATAAAAGAAACAATACTACATTCCTAACGCATTTAGAAAGGTATCAAAGAATAATTAATTGCCTTGAGGTTCTATGCACTTGTACAAAACACTGAGCATTAATACAGCTTTATTTGTAACACTCATCTTTTCCTCTCACCGAAATTAATATATTTTTACAATTTAAAATTAATTTCCATAATAGATTTTATTTATCTATATTTTCAGCTAGCAAAGTTCTATATTGTTCTAGCGTCCCACCTCCCTATTTTCATGTATGTTATGAAGATATAAAGATGATTAGTATATTTGCAAAATGTGAGTTTTCAACATTTCAAATCTAGATAAATCTATGACTTAACAGATTATTTTCCTCCTGCATGTCACACAAAGTTACAATAATTAAATAAGAGGTTTCAACCCACTGAAATTCAAATAATCTTTTATAGCTTTGATTTTAAGATAAGTGCAATCTGAGCTTTAAAGATGTTTCTTTTTTGTTTTAAATGTTTAATTATGCAAATAAAAGTCTTCCTTGGGGACTTCCCTGGTGGTGCAGTGGTTAAGAATCCGCCTGCCAATGCAGGGGACACGGGTTCGAGCCCTGGTCCGGGAAGATCCCATGTGCCATGGAGCAACTAAGCCCATGCGCCACAACTACTGAGCCTGCACTCTAGGGCCTGCATGCTGCAACTACTGAGCCTGCATGCCGCAACTACTGAGCCTACATGCCACAACTACTGAAGCCCGCGCGCCTAGAGCCCATGTTCCGCAACGAGAAGCCACCGCAATGAGAAGTCCGCGCACTGCAACGAAGAGTAGCTCCCGCTCACTGCAACTAGACAAAGGTCGTGTGCAGCAACGAAGACCCAATGCAGCCAGAAAAAATTAAAAAAAAGAAATTTAATTGTAAAAATTAGTATTTTTTGAGTACCTATAACATACCAAGCTTTCTTTATGTTAGACATTTTCATATGCACTTCATCTACACTTCAATCCTCTAAGGTTGGTACTATAAATCTACATAAACACAAGTAAACAGCAGCTGCCCCTGGAGGTTAATTAACCTGTTAGAGAGTGACCAAACTGGAATCTGAATCTGAAGCCAGATCTTCCATATAATATATAACAACATATAGTACACGTCTGTACTATACCAAACTGATTTCCAGGCTTTGAGTACTCTTAATCCTTCTAAAAACCCTTTCCTCCTTTGGTTCTACAGCACAGTCTATCCCTGATATTTCTCTGTCCTTTCTATTCTTTGTTTCTTTTGCTGGTTCTTCTTCCTCCTCCCTAGGATTTCTAGGCTTCAATGTTTCATCTTCACTTCAAGGTCTCAAGTCTACTCTTATTAAACAACAGAACCTTAGGAAACTCCAAACGTAAAATAATAATGAACTGCTTCTCACTCATCACACTGACTTATGTAACACCACTGTCTGCTGGCTGTTCTCCTGCGGCTGACATTTCTTCTCAGTTGACATGACCTCCCTACCCACTTCTACCCTTAAAGTTCAGTCCCTGAACCTGCTTCCTCTTCTTACCCTACAGACTCTATAGAACTAGCTCATCCACTTCCATGATATCAACAACCATGATGATTCAAAACCTTTCTCTCCGGCTGAGGCTATTCCCTGAGCTTCAGACTGTATGTCCAACTGGGGAAAAAAAAAAAATCCACATGGATGATATTTCACAACTATATCCAAACATAGTTTCTTCATCTTTCCCTCAAAACTTGTCTTCCCTTTTATCTTCCCTTTCTAACCAGTAATCCATCAGAAATCTGGGAGTCATTCTAAAGTCTTCCCTCTCCTTCAAATGATTTTAAATTCTTAACACTTGTAGCATCTGTCCCTTTTCTCTGTCCTCATTTACATTTCTTCCTTACCTCATTTCTCACCTGAATTGTTGGTATATAGAAGGGTCTCAAAAATATTTGTTGAGTGAAAAACTAATAAACACAATTGTCCCACTAATAGCATGGACCATGTCTTATTCATTTTGGAGCCTCGGAACTGAGTTGACATGCCACCCCAGCAAATCTACTGAATGAATCATTCCAAGGTTCCCATACCCAAATCACACTCTTAGGAAACAAGAACCAGGAATTGATTTTTAACAGTTCTCTGGATGACTCCTATATAACAAATCCAGCAACAGCCTTTAAGAACTAATGAATTAATAGTAAGTCCATTACCATGTTGAAAGGGAGCAAACTCAGAGGCAGAAATGGAATTAAAACTGCTTTCCTCCCATCTCTCCACAGACCTAGGATAAACAGACCTCTCACAGACATAAATATAAGTAATTCTTGAATCACCTCCTACTATAACCATTCTTTGCCTAACTCGGCATCCTCACTCAGTTAACATACTGCAAAAGCTCACTTCCACCTTGTAACCCCACAAACTATTCTCTAGACAGAAGTCAGAATGATCTTTCTAAAAGGCAAATCAGAGCATGCCACCCTCCCCTCACCTCATCGCACATCCCAGGGATAGTTTCTCCTCACACCGTAAGAATAAAAACCAAAATCTTACTCTAGTTTACAAAGCCTTAAGTAAATAATCTGGTCCCTGCTTATCCCTCTGGCCTCATATCGAACATTCTCCTGGTTTTACTGTCTACACTGCAACCATGCTGGCCTTTTTGTTCCTAAAATATACCAAACTTTTAACAACCTTAAAATTTTTGCATTTGCTATTTCATCTGTCAAGAATGGTCTTCTTCCTGATCTTATCATGGCTACTACCCCCCTGTTCCTATTCAGCCTCAGCCTAAAATGTCACCTCTCAGAGAAGCTTCCAACCACTCAATCAAAATTAGCCTTCCAGTCACACACCTCAGCACTCTATTTTAATCTCTTACAAGGCGTTTATTCACAAGTTGATATTCTCCCTGTTTATCTGTTCTCTATTTCCTGCCCACAAGAATGCATTAAGCTCCATGACAGCAGTGAACCTGCCTTGATAGTAAATTCATTCATTACTTTAGGCCCAAGGCTTAGAACAGTGCCTAGCATACAGCAGGTGCTCATATATACACTTGCAATCAATCTACTCTTATTTGGGGATCATGAACATACAAAGTTCTGACTTTATCAAAGAACAAATAACAAAATTTCATTTTTTTAATAAATATATCTGCTGAACAAATCCAATTTGTTTATATTAATGGGAAGGTAAAATTCAAGCAAAAAATTTTTTAGATATTCTATATCAGGGAATTACAAAAAATAACCAATGTATCTAAAAATTATATTCACACCAAAATCAGGTTATGTTTTTTCAGTCACCAGTTTAAAAAAAAAAAAAAACCTACTTTAAAGTTGTTACACATTGTACCAGCACTATGAGAGGAAAAACCAAAATGTCCATCAAGCAGTAAACAGATAAACAAATTGTGGCATATCCACACAAAGAATACTATTAAGCAATAAAAAGGAATTAATCTTATTGATATACACAACAATATGGCCGAATCTTAAATTATGCTCAGTGAAAGAAGTCAGGCAATAAAGATTACATACTGTATGATTCCACTTGTATAATGTAAAGTTCTAAAATAGTGACAGAAAGCAGATCGGTGGTTATCTGGGGGAGTGGGAAACAAGATGGAAAGATTACAAAGGGGAACTAGAAAGCTTATGGGAATGATGGACATGTTCATTATCTTGACTGTGGTGACTGATTGGTGTAAACACATGACAAAACTTATCAAACATACACTTTAAATATGTACAATTTATTGGAAGTCAATTATACCTTTAGTAAACATTTAAAATTTTTTTAAAAACATCAGATTAGGTCACTCCCTTGCTTAAAACCCTTCAATGGCTCTCCATCCTCCAAAAATAAAAAATAGAAAATTTGTTACAAGCTTTATCAGCATTACAAGGGAGTTAACATTTAAATGGAATGAACGGCATACTAATGTCATAAGCTGATTTCCAATAGCTAATAAAAACCAAACACATACTTCAATAGACTTTGTTAACTTCAACAAAAATTGAATAGTAAATTCACAAAAATTAATTTTAAATTTCTACATCAAAAAGCTAAAAATGTGGTAAACTCTTACAATTACCTGTAGAAGATGGTGATTTTTCTGGGTGTTTTGCATTTAAAAGTTTTCTGCTAATAAATATGTAACCACAGGGACATGATTTACATGCAACAGGAACCTGTAGACAAAAAAAAGAAGCAATTTATTATTACAATTTTTCTGTTCTTAAACTTCTCAGTGTTTATGTACTCTCCTAAACTGAATGATAAATTACTTGAAGTAGGAATCAGGGATTTATTTAAACCCCACCTCCTGACAACAAATTATGAGATGGGTGTTGTGTCCTCAAAATCTTCACATTCTACTAACGCACTACAATAACCATGAATGTAGCAAATGCATGATAAACATGTGCTGATGTGAGTGAACAACAGAAAACCACAATAGGGTCAGAGTCAAGGAAAATATATGGGAAAAAAGGTAGCATTTCCTAAAATATTAGTTTGAAAGCAGTTTATATAGAATAAATTGGAAAGGGGGGCATGATTGGGAAATCATTAAAGTAATCCCAGCATAACATTATGAGGGCCCCACTGGAATAGTGAGAATGGAAATGGAGAGAAGGTAGATCTACAAGACATTTCAAAAGGGTAAAGAACTGAAAACAACCCAGGTTCCAACAGGAGCGGGTAAGATGCCGATTACTACCAATAGAAAAAAAAAAAAGTTTACAACAACCAGTTTGAGGGGCAAAAGTGTTGTACAAACAAAAGAGAATGTGGGACAAAGCAGGAGTTAAGACCTAGTATCTTAACAGTCTCAGCTCCAGGAAGGACGTCGGATAAAACACAAGCTCTTCAGGCTTCTGTTTATAAATCTGTAAACTATTTTTACAAGTGTCTCCTTTCTCCATTTCAAGTCTGTCAATATTTTTCTAAAGCCAAATGTTAGGGACTTCCCTGGTGGCACAGTGGTTAAGAATCCGCCTGCCAATGCAGAGGGCATGGGTTTGAGCCCTGGTCTGGGAAGATCCCACATTCCATGGAGCAACTAAGCCCATGTGCCACAACTACTGAGCTTGTGCTCTAGAGCCCACAAGCCACAACTACTGAGCCCATGTGCCACAACTACTGAAGCCCGAGTGCCTAAAGCCCGTGCTCTGCAACAAGAGAAGCCACCGCAATGAGAAGCTCCCGCACCGCAATGAAGAGTAGCCCCTGCTCACCACAGCTAGAGAAAGCCCGCGTGCAGCAACGAAGACCCAACACAGCCAAAAATAAATAATAAATAAATAAATAAATTTATAAAGCCAAATGTTATTGAAAATCATTGAAAAAAGCTTTAGCTTTCCCTCCACAATTGTTTCACTAATATTAATCTTAATGATCCTTGGACTCAGGGCACATTCACTGAAAACCAGAAATTAATCTCAACAAAAAGTACTCACAGAATAGTAATTACAATTCCCTTTGTAAGATAAGTTCCATTTGCCCACTGTTCTGCTTATGTAAAAGTTTAATCACTACTATAAAGCTTTCATCCATTTATGTAGAGAATGCCTCATGTTCTAGAATATAAATATGTGATCTAAATAAGCTAAATCAGAATTCTGGCAGAATTCCTTTTCTTTGCATAAAAATACTGAACAAAGAATTCTAGTTTGTATTTATGAAAAATAACAATGAATCTATAAAAATAATCAAACTCCAGGTATGTCTAACAGCTTGCTTTATCAAGAATGTAATGAGATTCTTCCAAACCACGACAGAAAATGTAATGTTACATTTCTTAATAGTGTAAAATCTGCCTAAAATAGGTATGTTTTGTCATTTTAAAAATTTCACATCTTCAGAGAAACCAAGCTCAAAGGTACTGACTCATTTCCTTTATACTTAAACACATCATTTACGGCATCCACGGCAGTATAAATTGTTTTAAGTTAATGCTACCCAAAAAAACACAGAACGTGATGTTCTTATTCAACATACCCTTTGCTACTCAACAACCATTTTCTTTCAGCTATTGAAACTCAACAAATTGAAATTTAATTGTCTTATACACAAAAAAATTATATCAACCCATGTCCAGAATTAACAGAGTGCTACAGTTAGATGAGAAATGTACATTGGGCTTTGGGATGACTAATTCAATTGACAGGCTGATCTACATCCCTTAATGAAAGTGTCTTATGCTCAAGGAACATTCATGCGCCTGAGCTAAGTCACCCTAAGGTCCTTTTGAAAATGTAAAGTTCCTTCCCCTCACACCAACCCTGAAAAAAACCCAACTAACCACCACCACAATACAGATCATGTAAAAAGAATTATTAAATGAGGTAGACAACTTCAGTTATATTAATCTCTTTAAATTATTGTATAATTTGGATTTTAAACAAACACCTAAACTTCCATGAAATTTCAGTTGTAATGCCAAAGACAACAGTAATGAAAGTTCTAATGCTATACTTTCAGGATTTTAAAATGCAAGGAAAAAAAATTTGAAGTGTTGTTTACTGATGGCTTGTGAATCAATTTATTCCTTGAAAAATAGGTATTGAGATTGTAGGCATGTTTTACAAGTAAGACAGGCTTAAAAAACAACTGCAAAAAACAAAATCCTGACCCTATATTGTTTCACTGACTTTAAAAAGCTCAAAAATAACCACATTACAGAGAATCCATCTATACTCTTTGTTGCTAAGAGCATCAAAGTTACGTACAGCAGACATATTTGCTAAATGTCACATAAAATTTCCTAACATTCTTTCCTAAAAGGGGGAAAAAGCTGATGTAATAAAGAAAAAAAAAAAAGCAAAATCAGAAACATACACCAGAGATCCCAGAAAAATAAGAATCCTGACTACTACTACACTCAAAATGGCTCAGTAACTTGAGTTAGTGGATGTGAAACCCGTTGAAAATGAAAAGTATTGTGGTTTAGATGTTTCAGAACTATATTTTCAAATGGGGGAATGTAAAAGGGGATGTAATAAAGCAACTGAAAATCTAGGTCTTTCTTGTTTGCTGATCTCTGTACCTGTTTTTAAACTTACACACACATATACAGAACTTATGTAAATCTACTCAACTGAGGCAATCTCAAACTTTAAAGATTTTATATTTATGTTTATAAACTATATCTAAATTCTAATTTAATATTCACCAGGCAACTCAGAATAACAGCAGTATTCTAAAGCTTTTTTTAAAAATGGCTTTCTGGATTATAATTTTTTTCTCATTTATAAGAAACCTGTACTTTCAAATAACTAGAAAACTAAAATTAATCTATTATTTTCTTCAACTGAGTTACTTTGAGTAAAAGATAAATCGCTTTTAAGAATCACCAAAAGTTTGAATTAGTCACCACGTATGTTATCTTCTCTTAAGTATTTAGAATAAAGAACACTACAAATCAACATTTTAAATTATGTTGTTGTAGCCTGTTATGGAATGAATTGTGTCCCCACCCCCCAAAAACACCCCAGCAACAAATTCGTATGTTGAAGCCCCAACCCCCCAACGTGATAGTATTATTTGGAGATGAGATAATTAGGTTTAGATGAGGTCATGAGGGTGGAGTCCTCACGATGGCATTAGGGTCCTTGGAAGAGACACCAGAAAGCTCTCTTTTCTGCCAGGATCTTGGGACTTCCAGCCTCCAGAACTGTGACAAAATAAATTACTGTTGTTTGAGCCACCCAATCTATGGTATTTTGTTATGGCAGCTGCAGTGGAGGTTGTGTGTGTAACAACAAAACAGAATGTGATATTTCCAAATAAAATGCTGATCACGTTTTGTTGAATAGTTACAGGGACTCCTACAAGTTTATTATCCTTTCCTCTTTTTTTAACGAGGATATTAAAAACAGGTTATTTTCCCCCAAAAGGTTACTGTATGCCAAATACAACAAGGTCAGGATTTGCAATAACTGATGCCCTACAGAAACTGGAATGCATAATGCATACCATGTAAACCTTATACTTCTGCACAATTAAACGGAACAAACAGAAATTATTTAAATATTGAAATAATCTTCGACAAGGAGACTTAAATAGAAAAGTCCAACTTTTTCAGAATTTAACAAATTTAGTTTAATGGTAAGAATGGAAATTTAGGACTTCTCTGGTGGCGCAGTGGTTAAGAACCCGCCTGCCAATTCAGGGGACACAGGTTCGAGCCCTGGCCCGCGAAGATCCCACATGCCACGGAGCAACTAAGCCCACGCACCACAACTACTGAGCGTGCGCTCTAGAGCTCGCGCGCCACAACTACTGAAGCCCTCGCGCCACAACTACTGAAGCCCTCGCGCCTAGAGCCCGTGCTCCACAACAAGGAAAGCCACCGCAATAAGAAGCCCGTGCACCGCAACGACGAGTAGTCCCCGCTGGTCGCAACTACTCGGAAAGCCCACGAGCAACAACAAAGACCCAACGCAAACAAAAATGTAAAAAAAAAAGAAAGGAAATTTAACTCTGTTTTGGAAAACATGGCTAAATTGTTTTTAGAATGCATACTCAATAAACTCATACAATCAATAAACCGTAATTCTCCTCTGATCAGCATATCTATCATTGCCCATAAAAGATACTGAATAAAACATGTAACATTTTCTGTTAAAAGATTTGATCAACCTTTAAGCTTGCTCCTTAAAGTATGCACTAAAATCAGCTTATTAAAAAAGTCTTCAGCCATTTCAAATTACTCCTGATTTAAAAAAAAAAAAAAAAAAAAGGAAAGAAAGAAAAAGGGAGAAGAGGTAATCATTTTGAAAAAATTGTCTCAGTGGAAAAGAAATAAACACACCCAGATCTGCATGTTGGCGTGAAATAGGGCCCTTACTAATGCTTTTAACTGAGAGAGTCTTAACTCATTAGATTTATAAGGTTTAGAGGAACTTGTATCATTCTAGTAAAAAATGAGGCATCCTTAAACTAAAATGGTAAGATGAGATTTTTTTAAATTACAGCTATGACATCATTAATTCTGTGTAGAAAGCAGTCATTTAAAATTCATAAAACCACATATATATTTTTTAGAAGATCTGGAAGCAGAAAATGCCAAATTTTTAACAGTGGATACCGCGGCGGGTAGGGGGAAGTGAGGAGCGCTCAGAAAGGAAGGGCTTCAATGGGGGCGTTATTCAATAACGTTCCATTTAAAACAATGTACAGAAAGGATTCACGATTATTTACGTCAAAAATATAATAATTATGTTTACGAGAAAAAATCTCCACATTTCGCCAAAACTTAGAACTATTACACTGCGGGCCTTTCTGTCACATTTAAGCATCCGCCCAGGTCGCGGGGGGACAGTTTTGGGGGTCCACCGTACACATCTGAAACGGGAACAAAGCAACCCTGCCTGGCAGAAGGCGGATTTCGGAGCCAGGAGCCCGGACTCGGAGTCGGCACATCGGGCATTCTCTTCGGGGCAGGAGGGGGCTGAGGGACCGAACTCGTCCACTTGGGCTGCTGCCCCACACTCCTGCCGCTGTCACCGGAGCCGGAAAGGCGATTCGGGGAGGGTCCGGACAGGGCGCCCCGTCAGCTCACGATAAACCCACGCCCCCTCTCACGCGGCTGGCCACAGGGCAAGATACTCGCCCGTCTGACCGCCGCCAGGTGGGCACCGGCCGGGCCGCGGCCCCGGGCGCTTCCCCCGCGACCCCTCGGCTCTACCCGGCCGGTTCCGGGCTCCCATCGTGGCCAGAGCTCGAGGGCTGGCCCACACGCTCAGCCGCTGGGACCCCGGCGAGGCGGCCTCTCCACAGCCAACGGCCGCCGGCAACGGACGCCCGCCCGCGCGCACCCGCCCCACCGGCCCGTGTGCCCGGTGCCCGGCCCCCGGCGCCCACCTGTTGGTCGCACTCGGGGCATGATTTGGTGGCCATCTTCACTTTCTTGGCTCGAGTTGCAGACATGCTCCTCTCTGGCGGCGGCGGCGGCGGCGGCGGTGGCGGCGGCGGTGGCGGCCCGGGCTCCGCCCCTCGTACTTCAGCAGCCCAGCCTCCGCCCGTTGATCCCCGCTGGCCAGAGTGAGGCTCTGAAGAGTGCGCGCGCGCGCGTGCGCGAGCTCGCGCGGAGCCTGCGTGCCGAGGGGGCGGGGCGCGGCGTGCGCCGGCTCCGAGGGACCGCGGAACACGCCCCCACCCACACCGCTCCGGTCCTCTAGGGCGTACCGATTCTCACGAGAGGAAACCGACTGGATCGTGCGGCGGGACGATGGACACGCCCCCTCTGGGCCAGACGAACGGCGTGGAGGCGTGGCTTGGCCGGGACTCGGCAGTAACGGGCGTCGGGCTCGACCAACGAATGCACAGATGGGGCGGGTCGTGGTGCTGAGCCCGCCCCCTCCCCCAGAGGAAGGAGAACGTGAGAGTGAAAAAGGCGGTGGGGGGTAAAGCGCTTGGCACAGATCCTACCGTTTGATAAACTTCAGTAAATGTTAGCGAGTCTAATCATTGAGGAATTGTAATAGACATCTGATGAATCTGCTATATGCCAGCCCTGGACTCGGTTCTGCGAGGTATAAAATTCGTTAAGTCAAATATGTATTGAGGGCCAATTCTGCCAGACAAATGTGAATACTAGGAGGTGCCTGCCCTCAAACACGTAGTCTAGAAGTGTAGACGGCCCAACATTCGAATGTTGTTGGAAAGAATAAGTCGGCTGACTAGAGTGTTATATCAAAATTTAAAATTCACCTCGACTTTGATCTTGTAATCCCATACCTAAGAGTTTGGAAAGATATTCTCCATGTGCTCAAATGGATTTGTGCAAAAATGTTGCACTTCGCAGCACTGCTTGTCAAAGCAAAATCAGAAACAGCCCATGTGTCCATCAACAAATTGCTTGAGCAAATTAAGTTATGCATACAACGAAATGTCATTGCAGTTCTTCAAAAGAATGATAGTTCTGTATGTAAAGTGATATAATGATCTCCAAAATAGTATTAACTGGAAAAATATAGTACACCTTGTTTAAGACTGTGCAAAAATAATATGAAAATATATTTATTTATGCTTGCATATACATTAAGAAACTGGAAATAGGAACTGGAGGGCAGGAAGAGGAGGGAGACATATTCCATATCCTATTGTATTATTTGAATTTTCTACTAGGTTAACCTAATATGACCCCCCACCCACGCAAAAGGGAAAAGGATTTGTACACAGCTAATGAGGTGGTCCTAGAAGGCTTTCTAGAAGAGTCATCTCCAAAACTGAATCCCTAAGTAAGTCAGGTGGAGTTGCCCAATCAAAGGTGAGAACTCACCAGGCAGATGAGACAGTGTAAGCAAAGGCAGAGAGGTCAGCAGTTTAGCAGTTGTGAGCACACCAAGTGCAAGGCAAAGAGTTAAAGCTGGAGATGTGGGTCATATCCAGCTATGCAGGCAGGGTCTTTGCTACCATGGTAAGGAGTTTGGACTTCATACTGAGTTCAATGGGGCAGTAAGGGTTTTAAGTTCGGGAGTAACAGGATTATATTTGAAGTTGATAATGACTGGGCCAGAAAAATACCTCAGGTTTTAGACCTGAGGCATGGGGAGAGGATGGACAATAAAGAGAGGAGCGGAATTTTAAAAATATGAAGGCCAGGGCTTCCCTGGTGGCACAGTGGTTGAGAGTCTGCCTGCCAATGCAGGGGACACGGGTTCGAGCCCTGGTCTGGGAAGATCCCACATGCCGCGGAGCAACTAGGCCCGTGAGCCACAACTACTGAGCCTGCGCGTCTGGAGCCTGTGCTCCACAACGAAAGGCCGCGACAGTGAGAGGCCCGCGCACCACGATGAAGAGTGGCCCCCGCTTGCCGCAACTAGAGAAAGCCCTCGCACAGAAGAAACGAAGACCCAACACAGCCAAAAATAAAAAAATAGATTAAAAAAAAAAAATGAAGGCCATAATATCAGCAAAACTTAAGGAGCTATTTTGCTGGGGGAGAGTGGTGGTCATGGACATTTTCAGGATGACTCTGAAGTTTCTAATGCAAAGAAATGGAGGAATAGAAGTAGCAGAGGAAGATAGTACCTCAGTTTTCCCTGGAGGATGGTGTAGGGCATGAATCGGGAACCCAGGCCCTGCAATCCTGGCCCTGAGGAGTTTTCTGAAAATTTCATTTGACTGGGTCCTTTTTATGGAAATCTCCCCAAAAGGGCACTTGGCTGGTGTGGGTGTTAAGGAAGAGGTCTTCATCTCTGTGGGGCTTTTGAAGTGCTTTACATGGCAGGCACTGACAGCTGTCTGATGCAAACTCCATCCAGGTCCCCCCTTCTCTCTAGCCATCTTCTAAGTAGGAGTGGGTCATGTGGTGTTATCTCTGGCCAATAAGATGTAAACCAAAGTCTGCTGAGTGAGATTTTTGGAAAGGCTCTGAGTTCCTGATAAAAATGAAGCGATTCATGTCCGAAAAAACCTCTTTGTCCTTTGCCTTTCACACTTTTCTTACTGTCTGGAGCATGAACATGAGGCCCTAGAGGTAAAGCAGCCATCTTATGACAATGAGACAATGAGGTGTTGTATTAGTTAGCTATCATTTCATAACAAATTACCCCCAAAATCAGCGGCTTAAAACAGATGTGATTCTGCAGTCGAATGCTCAACTAGGGGGAGATCCACTTCTAAGTTCATTCATTTGATTGTTGGCGGCCACAGTCCCTCATCACATGGGCTCTTCACAGACGTGCCTCGAAACATGGCAACTGGCTTCCCCTAGAATGAGTGATCCGAGAAAGAATGACAGAAGCCACATTCTTTTTATAACTTAATCTCAGAAGTGGCATCACATCAATTCTGCTATATTCTATTAGAAGCAAGTCACTAAGTCCAGCCCACACTCAATGAGAGGAAATTACACAAGGGCAAGAACACCAAAAGGCAGAGATCATTGGGAGCCATCTTAGAGGCTGGCTACCCTAAGTGCCATGCATGGAATTATCATCAATCCACTAAGAAGGATGAATAGAAAACTAGAAAGTGCCTGGGTTGCTCATTGTTGAGTAGCACCCCAGTTGTGACCTGCCTCCCTAGATTCCCTATAACGTGAAAGGCAGAAAATAGCTCAAAATAAGATTCAGCTCCACACCCACTAGAATAGATAAAATTAAAGACTAATAACATCAAATGTTAGTGAAAGGGGGTATAAAATACTGTAATTACTTTCGAAAAAGGTCTAGGAAAACTAAATATACACATAGCCTATGACCCGTATTTCCAATCTTAAGTATTTATTCGGGAGAAATGAAAATATATGTCTACAAAAAGACTTGTGCAAGAATATTCATAACAGCTTTGTTCATAATAGACCCAAAATGAGGAAAATAACACACAAATGTCTATCAATAGGTAAACATAAATAGATAAACAAATTGTAGTATATTCATTTAATGGAATATGAATCAGCTTTTAAAAGGAACAAATTACTGATACAACAAAATGGATGAATCTCAAAAACATTATGCTCAGTAAAAGAAGCCTTACACAAAAGAGCACATACTGTAGTTCCATTTATATGCAGTTCTAGAACAAGCAAAACTATTCCATGGTAGAAAAAAATCAGAGCAGTGTTTGCCTCTTGGAGGATAAGGGTGGGGATAAAATGAAAAGGGGTATGAGGGAACTTCCTGGGCCGATAGTAATAGTCTGTATCTTAATAGGGGTTTGTGTTACACAAGTATTGGCATTTGTCAAAATGTATTGAAAAGTACTCAAGATTTAGGCGTTTTATTGAATTTAAATTTTATCTCAACAAGAACCTTAAGCAAATATTGAACTCTGAGTAATGATATGTATGCTGAAGTATTTAGGGGGAAATGTGCTAATGCCTGCAACTTACATTGAAATGCATAAAAAAAATATGGCTACATGGGTAGATAAGTGATAAAGCAAATACAGTATAGTAAAATGTCAGTGGTACAATCTAGGCTGTTGGCATACAGGTGTCCACTGTAAAATTTAAGTATTTTGTATGTCTGAAAATTTTCATAAATTATAGGAAACAAGACCTACTTTTTAAACCACTGTTCATTAGGTTTTCAATTATCTGCTGTCAAACATATTCCTTACTTACACCATTACCAAAACAAGGGTTTTCTACAAAATGGATGATACTGGCCCTGACACTTATTCATTCATTTAATACTTACTAGGTACCTACTATGTGCTGGACCTTGTGCTCTTGATGGGGATACAACCTTGTGAGTAAAATAAAGTTCCTGCTGTTGTGAATCTCATACAAACACATACTATTATACAAATAAATATATAACTACAGTGATCACAATTATGAAGGTACTATTCTGGGGCTTCCCTGTGGAAGTGGAGACTTCCTGGAGGAAATATGCATGATGGGTAGAGTTAGTGAGGTAAAGAGGATTAGCAAATACTCAGCCAGAAGGAACAGCATGGGCAAATTAACTGAGGTAAAAGGAAATGAGAGGAAGCTATTATGGCCGAAGCACCAAAAGAAAGAGGAAGAGAGAATCTGACATACTGAGGATGGGTGCTGGAAAAGCCCACTTTCCACTGGCTTTCGATGCTACTTCTAACTTTGCTCAAGATCCTTCACGTGTGCTGTTGAAGTGGCTGTAGGTGCTCTAGTCTCATAGTAAGCAATTAGACCAGGCAGGAACTTTTTTTTTTTTTAATTTCCTTTGATTTATTTATTTTTGGCTGCATTGGGTCTTCGTTGCTGTGCGTGGGCTTTCTCTAGTTGCGGCGAGTGGAGGCTACTCTTTGTTGCAGTGCACAGGCTTCTCATTGCAGTGGCTTCTCTTGTTGTGCGGAGCACGGGCTTCACTAGCTGTGGCTCGCGGGCTCTAGAGCACAGGCTCAGTAGTTGTGGCGCAGGAGCTTAGTTGCTCCTTAGCATGTGGGATCTTCCTGGACCAGGGATCGAACCTGTGTCCCCTGCATTGGCAGGCAGATTCTTAACCGCTGCGCCACCGGGGAAGTCCTCAGGAACTATTCTAATACAGGTATTATGTACTTGAGAAACCAAAATGGCCATTCAAAGCCTTTTTTTTTTTTGGCCGCACCGCTCGCCTTGTGGGATCTTAGTTCCCCAACGACGGATCGAATCAAGACCCTTGTCAGTGAAAGTGCGGAGTCTTAACCACTGGACCACCGGGGAATTCCCTCAAAGCCATTTTTTTATCCCCTTTTGTAATTACAACCCAAGTTCCTGGGGGGTAAGGGCAGGTGAGATGTAACAGCCTCCATCTCAACTCCTTTATTTTGACACTCAAACAAACCAAAGTTTCTACCAAGGAACCTTTTAAAGCTTTTCTTTCTTTTCTGGGAAAGGATAACAAGAGCACTAGGCTGCTTGGGAGGTCTTGTGTATAAAATTTCTCATTTTTCTTGAAACCCAATATAGCTCCTAAATTAAAGAGTTATAAGTTTAAAGCTGTAGTTCCTACTTTTCCAAAGCAACGGAGAGATGATCATCACAATGATGAAAATGTAGTCATTTTGTGTTGATTCTGTTCACATTATACTCCATATTTCCAAAAAGGAACGGTCTATGATTTTTTTTAAAAAAGATACAAATAATAGACAAAGAAGATGCCATCTTTGTCCTGAAAGAGAGCTTTTCTTTTCTTCCTGCGGGGCCAATAACACACTGGGTCAGGGAACACTCATTGCAGGAAAGCCACAGGCTCAACTCAAGAAGCCAGCCCTCCTTTACAGCTGAGTACCTCTGGACAGTACGAGACAGGTACCAGCCTTCGCTGAGCACTGAACTCAGCCCGCTGGCCTGCCCTGAACACAGAGGGGCCTCCAGAGGTGTCTTACGCCTCGCTTTGCCTCCTTTTGCTTTTTCTCTCATAGTATTAAATACTACTTATTGGGCATCTACTCTGTGCCTGTCCTTTACATTAATTGTCCCTCTTCCTCCCCAAGCCCTGCAAAGGTTACAGTTAAATAAAGTAAGGCTCAGGGAGCATTATCAGTCAGGAATTTTTTTTTTCCAAACAGAAAGCCCAACTCAAAATGGCTTAAGCAAAAAGGGTTACTGGCTCACATAACCAAAAAACACTAATAAGTAGTACCAGTTTCAGGCACAACTGGATCCATGTCCTCACAAGAACCACAGGGCCCGTTTCTGTCTCTTGGGTCTACACCCCTTGTTGGAGATGGTAGGGAAGATGGCTAAGATAGCTCACCATCCTATATTTGCTCCTTTTCCTGTCTCATCATGTTTCACTGCTCCTATTTGGGTTTCCTACCCATCCAGGAACCACTGATTTGGGCTGGACAAAGACATCCACTGATTGTTTTAGACCAAAATTCAGCATCCAGCCCTGGAAGTCTGACAAGGGGTCTGAGAATTGAGGGAAGGACAGATGCGTCATAGAACAACTACCATCCAGAAACACCACTTTCTTTCCCATTGGCCAAGCCACTGCCTCTCACCCTGTTACCATTTAGCCTCACCCTTGTGCTGCCTTTGAAATAAAGTCCTTCCCACACTTGCGGTCTTAGTCCTCTTACCCTATCAGTCTGAACTAATCAGAAGCTTTACTCTCCTGGGAGTAAGCAAGAGTCCACAGAAACTCTGTAGATTCCTTGATAAACCCAAAGATGGAGCAGTAAATGAGCAGGTGACTCCCAACCAGGGCATCCAGCCAAGGGAATAAATTAGGACTGAAAGCACCCTATGCTCTGCTCACTAAGCCATGTGTCATGGTGAAGGGTTGCATCTACCCAAAGGAAAGGACAATTTTTTTTTTCTTTTTTGCAGTAAACCATCCCATGGTCCTTAATCCTTGGGCTCATAGTCAATTCTACTTTTAGGGAATTTCCATTCCATCTCTCCCTCCATTTCCCTTCTTCCCTCCCTTTCTGTGTCTCTCTCTCCCTCCAGGTAAGATCCATTCCAGGATGTCCTCTCACCTCTTAACCTTTCAAGATTCCTTAACTCTCCTCTCCTTCATGGATTAGACATAGCAGGTTGTCATGAGCGAAAGAGGCAGGAAGAGGACCATCCTGGTATCTTTATCCCAACTTAATCCCTAGATGCCACAAAGAGTAACTGCAATCTAGTTAAAAAATCATAAAGAGGCCATTAATTATGGTCTCTCACAGGCCACCTACATTTTTAAAAAATATAAAATCAGAATGGAAACATATGAAAGAAAGGACTGGCTCTGTGTGACAGAGTAAGTATTACACCCAAAAGCATCACTGAGCCATGCGTGCATGCCTTCTAGTGTTAGAAACATACTTTCATTTCTTTAGTCAAAAAATATTTTCTGAGAGGACTTCCCTGGTGGCGCAGTGGTTAAGAATCCGCCTGCCAATTCAGGGGACACGGGTTCAAGCCCTGGTCCGGGGAGATCCCACATGCCGCAGAGCAACTAAGCCCGTGCACCGCAACTACTGAGCCTGCGCTCTAGAGTCCGTGAGCTGCAACTACTGAGCCTGCGCTCTAGAGCCCACGAGCCACAACTACTGAAGCCTGCGCGTCTAGAGCCCATGTTCCGCAACAAGGGAAGCCACCACAATGAGAAGCCTGTCCACTGCAACGAAGAGTAGCCTCCATTCACTGCAACTAGAGAAAGCCCACGTGCAGCAACAAAAACCCAGAGCAGCCAAAAATTAATTAATTAATTTAAAAAAAATTTTTTTTCTGAGAGCCTCAGAGCCTCTGATGAGGCAGCTCATCTCCCTGGAACCCACTTTACCCAGACCTTTGCATGGCTGACCCCTAAGCATCTTTCACACACACATACACTGGGTTGCTCCACATTCCTCCAGTGAAGAAGCCCAAAGCTCAGGGGCAGCTTGTAGTTTTCCATACATTAGGTACCTTTCAGTCTTCACATTCTGCCAGGGTCTGGGAAGGTATCAAGTTGAACCACATGAAATTGCCTTTTTATGGGTCAAATGAAAATGTTAAATATTTTGGAGAAAAAGAAAAGCTTTATTCAACCAAAGTATGCACTGTTAGCATTAACTGCTTTCCCCAAATATTAAATGGCATATACCATATTTATAAAATTTAGCATTGTTAATGTTTATTCAAATCCTCCAATTACTGCTTCTCAATTGGAGAAAGTTTTGTTTCTCAGAAAGAGTTCCAAATGACAGAAAAGGTGGTAATTGGTTGAAAAAAAGTCAGGTGAATATGATGAATGTGGGAAAATTTCTTAGTTCAATTCAGTTAACTTCTCTATGATGGTTTGTGATTTCTGTGGTCAAATGTTGTCATGCAACAGTATAGGTCCATGTCTGCTAACCAATACAGAGTGCTTTTAGATCACCTTTTTTGATATATAATTTCAACTTTTTGACAGTAAGATGCTACTGTTAGTTATACCTGGGTTAAAAAGCGGTAATGAAACACTCTTTGTAGACCACCAAACATTACCAGAACCTTTTTTGGTTGCAGTGATTGTTTGAACACGTTCGGGAACTTCATCAAAATCCAACCATTGCCCCAACCACTTTCAATTTCATTTTTTATCAGAGTTTATGATCCTCTCCAAAATATGTCTCTGTTCTTTCAAATCTTAAGGGATGAGCATACCTCTAACCATCTGAGTTTATGATAGTCCATTAACTGGTGTGGTACCTACCCACTTGTCCAATTTTTTCACCTTTCCTATTGCAGCCAGGTGTCGAGAAATTGTTGTAGCAGAAACTCCTAAGTCTGCTGCAAGACCTCGAATTGCTGTTCTGGGGTTAGCTTCCACCATGGCTCTCAACTGATCTTCATTTAAAACAGATTTGGGTCTCCCTCGAGGCTCATTTTTCAGACTCAGATCCCCAGAACGAAATTTTTCAAACCACCATCGGATAGTCCTTTCACTAACAGAGCCTTCTCCAAAGACAGAATTGATGTTTCTACTTGCCGTGGCTGCACTATGTCCTAGTTTAAATTCATATAAAAAAAGTATTCGTAAATCTTTCGAAGACATGGTATTGTTCACTTCTGTAGAGAAAATAAACAATAAAAACTCAATCATCAAAGAAAACCAAATCTATATAAAATACTATACTTAGATTCTATACAAAACTTTTGTTTCTCCTCAAATTTTCACTCACTAATTTTACTGTCCATCAGTGCATCTTGTCTGCAACAATAATTACTGTTTAGCTAATGCTGGCTTTCTACTTCCTGCAATTCTTCCACAGTTATTAATTGAAATTCTACTATAAAGGAAGAACTGTCCCTTCCCCCGCCCCATTTTTAAATTTATATCAGCATGGACTCATGGATATTTACTTTATTAATTCAATGATATCATTATTTCTTTTGCTCAAATTGTTCCAGCTTTGGTCATTAGGAACTCCTTCAGGTTGGCTCCCATGTTCCTTCAACAATATTCCCCCTTTTCTTTTCTTTTTTTTTTTTTTTAAGCATTTTGTTATTATCTGGCACACCTAAAGATTTTCCAGGCGCCTTTACCCCATCTAAGTCCTGCAGTCGACCACTTCTCTAAAGAGCCCTGGTTCCTTTTATTGGAGAATCATACTTAGAAATAAAAAATTGGATGCTAAGTTTGTTCATTACTGCTGAGGTGTCATCACTTCTAGTTCCTCACAGTGGACAGAGTTAGGAAATATATGTATGCATACTAACGCACACATATAGTGATATCGCAGATTCCAATCCAACCCAACAGAGTTCATTTTAGCCTCCTCCTCTCCTTATGAGAAACCCAGTTCTTATTATCTAAAAACATATTTACCTATTTGTTCAGTTAGTACACACATAAAGCATAGATAGAATTGCTAATCTATACTCCTGTGAGAAATACATTTACTGACTAGATTACAGCATTAATGCACAGTTTTTTTATGTCTTCAACATTACAGTATCCAGTCAAGATGATATTTTTCAAAATTACTTGGGTTAGTTCTTTTCTTCCCCATCCTATTCAATGTCACTCCTTCCTCATTCCTACTACCGAATTCTCGCCTCTCCATTTCCTTGCACCCCTTTCCCACCTACCCCCTATAGGTTACCAGTAACTTCATTTTCTGGTTTAACCCCCCGGTACTGATATTGCACAGATGAGCAGATATATGTGTATTGTCTTATATCTCCTTTCTTACATAAAAGGCAGTATGCTATAAGTACTATTGTGCTTTACTTTTTTCACTTAACTGTATATTCTCAAAAACACTCCATATCCACATCTCCATTGATAGAGATCATCCTCATTCTTTTTTTATAGCTCCATTATTCCACTGTATGGATACACAACAGTTTAATTACTTTCCTATGTATAGGCATTTAGATTGTGTCCAGTATTTTGTAGTTATATACAATGCTGTAATGAATATCTTGCATATGTATTTTCATACTGTTGGAGGTATATCTTCATGGTAGATTCCCAGAAATGGTCTTGCTGGGTAAATAAATACCTATGTAGTATTTTTAGGTATTGCCAAATCTCCCTTCAGAAGGAGAATTATAAAAATTATAACAATTATAACAATTTTTATTCTCACCAGCAATGTATGAGAGCACCTGTTTCCCCACAGCTTCACCAACAAAGAATACTGTCATATTTTTAAATTTTTGCCATTGATAGGTATTGTTTTAATTTGCATTTCTCTAATTATGAGTGAATGTTAACTTTTTTTCATATATTTGAGAGTCATGTTTATGGCTTACTTTTTGTGAGTTGTCTGTTCATGGCTAATTCTCACTTTTCTATCTGGTTGTTATAACTTGGTTGTTATAACTTTCTCTCTCAATTTTTAAGACCTCTTTGTAGATAAAAAATATTGTTAATAAGGACCTACTGCATAGCACAGGGAACTCTACTCAATACTCTATAATAACCTATATGGGAAAAGAATCTAAAAAAGAGTGGATATATGTATATGTATAACTGATTCACTTTGCTGTACAGCAGAAACTAACAATTGTAAATCAACTGTACTCCAATAAAAATTAATTTAAAAAAAGAATTATAGAAGTATTCTCATCTAAAAAAAAATTATCCTTTTTTGTGGCATAGATTGTGAATACTTTTTCCCACAAACTTCTTTTATGGGATTTTTGTCATGCAAGAATTTAATTTAGTGAAATTTATCACTTTTCTTTTAACGCTTCTGGATTTTAAGTCAGAGTTAAATACCCTTACTTTCTACACCAAGATTATAGAGGAATTAGTTCATGTTAGCAGTGGATTAAGGTGAACTTTTAAATAATGTTACAGGGACAAATGGGTAGCCATTTGGAAAATGCTAAAAGTAGATCATTCATTATTCCATGATAAAAGTAGATCATTTTCCAAATGGCTACCCATTTGTCCCTGCACTAGTATTAAAAGGTCTATTTTACCAGTAGCTAATGTCATATTCACAGATGAACAACTGAAAACTTTCCCCCTAAGATCAGGAACAAGATAAGGATGCTCACTTTCACTGCTGCTATTCAACGTTGTACTTAGAAGTTTTAGCCAGAGCTATTAGACAAGGAAAAGAAATAAAAGGCATCCAAACTGGAAAGGAAGAGGTAAAACTATCTCTATTCATAAATGACATGATCCTATACATAGAAAATTCCAAAGAATCCATAAGAAAGCCACCAGAGCTAATAAACAAGTTTAGCAAAGTTGTAGGGTCCAAGAACAAAAATCAGTTTTGTTTTATACACCAGCAATGAATAATCTGAAGAGAAAATTAAGAAAGCAATTCCATTTATAATAGCATCAAAAATAATAAAACACTTAGGGGTAAATCTAACGAAGAAGGTAAAAGACTTATATGCTGAAAACATTGCTGAAAGAAATTAAAGAATGAAAAGACAACTGTGTTCATGGATAGGAAGATTTACAATTGTTAACATGTCAGTATTACCCAAAACAATCTACAGATTCAAACACAATCCCTATCAAAATTCCAATAGTCTTTTTCACAGAAATGGAAAAGCAGATACTCATTTTCATACGGAATTGCAAGGGACCCTGAATAATCAAAATAATCTTGAAAAAGAAGAAAGCTGGAGGACTCACATTTCCGAACTTTGAAACTTAATACAAAGCTACAGTAATTAAAACTATGGTATAGGCATAAGGACAAACATAAAGACCAGTGGAATAGGAAGTCTAGAAACAAACCCTCACACATATGGTCAACTGATTTTTTGACAAGACAGTCCAGTGGTTAAGACTCCGTGCTTCCACTTCAGGGGGCACAGGTTCAATCCGTGGTGGGGAACTAAGATCCTGCATGCTGTGGTGCAGCCAAAAATATATATATATATATATATTTTTTTGACAAGGTCATGTCAAGACCTTTCAGTGGGAAAGGACAGTTTTTCAACAAATGGTACTGGGAAAACTGTATATCCACATGCAAAAGAATGAAGTTGGACCCTAATCCACACTATATACAAAAATTAACTCAAAATGGATCAGAGACCTAAATGTAAAAACTAAAACTAAACCAGTCTTAGAAGAAAACCCTGGGGAAAATTTTCATGACATTGAATTTGGCAACAATTAAAGTAAAAATAGGTAAACTGAATTACATTAAAATTTAAAACTTCCATGCTAAGGACACAATCAACAGAGTGAAAAGGCAACCTACAGAATGGAAGAAAATCATATATCTAATAAATGGTTAAATATCCAGAATATATAAAGAACTCTTACAACTCAATAACAACAACAAAAAACAAATAACCTGATTAAAAAATGGGCAAAAGACTTGAATAAATATTTCTCCAACGAACATACACACATGGCCAACAAGCATATGAAAAAATGCTCAACATCACTAATCATTAGGGAAATGCAAATCAAAACCACAATGAAATATCACCTCACACCCATCAGGATGGCTGTTAACAATAACAAAACAACAGAAAATAACAAGAGTTGGCAAAGATGCAGAGAAATTGGAACCCTTGGGTACTGTTGGTGGGAATGTAAAATGGTGCAGCTGCTATGGAAAACAGTATGTTGGTTCCTTCAAAAATTAAAAATAGAATTACCGGGACTTCCCTGGTGGCGCAGTGGTTAAGAATCTGCCTGCCAACGCAGGGGACACAGGTTTGAGCCCTGGACAGGGAAGATCCCACATGTCGCCGAGCAACTAAGCCCATGTGCCACAACTACTGAGCCTGTGCTCTAGAGCCCACGAGCGCCACAACTACTGAGCCCGTGCTCTAGAGCCGACGAGCCACAACTACTGAGCCCGCGTGCCACAATTACTGAAGCCCGCATGCCTAGAGGCTGTGCTCCGCAACAAGTGAAGCCACCGCAATGAGAAGCCTATGCACCGCAACAAAGAGTAGCCCCCACTCGCTGCAACTAGAGAAAGCCAGCACACAGCAACAAAGACCCAACGCAGCCAAAAATAAATAAATAAATAAATTTATTTTAAAAAAAATTTTTTTAATAAATAAATAAATAAAACTAGAATTGCCATATGATCCAGTAATTCCACTTCTGGGAATATATCCAAAAGAATTGAAAGCAGAGTCTCAGAGCGCTATCTGTAAACCCAAATTCATAGCAGGATTACTCACAATAGCCAAAAGGTAGAAGCAACCCAAATGTCCATCAAACAATGACTGGATAAACAAAATATGGTAAATACACAGTGGAATATTATTCAGCCTAAAAAAGGAAGTAAATTCTGACACATGCTGCAAAATGAATGAACCCTGAAGACATTATGCTAAGTGAAATAAACCAATCACAAAAAGACAAATACTGTATGATTCTACTTATATGAGGTACCTAGAGTAATCATATTCATAGAGATACAAAGTAAAATAGAGGTTACCAGAGGCTGTGGGGGAGGGGAAAATGGCAAGTTGTTGTTTAACAGGTATAGAGTTTCAGATTTGGGAGATAGAATAGTTCTAGAGATCAGTTGCACAAAGATGTGTATATACTTACTACTACAAAACTATACACTTAAAAATGGTTAAGATGGGGACTTCCCTGGTGGTCCAGTGGGTAAGACTCCGCACTCTCAATGCGGGGGACCAGGGTTCAAACCCTGGTAGAGGAACTAGATCCCGCAAGCATGCTGCAACTAAGACCCGGCACAGCCGAAATAAAATAAATAAATAAAATATTTTTTAAAATGGTTAATGTGGTAAATTTTATATTTTGTGTAAATTTTATATGTTGTGTATTTTACCACAGTTAACAATAAAAATTAATGAAAATTAGATAAATTGGACTTCATCAAAATTAAGAGCTTTGTGCATCAAAGGTCACTATCAATAAAGTGAAAAGACAATCTACAGAATGGGATAAAATATTTGCAAATCATATATCTGACAGGAGATTAATACTGAGAATACAGGGAATTCCCTGGTGGTCCAGTGGTTACGACTCCACGCTTCCACTGCAGGGGGCATGAGTTCCATCCCTGGTCGGGGAACTAAGATCCCACATGCTGCGGGGCAACTAAGCCCATGGGCCACAACTACTGAGCTCGCATGCCTCAATCAGAGGAGCCCACATGCTGCAAACTACAGAGCCCACGCGAGCTCGAGCCCGCGCGCCACAACTAGAGAGAGAAAACATGCACGCCACACTACAGAGAAGTCCACGCGTCACAAGGAAGAGCCCGCCACAACGAAAAAGATCCCGCACGCCTCAACAAAGCCCCTACGTGCCGCAACTAAGACCCGATGCAGCCAAAAATTAAAAAAAAAAAAAGAATTCTAGACTTTGAGGGGTAAATTAAAAAAAAAAAGAGAGATCAGATTTGTGGTTACCAGAGGTGGGGGGGAAGGGGAATTGGATGAAGTACACAAAAAGTACACATATCCAATTATAAGGTAAATAAGTACTAGGGACGTGATGTACAACATGGTAAATATAATTAACTCTGCTGTATGTTACATATGAAAGTTGTTAAGAGAGTAAATCTTAAGAATTCTCATCAGAAGGAATTTTCTTTTTCTTTTATTTTGTATCTATATGAGATGATGGATGTTCACCAAACTTACTGTGGTCATCATATCATGATGTATGAAAGTCAAATTATTTTGCTGTACACCTTAAACTTATACAGTGCTGTATGTAAATTATGTCTCAATAAAACTGGAAGAAAAAAAAAAAAACCCTAGTAGACTTTGCACTAACCTCAGAGGCTGTTTACTTAGGGCAAGATTTAAGAATTACCTTAAAGAAGATTATTTAATCCTGAAGATGGCTGGCCAGATCACATGGAATTATTGGGAAGGCTTGAGAAAAAAACAAATGGAACAAAAAATAATAATTCAATGGTGTAATTCAATGGTTTTTAGTATATTCCCAGGGCTGTGAATCTAATTTTAGAACATTTCTTGCTCCACCTCCCACAAGAGAAACTCTGTACCCATTAAGTTATTCCCCATTCTCTCTCTATCCCTTTCCCAGCCCTAAACTATTAATCTATTTTCTGTCTATAAATTTGCCTATGTGGATGTTTCCTATAGTTGGAATCGTACAGTATGTGATCTTTTGTGACTAGCTTCTTTCACGTAATATATTTTCAAGTCATTCACGTTGCAGTATATATCATTACTTCCTTTCTTTTCATTGTCAAATAATATTTCATTATATGGATATACCACATTTGTTTATCAAATAGACATCAGGACTCTTTCCATTTTTTAGCTATTATGAATAATGCTGCTAATAACAGCATGTACAAGCATGATTCATGTATAAGTTTTTGTGTAGACATAGGTTTTCAATTCTCTTAAGTATATACCTAAGAGTGGAATTGCTGGATCACATTGGATCACTCTGTTTAACCATTTGAGAAACTGGCAGACTGTTTCCAAAGTGGCTGCACCATTTTACATTCCTATCAGCAGTGTATGAGCGTTTCAATTTTCCACTTTCTTTACCAACAGTTGTTATTTCCTGTCTTTTTTATTATTGCCATCTTTTTTTGTTATTGCCATCAGTGTGTGAAATAGTATCTCATGATTTTGATTTGCATTTCTCCAATGCTGAATATCTTTTCGTGTACTTATTGGCCATTTGTATATCTTCTCTAGACAAATTCTATTCAAATCCTATGCCCATTTTTAAAATTGGGTTATTTCTTTTCACTATTTTTTTTTAACATCTTTATTGGAGTATAATTGCTTTACAATGGTGGGTTAGTTTCTGCTTTATAACAAAGTGAATCAGTTATACATATACATATATCTCCATATCTCCTCCCTCTTGCGTCTCCCTCCCTCCCACCCTCCCTATCCCACCCCTCTAGGTGGTCACAAAGCACCGAGCTGATCTCCCTGTGCTATGCGGCTGCTCCCCACTAGCTATCTATTTTACATTTAGTAGTGTATATATGTCCATGCCACTCTCTCACTTTGTCCCAGCTTACCCTTCCCTCTCCCTGTGTCCTCAAGTCCATTCTCTAGTAGGTCTGCGTCTTTATTCCCATCTTGCCCCTAGGTTCTTCATGACTTTTTTTTTTTTTTTAGATTCCATATATATGTGTTAGCATACGGTATTTGTTTTTCTCTTTCTGACTTACTTCACTCTGTATGACAGTCTCTAGATCCATCCACGTCTCTCAAATGACCCAATTTTGTTCCTTTTTATGGCTGAGTAATATTCCATTGTATATATGTGCCACATCTTCTTTATCCAGTCATCTGTCGATGGACACTTTGGTTGCTTCCATGTCCTGGCTATCTCTTTTCACTATTGAGGTGTAAGAGGTCTTTATATATTCTGGACACAAGTCCTTCTCAGATATGTGATCTGCAAATAGTTTTTCCCATTCTGTGAACTGTCTTTTCACTTTCTTGATGATATCATTTGCAGCAAAAAAAGTTTTAAATTTTTATATAGTCCAATTTATTTTTTGTTTTGTCACTTGTGCTTTGGTGTCATATTTAAGAAACCACAGCCTAACCTAAGGTCACAAGGACTTACTGCTGTTTTCCTTGAAGAGTTTTATAGTTTGATTAGCTCTTACATTTAGGCTTATGATCTAATTTGAATTAATTTTTGTGTATGCTGTGAGATAGAGGCCCAACTTCATTCTTTCACATGTAGATATCCAGCAGGGTGTACTAACACTATTTGTTGAAAAGATTTTCTTTCCCATTTAATTTCCTTGGGACCCTTACTGAAAGTCAATTGACAATTTTCTTGGTTATTTTTTGCATGTTTGTTTTTCCGTATGAACTTTAAAATCAGTCTGTCTAACTCAATAAAATAACTCAGATTTTTTATTAAGGTTGCATTGAGTTTATAAATTAACTTAGGGAGGACTGACATCTTCAAGTTTTGCCATTTGTTTAAATCTGCTTTAGTATCTTTCAGGGGTGTTTGAAAGTTTCGTTGTATAGGTTTTGCACCTTATTAAATTTATTCCTAAGTATTTAATCTTCTATTTTGCTGTTGTAAATGGGCTTTTCTCTAACATTATGTTCTGTTTACTGTAAGTATATAGGCATACCTCGGAAATATTGCAGGTTTGGTTCCAGACCGTGGCAATAATGAATATTGCAATAAAGCAAGTCACACAGATATTCTGGCTGCCCAGTGCATGTTTATATTATATTGTAGCTTATTAAATGTGCAATAGCCTTATGTATAAAAAATGTACATACCTTAATTTAAAAATACTTTATTGCTAGAAAATGCTACCCATCATCTGAGCCTTCAGTCATTCTCTTTTTGCTGATGGAGGCTCTTGCCTTGATGTTGATGGCTGCTGACTGATCAGGGTGGTGGTTGCTGAAGGCTGGGGGGGCTGTGGCAATTTCTTAAAATAAGACAAAAGGAAAGAAATTTGCCACATCAACTGACTCTTCCGTTTGTTGCAGGAAGGGGGACCCCTTCCAGGGCCCGAGAGTGGGCTCTTGTCTAACACTCGGAAATGAATTGTCCGAGGAGACACACGTGCTGACAAAGCAAGAGACTTTATTGGGAAGGGGCGCCCAGGTGGAGAGCAGCAGGGTAAGGGAACCCAGGAGAACTGCTCTGCCACGTGGCTTGCAGTCTCGGGTTTTATCGTATGGGGTTAGTTTCCCAGTTGTCTCTGGCCAATCACTCTGACTCAGGGTCCTTCCTGGTGGCATGTGTATTGTTCAGCCAAGATGGATTCCAGTGAGAAGGATTCTGGGAGGTTGGCAGGACATATGGACTGGAGTCTCCTCTCTCCTTTTGACCTTTCCCGAATTATTCCGGTCAGTGGTAGCTTGTTAGTTCCACGTTCCTTACCAGGACCTCCTGTTGTAAGATAATTCACGCAAATGTCTACTATCTTGCCTGGCCAGGGCGGGCAGTTTCGGTCAGTGGTTCCCCTAACACTTTCATGAACGATTTCTCTGTAGCATGCAATGCTGCTTGATAGCATTTTACTCCTAGTAGAACTTCTTTCAAAACTGGATTCAAGGGCTTCCCTGGTGGCGCAGTAGTTGAGAGTCTGCCTGCTAATGCAGGGGACATGGGTTCGAGCCCTGGTCTGGGAAGATCCCACATGCCGCGGAGCGGCTGGGCCCGTGAGCCACAACTACTGAGCCTGCGCGTCTGGAGCCTGTGCTCCGCAACAAGAGAGGCCGTGATAGTGAGAGGCCCGCGCACCGCGATGAAGAGTGGCCCCCGCTTGCCACAACTAGAGAAAGCCCTCGCACAGAAACGAAGACCCAGCACAGCCATAAATAAATAAATAAATAAATAAATAAATAAAGTGGAAAGTCATTCTTAAAACAAACAAAAACCTTTCAAACCCTGTCTCTGCTTTATCAACAAAGTTTATATAATATTCTAAATTATTTGTTGTCATTTCAACAATCTTCACAGCATTTTTACCAGGAATAGATTCCATCTCAAGAAACCACTTTCTCTGCTCACCCATAAAAGAAACTCCTCATCTGTTAAAAAGTTTTATCATGAGATTGCAGCAATTCAGTCACATCTTCAAGCACCACTTCTAATTTTGTGAAAATTAACAAAATGTGACACAGAGACACAAAGTAAGCAAATGCTATTGGGAAAATGGCACCTAAAGACATGTTTGATGCAGTGTTGCCACAAATCTTCAATTTACCAAAATGCAGTTATCTGTGAGACTCTATGAAGCAAAGCAAAATGAAATGAGGTATGCCTGCATTATGAAAGCTGATTTTTGTTTGTTAATTTTAAATCCTGCTCCTTCAGTGAATTCTTTCACTGTTTGAGTTAGTTTTATTACTGATTCTCTGGGGTCCATGTACACTATGACCTACAAATAGTTACTGTTTTACTTCTTTTATGCCTCTTACTGATTTCTCTTATTTAACTGCCTTGGCGAATTTACTTCTAATATAATACTGAACAGTAGTGGAGACAGTGGGGATGCTTGCCTTGTTCCTGATCTTAATGGATATGTCTGTAGTGTTTCCCCATTTAAGTAAAACACTAACTTTAACACTAAGATATATACTTTATCAAGTTAAAGTATTCTTCAATTCCTACTTTCTTGAGTGTCTCTATTATGAATGGGTACTGAATTTTGCCAAAGACTTTCTCAGCATCTATAGAGATAACCTGATGAGATTTTTTCCTTATACTTATTAATATGACACATGATATTAATAGATTTCCTTATATTATACTGATGGGGCCAAGTGTGCCACTCTGACATGTGGATTATTTTGAGCTAAAAACAATCAAAGCACAAAAGACTCAGGAAGAAACTTTGAACTTCCCTCTTAAATGCCTAAAAGAATTTAAGATATGAAGCCTGTCCCAGGAAGAAGCTATCACCATAGATAACTATAGTTAAGTATTAGGTGTGGTAGAGGGAGGAACCTAGCAAAGCGCATTTGATCAAATTCCTCTCTGTGTCCCACTAGCTTTGGGCAAACATTTGTTAACCAAACATTAACTCTTTTTATCTTCCTGTGAATTACCTTACTTCCCCTTGAAGCTTCAGACCCCTATGGCCTTCTCCCTAGTCCAGAATATATACATACCTCACCTTGCCTTCTGTGAAGTTCTTTATACTTATGTAGATTCCCGTGCACATGTAATAAACTTGATTTTCTCCTGTTAATCTGCCTTATTTCATTTTAATTGCCAGACATAAGAACGAAGAGGGGAAGGAGGGGAAATAGCTCCTCCCCCATAGTACCAACTTTGCACTCCTGGAATAAATCTAGCCTTAGAACTTTTACCTTTGCTTTTTCCCTCTGCTTTTCCCTGGTTTTCATGTTTAGCCCCTTCATCTATTCAGATCTTAGCTAAAATATTACTTCCTCAGAGATGCATTCCCTGACTACTCAAGCAAAAGTCACCTTCCAGTCATCTTCCAAAACAGTTCCCTATTTTAATTTCCTACCTAGCACTTATTACTAGCTGCTATTTTTCCTATATATTCCATATGTATATTCTTATATATATTTTCCTTTACTGTGATAGCACTGAACCTGTTTTGGGAGTAGATTTATTGCTGTATGCCCAAGATACACAGTACCTGGCACATGTTAGCCACAATAAATTTTGTGATAAATCTACTCCCATTTGGGGTTCACTGTTAGAAATCTGATCTTATCACAGAAAAAGAAAAGAGTAACGAAAACCCACCTTCTCTGAATACATTTATTGAATAAATCTAGATTTGTCAACTTTAAAGAGAGAGCTATAAACTCAAAATTAAAATCAGCAATATTTTAGATAGTCTAAATCAGTAAACGGAATAAGATAACTGGTACTTTAAAAAATTATATTAATAATAAAACCAAAGTTCTCTTTCTTCCAGTTAACATTTTCAAATTAAAATTCTCACTAAAATTTGTTACAAAGTTTATCAGTATTGTGAAGTAGTTAACTTTAAATTGGATAAAGAACAAATCATCATAAATTGATATACTGTATCAATAAAAGCCAAAGACATACTTCAACAGACTCTAATATTATAATTTAACCAGCAAAAAAAATTTTAACTCACAAAAATTAATTTTAAATTTATATAATAGATACATAAAAGATGAAAAGGTGGTAAACTCTCACGGTTACCTGTAAAAGGTGATGATTTCTCTGAGTGTTTTATTTTTAGAGGTTTCCTATTAATAAATACATAACCACAGGGACAAGATTTACATGCAACAGGTACCTGGAGGGGAAAAAAAATGGAAAAAAATATTACTATTTTACTATTTATTAAACTTCTCAAGTGTTTATGTGGTCTCTTCAACTAAACAATAGTAACTTGAAGGTAGAAATCACATTTATATTTAAACTCCACCTCCTCAAAAATTATTTGAGATAAAAATCACTTCCTTCCCATTCTCCTTTACAGTTCCACACATATAGTAAATGTTCAATATGTGAATGGCCAGGGGAAGAATGTGAAGTACAAAGTTCATTTCCTAAAATGTCAATCTCAGAATAGTTACAACATGGATTAGATGAGAAGAAAGGGATTAGTTAGAAATATATTACATTTATCCCAGAATGAGAGGCTCTTGGCCCGTTCTGCAATGGCCCGTTCTGCAGTGCTGGCACAGAGAATGCATTAAAAAAAAAAAAACATTTGACAGAGATTTCAAAGGGAGGAAGGAACAAGACTTAGACACGAATAGATTACTGATAATAAAACAGAACTGAAAATAAGTCTAAGAATTCAAACATGAGAGGGGAAGAGGGTCAGTGCCAATTACAGCAAAAGGACCATTCACAATAGCCAGTTTGAGGGAAAGGAACATGGAAGACTACAGAAAAGGTGTTGAGACATAGGTTCTCCTATTCTCTGCTTGAGGAAAGACCTTGAACAAATCCCATAAGCCCTGCAGGTTTCTGTTTCTTTTCTAAATTTCTTTACTACCTGAAGTAGTCCATGATTTTTACATATTTTTTAAGTGAAAAAACTATTTTATCATTTAACAACTTCACTAAGGTATAATATACAAGAAAGTACATATATTTAAAATGTACAATTTGATATGTTTTGATATGTGTACATGCCCATGAAACTATCACCACAATCAAGATAGTGAATATATCCGTAAGACCCAAAAGTTTCCTCATGCCCCTTTGTAATCCCCCCTCCTACCCTTCCCTCTTAATACCCCCCCCCCTCAAAATCCCCAGGCAACTACTGATCAGCTTTCTGTTACTATAGATTAGTTTGAATTTTCTAGTTCTATGTAAGTGGAATCATAAGTACATGCTCTTTTTTTTGTTTAGCCTCTTTCATTCAGCATAATTATTTTGAGATTTGTCCACATTGTTGCATGTAATAAGTTCATTGCTAAATACTATTCCATGTAAGGATATACCACAGTTTGCTTATCCATCAACTTGATGATGTACATATGGAGTATTTCCAGTTTTTAGCTATTACAAACAAAGCTGCTATGTATGTAGCAAATACAAGTCTTTGTATAGGCATACACTTTCTTTCCTCTTGGATAAAGAGCTACTGGCTGGATTATATAGTAGGTAAGTGTTTAACTTTCTAAGAAAACTGCCAAACTATTTTCCAAAGTGGCTGTATCAGTTTACATCCTCACCAGCAGTGTATAAGAGAGTTCTAGTTCCTCCACATCCTCAGCAACACTTGGTAGGTTCAGTTTTTAATTTTAGCCATTCTAGCAGGGTAGTGGGATCTCATTGTGGTAATATCCCTCATGACTAATGATGTTGAACATTTTTTCATGTGCTTATTGTCATCTATATGTCTACTTTGGTGAAGTGTCTATTCAAATTTTTGCCCATGTTTTAATTAGATTGTTTTCCTATTATTGAGTGTTGAGAGTCCTTTACCTATTCTGGATACAAGTCCTCTTATCAGTGGCTTTCAAAGAGCAGAACTTTTAATTTTGATGAAGTCAGATTTATCATTTTTTTCTTTTATGGATCATGCTTTTGGTGTGTAATTAACAAACATGTGCCTAACTATGTTCACAAAGATTTTTTACTATTTTCTAGACGATTCATAGTTTAAAATTTAATTAAAATGTATACTTAAAAATGGTTAAGATAAATTTTATGTCATGTGTATCTTACCACAATAAAAACAAGTGGGAAAAAAGTTTTGTTTTCTGGGTTTTTGCATATGCATATCCAATTGTTCCAGCACCATTTGTTGAAAAAAAATATCCTTTCTCTACCACTGTGCTCACGCTACAGAGATGAATGGACCTCCTATCCAAAATTCGGTTCAGATGTTGACCCTGATGATGCCATCCATGCACCTGGAGGGTATGTAAAGACTTTCATAATGAGGCTTTTTGGGGAGTACAGGGAAGGCTCCCAAGGAGGTCCAAAATGGCTTGAGAGCAGAGAAAGGAGATTGGCTCTGTTTTTATTATAGTTAGGGAAAAGGACTGGGGTGAGGGTTCCTGTATGTGAGAAGCTGTGGCTTACACGGTTTGAACTTTCTGCTGGCATTAAAGAAGAGAGTACCTGAGCTTTCTTAGCAATTTCCCCAGATGTGGGACAGAAGGGGAAAGAAGTGCTGGGGCTTCAAAGCTGTTAACAATCAAATATAAAAAACGGAGTTGGGCATTTTATTACAATTCACTACTGATGTTTAACTGATGACATTCTACTTAATTGAATGTGAACTTGTTTAATTAAGCCATTTTGGCACTATATGAGGTTGGTAGCTTGAGACTAGTAAAGAAGGGGAGAGTTCCACTGAATGCCTTGTTCAGCAGCTCAGCATTGTGTATTTTGAGAAGTGAAATGAGTGCCTTGGTCACTATGGATAATGTATGGAACTCCAGAAGGAATAAGGAATGTCTCAGCGAGGCCTTGTATTGTGGCTTTAGCATGTGCAGAGAAATGTTTGGTTAATATTGGGTGTCTTGTGAGGCAAGAGATTCCCAGAAGTCTTTCTACCCAAAGGGGCAACCTTGAGTAAGGAGTTGTTGCTGCCACTGGCAGGACCAGACAGCCAAACTATTGGCCATGGCCCAAGAGTCAGTAAAAATGTGGAGAGAACTGACTGTTGGCCAGAGCATCTAGTGCTAAGATAATTGAGTGAAGTTTGGCCAGTAGTGCTGACCCTTGGATCCTGTCCTTGATCAGGAACATCCTGCTTAAGGAATTAACAGCAACAGCTTTCCCATGTGCTCCATCAACTGTGATGCCATCCAAAACTGTACAAATTCCCTTTAGTATTCACTCAGTTGATCCCAAGGGGCTCCCCAAGTATCTAAAGGGTCCAGTAGAGGGGTGACATCCTCCAGCATTATGGCATCTGGCAAAGGACTGAGGACAAGGGAGACCAACCCATCCTATAGGTGGGATATGCCAGAGAGCTCAGGTTTGGCTATACTGTAGGTACTACTTTTGTTTTGGCAAGGAGGCCTTGATGAGGTACTGAGTTTACAGGGTACCGATTCCATGACCCAAGACATAATAGGCGGCTCAGGGCCTATAAAAGCCTCTAATTGCCAGGAAAATCAGTATGTAACCAGCAATTACTGCTAATGGTGTATAGCATGGGATCAACGAGAGTAGTTTCTTGCATCAAAAGCTTACAGACAATTTATGGCCATAATGGGTAGCCTAGAGACTTCAGGAGGTGTAGAAAGAGGTTGCTAAAGCCTCTACAGTGAAGGTCTTTGGGGCACTAATGTGACTGCTGTTGACTGTTTTTTGCAATTTGGGCGGATTCTAGAGCATTTTGTTATAGGGTCTCCATTCAAGGTATCTGTAAGTAATAGCATAAATGGGCTTAAGTAAAATTTGTAAATGAGGAATATGTTGTCTTCAAGAGCCCAAAAGATGTTAGGCTTATTTGAACACTGGTGAGAGAGTCAACAGCTATTTCTTGACAGTATCAGGGACAGAGCTGTCCCAGCTTACCAAATAATTTTTCAAGACTTTAACCAAGATGGCAGGGCTTTGTACTATGGCATTATGTGTGGGGCAATGGCCCATGCCCTTTTTGTGAAATCCTTTGTTATTTGTATATCCTGAATTGAGTGTGTCAAATCAGTCCCCTTGGAGGTTGACATCACTGTGATGTCATACCTATGCTTCTGTAAGAAGCTGGATACTTTTAAGATCTTGCATATAAAGACTGTGTGCTATGGTAGGGCTGTTGAGGTAGATAGGTAAAGGTGTATTATATTCCTTTGAAGGTGTAGGCAAACTATGAATGAGAGATTCTGGAAATAGGCACTAGCCAGAACATATTAGTCAAATCTATGCAAGGTATTTATGAGATATTGATTGGAAAGAGTAAGTAATTTCAATAATAGTGCATATAGAGGCTTTAACAGGTAGGACCATGGCATTAAGGTTGTAGTAATTCACTGTGAGGCGCCATTCATTCTTTCTAAGTTTAAAAATCAGGTAAAATTGGGCTATTAAATGGAGAAGCAGTGAAGATAACCCCCCTTTCTCTAAATAAGTCTTGAATAACAGGTTTCAATTCATCAAGGCCCTGTTTTAACTTTTATTGAGCCATATTAACTATTTTAACTGGGGGAGATGGGGAAGTCCGTGGGGTCCCATTTGGTCAAGCCAATTGTGAGTGCCATAGACTTACTTTTAATGTATTACTTGATAGGTCAGATCATCCATGCCCACTATGGGATATTTTACGGCAGTAGCCGCTATGACTATAGGGAATTCAGGCAAAGCAGTAGTTCTGATAGTTCTCTCTGTGTGGTAACTCTACTAAAAGTATAGGGGTATCTTGTTTAAATTTGGTGGGATCCCAGGTATAACTATAATTTGAGCCCCAGTATTAAGGCCATGAAGGTTTGCCAACTGGTATACTTCGGTATATATTAAAGTCAACTCAGAACCTATGTTGTAGAGGCAAAAAGGGCAATAAGAGACCTTTTATCTTTTCATTGCACAAAACCTAATAGGAAATTTTGGATTTCTGATAGAGTTAAATTGTGGACCTGTTTCAGCTTTTTGTTTCCTTGACCTCTCTGAGCTCTTAGCTCTGTCTCCTCAGCTCTTAACTCCGTCTCCTCAACTCTTAGCTCCGTCTGCCATACTACTCCTGAGTTTCCTTTCCCTGTGCCACAGCCAGGAATTCTCTTAAGGTGGTTAGCTAGGGCAATCATAGGGCTCACCTAATTTGTTTCTCAATTCTCAGGGTCACTACCCTACATTGCCTAATGTCAAGTGTCTTGAAAACCATTGTCTTAAATGTTTCATCTGCTTTTTATGGTTGCTGCAGGTGGGAAAATAAATCTGGTCTTTCATCATATTGCTTCTTGTTTAAAGGAAATTATAGATTCACATGCAGTTATAGGAAATACTACAGAGACAGCCCTTATATACTTTGTCTAGTATCCCCCAACAGTAAGATTCTGTAAAACTAGAGTATAATACCAGGGTATCGATATGATACAATCCACCATGATCTTATTCAGGCATTTCATCATATTTTAGCACGTCAATCCCACGCCAAAAAAAAAAAAAAAGCTTTTGAAGAGACACTGCCCCCAAGATTTCACTAATGATGATCCTTGAATTAAGAATTATTCACCAAAAACCAGAAATGATTTTCAAATACCAGCAAGAATAAGTTCAGACAGAAAACTGCAATTCCATATGTAAAGAAGTCTATTCTCCTACCGTTCTTCTTGCATAAAGCTTAGCTGTAGTGCTTTACATTCATGTATTTTTAAGATGCCTCATACTCTAGAATACAAACATTTTGTCTAAACTAATTAACACTAAGCTAACTAAAATTCTGGTAGAATTCTTTTTCTTCAGTAAAAATACTGAAAAAGCAGATCTCTAGCTTGTATTTAAGAGGAAAAAAACTTTGATAACTGACTTCTAAATCACAACTGTTACTCCAGATACATCCAAGTCCATAGTTTATTAAGTATATCATGTGGTTCTTTCTAATCACAAATAAAAATGTTAATTTTTGAAAAGAGGAAAATATACTAGAGATAGGTATGTTGGTCATTTTTTCAGTTTACATCTTTGTTCAAATAAAATTCAAAGGTATCAATTCATTTATTTAAAATTAAACATATCACCAAGAAAGGCATATATGCCTTCACTCAGAACTAGCAAAGACTGTTTTGGTTAAATGAGAAATGATACACAAACACTCACATTCAATTAATAGGTTGATATCCATTACTTAATGAAAATGTTTAATGTAACATTCCTGCAACTGAGCTAATTATCATCTTCCAAGACAACAACAACAAGCAACTACTACCTCCACCAAATTCATTTATAAAAAGAGCTTCCTCTAGAAACAACTGTAAAATGGGTTGGACAAGTTGGATACTATTAATCCAAGAGTTAATTACACTACAATTTGTACTCTGTATTGAAAATATTAATGACTTGCTGTAACATTGCATTTCCAGGATCTTTTTTTAATTCAAAGTATCACTTGCTAATAATATCAATTGTGGGAACACTACATCAATTGATTCCTTGAATGTAGATTGTTTTTACATTTTTCCAAGTAAAACTGGAAACAAACTATAAGGAAAAAGTCCTTGTTTTATTTTGTTTCTTAGATTCAAAGGAGCTATAAAATAACCACATTATAAATAACTCATTCCAATCCTTTATTACAAAGAGAACTGAAAATCACTGTCAGCAGACATATAATTCATAATGTGATTGCTCTGTGTCAAATAAAACATTCTCCAAATTTTAAAAAAAATCTGCTTTATAAGAAAACAAAAAACATACAAACACACACCAAAAAACCCTAAGGTAATAATTAAAACAACAAATACACAAAAAGTACTAAAAAGAACAAATATTTTAATGATTTCCCTTACATGAGGTAACTAGAATAGACAAATTCATAGACAGAAAGTAGAACAGGGCTTCCCTGGTGGCGCAGTGGTTGAGAGTCTGCCTGCTAATGCAGGGGACATGGGTTCGAGCCCTGGTCTGGGAAGATCCCACATGCCGCGGAGCGGCTGGGCCCGTGAGCCACAACTACTGAGCCTGCGCGTCTGGAGCCTGTGCTCCGCAACAAGAGAGGCCACGATAGTGAGAGGCCCGCGCACTGCGATGAAGAGTGGCCCCCGCTCGCCGCAACTGGAGAAAGCCCTCACGCGGAAATGAAGACCCAACACAGCCAAGGATAAATTAATTAATTAATTAATTAATTTTAAAAAAACAAAAAAAAGAAAGTAGAACAGAGGTTACCAGGGACTAGGGGGAGTGGGGAATGGGGAGTTATTGTTTAAGGGTACAGGGTTTCAGGTTGGAATAATAAGAAAAGTTCTGGAGACAGATGGTGGTGATGCTTATACAACACTGTGAATGTACTTAATGCCATTGACCTGTACACTTAAAAATGGTTAAAATGGTAAATTTTATGTTATGTAGATTTTATTAAAAATTTTTTAAATGCTAGAAGGCTAACAATAATTTTGAATACTATACACTCATAAGGACTTGGTCAACTCTGAGTTGTATGAATAATAGATGTGACACACCTTGGAAATGAAAAGCATAAATGATGTTGATGGATATTTCTCAACTTTGGCACTATTTTGTTTGTGACCAATAACTTGCTGTGATGAGCTGTCCTCTGCATAGTAGGATGTTTATCAGCATCCCTGGCCTCTTCCTAGTAGAAGTCAGTAGCACTTCCCATCCAATTGTGACAACCAAAAATGTCTCCAGATTTTGCTGAATGTCCCCAGGGGAACACAATCACTCCTGGTTCAGGACTACTGGTTTAGATGATTCTGAACTACATTTTTAATACAGGTCTGCAGAGAATTTTACAAAGAAACTGAAATATTCTACCTCTTTCCTGCTTATAGTATTTCTATAACTATGTTTCTAAATTTTTTTAAAGGATAATATATTCAAATGGAAAAATTCCTTCAAACTCTAAAGATTTTATATATTATGTATAAAATACATAGAAAAACTTAATATGATATACTTCAGGTATTGTAGAATCATCATAGTACTCATGCAATATTCTAATATTCTTATTTGTTGTGTAGTCAAAAAAAAAAGAAACAAAACATGGCTTTCTGGTTTCCGAATTTTTTTAGCTTATATCTTAAAGAATTGTTTCTTAATCCAGTTTAGAAAGAAAAAACTTCACCTTTAAAAAATTAGAAAACCTCAACTATAACATAATATTACTTTCTTCAGTTTTTTACTAAGAGAATATAGCACATTTAAGAATCAACAGGGCTTCCCTGGTGGCGCAGTGGTTGAGAGTCTGCCTGCTAATGCAGGGGACACGGGTTCGAGCCCTGGTCTGGGAAGATCCCACATGCCGCGGAGCGACTGGGCCCGTGAGCCACAACTACTGAGCCTGCGCGTCTGGAGCCTGTGCTCCGCAACAAGAGAGGCCGCGATAGTGAAGAGGCCCGCGCACCACGATGAAGAGTGGCCCCCGCTTGCCGCAACTAGAGGAAGCCCTCGCACAGAAACGAAGACCCAACACAGCCAAAAATAAATATAAAAATAAATAAATAAATAAAAGAGCCTTCCCTAAATTAAAAAAAAAAGAAAAGCAGCTTCATTATTAAAAAAAAAAAAAAAAAGAATCAACAAGTTTGAGGGACTTCCCTGGTGGTCCAGTGGTTAAGACTCTGTGCTCCCAATGCAGGGGGCCCGGGTTTGATCCCTGGTCAGGGAACTAGATCCCGCACGGCACAACGAAGATCCCGCATGTGGCAACTAAGACCGGGCGCAGCCAAATAAATAAATAAATTTTTTTTTTTAAATCAACAAGTTTGATTAAATTCTCATGAATATTCCCTTAAGAATTTACATTAAAAATTGAAACAATGTGCTTCAACGTACGTAATATTTATTATATTCAAAAGAATGTATGTAGCATAATTAGCTCTCTCCAAATGAAACTGAGCTCTTATTATGACAAAAACTTCTAGTTGTCCTTAGATTTTCTTTTCACCTTTAAGCCAGCATATTAAAAAATAGGCTTTGTTTTTTGTCCTGAAAGATTATTTTCTGCCAGGTGAAACATATCAGGATTTACAATAGTTTCTGACCTGAAGAAACTGGAAGATATTATGCATACAATGTAAACCTAAGCTTTTACTCTATTAACCAGAACAAATGAAAATGTTTTAAATATTGAAATATTTTCTTCCAAAGTAAAATTACTCAAGTCAGTTATGTCAGAACATAATAAATTTAATTTTAAGCTAAGAATTAGAGTTTAAGTAGGTTTTCCTTACTTCAGAAAACCTTACCAAATCCTTTTTATACTATATACCGGCAGTGCTTATTGGCACTGGAACAACATCAACTATATTTCTCTTGTTTAATCTTTCTCTGATCACATTTCCACCACTGTCCATAAACCATATTTGTATAAAACACAATACAGATTTGGTTGGTCCACAAGATTGCTCCCCAAACAATGTACTAAAATCTCCTTTAAAAAAAAAAAGAGGGGGCTCTCCAGTTTTCACAAATTACTCATATTTAAAATAAGTATATGTGTACATATTTTTTTCTATTATTTTCTTTTAAAGACATATATAGTTGGTTAAGGAAGGCATCAGCAGACTTTTTTTGCACAGATTAGTAAATATTTTTGGCTTATGGTCATATAACTGTTCGTGTCTCATATTTTTCTTTTTCCTTTTTCTTAGTAACTCTTTAAAAATGCAAAATATTTGATCTTAAAAAAAAATGCAGAAAACATTCTTAGCTTGTGGGTCCTACAAAAACAGGCCAGGAGCCAGATTTGGTATGGGAGCCATATTTTGCTTGAGAGCCATATTTTGCCCACCTCTGACTTAAAGCAAAAAGTACAACATCATATTGTTGAGTTTATAACATTTATAGATGTAACAAAGATGATAACAATAGCAAAAATGACCAACCTTTCCAATTTGCCCAGGACTGAGGGAGTTGCCCAGACACAGAACTTTCAGCACTAAAACTAGGAAATAAAACTTATCAGGAGATAAGCTGATCACTCTAATTATAGCACAAAGGCTAGGAGAAGTAAAGGGAACTAGATGGTTGCAAAATTCCTATATTTTTCCTGAACTAATCCAATATTGCCTCTAGACTGTGATAAGTTAGAGCTGCATAATGTAATTCCTAGAGCAATCACACAGACACACACACACACACACACACACACACACACACACACACACAAAAGCAAACAAATAAAGAGGCCAAAAGAGAAATTAAAACATAGTACCAATAACATGTAATTAAGACAAAAGAGGGAGAAAAAGAGAAACAGAAGAATAAAAAGCTGATGAGACAGAAAACAAACAGCAAAAAAAAAAAATTAAATCCAAACATATAAGTTACATCATATGTGAATGGATTAATTCTCCAATCAAAGGGCAGACATTGTCAGATGGATAACAAAGCAAAACCAACACTAAGCTGTTTACTTTAAATACAAAGAAACACACTTTAAATACAAAGACACTAACAGGTTAAAGGGATAAAGTAAGAAAAAAGATACATGAATTTTTTGGTTTCCCAGTGTGTATAAAATTAATGCTTACACTATACTGTAGTTTAGTAAGTGTGTAATACCATTATGTCTACAAAAACAATGTATATACCTTAATTAAAAAATAATGCTGTTGGAAAAATGGCACTGATAGACTTGCTCAACACAGGGCTGCTATAAACCTTCATTGTGTAAAAAATGCAGTATCTGCAAAGTATTGTACAATAAAGTGCAATAAAACAAGGTATGTCTGTAGATGCAGAAAAAACATTTAACAAAAATCCAACACCCATTCATGATAAATGCTTTCTGTAAACAAGGAATAGAGGGGAACTTCCTCAACTTTATAGTAGATATCTACAAAAAACCTACAGGTAACATAATACTTAATGGTGGGAAACAAGAAGCATTCTCACTAACATCAGGAACAAGACAAGGATGTCCCCTCTCACCACTCTTTTTCAACCTCATACTGGAAGTCCCAGCTAATTCAATAAGACAAGAAAAGGAAATAAAGGGCATACTGATTAAGAAGGAATAAATAAAATTGTCTTTTTTGCAGATGACGTGATTGTCTATGTAGAAATCCAAATTAATCAACCAAAAATCTCTTAAAATAAGCTACTGTAACAAGATTACAGGACACAAGGTTAATGCAAAAAAGCCAACTGCCTTCCTATATCCCAGGAATAAACAAATGGAATTTGAAATTAAAAGCACAATACCATTTATAATTAGCATGGCAAAAAAATGGAATTCATAAGTATAAACCTAATAAAATATGTACAGTAAGTCCCCTACGTACGAACCTTCAAGTTGCGAACTTTCAAAGATGCGAACGTGCATTCACATGTCCAATCATATAAGTTAGTTCAAGTGTCTGGTGTACATTGTCACGTGCGTGCATCCTCTACAAGTGGTTGTGCTTTTTTTTTTTTTTTTTTATAATACTTATACTTTTTTTTCTTTTTTTTAAGTTTATTTATTATTTATGGCTGTGTTGGGTTCGTTTCTGTGCGAGGGCTTTCTCTAGTTGTGGCAAGTGGGGGCCACTCTTCATCACGGTGCGCGGGCCTCTCACTATCGCGACCTCTCTTGTTGCGGAGCACAGGCTCCAGATGCGCAGGCTCAGTAATTGTGGCTCACGGGCTTAGTTGCTCCGCAGCATATGGGATCTTCCCAGACCAGGGCTCGAACCCGTGTCCCCTGCATTGGCAGGCAGATTCTCAACCACTGCGCCACCAGGGAAGCCCAGTGGTTGTGCTTTTGTGTACTTTACAGCCCTGTAAAGAGTACAGGAGTACAGGATCTTTATTTCAAGCCCAGGATGTCCAGAAGCAAGTGTAAAAGCAGCAGTGATGTAGCTGGTACTGCTAAGAAGCACCAAGCAATAATGATGGAAACAAAAGTGAAAATAATTGAGAGAGTGGGGCAAGACAGTAAGATAGTAGACGTTGCTCGTTCTTATAACATGAATTGTTCAACCATCAATGATTCTAAAGAACAAGGACAAGATCATGGAACATGTGAAGTCTGCTGTGCCAATGATGTCAACAGTAATATTGAAGAAGCATGGAAAAGTGATAGAGGAGATGAAGAAATTTCTCAGTTTGTGGATGCAGGATCAGCATCAGTGTCAAGTCCCACTCAGCTTAATGTTGATTCAAGAGAAAGCTAAAAGGCTTTATGAAGACTTGAAGAAGAAACACGGTGAAGAATCAGAGGGCACATCTTTTAGTGTCAGCCATGACTGGTTTCATCAGTTCAAGGCTAGAACCAACCTTCACAACATAAAAGTAAGTGGTGAGGCAGCGAGTGCAGATACAGTAGCTGCCCAGGAACTTCCTGAAATGCTTTGAAAAATTATGGATGAAGGCGCATATTTACCCGAGCAGCTTTTTAACGTGGATGAGACAGGACTGTACTGGAAGAGGATGCCAGACCAAAGTTACATCAGTAAGAAGGAAAACTTGATGCCAGGCTATAAAGCAGCGAAGGATACGCTAACTCTGTTGTTTGGTGGCAATGCTTCCGGCAATATGAAGCTGAAGCCTCTCTTAGTTTATCATTCAGAGAACCCAACATAGCCAAGGGCTCCCTTCCTCTTGTGTGATTGAGTATCCCCAAAGCCTGGGTTACACAGGCCATTTACCAGGACTGGTTTTTCCACCACTTTATCCAGGAGGTAGCGAAATGTTGCTTGGAGAAGGACATCCCATTCAACATTCTTTTGCTGCTTGACAATGCTCCGGGCCACCCCCCATTAGTGGACAACTTTTATCCTAACGTCGAAGTAGTGCATCTGCCGCCAAATACTATGTCGCTCACCCAACCTATGGACCAGGGAGTTATAGCAACTTTCAAGAAATATTATTTAGGTCACACTTTTTGTCAGGCGGTAAAGGCGAGTGACACGAATCAGGAACAACCTTGCAACAATTTTGGAAGGACTATAACATCTACAAGGCCATAAAAAACATTAACTTTGCTTGGCATGAGGTTACGGTTGTCATCATGAATGGGCTTTGGAAGAATCTTTGCCCACAGTTTGTTCACGATTTTCGTGGGTTTGAGAAGGTGGATGAGAGTCCAAAGAGGTCTAAGCTGCAGCGAGATCTGCAAGACAACGACTTCATTGAACTCCTTGCTGAGCAACACAAGGAGCTTCCTAATGAAGACCTGATGGAATTGGAGGCCGAGAGAAAGGATGAAGAGAGACAAGAGGAAGAAGAAGTAACTGAAGAACCAAAGAGATTCACAATGCAGGAAACGGCAAGGGGATTTTACTTGAGGAGGCACTGTTAGTTTTTGAGGCACAGGACCCGAATGTAGAATGGTACACAAAGCTTGCAGCAGCTGTTCAGAATGCTATCCAGTGCTAGCGTGTCATCTATGACGAGGAAAAAAGAGCTACTACCCAGACATCACTGGATCGTTTCTTCAAAAAGGTACATAGAATTGAATCCAGCAAAGAACCAGAACCTGTGCCATCACCGTCAGGCGTGAGTGAAATTGCAGCTTGCACTCTGTCTCCTATTGCTGACGATCCTTCAGCTCTACCATCTCCCCCCTCCTCTCCCTCCTCCAGCCAGTAACCCTTCTCGCCTGTTCACTCAATACAAGCCCCTGTATGCCAGCTGTTGTACTGCACTACTGTACTTTTCAAGGTACTGTACTGTAAGTTTTAAAATGTTTTCTTTATTTTTTGTGGTTTTTTTTATGTATTATTGTGTGAAAAGTATTATCAACCTATTACAGTACAATACTATATAGCTGACTGTGTTAGTTGGGTACCTAGGCTAACTCTGTTGGACTTAACGAACAAATGAGACTTTCAAACGCACTCTCAGAACAGAACACACTCTTGGAATGGAACTCGTTCATAGGTAGGGGACTTACTGTACAAGATCCATATTAGGAAAGCTACACAACTATAATGAACAAAATCAAAGAACTAAAATATACGGATATTCCATGTTCATGGATAAATAGACTCAATATTGTCAAGATGTCAGTTCTTCCCAATTGATCTAAAGAGTCAATGAAATCCCAATCAAAAGCCCATCACGTTACTTTGTGGATATCAACAAACAGATTCTAAACTTTACATGTAGAGACAAAAGACCCAGAATAGCCAACCCAACATGTAAGGAGAAGAACAAAGTTGGAGGTTTACTATAAAGCTACAGTAACTAAGACAGTGTGATACTGGTGAAAGAACAAATAAATCAATGGAACAGAAATAAAGGGCCTAGAAACAGACACACATAAATCAGTCAACTGAACTTTGACAAAGGAGCAAAGGCAATACAATGGAGCAAAGATGGTCTTTTCAACAAATGGTGTTAGAACAACTAGACACCCACATGAAAACAACAACAACAACAAATGGAATCTAGACACAGATCTTACATCCTTCACAAAAATTAACTCAAAATGGATCACAGACCTAAATGTAAAACACAAAACTATAAACTCCTAAAAGATAACATAAGAGAAAATCTAGATGACTTTGGGTTTGGTGATTACTTTTTACATATGACACCAAAGGTACAATCATGAAAGAAAGAACTGATAAGCTGGGTTTCATTAAAATTAAAATTTTCTGCTCTGCAAAATATACTTTCAAGAAAATGAAAAGACCAAGCCACAGACTGGGAGAAAAGATTTGCAAGAGACATATCTGACAAAGGACTGCTATCCAAAATATACAAAAAACTCTTAAAACTCAACAATAAGAAAAATAACCCAATTTTTTTTTAAAGGGCCAAAGACCTTAAAAGACATGTCACCAAGAGCATTTAAGCATATGAAAAGATGCTCCACATCATATGTCATCAGGGAAATGCTAACTAAAACAATGAGATTCCAGTACACACTTATTAGAATGGCCAAAATCTGGAACACTGACAACACCAAAATCTGACAAGGATGTGAAGCAACAGGAACTCTCATTGCTGGTGGGAATGCAAAATGCCACCGCCACTTTGGAAGACAGTTTGGCAGTTTCTTACATAACTAAACATACTGTTATCTTACAATCCAGCAATCTTGCTCCTTGATATTTACCTGAAAGAGTTGAAAACTTATATCCACACAAAAACCTGCACACGTTTATAACAGCTTAATTCATAATTGCCAAAACTTGGAAGAAATCAAGATGTCCCTCAGTAGGTAAATGGATAAATAAACTGTGGAACTTCCAGAAAATGGAATATTATTCAGTGTTTGTAAAAAAAAAAGGCTATCCAGCCCTGAAAAGACATGGAGGAAGCTTAAATGTGTATTACTAAGTGAAAGAAGCCAATCTGAAAAGGTCACACACTGCATGATTCCAACTATATGACATTCTGGAAAAGGCAAAACTACGGAAATGGTAAACAGATCAGTGGTTCCCAGGGGTGAAGGGGAGGGAGGGATGAACAGGCAAAGCACAGAGGATTTTTAGGGCAGTGAAAATACTCAGTGATACTGTAATGGTGGATACATGTCATTATGTATTTGTCCACACATGGAATGTACACCACCAAGAGTGAACCATAATGTAAACTATGGACTTCAGATGACAATGATGTGTCAATGTAGGGTTATCAATTTTAACAAATTTACCAGTCTGGCGGAGGATGTTGATATGGGGGAGGCTATGCATGTGTGGGGGCAGAGGGTATATGGAAAATCTCTGTACCCTCTTCTCAATTTTGTTGTGAACCTAAAACTGCTGTAAATAAATAAATAAACAGACTTATTGTGTGATCATTTCACAATATATACAAACATCAATTTATTATATTGTACACCTGAAACTAACATAATGCTATAACTAATACATATAACTAATATAACATTATATCAATTATACCTTAATTTTTAAAATATTTTATTGAAGTATAGTTGATTTACAATGTTATGTTAATTTATGCTGTACAGCAAAGTGATTCAGTTATACATATATATATTCTTTCCCATATTCTCTTCCATTACGGTTTATCACAGGATATTGAATATAGTTCCCTGTGCTACAGAAGGACCTTGTTGTTTATCCATTCTATATATACCAGTTTGCATCTGCTAATCCCAAACTCCCAATCCTTCCCTCCCCCAGCCCCCCTACCCCTTGGCAACTAGAAGTTTGTTCTCTATGTCTGTAAGTCTGTTTTTCTTTCGTAGATATGTATATTTGTATTGTATTTTAGATTCCACATATAAGAGGTATCATATGGTATTTGTATTTCTCTTCCGACTTACTTCACTTAGTATTATAATCTCTAGGTCCATCCATGTTGCTGCAGATGGCATTATTTTATTTTTTTTTAGAATGAGTAATATTCCATGGTATATATATACCACATCTTCTTTATCCATTCATCTGTCGATGGATACTTAGGTTGCTTCCATGTCTTGGCTATTGTAAATAGTGCTGCTATAAATGTAGGGGTGCATGTATCTTTTCAAATTATAGTTTTGTCTAGGTATGTGCCCAGAAATGGGATTGCTGGATCATATGGTAACTCTATTTTTAGTTTTTGAGGAACCTCCACACTGTTTTCCGTAGTGGCTGCACCAATTTACATTCCCAGCAACAGTGTAAGAGGGTTTCCTTTTTTTCACACCCTCTCCAGCATTTATTATTTGTATTATTTTTTTTGAGGTTAATTTGTGCTTTTATTTGCCAGTATAACTTAACTACGGTGGCCTGCAAACTTTTTTGATCTAAAAAAAATTCTACATCACAATCCAACAAACACACACCATATAATATATATACTTATATAAAAGTGAAACAAAAGTTTTGCCAAAAACTTCTACCCTGAGCGTTAATTCTCTTGAGACTTTTTTTTTAAGCAGTTTTAGGTTTACAACAAAATTGACAGGAAGATACAGAAATTCCCCCAAATACCCCCTCCCCTCACATGCATAGCCATTATCAACAGAGTGGTACCTTTTTTTTTAACACCAAGGATGAACTGCATTGACAGATAATCACCAAAGTCCACAGTTAACCTTAGGGTTCACTTTAATGAAGTGAATAGTGTTGCACATTCTATGGGTTTGGACAAAAGTATGATGACATATAGCCAGCATTATAATGTCATTCAAAGCATTTTCACTGCTCATAAAAACTTCTGTACTCTGTGTATTCATCTCCCCTCTCCCCGCAAACTCCTGGCAACCACTGATCTTTTTATTGTTTCCATAGTCTTGCCTTTTCCAGAATGGCATATAGAATCTATTTTTCTTTTTCTTTTCTTTCCTTGAAAAGAAAGGTTCAAAGCCTTTATGTCTATAACACCACTTACAGCCCACCCACGTGTGGACCAGATAGGCTCTAGGTGGCAAACTCCCCCACTAAATACTGTAGCTTTCCTTCCAGTATCGAGCCCTGCCCCGCTGTCCTGCCCAGCAGCCACATGGAGGTGCAGGGGGACAGGTGTTGGGTATTTGTTCACAGGAAGGCCACAAGTTTTGTGCCTCTTGTCACAATGAAGCCAGATTCCTCTTAGGTTTGTTGTAAACAGAGAAGCCATTTCTTCAGGCCCTGTGCTCTGAGCACACCCCAGGTAGACTTTTTAATGATGGCCATTCAGACCAGTGTGAGGTGGTACACTTCATTATAGTTTTTATTTGCATTTCTCTAATAATTAGCAATGATGAGCATCTTTTCATGTGCCTATTGGCTATCTGTATGTCTTCTTTGGAGAAATGTCTATTTAGGTGTTCTGCTCATTTTTTTTTTAATTTTTAAAAACATTATAGAAAATAAAAACAATAAAATATAAACAAAAATAGCAGTATAATGAACTCTTCTGTATCCATCATCCAGGTTCAACTCATAATTTTTTTTTTCTGAGATATACATTTTAAAGTAATAACTAGAATCATGACTTATAACATTATACCAGAACATATAAGATTTTTAGAAATTTCATGTAATGTCTGAAACATTTACATTAACATATTTCCATACAAATAACCCAATGAAAGTTTAGTATTAGTTGTTTTGTTTGTTTGTTTTTATACTGCAGGTTCTTGTTAGTCATCAATTTTATACACATCAGTGTATACATGTCAATCCCAATCGCCCAATTCAGCACACCACCATCCCCACCCCACCACAGTTTTCCCCCCTTGGTGTCCATATGTCTGTTCTCTACATCTGTGTCTCAACTTCTGCCCTGCAAACCAGCTCATCTGTACCATTTTTCTAGGTTCCACATACATGCGTTAATATACGATATTTGTTTTTCTCTTTCTGACTTACTTCACTCTGTATGACAGTCTCTAGATCTATCCACGTCTCAGCAAATGATTCAATTTCTTTCCTTTTCATGGCTGAGTAATATTCCATTGTATATATGTACCACCACTTCTTTATCCATTCGTCTGTCGATGGGCATTTAGGTTGCTTCCATGACCTGGCTATTGTAAACAGTGCTGCAATGAACATTGGGGTGCATGTGTCTTTTTGAATTATGGTTTTCTCTGGGTATATGCCCAGTAGTGGGATTGCTGGATCATATGGTAAATCTATTTTTAGTTTTTTAAGGAACCTCCATACTGTTCTTCATAGTGGCTGTATCAATTTACATTCCCACCAACAGTGCAAGAGGGTTCCCTTTTCTCCACATCCTCTCCCGCATTTGTTGTTTGTAGATTTTCTGATGATGCCCATTCTAACTGATGTGAGGTGATACCTCATTGTAGTTTTGATTTGCATTTCTCTAATAATTAGTGATGTTGAGCAGCTTTTCATGTACTTCTTGGCCATCTGTATGTCTTCTTTGGAGAAATGTCTATTTAGGCCTTCTGCCCATTTTTTGATTGGGTTGTTTGTTTCTTTAATATTGAGCTGAATGAGCTATTTATAAATTTTGGAGATTAATCCTTTGTCCGTTGATTCATTTGCAAATATTTTCTCCCATTCTGAGGGTTATCTTTTCATCTTGTTTATGGTTTCCTTTGCTGTGCAAAAGCTTTTAAGTTTCATTAGGTCCCATTTGTTTATTTTTGTTTTTATTTCCATTACTCTAGGAGGTGGATCAAAAAAGATCTTGCTGTGATTGATGTCAAAGAGTATTCTTCCTATGTTTTCCACTAAGAGTTTTATAGTGTCCGGTCTTACATTTAGGTCTCGAATCCATTTTGAGTTTATTTTTGTGTATGGTGTTAGGGAGTATTCTAATTTCATTCTTTTACATGTAGCTGTCCAGTTTTCCCAGCACCACTTATTGAAGAGACTGTCTTTTCTCCACTGTATATCTTTGCCTCCTTTGTCATAGATTAGTTGACCATAGGTGCGTGGGTTTATCTCTGGGCTTTCTATCCTGTTCCACTGATCTATGTTTCTGTTTTTGTGCCAGTACCATATTGTCTTGATTACTGTAGCTTTGTAGTATAGTCTGAAATCAGGGCGTCTGATTCCTCCAGCTCCGTTTTTTTCCCTCAAGACTGCTTTGGCTATTCGGGGTCTTTTGTGTCTCCATACAAATTTTAAGATGATTTGTTCTAGTTCCATAAAAAATGCCATTGGTAATTTGATAGGGATTGCATTGTATCTGTAGATTGCTTTGGGTAGTATAGTCATTTTCACAATATTGATTCTTCCAATCCAAGAACATGGTATATCTCTCCACCTGTTGGTATCATCTTTAATTTCTTTCATCAGTGTCTTATAGTTTTCTGCATACAGGTCTTTTGTCTCCCTAGGTAGATTTATTTCTAGATATTTTATTCTTTTTGTTGCAATGGTAAATGGGAGTGTTTCCATAATTTCTCTTTCAGATTTTTCATCATTGGTGTATAGAAATGCAGAGATTTCTGTGCATTAATTTTGTATCCTGCAACTTTACCAAATTCATTGATTAGCTCTAGTAGTTTTCTGGTGGCATCTTTAGGATTCTCTATGTATAGTATCATGTCATCTGCCAACAGTGACAGTTTTACTTCTTCTTTTCCAATTTGTATTCCTTTTATTTCTTTTTCTTCTCTGATTGCCGTGGCTAGGACTTCCAGAACTATGTTGAATAATAGTGGTGAGAGTGAACATCCTTGTCTCGTTCCTGATCTTAGAGGAAATGCTTTCAGTTTTTCACCATTGAGAATGATGTTTGCTGTGGGTTTGTCGTATATGGCCTTTATTATGTTGAGGAAAGTTCCCTCTATGCCCACTTTCTGGAGAGTTTTTATCATAAATGGGTGTTGAATTTTGTCAAAAGCTTTTTCTGCATCTACTGAGATGATCATATGGTTTTTATTCTTCAATTTGTTAATATGGCGTATCACATTGATTGATTTGCGTATATTGAAGAATCTTTGCATCCCTGGGATAAATCCCACTTGATCGTGGTGTATGATCCTTTTAATGTGTTGTTGGATTCTGGTTGCCAGTATTTTGTTGAGGATTTTTGTATCTATATTCATCAGTGATATTGGTCTGTAATTTTCTTTTTTTGTAGTATCTTTGTCTGGTTTTGGTATCAGGGTGATGGTGGCCTCATAGAACGAGTTTGGGAGTGTTCCTTCCTCTGCAATTTTTTGGAAGAGTTTGAGAAGGATGGGTGTTAGCTCTTCTCTAAATGTTTGATAGAATTCACCTGTGAAGCCATCTGGTCCTGGACTTTTGTTTGTTGGAAGATTTTTAATCACAGTTTCAATTTCATTACTTGTGACGGGTCTGTTCATATTTTCTGTTTCTTCCTGGTTCAGTCTTGGAAGGTTATACCTTTCTAAGAATTTGTCCATTTCTTCCAGGTTGTCCATTTTATTGGCATAGAGTTGCTTGTAGTAGTCTCTTAGAATGTTTTGTATTTCTGCGGTGTCTGTTGTAACTTCTCCTTTTTCATTTCTAATTTTATTGATTTGAGTCCCCTCCCCCTTTTCCTTGATGAATCTGGCTAACGGTTTATCAATTTTGTTTAACTTCTAAAAGAGCCAACTTTTAGTTTTATTGATCTTTGCTATTGTTTTCTTTGTTTCTATTTCATTTATTTCCACTCTGATCTTTATGATTTCTTTCCTTCTGCTAACTTTGGGTTTTGTTTGCTCTTCTTTCTCTAGTTCCTTTAGGTGTAAGGGTAGATTGTTTACTTGAGATTTTTCTTGTTTCTTTAGGTAGGCTTGTATAGCTATAAACTTCCCTCTTAGAACTGCTTTTACTGCATCCCATAGGTTTTGAATCGTCGTGTTTTCATTGCCATTTGTCTCTAGGTATTTTTTGATTTCCTCTTTGATTTCTTCAGTGATCTCTTGGTTATTTAGTAACGTATTGTTTAGCCTCCATGTGTTTGTGTTTTTTACGTTTTTTTCCCTGTAATTGATTTCTAATCTCATAGCGTTGTGGTCAGAAAAGATGCTTGATATGATTTCGATTTTCTTAAATTTACTGAGGCTTGATTTGTGACCCAAGATGTGATCTATCCTGGAGAATGTTCCGTGTGCACTTGAGAAGAAAGTGTAATCTGCTGTTTTTGGATGGAATGTCCTATAAATATCAATTAAATCTATCTGGTCTATTGTATCATTTAAAGCTTCTGTTTCCTTATTTTCATTTTGGATGATCTGTCCATTGGTGTAAGTGAGGTGTTAAAGTCCCCCACTATTATTGTGTTACTGTCTATTTCCTCTTTTATAGTTGTTAGCAGTTGCCTTATGTATTGAGGTGCTCCTATGTTGGGTGCATATATATTTATAATTGTTATATCTTCTTCTTGGATTGATCCCTTGATCATTATGTAGTGTCCTTCCTTGTCTCTTGTAACATTCTTTATTTTAAAGTCTATTTTATCTGATATGAGTATAGCTACTCCAGCTTTCTTTTGATTTCCATTTGCATGGAATATCTTTTTCCATCCCCTCACTTTCAGTCTGTATGTGTCCCTAGATCTGAGGTGGGTCTCTTGTAGACAGCATATATATGGGTCTTGTCTTTGTATCCATTCAGCAAGCGTGTGTCTTTTGGTTGGAGCATTTAATCCATTCACGTTTAAGGAAATTATCGATATGTATGTTCCTATGACCATTTTCTTAATTGTTTTGCGTTTGTTTTTGTAGGTCCTTTTCTTCTCTTGTGTTTCCCACTTAGAGAAGTTCCTTTAGCATTTGTTGTAGAGCTGCTTTGGTGGTGCTGAATTCTCTTAGCTTTTGCTTGTCTGTAAAGCTTTTGATTTCTCCATCAAATCTGAATGAGATCCTTGCCGGGTAGAGTAATCTTGGTTGTAGGTTCTTCCCTTTCATCACTTTAAGTATATCATGCCACTCCCTTCTGGCTTGTAGAGTTTCTGCTGAGAAATCACCTGTTAACCTTATGGGAGTTCCCTTGTATGTTATTTGTCGTTTTTCCCTTGCTGCTTTCAATAATTTTTCTTTGTCTTTAATTTTTGCCAATTTGATTACTATGTGTCTCGGCGTGTTTCTCCTTGGGTTTATCCTGTATGGGACTCGCTGTGCTTCCTGGACTTGGGTGGCTATTTCCTTTCCCATGTTAGGGAAGTTTTCAACTATAATCTCTTCAAATATTTTCTCTGGTCCTTTCTCTCTCTCTTCTCCTTCTGGGACCCCTGTAATGCGAATGTTGTTGTGTTTAATGTTGTCCCAGAGGTCTCTTAGGCTGTCTTCATTTCTTTTCTTTCTTTTTTCTTTAGTCTGTTCCGCAGCAGTGAATTCCACTATTCTGTCTTCCAGGTCACTTATCCGTTCTTCTGCCTCAGTTATTCTGCTATTGATTCCTTCTACTGTATTTTTCATTTCAGTTATTGTATTGTTTATCTCTGTTTGTTTGTTCTTTAATTCGTCTAGGTCTTTGTTAAACATTTCTTGCATCTTCTCGATCTTTGCCTCCATTCTTATTCCGAGGTCCTGGATCATCTTCACTATCATTATTCTGAATTCTTTTTCTGGAAGGTTGCCTATCTCCACCTCATTTAGTTGTTTTTCTGGGGTTTTATCTTGTTCCTTCATCTGGTATGTAGCCCTCTGCCTTTTCATCTTGTCTATCGTTCTGTGAATGTGGTTTTTGTTCCACAGGCTGCAGGATTATAGTTTTTCTTGCTTCTGCTGTCTGCCCTCTGGTGGTTGAGGCTATCTAAGAGGCTTGATGGGAGGCCCTTCTGCTCATTTTTCAACTGTGTTTTTTGTTGTTGTTGTTATTGAGTTGTATGAGCTGTTTGTATATTTTGGAAATTGAGCCCTTGTCGGTCACACCATTTGCAAATATTTTCTCCTTAGTCATATATTAAATTAATAATTATGTATGTAATATATAATTATGCATATAATATATAATTATACCTTAATTTTAAAAATTGATGTATAGTTGATGTGCAATATTATATGCTACAGGTGTATAATACAGTGATACAAAATTTTTAAAGGTTATACTCCATTTATAGTTACTATAAAATATTGGCTATATTCCCTGTGTTGTACAATATATCCTTGTAGCTTATTTATACATGATAGTTTGTACTTCTTAATCCCCTACCCCTGTATCACTCATCCCCCCTTCTTTTTCCCCACTGGTAACCACTCATTTAATTACACCTCAATTTTTTAAAAGTCTTTAAAATTAATCTTGGACAAAGAAGACAAGAATATACAATGTAGAAAAGGCAGTCTCTTCTGCAAGTAGTGTAGGGAAAGCTGGACAGCTGCATGTAAATCAATGAAGTTAGAACACTCCCTCACACCAAACACAAAAGTAAACTCAAAATGGCTTAAAGACTTATGTATAAGACATGACACCATAAACCTCCTAGAAGAGAACAAAGGCAAAACATTCTCTGACATAAATCATAGCAACACTTTCTTAGATCAGTCTCCCAAGGCAATAGAAATAAAAGCAAAAATAAACAAATGGGACCTAATCAAACTTATAAGCTTTTGCACAGAAAACCGTAAACAAAATGAAAAGACGACCTATAGAATGGGAGAAAATATTTGCAAATGATGTGACTGATAAGGGCTTAATTTCCAAAATATATAAACAGCTCCTACAGCTCAATATCAAAAAAAACAAACAACCCAATCAATAAATGGGCAGAAGACCTAACTAGACACTTCTCCAAAGAAGATATACAGATGGCCAATAGGCACCTGAAAAGATGCTCAGCATTGCTAATTATTAGAGAAATGCAAATCAAAAGTACGAGATATCACCTCACACTGGTCAGTATAGCTATCATTAAAAAGTCTACAAATAATAAATGTTGGAGGGCTTCCCTGGTGGCGCAGAGGTTAAGAATCCGCCTGCCAATGCAGGGGATGCGGGTTCGGGCCCTGGTCCAGGAAAATCCCACATACCACAGAGTGACTAAGCCCATGCGCCACAGCTACTGAGCCTGCGCTCTAGAACCCGCAAGCTACAACTACTGAAGCCCACGCACCAGAACTACCGAAGCCCATACACCTAGAGCCCGTGCTCCACAAGAGAAGCCACCGCAATGAGAAGCCCGCGCACCGCAACAAGGAGTAGCCCCCGCTCGCCGCAACTAAAGAAAGCCCGCGCGCAGCAATGAAGACCCAACGCAGCCAAGAATAAATAAATATATAAAAATAAATTTATTTAAAAATAAATAAACAAATAAAAATAAATGCTGGAGAGGGTGTGAAGAAAAGGGACCCCTCTTACACTGTTGATGGGAATGTAAATTGGTGCAGCCACTATGGAAAATAGTGTGGAAGTTCCTCAAAAACTAAAATAGAGTTACCATATGAACAAGCAATCCCACTTATGGGCATATACCTAGACAAAAGTATAATTTGAAAAGATACATGCACTCCTATGCTTATAGCAGCACTATTTACAATAGCCAAAACATGGAAGCAACCTAAGTATCCATCAACAGATGAATGGATAAAAAGGATGTGATATATATATACATACACACATATACATACACACACACCCTGGAATATTACTCATTCCAAAAAGGAATGAAATAATACCATTTGCAGCAACATGGATGGACCCAGAGATTATCATACTAAGTGAAGTAAGTCAGACAGAGAAAGACAAATACTATATGATATCACTTATATATGGAATCTTAAAAAATGATACAAAATGAACTTATTTACAGAACAGAAACAAACTCACAGACATAGAAAACAAACTTATGGTTACCAAAAGGGGAAGGGGGATAAATTAGGAGTTTGGAATTAACAGATACACATTACTATATATAAAACAGATAAACAACAAGGACCTACCGTATAACACAGGGAACTATATTCAACATCTTTTAATAACATATAATGGAAAAAAAACTGAAAAAGGATATATATATGTATATGAATCACTTTGCTGTACCCCTGAAACTAACACAACATTGTAAATCAGCTATACTTCAATTTTTTTTTTAAGTCTTTAAAAGAAGCCTGTGTATCCATGAGAAAAGAAAAACTAAACAAAACAGTGTAGTGCTGGCATAACAGACATATAGATCAATGGAGCAGAATTAAGAGTCCAGAAATACACCCATCAATCTATTGTCAACTGACTTTCAACAATGGTGCCAAGACCACTCAATGAGGAAAAAACAGTCTCTTCAACTAAAGGAGCTGGAACAGTGGGATAGCCACATACAAAAGAATGAAGCTGAACCCTTACCTCACACCATATACAAAAATTAACTCAAAATGAATCAAGGAATATATATAACAACTAAAACTATACAACTCTTAGATGAGAAAATGGGTAAATCATTATAACCTTGGGTCTGGCAATAGTTTCTTAGTTATGACACCAAAAGCACAAGCAACAAAAGAAAAAACAGACATATTGGACTACATCAAAATGAAAAACTTTTGTGCATCAAAGGGCACTATCAATGGGTTTTTGCAAATATTTGCAAATCATATATCTGATAAGGGTTTAGTACCCAGGATATACAAAACCTCTTAGAACTCAAACAATAAAAACAACGCAATTAACAACTCAAAAATAGGCAACGAGGGACTTCCCTGGTGGTCCAGTGGTTAAGAATCCGCCTTCCAATGCATCGGACGCAGGTTTGATAGTTGGTCGGGGAACTAAGATCCCCGTGCTTCGTGGCAACTAAGCCCATGCGGCACAACTACAGAGCCCACGTGCTCTGGAGCCCGTGGGCCACAATTAGAGAGAAGACTGTACCGTAACAAAGAGCCCACATGCAGCAACTAAGACACAATGCAGCCAATAAATTAATTAATTAATTAAATATTTTTTTAAAAAATGGGCAACGAACCTGAATAGATATTTCTCCAAGGAATATATATAAATGACCAAGAAGCACATGAAAAGATGTTTAATGCCTTTAATTATTAGGGAAATGCAAATCAAAACCACAATGATATCCCACTTCACATGCTCTAGGATGACTATTCTAATTCCCCCCGCCCCACAGGAGGAAGGGTTATTTGTCTCTCTTATTCACTGTTTTACTTCCTGAACTAGAACAGTCTCTGACACAGCATGTGCTTAATAAATATTTGTTGAATTAATTAATAACAAGCTCTAGGAAATTACATTCCAGAGGACCCTCCAGAACTAGGAAGATATCATCATGTCCATTTTTCTCCTCCATCCTCCCAGCATGCTCTCCGCTGAGAAATTGACAGGTTTGGTCATGGTTATAAAGAGCCAACAATGCAGCTTAAAGCTTTTCAAACATGAGAATTTTCTTTTCTTTTTTTTCTTTGGTGTCAAACTATACTAACTCTTTTAAAAACAAAAAATAACAAGTGTGGGTGAGGATATGGGAAAATTAGAACCTTCATACAATGTTGGTGGGAATGTAAAATGCACAACTCCTGTGGACAACAGTTTGACAATTCCTCAATAAGCTAAACACAGAATTACAATATGACCATGCAGTTCCACTCGTGGGAATATAATAAATGAAAAGAGATATTAAAACAAAAACTTGTGGGAGTTCCCTAGTGGTCTACTGGTTAGGAGTCAGCACTTTCACTGCCATGGCCTGGGTTCAATCCCTGGTTGGGGAACTGAGATCCCGCGAGCCACGCGGTATGGCCGATAAACAAAAATTGAGTAGTAAATAGAATATATTAAACACACACACACAAAAGAAAAACTTGTACATGAATATTCATAGCAGTACTATTCACAATAACCAAAAGGTGGAAACCACCAAAATGTTCATCAACTAATGAATGGACTAACAAAATGGGATACATCCACACAATGGAATGTCATTTGGGCATAAAAAGGAATGAAGTACTGATATATGATACAACATGGATAAGCTAAACAAAAGAAGTCAGATATCAAAGGACACATATTGCATGACTACTCCATTGAAACAGAAAACAAATTAGTAGTTACTAGGGGCTAGAGGGAGGGTGAATCAGGTAGTGACTGCTTAATGAAAACAGGTCCTCTTTTTGGAATGATGAAAATGTTCTGGAACTAGATAGTGGTGATGGTTGTACCACATTGTGAATGTATTAATGCCACTGAAATATATATCTATATATATACTTTAAAATGGTTTACATGGTGAATTTTATGTTTTTACCACAATAAAAAAAACAATTGTATTCCTATATATAATTAATGAACACTGATAAAATGAAAATTTTAAAACAATTCCACTTACAGTAGCATCCAAAAAATTAAATTCATAGAGATAAATTTAACAAAATATGTACAAAACTGAAAACAATGCTGAGAGAAAGTAGAGGCAGTAAATTTCTCTTGCTGAGACAGGGAAAGTAAAAGGAAAGGTAATTATTTTGAAAAGAAATACACATTAAGGTCTGCATTTTGGCATAAAACATGTCTTACAAATGGTTTTAATTGACAGAGCTTTAAATGAACTTCTCCTTTTTCTGGTTAAGAATAATCAAATATTATACATGTAGGAGTCAGTAAAAAAAATTTTTTTCATTGGGTTATGTATGACACATTAATAAAGGGTTAACAAAACTCCATCTTGAGAAAAAATACCTTTGGTTAACCTTCTATCACTCTGACCCTGTCAACTTGATAAAGATGTAATGGCAGCAGTGTTACTGTTACCAAAACGCAAGTCCATGTGCCCGACGCACAGAGGCCAAACAGTACCAAAACATGAGTTTGGAACAGAGAAAGGTTTACTGCAGGGCCATGCAAGGAGATGGGTGGCTCATGCCTTAAAAACCCCGAACTCCCTGAAAGCTTTCAGCAAAGCCCTCTTACAGGAAAGGTGAGGGAGGGGTACTGTTAGTTGTTGCAAACTTCTTGGTGTCAGATCCTTTGTCTGAGGTCAGGTCATAGTCAGGAAACGATGTTCCTGTAAATCTCTACCAAACAAATGTTACTCTCTATTCTGACAAGAAAAGGGAAGGTCCCAAGGCACGACTCTCACCCTCCGAGGTCCAGGCCTAGCTAAGAGAAGGGGGTGTCTCCAGGGGCACTGGTTACCCTGCCCCAGAGCATTCGTCCAGCACCCAGTGTGGGTCTTCCCACCAGTGCCCAGGCCTGGCTGAAGAGGCAGATCTCAGTTGATGGATCCCTCAGGACCTGGTCCCCAGACCCTGCCCAGCTGTCATTGCTTAAGGAGCCAGGCGCCCAGGACCCAACCGGCCCTCAGGCTCCTCAGGCAACCCAAACAGCGGGGGCCAGGTCCCGAAAACTGCTTCCCATGCAGACTGCTGCTGCCATTAGGTCGCAGAGGCAGGTATGGGGGAGAGGTTCACCGCCGCCTCAAGGCCTGCACCCGGCCAGTGGGCGGTCTTGGCAAGGGCTCTGGAGCCCTGCAGGACACAGCCCCCAGCCTGTTCCCTGGGCCCCCCAACTCAGTCACTGGCTCGAGGCTGGGTGAGCTGGAGGGCCCGGTGAGAAGGCTGGGATCCGCCTCTTACCTCACTCTCCGCCTGACGACCACTGCACTGCTGACTGTTGGCCGAATGGGCCAACAAGGAGCTCATTGACAGTTGCTCGTTTGGGGGAGGGGCCCACTGCAATGCAGACCAAGGGCTGAATGGGGCCCACTGTAGCACCGACCAATGGCTGAGCAGGACCTGTAACACTGCTCTGACCATACAGCGTTAACGGTCTCCCGGTAACGTTGCCAGGTAACGGGGTGGGGGGAGTAACAGCGGGCAGCAAGGGCGGAGTGCTAAGAGCTCTGCACTGCCGGCTCTATTACATTACTAGGCAATACTGCCTAGGGTAAAAATGACCCCTTGTTGGTATCTGGACTGGAAGGAACCTGGTGAGAAGCCACAGCTTTGGGCTCCCTAAGTACAGTATAATCATGCCATTCTCTGCAAAACCTTGGAAGCTAAGGCCTTGCTCATGGGCTAAGAAGCATGAAATGTCTAAGCCATGGTAGCTCTTGCAACCACCTGCATGGTTGTTTTTCTTTACACCTGAGCTGTCATTAGATGCTGTTCTGATGCTGTGTTGATCACATGCAGTGTTTACTGTCATAGCTGAGCTCCCCCTTTTTTTTTTTTTTAAATATTTATTTTATTTATTTATTTTCCTTTTTTTGGCTGCGTCGGGTCTTAGTTGCAGCACATGGGATCTTTGTTGAGGCATGCAGGATCTTTCCATTACGGCGCACACTCTCCTCGTGTTTCTCTCTAGTTGCGGCACGCGGGCTTCTCTCTAATTGTGACATGCGGGCTCTCTCATTGAGGCGCCAGAGCTCAACAGTTGTGGCACGCGGGCTTAGTTGCCCCGCGGCATGTGGGATCTTAGTTCCCAGACCAGGGTTCGAACCCTCGTCCCCTGCATGGGAAGGCGGATTCTTTACCACTGGACCACCAGGAAGTCCCCATAGCTGAACCCTTTTAAGTTTGAATGTCTATCTGAACCCCAGGCCACTAGTGGTCATAAAGCCATTGCATGACCTAGTGAATTTAGTTTAGAAAGCAGATATTAAAAGTTCAAGAAACCACATAAGGTAAGAAAGGTAAATTCATCTTTTAAAAAGTTAACAAGAATATACAGCATATTAAGAGGGGAGCACCTAGAAAAATAGGACTTTAACGGAGACAGTATTTAAAAGTGTCCTACTAAGAATTAGACCAAATTAATGACTATTGGGGTTATGAAAATTATTAAAAAGCATAAAGATCACCAATTTACTTAAGTCTAAGAGGAAAACATCATTACACTGCGGGCCTTTCTGTCACATTTAAGCATCCGCCCAGGTCGCGGGGGGACAGTTTTGGGGGTCCACCGTACACATCTGAAACGGGAACAAAGCAACCCTGCCTGGCAGAAGGCGGATTTCGGAGCCAGGAGCCCGGACTCGGAGTCGGCACATCGGGCATTCTCTTCGGGGCAGGAGGGGGCTGAGGGACCGAACTCGTCCACTTGGGCTGCTGCCCCACACTCCTGCCGCTGTCACCGGAGCCGGAAAGGCGATTCGGGGAGGGTCCGGACAGGGCGCCCCGTCAGCTCACGATAAACCCACGCCCCCTCTCACGCGGCTGGCCACAGGGCAAGATACTCGCCCGTCTGACCGCCGCCAGGTGGGCACCGGCCGGGCCGCGGCCCCGGGCGCTTCCCCCGCGACCCCTCGGCTCTACCCGGCCGGTTCCGGGCTCCCATCGTGGCCAGAGCTCGAGGGCTGGCCCACACGCTCAGCCGCTGGGACCCCGGCGAGGCGGCCTCTCCACAGCCAACGGCCGCCGGCAACGGACGCCCGCCCGCGCGCACCCGCCCCACCGGCCCGTGTGCCCGGTGCCCGGCCCCCGGCGCCCACCTGTTGGTCGCACTCGGGGCATGATTTGGTGGCCATCTTCACTTTCTTGGCTCGAGTTGCAGACATGCTCCTCTCTGGCGGCGGCGGCGGCGGCGGCGACCCGGGCTCCCCCCCTCTTACTTCAGCAGCCCAGCCTCCGCCCGTTGATCCCCGCTGGCCAGAGTGAGGCTCTGAAGAGTGCGCGCGCGCGCGTGCGCGAGCTCGCGCGGAGCCTGCGTGCCGAGGGGGCGGGGCGCGGCGTGCGCCGGCTCCGAGGGACCGCGGAACACGCTCCCACCCACACCGCTCCTGTCCTCTAGGGCGTACCGATTCTCACGAGAGGAGACCGACTGCATCGTCCGGCGGGACGATGGACACGCCCTCTCTGGGCCAGACGAACGGCGTGGAGGCGTGGCTTGGCCGCGACTCGGCAATAACGGGCGTCGGGCTCGACCAACGAATGCACAGACGGGGCGAGTCGTGGTGCTGAGCCCACCCCCTCCCCCAGAGGAAGGAGAACGTGAGAGTGAAAAAGGCGGTGGGAAGTAAAGCGCTTGGCTCAGATGCTGCCGTTTGATAAACTTCAGTAAATGTTAGCGAGTCTAATCATTGAGGAATTGTAGTAGGGATTGTATATATTAACGCCCTGGACCCAACGTTGGAGATTGAAAATTCATTTATTTAATAAATAGTTGCCTAAGGCCCACTATCAGGCAAATTAAAATACAATGCAATGTCTGCCCTCAAGGAGCACAGACTAGCTGTTTAGACCAGTGCTACTTACTGTCCATGATGAAAGACCAGTTCTTTTTTTATTTCATCATTTACTTTTAAGATAAAATATATTACTCCGGGACTTCCCTGGGCGCAGTGGTTAAGAAACCGCCTGCCAATGCAGGGGACACGGGTTCGATCCCTGGTCCGGGAAGATCCCACATGCCACGGAGCGACTAAGCCCCTACGCCACAGCTACTGAGCCTGCGCTCTAGAACCCATGAGCCACAACTGCTGAGCCACGTGCCACAACTACTGAAGCCCCCGCGCCTAGAGCCTGTGTCCTGCAAAAAGAGAAGAAACCGCAATGAGAAGCCCACGCACCACAGCGAAGGGTAGCCCCAGCTCGCTACAACTAGAGAAAGCCCGCGCACAGCAACGAAGCCCCAACGCAGCCAAAAATAAATAAATTTAAATATTAAAAAAAGCAATTGGAACAAAGAAAATAATTTAAGAAATTACACTTTATTCTGACAAAATTTGCCAATCAGCATTTATTACAGACAATGGCTGCTGCACTGGTATCTGTTCTACAATTTTAAGGAAAGCAAAGGTATTAGTGAAATCTCTATTCTACATATTAAAGCCTGTAAGCACACTTTCAATGAAAACAATGTATATAAATATTTAAAGCTTTCAGTGTGACAAATAAGATTGTTTCTTGTTTAGTCATTTATCTAAATCAGGTTGGATTGATAAAAGCACCACTTGCAGGGAAAAATTTATGTCTAAAGCATCTCAAGGCAGGAAAACTATCTTATGGAGGTATGTTAATGGTGATGGAAGAATAGATTTTAAAGCAATTTCAGTAAATTCGTGGTTCATTCTTAACCTTTATCCAAAATGAACTGATAATGTATTTTCAAAATTCATATTCAATCCTCATAAGTAGGTAGGTCTGACAATTTACCCCATATAGTAATGGTTAGAATTTAAAATGTCTTTCTTTTTCTTTTTTAATTAATTTTTTTTTTTTTGGTCTGCATCGGGTCTTAGCTGCGGCACCCAGGCTTCTCTCTAGTTGTGGCACGCAGGCTCCAGAGTGCGCAGGCTCGGTAGTTGCGGCGCACGAGCTCTGTAGTTGTGGCACACAGGCTCCAGAGCGTGTGGGCTCTGTAGTTGCAGCACACAGACTCTCTAGTTACGGCGTGCAGGCTTAGTTGCCCCGCAGCATGTGGGATCCTAGTTCCCCCATCAGGGATGGAACCTGCGTTCCTTGCATTGGAAGGCGGATTCTTAACCACTGGACCACCAGGGAAGTCCCCTAAAATGTCTTTCAATGAAAGAAATTGATTCCAGATCCATGATTTTCCTATACGAGGATCTTCTTTTGAGGGAAAGTGCAATTCAAACTGTTCTATCACATTTATAAAATATTTAATTATAATTTTTCACAGGTGTGCAATGTCAAGTTCATTTTCTCTTTCATTGATAATTGTCAAAATATGAAATAACAATATGTAAAACTGTTCTTTCAACTTTCTAACTTAAATTTTTGTTCTTCCGTCTTAACTGCCATACGTTGCATTCCTTCCTTCCACTGATATATTAAGATCCAAATATCCTTCACAAAATACTAGCAAACCAAATTTAGCAACATATTGACAGGTTTATACATCACAACCAAGTGAGATTTATTCTCAGAATTCTGGGATGTTCAACATACAAAACCATTCAGTGGAATAAACCACAAGAGTGACGGCAACAAAATGGTGAAATAGGAGTTTTCTACCATCTTTCCTTCAAAGAACACTGGTTTTGACAACACCCACAAATGAGAGTATCTTTGTGGAATTCCAGGAGTCCAGTGGAGAAGTTCTAGCACATACTTGGAGCAAAAAGTAAATCCAAGATTGGACACATTACAGAGGGCAAGAAAAGCAGTTTTACTTCATTTGTGTCTTCCCTCCCACAAGGCACACAGCTCAGTGGCAAAAGAGACCCCCTAGGCCTGGAATTTCTTCCAGAGCAGCAAGTGAGTGTCTGAATGAGTGCCCTGTTTCCCCAGCTGTGCAGGACACTGCCAAAGAGGCCCACTTCTTTCTCACCCCTTCCAGAATACTGAGGTAGGTTGCAAAGCTGAGAGTGGGGAGAGGCTGGGAGCACAGCAGGCAGGACTTGGAATGCATCAAAGAGATACGAATCCTACTAACTTCTTTGCAGACTCCATTAGAGGGACCACCCACAAACTTCTGGAGGGGCCTTGCCCGCAGATCCCCCCAGCTGGTCCACAGGCATTCCCAACACTCCCCACACCTCACCAACATAACCTTCTGCCTTGTAACCAGCTCCCTGTGTGTGCCCCTCAGGTGGCAAGTACAAGCATTGGCAGAGAGCTCGTGAGCACATGCAGAAAGCTGGCCCAACTCTGCAAGATTGTGAGAAAGCAAACAAACTTGAACATTCACCACTACCTTAGGAAAAGTAAAGCTGATGCTGTCAGCACAAGGTCCAGTTTGTTTGATTAAAAGAAGGCATACAAATCTTAAGAATCACCCCGCCCCCCAAAAAAAGGGAACAAGAAGTGTGGAGTGGCTATATCCATAGAAAAGTTCTGAGAAATTCTCAGAATCCCTAGCCAGGATGATAGAAATTGTCTCCCAAAGCCAGACAGTAAAGGCCAGAGGTTACTGCTTTCTCAAATGCAAAGATAACAGTGCAACTCTTCAAGGAACATATGAAAAATCAAGGAAATATGAAACCACCAAAGCAACATAATTTCCCAATAACCTACCTCACAAATATAGATCTATGGATTGAATGATAAAGAATTCAAAATAGGTGCTTTAAGGAAACTCAGTGAGCTACATGAAAACAAAGAAAGATAATTCAATGAAATCAGAAAAACAACACACAGGCTTCCCTGGTGGCGCAGTGGTTGAGAATCTGCCTGCCAATGCAGGGGACACGGGTTCGAGCTCTGGTCTGGGAAGAGCCCACATGCCGCGGAGCAACTAGGCCTGTGAGCCACAATTACTGAGCCTGCGCGTCTGGAGCCTGTGCTCTGCAACAAGAGAGGCCGCGATAGTGAGGGGCCCGCGCACCGCGATGAAGAGTGGCCCCCGCTTGCCGCAACTGGAGAAAGCCCTCGCACAGAAACTAAGACCCAACACAGCCATAAGTAAATAAATAAATAAATAAATAAATAAATAAATAAATGAATGAATGAAGAAAAACAACACACAAAATGAGAAGTTTAACAGGGAGACAGAAATTATAAAAAGAAAGAAAGAAGTAAAATTCTGGAACTGAAGAAAACAATGAATGGAATGAAAATTGTAATAGAGAATATTAACAGCTGACTTGAGAAAGCAAAAGAATGTATCTCAACTTGAAGACAGGTCACTTGAAATTATCTATTCAGAGGAGAACAAAGAAAAAAGAATGAAAAAGAGTGAAGGAAGACTACATGAATTATGGGATACCATCAAGCAAAAACAATTCCTGCGCTATTGGAGTCCCAGAAGGAAAAGAGAGGGAGAGGGAGCAGAAAGCTTATTTAAAGAAATAATGGCTGAGAACTTCCTAAATCCAGGGAGAAATATGGACAAGTGAGTTTGTGAAGGTCATATGTCCCCAAAGAGATTCAACCTGAAGGGATTTTCTGCAAACACATTATAATAAAACTGTTTAAAATCAAAAAGAATAGTAGAAACAACAAGGGAAAAAAAAAAAAAAAAACTTCCTCACATACAAGGTCTCTCTCAGCACAAACCTTGTAGTCCAGGAGAGAGTGAGATGGGGTGATACAGTCAACATGCTGAAAGAAAAAAACTGCCAACCAAGAATATTTTACCAGCTGTCATTCAGAAATGAAGGAGAGATAAAGAATTTCCCAGACCAATAAAGCCAGTGGGAGTTAATTACCACTAGATCTGCCTTAAAGAAATGCTGACAGGAGTTCTTAAAACTGAAATGAGAGTTGCTAACTAGTAACATGAAAAATATGAAAAGATAAAACACACTGGTAAAGGTAAGAATATAGTAAAATACAGAAAACTTTAATATAAGACTATGGTGGTGTACAAATCATTTAACTCTAATGTAAAGGTTAAAGACAAAAGTATTCTAATAGGGCTTGCCTGGTGGTGCAGTGGTTAAGAATCTGCCTGCCAATGCAAGGGACATGGGTTCGAGCCCTGGCCCGGGAAGATCCCACATTGCTGCGGAGCAACTAAGCCCATGGACCACAACTACTGAGCCTGAGCTCTAGAGCCTGCAAGCCACAACTACTGAGCCCACGTGCCACAACTACTGAAGCCTGTGCTCCTAGAGCCCGTGTTCAGCAACAAGAGAAGCCACGACAATGAGAAGCCCGCGCACCACAATGAAGAGTAACCCCTGCTCACCGCAACTACAGAAAGCCCGCACACAGCAACAAAGACCCAACACAGCCAAAAATAAATAAATAAATTTATTTTTTTAAAAAGTATTCTAATAACTATTGCTACAATAATTTGTTAATGGATACAGAATATAAAAAGATGTAAATTGTGACATAAAAAACATAAAATGGGGGGAATAAAGGGTAGTTTTTGTATACAATTGAAGTTAAGTTGTTATCAACTTAAAATACACTGTTATAACTGTACGATGTTTTATATAAGCTTCATGGTAAGAGCAAGCAAAAATCTGCAGTAGATACCAAAAGATATACAGAAAGGTATCAAAGCATACCACTATGGAAAAAAATCACAAAGGAAGACAGCAAGAGGAGAAGAAAGGGACAAGAAACTACAAAACAGCCAGAAAAAAAATTAACAAGATGACATTAGTTAAGTCCTTACCTATCAATGATTACTTTAAATGTAAATGAATTAAGTTATCCAAACCAAAGACATAGAGTGACTGAATGGGTAAAAAACCAAAACAGACAAACAAAAAAAAGACCCAATTATGCTGCCTACCAGATACATACTTCAGCTTTAAGAACACAAATAGCCTTAAAGTTTTAAGGGAAGAAAAAGATATCCCATGCAAATGGTAACCAAGAAATCATGGGTAGCTTTACTTATATCAGACAAAATAGATTTCAAATCAAAAACTGCAACAAAAGACAAAGAGGGTCATTATATAATAATAAAGGGGTCAATTCATCAAAAGGATATAACAATTATAAATATATATGTACCCAACATCAGACCTCCTAAATATATTAAGCAAATGCTAACAGATCTAAACGGGAAAATAAACAGCACTACAATAGCTGGCATTTTAACATCCCACTCTCAACAATCGATAGATCATCCAGCCAGAAAATCAATAAGAAAACATTGGACTTGAACTCTAGTTTAGACCAAATTGAACTAACACACATATATAAAACATTCCTTCCGACAGCAGCAGAATACACATTCTTCTCAAGTGCACACAGGACATTCTCCTGGATAGATCATATGTTAGGTCACAACACAAGTCTTAGCAAATGTAAGAAAATTGAAATCATACCAAATATCTTTTCTAATCACAATAATATAAAATGAAAAATAAATAAAAGTAGGAAAACTGGAAAACTAAAAAATACATAGAAATTAAACAACATCCTCCTGAGCAACCAGTGGGTCAAAGAAGAAATCAAAAGAAAAATTTGGAGTAACTTCAGACAAATGAAAATAGAAACACAACATACCAAAACTTACAGGATGCTACAAAAGCAGTTCTAAGAAGGAAGTTTAGAGCGATGAATGCCTACATGAAGAAAAAATATGTCAAATATACAACCTAACTTTACATCTCAAAGAACTAGAAAAAGAACAAACTAAGCACAAAGTTAGCAGAAGGAAGGAAATAACAAAGATCAGAGCAGAAGTAAATTAAGTAGAGGAAAGAAGAAAAATAGAAAAGACCAACAAAAATAAAAGCTGGAGTTTTGAAAAGATAAACAAAACTGACAAACCTTTAGGTAGACTAAGACAAAATCAAAATGAAAGAGGAGACATTACAACTGATAGCACAGAACTACAAAGGATCATAGAAGACTACTGTGAACAATTATAATCCAGCAAATTGGATAACCTAAAGGGAATGAATAAATTCCTAGAAACATACAGTCAACCAAGACTGAATCATGAACAAATTAAAAATCTGAACAAACCAGTAACAAGCAAGAAGACTTAATTAGTAATTTAAAAATCTCCCCAAATAGAAAAGCCCAGGTTTCATTAGAGAATTCTACCAAACATTTAAAGAATTAATGCCAGGCCTTCTCAAATTCTTCCAAAAAAATTGAAGAGGGAGGAATACTTCTAAATTTATTTTAGTAAGCCAACATTACCCTGATATCAAAACCAGAAAAGAAAACAACAAGAAAAGAACAGTACAATATCCCTGATGAACATAGATGCAAAAATCCTCAGCCAAGTATTAGCAGGCTGAATACAACAGCGTATTAAAAGGGTTATACACCATGATCAAGTGGAATTTAACCCTGGGATTCAACATATACAAATCAATAATTGTGATACACCACATTAACAGATTGAAGGATAAAAATCATATGACCCTCTCAATAGATGCAGAAGCAGCATTGGTCAAAATTCAACATCCTTTCATGATTAAACTCTCAACAAATTAGGTATAGAAGGAATATAAATCACTTAATAAAGGACATATATGACAAGTATGGGTATGATAGCTAATATCATACTCAACAGTGAAAAGCTAAAAGCTTTTCCTCTAAGATCAGGACAAGACAAGGGTGCCTACTCTCACAACTTCTATTCAACATGGTACTGGAAGTCCTAACCAGAGCAGTTAAACACAAAAAAGAAATGTAGCCTATCTAAACAGTAAAGGAAGAAGAAAATTGTCTCTGTTTGCAGGTGACATAATCTTATATAGCTAGAACAGTAACAACAAAAACTGTTAGAACTAATAAATGAATTCAATAAAATTGCAGGAAAAAAATTCAACCTGCAAAAATCAGTTGCATTTCTATACACAAATAATGAACTACAAGAAAGAGAAGTTAAAAAAGCAATCCCATTAACAATAGCATCAAAAATATTTAAGAATATTTAAAATATTTAAGAATAAATTTAAAATATTTAAGAATAAATTTAACCAAGGAGGTGAAACATCTCTACATTAAAAATTATTACAAGGTATAAAAAGCAATTGAAGAAGACACAAACAAATGGAAAGAAATTTTGTGTTCAGGGATTCAAAGAATTAATATTGTTAAAATGCCATACCATTCAAAGCAAATCCCTGTAAAAATTCAATGCAATCCCTATAAAAATTCTAATGGCATTCTTTACAAAAATAGAAAACACAGTCCTAAAATTCACGTGGAATCACAAAAGATGTTAAATGGCCAAATCAACCCTGAGAAAGAAGACCAAAGCTGGTAACATTGGGGAAAGGGGAGAGGCAGGTGCAGACGAAAGGTGGAGGATGTTGGAGGGCAGCTCCATGGACCTGTTTCCCAGGGGAGAACGTGGAACCAGAGGGTGGTGGTGACACGTGCATGCCACTGTACTCATCCACACCCAGGTCCTCCACCACCTCTGGCGCAGGGGGTGGGCCAGGGGACCTGGATGGTCGCTGACCTTGTGTTCTTCCTCTCTGCAGTGCGGTCGACCAACAGTCCCAGTGGGCTTGGGCTCCATAGACTGGCTGAATGGGTACAAAAACAAGACATGTATATATGCAGTCTACAAGAGACCCACTTCAGGTCTAGCGACATATACAGACTGAAAGTGAGGGGGATGGAAAAAGGTATCCCATGCAAATGGAAATCAAAAGAAAGCTGAAGAAGCAATACTCAAATCAGACAAGATAGACTTTAAAATAAAGACTGTTACAAGAGACAAAGAAGTACAATACACAATGATCAAGGGATTAATCCAAGAAGAAGGTATAACAATTGTAAATATATATATACCCAACATAGGAGCACCTCAATATATAAGGCAAACACTAAGAGCCATAAAGGGAGAAATCAACAGTAACACAATAATTGTGGAGGACTTTAACACCCCACTTACATCAATGAACAGATCATCCAGGTAGAAAATCAACAAGGAAACAAAGGCCTTAAATGACACATTAGACCAGATTAACTTACTTGATCTTTATAGAGCATTCCATCCAAAAGCAGCAGAATTAACATTCTTCTCAAGAGCACATGGAACATTCTCCAGGATTGATCACATGCTAGGTCACAAAGCAAGGCTTAGTATATCTAAGAAAATTGAAATCAAATCAAGTATCTTTTCCAACCACAGTGCTATGAGATTATAAGTCAACTATAAGAAAAAAAAACTGTAAAAAAACCCACAAACACATGGAGGCTAAACGCTACTAAATAACCAAGAGATCACTGAAGAAATCAAAGAGGAAATCAAAAAATACCTAGAGACAAATGAAAATGAAACACAGTGATCCAAAATCTATGGGATGCAGCAAGAGCAGTTCTATGAGGGAAGTTTATAGCAATACAGTCTTAACTCAGGAAATAAGAAAAATCTCAAATAAACAACCTAACCTTACACCTAAAGCAACTAGAGAAAGAACAAGCAAAACCCAAAGTTAGCAGAAGGAAATAAATCATAAAGATGAAAGCAGAAATAAAACAGAAATGAAGAAAACAATAGAAAAGATCAATGAAACTAAAGCCTGGTTCTTTGAAAAGATAAGCAAAATTGACAAATGATGAGCCAGACTCATCAAGAGGAAAAGGGAGAGAACTCAAATCAATAAAATTAGAAATGAAAAAGTTTCAACAGACACCAAGGAAATACAAAGGATCATAAGAGACTACCACAAGCAACTGCATGCCAATAAAATGGACAACCTGGAAGAAATGGACAAATTCTTAGAAAGGTACAATCTCCCAAGACTGAACCAGGAAGAAATAGAAAATATGAAGAGACCAATCGTAAGTACTGAAATTTAAACTGTGATTTAAAAACTCCCAACAAACAAAAGTCCAGGACCTGATGGCTTTACAGATGAATTCTATCAAACATTTAGAGAAGAGTTAACACCTATCCTTCTGAAACTATTCCAAAATATTGCAGAGGAAAGAGTACCCCCAAACTCATTCTCTGAGGCTACCATCACCCTGATACCAAAACCAGACAAAGATACCACAAAAAAGAAATTTACAGGCCAATATCACTGATGAATATAGATGCAAAAAATCCTCAACAAAATACTAGCAATCTGAATCCAGCAATACATTAAAAGGATCATACACCATGATCAAGTGGGATTTATCCCAGGGATGCAAGGACTTTTCAATATCCGCAAATCAATCAGTGTGATACACCACACCAACAAATTGAAGAATAAAAACAATTATGATCATCTCAATAAATACAGAAAAGGCTTTTGACAAAATTTAACACCATTTATGATAAAAACTCTCCAGAAAGTGGGCATAGAGGGAACCTACCTCAACATAATAAAGGCCATATACGACAAACCCACAGCAAACCTGATGCTCAATTTTGAAAAACTGAAAGCATTTCCTCTAAGATCAGTAACAAGACAAGAATGTCCACTCTCACCACTATTATTCAACATAGTTTTGGAAGTCCTAGCCAAGGCAATCAGAGAAGAAAAAGAAATAAAAGGAATCCAATTGGAAAAGAAGAAATAAAACTGTCACTATTTGCAGATGACATGGTAACTATACATGGATAATCCTAAAGATGATAACAGAAAACTACTAAAGTTCATCAATGAATTTGGTAAAGTTGCAGGATACAAAATTAATACAAAAAAATGTAATACACAGAAATCTGTTGCATTTCTATACACTAACAATGAAAGATCAGAAAGAGAAATGAAAGAAACAATCCCATTTACCATTGCATCAAAAAGAATAAAATACCTAGGAATAAACCTACCTAAGGAGACTTCTCTGGTGGCGCAATGGTTAAGAATCTGCCTGCCAATGCAGGGGACACGGGTTTGAGCCCTGGTCCAGGAGGATCCCACATGCCACAGAGCAACTAAGCCCGTGTACCACAACTACTGAACCTGCGCTCTAGAGCCCACAAGCCACAACTATGGAGCCTGAGTGCCACAACTACTGAAGCCCACATGCCTAGAGTCCATGCTCCACAACAAGAGAAGCCACTGCAATGAGAAGCCCACGCACCACAACGAAGAGTATCCCCTGCTCGCCACAACTAGAGAAAGCTCATGCGCAGCAACAAAGACCCAATGCAGCCAAAAAATATAAATAAATAAATAGTTTTTTAAAAAAACCTACCTAAGGAAGCAAAAGACCTGTACCGAGAAAACTATAAGATACTGATGAAAGAAATCAAATATAACACAAACAGATGGAGAGATATACCATGTTCTTGGGTTGGAAGAATCAATATTGTAAAAATGACTATACTACCCAAAGCAATCTACAGATTCAGTGCAATTCCTATCAAATTACCAATGACATTTTTCACAGAAATAGGACAAAAAAGTTTTAATTTGTATGGAGATACAAAGGACCCCGAATAGCCAAAGCAATCCTGAGAAAGAAAAATGGAGCTGGAGGAATCAGGCTCCCTGACTTTGGACTCTACTACAAAACTACAGTCATCAAAACAGTATGGTACTGGCACAAAAACAGAAATATAGATCAGGAGAACAGGATAGAAAACCCAGAAATAAACCCACACACTAATGGCCAATTAATCTATGACAAAGATGGCAAGACTATAAAATGGAGGAAAGACAGTCCCTTCAATAAATGGAGCTGAGGAAACGGGACAGTTACATGTAAAAAAATGAAATTAGAGACTTCCCTGGTGCTGCAGTGGTTAATAATCTGCCTGCCAATACAGGGACATAGGTTCAAGCCCTGGCCCAGGAAGAATCCCACATGCCGCAGAGCAACTAAGCCCATGCGCCACAACTACTGAGCCCACGTGCTGCAGCTACTGAAGGCTGTGCACCTAGAGCCCGTGCTCCACAACAAGAGAAGCCACTGCAATGAGAAGCCTGTGCACTGCAACAAAGAGTAGCCCCCACTCGCCCCAACTAGAGAAAGCCCACGCACAGCAACAAAGACCCAATGCAGACAAAAATAAAAATAAATAAATAAAATAAAGTATATTTTAAAAAATGAAATTAGAACATTCTTTGACCCCAGACACAAAGATAAACTCAAAATGTATTAATGACCTAAATGTAAGACTGGATACTATAAAACTATAAGAGGAAAACATAGGCAGAACACTCTTTGACATAAATTGCAGCAATATATTTTTCGATTTGTCTCCCAGAGTAATGGAAATAAAAACAAAGATTAACAAATGAGACTTAATTAAACTCAAAAGCTTTTGCACAGCAAAGGAAACCATAAACAAAATGAAAAGACAACCCACAAAATGGGAGAAAATATTTGCAAACAATGTGACCAACAAGGGATTAGTCTCCAAAATTTACAAACAGCTTATGCAGCTTAATATCAAAGAACAACAAACAACGCAATCAAAAAATGGGTAGAAGACCCTAAGAAACATTTCTCCAAAGAAGACATACAGATGGCCAAGAAGCACATGAAGATGCTCAATGTCGCTAATTATTAGAAAAATGCAAATCAAAGCTACAATGAGATATCACAAAATCTGCAAACAATAAATGCTGGAGAGGGTGTGGAGAATAGGGAACCCTCCTACACTGTTGGTGGGAATGTAAATTGGTACAGCCACTATGGAGAACAGTATGGAGGTTTCTTAAGAAACTAAAAATAACATTTTATTTTAAAAAAAAGAAACTAAAAATAGAGCTACGATATAACACTGCAATCCCATTCTTGGGCATATATCTGGAGAAAAACATGGTTCAAAAGGATACAGGCACCCCAATGTTCATTGCAGCATTGTTTACAATAGCCAAGACATGGAAGCAACCTAAAAAATGTCCATCAACAGATGAATGGATAAAGAAGATGTGGTACATATATATGATGGAACATTACTCAGCCATTAAAAAGAACGAAATAATGCCATTTGCAGCAATATGGATAGACCTGGAGATTATCATACTAAGTTAAGTAAGTCAGACAGAGAAAGACATGTATCATATAATATCACTTATATGTTGAATCTAAAAAAAAAAAGATACAAATGAACTTACTTACAGAACAGAAACAGACTCACAGACTTAGAGAACGAACGTATGGTTACCAGGAGGGAAGGGTGGGGGGCAGGGATAAGCTGGACGTTTGGGATTTACATGTACACACTGCTATATTTAATATAAAATGCCAGGACTTCCCTGGTGGTCCAGTGGTTAAGAATCCACCTTCCAATGCAGGGGACATGGGTTCGATCCCTGGTCAAGGAACTAAGATCCCACATGCTGTGGGGAAACTAAGCCTGTGCGCCGCAACTACTGAGCCCACATGCCACAACTAGAGAGCCCATGTGCCGCAGTTACAGAGCCCACATTCTCTGGAGCCCACGTGCCACAACTAGAGAGAAGCCCACACCCGACAATAGAAAGAAGCCCACATGCCACAATGAAGAGCCCATGCACCTCAACGAAAAATCCTGTGTACTGCAACTAAGACTTGACACAGCCATAAATAAATAAATAAATAAATAAACAAATAAATAAATAAAATGCCTTTCCATGAAAAAAAATTTTTTAAGTAAACTATATTACAAAGATATAGTAATCAGAACAGTATGGTACAGGGGGGTTCCCTGGTGGCCTAGGGGTTAGGATTCCAGGCTTTCACTGCCATGGCCCGGGTTCAATCCCTGATCAGGGAACTGAGATCCCACAAGCTACACAGTGCAGCCAAAAACAAAACAAAACAAACAAAAAAACAAAAAAAAACAGTATGGTATAGGCATAAAAGTAGGCACTCAATGGAACAAAATAGAATGCCCAGAAATAAAGCAACGCATATACAGTCATCTAATATTTGACAAAGGCACCAAGAACATACAATTGGGAAAGGACTACCTCTTCAGTAAATGGTGTTGGGAAACTGGTTATCCACATGCAAAAGAATGAAACTAGACCCCTAAACTACACCAAACATCTTGATTTTAAACTATACAACAAAATTTAACTAGAGATGGATTAAACACTTAAATTTAAGACCTGAAACTGTAAAACTCCTAGAGGAAAACATAGAAGGAAAACTCCTTGACATTGGTGTTGGCAATGATATTTTGGAGTATCACACCAAAAGCACAGCAACAAAATAAAAAATGAGTGAAACCACATCAAATTAAAAAGCTTCTGCACAAGAAAGGAACCAATCAGCAAAATGAAAAGGCAACCTACAAAATGGTAAAAAAATATTTGCAAACCGTATGTCTGATAAGGGTTCAATATCCAAAATATAAAAGAAACTTATACAACTCAAGAGCAACAAAAAAATGATAATCCAGTTTTAAAATGAGCAAAAGCACAGATGTGGAAAACAAACTTATAGTTACCAGAGGGGAAGCGGGGGAGGGATAAATTAGGAGATTGGGACTGACATATACACACTACTATATGTAAAATAGATAACTAATAAGGACCTACTGTACAGCACAGGGAACTCTTCTCAGTACTCCGTAATGAGCTATGTGGGAAAAGAATCTAAAAAAGAGTGGATATATGTATATGTATAACTGATTCACTTTGCTGTACAGCAGAAAAAAAAAGAAAATATACATGCTCCTAGGCTTTCTGTGTAGACAATTATGTTCTGAAAATAATGACAATTATTTTTTAAACCTTTCCTTTTGAAAAAATAAAATAAAATGAGCAAATGACCCAAATAGACATTCCAAAGAAGACATACAGATGTCCAACAGGTACAAGAAAAGGTGCTAAACATCACTAATCATCAGGGAAATGCAATTCAAAACCACAATGAACCATAACCTCACACCTGTTAGGATGGATTTTATCAAAAAGATAAGCAATAAGAAGTGTTGATGAGGGGACTTCCCTGGTGGTGCAGTGGTTAAGAATCCACCTGCCAATGCAGGGGACACGGGTTCAAGTCCTGGTCCAGGAAGATCCCACATGCCGTGGAGCAACTAAGCCTGTGTGCCACAACTACTGAGCCTGTGCTCTAGAGCCCATGAGCCACAACTACTGAGCCCACGTGCTACAGCCACTGAAGCCCACATGCTCTAGGGCCCATGCTCTGCAACAAAGAGAAGCCACTGCAATGAGAAGCCCACACGCTGCAACAAAGAGTAGGCCCCGCTCGCCACAACTAGAGAAAGCCCGCACGCAGCAACGAAGACCCAACGCAGCCAAAAATAAATAAATCGGGAAAAAAAAAAGAAGTGTTGATGAGGATTTGGAGAAAAGGGAACCCTTGTCATTCTTGGTGTGAATGTAATAATATGCATAATGTACAACCATTATGGAAATAGTATGGAGGTTCCTGAGGTCATGAAAATTATTATAACTACCATATCATCCAGGAATCCCACTTCACAGCGTATATATGAAGGAAATAAACTCAGTATCTCAAAGAGCTTATCTATTCCCAAGTTTGTTGCAGCATTATTCACAGTGGCTAATATATGGACACAACCAAAGAGTCTGCCAATGGATGAATGGATAAAGAAGATGTATATATACATATATATGTATATATACTTATGTATACACACACACACACACACACACACACACACACTAGAATATTATTCAGCCATGAGAAAGAAGGAAATCCGGACATTTGTGAAAACATGAATGAACCTAAAACACATAATGCTAAGTAAAATAAGCCCGATAGAGAAAGATAAGTATTTATGATCTCACTTATATGTGGGATCTAAAAAACAAAACAAAACCCCTCAAAAAGGTGCAATTCATACAAACAGAGAGTAGAATGGTGGTTACCAGTGTCTGGAAATGGGGGAAACGTAGAGATGCTGGTCAAAATGTATAAGCCTTCAGCTATAAGATGAATAAGTTCTGTGGATCTATGTACATACAGCATAGTGACTTTAGTAAATAATACCACATTGTTTTCTTGAAATTTGCTAAGAGAGTAAATCCTAAGCATTCTTGCCACAAAAAAGGCAACTATGTAACATGATGGATATGTTAATTAACCTGATTGTGGTAATCATTTCACAAAGTATACATATAGGAAATCATCATGTACACTTTAAATATATACAGTTTTATTTGTCAATTATATCTCAATAAAGCTGTAGAAAAAAAGTAATGTACCAGGACTTCCCTGGTGGTCCAGTGGATAAGACTCCACGCTCCCAATTCAGGGGGCCCAGGTTCGATCCCTGGTCAGGGAAATAGATCCCACATGCATGCAGCAACTAAGAGTTCACATGCTGCAACTAAAAAGTCCGCATGCTGCAGCTAAGAAGTCTGCATGCCACAACTATGAGACTGTATGCCATAACTAAAAGATCCTACATGCCTCAACTAAAGATCCCACATGCCACAGTGAAGATCCTGCATGCCGCAACTAAAACCTGGCACAGCCTAAAAAAATTAAAAATAAATAAATAAATATTTTTTAAGACATCTTAAAAAAAAAAGTGATGTACCAGATTAATAGAATGAAGGGGGAAAAAACCACATGACCATTTTGATTGCGGCAGAAAAGGCATTTAACAAAATTCAACGCTGTTTATTTATTTATTTATTTTTAAAAATTACTTATTTATTTATTTATTTTATTTTTGGCTGTGTTGGGTCTTCGTTCCAGTGAGAGGGCTTTCTCTAGTTGCGGCAAGCCAGGGCCACTCTTCATCGCGGTGCGCGGGCCTCTCACTATCGCGGCCTCTCTTGTTGCGGAGCACAGGCTCCAGACGCGCAGGCTCAGTTAGTTGTGGCTCACGGGCCCAGTCGCTCCGCGGCATGTGGGATCTTCCCAGACCAGGGCTCGAACCCGTGTCCCCTGCATTGGCAGGCAGATTCTCAACCACTGCGCCACTAGGGAAGCCCAACACTTTATTTTTTAAAATTCTTTTCCATTATAGTTTATTACAAGATATTGACTATAGTTCCCTGTGCTATACAGTAGGACTTTGTTATTTATCTATTTTATATATAGTAGCTTGCATCTGCCAATCCCAAATCCTAATTTATTCTTCCCCCCAAAACATACACTTTCCCCTTTGGTAACCATAAGTTTGTTTTCTATGTCTGTGAGTCTATTTCTGTTTTGTAAATAAGTTCATTTGTATCATATTTTAGATGCCACATATAAGTGATATCATATGATATTTGTCTTTCTGTGTCTGACTTACTTCATTTAGTATGGTAATCTCTAGGTCTATCCATGTTGCTGCAAATGGCATTATTTCATTCTTTTTTATCCTGAATAATATTCCATTGTACATATATACCACATCTTCTTTACTAGCCATCCATCGATGGACATTTAGGTTGCTTCCATGTCTTCACTATTGTAAATAGTACTGCTATGAACATTAAGGTGCATGTATCTTTTTGAATTAGAGTTTTCTCCGGATATGGTAACTCTATTTTTAGTTTTTTAAGAAACCTCCATACTGCTCTCCATAGTGAATGCACCAATTTCATTCCCACCAATAGTGTAGGAGGGTTCCCTGTTCTCCACACCCTCTCTAGCATTTATTATTTGCAGACTTTTTCATGATAGCCATTCTGACCAGTGTGAGGTGATACCTCATTGTAGTTTTGATTTACGTTTCTCTAATAATTAGCAAGGTTGAGCATCTTTTCATTTGCTTATCAGCCATCTGTATGTCTTCTTTGGAGAAATGTCTATTTAGGTCTTCTGTCCATTTTTTGATTGGGCTGTTTGGGGTTTTTTTGTTATTGAGTTGTATGAGCTGTTTCTATATTTTGGAAATTAAGCCCTTGTCAGTCTCATTGTTTGCAAATGTTTTTTCCCAGTCCGTATGTTGTCTTTTCGTTTTGTTTATGATTTCCTTTAGGGCCCAAAAGCTTATAAATTTGATTAGGTCCCATTTGTTTATTTTTTGCTTTTATTTCTATTGCCTTGGGAGACTGACCTAAGAAAACATTGCTATGATTTATGTCAGAAAATGTTTTGCCTACGTTCTCTTCTAGGAGTTTTATGGTGTCATGTCTTATATTTAAGTCTTTAAGCCATTCTGAGTTTATTTTTGTGTATGGTCAAAACCCTTTCATGATCAAAACAATAACAGAAAACAGCAAGTGTTGGTGTGTTATGGACATGGAGAAATTGGAGCCCTTGCGGGAACATGATGGGAATGTAAAATGGAACAGCTTCTGTGGAAAGCAGTATTGAGGCTCCTAAAAAAATTCAACATGAGATTACCATTTGATCCAACAATTCCACATCTGGGTATATACACAAAATAATTTGAAGAAGGGACTCAAACAGATACTTGCATACCAATTTTCATAGCATCATTCATCACATATAGCTGAAAGGTGGAAACAATCCAAATGCCCATCCACGGATGAATGGATAAACAAAATGTGGTATATACATACAATGGAATATTATTCACACATAAAAAGGAATGTACTTTTAATATATACTACGTCATGGATTGAACTTGAAAACATTATGCTTAATGAAATAAGCCAGACAGGACTTCCCTGGTGGCACAGTGGTTAAGAATCCACCTGCCAATGCAGGGGACACAGGTTCAATCCCTGGTCTGGAAAGATCCCACATGCCACAGAGCAGCTAAGCCCATGTGCCACAACTACTGAACCTGTGCTCTAGAGCCCACAAGCCGCAACTACTGAGCCTGTGCGCCACAACTACTGAAGCTCGCGGGCTCTAGGGTCCACATGCCGCAACTACCGAGCCCGTGTGCTGCAACTACTGAAGCCCACGCGCCTAGAGCCTGTGCTCCGCAACAAGACGCTACCACAATGAGAAGCCCACACACCACAACGAAGAGTAGCCCCTGCTCGCCGCAACTAGAGAAGCCCACACGCAGCAACGAAGACCCAATGCAGAGCCAAAAATAAATTTTAAAAAAAAGCCAGACACAAAAAGGAAAATATTGTGTAATACCGCTTGTATGAGGTACCTAATGTAGTCAAATTCATAGACACAAAAAGCAGAGCAGTGGTTACCAGGGACTTGGGGGAGGAAAGAGGGAGAATTTTTTTTAATAGATTTACTTTTTTCAAGTTTTATAGAAATGTAATCGACATATAACATTGTATAAATTCACAAAATGATTACAAGTTTAGTTAGTCTCCATCACCCCACATATTTACAATTTTTTTTTCTTTTTCTTCTTTTTTTTGGCCATGCTGTGCAGCATGTGGGATCTTAGTTCCCCAACCAGGGATCAAACCTGTGCCCCCTGCATAGGGAGCATGAAGTCTTAACCACTGGACTGCCAGGGAAGTCCCTACAGTTTTTTCTTGCAATGAGAAATTTTAAGATCTCTTAGCACCTTTCAAATATACAATACAGTAATGTTAACTATAGTCACCATGATGTAATTACATCCCCTGAACTTATTTATCTTATAACTAGAAGTTTTACCTTTTGACCTCATTCACCCATTTCCCTCATCCCTCACCCCCACCACTGGTAACCACCAATCTGTTCTCAGTTTCTATGACTTCAGTTTTTTTTTAGATTCCACGTATAAATGATATCAAACAGTATTTGTCTTTCTTTGTCCAGATGCCCTTCTCACTCTACTTGGTCTTTGACCTCTTACACTGGGCATACTCCTCCATCTCCACTGCATTTGTGCAATGGCTCCACCGTTTCACACCAGCTGCCACTGCCATCGCTCCCCAACACACACAGTTGCCCTCCTCACCACTCTTGGACCTAACACCTTGGGTTGGTTGCTGTCACCCCTCCCTATGGATGCCCTCTTTACCCAGCTGGAATTCCAATTCTCCACATTTGACTTCTTCATCCCACTTGAGTCCCACACCCCATGGTCCCTCCTTTTATTGCCCCCTCCCCAATATGTGGATACATTCTTCATTCTTGCCAGGCTTCAACACCTTGCTTTGGGCCATTACCACCACTGTCCCCTCCCCCATGCACAGACTCTGACATCCCACACCATACTGCAGGGATATCCTCCTCCCCTAACTTGTGAAACCACACGTTGAGCTCCTTCGCACCCACAGAGACTTACCTTGCTTGGAACCACCTGATGGCTTTTGGAATGAATTTTGCAGAAACGAAGGGAGGGAAGGAGGGAGGGAGGGAGGGAGGAAGGGTTACTTTCTGTTCGTGGCTAACACTGATTTTTCATTTATGGCATATATAGAATACAATTTTTTTAGTAGTTTATTTTTAGAGCAGTTTCAGTTCACAAAAAATTAAACAGAAGGTACACAGATTTCTCATATATACCTTGTCTCCACAAACTATCAAAAGATGGCAGCAGAATAGTTTATTTGTCATAATCAAGGAACCTACATCGACACGTCATTATCACCCAAAGCCCATAGTTTACATTAGGGTTCATTCTTGGTGTACATTATATGGGTTTTTACAAATGTGTAATGATATGTATCTACCTTTATAGTATTGTACAAAATAGTTTCACTGCCCTAAGAATCCTCTGTTCCACCTGTTCATCCCTCCCTCCCCCTTAACCTCTGACAACCACTGTCTCCATTGTTTTGCCTTTTCCAGAATTTCGTATAATTGGAATCATACAGTATGTAGCCTTTTCAAATTGGCTTCTTTCACTCAGTAATATGCATTTAAGCTTCCTCCACATCTTTTTAGGGCTTGATAGCTCATTTCATTTTAGCGCTGAATGATATTCTATAGTCTGGATGTACCACAGTTTATTTATCCATTTCACCCATTGAAGGACGTCTTGGTTGCTTCCAAATTTAGGCAATTGTGAATTAAGCTTCTATAAACATTGTGTGCAGGTATTTGTGTGAAGATAAGGTTTCAAGTTATTTTGACAAATACCAAGGGGCACAATACAGCAAGAATATGTTTAATTTTGTAAGAAACTGTCCAACTGTCTTCCAAAGTGGCTGTAGCATTTTGCATTCCCACCAGCAATGAATAAGAGTTCCTGTTGCTGCACAACTTCATCAGCATTTGTCTTCTGGATTTTGACTATTCCAATAGTCATATAGTGGCATTTCATTATTTCAGTTTGCATTTCCCTAACGACATACGATGTAGAACATTTTTCCTTATGCTTATTTGACATCTGTATATCTTCTTTGGCAAGGTGTTTTTTCAGGCCTTTTGCCCATTTTTTAATTGAATTGTTCATGTTCTTACTTTTGAATTTGATGAGTTCCTTTTTTCCAGTTTTATTGAGATATAAATGACACTTAACACTGTATAAGTTTAAATTGTACAATGTAATGATTTGATATATATATTTATTGTGAAATTATGACCACAATAAGTTAAAATATCCATCACCTCACGTAGTTACAAAAGTTTTTTTTCCTTATGATGAGGACTCTCAAAATCTACTCTTAGCAACTTGCAAAAATACAAACCAGTATTGTTAGCTATAGTCATCATTTTCTCTTTTTTTTTAAGCAGCCCTAATCTTTTTTTTTTAATTAATTTATTTAATTTATTTATTTTTGGCTGCGTTGGGTCTTCGATGCTGCTTGTGGGCCCTCTCTAGCTGCCATGAGCGTGGGGCCACTCTTTGCTGCAGTGCGCAGGCCTCTCACCACGATGGCCTTTCCTGTTGCGGAGCACGGGCTCCAGGGTGCACAGGCTTCAGTAGTTGTGGCACGCAGGCTCAGCAGCTGTGGCTCGCAGGCTCTAGAGTGCAGGCTTCAGCAGTTGTCGCACATGGGCTTGGTTGCTCCGCAGCATGTGGGATCTTCCCTGACCAGGGCTTGAACCCATGTCCCCTGCATTTGCAGGTGGATTCTTAACCACTGCGCCACCAGGGAAGCCCCTCATTTTCTTATAACTGGAACTTTTGACCACCTTTACCCAATCCCCTCCTCCCCGCCTATACTAATCTAATCTCTGTTTCTATGAGTTGGGTTTTTTTAAGTTTCACACATAAGTGAAATAAAACAAATATTGTATGTCTTTCTCTGTCTGGCTTATTTCAGTTAGCATAATGCCCTCAAGGTCCATCCATGTTGTTGCAAATGACACAATTTCCTTCTTTTTTATGACTTAATAGTATTCCATTGTGTGTATACCATAATTTCTTTAACCAATCATTCATTGATGGACACAGGTTGTTTATTTTTTTAAATGATCTTTTTTTTTTAAAGATTTATTGATTGATTGCTATGTTGGGTCTTCGTTTCTGTGCTAGGGCTTTCTCTAGTTGCGGCAAGCGGGGGCCACTCTTCATCGCGGTGCGCGGGCCTCTCACCGTCGCGGCCTCTCTTGTTGCGGAGCACAGGCTCCAGACGCGCAGGCTCAGTAGTTGTGGCTCACGGGCCTAGTTGCTCCGCGGCATGTGGGATCTTCCCAGACCAGGGTACGAACCCGTGTCCCCTGCATTAGCAGGCAGATTCTCGACCACTGTGCCACCAGGGAAGCCCTAAATGATCTTTTTTTTAATTGAAGTATAGTTGATTTACAATATTGTGTTAGTTTCAGGTGTACAGCAAAGTGATTCAGTTACACATATATATGTATATATCTATATTCCTTTTTTTCTATTCTTTTTTGTTATAGTTTATTACAAGATATTGAATATAGTTCCCTGTGTATACAGTAAATCCTTGTTGTTTATCTATTTTATACATGGTAGTGTGCATCTGTTAATCCCATACTCCCAATTTATCCTTTCCCCACCCCTTACCCTTTGGTAACCATAAGTTTGTCTTCTATGTCAGTGAGTCTGTTTCTGTTTTGTGTATACATTCATTTGTATTATTTTTTAGATTCCACATATAAGTGATATCATATAGTATATGTCTTTCTCTGTCTAACTTATTTCACTAAGCATTATATTCTCTAGGTGCATCCATGTTGCTGCAAATGGCAATATTTCATTCTTTTTATGACTGAGTAATATTCCATTATATGTATATGTATATGTATATGTATACGTATATGTATGTATACCACAACGTCTTAAGCCATCCTCTATTGATGGGCACTTGGGTTGCTTCGATGTCTTGGCTATTGTAAATAGTGCTGCTATGAACACTGGGGTGCATGTATCGTCTTGAATTAAAGTTTTCATTTTTTCCAGATATATATCCAGGAGTGGAATTGCTAGACCATACGGTTGTTCTGTTTTTAGTTTTTTAAGGAAACTCCATGCTGTTCTCAATAGTGGCTGCACCAATTTACATTCCCACCAACAGTGTACAAGGGTTCCCTTTTTTCTACATCCTCTCCAGCATTTATTATTTATAGATTTTTTGATGATAGCCATTCTAACCAGTGTGAGGTGATACCTCATTCTGTTTTTTTTTAAATTTATTTATTATTTCATATTTATTTTTGGTTGCGTTGGGTCTTCGCTGCTGCGCGGGGGCTTTCTCTAGTTGCGGTGAGCAGCAGCGACTCTTTGTTGTGGTGCGCGGGCTTCTCATTGCAGTGGCTTCTCTTGTTGCGGAGCACGGGCTCTAGGCACGTGGGCTTCAGTTATTGTGGCGTACAGGCTCAGTAGTTGTGGCACATGGGCTTAGTTGCTCCGCGGCATGTGGGATCTTCCCGGACCAGGGCTCGAACCCGTGTCTCCTGCATTGGCAGGTGGATTCTTAACCACTGCGCCACCAGGGAAGTTCTCTCATTCTGGTTTTGATTTGCATTTCTCTAATTATTAGCGATGTTGAGCATCTTTTCATGTGCCTGTTAGCCACCTGTATATTTTCTTTGGAAAAAATGTCCATTTAGATCTTCTGCTCATTTTTTGATTGGGTTGTTTGTTTGCTTTGATATTGAGTTGTATGAGTTATTTGTATATTTTGGATATTAATCCCTTGTCGGTCACATCGTTTGCAAATATTTTCCCCCATTCCACAGGTTGTCTTTTCGTTTTGTTGATGGTTCCCTTTGCTGTGCAAAAGCTTTTAAGTTTGAATAGGTCCCATTTGTTTATTTTTGCTTTTATTTCTTTTGCTTTGGGAGACTGATCTTGGAAAATATTGCTATAATTCATGTCATAGAATTTCACCTATAAATTTCACCTATGTTCTCTTCTATGCATTTTATGATGTCATGTCTTACATTTAGGTCTTTAAGCCATTTTGAGTTTATTTTTGTGTATGGTGTGAGGAAATGTTCTAATTTCATTGATTTGTATGTAGCTGTCCAGCTTTCCCAACACCACTTGTTGAAAAGACTATCCCTTCTTCATTGTGTATTCTTGCCTCCTTTTTGTAGATTAATTGACTGTACGTGCATGGGTTTATTTCTGGGCTCTCTGTTCTGTTCCATTGATCTATGTGTCTGTTTTTGTGCCAATATCAGGCTGTTTTAATTACTGTATCTTTGTGGTATAGTCTGAAGTCTAAGGATTATATATCCAGCTTTGTTCTTTTTTCTCAAGATTGCTTTGGCAATTCTGGGTCTTTTGTGGTTCCACGTGAATTTTAGGATTATTTGTTCTCACTCTGTGAAAAATGTCATGGGTATTTTGATAGCAATTGCATTAAATCTGTAGATTGCTTTGGGTTGTATGGCCATTTTAACAATATTAATTCTTCCAGTCCATTTCTTCTAGGTTGTCCAATTTGTTGGCATATAACTGTTCATAGTATTCTCTTATGATTTTATTGTTGTATCAGTTGTTATTTCTCCTCTTTCATTTCTTATTTTGTTTATTTGGGTCCTGTGTCTTTTCTTCTTGGTGAGCCTGGCTCGAGGTTTGTCAAGTTTGTTTATCTTCTCAAAAAACCAATCTTGGTTTTATTGATCTTTTCTATTTTTTTAATCTCTATTTTATTTACTTCCTCTCTGATCTTTGTTATTTCCTTTCTTCTGCTGACTTTGGATTTTATTTGTTCTTCTCTGTCTAATTCTTTTGGGTGGTAGATTAGCTTGTTTATTTGAGATTTTTCTTGTTTCTTGAGGAAGGCCTGTATCACTATAAACTTCCCTCTTAGAACTGCTTTTGCTGAATTCCATAAATTTTGTAAAGTTGTGTTTTCATTTTCATTTGTCTCGAGGTATTTTCTGATTTCTTCTTTGATTTGACCTCATTTCTTCTTCTTCTTTGACCCATTGGTTATGTAGTAGCTGTTGTTTAGTCTCTACATTTAGGTTGTTTCTATGTCTTGGCTACTGTAAATAATGTTGCAGTGAACACGGGGGTGCAGATATCTCTTCAGGACGGTGACTTATTCTCCTTTGGATATATACTGAGAAAATGAATTGCTAAATTATACAGTAGTTCTATTTTTAATTTTTTGAGGAACCTCCATACTGTTTTCCATAGTGCTTGTACTAATTCACATTCTTGCTAATATGCACAAGGGTTCCCTTTCCTTTGCATCCTCACAAGCATTTGTTATCTCTTATCTTTTTGATGATAGTGATTCTGACAGGTGTGAGGTGATTTCTCAATGTGGTTTTGACTTGCATTTCCCTGATGATTAGAGATGTTGAGCACCTTTTCGTTTACCTCTTGGCCATTTGTATGTCTTTTTTGGAAAAAAGAAGGTCCTTTGCCCATTTTTTAATTGGCAATATTATTATTATTGCTAATGAGTTGTATGAGTTCTTTACATATTTTGGACATTAACCTTTATCAGACGTGTGGTTTGCAAATATTTTCTCATATTCTGAGGTTGCCTTTTCGTTTTCTTCATTATTTCTTTAGCTGTGCAGAAGCTTTTTAGTTTGATGTAGTCCCACTTGTTTATTTTTTATTTTGTTGCTTGTGCTTTAGTGTTATATCCAAAAAAATCATTACCAAGACCCATGACAAGAAGCTTTTCTTTGTTCTCATCTAGGAGTTTTATGGTTTCAGGTCTTACATTTAAGTGTTTAATCCATTTCAAGTCAATTTTTGTGAGTGGCATAAGATAGGGGTTTAGTTTCATTTTTTGCAAGTAAATATCCAATTTTCAGAGCACCATTTATTGAAGAGACTGTCTTTTCTCCACTGAATAGTCTTGTCTCCCTTGTCAATTATTAGTCGACTGTGTATGCATGGGTTTTTTCACTGGGCTCTTGATTCTGTTCCACTGGTCTATATGTCTATTTTTATGCCAGTATCGTACTGTTATGACAACTATAGCTTTGTAATATAATTTGAAATCAAGAAGCATTTGTCTTCTCTCTCATGATCACTTTGGCTATTCAGGGACTTTTGTGGTTCCATATGAATTACACTTTTTTTTTTCCATTTCTGTAAAGTTGCCATTGTAATCTTGATAAGGATTATGTTGAATGTATGGATGGCTTTGGGTAGTATGGACATTTTAACAATATTAATTCTTCCAATCCATGAACATGGGCTATCTTTCCAGTTGTTTGTGTCATCTTCAATTTCTTTTGTTAATGTCTTATAGTTTTCAGTGTAAAGATGTTTCACCTCTTAGTTAAATTTATTCCTAACTATTTTGTTTTTGATGCTATTGTCAGTGGGATTATTTGCTTTATTTCTTTTTCAGATAATAAGTTGTTAGTGTATTGAAATGCTACTAACTTTCCATGCTAATTTTGTATCCTGCAACTTTACTGAATTTGTTGATTAGATCTAACACTTTTTTGGTGGAGTCTTTAGGATTTTCTACATATAAAATCATCTGCAAATAGAGACAGTTTTGCTTCTTCCTTATCATTTTTGATGCTTTTATTTTTCTTGCCTGATTGTTCTGGCTGACACTTCCAGTACTATGTTGAATTAAAGTGGCCCACGTGGGCACTTTTGTCTTGTTCCTGATCTTAGAGGAAAAGCTTTAACATTTCACCATTAATAAGATGTTAGCTGTAGGTCTGTCATATATGGCCTTTTTATGATGAGATAGGTTCCTTCTATACCTGATTTGTTGAGGGTTTTTATCATGAATGGGTGTTGAATTTTATCAAATGCTTTTTCTACATGTATTGAGATGGTCATATGATGTTTATCTTTCATTCCTTTAATGTCATGTATCACATGTATTGATTTGTGTATGTTGAACTATCCTGGTATCCCAGGGATGAATTCCTCATGATCATAGTGTATGATCCTATATTGTGCTGCTGAATTTGGTTTGCTAGTATGTTGAGAATTTTTGGATCTGTATTTATCAGGGATATTGGCTTGTAGTTTTTTTTTCTTACAGAGTCCTTCTCTGGCTTTCATATCAGCCAGAATGTTGGCCTCATAAAATGAGTTTGGAAGTGTTCCCTCCTCTTCAATTTTTTGGAAGAATTTGAGGATTGGCATTAATTCTTCATTAACTGTTTGGTAGATCCAATAAAGATGTTTAAAAAAATGTTTGGTAGAATTCACTAGTGAATATTTCTGGTCCTGGGCTTTTCTTTCTTGGGATATTTTTGATTAATGATTTAATCTCCTTACTCATTATTGATGTGTTCAGATTTTCTAATTTTCCTGATTTGGTTTAGGTAGGTTGTATGTCTAGGAATTTATCCATTTCTTCTAGGTTTTCCAGTTTGTTGGTGTTTTAATTGTTCATAGTAGTCTTCTATGATCCTTTGATTTCTGTGGTATTACTTGTTATGTCTCCTCTTTCATTTATGATTTCACATTGATTTTTGTTCTTTCTCTTCTTGGTAGTCTAGCTAAAGCTTTGTCAATTCTGTTTATCTTTTCAAAGAACCAACTCATTTTCATTGATCTTTTCTATTGTTTTTATTTTCTCTGTTTTGTTTATTTTTGCTCCAATCTTTGTTATTCCTTCCTTATGTTAACTTTGAGCTTAGTTTATCCTTTTTTTCCTTGTTTCTTTATGTGTAAAGTTAGGTTGTTTATTTGAGATCTTTCTATCTTCTTGATGTATGTGTTTACATATATAAACTTCCCTCTTAAAACTGCTTTTGCTGCATCCCATTGGTTTTGGTATATTGTGTTTCCATTGTCATTTGTCTCAAGATACTTTTAATTTCTCTTTTAATTTCTTCTTTGATCCACTGGTTGTTCAGAAGTATGTTAATTTCCATGTATTTGTGAGTTTTCCAGTCTTCCTCCCATTATTGATATCTAGTTTTATACCATTGTGTTCAGTGACAATACTTGGTATGTTTTCACTCTTTTCAAATTTGCTAAGACTTGTTTTGTGCCCAACATATGATTTATCCTAGAAAATGTTCCGTGTGTGCTTGAGAAGAATGTGTTTTCTGTTGTTATTGTTGGATGGATTGGGCTATATATGTCTGTTGGGTGCATTTTGTCTATAGTGCTGTTTGAAACAATAATTCAAATCTGCTTTTTCTTTATTGATTCTCTGTCTAGTTGATCTATCCATCATTGAGAGTGGAGTACTAAAATCCCCAATTATTATTATTATTATTTTGGCTATGCCATGTGGCTTGTGGGATCTTAGTTCCCCAACCAGGGATTGAACCCAGGCCCTCAGCAGTGAGAGCATCCTAACCACTGGACCGCCAAGGAATTCCCTCCAATTATTATTATATTGCTGTGTATTTCTCCTTTTAGTTCTGCTAGTATTTGCTTTACACATTTAGTTCCTCTAATACTGGGTACATAAAAAATTACAATTTTTATATCTTCTTGATGGATTGATTCCTTTGTCATTATACAATGCCCTTTTGACTCTTTTGATCATTTTTAGCTTAAAGTCTATTTTTTTAAATAAATTTATTTATTTTTGGCTGCATAGGGTCTTCATTGCTGTTCATGGGCTTTCTCTAGTTGCAGCAAGCAGGGGCTACTCTTCGTTGCAGTGCGTGGGCTTCTCATTGCAGTGGTTTCTCTTGTTGCAGAGCACGGGCTCTAGGAGCACGGGCTTCAGTAGTTGTGGCACGAGGGCTCAGTAGTTGTGGTACATGGGCTCTAGAGTGCAGGCTCAGTATTTATGGCACATGGGCTTAATTGCTCCACAGCATGTGGGATCTTCCCGGGCCAGGGATCAAACTCATGTCCCCTGCGTTGGCAGGCAGATTCTTAACCACTGCGCCACCAGGGAAGCCCTACATATTTACTATTACCAGTGAGTTTTATACAACTACCTTCATATATTTTTATGATGTAGAATAAGATCCTTAGATTTCTACTTAGAATCCTTTTATTTCCACTTGAAAAACTTTCTTTAGCATTTCTTGTAAGGCAGGTGTAGTGGTGAGGAACTCCTTCAGCTCATTTGTTTCAGAAAGTCTTTTAATGCTCTTTCATTTCTCAAGGACAGCTTTTCCAGTTATAGTGTTCTTGGTTGACTGTTTTGTTTTGTTTTATTTCTTTCAGTATTTTGAATATACCATCCTGTTCTCTCTTGGCCTGAAATGTTTCTGTTGAGAAATCTTCCAACAATTTTATGGGGTTCCCTTATATGTATGTGACCTGTCACTTTTCCCTTGTTGCTTTCAAAATTCTCTGTCTTCGACTTCTAATAATTTAAATCTAATAAGTCTCTGTGTAGTCCTTTTTGGGTTCAATTTTTGGAGGATTCTTTGCATCTCATGAATCTGGATGACCATTTTTCTCCCCAGGTTAAGGAAGTTTTCAGCCATTATTGCTTTAAATATACTTTCGGTCCCTTTCTTTTTCTCTTCTCCTAAGATTCCCATAATGTGAATGTGGTTTCTCTTGATGGTGTCCCATAAGTCCCCTAAGCTTTCTTCATTCTTTTTCTCGTTTACCTGATACTTCATGATCCTTGATTCCTGTTAATTGTAATCTGCACATTTGAGTAAACTCTGCTCTTTCAGACAATACAGATTCACTTTGGCAGAGACAGTTCTTCACCAGTCAGCTCAGCTTGGGGTTCCAGATGGGTCAGCTGGTATTGTCCTTGGGCAGGTTGGGCATGCAAAGCTTTTATGGGCTCAGAAATTCATAGGGAATTACTTCCACTATATTCTGTTGGCAACACAGGGCCAGGCCAGGCCATATTCACTGTGAAAGGGAACTACACATGGACATACCATTAATTCTCATTATTTGCAGTATTTAAATTCTATAAGTTTTGTAAATCAACTATAGTTAAATAAAAAAATAAATTTAAATAAATAAATGAATTCTACAAAGTCATCATGAACACTGAATTAGTGACTACAGAACCATTGCTCCTAGGGGAAATATAAGGTTAGGTTCCTGCAACCCTCTGATCACATTTTTTTTTTTATTGGAGTATTGCTTTACAATGTTGTGTTAGTTTCTGCTGTACAATAAAGTGAATCAGCTATGTGTATACATATATCTCCTCCCTCTGGGATCTCCCTCCCCCCTCCATCCCACCCATCTAGGTCATCACAGAGCACTGAGCTGAGCTCCCTGTGCTATACAGGACGTTCTCATTAGCTATCTATTTTACATATGGTAGTGTATTTATGTCAAACCTAATCATCTCTCAATTCATTCCACCGTCCCCTTCCCCCTCTGTGTCCACATGTCCATTCTCTAAGTCTCCCTTTCTATTCCTGCTCTGCAAATAGGTTCAACTGTACCATTTTTCTAGATTCCACATATATGCATTAATATACAATATTTTTGTTTTTCTCTTTCTGACTTACTTCACTCTGTATGACAGACTCTAGTTCCATTGACATCTCTGCAAATGACCCAATTTCATTTCTTTTTATGGCTGAGTAATACTCCATTATATATATGTACCACATCTTCTTTATCCATTCATCTGTCGATGGACATTTAGGTTGTTTCCATGTCCTGGCTATTGTAAATAGTGCTGCAATTAACACTGGGGTACATGTGACTTTTTGAATTATGGTTTTCTCAGGGTATTTGCCCAGTAGTGAGATTGCTGGGTCATATGATAGTTCTATTTTTAGTTTTTTAAGGAACTTCCATACGGTTCTCCACAGTGGCTGTATCAATTTACATTCCCACCAACAGTGCAAGAGGGTTCCCTTTTCTCTGCAACCTCTCTAGCATTTATTGTTTGTAGATTTTTTAAAATTATTTATTTATTTATTTATTTATTTTTGGCTGCATTGGGTCTTTATTGCTACGTGCAGGCTTTCTCTAGTTGTGGAGAGCGGGGGTTACTCTTCATTGTGGCGTGCGGGCTTCTCATTGTGGTGGCTTGTCTTTGTTGCAGAGCATGGGCTTTAGGTGCAGGAGCTTCAGTAGTTGTGGCACGTGGGCTCAGCAGTTGTGGCTCGTGGGCTCTAGAGTGCAGGCTCAGTAGTTGTAGCACATGGGCTTAGTTGCTCCACAGCATGTGGGATCTTCCCAGATCAAGGCCCAAACCTGTGTCCCCTGCATTGGCAGGTGGATTCTTAACCACTGAGCCACCAGGGAATTCCCTGTGGATTTTTTTGATGATGGCCATTCTGACCAGTGTGAGGTGATACCCCATTGTAGTTTTGATTTGCATCTCTAATAATTAGTGATGTTGAGCATCTTTTCATGTGCCTCTTGGTCATCTGTATGTCTTCTTTGGTAAAATGTCTATTTAGGTCTTCTGACCATTTTTTGATTAGGTTTTTTGTTTTTTGATATTGAGCTGCATGAGCTGTTTGTATATTTTGGAGATTTTTTAATCTTTTAATTTATTTTTGGCCACATTGGGTCTTCGTTGCTGCACGCGGGCTTCCTCTAGTTGCAGCGAGCGGGGGCTGCTCTTCGTTGCGGTGCACGGGCTTCTCACTGTGGTGGCTTCTCTTGTTGTGGAGCATGGGCTCTAGGCACGTGGGCTTCAGTAGTTGTGGCACGCAGTCTCAGTAGTTGCGGTTCACGAGCTCTAGAGCGCAGGCTCGGTAGTTGTGGCGCACAGGCTTAGTTGCTCCACGGCATATGGGATCTTCCCGGACCAGGGCTCGAACCTCTGTCCCCTGCATTAGCAGGTGGATTCTTAACCACTGTGCCACCAGGGAAGTCCTATTTTGGAGATTAATCCTTTGTCCATTGCTTCGTTTGCAGATATTTTCTCCCGTTCTGAGGGTTGTCTTTTTGTCTTGTTTATGGTTTCCTTTGCTGTGCAAAAGCTTTTCAGTTTAATTAGGTCCCATTTGCTTATTTTTGTTTTTATTTTCATTACTCTAAAAGGTGGGTCATAAAAGATCTTGCTGTGATTTATGTCAAAGTGTGTTTATCCTATGTTTTCCTCGAAGAGTTTTATAGTATCCAGTCTTACCTTTAGGTCACAACGTTTCTGTCAACTGATTAATCCGTAACCTATTTTTATGCTTGTTTCCATTTAAAGACACCTTACTTACTATATATTGTTGGCTATAATCTAATAGCCAGTGGCACTCTAACTCATGCCAGAACAAAGCTTATCTAATAAGCTTATCTAATAAGCTTATCATATTTTCTCCATAAGATAATCACAGACTTCTTGTGCTTAGTAACACCAGACAGCACTTCAGCACTCTTCTTGAGGATTACTAAATAGACTAATAAAGGCAGTCACTAATCTACTTTTAGTCTCTATTAATTTACCTTTTCTGATGATTTTCTGTAAATGGAATCCTATCATATAGCCTGTAGGGTTTTCCAACACTACACCAAGTATGTGGGGTTTTTTTCCCCATATTAACCAATTCTCCAACTCCTTAGACACTAACTGGGTGTCCTACAACTCAATACATTCCTTTTTTTCTTTTTCTTTTTTTTTTAGCCACACTGTGCTGCTTGCAGGATCTTAGTTCCCCAACCAGGGATCAAACCCAGGCCCTTCTCAGTGAAAGCATAGAGTCCTAAACACTGGACCGCCAGGGAATTCCCCAATACATTTCTGACACCAACTGGAGTTAGTACAGAACCCACATTTTAAGGACTTAGTCCCATAAGACTGCCCCTTTAGATACCAGTTGCAAGCCCCAGGTAGCCACCTTACTTCTGACCAACCCACTATAAATCAGGAGTTCCTGTGATCTGCTCCTCAGTTTCAATTATTTTCTAGAACAGCTCACAGGACTCAGAAAAACATATTACTTACTGTTACCAGTTTATTATAAGAGGATACAAGTCAGCAACAGCTAGATGGAGGAGATGCATAGGACAAGGTATGGGGCTATGGGTACACGGCTTCCATTCCCTCTCTGGGCACACCACCTTCCTTGCACTTCAGTGTGAAAGCTCTCCAAACCCCATCATTTAGGGGTTTTTATGGTGGTTCCACTACATAAGCATGATGGATTAAATCATTGGCCATTGGTGATTGAACTCAATGTTCAGCCCCTCTCCTTTCCCCAGAGATCCAGAGATGGGCTGAAAGTTCCAACCCTCTGATTCACATGGTGGTTCCTTTCGCAACCAACCCCCATCCTGAAGCTATCTAGGGGTTCACCAAGAGATATTTAATTAGCATAAGCCTTGGTATGGTCAAAAGGGGCTTATGAATAACAAAAGCTGCTCCTAACACCCTTATCACTCAAGAAATTCCAAAGGTTTTTGAAGCTCTGTGTCAGGAACTGGGGACAAAGACCAAATATATTTATTATTGTATCACATACAGCATGTTGCCTTTTATGTCTGGCTTCTTTCACTTAGCATAATGTTTTCAAGGTTCTTCTATGTTGTAGCAAGTATCAGTACTTTGTTTCTTTTTATAGCTGTATTACATTCCATTGTATGGATATACCACATTTTGTTTATCTATTCACAGTTGATGGACATTTGGGTTGTTCCCACTTTTTAGCTGTTATGAAAAATGTTGCTGTAAACATTCGTATAAAAGGTTTTGTGTAGACATGTTTTCCTTTTCTCATAGGTATATACCTAGTTTTGGAATTACAGGATAATATGGTAACTTTATGTTTAACTTTTTAAGGAACTGCCAAACTGTTTTCCAAAGCAGTTCCACTATTTTTTTGTTGTCTCTTTAATTCAGTAATATTTCTTTAGAAAGATTATTTTGACAAGAAAAAAATTTTTGTAACTATGTATGGTGTTGGATGTTAACTAGACTTACTGTGGTGATCATTTAGTAATATATACAAATATCAAATCATTATGTTGTACACCTGAAACAAATATAATGTTATATGTCAATTATACATCAATTTAGAAAAGATTATTTTGATTTTTAATTTATTTCTTTGTGTTTTGTTTGTATATGTTGTTTAAGTTTTGATAGTTTCATTGGTCAGTATACTTCCACAAATAATACGCCACAATCTTAGCTCTTGACTGTTAATTTTGGCTTTTATTGACAAAAAAACAGAAATAATAAAGTTTGTTTTGCCATATCGGGGTGAAAATTAAATTTTCCTTCTCTAATTTAGCTAATAATTTTAAACTAGATATATATTTCTTTTAAGACTTAACTATCTATAAAAATTTAAACGATTATAAATTTGGGAGCAGCTTAACCACGTGGTTCTGGCACAGAATCTCTTACAAGGAGGTGGCAATCAAGCTGTCAGCAGGGCTACAGCCGTCTGACTGACTAGAGCTGGAGGATATGCTTCCAAGGTGACTCACATGTGGCTGTTGGCAGGAGGCCCCGGTTCCTCACCCCATGGGCTTATCCACAGGGGTATTTGAGTGTCCTCATGGCATGTCAGCAGATTCCCTCCAGATCAAGTGACCTAAAAGAGAGAGCTAGGGTAAAGTTGTGATTTCGTTCACGACCAAGTCTCAGAAGTCACAAACCATCCTGTTTACTATTTTCTATTTACTAGAAGTGAGTTGGCACTTCCCTGGCGGTCCAGTCATTAAGATTCCATGCTTCCACTGCTGCGGGCACGGGTTCAATCCCTGGTCAGGGAACTAGGATCCCGTGTACTGAGCGGCACGTCCAAAAAAAAAAGAGTCATAGTTCTTACCTTCCCTAAACTACTGTAGTGAACATAAAAGTTCCATTTCCATTCATTTAAGATACCAAAAAAATATGCTTGAAATGAGCAAAAACAGTACAGGAATGTAAATAATTATAAAAAGAAAAAAAAAGAGAAGTGAGTTAACAAGTCCAGTCCATACTCAAGAAGAGAATTAAGCTCTTCCTCTTAAGAGAGATGTATCAAAGAATTTGTGGACATCTTTTAAAACCACCACGCTGGCTGATGGCAAGAAGCCTCAGGTCCTCACCATGTGGGCTTCTCCATTGGACTGCTTGAGTGTCCTTATTACATGGCAGCAGACCTTCCACTGTGGAAGTAGGTGACCCAAGAGAGAACAATAAGGAATTCACAGTATCTTTTATGGTCTAACTTAAGAAGTTACACTCTGTCATTTCTGCAGTATCCTATTGGTTACACAGGTCAGCCTTATTCAGGGTGGCAAGAGACTCAATGAGGACATGTATCTCAGGAACCAGGAATGACTGGGAGCCATCCTGGATGCTGGCAACCACATGTACCCACAGGAAGTAATAACTAATTCTGCCAGGGCATTCTGGGGTGGGCTCCACAAAGGAAATGACATAGAGATGGGCTTTTTGGATCCCACCTTTGGATCCCACAGACTCTGAGAAAAACCAGAAGGATCAGTAAAGGTCATCTAGTCTATCCCTGACTTGAAGACAGAAAGTAAGAAAGAACCAGGACAGATGCCAGGGGAGTCTACTTTCCACTGGCTTTTGATGCTATTTCTAACTTTGCTTAAGATCTCTCATGTGTGCTGCTAAAATGCCTGTAGGTACTCTAGTCTCACAATATGCCATTAGACCAGGCAGGAGCTTCTTTAATAACAGGTATTAAGTACTTGATGAACCAAAATGGCTATTCAAAGCCGCTTTTTGTTCTCTTTTGTAATTCGGACATGCGCTTCCTCAGGGGGGTTGGGAGAAATGAGGTGTAACAGCCCCCACCTCTACTCCTGTCAGTGTTTTCACATTCAGAACACAAAATCTCTACTGAGGAGCCTTTTAAAGCTTCTGTATTTTTGGTGGGAGAGGAGACGAAGAGCAGTGAGAAGTTCAGCAGATTTTTAAAATATAAAATTTCCCATTCTTCTTGGAAAACCAAAAATAACTCCTGAGTTACAGATTAGAGGTCTTTGTTCTTTCTTGTTTTTCCCCCAAAAGGTTTGGCATCATCACAACACCGCAAAGGTGGTCATTTCATTTTTTAAAATATTTATTTATTTATTTATTTATTTATTTATTTATTTATTTATTTTGGCTGCACCGCGTCTCAGTTGCGGCACACGTGATCTTCGCTGCGGCATGTCTCGTTGCGGCATGCAGGAGCTTTAGTTGCAGAATGTGGACTTCGTACTTGCGGTATGCGGACTCTTAGTTGCAGCATGCACGTGGGATTTAGTTCCCCGACCAGGGATGGAAACTGTGCCCCCTGCATTGGGAGTGTGGAGTCTTACCCACTGGACCACCAGGGAAGTCCTGGTCATTTCATGTTTACTCTTTTTATTTTGTTATAAACTTTACATATTTCCACAAAAGAATAGTCTACGAACAACAATAATAACAAAAGTAAATACAAAGAACTGTCCATGTAAAGAGAAAGAGGGTGAAGAAGCCTCCCTCATCTTTGTCCTGAAAGAGAGATTTTCTTTTCTTCCTACGAGGCCAATAACACACTGGATCAGGGAGCACTTGTTGCAGGAAAGCCACAGGCTCAAAGCAACTCAAGACGCCAGCCCTCCTTTACAGCTGGGTACCTCTAGACAGTGCAAGACATGTACCCCCACTGGCCTGCCCTGGAAACAGAGGGGCCTCCAGAGGTGCCCCATGCCTTGCTTTCCCTCCTTTGTTTTTTCCTCTCACAGTATTAAATACTATTTTGGGACATCTACTCTGTGCCTGTGCTTTACATTTATTGACCTTCATCCTTCTGAAACCCTGTCACATTTTACAGTTACAGAAAGTAAAGCTCAGAGATCATATTAATCAAGAAGCCTTCTTTTGCTGAAATGGAAAACCCAAATTCAAAATGGCTTAAGCAGAAAGACTGTTCATTGGCTCAGAGAACCAAAAAAGCCAAGCATATGATGGGCTTCAGGCATAGCTGGATCTACGTAGTCAAGTGAGCCACCAAGACCGCCACCAAGACCACATTTCTCTCTCGGCCTCTTGTTTCTATACTCTGTGCAGGCAAGCTCTTCCTTCCTGGTATTGCGGAGGTGGCTGAGACGACAAAGACACTACATTTGATTATGTGTGGCAGCTGAAGGGTGCTCCATTTGGATCTCCCTTCTGAAAGAACTTGCCATTCAGCTGAAGGAGCACCTTTAGCTGACAGCCTCCAGCTGTACCAGCTTCAGGATCCATGACCTTCCTGGTCCACTACCAGCCAATGCCTGGACATGGCAAGGGCCTGGTCACTTCTGCCCAATGCATGACTCTTCTAATGCGTCAGAGTTCCCATGGGACTGGCTGAGAAAGTCAGAGCAGATTGTGTTCTGAGGCTCCCCCTTTATCGGACATTACCCTCTCCCCTAAATAAACCTCTTGTGCCCCAAACTCCATCAGTGGTTTCCTCCTTCAGGGGTTAACTGAATCATCACATCTCACTGGCTTACTCCCCACTAGAAGCAGATGTTCTTGCTTCACACAGATCCCTTTGGATAACTTTGTACTGATTTTCAGTGTGCTCTTCTAACACCCAGCACCTTCCGCTGTGCCCTGGAGTTAGCGCTTCACCCTAACTGAACATTCAGATGGTCCAGGACCTACATAATCCCCTGCTTCCTCTCCTCCTTGCCCACCTGACAAATGACTGGCAGGTTAAGAGTCTCAATGCCAAGCCTCTTTGCCTTCAGGCAGACCTTGTAAGAAATAACCTGCCCTCCAAAATTCCTTGGAGGGGTCAGGGTAAAGCTACCTTTCACAGGGCTCTGCCAGAGATCACACTTTGCCTGGCCTTCTCGCCTTCTCTGCCCTGCTTCTCCCCCTCCACCTCCCATCTGTCCGGGCATACTTCCTTATTAAATCACTTACATGTGAATCCTTCTCTAAGGGTGTGCTTCTCAGGAACCCAACCAAGAACCACAGCTGGGGCCACAGCACCTGTCAAGTGGCTCTCTCCTATGAAACAGTCCTTCTGGGTCCTCTCCCGCTTTTTGCTCCATCTGGCCTATAGGTGCTAGCTGCTTCCTACTGTCACTAACTCTAGAGCGCTTTCCTGGTCCTTGATTGTTTCCCTGGGTCCCTTCCCATCCTTTTTGAGTAGCCCTTTCCATTAAACTCTCCCCAGTCACCCCTTTGAAGTGTGCTACCTGTTTCCTGCCAGAACCCTGAATGATAAATGTGATCATTCCAGGATTTTTTTTTTTAAATTACCTATCTAGGGACTTTCCTGGTGGCGCAGTGGTTAAGAATCCGCCTGCCAATGCAGGGGACACGGGTTCGAGGCCTGGTCTGGGAAGATCCCACATGCCACGGAGCAACTAAGCCCGTGCACCACAACTACTGAGCCTGCTCTCTAGAGCCCATGAGCCACAACTGCTGAAGCCCGCACGCCTAGACCCTGTGCTCCGAAACAAGAGAAGCCCGTGCACCGCAACGAAGAGTAGCCCCCACCCGACACAACTAGAGAAAGCCTGCACGCAACAGTGAAGACCCAACGCAGCCAAAAATAAATAAATTTATTTCTTTTAGAAATTACCTATCTATCTGTCTATCTATGTATCTATCTATCTATGAAATTCATAGTAACCTAGAGGTTTGGAAAGAGACACAAATTTTACACTGAGGAATGATTGCCCTTTTCTCCCATCCAGTCAATTTGGCTGTGGGACTGTATGTAATATAATAAGCTAAATTAGAGATAATATCAAGAGTCTGATTTTAAGTTTCTTCCTGACGTGAGGGCAGAGGTAATGCTCTCTTAACTCCGTTCAGCTCTCAGAAGGCCTTCCAGCTGGAAGCAGCCAGTAAACAACTTGCAGAAGCTGCCATCTGGCACTAGATGGCAGTCATGCCCACTGGCGCGCCTGCTCACAGAAGCCACTGACAGTCCCAGCCTGCCTGGCCCTGCAAAAGCCAGTTAGCCTGCCAGCTCTCTACTCTTAAATCAGGGTTGTTCCACATTCCTCCAACATAGAAGCAGCTTGTGGGTTTTCCAGCAGCTTGTGGTTTTCCAGCACCTTGGGCCAGGGCCTGGGAAGGTTCCTATTTGTATCTCCTTCTATTGGCCCTCCCTCAGTACCTCTGTTGCTAGACACTCAAACACTGATGCAGACCCACAGACCCACTGGGTCTATGGGGAAGAGGCTGTAGAACATAGATGCTTAGGGGGGATCCTTCCTGGTGCAGGAAATATTGGTGTGTTTGGGCTGCCACTCTTCCTTGCTCAATGATCTCCACAACTGCTTTAGTGGGCCTCCCCTACCACCCTTGAATTTAGCAAATGAGTGACATTAGTTAAAATCATTATGGGGACTTCCCTGGTGGTCCAGTGGTTAAGAATCCACCTTCCAATGCAGAGGACGCGGGTTCGATCCCTGGTCGGGGAACTAAGATCCCACAAGCTGCGCGGCACAGCCAAAAAACAGACACTTTAAGTTGCAAGTAACTGAAGCCCTATGAAAATGAGCTTAAGCCAATAAAAAGATAGAAGAATTGTTTAGTCAATAGCGTTAAGAGCTAGTCACAACTGTATCCACATGAGCTTCAGGCGTGTCTGGATTCAGGTGCTGGAAAAAAAAAATGATCAGTAATCCATCTGTCTCCATCCATCTCTTCTCTTCTCTCTTGAGCACAAACTCCCAAGTGCTGAAAGAAATAAATGTTTTTCGGGCTTCCCTGGTGGCGCAGTGGTTGGGAGTCTGCCTGCCAATGCGGAGGACACGGGTTCGAGCCCTGGTCTGGGAGGATCCCGCACGCCGCGGAGCGAGCGGGCCCGTGAGCCACAATTGCTGAGCCTGCGCGTCTGGAGCCTGTGCTCCGCAGCAGGAGAGGCCACGATGGTGAGTGGCCCCCGCTTGCCACAACTGGAGAAAGCCCTCGCACAGAAACGAAGACCCAACACAGCCATAAATAAATAAATAAATAAATAAAATTTAAAAAATAAATGTTTTTCTTCGTAGTTCTGCCAAGATCCCTAGACTAATCACGTGGGAGGGGGCCTGGGAGATGACATACCCAATTTGGTTAGGTCAAGTGCCCTTTGCTAGAAAGAGGCATAGGTCAGGATGAGAATGAGGGAGGCTTGGATTTCCAAGAAAAAACCAAGGTACTCTCACCTGAACAAGGGACACAGGACAAGCCAAGTCAGCAGATGCCCATGATGACCAGGCAGCTATGTAGTTCCCTTTCCCCTTATTTCACTCACTTATCTATTGACTCATCCAGTACACCCAGGGGCTCCTGCCAGCTCTCGCTCTCCATTCCTGCTGAGGTAAAAGTCCTGCTTATTCAAGGACTCCTATCACACAGTCTTCTAACATCCTGTTCTTTTCCTTCAAAGCACTGATCAGTTCAAGATTATGTAGTGACATGTGTGATTATTAATCTGATATACATCTTTCCTCTAGATTTTGGTGCCCCTAGAGCCTCGCACAGTGACAGGCACACAGTAGGTACTCAGTAAACATGTGTTCATTCATTGATTTTATACTTATCTATTAGACCCCCAGGTATAGTAAGTCCAACCAGACATGGCCCCCACCTGGCTTCTATCCTAGTGATGGAGACAGACAAGTAAAGCAATGCTCACAGTCCAAATGCAATGCTTTCTGCAAGAGTGGTGGACTCAAGGGAACCTGGGAGAGGAATATCTAAATCAGAATGGTCCAGAAAGTTTCCCTGAAGAGTCATGATGTTGGCCTAACTTTAGAAAAATGAGAAGACATATGCAGCAAGATGAAGGAGAGGAGGATGCCCTCAGAAGCACATTGGAAAACAAGGAAATGGGACATAGCCTGATGTAGTCTCAGTCTCAGTGCATTGACCCTCCAGGACAGGGGGTAACCACATAAGAATTATGTCTTTTAGTTAAACCAATACCTTATTTTGAAAAAGAAAATAAAAGGGGACGGCATCCAAAAAAACTTTGCAGGCAAAAAACTAGCTTAAAAGGATATGGGGAAGCCCTTTGATTATAGTAGCACCTGGCAGGGCAACTGCCACATAGTAGGCCCTCAATAAATGTGTGAGTGCCTGGATGAAAGTCATTGGAATCAATATGTTTTGCTTAAAACAGAAAACAAAGCCAACCTGTGATATGGCCCATTAAGAATCCAAGCAGAGGGTTTCCCTGGTGGCGCAGTGGTTGAGAATCTGCCTGCCAATGCAGGGCACACGGGTTCGAGCCCTGGTTTGGGAAGACCCCACATGCCACGGAGCAACTAGGCCCGTGAGCCACAACTACTGAGCCTGCACGTCTGGAGCCTGTGCTCCGCAACAAGAGAGGCCGCGATAGTGAGAGGCCCGCGCACCGCGATGAACAGTGGCCCCCGCTTGCCACAACTGGAGAAAGCCCTCACACAGAAACGAAGACCCAACACAGCCAAAAATTAATTAATTAATTAATTAATTAATTAATTAATTTTAAAAAAAAAAGAATCCAGCAGACCCCTAAATTTATACAAAAGAAATAAAAGGCAAAAGACATTACTGTAAAATGAGATTTATATAACCCTATCTGCGTGGCATAAAAATGTGCCCAGTTTCACATGCCACTTCCTGCCAGGATCTGAGATTGTGCTGAGAAAGGGGTGGGAGGAGGCTGGTGGGGGGAATCACGTACCAGGCCAAGACACAGGCACAGAGAACTCAACATTTGGGGGCTTGAAAAGAAGCCCTGGAACACAAGCCTCTTTTGTTTCTCAGGCTTCTCTTAACTGCCGTGTTTGAGACCTGGGATTCATGAAGGAAGTGCTATTCAAAATGGCACTTTCCACTTCATTATAAAGAAAGTTCAGTCACAGTCCCCAATTTCCCCTCAAGTTGTGTTACTTGAAAACTGGTGGGTGTCGAGCCAAAAGACACAACAAAGCCAAAGATCGGGAGAAAGAAGGATTTACTATTTATTGCTTGCAGCAAGTAAGGAGAACGCCAGGAATCAGCAAAATTGGGGAAGTTTTAAGCTAAGCGTACATGCATATTCATGAAGGCGCTTGGGCGGTTGACAGAGTCCAAGCTTTAGTTGACGGAAGTCACGAGGGTCAGAAAGGTCAACATCATCATCCCTCAGGTTCCACTTGATCTGGTGGTTGAGCACCTCAGGCTAATCTTTTCCATTGAAACAGAACTGGGAGTCTTTGCAACTGATATATTATCTTTGCTATTGTTACTTCTCTTGCCAGATAACAAGATTTCTGCATTCTTTTGTTCCTTTAATATCATTAATTACTGAGACCTGTTCAAGGGCAAGCATTGTGATCAGGATTAAATCACAAAATGGCTTAGGCCAAAAATGGCTTCCCTTATGTCAAGAAAGCCATGCCTGGTTCTCTTTCTCCAGGGACCCCCTATCTGCTTACAGTTGCAACCTGAGTCATTTGTGGAACAGCTGTGTTAAGTGGAGAGGAGAGTTATAAATAAAATCAGTGTGTTTTGTCGCAAATTGAAGCAGTTGCTGCTCCCCAGGCTGGCAGCAAAATCATGATTCAGAGTCTAAAGTTCTAGAACAATGTTTGTGAATCAACTCTCACAATGAGTTGTCCCTCATGGCAATCAGCAGTTATGCCCTCATCCCCAGATCTCCTCTGTGTGAACCACCCCCAAGTATGCAAATGCATTGAACCTGGAAGCTCTTCATTCCAAATTAAGATGGGTGAGCTTTTGAAAGGGGTCTCTTCCAGTCCCTGTATCTCACAGCCTTAGGCCAAAGGAAACCTGTCTTCTTTATTCAATACTTACAGTACAGAGCATTTTCCTTATTCTCCCCTCCAGAACATTAAATCTCTCTCAATAATAGCAAAGTCTTCTCTAGATCTTGTCCCAAGCCAGTCACTGTTTTAAGTGTTATATGCATATTTAATTAATTTGATGTCACAACAATCTTATGGGGGACGTGCTATCATCCTCCACTTTTCAGATGAGAAAGCTGAGGCCAGAGGTTTGTTAACTTGCCCAAGGTCATACAGCCCTTAAATGGTAAAGCCAATATTAGAACCAAAGCCATTTGGCTCCACAGCCCACATTCTCAACCACTATGATGCCTCATATGAGGGGTGCCACCTAAGCCGGGCTGAGCTATCCCTTGTCACAGCCCCACTCTGCTAACCATGCTTGATTCCCTCCTCCTTCCCTCTTCATTCAAGGGATTCGGAAGAAGCTGCTAACCTTGACCAGGCATGAGCCAATCATCCATTTTCCCTGCCTCAGTGATTGGCTCAGAGCTGGGCCTGTGACCCAATCAGAGCCAGTGAGTCATGATCAGACTTTTCCTGGGGCTTCTGGGAGAAAGAAGTCCTCCGTTCCCTCCTGGTTTTGGTGGATGGGAGGAGGTGGGGAAGAGGCGCTACTACAGCACTTTTACTGCTTTGAAGGGAGGCCAGCGAGGGGGAGTCAACAAACCGAGAAAACAGAACAAAAAGAGGGACCCACAGCATAGGACTCCAAGGGCATTGCCAAGAGTACATAGTGTTGGGCTCATGCCACACAATATAACGAGGCCCCCTGGAGTTGGGTCAGGCATATTGCCACGACCTGATTTGCGCTCTGAATCCAGTGACTCCTGAAGTGCCAAGGACCTCCACGCTCTTTGGTTCCATGAGTCAATACATCCCTTTTTAAAAGCCAATATGAGTAGGGTTTTCTGCAACTTGAATCAGAATGCACCTTAATCAAAACAACCTCAATAATCCTTGTGAAGACTGGGCCAAAAAGCCCATTAGTTACCAATGCTATGATAGAACAGTAGGCTTGCTGATCAGAGATGAATCATGGCTCAAGTTTGTCACCATGCTAAAGAACAGAGAAAGGGCCAAGTTCCTAAAATTCTCAACTGTTCTCGAGTTTTACATTTTTGTACAAATAGAGGACAACAGCAGCTCAGATAATCCTCCAAAATGGCTGTGAATGGATTCACTTTCCTAATTACATTTAACTCTGGTTAATGTTAAAATGACTTTAAATGCTCTTTCAGCAAGGCAGAGGGTCATGGACCAGAAGTCTGTTGAAGAAGGGGCAAAGTCAGCCAGGCGTCAAAAAATAGCCAGGGAACCTGGGTTGGTGAGGAGTGTCCAAAGAGGACTTTAGCCTTATGTATGTGTTGATATCTTATAAAGGAATGTATTTGTAAATTATTTGTTAATAAATAAAAATTAACTTTAAAATAGATAGGGTTAAAGGACAAGTCATGTAATTGCATTATCTTCGATGAATGTTTACTTTTTTTTTAAAATAATGGAACCTGTCAAGTGAAACATTATATGAATCACCATAGTGAACATCTGTTGTGTTTCTCCTTCTTTGGTATAGAATTTAAAAATGTGATAGCTTGCTTTTTGGGAAACACCTTCTCCTATTAACATCTGTGATTCAGGTACACAGTACTTGGTCCTGGTCTGGCCATGGGAGCAAATACAATAATTTGCTTCCTGAGCTCTCCTGGCTCTTTTTTCCTCCCTAACAATACTGGAAAGACAAAGCAGTAGCATAGTTTTTTAATCTCCCTGATCTTCTCTCCATGAAAAGAAAAGAAAAGAAAAGAAAGAAAAGAAAAGAAAAGAAAAGAAAAGAAAAGAAAAGAAAAGAAAAGAAAAGAAAAGAAAAGAGAAGCAGACAGAGCAACTAGATAGTAAAACCAAAAACTATGGACAACATCTACAACAAAGCCAGGTGATAAGGTGTCCCTGCCAAAAGTCCAAAATACAGGAAAGGGAGGACAACCGCTACCAACACTATAAGATCTGCAGGATATTCACATTTATGCAGGAGAAACCAGAGGGAAGAAACCAGGGCATCTGATGGGCCAGCAAAAGGGTATTCATAGGAAGGCAGAGTGGGCTGATTTGAGCGAAGCGGTTGAAGTGACAGGGGTTTTGCCTGCTCCAATATTAGATGAGTACAAGGCATCTCTGATTTCAAAAGATACAAGATATCAAAGATTAACATAAATCAGAACTAGAAAATTACAGCAATTAAGTGATAAATCTCGGGAAAAATTAGGAATAAATAAAAGTTATTTCAGGAATGAAACTAAATCAAATAGAAAACAAGAGTGAATACAGATTATAGATATTGCCTCATGAGAAATAGAAGGTGAAAAAAGTTTTAAAATTAAAAAGAATGAAGAAAGAAAAAGGATTCAAGAGAAAGTGACAAATAGTGAAGCCATGTAAATAAGATCCAACATATTATAATAGGAGTAACTGAAAGAAAATCAAACAAAGGGAACAATATGACAAGTACTAAAAATTATAATTCAAGAAAACTTTCTTGAAATAAGATTTGAGGGGCTTTTCTGGTGGCACAGTGGTTCAGAATCCGCCCACCAATGCAGGGGACACGGGTTCAAGCCCTGGTCTGGGAAGATCCCACATGCTGCGGAACAACTAGGCCTGTGTGCCACAACTACTGAGCCTGTGCTCTAGAGCCCGTGTTCTGCAACAAGAGAAGCCACCGCAATGAGAAGCCCGCACACTGCAACAAAGAGTAGCCCCTGCTCACCGCAACAAGAGAAAGCCCACGTGCAGCAATGAAAACCCAACACAGCCAAAAATAAAATAAATTAGAAACAAATAAATAAATTTATTTTAAAAAATAAGATTTGAAATTACATATTGAAAAGGCACACCTACACCTGAAAATATTGACCCAGAATGACCAACAAACACCAAGAAATACTCTAGACTTTAAAGGAAAAGAATTAAATTGGCCCTTTTTTGCATCAAGGCATAAAGGCCAAGTGAATTACGATGGAAAGAAAATTAGATTTTCATTAACCTTTTAACAGCAATGCTTTATGCCGGAAGAAAATAGAGTCATATATAAGATAATCAAGGAAAGAAAATATGAGCCAAGGGTTTTGTATCCAACTGAACTGAGTATCCAACAGGGTAAAAGGGCACAGAAACAAACAACACATTATCAACATGCAAAAACTCAGGGAATCTTTTTTTTTTTTTTTAAGATTTATTTATTATTTTATTTATTTTTGGCTGAGTCGGGTCTTAGTTGCTGCAGGCGGGATCTTCGTTGAGGCATGCGGGATCTTTTCATTACAGCGCACGGTCTGCTTGGGTTTCTGTCTAGTTGCAGCGCACTGGCTTCTCTCTAGGTGTGGCACGCAGGTTTTCTCTCTCTAGCTGTGACGCGGGCTCCAGAGCGTGTGGGCTCTGTAGTTTGCAGTGTTTGCAGCATGCGGGCTCTAGTTGAGGCGCGCGAGTTCAGTAGTTGTGGTGCGCAGGCTTAGTTGCCCCGTGGCATGTGGGATCTTAGTTCTCTGACCAGGGATCACACCCGCGTTTCCAGCCTTTAAAGCAGATTCTTTACCACTAGACCACCAGGGAAGTCCCTCGGGGAATCTTGCTTAGATTTGTGGTCACTTTGAAAAAGGAGTGTTTGTGATTGAGGTGAGGCATATGGATGGCTTCTGAGATGGCTGGCAAAGTTTTATCTCTTTTCCTGAGTGGTGGTTTTAAGAGTATTCACCTTACAATAATTCACCAATCTATATGTATGTTTGGTATAGTTTTCTGTAAATATGTTTTATTTTATAATAAGTTTAAAAGCAACAAAAATAAAATAAAATAGACAATTACACTTGGAGAGATTTGAATATAGACTAAGGATGATATCAGGGAACTATTGTTAAATTTTATGTATGATATAATGGTATTGTAGTTATGTAGTAGAATGTTCTTATTTTTTTGGAGATGCATGTTGAAAAATTTACTGTAATTTACTTTAAAATGCTCTAGCAAAACAAAATTGATTCTGAGTAACATTTTGTTACTTTAAGTTTTATAAGACATTATGTATTATATAAAGATCTTAAGTGGTATGGTACAGTTACATGAGTTTTGACAAATGCCATTACTCAATCAAAATACAGAATATTTTCCCCAGAAAGTTTTCTCCTGGCTCTTCCCAATGAATCCCCTCTCCTGCCCCCATTGAGGGAACCACTGTTCTGATAATCTCTTTCACCATAGATTAGTTTTACCTGATCTAGAACTTCATCTAATGGAATTATGTAATATATACTCTTTAGACACACTTTTTTTTTAACATTTTTAATATCCCTGAAATTGGAATGTATCTTAGAAATTGGTGGTGTCTTAACAATTAAATGGCAGTGTTTCCTCATTTTTCTTGTTTTATAAAATAATGGAATGTCTTACAGTCAATGTCACCTTCAATTTGATGAAGTGTATTATATATATACAGATGAAGCAAATATGGTGAAAATGTTAACAGTTGTTGAATCTAGTTGGTGATACATGGGTGTCCTACTTTTCTGTGAGTTTGAAAATTTTTATATAAGAAAGTTTACTGAATACAGAAGTAAATAAAAGGATACCACAATTGTTATAACTTTTTTCCCCGTTTATTAAAGTGACGCTTAAATAATGGAATTGGCTGGAGGCTTTCTTGTCCTCTGCGAGGCCCTGATTATAGTAGGGACCTGGACACTCTAGACGGAGTATCACATGATTATCAGTCTTTGTAAGATTTGCTTTTTTCTCACATATATTATTTTTCTTCCCTCTATCTCCCCAAACTTTTCAAAAGCCAAGAGCCTCTGTCCTCTGTGTCCCAAGGCAGTGAGAAAGGGGAGCTCTGCACTTGTGACCAAAGTGTCTAATCAAGCATCTAATCCAAATCTATGGCAAGAAAGAAAAGCTGGAGGCCCAGAACCAGGGCCTTGCAGCTGGAAGGCCAAGGTGCTGGTCCTCTAAGTAAAGAAACACTTCCAGTTGCTCCTTGTGAGTGGTGCTTCTGGCTTGAAAGCTGAAACTTTTCTTTGCACTTACAGGGAAGGTGCCAGTGGCCAGCAGGCCCTATCCTCATCATCTGGGACTTGCATCACTGCTGTACCATCCATCAGAAATAGTCCTAAAAGGTCTGAACTCCTTTCCTATCCTGGAATCTGGCTTCCCCAGTCCCTTACCCTGTCACCTTTAGGAAGAGGCAGCCTGCCCTTCGTCCATGGAGGCAGAGAAGGTGACTGCACACTGCATATGTCACTTCAGCCACAGGCAGAATTACAGCTGACCACATCATGGCACAGACGTAGGTTTCCAATCGGAAGTTCAGACTTTGCCATTAGATAACCCATGTGGCCCAGAAGAAATCTCGAGCTCTTCCATTCCCAGTTTCCTCATCTGTAGGACAGGCTAATAGCACCCACCTCTCAGGGTGGCTGAAAATTAAGAGGACAAAAGGGAAAGCACTTAGCAAACTGTAAAACTACTTTCAATGTGGGAAGTTAACTTTTGGGGGGGAAGGGTGAGAGAAGCATTTGTCAGCTGAAAGAAGAAGCACAACCTAAAAGTTGAGAATTATGTATTATTTGGGGGACAAAACTGAGGACTTAAGCCCGGAAGACAGACTCTCAGATAGCTCTGAGGGACTGCTCTGAAGAAGTAAGGGAGGAGCCAGGATATATAGGAGTTTTTGCAACAAAAATCAGGTGGTTGGAGCATTAGAAAATTACTGGGTTTTAAAATTTTATTTATTTTATTTATTTGTTTTTGGCTGCTTTAGGTCTTTGTTGCTGTGCATGAGCTTTTCTCTAGCTGCGGCGAGCGGGGTCTACTCTTCATTGTGGTGCGAGGGCTTCTCATTGTGGTGGCTTGTCTTTGTTGCAGAACATGGGCTCTAGGCGTGGGGGCTTCGGTAGTTGTGGCTCATGGGCTCTAGAGCGTGGGCTCAGTAGTTGTGGCACACGGGCTTAGTTGCTCCGTGGCATGTGGGATCTTCTCAGACCAAGGCTCAAACCCATGTCCCCTGCATTGGCAGGTGGATTCTTAACCACTGCGCCACCAGGGAAGTCCCTTTTTATTTTTTAAATTTATTTATTTCGGCTGTGCCAGGTCTTAGTTGCAGCATGTGGGCTTCTTAGTTGCGGCATGCGGACTTCTTAGTTGTGGCATGTGGACTCTTAGTTGCAGCATGCAGGCTTCTTAGTTGCAGCAAGTGGACTCAGTTGTGTGGCATGCGGGCTTCTTAGTTGCGGCATGCACGCGGGATCTAGTTCCCTGACCAGGGATCGAACCTGGGCCCCCTGCATTAGGAGCTCGGAGTCTTATGCACTGGACCACCAGGGAAGTCCCAAAAGATTACTGTTAATTAAAGAAAACCAGACATCTCAAGTTAATGAATTTAATGATTTTCTATGTTTGGGAAGATGCGAGAGTCTGGGCTCATTGAAATCATTCCTTTGATGTGCATCTTAACTATCTAGGGCCAGTATCCTGTTTTCTCCATCCTGAGTCCCCTCAGGGTGCACGGTGAGGGTTGGCTGCAGTGGCTGCCGGCTTGATGGCTGCAACATCCTTTGCTTACTGATCTGGCAGGCAATATTTTTCATCCACACACTTCGTCTCAGATCTCAATTGGCTGATGGTGTGGGCAGCAGTCACAGCCCCCACTGGCCCCTATCCTCATGGAGCCAATGAGGCGCTCAGCATGGAGGAAATAAAGACACCAGCTTCCTGGTGTTTTTACCAGGCCCTGGCTTGTCCCACTTCCCCTCTTACCTACCTGGTGGAGACCACAGGGAATTTACTATGGTCACATATTATTAAAAAGGTGCTTAGAGTGACCCCAGCAAGATGGTGGACTAGGAAGCGCTAGGCCCTTGGAACGTTCCCCCATGGAAACACGAAATCAACAACTAGAGACTGGCTAAACTAACTTCATAGGAGCTCTGCAAATCAGTCAAAGACGTATAGCAACCAAGCAAATGCCCAATTTAAGTAAAAGCCACATTCAAAATGCAAGACGTTTTATGGTGTTTTTACTTGCCCCTGCCCCACATTCTCCTCAGCGTGGCACACAGTGTTTTAGGGGAAGTGGCGATCCAGTCCCCAGTTTTCCTCCGGGAACCAGAGAAGGCAGAGTGGACCTAATTTTCAACATTTTAACCTGTGTGGGAGCTGTCTGATTGGTCCCTGTGTCGCCTAACTTGGAGCTCAGATGGCCAAACATGGCACAGCTCAGATCTCAGGCTGGGAAAACCTGTGGGCAGCAGTGGGCGTGGCTCATGAAAGCCACAGGGGGAATGCAGACCCACATATGCCTGGGGCAGAAGATTACTGATGGAGGAATACAATATACCACCTAGATCCCTTTAAAAAGCAGGGTGAGACACTTAGGGAAATTAAAACATTTAAAAGCTGCTGTGTATATGGGAGAATTGGGAATCAGAGTTTTTCCGCTAACAGGGTGGCTCAAAGTGAGCCCTTAGATATTTTCAAGAGAGGAGTTGGCCATGCACTTGATTAGAGGGTTGGAAATGTCAGCCCCACCTCCCAAACTCCAGAGAGGTGAGTGAGTCTAGAGGTTAAGTTCAATCACCAGTGGTCAATGATGTAATCAATCATGCCTATGTAATGAAACCTTGATTAAAAACTCTTGAACAGGGAGCCTTGGGGAGCTCATGGGTTGGTGAACGTGAAACCAAGTCCCCCTAAAACCGAGATCCCTTACCGAGTTTATGATTAATCTCTCTATCCAAAACATTATTCCTTTTCTTCCCTCTGACCTCAATTCTGTGCTAACTGAACACTAATCAACCAGAGTCAGATGACTAAAATTGCTGTTGTAGTTAACATCATTAAGATAACATTGTTAATGTACTAAAATCGATTGTAGATCTCATCATTAACGACAAACTCAGGTTGTTTCTCCAGGGCAGGATGAGCCCCCCCAGGCCATGCACCACCTGACCAGAGACATCCTGACTCCCGAAACTATGATCAAGAAATGTCACAAGACGATGATTAATCCCAGCCTCTTTTTTCTTCCCCTTTAAAAAAACCCCGAACTCAAAGACCAAGTAGGAATGGGTCTGAGGCTTGTCTCCCCACTCCTTTGCTGTGATGCCCTACAGTAAACGCTGTACTTTCCTTCCCACAACCTGGTGTCAGTAGATTGGCTTTGAGGTGCATCAGCAAGTGGACTCAAGTTTGGTAAGGTAACAAACACATCCATGTGCTGGGAGGATGGTATGCCCTCCTCCACTTCTCGTGCCACTGCTCCCCTCCCCATACCTGCCCTATGCATCTCTTCCATTTGGCTGCTCCTGAGTTATATCCTTTATAATAAAATTGTTATAATAAGTATAGAACTTCCCTTAGTTCTGTGAGTCATCCTAGAGAATTACTGAATCTGAGCGAGGGGTTGTGGGATCCCTTGAGTTTGTAGTTGTCTGGGCACAAGGGCAGGTAGCTTGGGGACTCCATTTGTGGCTAGTGTCACAAGTGGGGGCAGTCTTATGGGACTGAGCCTTTAACCTTTGAGATCCTAAGTTCAGGTCTCAGCTCTGCCACTTATTAGCTATGTGATCTTGATAAGCAGCCCAATCTCTCTGAACATCAGTTTTACTATCTGTGTAATAGGGATCATAGTAGTAAATATGTTAGGGTTGCTCTGAGGCTTGTATGAAATGATGCAGTAAAGTGCTAAGCACAGTATCTGACACATTAAAAATGCTTAATAACTACTAGCTATAATTTTAATAATATTATTAATAATAAAGAAAGCTTTGGGCCAGGCCACCCTGATGCTAAACCTAAATCACAGATCTGTGATTTGTGCCTGTTTCCCCAGGCATAAAATAGGAAACGGATTCCCTTTCTTTAAGAACTAGAATCCAGGAGTTCAGGGTTTTTAGAGCACTAGTCACCCATCCTCCTTGTATTGGCACCTTTACAATAAATGCTGCATTTTCCTTCCCCACAAAAAAATAATAATAATAATAATAAAAATTTAAAAATTAAAAAAATTAGAATCCAAAACTCCAAAAACTAAAGGAGTAAATGAGAACAACAAATTACAAGGGCTTATGGTATTGCATAAATTTTTTTTTCTCTTAAGTTCCTAAGTCCCAAAACTATTTTGCAATCTTCTCTAGGTGAAAGATTCTGTGGCTTCATGAAGAAAATATCTGGGAAAACTCAGAGGGTAAACCAGTTGGAAGTATTGATTTGAGCCATTGCTTAATATTTTGTCTGCTTTGGGCACTGAATAGCTGAGGTCATTGAGTTTGCTGCTAAGGATTCTCTTTATGTTAGTCCCTTAGACTGTTTCTGAAATCTTTCCCAAATGTCCTCCATGGAAGAAGTAAAGTCAAAGAGTCCTCATATCCCGGCAAGACCAGGGAGCACGAAATCAAGGAATGTGGAACAACAGACACACTCTGAATAAAGGAGGTTGTATTTGCTTCTGAAGCTTATACAACTGTTCTTTCTCTTTCGCTCCTCTACTCTTCCCTCTCCCTGTTCTCCAATACCTGGATTTTGTTGAGTCAGCTGCTAAGACCATAACGTGTCTGCATCTGTTTTGAAACGTTATCAATGCAATACTGAACTGCAAATACTGCTTTTGTGAAATGTCTCTATTCAGCACTCACGTGTTGCCCATCTCCTGTTGGACTGCAAACACCTTGAGAGCATGGACCTTGTAGAATTGACTTCCTCATTCATTCAACAAAAATTTGCTGAGAACCTCTGTGTGCCAGGTATCATTCCAGGTTCTAGGGATGCAGAAGAGCCTGTCCATTTCCCATCACCCCACACCCTAGTCCAGGCCAACCCTGGACCTTCTTTGTGCCACGGTTCATCCTCCTGCACCCTCTATTGCCCCCCTAGAATTCATCCTCCATACAGCAGAATTTTAAACATAAATATGATCATGTCACTCCCTAATTTTTTAGGCCTTCCAGGGGCTTCTAATTGTTCTTAGGATGAAAACCAAAATTCTTACATTCGGGACCTGGCCTGCCTGTCCTACCACTGCTCACCTCTGACCCCTCTCTTTCAGCCCTGCCCCTCCCTCACTATCTGACCTGCAGTCACCCTAGCCTTCTTGGAGGTCTTCAGACCTCTCGGCCTTCAGCGATCCCTGGCCTGGGATGCTGTCCACCTCACCACTGACAGTGAGATGGAGTGTGAGGTACAAGATGGATATTAGGAATCCACTCCTGTAAGAGGAAGTGGGAGGAAGCAGGATCAGGCAGAGAAAGAAAAACCATGATGCAGGCCTGCCAAAGCTTTGGCCAACCTCCTGGGGAAGGCCTGGAGCAAATACTGCTCCAGCATGTCCCACAGGCTTCTCTCCAGCATGTCCCACAGGCTTCTCTATTTTAGGGTGTGACGGTGACCTCACAAGGCGGTTCTGTGCAGGTGCTGTGCAAGGCTGTCTGCTGACCGCACCCCGTGGTTAAAGGCAAGTTCTCCCTTGACAGGTGAGAGGGCACATCTCTGTGTCTACCACACCTGCCAGTACTGCTATCCCTCATCATCCAGCCAGGCTGCCGGGCAGCTCCAGCTTTCAGGCCACTTCCTCTGGGAAAGCTTTGCTCAGACCTTTGGGCTATAAGTGCTCATAAAACTCCTCAGCAGTTATCATAGTTTGTAATCATGTTTGTGTGTGCAATCAATGTCTGCCTTCCCTAAGAAACTGTATGCTCTGTGTAGGCAAGGAAGGTCTGTGAGACTCACTATAGACCCAGAGTTCAGCCAGCACCTGGCACCTGGTAGGTGCCCAGTAAAAACCTACTGAGGAAAGAAATAAAGATTGGTACCATGTCTTGCACACATATGACTTTCACAACTGTGTGGGTCGTCAAGAGCTTGCTGTGTATTTGGATCTCTCAACTAGCTCACAGGGAGGGCATTTATGATTATTTCAATCAGGTTTTATCTTTAATATTTAGGAGCCTGCCTCCTGCCCTACCTTGACCTGGTCTAGAGGCAAAATAAAGGCAGAGTTCACACTATTACCACCACCATCATCATCACCACGACTACCACCCAAAAGCCTTTTAAGGGCTCAGTGCATTTCAATGGGCAGCTCCAATTTCCAAACCCAGAGAGCTACACAAGCCTGGTCTCTGGGCTGCAGCACTGGGTTAGGAATCACACTTCCTGCTCTACACTTACCTGTGCCACCTGAAAAGATTAAGTAACAAGTCACTTAATCTCTCTGAGCTTCAACTGTAAAATAGGGATAATGTCTGCCCTTTCTCTTTCATTGATGTCTGTCAGGTTCGAACTCCGTGATAGGCAAGAAAGTGCTTTGCAAATTGTGAAGTGTGGTTCACAGGAAAGTAAGGGAGCTTTCTTCTCATGCAATCATGACAGGTTGGCAAAGGTCATATTTGGGACACTAGTTTTCTACAATGGTGACATGGGAGCCCACATAGATGGGCTATGTGCTGGGCGTAGATGGGCTATATGCTGGGTGTTGTTTTTCTCAGTTGCGCAGATGGATTTGTGCTCACCTAAGCCCGCCCTGCCTCCCAGCCCACGCAGGGTCCCTTCTGATCAGGGGTGGAGACAGCAGGAAGGGCCTGTGTTTACAGCATACGCAGGTCAAGGTTAAGCGTGTTTTGGAGGTGGAGAGGAGCATGTGGGTGTGTGGCCCCCCAAGTGGGCAGAGCGGGTAAGAATATGACATTAAAGGCAGTGGAGTCCTTAGAGAAGCTAAGCTCCCCAGGGGAGAATCTTTTACCTGGAGACTGAATACCTAGCCATTGAGACAGAGGCTAGGAAGGAGACACAGGTGCTGGGGGTGGAACCAGTGATGAGAAGCCCAAATAACTTTCCAGGGACCTCGGCAGGCCAAGACAGTTTGCTAACACAGGAATTCTCAGCGCGATCTTTGGTTTCTGTTGCTCTCCCCATCCCCCTTTCCCCTTCATTGGTAATCAATTTATTTAATCAAAGTATATGGCATTCCCTTGATAAGGATGAACAAGAGTGATCCACAGCACTAGGTTCCAAACTCTTGACTTTTACAGTTACCTCACTGAACTTTCCCCATAGTCCCACTAGGTAGGTGTGTTACCCCATTTCACAGATGCGGAAACTAGGCTTACAAAGGCTAAGCAACATGTTCAAAGTCAGCCAAGTGGTAAGTGGCTATATGCACCTATATTCAAACCCAGATTTTCTAGTACCTTCTCCCTTACACTGTTGTGTTTTTTAAGTTCCTTCTGCCCCCCACTTTCATGAATCTAATGTGTGTGTGTTTGTTGGGGTGAGGGAGCTCTGGACTGTTTATCTGCCTGAAAACACCTAGACACACAATTTCCAAGCCCAGGAGGGACCTCAGAGGTCATTTAATCCAACTTATTTTGCAGATAGAGAATCTGAGGCCCAGAGACAGGAAGTGACTTCTCCCACATCCTCTCTGTCGATTTTGTTGTCTCAGAACAGTTGTCTTCCATTCCTACTCTTGCCCTGCACTCACTCTGGGTAAGCCAGGATGCCTTTTCCTGCAGGTACCTTTGCCAAAATAATAGTTACCATGCGCTGAGCATTCATTCTTCCGCAAACGTTTACTGGGTGCTTACTATGTGCTGCGAACACTCAGAGGTGTTGTGAACATGATGAACAAGAAAAACGCTGCCCCTGCCTTCTGGAGCTTTCATGGTTAATGGGTGTAGAAAGGAAATTAATAGAGGTAACGGAGGTGTGGTAGCGTTTCAAATGGAGTTGTCAGGAAGCCTGACCACCTGGTATATACCAGCTGCTTGGTCCTTTAATTTTCACGACATTCCTTAGAGGCTGTGAGCTGATCTCCGTTTTGACGACAAGGAAACCGACGCTGAGAGGGGTAAGAGTGGCAGTCAAGTCCAAAACTGCTAAGCCCCGCTTCCTACCAGCCCCCGTAGAGCGGCCACTGCCACCGTCGGACCCTGGATGATGAAACTTGGGGCGAGGACTGCACCATCTCTCAGCCTGTGCCCTTGCAGGTGTTGGGGGAAGGGATGTAGGGGGGAATGCAGGATGCGCTTCCAGGGAGAAGCTGCAAATAGCTCTAAATTCGCAGAACGCTGAGGACAGACCCCGCCAGGACCCGTCCCGGCACCGCATCCCCTCTGCCAGACAAAGAGCCCGCCCAGCCTACAGCAGAGCCAGACCACCGCTCCCGCCTCCTGCCCGGCCCCCGATCAGGCCAGCGCGGGGCACTATGGGACTTGTAGTTCGGCCACCTCTCCACACCTGCTCTGAAAACAGACTAGGGAACTACAAGGCCCAGGAGGCAGCGGGCAGGCTCGGGCGGACTCGCCGGCTGTGGGTGTGCGAGCGCAGCGGCCGTGTGTTGCGGGAGCTGGGATGCGGCTGCGGGCGTCCGAGCCGAGGAGCAGCTCCAGGCGCGCGCTCTAGCCGGACTAGAAGAGGGGGTGGCCAGGTGGCGACAGGCACGTTGCATGCATGCATTGGGAGCAGACTTTGCAAAACCCTGTCGTGCAGCGCTTTGGCTCTGCAGCGGCTAGGTGCAGGGTCCGAGTCGACGGGGGATGGGCACCCGTCCCAGAAGCCAGGCTGGCACCGCTCGCTGAAAGAGCCCTTGGCTGGGCTTGGGGGCGGGTGCCGGCGTGCCCGCCTTGGGCTGTGCGTGACGTGTTTGTTCTCTTTCCCTTTTTGTCCCAAGGTTTCTCTGGGCGGGCGCGCGATGCAGCGGGCGGCGGCGCTGGTCCGGCGGGGCTGCTACCCCCGGACCCTCGGCCCCTGGGGCCGCGGTCAGAGCAGCGCGGCCGCCGAGGCCTCGGCGGTGCTCAAGGTGCGGCCCGAGCGGAGCCGGCGCGACCGCATCCTTACGCTCGAGTCCATGAACCCGCAGGTGAAGGCGGTGGAGTATGCGGTGCGGGGACCCATCATGCTCAAGGCCGGCGAGATCGAGCTCGAGCTGCAGAGGGTGAGCGCTGGCGCCTGGGTCCGTGGGGCGGGAGGGCCCTGGGAGGCTAGGGGGCACTGGTGGGGGGAAGAGTAGCAGCTGTCCCCTGCTGGCGTTCGCCCGCTGGACTTCCTCTCACCCGCGTGGCCAGCCCTTTCATTCGGCCCACCTTGGCTAAAACGAGAGCATGCCCTCCCCCCATCCCTTCACCCGCCAGTGCCTGGCACCTGGCACAAAGAAAGGCCCTCAGATACGGTTCACTTGTTGAATTGAATTCATCAGTTATAATTGAGCTGCCCTTAGTGCCAGGCACTGCCTGCTATGTGGCCGTCCTACCCGCGTGGAACCAAGATCCATGGGGGGGTGGGGGTGGGGGTGGGGGGGGGTGGGGGTGAGGACAACAACAGGCAGTAAAGAAAGAAACCAGAATTTCAGAGATCACATTAGGTACCAGGGGAGGGAGGAAGGCTCTGAGGAGACTTGGGTTTGCTCCCGAAGCTTTTTCTCTCTCTGTCTGAGACCTTTTGGGTCATTCTGCCAGTAATGATTCCCTGACAAAAGTGTAGTTGTTGCAGAGTGTCCTGCACAATTCCTTCCCTTAGGCCCCCTTTGGAACCCTGACTGACAGCCATATCTTGTTCTCCCAGTGAGTAGCAGAGGCTTGGGCCTTTTGGGCCTTGGTAGGGTGGCCCTGGGACGTTCTTCCTCCTGGTGGCCGTCTGGCTGGGACCTTAACTTGAGTTCATAACTGCGTGTAATGTGACCACACACCCAGTAGTGATTTCTGCCTCCCTGCAACCAGGGCGGCTGGGGTGGGTGTAAGAGATGCCCCTGTAAGATACCAGAGTTCTAACCCAAGTGGAATTCAGGAGGCAGAGTCAAGAGGGTAATGTAAAAAAAAGTAAACACTCTAAGATTTGTAAGAACTGATGAAATAGTCACCCAGCTGTTTGCTCAAAATAGTTCTAACCCAGAAGGGGGGGAGGGTTCCTTGATCTCGCTCTCACAGGCACCAGAACTGGATGTCTTGGGGGTGAGTTGGCCACTTAATGTTCCTTGAATGCATGGGAGGAAGCCGTGGTGGGACCGTTACATTAACGTGGGAGCTTTGGGGGTTTGATGAGCTCATGGCTTGCTGAGACCTTGTTGGGACACTCAGTTCTGCTGACTCAAAACAGTGAGTTGGACAAGTCAGAGTCCAGTGTCTCCCTCTGACTCCTTGCAGGGCTAAGTTTAAAGCTTGGCCCACAGAAGTCTGGCTCGGTTTCTGTGCCTCCCTATCCCGAAGGTGGGCCACAGGCAGAGAAGACGGGTTTTTGCTGCTCTGCTCCTTGTTGATATCTGGCAGACTCGAGCTGGCCCTCCTTAAGACAACAGTCTCCCTGTTAAGGCTGAGATTAAATTGTTTCCGGTTTATCACTTTACAACTGATTTTTCTGGTTACAGAACTAGTAGGGGTTCCAGGGATTATCTCTGCCTTTTGTTAAATAGCAGCTTGCGTGTGGGCTCCATGAAGTACAAGGATGATTAAGGCAGAAGGGGACACTGTCTTTTCCTTTCAGGTATCTGATTGCCATATTGTCCTCTGGGCCTGAGCTTCTCTTCCCCCAATTCTTTAAGGATTGGTGGGATTTTTTTAGCAGGCACAGAAAATGTGAGAGCATTCCAGGTGGAAGGAGGGCTGTGAGCGAAGACAGAAGGTTGGGAAGTTCTGGGCGTTTGGGGAAGTAAATTGGTGCCATTTGGAGAGCACTGTCTGGCAGAGAGATATGGTAGATGAATAAGATGGAAAAGGGGGACTGGAGTCTTGTGTGCTGGGCTCAGTACTTTATGGTGCAAAGTTTGGTGTGCAATGGGGAACCAGGACGGTGTTCCAACAGGGTATGGCTCCATCATTGAGGTGGAGAAATTTCTTGGTCATTTGGGCTGGAAACACCCTGTGATTTCTAGGACAGATGTCCCCACTGCCATGTCCTACCCCTGAGTAAGTTGAGACATTCTTTCTGTCCACCTACATTCTCCGGTGCTTTCGTTCAAATTCATCCCTTCTTATTCTCTTCTCACGTGGTCGAATCTCAGTTGCCTGATTCTTGGTGCTGGAGATAATAGCCCCAGCCAAGCCAGCATAGCCTTGCTTAAACCTTTCATTCTCTAGAGACAGCCTTTCCATTTTGCTAGCTTAAACAGTGCCCCTTCTGAGAGAGCCATATTTTCCCAGTCTTTTTTTTTTTTTTTTTTTTGGCTTGGCTTGGCTTGCCTTGGCTTTGCACAGCTTCGGTTTTTCTACCTCTGTTTTGAACTCTAATGATCAAAACTGGACTGATGTTATTTTAAAGGGCTCGATTTGGTTAGAGATGGGATTTGTAGGGAGTTGAGTGACTTGGGGTGAATCTTCGATCCTCTCTGGGCTTTGGTTTCCCTAGTCTATAAAAGGAAGGTCTGGTGGGCCCAGGGTTTTTCCCCATGTCCTGACTTTTGTGCCTCTTTGTCCATCTGAAGGCCTTTAAGCTGCCTTATGGAATCATTTCACCAGGTGCTCTGTAAATAGTACCGGCTGATCGGCTGGACACCTGGCTCTGGTTTTTTTTTTTTTTTTTAACATCTTTATTGGAGTATAATTGCTTTACAATGGTGTGTCAGTTTCTGCTTTATAACAAAGTGAATCAGCTATACATATACATATGTCCCCATATCTCTTCCCTCTTGCATCTCCCTCCCTCCCACCCTCCCTATCCCACCCCTCTAGGTGGTCACAAAGCACCGAGCTGATCTCCCTGTGCTATGCAGCTGCTTCCCACTAGCTATTTTACATTTAGTAGTGTATATATGTCAATGTGGCTCTGGTTTTTGACTGTGGGGTGTCTTGCCAGGCAAGTCTCGTCTGTCTTGCTTGGTGGTAGGAGTGGAGGAGAATGTTCAGGAGGGCCTGAAGGAGGAGGGGCACTTGACTAAGTGGGTGTGTGAAAGGGGCCATTCTCCTCCAGCCTGGGCTGTGTGCTCTCAGGGAGGCCCTGTTTCTCCCTGACAGCAGCTCTCAGTGGGAGAACCTATCAGCTTTTCAGATCCTGGTGTTCATTGGGAGCAGCATTTAAAAATAAGCTGCCATTAGTAGGAGTTTTGAAAAGATCTGTCTGTTCCTCCTCAACCTACTTCTTTTTCCCTTGTTTTACTGGGGGAAGGGAGGAGGTTGGCATAACTGGAGACAGGAAGGCTTCTGTTTGTAAAAGTACACAGAGTCAGGGCAAAACATTTATGAAGGGAAAAACTGAATACTGTTAACATCAGTGTGTGCTGCTGCATCTAAACACAGGTAAAAGTGGAGAATGCTGTAGCACCTCCTTACTGTTAGCTAAGAACTAAGTCTGGAAACTCTGGATGTGCCAAGCACAAGAGGTGAAATCTCATCGGTCATTTTCTTTAGAGCTTAGATGCTAGCTTAAAATAAAGAAATTTGTAGTGTAGGCTTCCATTTGGATGAACCCTCCACCCACCCACCCTGCCCAAGTCACCAAGGACCTGCATCCTGGGCTTTGCCTTTATGTGCTGTGGGCCTCAGACAAGTCATTCAGAGCACCTTGGCCTCAGTTATTCCTCTGCAAAATGGGCCCAATTTATTTCTCCTAAAGACTAGTTGGAGATGTTTAGTGATGATACTTTGAACAGCTAGAAGCTAGTCAGAACTCTTCTTTTTTTTTTGGCCCGCGCTAAATGGCTTGCAGGATCTTATTAGTTCCCCGACCAGGGATTGAACTTATGCCCTCAGCAGTGAAAGGGTGGAGTCCTAACCACTGGACCGCCAGGGAATTCCGGAGTCAGAACTCTTAAGAGTCTTCATTTTCAAGCTAATGAGAGTTGCTTGGGGAGAGTGCCAAGGGTCACTCTTTCCTTGCCTTCGTCTTGAGTCTCTGGGTCTAGGAATGTGCTCTTTGGGGTTTCCTCTCCTGCCTGGGCCTTAGCCTTGCTATCTTGAATTATCCTATTTGGAGCTCATTCAGCTTTCATCCCTGCAAACCTCAGCTTCTACGGTTGACCCTCCCACAGGCCCCTAGACTTCAGGAACCTATGTCCAGCCTTCCCTGCTTCCATGGTTAGGAAACTCAGCCCTTGGAGCTCCCACCTCAACTCTTAATCACAGGCCTGTATAGGTTTGGCTCGGTTTCTTCCAGCTTTGCTTGTCATAATGGTCGGGGCCAGACCCTGTGCTGAGCCTCGGTTTCCTCAGCTGTGCAACGCACCTGTTTTCAGGGACCCTGGGGACTAGTTGGGTTTGTCTCTGGGGCTTCCGTCTGCAGCTCTCTGTTGGGCTTCCTGCCTGCCCAGTCCTGCTCATGGCCCTGGGGTCTTTTCACGTGGCCTTCCTGGCCTGGAGCCAGCTGTGCCCTCCCTCCCTTCTCTGAGGCCACTTCTTCATCAGCCTGGGCTCTGAAGGTGGTGGCCTCCTGTGTTGCCCACTTCTGTCACAGGGCATGATTCATAAGTGTTTGTTGAACAAGAGGGCGGCCCTCTGGGGATTAACCGTCCTACCAAACCTTCCCGCTCGCATGTCACATGACATGACAGGAGCCATCCCTACCTCGAGGAAACTGCCTTGTGCCTGTTAGAATTGTCCATTGTCCTAAAGCTGGGCCTGTGAGCTGGGAAGGACAATGCTAACTCCTTTTTCCTTCTCCCTGCTGACACCCTCTGAAATATGCCATCCCCAGAGCCTGGGGGCCTGCTCCTTGAGCCCTCCTTGAGCTGAATTGTGGGAAGAGAGCCCCCCTGTGTTGGCTCTCATCTCAGTGCCCCACAGGGAGGCAGCTCTGGGCAGGATGTGTGCAGGTGAGTTTAACAGGTGGGCTCTAGGATGCTGGGAATTGGAACTAGAAAGCTATGTGCTGACCTGGCAGGCTCCCGAGGGCGGGGCTGAGGTGAGGTTGCCATTGGGTGTGCGTGCAGGCCTGGATGAGTCACTGTGGGCAGGAGTCTGCCCCTGACTCCTTGGTGTTTCCCAACCCATGTAGATCTCAAGTGCCTAGATACAGCAGTCTCCTTTGTATGGTGGCCCTTGGCTGGGCAGGCTGGTCCCCTGCCCATTCAGAGGAGCCAATTTCCCACCCTGCAGCTCATCCATCATAGCGAAGTGTCTGGAGACCATAGGTACCCAGACCCGAGAAAGGAGATACTCAATGCTCCTAGGCTGCTTGTTGGCAGGCCCCAGATTGGTTGAGCAGTGCAGGGGGAGGGCACGGAAAGGAACATCCAGGGATCTGTTCCAGGCATTATTCTCTCCCTGCACTGAGCTGGCCGAGGGCCCGCAGCTGTGTGTTGTAGTTCCGGGCCCTCAACTGTGACACATTTACTCCCTACCGAAGAATGGACTGTGCCCACACCATGGAAATCACCTGAGTTCAGCTGGCCAGGCCTGGGGGACCGTGGCAATTGAGTGAGGCTGACAGAGCGTCCCGTGCCAGGAGCCCAGGCCAGTGCCAAGGGGTGGGTCAGGTCTGCCCCTTTGCACACAGTGGCCTGGATTGCTCCACCTGTGGGACGAGCCCTGAGGCCACATGCCCCGCATCCTGTCTCCAGGGTGCCTGCCCTCACCCCAGCCCAGCCCTGGGCAGTGGGTGGTGCTGTCCCTCTGCCTTGGCCCCCTGAGACGTCTTTCCATATTGGCCAGCCCTGAAGAACTTGGTAAAAGGGGCAGGAGGGAATTAAAAGGCCTTTCTCCCCCCTACCCGCCACCAAACATAGCTTTTGGAGACTTAGCAGGCCCTGTTTATGACGGTCCAGCACTGTTTCTGGGGTGCCCTCCTCAGCGCCCCATGCCTCCTGGCTCCCGAAGCAGCTGGAGAATTTCTGTATGGGAGGGGCTCAGGAGTGGCAGATGAGGGTCAGGAAGACTTGTTCGCCAGCTGCTTTCATCCCTGAAGCCCACTGGTCTTTACTTAAGGGGTATATTACTGAGTTAAAAAAGGGAAAGTTTTCTAAAGTTGCTTTTATGCACACATTGTGTGAAATGGAGAAGGCAAGTGTCAAAACCATAGAACTGTACCTTTAAAATTTGTATTTAGGGTGCCTTTGGGGAAAGGGCAGCTGGAGATGGGAAGGTGGCCAGGCATTCCACCCAGGCCCCCCCTTGGTACTGCCACCCCTTGCCCCACCGCCTTCTTCCTCCACCATGACCCTTGTGACCTTGTTCCTGGTGCAGCTTTGTAAGATGATGATGTTTGTACTCTGCCAAGTGCTTTCATACTGTTTGTCTCAGATAATCCTTTCAGCTGCCCTGGGAGGTCCTTGAACCTGCTGTTGATTCTAACTCTTACAGTGGCTAATTCTGGATTTATCAGGGAGCTGCGTGGAGTTCCCACATTTCCAGATCCGCACAGTTCTCCACCTAAAACGCATTTTCTCCTTAGCAGCAGCCGGGGTGTCCTGCAGTCACCTCCCCAGTGACGTTGTTGCCAGGGTTTCCGAGTTCCTCCTCTCTCTGCCATCTCTGTTCTGTGCTAAACGCATTGCTCAGGCAGTGGCCTCAGTTTTGCTCTTCAGCCAGTCTTTTCATCCCTGATGCTTTTTTTTTTTTTCAATATGAAAATCAGCCCACATTCTTCATCCTGCAAAGACAGGGTTGCAAGAGAATGACCCCCGAGAGGTCCCTGCTGATCAGTGTCTTCTGGAGGGGAGGGTGGCTGCAATGCCCCAGTCATTCACTTAGGGGTGGAGGTGGAGCTGTGCTTGGGGGGAGGGAGCCGGCAGTTGTGGGATCCTCTCCCTGATGCTTTCTGCTGCTGACCCCTCCCTCCCTCCCACCACATTTGCCCCGGGGTCAACGTGGACCTGCAGCTGCCTCAGGGTGCTCTGGCAGCCCAGGAAAGCTCTTCTAGCCTTTTCAGAAAGTGGGTAACCTTTTGAAGCCTTAATTTCCTAATCTGTAAAAAGGGATTAATATGGGTTGGCTGAAAAGTTCGTTCGGATTTTTCCATAACATCTTATGAAAAACCGAAACCAATTTTTTGGCCAACCCAATACTGGCCCTTCCTCATAGGGGTGGTTATGAAGGTCACATGGGACCAAGCATATCAAGGGCACTGTGCCTGACACCTGGCAAGGCTCAGAATAGGGCTGCTTATTAATATCCTGTTGAGCATTGCTTGGCCTCTGGAATCCAGGGTCTGAGAGTCACTAAGTAACCACCTGTTGCTTTCTCTCTACTCAGGGTATCAAAAAACCATTCACTGAGGTCATCCGTGCCAACATCGGGGATGCCCAAGCCATGGGCCAGCAGCCAATCACCTTCCTCCGACAGGTGAGCTGGCCCTCAGGAACAGAGGCCACTGGGACAGCAGGGAACCAGCCAGCCAGGCCCATTACATTACCTCTGCCTCCTTGCCTGTCCAGCTCCCTCAGGACACAGCAGACACCAGAATCCCACAGGGAGGTGCCATTGAAGTAGCAGCCCTCTCCAGTGCCTGACGTCCCCACTGGTTCTCTCCCTCAGTCTCCTCCCCTTCCAAAGCTGTCTAAAATTCCTAAACTCATTTTGAGGATGCTCTAGTATACAAGGCTGCCAGGTGCATGGTCCTGGATGCTGAGTTCGGAGCTGGGTTGGTGAGGGCATCAGAGAGTAGATGGGAGAGGTAGAGGCCCAGTGGGCGGGGAGGTGGTGCGTGGGGGTCCAGGTATGGCTTCCCAAGTGAGAATCCCCAGGTTTGAGTGTTGGCTTTGCTGCTTACCAGCTGGGTGGCTTTGGACAAGTGGAGATCACCAGACACTGCCTCGGAGGACTGCCGGGGGACTCCATGAGATGAAGAGTGTGAAGGCCCTCAAGAGGCACATTTCAGTGTTTCAGTTTGAGTGCCAACTGCAAGGATGCAGCATGGGCCAAAACTGTGGGATTGGTGGGCTAGAGGGGAAGAGATAAGGTGGGAGAGTACTCCAGGGCCTGCTAGACAGAGGTTGGAGACCAGCTACAGGGAAAGCTTTTCCCTGGAGAAGGAATGGGGCAAAATTTGGTCCTTGTGTGGTTAAGGTTGGCAGGCTGGGGCAGGCAGGAAAGCTGAGTGCTGAATGCCCTGGTCTTCTTTTCCTGCCTGTATTTCCTGCTGCAGGGACTGGCACACAGGAGGGGCGATCCTGCCCTGCTCCCTGGGTGGAGGGGTGTTGGGGGCCCCGGGGCCTCAGCCTGCAGCCCCTCAGGGAATTCACACAGGGTATGGGGGAGAAGAACCAAGGCTGCCAACGACCTCAGGAACGTCCACTGCATGGACTCCCGTGGCCGCTGTTGCAGACCTCAGGAACGTGCCAGCTGCCCATGAATGTCAGAGGCCCCAAGCTGGGCCAGTGGTGAGGAAGTGGATCAGACCAGACAGAGTGGCTCTGCCAGGGGAGTGGAGCGGGAGGAGGTCAGAGCATCCTGGTTGTCCTGGAAGCACACAGCTTAGGAGAGGAGAGGCCCAAAGTGGCTTGCCTCTGCAGAGGTTCCCCACACGTGCCTGGGGCGCCTCCTGTTGCCTCAGCCTTTTCTGGCTGGCTGGCACACTCCCGGATCCAACCCTGCCGCTGGCCATGGCAGGCCCGGCCTCTCCCACTTGGTGCTGGCCTCCTCCAGCCTTCACAAGCACCCCAGGGAGGAGGGCAGGCTGGGTCACTGCCTGTTGCACAAATCTTTTTGAAGAAAAGCCGGGCTCCAAGAAGCCTGCGCCCGCCCAAAGTCCCCCAGCCGTGAGCACAGCCTGCCTCAGTGCTCCTGGCACCGCTCTTAAGCTTCCAGCTTAGACTTGCCTGGTGAGCGGGGGGTTTGCCAGCACTTTTGCAAACATTTCCTTGCTTAATCCTCTTAATTTGTGAGGTTAGGGTGATTTTTCTCTGTTACAGAGATGAAAAAGCTGACTCGGTTTTCAGTTCTGGCCAGGAAAAGGGGTGATGGGGGGCGCTTAGGCCGTAGGCAGAGGTCTGTGCAATCCTGTCATCTGGGGTGCACCTGCCTCCGCAGCCCCGGCCCCCTGCTCTGGAACCCCTGGTTCTTGTGGCCTTGGGTATGTGAGCTGCTGTCCTTTATGGAGGAGGTGGGGCAGAGTAAGCAGCCCCCTTCTGTCCCCTGGCTCCTCTTCTGGTGGCCCACCCTCCGCCCAGGCCCAGGTCATCATGGACCTTGCCTCTCACCATCTCCCTTCCGCTGCAGAGTGTCCACTGTCCTCCTCCCCGCCTGTCCCCAGGCCCCCACAGGCCAGGGCCCTTGTGGAGAGGCCTGTGACGGCACTGTCCCTCAGAGCTGTCGTCTCACACGGTCGCCTGCCCGCAGTCCTTTGTGCCCCTCCGGGGTGGGAGGTGCTGGGAGCCCAGCCCATGCCTCTGTTCCTCCAGGTGATGGCACTCTGTACCTACCCAAACCTGTTGGACAGCCCCAGCTTCCCAGAAGATGCTAAGAAACGAGCCCGGCGGATCCTACAGGCTTGTGGCGGGAACAGCCTGGGTGAGGCCCCGACTTGCCAGGTCCCAGCGGGCGTGAAAAGAACGTGTGTTCTCAGCGGGGGCCTGGGCCTCGGCCTCGGCCCCGGCCCCGGCCCGGAATGGAGGGGTACACGTTGAGTGAGTGTGTGAATGTGTGTGGGGTGGGTGACGTGCAGAGTAAATGACAACGTCCTTCTTGTCCGTGCTCTGTCAGCCTCTTGTTTGCTGAGCTTATGGGGTCGATGCCATCTTTGGGTGGATTGGGGCACTTCAGGCGCAAGAGCCTGCATCTGGCTGGGTTTGGGGTTTGCACTGGGAGCTGGCTTTGATGCTGAGCCCACCCTCAGAGCAGAAGGTCTCCGAAGCCGGAGGCCAGAGGGAGGCACACGCCCCGCTGGCCCGGCGTCTCACTTCCCTGTGGCCACGCTGTGAGGTGCCTGTGGCCCCCTTTTGGTGGCTTCCTCGCTCTGAAGGTGCCGCCCACCCCCCGACTTGTGTGTTACGTTCCCGTCACCGGACTGTGCTCCTTTGTGCTGGGAGCCCACGCCCAGCCTCGGCCCCCGGCACCAGAGGGCTCCATGGAGGAAGGCCCTGTAGATGTGAAAATGATCTTCTGTCCCTTCCCTGCTGAGACAGATTTCCAGCCTCTGGGCCTCTGGCTCTTTGTTCGCATCTCATGTTCTTTTTTCCTGTTTATTTTTGCTTCATTCCTTTGCCCAGTGCCTACATAGGGAATCCAGCTTCCTTTGTCATGAGGAAAATTGTTGTCCTTAGGGCTTTTTTAGGACTTGTGCCTGAATGTTTCAAAACATGGGACAGGGATTCTTGTGGCTTGTTCAGCAGGGGATCAGCCACAATTGGCATCTCTGTCACCTCCCTGCCTTTCCCCTCCCCCTTTTCTGCTCTGTCCCTTTATGGAGAGCCCTATGCTTACCTTCCTGGCTGTAGTCACCCTACCAGCCCTCTGTCCAAGTTTGTGTCCTTCACAGTGTCCCTCTCAGGAAGGGGCCAGCTTCCATTTGCTTCCCTGCCCGCCAGCCTGGTTGGGGTGTGGGCCAGCACCTTGTGTGGCAAGGACTAAACCACAAGCTGGCAGAGGCCAGCCCAGAGGCCTGGCCTCCAGGCTCCTTTCCTCCTGCACCCTCTGCCCAGCCCAGAGGACAAAGGCGCTTCTCGAAGACCCATGGCAGTGGGCCTGAGACTCCAGGAACTGCAACCCGGAGGTGGAGGGAGGGGGTTTGCTCTTGCATATCTGATGTCAACGTCTGGGGAACAGAGAGGGGAACTTGTTCCATGTACTAAGCCTCATCGACAAGTTTTTTCTGTGTCAGCCAGGACTGGGAGAATGGCATTGGGAGGCCATGTCCATGTGAGTCAGGACTGTTGGCCTTTGGGGTTTTGGGAACCTGCACTGAGTTCTGTCTGAGGATTTCAGGAGGACAGGTGAGGTAGGTGCTCTCTGAGCTTCTTTCCTCGTCCTTGAATTAGGAGATACTTTGTACCCACCTCCCGGGTTTGCAGGCAGGTTGGCATTTGTGCCCCTTATCAGATGTGGAGAAGCCCCGCCCTGGAGGTCACTACCTGTTCCTGCCCGTCGTGGGGGGAGGGGCAGTGTCCTGGCCAAGACTGGGACAATGGGGGGTGGTGCTCTGTCAACTAAGCCTTGGGCAGCCTGAGCACCTGCCCACAAAAATAAGGGAAATGGAAAATGTCAGTATGCCCAGGGCTACCCTGGCCCACGGAGAGATTATAAAATGTGTACACAAGGTCTTAGGGCTCACCTGGACGTGTTTTTATCATGCCCTTTAAAATTATTTCTTACTGGGGCTTCATTTATTTTTTGTTTGATGAGTAATCCAGTTCTCAGGTTGTGTCCCGGACCTTAAGTGGGATTGAGGTGAAACCTAGACACACCTGGGGGAGGTGGGAGCCGGGAGATAATGCCCTCATCAAGCTCCTCTCTGAGCCCACGCCGTGTACCAGGCACCGCTCTAGGCCCTGAGGGACACTGGTGAACAAGGCAGGTGGAGTTTCTGTGCTCGTGAAGCTCACTGTCAGATTTGGGAGAAACAAACATTAAAAAGAATTAACACAGAAACATAATCCCCAGTTTTCATGAGTTCTTAGAGAAAGAGCAGAGAGCTGTGGGGTTATAACAAGGGATTCTAATGTAGAGGGAGGGTTTAAGGAGAAACTGGCATTCAAATTCATGTGGAAGATGACTAAGAGAATCTGTTAATGCACAGCAGGCAGAGGAAATGGTATGTGCGAAGGCCTTGAGGTTTAAGAACTGAGTGTGATCGAGGGAAAGGGTCTGGGTGCGATGGCGCTGGGGGCTTGGCAGATGGGGCCAGTTTGTGGGCAGTGGGAGGCAGGTTGCCATGGGTCCCAGGGCAGAGTCCTACACAGGGGTAGGTGCTCTACAGAGATGAACAGAAGAAATAGGTGATGGTCCCTGCCCTCAAGTCAACATGGGGAGGCAGGGGTTCATCTGTATAAAATAAGATAACTGGAGAAATCACAGACTGGGAGAAAGGCTGGGGTGGGGCCCTATCTCAGGCTTCCTAGAGAGAGACTAGGTCTGAACTGTGAAGGATCAGTGTGGTTCAGAGCATAACAGAAGGTGGAAGTCTGTGGCTGGCAGGAGCAGGGAGCTTGCCCGTGGGGGAAGGTCTGGGAATTCAGGGAAGCAGGTGAACTAAAGGCAGGAAGAAGAGGAGGCTTAGCTGGTGTGGAAAAATGGCCAGGCCCCATGGAGTGGAAGGGAGGGCACTGAAAGAAGGCAGAGGGAAATAGGGAGCACAGGAAACTTTCTGAGCATGGGAGCTCAAGAAATATCAAATAAGACATCCAGTAGAAGAAGGATTCTCTAACACCGGCATCTGTACCTCCCCACTTTTTTATTTACAAAATATTTCAAATGCATTCTATACCCCAAATAATGTGACAAGACTCTGTACTCACTACCCAGGTTTGATACGTGTTGATGTTTGCCACTTGAACCTTAGAGAAGTGGTCCAGCCTCCTTCCCCCTCCCCCTCCCCCACTTACAACTGGTCAGAGGGGAAGGGCAAGCCCAGTGCTGCACAGACCCTGAAACCGAGCGCCTCCTGGGTGCTGGGCCTTGGATGCTGTGCACTGAGACCCAGAGAAGAGCTGGCCACTTTCCAGAGCTCCATCCTGCCTCCTGGTGGTGCTGTTGCAGTAGTCTTAGAAGGAATGAGCTGGTTTTCTTTAAATGTGGTATAAAATTCAAATGGTATAAAAGGATATAGAGTGAAAGATCTGCCTCCCATCTCTGACCCCCAAGCCTCCTGGTTCACTTCCCCAGAGAATTCACCTCACCAGTTTGAGTCTCCTTCCAGAGAGATTTTGTGCATGTGCAGGTACCTATTTTCAGTTTCTTTTAAAAACAGAAGTAGTGGCTTGACATTTTGAAAAAGTTTTTACGCAAACAGTAAAAAGCACAAATATTAATGTGCACATCTGTGTAACCCCTGCCCAGATCACGACATTGACCATTCCCAGCACCACAAAAGGCTCCTTTGTGCCCCTTTGCAGTCGATACCCCCAAGCCCAAAGTGGTCACCACTGTTTTTGAACTTCATGTAAACGGTGGTTTGGATTTTGATCCTAATTGGCAGCCTGAGCATGCTGTTGGCATGGGGTGGGGGTAGGTGGGTCATGCCTCACAGCCCCAGGGGATCTGTGGTTAGTGCTGGTCAGGGTTCTGGATTCCTGGGCTGGCAGGTGGTGCCATTTTGGGGTGACCATTCTCTCAAGTTTTGTGGAACCATGTGTAGGCAACAGTGATGAAAGCATAGCAGTCCCAGCTGTAATGGTACATATGACAGTAGAACGTGTAAATCCCAGTAGGGTGGGTAAAGCAGGTATGGGCACCATTTAACTGGTTAGAAGCCAGGGCCTGGAATAATGCTTGATGTGTAAGTAGGTTCTCAGCAAATACTGGGTGGATGAATGGATGAGTGGGTGGGTGGATAGATGAACAGAAGGGCAGATGGGTGGGTGGGTGGGCAGGTGAATGGATGAATGGATGGATGGCAGATGGGCAGACGGCTGGGTGAGTGGGCAGATACGTGGGTAGATGGATGGATGACAGGATGGGTGGATGAAGCCCAGATAGGTAGTTAAGCAGCTTGCCACAGTTCCAGAGCCTAGAGTAGTGAGAATAGGGCCACACTGAGATCTCCCTGACCTCCCCCTCCTCCCCACTCCCGGTTAATTATGTGGATATCACAGACTCTATGCAGCCAGACATCCTGCCTCTAGTCACTGTCTTGCTTGCTGTCTTAACAGGATCTTACAGCGCTAGCCAGGGCGTCAACTGCATCCGTGAAGATGTGGCTGCCTATATCACCAGGAGAGATGGTGGTGTACCTGCAGACCCGGATAACATTTACCTGACCACTGGAGCTAGTGACGGCATTTCCGTACGTGTGAGGGTAGCTTGTTCTTGTCCACCGTTCACCCACGTGAAGAACAGCCGTGCATGTTAGGGCCGCGTGTGTGAGCCCGCTAGCAGGGGGACAGCCTGGGAGGAGAGGTTGGCCTCCCTCTGGTCGCTGCTGTCTGCCCCACCCTGGTAACCTGCTGTCCTTACCTTGTTCAGTCTTCATGAACCTGGGTACCCCGGCAGCCTCAGTTTCCCTCCAGAGTGGCACCAGCAGGTCCAGCTGGGAGGAGTCAGGGGTCACTCGAGGGTGCCCGTCTTCCTGGCGACATCGGCCTTTTCTCTCACTCAGCACATACGGTGTTTCTCCTCTGCGAGGCACTGTGCCAGGTGCTGGGGAGATAAACACGTTTGGCCTCTGCTTACACATCAGTGCTGGATCAGACTGGCGTTAATAGCACATAAATACATGTCAAATCTTAAGCTTTCAGTTTCTCTTCTGGAAGAGGACAAAGTGTTACAGGAGGGAGCAGCAGGGACTCTGACCTGGGGGGCTGGGGAGGGCAGGAAGGTTTCTCCAAGGAAGGCCGAACAGATAGAGATCTGGAAGCTGCGTACCCGTGAACTCAGGAAGGCAGGGGAGAGACGGGTTCGGAGCAGAAGGTCAGCATATGCAGAGGCCTTGAGCTGGAAGGAGGCTGTGTGTCTGGAAACAGAGCGTCAGGGGGCACGAGCACACATGGTGAGGGCCAGTTACGAGCAGTGGGCTGGGAGGCAGGTGGGGCCTTGTTGTCCTAAGAGTCTGGCAGCCACTGAAGGATTTGAAGTAGGCGGAGGGACATAATTAGATTTAGGTTCTTAAGCTTTAAGTGTGGCAGGAGGGGGCATAATAGATGTAAGGGAGTGTTTAGGAGGCAAGAGAAGAGGCGGCTTGGGCTGGGGATCAGCCGTGGAAGAGGTGAAGAGGGGCTGGTATCAAGTGTTCCGTAGCAGAAGGGGCTGAACCCAGGGCCTGAGGAACCTGCAGCCTCCCTTCCCTTCCAGCACCCTGCGCCCGTGCCCAGTCAGCGCTGGGTGCCGTCCACTCACTTTGTTCTCCCTACTCAGGGAGCCTGTCCTGTCTGACCCTTCCTTTAATGGAGTTATCTTTGTCTGTGTCTCTTGACTTCCAAGGCTCCTGTTTTTGTTGTTTGTTAAATGCTTTAGTCCTTTCCTAAAGCCTTTCAAATGCATTAAACTCTTCCTGGAGCCCGGAAGGAAACTGAGGCCCAGAGACCTTAGGTGGTCTGCCTGCTCTAAGTCAGCCTCTTGTGGCATTTGAGATTCTAGTGTTGGACTCAGGCTCCCAACCGTGGCATCTTCCACTGTGTTCTGCCAAGGCCCCTCTATTCCCAGAGAAGCCCAGGTATAGGTAGAGGTTCCAGAGGAGGGTCGGGGGAAGGGTCCTCAGGATTTAGTGAAAGAATCAAGTCATTGCAGTTTTTAATGCAGTGGCATTCTTGCAGCAAGGAGCCGAACCTGAGAAAGGAGCTAAGTCTGTGTGTAAGGTGGGGACTCGCCCAGAAGAGTTTGGGCTTATTAATCCAGTGAATTATTGCCACCTCCACCAGTGCCCCACAGGACTCCCCAGGCCTGGTTTCTCAGGAATCCTATGAACCTAGGGTGCACTCAGCTTTGGAAACAGCCAGGTTGGAGCGCCACCTGGTGGCCATAGCTGGGTATTTTATCCCATTTCAACAATCCCTTGTTCAGGGGTCTGTCCAGCCTTGGGCCACCGACCAGACAGATTCCTGGGCTCCACCCCAGACATACAGAATGAGTTTCAGGGGTGAGGTCAGAATAATTCTGAGACAGGGCCAGTTTGTGGGCTACTGCTTTAAAAGACCTCTTTAAAAAATACTAACAAGTATTGCGTGTTAAACTACATACCATGCACTGTACTGAGAACTTTCAAACATTTTGCTTATTTCTCAGAGCAGACCTCGTCTTACAGATGAGGAAAGTGAGACTCGGGGAAGTTCAGCCACTCCCATGGGGCTGCACTGGAGGCAGGCAGTGGGGTGGCTGGTGAAAGGCGGGGGTTGGGGCCTTCCAGCTTGCCTGCTGCCGGTCAGCCCCCGCGGGTGGGAAGTGGCAGTGGCCTTGCAAGATGTGACTTCTCGGTTGCAGACGATCCTGAAGATCCTGGTCTCCGGGGGTGGCAAGTCACGGACGGGCGTGATGATCCCCATCCCGCAGTACCCCCTCTACTCGGCGGTCATCTCTGAACTCGATGCCATCCAGGTGAACTATTACCTGGATGAGGACAACTGCTGGGCCCTGAACGTGAATGAGCTCCGGCGGGCCGTGCGGGAGGCCAAAGAGCACTGTGACCCCAAGGTGCTGTGCATCATCAACCCCGGGAACCCCACAGGTCTGTGCTTTACTCCCTGGCCAGTTTCTTGGGGAGCAGGGGCAGGGTGGCTGGAGTACTGGATGTCTGGACACTAAAGCTCTAAGAAACAATGAAGTCCTCTTTGCTCCCAGGTTCCCAATCCAACTTCAGATTTGCTAACATAAAGCCATAAAATTTGCCGCAGGCCACCTTAGGAGGTGAGCAAATGCAGGCATTTTCCTGGGCAGGGTTGTATTAAGACCAGTTTTTCTCCTGTTGCATTTGCAAAGAATCCTCTTTTTGAGGGCACGCACAAACCATCACCATTAATCATAGGCCTCGTTTTACCCTTACTCCTACTTGTTTTTCTGAACCAGTTTTCAGATTGCTGGTGTGTGCGTTGTTTTTCTTTGACACAGCGTTACTGTGTACTTTGAGGCCTGAAAAGGCAATGCCATATTAAAAACAAAAGCGAACAAACCAAAAAAACCTGATTCCAGAAGTTGAAAATCACTCCTAATTTTGCGTATTTTTCTTTAAAAAAAAAAAATGCACAGTTCTGCCTGTTTTGATCTTTCCAGGCTGCTGGCTTCATGTGCCCCCGATGCTATTCGGATGCCGAGAACAAGGGCTCCTCTCTCCTCCTTTGTTGAGATAAACTGGGTCAGGGCCAAAGCGTGGTGGAGTTGATTGTGGAATCTGCTTCTTGGGAACCTCAAATGATGCTTCAATCAGCTGAAAGCGCCACTTGAATTCCTGAGTGCAGAAAATGGGTGCAGCTGCCCTCCACCCTGGTTTATTTCCACCAACTGCTTGGGGGAAGGGATGAAGGGTCTAACCATGGTTCAGTAGGAAAATGACAGAGCTGGGTTCTCAATCCTGGTTGCACATTAGAATCACAGAGGGAGCTTTTAAAAATGTCAAAGGCCAGGCTGCACCTCAGAACCTCTGGGGATGGGGCCCCCCCGGCATCAATATTCTATGCAGCTGAGGATGAGAAACACTGCCCTAGGATGATCGTTCTAAAACTTTAGCTTGTTAAGAAGAAAACAAACTGCTGGGCCCCACTTCTAGGTATTCCGATGTAATTAGGCTGGAGTGGGTCTTGACAATTTGCATTTCTAACAAGCCCCCAGGTGACACTGATGCCACTGGGTCCCAAACTTGGAATAGTAGGTCCTACATCTTAGGAAATACTCTGTATACCTAGTTTATATCATAGGGTTGGTAACTTCTTGGCCAGGTGCTTACATAAATCTTCACCTGGCTGTCTGGGGAGAAATAACTGCACTAGAGACTTTCCTGTTTTAGGTCAAAGGTGGGGGAGTCATGTGAGTATATGTTAATATAAGCAGTTTTTTGGGTTTTTTTGGCCATGCTGCACAGCTTGTGGGATCTTAGTTCTCCGACCAGGGATTGAACCCGTGCCCTGAGAGTGAAAGCACTGAGTCCTAACCATTGGACCACCGGGGAATTCCCTCTCTGGGGTCTTAATGGGTGAAAATCAGCTATTGGAAGATGGGGGATGGAAAATAGAAACCTACCTGTGATAACCACGTATCTTGCCTGAACCACACACTGTGACCACTTTGGCTAAAAGGTGTCAAAATGGACTGGATATAAGTGGCTAACAGGGCTCTTTGGGATTCAAGACAGAAACTCATCTTAAGACTTGAAGGGAGCGGATCTGTGAAGTCCAGGGTAAAGCAGCGCACTTGAATCAGCGTCATTGTCATAGGAACCCCAGGCCGTTTCCCAGCTCTGCTCTCCTCTGGGTTGCAATCCTTCTCAGGAAGCATCTGTCCTGGGAGCGGCCTCCAGCAGTTCCAGTCATCGCCCAGCACCTGAGCGCCCTCCGCAGAGAGCCTTGGCCATAGTTTCAGCCAAAGCCGCAGGCCAGACTCTCACTGGCGCACGTTGGCCAACCGGCCCGTGCCTGACCTGGTTAAATCATTGAGGCTGATTGGCTGGGTCTGTATCCCATGTCTCTTGCTGGAGTTTAAAGAGAGGGAGTTCCCCCTAGGACAGCTGAGTGCTGTTGCTCAGAGAAGGGCAGGATGCAGGGCTGGTGCCAGCATCAGGTATCCCCATTCGTTTGTGGGCAATTCCTTTGGCCTGGCCTCTGGCAAGGGGCACTTAGACCCCTCCCCAGCTTTGAGGCCTACAGCAGAGCCACTTCTTTTGTGCGCTGGGCTCGTGTCTCCCCCTGCTGGGCACAGCTGTGCCCTGCCCCTCTAGAGCCTATGTGACTCTCCTCCTGTACCACCGTGTGTGTTTGTCCATCCATTGGCTCAGCAGGCACGTTCTGAGTGACTCCTTCGTCCCAGGCACTGGAGAGAAGTAAGCTCTGTCCTTGTCCTACAGTTTGCATCGCTCATATCACGGGGATTATTTGCGCACAGCAGGTCCCCTCTCCTCTCCTGAGCTGGAGGCTTCCTGAGGTCTGGCCCTGGCTCAGTTCTCTTAACACTCCCCCTGGCATTATGTACACATGGTTTGATGCTCTTGGTGCTCAAACCTTTGCTTGCATCCTAACAGGATACACTTTGTGGGATGGCAGCCCTGGGAGAGAAGACCAGCAGCATTTGTAGGCAGGCTCAGCCCCCTGGATAGGCAGCTCCTGTCTGGGAACAGCAGCTGGCTCCTTGGAGCATCCAGGGCTACTACCCTTCCTAATTCCCAGAGCCGTGAGCTTGCTTCATAGGAAGCCCGGTTGACCCTTTCTTGGCAGGAGATAGGTTGGTCCCTTAGTAAAGGAATTGGTTCATTGCTTAGACAGTTTAAGTCTGAAATCCTGGCTGAATCATACCATGCTCTTATAAGATACATCTCTATATTTTTTTCTAAGACTTATTCTTGTTATTCTTACATGGACAAAAATATAGTTATTTTTATTTTTAACAAGAAGGTAACATACTCTACATATTGGTTTGCATCAAGATATAGATGCATATATAAATAACACATGTGCACATACATACACACATAAATATATACATATATGTAATATCCACAGATGCACATTTATGTATAGTAAAGAAACAGCCTTTTGTGAGAAGTCAGCATGCCTGACTAGTGCTTTCCCAGAGGCTTTGTGAGTACATCAGACAATCCAGTGCCACACTTATAGTGGGCCTCAGGAAATATTGGGAAAAGGTTCATTTCTACCTTGTTGCATTTGTTCCTTTCCCCACCTAAACCCACAGTATTTCCCGTGAACTGATGGGTAAGTATTTTGCTGCTGGCTGGCACTCATTTCTCTAAGATGGATGAAATGTTGGGTCAAGCCCTGAAGGGAGACCCTGGCAGGGACCCTGCGGGGGACCCGGCGGCATCCTCAGAGGGCGCAGCTCCCATGTAGCTGCTGCCGGGAGAAGCCAGAGCTGGCAGGCAGGCTCATTTCATTTAGAGCTTATTCCACAGTATTTACCGGGGCCCTGCTGAGTGCTGGCTTTGAGGGTCAGCACTGAGCCAACAGACCTTGTCCCTGCCTCACCGAGCTTGTGTGGGGAGAAGGTGTAGCCAGTGCAGTTCTCCTGGTGCTGCCGCTGTGGGGTAAGGAGGGGAGTGGGGCTGAATGATTTAACTCCTTCAGTTTAATTTTCCTGTTCTCCATGATGCTTTCATGCCTTCTTGCCCTCCAGCACAGATTAATACAAATATACCCACCCCACACACACACACACACACACCTCCAATAAGAATAACAAGAAAGTTGGGTGTGAAACACTGCTCCCTCCACATGCCCAGCTTAAGTGAGTCAGAGGGACGGGGCTGACCGTCGGGGCTCCCTGGAGGTTGACTGAACCCCCTCCAGTCACAGCAGCTAGGGAGGGTGGTCCCACAGGGTCCCAGGGAACACAGATACCTGAGTGATTCTGGTTGGGGTCCTTACCTAGGGACAATTTAAACAGCATTACAACCTACCTTCTGCTTTTGTTTGGGGACTTTTTAGGTCAGGTGCAGAGCAGAAAGTGCATAGAAGACGTGATTCACTTTGCCTGGGAGGAGAAGCTCTTTCTCCTGGCTGATGAGGTAAGAGCGGCCTTGGCTCTCAGAGGTGAGGGTGCACTTTCTCTTCTGGGAGAGGGAGCCAGGCCTGGTTGTTCTATAGCCAGAGAGAACTTTCTAGGTGTTGGAACAACAAGGTTGAGGATGTTCAGTGTTACACCCTGTGAGACTGTGACCGAAAATCATCCCAACATTGGTTTGGCATCTTGGTTATAAGTTTCAGAAATCTAACCCAAACTACTTTAAACTTGAAAAGTAAAAAGGTGGTAGGGTCTCCGGAGCGGGGCTGGATCCAGGGACTCAAACCATATCTTCCAGCTCCTGTCTTTCCATCCTGCTGCCTTGGCCTCACACCCGGGCCTGCTATCTTCCCAGTCTAGAAAGAGAGCATTTCTTCCTGGTGGTTCCAGCAAAAGTCTCAGAATTGAGCCTCACTGGTGCAGCTCGGGTCAAACACCCATTGCTGAGCCAATTACTGTGGCCCAGTGGTTGTGATATGCAAACTGACCAGGCCCTGGGCACAGGGCAGTGTCTCTGCCCTGTGCCCCCAAACCTGCAGACAGAGCAGGGGAGGCTGTTCCCTGAGGCAAATTGAGGGCCTCTTTCTCAAGCAGGGAGAGTGGGTGCTGGGTGGGCCTAATGCTGTGTCCCGTGAGGAGGGGAGTCTTAATTAACCCCCCACAGCTGCTGCTTCTTGAACCCCAGTTCTGGAGACAAGGCATGCCCATTCTTTTCCTGCAAGGAAAGAAATGAAAGACCCGTCATATCCTGTTTTCATTTCTTCATTGCTGCATGACTTCTAGTTAGTCGCAGCTTCTAACACAGAAGCTTCATTTCTTTGCTCCTCAGCGCCCCCCCCCCGCCCCGCCCCACACACAGAGCACTTACCCACCAAATTGTTGCCGGGATTAATAGCAGATGGACCTAAAATCTTCATTTCTATAGGAGAGAATGGACAGCAGAGCGACTTGGGGCACAAACCTCTTCCCTCGGGGTCTGGGAAGGGAGGCATGGGGCAGGAGGAAGCTCGGCCTGGCTTGTTGAAGGTGGAGCCGGCCTGACCCTCCTGCTGACCCACAGCACTTCAGAGAGCCTCGGTTTCCCTGATGTCCAAACTGGGTCTGGGAAGCTCATCTCCCAGGGCAGATGGGACGCTTGCCTGCGGCGCGCTAGACAGTGCGGGGACAGGGAGGCGCTGCTCGCTCCAGTGTGGGAGCTGCTCGCTCCAGTGTGGGCGCTGCTCGGTCCAGTGTGGGTGCTGCTCGGTCCAGTGTGGGCGCTGCTTGGTCTAGTGTGGGCGCTGCTCGGTCCATTCTGGGGGCTGCTCGGTCTAGTGTGGGCGCTGCTCGGTCCAGTGTGGGCGCTCTTTGGTCTAGTGTGGGCTGCTGGGTCCAGTGTGGAGGCTGCTCGGTCCAGTGTGGGCGCTGCTGGGCCCAGTGTGGAGGCTGCTCGGTCCAGTGTGGGCGCTGTTTGGTCCAGTGTGGGCGCTGCTCGGTCCAGTGTGGGCGCTGCTCGGTCCAGTGTGGGCGCCGACAGCAGTGGTGGACAGAGAGCTGGGTGAGTGCCGTGAAGTGCGGCGGGTACACAGTTAGCACTTCAGGTGCGGAGGTCAGGACAGGTGCATGAACTGCTTTCACCACTCATCTTATTGACGGAAGTGAACATCACACTGCGGGAGGAAACCTGCTTGGGCAGGTGGGGTACTTGATGTCGTCACTGGCACATGAGGCAGAAAGGAGGTCTGGAGACTGGGTGAGGCTCATGTGGGCGAATCCAGTGGGCATCCAGCGCGAGGCCTTCCCTCCTTGCTTGTTCTGGAAGGTTCCCTCAGGCACGTCTGGCTTGGCAGTGGTGTCCGAGGCTGGGCCTCACGGCAGGCTGCCTGGCTGCAGTTTGGCCCGGAGCACCTGTGCCCTCCCCCAGCCGCCGCCTGGGTGGGTCAGGCTTCTGGGGGACTTGCGATGACTGTCTCCATCCCGTCCCCTCCTGCAGGTGTACCAGGACAACGTGTACTCTCCAGACTGCAGATTTCACTCCTTTAAGAAGGTGCTTTACGAGATGGGGCCCGAGTACTCCGGCAACGTGGAGCTCGCCTCCTTCCACTCCACCTCCAAGGGCTACATGGGCGAGTATGTGGGCCCCCACCTCCCTCCCGCTGCCCCTGGGCCTGCTTGGTCCGTGTGCTTCTCCGCCCTGCCCCACCTCAGTCTGCTGGACAGAGACGGCTGCCCTTATCCACCGTCTCTGCTGATCTAAGAAGCAGGAGGAGACAGGCCACACCTCCCCAAAGGGAGCACGGTGGTGTGAGGACAGACCTTGTGCAAGCGCTCGTGTATAATAAGGCTGTGATGAAAATGAAAACAGGACCTCACAGCAGCTTCCAACGCTAGTGTTTTCTGCCAGCCATGTGGCTGTTGCTCTGACATTGAACTCTGAGGGCCAGGGAAGGCAGGTTGAGTGGACAAATGCTGTCAGGCCAGTAGGCCAAGCTCTGTGTGCAGAAGCTCTGTATGCACCCTGCCTTAGCACTGCGTGACCTCTGGGGCCAGAGTCAGCTTCAATCCTGTATTCATTCATTCAGCTAATATTTATTGAGCACCTGCTATGAGTCCCGTACTGATCTCGGCACTGAGGTTACAGCAGTGAGCAAACCACAGCCATCCCTGCCCTCACAGAGTTTTGCTTTAGTGAGGAGAGAGAGGCAATAGACAAACGAATATCACACGTCAAGTGGACAAAAATAATTGGAGAAGAGATGGGAATGCCGAGAGGTGGGGTCTGGTCACTGAGGAGTTGGCTTTTGAGTTAAGACCCACGGGAGGTGGTGTGGGGAGCTACACAGATGTCTGAGGAAAGTGCATTCCAGACAGAGGGAACAGCACGTGCAAAGGCCCTGAGGTGGAAGGAGCAGCTGTTTGAGGAGCGGCAAGGGGACTAGAAAGGAGTGAGAGAGAAAGTGGCAGAAGTCGAGACCACAAAAAGTCATAGGAGGCCAGATCACCCGGGCTACTTAGGTTAATTTTTACTTTTACTCAGAGTGAGATGGGAACCCTTGGAGGGTTTACACAGAGGTGTGACTTCTCCTGACTTATGTTTTACCAGATTCTCTGGTTGCTGTGTGATGGGGGTAGGGACAGAAGTGGGCACTCGAGTCAGAAGGCTGTTATGGTCCAGGGGAGATATCGTGGGCCAGGGTAGAGGTGGGGAGAAGATGTTGAATCTTGGATATGATTGAAGGTGGAGTTGACAGGTGTTGCTTGATGGAAAAGGTGGGTGTGAGGGAGAGAAGTCAAGGATGATTCCCAAGTTTTTTGTTCAAACAGCAGGAAGGATAGAGTTGCCATCAATAGATGAGGATTGCTGTGTGTGAAGCAGGTTTTGGGGTAAAATTAGAAGTTGGTTTTGGATGTGTAGAATTTGCAGATGCCTATTGGATGTCCAGATGGAGATGGATGTGTGAGTCTGCAGCTCAGGGCTGATATCCAGCTGGAGATTAAAGTTTGTGAGATGTCAATGTATGAGTTGTTAGACAGATCTCTGAGCCTAGGTGTCTCACCAGGGGTGAGTATAGATAGAGAAGAGGTCCAGGGACTGGGCCCAGGCCCTCCCTGCTCAGCAGTTAGGGGAGGAGAGGAGGAACCTACAAACTAGACTGAGATGGAAAGGCCAGTGCATTTACAGCTAAGGACATTCATTCCCAGCGTTGTGGGAGTTCTGCTTTATGCCAGGTGTCAGGAGAGGGTCTGGAGGCCAGTGTAACTGTGAAGCTTCAAGAAATATTTTAGCCAGGTCAAGGGAGCTGTCCCCTTGGGATGGTCACCCAACTGTTCTTGGCTATATTTGACGTGGGCAGGGGTTGATTTATGCTGGTCTTTCTGGTCTACCCCAGTAGTGATGCTGACTCCTTGCTAGACTTCATGTGTCGTGTAGCTCTTTTCCTAAACAAATATGTTCTCCATTAACTCATTTTTCAAACTCAAGTGTGTTTGTCACATACCTACCCATCTCTCCATCTGTGTTACTGATGACTGTTTTAACGGTAATACCCCGGATGTCGGTAACCTGAGGTGGTATCCTGTTGCCCTCAGATCCTGATTACCTAGGATCAGACCGATTTGCCCAATTTGGTATTCTGCTCATCAGCAGAGGATAAAGCAGAAAGTTTCTTCTTTCAGCTTTGTTTCAGGAAACGTTTCCGAGATGCCAGAATTTATCTTCACGCGTTGGAAAAGCGAGTTGAGGGATCACATGGGGATCTGTCTCTGCCAGTTAATTCTGCAGCCTGATCCCAAAAGCGTTTTATCGAGTGTCTCATACCAAGTGCTCTGAGGTTGTGTGGGTGTGGTACACATACAGAGGAAGGCAGGAGCTGGTGCCTGCATTTCTGTGCTTATTAGTCTGAATGTTATCAATCACAGTCCAGAAAGTGTGACTGATGGAGCTGATTTCGTTCTGAAAGGTTTTTGTTTTGTTTTGTTTTTTTGTATGATCTCAGCTTATTTTCATGAGATTTGACTGTATATCAGTCAGGATCCTTTTGGAAATAAGTAACAGAAACTCAACTTGAACTGGCCTGCATCAAAGAGGCTTTTTAAAAAATCCATATCAGGGGACTTCCCTGGTGGTCCAGTGGTAAAGAATCTGCCTTACAGGGACTTCCCTGGTGGCACAGTGGTTAAGAATCCACATGCCAGGGCTTCCCTCGTGGCGCAGTGGTTGAGAATCTGCCTGCTAGTGCAGGGGACACGGGTTCGAGTCCTGGTCTGGGAAGATCCCACATGCCGCGGAGCAACTAGGCCCGTGAGCCACAACTACTGAGCCTGTGCGTCTGGGGCCTGTGCTCCGCAACAAGAGAGGCCGCGATAGTGAGAGGCCCACGCACCGCGATGAAGAGTGGCCCCCACTTGCCGCAACTGGAGAAAGCTCTCGCACAGAAACGAAGACCCAACGCAGCCAAAAATAAATAAAAATAAATTAATAAATTAAAAAAAAAAAAAGAAAGAATCCACATGCCAGTGCAGGGGACACGGGTTCGATTCCCTGGTCGGGGAAGATCCCACGTGCCGCGGAGCAACTAAGCCCGTGCGCCACAACTACTGAGTCTGCGCTCTAGAGCCCTCGAGCCACAATACTGAAGCCCGTGCACCGCAACGAAGAGTAGCCCCTGCTCGCTGCAGCTAGAGAAAGCCTGCACGCAGCAACAAACACCCAACACAGCCAAATAAAAAAATAAATAAAAAATAAATAAAATTTTAAAAGTCAAGGAGTAAAGTTGAATCAGGGGGCTTAAAAGTGTCACCAGATCTCTGTTTCTGCTTTCTGGCTTTGTCTTGTTTTCTTTCTCAGCTCTGCTTTCCTTTTTTTTTTTTTTTTTTTTTTTTGCCCGCACCGCGTGGCTTGTGGGATCTTAGTTCCCCGACCAGGAATTGAACCCTAGCCCTCGGCAGTGAAAGTGCCAAGTCCTAACCACTGGACCGCCAGGGAATTCCCTGCTTTGCTTTCCTTTGGGTTGGCTTTGTTTTCAGGGTTCAGAAAGTTCTAGCAAAGTCCTCAGGCTACTGCTCACATGCCCACCCCTCGAACCTGTGCAGGGGGTGCCTGGCCTGAATCACATGCCCCTTTGGAGCAGGGCTAGTGTATAAGTTAAGAGTCAGGCTAAGCTGCTCTAACCAAAAGGCCCCAAAATACAGTGGCTCAAACAAGATGGAAGTGTGTCTCTGTGATAACAGTCCAAAGGCACGGGGAGTCCAGGACTGGCTCTGCCCCATGAGGTCATTCAAAGATGGGCTGCTGGGCTGGCTCTGTCTTCTCAACATGTGGCCAGCACTGAGGCTGCTGTTCTGGCGTGTGCATTTCTCAGGAGGTGGCGAAAAGGAGAGAGGAAGGAGAGAGCACGCTTTTAAGGAATTGATGTGGAATTTACACAGATCACTCCCATTCACTTTCCGCTGGCAAGAACTCGGCCACACCTGGAAACTCAGTGTTGGGCATGGGGATGTTTACAGAAGATTCAGGCCGGCTGGATGCACTTAGTAGCAGTCTCTCTGTGACCGGTGGGTCCCCTCCCCGTCTTCAACCTTTTAGGTGTGGCTACAGAGGAGGCTACATGGAGGTGATCAACCTGCACCCTGAGATCAAGGGCCAGCTGGTAAAGCTGCTCTCAGTGCGTCTGTGCCCGCCAGTGTCTGGGCAGGCTGCCATGGACATCGTTGTGAACCCTCCGGTGCCAGGAGAGGAATCCTTCGAGCAGTTCAGCAGGGTGAGTCAGCTTGTCCCATGGCCTGCCTGCATCACTGGTGCGGCCAGTGTTCACCATGTATTGTCTCAACGGCCAGCCTCTGTCTAGATGGCCTCCCGGGGATGCTTGTTGTTCCGCGTGGTGCCTGACTCACCCCAATGAGGTTAAGTCTCAGGATGCAGCTGGGCTGTATTTGAAGTGGGAGGACTGTTGCATGTGTGTGTGTGGGGAGGGTGCACCCCTTCCTCTTTCTCGCCTGTGAGCACCACGGTTGGGCAGGCGCCCAGAGGGAATGGCCTTGTGTCCTGAGAACACCCTGGGTGGGAGTGGGAGGGGAATGATTCTGTTACTAAACTAAAAGGGGGAAATGGATGAGCATGGCATTGATTCCAGGCCACGGGCCTGCCTGTGGCTTAAGACACAGCTGCAGGCTGTCCTTGCAGCTTGAAGTGATGCAGTCAGACCTTTTTAACTGCAAGTGACAAAAACCCAACTCTAAGTAGTTTAAACAGAAATGGAATTTATTGGTCATATAACCAAGAAGTCAGTTCCCAGCTGTTCTAGATTCACAACCTTTTTTAAAAATTGTGGTAAGATACACAGAACATGCAATTTACCATTTTGATCATTTTTAACTGAACAGTTTAATGCATAAAGTACACTCAAATTGTTGTGCAGCCATTACCACCATCCATCTCCAGAAACTTTTCATCGTCCCAAACTGAAGCTCTGTACCCACTAAACAATAACTCCTCATTTCCCCCTCCCCCCAGCCCCTGGTAACCTCTGTTCTACTCTCTGTGAATATGATTTCTCTAGGTACCTCATATACAGCATTTGTCTTCTTGTGACTTTATTTCAATTAGCATGATGTCTTCAGGGTGTATCCCTGTTGTGGCGTGTGTCAGACTGTGTCTCCTGTTTAAGGCTGAGTGGCATTCCACTGTGTGTACATGCTACGTTTTGCTGATCTGTTCATCCGCAGGCCACAGCTCTTCACCCACACATTCCAGTAGTACTTGCAAAAGCGCTGGGCTGCTTGCTCCAGCTTTGGACACATGTCCAGCTCTGAGCCTGTCACTGATGTGCTTTGCCTGGATCACGTGCCCCAAACACACCACATGGATTGGGGGAAGGGTGGCTCCCCAAAATGAAGTGGTGGGGCTGTCTCCTAGAAGCATGTTCTAGGGTGTTCCATCCAGGCCCAAGTTCATTCAGACCAATGCGCAGGGACCGGTTTTTCTCATTTTCAGGAATGACATCCTGGTACAAGAGTAGAACCCATGACACAGGCTACCTAGGACCTACCTGTGGCCTGTGTGCTCCTGCCCCAGGGCACATGGCAGCCTCATGGGCTGAGCGTCTGTGGAAGAAGTTCCTGCAGAGGGATGTGTGTTTCGCCCACCTCCCCCATTTGCCGTGCTTATGCACACACAAGCTCACCTGCACCAGTCTGCCCCGACGCCCTAGTTTGAAGGGATAGTTTCCAGGGTCTGGAGCCATGATGTCCAGAGATGCTAACTTCTGTGCTTTCTCCGTCTCATCAGGAGAAAGAGTCCGTCTTGGGTAACCTGGCCAAAAAAGCTAAGCTGACAGAAGACCTGTTTAACCAAGTCCCAGGAATTCACTGCAACCCCTTGCAGGGGGCCATGTACGCCTTTCCTCGAATCTTCATCCCTGCCAAAGCCATGGAGGCAGCTCAGGTCAGGGGTGCCAGGTCAGGGCTGGCTCTCTCACTGGGTTCACATGGGACTGCTTCTTGCCATGGGGAGCTAAAGTGTTGGCCCTAGAGGCTCTGAACTTTGTGTATCCGTTGGTCAGATGTACTTAATGTGTAAAGATGACGGGCTCTCAGAGACCCAGCCCTGCAGCATGCTGTGCTGAGGCGGCAGGTGTGAGGCCGCCTCCAGGTGAGCGGTGCGCTGAAGGCAGGTGCCCACGTGTGATGTGATGCATTTAAAACTGAACAGATGCTGGGGAAGCATCAAGAGCTGTCTGTTCCACCTGGCCACAGTACCCTAGAGCAGCGCTTCTCAAACTTGAGTGTGTACATGGATCACCTGGGGTCCTGTTAAAAATGCCGATACTGGTTCAAGAAGTCTTTGGAGGGGCCCAAGATTCTGCATTTCTAGTAAGTTCTCAGGTGGTGCCACAGACCCTGGTTTGAGGATCAAGGGCCAGAGCCGTATCTCTGAAAGTGTCCTCACACCCCCTTACCTCCTCAATACCTTGTTAAACATTCAAAATCTGGCCCCACCCCTCGGCCAATTGAATCAGAATTGCTGGTGTTGGAGCCTGAGAACCTATTTAACAGGTGGCCTGGTTGTGCAAACCGACGTGAGAAGCACCAACAGTAGGGCCCCTGAGAGGCTTATTCCTGAAGGCCCCCTGGGCAGAGACGTCAGGGCCCCGGCTTGGCGTATAGGAGGACACGGCCAATGCTTGTGGAGCTGCTCTGTGGGGGTGGGGTACACAGGCAACAGGCTGGCACTCCCCACTGGAGAGCAGAAGCCCCGCAGCCCATGACTGTCCCAAAGTGGCCTTTGGGTTCTTTGTTCCCGGCCCCAGCTGCCTACAGCACCCAGCATCCTGCCTTGGTTCTCACAGGAAGGGAGGGCAGAAGGGCCCTGCCATGGGAAAGAACCTGCCATCTCAAGTGTACTTGGCTTTGAGATTGTAATGTTTGTACGGTGCAAAACCAGGAATGAATCCTAAGTTCTGTCCCGCTCCCACAGGCCCATAAGATGGCCCCCGACATGTTCTACTGCATGAAGCTCCTGGAGGAGATGGGCATCTGTGTCGTGCCCGGCAGCGGCTTTGGGCAGCGGGAAGGCACCTACCACTTCAGGTACCACTTCCTCTGCACCGGCGGGCTGGTCCCGGGTTTGTCTTGGGAAACTTGGGCTTCTTAACATCAAGGCACCTACAGAGACTGGGATATGTGGAGCCCCTGTCCCCCCATCCCACTCCCATTCTGTCCTGCTGCAGAGATAGCTGAGACCCTGCGCCAGGGACTAAGGAAGACTGTGGGCGACGCCAAGGTCATCTCCTTGACTGCTCTGTCTCCCCTCCACTGCCCCCATCTATCACACGCCATCTGCAGTGTTCCTGTGCTGTGTTTTCTTTTCCTTCCCCTGTCCCTTTTCAACTCCGTGATGGTATCATACAGCATCCAGGAGCTCAGTAGCTTGTCCACTGCACCAAAAGCCTGCTGAGATGTTGCCTCCGAGACGTGGTGAAATTGCTGTGCCGCCTTTCACAGGCATGCGACTCTGCTGGGCGAGCTGGAGCAGCTCAGCCAGGTCCTCCGCTGAGGCCAGCTCTGTTCCAAACAGCACCCTCTCCATGCACGGCACTCTCAGATGTTTCCTGCGGCAGATGCTAAAAAAAGAAATGTCATGGGCTTAGCACCTGGGGCTAAGTCTTGAGTCAGTGAAGGTCGTGGGTAGGGCCCCCCGCCAATGGACAAACATGTGTGGGTGGTGTGGATGGCCTTTCCACCCTTGTTGGGTTCACCTTGGCAATTCACGGCTCATTCAAGAAGTGGTTACTTCTCGAGGGCTGCCCTTAAGGCTGGGAAGCAGGCTGACAGTATTGGAGGGAGGAGTTAGTTACCATGGCAACGTGGGAATTCCTATGCAGGAAAGTTATGACTGGAGGTTCTCACTATGAGACTGATGGTGGAGATGGAAAAGGCCTGTCTAGCAGGAGTGGAGTCTCGCTCTGTAGCCATAGGAAATACCAAGAGTCACACGCTCGAGAAAGCCCTATGCACCTCTCAGTGTTGGGCAGACCTTTTGTGATTATGGGTGGATGTGTTAGTGAGCTGAGGTGCTGCCACCAGCTTATTGCTTTTGTTCACATATATGAGTTGGGTAAAAAAATGTGTGAATGGTGGGAGAAAGTGGTTCAACAAGTGCCAGGTGCTGTCCAGGGCCTGGAGCCATCGCAGTGGACAAGACAGGCCTGTCCCTCCCCACGCAACTTGCCCGCACCTCCTGGTCTCTGCAGCCACAGGTGGACGAGTGACCTGCCAGGTTCACTTCTCTCCCCTTTTCCAGAGCAACTCGTGTCCGACTGACGCTGTTCTCTTTCCTGACAGAATGACCATTCTTCCTCCGGTGGAGAAGCTAAAGACGGTTCTACAGAAGGTGAAGGACTTTCACATAAAGTTCCTGGAGAAGTACGCGTGAGGACTCCTCAGGCCCCAGAGGGAGACCTGGCCCTCAGCCTTCCTCCTGATGCCCACCCAGCCCAGACTGGATTTGCCCCCCCCCCCCCAGCGACTCCGCCTCAGGCCCTACGAAGGCCACTGGTCGCTTTCATCGTCATTTTGCCCCAGGAGACTTCTTTCTCTGTGCCTTGATGTTGGGAACACCTCTCTTCTGAGCAAATGTGAATTGGGGTTGTCTCAGAAGCCCTGTTTTTTGATGCAACCAAAGTAGAGGGGACTTGCTCAGCGTATGTGGTGGTGTTCTCGGAATCTGTTGTTGTTGCTTTTGGAAAAATCTTTTGGGGTTGAAACAATCAGGGTGTGTTGGGTGAGCTGTTTCAGATCTGGAGAAACAAGGTGTCGGGAAATGTATAACTTAACCATGATGAGGACTGGAAATCCCAAACTCACCACCATGATCTGTGAAATAAAACCCTTAGCGGTGTGAAAATCTAGTCCTTCAAACAGGAGAGCCTAGAGTCCACTGGAGGCTCAGAGAGGGCCTGCCCTTCTGAGGCAGCCTGCTCTCAGACAAGAATGGTAGGGGCAGCAGCGCATGGGGCTGGACCGCATGCCAGGCTAGGTGGTGGCGGGCACCGGGGGCTATGGCCAAGGTCAGAGGGTCCTGCGGGGGAGGAGTGGGTGTGAGCCAGGCTCCGATTTGAACCAGGCCTCCACGTGGGAGCACACAGCAGGTAGTGAGGACTCTGCACATACAAGGGCTTTGGGTGAAGGGTTCTCTTGGGCACACTTAGGCTGGGACGCCCACCCAGGGGTCTCCCTGGACTCCAGGGGCACAGGGTTCAGCCCAGCAATATCCCAGTCACGTAGAGGGATTCTGCCCGGTGGCGTGTGGATCCGTCCCACTGTTACCCAACAACCAGTCTCACCCAAGGGCTTGAGTGAGCCTTTAGGTGATAGGAGGGCAAGGAAACACTGAAAATGTCCTAGTGAGGGAGGGGTATCCTTAAGGACATGAAGACAGTTAAACCACACCCCCTTCCCATAGTGTTTGTTGAGTTGTTTCAAGCGGAATTTGGTCCATTTCCTAGCTCTTAATTGGTCAAAGTGCCTGGTAGCGTGGCTGCTGTGTACATGTGATCCGATTCAAAGTTTATAGAAGTATTTTACCTTATATGCAAAGTGTTTTGCCTCCACATCTGCTTCTGGCTCCCCTCCCAGACTCTGCAGACTGTCCTGTAGCATCAGTCATCTCTCGGGGGGGTGGGAGTTGGGGGATCATCCACCAAGTGCGCAGTTTCCCTGGTATGAGCAAACCTGGGTGCAGGGCCCAACCCGTGCTCCCAGAAAGTGGGCACTACGGGTGGCAGCAGGCTTACGCCCTCTTTTCCTACTGTGGGCCTTCCCTGGTGGGCGGTTAGGGAAGCCAAGGCCAGCTCAGGAGTCTGGGGATCCAGCAAGTCCCAAAGTGGAATTGAAGAGACTGGAGAGAAATCTGAAAAGGCTAAAGGAGTGAGCTTTGAAAGCAGCCTCCTGTGCTATAAGTCCCATGCCGGGTCCATGCAGGGGATGCAGTAGGAAACTTCAAACTGTCCTCACCCACTAGCATTACAGTCCCTATGAAGAAAGTAGCCACAATCTCAAATAACAAAGGGAATGTTTGGGGACTTTTTCTTCCTCAAAAATTTGAGAAAATTGCACTTGTGCTTGTTGATGGTATAAAATCCAGGATGTGTCCCAGAGTTGTGAGATTTCTGGTGGAAAGGTTAAATAGTAGAAGCTAGTATATTTTTTATATTTTTGTAACAATTGCTTTTTTCATGGGGGGCGGGATAGGGTTAGTATTTGTAGTTTTAACAAGTCCAGTAGTTTTTTTATGAATCTCTTCAGATTATAAATAACCCCTAAAAACTTTGCAATGTTTACATGATTTTTTTAAAAAGATGTCATATACACTTGGTTTGGTTTTAAAATAAATGAGTAAAAACTTAATAAGGTCAGTTGGTTTAGGAGGTTAACTTCATTCAGGTAGGAACGCTGATCATGATAGATTTGATTTTCTGCAGATTCTGATGTCTTGTTTGGGCACCACCAGGGTAAGTCGTTTGTCATTTGAGGTCGCACTTTAAATCCACACCTGTGAAGTTTTCTGCTGTTCATCTAGATCTGCATGTGGGGATGCTGGGCTATACCTTGTTGGTCCATCACCTTGCACCTTGAGGCCGGACTGGTTGTCCCCATGTTTGTGGATTTGCAGGAAGAGCTGTTTTCCAAAGGTAAAGGTACTTCATGATAAGCTCTGGTGGAAATTTCTGAACAATAAAATGTATGTCCAAAATGGTGACTGTGTTCAACTTGCTTTGTAGTTTAAATCTAAATATCAAGTGGACATCACTCATTGTATATCTTCACTCTTATGTTCATTCTTACGTTCCTAAGTCACAGCTTTTCAGTTTCCATTTCTTCTTAGGTGTCAACTCCAAGGACCCTGGGCTGCTTTTTATTGCTTGAGGTGGGAAAACTTCACGGATTCTTTAAAATAGAATGTTGTTCAAATGAAAACAGACCTTGATTTTCTAGTGGGAGCGAAACAGGAACTAGTAGCCTCTTCACAGGGGGCAGGGGAGGGCAGGCAGGCAGGGAGAGCCAGAGAAGCAGCCCTGAGGCCAGTGGGGAAAAGGGGAGCTGCCTATACAAGGGATTTCATTCATTTCCCTAGCCTTTCCCAGATCCATGTCAATGTTAAAGTGTGGTTCTGGGATTCAGAACTTTATTTTTCACTTAAAACAGAAACGTCTGTCTTTATTAAAGAAAATTTGGAAAATATATTTTTAAAAAAATAGGATTCTTTCAGGTGGAAGACATGGAAACCTACTCAAAGTAGCTTCAACAGAAGAGAATTTATTGTGTCATGTAAGAGGAATTTATTGAAATCCTGGAGGGATGCTGACTTTAGTTTTGATGTGCACTGTTAAGTGCAAAGCCTGCCTGTCTGTCTGTCCAGTTCTACATCGAAAAATCCCACGGAAGGGCTCTGCCTTGGTCCACATGCCCTTCTCTGAACAGTCACTGTGGGCCTTGAGAATAGAGTCCTTTGGCTGGCCCTGTGCATGAGCGGTGGTAGACAAGGGCCTAGAATCGCCAGACCCATCAGGGCCATTGGAGGAGAAGCTGTTCCCCATAGGAATGGGGGCTGGAGGTGGTGCCACACCCACAAACCTCATTTAACCACAGGTGGCTCTTTAGAGAGGGGCTGGGGAAGGAGGTGGTGTGTTCAAGGCAGGTTGAAAGTCATTACTGGTTGATAACCAAGGGGACTGGAGATGCTCTGCACACACACACTGTACACACACACACACACACACACACCCAGAGACATGTGCATCTCCTTGTCTGGGGAGCAAACTTGGTGTAGTTTATTCTACAAAGAGTTTATTAAATGGACAAGGATGGGGAAATACAGTAATTATTCTAGACTATTTTTGGTATAGTGTTTGCTGTAACCACACCTAGAAAGCTTTCCAATGTTTGATTTGAAATCATAAGCCACAGACTTCTAGGGAATGGGGAATCAGAAGCTAATAAGATGTGGTCACTGTTCTCAAAAAGCCTACAGATGGAATGGCCACCAGATGGTTCAGTGCTCAAATCCCATCCACCCAATAGTGCTGGGCTTAAAAGAAGTATGTGGGTGAGGCATAGGAGGGAGGGGCTGATGCTGTACTCTGCCTAGTTGGGGGGGCCTCTACCTACCTCTGCTCTTTCCACAGTGCCTTCTGAGGGCTTCCAGGTATCTTGCTTTTGGCCTTCATCCCGCCACCGAGCCAGGAGGCCCCTCAAGAAAAAGAAAGATGAAACTTACTGCCAGGCACCCACCCAACTCTCTTCCTTAAGAGGACACGTCAGTTAGTTAGAGTTTCCTATTTCATTCTCCCACTTGAAAAAATAAGAGGCACCCACACACCTATGGTCAATCAATCTATGACATAGGGGCAAGAATGTACAATGGAGAAAAGACAGTCACTTCAATAAGTGGTGCAGGGAAAACTGGACAGCTACATGTAAAACAGTGAGATTAGAACATTTCTTCCCTCACGCCATCTACAAAAATAAACCCAAAATGGATTAAAGACCTAAATGGAAGACCCAAAACCATAAAACTCCTAGAAGAGAACGTAGGCAGTACATTCTTTGACATAAATCATAGCAATATTTCTTTGGATCTATCTCTCAAGGCAAAAGAAATAAAAGCAAAAATAAACAAATTGGCCTTAATTAAACTTCAAAATTTTTGCACAGCAAAGGAAACCATTAGCAAAATGAAAAGACAACCTACTGACTGGGAGAAAATATTTGCAAATGACCTGACCGACAAGGGGTTAATATCCAAAATCAGCTCATACAGTTCAAGGTTAAAAAAAAAAAAAAAAAAAAAAAAGCCAATCAAAAAATGGGCAGAGGGTTAGGGAGAAGATGGTGGAATAGTAAGACGCGGAGATCACCTTCCTTCCCACAGATACAGTAGAAATACATCTACACGTGGAACTGCTCCTACAGAACACCCACTGAACGCTGGCAGAAAACGTCCGACCTCCAAAAAGGCAAGAAACTCCCCCCGTACGTGGGTAGGGCAAAAGAAAAAAGAAATAACAGAGACAAAAGAATAGGGACGGCACCTGCACCAGTGGGAGGGAGCTGTGAAGGAGGAAAGATTTCCACGCACTAGGAAGGACCTTCACGGGCAGAGACTGCGGGTGGCAGAGGGGGGAAGCTTCGGAGCCACGGAGGAGAGCGCAGCAACAGGGGTGCGGAGGGCTAAGCGGAGAGACTCCTGCACAGAGGCTCGGCGCCGAACAGCACTCACCAGCCCGAGAGGCTCGTCTGCTCACCCGCCGGGGCGGGCAGGGCTGGGAGCTGAGGCTCGGGCTTCAGTCGGATCCCAGGGAGAGGGCTGGGGTCGGCGGCGTGAACACAGCCTGAAGGGGTTAGTGCACCACAGCTAGCCGGGAGGGAGTCCGGGAAAAAGTCTGCAGCTGCCGAAGAGGCAAGAGACTTTTTCTTCCCTCTTTGTTTCCTGGTGCGCGAGGAGAGGGGATTCAGAGCGCCGCTTAAACGAACTCCAGAGACGGGCGCGAGCCGCGGCTATCAGCGCGGACCCCACAGCAACAGGGGCGCAGAGGAAAAAGCGGAGAGACTCCCGCACAGAGGCTCGGCGCCGAGCAGCACTCACCAGCCCGAGAGGCTTGTCTGCTCACCCGCCAGGGCGGGCGGGCCTGGGAGCTGAGGCTCGGGCTTAGGTCGGATCGCAGGGAGAGGACTGGGGTTGGCGGCGTGAACACAGCCTGAAGGGGTTAGCGCACCACAGCTGGCTGGGAGGGAGACCGGGAAAAAGTCTGCAGCTGCCGAAGAGGCAAGAGACTTTTTCTTGCTTCTTTGTTTCGCGGCGCGCAAGGAGAGGGGATTCAGAGCGCCGCCTAAACGAACTCCAGAGACTGGCGCGAGCCGCGGCTAACAGCGCAGAATCCAGAGACAGGCGCGAGCCGCGGTTATCAGCGCGGACCCCAGAGACGGGCGTGAGACGCTGGGGCTGCTGCTGCCGCCTCCAAAAATCCTGTGTGGGAGCACAGGTCACTCCCCACACCGCCCCTCCCTGGAGCCTGTGCAGCCCGCCACTGCCAGGGTCCCGTGATCCAGGGACAACTTCCCCGGGAGAACGCACTGCGCGCCTCAGGCTGCTGCAACGTCACGCCGGCCTCTGACGCCGCAGGCTCGCCCCGCCTCCTCTATACCCCTCCCTCCCCGCGGCCTGAGTGAGCCAGATCCCCCGAAGCAGCTGCTCCTTTAACCCCGTCCTGTCTGGGCGGGGAACAGACACCCTCAGGCGACCTACATGCAGAGGCGGCTCCAAATCCAAAGCTGAACACCGGGAGCTGTGCGAACAGAGAAGAGAAGGGGAAATCTCTCCCAGTAGCATCAGAAGCAGTGGATTAAAACTCCACAAACAACTTGATGTGCCTGCATCTGTTGAATACCTGAATAGACAACAAATCATCCCAAATTCAGGAGGTGGACTTTGGGAGCAGGATATATTAATTTTTCCCCTTTTCCTTTTTTTGTGAGTGTATATGTATATGCTTCTGGGTGAGATTTTGTCTGTATAGCTTTGCTTTATAATAGCTTTATTTTACTTCACTATATTATAGCCTCTTTCTTTGTTTCTTTCTTTCTATTTTTTCTCCCTTTTACTCTGAGCCGTGTGGACAAAAGGCTCTTGGTGCTCCAGCCAGGCATCAGGGCCGTACCTCTGAGGTGGGAGAGCCAACTTCAGGACACTGGTCCACAAGAGACCTCCCAGCTCCACGTAATACCAAACGGCAAAAATCTCTCAGAGATCTCCATCTCAACATCAAGACCCAGCATCACTCAATGACCAGCAAGCTACAGTGCTGAACACCCTATGCCAAACAACTAGCAAGACAGGAACACAGCCCCATCCATTAGCAGAGAGGCTGCCTAAAATCATAATAAGGCCACAGACAACCCAAAATACACCACCAGACGTGGACGTGCCCACCAGAAAGACAAGATCCAGCCTCATCCACCAGAACTCAGGCACTAGTTCCCTCCACCAGGAAGCCTTCACAGCCCACTGAACCAACCTTAGCCACTGGGGACAGATACCAAAAACAACGGGAACTACGAACCTGCAGCCTGTGAAAAGGAGACCCCAAACACAGTAAGATAAGCAAAATGAGATGACAGAAAAACACACAGCAGATGAAGGAGCAGGGTCAAAACACACCAGACTTAACAAATGAAGAGGAAATAGGTAGTCTACCTGAAAAAGAATTCAGAATAATGATAGTAAGGATGATCCAAAATCTGGGAAATAGAATAGACAAAATGCAAGAAACATTTAACAAGGACGTAGAAGAACTAAAGAGGAACCAAGCAACGATGAAAAACACAATAAATGAAATTAAAAATACTCTAGATGGGATCAAGAGCAGAATAACTGAGGCAGAAGAAAGGATAAGTGACCTGGAAGATAAAATGGTGGAAATAACTACTGCAGAGCAGGATAAAGAAAAAAGAATGAAAAGAACTGAGGACAGTCTCAGAGACCTCTGGGACAACATTAAACGCACCAACATTCGAATTATAGGGGTCCCAGAAGAAGAAGAGAAAAAGAAAGGGACTGAGAAAATATTTGAAGAGATTATAGTTGAAAACTTCCCTAATATGGGAAAGGAAATAGTTAACCAAGTCCTGGAAGCACAGAGAGTCCCATACAGGATAAACCCAAGGAGAAACACGCCAAGACACATATTAATCAAACTGTCAAAAATTAAATATAAGGAAAACATATTAAAAGCAGCAAGGGAAAAACAACAAATAACACACAAGGGAATCCCCATAAGGTTAACATCTGATCTTTCAGCAGAAACTCTGCAAGCCAGAAGGGAGTGGCAGGATATACTTAAAGTGATGAAGGAGAAAAACCTACAACCAAGATTACTCTACCCAGCAAGGATCTCATTCAGATTTGATGGAGAAATTAAAACCTTTACAGACAAGCAAAAGCTGAGAGAGTTCAGCACCACCAAACCAGCTTTACAACAAATGCTAAAGGAACTTCTCTAGGCAAGAAACACAAGAGAAGGAAAACACCTACAATAACAAACCCAAAACATTTAAGAAAATGGGAATAGGAACATACATATCGATAATTACCTTGAATGTAAATGGATTAAATGCTCCCACCAAAAGACACAGGCTGGCTGAATGGATACAAAAACAAGACCCATATATGTGCTGTCTACAAGAGACCCACTTCAGACCTAGAGACACATACAGACTGAAAGTGAGGGGATGGAAAAAGATATTCCATGCAAATGGAAATCAAAAGAAAGCTGGAGTAGCAATTCTCATATCAGACAAAATAGACTTTCAAATAAAGACGATTACAAGAGACAAAGAAGGACACTATATAATGATCAAGGGATTGATCCAAGAGGAAGGTATTACAATTGTAAATATTTATGCACCCAACATAGGAGCACCTCAATACATAAGGCAAATACTAACAGCCATAAAAGGGGAAATCGACAGCAACACAATCATAGTAAGGGACTTTAACACCCCACTTTCACCAATGGACAGATCATCCAAAATGAAAATAAATAAGGAAACACAAGCTTTAGACGATACATTAAACAAGATGGACTTAATTGATATTTATAGGACATTCCACCCAAAAACAACAGAATACACATTTTTCTCAAGTGCTCATGGAACATTCTCCAGGATAGATCATATCTTGGGTCACAAATCAAGCCTTGGTAAATTTAAGAAAACTGAAATCGTATCAAGTATCTTTTCCGACCACAACTCTATGAGACTAGATATCAATTACAGGAAAAGATCTGTAAAAAATACAAACACATAGAGGCTACACAATACACTACTTAATAACGAAGTGATCACTGAAGAAATCAAAGGGGAAATCAAAAAATGCCTAGAAACAAATGACAATGGAGATACGACGACCCAAAACCTATGGGACGCAGCAAAAGCAGTGCTAAGAGGGAAGTTTATAGCAATACAAGCCTACCTCAAGAAACAGGAAACATCTCGAATAAACAACCTAACCTTGCACCTAAAGCAATTAGAGAAAGAAGAACAAAAAACCCCCAAAGCCAGCAGAAGGAAAGAAATTATAAAGATTAGGTCAGAAATAAATGAAAAAGAAATGAAGGAAACAATAGCAAAAATCAATGAAACTAAAAGCTGGTTCTTTGAGAAGATAAACAAAATTGATAAACCATTAGCCAGACTCATCAAGAGAAAAAGGGAGAAGACTCAAATCAATAGAATTAGAAATGAAAAAGGAGAAGTAACCACTGACACTGCAGAAATACAAACGATCATGAGAGATTACTACAAGCAACTCTATGCCAATAAAATGGACAACCTGGAAGAAATGGACAGATTCTTAGAAATGCACAAACTGCCGAGACTGAACCAGGAAGAAATAGAAACTATGAACAGACCAATCACAAGCACTGAAATTGAAACTGTGATTAAAAACCTTCCAACAAACAAAAGCCCAGGACCAGATGGCTTCACAGGCGAATTCTATCAAACATTTAGAGAAGAGCTAACACCTATCCTTCTCAAACTCTTCCAAAATATTGCAGAGGGAGGAACACTCCCAAACTCATTCTACGAGGCCACCATCACCCTGATACCAAAACCAGAAAAAGATGTCACAAAGAAAGAAAACTACAGGCCAATATCACTGATGAACATAGATGCAAAAATCCTCAACAAAATACTAGCAAACAGAATCCAACAGCACATTAAAAGGATCATACACCATGATCAAGTGGGGTTTATCCCAGGAATGCAAGGATTCTTCAACATACGCAAATCAATCAATGTGATACACCATATTAACAAATTGAAGGAGAAAAACCATATGATCATCTCAATAGATGCAGAGAAAGCTTTTGACAAAATTCAACACCCATTTATGATAAAAGCCCTGCAGAAAGTAGGCATAGAGGGAACTTTCCTCAACATAATAAAGGCCATATATGACAAACCCACAGCCAACATTGTCCTCAATGGTGAAAAACTGAAACCATTTCCACTAAGATCAGGAACAAGACAAGGTTGCCCACTCTCACCACTATTATTCAACATAGTTTTGGAAGTGTTAGCCACAGCAATCAGAGAAGACAAAGAAATAAAAGGAATCCAAATTGGAAAAGAAGAAGTAAAGCTGTCACTATTTGCAGATGACATGATACTATACATAGAGAATCCTAAAGATGCTACCAGAAAACTCCTAGAGCTAATCAATGAATTTGGTAAAGTAGCAGGATACAAAATTAATGCACAGAAATCTCTTGCATTTCTATACACTAATGATGAAAAATCTGAAAGTGAAATTAAGAAAACACTCCCGTTTACCATTGCAACAAAAAGAATAAAATATCTAGGAATAAACCTACCTAAGGAGACAAAAGACCTGTATGCAGAAAATTATAAGACACTGATGAAAGAAATTAAAGATGATACAAATAGATGGAGAGATATACCATGTTCCTGGATTGGAAGAATCAACATTGTGAAAATGACTCTACTACCCAAAGCAATCTACAGATTCAATGCAATCCCTATCAAACTACCACTGGCATTTTTCACAGAACTAGAACAAAAAATTTCACAATTTGTATGGAAACACAAAAGACCCCGAATAGCCAAAGCAATCTTGAGAACGAAAAATGGAGCTGGGGGAATCAGGCTCCCTGACTTCAGACTATATTACAAAGCTTCAGTAATCAAGACAGTTTGGTACTGGCACAAAACCAGAAATATAGATCAATGGAACAGGATAGAAAGCCCAGAGATAAACCCACACACATATGGTCACCTTATCTTTGCTAAAGGAGGCAAGCATATACAGTGGAGAAAAGACAGCCTCTTCAATAAGTGGTGCTGGGAAAATTGGACAGCTACATGTAAAAGTATGAAATTAGAACACTCCCTGAGACCATGCACAAAAATAAACTCAAATTGGATTAAAGACCTAAGTGTAAGGGCAGACACTATCAAACTCTTAGAGGAAAACATAGGCAGAACACTCTATGACATACATCACAGCAAGATTCTTTTTGACCCAGCTCCCAGAGAAATGGAAATAAGAACGCAAATAAACAAATGGGACCTAATGAAACTTAAAAGCTTTCGCACAGCAAAGGAAACCATAAACAAGACCAAAAGACAACCATCAGAAGGGGAGAAAAATATTTGCAAATGAAGCAACTGACAAAGGATTAATCTCCAAGATTTACAAGCAGCTCATGCAGCTCAATAACAAAAAAACGAACAACCCAATCCAAAAATGGGCAGAAGACCTAAATAGACATTTCTCCAAAGAAGATATACAGATGGCCAACAGACACATGAAAGAATGCTCAACATCATTAATCATTAGAGAAATGCAAATCAAAACTACAATGAGATATCATCTCACACCGGTCAGAATGGCCATCATCAAAAAATCTAGAAACAATAAATGCTGGAGAGGGTGTGGAGGAAAGGGAACACTCTTGCACTGTTGGTGGGAATGTAAATTGATACAGCCACTATGGAGAACAGTATGGAGGTTCCTTAAAAAACTACAAATAGAACTACCATACGACCCAGCAATCCCACTACTGGGCATATACCCTGAGAAAACCATAGTTCAAAAAGAGTCATGTACCAAAATGTTCATTGCAGCTCTATTTACAATAGCCAGGACATGGAAGCAACCTAAATGTCCATCGACAGATGAATGGATAAAGAAGATGTGGCACATATATACAATGGAATATTACTCAGCCATAAAAAGAAATGAAATGGAGGTATTTGTAATGAGGTGGATGGAGTTAGAGTCTGTCATACAGAGTGAAGTAAGTCAGAAAGAGAAAAACAAATACAGTATGCTAACACATATATACGGAATCTAAGGAAAAAAAAAAAAAAAAAAAAAAGGCCATGAAGAACCTAGTGGCAAGACGGGAATAAAGACACAGACCTACCAGAGAATGGACTTGAGGATATGGGGAGGGGGTGGGGTGAGATGTGACAGGGTAAGAGAGTGTCATGGACATATATACACTACCAAATGTAAAATAGATAGCTAGTGGGAAGCAGCCGCATAGTACAGGGAGATCAGCTTGGTGCTTTGTGACCACCTAGAGGGGTGGGATGGGGAGGGTGGGAGGGAGGGAGACGCAAGAGGGAAGAGAAATGGGAACATATTGTATATGTATAACTGATTCACTTTGTTATAAAGCAGAAGCTAACACTCCATTGTAAGGCAATTATACTTCAATAAAGATGTTAAAAAAAAAAAATGGGCAGAAAACCTGAATAGACATTTTTCCAAAGAAGATGTAACAGATGGCTAACAGGCACATGAAAAGATGCTTGATGTCGCTAATTATTAGAGAAAGAAAAAAAAAAGAAAAAAGAAAAAAAAATCACCTCACACTGGTCAGAATGGCTATCATCAAAAAGTCTACAAATAACAAATGCTGGAGAAGGTGCAGGGAAAAGGGAACCCTGCTACACTGTTGGTGGGAATGTAAATTGATACAGCCACTATGGAGACAGTATGGAGGTTCCTTAAAAAACTAAAGATAGAGTTACCATATGATCCAGCAATCCCACTCCTGGGTATATATCTGGAAAAAATGAAAACTAATTCAAAAAGATACATGCATCCCAATGTTCATTGCAGCACTGTTTACAATAGCCAAGACATGGAAACAATCCAAGTGCCCATCATCAGAAGATTGGCTTAAGAAGATGCTGTATATATACGTACATACACGATGGAATACAGCCATAAAAAAGAATGAAATAATGCCATTTGCAGCAATGTGGATGGACCTAGAGAATATCATACTAAGTGAAGTAAGTCAGAGAAAGACAAATAGTGTATTACATCGCTTATATGCGAAATCTAAAAAATGAATGTGTATAGCAAAACAGTATCATATAGAAAACAAACTACTGGTTACAGCGGGGAGAGGGAAAGGGGAAAGGACATGATAGGAGTATGGGATTAAAAGATACAAACTACTATATATAAAATAGATAAGCAACAGGGATATATTGTACAGCAGAGGGAACTATAGCCATTATTTTGCAATAACTTTTAATGGAGTATAATCTATTAAAATACTGAACCACTATGCTCTACGCCTGAAACTAATATAATATTGTAAATCAACTACAATTTAAAAAAAGAATCTGTCACTAAAAAAATTAGAAGATATAGAGTCATCCCTTGGTATCCATGGGGGATTGGTCCCAGGATCTCCCAGGATACCAAAACCTGAGGATGCTCAAATCCCTTATATAAAATGGTACAGTATTTGCATATAACTTATGCATATTCTCCCATATACTTTAAATCATCTCTACATTATTTATAATACCTAATACAATGTAAATGCTACATGAATAGCTGTAAATACAATGTAAATAGTGACTGGTGTGTGGCTAATTCAACTTTTGCTTTTTGGAATTTCCTGAAAAAAATATTTTTTGATTTGAGGTTGGTTCAATTCACAGATATGAAGGGCTGACCCTCATGTTTTTGTGGTTTTTTTTTAATCTCCTCCCCAGTTTCGTCTGCTTTGCTCTGAATGCATAACCTTGAAGTCCTTTTGAAGATATTAAATTTCAAAACTGTAAAAACATCGAGAATCCTAGTGATGCTTAGGTCAGAGCACAAAAGTGTACATTAAATCACAGTGTAAAACAAAAAGTATTCTGATTATCAAAGTAAAGATGTTCATGTGGAAAAACTAGAAAATAAAAGTCAAGGAAGAAATTTTAAAATTCCCTGTAATTCTCTAACCAGAATTAATCAAGCCTACATTCCTTTTGTTTGGCCGTGCCACATGGTTTGAGGGATCCTAGTTCCCCAACCTTGACCAGGGATCGAACCCAGGCCCTTGGCAGTGAAAGCGTGGAGTCCTAACCACTAGACCGCCAAGGAATTCCCCTAACATTCCTTACCGTCCTTTTCCTGAGAGTATTTTTATATGGTTGAGATGTGTGTATGTGTTTAGATCCTAACTTTTCCCCCTTCGACATTAGAACATGCTAATAAAAGTGCCTGGTGAGCAGTTTGGTTGGCTACTTCATCAATTCTATGGATAAATAGTCATTTGGTTAACTGCACACTTAAGCATTTAGATTATATACAGTTCCTGGTGTTTAAAAATAATGCCACTTAATACATCCATACACAGAGAGGGTATTCCCCTCCCTCACCCTTGTGTTTTAAGGCTTGTTGTGGAACATGCTCAGGAGTGGGTGTTTTCCATGAACCTCCAGGTACTTCATCCCGGAGGCAGAGCCAGAGCTGGGCACATCATTGTGCACACCTTGGCTCTAGCACTTACCAGCTAAGAGATCACTGAGCCTCAGTGTTGCCATTTGCAAAATGGGGCTAATCATACCTATTCATGGGGTAATAGAACAACTGTGAGCACTGAATGGGAAAATGTATGTGTGTGTGTGGGGGGGGGGGGGAATTAGCATATCTCATGCAAGTAGCTTCATTTGTTGACCACTTTCTGTGATAATCTGATTAATCTTTAGAGCAGTGCTGATATGATACATGTTCAATAAATGTTTAAATTGAAGGGAAAAATACACCCTTGGAATGCTAGATACAATATGAAAATGACACGTAGAGGAAGTGAGGACTCTTTCCCAACACTTCTGAACATAGCAACTTCTGAACATAGCAACACTTTGTCTGCTAGACAAAGTACACAGGTTATTTTTGTTGGTTTTTTTTTGTCAGTGGTAACTTTTTTTTGTCACACAGTTTCTGAAATAAAAAATGCATTGGGTCCAGTTACACTAGACTCCTTATGAGGTAGGTCCAATAAAAAAAAAAAAACACTTTTACAACTCTAGTGAAACTGGACATTTGTTTTTGGTGCAGGTCTATCTTGACCTGCTGGCACCAGTTAGGAACCGGTATTTGGGCTTGGTATTTACATGGGGTTGTGTCCTCTCCCAAAAGGAACTCTGTGGACCTTTTTCCCTTTATGGTTAAAGTAAGCCGCTATTTGCCATTTCCGCCTTAAAACTTTAAAACAAAATGCTCCCAGTCGTTTGAGCCAGCATCATGATACACTTTGAGTGACAAAGCCCCACTCCAGGAATTAGAGTGTATATGTTAGGATTCTTTTGGTTGTACATGACAGAAAACCAAATCTGAGAAGTCAAGAAGAACTGGATAAGTCAAACCTACCTTCCCCAGGCTCCCTTGCAGCTATGTGTGGCCATAAATTTAATGGGACATCATGAATAGTGTCATGTGGCATCTTCTGGGAACTTTCCTTAGGAGAAACCTGCCCTGTGTCCCTTTTCTTCCTTGTCCTGTCCTCTAACTGCTTGGAATGCATGGGTGACAACTGAGCCATGACAACAAGTGTTTCTTGTGCAGAAACACTGTGTAAGATTTTGCTATTATTTTTGTTGTTGTTATTACTCCACCCTAATCCTAATGACATAATCTTTTGGGCTTTCAGAATCATTTGCCTGGAATTTAGCTTGATCATCTCATCTTTGTTACCTACCAGGGCAGCTTAATAAGTGTTGGCAACATTCATAGAAATGGTAACAGCTCCTGTCGTGCATCTAGCACTGGCTGAGTAGCTGTGTGTCAGGCACAGTGCTTGGTGATGGGGAACCAGCAGTGAGTAAGACGTGGTCTCGTGGTTTATAAGGTTGATGATGCTTATGCTGATAAGAGTGGGAGAAGTAACCGTGATACACTGTTGATAGGAGTGTGAGTCTGTACCATTTTTTTGGGAGGGCATTTTGGCACGGTCAACATTAAATATACACATGCCTACTTTAAAACTGCAGTAACTGGGACTTCACTGGTGGCGCAGTGAATAAGACTCCACACTCCCAGTGCAGGGGACCAGGGTTCGATCCCTGGTCAGGGAACTAGATCTCACATGTATGCCGCAACTAAGAGTTCCCATGCCACAACTAAGGAGCCCACGTGCCACAAATAAGGAGCTAGTGAGTCGCATCTAAGGAGCCTGCCTGCCACAACTGAGACCTGGTGCAACTAAATACATAAATCAATATTTAAAAAGAAAAAAAGAAAAAAAAACTACAGTAATCAAGACAGTATGGTATTACTTTAAGGAGAGACAAAAATAAAGAGAAGAATAGAGTCCAGAAATAGAACCACATACATTTATCACTTTGGCATAAAAGAGACCACACACACACATACCTACATATGTATCTTTGACACATCTGTATTGACAAAATAATTTTTGACAAGCATGCTAAAGCAATCCAGCAGGAAAGGAAAGTCTCTTCAACAAATGGTGCTGCAACACCTGGGTATCCATATGGGGAAACAAATGAACTTCAACTCCTATCTCACACATATGCAAAATTTGGGGTGGATCATATACCTAAATTTAAGAGCTACAACGATAAATCTTCTAGAGGAAAAACATAAGAGAAAAATCTTTGAGACTTATGATGTAAATATTTCTTAGGACAAAAAGGCACAAATCTTAAAACAAAAAAAAATTGATAAATTGAACCACATCAAAATTAAGAGCTTCTGCTTTCTAAAAGGACATGATTAGGAAATTAAAAGACAAGCCACATACTGGGAGAAAACATTTTCAGAACATAAATCTCACAAAAGTCTTGTAACAAGAGTATATAAAGAACTTCAAAAGTCAATAAGACAAACAACCCAATTAAAAAACAGAGGTGGGATGAATTGGGAGATTGGGATTGACATATATACACTATTATGTATAAAATAGATAACTAATGAGAACCTATTGTATAGCACAGGGAACTCTACCTGGTGCTCTGTGGAGACATAAATGGGAAGGAAATCCAAAAATGAGGGGATATATGTATACATATGGCTGATTCACTTTGCTGTGCAGCAGAAACTGACACAGCAGTATAAAGCAACTATACGCCAATAAAAAAAAAATTTGTTTTTAAATGGGAAAGACTTGAACAGACACTTCACAAAAGAAGATATACAAATGGCCAATGAGCACATGGGAAGTTGCCCAACATCATCAGTGACTGAAAGGAATGCGAATTAAAAGCACTGAGATGTCACTAGAGTGACTAAACTGAAGAAGATTGACAATACCAAACGCTGAAGGCGTGGAACCACCAAAATCTCGGGGGTGATGCAATCACTTTGGAAGACTGGTGGCTTCTTACAAAGTCAAACATACATCTACTTAGTGACCCAGTAATTCCACGTCTAGCTAGGTGTTTCCCTAAGAAAAATAAAAACACATGTCCACAGAGGCCTTGTCTGCGAAGGCTCTGTTTGGGAACCCCTCCCTGCACTGTGGCCTGGAATCTCTCACGAGGCAGAAAGCTGGGGCCATCCTAGGGCTCCCTTCATTTGGTCCCCATCTCTCAGGGAACACTGTCTTGTGTTGACTGCTGTCTGTTGTCTGAAAAATATTGTTTCCTGTGTTTTTTCCACTCAGTTTTTAGTTTTTTAAGGTGGTTGGGTAAATCCAGTGCCCGTTACTCCATCATAGCCTGGAGCAAAATTTTCCTGTTCCATGTCTTCATAGGGCTGTGTGCTACACTGTTATATTCATCTGTCAAAAATTATAGAACTGTCCACTTAGGATTTGTGCATTTCACTGTAAGTAAATTATAACTCAACAGACTTTACTGGGGTTGGGGAGGGAATACATGTATCCCTTGATCCAGAAATTTCACCTCTAGGAATTTATCCTAGAACATTTTCCCACTTGTGAAAGATGGGTTTATATATATATATATGAAATAAAATTTATATTTTAAGGCAGGACAAGAAAAAATTAAAGATAAAATTCTCTCTCTGTGTTTGTTTGGGCCGCCTTCTCCCCTCCCTAATGTGCCGTGTGCATCTACATTACATTAACCAGAGCGCCTCAAAGATGGGAGTCCCTGCTCAACCATAAACATAGTTATTTTTTTCTTTCTTCGGACGCTAGCAGTGTAAATTTTTAAAAGAATAATGTTCTTTCCCAGCTCTGTAGGGGTCATGATGACTTGCTTCTCGCTTTGTACGTGCTTACCTGGACTATGTAACCTTGGTGAACTTTATGTAAAGTATCAGTATGTCATTTTCATGTACGATCTTTTGTCTCAGAAATGTATATGACTATGCCTTCAACTTCTTTTTTTTTTTTTTTTAATTTATTATTTTTTTTATATTTATTTTTGGCTGTGTTGGGTCTTCGTTTCTGTGAGAGGGCTTTCTCTAGTTGCGGCAAGCGGGGGCCACTCTTCATCGCGGTGCGCGGGCCTCTCACTGTCGCGGCCTCTCCTGTTGCGGAGCACAGGCTCCAGACGCGCAGGCTCAGTAATTGTGGCTCACGGGCCCAGTTGCTCTGCGGCATGTGGGATCTTCCCAGACCAGGGTTCGAACCCGTGTCCCCTGCATTGGCAGGCAGATTCTCAACCACTGCGCCACCAGGGAAGCCCGCCTTCAACTTCTAATAGGCATTCTCAGAGCTTTCTGAGAATCTGCTTCCCGAGTTATAATCCTCAATTTGGGTTGAATAAAATGCCCTTTGTTTCTCCTTAACTTGACAGTTAATTGAATTTTCGTTGACAGTATTCAAGGATGTTCTTGGCAGCGTTGTTGGCCATAGCAAAAGAGGGGGGAAACCTACATATCCATTAATGAGGGATTGGTGTATCCCTCCAAACGAATACCATGCAACTGTTAATCCAGATTAGTACATCTATATCTACTGACATGAAAAGTCATCCAAGATCCACTATTAAATTGAAGCTGCAATTGCAATTGCCACACGTAGTGCAGTGGTGGACATCTCAGTATTGTCTGATCTGACTCACCCTCTCCTGGGAATGTTCTCCCCCCCACGTCAGGGGCTGCCTCACTCTAAGGTGAGTCTGCACCCCCTGGACTGCGGCTGGATCAGTAAGTCCATTCCCAGGATTGTCTAACTTGAAACATAGAGTCTAATTCTCGAAAGGCTAAATTATTTTTAAAAAAGGAAACTCAAGCCCCAGAGAAACACATGGATCTTGTCTCATGGAGGAAAGCAGTCTTCAATGAGACAACAGAACTGACATTCAGAGAGGATCAGAGATGAGAGTCCACGGCCCAAAGGCCTTCATGGGTTTTGCCTTGAATTTCTTCAGTTGTTTTCAAAGTTCCCAGCCACATCCCCGCCGTTCCTGTGACTTGGTTATCTGATTTATTGGATCCTAAGTGCCAATAAATTCTCCTTTCGGCCATGTTAGCCGGAGTTAAGTTCCTGTTGCTGCAGACAAAGCGTATGTTAGTATATGCATAAGGAAAATTGAGGGGAAAAAAAGTTTTATATATATATATATATATATATCTGGTCTATAGTTGCTCAAACTGCTCAGCTTGATTTTTAATAAAGGGAACTGGGAGGAGGAAATGGTGTGACCACAGCTATCCACAGCTGTTGCTGGGTTTATCAGAGCAGTAAGTGAGGCTGGGGCTAGTTTCGCTTAAAGGTAGAAATGTGGATTTTGAGCGGGGAGTGGGGGTCTCCTGGGTAACCTTGAGATAGCTCTGTTCCTGACTGGTATTTGATTATGGAAATCAGTCTCTCTCACTTGCTCTGTCTCTGTCTCTTTCAGTCTCTGTGTCTCTGTGTCTCTCTTAAAGACAAAGGATTTTCCCTCATAATGTTGTTCTGCCCTAAAATACTTAAGCTGACAAATCCTTAAGAAGAATTCTTAAGAATCATTAAGCTGCTAAAAAGTTGCAAGCCCTTACTTGTCTTTAGAGCTTTGCTGGATTCAATCGCTTAATGTAATCTGTGTTCCTGGAAAAAAAAGTGTAAATCAAAGGATTTTTAATTTCTTTTTGAATTTTATTTTATTTTTTATACAGCAAGTTCTTATTAGTTATCTATTTTATACATATTAGTGTTATATATGTCAATCCCAATCTCCCAATTCATCCCACCGCCAGCACCACCGCCCCCCACCCCCCCGCTTTCCCTCCCTTGGTGTTCATACATTTGTTCTCTACATCTGTGTCTCTATTTCTGCCTGGTAGACAGAATGGTTCACCTGTACCACTTTTCTGGATTTCACATATATGCGTTAATATACGATATTTGTTTTTCTCTTTCTGCCTTACTTCACTCTGTATGACAGTCTCTAGGTCCATCCACATCTCTACAAATGACCCAATTTCATTCCTTTTATGGCTGAGTAATCCATTGTATATATGTACCACATCTTCTTGATCCATTCGTCTGTCGATGGGCATTTATGTTGCTTCCATGACCTGGCTATTGTAAATAGAGCTGCAATGAACATTGGGGTGCATGTCTTTTTGAATTATGGTTTTCTCAGGGTATATGCCCAGTAGTGGGATTGCTGGGTCATATGGTAATTCTATTTTTAGTTTTTTAAGGAACCTCCATACTGTTCTCGATAGTGGCTGTATCAATTTACATTCCCACCAACAGTGCAAGAGGGTTCCCTTTTCTCCACACCCTCTCCAACATTTGTTGTTTGTAGGTTTTCCGATGATGCCCATTCTAACCAGTGTGAGGTGATACCTCATTGTAGTTTTTTTTTTTCTTTTTTTTAAAGGATATTTATTTTACTTTTTTTTTTTAAAGGAATTCCTTTATTTTATTTATTTATTTTTGGCTGTGTTGGGTTTTCGTTTCTGTGCGAGGGCTTTCTCTAGTTGCGGCAAGCGGGGGCCATTTTTCATCACGGTGCACCGGCCTCTCATTATCGCGGCCTCTCTTGTTGCGGAGCACAGGCCCCAGACGTGCAGGCTCAGTAGTTGTGGCTCACGGGCCCAGTTGCTCCGCGGCATGTGGGATCTTCCCAGACCAGGGCTCGAACCCGTGTCCCCTGCATCGGCAGGCAGATTCTCAATCACTGCGCCAACAGGGAAGCCCTCATTGTAGTTTTGATTTGCATTTCTCTAATAATTAGTGATGTTAAGCAGGTTTTCATGTGCCTCTTGGCCATCTGTATGTCTTCTTTGGAGAAATGTCTATTTAGGTCTTCTGCCCATTTTTTGATTAAGTTGTTTGTTCTTTTAATATTGAGCTGCATGAGCTGTTTATGTATTTTGGAGACTAATCCTTTGTTCATTGATACATTTGCAAATATTTTCTCCCATTCTGAGGGCTGTCTTTTCGTCTTGTTTATGGTTTCCTTTGCTGTGCAAAAGCTTTTAAGTTTAATTAGGTCCCATTTGTTTATTTTTGTTTTTATTTCCATTACTCTAGGAGGTGGATCAAAAAAGACCTTGCTGTGATTTATGTCAAAGAGTGTCCTTCCTATGTTCCTCTAAGAGTTTTATAGTGTCTGGTCTCACATTTAGGTCTTTAATCCATTTTGAGTTTATTTTTGTGTATGGTGTTAGGGAGTGTTCTAATTTCATTCTTTTACATGTAGCTGTCCAGTTTTCCCAGCACCACTTATTGAAGAGACTGTCTTTTCTCCATTATATATCCTTGACTCCTTTGTCATAGATTAGCTGACCATAGGTGTGTGTGTTTATCTCTGGGCTTTCTATGCTGTTCCATTGATCTAAATTTCTGTTTTTGTGCCAGTACCATATTGTCTTGATTACTGTAGCTTTGTAGTATAGTCTGAAGTCAGGGAGTCTGATTCTTCCAGCTCTGTTTTTTCCCCTGAAGATTGCTTTGGCTATTCAGGGTCTTTTTGTCTCCATACAAATTTTAAGATTTTTTGTTCTAGTTCTGTAAAAAATGCCATTGGTAATTTGATAGGGATTGCATTGAATCTGTAGATTGCTTTGGGTAGTATAGTCATTTTCACAATATTGATTCTTCCAGTCCAAGATCATGGTACATCTCTCCATCTGTTTGCATCATCTTTGATATCTTTTATCAGTGTCTTATAGTTTTCTGAATACAGATATTTTACCTCCTTAGGTAGGTTTTTTCCTAGGTATTTTATTCTTTTTGTTGCAATGGTGAATGGGATTGTTTCCTTAATTTCTCTTTCTGATCTTTCATTGTTAGTGCATAGGAATGCAAGAGATTTCTGTGCATTAATTTTGTATCCTGCAACTTTACCAAATTCACTAAATTATCTCTTGTAGTTTTCTGGTGGCATCTTTAGGATTTTCTATGTACAGTATCATGTCATCTGCAAACAGCGACAGTTTTACTTCTTTTTCAATTTGTATTCCTTTTATTTCTTTTTCTTCTCTGATTGCTGTGGCTAGGACTTCCAAAACTATGTTGAATAATAGTGGTGAGAGTGGACATCCTTGTCTTGTTCCTGATCTTAGAGGAAATTCTTTCCGTTTTTCACCATTGAGAATGATGTTTGCTGTGGGTTTGTCGTATATGGCCTTTATTATGTTGAGGTAGTCTCCCTCTATGCCCACTTTCTGGAGAGTTTTCATCATACATGGGTGTTGAATTTTGTCAAAAGCTTTTGCTGCATCTACTGAGATGATCATATGGTTTTTATTCTTCAATTTGTTAATATGGTGCATCATGTTTATTGATTTGCATATATTGAAGAATCTTTGCATCCCTGGGATAAGTCCCACTTGATCATGGTGTATGAGCCTTTTTTTTTTTTTTTTTTTTTTTTTTTATTTTTGGCTGTGTTGGGTCTTCGTTTCTGTGTGAGGGCTTTCTCTAGTTGCGGCAAGCGGGGGCCACTCTTCATCGCGGTGCACGGGCCTCTCACTGTCGCGGCCTCTCCTGTTGTGGAGCACAGGCTCCAGACGCGCAGGCTCAATAGTTGTGGCTCACGGGCTTAGTTGCTCCGCGGCATGTGGGATCTTCCCAGACCAGGGCTCGAACCCGTGTCCCCTGCATTGGCAGGCAGATTCTTAACCACTGCGCCACCAGGGAAGCCCCTGAGCCTTTTAATGTGTTGTTGGAATCTGTTTGCTAGTATTTGTTGAGGATTTTTGCATCTATATTCATCAGTGGTATTGGTCTGTAATTTTCTTTTTTTGTAGCATCTTTGTCAGGTTTTGGTAACAGGGTGATGGTGGCCTTTTAGGATGAGTTTGGGAGTGTTCCTTCCTCTGCAATTTTTTGGAAGAGTTTGAGAAGGATGGGTGTTAGCTCTTCTGTAAATGTTTGATAGAATTCACCTGTGAAGCCATCTGGTCCTGGACTTCTGTTTGTTGGAAGATTTTTAATCACAGTTTCAATTTTATTACTTATGATTGGTCTGTTCATATTTTCTATTTCTTCCTGGTTCAGTCTTGGAAGGTTATACCTAAGAATTTGTCCATTTCTTCCAGGTTGTCCATTTTACTTGCATAGAGTTGCTTGTAGTAGTCTCTTATGATGCTTTGTATTTCTGCAGTGTCTGTTGTAACTTCTCCTTTTTCATTTCTAATTTTAATGATTTGAGTCCTCTCCCTCCTTTTCTTGATGAGTCTGGTTAAAAGTTTTGTTTATCTTTTCAAAGAAGCACCTTTTAGTTTTATTGATCTTTACTATTGTTTTCTTTGTTTCTATTTCACTTATTTCTGCACTGATTTTCTTTTTATAAACTTATTTATTTATTTATTTTTGGCTGCGTTGGGTCTTCATTGCTGCGCATGGGCTTTCTCTAGTTGCAGCAAGCAGGGGCTACTCTTTGTTGTAGTGTGCAGGCTTCTCATTGTGGTGGCTTCTTTTGTTGCAGAGCACGGGCTCTAGGCATGTGGGCTTCAGTAGTTGTGGTTCATGGGCTCTAGAGCACAGGCTCAGTAGTCATGGCACATGGGCTTAGTTGCTCTGTGGTATGTGGGATCTTCCCAGACCAGGGCTTGAACATGTGTCCCCTGCATTGTCAGGTGGATTCTTAACCACTGCACCACCAGGGAAGTCCTCTGCTCTGACCTTTATGATTTCTTTCCTTCTACTAACTTTGGGTTTTGTTTGTTTTTCTTTCTCTAGTTCCTTTAGGTGTAAGGTTAGATTGTTTATTTGAGGTTTTTCTTGTTTCTTGAGGTAGGATTGTATTGCTATAAACTTCCCTCTTATCTTTTGCTGCATCGCATAGGTTTTGGATCATCGTGTTTTCATTGTCATTTGTCTCTAGGTATTTTTTGATTTCTTCAGTGATCTCTTAGTTATTTAGTAACGTATTGTTTAGCTTCCATGTGTTTGTGTTTTTTATGTTTTTTTCCCTGTAATTGATTTTTAATCTCACAGCATTGTGGTCGGAAAAGATGCTTGATATGATTTCAACTTTCCTAAATTTACCGAGGCTTGATTTGTGACCCAAGATGTGATCTATCCTTGGAAATGTTCCATGTGCACTTGAGAAGAAAGTGTACTCTGCTGTTTTCAGAAGGAATGTCCTATAAATATCAATTAAATCTATCTGGTGTACTGTGTCATTTAAAGCTTGTGTTTCCTTATTAATTTTCTGTCTGGATGATCTGTCTATTGCTGTAAGTGTGGTATTAAAGTCCCCCACTATTGTTGTGTTATGGTCGATTTCCTCTTTTATAGCTGTTAGCATTTGCTTTATATATTAAGGTGTTCCTATGTTGGGTGCATATATATTTATAATTGTTATATCTTCTTCTTGGATTGATCCCTTGATCATTATGTAGTGTCCTTCCTTGTCTCTTGTAACATTCTTTATTTTAAAGTCTATTTTATCTGATATGAGTATTGCTACTCCAGCTTTCTTTTGATTTCCATTTGCATGGAATATCTTTTTCCATCCCCTCACTTTCAGTCTGTATATGTCCCTAGGTCTGAAGTGGGTCTCTTGTAGACAGCATATATATGGGTCTTGTTTTTGTATCCATTCAGCAAGCCTGTGTTTTTCGTTGCATTTAATCCATTCACATTTATGGTAATTATCAATATGTGTGTTCCTATTACCATTTTCTTAATTGTTTTGGGTTCTTTTTTTAATATTTCAGTATAGTTTAATTTTGTTTTCTCCTTTTATGAGTGACAGAATATCTGCCCAATGTCTGTGGTATAAGTTACAAAAATATTTTTTCCAGTTTGTCACATGCCTGACTTTACATATGTAGTGATATTGCTATACAAAAGTTTTACATCTTTACATAGTCATAATGATCAGTCTTACAGTGTATTACTTTAGAATTTTTTTTTTTTAAACAACTTCTGTAGCTTTTTTTTTTTTTTAACTTTGGGTTTATTTATTTATTTATTTATGGCTGTGTTGGGTCTTTGTTTCCGTGTGAGGGCTCTCTCCAGTTGCGGCAAGTGGGGGCCACTCTTCATCGCAGTGCGCGGGACTCTCACCATCGCGGCCTCTCTTGTTGCAGAGCACAGGCTCCAGACGCGCAGGCTCAGCAATTGTGGCCCACGGGCCCAGTCGCTCCGTGGCATGTGGGATCCTCCCAGACCAGGGCTCGAACCCGTGTCCCCCGCATTGGCAGGCAGACTCCCAACCACTGCGCAACCAGGGAAGCCCTAGATTTTTTTTTTATTCAAACAGAAAGTCATAAAAATTATAATCATCCTCATCAGTTCACTCAGTCCCATGTAATTAAATTTTTTTTCCTCTTGATCTTTTGTTAGCACTTTTATGAATTCATCAGTTTTCCATTACAGTTCTGAAAATGCTTATTCATTCAGTTCAGCAGTATAGTCAGTTACCAGAAGCCTGTGCTTGTCAGAGTCTTTTCCATGAATTCCTTGAAGATGAAACCCTTTTATAGGAACAGTTTTGCGAAAGCATCAGAGTACACCCAGAACTGTCTGTAAATGACAAAAGACTTAAAAATGACCACGGTTAAAGATTTGATGAAAGTTCATAATAATGCAATTGACAAGGAAATTTAGTTATTTCTGAGATATACATTTTAAAATAATAACTAGAATTATGACTTATAACATTATACCAGAACATATAAGATTTTTAGGAATTTCATGTAATGTCTGAAACATTCATATTAACATATTTCTGTACAAATAGCCCAAAGAAAGTTTAGTATTAGTTGGTTTTTTTGTTTTCTTTTTTAATTTTTAAATTTAATTTTATTTATTTTTTTATACAGCAGGTTCTTATTAGTCATCAATTTTATACACATCAGTGTATACATGTCAATCCCAATCGCCCAATTCATCACACCACCATCCCCCCCCCCCACGCGGCTTTCCCCCCTTGGTGTCCATACGTTTGTTCTCTACATCTGTGTCTCAAATTCTGCCCTGCAAACCGGTTCATCTGTACCATTTTTCTAGGTTCCACATACATGCGTTAATATACGATATTTGTTTTTCTCTTTCTGACTTACTTCACTCTGTATGACAGTCTCTAGATCCATCCACGTCTCAACAAATGACCCAATTTCACTCCTTTTTATGGCTGAGTAATATTCCATTGTATATATGTACGACAACTTCTTTATCTGTTCGTCTGTCGATGTGCATTTAGGTTGCTTCCATGACCTGGCTATTGTAAATAGTGCTGCAATGAACATTGGGGTGCATGTGTCTTTTTGAATTATGGTTTTCTCTGGGTATATGCCCAGTAGTGAGATTGCTGGATCATATGGTAATTCTATTTTTAGTTTTTTAAGGAACCTCCATACTGTTCTCCATAGTGGCTGTATCAATTTACATTCCCACCAACAGTGCAAGAGGGTTCCCTTTTCTCCACACCCTCTCCAACATTTGTTGTTTGTAGGTTTTCTGATGATGCCCATTCTAACTGGTGTGAGGTTGTTTTTGTAGGTTCTTTTCTTGTCTTGTGTTTCCCACTTAGAGAAGTTCCTTTGGCATTTGTTGTAGAGCTCGTTTGGTGACGCTGAATTCTCTTAGATTTTCTTGTCTGTAAAGCTTTTGATTTCTCCGTCGAATCTGAATGAGATACCTGCTTGGTATAGTAATCTCTGTTGTAGGTTCTTCCCTTTCATCACTTTAAATATATTGTGCCCTCCCTTCTGACTTGAGTTTCTGCTGAGAAATCAGCTGCTAACCTTATGGGAGTTCCCTTGTATGTTATTTGTCATTTTTCCCTTGTTGCTTTTAATAATTTTTCTTTGCTTTTAATTTTTGTCAGTTTGATTACTATGTGTCTTGGCATGTTTCTCCTTGGGTTTATCCTGCCTGGGACTCTCTGCGCTTCCTGGACTTGGGTGGCTCTTTCCTTTCCCATGTTAGGGAAGTATTCGACTATAATCTCTTCAAATATTTTCTCGGGTCCTTTCTCCCTCTCTTCTCCTTCTGGGACCCCTATAATGCGAATGTTGGTGCATTTAATGTTGTCCTAGAGGTCTCTTAGGCTGTTTTCCTTTCTTTTCATTCTTTTTTCTTTATTCTGTTCCATGGCAGTGAATTCCACCATTCTGTCTTCCAGGTCACTTAACCATTTTTCTGTCTCAGTTATTCTGCTATTGATTCCTTCTACTGTATTTTTCATTTCAGTTATTGTATTGTTTATCTCTGTTTGTTTGTTCTTTAATTCTTCTAGGTGTTTGTTCTTTAATTCTTCTAGGTCTTTGTTAAACATTTCTTTCATCTTCTCGATCTTTGCCTCCATTCTTTTTCTGAGGTCTTGGATCATCTTCACTCTCACTATTCTGAATTCTTTTTCTGGAAGGTTGCCTATCTCTACTTCATTTGATTGTTTTTCTAGGGTCTTGTCTTGTTCCTTCATCTGGTTCATTCCTCTGCCTTTTCATTTTGTCTGTCTTTCTGTGAATGTGGTTTTCATTCCACAGGCTGCAGGATTGTAGTTCTTTTTGCTTCTGCTCAAAGGATTTTTAATTGTTTAAATTGTTACTTTTTAATAATAGTTGATATGTTTATTTGTAAAAAAAATTAGAAAACACAGATAAGAAAAAATAAGAGAAAATCACTCATGGAAATGCAAATATAATCTGGGTAGTGCAGAAACTGGAGGGTTTATTGTTAATATGTTAGGTGTGATAATGGCATTGTAAACATATAAGAAATGTCCTTTTTAAAGACGCATGTTGAAGTATATAGGGATAACATTCAGTGATGTCTGATATTTGCTTTAAAATACTCCAGGAGAGAGAGGTCTGTTTTAAAAAATAGGTGTGAAATGTTACTATTCAACAAAGTAGTGTAAGTTTTAAGATTAAACGTATTTCTTTATTGGAAAAAAAAAATAGGTGAAGCAAGTGTGGCCAAATATTGATGATAATTAATGAATAGGGGCAATAGATTATAGAGGTTCATTTTATTATTTGACTTTTGTGTACATTTTCATAATAAAAAACATTTTTAAACACCTGTAACCTTCAAATGCAGAGAAAAATCATTATTTTCAACTTCACATACACCCCATCAGAACAGTTATGCAGGCATATATTTTAAAAACAGCAACACATTGAATGCATTTTCTATTATATAATTGACATCATGCCATAAAACATTCTTTACAACATTGTTTTTTAACAGCTACCTACTATGCATTGAATGGATGTAACAAAGTTTAATGGGGGGGATGTTCAGGTAATTTTCAATTCCTTACAATCATAATCTTTCAATAAACATTCTTGTATTGAATCTTGTTGCACAGTCATAATTTTCCCAAGATAAAGGCCTAGAAAGGGAATTTCCAGATGAAAAAATATTTAAGCACCAGGGGGAGCTGGTCACCTTTCCGATACCCAGAGGCTCTGTGCGTGTGTGTGTGTGTGTGTGTGTGTGTGTGTATGTGTGTTTAAAAGCAAACCCTCGCCCTTGAACTCAGCAGCTGAGCCCATCTCTTGTGTCATATTTCAGCTTTATGAGATGAAAGTGCAAAACACCTGGGCACACAGCCCCTAAAGAATGCCTGATACCCAGGAACACTTAACAGAGCCCCTAGTCTTTGAAACACTCTTACCAAGACAGACAACAATGGATTAAATAGACATTATGGACATGTGTCAATGTAGAGATTCTGTGCAGTGGCGGGTGGGATGGGTTCTGGGTGGGTGGGTGGATGTGCACACCAGACTCGAGTCAGGTGTGAACATCCACTGGGCAGGTTTTAGCCTACAGGTGATTCTCTCTGCTACATTCTCATTTTGTAGGCCATCTTGTAGTTATTTTGACCCTTTGACTGGCTTTGAGAGCCAGATCAGACTCTTTCACCAGGTTGCAGGGAAGGAAACCAAGATATTTAACAAGTGACTTGCTTCAGAGGTTGTCAAGATCCTAATTCAGGTGCTGCCCCACAGCCTCTATTCCCTGGTAGATACACATCTCTTTGTCAGAAAGGGTCCTCTAGGGATGACCTCCGAACATTCCAGCTGGTCAAAGATGACAAAGGACAGAGCACAACAGCCAGGAGTGTAGGTAACACACCAACTCCCGGCCTCTCCCTGCCCACCCCCCGACAAATGTGGATAATTGATGTTTCTCAAACACACAAAATGTTATCACCTTCCAGTCCCAAACACTTCTGTATGAAAATGCTGGCACTGCCACTGCCCAGGTCATGTCATTTAGGTGAGAATGGCCCCACCTCAGGCTCACAGTTGGACATGGGACCCAGCCTGGTGCCCCTGACCCCAGTGATTGGTTCAAGGATGGCACATGACCAACACCAGGCCAATGGGTGCCCCACACAGGATTTGTGCTAGGAGGGTGGAGAAAGAGGTGCTGCTTTTACAGGCTCGCTGACTTGGTTGTATAGCACTGTATTAAAGAGTCTGGGCCTTGGAGTTTGGACTTGAATTGGAATCCTCTCTTCATCACTTATTGGCCATGTGACCTTTCTGAAATTTCTTCATATCTCTGAGATCTGGCTTCCTTACCTATAAACTGGAGCAATAGTAATTTCTACCTTACAGGGTTGCTGTGGGGTTTGTGTGATGTAACATATGTAAAACACTAAGCCCTGAGCCTGGCACATGTCAGTCATTCCATGCTGTTGGATGGCTGTTATGACACTGTCCGCACCCTGAGATATAGAAGAAGACAGCAAGCTTCCATCCTGCTAAGGCTCTTAGTCCACAACACTATTGCCCTCTCATCAAAGATATATACATCTTCTTCCACTGTCAACATATATATATATATAAATGAGGCATCATCATATGGTGACCATGCACCTGGGATTTTCTGGGAACTCCCAATTTCAAATATTTGATCCTGTGGACAGAAAACAAGTTGCAGCTTCTGGTCAGAGGAACATACTTCCTGTCCATCTATGATGGGGATGGACCAGCGCCATTGCTCTGGGCATGTGATTTAGGCCATTCTAGGAGACAGAGTGATTTGGGCTGGGCTACCCTTGTGTCAGGAAGGACTCGGTTGCCAAGTGACAGAAAACCCAACTTTAACTGGCTCTAATTCACAAGAACTGAGAGTGAGGAAGGTACTGGTCCCTTAGAGCAGAAGTAAGCAAATTTTACCTATAAACGGGAAGACAGTAAATATTTTAGACTTTACAGGCCACATGGTCTCTGTTGTAAGTGCTCAACCCTGCTATTGTAGCACAAAAGCAGCATAGAAAATATGTAAAACAATGAGCATGACTGTGTTCCAATAAAACTTTATTTACAAAAATAGGTGGTAGGTGATTTGACCCATGGGCTATAGTTTGCAGACCCCTGGCTTTAGAGGAAAACCAGGGTATAAGCACCCAGAAAGAGGGGATTGAATGAAGGTAGCTAAAATTTTTTTAGATGCCCTTTATAAGCCCCTAATACTCCTGACATAGTCTGACCCTTGATTGTCCATGGATCAAGACTCTTGGACTTTCAACAATACAATGTATTATGTATTATGGGCTCTTCCTCCTCCAGATGTGCCTCACTGCTTCTTAAGACTGGTATGTTTTTGTTCATTGCAATCACAAGATGTCTTAGATGCAATTACGTACTAATCAGTATAAGCAGAAATGTAATCAGCCATTATTTCCTTTGAAATGTCTTGGGCAGACAAAAATGTATACCATTGGCAAAGGCATTCCAAAGATTATATGTAGACCAAACATTAAATAGTTTAAGGAATCTTGTGTTGAAAAAATGTAGTCAATAGTCCTCTGTGAGTAAATACAAAGGACAAGGAAACTCTGTTGACAAACTCTTTGAAGCCAAAGCTGTTCTAAAAATGAGTCAGAGGGTTTCTAAAGGAGCGATGGCCAGTGGAGCACTGCTTCTTCATCCTTGGTCTTTGAACTTTCCCACCTCTGAAGGATCAGCTATGACAAGAGCTTAGCCAATAGCTGAATCTCTCTTTTTTTGTTGTTTTGTTTTGATAGCAAGAAATGAAGTATTCAAAGCATAAATTCCTATAGTGGGGCCACTATAGTGGATGTCTCTAGACTGTTGGGATACACAGGGAATATCCAACACTGCCTGTCTTTCCTAGGATGATCATTCTGGGTACCCAGCTACTGATTGATGTCTAGGATCAAACAAAAGAGGACTTAGAACCAAAGGAGCTTTAAATAAGACACTCCTGGATCAACGGGATGAAAGGAGAATGGGCTAGGGTATCACCATGTTGTCCTGTCATGCCACTGCCATCCATATTGATAGGTTTCTTTGGAGAGCCTGGTCATCAAGAGCACTGAGGACAAAGGATCAGCTATGCCTTCAAGGAAATGGCTCAACCCTCCTGGTGAGCTCTGTAGAATCCACCTTTTAGATGCCTGAGCAAGGCCAGAACCTCAGAGACTTGAGTCCAGCTGAAACCAATTGCCCATATGAGAAGATCAAGAATCACTTCCTTCATTCAATAAATATTTATTTAGGTTCTACTATGTGCCAGTGTTCTTTGCATTAGAAGCTTAACTTTGTAATCTGTGCATTGTGTACAAATGCACAGACATATTTATGAAGATATTATGCATATCATTGTTTGTAATAAGAAATAATTGGAAACGATCCCAATATCTATCAATAGAAGAATGAATAATGGTTCATTCAAACAACAGAACTTTGAGATCACTAAAAAGAAGACATAGATCTTTATGTATTAGTATGCAAATATGGCAAAGGAATAATAAGACCAAAGAAAAGTTATAAAGTAAGTTGTATCCCATTTTTACACACACAAGAAATCGGTAAAAGTGGTGGGAGAAGGACTAAAGATGGGAGATTTGGTTCTATATGCATTAAAAAAAATCTTGAAGAATAAAGACCAATCTATTTGTATTGATAGTCTCATGAGCATGGGATTTGATGGGGGCAGTGGATTACTCATATTTCCAAGTACACAGGTCTGTAATGTTTGATTTTGTAATGGCTATGTACTGCATTCCTAACAGAAAAAATAATTTGTGGCTCACAAGAGGGGATTAGCTGTTCACACATAGGCTATTAAAGTACACCACTGATTGAAAGTTCTCAACCTATCCCTGCTAAAGAGATTTCTCAGGCCCTTTTCTTCCTATAGCTGAGAAGTCAGGTCTTCTAGCATCTTTAGCTTGACTCATTTGGCCCACTTTGACTAGAGATTTAACTGAACTTTCAGAAATTAAAAACAAGAATCATACTAACAATATTCTCTAGAAGTCTGTGCCAGATTATGTGGGCTTCAGAATTTTATCAAATCCCATGCAACTGGAGATGACTTAATCACAAGACTCTGGGAGTCTTTATTAGTAGTATTATTATTTTGGCTGAGCCACTCGGCTTGCGGGATGTTAGTTCCCTGACAAGGGATCCAACCGGGGCCCTGGCAGTGAAAGCACTGAGTCCTAACCACTGGACTGCCAGGGAATTCCCAGGAGTCTTCATTATTAGATTACATGCATCCCTTTGTAATCAAACTCCAGCTATTTATATTAATATAAAATGTGTTTACTTAATGAAATACTATAAAAACTTCCAAGCTAGTAAGCCAGAAAAGGAAGACTAGGTTTATGGATCTAACTTACTAAGTGTGGCATAAGTAAATGGGTTAGCAAGGAAAAGCAAGAAAATGAGTGGGTGTAGCAGCCACTGTGGAAAACAGTATGAAGAGTTCTCAAAAAAATAAAAAACTGTAACTACCATACGTATGATCCAGCAATTCATTTTCCCGAAGAAAACGAAAACACTAATTTGAAAAGATGTATGCACGTCTACATTCATTGTAACATTATTTACAATAGCTAAGATATGGAAGCAACCCATATATATATATATATATAGTGGAATATTAGCCACAAGAAAGAATGAAACTTGTCATTTGTGACAACATGGGTGGACCTAGAGGATATTATGCTAAGTGAAATAAGTCAAAGACAAACAGTGTATGATTCCACTTACATGTGGAATCTAAAAAACAAAACAAATGAACAAACATAACTAAACAGATACAGAGTCATAGATATAGAGAACATACAGGTGGTTGCCAAGGGACGAGGGAAGGGGGGGATGAGAGAAATACGTGAGGGAGATTAAGAGGTAACGAACTTTCAGTTACAAAATAAATGAGTACAGGTATGAAATGTACAGTGTGGGGAATACAGTCAATAATATTATAATATCTTTGTATAATGACACATGACAACTAGATTTATCAAGGGATCATTTTGAAATGTATGGAAATATCAGATCACTATGTTGTGTACCAGGAACTAACATAAAGTTGTAGGTCAATTATAGCTCAAAAACTCAGAGCCAAAGAGATCAGATTTGTGGTTACCAGAGGTAGAGGTGTGGGGAGGGGGGATTGGATGAAGACAGTCAAAAGGCACACACTTCCAGTTATAAGTACTAGGGATGTAATGTACAACATAATAAATGTCATTAACACTGCTATATATTATATAAAAGTTTAGAGAGCAAATCCTAAGAGTTCCCATCAAACACAAAAAGTATTTTTTTCTATTTCTTTACTGTTGTTATCTATATGAGATGATGGATGTTCACTAAACTTATTGTGATCATCATTTCATGATTATGAAAGTCAAATCATTATGCTGTCACACCTTAAACTTATACAGTGCTGTATGTCAATTATATTTCAATAAAACTGAAAGAAAAAAAAAGAAAATGAGGGGGTATAATCAGTACTTGGGGCAAAATACCCAAGACTTAATTGATGTAACTGTTGAACAGTAACTTCATGTAGGCTTCCCAAGTAAATTATCAATAACCAAGTAAGGTCTACAATGTCCTACGTACTCCCAGAGCCAGATGACTGCTGTTATGTAAAAAACCAGCTACTATACCACAATGAACACTGAAGGTCATTTCCAGTGTTATACACTTTGGTTAAAAATTTTATATAAGTAACAAAAGAAATAAATTGGACTTAATGAAAATTTAAAAAACTTTGTGCTTCAAAGGACACTATCAAGAAAGTGAAGACAACCCACGGAATGGTAAAAAATATTTGCAAATCAAATATCTGATAAGGTGGGACTTCCCTGGTGGTCCAGTGGTTAAGACTCCCCCGTCCAATGCAGGACACGTGGCTTCGATCCCTGGTCAGGGAACTAAGATCCCACCTGGTCAGGGAACTAAGATCCCACATGCTGAGGGGCAACTAAGCCTGAGCACCGCAACTACTGAGCCCATGAGCCACAACTAGAGAGAAGCCCACGTGCCGCAACTCAGACCTGACACAGCCAAAAATAAACAAACAAATAAATAAATAAATCTGATAAGGGATACACTGTGGTACAGCCGTACAATGGAATCTTTTTCAGCAATAATAGGAAATGAGCTATCAAGCCACAAAAAGACAAGAACGCATCCTTTGTCTTTAAAGATTTTTTTTTTAATTTGGACTATTTTTTTTTTTTAACGTCTTTATTGAAATTTTGTTACAATATTGCTTCTCTTTTATGTTTTGGCTTTTTGGCCATGAGGCATGTGGGATCCTAGCTCCCCAACCAGGGATTGAACCCGCACACCCTGCATTGGAAGGTGAGGTCTTAACCACTGGACCACCAGGGAAGTCCCCAAGATATGAACACATCTTAAGTGCATATTGCTAAGTGAAAGACTGAAGAGGTTACATACTATATGACTCAATATGAAATTTTGGAAAAGGCAAAACAATAAGTGCTTGCCACGGAATCAGGAGGGGGAGACGAGTCGAATAGGTGAAGTCCAGGGGTTTTTTTATTGTGTATGACATACTAGTAAATACATGACACTATGCATTTGTCAAGACATTTTGAACTTCACAACACAAAGAGTGACCCTCAATGTATGCAGATTTTTTTAATTTATTTTTGGCCACGCTGCACAGCTTGTGGGATTTTACTTCCCCAACCAGGGATTGAACCTGCGCCCTCAGCAGTGAAAGGATGGAGTCCTAACCACTGGATCACTAGGGAATTCCCTGTATGCAGATTTAAAAAAATCATTTAGGAGGTGTTGGTGGGGTGGTTCCTGGGATAGAATGTAGAATGCAATCACACAATTTAACTATATTACAAATGTATGAAACAATCTCATGGAAGGGGGTGGGGGGAAAGGTTACTTTCCTAAGTAACTTTGGAAATGGAGTCTGTGAAATTAAAGGTAAAAGAAACTATGCTTAGCACTGTACTCTAGTTGATTAGGTTTTTTTTTCCCATGTGGGTATGGGTTAACAATTCTGATACTACCACACGTGTATACTGGAATTGAACAACTAAGCAAAAAGTTGGCAGATGGTGGGAGCAAGGTTTCCCATGTTTCTCCCAAAGTACACACTGATTCACTCATGCAAGTAAGACTATTAGAAATAACTTTTACACACGTGCCTTGACAGAGTTTATAATACGCAGCTGTTTCACTGAAATATCAATAACACTGTGATACTGTGATAGAATAAGAAAAATAATTTGGTTTTCATCCCTGGTTCCTGGCAGAGAGCTCCCCAAACCCATGGAACTTCCTGATAGGGGTTAGTGGTGTGTCTTTAAATTTATAACAGGCCCCTTTCAGCTATTCCTGAGTTTATATTAATGACGGGGGGCTGCTTACCAGAGGGAACCAACCATACGGTAAGAAGGTTGGAACTTTCGGTCCCACCCCTAGACCTCTGGGAGGGGGAGAGGGGCTGACACTGAGTTCAATCATCAATGGTGAATGATTACGCCCTATTCCATTTGGCTGTTCCTGAGTTGTATCTCTTATAATAACCTGGTAATCTAGTAAGAAAAGTGTTCCTGAGTTCTATGAGCCATTCCAGCAAATTACTGAAACCGAGGAGGGGCTTGTGGGTACCCTGCATTTATAACTAGTTGGTCAAAAGTACAGGTGACAATCTGGGACTTGTGATTGGTGTCTGAAGACCAGGCAGTCCTGTGGGACTGAGCCCTTAACCTGTGGGGTCTAACTCCAGGTAGTATCAAAAGTGTTATGAGTAGAGAAAACAGGTTTTTCTTTTAAACATCATACTGATACATTCCCGCAACTAGTACTATCAGAATCAACTTTTACATATGTTAATACTAATATTACATTGTTCATTCTACAAAATACCTGACTACTATTGCTCAGAATTGTCTAGGTCACCAATCAAAAACAAATAAAATCAGAACTGTTACAGCCAAGAGGAGCCTATGCAAATATGACTAAGTGTAATATGGTGTCCTAGAACAGAAAAAGGTTAGAAAGTAAGAAAATCTATTGAATAAAGCATGGGAAAAGGATCTGAAATAGACATTTCTCCAAAAACACAGATGGCCAGTAAGTACATGAAAAGATGCTTAACATCATTAGTCGTAGGCAAATGCAAATCAAAACCACTTCATACCCACTAGGATAGCTATACTAAAAGACAGCAAATGTTGGCAGTTACATGGAAAAATTGAAACCCTCATACATTGTTGTATTGTAAAATGGTGCAGCCTTTTTGGAAGTTTGGCAGTTCTTCAAAAGATTCAACAGTTACCATGTGACCCAGCAATTCCACTCCTAGGTTTATCCAAAAGAATTTAAAACATGTCCACACACAAATTTGTACATGAATGTTCACAGCAGCATTACTCCAAATGGAAAAAACTCAAATGTCCCCCAACTGATGGATGAGTAAACAAACATACGGTATTTCTATACAATGGAGTATTATTTTGCCATAAAAATGAAATACCAATACATGTTACGACAGGGATGAACCTTGAAAACATACTAAATGAACACATCACAAACGGCCACATACTGTTATGATTCCATTTTATAGAAAACATCTGAAATAGGCAAATACTTAGAAACTAGAGAGTGCAAGTAAATACTAATGGATTTTTCTTTTCTGGCGTGATGAAAATATTCTGGAATCAGTGGTGATGGTTGCAAAACACTGTGAATACACTAAAAACCACTGAATGGCACACCTTTTTTTCTTTTTTTTGGCTGCGCAGCTTGCAGAATCTTAGTTCCCAGACCACAGACAGAACCCAGGGCCCCAGCAGTGGAAGCAAAGTCCTAACCACTGGACTGCCAGGGAATTCCCTGCACACCTTCCTTAAAAAGTAGATTTAATGGTATATGAATTATATTTCAATAAGGCTGTTATAAAAGGTTCTTTGTATTGATGATATATGCTTATTCTCTAGACAGATGCTCTACAACGTAGAGCCAGTAGAGTCAGTGAAATAACAGACCTTAACAAGGTTTTATTCCCCTTCCATATGGTTCTCTACTGTAGTCCAAAAACCTGGGTAGAAGAATTGAAAGAAAGACTACACTGAACAACTCTAATGTTTTATAAACCTTTATTGGAAAGGCTACAAACTTTGTATTGCCACTGCATTTCTTACTTAAAGTGGTTGTGGGGAAGTAACCTTGGATACAGAACTATTATGCTGTTGCATCTTGCCCAGGCTGGTTGTAAAATAGTTTTTGTACAATGGAGGTAGAGTGGATAGGGCAATAATTTAAACCTCAAGGCCTTGATTAATGCCAGGACACCTTTTTTTTTTTCATTCAGGTTCTAGTAGACCTAGAAGTAAACTACAAGTACTACAATTAGGCTCAGGGATGGCATAATACATTTAAACTTCTTAGTTTTCGGCTTTCTCCCATTTGTCCTTTTACAAACATAAAATCTATAAATGATGTCTCTTTTCCCTAAAATTAAAGTGTGTTCTAAAAATACCTACTCTGGGAATGAAAAGAAGGTAGTAGAAGATGAAAGAAGAGCAATACAACATCCTTTTCATAGTAGTTTTACCTGATTTTTCTCATACCAGCCTAAGAGTCTTACTTTTCTATAAAACAATAGTAATCAATGCTTCCCCCCCCAATCTCAAATATTCAACTTAATGGAGACAAGAGAATCTTTAACTTAACATTTAATGAAAACAGAGCATTTTAACAGGTTCTATGCAGACATGGTTCTAATATTGATTTGCTGTTACCTTATTTTTTTAAAAAGGGGGTGGGGTGAGGAAATACAGGCCAGGTTAACCTGGCCCCAGTGCTCAGGATCATAACTTAGGAGTTACATAACTCAGATGTCCTTGACTCTACAAAGCATTAATTGAAGCCAATAAAGCCTGTTTCTACCAACATATCAAACTTTCTTTTGTCTTTTGAAACTATAAAATGGGCATGTGCCTGAGGCATAAGCTTCAGGCCAATGGGTTTTTAAGGGCTGTTTAAGAACCAGAACTAAGGATACATTCTCCAGTTTAAGGATAGATTTTACAGTTCAAAATATTTCTTCCTTCTAAAAATGTGAGACAAAGAGTAATTTACACCAACTGCTTTTTATTATTGAGTTTCAGAAACCTTTCACAAGATGGTAAAAAAAAAGGAAGGAAAAAAAAAAGGGGTGGGGGAGAAACCCCAAACTTTACAACCACAGCTCAGCTAATGTTTTTTCCATTGTTCCCAGTCAGCTCCAAACCCATTGTGTGCAAAGCCCATTTTTCCATGCATCTAAATGATAGATACAGGCTATGAAATTCTTTATTCTATTTGTAGCAGCTTATGCAGGTGCAGCCAAACACAAAGCTTCAGGACAAATTGTACACAAACTTTACAATGTGGGATTTGAATTTAAAATATGAAACATAAAATCTACACAAAACTGATAAAAATCAAGCACAGATACCAGGACTGAAACTTATAACCCATGTGTGAAAGGGAGTCTTGTTTCCTTTCAAGTGCTTTATTCTGCTACAGAACAGTCGAAATGAAGATGTAAAGCTTTGTGGTTAGTTTAAATTATACACTCTGTAGATACTATACCAATTTTAAAAGTTACACATAGACCAACAGATGTCCATCAGTTCATCTGGGTTGACCAGCTGGATCGCTGAAAACAAACCAGGCAAGTGTGGAAAGAAAATCCACCTGTGCAATTTGTTTGCAGAGTTTACTGATGGGCACACTGCACTCCTGGTCCATGATGGCTACCGCTTTCTTCATCAGAGCTATCATTATAGGCTTCACGCCTCTGACCACCTCCTGAGCCCCGAGTGCTATCAAACTCTTGAAGCTCTACCTCCTCTGTGTCTCCAATAATGTTCGGAACTTCTGGTCTAGATGGCAGAAGATCTTCTAATTCCTTCATTAAAATAAACAAAAATAAGGTTAGCTGGAAGATTATCTTCATCCACTATCAAGTTCCCTTTTGATACAATCCAAGGTATATGTTTGACAGTCTTTGCACTTTAAGCCAGAGATCACAAATGGATGACCCACAGACCAAATCTGCAGACATCTTTTGTGCAACCCATCTATTGCTTAGAAAACAAAAAACAGAATTAGTTGGCTAACGTTTAAACACTGGAAGATTTCACACTAGACATGCCTTCCTGCATGAACAACCAGCAGATGCTAAGCTGGGGGGCTGCCCTCTTCAGGTGAGAGATCTGCTCTCCAGGGAGCCCCAATCCTCCCACCACCACCTCACACGCAGTCTGCTTTACTCCTTCACTATTCCCTACTTGGCCCCGTAAACTTTTACATCAGGTATCCTCACTTTAAAACAACCAGGACAGCCCATCAATCACTCAAATTAATAAATTGTGTAATCTTAGCACCCAAAACAAACGCAAGGTGACACAGAAACACAACTATTATTAAACTTTAAGTCATCTGTTGCCTAAATTTAGAGAACACTTACAGAAAGCTTGTCTGGGTTGATCCAGTTGTTTTCAGGAAACTGCACATCAAATTTTATGTAAAGATCACCTTTTTCAAAGGGATTACGATACTGTGGCATTCCTTCACCTCGAACTACACGGACACATCCTATTATTTGAGTAAATAAAGGGGAAAGTATTAAGAATTTTACCCAAGAAGGTGCTCAATAATATTTTTTTGAGTCACCTACTGTAGAAGATTACACAGAATCTTGGATCAGACAAAAATCAAGATTTACCTGGCTCAATTACTTTGCCAGGCGGGTATTTCACCACAATCTGACGTCCATCAAGGTGCTTAAATGTGAACTGAAATCCACATAGAGCTTCAACAAGTCCTATCTTATATGTCATGTGCAAATCATTTCCGTCTCTCTGGAACACCTACAAATAAAGCACACCAGGAACATCTTTTTAAAAAATTATGGAGGCGTACTCTGTTGTTCTGTGTTCCTTGAATCAATTTCAAAACCTTAGTTCTACCATTTACTGCAAAAGCCAAACTGCCACCATCCCTAGGTTTCCTAAATTTATATAAGGAAACCTAGCTATTCTCAATATGCTAAAAACTTCTATCACGAAAGAACTGGAATTGGGAAAACAATGGCTAGTAAGGTACAACTGAAGCTTCAAAAACAGAACCAGGTATATTTTACAATTATGGACCATTTCCGAACACTGTCTCTGAGTGAAAAGGTGTACAAGGCCCAGTGGGATTCTGGAGAACAGGTTCACTTGGTGTTTCCTCCAGATGTGATCCCAACAGGGGAAGGGGAAGGCCCAAGTTCAACTAAAAAAGCTCAACCAGTAATGCTCAGCCAGTAAAGGGGCTCAAACCCCATGCTTCATACAAGTACAAACAAATTTTACCTCACCTAAAATTCAAAACTTGCTTAGGTGAATGTAAAACAAATGCTAAAGTTGGCTTATTATTATACCATAAGCCTATGGACTAGGTAATGCAAAGGTTATTCAATAAACATTAAAAAATGAGCGTTCAGTGTGTAGGGGAAAATACATCCAATTTCACACATGCCCAACTTATAACATTTGCTTATTAAAATTCACAAATATCTATAGTTAACTTTTGAAATTTACGTTTGCTTATTAGAATTCACAAATATCTATAGTTAACTTTTGAAATTTAAGTTGAAATAAAATTAACTGCAGTGAAAGGTCACCTAGTTTTTTTCCAATACAATAGTTATCTCTTCCAAAGAATAATCCTGGCTGGTTCAGTCAGAGAGGAGAGGAAATCTGAAAGATATCCTCTTTTCCTAAATTATCCTCCTAAATTTACCTACGAAAAAAAGTTAATCTCAAACCATTATCTTGACCAGTGGTCCTGGACCAGCAGCCTCAGCAGCACCAGGAAACTGGTTAGGAACGCACATTCTTGGGCCTCATCCCATAACCACTGCATCAGAATCTATGAAGGTGAGGACCTGCAATCTGTAGTTTTAATAAACCCTCTAGGGGATTCTAACGTATGCTAAAGTTTGAGAACCACTGAACGTATATTTCCTATGAGAGTTTACTCAGGTGTTTCTCACAATGGGTGGAAAAATTAATTTCAATACGGTTTCTTTCATGCAGCACTTCTCAATGCTTTTCCAAGTTCATAAAATGAAAGTGTTTCTGAACATATCATTACATTACTGTTCCAAAAACTATCTTTAACCAAATATTCTTTGGTTAAAGCTATATTAGAAGCAGAGAGTGGACTTCCCTGGTGGTCCAGTGGTTAACACTCCACATTCCCAATGCAGGGGACACGGGTTCCATCCCTGGTTGGGGAAGTTCCACATGCTGCACAATGTGGCCAAATAAATAAATTTAAAAAAAAAAAAAAAAAAAAAAGAAGTAGGGAGCATGAAGGGATACTATGTTCTTGTATAGGAGACCTCAACTTAAAGTAATTCCAATAAAAAACGGTATTAGGGGTTTTTTTGGGGGGAGGAAGGGACCAGCAGGAAGGGTGGTTATATTAGACAGTTTGATGCTAAAATTCAAATAGAGAATAAACAGGCCAGAATGGCCAGGAAATTTTTGAAAAACCAGACTAATGAGGAGAAATTACCAAGAACCAGACAGTAAAACACTTAAAAGCTGTAATAATTTCTGAAAAATAAAAATATAGAGCATAGAGGAGAGACTAACATCACCAGATCTTACCCACCACTGTGGTTCTTTGCTGTACAAACGCACTATGATAGCAAGATTACCAAAATACACACACACCTGTACTGAAAGATGATACACATGCATACATAGCACTCTCAAAATTGAATTGTTTTTTTTTTTTTTTGAATTGTTTTTTGATCAGAAGATTTACACTCTGTTTCAGCTACAGTACCCACCCTGATCTCATGGCCTCACAATTCCTTCAGCACAAGTGTTGAGAGTTTTTTTTAAAAAAGAAAGCCCCCAAAAAATACAAGTATGTTCATGAACTAGTCAAACTAATCAATTTTTCTTAAGAAGGTTAAGAATATTCTCAGTGGTATAAATGAAACAAGATGCCTAAATCTCATTCTGGGCTCAAATTTACTTTACCGGTCACAATAAAACCAAGAAGGAACAATCTTTGACCTCTTACTAGATGAACTTCCATTCTAACCTTCATCATCTTCTATTTTCTACTTTGGACAACCAGTAACATCTGCTGTCTGTTGGAAATTCCACGCAATTCCACTGCTGCCAATAATTTTGGAGGTGATTTACTTCCAAATGCCTCCTCCTCACAGCCCCAAGAAAGAAGAGCAGCTTATTCATTATCTCATTTGATTCTATACTATCTTTCTGAGGGACGACATTTTTTTTTTTCAGTATGCAAAGCCAAGCCCAGGGAAGCTAAAGCTAGTAAATGGGAGCCAGAACTTAAGTCCCTTGTCTCCAAGGTCAGTGATTTCTATTTTTTAAAATCCCAATATATTTACAGAATATTTTAACCCATAACGCTCTAAGGCAGAATTCTAGAAATAACTCCTTGAAAAAAAACAACAACAAAAGCAATCTAGGGACCCTTGCCATTGGTAGGTTTGGCAATATTCACTAAAGGCCAAGATATATAGCAATTTACAGCTTTCCTGAGGCAATAAATTTGACTAGTATACCTTGAGAAAGCTTGTCTAGGAGAGCAAGCCACAATCTAATGAGGGAATGAATCAAATCAAATTCCCAGAATCTGCATCTCAATATGGCTTTAATCTCTACTGGATTCTTGAAGTGATTTTTAAAATTTACTTTATTTGTAGAAATCACCATCAAATGGGAGAAAATTTTAGTGTGAACTAAAAAAGGCAGCTGACTTGTAATCTAAATACTTCCAAAGGAACTCAAAATGGCAATGTGATCAAGTACAAAGCCAGAATCCTGTCAAATGCTTCTATATCCAAGAATTTAGGGGACTTCCCTGGTGGCCCAGTGGTTAAGACTTCACCTTCCAATGCAGGGGTTGTGGGGTCAATCCCTGGTCGGGGAGCTAAGACCCCACATGCCTCGTGGCCAAAGAAACCAAAACATAAAACAGAAGCAATATTGTAACAAATTCAATAAAGACTTTAAAAATGGTCCAAATGAAAAAACAAACAAACAACTTAAAATATACTCCATCGCACATTTTAAAAATACAGATACAATGGTATAATCAAAATAACATATACCAGGCCACATCATCAGCCCAGTACATTTTGCCATGTACATTAATGGACACAATACAGAGTCAATGAGCAATTTAAAAATAGGGTGTTCCCCGGCAGTCCAGTGGTTAGGACTCGGCGCTTTCACTACCGTGGGCCCGGGTTCAATCCCTGGCTGGGGAACTAAGATCCCACAAGCTGCGCGGCACGGCCAAAAAAAAAAAAAAGAAATTTAAAAATAAAATGTTTTTAAAACTGCAGAACCTTTTCTTTCAAGAAAGCTCACATAGATACCCAATATGTAAAACAAGTCAACAGAGCAGTACTAAGGACTGAAACCCTCACCAACCATCCAAGGAGTTTCACAGTGAAAACTAGGCTGCCTAGATTATCTGGTCCAATGCCCTTATTTTCATAAATAAGGAAACCGGGGTACAGACACAACAGGATTACTTAAGGTTATACTGCCAGTCAATGGCAGAGCTGGGACCAAGACCAACTCCTTCTACAGTGCTTCTGACAGCACCTGTCTTGTTGGTCTACTAAAGAAGTCAGTTCTTATGAACTCAGCCTAAGGACTTAACAACTTCATCTATGTTCAGTGTTGCTTCAGGAAACTCAAACTGATCTAACCTATATCTTGCATACAAGACCCATTTCTGGTCTTCTGAGGCAAAAATAAAACAAACAAAAAGGAAATTACCTCATGTTCTTTTTCTTGTAGCAAAAGAACAATGTCTCCTGGTTCCACTCCTGGGGCCTGGTCTGCTTCCCCGGTAAATGTAATTCTCTGTCCATGTTTCATGCCTTTGTCTACGTGGACTTCAAGAATCTTGACTTCTTTAATCACCTTCTTCCCTTCACATTTTTTACAGCGGTCCTTTTCATTAATTACCTCCCCTGGAAAAAGAGGTCATTCAAACTTCCAGCAAGGGTACTATACCGCACTCAAGTAAGACAGGTCTTGATAATGTCTTTATTCACTAAATAAATTTCCTGAACGTCTTTAAACTGCTACCTAAACTTTTGATTAAAATATCATTCTTAATAACAAAAACTCACATCTTACTGCAGGTTACTTAAAGGACCCAGCTACCTAGTCTCCTCTATTCCAGAGTATAAAGTATCTTAAACAATATTTTCTTAACTCTTGACTCTACTTCCTAAGTTAAAACAAAGCCTAATGATCAAGCAAACAAAATGGGTGGTCAGATGCCTGAACTTCTACAACTGCTTCTTCATTTTTTGTCTTAGTTTCATTTAAATTTAACAATGGAGAGAGACAACCCAAATAAAGATTTAAACATCCTTTATTTAAACATCCTTTAATCATATGTATTCTTCTGAAATATTTGATCAGTACTATAATAAAATAAAACCAAAGCTGTACATAGTATACTGTGAAAAAAAAATACCATCAATTTCTAATGGATGATTAGTGGCACACTTTAATGCTCAGATGACATGTATAAGTGACTTCAGGAACACTGCTTCTGCAAAGTATGTTCTGCAAAGCACCAGTTCCTTAAAATGGTAATGGCACATGGGAAAAGATTTCAGTCAATTCTGATTTCTTGAGAGTGGGAATTGTTAGCAACTTTAATAAGGTAAAATGCCCTGAGACGATCCAGGAGGGGAATATGATATGCAGCTTCTCCAAATTATCTTGTCTCTTCCAGAAGCAATTTGGAAAAGGATGTTCTAGAACTGACCAATATGGTAACCACTAGCCAATGTGGCTATTTAATTTAAAAATAATTAAAATTAAAAGTTCGGTTCCTCAGTCATACACAAGTGGCTAGTGGCTACTATACTAGACATCACATACACAGAACTTTCCCATCATCACAGAAAAATTCTTTTGGATAGCACTGCTCTAGAACAAGGGCTGGCAAACTAAGGCTCACAGGACAAAACGGGCATGCCTTTGTTTCTATAAGTAATGTTTATCTAGAAGACTGTCATGCCCACTTGTTTACATATTGTCTGTGGCTATAAAAGTGCTAAAAGGGCAGAAGTGAATAGCAGTTTCAGAAAACATTCGCCCACAAAGCCTAAATAAAATATTTACTTCTGTAAAAAGAGCTTCAATTGCAATAATCTATCCTCAAAAGCTAACTAAAGCTTACAGTAAAATTCTCTACTTATCAGGATGAGAACTAAACAATTTGCTCTCTCTCTTTTACCAAATACAACTTTTTAAAATATAAAGGGACAAAAAACTTTGCCCCATCTTTTTGGAATGAAAAAAGACTAAACATTTCACTCAACATAAGTTTACTGTTTATCTGTGTTCACTGGGCCTATGCATAAGGAAATATTATTTTTACATTTTTCTTTCAGAACTCTCTGTATCTTTAATAAGATGAATACAAACACACGCTGAAAAAGAAAAACTGTAAGCCTCTCCAACTTCTGCATTCCCAATCCATCCAACATAAAAGCAGAGAAACACTGGCATGCATACCTTCTCCATTACAGTCAGAACACACAGACTGCATCTGTTGTACCATTCCTGGAGCCAGCTGTCTGATCATGATGCGTACACCTCGACCCCGACAAGCACTACACTTCTGAACAGCTCCAGACTTTCCACCTTGGCTAAAAAGCAAGCAAAAGTATAAATTAGAATTTTCCCCCTAGGCCATGACAAATAGGAATTGTGCTTTTCACCTTCATCTTCAACGCCCAATGACTGGTATTTAAAGACTTTCAGAGGTATCAGAAAGTGTTCTGGGTTGGGTAGTCAAGTTTGAAGTCACGAACAATTTTTATCTGATATAGACTCAATGTGCCACTGAAAGAATGGATGAAATTCATTTCATAACCAGAAAACACACTTACCCACTGCATGCGCTACAGAGTACATTCTTGCTAAGTTGTAGTTTGGTTGTCTTGCCATTATACAAATCTTCTAAAGATACTCTGGGGAGAAAAGAATTAGGTTCAAATTTTGCCAAGTTCTCTTAAATTCAAGATATAAACGATAGCTGATATAGCAAATTCCACTATAACCTTTTAAAAAAAGAATTCAAGAACACCTTACATAAATCAACTGAGTGAGATTTTATTTTGTAGCTCAAATTGTTTATGGCTATAAACAATATATGTATTGCTCAAAGCCACAACCTAAAGGATCAGGCCAATAATTTACTGTGCTGCATTTCCTGATAAAGCTGATAACTGCACAAACTCAAAACATCACACCTTCTTCTGGCCTCAAGGAAGACCTCCACCTAATCCAACCCTCTGAACGAGGTATATATTACAGGACAAAATTGAGGCACAGAGAAGTAACTTGCCCAAGATCACATAGGCAGTCTGGCTCCAGAGTCCAGGCTCTACTATAAGGCTCTGTCCCCTTCAAGGACAATTCAGAAACGCTACAAAGTTACATTACAATTTACGGGAGGCAATTAGATTGCGTATGTCTTAAAAAAAAAACAACTGGCCTTATCTAGAGTGTGACAGATGAGAAGGATAGGTTTCCAAGAGAGAGCCTACAACAAGTTTTAGATGTCTGAAAAACGCAGTGAATTATAAGCAAAACTTGAGCAACTTTTACAAAAATTTCAAAGGGGTCTATGACCCCAAAACGGCCAAGCTAAAAAGCCTATTAAAAATCGCAAATGATAAAACCCAACTCGTCTTTATTCATACGGCATATCTGAACTGCAGGACCATTCATTTCCAAATAAACATCAAAAAAAAAGATCTATATACATCAAAAGTCTCAAAAATATTATTCATTTACAATTTGCAAGCAATGCATTTAATTTGGTTTTACCCTTCTCATGGTGTTTTTAAATCTCCTTTAATAGTAAAGGTTTACTTTAAAATAGAGGAAAAAAAGAAGTTAAATGTGCTTTGCAAAGCACCTATACTATTTTGTGGCATTCAAACTTTCTCAAAATTGTTATCTTTTATACAGTCTAGACAGCATAATAAAACACTTATGGTCAAAACACTATCAGCACTTCCAAACAACGGCATATCTAGACCTTAGACTAAAGCACTTGGTTCCATCAGACTTTAACTTCCTCCTAAGAACCTTTAACCAACCATTTACATGACAGGTAGGTCTTCTTCCCCTTACTGCAATGATATTAAACTGCAATTAGTATGCAACACCACTGTGTAAGAGGCCAGAAAAATCTTCATTTCAATAAACATGGCAAAAGAAGGAAAAATGTGGGTAATGGTCTAGTGAAGCTGGCACTCTCCACCAGTGGGGCTAAACTGGCACAATCCTCTACAAGGCAATTTAGTTATATTTATCAGCCTCAGAACACTGATGCCTGCCCAGGAATCTCTGCCAAGGAGAGACAAAGCTGTACATAAAGATACTCACAGCAGCACTATTTATGATAGGAAAAAACTGGTAACATCCTATAGGAAAGGGAGTGATTAAAAATAAATGATGGAATGGAATATTATAAAGCCACCCAAAATGAAAGGTTGTAATAACAGGAAAATTTTAACAAATTACACTTTACTTCCTCTTATCTACTCAAATGTATATACTAGATACTATGAAATATTTCAAATAAACACTTGAACTTCAGTCTCTGGCATTTGCTAGTATAACCATTACCGGTCCATGAAAAATTAACGGGATAAAAGATCTCACAAATTTTGCAAAGTAAAATAGTTATTTTCATATTGGGTTCACAGTCTAAGATCAAGGTCAGACACCATTCATATGCTGGCAGGTTAATGTCAGGCTTGAGGCCAGCAAGCTCCGCGGAAATCAATTTAGGAGAGTTCACACTGAGGAACAAGTAATGAGTTACTGTAACATGTTAACAAACTAGCCAGATGGTCACTCAATTTGTAAGTTTTTAAATAAAAAGTAACTCAGGAGGTTTAGATACTTCAAAGAAAAGAATCTTCATAATTGAAATTTTAAAAACAAGCAGCCTCAGAAGCATATACCAAAACAATCTTCCTACTCTGTAAAAACACCAACCATCCTTTAAGATCGGTTAGCAAAATACCAACATTCAGGTTATTAAATTCAACTTAGTCACCCAATGAGGACAGCATGGTAAATGGAAGATTTTTTTTTCTGAGGGACAGAGTATTTTTTGATGCCTCTTCTCTCTTTTACTGAGTACTTCTACTTGAAAAAAAGTATTTAGCATTTTTTTAAAAAAAGAAAAAAGATATTCACTTGAGTGGATGCATCATGTCTTCTCCTCTTCTTCTGCCATTTCGACTTCTGCTCTGATTGCCCATGAAGCCGAATAATCCCCCACCAAAAATGTGAGAGAAAATATCATCCATGCCACCACCTCCGCTGCTACCTTCCCGAAGACCTTGTTCTCCATATCTGTCATATAGTTCGCGCTTCTCAGGATTTGATAGTACTTCATACGCAAAACTTATTTCTTTGAACTATAAAGAAAAAGTACAAAGGAAAACAATTGGATTTTCAAATAAAAGACTACAAATAAAAAGCTATAGGAATCTAGAATTCATTTAATTCTAAGAAAAGTTACAAGTTACCTTTGGTTTGATTCTGGTCCTATTTACCACCTACCACTGCCCAGAATGATAGTATTCCCATTATAAAACCGAAATACTCTTAACATAAAAATTTGGCACTATGGGCATAAATGGACTTTTCTTACAACATTCCCTTTTTTTCCCAAGAAGGGCGATTTAAGTTTAAAACAGAAATCTCAGGGGAAAAAAGTCTCAAATAACTTACTTTGTCACCAGCATTTGGATTCTTATCAGGATGGTATTCCTTGGCTAACTTTCTGTATGCCTTCAATAAAAGAGTTTTTAAAAAAAAGGTTATATGTAAAGACCAGTTTAAAGATTTGTGAGTACTAACTTAACATCCAATTTTCTGAAAAGCAATGTTCTAAAATCATAACCTCCCAAAATATCCTTTATTCATTGGCATTGTTGGGCATATTCCATCTTAATACTGTTTACTCACTAATAACAAAGCAGACAGTAGTTATACTTGAAAATAGGTTATACTAAAGCCAGATACAAACAATAAAACAAAGCCACAGAGAGAAACAAAATACTGAAAAATCCCCTATTTTCACTACTGTCAAATGTCTTTGATGGCCCGTAAGCAGACCAAGACGACTCCAATAAACTCTAAAGAGAAATGACTGTTAAGCTCTACAGCCTGCAAAACCACTATTATTAAAATTAAACTAAGGTAAGAATCCGGGCTCACGATGGCTCCTCTAATTGTAGCATCAGGAAAAAGCGAAGACAAGCTCCTAGGTCATGGTTTATTTTCATACGGTGGATTGATTGGGGTCTTAATTGGAGTGACCTCGGTCTTAGTGAAGCTGCATACATTAGGGTGGCTGAGATATAAAGCACTTAAGCGTTCATTCACAGACACCTGAATTATGTAACACAGAATAGCATTTCCGGTAAGGTAACAGGAAGTGCTTTTATTCTCAATTGCACCCGTCCCACTGCCTAAGGAGCATTCTCATTTTCCTAAGCTTACAAATCCGGATACTCTAAGGCTCGTGAAGATGCTGTGGGGCTTAATCAAATGCCTCAAATGCTTTGAAATCCTGAGATGAAAGATTCGCAGCAATGCAAACAGCGATAATGAGGCCTATTTATTTTTAGTCAGTGTACACTCAGGTGTTTGGCTGGGACCCACAGCTTTTTCCTGAAACGAGTACATAACATTTGGGTTACCTGCCCACAGAACAATGCACCCAGACACAGACCCACGCCACCTCCGGGTCAATGGGCGAGGGAGGAAGAAGGGGAGAAGCTCCGCGGCCGCGGCTCCCAGGAAACATCCCTAAGTTCCCGCAGGCACCCGGCGGGGGCGGCCTCGACCCTCCGCCAGGCCCCAGACCAGCCCCGACGCGGCTCGGGCGCCGACGTCCGCGGCGCGCTCAACTCCTCTCCCGGGGCCGGGATGCGCTGGGCGTCTCGGTCCAACCTGTTTTTCCAGGGTGGTGACCTCGGCGCGGGGAGGGCCGGGCAGGCAGCTGCCTCCCGGGAGCGCCCGGCCTCCGGCGCCCGCCGGGGGAGGGAGGAAGGAAGCGTTTTCGTTTTTGCGCAGGGGTGGGTTTTATTTGCTGCATCTGTAGGCGGGCGGGCGGGGCCGGCGGCCCAAGGTCAGCCGAGGCTGGAGTGCGCGGCCCGCGGCGGGCCGGTCTCGCCGCCGGCCCCCAGCCTGGGCCCGCCGCCGCCGGCTAGCGGGCCGCCCCGCAGCGCGGCCTGGCAGTCCCAGCCGCGCAGGCCCGCGCCCCTCACACCCTGCCCGGGCGGCCCGCTCCCCAATACCTTCTTCAGCTCGTTCTCGCTGGCGCCGGGCGGGACGCCCAGGATGTCGTACAGCTTCGTGTCGGCCACGTTCGCCATGGCGGCCGGCCGGGCAGCGCTCAGGGAGGAAGGCGGCGGAGCAGGCGGAGCGGATCCCGGCCCACAGCAGCGGTAGCGGCAGCAGCGGCAGCGCAGGCCGAGCGAGACAGCGAGGGGGAAGCGGAGGCGGAGCCGAACTTTGAACCGACGCACGGCGCGCCGTGACGTTGCTTCGCGGAGCCCGCCTCGAGCGCTCAGCTGCGGTGGTGGCGGCGTCTCGGGCGGTGAGGGAGCGGGTGAGGTGCTCTACTGCCTTGAGGCTCTGGGCCGCTGGGCGAAGTCCAGCGTAGAAACCGGGATAACTAAGTGTGCACGCTACCCTCCGTGACACCAGCTCTCTCCAGAGGCGTTTATGGGGGTGCTGAAAGGATGAAGAGGCCGATGCGGCCCACAGCCGCCCCCTCGGTCAACTTCGAGTCCGGCGGGAGAGAAAGGCGGTCCGGGCTCGCGGAGGTAGTCCTCAGAATCCGAGCTGCCGCCGGTGGACCCTCTGGATCTGGTTCCCTCGGGGTTTACGATGAAAAACAGCACCTGGGTGTGTGTGTGCTGTGTGTGTTTTATATTAGGGCATTTTCAGACATTCACCAAAAGTAGTACATTATACTGAACGGTTAGCTACGTTTTGCCCACTTTGTTTCATCTATTCCGCCCATACTCCCTGCTTCCAGTGTTTTAAGGGAAATCATTAAGTTTATAAATTCTCTATGTATATATAAGTCTAACAGATGACTTTTTAAGGCATAATCACATCACCACATGTAATGAAATGAATTCCTTCATCTAATTCCTAGTCCGTGTTTAGATCTTCACAATTGTCTCATGTCCGTTCACAATTGGCTTGTGGCATCTAGATCCACAAGTTCCACCTGTTACCTCCGGATCATGTGTTTAGGTCTCTTGGTAGCTTTAAAATTAGCCAACACCAGAGGCCTAGATGGTATCAGGCAGCCTGGTTGGACGCACAGTCGTCTGGTGATTGTTGCCCATGATTTAGATTTGCTTCAGAAAATGTTTGCTATACACCTGCCATGTGCTAAGAGTTATGGACGCCTGGACTGGTGGAGGGGAGTATTAAGAATAAGCCATGGTGCCTACCTTCAACCCACTAACGATTTATGGAGACAGAAAAAATAAGATGTTCTGATCCTTTGGAACCTGAACTGGTAATAAAGGCTCCAACATAGGCATCTCACTTAGGATAATCCCTTCTCCCTGGCTTTCCCCCAGACCTAGTTTGGAGGGCACTGAATGCCATGCCAAAAAGTTGAAATTTATCCTGAAAACCCTGGGGAGTTAATGTGAAGTCATGATGCTCCTTTCACCTAACTCTTCCAGTTTTCTCAAATCCTGTCCAAAGTGCTGCTGTTTCAGTGAAGTCTTCCTAGATTCCACAACCTGGTGAACATTGCTATCTCATTTGAGTTCCCACTATCCTTGGCTTGTGCCTTTTGAAAGATAGGTCTGATGTGGGACTTGAGTGGTATTTTGCTGTGAGTCTGAACTCCATTAGTGGGCTGTTAAGTTCCTTAGGGGAAATTCACTCCTCTGTTTTTGAATGCAGATGGTCTAGTTTTGAATGCAGTAAAGGCCTCAATAATTTCAACTCCCCCACTTCCTTTTCACATTTTGAGTGGTTCATAAGAGGCAGTATAAAGTTGTGGTGGAGTTAGAGTGTGTGGGCTGGTAGCCTGGCTCCGCCATTTATTAACAATGTGACCTTGAACAAGTGACTTAACTTTTCTGAGGCTCTCGCCTCACGTGTGAAATGGGGTTTAATAATATTTATAGCATTGGCTTGTTTTGAGGATTAAAAGAGTTAATACAGAGTACTAAAAACAGGAGCTAAAACCAAGTATTAGCAACTTTTTTTGGCCCATTTGCCTATAAGCTGTCTCCACATCTCTATTCATTGTCTTTATTTAAATTCTTGGATTCCCAAGTGGAATTCCCCAACTTCCTCCAATTGCCTGTGTGGAATACTCCTCAGTCCTTCTTCCTGATCTCAGATACCCAGCTCTCCCTGCTTGCCAGTTACCACATTCTCTTCTTCCTCCATCCATTTGTGCTCCACACGACAATATGAACTGAAAACTTTGTCTTTATTGCAGCCTTCATATAGTTTATTGTTTTATTTTCATCTTATTTTCTTTCTGTCCATAACGAGTCAAAAAGAGCTGAACTTTTCTATTTGTTTCAGTTTTACTTAATGTTTTTTTAGCAAGGGTTTTCCCTTGGTTCAATTTTAGCTTCTGTTTTCTAGTGAAGAGTAGCTGGGTCAATCCCCCCACCCCACCCCAGGTCTAAGTTATTTTCTTTACCTGACTTAAATCAGTCGCCACAGTTCATATATTTTTTATTTTCATTTATTCACAGTATTTTCTCCATTTCTGAGTGTTAATTGTAGTCAGCATTGTTATTTGCTAATGTTACAGGTCAACAGGTTATTTCAGAACAGTTCTGTGTGCTTCAGCTGACACTTGCCGTCCTCCCTGTCATCGCATGTTGAGTCACATCTGTGTCAGGGTGAGCACTGTAACATTTCAGCCACTGAGTTTGTGTTTTTAAGGTATCTCATTTATTTTCGCTCCGTATTTAGGTAATGCCATGAAGGGAACAGGACCTTTATCTCATTTCGTCTCAGGCATCAAAATGCTGAGTCACAGTGCATCTGAGGGCTGCTCTCACTAGGCAGATGATTTAAAGTTTGAAGTTGGAGTGATTTCAGATTTCTGCTAGGTTTATATTGTTGTTCAATTTCTTTCTTTTATCTTTTTTTTTTTTTTTTTAATTTGGTGTATTTGTGTAACTTTGTGGGGTTGAGGTGGGGAGTAGGTGGATAAGGACTAGGGAGAGACTGTATGAACCAGAAAGGCCATTCATATTGTTCCCAGCTAACTGAATATAGAACCACGTAACCCGTTATTTTAGATAGCCTTTTATATATGATTCAGGCAGTTCAAACAGTAGTTTTGCTTTCTGCCTTTTATCTAACTAGTTTTGTGTGTGTGTGTGTATGTGTGTGTGTGCACTTGAAAAGAATGTTTATTCTGCTGTTGTGTGGAGTGTTCTATAAATCTAACTAGTTTTGAACGTACAGAGCAGGTGACGCCATTTGAAATATTTTTCATGGTATATGGAAGGCAGTACTCTTGTCATGAGGATATTAGTGCCATTAGAATTGACGACTGTTGGTACTCTGAGAAGAAAAAATTGTGGGGTTTGGATCACTGGAGAGTCTGCATTCCTTGCGGTTCCTAAACTGGATTGTTTAGTGATGGGACGCATGGTTGTATATAGTATATATGTATCTATGTTTACATACATTTATACATTTGTATACATACACATGTACGTATAGTGTATATGGCTGTATAGCCCCACTGCTAACCTGTCAAACCCTGTCATGTCAAACCCTTCCAAGTCAATTAGCACATTTAAACTTTCAGTTTGCTTATATCATTGCAATGGTATAGTAAGCAGAGAAACTGGAAAGTTTAACCATTTGTGTGGGGGAAAATAGTGGTGAAAATATGTCTATATATTCATTCATTCAACAAATATGTATTATGGACCCACTGTGTGTCAGACACTTTTCAGGGCTAGGGATACAATCATAAAACAAAATCTCTTCCTTCACAGAACTTACATCCTAGCGGTGAAGACAGAAGGTAAACGAACAAGTAAATACACAGTATAACAGATGAGAAAGAAGAGAGATAAGGAAGTATTGAAGTTGGACACTATTTTTATTTACGGTATTTGGGGAAGACTTCATTGATAAGGTGATATTTGAACTTTAAAGGAAGTGAGGGAGTTAGCTACGAGGATATTTGAGAAAACTTCCCAGCAGTGGGCCTGCAAAGGCCCGAAGGCAGAACATGCCTGGTTTATTAGAGGAAGGAAGCCAGTATGGCTGGGTGACAGCAAGTTAAGGAGATAGTAGGAGTTGAAGTTAGACGTTGTGAAAGACCCAATTAGGTCCATTGTAAAGACTTTGGCTTTTACCCTGAGTGAGATGGGAAGCCATTAAAGGGTTTGAGCAGAAGAGAAACATAAACCAAGTGGTATTTTAAATGCATCTGGTAGCTGTGTTGAGAATCTATTGTAATAAAACCCTGGAGAGGGATGACTTGGGCCCAGGTAGAAGAGCTGGAGTTGGTGAGGAATGGTTGGATTCTGGATATATTTTGAACTTGGAGCTGATAGAATTAAATTTGGGGCGGAAATGGGAGTGGGGTAAAAATAAGAGTTCATGTTAAATTAGAGATGCTTATTAGACGTTTAAGGAGCAATGCTGGGTAAGCAGTGGGTTTATAAGAATAGAGTTGGAAGGGCTGCAGTCCAGGCTGAAGGTGTAAATTTAGGACCCTGTCAACACATTGATGGTGTATAAAGAGATAAGACTGGGTAATCTCACCTATGATAGTTGACTCAATAACTGCACATTAGAACCCCTGGAGGAGCTTTTTAAAAATTCCAGTGTCCTCCCAGAGCTCCTGACTGAATTGATCAGAAATAGGGCAAGACATTGTATTTTTAAAAATAGTCTATGGTGATTCTATTTTTGAATACTTAGATTGTTTATAGTTTTTTTTTTAACATTGTAAACAATGCTTCTGTGAACTGCCTTATAGTCTAATTTCTTGTGCATATTCTTAGTTGCTTCCATAGGATATGTTTCTAGAATACTGTTAATATTTTTATTTTGTCAATTCACACATGAATAACACATGCTTTTGTTCTGGAATACAGTTCTTAAAGTATTCTAAAGTTGTGAATTTGCTTAATAAAATTTCCATACCTTAAGTGTTAGAACAATTGTTATTTTTTTTTTTTTAATTTTTATTTATTTATTTATTTATTTTGGCTGTGCTGGGTCTTCGTTTCTGTGCGAGGGCTTTCTCTAGTTGTGGCGAGCGGGGGCCACTCTTCATCGCGGTGCGCGGGCCTCTCACTATCGCGACCTCTCTTATTGCGGAGCACAGGCTCCAGACGCGCAGGCTCAGTAATTGTGGCTCACGGGCCCAGTTGCTCCGCGGCATGTGGGATCTTCCCAGACCAGGGCTCGAACCCGTGTGCCCTGCATCAGCAGGCAGATTCTCAACCACTGCGCCACCAGGGAAGCCCAGAACAATTGTTATTTAACAATTGATAATATAGATCAGGAAAATCATCCAAAATCTATAGTGACATTTAAGTGTCAAATCTTTTTTCCTAGACATAGTGCTAAGAGGTCTTAACATTGCTTAATCAGAAGAAAAGAAATCATAGCTAAGAAAGAGCAAAAAATGAATAGAAAACAGAAAGCTCATTCAATTCTGACTTAGTCATCAAGGTAGTCACAATCTGGGAGTCAGTTTGATATTCTTATGAGATACCTTCTTTCTCTGTGAATTTCATCAGGTTAAAACAAATCACAGTATCAATGACACACAATGTAAAATGTTGGTAGACAAGGATCAAGCAAACCAATTAGGAAGCTCAATTGCAGGGATTCTGGAGAGAGAGAGAAAGGTAGACAGCGTGGACTAGGGTGGCAACAGTAAAAATGGAGAGGAGTGAATGGATTTGGTATATATTTTAGAAGTAAAGCCTGCAGATAATATGGGTGAATCTCATTGCTATTTCCAGATATTTCTTCCTCCCATATTCCTAAAAACGCAAAGCCTTTAGTTTTTAGTCACCAGACAGTATCACCTATTACCTGATATTTCATTGTCAATTTATTGACCCCTAGAATCCCTCTTATTTCTCAAAAATTGTAACTCTTGGCTTACTCTCCAACTCCACTACTGTCCTAATTTTTAGTTTGTAAATGCTCCTTCCAACAGCCTGGCCTCTCACTTCTTTGAACTTACATCCAGTGGTCTTGTCCTCTGTCGCCGTGGAGCTACTCACTCCCTTGGTTTTATGACTGTGTCATTGCCAAACTCTCCTTAATCTCATTCACTGATTACAGCTATTTTTCCACTCCCTCTAATACTCTGACCCCAACAATCTTTCAACCACACCAGGATTGGATTTAGCAAAGTGGAGACCATTATGAGAATAGAACAAGGACTTTGAAGCTGTGCAGGAGACAGATGATGTTTGATGGTGAATGTCAGTGAGAATGTGGTACTTTCAGTGGATTATGGGTCCTGTTCTTATAGGACTTGCTGATGGATTTGATATAGATATCTGAAAGATGAGAAAAATCAAGATGATTCCAGATTTTTATTTGAGTCACTAAAGTGGTAGTAAAGTCATTTATAGAGATGAAAAAGGCTGAGGAAGAAGATTTGGTGGTTGTGTGAATCGAGAACTCTATTTTGGCGAGTTAAATTGGAAATTCCAATATCTAACTAGAGATGTAGACTAAGGAATCAGATCTGATCACTTAGAGCCCAGGAATCAGATCTGATCACTTAGAGCTCAGGGTCAGGATTGGGATAGAAATTTTGCAACAGTTATCCTAGGTGGCATTCAATGTCTGGGACCTGGTTGAAGTCACCCTCCAGGCCCAGGGGAAAGGAGGAAAAACAGCCACAGTTTAAGAGCGCTGCAGTTTCCATTTGAATAAGAAGGCAAAGGGAAAGTTCACAGGAGTTGAGGATATGGGAATTTTGATGGGCAGTGAATTCCAGAGGGCAGAGAGGAAGAATTTCAGACTTCATAATTTTAGACCCACTCGACAGGAATTTAAATTTCTTCTAGTACCAGCCAGTATTGCTTTGAAACAGTTCAAATCTGGTGTGATCTGGCTGCAAAAACTCTAGAATGATTTATTACAGAACTTTAATTATATTAAAAGATACTGGATATTTTTCCAGTTCTAGCCTAATCAAGAGTCCTAATGCTTTCTCTCTAAATTTCTGGGTCTGAAGGATTGATCAGTTTCTTAAAGGAAAAAGAAGAAGAAAAAAATAAAAAGAACTTGATTCAATCTACCTTAGAAAAATTTCATTAAATGATTTTCAGAATCACCTATTTTTCAGTTTCATCTATCTCAACTTGAATGTTTCTTAGACCTATGACTTTATGAATGTAGACATCTTGCTTACAAGTAAATTAAGGTTTTTTATAAATACATTTATGTAGTTCAAAATTATACAAAGGAAATCTTGCTTCCATCCCTGTCCTCTCCACCCCTGTTTACCTCACCCCAGTTGCCTATATTTCTTATTTATCCTTCCATTGTTTCTTTATACAAGTCAAGCAATACAAATTTATATTCTTATCTCCACTTTTTTTTTTAAATAAGTTTATTCATTTATTTATTTATTTTGGCTGTGTTGGGTCTTCATTTCTGTGCGAGGGCTTTCTCCAGTTGCGGCGAGCGGGGGCCACTCTTCATCGCGGTGCGCGGGCCTCTCACTATCGCGGCCTCTCTCGTTGCGGAGCACAGGCTCCAGACGCACAGGCTCAGTAATCGTGGCTCACGGGCCCAGTTGCTCCGCAGCACGTGGGATCTTCCCAGACCAGGGCTCGAACCCGTGTCCCCTGCATTGGCAGGCGGACTCCCAACCACTGCACCACCAGGGAAGCCCTCTCCACGTTTTTTAAATATGAAAAGTAAAATACTATATGTACTGCTCTGCACTGGCTTTGATCACCTAATGAATCCTGAAAATCCTTCCACATCAGTACATAGAGCTTTTCCTCATTCTTTTTTTTTTTTCTGATTCTTTTTTGTAGCAACATACATTGTGAGAATGTACCATGATTTATTTAATTAGCTCTTTATTGATGGACAATTGACTTGTTATCTGGTAATTAAGATATGTATCTATGCAAGAGATGAAAACACCTTAGAAGTTATTCTTTATTTCCCAACTTTTAGAAAATAGGATCTAATTCTTCAGGAATATTCTACAAGGCTTAAAGATGTTTTGAATTTATTTTTGATAGCTTAATTTTTAAAGGAAATTTCTTTAATCAAAAGAAAATTTCAAATTTTCTTTAGAACAGGAGGCATTAATTTCAAATATCTTAGAATTAAGGAGCTCCCAGGGGACTATCTAAAGCTAACAGCCATCAGCATCAGTATTTGTCATTTGAGCTCAGTCATTAACTTTCTCCTCTGTTTCAGGGAAAGATATCTCGAAATTGTAAGAACAGTAGCTTTGAATTACAGTTTCTAGGTCAACGTAATGGAGACATTGCGTTAGATGTGGTTTAGCTGTGAACTTGGCTAGCAGATTTATTCTGCTAAAGAAACAAGCTACTCAGGTCCAACTGGAAAAATACATAGAAGAAATCCAGAGGATTGTTGGCCTTGGCGATGGAAGCCCTCTTTTCCTCTAAAAGAAACCACACACAGTAGAATACTCTTTAGGGGGATCTCCATGAGCGATAAAACTCACTGAAATGATTATAGTTCCAGTCTGTGTCTCCTTGGAAAGAAGATCCCATTCTGAAGTTTTCTTTCGGCAAACCAAAGATCAGTTATTTAAATATTTTTTTCCAGCCAGATTAGGGGGCTGGCAGACTAAGAAGGTTCATAAATGCATAGCTCTCCTTATCTAAAAAGCCACCATATCAATGGTGACCTGAAGTAAAGTGCCACACCTCCTGCAAGAATTTCTTATAAGAGTTCTTTTTTCTCTTTCTTAGCAGGATTAATGAAGTTCTAAAGCTTAGTTGTGACCACTCCTCTAAAAGTTGCTCTGGGAAAGGCCACAAGTTGTGGCTATTCTTTGCTGAGGTGGTCAGTAACAACAATAACTACCATTTACTGAATACTCACTCTTGCCAGGTGCTATAGAACGGGCATGGCCTTTTTCCTCAAAGACTATTCACCATGAAGACAGCTTCAACACTGCCTGTGTTTTCCAGCAATTGGATTCCAGAATTGGATTCCAGAATTGGATGGACATTGAGACGTGAATGTGGTTTATCACTAATAAGAAGGATTCCATTGCTCTTTGGAGATGAGAGATAAATTCTATAATTGTTAGGTTCCAGGATGCTCTATAAGGGTAAAGGAAGCGCCATCTGTAGATTTGTGCACAGCCCGAAGACGACGGTTCTTATGTCCTATTGTGCAGTAAGTTTTCTGAGGATGTAAGTAGTTTAAAGATCCCTTCCTACTTTTCTGTAAGTTTCATGGGAGCAGGAATTATCTCTCTCTTGCTTGTTTTATTTCCTCTACTTTAAAAAGTGCTTCGTGCATAGTGGTAAAATATTAAAATGACACTTGTTGAAGCATAGTAAGGAAGACTTTACAGGGGGTGGGAGGGGGAAGCGCACTATAGTGATAGGTATAGTACCACTGGGGTGGAATTTTGCATTGAGAGAGAAAGATTGCGCTTAACTCTTAACATAGCATGGACAATAGGGAATTTATAGCCAAGGAGCAGAGTGGGGGTCAGTGGGTGGAAAATTACTAGGAAACAACATCAGAGGTAAGGGGAGATTCTGGCTAAACTGACCTAACAGGATTCTTGCTGAAGGCAGCCCAGGGTGATCAGACATCATCTGGGGGATGGTAGAGGATGAGGAACCTGATTAGATATTGAGGGTGATGAGATATGCAGGATGGGAGATTCTGGCTAAACAGATTTATCAGGATTCTTGTTTAAGTTGAAAAATGAAGTAGATGAATAAAGAAGTCCAAAAGTCATGCGTAGTTGAAAACGAGTTCAGGGGAATCTGAGTAGAATTTGGTCAATGAGAGAATCTTTTTCAAAAGCAGTCAGATATCTGTGGAATGAATAATAAATAATAATGAATTCCTTATATAAAATATTCATGTATTCATCCATTTGTTCATTTCACAAATATATAAGTGAAATATTTATAGTATAGGCACTGTTCTAGGCCCTTGGTGGGAAAAGTCAGTGGACAATTGCCAGGTTCAGTCCCTGCCCTCATGGAACTTATATTCTAGTTGGTAAACGAGATAAGTAAGTAAAATAATATGTTAAGTGTGATTGTGATCAATGCTAAGGAGAAGAAAAAGCAGGAAAAGAGAATAGGAACTGTTAGGGGAAGGATATAGTATTGAAATCTTAGATATGGTGGCCAGAGAAGACTTCCCTAAGATGGTGATATTTAAGTAAAGCCCAGATGGAAGTGAGGGAAGGAAGGATCTACCAGATACCTGGGGATAGAACATTCCAATTCAAGCAGAAGGAACAGCAGGTGTACAGATCCTGTGACAGGAGTGTACCAAGGAGTGTGACAGGTTCAGAAATGTAAAGTAAGGCAGGACACACAGAGTCTTATGTTCATTGTATAGACTTTGGCCTTTACCCAGGGTGAGATGAGAAGACATTGAAAGATTTTGAGCAGCGAAGCAATGTGGTGGGATGGACATTTTCAAAGGGTACTCTGCTGCATTGAGAATGGATTGAAGAGCAGTAAGGGCAGAAGTTAGGAGGTTATTGTAACAATCCAGGCAAGAGATGTCCAGGGTGTTATTGGTGCCAGATACTTAGCAGTGGCTGAATTCTGGATTGATTTTTAAAGATGACACAGAAAGTAATGGCTTATGGATCTGTTGTGAGGTGTGAAAAAAAGAAGTGAAGGGTGAAAACCATGGGGAAATGCTCTTACAATTGGTGTTGAGTTGTGTCTGCAACCACAGTATGTTGTACTGACACAGTGTTCACGTGTGTAAAGCAAAAATATAAAGCCCCCTAAAAAAAAGGTAATGCCAAGTAGCATGCCCCAACCAATTTCTTGACTTGTGCATGTGCTTAGCATTTACTGCACTGGATTATGTTTAACTTGAATGTTGAACCCAGTAGAATTTAGGTTCTTAATGGGTAGGGTTTGTGACTTTTGTCTTTATTTCTCTATTTCCTAGCAAAGTACCTGGCATAGAGTAGACACGGAATACATGTTTGCTGAGTGAATAAATTTTTCTGAATGTGTTATGTTCCCAAGCATTTTCCATATGAATTTATTTTAAAATCTTTTTGTTTAGAAAACACAAAGGTTTTTTATATTAAAATATATACACATTGTAAATGGTACCAGGGTTCTGCTCAGAAACATCTACTCTTGTGCTTTTTCTGTACATGTTGTAATTCAATTAAAATTTCTCCTTTTTTAATTTTAATTTTATTTTTGGCTGCATTGGGTCTTAGTTGTGGCACACGGGATCTTTGTTTTGGCGCGTGGGCTTGCACGGGCTCTCTAGTTGTGGTGCGCGTGCTCAGTAGTTGTGGTGCATGGGCTTAGTTGCCCCACGGCACGTGGGATCTTATTTCCCTGACCAGGGATCGAACCTGTGTCCCCTGCGTTGGAAAGTGGATTCTTAACCACTGGACCACCAGGGAAGTCCCTCAATTAAAATTTCTTTAGACTCCTGTTGAACTTGTATTATTAATATGTCCCCTATCAAAAAAAATATGTCCCCTATTAATGCTAAGTTGTGAATTTGAGAATTTATTTTGTAATAAGTTTGATGTCTCTTAACTGAGAACTGTTATGTTCTAAGAAGTTTGTAAAGCAGAAAAGTGGCCCTGCATACTCTCAAATTTCCACTGCCCCATTGCCCCAGCACTTCCACTTTTATACAATGACCTCATCCTTTCGGTTGCTCCCATCACAAACCTCTCTTATTCACCCTGAACTCCACTTTCTCATTTCCATCCACTCATGTCATTTAGCTCCTGTCTACTCTTAAGCTGGCAGATGAAGTGGCTTCTACATGTTGAATCCAACTTGGTGACTGGTCTTCAGAGTTTATATCAACTTTGAAAGAAAATAAAGTTAAATAAATCTTTTTGGATCTCCTTCATTTCCCACCTCCCCTACAACACCAGACAATGGAAAGGCAGAGGGAACCTTTCCCTCACTTTCTTTCCATCCCCAGCAATTGTTATTCAGATTCTCCTAGTGAAAGGAGCAACCCTGCCCAGCAGAAAATTCTCTTCCTAAATATTCTTAAATGTTTTGAACCATTTGTTACCCCGGGAAATATGTGGAGTATTTAAAAAGCAGGTCACTCTGAGCAGACATATTTATAAATTTTTACATACGTTATCTTAAACTTTATAACATTAGCTATGCTGTGAAGATTAGCAATCATATTTTTTTATCTCAGAAGGCTAAATAACAAACGTGCCCCAGGGACTTCCCTGGTGGCGCAGTGGTTAAGAATCCACCTGCTAACGCAGGGGACACGGGTTCCAGTCCTGGTCCGAGAAGATCCCACATGCTGCGGAGCAACTAAGCCCGTGCGTCACAACAACTGAGCCTGCGCTCTAGAGCCTGTGAGCCACAACTACTGAGCCTCTGTGCCACAACTACTGAAGCCGATGTGCCTAGAGCCCCTGCTCCACAACAAGAGAAGCCACCACAATTAGAAGCCCGTGCACTGCAACGAAGAGTAGCCCCCGCTCGCTGCAACTAGAGAAAGCCTGCGTGTAGCAATGAAGACCCAACACAGCCAAAAATAAATAAATTTATATATTAAAAAAAAAGAAATGTGCCCCAAATCACGCAGCATGTAGAAGATTCAAATTTGGTCTAAGAACAGAGCACTTGTGGCTTTAACAGTCTCAGTGGGGCCTGTGGATATTGTGTATATAAGGGTAAAATATATGCTCGCCAAGCCTAGTATCCCTCCTAATGTGCAGCCACTTGATTTGTCTTTGTAAGTGTCATCTATATAGTGAAAGGATTTATCTCAGATGCACAGGGGGAGTATGTGGAAAATGTCCAGCAATTTTGTAAGACTCATCTGTGTGTCTTCTTTTCAATATACAGATTTCATTCAGTCTTTCCACAAATTTTTGATGAGCACTTACTCTATGCCAGACACTGTGCTAGAGCCTAGAGATAAAATTGTGAATAAAACAGCAAATTCCTTGCTCTCATAGAGCTTGCACTTCAGTTAGGAGGGGAAGACAAAAAACAAATTAAAGATTATCTAATAGTACTAAAAGCTAAGGACAAAATAAAGGAGAGAATGAGGCTGCAGCGTGCTGGGAAGGCATGGGACTGTGGGTGGTAGAAGCTATTTTAAATAAGATGGCCAGGGAAGACCTCATTATAAAGAAGACAATTGCGCAGAGACCAGAAAGAGGGTGAGGGAACTGGCCATGCTGCTCTTTGAGAGAAGAAACTTCAAGGAAGAGGGAACAGCAGGTGCAAAGGCCTTGAGGCTGGAATGTATTTAGTGGGCTTGGTCGGTTAGTTGGGTTTGTTTTTGTTTTTGTTTTTTTCAGGAAAGCGGCTTCTTCTGACTCCTACTGAAAGGAAACATTTGATATTTCAGCAGGTCACTCCCATTCAGTTACTGTACACATTCTACCTTCTTTTAATTTCAGAGGGGCTTATGGATCACCAAAATCACAAAATCCACTTTCAACTAAAATATATTAATAAATAAAATGCATCATCATATTAATAACTTTTAAAAACTGCCCAAATAGCACCTGTTAGCTATATGATACAGAATTCAGCCCATCTATCAGAACCATGGCCAAGAGAAGGCAGACGAGAGACAGCAAAGTTGCCACAAAGGGTGAAAAACACAGGGTAAAAATCGTGAATCAGACTCCTTCCCATTGCTCATGGGGAGAGTACATAAGCTGAGACTGTCTGGTCTAGATATTTTGTTTTCACATCAGCCTTTCTTCCCAGGAGACTGGTGATTTCAGTAGGGCTCTTTGGGTGGCAGGGAACAGAGATGCCCTTGAGCTTACTCAGGCAAAGAAGGTTTGTTCCCCTCCCACCCTTGGCCACAAGGCTTGTGGGATCTTAGTTCCCCGACCAGGGATTGAACCCGGGCCCTCAGCAGTGAGAGCGTGGAGTCCTAACCACTGGACCGCCAGGGAATTCCCCAAAGATAATTTTATTATAAGGATTTATAAGGTTTGACCCAAACCTTGATCCAATACCAGGAGCTACCACAGGAACCTGGGGCCAGGTACTGTGGGAGCTGTGTGCCCCCAATTTGGAGGGCCTACTCTGTCCTACTCTCTGCTCACTGGCTTCTTCTGCCTACTCCTCTAATAACTGTGATTTACCAATGGCTTTGGGTTTTTTTTGGTTTTGTTGTTGTCGTCATCGTTTTGGCTAATTGCTGATGTTGTTTTTAAAATTAAAATGATTCATTCATGAATAAAGAACTATTTCTCTTCCACTCCAGACTCTCAGCCTTTTTCCTCAGAAGGTAATTTCTGTTAATAACAGTCTCTTATGCATAATCTCAGGCATTTTCTATGCACATGTAAGCATATATACATTTTATACACAAATAATTGTATAGAAGGCACAGTTTTTCTTTTCCACCAAATTTTAATAAAAATTCTACCTAGAAACAGATTGGTTTACTAATTTACCTTAGTTGGTCAAAGCAGTTCGTGTTAGAAAAAAAGTCAGTGAAACAGTGTCTGCTTTTTCTGTAGTTTTTTCACTCATTAGTTAGCTATTCACTCCTTTTTAATTTTCCAAATCAGATGACCCCTTGGGAGGCATATTAAAGGATTTAAAATTTAGATCATAAAATAAATCACTCATTCCCAATAAGCAATACAACACCATGCATTATTCAGTTCAGATATATTGACCATGGCTGTGTGTGGCTGGAAATGCTGGAAATGTTTTATGATTTCAGCTTCATGGTGCTATCGTCCTTGGCTAAAACCAGTGCAGTTTACATTTTGCAGTGGGCATACAACTGAGGTAGGCAAGAAATAGAACTTTTTCTGCTGTTCTATAACTCAATTTCTATCTAGGACCCCTATTTGACCAAGGTTGTGGAAACTTGGAGCTCCTCCCTTTCCTGTGGTTTTGTCTAAGCTCTAGGGGCTTTCGTCATACCAGGAAGTTGAGGTGTGTCCTCTTTGTTGCGTACCAAGTGTCCATGAAGCCGTCCCTCCCTGAATCTGCCTGGACCCTTTAGGTCATGTAGCTGGGTCCACACTTGTGAATGGCATCACTGCTGCTGCTTCCGTTGCTGTGCTTAGGCTTTGGGAAGTAACAGTGTCTCTCTGAAGCCACATCTGCTTAGACTCCTATGCATTCATTTCCTCCCTGGGGTTTTGCAGCTTTCCCCACGCAAGGGGACACAAACCTCTTTGCTCTCAGACTCTCGGGTTTTAGTGTGTTTCTTTGTGCATTGCCCACTGGACAGCATTCACTCCCGTTTACCCAGTTTTCACCTGTGTGTAAACCTTCATCACTTTCTCTCCACCTCTCTTTTCTCCCTACCAGTCTACCAGCCCTCAATCAGGGTGTCTTTTGTTTTAGTCTGGAATAGATGAAGATGGGGAGGAGATGAAGAGCAAAGAGCTAAAAGGGGCCATTATTCTGCTACAGTCAAATCTCTTAGCATTTCTTTTAGGTTTCTATTCTGGGACAATACCCAATTGGCCCTCCCCTCCACCTACATCTGGCCCCATCCCATCCAGCCCCAGCATATCAGCCTCCTCCTGTTACATCATGTAAAGGAAAATCCATTAGAAGTGCTCCACCTGGTCGGCATATAATTTTCCAGAGGGCTCTATCTGTTAAAGTTCGGTCTTCCCCTTTGTATCCCACTTCATAGGGTTAAAAGGGGGCAGGGTATTTGGCAAACCCGAACCAGAGGGCAGTAGAATCTGTTCTTTGTCTGCTCCTGAGAAGAGAAGCCCTAAGGGAACAGCTGAGAAGGCCCAGGAAGTGGGCTGGATCAAGTCTTGGTCCCGGGAGATGAATAATTTGGGTGGGGGTGGTGCAGCCACCTATGTCTTCCCAGCTCACATTGGTCCTGTCTACCTTTGGGACAACTGGACTTTGTGGTTTCCTGCCTTCAAGCCAACTTTCCAGATGCATCTCTACCAACTCGTGCTTTAGAGAGAGGGAGTCCAATACATAGTATATATGACTCTTGATTCAGAGCTCTAAGATGTGGCAGAATATTTAGAAATGCTTAAGACAAAATGAATTATAATAAACAGGAAAAGCAGTATATACATTCTATTAGGCTGAAAAAAAAATCAGTTCCTTTTTTCCTTTTTTAATATATAGTATTATCATAGATTAAACTTTTAGGAAAGAAGTGAAAATATGTATAGTTTTGTTCATGGCATAGACATTAAAAAGTCAATGTCCAACATTATCTGAGAAGTTGTAATGATAGCATGCATCTCTGCTGTGTTTGTGCTGCTCTGCCCTGAGCAGGCTGTGTCAGCAGCAAAGTGTCTAACTGTGCTGTCACTATGGTAAAGGATGCAGAAAAAGCATTCATCTCTTTCCCTCTTTCAGCACCATTGATCATGCTTCATCATCTGTGAACTGATGTTTTCCAGTCACAATTACACTTCAAATTTAGAAAAACACTCAGCATGTAATTTAAAGTCATTAGGACTGCATAGAATCCCACAGCAAATGCAAAGGTGGGTACTGATTGGGAACTGACTTTGCTTCTTGCCTTGTGTACCAAGAACCCCAAATTTTGATTGGCAGCTTCAATAATACTATCCCAAAATTAGTACATTTATAATAAATTGTTAATTTCTTTATTATTTTATTCTAAAAATGTGTAAGCAGCTGATTTTAAGCTGGTTTTATAGGGTTTTATAGCATTTGTACCAGGTTCATTTTGCTTCATATGTTTAGTTTTTTCTCTCTCTTTATGACACTTAAAAGAAAATCATTTAGACAAAGAAGGCATTTGATATTCTAGATCAGGACTTGGAAATTTAATTAGCTGCAGAGGGGCACAAATGAGGTAAACTGAGGGTACTACAGTTTGGATCGATGAGGATTGTGGTGTTCTGAAGGACTCGTATGTCAACTAAATGAAGAAGCCCCTTTCCAGGTCCAGCTAATTGTAGCCAGATAGATAGAAATGTGAGTGTGGGACTTCCCTGGTGGTCCAGTGGTTAAGACTCCATGCTTCTGCTGCATGGGACATGGGTTCGATCCCTGGTAGGAGAACTAAGATCCCGCATGCTGTGAAGAAAGAAAGAAAGAAAGAAAAGAAGGAAAGAAAGAAAGAAAGAAAAAGAAAGAAAGAAAGAAAGAAAGAAAGAAAGAAAGAAAGAAAGAAAGAAAGGAAGGAAGGAAGGAAGGAAGGATGGAAGAGAAAGAAAGAAAGAAAATGTGAGTCCCATGTTGACAGAACTGCTGTTTCAAGTCAATGTGAAAATCCAAATTTTCATGGGAAATGGATTGATTTTTTTTTGAGCTATATGGGACCTGCCAAGACAAACGTGCATGCCAGATTTGGTTACAACTTCTATTTTTGACTTTCTGGTTTATATTACTTCTGTTATAAAAATTAAACTATGAGACTCTATAAGCAAGATCTTGGCAGATTTCTGCCAAATTAATACAGACATTAGAGAAAATATTTTTAATCCAGGAGAGTGAGAAATTAAAGCTCCCTCCAAATAGTGGAAATTTTGACACCTTTCTTCAGAGAATAAGAATAGAGCAAAAAGTTGCACTAAAAGAATTTGCACATGGGGGAAAATATCTTTTAGAAAAGGATACGACAGATGCATCACCAAGATGGCAGAGTAGGAAGGGCCTGAGCTCACCTTCTCCCACAGACACACCAAAATTACAACTATTTACAGAGCAACTCTCTATGAGAACTACCTGAAGACTAGCAGAAAAGATTTTCCATAACTAAAAATATAAAGAAGGAAATGTGAGACAGGTAGGAGGAACAGAGACTCAGCATAGTCAAGACCCAAAACCACAGGTAGGCGACCCACAAATAGGATCATGACAATTGCAGAGGTTCTTCCCAAGAAGTGAGGGGTCCAAGCCTCATATTGGGCTCCCCAGCCCAGGGGTCCTGCAGCAGGAAAATAAGCCCCCAGAACATCTGACTTTGAAGGCCAGTGGGAGTGTGTGGGAGAGCAGAAGGGCTGTAGGAAACAGACTGCTCTTGAAGGATACTCACAAAATCTCACACACTTTGAGTCCCAGCACAGAGGCAGTAATTTGGAAGGAGCCTGGGTCAGACCCACTTGCTGATCTTAGAGAGCCTCCTGGAGTGGCAGGAGGTAACTGGGACTCACCCCAGGGACACAGATGCTGGCAGCAGCCATTTGGGGGAGCTTGTTCTACCATGAGAGCACTGTGCTAGCAAATACCATTTTGGAGTCTTCCCTCTAGCCTATTATCTCCAGGGGCTTACACACCTTCCAGTGGTCCTACATGAGCCAGAACCCAGCCCTGCTACCAGTGAACCAACAGCAGCCCTGGGATCCAGCCCCACCCACCAGTGGGCTAGCACCATCCCTGGACCCCAGCTCCCACAGCCAGCCACCTTGACACCTAGCCCTGCCCACTAGTGGGCTGGCACTAGCCCAAGACTCCTTTGGCCCCCCCACAGCCAGGTGTCCCAGGACCCAGCCCTGCCCATGAGCGGACAGGCACCAGCCCTGGGACCTCACAGGCTTCTCAGCCAGCCTCCCTGAAACCTGGTCCCATCCACCAGTGGGCCAGCATCAGCCCCAAGACACTGGATTATACAGTCAGCTGTGCTGGGACCTGGTCTTGCCCACTAGCGGGCCAGCAGCCACCACACAAGGCAGGGCCTGGCAGCCAACTGGGCCAGTGACCAGTCCTGTCTACCAGCACACTCACAGTAGGTAGCGCCACCATAACAGAAGGGCCTATGCAGCCCCCATAGGGGGCACCCCTAGAGCGTATAGCTCTGGTGACTAGAGGGGAGAGTGCTCTTGGGCCCTATAGGATGTCTTCTACTAAGACCACTTCTCCAAGATCAGGAAATGTAACTGACCTACCTAATTCATAGAAGTAAACATAGAGAACCAGGCAAAATGAGGCAACAGAGGAATATTTTAGAAATGAAGGAACAAGACAAAACCCTGGAAGAAGAACTAAGTGGAGATAAAAAATCTACCCAGCAGAGGAACCAAGATGATGGAGTAGAAGGACGGGCTCTCACTCCCTCTTGCAAGAACACCAGAATCACAACTAGCTGCTGGACAATCATCGACAGGAAGACACTGGAACGCACCAAAAAAGATACCCCACATCCAAACACAAAGGAGAAGCCACAATGAGACGGTAGGAGGGGCACAATCAGAGTAAAATCAAATCCCATAACTGGTGAGTGGGTGACTCACAGACTGGTGAACACTTATACCACAGAAGTCCACCCACTGGAGTGAAGGTTCTGAGCCCCACATCAGGCTTCCCAACCTGGGGGTCCAGCAACGGGAGGAGGAATTCATAGAGAATCAGACTTTGAAGCCTAGTGGGAATTGATTGCAGGACTTCAACAGGACTGGGGGAAACAGAGACCCCACTCTTGGAGGGTGCACACAAAATAGTGTGCGCATCGGGACCCAGGGGAAGGAGCAGTGACCCCAGGGTAGACTGAACCAGACCTACCTGCTAGTGTTGGAAGGTCTCCTGCAGAGGCAGAGGGTGGTTCTGCTTCACCGTGGGGACAGGGACACTGGCAGCAGAAGTTCTGGGAAGTACTCCTTGGCGTGAGCCCTCCCAGAGTCTCATTAGCCCCACCAAAGAGCCCAGGTAGGCTCCAGTGTTGGATTGCCTCAGGCAAAACAACCAACAGGGAGGGAACCCAGCCTGACCCATCAACATTCAGGTGGATTAAAGTTTTACTGGGCTCTGACCACCACAGCAACAGTCAGCTCTATCCACCACCAGGGCTTCCCATCAAGACTCTTAGATAGCCTCAACCACCAGAGGGCAGACAGCAGAAGCAAGAAAAACTACAATCCTGCAGCCTGTGGAACAAAAACCACATTCACAGAAAGATAAACAAGATGAAAAGGCAGAGGGCTACATACCACATGAAAGAACAAGATAAAACCCCAGAAAAACAACTAAGTGAAGTGGAGATAGGCAACCTTCCAGAAAAAGAATTCAGAATAATGATAGTGAAGATGATCCAGGACCTCAGAATAAGAATGGAGGCAAAGATCGAGAAGATGCAAGAAATGTTTAAAAAAGACCTAGAAGAATTAAAGAACAAACAAACAGAGATGAAAAATATAATAACTGAAATGAAAACTACACTAGAAGGAATAAATAGCAGAATAACTGAGGCAGAAGAACGGATAAGTGACCTGGAAGACAGAATGGTGGAATTCACTGCTGCGGAACAGACTAAAGAAAAAAGAATGAAAAGAAATGAAGACAGCCTAAGAGACCTCTGGGACAACATTAAATGCAACAACATTCGCATTATAGGGGTCCCAGAAGGAGAATAGAGAGAGAAAGGACCAGAGAAAATATTTGAAGAGATTATAGTCAAAAACTTCCCTAACATGGGAAAGGAAATAGACACCCAATTCCGGGAAGCGCAGAGAGTCCCATACAGGATAAACCCAAGGAGAAACACGCTGAGACACATAGTAATCAAATTGGCAAAAATTAAAGACAAAGAAAAATTATTGAAAGCAGCAAGGGAAAAACAACAAATAACATACAAGGGAACTCCCATAAGGTTAACAGGTGATTTCTCAGCAGAAACTCTACAAGCCAGAAGGGAGTGGCATGATATACTTAAAGTAATGAAAGGGAAGAACCTATAACCAAGATTACTCTACCAGGCAAGGATCTCATTTAGATTTGATGGAGAAATCAAAAGCTTTACAGACAAGCAAAAGCTAAGAGAATTCAGCACCACCAAACCAGCTCTACAACAAATGCGAAAGGAATTTCTCTAAGTGGGAAACAAAAGAGAAGAAAAGGACCTACAAAAACAAACCCAAAACAATTAAGAAAATGGTCATAGGACCATACATATCGATAATTACCTTAAACGTGGATGGATTAAATGCTCCAACCAAAAGACACAGGTTTGCTGAATGGATACAAAAACAAGATCCATACATATGCTGTCTACAAGAGACCCACTTCAGACCTAGGGACATATACAGACTGAAAGTGAGGGGATGGAAAAAGATATTCTATGCAAATGGAAATCAAAAGAAAGCTGGAGTAGCTATACTCATATCAGATAAAATAGATTTTAAAACAAAGAATGTTGCAAGAGACAAGGAAGGACACTACATAATGATCAAGGGATCAATCCAAGAAGATATAACAATTATAAATATATATGCACCCAACATAGGAGCACCTCAATACATAAGGCAACTGCTAACAGCTATAAAAGAGGAAATCGACAGTAACACAATAAAAGTGGGGGACTTTAACACCTCACTTACACCAATGGACAGATCATCCAAAATGAAAATAAGTAAGGAAACAGAAGCTTTAAATGACACAATAGACCAGATAGATTTAATTGATATTTTTAGGACATTCCATGCAAAAACAGCAGATTACACTTTCTTCTGAAGTGCGCATGGAACATTCTCCAGGATAGATCACATCTTGGGTTACAAATCAAGCCTCAGTAAATTTAAGAAAATTGAAATCATATCAAGCATCTTTTCTGACCACAACGCTATGAGATTAGAAATGAATTACAGGGAAAAAAACGTAAAAAACACAAACACATGGAGGCTAAACAATACGTTACTAAATAACCAAGAGATCACTGAAGAAATCAAAGAGGAAATCAAAAAATACCTAGAGACAAATGACAATGAACACACGATGATCCAAAACCTATGGGATGCAGCAAAAGCAGTTCTAAGAGGGAAGTTTCTAGCTATAGAAGCCTACCTAAAGAAACAAGAAAAATCTCAAGTAAACAATCGAACCTTACACCTAAAGGAACTAGAGAAAGAAGAACAAACAAAACCCAAAGTTAGCAGAAGGAAAGAAATCATACAGATCAGAGTGGAAATAAATGAAATAGAAACAAAGAAAACAATAGCAAAGATCAATAAAACTAAAAGCTGGTTCTTTGAGAAGATAAACAAAATGGATAAACCATTAGCCAGACTCATCAAGAAAAAGAGGGAGAGGACTCAAATCAATAAAATTAGAAATGAAAAAGGAGAAGTTACAACAGACACCACAGAAATACAAAGCATCCTAAGAGACTACTACAAGCAACTCTATGCCAATAAAATGGACAACCTGGAAGAAATGGACAAATTCTTAGAAAGGTATAACCTTCCAAGACTGAACCAGGAAGAAACAGAAAATATGAACAGACCCATCACAAGTAATGAAATGGAAACTGTGATTAAAAATCTTCCAACAAACAAAAGTCCAGGACCAGATGGCTTCACAGGTGAATTCTATCAAACATTTAGAGAAGAGCTAACACCCATCCTTCTCAAACTCTTCCAAAAAATTGCAGAGGAAGGAACACTCCCAAACTCATTCTATGAGGCCACCATCACCCTGATACCAAAACCAGACAAAGATACTACAAAAAAAGAAAATTACAGACCAATATTACTGATGAACATAGTTGTAAAAATCCTCAACAAAATACTAGCAAACAGAATCCAACAACACATTAAAAGGATCATACACCACGATCAAGTGGGATTTATCCCAGGGATGCAAGGATTCTTCAATATATGCAAATCAATCAATGTGATACGCCATATTAACAAATTGAAGAATAAGAACCATATGATCATCTCAATAGATGCAGAAAAAGCTTTTGACAAAATTCAACACCCATTTATGATACAAACTCTCCAGAAAGTGGGCATAGAGGGAACCTACCTCAACATAGTAAAGGCCATATACAACAAACCCACAGCAAACATCATTCTCAACGGTGAAAAACTGAAAGCATTTCCTCTAAGATCAGGAACGAGACAAGGATGTCCACTCTCACCACTATTATTCAACATAGTTTTGGAAGTCCTAGCCATGGCAGTCAGAGAAGAAAAAGAAATAAAAGGAATACAAATTGGAAAAGAAGAAGTAAAACTGTCACTGTTGGCAGATGACATGATACTATACATAGAGAATCCTAAAAATGCCACCAGAAAACTACTAGAGCTAATCAATGAATTTGGTAAAGTTGCAGGATACAAAATTAATGCACAGAAATCTCTTGCATTCCTATACTCTAATGATGAAAAATCTGAAAGAGAAATTATGGAAACACTTCCATTTACCATTGCAACAAAAAGAATAAAGTACCTGGGAATAAACCTACCTAGGGAGAGAAAAGACCTGTATGCAGAAAACCATAAGACACTGATGAAAGAAATTAAAGATGATACCAACAGATGGAGAGATATACCATGTTCTTGGATTGGAAGAATCAATATTGAGAAAATGACTATACTACCCAAAGCAATCTACAGATTCAATGCAATCCCTATCAAATTACCAATGGCATTTTTTACGGAACTAGAACAAATCATCTTAAAATTTGTATGGAGACACAAAAGACCCCGAATAGCTAAAGCAGTCTTGAGGGAAAAAAACGGAGCTGGAGGAATCGGACTCCCTGACTTCAGACTCTACTACAAAACTACAGTAATCAAGACAATATGGTACTGGCACAAAAACAGAAACATAGATCAATGGAACAAGATAGAAAGCCCAGAGATAAACCCACGCACCTATGGTCAACTAATCTATGACAAAGGAGGCAAAGATATACCATGGAGAAAAGACAGTCTCTTCAATAAGTGGTGCTGGGAAAACTGGACAGCTACATGTAAAAGAATGAAATTAGAATATTCCCTAACACCATACACAAAAATAAACTCAAAATGGATTAGAGACCTAAATGTAAGACAGGACAGTATAAAACTCTTAGAGGAAAACATAGGAAGAATACTCTTTGACATCAATCACAGCAAGATCTTTTTTGATCCACCTCCTAGAGTAATGGAAATAAAAACAAAAATAAACAAATGGGACCTAATTAAACTTCAAAGCTTTTGCACAGCAAAGGAAACCATAAACAAGACGAAAAGACAGCCCTCAGAATGGGAGAAAATATTTGCAAACGAATCAACGGACAAAGGATTAATCTCCAAAATATATAAACAACTCATTCAGCTCAATATGAAAGAAACAAACAACCCAATCCAAAAATGGGCAGAAGACCTAAAAGACATTTCTCCAAAGAAGACATACAGATGGCCAAGAAGCACATGAAAAGCTGCTCAACATCACTAATTATTAGAGAAATGCAAATCAAAACTACAATGAGGTATCACCTCACACCAGTTAGAATGGCCATCATCAAAAAATCTACAAATGATAAATGCTGGAGAAAATGGAACCCTCTTGCACTGTTGGTGGGAATGTAAATTGATACAGCCACTATGGAGAACAGTATGGAGGTTCCTTAAAAAACTAAAAATAGATTAACCATATGACCCAGCAATCCCACTACTGGGCATATACCCAGAGAAAACCGTAATTCAAAAAGACACATGCACCCCAATGTTCATTGAAGCACTATTTACAATAGCCAGGTCATGGAAGCAACTTAAATGCCCACCGACAGACGAATGGATAAAGAAGTTGTGGTACCTATATACAATGGAATATTACTCAGCCATAAAAAGGAACAAAATTGAGTCATTTGTTGAGAAGTGGATGGATCTAGAGACTGTCATACAGAGTGAAGTAAGTCAGAAAGAGAAAAACAAATATCGTATATTAACGCATGTATGTGGAACCTAGAAAAATGGTACAGATGAACCGGTTTGCAGGGCAGAAGTTGAGACAGAGATGTAGAGAACAAACGTACGGACACCAAGGGGGGAAAACTGCGGTGGGGTGGGGATGGTGGTGTGCTGAATTGGGAGATTGGGATTGACATGTATACACTGATGTGTATAAAATTGATGACTGATTTAAAAAAAAAATCTACCCAGCAAAGAGTTCAAGGTAGTGATCATAAAAATGTTCAATGAACTAAGAGACAAATGGACATAGTGAGAAGTTAAGCAAAGATTTAGAAAATATAAAGAAGAGCTAAACAGCAATAAAGAATACAATAACTGAAGTAAAAATGCAGTAGAAGGATCAACAGTAGACTAGGTGATACAGAGGAACAGATGAGCAAACTGGAAGACAGAGTACTGGAAACGACCCAAGCTGAACAGAAAAGAACAAAAAAAAAAAAGAATTAAAAAAAATGAAGATAGTTTAAGAGACCTCTGAGACAACATCAAGCATACTAGCATTCACATGGGGGTCCCAGAAGGAGAAAAAAGAAAGAAACAGGCAGAGAACTTATTTGAAGAAATAATAGCTGAAAACTTCTTACCTGGGAAAGTAAACAGACATCTATGTTCAGGAAGAACAGAGAGTCCCAAACAAGATGTACCCAAAGAGGTCCACACCAAGACACATTAAAATTAAAATGGCAAAAATTAAAGATAAAGTATCTTTAAATCAGGAGAGAAAAGCAACTAATTATGTACAAGGGAACTCCCAAACACTATCTGTTGACTTTTCTGTAGACACTTTGCAGGCCAGAAGGGAGTGGTATAATATATTCAAGGTGATGAAAGGAGAAAGCCTAAAACTGAGAATACTCTACCCAGCAAGGCTATCATTCAGATTTGAAAGGAAGATAAATAGTTTTACAGACAAGAAAAAGCTAAAAGTGTTCAGCACCACTAAGTTGGCTTTACAAGAAATGTTAAAGGGGCTTCTCTAAGAAGAAAAGAAAAGACCCACAACTAGAAATATGAAAATTAAGAAAGGAAAAATCTCATTGGTAAAGACAAATATACAGTAAAGGTAGTAGATCTGTCACTTATAAAGGTAGTAAAAATATTAAACAATAAAATAAGTACAATTATCTATACCCACAATAAGTTGTTAGGGGATACACAAAACAATTAGATGTAAAATGTGATCTCAGAAACATTAAAAGTTTGAGTCGGGAGAAGTACAAATGCAGGGTTGTTAGGATGCATTCAGACTTAAGAGATCAACTTAAAATAATCATATATATTATAAAATTATAATTATATATGTATACTGCTATTTATAAATATCATAGTAGCCACAAACCAATAATCTATAATAGTTACACACAAAAAGAGAAAGGAATCCAAACATAACACTAAAGATAGTCATCAAATCAGAGGAAGAGAGCAAAAGAAGAAGAAAAAAAAAAAGAACTACAAAAACAATCCCCAAACAATTAACAAAATAGCAATAAAAACATACATATCAATAATTACTTTAAATGTAAATGGACTAAATGCTGCAATCAAAAGACATAGAGTGGCTGAATGGATTAAAAAAAACAAGACCCATATATATGCAGCCTACAAGAGACTCACTTTAAAGACACATACAGACTGAAGGTGAAGGGGATGGAAAAAGGTATTACATGCAAATGCAAATGAAAAGAAAGCTGGGGGGTTGTGGGTGTCAATACTTATATCAGGCAAATAAACAAGAGACAAAGAAGGATATTACATAGTGATATAGGGATCAATTAAACAAGAAGATATAACAATTGTAAATATATATGCACCCAACATAGGAGCACCTAAAATACATAAAGCAAATGTTAACAAACATAAAGAGAGATATTGACAACAACACAATAATACTAGGAGACTTTAACACCTCACTTAGACGAACAGACAGAAAATCATAAGGAAACACTGGCCTTAAATGACACATTAGATCAGATGGACTTTATACACATATAGAACATTCCATCCAAAAGCAGCAGAATACATATTCTTTTCAAATGCACTTGGAACATTCTCCAGTATAGATCACATGCTATCTCACAAAACAAGACTTGGTAAATTTAAGAAACGTGAAATCATATCAAGCATATTTTCTGACTACAAAACTATGAGACTAGAAATCAACTACAGGAAAAAAGAAACTGCAAAAAACACAAACAGGTTGAGGTTAACCAATATGCTACTAAACGACCAATGGATCACTGAAGAAATAAAAGAGGAAATAAAAAATATCTGGAGACAAATGAAAATGAAAATACAACAACCCCAAATCTATAGGATGCCGCAAAAGCATTTCTAAGAGGGAAGTTTATAGTGATACAGGCTTACCTCAGGAAACAAGAAAAATCTCAAATTAGCAGCCTAAAGAGACTAAATAAAAATAAAAAATATCAGAGAAAACTAAGAGCTAGTTCTTGAAAAGATAAACCAAATTGATAAACCTTAAGCAACACTCATCAAGAAAATTCAATAAAGTCAGAAATGAAAAACGAGAAGTTACAACTGACACAGAAATACAAAGTATCATTAGAAATTACTATGAGCAATTATATTCCAATAAAATGGAAAACCTGGAAGAAATGGATAAGTTCCTAGAAACATACATTCTCCCAAAGCTGAATCAGAAGAAATAGAAAATATGAGCAAACCAACTACCAATAATGAAGTCGAATCTGTAGTAAGAAAACTCCCAACAAACAAAATTCTAGGACCAGATAGCTTCACTGGTGAATTCTACCAAATATTTAAAAAGTTAATACCTATACTCTCAAACTCTTCTGAAAAATAGAAGAGGAAGGAGCACTTCAAAACTCATTTTATGAGACCATCATCACCTTGATACCAAAACCATACACCTCAAAAAAAAAAAAAAAGAAAGAAAATTACAGGCCAATATCTCTGAACATAGATGCAAAAATCCTCAACAAAATATTAGCAAATGAATTCAACAATACATTAAAAGGATCATACACCATGATCAAGTGAGATTTATCCCCGGGATACAAGGATGGTTCAATATCTACAAATCTACAAATCAATCAATGTGACACACCACATTAACAAATTAAAGAATAAAAATCATATGATCATCTCAATAGATACAGAAAATCTTTTGACAAAATTCGACATCCATTTATGATGAAAACTTTCAACAGAGCCGGTGTAGAGGGAACATACCTCAAAATAATAAATGCCATATATACAACAAAACCACAGCCGACATCATATTCGATGATGAAAAGCTGAAAACATTTTCTCTAAGATCAGGAACAAGGCAAGTATGCCTCTCACCCCTTTTATTCAACATAGTATTGGAAATCCTAGACACAGTCATCAGACAAGAAAGAGAAATAAAAAGCATCCAACTGGAAATGAAGATGTAAAACTGTCACTGTTTGCAAATGACATGATAATATATATAGAAAATCATAAAGACACCATCAAAAAAGCTATTAGAACCAAAGGAATTCAATAAAGTTGCAGGATACAAAATTAGTATACAGAAATCTGTTGTGTTTCTGTACACTAACAATGAACTATCAGAAAGAGAAACTAGAAAATAATCCCATTTATAATCACATCAAAAAGAATAAAATACCTAGGAATAAATCTAACCAAGTAGGTAAAAGACCTGTACTTGGAAAGCTATACACGATAAAAGAACTGAAGATGACACAAACAAATGGAAAGATATACTGTGTTCATGGATTGGATTAATTAATATTGTTAAAATGACCATACTCCTCAAGTCAATCTACAGATTAAATGCAAGACCTATCAAAATACCAATGGCTTTTTTTTCACAGAACTAGAACATATAATTGTAAAATTTGTATAGAAACACAAAAAACCCTGAATAGCCAAAACAATCTTGAGAAAGAATAAAGTTAGAGGTATCACACTCCCAGATTTCAAAGTATAGTACAAAGCAAAAGTAATCAAAACAGTATGTATGGTACTGGCAAAAAAAACACCCAAAAACCCAAAAAACAGAGACATAGATCAATGGTGGGACAGAATAGAGAGCCCAGAAATAAACCCACACTTATATGGTCAATTAATCCATGACAAAGAATATATAATGGGGAAAAGACAGCCTCTTCAGTAAATGGTGTTTGGAAAACTAGACAGCTACATGCAAAAGTATCAAACTGAACTACTTTCTCACACCTATACAAAAAATCAATTCAAACTGGATTAAAGACTTAAATGTAAGACCAGAAACCATAAAACTCCTAGAAGAAAACATAGGCTGTATGCTCTTTGACATCAGACTTAGCAATATTTTTTTGGAAATGTCTCCTCAGGAAGGGAAATAAAAGCAAAAATGAACAAATGGGACTATCTCAAACTAAAAACTTTTGCACAGCAAAGGAAAGCATTAACAAAACAAAAAGGCAGCCTACTAAATGGAGAAGATATTTTAAATGATATATCTGATAAGGGGTTTATATCCAAAATATGTAAAGATCTCATACAATTCAACATAAAACAAACAAGCAACTCAATTAAAAAATAGGCAGTGGATCTGAATAGACATTTTTCCAAAAAAGACATACAGATGTCCAACAAATACATGAAAAGAGACTCAACATCGCTACTTATCAGGGAAATGCAAATCATAACAACGAGATATCACCTCACACCTGTCAAAATGGCTATTATCAAAAAGACAATAAATAAATAGTGTTAGCAAGGATGTGGAGAAAGGGAACCCTAGTTCTTGGTGGGAATGTAAATTGGTGTAGCCACTGTGAAAAACAAAATGGAGATTCCTCAAAAAACTAAAAATAGAACTACCATATATGATCCAGCAATTCCACTTCTGGGTATTTTTTCTGAAGAAAACAGAAACACTAATTCAAAAAGATATATGCATCTCTATGCTTATTGCACCTTTATTTACAATAGCCAAGATATGGAAGTGACCTAAATGCCCATCAACAGATGAATGTATAAAGAAGATGTGGTATATATATATATATATATATATATATATATATATACAACAGAATATTACTCAACCATAAAAAAAATGAAATAATGCCATTTGCAGCAACATGGATGGACCTAGAGATTATTATATTAAGTGAAATAAGTCAGACAGAGGAAGACAAATATCATATGATGTCACTTAGATGTGGAATCTAAAAAAATGATATAAATCAACTTATTTACAAAGCAGAAATAGGGGGCTTCCCTGGTGGCGCAGTGGTTGAGAATCTGCCTGCCAATGCAGGGGACACGGGTTCGAGCCCTGGTCTGGGAAGATCCCACATGCCGCGGAGCAACTGGGCCCGTGAGCCACAATTACTGAGCCTGTGCGTCTGGGGCCTGTGCTCTGCAACAGGAGAGGCCACGACAGTGAGAGGCCCGCGCACCGCGATGAGGAGTGGCCCCCACTCGCCGCAACTAGAGAAAGCCCTCGCACAGAAACGAAGACCCAACACAGCCAAAAATAATAAATAAATAAATAAATAGAAATTAGAGCACTGAATGTAAGATGAGAAAAGTTTAAAAAAAAAAAAAAAAACAGAAATAGGCTCACAGACATAGAAAACAAAATTATGGTTACCAAAGGGGATAGCTGGGTTTGGGGGGGAGATAAATTATGAGTGTGGGACTAACGTATACACACTACTATGTATAAAATAAACAACAAGGACCTACTGTATAGCACAGGGAACATTTACTATCTTGTAATAACCTATAATGGAAAAGAATCTGAAAAAAATATATGTACAACGGAATCACTTTACACCTGAAATGAACACAACATTGTAAATTAACTACACTTCAATTTAAAAAAAATAATCAAGTCACGGGGATGTAATGTACAGCATATGGAATATATTCAATAATATAACTTTGGTGACAGATAGTAACTAGACTTATCTGATGATCTTTTTGTAATTTATAAAAATATCAAATCACTAGATTCGATTACACCAGAAATGAATATAATATTGTAAGTCAATTATACAATTAAAAAATTTAAAAATAAAATCAACTGTAATATGAAAAAAGAAAAGAATATGACAAAAGCTGCTAAAGGAACCCCTGGAGAATTTGAATGTATTCCAGCCACTAAGCACAGAGGAAATGCCTCTGCGGCATTTAATGGGATTAAAAATTTTTTTCTTTACAGTTTCCATTTAATTAAAAAAATCCACTTCAAGCTTGGCAAATTAGCAAATGTAGTATTGATTTATTATTAGTCTTTCCATCATACCTCAAACTTCACAATCATTTCTATTGTTCTTCTAAACTGATAAATGAGGGATTCTGGTTTCTACTTTTGTTGTTTAAAAATAAAATAATAAATTCAGTGCCAAAGTCTAGAAGACAGTGGGATTGTGAGTAACAAAGGTTAAGACTATATGACCTTGAACCATATTAGAAGAATACTATGGTTTTTCCATTGGAATTATAAAATAAACTTATGAAGGAAACAAGGTAGTTGATTATACCTTACGCACTTGAAAGATGCCTCAAAATTATTTAAAATGTTATTTTAATGTGACTTGGATAAAAATGCTTACAGGAACCAAAAAATGACTGTAAGGGCAAAAATGGTGAGAAATAGGGACACTCAGGATTGATCTACCCAGACGCCCAAATAAGGAGCAGACTCTGCTGAGTCTCTAACTGAGCAGAGACCCAGAAGAAAACAAATATTTGGCCCTCCTTTTTTGGGGGGAAGGTGGGGTTCATAAACTATTTCAGAATACTTTTAGATTTACAGAACAGTTGCAAAGAGAGTACAGAGAGTTCCCCCAAACCCTCCTATTTTTAATATCTTACATTGCCATGGTAAGTCTGTCACAACGCTAAGATCCAACTTGGTACATTACTGTTAACTGAACTCCAGACTTTATTCTGATTGCACTTGTTTTTCTACTAATGTCCTTTTACTGTACCAGAGTAACATCCTGTGTATCACATTACATTAACTCTACATGATTTCTTATTCTCCTCTGGTCTATGACAGTTTCTCAGTCTTTGTTTTTCCTGACCGTGACAGCTTTGAGAAGTACTGATTATATATTTTCTAGACTCTCTCTCCGTTTGGGTTTATCTAAAGTTTTTCTCAGTTATGGAGTTATGGGTTTTAGGAAGATTATCACAAAGGCGAGGTACCCTTTTCATCACATCCTACATGCTCTCAACACGACTTATCGTTGGTGATGCTAACCTTGATCACCTGCCTCAGGGAGTGTTTGCCATGTTTTTCTATTGCAAAGTTACTCCCTACCCCTTCCCCACCGTACTCTACTCTTTGGAAGAAAATTGCTACGTATAGTCCATTTGGGGCTGGGGTGGAAGTTAAGCTCCACTTCCTGGAGGGGAAGGGTATCAATATAAATTCTTTGACAAAATATTTGTCTTTTCTCCATTATTTATCTATTCAATTGTTTGTTTATATAAGTATGGACTCATGTATATATGTTTTATGTTTTGGGTTATAACCCAATAATATTATTTATTTTGTTGCTTAAATTTTTCCAGCCTTGGCCATTGGGAGCTCTTCCAGGTTGGCTCCTGTGTCCCTTTGGCATGTCCCCATCCTTTTTTTTTTTCTTTTTTTATGAGTCCTTCCTGGTATTACAAGATGCTCCAGGCTTATCTTATATTTTCCCTACTCCAGACCTAAAATCAGCCATTTCTCCAGGGACACCTGGTTTCTTTTGCTGGAGAATGGTGTTTAGAAAATAAGATCTCAGCACTGGATTTTCTCATTGCTACTGAGTCCCTCTCGATGGGCAAAGTTAGGAGAAATACACATATGTATTTACTAACCCATTTATATACATAAATCTATTAATTACTTCTGTATCTATCCATCTGTGTCTATATTAAGCTATACATGAGGTCATAGTGATGTTAACCATCCTTTCTAATGTACACCTCTACAGCACCAAGTACAATAAATTTCCTGTTATCTGCCATGGTCCAGGAAGGCAGCGCCCTGGTTAATCAACTCTCCTAGATAAGTGAGAGTTACCAAATGTGACTTATGTGCATTATCAACCTTCCAAGAATTGGGTTATAATATTAAATTGATTGCTATAGGTAATAACAAATCTTTGATTTGCACTTACCATGTGCCTGGCATTTTACATTTATTAACTCATTTAGTCTTCATAACCCCTCAAATAGGTACTGTTCCTATCCCAATTTACTGATGAGGGAACTGAGGTGCAGAGAGGTGAATTTGCCTAGTGTTATATAGTAAGTGACAGAGCAGCCACCAGAGTCCGCTATAGTATACCTTCTTAGAAAGCTTTTGTCTTTCTTTGAGGGTTCAGGAGACAGCACAGAGTCATGATTCTCTGTATCAGTCCTAAGTATTCTGCAGAGACATGGGTATGCCATAAACTAAGGTAAGATTTACTGAGAGTTTAATTTTCTTGCTGGAGTCACCATATTTTCTACAACAAATATCTATTAATTTTATATTAAATAAAAACTGTAAACATCATACACATACTTAGAATAACAGTAGCTGGCTACACCTTCCCACCAGAGATTCTCCTACCATGACCTATATTGTAAGATCAGAGTTTAATTTTAATATGATAAGTTTTTCTTATATTTGACACTTTTTTTTTTTTTTTTATAAAAAGAACCTTATGTATCTCCCATTACCCTTTGCCTGTCAGGAAGCACAATATAACAATTGCACAGGTCCTTATGGTCTACTCTAATTTTTTAATCGTAATTTATCTTTTTTTTGTCCATCATTTCATCACAAGGCATGTGAAGTTCATAACTGATATTTATTATTATTTTTTGAATCGTGATCATTCACAGAGCCTCTAGTGATACCTTGAAGAACCCTAGAGTTCTTTGAGAAATACAGTGTTAGAGGTATTTATCTGCTGTTTGAGGTCGATTTTACAGCAGGTTTCCGTGAAGGATTATTGGTTGGTTCCTTCCTTTTGTTGGGAATCCCCATATATCATATCATCTATGTTTCCACTGCTTTCCCTTCCTTCCTTCCTTCCTTCCTTCCTTTCCTTCCTTCCTTCTTTCCTTCCCTCCCTCCCTCCTCCTTCCTTCCTTTCTTCCTTCCTTCCTTCCTTCTTTCCTTCCTTCCTTCCTTCCTTCCTTCCTTCCTTCCTTCCTTCCTTCCTTTCTTTCTTTCTTTCTTTCTTTTCTTTCTTTCTTTCTTTCTTTCTTTCTTTCTTTCTTTCTTTCTTTCTTTCTTTCTTTCTTTCTTTCTTTCTTCCTTCCTTCCTTCCTTCCTTCCTTCCTTCCTTCCTTCCTTCCTTCCTTCCTTTCTTTCTTTCCATCTATTAAAGTATAGCTGATTTAAAATGTTGCATTAGTTTCAGGTGTACAACATAGTGATTTGATATTATTATAGATTATATTCTATTTAAAGTTATTATAAGATATTGGTTATATTCCCTGTGCTTTACATTACATCCTGTATCCTATTTATTTCATACATGGTAGTTTGTACCTTAAAATCTCTTTCCCCTATGTTGCCCCTCCACCCAACACTCTCCCCACTGGTAACCACTAATTTATTCTCTGTATCTATGAGTCTGCTCATGTTTTATTATATTCATTTGTTTAATTTTTTAGATTCAACATATAAGTGAAAACATACAGACTTTGTCTCTCTTAATTCACTAAGCATAGTATCCTCCAGGTCCATCCTTGTTGTTTCTTTTTTTTTTTTTTTTTTTTTTGGCTGCATTGCTCGACATGTGGGATGAGGGATCTTAGTTCCCCAACCAGGATTGAACTCGTGCCTCCTGCAGTGGAAGCTCAGAGTCTTAACCACTGGACTGCCAGAGAAGTCTCCATCCATGTTGTTTCAAATGGTAAGATTTCATTCTTTTTTATGGCTGAGTAATATCCCAGTGTGTGTGTGTGTGTGTATACCACATCTTCTTTATCCATTCATCTGTTGATGGACACTTATCTTGGCTATTGTAAATAATGCTGCTGTGAACATTGGGGTGCGTATATCTTTTCAAATTAGTGGGGTTTTTCTGGATATATACACAAGATTGGAATTGCTGGGTCATATGGTAGTTCCATTTTTAGTTTTTTGAAGAACCTGCATACTATTTTCCATAATGGCTGCACCAACTTACATTCCCACCAACAGTGAACCAGGGTTCCCTTTTCTCCACATCCTCACCAACATTTGTTATTTGTAGACTTTTTGATGATAGCCATTCTGACAGGTGTGAAGTGACACCTCATGGTGGTTTCAATTTGCACTTCTTTAATAATTAGTGATGTTGAGCATCTCTTCACGTGCCTGTTAGCCATCTGTATGTCTTCTTTAGAAAAATGTCTATTCAGGTCTTCTGCCCATTTTTTGACTGAGTTTTTGTTTGTTTGTTTTGATATTGAGTTGTATGAGCTGTTTACATATTTTGGATATTAACCCCTTGTCAGTCATATCATTTGCAAATATTTTCTCCCATTCAGTAGGTTGTCTTTTCGTTTTGTCAGTGGTTTCCTTTGCTGTGAAAAAGGCTTTAAGTTTAATTAGGACCCATTTGTTTATTTTTGCTTCTGTTTCCTTTGCCTTAGGAGACAGATCCAAGAAAATATTGCTATGATTTATGTCAGAGTGTTCTGCCCATGTTTTCGTCTAGGAGTTTTATGGCTTATGGTCTTACATTATGTCTTCAATCCATTTTGAGTTTATTTGTGTATATGGTGTTAGAAAATGTTCTAATTTCATTCTTTTACATCTGGCTGTCAAGTTTTCCCAGCACCACTTATTGAAGAGACTGGTGTATTCTTGCCACCTTAGCTGTAGATTAATTGACCATAAGTGTGTGGATTTATTTCTGGGCTCTCTATTCTGGTCCTTTGATCTATGTGTCTGTTTTTGTGCCAGTAGTATGCTGTTTTGATTACAGTAGCTTTGTATTGTAGTCTGAAGTCAGGGAGTATGATACCGCCAGCTCTGTTTTTCTTTCTCAAGATTTGGCTATTCAAAGTCTTTTGTGTTTCCATACAAATTTTAAAATTATTTTTTCTAGTTTTGTGAAAAATACCATTGGTATTTTGATAGGGATTGCATTGAATCTGTAGATTGCCTTGGGTAGTGTGGTCATTTTAACAATATTAATTCTTCCAATCCATGAACACAGTCTATCTTTCCATCTGTTTGTGGCATCTTCAGTTTCTTTCATCAGTGTCTTAATATTTTCCAAGAACAGGTCTTTTACCTCCTTAGGTAGGTTTATTCCTAGGTATTTTATTCTTTTTGATATGATTGTAAGTGGGATTGTTTTCTTAAGTTCTCTTTCTGATAGTTTGTTGTAGTGTATAGAAATGCAGCAGATTTCTGTATATTAATTTTGTATTCTGCAACTTTACTGGCTTCATTGATGATCACTAGTAGTTTTTTGGTGGCATCTTTAGGATTTTCTGTATATTGTATCATATCATCTGTAAATAGTGACAATTTTACTTCTTCCTTTCCAATTTGTATGCTTTCTATTTCTTTTTCTTTTCTGATTGCTATGGCTAAGGCTTCCAATATTTTGTTGAATAAAAGTGGTGAGAGTGGGCATCCTTGTCTTATTCTTGATCTTCGAGGGAAAATCTTTCAGTTTTTCACCATTGAGTTTGATGTTAGCTGTAGGCTTGTCTTACACGGCCTTTATCATGTGGCAGTACCTTTTCTCTATACCCACTTGTTCAGAGTTTTTATCATAAATGGATGTTGAATTTTGTCAAAAGCTTTTCCTGCATCTATTAAGATGATTGTATAATTTTTATCCTACATTTTCACAATATGGTGTATGATATTGATTGATTTGCAAATGTTAAACCATCCTTGCATCTCATGAATAAATCCCACGTGATCTTAGTGTATGATCCTTTTAATGTACTGTTGAATTCGGTTTGATAATATTTTGCAGAGGATTTTTGGATCTATGTTCATGAGGGATATTGGCCTTTAATTTTTTTTTTTTTCCTTGTGATGTACTGCTTTAGGTATCAGAGTGATGCTGGCCTTGTGAAATGAGTTTGGAAGTGTTCCCTCCTCTTCTATTTTTTGGAAGAGTTTGCAAAGGATTGGTATTAATTTTTCTTTGAGTGTTTGGTAGAATTCACCAGTGAAGCTATCTGGTCCTGGTATTTTGTTTGTTGGATTATCTTACTTTTAAAATATTAACTCTACTTTGGGTTTCAGAATATAGTATGATGAACTGATGTGGACCTCCCTCTTGCTTTAAACAGTAGAGTAAAATGTTTTTTGAAAAGTTCAAATTCAATGACAAGCTCAAAATAAACAGATTTCCCCACATGCCAGCAATGAAGAGGAGTTCACACCACATTGGTACCCATGAAAGTCAGCGCCATGATGGGCCAGGAACAGCAGACCTTGATAGTGACCCAAACAGTTTATTGGCCACAATGGGATAGGACACATGGCCTTCAGCCACAAGTGGTGGGGAGCTGGAATTGACACCTGCATAAACCTGGGTTCTGGAATGGCTGCACCTCTGTGATTAGGTGCACACCTACCCTAGCATGGGAGTTTATCTCATCAGGACTCTGGATGGAAAAAAAAAAACCTTCTTGAGAAGTTGAAACCCCAAACCTACTCCATGCAAGGATGTGGAACGCAAATTTACTCTTCCTGCTTGTTGCAGCAATAGAGAGCCAATAAATTAAGAGGAAAACTAATCACAGGTGAAATACTTGGGTATTCAGCAGAGGGGAATTCAGACCTGCTCTGTGGGGACATTTCCACATTTCAGAGTTCACAGAACACATGTGTGAGGGCATACACACACACAACACACGTATGTGCCCCCAGGAAATATGAGCTCACAGGCAAAATTCAAAGACCATTAGAGAATATCAGCAGACACAGCCACAAAAGAATTAGAGCCCCTGAGAATTTGAGATAGTTAAGCAACATGAGAAATGACCCTACAGAAAAAGAATAGTCAGACTTGATGAAATACATGAATCTCAGATTGAAGAAGCACCCCGAATGCTGAGTGAAACACATGTGCCCTTGAGGTATTTGTTTTGTCAATTCAGGTTTTCATAAATTGAGTGTTCTTAAAGTGGATCCCATCATGCACAAAGAGTGCCATTTGGGAATGGCTTTGGGCAGCCCTGACCACAAAGACTCAGGCCACTGAAACTCCGTTTACCCTGAAGGATCCCTCACTGTACCCCCAGAGCCCCAGACCTTGGCGGCCCACTGGATGTCTTTTCTCCCTGGTCTGCGTAGGACATTGGATTAAAAGGTTGTAGGTTGATATAGGAAAGATTAGAATAGCTGAAAATGAGTGCTGGGTAGAGGGACACAGTCAAGCTGACAAGACAGCTGCCTGAGTAGTACTGCACCGACCATGGGCTGATTGTGCTGATGGACCACCATTAGGAGGAGTGGAAGGAAGTGTTCCCTGTCACCACAGCCGCGGATGTGCTGCCCGAGCCAGTCCATTGGGTTAGCAAAGGAAATCATGGAAACTGAGAAATGGAAAGTTGCGGATGTGTGCCAGCAGAAATCTCCTGCCAGTAACACTTTCTTTAAGAGGAGAGGATGTTTGCAAGGAGAGAGGACTCAGCACCGTGCCGGCTCTGCAGCAGGTAACAAGTTATTATGCAGCAGTTAGCTGGTTATTGGGTCTCCGAGTCAATGGGATCTGCTAGTTGTTCTCCTATTCATCCTTCAAGACATGGCTGCAAAGTCCCCTCTTGGTGAAACCTCTCTACCTGTCCCCATCCCAGGCTCAGTTGTGCCCCTTCCTCAGTGTGCCTTTGGTTTATGTCCACATAGTGTTTGTCTAGTGACCCTAATGAAAAGGTCACAGTGGCTAAATCCTGAGGCTGTCACCTGGCATGTCTTTGGTCCCCAAGTCCAAGTGATGAGATGTCCAGACAAGCAAGGCCACCACACTCCACACAGTATTCGTCTCTGCCATACATGCAGGGACTGAGTTAACTGCCCTAACAGAAGTGAATTGCACATATAGTCTTGATGCCAATCAGGCAAATTGAATCAGTTTAGTAAGAAGAAACACAGTTCAGTGGGAAAAGATTAAACACATTTCCTGACATGGTGTAGACAAGAGTTAACTGATTAAGTTTTGCTCCTCATTAAAAAGTTTTGTCGGGGGGCTTCCCTGGTGGCGCAGTGGTTGAAAGTCTGCCTGCTGATGCAGGGGACACGCGTTCAAGCCCTGGTCTGGGAAGATCCCACATGCCGCGGAGCAACTGGGCCCGTGAGCCACAACTACTGAGCCTGCGCGTCTGGAGCCGGTGCTCCGCAACAAGAGAGGCCGCGATAGTGAGAGGCCCGCGCACCGCGATGAAGAGTGGCCCCCGCTTGCCGCAACTAGAGAAAGCCCTCGCACAGAAACGAAGACCCAACACAGCCAAAAATAAATAAGTAAATAATTTTTTAAAAAAAGTTTTGTCATCATTTATACTGTCATAATCATTTCTCTGCCTTTCCCAGCATTTTTTAAAAAATTCTTTGTGGGGCATTTTTAATATATTTTCTGGCCAACTCTGAAGGAAAGCCAATAATTTATTTTTTATGTTTAAGTTTAGCTACATTATTATTTTTTACACAGAAACTTTAAACATTTATTTTAGCTATTAAGTTAGTTATTGCTCCCTGACACTTTCTGTAGATGGTAGTGGAACAAGAGGGTTATAGTGTTTGAATAGAGAGAAATACAGTCTGCATGAAATAAGCCATTCTTTAGATAAATTCCTTGACTTATTAAAAGTGGTTGTTATTGTAAGCCTAATTTTTGAATTGGGAAAGGCATTAGAAGCATAATCTAGCATGATCCAGTGCCGAAATCAGAGGCAGGACAAGAAGTTCATAAAAAATCCATTTATAAGCTCAGCAAATCTCCTTTTCATAAGCAGCAACTTCTCTCCTGAATTGGTTCAGACTCTCAGCTCTGACTGCAGAGATGGTTCTGCTCTAGAAAGCTCCTACAGGATTCCAGTTTATTAATGCCTTGGAGGGCATAGAACTGTATTTTTAAAGCAGCTTTTGGTCTAATTTTCCTGCCAGAAAGGAGTCTATAGAACTCCAGGAACTAAAATTGGAGGATGACAAGGCGGACATCTTTTCCTATCAAGCCAAGTGTGCTGGGCTGAGGCATGTATTATGTGTCTTTCTGTGCAGGATGAAATGATAGATAATTTCTGTTTCTAGGAGGTTACAGTACAAGAGAGGGCAGAGGACCAGAGGGGTCTACAGTGCACATAGTCACAGAATAAATGCTGTCTTGGGACAGAGATTTGGTCAATAAATAAAGGACTTTATATGTTTAGATGTTAAAAGGCTTGATTTGAAATAAGACAGGCATGATGTAAAATAGACTGGTTAACTAATTGTTTAAAGCAAGTGGTGAAATTGGGCCCAGCTCACAAATTGAGCCTCATGGGGCCATTTTGTTTGGATTTGGGGAAATACAGTGGCTCCCTATAAATGGTTCTCAAACCTAGATGATCTTCAGAGTCACTTTTATTTTTATTTATTTATTTTTTAATTAATTAATTTTTTTTTTTGGTTGTGTTGGGTCTTCGTTTCTGTGCGAGGGCTTTCTCTAGTTGTGGCAAGCGGGGGCCACTCTTCATTGCGGTGCGCGGGCCTCTCACTATCGTGGCCTCTCTTGTTGAGGAGCACAGGCTCCAGACGCGCAGGCTCAGTAGTTGTGGCTCACGGGCCTAGTTGCTCCGCGGCATGTGGGATCTTCCCAGACCAGGGCTCGAACCCGTGCCCCCTGCATTAGCAGGCAGATTCTCAACCACTGCACCACCAGGGAAGCCCCAGAGTCACTTTTAAAATACAAATTCTCAGGCCTGCCCTTGGATTTACTGAATTAGCAGTGGGAGGATGGGGCCTAGGAATCTTGAGTTTGGGAAATGCTGAACCTTGGAGAAAGAGTTCAGGCTTAGGGCCAGGCAAATCTGGTTTTGAATCTTCCCTGTGTGACCTTTAGCAAGTTTCCAGACTCTTCTGAACCTTAGAACCCCTAAGAAGAGTAACTTTGGGATGAATCAATGAGGAATCTCAAAAGGTTGCCACAGAGACTGGACATTATTGGGCATTTGGTAACTGTCTCAGTCCATTCGGGCTGCTGTAACAAAAATACCAGAGACTAGCTGGCTTAAACAATAAACATTTATTTCCCACAGTTCTGGAGGCTGGGAAGTTCACGATTCAAGTGTTGGCAGATTTGGTGTCTGCTCAGGGTTTGCTTCCTGGTTCATGGACAGCAGTCCTCTCAGTATAACCACACATGGCCATAGGGGCAAGGGAGCTCTCTGGGGTCCTTTTTATAAGGGCACCACTCTCATTCATGAGGGCTCCATCCTCATGACCTAATCACCTCCCAAATACCATCACATTGGGAATTAGGATCTTAACATGTGAATTTTGTGGGGACACAAACATTCAGTCTACCGTAGGAACCGTGGGCTGCTCTCTCCTTCCTAACTCCAGCACCTCATGCCTTTTGGGATTCCTGTGGACATGATGATACCCACTTAAACCATAATCAGATGGCCACATAGCAGGTCAGGAAGCTGGCTGAATCAGAGAGGAAGTGTTTGACATCTGGTTAATTCTGATAACCTCAGGTTGAACTTGATTGAATGCATGGCTGCCCAATCAAATGCCAACAGCAGCTAGAAGGAAGCAGTTAAGCAGGCTGGCAGAGCAGCAGGGCTTCTGATTCACTGAGCCACATTGCTTCTCTTGGGTCCCCCAAGCATGCAATAATCACGCTTCATGCCTGTAGACCCTCGATATCTTTAAGGTTCATTTGATTCTCACCATAACAAGTGGAGGGTAGGCAGCAACTGGCTGGCTTAGGATCTTCTTGAGGTACAGACACCGAGGGAACTCAGAATAAACATGACCAGGCTTCCTGGATTGTCAGTTTCATTCAAATCCTGGAGGAAGCAGTGTTATTTTTTTTTTAATATAGATTTATTTATTTATTTATTTATTTTTGGCTGCGTTGGGTCTTTGTTGCTGTGCGTGGGCTTTCTCTAGTTGTAGCGAGCGGGGGTTACTCTTTGTTGCCATGCTCGGGCTTCTCATTGCAGTGGCTTCTCTTGTTGTGGAGCGCGGGCTCTAGGCGTGCAGGCTCAGTAGTTGTGGCACGTGGGCTCTAGAGCGCAGGCTCAGTAGTTGTGGCACACTGGCTTCGTTGCTTTGTGGCATGTGGGATTGAACCCGTGTCCCCTGCATTGGCAGGCGGATTCTTAACCACTGTGCCACCAGGGAAGCCCAGCAGTGTTATATTTACAGTATCAATAGCTGGTGTTCTTTGAGTGTTTGCTTTGTGCCAGGCACTTTTATCCTAATAACAATCCTATGAGAAAACACTGTGTAGTAGGTACTAGTATCATCTTTGTTTTACAGATGACGAAAAACTGAGAAACAGAGAGATTAAGTTGGGAGGGAGTAAGAGTATGAGAGAAGGCATTCCTGGCAGAGGGCACAACATGTGCAGCAGCCCTGAGGCCAAAAGGAGCACAGTGCATCTAAGGAAAAGAAAGGCCATTATAGCTAATGTGCAGACAGCAAAAAAACAAGGGCCTCCAGCTCCTGCAGGTCTCATGGGCCACCGTGATTTTGTCTGTTCTCATAATAGCTTTGGGAAGTGACTGAGACTTTGTTTTTAATTTAGCTTTTATTATAGAATTTTTAAAATATATGCAGAAGTAGAAAGAAAAAGATCACAGATCCCTACATACCATCACCCAACTTCAATAATTAACCCTTGAAATGTTTCAAGCAGGAAAGTGACATGATTATCTTTATATTCAAACCAACCAACCAACCAACCAACCCTCTGGCTACTGTGGAGAAGGAATTGGAGGGAACAAAGTGGACATGCAAATAACAGTTGGGAGGCCACTGCAGTCGTCCAGGAGAGAGAGTGTCATGGTGAGGTGAGGGTAAACCAGGGGCAGTGGACAGATTCTGGAGAAATGGATACGTTGGGGTCATGGGTCAGCGTCCCCCAGAAGCAGACCCTGAAACGAGGATTTGAGTTCAAGTAGTTTATTCGGGGTCAGGAAATACCAGCAGGCGAGTAGAGAAGAGAGACAGGGAAGGAAGGAGGGAAGGCAGCCAGTGTCTTCTCAAACCAGCTACCCCTTGGGCAGGACCAGCTGTGCAATTTGCAGGGTTGGTACAAAATGAAAATGTGAGGCCTTGTGCTTATAAATTATTGAGAAATTCAGAACGACAACAGCAGAGTATTCAGACAAGCACAGGGCCCTTTAAGCAATGGGGCCCCATGCAGCTGTACACGTCGCAAGCCTATGTAGCCCATCTTGCCTTGGGCAAATGGAGCTTAATCCTGCAGGAAACTTGGTGAAATGAGATAACACACGCATCTCAGAGGAATGAGGGAGCCATCAGTCGCTGGTCAAAGGCTGCTCCTGGAGAATTCTAGCTTCCTGGCATTTCCAGACTGCCTTGCCTAGAAGAACGGCTTCCCCTGACTTCTTCATGCAGATCCTGGAGGTTGGAAGTATGCCAGTGCCACTGACGGACGTGGGTCAGACAAGGATAACTCCAAGGGGACACAGGTGCCTTCTAGGTTTCTGGCTTATGCATCGGAAGGTCAGAGTGCCCCTCCTGGAGACAGGGAGCACTGGAACGGGAGTAGGTAGGGGAAGCACCGGAGTTTGGTTTGAATGTGTTGAGCTTGACTCACCCATGTGGAGATGTCAAGAAGGCAGTAGGAGTTTTGGCTCTTAGGCTCAGAGGAAATGTCTGGCTGTGGGTGGGGATGGAAGTACCAGGGAGGGAGACCAGAGGGCCCTAGGATGCCAGGCACCCACTGCACAGCTGGGGCCAGGGCACAGGCCAGCACTGAGGGTGCTTAGCTAACTAAAGCAGAAAGCTGCTCCCTCAGTCCCCGCTCCTCAGAACCCGGCCTCTAGACCGGGGCAGTCAGGTGGACACCTGCCTCCAGGTTTGTGTTCTCTCTCTGGAGGGAAGCTGGAATCATTACCCTCCCCGGGCCCCTGTAAATGGCTTCCTGTCCCAGCCTTAGTAGAAGCAGAGAGCAGATGGCCTAAAACCATCAGTGTCTGATGGTCCCGTGCGCATCCTCCCAGCCAGGGCAGAGGCAGAAAGAGAGGGAGAGGGAAGTTCTAAAGTCACCTGCACAAACACTGAAGTAGTTTTCCCATCCTTATCTTCAGTTTCTGTTTCATGGGTTTTCTCTGTGCAAATAAAACCCTAAGTTTACCAGTGGATATTAAAACAATGAATTCCCCACCCCCACCCCCGCCCCCGCCGCCAGATGGAGACAGAAATGGCTGGAGTTTTACAGAATCCAATTACCAAGAGCAGTTGAAATGTCCAAAACTTGGTCCGTGGGCATTCAGATGACACAGGTGTTCTTGCATATTTCAATGTCTATTTAAAGAAAGGGTTCCCAGGCTCCATTAGTGTCGAGAGAGCCTCCTGAAAGCCGCTTTATTTCTCGTCATTAAAGTCAATCCAAGTTTCCCAACAAAGAGGAGGATAAATTAATCAGACCTGCCAGGCCCAGGCAGCCCTAGGCTCCTCAGCCCAGTAATTGCTCCCTTATTGTTCTTTCTCATTAAAACGAGGGTCAGACAAGTCACATGGCACCTGCTGTTCTTGCTTTTAGAGAGAGACATCTTCCCAGGGGGCCCTGGAAACAGTGGGGGAGTCAGGACAGCAGCAGTGGCTGTGGGGTCAGTCTTGCACTTTCATGGCCTTTTATTTCAGTTCTTCCTGGGCAGACTTTACTTTTCCCATGCTTATAAAAATGTACATATATGAAACCATCTCCTAGGTGTTGGTGTGGGCAGGTTGCAGTGATCTGAAAAAAAGCCAGAGTATATATATCTACATGAAAACATTTAGATGGATTGTGTTCTATTTGTCATTGTGGAAAATTAAACATCTGGCCTGTTGATGAATTTTTTACTTTTTAATCCAGCTATTTTGGCATGACACAGTCACAGCTTGAGAGATTCTTATTTATTATAATTCCATGACTGTTCTACTCAGGAGCGATACTCAAACCCTGAACATCAGGTCTGGCATGAATGCCGGCACTGGTGTGTGCTGGCCTAAGCAGTCCTGGCTAGCCTTTTCACTCTGTGAGTGAAGCGAAGAGGAGGGCACGCTGAGGCAACACACTAGACAGTGTTTCCATTTGTCCTAGGATCTTGCTGCAAGCAGGAGGTGGAATGATGCTGGTGAAAAAGCTGAGTGTTAGGTGACCCAGCGTCCCCTGGGAATTCAATTCCTAGGGCTGGTGCCAGTCTGGCTGTCCTCCTGATACCAGAGCAGGAGAACACAGATCCTAAGGACTTGGAATCCGAAGATGGATAATCTGTGATATTAAAGATGACATTCTAAATTGGTTCCAAACACAAGGATGCTTCGTGATGGTGCTGGCACTGATTGTCTCACGCAGCTTCACGCTTCAAATGTTTTTCAGCCAAATAAAGAGGCCTAATAGCCATCAAACTCCTGTCCAGTGTAATTACCATAAATCATTATAAATGGGTTCCAATATTGCTAGAAACATGGATGCACAGCTATGGTCACAGGGAAATGAGACCAAGAGATGGTTTCTCTGAGGGAATGTGATATCACATCACGCTCTCGACACCCACCTGAAAGCAAAGGAAATCTCCCCAAAATGTCTTGTGATTGTCACGTGGGAAAGAACTGGAATGCAATACCATTCCAGGAGAAAAATCAGTGGCGACACCTCCCAGGAAGCAGTGTTTCAGCAGCTGTCACGAAGGAAAGCGCTGGCTGACATTTACAGAGCCCTGACACTGTTGCTAGGCCTCATTCTAGGGACTTTACACCAATTAACTACCTTGTAAGTTAGGCTTGGAGGCAGCCGCTCCCAAGTTAGACTTTTCCTCTTTATTTATTTATTTTTAAAGATTTTTTTTTTTTTTTTTTTTTTTGATGTGGGCCATCAAAAAGTCTGGGAAGTCCCAGACTTTTCCTCTTTAAATCCATTCGTTTCACACCAATTATTGATACCTTCTAGGTGCCTTGGGGGAAACATGGAGGAGGCCAACTTCCGCCCTTAAGGGTGTGGTATATGCTGGTATGTCCTGCAGGCTCAAGTTTGAAGACATTGGAGGGAGGGCCACGGGTAGGAGGGGACAGGAAGGAGGGGAAACACTTCTGGAAGAGAGAGGAATGGCGAGAGTGGTGGAGGAGTGGTACCACGGCTTTCAAACGTGGTGTGTGACTTTACAGGCATTGTATAACTTGTTTTTAGGCCTCAGTTTCCACATCTGTAAAATGTATTTGTATTTAGCCTTGTAACAATGTTGCTAATGGATGTATGGTTGCAGCCCTAGGGAAGGGGGGGTGGGGGGGAGCTGGGTGGGGTGGGATCAGCATTTGAGCAGAGCCTTGAGGACAGGCAAGGTTCTCCTTGTTTTCACCCTCACCTCACCACCATGATGTGGATGTAAATTCCAGGTAAAAATGCTTTGAATTTTGCATTACTGTTCTCTTCTCTGTGGCCCCAAGCTGGATTTATAACTAGACCCCCTGCCCTTCCCCAGCCTCTCTGGGGACCTGCCTGCCCAGCCTCCCTCCAGCCCACCCCCACCTTGTCCAGATGGGATCCTATGGCCATTACTCCACTCAGTAGGGTTGCCAGATTTAGCAAATAAAATACAGGAAATCAGTGAAATTCAAATTTCAGAGAAACAACAAAAACATTTTTTAGCTTAAGTATGTATGCACCCTGCAGTATTTGGGACATACTTATACCAAAAAAAAAGTGTTTTTTCATTTATTGTATATCTCAAATTAAAATTTAACTGGAACATTCTGTGTTTCATCTGACAAACTAAGTAATACGCAGCCCCCGGGAGACCTCCCTCAGCACCCGCAGGCCCTCTGCCCAGGCCCTCCCCGTGACGCCTGATTCCGGGTTTATCTGGAATTCATTGATCCAGGCTTCAGAAATGGCCTGAGCGTCCCCCGTGAAGAGAGCCCTGTGCCAGACTCTCCGGGGGTGGGGTGACCTGGCAAGGTGTGCCCCGAGAACCCCCGGTCCCGGTTCCGGTTCCGTAGCGGAGCAACAGTGTTACAAGGTGGGAAGTGCCGAGCACCGCCGGCGACCTCGCGTTGAGGTGGGCTGGGGCGGAAGGTTGCAGGAGCAGGTGGTCTCGGAGGGGGACTCAGAGGGAGGGTTGCACCAGGTGGCCGGGAGAGCGAGGGGGCAGCGAAGGCCGAGCGACGCCGCGGGGGTCCCAGCCTCCCGAGCACGTCGGGGTAACGCAGACACGGCCGGTCCCCGACTCTGGCCGCCAGAGGGCGGACTGGCTTGTGAAATGATTTTCCTCCACCACCAGGAGGAAAACAATCCGCGTTTCCCTCCGGTTGGAGGTTCTCTTTCTTTGCTCTGAAACTAAATCAAAGAGGAGAGAAAACCGAGGGCACATCCCCTCCTCTGTGACAGCGAAGGTCTTTCTGAAAGCCCCGTGAGAGCAAGGAGGTCAGAGGTGTGTCCCGAGCCCCGAGGGGGAGGCCTGCTCAGAAGGTGGGCAGGGAGTATGGGGGGAAGGGAGGAAAGCAGGAAGGCCGGGTGGAGGAGAGAGGGGAGGCCGCCATCCTCGCTGGCCCGGGACCCACGGGACCCACATGGTGACCTCAGTGCGTCCAGCCCAGGGCTTGACACACAAAAGACCCGACGAAATACTGGTTGAAAGAGAGAATGAATGGCCCCCAGGAAGGGAAGCCCTGAGAGACTTTTCCTTCCAGACATTCAGGGTACTGATGGTTGGTCTAGAGGGAAATCTGGGAAGGAGAAGGGGTAGGAGGGCACAGGAAGGAAGGGAAACACTTCAGGAAGAGAGGGGGATGGTGCACGTGGTGGAGGAATATCACAGCTTTCACACTTAGAGAGATTGTGTAACTTCCTTTTTAGGCCTCAGTTTCCACATCATGGGTGTACTTCCTACCTTGTAACAGTGTTGCTCTGCTACGGGACCGGAACTGGGGGTTCTCCTGCCAGGTCATCTCACCCCCAGAGAGTCTGGCACAGGACTCTCTTCACGGGGCGGGGGGGACGGACGCTCAGGCCATTTCTGAAGCCTGGATCAATGAATTCCAGATAAACCAGGAACCAGGCGTCCCTGGGAGGGCCTGGGCCGAGGGCCTGCGGGTGCTGAGGGAGGTCTCCCAGGGGCTGTGTATTAGGTTGCCAGACGAAACACAGGACGGCCTAGTTAAATTTGAATTTCAGTGATCAAAAGAGAGAACAGATGTGATCATGTGACAGTGCTTTGTAAACTGTGAGGTGTGTGCAAAAATGAGGAGCTGCCAAAGAAAATATACAGATTGCCAACAAACACATGAAAGGATGCTCAACATCACTAATCATTAGAGAAATGCAAATCAAAACTACAATGAGATATCATCTCACACCGGTCAGAATGGCCATCATCAAAAAATCTACAAACAATGAATGCTGGAGAGGGTGTGGAGAAAAGGGAACCCTCTTGCACTGTCGGTGGGAATGTAAATTGATACAGTCACTGTGGAGAACAGTATGGAGGTTCCTTAAAAAACTAAAAATAGAACTACCATATGACCCAGCAATCCCACTACTGGGCTTGTACCCTGAGAAAACCATAATTCAAAAAGAGTCATGGACCACAATGTTCATTGCAGCTCTATTTACAATAGCCAGGACATGGAAGCAGCCTAAGTGTCCATCAACAGATGAATGGATAAAGAAGATGTGCCACATATATACAATGGAATATTACTCAGCCATAAAAAGAAACGAAATTGAGTTATTTGCAGTGAGGTGGATGGACCTAGAGTCTGTCATACAGAGTGAAGTAAGTCAGAAAGAGAAAAACAAATACTGTATGCTAATGCATATATATGGAATCTAAGAAAAAAAAAAAAGGTCATGAAGAACCTAGGGGCAAGACGGGAATAAAGACGCAGACCTACTAGAGAATGGACTTGAGGATATGGAGAGGGGGAAAGGTAAACTGTGACAAAGTGAGAGAGTGGCATGGACATATATACACTACCAAACGTAAAATAGATAGCTAGTGGGAAGCAGCTGCATAGCGCAGGTGCTTTGTGACCACCTAGAGGGGTGGGAGAGGGAGGGTGGGAGGGAGGGAGATGCAAGAGGGAAGAGATATGGGAACATACGTATATGTATAACTGATTCACTCTGTTATAAAGCAGAAACTAACACACCATTGTAAAGCAATTGTACTCCAATAAAGATGTTTAAAAAAAAAAAGAAATGAGGAGCTGTTGTCAGTGTCACTCTCTCCTCCCCCTAAAAAGTCAGGAGAGGGAATGAATGTGTATTGAATCAAAGGAAAAGGAAGGGAGGGAAGGAGAGAGAGGAGAGAAGACAGGAGACACACTCTGGGTGTGGTCAGCATTTCCTCTTCCCTCCTGTCCCCTTGCTGAGCATTCTAGGGACCCAGGGCTTTAATTTTCTTATTTCAGGTGAAAAGATTCATTCATTATCCAGCCAGCATTTACTGAGCCCATGTTTCCGCCCTCAAAGGAGGGAACCTTCTAGTGGGGCACCACCTGTACCCCACACAATTCCCTCGAGGGTCTACAGCACCTTGCTTTACAAAGCACTTTTACAGGAGGTTTCTCATTTGTCCTCTAGGCAGCCGAGGGATGGGATTGATTTTTCTCCGTTTTAGAGACAGAAGGCAGGTCCAGAGACCCCAGGCGTTGCTCCAGGTGACCACAGCGAGTGGTCAGACTAACAGCCTCTTCTCAGACTAAAACTGTATAAATGTAGTGATTTGATAAACAAAGCAGGAGAAAGTGGTCTTGTTTGTGGAATAAATGAGAGAACTGTGGAAAACTGAAGAGGCTCTGTGCCTCCGGCCCATGGGAGGCTGAACTCCTGCTCCCCTTGCTTGTCTGTTTTTGAGGTGATCATCGTGGCTTCCACAACTGTGGGCCCTTTGTGCTCTGCCAAGCCTCCCACATGGATGACCACTTACTCCCCACAACAGCACGACAGGCAAGCGCTCAGGGAGGTTGAGACACCTCCCCAGGGCCACACAGCTTGGGGGGTGAGGGCTCTGAGCGCAGGTCTCTCTGACTCTTGCTCAGGCTGTGAACAGTGCTCAGTGCCTGTGGGTGTTCACGGTGTTTGTGGAAAGGCCGACAGGTTCTCACCCTGCCGGGTCCTGACTGGTTCTCTCCGGGCAGCCCTCCCAACTGCGAGGCAGCTCAGTGTGTACTGACCTGGCAAAATGCCCACGAGGCCTTGATGAGTGAGTGCAGAAGGAAGTCGTGGAACTCTGCAGACCAGTGCGCTAAGAACGAAATGTGTGGGCTCATATTTTTGTTTATATGAGGTATAACTCTGAGAGGATACCAACCACCAACTCCAGTGGTCACCTGCAGGGAGCGGAATTGGAGTAGGGGAGGTAGGGAGAACGTCTGACATTATTCTATGATATTGGCTGCTGTCTGAGTTTCTTGTAACAAGCCTTATCCTTTAAAAACCTTGGAAATGTAATGTTCGTAAAAGTAAAAATGTAGAAACAGCCCAAATGCCCCCCCCCCAACCCTGTAGGTCTTCCCAGTCCACCTAGTCAGGCTGCCCTCCAGCCCAGCCTGGGATGGGGCCGGAGGCTGAGGCACATCCAGGAATGGGAATCAGTCCAGAGCTGAGTCAAAGGAAAGAGAGCTGTGCGGCCGTGTCAGCGCCCCCAGTGGCTGCTGTGTGAGTGCGTGCGCACGCGTACCAGCCGTGTTACCCTCCTGCCCAACACACACACCCTCTAATCTGGCCGCTGCTCAGGGCTGGGGCTGCCCAGGTAGTCTCTGCCCCAGGCCCCGTCCCCAAGGACCCTCACTGCCAAGGCCTGACTTGCCTGACTTGCCCCTCTGCCTCACCCTGCTGACAGGAATGGGCTAGGAGAGGGGACTCAGGATCGTCTGGGTCCTGGAAGTTCAAGGCCCTGGGCAGCCAGCAGTGGTCTTGGGCTCCTTCTCGTTCCTTTTCTCAAGGAGAAGAAAGTCTTCCTCCAGGCCCCCTCCACAGGCCTCCCTGTCTCTGGAGTAGCTGGGAAGCGTGAGCTTTGTCTACGTAGGATCCCAATTTGGTGGGAAGCGTGCTGATATGTGTGGACATGTGTGCGTATAAAACTCCGGGGATGTTGTTCACGGTGGTTATCTCTGGGTGGGGGATTGTGGGTGGGCCTCACTTGCTTGTTTCCTCACATTTGTGGTTCGTATTTGTTTAATTTGTTTTTTAAAGTTTGTCCACAGCCCCTGAGATAAAATCATCAAGAGAGGAAGCAAGAGAAGGAAAGTAGGAGAGATACACGAAAGGCAAGAAGGAGGAAAGGAGAAGAAGCAATGAAGAGAGGAGAAAGTACAGGGAGACAGAGAGGGTCCAGGGGAGCAGAGGTGAAGGAGGGAGAGGCAAAGGGCAGAGAGAGATGGAGGTGAGCCCTGCGGGGCCTGGGCTGAGGCCTTTGTGTGACCCCCCAGGGTGGTAGCAGCTGGTGTCCTCAGAGCCCACAGCGAGGCCGGCCCAGATTGGCCCCGCCACTGCTCAGAGGCTGCCACCAGATGGCAACACAGTCCCCCTTCCAGGCCAGCCTCCCAGGCCCTCTTCAGCCCCAGCACCTCTGCTGGTGATGGAGGTGAGAGAGGCCACAGGTGGCCAGAGCCCAGTCTCCAGGCCGAGCAGCTGGGTGTTAGGAGACGATCCTCTAGGGTCTCTCGCACTTTTGCACCTTTTGTGAGCAGAGGCACTGACTGCCTTTATTCCAGATGACCATTTCTAGGATGTTTGAATAGCAAACAACCTTAGAAGGGAGTGATAGCGTTTCCTTCTGGAGTGAAGAACAGACATGCCCACTGTACATTATAGAATGATGTTCTGTTCCCCTAAGTTCCAGGTTCCTCTTTTGGAGGTTTACATTGCAAAATACACACAACTTTCTATTGTATACTAGAGTCTTTGTTCTCAGAAACACAGGAAAGCTGTGTTGCCTAGTGGTTAGGAGGTCAGACTCTGAGCATAGGCTCAAATCCCAGCACTGCTGTGTAGCGTGTTCCATAGGCATGTGACCTGCAGAATGTGATCTGAGAGTAGACACTCAGAAGAGACAGTGGGAAGAAAAATATCTGGCAATTTCTATTTTAAATGAACACACGAATACCTTATGAACCAGCAATTTTACACCGAGGCAGATACCCAACAGGAATACATCCATATGTGTGCTGAAAACATCTACTAGGATGTCCAAGGAAGTGGAAACTACCCAAATGTTCACCAACAGTAGATATTGCACACGATAGAGTTCTATGCAGTAATGGGGACACGCAATAATATGCATGAATCTCACAGACGTACGTGGGGAAGGAGCCAGACACATCAGAGTGTACATGGTAAGACTCTGTGCGCATAAAGGACAGAAGCAAGCACAGCCGATGTAGCTGGTAGAGGTCAGGATGGCTGGTGGTCACCCTTTGGGGGCAGTGACTGAAGGAAACGCAGGGGATGCTTCCGGAAGTTGGTCATGCTCTGCGTCTTGAGCTGAGGGCTGGTGATGCAGGTGTGAAAATTGATATGTCCTTCCCTATGTAAATTATTTTCCAATAAAAAGTTTTAAAACTGGGAAGGGAAAGTTAGAGATAGATTTGTTTAATGTCAGGGGACTGAGTTCCTTCTGAGCATGAAAAGGACTGTTTCAAAAAAATCAATAGAATCTTATACAACAGCAGCAATGGGAAGAGATGGATGTCAGTAACACGAGCAAAGAGAAGCTTAGATACCTCCAAGGAAGCTTTGTGCACAATGGGTTACTTGTAGAAACAGGTAGATGACCCTTCATTTGTGGGCTGTATTTTGTGGTTTTCAAAGCACTTTCACATTTACCTGCTCTTCATGCATTGAATAGGAAAAAATTATTTTGATGGCTGGCACTGCTAAAGAGGGACATTAGGGAATTCCCTGGCAGTCCAGTGGTTAGGACTCCAGCTTCCAATGCAGGGGGCATGGGTTTGATCCCTGGTTGGGGAACTAGGGTCCTGCAAGCAACGTGGCACAGCCAAGAAAGAAAAAAAAAAGAAGTTAAAAAAAAATTAGGAAAGAAGGACACCAATTTTAGGAAATTCCTTGATAAAACAATTCAGAGGTGGAAGGTAATATCCTAGTTTGGAAGATGACAGTGAAGCAAAGAGGTCACCCAATTGCTCCACGTAAGAAATGCAAGGGTGGGGCTTCCCTGGTGGCGCAGTAGTTGAGAATCTGCCTGCCAATGCAGGGGACACAGGTTTGAGCCCGGGTCTGGGAAGATCCCACATGCCGCGGAGCAACTAGGCCCGTGAGTCACAATTACTGAGCCTGCGCATCCGGAGCCTATGCTCCGCAACAAGAGAGGCCGCGATAGTGAGAGGCCCGCGCACCGCGATGAAGAGTGGCCCCCGCTCGCCGCAACTGGAGAAAGCCCTCGCACAGAAACGAAGACCCAATACAGCCATAAATAAATAAATAATTAAAATTTAAAAAAAAAAAGAAATGCAAGGAGACTTTGGGTGGGGCTGGGGCAGAGGAGAAGAGAGGAGGGGGGCGGGCAGTGCGGGGCAAGATGGCAGGAGGCTGATTTCTCTTCGTCTGTTTGTTTGTGATTGGCAGTGCAACCCTCCTCTCCCCCCGCCCCATTTTCAGTAAAGACTCTTCTACATAAATGTCTCCCAGGAGCCTCTAGGGAGGGCTGTGTTGCATGTTGGGATCAGCACTGAGCAGACGCCACAGCAGCCCCGGGAGTGAGACACAGGTGAGCTGGAGACACCAGCAGGGGCAGGAGGTGGCCCTGAGCGCAGCCATCCCCAGGAAGTCACAGAAATCTTGGGGGAAAATGTTGGATTTCCTGTTCACAAGGGATGGAGGTCCCAGCCAATTTAATTTAAATTTCAAAGAAGAGCATGACTGCAGCTGGCATCTGGGTTACACACACAGCAACTGTGAGAGATGGGGAGGAAGGCTCTGCGAGCCCCGTTTCACAGAATAAATTAGCCCTGGAGAGATTCAGAAACTTGTCCAAGATCACACAATGGGTTGGTACTGAGAGATTTGAACCACCTTGGCTAAGAACACCTGGAGAGGATTTGTGCCCTAAAAATACAGTTCCTCTCACCTGGGTCCCCAGGCTGCCCCAGCTCCTGCCCTTTCCAAGGCTGGGAAAGTTCACTCAGGTCTTTCTCTTCATCTGTGAGCTGCCTACATGCTTCTGGTGAACTACCTTCTTTGGCCTAAATAAATCCCTTAGCTTGCTGTGACTTACCCAATTAACAGATGGATATGAGGCCGGCCCTGTGCCCAGCTTCAGCCTGGCCCTGGGCATGCAGACCCAGCCCCTCTCCTGGAGGAGCTCCTTGTCAGGAGGGAAGCTTCAGCTGAGCTGCCCCAATGACCATCACCCTCAGGGAGCTGGGATGGCAGCAGTAGGGGCTGGGGGAGGAGGAAAACGTCCCTCATTTGTAGTGACGGGACTCAGATCTATAAATAGTCATCAGAAATAGAGCAGAGAAAGAGAAGTCATTCGTGGGCTTACATTTAATTCAAAGGTGTCCTTTTTCTTCCTTCTGAGATAAGCTATTTGATTTTCTTCAAACTGAAAAAATCAAAAACCATCTTGAATTAAGATTAATCAAAAACCAAAGAATCTATTCAGCCCCCTCAAGGCCTCTTGGGCTAGGGAGCCCCATCTTCGGAGGCCCTCATCTGGGGGCGTGCACAGGCGGGTGGCTGCTGGGTATGGAAGAGGGCCAGTGAGTACCGGGCCCCTTCCCCACTTCTCCCTCCAACAATGCACCCCAAACTAATCAGCACCAGCAGCCAGAGGGGAGAGATTCATTAGCAGATCTGGTTTTGCATAATTTAGTAGTTGGCATTAGCAAATTAAGTCTGCTTGGCTTCCCTCAGTGTAATGGCCATTAGAGGAAACGTGAGGAAAACACAGGCTCATAATCCCAGCAGTTTTCTGGAGATGATAAGTAATAACAACAGCAATAAAGTGCTAAGAAGACTTTGCAGTTTTCTCTTCTCACGTTTTCTTGCATGTTCCTCCCAACTGTAGCAAAGGATTATCGTCCATTTGAAACCGAGATGGGGGTGGGGTGGGGTGCAGCTCGGGAGGGAGCCCTTCCTCTCTGCTGCCTTGGCATGTTCATGGGCCATTGAGTGACCTTAGGAGGACCAGGGCTCAGGCAGGACCAATAGCTGAGGCCCTGCTCCATCCACAGCCTTCTCAGTGGGAACCTCAGTCCTCACTTGGCTAAAGCAAATCTTATTAACAACAACAGCAACGATAATAAAGCTAATATTTGTGGATTACTTCCAGGCACCAAACGATTTACTTATGCACTGTCTCATCAATAACTCACAGCCACCCATGGAGTGGTCACCAACATCAGCATCAATTCACTGGTGAGGAAATTGTCTCACAGAGGTGTAACAGACACCAACTGGATTGGCTTCCTGGCCCTCAGTGAGTCTCCTTCTCTGGGAATGATCTGGACACACAGGTGGCCAATGGCTCTGCCTTTGTCATGTTGCCCTGCCCCTTTGGCAAACCTGACTGGGCTAGGAATGGGCTACTGACACAAGCTTGGCCAATCAAGGCCCCTCTCTGGGACTTGACAGACTGGAAGTAAAGCAAGGGAGCAGTCCTCCTCTGGTGATGGCTGGAGCCATGGCAGCCCTGTTCTTCCCATGTGGAGGGAGTCAAGAAGGCAGATGTAGTGACAGGGCAGGGAGGGGTGGGCAACACCCTGCGGTATTTGAGTCCTTTATTCTAGTTGTCGCCAAGGAACATGGGTGGTGAGAAGGCCCAGTATCCTCCTGATAACCCGCTTTTTCTGGAGCTGGTTGGATTCAGGTTTCTGTCTCTTGAAACCATAAGTCCTAAGCTTGCCCAGGGTCCCCCAGGAAGCGTGTGTGTGGCAGGGACTGAAGTCACGTTCCCTCTGCACCAGAATGTCCAGGGCCTCCTGGGCCTCTCCTCTCAGGACATGTCTAGGGGGATGGGGACAGCTCGGGCAGGCCACTAGTTTTTGGTGTCCCCCGGCAGTGGGGCCTGTGGGTCCCCTGCCTGCAGAGGAGCCCCAGGGAAGGGCTAGTGAGCTGAGGCTGAGTCCTCGGCTGAAGCCCCAAATCACTGCACTAGGGTGGCACAGGGCTCATTCACACCACCCCCGTGCTTGGGCAGCTGGCAGAGCTGGCCTTTTGGGGCTTTGAGATTTTGAGAGGGAGGAGGCCACGGCCAGCTTGGGATGAGGCGTGGGGGAGGTGACGTTGTCCATGAAGCAGCCTCTGTCTGGCCCTTGCTCTGGGCCCAGCCTGTGTTGCCTCTGAAAGCCCCTGGGGGCGCTCACTCCACCAATCAGCCTGGAGGGTCCTCTGCCTTCCCCTGCCCACTCCTGGGCCTCCCTGAATGGCAGGAATCCAGCAAGTGCTTTTCAGGCTCTCTCCTCCCCATCCCCCAAGTCCCTTGTGAAAAGAAGGCCCTGGGCTCCTGCTGGGCTGAAGGATCCCCTTTCTGGCCTCCTGAGTGGGCAGCCCAGGGGTGTGGGAGTTGCACTTAGACTGCACAAACCTTGGCTCTAACGCCCGTTGGTCTTGTGCCCTGTAGTGCTGTCCTTTGACCTCTCCATGCCTCAGGTGTCTTAATTTGCAACAAAAAAAGAGGACAATGACAAAGTAAGTACCTGCCTTAAGGAATGAGTGTTAGGACTCAAAAACATTACAAATAAAGTGCACTTACAAGTAAAGCCCAGTGAATTCAATCAATGCTGATTAGTAAAGACGGGGAAACTGAGGTAAAGAGAGGGAAAGCAATCTGCCCAAGGTCGCATTGCAGCCAGGACAGGCTGGGACCAGAAGCCAGGCGCCTCTGACCAGCAGTTACCTCCTAGAAAGACCCAGAGACAATGCACTCACCTCCCACCCCCACCCCCATGGCCAGAGCCCTGCCATGCCCCTGAGAAGTGGAATATTGCCTGCCACATCAGTAAACAAAGGATGTCACAGTCATCAGCGATTGCAGCCACCACAATCACAATGGTGAGCTGGTGAGCCCTGAGGGAACTCAGGAAGGAAACAAAGAATACCTGCCATCTAGCAGCCATCAGACCGCAGCCACTCCCCACGGTGAACCCTGAGGAAACTCAGGGTGAGAAAACACAGGATACCGGCCCCAGATAGCCGAGGTGCATATCAAAGGAATGAGTTCAGTGAGCCCAGACTCTTGCCTCTTCCCAGACACAGAAAAGCGCTAAATTCCTTAACTTGAGATGTCTGGTTTTCTTTAATTAACAGTAATCCTTTGTTCCTACTACCTGCCCTTTGTTGCAAAACTTCTATAAATCCTAGCTGCCCCCCCTCGCCTCCTGGGAGGAGTTCTCTCATGATCACTTGAGATGCTGTGTGTAGGGCTTGAAGTCCTCAGTATGTCCCCCGAGTAAAACATAACTCTCAACTTTTAGGTTGTGCATATATTTTTTTAGTCAACACCCCCAACCGAGGTCTTATATTTGTCAACTGCCATGGGACGATAATGACACTGGGAAGGGGGTGATGCGCTTCTGAGGATTAGAGTTTATAAAGCGATTGAATCTATCCTGGTGAGTCAGACAGAGATTGGTTGGTGATTTCTTGGCATTTCAGAAAACGCTGTCAGCGCACCCCAGTCAGCAGCTCCCTCACAGGCACGGCACCAGGAGCCCCCCACCTACATCCCCCAGTGGAGGGGTGTGAACAGCAGCCTCAGGCGCCCAGCAAATGCTGGTCACCTTGCTGCCCAGAGATGACCAAGGGGGCTCAGAATTCCATGCTGAGGGGGTTGTGGTATGCACTCCACCCCTCCCTTCCCCACCAACATCCGCTGAGTGTGCTGTGTGCAAGCCGACTTCGGTGAGTGGGGCAGGATGGGGGTTTGGAGCAGAGGACGATTTATTGCAGGGCCCTGCAAGGAGGCAGCTGGCTCATGACCTAAAAAGCCCCGAGCTCCCTGAAGGGTTGTGGCAAAGTATTTTTAAAAGCCAGGTGCGGGAGGGGGGTTGCAGGGTATGTGATCAGCTCGTGCACAAGTCTGTGATTGGCTGTTGGTTAGGGAACAGGGTGGTGTCATAGGGGTTAACATTATCAGTCCTTAAGCTCCAGGAGGCCTGGGGCTATGTGCTCATGGTCATCAGATAGTTAACATCTTCCATTTGGTGAGGGGGTTTCACACCTGTAAAACAACTCAGGAAATATGCATCAAATACTATTATCTAGTTACTTCAGAGAGGAGCTAATGTAGAGGATATGGGGGAAGGCCTGTCCCGGGGAAGGCCCCATACGGTCCTGCTCTGTTACGCTGGCACACTAGGAGGCCAGGGCAGGGCCACACGGGAGCCTTGGAGGAGGGCCAACATCTTCATGGTTCACAAAGCACTATTAGGTCCCGTGTGTCACTGACCCACGCCTGCCAAGTGGGCAGAACAAGTATCACTACTACCCCCAATTTACAGGTATGAAAACCAAGGCCTGGAGGAGATGCCATGACTTTCCTAAGCTCACACAGCTGAGTAATGGCAGGGCCTTGACTGGGGCCCCCCTACTAGCCCATATGGCACTGAAGCTGAAGCCAGCCTCTGTACCCTGACACCAAATTAATTCTCAGAGACAGAGTTTTGGGTGAAGCAGAAAAGAATAACTTAATTGCTTTGCCAGGCAAAGGGGGCCACAGCACACTAATGCCCTCAAAACTGTGTGTCCCAGACTTCCCTGGTGGTCCAGTGGTTAAGACTCCACACTCCCAAGGCCGGGGGGCTGGGTTCGATCCCTGGTCAGGGAACTAGATCCCGCATGCCACAACGAAGATCCCACATGCCACAACTAAGACCCAGCACGGCCAAATAAATAAATATTGTTTTTAAAAAAAAACAAAAAACCAACAAAACTGTGTGTCCCTACTTGGAGGGTGTAGTGAGGGGTTTCACAGTAATGGTTCAAAGAGGGCGTGATCAGCTCGCGGACATTCTTCTGACTCGTTGGCGGTGAGGTGAGAGTCCGCACCATCAACCTTCTTATTCCAGCCGGTCTGGAGTCTACGTGCTTGTGGGCAACATACCCTTAACTTCTCCCACCTGGTAGGGGTTTCAGTATCTTCAAAACAGCTCAAAGATATTGTTAAGTGTATCCCTTGAGGCGGAACCAGGACCCTGCCCCAAGGCTGCACTATTGTTTCCTTTGACTGTCCCTCCCTTGTCTTGGCAGCCCCGCTCTTCCCTGATTAGCAACTGTTTGAACCTGCTCACTGGAGCCCAGGGAAGGTCCTGGAGGCTGAATGAAGCCTATTTCCTGTAATCAAGAAATGGCAGACACAGAAAGGCTTTTGTGCCCAGGAGCCCCACAGGGCCCTGCTCGGTATCAGCACCTCTGGGTGAACTCAGTCCTGTAGGCACACAGCTGGCAGCAGAACTCCATCTACCAGTTGTCTTGGTGTACAAGTCATACAACTGTACTCACAGCCCTGGCTGGACTGGAACGATGGTCTCTGAACTCCAAAAGCCCACTTCCTTCCACCCCTAGAGCAGCCCAGGAACAATGAAGCGGCAGTGGGGAGGGTCAGAACATCATGATAAGCATGAAGGTGAACGTGGTTTGAGAAGTTTGATCTTCTGCCCTCTGGTCCTGGGGGTGCCTGGTTCTGCTCTGGGGGAGGTGCTGTCAGGTACACACTGAGCCCTGCCCTGGGGAGGAAACACTTCTCAGCTGTTTGCCCACCCTGACTGCTCAGCCAATGTCCAGAGCTTGGTGGAGACCTTTTTATGCTGTTTACTAAAACAAACAAACTCTAAAACACTCCCATCTCCTGTGTCACAAGCCACAGACGGCCCCAGAAGATGGCTGTCCATGGAATGTGGCACTGTCTTGAGGAACGGGCCCTGCATCCCACCCCCTCCTACTTTCTAGAGCTGGCAGGGGTGAGGAAGGGTCCCCCAGTGAGGAGGACAGGACCCCCTCCTCCACTGCATGAAGCTCACTGGCCCCATCCCTGCTGCTGGACTCCAGATCAAATGGTTAGTGGGAGCTTGGGCCAGGCATGGCTGGGAGAGGAAAGAACAAATATACAGCCAAAGAGATGTCCATCATGGGGAGCAAGGCTCAGCTCTCAAGGCCAGGAGATTAGGGTTAATCTTGCAGTAACTCTTTTGTTACCTGTGTGTCAATCTGTCCCTCTGTAACAGGGAAGAACAAAATCTGACTCCATGTCAGATCTGTTTCTTTTACTTTAACCTTAGCTCTCCATTACTTTTTGTTACTATAATCACTAAAAGGACGTTGTCTATAGCTATTGGCATATATAATGGCCTCCCTTGGGGAACCCTGCCTCTCGGCCTAAATGTTAAAGTGCCTTTGCTCAGCTCACAGGGAAGCATTCTGAACCTGCCCAACTGTGAATGGCTACAAGAAAAAAAGAAATTAACACATCCCCTCCCCAAGGCTGGCCAAACCAGGAGATGTTTTGCAGGACTTATGGCCTTTTTACTTTACTTCCTCACCTCCTCACCCTCTCTGCTGTGTAAAAGAAACTAGCATCAAGACCCCGATAAGATGGTACTCTAGGACATCTTCTCGGACACCTGGCTTTACGAATAAAGTTGCTATTCCTTGCCTCAACACCTTGTCTCCCGATTTACTGGCCTGTTGAGTGGCGAGCAGAGTGAGTGAGCTTGGACTCGGTCACACCTCATCCATCTAAAACCAAGTACCCACTTTGGGTAGAGAAAGTGCATGCAGATACTGGGGGAGAGGCTGAATCCATAAGGCAGTCCTTAGTCTGCACCTGGTCAGTATCTTCAAGCCCATGGGACTCAGGGAAGCGAACCCACACCTCCAAAGACATGGAAGACTGAGGCAGAATCATACATCCATTGGTGAATTGCCAGTGAGAATTCTAACTGCCGGGCAGAGGTTTGTGTGGCCTGACCAGTGCCTTCCCTCCTGATGGCCAGTCATGTGGCAGGCCTGGTTATCAGAAGGGGTCTTGGTGTAACCAAGCAGAACCCTATGGTGCCTTCCTGGGACAGGCCTTCCCCCATATCCTCTGCTTTAGCTCCTCTCTGAAGTACCTAGATAATAGTATTTGATGTGCATTTCCTGAGCTGTTTGCAGATGTGAAAACCCTCCCACCAAATGCAAGATGTTAACTACTTGATGACCATGAGCACATAATCCCAGGTCTCCTGGATCCTAAGGACTGAAAATGATAATCGCTGTGACACCGCCCTGTTAACCTCACCATCAGCCAATCAGAGAACTGTGCATGAGCCGATCACATACCCTGCGACCCCCCTCCCTCACCTGGCTTTTTAACATGCTTTGCCGAAATGCTTCGAGGAGCTCAGGGCATTTTAGGGCATGAGCCACGTTGTCTCCTTGCATGGCCTTGTAATAAACCTTTCTCTGCTCCAAACTCCGACATTTTGGTTTGTTTGGCCTCACTGTGCGTCAGGCACATGAACTTGTGTTAACAATGGTGGGCACACAATGATGATTTGTGCATTGGGAAATGGTGGTCTGAGGCAACTTCCGTTCCTAATGTGGCCCTGTCTTCCTCCAAAAGGCATTTCTTTCTTTGATCAGCTGAAATGGGGCCACCATTTCCCTTGGACACTGCTCAGGAGGGCCTGGTCTGTCTGTTGGTGATTCCCCTTTCCTATGCTTTCAGAGCTGGCCAACCCCTGTGACAGAGACAGTCTGTCTTTAGACAGGTTATTAGTACTTGTAACCAGGCAATGGTTGGTCTTGTGGACTGAGGGTCCATCTATCTCTCTAGGGTGACAATGCATAGTTCTGCTTTTCTCTGAGCTAATTTCATAGTTTAAGTCTCAGAAAGTGACCTTCCTCCTTGCTTTCAGGTCTTTAGGGGTACCCTACTTCACCCACAGTGCACCCCCCTGCCCCACTTGGCGTAGAAACGAATAGCACGTGGTCCCTGCCTTCCTGCAGTTGGGAGGGAATGGGGAGCACACTTGTGACTGATGGGGTCTCTCCCTACTCCCTCCCTGTGCACAGCAGGCATATTGCTTGCTTGCAGGGATGCAGGCAGCCAGCTGAAGCTGTGACTGGGCCTGGTGGGGGAGACTCAGGCCATGCTGCTGGGAGACAGGTGAGGCCACAGCTATGGCATCCTGGGGTGTGGGGGCCTTTGGCTGGCCTTCCCTTTGGGAGCCCCACAGCCCTCCTTGATGTCCCTGTCTCAGGCTGCCCTCCTTAGGCAACATGAAGTCCAGGGATCATGTGGTGTTGAAACAGGAGGGAAGGGTGCAGAGCACAACTTTTGAAAGAATGACATAGCCTGAGGACATGGCATAAGCTGATTAGAACCAAATGGGTCCAATATGGCAGACAAATCAACTTCCACTAGACCTTGAGCCTCAGTATATGCTCACATCAGCAAGCTAAATGACACACCCACAGGCGCCATGACAGTTCCCAGGCCGACCATAAGGATCAAAAAGTGGGCAGTGGCCCAATTCCTGGAAATCCCCGCCCCTTCCTGAAATAGCTGGAATACTCCTCCCACTCATTAGCCTATGAAATTACCCACCCCTATAAAAACTGACAACCCCATACCCTGGTGCCTTTCTCACCTTCTGAGATGGCCCACACTCTGTGGAGTGTGTTTCTCTCTAAATAAATCCACTTCTTATCCATCACTTTGTCTCTCACTGAATTCTTCCTGCAATGAGACATCAAGAACCTGAGCTTCATTAAGTCCTGAAACCAGGTGTGTGATCTCAGTTAAAAGACCGTGGGTTCAAGTCCCAATCTGAGATGCATGGTTTCATTTCTGCCTCTGTCTTTCTGTCCCTCTGTCTGTCTTTCATTCTCCCCCCTCCCTAACCCCGGCCATGGGAGCACAACTCTCCCTTCCTTCCAGAAAGTAAGTGCCTGAAAAGGGCTCTGGGAATCTCACTGTTTGTGCCACACTGGGATTGGTTTGAGCCCAGAGAAGTCTCCACTTTATTCTTTTAATTAACTGACATCTCTGCCTCCTGATGAGTTCTTATCAAGAAAATTGCTCTCAATCATTTATAGCTATTTTCCTTTTCAAGGAGTGCCTAATTCCCAGAATGCTGCCCTAATTTATTGCAGCTGCTGAGAAGTGATGATGGCAGGGGCTGGTGTGTATACTTGCATGGGTGTGTGTGCATGTGTGCTTGCATGCGTGCGTGCATGCATGTGTGTGTGTGTGCGTCTTTGCTGACTGACTGGGGTCCCAGGACTGGGAGTGGGGAGCTCTTGGTGACTCCTTCCGGGCCAGGCACAAGGCAGAGGTGGGCCCTTCCTGTACCCTCACTCCACCTCAGCCTCTGTGCTGGGTCTGAAGTGGTGCCTGAGAGACCTGGCTGCCCTCCTGAGCCACATCAGCTGAGTCTTTGAGCTCAGGCCTGCCTGTCACTGAAGGGAGGGCGAGTTGGGCAGGGGTGGCAGAAGCAGACTGGTTGTGTGAACTTCTCTGAGAGTTGGCTTAATCTGGGCAGGGCAAGGAGTGTTGTATTTGTGTGTTCGGTAAGAGGAGAGGTCAAGGGGCATTACCTGAAGTCACACAGAAAGGTGAGGACAGAGTCAGGGTGGGAACACAGGCTCTGCCCCCAGTGCTGGCCTTGCTGCCCTCCTCCCTCATTCCCGCTCTGACGCTCCCCGCTGGGAGCACGGCTGTGACAGAGCACATCCACTTCTATAAGTACCTGAAGGAGGACAGGGAGCTGTGAAAACAGGAGAGGGGAGAGTGAGCACTGGCGACTCGGTGAGAGACCCATGTCTCAAGATTCAGAGTGCATATTGATCAGCTAATATGCGTTCCACAAAGTATACATAACCACCTATGATGAATTATAGCCCGACGTGATTACCTGGAAGTCATCAAGTAGAGCACCCACACGAAAGCGGTCAGAGAGCTCAGAGCCCAGGGTCTGCCAGACAAGTGGTCTGGTCCCTCCACCAGGTTTACTCACGTGACAAGGGTACTGTGTTAGATGGAAAGAGACCTAAGGAACGTAACTACCAGATGCAATTTGTGGTCCAGGATTGGACACTGATTGGATGAAGTGGCTGATCAGTTGGGAAATTTTGATTGTTGTTTGGGTATTATACAACATGAAATTTATTAAAATGGAAGGGAGACTATTGGCTGAACAAAGGAGGTTGGGAAACTCTGTATCAGACAAATCCACATTGAAGGACATTCCACAAAACAACTGACTGGGCCATTCAAAGTGTTAATATCCTAAAGGACAAAAATAAAAAACAGGGGAAATGTTACCATTCGAAGGACACTTAAGAGACACGACAACTTAGTGCAACCAGTGACCCTTGATTGGATCCAGAATTTGAAGGGCACTACAAGTCTATCTCTGGAAGATCAGGAGGCGTGCCTCGCAGACCCCCTAACCCTAAGCCTAACCCTAACCCCTCATGCTGCGCAACCATAGAGAGTGGCCAGCAGCCAATGCCTTCAGATCTGCCCCATCGAGAGAGCTGCCTCACCCCAGGTCAGGCCCTTCCCAGGGCAGCCCCGTGGAGTGACTGACCCAGGAGGGGCTGTGGAGCCATCTTGGCTTCATACAGGATACTCTGATGGGCAATTCTCCTTCCAGAGCTTCCCCACTGGGTAGACCAAGGCTTTGCCAGGCCTGTGTGGTTCAGCTTCTTCCTCTGCCCAATCCTACTTCCACCTGCTCCCTTTTACAGGCGTAGATGCCTGATAAGCATCTTGCACCCCAAACTCCATGTCGGTATGTGTTGGCTTCCAAAGAACACAACCTGCGACACTAACTATAAAGGTCAGTATTGGGCGATTAGGGAACTATGGGCTGTATATTAGTTAATAGCATTGTATCAGCATTAAATTTTTTGAGTGTGGTAGTTGTATGGTGGTGGTATCCTTGTTCTTAGGAGAAATGCTAAGGAATTCAGGGGGGAAGGGCCATGCTATGTGCAACTTACTCCACATGCTTAACATGTATTTATATATCTATATTGCTATATTTATCTATATAGGTATCTGGATATAGATATATACATATCTATATCTGGATAGAGATATATAGAAATTTATATATTTGGGGACAGAGGGAGACAGAGACAAAACAAATGTGACAAAATGGTACCAACTTATGATTCTAGGGAAAATGTTTATGGACACTCATTATACTAGTTCTTCAAGTTACTGTAGGTTTAAAGATTTTCAAAATAAAAGTTGAGAGAAAAAAATCAATGTGCAATATGACTTCATTTTGGTAAAAACAATACATGTACAAATTTGTACATGGAAAAAATCTGGAAGGCTATATACTAAAGAGCTAGAGTGGTAATCTCTGAGTGGTTGGAAATGTGTTCTTTTCATTTTTGCTTGTCAGGATTTTTTCATTTTCTAAAACTCACATGTTTTGCTTCTGTAATAAAAGATTATTAAAACAATTCATAAAGGCCTATGGCCTTTATGAGGTAAAGGTGGGCCTCCCCCTGGTCCAGGAGGGCAGTGGCCTGGAGAAGGTGTCTAACTCTTCCACACCTCACCCCCAGCAAGTGAGATTAAAATCTCAATAGTGTCCCTTCCTCCACTGGCTGTTTCAGCCTCAGGCTGAAATGATATTGGCTTGAGAAATGAGATCATTTGATGGGAGATGACCAGTGGGTACCAGATGGGGCTGGCCTACTTGTGGATGTGCTGGCCTGGTTGCTGGTTCAGGGCAGCCAGAGTCTGTCTCTGGCCACCAGCCACATGCTATTTTCATTTTCCAGCGCTGTGTTGGCATGGGGGAAACTTAACGAGTATTACTCTGAGTTACATCTCACATTGAAGTTTCCATTCCTCTTGAGTGTCATTGTGCAAATATCAGTTCTGATATTTTTGTAACCTTTAAAAAAAAAAAAACGTTTTCCCTCTCGTCACATTGCTTTTGGTCTGAACAAGTTTTCTCAGCAATACAAGTTTACAGGGAAGATTACATTTAAATGCTTCCCGTGGAAGACTTGACACTTCCTCAGAACCCCTCTCCTTGTGGCCCAAGGCTCTCCTGGAGGGCTCAGGTGAGCATGGAGGTGGCACCACCCTTAAGGGAAGGACTCGGGGAGAGCCTAGGGCTGGGTCTCTCTTCTAGGGAGCCAGGAGGATGCGGGATCAACATCCTTATAAAGAGAAAAGACTGGGCCCTGAGGGGAGAGGGGCGGAAAGAAACAGGAGACAAATTGGCTAATAGAAGTTAAAACCAGGCCAGGGGAAGAGAGGGAGGTGGATGAACGTCTAAGCAGAGTTCACGTGCCAGGGTGGCCCCTCGAGTTCCGCCTTCTCAGTCTGGGCATCTCACCCCTTTCTTTGACCCAGTGCTCCTTGAGGGCTGGCCGGCTCGGGTGAAGCCTGGCATAGTCAAGATACCGTCTATTTTTGTGGCCCAGCTCTGGGAACAATCATCAATCAACAAACATTTACCGCCCCCCCCCCACCCCCGCCCGCCTTCTTGTTTGCTAGGTGCTGGATGAAGCTTTCTTTGACAACTCATCTGACCCTTCTCTAACACCTTGAGGCACCACCAAGCAAAGCACGAGACTATCAGCCCCCAGGAAGCTTCTCTTGTTCCGCAGGGGCCACACTCACCTCTCCAGCTGGCTTGGGACATGCTGGATGATAGGCCTGAATGTGCCTGTTTCACATTCAAGGGAATGTAACGAGGACGGGCCCCTGGGCCTGGGGTTACGGGATCCTGGGCACTGGGTTGGGTCTGGCCGGGAGGGTGTTTGCACAGAGCAGCAGGGGCCCCCACAACCCAAAGTGCAAGACAGCTCACCTGGATGCCATCCAGGTCCGCAACTCAACAGGTTATCCAAACAAAGAAAGAGAGTTGCATCTATTAGGGCTGTCTGGTGACAAGCGAGAGAAACTGACTCTGGCGAACTTAAGCGAACACTTAACTGAAGGAAAAGTGGAAGAAGCAATCTTGGGAATCAGCACAGCTCTGGGGATGTGACATCAGAAACAGGGAGGTGTCCCCACGAGGAAGCATGTGCTTCATCTGTCCTCAGTCCTTCTAGCACTCTGCTCAGGTGGGGCAGGCCCCATCGAGACTGCATGCAGTGGGCGAACCGTGGTTCCCCAGAGGAAAGGGTGCAGAGAGAGGGAAGGCAGTATCCACGGATGTTTGCCCTCTCAGCCTCAGCTGGGCTGAGTGGGAGCCTCTGCTGCACCGGCTGGGCTGTCTCACCTGGTCCCTGTCAGCCCTTCCTTCACACCAGCTGATTACCCTTTCCCCGTGCCTTGGACTCTATGACTGGAACTTTTGGGTTTCCTGGGCCACCCTGACCTGGTTCCTCTTTGTTTTGCATTTTGCATCCATGGGTCCAGGCTTCTCACCTAACTTAGTTCCAGAAACCGGTCCCCTTGCTTGCCTGGGAGGGGAGATCAGACAAGGATCTCAGGAAATCTGAGCTGTCAGCAGCCATAGATATGATCTAGAACTCAGAGGCCCAGAGTGGGGGGGGAAAGAAAGGTTGTTAGGGATGGGGAGTGAGTTAAGAGCAGATTCACAACTATAGCCCAGGTTTCTCTGTTTTCTGTACAAGGTATTTTTGTTTTTAATTACAGAAGTAATATACATTCATGAAAAGAAATCTAGAAAATATATGAAAGTAAAAAGCACTCACCCCAATACCCCACCCGTTTATAGTTTAAACCCCAGTCTTTTGACATCTAGTTCACCTGGGGAGGCAATACGGAAAATTGATTGAGAGAATGGGCTCTGGAACTCTTGCACGGCCAGTTAGGAGCTGTGTGACTTTTGAATATTGATTAACCTCTCTAAGCTTCAGTTATATCACCTGTAAAATAGAGGTGTTGTGAAGAAAAGGCAGAGCAAAGTTTATAATACAGTAAGTACTTAATAAATCTTAGTAAGTTCTCAATAAATATTAAAGTTTGTTAATATCTTATGCCCTTTCCGTGCTGCCATCTGTCTGTCCCAACTCGTCCCCTAAATTCCTTACGCAACTTCTCATCTCAATTCTGGGCTTCTGGGATACCATCCATTTATCATGGGAATAATTTTTTTTACCCACTGCATGCCCTAAACAGTAAATCAAACATCCAGGACGTTATATTGAGCAATTTGGGTGGGAAGTGTGGGGAGGATAAAAGACAAAACGCACGTAAGAGCAGACAGAGTGTCATGTTGGACCACAGCCACTCAGCTGTGTCTGCTCTCCTCTCCCAGTAATAGCACCCTCACCCCCTTTTCCTTTGGGAAAGACTTCTCCTACTCCAGGTGATTTAAATGGGGCTGTCCATCAAAGCCAAGGGGGAGGCAAGTGACCCAGGCCTAGCCCATCATAATATGCCAACCCACTGGCCTCAGGAAGTGGTATGGTAATCAGCCCATGTGATTTCTTCCTTGAATATTTTTGATCTTTGGAACAAAGATGCTTGGAGAATGTAAGCATGTACTTGCCATGTGCAAGAAGCCTGCTTGCAGGGAGAGAGAATGAGTTCAACACTGAGAAGCAGATGTGTGCAGAGATGAACCTGGAAGTGTCATGTCCCAAGTTGCAGCCTCTGAAGCCCTGGTTCCTGCAGAACTTCTGTATTATGTGAGTTTTTCCAGTATTCTTCCCATCTATGTGAGCCATATGAATTTCCATTTTTCACTTAACTGAATTGTATTAGGCTGTTGTTATTTCCAAGTCAGAGTCCTGACTAATACAACCACTTTGTTTGTAAAGGTGGGAAGGTGGTTGTGTGATCATTCGTAACTTTGTCCACTCGGACTCTGATGAGAAGGAACGTTCTCCCCAAGTGGGTAGCATTCCCATCATACTGACCAAGATCATGGGAACCCCAATCTTTTGGGGCTAGGGCTCATTGATTTCCTATTCAAAGTGCTCTGGAGATATACTTGGTCTTACTGATTGCTGATGTGATCTGCAGCATTCACTCCATCAAGCAGAATTTGAGTCTCTCAAGTCTTTGGAGTTATTTGAAGAAATAAAGAAATCTCTTCTGGTTTCTTTGGCGCTTGTTCTACTCCCTTTCATCTCCAGCTCAGCACTATGAAAAGGTGTGATAGTGTGCGATCCTGGACTCTGGATGTGTTTGAAAGTATACAGGCATATGCTGAGCAATCAGGATTAACAATGTGACACCCACACTCTACTCCCTTCATCATCATACAATTTTTTAAAAAAGCATGCCCGGGTGGGTGAAACCTTCCAGGGAGGCCCATGCAGTCCTCTCTGCCTGGTGGGGGTGCAAGAAGACAGCTGCTCACAGTTACTCAGACACACAACAGGCTCCCAGTTTACTGCCAGCTTCAGGAATGCTCCTGCAATCTGAGTCTTCCCTTTGTTTGGGAAGTCTGCCCACCTTCTCATCAGGTTGTCCCTCTCCTCCTTCTGAAAAGTGCCAAGAACACTTCAGGAGGTCTTCTGGCTTAATTCCTTTCAGTGCCAGTAAATCCAGCATTTGTTGTTTCTTACATGTGCCCTTTTATTTCTTTGAGTTCTCAGTATAGTACTTGGGGAAAAGAACAGTGTATGCTGAGATTTCCTTTAAGAACATCATAGAAAAAACAAGGAATAAGGGGCTCAAGGGCAGTTTAAAGATGCTGGGGCATGTCTAGCATTTCATCATCAAGTTGAGGAAATAGAACTGGAAGGAATATACTTTGTGGTGTGTACTTTCTAGGATAGAAAGACTGAGAGAGGGGTGACCAATTTAAGGTTTTTAGTTTCACAAAATTCATAAGAAGAAATAAAAGAGGATTTTTCCCTACTATTTCATTTACCTTTGCTCTAATCTTCATTATTAACTTCTTTCTGCTACCTTTGGGTTTCGTTTGTTCTTCTTTTTCTAGCTCTTTGAGGTATAAAGTTAGATAGTTGATTTGAGATCTTTTTTAATGTAAGCTTTTATGGCTATAAACTTCCCTCTTAGCACCACTTCTGCTGCATCCCATAAGTTTTGGTAGGTTATATTCTCATTTTCATTTGTCTCAAGATATTTTATAATTTCTCCTGTGATTTCTTCTTTGACCCATTGGTTGTTTAACAGTGTATTATTTAATTTGCCTATTTCTGTGGATTTTCCAGTTTTCCTTCAGCTATTGATTTTTAGTTTCATTCTATTGCAGTTGGAAAAGATTGTATGATTTCAATCTTCTTAAATTTGTTAAGAATTGTTTTGTGGCCTAGCACGTGGTCTATCCTGGAGAGAGTTCTGTGTGCACTTGAGGAGATGTGTATCTGCTCTTGTTGGTGACAGAGGCTCCTTCCTCAACTAAACTTTACTCAGTCTCCTCTAAGATCTCTAGGCCCTGACCTTGGCATCTGTCCTTGTTGGGCCTGCATCACCCAGTTGTAGCAAGAATCGCTCTCAGCTAGTTTAGAGAGAATTCCTCCATCCTTGATATCTGATCACCCTCAATCTCTGATCAAATTCCTCACATCCCCACCATTCCCCAGGCGATGTCCAATCACCTTGCCCTGCCCTCACCAAGAATACTGTTTAAGTCTGTTGAATAGGACTTCCCCTTCCCCTTGATGTTTCCTTTTAGTAATTTTTCATCCACTGAACCCCAACCTGCTCCTTCGTTATAAATCTCCACTATTCCATGCTGTACTTGGAGTTGAGCCCAGTTCTACACTGAAGTCTCTTTTCCTCTATTGCAATAGTCCCTGAATAAAATGTGTGTTTACTGCTTTAACTATTGTCAGACTCTGTGTTTCTTTAACATTGGGCAGAGGATTTTTTTAATATTCACATAGATAAACAATAATGTGCAGGTGCCCACACAGACTTTTGGCTTGATTTGTTGGCATTTGCAAATGTAAATGATACTGTGACAACTTTACTACAGATGAGTCAATTAGTCATATTTAAACAGAAAAGTAACCAAGACTTCCAAATGATGCTCTGCTGGGCCTCTCTAGAGTTCCATGGGGTCAGCAGAGGTGGTGGACCCCACCAGAATGCAATGATAAAGTGATAAAGAGAAAAATCTTAAAAGCAGTCAGAAAAAGAGGCTCATTATATAACAGAAACAATGAATGACCACAGACTTCCTGTCAGAAACAATGCAAGCCAGAAGAAAATAATAATCCATCTTTAAAATGCTAAAAGACAAGGAAAATCTGTCAACTTAGAATTATTACATAGCCAGCAAACATGTTTTCCAAAAATACTTTTTTTAGACAAACAAATGCCATAAGACCTGTAGTACAAATGGCACAGGAAATTCTTCAGGCAGAAGGAAAATGATATCAAACAGACATTTGGATCTTTAAAAAGGAAGAAAGGGTGCAGGAAATAGTAAATATGTGGGTAAATATAAGAGATTTCCCTTCACTGAAAAATTTTTTAAAAGATAATTGATTTCTCAAAGTGAAAGTGATAACAATGTATTGTGGGCTTTATGGTCTAAGTAGAGTTAAAATGTATAACAATAATAGTAGACAAGATGAAACCTACTGGTGTAAGGTTCTAACATTACATCTGAAGTGAAATAAAATTATTTGAAGATAGACTGTATAAGTTAAGGATGTATATTGAAAACCTTAGAGCAAACCACTTAAAAAAGAAGCAAAGCTGTAATAGCTAATAAGCCATTAAATCAAGATAAAAATGGAATAATGGGGAAAAAAAGCCTAATACAGAAGAAGTCAGGAAAAGAGAAAAGTAATAAAGAGCATATGGGACAGATGGGCCACACAGGAAACTAGCAAGATGGTAAATTAAAACCTAAACACAAAAATAACTACATTAAATGTAAATGGTCGACATTGTCAGGGTTACAATGTACAGGTCTATAGTGGTTATGCTGTCAGGCACAAAGTGGGTAGTTTTATAATGACTCAACAAGAAGACAATCTTAAATGAGTATGCTTACAACAGAACTTCAAACTACATGAAGCAAAAACCGACAGAAGTGAATGGAGAAATAGGTAAGTCTAAAGTTATAGTTTGAGATTTCAAAACACTTGTCTTAATAATTGACTGAAAAGCAATAGATATGTAGAAGATTTAAATAATGTAATGAAGATTATAACCATTTAATGATATTTGTTTAGAACATTACACATATATGTATAAAATCTGCCTCTTTTTCTGATTGTTTTTAAGATTTAAAATACTACACACAACTTCAGAACATATATTCTTTTAAATATCACATGAAATGTTTACCAAGAGAGACCATATGCTGGGTCATAAAATGAGTTTTAATAAATTAAAATGACAGAGATCATATAGGATGTGTTTTTTAACCACAGAAGAATTAAATTAGAAATCAGTGATAGAAACATTGCTAATAACAGAAAAGTCTAAAGCCAATGATAAAACTTCCACCTTAAGAAGCTAGAAAGATAACAATAAACCCAAATTAAGTAGAAAGAAGAAAACAAAACGACAGAAGTAGAAATCAATAAAATTTTTAAAATGGACAAATAATAGAGAAAATCAAATAAACCAAAGGCTGGACCTTGGTAAAGATCAGTAAAGTTGTAAATTTTAGCTGGACTGATTTTAAAAAAAGGAGAAAAGATGCAGATTACTATTATCAAGAATGAAGGCGGAGACATCACAGCAGATTCTACAGATATTTAAAGAATAATAAGAAAATATTATGCCAATAAAATCAACAACCTAGGGCTTCCCTGGTGGTGCAGTGGTTAAGAATCCACCTGCCAAAGCAGGGGACATGGCTTCAATCCCTGGTCCAGGAAGGTCCCACATGCCGCAGAGCCACTAAGCCCATGCGCCACAACTACTGAGCCCATGTGCCTAGAGCCCGTGCTCTGCAACAAGAGAAGCCACCAAAATGAGAAGCCTGTGCGCCACAATGAAGAGTAGCCCCCACTCGCCGCAACTAGAGAAAGCCCATGCACAGCAACGAAGACCCAATGCAGCCAAAAATTTAAAAATTAATTAATTAATTAAATTTAAAAAAATCAACAACCTAAATGAAGTGCCCAAATTCCTTGCATTCCAGGATGGACTCAAGAAGAAACAGAAAACTAAACAGCCTTATCCCAATTTTAAAAAATAAATTTCCCATTAAAAATCTTCAGACAAATAAGATATCAGGCTTAGATGGCTCCACTGGTGAATTCTATCAAACATTTAAGGATGAAATACCAATTCTATGCAAAATTAGGAAATGCAGGAGAAAGTAAATTACCTCCTAACTCATATCATGAGGCTTACAAACAAATATTCCTCATAAATGTAGATGCAAAAAACTCTTAGTGAGTATTAGAAATTAAATCTAGCAGTATATACAAAGTGTAATACATTGCAACCAAGTAAATTTATCCAGGGATGCAAGGTTGATTTAACATTTGAAAAATCAATCAATGTCATTTATCATATAAAAAAGAGGAAAACCATATGATTACGTCAACAGATGCTGAGAGAGTACTTGATAAAATTCAACACCTATACAAAAAAAAAATCTCTTAGCAAACTAGGTATAACAGGGAATTTCCTCAACTTGATAAAAAGCATCTATGAAAAATGTGTACCTAAATAATACTAAATGGTGAAAGACTAAGTGCGTTCTCCCCTGAGATAAAAAACAATAAAATAACAATAAAAAAACAATAAACAATAAAAGGATATCCACTCTCACCATTTCTATTTAACATCATACTGACGGTCCTAGCCAGTGTAACAAGGCAAGAAAAAGAAATAAAATGCATACATAATGTAAAACTGCTTTTATTCACAGATGTTATGTTTGCATATATAAAAAATCTAGAGGAATCTATAAAATGCCACTAGAATAAGTGAGTTTAGCAAGCTTGTGTATAAAGTTAATACACAAAAATCAACTGCATTTACTTAGTTGCGGCAGCCAGTCTCCTTAGTTGTGGCTCGCTGGCTCTTTAGTTGCGGCAGGAGGGCTCCTTAGTTGCAGCATGTATGTGGGACCTAGTTCCCTGACCAGGGATCGAACCTGGGCCCCCTGCATTGGGAGTGTGGAGTCTTAACCACTGTGCCACCAGGGAAGTCCCTCTTTATTTTGAATTGAAGCACAGTGGATTTACAATATTATATTAGTTTCATGTGTACATAGTGATTCAAAATTTTTATAGATTATACTCCATTTAAAGTTATTATAAAATATTGGCTATATTCCCTATACTATACAATATATTCTCGTAGCTTATTTATTTTATACATAGTAGTTTGTACCTCTTAATCCCCTACCCCTATTATGCCCCTCCCTCATCGCTCTCCCCACAGGTAACCACTAGTTTGCTCTCTATATCTGTGGTTCTGTTTCTGTTTTGTTATATTCAGTAGTTTTTATTTATTTATCTATTTTTGGCTGCGTTGGGTCTTCGTTGCTGTGCATGGGCTTTCTCTAATTGTGGCGAGCTGGGGTTACTCTTCGTTGGGGTGCACAAGCTTCTCATTGTGGTGGCTTCTCTTGTTGCAGAGCCTGGGCTCTAGGTGTGCAGGCTTCAGTAGTTGTGGCGCATGGGCTCAGTAGTTGTGGCGCATGGGCTTAGTTGTTCCGCGGCATGTGGGATCTTCCCAGACCAGGGATCAAACCCGTGTCCCCTGCATTGGCAGGCGGATTCCTAACCACTGCGCCACTAGGGAAGTCTCTATTCAGTAGTTTTATTTTTTAGATTCCACATATAAGTGATAACACAGAGTATTTGTCTTTCTCTGTATGACTTATTTCACTAATCATAATACCTTCCAGGTCCATCTGTGTTATTGCAAATGGCAAAATTTAATTATTTTTTATGGCTGAGTAGCTGAAGTATTTCTTTAAAATAGACTTCAACAGCTTTTGGTTGTTTTTTTTTTTTTGAAACCCTTTAATCTCGTTATAGCAGTGGTTCTCACCTGGGCTGATTCTGACCCCTCCCTCCAGGGGACATTTGGCCATATCTGGAGACACTTTTGGTTGTCATAAATGGGGGTGGTGCTGCTGGAGTCTAGGTCAGGGACACTGCTAAACATCCTACAATACACAAAGTTGTCTCCCTGTAACGAAGTATCATGCAGCCCAAAATGTTAACAGTGCTGAGTTTGAGAAATCCCATTCTTTAGGATAAGAAAATTCATTTTTTCAAAATTAGATTTTTCTCACTCTCCCCTCTAATTAAAAGGAAATGGAACTCCATTTTGTAAGTCATGAGAAGCAGAAATGATGTTATCACATGGTGATGCCATTCACAATACTTCTGATGTCCATAATTATTTTCAGAAAGTAAAAGTGCTTGATAACATTTTCAGGAAAAACACAAACTTCATAAATAGGCAGTATAATTAACATTGTAAAGTATTAAAAATGAACTTACCTTTGGTTCATTGATAAAGTTCCCCGAACACAGCGACTACCATGGGTTGCTTTTGACTGGAGTTTCTTTATGAGATTGAAGTTTCCACCAAATTGTTAATTGCTATCAGCTTCCCCATCTCCAAGAAAGACAAAAAAGGTACCTGAGAAAGAAGCTGTTTCTGTTCTTGTTTTCTTGCTACTGGCACATTAGTATTCGACAGTGGTACTGTACTAAATTCTGGGGCTGCTACTGAAATGTCATTAAATTCCAACTTTACACATCTGGCATGCCGCCAAATGCAGCTCAGTGTGTTAAAGTGTAGATTACGGCCCAAAAAATCAATGCTCTAGAATTGTGCGTTTATGTAAACCTACGATTAAAAAGTGGGCAATCACTTTCTTTGCCTATCTGATGAGGGGAAGAGAAGCAAGCTGTTTTTCTAGGGTGGAGAGGTGAAAGTGTCAGCTTAAAACAGAAGCATTCCCTGGCACATCCTTTAAGACATGGCTTTTGATAAAGACAGTTTCTCTGTACACCTCTCAGCCTAGCATTGACCGCACCGGTCAGGGAAGGTCCCTCATTTTCACGGACAAACTTTGGGAGTTTCTTCAGAGAACCTGGTTTGGTGTTGTAGAATTTCCTTTAAAAATGTGTGAGCATTTGTGGGTAATGGGAAAACAAAACAAAACACTGGATCCTCATGAAAGAAGGTAGCAATAGCACGAGAGGACAGTTTTTGGACAGTGCATGTGTGGGTATGCTTATTTTAAATGACAGAGAGGATATCCACAAGGCTCCTAGTGGAAAGGCAGGTACTTCTCCCAATCCCGCAGAAAAACAACGTAAAGCTTCAAGCAGTACAGTCACTGCCTGCCATCTAGCAATTAAAAATGGCAGGATGGGAAGACTAGAGATTCATTCGGCGCCTCTCTTGCAGAGATCAGGGTATAAGGTGGAGCTGCCAAAGCAACAGGTACTATCCTACTTCTAGAGGCTAAGGTTTGACGCATTCATATTAGAAAGGCATTTAGGACACAATTCTACCCACAGGACAAAACAATGTCAGCAATAGCAGCTTCAAATTCAAAGGAAATATTTATACACAGATACAATGAAAGATACAGTTTATCCATGTAGCAGGTAGCTGTGGCTGTCAGCCAGCTGTTGAAAACAATTTCAGAAAATAAAAACTTTGCAGAGTTGGTCTTTTGATCATTTTGACCAAAGCAAAGCAAAGCAAAGCAAGGCAAAGCAAAGCAAAGCAAGGCAAAGCAAAGCAAAGCAAAACAAAACAAAACAAAACAAAACAAAAAGGAAAAAAGAGCATTCTCTTCCAGGAAATCTATTTTTCATCACAACAGAAAAATCTCTGTATTGAAATGTTTTGGCTACATTTCTCATTTTGGGGGTAGAGTGGTTCTGGACATGAAAGATTTGTATTTCTCAGTGCAGTTCCCTCAACCTTTTGCGGGTGGGGGGGGGGTGCTCCATTGCTTTCTTAATCAGTTTTCCCAAGAATCACCTTTTCAAGTGGAGTAATGAAAGAGCTGTAACTAGCTCTGCAGTCTAGGAAACTGAGTGTTAATGTAATTGGAAATATGAAAGATTTTCACTGAATTATGGGAATACTATATAGAATTTGAATAGAATTTTATCCTTTATTCATTTTAAGATAATTTCATCTTACTCAAAGGAGACTTGACGAGTGATTTAAAAGGGGCACTATTCAAGAGTTAGGATTTAATTGTAATCTTATTTACATTTCAAATGCAGAATCAAATTTCAGTATCTTTTGCCATACTTGAGAGAGAATGGATTTAGTTAAGTGTTTTTATTTGTGGCTGGGGAGGCTAAAATAGCTGACAGGTACTCATGTAAGGGGAAGACCAGCTCTCCTCATTCCATGCTGCCAGGTTCAAGATGTGCCCACTGCATTGATAGTTCTGCAAACATAAAACATCATGTTTGTTAGATTCCGTCAATACTTTTACCCCAGGAGTGAAATTGGGACATGCCATTGTCTTTTCTAGCTCCGTATTATCTATGGCTGCGTAACAAATTACCCCTAAGTTTAGCAGCTTAATACAACATATACTATCTTGGGTTTCTGAGTCAGTAATCTGGGTGTGGCTCAAGGTCCCTCACAAGCTATAATCAAGGTGTTGTCTGTGGTCATCTCAAGGCTCCAGTGGGGGGAGGAACCTCTTCCAGAGCCAATCATGTGATGCTGGCAGGATTCACTTCTTTGCACGTGGTTGGACTGGGGGCCTCTGTGCTGTTGCCTGGAAACCCTGGTTTCCTGTCACATAGGCCTCTCCATAGGGCATCTCAGAACATGGCAACTGGCTTCCATCAGAGCAGGAAAGCACGAGAGTAATAGTGAGCGAGATAGAAGACAGAGTCTTTCTGTCACCTAATCTCAGGAGAGACGTGTCCTTTTTGCCGTATTCTGTTCATTAGAAGCAGGTCACTAGGTCCAGCTCACATTCAAGGACAGGGGATGATAGAGGATTGTGAATACCAGGAGGTAGGAATTGCTGGGAGCTATCTTGGAAGCCTCCTACCACTTATTTATAGCTTTATTCTTTCTTTTTTTATATTAAAAACTAATGACTGAGAAAGAAAGGTTACCTTCAGACTATGAATGTGAAAGGCAGAGGCCACATATTTGAGTCAGTTTCAGCAAGTTACTTGTGCACATTTTCAGAGCTAAATTGTCTTCTGAGGCGTTACACGTAACAGACTGATAGAGTTACTCAAAGGTAGAGAAAACTCCCCTACGATTCACATGACTATTTTTGGGTTCAAAATTTGTGAATGCTTCTCTGAAACACCACTTAATACAAATCCTAGACAATGTCATCAATGGAAGAATAGAACAAGATTTGAAAAGCATGTTCAAAACCTAAATTTTTGGTGGAAATTCCAAATTCCTTCTAGCAATCAGCAGGTACTCAAAATGTTTCAATAAAGAAGGTACCGGCTCAAGTGGCCTGCTAGCACCAGATGTTACAGAGTATGACAAAGCTTGGAGGGTGAGACCGCTTTTAGGTAAAAGCTGTTTCTTGATCCTAAATAACACAAAAAGTAAAATTGCTCTGTAACTATTTGCGGAGATAGACCAGTGGTAGCTACCTTTCTTCTCCTTTTGCTCCTTGATCTGTGTGACTGAAAGACTCAAGAGTTTTTGGCTTCCTTTGCTTTCTCCTCAGGGTACACCTTTCATGAGGTCTACTCACCCACCCTTACTAAGCTTGGCTGTGTACCTCAAAAGGACAACGTGTTCTGACAGCCCACTCTGTGGAAGATCTCAGGGCCACTTCAGTGACCAGAGGCAGCAGCCTGGATACTGCAGGCAACTTAAGACCATCTTGTTCTTTTTTTTTTTTTTTTAAGTTCCTCACTTGAAGATTTATTTGAAAACTTAAAATGGTGTAATAGCCTGAGGATGCTTTTATTTTTTATCGTAACTATGATTATTTTAGTTTGGAAGTGACCGGACAGGAAATGCCAACTTTGCCTGGGAAGGAATTTAGGATTCTTTGCGACTTCTAGAGACTTTGGAAATTGAGGCAAGCAAGGAAATCAAAACACAAGTTTTATTCCCAGTTCAAGGGTCAAATTCTTTACTGTGATGTATCAAATCGAGTATTAAGCATATGAGAAGTCTTATATGGTCTGGACGTTCACCTCTAAAAGAAAAATCATTGCTTCAAAAGGATATACTCAAGACAGTACATACTAAACATGCACCCCAGTCATTAGCTTCCTGGGCTTTTGTAGTCATTAAACCAATCACAGAAATATATGGAAAAGTTGCTTTAAAAAAAGCAAATTCAGAATTATGAGTTTGTTATTAGTAGAGGTATATAAAACATGGACAACTGATTTTGCAGAAAGCTAAAAAAAGATATCTGAGGTCAACTTGTCATATTATTTAGCTCAGAACTCAAATCATTCTCCAAACTCAAGAAAAACAGCACACACAAGTGTTTTAATTTCTAGAGTATACGTTTTTTCCTTTAGATTTAAAGAAGATCACAAAAGCAAAACACTGAACGCTCTTTCTGTCCAGTGTCAAGGATATAAATTGTTAACAAACATTGTTTATTAAGAATTCACAGTAATTTTCTTGTGGAATTTGCAGGTGCCAAGAAATCATGGCAACAAAATTGTAGAATAACAAAGTGTTACATAAGGAAAAAAAAAAAGTAAAATATAATGCTTTGAAAGAAATTGTTGTAGAATAAATTACATTTTAAATCAGAGTAATTGACAACCTTACATGAAACATCTGGGCTGCTGTTTAGAGTGGCTTTTAAAACATATAGTCAGCTAAAGCAGAGAGAGGGCAGAAAGCAAGGAAAGGGTGCTGGACTAGCTCTGAGATGTGGGCACTGCCTTCTCTTCTCTGGGCTTCAGTCTTCTCATTAATAAAGTTGGAGCAGATAATCTTTCTTGGATCTTAAAAAAACCAAAATCTCAAGGTTCTTTCTGATCATGAACAATACAGCAGACACCATTTTGTAAGGGAGCTTACTATTCTCTGATTGAGAATTATTCCTGTAGTCACAACTAGGCTTTTCCTACCCTGTTCATCAGTTGACACACTCCTGAAAAAAGAAAGCATCCTCACCATACAACAGCAGAACTATAAAAATGTTCAGGCATTTAGGAGGTTCTTTTAATGCCTAATAATCATATGAAACATGACAAAGACACTGACACAAGCTGTTAACAAGTCAAAATAAAAGGAGTGTTTCTTATCTCTTTTGTGATTTGAAATGTGGAAAATCCTTTGCTTTTTGTTAAACCTTTGGGGTGAACATTTCCCCTCACAAAAGGTACATCATACTTTATTCCTACATACTTCAGATGTTGGGATTAGTAGGTTTCCTGAAATTTGAGGGCACTTGGGGATTGATACCTTGTGTTAAATTTGGGATCAACGGTGTCACAAATGACAGTGCTGTACAAGTGCACCTAATGCTGCTTCTGAATTGAAGATATTCTCTCCTCCAGATTTGCCTTTTTTGTTCTATGTTTAACACTGGGTATTATATTCTCTCTGAAGGGTGTAATAACTTCCACAAGATGGCTGAATTTCTTCTTAAATTACTAAAATTTATGGCTTTCACATTAGTAAACAATTTGCAAAGTTTTCTCAATGATCTCAAAGATGAAAGACTATATATACAGCAATTAGCATTATTCTGGTAATAATGCCTAAAATTTATTAGTTTCATTCTCTTCTCTTCATATCATATACTGCCAAATGTTTGACTAAGAAATAAATGAGATCTAATACCCACCCATAGTTCAATGAATAATAATAAGCCTGTCTCACAGATGTAGAGAACTAACGTATGGACACCAAGGGGGAAAGTGGCGGGGGTGGTGGTGGTGGCGTGATGAATCGGGAGATTGGGATTGACATGTATACACTGATGTGCATAAAATAGATAACTGATAAGAACCTGCTGTATAAAAAAATAAAATAAAATTCAAAATAAAATAAAATAAAATAATAAGCCAGTCTCAGGCTACCTTAGCTATTGATTGTCTGGTTCTTTAGTTCCTAGACCACGCTGAGATGTGCCTTCACTGGGTTAAGATTTACCATTATGGCCTCTCTCTGTATTTTGCATTTTCTTTAAATTATGAGGAAATGTCGTTCAATATGAAGACCCTCCTTTCTTTAGTTTAAGAGAAAACTAGCCTCTTGCAGATAAGTTTGAGTTTTCTACTATGAAAAACAGATTTCATTTGTTTTAGCAGCAAGAAAATTTAGAATCAAATTTGTTGTCCAAGCTTTGCTGAGTTGCCTGAAATCAGGTACTTCTGTGCTTTTTTAATGTTAAATGTCTTCTTTAAAGGCTTTGTATTTTGTAGGCCTCTTCATACCCTTTTAAGAGACAGCAAGGTACAAATTTCAAAAATAAAAATACAGTTACAAGTGACTAGTTACGCATATTGTATTATATTCTACTATAGATGTTAAAGACGATTTAATATTTTTTTAATGGATATAATTTTACATAGAAAATATGATAATTTTCCTTTCATGATCATTAAGAATGAGATCACAGTTATTATTTTATTAAGGATTTACTAAATAGTGTGTGGTGTGTTACCTACTAAAATGCCTATTCGAACAGCTACTGAAAGAATTTAGCTACCTAATCTGGCTCTGGTTCATTAGTTCATTGAATACTACATTCGTTAAGTCTTTTTACCTTCCCAAGTCATATTTTTAAAACAGGAAATTATGCTGACTTTAAAAAAACTTAAATCAAGACAATACTATTTGTAGGCTTTCCTATCTTCTGGATAGTATATACTTTTTAAAAAATAAAAAATGTGATATAATAAGCATTTTGAAGGAGTATTATACATGTATCATGTTTAAGGTCACAGTTTTCATTAATCTGAGAAAACATACAGATGTGATATTTTTAAAAAATCAATGAAATCCAGTGAAACTTTAATTTCTCATTTCATTGAGAATTTAACTACAAAAAATATCAAAAATGAGAATTTATCTTTTAGTTATAATTCAATAAATGGATTCCTTTCCATATATATCTTAAGATCGAAAATCTCAGTGCCATAAATAACATGATTGAAGAATCATGTAACAATGTATATTTTAATATCAGATTTGCGTAGTGATTTAGAACAATAAATATCACACAGTGAAAAATTTATCATAAACTAAATGCAATAACAAGAGGAAACAAACGCTTATGTACACATTACCAAGGTCTTTACAATAAATTATAGTGTACAGTTCCATCACAGCATATTTGTATACAAAGTCGCTAATGCAAACACTGAAAGAAATCTGTCATGTAGCTCTTTAATCTTGATTTAATAAAGTTTGTACAGTATCAAACAATATCAAAAGTCTAAAAAAACACAATGAGTTTTTATATCATGTTTATAAATTATTGTTTATATACCATTAAAAAAAAATAAGGTCAAAAGTGCAGTTTAAAAAAAAGTGGAAATTGTTATTCTTGGTAAGAACTAGAAAAACGTATTGTCCCAAGTAAGAAGCAATCTAAAGGCTTATACAGTATCTTAGGCATTTTCCTTTAACTCTCATACAACCTTGGTTACCATATCCTACAAGATAAACCAATACAAAGGGAGTGAAATAATCTTTTTATAAAAATAATAAAAAACACAGATCTAGTAATGAGAAACAGTGGAAACAAATATAATCATAGGCCTCCCCCAAAATGCATTAAATGACTTTTTGCTCACAGGAATGAATGGGCTATCACTGAATGTGATAAAACTTGGGAAATTTCAAAGCATTTCTAAAAATTTTAATCTTTGTCAAGTTTTTAGGTATAACTGGCAATGGTGCATACATCCCAGGATTATGAAACTTTTTCATATAATATAACTAAGACAAAATATGATTTAAAGGTGCTAAATCATATCACAGAAAATAAAGACTAAGGATCCAGTAATTAAAAGGCAGCAGTATAGAAACTAGTCAAGAAGAAACAGATGGACAAAACACAACTCTGTGTCTTAATTGGCACTTACCACAGTAACTAGTTATATTTTGACAAATTCTAGAACAAATGCCTATATTGAAATACGTGTGATACATGAACCATTTATATAAGATATGGTAAAATTACTGGCTTATAAAACAAATTAAATTCAGAGAAAAGAAAAAAATAAAAGGAATGTGAAGAAAAATCTTACTTTTAAACTTATTGTGGGATCAAAACATTGACAGAGCTGTATCAATCCGGAGCAGTCTTCCTGCTGCTAAGACCGGCAGGCCGCTGAGCCTGGTGCAACACCTTCATCTCTCCAAACGCTACTATGTAACTGGTGCTTTGTTTGTAGGACACTGAGCAATAGAGGCTTATTTTTTGTTTTTTACTGAATGGAATAAGTTCCTAGGTTGGGTTAACATGTATAGACTGCCTGAGATAATAAAAACTTCACCATTACATTAGGTTAACGGGAAATGAAGATCTTCCTGGCTCTGACAGGAGAAAAGGGTTGGCTGCTGAAAACAGCATGGGTGTTCTGTAGGCTACATACGTACATACTTAATAATTAACGTCACCTTCAGCAGAAGATTAAAAATCGATGGATATGGATGCTTGTGCAGAATCTTCCCGCCCTCTGACATAAATTTCACAGGGAATCTCTTCCATTACTCTGTCTTCTAGGGCCTGTTCAGGGCACTCATGTGCCTGCTTGAAAGTGTAGCTACTCTTTTTGAAGGTGCTGTTAAATGTTTTCATTGGCTGCGGTTGTGCAAAATCATTTCGGAAGGGAAGTTCCATGGAACTGAGGTTGGTCCTGCTTTGTTTGATGCTGGGCGCCTGCGATCCACAGTGATGGTCGTGGATGCACCGCGACGCCGTGGACGAGCACCGCGCCTTCTGGTAGCTGTCCAGTTCCTCCGACAGGTCGGCCAGGTCCGCAGACATCTCCTTGTCTCTCAGTGAAAACAGTTCGTAATGAGGAGGATCAAATACTTCTTGGAATCCAGTTTTATTAAAAGCAGTTTTGCAAGCCATGACCTTTTTTCGAGGCTGTTTCACTTGTACTAAAATAGAAATAATGAGAAGGACCAAGACAATCCCTGACGTAATGCCAATAATTGTTCCGTGAGTTTTAGTGATTTGTTCAAACAGTCCTGCTTTTTTCTTTTCTGCAGAAGAGAGAAAGAAAAACGATGAGGCTTTTAAAATTCGTTCATGAGTCCTGTCACAAACTGGTAAAGTATTTTTAAGTAAAGCAGAACACTTCTGTATTTTTTTTCAAATACAACACAGAAAATGCAATTTAAAATTAGGTTTTTAAACAAAATAATCCCATTACGACTTCTGGTTAAAGTAACCAATCATAACGCAGCTAGACAGACTACGACAAAGGAAAAGGACTTGGTTCTTTACTCAGAAGGTAGGTGAATACATAGCTTGCAAATCAAAGTAATACATGAATACAGAAAACGCCAAAACAAAATACCCTTGTTCTATCAAGTTTAGCTTTCTGCTCTATGGTAGGTTTGAGTATACCCATAGTATTTCTACTGATGGTCATAAGCAAGAGAGAACAAAAATGATCTGACTAACCCACTCAGGTATGTTATCATGGTGAACTGTTTTTGAATGATTACCTGAAAATACTTTCTCTCAAGTACTTAAGATAGCCATATCAGATTACATTAACTTTCTATAGTAAGATATTTACTGAACTCTTGGGAGAATAAAAGGGAGATAAACTTTAGTACTGAAACAGTGATTTGATAACCAGTTTGTAGACATTCAACTAGTATTACCACAAGCCATATTTATCTTCCAGGGAGTATATACTGGAACTATAGCATAGGAAATTCATGGAATAAAAAAAGCAGTCCTTATAATGAGTCTGTTTTTACATTGTAAGACTGAATCCATCAGTTGATTTTTATTAAATAGTATTTCCATTTAATTTAAAAAATAAGAATACTCTAGGTTACAATCTAAATTATTATGAGAATAAGGTATCTTTACAATAGAAATGACCAAGAAAATAAGGGGAGGAAATACCATGATTGACTTTTGAACAACTTTAAGGTAAAAAACATAGTCTATAAAAAAAAATGCTTTTGTTGAGAATAAATATTTTTCTTCACTTTTACCACATCCCAGAGGTCTATGGTCCATTAAGGAGAACATTTATTTTATATGTGTTTATTCCAGCCAAAGCAGTTATGCCAAGCACAGTTGTAGAAAAGGACATTTTAATTTTTTCTTAATGAACGGCAATGGACACTCCTCTCTCAAAAAGGCTGGCCTCTGCCAGTAGACTCACCTTTACAGTGATTTTCGTCCCAAGGGTATGCACAGTTTTGAACCCCATTACAGACTAAAGAATTATTGATGCACATGTTGCTATGGCAAAAGAAAGTGCTGCCTGTGCAGGGAGCTGTAGGAAAAAAGGAAACTTTGTTGCTAAGAACTGAAAGCATACAGATTACAACTCATCCTGATTTATTTTACATTTACTCTTATAAAGTCAATATCTTACCTCAAAGGCTTTTTTGTGAACACACTCTGTACTACACAAACAATAAGACAAAGGCCAATATTCTCTGTTGCTGACTCATGTAAACTTGCACTTAGGTTGGGCGCTAAAAGACTGTTTTTAGTGTAATGACAATATGAATATACGGTCATCCCTTGGTATCTGAGGGGGATTGGTTCCAGGACCCACTGCAGACACCAAAACGTGCAGATGCTCATGTCCCATAGTAGGCCTCTCCATAGCCAGTTCCTCATCTGTGGATTCAACCAACCATGGATCATGTAGTACTGTAGTATTTGCTACTGAAAAAAATCCATGTATAAGTGGACCTGCACAGTTCAAACCTCTGTTACTCAGGGGTCAACTGTATTTCCCATGGTTCTTATGAAACTAGTATATAGCCTGGTATATATATATATATATATATTTGGCTGCGTTGGGTCTTTGTTGCTGTGCACGGGCTTTCTCTAGTTGCGGCGAGCGGGGGCTACTCTTCTTTGCGGTGTGCGGGCTTCTCATTGTGGTGGCTTCTCTTGTGGAGCACGGGCTCTAGGTGCTCAGGCTTCAGTAGTTGTGGCACGTGGGCTCAGTAGTTGTGGCTTGCGGGCTCTAGAGCACAGGCTCAGTAGTTGTGGCGCACGGGCTTAGTTGCTCCATGGCATGTGGGATCTTCCCAGACCAGGGCTCGAACCCATGTCCCCTGTACTGGCAGGTGGATTCTCAACCACTGCGCCATAGCCTGGTACATTTTTTCAAAATGTTAAAAGAAAACGTTAGCAAAGACGTGGAGACACTGAACCCTTGTGCATTGCTGGTAGAAATGTAAAATGGTGCAGCTGCTGTGGTAAATACTATGGCAGTCCCTCAAAAATTCATATAGGTTACCATAAGCTCCAGCAATTCTCCTTTTAGGTATATACTCGAAGGCAGAGACTCGAACAGATACTTGCTGTTCATAGCAGCATTATGCACAAGAGCCAAAAGGTGAAAGCAACCCAAATGTCTGTTGATGGATGAATGGATTACCACAGGCAAAAAGGGAAAAAAAGCACTCTTTGGAATTTCAAAAAAAATGTTTTAAACAGTAAAGATATATGGAATATATGCCATTGAATTTCATATCTGATATAATTCTTTAAAAAACCTTAATGGTCTCAAAGCTCATCATAAGGACAGTAAGTATTAGTTACATACATAAGCTGTTAGATTAAGGATAGAAAAGCCAATGAAGATGTATGGTGGTATTTTATTCAAGTACAAAATTAGCTAGTGTACCCACTTCTGTTGTGTCATATTTATCATAAAATCATATTACACAAATGTGTGTACTTTAAAATATAACAAGTGTCCTAGAGAACATATAGCTTTTTTGAATTCCTCATTTCTAAAAACTGGAGTTTTCTGTTTTTTGTTTCTATATCATACCATAATTCTATTATATACTATATCATATTACATGTTGAATTCTTATTTTACCTATTTTATCCAGTTCACAAATGCGGATACAGAGACGGGAAGCTATTTTCAAGACAGGGTGAGTGAAGTTATAAACAGCACTGTGGCTTCTAGGTATTCTGATTTTCTGAGTCAAACTATCATCAGCTCTTAAAGTTTATCAACAGAACATTATGTGACAGTACTTTGATGGCCCTTCATAGTTCCAAAAGTGGCAAAAAAGACAGGTTTTCTGCAGTGCTTCTTATTGATTGAACAGTGAGTGGAAAATACCCTTAGTTTTTTATCATAGAGTTCTTTATAACTGTTCTCCACATTATTTAAAGCAATTAGAAAGCAGCACTGATATTGTCAGATTTCATTTTGTAGAAATGTGAAGTATATTTAAAATTACAAATGTATTAAGCTTTATGGATTTTCAAAGGACAAGCATAGCTGTTTATAATGAGAATCAAAGTATCAGTTATTGACATGGGTTGCTAATGACACGCTTCAGTTCAGAACTATATAAAATGGCTGAATTATAAGTCTTTATAAATAAGGGACAAAGATAACAGCAAAAATACTGCCAGTTATGAACTACTCTCTACTTACAGCCTGAGGACTTTCTCCTTTCCCCTTTACTCACTATGGGTCATGGTGTGGGAGAGAAGAGGGGATTAGGATTTTAGCTTCCCTCTACTTCTGATGAGATGTGGCAATGATGGTGAAAGATGGTTCTCTCCTTCAGTTAAGCCTGCAGGGGACCCGTAGGGCAGTATGTCACTGAAAATCACACTATGGATTTATTCTAACAAAAATATCTTCTGCTGCTTTCACAGTTCTAGTCCTGGAAATTACTTTCCTAAAACCATTCCCTTTCTTAAAGAGTGAGGTACATATTAGTATTCAGTGCTTGGGAAGAAGTCAAACATATCCTGGTTGCTATTCTATATCACTCATTTTAGCCAAGTTATACTATTTTAGTCACATCTGCAATCTACAATGAGTAGAAATGAAGTGAATCTCTCACGCAGAATTAGTCCATTTATACAAACCTCCTCAGAAATATTTTCATGGATGGATTAATAATAATTACAGATCATTAACATTTTAGAGAAGAACAAAAGTTTAACAATTTGAGTTAATGATAAGCATGTAAAAATGTACTGTTTGGAGCTCTCAAATGTGCTTACAAATGGACATTCTTAAACTGGGACTTTTGTTTTATAAAAATTCATAAAATCCTTTATTTTGATCACACACTGTTTTTGGAGGGGAGGTTTTCTTTTTCTTCTTGGGTAATAAAGCTACATTTAGGATATGGAGCTAAGTCTACTGCAGCCTTCAATTAGTCTGACCTTTAGTGATTAGTGTAAAGATATCACTTGAAGGAGGCTTGTCACCTGTTTACTTATCAGATTTGTACTAAAGAGAAATCATTAATGTTTACAGAGAAAACAGCTAAAACACGTTAGAGAAGAATTTTACATATAAGTTTAGACCACTGCCAAAATAAATATGTGAGTCAAGAATGTGAACAAGTAGCCATATTTAAAAGTCTTTAAAAATAAACTGGTGGAATTAATTCTACTGATAGTTTATTTAACCTAATATATCTGTGCAAAAAGTTAATGCAGCAGGACCAAGGCTGCTACCTTTAGAAGGGTCTGTGTGCAAGGTTGGCCCTTAGCTGGCATCTGGGAACTTGGCTTTCCTCCATTCCCTGACTGATAAGGTGGTTTACGGTGCCTAGAGGTTGTTAACAATGTCATCTATGCCAAATACTTGCTTTCCTTCTGTGAATCTAGAATTTCGGTATACGTAAGGCAGACAGTGCCTATGTGAACAGCTCCCAATATAAAACCTTGGGTGCTGAATCTCTAAACGGGCTTTTCTGGGCAGAAACATTGTACATATTACTGCATTTTCTGGTTGCTGGAGAAATGAACATACTCAGTGTGTCCCACTTGGGAAGGAGAGAGCATAATGAGGCCTGTGAAAGGACTTCTCCAGATTCAGACAATATTTTTCCCTTACTGATCCTTTCACTGTAATAATCTTAGCTGTTAGGACGAATGTATGTTGGTCCTAGCAAATCACCTAACATGTGGGTGGTGTTGGGGAGCCCTGAAACAATATCCAAAATGTTATCATTTTAACATGTAATCAATATAAAACATTATTAATGAGATATTTTACATTCTTTATTTCATACCAAGTCTTTGAAATCTGGGATCTATTTTTGTAATTATAGCAATTTTAATGTAGACTGGCTGCACTGTAAGTGCTCACCAGCTACATGTGGCTGATGGACCCTGTACTGGACAGCATAGGTACAGATGTTGGGAGTAAATGTACTGAGGAAAAAGTAAGAAGGCTAAAAGGCTTTCTTGCTAACTGCATCTTTGTATCAAGCGCTGATTTGAATTATTTGAAACAGTGAAACAGCCTTTGTAGGGTTGTTTTTTATTTTTCAAGTTTGAAAAGTTTTCAAAATAAAACAGTTTTTAGAAACAAACTGAGGTTATATCTATAGATCGATAAAAAGCAACAGCATAGTCTACTTGTGGCAAATACCACTGCTGAACTCTTGACATTTCCCAATGCTTGAGGAATTCACGACACCCCAAATAACTCAACACTTTCTCCTTTTATCCATTCAGTTTTCATTTTCCAAGTCAGTCAGGCCCCAAAAAGTGACTCTGTCACTTTGCATCCTTGTGGAGTCTGTCTCCACAACTCTTCTTTCTCCTCACTGTCACTTATTTGGTTCAGACCTTCCTGGTTTCCCACCTCAATCATGGAAGTAACCTCCTAAGTAGCCTCCATGCCCCAATAAAAGTACAGCTCTGATTATATCTTTTTGTAGTATATATAACATGCTTCAAAACTCCCCAGTGCCTGTCTAAATAAAGCCTTTAGTTTAAAGGTCTTCAAGTTCTAGCTTTAATCTACCTTTCCTGGTTCATTTCTCTCTGTTCTCCTTTCCACTACTTCTTGTGGGCCAAATTAGCTCTGATTCTATACCTTTTTTATTATAGTACCTCTGTTGGAATAATAACCTCAATTAACATTTCTACCTTCTAAAATCTACCTACCCTCAAGGATAAACCCAAAGGACCTTCCTTCAAGGACTACTTGCTTCATAAACAATGCTGCCCACTAGAAGTAACTTTGATATTTAATAAGAAAGCACTTTGTTTTCTGTCTTAAATGGTCTTTGTCATCGTCAATCCTGTATTTACTTCATTTGCATATATGTCACCTCAAGTGACTGTAAGATCCTTTAGGACAGGGACTGTATCATCCATTTTTGTATCTTCATAGCAAACACTTCATATTGTAAAAGTTAAATAAATGAATGGAAGGCAGGTAGGAAGACTGGTTGGCTAAAATTAACTTCATAACCCAACTGACCATCTGGTAATTCAAAAAGATCTTTAAAATTAAAAATAGAAGAGTTCAGCTACAATAAAGACTGTATATGGTCACATACAATAATGATTTTAATATAGAATCCAAGGAATAATAATATAATACTTCGAAATTATAAGTAAAGGGTAAAATTAGTAATTCCCAAATTTCTCAAGAAAAATATCTGATAATATCTTACTGTTATACTGAAATATTTACTAACTTTGGATTTGCAAAAATCATATAGCTTACCATTATACCATACTCATCAGTCAGGACATAAAAGCTAAAACATTTGTCTCATGAGGACAATAGATAATATATACCACTTATTTTTTAAAATATATGTGATGAGAACATACACATGCAAGTGTATCCAGGAAGTCTGGGTGAGTCTTTAAATGGTAGTTTTCTTCATATAGGAGATGACTGTGAGGAAAGGAACCCATTAAACAGGCTAATCAGCTCTGCCCAAATGTAGATTAAAGTTAAGGGCCATTCAAAACCAAGTCAAAAACATGATGGTGTAAAAGCAGTTTTTTGTCAAGCTAATGCAATATGATCTGCACTTACAATAAGCAAAATCAACAAAATAATTATTAGGAAATACTGACAAGTCACTTGTACTTTTATAGGAGACACAAAAGCAGCAAACCATTTTGCCTTGTGAGGATTTGTTCACTTGAATTACCAAGAGTTTAAGGGAAGAATTCTAAAATCTGTTCTCAAAGTTTCTCCATTTATAAGCTGGGTCAGTGTATCTACACATGAGCTACAACATCCTTTAATATGAAAAAGTTCCCACATGCTCATAAAACAGTAAAGATACCTTTAAAGACTTAGGCAATCAGAAAAAGACAAAATCCCCATTGTAACTACAAGGAAGATGTCTAAAGGATATGCACAGAAGGAAATCTAAATGTGTCACTACAAAAATCAACCAAGTACAAAAGAAGGCTGTGATGAAGGAAATAAGGGATAACAAAGCTGTTAAGACATATAGAAATCAAACAGCAAAATCGCGGAAGTCCTTCCTTATTAGTAATTACTTTAAATGTAAATGGATTAAACTCTCCATTCAAAAGGCAGAGATTAGCAGAAAAGATTAAAAAAACCAAGATCCAACTATATGATATTCTATAAGAGATTCACTTTAGATCCAGAGACATAATTAAGTGGAAAGTAAAAGGATGGAGAAAGATATTCCATACATATAGTTACCAAAAGAGAGCTGGCCTGGTGATACAAATACAGGCACATGTTGGAGATATTGCTGGTTTGGCTAAAGGCTACTACAATGAAGCAGGTATTGAAGTACTCAAATGAATTTTTTGGTTTCCCAGTACATATAAAAGTTACATTTATATTTTACTGTAGTCTGTTAAGTACGCAAGTAGCATTATATCTAAAGAACACAATGTACATACCTTAATTAAAAAACACTTTATTGCTAAAAAATGCTAACCACCATCTGAGCAAGTCTTTTTGCAATAGTAACATCAAAGATCACTGATGACCATAACAAATGTAATAATAATGAAAATGTTTGAAATATTGTGAGAATTATCAAAACGCGACAGAGAGAAACAAAGTGAGCAAATGTTAGAAAAATGGTGCCAATAGACTTGTTCAACTCAGGGTTGCCACAAACCTTCGATTTGTGAAAAATGCAGTACCTATAAAGCGCAATAAAGTGCAGTGCAATAAAACAAGGTATGCCTATATCAGACAAAAACAGACTTTAAGTCAAAACTGTTACAAGTGACAGAGGACACTGTACATTGATAAAAGGGTCAATTCACCAAGATATAATAATTATAAATGTATATGGACCAAAAATCAGAGCCCCAAAATATAAGCAAACATTGTTAGAATTTAAGGGAAAATTAGACAGTTCTATGATAACAGTTGGAGACATCAATACTCCACTTTCAATAATGAATAAAACCACATAGAAGATCAATAAGGAGGGAATTCCCTGGTGGTCTGGTGGTTAGGACTCCACACTCTCACTACCAAGGGCCTGGGTTCAATCCCTGGTCGGGGAACTAAGATCCCACAAGCCGAGCAGGATGGCAAAAAAAAAAAAAGACCAGTAAGGAAATAAAGGACTTGAACAATACTATAAACCAATTGGACCTAACAGACATGTATAGAAAACCCCACCCAACAACAACAGAATATATTTTTCTCAAGTGTGCATCGAACATTCTCCAGGACAGACCATATGTTAGGCCAGAAAAAAAAAAAAAATCTTAATTTTAGAAGATGGACATAATACAAAATATCTTTTCCAATCAAAATGAAATGAAACTAGAAATCAGTAACAGAAGGAAAACTGGAAAATTCACAAATATGTGGAAAATAAACTACACACTCTTAACCAACCAATGGGTCAAAGAATATATCACAAGGGAAATTAGAAAACACCTTGAGACAAATGAAAATGAAAACACAACATACCAAAACTTACAGGAAGCAGTGAAAGCAGTGCTAAGAAGGAAATTTATAGCTATAAATGCCTACATTAAAAAAAGGAGACAAAAAAGGGAGAAAGATCTCAAATCAATAACTTAAAGAACTAGAAAAAGAAGAGCAAACTAAACTAAAAGTTCCATGCCTTTGTCAGAAGCATTAAAATAATAAAGATTAGAGCAGAGATAAATAAAACAGAGGAAAAAAGAAACTACAGAAAATAAAAACCACCAAACTTGGTTCTTTGAAAAGATCAACAAAATAGGCAGACTTTTAGATACAATGACTACAAAAAAGAGAAAAAGAGATTAAAAAGACTCAAATTACTAAAATCAGAAATGTAAGTTGGGACATTAGTGTACATTTTACACATATACAAAGGATTAGAAAAGAATACTAAGAACAATTTGTATACCAAAAAAAAGGCTAACCTAGATGAAACAAATTCCTAGAAACACAAAAACTACCAAAACTGAACAAAAAGAAAAAAGTCTCAATAGATCTCTAACTAGCAAGGAGACTGAATCAGTAATCAAAAACCTTTCAACAAAGAAAAGCCCTGGACCAGATGGCTTCTCTGGTGAATTCTACCAAACACATAAGAAAAATTAACACCAATCCTCAAACTCTTCCAAAAAGTTGAAGAGGAGAGATCACTTCTTACTCACTTATTGGCCAGCATTACTCTGATATCAAAGCCAGACAAAGATACTAGAAGAAAATAAAACTATAGACCAATATCCCTTATGAATACCAATGCAGAAATACTCAACAAAATACTGGCACTGAATTCAGCAACATTTTAATATGATAACCAACTGGGACATAATGATGGTTCAACATACAAAAATCAATCAATGTAATACACCGCAATAACAGAATGAAGGGGAAAAATCCACATGATCATCTCAAGTGAATCAGAAAAAGCATTTGACAAAACTGAACACCATTTCATGATAAAAACACTCAATAAAGTAGGAATAGAAGAACACTTCTTCAAGATGATAAAGGCTATATATGAAAACCCTACAGCTAGTATCATACTCAATGGTGAAAGGTTGAAAGCTTTCTCCCTAAGATTAGGAACAAGACAAAAATGTCCACTTTCACTTCTATTCAATATAGTGTACTAGAAGTGCTAGCCAGAACAATTAGGCAAGAAAAGGAAATAAAAAGCATCCAAATTGGAAGGGAAATGATGAAGTTATCTCCATTTGCAGATAATATGATCTTACAAGTAGAAAACCCTAAAAGACCACACACACACACACACACACACACACACACACACACACAGAGAGATTCAGAGCACATAAACTAATTTAGCAAAGTTGTAGGGTACAAAATCAATAAAAATTAGTTACCTCTCTACACACTAACAAGGAACAAATGGAACATTTACAACACATTGAAAAGAAGAAAATTCTTTGGAATAAATCTAAGCAGGGAGATATAAGATGTACAATGAAAAGTACAAAATGTTGCTAAAAGAAATTAAAGAAGACAAATAAATGGGAAGACATCCTGGGTTCATGGATTGAAGACTTAATATTGTTAAGACAACAGTACTACTCAAAGCAATCCACAGATTCATTGTGATTCCCATCAAAATTCCAAAAGTATTTTTTGCAGAATAGAAAAACTTATTCTAAGATTCATGGAATCTCAAGGGACCCTGAATAGTCAAAACAATCTTGAAAAAGAAGAACAAAGTTGGAAGACTCTTCCTAATTTCAAAACTTACTACAAAGCTACAGTAATCAAAACAGGTGGTACTGGCATTAGAATAGACAAATAGACCAGTGGAATAGAGTAAAGAGTCCCTCAAATAAACCCTCACATATATACAGTCAATTGATTTTTGACGAGGATAACAAGACTATTAAAAGGGGAAATAACAGTCTTTTCAAGAAATGGTCCTGGGAAAACTGTATATTCACATGCAAAAGAATGAAGCTGGGCCCTTATCTTATACCATATTAAAAAATTAACGTGAAATGGATCAAAGTCTTAAATGTAAGAGTGAAAACTATAAAGCTTTTAAAAGAAAACAGAAAAGGAGTTATGTCAGCAAGATGATGGTGCCAAGTGCTACCTTTGTCTCTCCCTTTCAGTCTACAACCAGTAAAACATCCATAACTCAACTCTGCCCAACAGACCAGGATGCTGGAGAATTGCAGACATCTGTATATCTAAAGGTGGGTGGACTGGAACACAAATAGGAGGCAGCACTCAGGGAACAGCAGAGTCACTGCCTGTGATCTCTGCCACTTTGCTTCTATGGCTGAGCCTGCAACCCCAGAGAATCTGGTAGCAGCAGGGGAGGTAGCCATACAACACCAGCTTCCTGGCTGCAGTGGCACCTGCAGCCACAGGGAACCAACGTTACCGGGACCTGCAACCCCAGCTACCCTCTTCCCCTCCCCCTACTCCCACGGTAGCAGAGCCTGCAACTCAGTAGACCCTGGACGTGGCGGAGGTGCCTGCAATCCCAGTGCCCCAGGTGGCAATGACAACAGCAGCAAGGCACCAACAACCCTGGAGGCACAAGCAATGACAATAAAGAAGATGACAACGAACAAAGTGCCGATCCTCAAATGTTATATAACCAGAGGCAGCTCCAATAAGAGAAACCAAAAACTCGTGCTATAGTGCCACCTACTGGAAAACTAAAGAAAGGCCTCAAATTACTAACCTGTTGAATCCTTAGAATCAAGTGGTGGTGGTGGTGGTGGGGGGGGGGGCGGGGTCCAGTGGGTAAGGCTCCATGCTCCCAATGTAGGAGGCCCGGGTTTGATCCCTGGTCAGGGAGTTGGATCCTGCGTGCACGCTGCAACTTGGAGTCCACATGCTTCAACTAAGAAGCCCACAAGAAAGCCTGCATGCCGCAACTAAAAGATCCCGCATGCAGCAACGAGGGTCCTGCATGCTGCAACTAAGACCCGGTGCAGCCTAAATAAATAAATATTTTAAAAAAAACAAAGAATCAAGTAGGGGGGGGAAAAAGCTTTGCTACTTCAAATGTGCGATCAGAGGAACAACTCATCAAGCACAATGAGGAATCACGGTAACACCGTATCACAAAAAGAAAATGAAAGTCCTCCAGAAACCAAACTTAAAGTATCAAAATAATGTGATCTGACAGAGGATCCAAATTAGCCGTCGCAAAGAAACTCAACCAGCTACAAGAAAACTCAGAAAGGCAGCTCAAGGTACTCAGGAATAAACTTAATGAACAGAGGTAATACTGTATCAAAGTGACTGAAACTCTAAAAAAACCAAATAGAAATTCTGGAACTGAAGAACTTAATAAATCAGATGAAGAAAGCACTGGAAAGAGAGCAGACCATATGGAAGCTCGAAGATAGAAATCTAGAAATGAAACAGGTAGAAAAGGAGAGAATTAAGACCAAAAAATGAGGAAATTCTATGAGAACTATCTAACTCTATTAGGAAGGGCAACGTTAAGATAATGGGTATCCCAGAAGGAGAAGAGAGGGAGAAGGGGTCAGAGAGTTTATTTAAAGAAATAATAGCTGAGAACTTCCCAAACCTGGGGAAGGAACTGTACATACAAGTCCATGAAGCTAAGAGAACATCTAATTACCTCAATACAGAAAGATCTTCTCCAAGATACATTATATTAAAACTGTTGAAACTCAATGACAAAGAAAGAATTTTAAAGGCAGCCAAGGGGAAAAAAAGATGGTAACCTACAAAGGAACCCCCATTAAGCAAGCTATCAGCAGATTTCTCAGTAGAAACTCTACAGGCCAGGAGGGTGTTATGACCCACTCAAAATATTGAAAGACAAAAACTGTCAGTCAAGAATACTCTTGGGCTTCCCTGGTGGCACAGTGGTTGAGAATCTGCCTGCTAATGCAGGGGACACGGGTTCGAGCCCTGGTCTGGGAAGATCCCACATGCCGCGGAGCAGCTGGGCCCGTGAGCCACAACTACTGAGCCTGCGCGCCTGGAGCCTGTGCTCCGCAACAAGAGAGGCCGCGATAGTGAGAGGCCCGCGCACAGCAATGAAGAGTGGCCCCCACTTGCCACAACTAGAGAAAGCCCTCGCACAGAAACGAAGACCCAACACAGCCATAAATAAAAAATAAATAAATAAATAAATAAAAATTTAAAAAAAAATAAAAAAAAGAATACTCTTTCCAGCAAAATTATCATTCAGATGTGAAGAAGAAATATAGGCTTTTCCCCAGACAAACAAAACCTAAGAGAGTTGATCAACACTAGACCTGCTTTACAAAAATGTTGAAAGGAGCTCTTCTACCTGAAATGAAAAGGCAAAAGTATACAAAACTTTGAGTAAGGTGATAGATAGAATCAGAAAATTGCAACTCTATATCAGAATAGGTTAAACACTTGATCATAGCATAAGGCTTAAAGGAAAAAAAATTGTAAAAATAACTATAGCTACTTCAATTTGGTAACAAACTCACAACATAAAAAGAAATAATTGAATCACTGGGACATCTAAAACACAAAAGGGGAGAAGGAAAAGGTCAGGACTCATATAGGCAAATGAAAACAAGATGTTATCAACAGAAAAAAAGAGTATTTTAACTATGAGATGTTTTATACAAACCTTATGGGAACAACAAAACATAAAAACAGAGGAAACTGAGAAAACATACTAGAAAATCACCAAACTAAAATGGCAGACAGAAACACAAGGAAAAAAACCACAATGGAGATATAGACCAATCAGAAAACAAAAAATAAAATGGCAGTACTATGTCCTCATTTATCAATAATCACCCTAAATGTAAATGGACTGAATTCACCAATCAAAAGGCACAGAGTGGCTGGACAAATTAAAAAGCAAGACCCAACTATATGCTGCCTCCAGGAGACTCACTCAGCTTTAAAGACAAACATAGGCTCAAAGTGAAGGGATAGAAGATGATATTCTAAGGAAATGACAGCCATGGAAATCAGGTGTCGCCATACTCATATCAGATAAAACAGACTTCAAGTCAAAAAAGGTAATAAGAGACAAAGATGGACATTATGTAATGATAAAGGGGACAATTCATCAAGAAGATGTAAGTTATTCATATATATGCTAACATAGGAGCACCAAATTATATAAAGCAATTATTAACAGACCTAAAGGGAGAAATTGACAGCAACACCATAATAGGGGATTTTAACACCGCACATACATCAAAGGATAGGTCATCCAGACAAAAAGTCAACAAGGAAAAGTACACTTAAATGAAAAGTGAGACCAGAAGGACTTGATAGATTTGTACAAAACATTCTATCCAAATGCATTCTTCTCAAGTGCACATGAAATATTCTCAAGGATAGACCATATGTTGGGACACAAACAAATCTCAGCAAATTTAAGAATGAAATCATATCAAGTATCTTTTCTGAGCACAACACTATGAAATCAGATATCAACTACAAGAAGAAAGTGGAAAAATCACAAATTTGTGAAGACTAAACAAATGCTAATGAACAAGAATTAGATCAACAAAAAAATCAAAGGAAAAATTTAAAAATACCTGAAGATAAATGAAAATGAAAATATGACATACCAAATCTATAGGGATGCAGCAAAAGCAATACTAAGAGGGAAGGTTATAGTGATACAGGCCTACCCTGAGAAACATGAAAAATCTCAAATAAATCTAAACTTACATCTAAAGGAACCAGAAAAAGAAGAATGACCGAAGCCCAAAGTCAGTAGAAGGAAAGAACTAATGAAGATCAAAGCAGAAATAAGTGAAACAGAGACCAAAAAGACAATAGAAAAGATCAATGAAACTAAGAGCTTGTCCTTTGAAAAGATAAAATTGACAAACTGTTTGCTAGACCACGAAAAAAAGAGAGAAGGCTCTGATAAAAGAAGAAATAACAAGGATACCACAGAAATATAAAGGATTGTAAGAGAATATTATGAATAGCTGTATGACAACAAATTGGACAACCTAGAAGAAATGGACAAATTCTTAGAATATCCAACCTTCCAAGACTGAACCATAAAGAAACAGAAAATTTTAATAGACTCATCTCTAGTGAAGTGGTTGAAACAGTAAACAAAAACTCCCCCCAAAACAGAAGTCCAGGACCAGACGGCTTTACAATGTGAATTCTACCAATCATTCAAAGATTTAATACCTATCTCTCAATCTCTTCTAACAAATTAAAGAAGAGGGAATACTTCCTACTCATTCTACTAGGCCAGCATTATCCTGATATCAAAATCAGGCAAGGACACCACAAAAAAATTATAGGTTCATCTCTGATGAACACAGATGCAAAAATACTCAATAAAATATCAGCAAACCATATATTAAAAGGATCATATACCATGATCAAGTGGGATTTACCCTAGGGATGCAAGGGTGGTTCAACATCCATAAATTAATCAATGTGATACACCTCATGAACAAACTGAAGGATAAAAACCATATGATTATCTCAATAGATGAAGAAGCATCTGACAAGATTTAATACCCATTTATGACAAAAAACTCTCAATAAAATAGGTATAGAAGGAATGTACCAAAAACATAATAAAGGCTATATATGACAAATGCACATCTAGCATCATACTCAACGATGAAAACCTAAAGCTATTCCTCTAATATCAGGAACAAGGCAAGGATGCCCAATCTCGCTACTCTTATTCAACATAGTATTGGAAGTCTTAGCCAGAGCAATTAGTCAAGAAATAAAAGGTATCCGTATTGGAAAAGAAGAGGTAAAACTGTAACTATTTGTGGATGACATGATTTTATATATAGAATACTCTAAAAAATTCACCAGGGACTTCCCTGGTGGCACAGTGGTTAAGAATCCACCTGCCAATGCAGGGGACATGGGTTCGAGCCCTGGTCTGGGAAGATCCCACATGCCATGGAGCAACTAAGCCTGTGCACCACAACTACTGAGCCTGCACTCTAGAGCCCATGAGCCACAACTACTGAACCCACGCACCACAACTACTGAAACCCGCGTGCCCTAGAGCCCAGGCACTGCAACTACTGAGGCCCGTGCACTCTAGAGCCCGTAAGTCACAACTACTGAGCCTGTGCGCCACAACTACTGAAGCCCGCATGCCCTAGAGCCCGCACGCCACAACTACTGAAGCCCGCACGCTCTAGGGCCCGTGTGCCACAACTACTGAGCTCGCATGCTGCAACTACTGAAGCCTGCGTGCCTAGAGTCCACGCTCTGCAACAAGGGAAGCGACCGCAATAAGTCCACGCACCTCAACGAAGAGTAGTCCCCGCCCGCCGCAACTAGAGAAAGCCCGCATACAGCAACGAAGACCCAATGCAGCCAAATAAATAAATAAAAATAAATAAATAAAATTCAGGGACTTCCCTGGTGGCACAGGGGTTAAGACTCTGCGCTCCCAAGCATGGGGCCTGGGTTCGATCCCTGGTCAGGGAACTAGATCCCACATGCATGCTGCAACTAAGGAGCCGGCAAGCCACAACTAAGACCCAGTGCAACCAAATAAATAAATAAATATTTTTTTAAAAATTCACCAAAAAACTTTTGGAAATAATAAATGAATATAGTAAAGTTGCAGGGTATAAAATTAATATTCAACAATCTGGTGCATTTCTATACACTAATAACAAACTAACAGAAAGAGCAGTTAAGAAAAGAATCCCATTTACAATCACAACAAAAAGAATATAACACTTAAGCGTAAACTTAACTCAGGAGGTGTAAGACCTCTACACTGAAAACCATAAGACTTGTTGAAAGAAACTGAAGACACAAATTAATGGAAATATATTCTGTGCTCATGGACTGGAAGAATTAATATTGTTAAAAATGTCCATATTACATAAAGTGAACTACAGATTCAACGCAATCCCTATCAAATGTCCCAAGGACATTTTCACAGAAACAGAACAAAAAATTCTAAAATTTATATGGAAACACAGAAGACCCCAAATAGTCAAAGCTATGCTGAGAAAAAAGAACAAAGCTGGAGGTATCACACTCCCTGATTTCAAATTATATTACAAAGCTACAGTATTCAAAATAGCATGTTATTTGTAGAAAACAGACACAGAGATTAATGGAACAGAACTGAGAGCACAGAAATAAACCCACACATATATGAACAAGTAATTTATAACAAAGAAGCAAAGAACACACAATGGAGAAAGAATAGTCTCTTCAATAAATGGCACCAGGAAAACTGGACCGCTACATGCAAAAGAATGAAACTAGACCACTAACTCACACCACACACACAAATCAACTTCAACTGGATTAAATACTTGAATGTAAGACCTGAAACCATAAAACTCCTTGACGAAAATAAGCAGTACACTCTTTGATCTTGGTCTTAGCAACGTTTTTCTGGATATGTCTCCTCAGGCAAGGGAAATAAAAGCAAAAATATAAAGTGAGACTAAATCAAACTAAAAAGCTTTTGTACAGGAGAGAAAACCATTAACAACATGAAAATACAACCTACTGAATAGAAGATATTTGCAAATCATATATCCAAGAAGGGGTTAATATCCAAAATAATAGAAATAACTCATACAACTCAACAACAAAAAACAAACAACTGGATTTAAAAAATGGGCAGAGGAATTAAACAGACATTTTCCCAAAGAAGATATACAAATGGCCAACAGGCACACGAAAAAATGCTCAACATTACTAATTATTAGGGAAATGCAAATCAAAACAACAATGAGATATCACCTCACACCAATCAGAATGGCTATTATCAAAAAGACAAGAGATAATAAATGTTAGAGAGGATGTGAAGAAAAGGGAACCCTCATACAGTGTTGAAAGAAATGTGAATTGTTACAGCCATTATGGAAAATAGTACAGAGATTTGTCAAAAAATTAAGAACCAGAACTACCATATGATCCAGCTATCCCACTTCTGGGTATTTATCCAAAGAATAAGACTAATTTGAAAAGATTTATGCACCTGTGTTCATCAAGTCATTATTTACAATAGCCAAGATATGGAAAGAACCAAAGCCCTACTGATGGATGAATGGATAAAGAAGATGTGGCATATATATATATATATATATATATATATATATATATATATATATATATATATATATATATATATGTATATATTCAATTGAATACTACTCAACCATAAGAAAAGATGAAATCTTACCATTTGCAACAACATGGATAGATCTTGAGGGTATTACGCTAAGTGAAATAAGTCAGATGAAGAAAGACAAATACCATATGATTTCACTCATATGTGGATTATAAACAAAGAAACAAACAAACAAACAAAGAACAGATCAAACCAAACCAAACCAAAACCACAGATACAGAGAACAGAGTAGTAGTTATGGGGGGTGGGGAGGGCAAATGGGTAAAGGGGGTCAACTGTATGGTGACAGACGGAAACTAAACTTTGGTGGTGAGCATGCTGTAGGGTATACAGAAATCAAAATATAACACTGTACACATGAAACATATGTTATAAATCAATAAAAAAACTTGTTACCAAATTAAAAAACATAGAGGAAAAGCTTTGTAACGCTGTCTTTGGCAATGATTTCTGGATTATGACACCCAAAGCACAGACAAAAAAAAGAAAAAACAGACAAATTGAACTACATCAAACTTTTGTATCTCAAAGTACACAATCAAGAGAGTGAAAAGATAATGCAAAGAATGTGAAAAAATACTTGCTAATCATGTATCTGATGAGAGATTAATATTCAGAATAGATAAAGAGCTTCTACAACTTAACAAAAAACCAACAACCAAGTCAAAAACTGAGTAAAGCACCAAATACAGGCATACCACACTTCCAGACCACCACAATAAAGCAAATATTGCAATAAAGCAAGTTATATAAAGTTTTTGGTTTCCCACTGCATATAAAAGTTATTTTTACACTATGCTGTATTATATTAAGTATGTAATAGCATCATGTCTAAGAAAACAATGTACATACCTTAATCAGAAATATTTTATTGCTAAAAAATGCTAACCACCATCTGAGCCTTTAGCAAGTCATAATCTTTTTGCAACAGTAACATCAAAGATCATTGATCACAGATCACCATAATAAACATAATAATGAAAAAGTTTGTAATGTTATGAGAATTTAGAATGTAATGTTATGAGAATTTAGTTTAGAAAAACTAAAAGTTTGTAATGTTATGAGAATTACTAAATGTTAACACAGAAACATGAAGTGAGAAAATGCTGTTGAAAAAATGGCGTTGATAGACTTGCTCAACGCAGGGTAGCCACAAACCTTCAACGTGTAGATAACGCAGTATCTGTGAAGTGCAATTAAGTGAAGTGCAAAATGAGGTATGCCTTTAGACATTTCACCAAAGAAGGTATACAAATGTCCAAGAAGCGTGAAAAGATGCTCAACATCACTCATCATTAGGGAAACACAAATCGGAATCACAATGATAAAAAAAATCACACTTTATAGCCATTAGGATGGCTATTAACAAAAAAACAAAATACAAGAAGTTTTGGTGAGGATGGGGACCAACCCTGCTGCATTGCTGGAGGGAATGTAAAATGGCACAGCTGTGAAAACAGTCGGTGGTCCTTAAAAATTTAAATATAGAATATCCATATGATCTAGCAATTCTACTTCTAGGCATAGTATATACTGCAAAGAACTGAAAGCACAGACTCAAAGAGATAACTGTATACTAATGTTCATAGCAGCTTTATTCATAATAGCCTAAAAGTAGAAACAACTCAATTGTTCATCAACAGATGAAAGGATAAACAAAAATGTGGTATTATACGCATATGGAATATTATTCAGCCTTAAAAAGGATTGAAATTCTTAGAAACGTTATGCTAAGTAAAATAAGTCAGATACAAAAGGACAAATATTCCATTTATATGAGGTACCTAGAACAGGGAAATTCATGGAGATAGAAAGCAGAATAGAGGTTACCTGGGGTTGGGGGAATAGGGGCATGGGAATTATTATTTAATGGGTATGGAGTTTCAATTTGGGATGTTACATAAGTTCCAGAAATGGATAGTGGTGATGGTTGTACGATGTTGTGAATGTACTTAGTGCCACTGAATTGTACACTTAAAAATGGCTGAGCGTGCATTTTATCATAATTTTAAAAAATATACAACCGTTCTGGAAGGGTATTTGGCAAACTATGAAAGATTTACATCCTTTTACATCAGTAATCCCACTTCTAGGAATCTATCCAGAGGATATACCTCCAAGAATATGAAAATACATGTGCATAACAGTATTCATTGTTAACAGTATGCTTGTAATTGCAAAATACTGTAAATAACCCATATGCCCATAAACTGAACGACTGAATAAAGTATGTACACACAATGTACTACTGGGTTGGCAAAAAGGTTCATTTTTTTCTGTAAGATGGCTCTAGTAGCACTTAGTTGTCTTTAACTTCATTTGAAACAGTTTTGTTAGACTGTGACAGCTGTCATATCAGTGTGCATTTAAAAAAAGACTTAACAAAATTGGTGAATTTTTGTGTAGCCATTTTAATATTGAAGATGAAAGAAAAAAAGCAACATTTTCGGCATATTATGCTTTATTATTTCAGGAAAGGTAAAAACACAACTGAAATGCAAAAAAAAGATTTGTGCCAGTGTATGGAGAAGGTGCTGTGACTGATCGAACATGTCAAAAGCAGTGAAGTTTTGTCCTGGAGATTTCTCGCTGGACGATGCGCCACAGTCGGTAGACCAGTTGCAGTGACCAAATTGAGAGATTAATTGAGAACAATCAATGTTATACAATGCGGGAGATAGCCAACACACTCAAAATATTCCAAATCAAGCACTGAAAATCATTTGCACCAGCCTGGTCATGTTAATCGCTTTGACATTTGGGTTCCACATAAGCTAAGCGAAAAAAACCTTCTTGACTGTATTTCCGCATGTGATTCTGTACTTGAACGTAATGAAAACGTTCCGTTTTTAAAACAAATTGTGATGAGCGATGAAAAGTGGATACTGTACAATAATGTGGAACAGAAGAGACTGTGGGGCAAGCGAAATGAACCACTACCAACCACAGCAAAGGCTGGTCTTCATCCAAAGAAGGTGATGTTGTGTATACAGTAGGATTGGAAGGGAGTCCTCTATTATGAGCTCCTTCCAGAAAACCAAACGATTAATTCCAACAAGCACTGCTCCCAATTAGACCAAATGAAAGCGGCACTCGACGAAAAGCATCCAGAATTAGTCAACAGAAAATGCATAATCTTCCATCAGGATAACGCCAAGACCGCGTGTTTCTTTGATGACCAGGCAAAAACTGTTACAGCCTGGCTGGGAAGTTCTGATTCATCCACCGCATTCATCAGACATTGCACCTTCGGATTTCCATTTATTTAGGTCTTTACAAAATTCTCCGAATAGAAAAACTTTCAATTCCCTGGAAGACTGTAAAAGGCACCAGGAACAGTTCTTTGCTCAAAAAGATAAAAAATTTTGGGAAGATGGAATTATGAAGTTGCCTGAAAAATGGCAGAAGGTAGTGGAACAAAAGGATGAATATGTTGTTCAATAAAGCTCTTGGTGAAAATGAAAAATGTGTCTTTTATTTTTACTTAAAAAGCAAAGGCACTTTTTGGCCAACCCAATAACTATGGAGTTGTAAATAATAAAGATGATCTCTATGAACTGATATGGAGTGATTTCCAGGACATACTGTTAAGTGAAAGAAGCAAAGTGCAAAGAGTATAATATGCTTCTCCTCATGTAAGAAAAAAGAAGCTATGAGAAAATACGCATGTATCAGCTTTTTTGTGTAAAAAGAAATGCATGATGGGTACACCAGGGACTAATGTGATTAGTTACCAGCAGAGAGTTGGTAGGAATGGAGTGCAGAGAATTGGGGGGTGGGACTGGCACAGGAGAGGTGAGAAAGGAACAATATTTGAGTGTATCTTTTTGTAGAGCTCTCTTTGAATAATGGCAATATTCTAGGTACTCCGAAAATAAAAACAATTTAAAGTAACCATGATGAGGGCGGGGGGACACAAAACAAAATATAAACAGTCACAACAGTCACAAATGAACCTAAGTGTACTACAGATGAACCACACGGAAAGGAGAGAGGAAGACAACTAACGTAAGTAAATGAAACACCATATTTTGACAGCATGGCTCAAGATAAAAAGAACTGCACACAAATAGTGAACTCTGTTAGGAAATTTCTAACAGGGATATGGGTTAGCAATCCTAAAATTACTTTATGTGTATCCTAGGATTGAACAAATAAATATACCATGGATAATTAGAGCCAGATTTCTCACTAGAAGAGAAGGAAAGGGCTTTTTGGAAACATGGTTGGTTCTAAGGCTCGGGCAAGGAAAACACAAGTTGAGCCTGGTTCAGCCTGCGGAACAGAAAGTAAGGAAGTGATTAAAAAAAATAATGGGCTTATCCAAAGGGTACAGGAGGCAACCTGAAGGAGCTCCCAATGGCCAAAGCTGGGACTCTGAGCAATAAAGTAACTTTTATTATAGAGTAACATAAATATATATTATATATAAAATAATAGAGTAAAATAAATGTTCATGAGCTCATACTGACACAAATAACTGAATAAATCAATGAAGGAAAAAGAACAGCTCTTCTTCACAGAATTATAATTAAGTGTAGAAGGAATGATGGAAACAGAAAACCACCATTAGGTAAATAGTGCAGCAATAACTATTACGGGCAGAAATCATTAACAGATGCTAAAATTAGTGAGCAAAAGGATATTTGCATACTCTCAAGGAAACTTATTAATTAGAAAGGAAAAATTATTGTTTACAGCAGAGAAATGTGGCAGACAGTACCTTAAGGAAGTCATCCAAGTTAGTGTAAGGCAAACCACATTATGTACCCTACCTCACTGGTATGATGTACTGAGACAGGTGGAATGTGATTTCTACGGTATTCTTGACAGAAATACATAACCTCAATTGAATCCATGAGAGAACATCGGACAAACCTAAATCAATGGGCATTCTACTAAGTAGCTGGCCAGTGCTCTTCAAATGCATCCAGGTCACTAAAGACTGAGGAAGTGTCACAAATGGAAGAGACTAAAGGAGACATGACAATTAAAGGCAATGTGGGATCCTGGATCAGAAAAGGACATTAATGGAAAACTACTGATTTCTCAGTAAGGTCTCTATACTGGTTAATAATATTCCATCAGTGTTAATATTCAGTTTTACTACGGTTTTGTAAGACGTTAACATTAAGGGAATCTGAGTGAAGGGCACAGGAGAACTCTACTATTTTTACAACTTTCTATAAGCTTAAAATTACTTTAAAAGTTTTAAAAAAAAAAACAGTCAATCTAAATCTTTGGGGAACATGGTTTGGTGGATTCACAATTATTCACCAAGCTGAATTCATACTACTGATAATTATTTTTAATTTTGAAAATCTGGAGAGAAGTCTCTATTTTTTGCACTCCCTATCATACGTTTGTATCTTTATAATAGGTAGTGTTTCAACTTAGGCATTACCATGTCTTTCTTCACACATGACAGTCAGTTCCTTAAGAATACATACTAAGACCTAGTTACTTCTACATTCTATGACTAGCAGTCCTTGTCTAAAGGAAATGCTCCATAATTGTATTCTGAATAAATGATTAAGTAAAAGATCTCAATGCTATAGGAATTATTTACTTACGCTCCACAAAGGAAGTAAAGAGCATTCTGAACCTGCTAAGCCGACTACCTTCATCAGCCCACATCCGTATCACCCCAACTCCTGTTTTAAGCATTACATCATTGGCCACAGTGCTGCAAAACTTGGCCTTCAGATTTTCAATAGAACTGCTCCCATCGTAGACTGCAACGAAGTTTCTCTTGCATTCATTTGAGTGCTCCATTTGATAATCTAGGAACCTCAAATAAATCTGTAACATTAAAACAAAGAAAAACAGTGCTTTTAAAAAGGTACATTAAATTTTCTAGTTCTATTATCCAATTAATGTGTAAGTTAAGACTGCATTGAGTTATAACACCTGACAGAAAAACAGTAGCTAAAAGGATGATGCCTAAGTAGGTAAAAGAACTAAGACTAATGGTCTGTTTCTCTGGTTGTCTTAATAATGAAACCAAGCATTAAAGGAACCTAAAGTTTGTGTTTTGTCTGTAAAGAGAAGAAATTTTTTGCTCCACAAAAGCATGACTATCTTACATATTTTCCTTGTTATAAAAGCAAACTCGTGGTACTGACAAACTGGGAAAATAAAAGAACCATAATTCTATTACTCTAACAATTATCATGATAAATTTTTTTCAGTTTTTCTTCACATTTTTAAAAAAATTTATTTTATTTATTTATTTATTTTTGGCTGTGTTGGGTCTTCGTTGCTGCGTGCACAGGCTACTCTCGTTGCAGGGCCCGTGCTTCTCATTGTGGTGGCTTCTCTTGTTGCAGAGCATGGGCTCTAGGCGTGCGGGCTTCAGTAGTTGTGATGCACGGGCTTAGTTGCTCCACAGCATGTGGGATCTTCCCAGATCAGGGATCGAACCCATGTCCCCTGCATTGGCAGGTGGATTCTTAACCACTGCACCACCAGGGAAGTCGCTCTTCACATTTTCAAAACCTAAGTATAATTGTAAGATACACACATCCTGCTTTTGCTGTAACACATCAAAACTTATCTGTACTCTTCATAACTGTAATCATTCCCATGATGTCTTGTCATTTATTTACCCACTATCTCACTGTTGCACATTTAAGTGGTTTTAAGATTTTACTCCATAAATTAACAATTTCTACATTTTCAGTCAGAATGATTTAAACTGGAGTTCCAAAATAAGCACTATTATAGTTTTCTATTTTGCTTAGTATCCCCCTTCCTCAAATTTTATAGGCAGCTTGCTACCTGGCAGTAAGTTATTCTTAAAATGTGCCTGACCCATTCTCATTTGAAGAGTTCCGTTAGATTGTAGGCTTAGAAAGACCTTGAGTATAATCTCCAAAAGAACAGAATGAAATAGGTATTATTCTTTATGGGCTGGGAGGAAATTAAGGCTCACAGGGATTACGGAACTTGCCCAAGGTTACTTAGGGCGAGGACTTGAACCTAGGTTGCTCTGACTCTTAAAGTGTATGTTCTTCCCATCGCCTGGGATGCCTTCTATGTGTGCAGGCACACACACACACATACTCTCTCATACACAGTTCACCTTTTGGCTCTAGCTGTTCACAGGTGACTCTACAATTAAAATAATATTTTAGTGAATGAAGAATAAAGACTTCTTTGATTGCCATTGGAGACATCTAGTGGGTATTCACCTGCTGGTTGCTATCTCTGAGGTAGCAGTATGATGCCACACCCATTCTTTATTGTAAAGGGCTTCATAAAACAAAAATGTCAGATATTTTTCCCCCTAAAATACCTTGATGACATAAAACTAAGAACAAAAACTCAAAAATACAGCTCAGAGTTAAGTTTTGACTAGTAACTTTGGCTTATTTGAAATGACCAATTAGCCACTTTCAAGAGACTGGTGGAAAATCACCGGTAATGGATTTCCATTTCAAAATTTCATAAAACCTCCACAAATATATTTTAACACAGAAGCAATATGTTTGCTTAAAATATATCATTTGTTTTCAATACTTTCTTCATCAGTCATATAACCAAAACATACTGCCCATGGTTCTCTAGCAGTATCACTACTACTGTAATTATTTGTCTTCTCCATTAGATTGTACCGTCTTCTAATGAGCGTATCACATGCTAATTCTATCCAGTACAATTCTTGCTGAGAGCAATTAATGAAAAAGTGACTAGTGACTATAAAACCTAGTTTGGTAGAGCTAAATACCAGGAAAATAATCAAGAAGTCTGAAGTATTTACTTTTTTTTTTTTTAAACTGAAGAAACATGGTACTTGTATAAGGCCATAGTAAATGCCCTTTAAATATATAACTTTTAAAAGTCAAGGTTTTAAGGCAAGTCATATGACAAGAATGACATTCTTTTCTATTGTGAATACAGTTAAATACTGAAGTTAATAGTTTAATTCAACTGATCTTCAGAAAATATTTCTAACAATATGAGGCTGACAAGTTGCAATGGGTGGAGGGGGACACAAACCACTCTTCTCTCACCTAGATTGCAGAAGATGAGATCTTTTACTAAACATAAATACTCCTGGCCTCTTACCCACTCCTATACCCTCCCCAGGGAAGTGGAGAGAGTCACTTGGATGGGGGGCAATTTGGTCCCTTTTTCCTTCCCTCTTTCCCTGGACCAGTGAGTACGAGAAACAGTGACCTGGGTAAGTGGGTCTCTTCTGCAGATGCACTTTCCCTGGATGGGATGGTCCAGTCTAGACTGAGGTAGGAGGTGGACCTAGTGGGTAGGGAATTAGCAAGTCTAGTTTGACTCTCTCACTAAGCTGTTTCCCCTAGCCTTTAGTGTAATAAAGGGGCTAGTCTGAATCTCCATGTTCTCAACTGGTTCATAACTCCAGTGGGGAAAAAAACGCTTTTTATTAGAGCCTCCAAAGGCCCCAAAAGAAATGCAATGAAATCCTCAGAAAGCTGTTATTTTTATGGAAAGGCCACTGATAAAAATAGACTAAAACACTACTTACATACTCAAACACCAATGACTTCATTGGTATATATAAGTGAATATTTCTTCAACATCACCCATTAACTAGTTTACCCCATTTTGAGTACTCAAGGGTTATGGTGGTCTTTCATATTTTTTCTTTTAAAGTATTTAAAAGCATCTGCTTACTTTCTTATTTAACACAATTTTAAAAATTTGACCCACTTTTTACAAAATAAATTTATTTTTGGCTGCATTGGGTCTTCGTTGCGGTACATGGGCATTCTCTAGTTGCAGTGAACGGGGGCTACTCTTCGTTGTGGTGCGAGGCCTTCTCACTGCAGTGGCTTCTCTTGTTGCAGAGCACAGGCTGTAGGCGTGTGGACTTCAGTAATTATGGCACGCAGGCTCAGCAGTTGTGGCTCACGGGCCCTAGAGCATGCGGCCTCAGTAGTTGTGGCTTGTGGGCTCTAGAGCGCAGGCTCAGTAGTTGTGGCACACGGGCTTAGTTGCTCCATGGCATGTGGGATCTTCCCAGACCAGGGCTTGAACCCGTGTCCCCTGCACTGGCAAGCAGATTCTTAACCACTGCGCCACCAGGGAAGTCCCTTGATCCACTTTCCATGTCAACTGTGAACAGTATTTTTTATGTTAACTTTAAAAAATCGACTTACTTTTATTAATAAAAAGTAACATTCTCTACTATTCAACATTCTAGGTCACACTCCTAAAAAACTTATGAATATAGAATCATTTCTTCACGAAGTATTTCAAGAAAGAGCAAGATCTAAAGTATTAATTTCACTTAAGCATTTAAATACTTAACTATTATATATGGTCAAAAAACCCCACCTCTGTACATTCATCCCTCAGTATCCATGGGGAACTGGTCCTAGAAAGGACCAGATCTGGATACCAAAATCTGCAGATGCTCAAGTCCCATATTCAGCCCTTTGTATTTGTGCTTCTGCATCTATAGATCCAACCTACTGCAGATTGTGTAGTACTGTAATATTTATTGAAAAAATCTCTATATAAGTGAACCCGTGCCGTTCAATTCCGTGTACAATTGACCCTTGAACAACGTGGGTTTGAACTGTGCAAGCCCACTTATATGGGTTTTATTCAATAAATATATACTACAGTACTACACAGTCTGTAGTTGGTTAAATCTGAGGATGCGGAACCTCAGATACAGAGGGCTGACTATAAAGTTATACTCAGAATTTCAACTGCAAGCAGGTTGGTAGCCCTATCCCGTGTTGTTCCAGTGTCAACTGTACAGCTAAAGCCTTCTATGTTCCCATTATCTTTCCTACACATCCCATCCTAAGTATAATTTTTATAATTCCTATGTACATTTTTAGATTTTTAAATTTATGTATCTGTAAAAATATATAGTAGTTTTTGTATACTTTATTTACTTTTTTGTATATTTTAAAATCTTGGATCAACTGTAGAAATGAGTCACTATCCATTTTCCTTTTGGACATTTAGCTTGCTTCCACTTTTTAAAATATTAAATACTGCTGTAAACATTCTTGTACTCTTGTTATGCTCTCATACGATGAGTATCTGGGTATTTATCTAGAAGCAGGGTTGCTGTATTGTAGGACATAACAAATTTCAGCTTTACCAGAGCATGCCAAATGACTTTCCAAAGTGGCTGTAGCAATTTATTCTTCCAAAGTAAGTTAAGAGAATTTCAGTTCCTCAATCCTTGCTGACACTTGGTCACAACAAGACATTCAGTCACGTCTCAAGTAATATATAATAAAATCCTCTGACAAATGCAAGTCAAGCGACAGCCACCATAATCAAGAAGTTCCATCACCCCCCAAATTCTCTCCTGCTGCTCCTCAGCAGTCGAAATCCATCTTCAATCTTGTTTCCTGGTGACCAATGACCTTTTGCTGTCGTTCCACCTTTCCCATATAAATAAAATTTTTTTTTGGCTGTGCTGGGTCTTCATGGCTGCACATGGGCTTTTCTCTAGTTGCGGTGAGCAGGGGCTACTCTTCGTTGCGATGCGTGGGCTTCTCATTGCGATGGCTTCTCTTGTTGCGGACCCCAGAGTGCACAGGCTTCAGTAGTTGTGGCACGTGGGCTCAGTAGTTGCGGCTCATGGGCTCTAGAGAGCACAGGCTCAGTAGTTGTGGCACACGGGCTTAGTTGCCCTGTGGCATGTGGGATCTTCCTGGACCAGGGATCGAACCCATGTCCCCTGCATTGGCAGGCGGATTCTTAACCACTGGACCACCAGGGAAGTCCTAAGTAAAAATTTTATACAAATAAAATCACAGTATTCTGAGTCTGGATTCTTTGATTAGCACAATGCATTTGAGATTCTTCCATGCTACTGCATCACCAATAGTTCGTCTCTTTTTATTCCTGAATACATTTCACTACATAGATGTACCAAACTTTATTAACAACTGAGGAACACTTAAACTGTTCCCAGTTTTTGTTCATTACGGATAAAGCTACCATGAACATTCACATCCATGTTCTTTGTGTGTAAACATATTTTTCTTTCTCCTGGGTACCCAGCCAGGAGACTGCTGAATCACATGGTAACTTAATAAGAAACCATCAAGCTGTTTTCCAAAATGGCTATATTATTTTGCATTCCTACCAGGAGTGTTATTAGATTCTCAGTTGCTCTACATAGTTCCCAGCACCTGGTATTGTCGTTTTTAAAAATTAGTTCTTTTAATAGAGGTATAGAGCTATCCCATTGTTGTTTTAATTTGCAGTTTTGAAATGTCTAAATCTTCTTTGGTGAGGTGTCTGTTCCAATCTTCTGCCCATTTTTAAATTGGGTACTTTTCTTATTGTTGCGTTTTGAGTTCTGGGTTAAAGAAGTCTTTTGACAAACGATTTACAAATATTTCCTCTGAGCGCCTTTTCTTTTCACTCAACAATGTCTTTCACAGAGAAAAAGCTTTAATTTTAATGAAGTCCAATTTATAAGATTTTTCTTGTATGGATTCTCCTTTGATGTCATATCTAAGAACTCTTTCTCTAACCCAAAGTCAGAGATTTTGCCTATGTTTTCTTCTAAAAGTTTTGCAATATAGTTGTTTTTATATAAGATATTAAGATATAGGTATAGGTCAAAATTTTTTTCTTTTTGAAATATGGGTAATCCAATTGTTCTAGCACCATTTGTTAAAAGACTAGACTGTGCTTTCTCCATTGAACTGACTTTGTATCTCTGTAAAAAACATCAATTAACTGTATTTGAATGAATCCTTTTCTGGGCTCTATTCTGTTAAACTGATCTATGTGTCTGTCCTTTTGTTAGTACCACACTGTCTTGATTACTGAAGATTTAAAGTCCCGAAATCAGGTAGTGAGTCTTCCATCTTTGTACCTTTTCAAAATTGTTCTGGCTCTTGTAATTCCTTGCCTTTTCATTATACTCTTGAAAGTCTGTCGACATTTGCAAAAATATAGTGGGGGTTTTAATTTCAACTGTGTTCATTTATATAGATCTATTTTAGAAGAACTGATGTTAACAGTACTGAGTCCATCAACAGGTATACATAGTATATATCTCCATTTATTTAGGCCTTCTTTGAATTCTTTCATCAGGGTTCTGCAGGTTTTCAGTTTACAGATGCTGTGCCTATTTTTTGGGGGGGGGGGAAGTGCTACTTTAAATGGTACTGCTGCTTTCTTAATTTTGAACTCCAATTGTTCATTCTTCAAATGTTGAACTAGATAGTATAGTTGACCCTTGAACAACATGGGAGTTAGGGGCACTGACCCTCCTTGCAGTCAAAAATCCACACATAACTTTATAGTCAGCCCACCATATCCTTGGTTTTGCACCTGTGGATTCAACCAGCCATGGATGGTGTAGTAGTAGGTATTTACCCTAAAAAAAAAAATCCATGTATCAGTGGACCTGTGCACTTCAAACTCGTGTTGTTCAAGGATCAACTGTATATATAAAAAATACAATTGATATTTGTCTATTGGTCTTTTATCCTACAACCTTGCTAAACTGATTTGTTCCAGGAGTTTTTTGAGAGTATATTTCCTGTTAATTTTTTTACATAATCATGTCATCTGCAAAAATAGTTTTCAATCTGTATGCCATTATGCACTGTCTACAACTTCCAATATGGTGTTAAATGGGAGTTACCTTGTTGCTGGTTTTGAGGGAGAAAGCATTCAGCTTTTCACCATTAAGTATGGTGTCATCTGTAGATTTTGGCAGACACCCTTTATCAGGTTACAGAAGTTCCACTCTATTTTTATTTCTCTGATTTTTTTTTGTCATGAATGGGTGTTGATTTTTTAACAGATTGAGATAATCATGTAGCTTTCCTTCTTAATTTATATAATGAATTACACTGATTTTTCAAATGTTGAATTGGCCTTGCATTCCTGGGATAAACCACACTTGGCTGTGATTATTTAAGTGCATTATACTTCTTATATATTGCTGGATTAGGTTGGCTAATACTTTAAGGATTTTTGCATCTATTTTCTTTTTTTTAATCTAAAAATTTTTTTGACGTGGACCATTTTAAAAGTCTTTATTGAATTTGTTACAATGCTGCTTCTGCTTTATGATTTGTTTTTTTGGCTGCAAGGCACGCGGGATCTTAGCTCTCCGACCAGGGATCAAACCCGCACCCCCTGCATTGGAAGGCAAAGTCTTAACCACTGGACCACCAGGGAAGTTCCCTGCATCTATTTTCTGGAATAACAATTATGATACCAATTCCAACATGTGGGTCTTCTTTTCCCCCCACACCACCAGCAATTCTCAAACATCAGCTGGGTGTCCTACAATTCAACTCAATTATGACACCATCTACCCAGAGACAGCATCCGATTCTGAAGGTTGAGGGCTTACTCCCAGGAGACTGGCCTCCACTTCAGATGCCAAACACGAGTCCAGGTTGTCACATGATTCTGACTGACTGGCTATAAATCTGAGGTTCCTAAGATCTCATTCTTGGGTTCCTTTAATTTGCTAGGGTGGCTTACAGGACTCAGAAAACCAGTTTACTTACTAGATTATTTGTTACCCTGGTAATAAGCCTCCATCTTTTGGGGATTTCCAGAAGTCACCTCATTAACATAAACTCACTTGTGGTTGAAAGGGCTTGTTATGAATAACAAGACACCCATTTCAACTTTACGGCTCTGAAACATTTTCAGGAACTGGGGACAAGAGACCAAATATTGTAACAATAGATGCTCTCATTGCTCTTATCACTCAGGAAATTCCAAGGGTTTTGTGAGCTCTGAGCCAGAAATGTGCATGAAGACCAAATATATATATTTCTTATTACGGAGCAAAACCTCACAGGGGGAATATTGATCAGTAGTTTCCTTATAATGTCTTCGGTGGTATCAGGGTGATGCTTGTCTTGAGTTTAGAAGCGTTCCTCCCCTTGTACTTCTTGGAAGAGATTGCAAAGAACTGGCATTATTTCCCCTTTAAATGTTTATAATTTGTCAGTGTATCCATTTAGGAGCTTTCTTTGTAAGGTTTTTAACTATGAATTCAATTTATTTCATAAATATATGGCCATTCAGGTTACATATTTCTTCTTAGATGTGTTTGGGCAGCTTGTGGTTTTTAAGGAACCTGTCCATTTCGTTTGAGTCATCTGATTTGGGGGCACAGAAAGGTCCATTGTTTTATTGGAGGATCTATAGCGAAGTCCTCTCTTTTGTGCCTGATGTTGGTAAAATGGTTTATATTCATCCAGATATTTACCATTTCTGTACCCTTTCATGAAATTCCAAGATTCTTTCTAGTGCCATTTCTCTTTTATCTAAAGAACTTCCTTTAGCATTTCTTTTATAGCAGGTCTGCAGGCAATGAATTCTTTAAGTTTGTCTTCATTAGGGTATGTACTTACTTTGCCCTCATTCCTGAAAGGATATTTTTGCTGGATATAAAATTCTTAAGTTCACAGTTCCTTTTTTCAGCACTTAAAGGTTTTGACGCTTGGCTTTGATGATTTCTGAAGAGAAATCCATAGTCATTCAAATTGTCGTTCCTTTATACAAAACACATCATTTTTCTGTGTCACATCTCAAAGCTTTCAATCTTAGGATTCAAGTAGCTTGATTTGATATCAGTAGGCTTTGTTTTATGTTTGTTTTTATCCTGTTTGCTGTTTGAATCTGTAAATTTGTCTTTCACCAATTTTTTTGCAGGTATTTCTTCAAATATTTTTTCTACAACAATCTTTTCTCTTTCTGGTACTTAAGTGACATAAATTTTAGGCCTTTTGAAACTGTTCCACAGGTCCCTGAGGCTTTAGTATAATTTGTTTGCAATCTTTTTTTCTCAGTACTTCAGATTAGGTAGTTTCTACTGAGTCACCTTCAAGTTTACTGACTTTCCTCTATAATCTCCACTCTCCTATTGGCCCATACAGTGAATATTTTTTAGAAGTTTAAGATATATTTTTTCCATTCTTAAATTTTCACTTGGTTCTTTTTTATAGTTTCTATTTCTCTGCTAAGATCTATCTTTTCACTCATTTCAGGAATGTTTACCTTTACCTCATGGAACATGGTTATATTGTTGCTTTAAAATCTACAATTCATCTGAGTCCTGTTAGGGTTGGGATCTGCTGCTTTCTCCTTTCAGAATTAATCACATTTCCCTGGTTCTTTATATTGCGAGTAATTTTTAAATTATATCCTGCACATTTTGGATGTAACACTGAAACTCTGGGTCCTCTTAAAAATCTGTGGAAAATGTTGAGTTCTGTTGCTTGTTTTATCAGGCAACCTACCCAGAAACGTTCAGATTGCATGTACTGCCTCTGTTTGTGGGTGTTGGTTCCGTTTTCAAGGCCTCTGCTGTGCTATGTAGACTTGCCCAGGGCATGCCCTACTCAGGCACTTGGACAGTGTTTATAATGTAATTTGGTCCTCAACACCTTTGCCATGTTTCTGTGGGCCTGTTCCATGCATATGCAGCTCAGGAGTAAGCCAGAATTAGCGCCTGTCTCTAGCTCCCTGTTCTCCAAGAATTCTCATTCTCTGGGTAATACGATCTCCTCTTCTCAGTTCCTCTGGTGGCCAGAAAGATAAGTTTTCCTCACAGTTTTTAGTCTCCTAACCTGTTATGAGTTCTGAGTGACTAAGAACAAAGAGAAAAAAAACCAATGGGGATTCCCTCCATAACTCTCCAGATATCACCATATCCTTTTCCAAGTTCCACTGGTTAAGGAGATCGGGTTTCAGTTGCTGCTGTAGCTGCTGTGACTGGTGCTGACTTTGGGCAGAGCTAGTAAAGGGGAAAAAACAAACCAGGGACGCCCCTCCGCCTTCAGTTTGTAAGGGCCCCTTTCTCAGTCTTCTGGCTAGAGCACTTTCTTCTGTCTGTACCTGCTTTCAGTTCCACAAACCGGCCCAAAAGACAAAGGAGAAAGAAAAAAACCGGTGATTCTTACCCTTCTGGGGTCATTATTCAAGTTTTGACTTCCTTCCCAAACCCACCTTCTAATGGTTACTTTTCAGAATCCTTATGCAGTTGCTTTTTGTATTCTATCCAGAGATCTCAGATATAATAAGTTAAGAGCAATAAGCTGCAGTGGGCTTACTCTATCTTAGCTGGTTCTGGAAGTCATTTATTTTAATGTAGTATAATTGATAAATTTTATCTTTATGGTTTGTACTTTGTGTCTTCTTTGTTTTTAATAAAATGCTTCCTAACCAAAGGTTATATTTAGAACTATACTCCTGTATTTTCTTCTAAAAGTTTTAGTTTTAACATTTAGGAATGAATTTTATGTCAAGTGCAAGACAGGGATCTCACATCAATAGTCAACTGTTGTAACATCAATTACCAAGAGTCTCCTTTTGATCTGGCATGCTATACATTATATACCAAGCTTCCATACATGTGTAGTCCTACTTTTAGAAACTTTACTCAGTTTTATCAGTTTGCATACCCCAGTGATAAATGCATTCTGCCCAACTACCCCAACTTTATCTCGAAGGGTAAGTACTCCACTTTGTTTTTATTCAAAATTGTCATGGTTCTTCTGGACCCTTTCCTCTTCTATGTGAATTTTAGAATTAGCTTGCCAAGTTCCCCAGAAAGCCGTGCTGGGATCTGGATTGGAATTTTAAACTGATAGATTAATTAGGGAACAATAAACATTTCCATCTTCCCATCCATGAAAATGGTGCATGTCTCTCTCTTCCCCCATTTCTGTAGGCCTTCTTCTGTGTATTTCAATATAATTTAAAACTTTACTTCCTGGTACCTTACGATTTGTTCTTTTCAAAGTTTTTTTTTTAAAGTTTTACTTTCAAACTGCTTTTGGCTGTAGTACAGAAAACCAATTTATTTTTATAATTCATGAACATTTTTTCTGTCTCTCATCTTGTTGCATTTATCACCACCAATAAAATACTAGCAATAGACATAAGTTTAAAGAAAATGATTTTAAGGTTTCACCATCAATTATGATGTTTGCTTTAAGGATTTTAGTAGATATTCTTCAACATGCTGAAGATACATCCTATGTTGGCATTACATATGTGGTAAACTACATCATTTGATTTTCTCATATTAAACTGTCCAAAAATTTCTAAGATAAGCCCATCTTTGGTTATGATTTCTAAAAAAAATTTGTTAGGTTTAGTTTGTTACTGTTTAGTCTTTGGGGTCTTATTTTTTCCCTCCTTCACTTTATAAATAATTCTCTGCCTTAAAATTCTCTCATGCTATTTATTTAGTTTTGATAAAACAGGCTGGGGAAAGTTCTTTCTTCTTCAGTTTTCTAAAACAGTTTCTACAACATGTTCCTTGAGTATTTGGTAAAATCTAATTTGGCCAGTTTTTCTGTTAACATACTTCAAGTACAAAATCAATTTCATCAATTTGGTAAGAGTTTATTTAGGTTTTCTATTTCTTTGATTTAATTTTGATAAATTGTATATATGTATATATATATATATACACATACATTATATATTTCAGGAAATTGTCCACTTAGACTGTTTACAAATGTATTAACAAAGAACAGTCTGAAGCACTTTGATTATGGAAAATTTCAAACATGCATAAGCAGACAAAAGAGTATCATAAACCCACTTCCCATCCCCTAACTTTAGCTTTATCTATACCTCTCCCCACTTCTGCCTCTCATTTTGAGACAAATTCCAGAGATATCATTTCACATGTAAATAGTTCCATATGTATTGTTAAAGACGACTTTAAAAAATAACCTATTATCACACCAAACAAATGAATAATTTCCTAATATAAAATACCAGTGTTCACACTTCTAATTGTCTCTTAATGTTCCCACCCGTTTGTAGTTTGAGTCCAAACTCACTTATTTGACTTACATTTTTTAATCTGTAGGTTCCCCTGCTGGTTTTCTTTTTCCCTTTGTAATTTATTTATTGAGGAAATGCTCATTTTTTTTTCTTTTGTTCAGCAGGTCTTCTTCATAGTTTGTCTTATAATGGTTTCTAATCTCAGCTGTAGTTGATTTATGACCTTTTCCACTTTTTTTTTTAACATGTTAATTTCTTATTTATTTATTTATTTTTGGCTGTGTTGGGTCTTCGTTTCTGTGCGAGGGCTTTCTCTAGTTGTGGCAAGCGGGGGCCACTCTTCATCGCAGTGCGCGGGCCTCTCACCATCGCGGCCTCTCCTGTTGCGGAGCACAGGCTCCAGACGCGCAGGCTCAGTAATTGTGGCTCACGAGCCTAGTTGCTCTGCGGCATGTGGGATCTTCCCAGACCAGGGCTCGAACCTGTGTCCCCTGCATTGGCAGGCAGATTCTCAACCACTGCACCACCAAGGAAGCCCCTCCACTTCTAACATAATTTATGTCTTTTTTTTCTAGGTCGATCTTGCCAGAGGTATGTCTATTGTTATTATTATTTTTTTAAACAAAGGGCCAGTTTTTGCTTTTGTTGACTCTTTTTGTGAATTTTTAATTTCACTTATTTCTGCTCTTTTATTATTACCCGTTCTTTGGATTTTTTGGTCATTCTTTTAGCTTCTTGAGTTGAATTTTAGCTCATTAAGTTTAAATCTTCTTCTTCTCCTAAAAGAAGCATTTATGATCATAAATTCCCTAAAGTACTTTTAGGAGTATCCCACAAGTTTTGATATGTAGTATTCTCACTATTGCTAAGTTTTTTTATAAATGTGTACAAATTTCCATCCTGATTTTTTTCTGTGACCTATCAATTACAAGGTGGTATATTACTAAATTTCTAAACATATGGGTTTTTTAAAGTTGAAGTTTAGTTGATTTATAATGTTAATTTCTGCTGTAGAGCAAAGTGATTCAGTTATATGTGTGTGTGTATACACATACACACACACACACATTTAAAAATATTCTTTTCCAGTGGTTCTGAAGAACCTAGGGACAGGACAGGAATAAAGACGCAGAAGTAGAGAATGGACGTGAGGACATGGGATGGGGGAGGGTAAGCTGGGACGAAGTGAGAGAGTGGCATGGACATATATACACTACCGAATGTAAAGTAGCTAGCTAGCAGGAAGCAGCTGCATAGCACAGGGAGATCACCTCGGTGCTTTGTGTCCACCTAGAGGGGTGGGATAAGGAGGGTGGGAGGGAGATGCAAGAGGGAGGAGATATGGGGATATATGTATATGTATAGCTGATTCACTTTGTTATACAGCAGAAACTAACACACCATTGTAAAGCAGTTATACTCCAATAAAGATGTTAAAAAATTTTTTAAAAATAAAAAATAAAATGTTTAAAACAGTTTTAAATTGTAAAATATTTAGATATCAACAACAATGAAGACACTACATATCAAAACTCATGAAACATCTAAGGAAATACTTAGTAGCATACTGATAGCCCTAAATAACTGTTACGAGAAAGAAGAACATTTGAAAATTAATTACCAAAGAATTCAACACAAGAAGCTGCAAAAAGAATCACAAGGTAAATCCGAAGAAAGCAGAAGAAATAAAAGCACAAACTGAGAAAATGGGAAGCAAAGAAACTACAGAGTTGATTTTTTAAAAACACAGTTCTTGAAAACAAACTTTTGGCAAACTGATAAAGAAAAAGAAAAGAGCAAAGGCACAAATTTAAAATGGCAAATAGAATTGAGGTTTTAAAAATTGTAAAAGAATACCGTGTAAAGTATTATACCAATAAATGTGGAAGCAGAAAGCATGAGCAATATTCTAGAAAAATAACTTTAAACTCAAAGAGACTGAAAATCTAAAAAACCCTAAAATATTAAATAAAGAAAAATATATTCTTTTCCATTATGGTTTATCTCAGGACATTGAATATAGTTCCCTGTGCTATAGAGTAGGACCTTGTTGTTTATCCATTCTATATGTAATAGTTTGCATCTGCTAATCCCAAACTCCCAATACATCCCTCCCCCACCCTACCACCCCCTTGGCAACCACAAGTCTTTCTCTATGTCTGTGAGTCTGTTTGTTTCATAGATAGGTTTATTGTATCATATTTTAGATTCCACATAAAAGTGATATCATATGGCACTTGTCTTTTTCTGACTTACTTCCCTTAGTATGATAATCTCTAGTTCCATTCATGTTGCTGCAAATGGCATTATCCTGTTCTTTTTTATGGCTGAGTAGTAGTCCATTGTATATATGTACCACATATTCTTCAACCATTCATCTGTCGATTGACATTTAGGTTATTCCCATGTCTTGGCTATTGTAAGTAGTGCTGCTATGAACATAGGAGTGCATGTATCTTTTTAGACTACAGCTTTGCCTCGATATATGCCCAGGAGTGGGGCTGCTGGATCATATGGTAATTCTTAGTTTGTTGAGGAATCTCCATACTGTTCTCCATAGTGGCTGCACCAACTTACATTCCCACCAACAGTGTAGGAGGGTTCCATTTCCTCCACACCCTATTCAGCATTTGTTATTTGTAGACTTTTTGTTGGCCATTCTGACCAGTGTGAAGTGGTACCTCATTGTAGTTTTGATTGGCATTTCTCCAATAATTAGCAATGTTGAGCATCTTTTCATATGCCTATTGGCCATCTGTATTTTTTGTCTGGAGAAGTGTCTATTTAGGTGTTCTGCCCATTTTTCAATTGGGTTGTTTTTTTGTTGAGTTGTATGAGCTGTTTGTATATTTTGGAAATTAAGCCCTTGTCAGTTGCTTCATTTGCACATATTTTCTCCCATTCTGTAGGTTGTCTTTTCATTTTGTTTATGGTTTCCTTTGCTATGCAAAAGCTCGTAAGCTTGATTAGGTCCCATTTGTTTTTATTTCTATTGCCTTGGGAGACTGACCTAAGAACACATTGATATGATTTATGTCAGACAACGTTTTGCCTATGATCTCTTCTAGCAGTTTCATGGTGTCATGTCTTATGTTTAAGTCTTTAAGCCATTTTGAGTTTTTTTGTGTGTATGTATGGTGTGAGGGTGTGTTCTAACTTCACTGATTTACAAGCAGCTGTCCAACTTTCCTAGCACCATATGGGGTTTTAAAATTATTGTTTGGTTGCTGGTTCCTAATTTAATTGCATTTTTGTCAGAGGATGCTCTGCATGATACCAAGCACTGGTATGTATGGCAGACTTCCTTTTCCATCCAGTGTATGGATCAGTTTCCATAAATGTTTCAGGCATGCTTGTAGAGAATGAAAATTCTCTGGATGTTGCAAGTCAAGATATCATGTTCCATCAGGCAAACTGTGTTGTTTAAATCTTCTAAGCCTTGAAGTTTTTTTTTTACATGCTTAATTACTGAGAGGCATAAAAAATTACATGCTGTAATTGTGGATTTGTCAGTTTTCCTCAGAAACTGTCAATTCATGTTTTGTATATTTTGAGGCTATATTAATACATAAAGTTTAAAATATATCTTCCTTATGAATTCGTGACCATCTTCATTTCAATTTTAAGAGCTGTATCAGCTCTTTTAGTATCTATTTCATTCCCGTTTGTGTATTTTCAAAATTTCCTTTAGTTAACCTAAAACAGGATATACTTGGATTTTTTTTTTTATAAATTTATTTATTTTATTTTAGGCTGCATTGGGTCTTCGTTGCTGCACGCGGGCTCTTCTCCGGTTGCGGCGAGCAGGGGCCACCCCTCGTCGCGGTGCGCAGTCCTCTCATTGAGGTGGCCTCTCCCGTTGCGGAGCACAGGCTCTAGGTGCGCGGGCTTCAGTAGTTGTGGCACGCAGGCTCAGCAGTTGCGGCTCATGGGCTCCAGAGCGCAGGCTCAGTACTTGTGGCGCACGGGCCTAGCTGCTCCGCGGCATGTGGGATCCTCCCAGACCAGGGATCCAACCCGTGACCCCTGCATTGGCAGGCGGATTCCCAACCACTGCGCCACCAGGGAAGCCCTACACTTGGATTTCAAATATAGTACTTGGTCCAATTATTATTTTTGCCCCAAAATACCTTAATTTTGCACTCACTGTTGTTTTTTTATTCACACACTGTTTCCAGTTTTTATTTCAATTTTACCATTTGAAACATTTTGGAATAAATTATGTTTTATGGTAATATTAATGCTTTTATGTGAGGCAATCATAATTCCTCAAATTTTAACATAATTTTGCGATACATATTTGGATTTATGTAAATGACCTTTTGAATGTTACACTGCCATTGTTGAAGCATTTTAGTTTAGTTTTTTTTGAATTTTTGTATTTTATTTTATTCATTGTTTTTGAATTTTATTTTTTTATACAGCAGGTTCTTCTTAGTCATCCATTTTATACATATTGGTGTACATATGTCAATCCCAATCTCCCAAATCATCACACCACCCCCCTCCACCCCACTTTCCCCCCTTGGTGTCCATACGTTTGTTCTCTACATCTGTGTCTCAATTTCTGTCCTGCAAACCGGTTCATCTGTACCATTTTTCTAGGTTCCACATACATGCGTTAATATACGATATTTGTTTTTCTCTTTCTGCCTTACTTCACTCTGTATGACAGTCTCTAGATCCATCCACGTCTCTACAAATGACCCAATTTCGTTCCTTTTTCTGGCTGAGGAATATTCCATTGTATATATGTACCACAACTTCTTTATCCATTCGTCTGTTGATGGGCATTTTGGTTGCTTCCATGACCTGGCTATTGTAAATAGAGCTGGAATGAACATTTTGGTACATGACTCTTTGTGAATTATGGTTTTCTCAGGGTATATGCCCAGTAGTGGGATTGCTGGGTCGTAGTTTTTTAAGGAACCTCCAAACTGTTCTCCATAGTGGCTCTATCAGCTTACATTCCCACCAACAGTGAAAGAGGGTTCCCTTTTCTCCACACCCTCTCCAGCATTTGTTGTTTGTAGATTTTCTGATGATGCCCATTCTAACTGGTGTGAGGTGATACCTCATTGTAGTTTTGATTTGCATTTCTCTAATAATTAGTGACGCTGAGCATCTTTTCATGTGCTTCTTGGCCATCGGTATGTCTTCTTTGGAGAAATGTCTATTTAGGCCTTCTGCCCATTTTATGATTGGCTTGTTTGTTTTTGTAATATTGAGCTGCATGAGCTGTTTATATATTTTGGAGATTAATCATTTGTCCGTTGATTCACTTGCAAATATTTTGTCCCATTCTGAGGGTTGTCTTTTCGTCTTGTTTGTAGTTTCCTTTGCTGTGCAAAAGCTTTTAAGTTTCATTAGATCCCATTTCTTTATTTTTTGTTTTTATTTCCATTAGTCTAAGTGGTGGGTCAAAAAAGATCTTGTTGTGATTTATGTCAAAGAGTGTTCTTCCTATGTTTTCTTCTAAGAGTTTTATAGTGTCCAGTCTTACATTTAGGTCTCTAATCAATTTGAGTTTATTTTTGTGTATGGTGTTAGGGAGTGTTCTAATTTCATTCTTTTATATGTAGCTTTCCAGTTTTCCCAGCACCACTTATTGAAGAGACTGTCTTTTCTCCATTGTATATCCTTGTGTCCTTTGTCATAGATTAGATGACCACAGGTGCATGGGTTTATCTCTGGGCTTTCTATCCTGTTCCATTGATCTATATTTCTGTTTTTGTGCCAGTACCATATTGTCTTGATTACTGCAGCTTTGTAGTGTAGTCTGAAGTCAGGGAATCTGATTCCTCCAGCTCCATTTTTTTCCCTCAAGACTGATTTGGCTATTCGGGGTCTTTTGTGTCTCCATACAAATTTTAAGATTTTTTGTTCTAGTTCTGTCAAAAATGCCATTGGTAATTTGATAGGGATTGCACTGAATCTGTAGATTGTTTTGGGTAGTACAGTCATTTTCACAATACTGATTCTTCCAAGCCAAGAACATGGTACATTGCTCCATCTGTTTGTATCATCTTTAATTTCTTTCATCAGTGTCTTATAGTTTTCTGCATACAGGTCTTTTGTCTCCCTAGGTAGGTTTATTCCTAGGTACTTTATTCTTTTTGTTGCAATAGTAAATGGGAGTGTTTCCTTAATTTCTCTTTCGGATTTTTCATCATTAGTATATAGGAATGCAAGAGATTTCTGTGCATTAATTTTGTACCTTGCAACTTTACCAAATTCATTGATTAGCTCTAGTAGTTTTCTGGTGGCATCTTTAGGATTCTCTATGTATAGTATCATGTCATCTGCAAACAGTGACAGCTTTACTTCTTCTCCAATTTGTATTCCTTTTATTTGTTTTTCTTCTCTGATTGACACAGCTAAGACTTCCAAAACTATGTTGAATAATAGTGGCGAGAGTGGACATCCTTGTCTTGTTCCTGATCTCAGAGGAAATGCTTTCTGTTTTTCACAATTGAGAATGATGTTTGCTGTGGGTTTGTCATACATGGCCTTTATTATGTTGAGGTAGGTTCCCTCTATGCCCACTTTCTGGAGAGTTTTTGTCATAAATGGGTGTTGAATTTTGTCAAAAGCTTTTTCTGCATCTATTGAGATGATCATATAGTTTTTATTCTTCAACTTGTTGATGTGGTGTATCACAATGATTGATATGCGTATATTGAAGAATCCTTGCATCCCTGGGATAAATCCCACTTGATCGTGGTGTATGATCCTTTTAATGTGTTGTTGGATTCTGGTTGCCAGTATTTTGTTGAGGATTTTTGCATCTATATTCATCAGTGATATTGGTCTGTAATTTTCTTTTTTTGTAGTATCTTTGTCTGGTTTTGTTATCAGGGTGATGGCAGCCTCATAGAATGAGTTTGGGAGTGTTCCTTCCTCTGCAATTTTTTGGAAGAGTTTGAGAAGGATGGGTGTTAGCTCTTCTCTAAATGTTTGATAGAGTTCACCTGTGAAGCCATTGGGTCCTGGACTTTTGTTTGTTGGAAGATTTTTAATCACAGTTTCCATTTCATTACTTGTGATGGGTCTGTTCATATTTTCTGTTTCTTCCTGGTTCAGTTTTGGAAGGTTATACCTTTCTAAGAATTTGTCCATTTCTTCCAGGTTGTCCATTTTATTGGCATAGAGTTGCTTGTAGTAGTCTCTTAGGATGTTTTGTATTTCTGCGGTGTCTGTTGTAACTTCTCCTTTTGCATTTCTAATTTTATTGATTTGAGTCCTCTCCCTCTTTTTCTTGATGAGTCTGGCTAATGGTTTATCCATTTTGTTTATCTTCTCAAAGAACCAGCTTTTAGTTTTATTGATCTTTGCTATTGTTTTCTTTGTTTCTATTTCATTTATTTCCACTCTGATCTGTATGATTTCTTTCCTTCTGCTAACTTTGGGTTTTGTTTGTTCTTCTTTCTCTAGTTCCTTTAGGTGTAAGGTTCGATTGTTTACTTGAGATTTTTCTTGTTTCTTGAGGTAGGCTTGTATAGCTATAAACTTCCCTCTTAGAACTGCTTTTGCTGCATCCCATAGGTTTTGGATCGTCGTGTGTTCATTGTCATTTGTCTCTAGGTATTTTTTGATTTCCTCTTTGATTTGTTCAGTGATCTCTTGGTTATTTAGTAACGTACTCTTTAGCCTCCATGTGTATGTATTTTATACGTTTTTTTCCCTGTAATTGATCTCTAATCTCATACCGTTGTGGTCAGAAAAGATGCTTGATATGATTTCGATTTTCTTAAATTTACTGAGGCTTGATTTGTGACCCAAGATGTGATCTATCCTGGTTAATGTTCCGTGCGCACTTGAGAAGAAAGTGTAATCTGTTGTTTTTGGATGGAATGTCCTATAAATATCAATTAAATCTATCTGGTCTATTGTGTCATTTAAAGCTTGTGTTTCCTTATTAATTTTCATTTTGGATGATCTGTCCATTGGTGTAAGTGAGGAGTTAAAGTCCCCCACTATTATTGTGTTACTGTTGATTTCCTCTTTTATAGCTGTTAGCAGTTGCCTTATGTATTGAGGTGCTCCTATGTTGGGTGCATATATATTTATAATTGTTATATCTTCTTCTTGGATTGATCCCTTGATCATTATGTAGTGTCCTTCCTTGTCTCTTGTAACATTCTGTATTTTAAAGTCTATTTTATCTGATATGAGTATAGCTACTCCAGCTTTCTTTTGATTTCCATTTGCATGGAATATCTTTTTCCATCCCCTCACTTTCAGTCTGTATGTGTCCCTAGGTCTGAAGTGGGTCTCTTGTAGATAGCATATATATGGGTCTTGTTTTTGTATCCATTCAGCGAGTCTGTGTCTTTTCCTTGGATCATCTAATCTATTGACGTTTAAGGTAATTATCGATATGTATGTTCCTATGACCATTTTCTTGTTATGGGTTTGTTTTTGTAGGTCCTTTTCTTCTCCTGTGTTTCCCACTTAGAGAAGTTCCTTTAGCATTTGTTGTAGAGCTGGGTTGGTGGTGCTGAATTCTCTTAGCTTTTGCTTGTCTGTAAAGCTTCTGATTCCTCCATCGAATCTGAATGAGATATTTGCTGGGTAATCTTGGTTGTAGGTTCTTCCCTTTCATTGCTTTAAATATGTCATGCTACTCCCTTCTAGTTTGTAGAGTTTCTGCTGAGAAATCAGCTGTTAACCTTATGGGAGTTCCCTTGTATGTTATTTGTCGTTTTTCCCTTGCTGCTTTCAATAATTTTTCTTTGTCTTTAATTTTTGCCAATTTGATTACTATTTGTCTCAGCGTGTTTTTCCTTGGGTTTATCCTGCCTGGGACTCTCTGCGTTTTGTGGACTTGGGTGGCTATTTCCTTTCCCATGTTAGGGAAGTTTTCAACTATAATCTCTTCAAATACTTTATCAGGTCCTTCCTCTCTCTCTTCTCCTTCTGGGACCCCTATGATGCGAATGTTCTTGCATTTAGTGTTGTCCCAAAGGTCTCTTAGGCTGTCTTCATTTCTTTTCATTCTTTTTTCTTTATTTTGTTCCACAGCAGTGAATTCCACCATTCTGTCTTCCAGGTCACTTATCCGTTCTTCTGCCTCAGTTATTCTGCTATTGATTCCTTCTAGTGTGTTTTTCATTTCAGTTATTGTATTGTTCATCTCTGTTGGTTTGTTCTTTAATTCTTCTAGGTCTTTGTTATACATTTCTTGCATCGTCTCGATCTTTGCCTCCATTGTTTTTCCGAGGTCCTGGATCATCTTCACTATCATTATTCTGAATTCTTTTTCTGGAAGGTTGCCTATCTCCACTTCATTTAGTTGTTTTTCTGGGGTTTTACTCTGTTCCTTCATCTGGTACATAGCCCTCTGCCTTTTCGTCTTGTCTATCTTTCTGTGAATGTGGTTTTTGTTCCACAGACTGCAGGATTGTAGTTCTTGCTTCTGCTATCTGCCCTCTAGTAGATGAGACTATCTAAGAGGCTTGTGCAAGTTTCCTGATGGGAGGGACTGGTGGTGGGTAGAGCTGGCTGTTGCTCTGGTGGGCAGAGCTCAGTAAAACTTTAATAACCCACTTGTCTGCTGATGGTTGGGTCTGGGTTCTTTCCCTGTTGGTTGTTTGGCCTGAGGCGACCCAACACTGGAGCCTACCCAGGCTCTTTGGTGGGGCTAATGGTGGACTCTGGGAGGGCTTACGCTATGGAATACTTCCCAGAACTTCTGTTGCCAGTGTCCCTGTCCTCATGGTGAGACACAGCTACCCCCCACCTCTGCAGGAGACCCTCCAACACTAGCAGCTAGGTGTGGTTCAGTCTCCTATGGGGTCACTGCTCCTTCCCCTGGGTTCGACGTGCACACTACTTTGTGTGTGCCCTCCAAGAATGGAGTCTCTGTTTCCCCCAGTCCTGTCGAAGTCCTGCAATCAAATCCTGCTAGCCTTCAAAGTCTGATTCTCTAGGAATTCCTCCTCCCGTTGCTGGACCCCCAGGTTGGGAAGCCTGACATGGGGCTCAGAACCTTCACTCCAGTGGGTGGACTTCTGTGGTATAAGTGTTCTCCAGTTTCTGAGTCCCCCACCCAGCAGTTATGGGATTTGATTTTATTGTGATTGCGCTCCTCCTACTGTCTCAGTGCAGCTTCTCCTTTGTCTTTGGATGTGGGGGCATCTTTTTTGGTGAGGTCCAGTGTCTTCCTGCCGATGATTGTTCAGCAGTTAGTTGTGATTCTGGTGCTCTCATAAGAGGGAGTGAGAGCACATCCTTCTACTCTGTCATCTTGAACCCTTGTTCTCATTCTTGAATGACAGATTAGTTGGACATGCTATTTTCAAATTTTAGATTGCCAGTTAATTTTTTTTCCTTAGCACTTTGAAAACATTATTCTATTGTCATTTCTTCCACGTTTCTTAATAAAATGCCACTGTCTCCCATCCTCAAGCTACTTTCTGGGTAATTTTCTCAAATCTGTCTTTCAATACTATACTTTTTACTTGAGCAAGTTCTATTTGGTTATTTTTAAAGCATACTTGGTACTTTCTTTCTCATTTTTTTGATTACTACTTGTAGGATATTTAAGACACTTCAGTTCTTCGGTATGTCTGTTAACTCACTCATGGTGGGTTGTTCACCTATGTTTTCTAATTTTGGGCTGTAAGCTTACTTCAGCAGTGTTTTAGCTATGGCAATCCTGTAGCCTATATGGTTATTTTGTATTTATCTTTTTCAGGTGCCTCAAAAGGTTTAATAAGCCCAGGACCATTTTGTTCATTTTGGGGCTAAGTGGTCCCTGGGCTGAGCATGGAATGTAAATTCACATCCCAAACTGTAATAAAGATAGGTTTCTAGGTATAAACGGTTAGGGGAGACCTCAGCCTCACCTGCATCTTAAGACTGAGCCCAGGATAAGCTTCTTTGTTACCAATTTGCACTAGTGGAAGAGTTTTTCTAATCTACCATTTCATGGCAATCATCTCCCTTTGAGGGTTCCAGCTTCATGTGGCAGTCGTCTCAAAGTCCACACGAACCCTAGGCCTTTTATTTGTCTCAGTGTGGGTGATGCCAAGCTCCTGGCATATCTACCCTTGAGTAGTCATAGGTTACTGAAAACAGCAAGAGGCATTTGTACCATCAATTTCAGTTTTCAGTTTACTGCTCTGATTTATAGCGCTTTCATTTCTAGTTCATAAGAATTATCTTCTTTTTTGGAGCTTTTCTATGGTTTTAAAAGGACGTCTGTTATATTTTATCCAATGTTTCTAAGTGTTTTGTAATAGGTAGGTTTTCAGGTTATCTCATCCATCATATTACCAGCAACTTTAAATTTGATTTTCGTAATTCTTTAAATTCTCCTACCCTCACTCTTTCTTTTCTGTTTACATATATAAACAATAAATATAATTTTAACTGTTACTATTTCTAGAAGTACAAATTAAAAGCAAAAAGCAGAAGTAGTTAGCAACCAGTCTCAATCTGTCAAGAGTTATTTAAAAACATCCTTCCCTGTGGTACTTTCCAATAAAAACTCTACATGATTAGCAGAGGACAGCATGGTAAGAACACAGAACTAAGACGATACATTTGTGTTTTGGTTTTGACACTGTTATAACCAACTCTGAGACCTTTGACAAGATACTTTAACATCTTATGGCCTATTTTACCTCCTCATAAAGGTGTTTATGAATCTATGATCACACTGATCAATACCTATACTCTCCAATTAGGAACACACAGATTTTAAGAATCTTAAAACAAGAATATTAATGTATGTGTGACACTGCTGAAGCTTACGTTGTAGTTTATTTAACTACAACAATGCTGAGATGCTAGGTGTTCAATAACATGACTGAAATAAAATTTTTAAAAAGTTGTAATGTCAGTTTAAATAATAAGTATCTGCATGAACCAAAATAATACGTTATACAAATCACATCTTATTATGTTCTTCTCAGAAGTGACTGCATACTTAATACTACCTTAGCTTTTGGAGTAGCTTTAATCGTCCAGATGCAATCAACTGCTTGGCCGGGTTTTGTTTTTTCCTCTTGTTCTACCTGACTAGAACGTATTATTCCATCAGCTCCTGACAGCTCAAACTGGCAATCTAGAAAGAACAGATGAATGATGTTCAAAGGAAAATAAGACTGATCCTAGATGCCATGAGGAAAAAGAGGTAATATACTAAACCTGGGATGGGATTTAAAATACCTCCTAGGTAAGTAAAGTCTGGATCTGTAACAGAGAAAAGAAGAAAGTCATTGGCATTGAGGTATTTTAGAGTTACTTTAAGGCTTAATGTCTTACATTATGTCTAATGCTACACTTAATAACAAAGCAAGAGAAAGCTTTCATTTGTGTAAACTACAGACCACTGGTTATTTATGAGCATATTGAGGTGCTCACTTATAGGATCAATATTTTTTAAATGATAACGTTTATACTTTTGATCCAATTATGAACTAAAAACTTATTTATGCTACCTGAAAACTCACAACTCTATGTCAACTGCAGTAGCTAGTCCATTGATGGATGAATGAGTAAACAAAATGTAGTATAAATAATACAATGGAATATTATCCAACCTTAAAAAGGAATGAAATTCTGACACATGCTACAACATGGATGAGTCTGGAAACAATATGCTAAGTAACATAAGCCAGACAGTTAAGGACACTATATGATTCCCTTTATTGAGGTCCCTAGTTTAGTCGAATTCAGAGACTGTTTTCACAGGGCTGTAGGGAGGGAGGGATAGGGAGTTAAGTGTTTAATGGGGACAGAGTTTCAGCTTGGGATGACAAAAAAGTTCTGGATATGCACGGTGTGATGGTTGCACAACATTGTAAGTGTACTTAATGCCACTGACTTGTACAGTTAAAAGGTTTAAGATAGTGAATTTTATGTTACACAGAATTTATCCCACCACAGTAGCAGCTAGTGAGTTGTTTTTTTCACCATGGCAGGAAAAAGAGAGATGACTAGATGATATATAGGATATTCTGCCCTATGAAATAGTTCATAGAAAATCAACAACCAATAGTTTATATCAAAATAACTGATTTAATTAAATTGTCCAGGTATTTGATTTTTATGAACTAAATCAATTAACTGAATTGACACTTTAGTATCAAAAGACATTACAAAGTCTTATATAGAGTCAGATTTTTGCAAATAAGTTTAGACTGCCTGAAAGAAAAAACAAACATCTTAATCATTTGAATAATGCTTTTAAAAATATTAAAAAACAAAGTCAGGCAGCTTTATATGTAAAGATTCTTTGAAGAAAGGCAGTTCTTTTTCTTCTATTAGTTTTATGTATCATGAGAGCAACTTCATATGGCTTATGGTTAAAATATAGATAAATTATAAATTATAATAAAATGCTTAGGATTTCTAGACTATATTACTTTACATTTGCATTTTATAGTACTTCAGAGTTTCTATAGACCTTATGTTTAATATTATGCTAATGACAATATCAAGAAGATCATGTACTATTCTGTTTTATAGATGAGGAAACTGAATCAGAGAGATTATGACTTTTTAAGACCATATAATGGCAATGTCAGGACTAGATTCTAATTCTCTAGACAGTTTTTCTTACTGTAACATTTTTCTTTCTTACTCTTTCTTGCCGTTATAGTGTGGGTGATGATACCACAATTTTACCACTAAAAGAAAAAAAAACAATGTCAAAATAAATAGACAATTCATAAATAGCTAAATCATGGCTGTCTAGTTATTTAAAGTCATATAAAGTAAATTTTGTCTAGGGATGTAAATACGGATGAAACTTGCTAATGATGATGAGAAATTAGTATCTTTTAAAAATAATTAATTAATTAATTAATTAATTTTTGGCTATGTTGGGTCTTCATTTCTGTGCGAGGGCTTTCTCTAGTTGCGGCAAGCGGGGGCCACTCTTCATTGCGGTGCGCGGGCCTCTCACTATCATGGCCTCTCTTGTCGCGGAGCACAGGTGCCAGACGCGCAGGCTCAGTAGTTGTGGCTCATGGGCCTAGTTGCTCCGTGGCATGTGGGATCTTCCCAGACCAGGGCTCAAACCCGTGTCCCCAGCATTAGCAGGCAGATTCTCAACCACCGCGCCACCAGGGAAGCCCGAGAAATTAGTATCTTTTAAATAAATGAAATTCTCTGAGCTACTGGTGATATTTGTTGAGGCAGAGGCTCCTAATGGACTGCTACTTCCTGGAAGTAACTGGGATAATTCTGGAAATTTTAGTGCAATAGTGACAATGTCCTAGAATTCTTTCCTCCATGTGAAGAAATTCTGATTCACTTGCCAGATAGTTGCTATGACTTTCTACTCTAATGCTGTTTAAATTTAGATTTCTCTTTGACATTTCTCTGCAAAACTGCTGAAGTGTCGTCACTCCCTTTTATTTAGGGAGGTTGGGTTTAGATTATTAAGCTAAAAAAGAACAGTCTCTGTGACGTATGCTAGATTAAGCTAAAAATTTTCCTCTTACTTTGTTTCAACATGTACTTTGATAACCATGCCGAAAGTCAGTGGTTAAGATTCCATGCTTCCACTGCAGGGGACACAGGTTCGATCCCTGGTTGGGAAGATCCCGCATGCCACATGGTGTGGCCAAAACAACAACAAAAAAAACAATTTTAACAAGAATTGAGCAACCAGTTACATACAATAAACTGTGAATTAAAATAGGTTTAAACAGGCTAATTAAAAATTCTGAGATCTTTTAGACTAGCAATTTTTTCATTCTGGTGTGTTGATATATATGTCTTCTATCTGAATTTTCAAATTAAGCTTTTTTAGACACCTGTTTGTAATTTTTTAAATTTATTTTTATTGTAGTAAAATATATAACATAATATGTATCTATCCTTTTACTTATTTTTAAGTGTACAATTCATTGGCATTAAGTACATTCACAATTTTGTGCTACCACCACCACAATCCATTTAAGCAAAAACTAAAGACAAATTTTAATATGATCCAGCAATTGCACTCCATGGTACTTAGCCAAATGAGTTAAAAACTTGTCCACACAAATACCTGCATATGGATGTCTACAGCAGGTTTATCTGTGGTTGCTAAAACCTGGAAGCAGCCAAGATATCCTTCAACAGAATGGATAAACAAACTGTGGTACATCCATACAATGAAATATTATTCTGCACTAAAAAGAAACAAGCTACCAAGCCATAAAAAAACATGGAGGAACCTTAAATAAATATTACTAAGTGAAAGAAGCTAATCTGAAAAGCTTACATACTGTATGATTCCAACTGTATGACGTTCTGGAAAGGGCAAAACTATGGAGACAGTAAAAAGATCAGTGGTTGTCAGGGGTTGGGGTGGGAGGGATGAATAGGTGGAGCCCACAGGATTTTTAGGGCAGTGGGAACACTCTGTATGATACTGTAATGGCAGACATATGTCACTATACATCTGCCCAAACCCATACAGTGTACGACACTAAGAGTGAACCCCAGAGAACAGAGGTATGGATACCAAGTGGGGAGGGTGGTGGGATGAATTGGGAGATGGGGATTGACATATATACATTATTGATATTATGTGTAAAACATAACTAATGAGAGCCTGCTGTATAGTACAGGGGACTCTACTCAATGCTCTGTGGTGACCCAAATGGGAAGGAAATCCAAAAAGGAGGGGATATATGTATACGGATGGCTGATTCACTTTACTGTACACTAGAAACTAGCACAACATTGTAATAAGGCAACTATATTCCAATTAAAAAAAACCCCCAAAAAACAGAGTGAACCCTAATGTAAAATATGTACTTTGGTGATGATGTGTCAATGCAGGTTCATCAGTTGTAACAAATGTACCCCTGGTGCAGGATGTTGATTTTAGGTTTTGGAGGTAGCTGTGTGTGGGGGGGAGTGGTTAGGAGGTATACGGTAACTCTGTACTTTCTGCTCAGTTTTGCTGTGAGCCTGAAAACTGTTCTAAAAAAAAATAAATAAATTTTACTTTTTGAAAATGTTATCATTTTGACATTGAGAACATAAATACTGAAGTAACACTTAAAAATACCATTAACACATTTACTAACAGGGAAAAAAAAGTTGACTACGTTGTTCAGGCAAAAAAGCTGGTAATCTAGCTGAAAGAATAGCATGATCTCTGTTATATAAAATAAACAAAATAAACAGATATAGAAAAACATCTGAAGGGATACACACCATATTGTTAATACTGGTTTCTTATTTATAGGGTGATAAGGTTATGGATATTTTCATTTGGATATGATTTAATTTTTTTAAGTTAGCAAATTTCTTGCACGAAAACATAAATAAAAGCAAAAAAATTATATAACTATAATTATCTAATCTTTACATAAATAAAAGCAAAAAGATTATATAATTTTATAATTATATAATTGTTACATTAAGTTACTTTTTTATCTTATTAAGTTTGTAAACTCTTGGAAGACAGGAGCAATAACTAGTGTATCTTCGTGCTGCCACATTAGGGATATGCATATTTCTACAGTAGACAGGCTTTGAGGACTATAAAGTGTTCCCACATAACCATGTGGTAGGTAAGATAGAGTATGCTGATAGGTGGGTGTGCTCTCCCACCACCCAAATATATGTCCACATCCTAATCATCATAACCTATGAATACTACCTTATAAGGTTAAAAAAAGTGAATATTACATTTTAAGGCAAAGGATGTGATTAAGCTAAGGATTCTGAGAAGACAGGGGACGTGAAGATGGAGGCAGAGATTGGAGTGATGAGGCCACACGTCCAGGAATGCTGGGGCAGCCACAAGAAGCTGGAAGAGGCTAGGAATGGATTCTCCCCTGGAGTTCCGACAGGGAACATGACCCTGCTGGATTCTGGCCTCCAGAACTCTGAGAAAATAAACTGCTGTTGTCTTCAGCTACCAAGTTTCTGGGAATTAGTTATGGTGGCCTCAGGAAGATATTCCTGTCTTAGCAACAGCAACTCTTAGGCACAGCTCTGTGCTTAATAGTAAATTTTATAGCTAGTAGGTGGCAGAAAAAGGATTCACACCCAGATCTTTTGCCTCCAAGTGCAGAGCGCTATCCTTTCTATTGCTCAGTATTTTCTAGAGACTGTTTATTCAAATGAGTAATTGAATCATTCCAATGGAAAAAACCTGCCAAGATAATTTTTGGTATAGATCATGAAAATAAGACAATTTGTTGAATTATTTTTTAAATGTATTTATTGTGATGTCTTTGGCATTTGATATATGCTATAAAACATATAGAAATCTAAGAAATAATGTGATGCCATCTATGATATGCTTCAAAATTCAAGTGACATAGTTTTATTTCTAATCCTTTGTTAAGTTTTTATTTATTCATGGACTGATTTCCCTTTGAGCTTGCTAACTTCTTTAAAGCCTTGATTTGATTACCTTGACTGAATTATCTCTTTTCTAGCTTTAAGATTCTAAAACCAGAGTGAGACCTAGCCACTGAAACAATAACTTCTTTACCTGGAATAAACGAATATTTTGCTCGAAATCCCAGTCCTTCAAGTTCTTCATCAGAACTGAACTTAATCCACATGAATCTCCCTGTTGATCTAATTAATGGAGGGCTTTTCACACCACAGTAACGATCTACAAGTGGAGAGAAACCAAACGGCCCATCTCGAACTTCCAAGTGATCAAACCGACATTCAAATGATGGTTCTATATAATAACGTTCATCAAAGGTCAACTCTATTCTTTGACGTGGAGCAGCTAGAAAATAAGAGTAAGCAAATCAGGGCAACACAAACAAGAAAAAGTAAAAATGGCCTGACGCAAGTGAGAAAAGCACAACAACTGCTCTGTTACTGTGTCATAGATGAGGATCATAATGAGAACTGTTATATATAAAATTCATGATAAATGTTACATTGTGTATTAATAATATAATAATAATGCTACTCTCTAGAACTATAGTAATCTTTCCCTTTGGCATATGTTATTTATTAAATTGAATGTACTTAATTGATTAAAATTAGAGTTGAGAAGCTAATGCTTAGTTCATGAGATACAATGTACCATGATGAATAGAAAAACAGAAGAAATAAAAGAAACATATAATGTAACTATGGACATAAATTTGCAGAAAGCCTAATAAGAGATGCCAGTAAGGTTAGGTTTCTTATCAGAGAAGTTTCTCATATATACTGATGCATCTAGTTAAATTATATTTTAGGAGATCCAAAATTCCTATAAAATTTCAACCATTTTTTTTAATGTCAGTATTAAGAAATATTTATAATGACTATAGTTTAATTAAAATACATATTTAAATTTTGTTCAAACTGGTTTAACCAGGGCATTTAACCAATATATTTAGTTTAACAATAAGTAAAAATTCATCCAATGAAAGACAGAAATTGGTCAAATACCTTCCAAAATGTAGATACATTCCTTGTTTGGTGGATATGAGTCAGGATAATTTGGTGAAGCAAAATGACCTCCATTGCTCGTTCGAACCCAAATGCCACACTGGGTTGCAGGAATGTGCTTGATTCCAATATTTTGTCCATCTTAGGGAAAAATGTAAAACATCACTTATCGTTCCCCCCACAACTTCCCCAAACAACTGCCCACTCTGTTACACACACATATATATAATTTTTAAGAACCACTGACAAATTCAGCATAACAAATTGAATATAGCAGAAGTGAAATGAAGGTGAAGATGGTATGCTGTGCTGGCTAGAAGCATTTGCTCTAGAGGAAAAGTTTGCCATGTATAAGAATGGGGAAATAAAATGCGTAGATTTTACAAGGGCAAAACCATGTGGGAGAAGCTGATAAATCAATAAAGCGCTATAAAATTCATTTCTGACATAAAAATAAAAGGACCCCAGGAATTTATCTGTGGTGTGGTACCTCTGTATTTAGTTTAACACAAAGTCAAATAAGATTCAAAGATTACAAAGGGATTTTATTTTAGTTAAAGGTTGTAGATTGAACACATGCATTTAGCTCTGCTCCTTCTTCAAAGTCCACTTAAATGACAGTAAACAATTTTTTTAAGGGCGTAAACCCATAAGTACAAAGAGGCGGATGCAATAGTAACAATTGGCAGCACTAGGTATCTCTGGCAGTGGGGGAAGAGGTGGTGAAGTTGGGCTTTTTAAAAACATGAGCCTTGGTTAAAAGTCTCTTTGGAATCAATTTGATTTCTAATACCCTCCCCTACTCCACAAATCTAGGTAGCTGCTGCTCTATCACCATATCAGAAAATGAGACTATTTCTTTGGAGAAGGTACAACAGGGTTGCTGGACCAGGGGACACCAGGCACAGCTGAGGGCAAAAATACCAACCTGAAAACAGGGAGATGAGGTGAATGTTAACATGCTGAACCACACCTCCCGTCTCTTCCCCCACTCAACTTCCCAAAGGCCTCAGATGTAGAGCCTCTAAGCAGGAAATGGAATCTTAATCTTTTCTGGGGAATCTAATGAGCCCAAAGAAAAAGACTCAAGGATGTGGACTTGGTCACTCACCAGGGAGGGTGGCAGTAAAGAAGCCCTGTCTACACTTGCAGACGGCTAACGAGCAGATCTGCATGCTCCTCTCATAACTATGAAAGGCATTCAAGGAGCACCAGACATTTGAGGAAAGCCTCTAATATGAAAAACAGATTAAAAACAAACAAAAAAGCCACTCTGAGGATACAAACCTTATAGAATATTAAAAAAAAAAAAACACTAAACAAAACGATCATTTAATCTCCTCAGAGAACAAGAGAGTACAGTTGACCCTTGAACAACATGGGATTGAACCGCGTGGGTGCGCTCACTACTTGGTCTGCGGTCAGCTGAATGTGAGGATGCGGAACCGCGAATACAGAGGCAGGTTTTGACTACGTGGGGATCAGCACTGCTCACCCCTGCATTGTTCAAGGGTCAAATGTATATCGATAAGACACGAACAAGGCATACTCTTAAAAAAAAGAATATTTAGAAAACAAATGAAAGTTTCTAAAAATAGAAGAAATGAAAAAAATAGCAAGTTTGGAGCAGAGGTCCATAAACTATGGCCCTGGACCAAATCTGGCCTGCAGTCTGTTATTGTAAATCAGGTTCACTGGAATATATCCATGCCCACCCATGTGTGTACTGTACTGTCTATGGCTGTTTTCACCCTGCAACTGCAGATCTGAATAGGTGCTCCTTCGACTACAAAGGCCTTCAAAGCCTTAAACGATTACTATCTGGCCCTTTATAGAAAAAAGTTTTCCAATTCTTGGTTTAGCAGATAAAGTTGAGGAAGTCTCAGTGTAGACTACTGAGAAGAAAACAGTTAAAAGAGAAATGGAAAACAGAAAAGATTTTTTTAAAAAGTAACCTAATAATAAGAGTTCCTTGAAGACAGAAAAGAGAAAAATGGAGAAAAGGGAACTTTAAAAATTAAACAAGAAAAAAGGGAAAGAAAAATTTCCTACACCCAAAGACAAAATTTTCATATTGAAAAAGCCCAAAGGGTGACTTGATGTAAACCCTGAAGAGATGTAACCAGAATTATAACAATACTGATGTGGGTGCTGTGGCGCAAAGTTAAAAGAACACTTGTACGTGGTAGGTGGTGAAGAGGAGGTGCATGAAACGGCTCAATTCTCATCCTGCATGGTGGGAAAATCATTTTCTACTACCTGAAACTGAAATAACCAAGAAGAGCTGTATAGTATGTTATTTAGAAATATGCAGGAAAATACCAAAAGGATCAGCTAAGAGCGGCTATCTCCATGGAGAAATGGGGTAAGGTAGGCTGAGGGACTGATTTTTCCTAATTAACTTTTTAGAATGCTTTGACTTTTGTCATGTGTATGTATAACTTTGATGAAAATAAAAATAAGTCAGGTTATTTAGGAAATGTACTAAACTCTGACATGAATATCTGGCTCAAAACTCACACTAGCTAATCCTCTTTCATAAACAAGGACAATTAGAACAGGTCCCCAGGGCTTTGAATAAGCTGTTGATGAAAACGTTTCATTTGTCTACACTGGAAAAAGGGATTTTTATTTTTGCTTAGTGATAAAGCATGAATCTCATTTGATTTTTGGACATAATCCATAGTGTTCTAGGAGTCACTAGTTATGCCAATTCTTAAAATTTATCAGTGCAAGACTTTATGTTAACAATTTACTCTAGTTAACTGTAGCTGAACCCAGCCGAACTGACGCTGACAGGTTGACGGAAAGCCTTAGGTCACTGGAACACCCCAGAGGGATTATGGAAATAGTACTCAAAAGTTGAAATCCTTCCAAATAAGCCATCCCACTGTCCTGAACATGCAGTAAATTAGCACTGTAAGTTCTTTACCTTGGGTCTTTTGGGCCACAGCAATCCCTTCCACTACAAGTATTGTTATTAACAACACTAGAGAAACAAAAGAGAAGAGAAGTTAAAAAGTTGAATCTACATTAGATTTTACCAAGTTTATAAGAAAAATCAGGTGACAAAAAAAAGATGAACTAAAACTCCCTATTTCTTACTAACATTCACTCTCAAGATTTTTAAGTGTTAAATGTTATGTTGAGTTACTATTTGACACTTAAGACAACCCAAGAAAAAATGTAATTGATATTATACTCATTCATACAAGCACTAATAGTACATTTTCAATTTATGATGGATTAAAAAACACATACTTTTTTTTTTAACAAACTGAGCTGACCCCAATTATCCTGTATTTATTTTACTCCATCTCCTCAAAGACTTTACATGCATAATGGCTAGCTTTGCAATGTATTATGCCAGTAAAAGTTCAATTAGATTATTTGACTTGTGAGAACATTCATAATAAAGACAGAAGTAAGGGGGCAGCAGTTTCCTAGAAATCAATTTAAGACACTCTATAGCTGTGCGGTACGACGCTGTGTCCTGCATTACGAAACCTATAGCATTATTTAGAAAATGGAGCTTCTCCCCACCCCCCGCCCCCAAGTTTAACATTTCTGATACCCAATGAACAATATATTGCTTTGTATATGTTTGTGTTTTGAAGATAACATGTTATTTTTAAGAATGATGCACTGACATCTTTCACTCTCCCTTTCAACGGAAAGCACACTATCAGCCTCCTGTGTAAACTGGAGTTTTTATTATTCGTTCGGTCAGCAAGCACATACAGAGTACCTACTGGATACCAGGCACTGAGGATACACAGATTGAGGTAGGGGAGAAATACAGCAAAACAGTTAAAAGAGGATGGACTTCAGGAGTTAGGTGGATCCAGGTTGGGGTTCAAGTTTTGCTCTGTACCAGCTGTGAGGCCTTTTCAGCTCAGTTTACTTATTTGTAAAATGGGGATGTTGTGCTAATAACACCAACATCACAAGGTTGTTGCGAAGATTAAATGAGGTGACGCACATTGCACAAAGCCCTTTATATGTGCCAAGCATTCTGCTAAATAAATGATAGACGTTTAGGACAAACTGCCGTCCTTAAGGAGTCAACCTATTGTCAAAGACAATCTACAATACAAGGTGAAAGGAGTTTAACAGGGGTCATAACAGAAAGCACAGTTGAAGCAGAAAAGGGAACCATTCATTCAGCTGGGGGTTAAGAGGAATAGAGGAAAGCTTTAGAAAAAAAAGGTATATTCTAGTGGGACTGGATAGAACTTCTACCCAGGAGAGGGAGAAAGAAACAGTTTAGACAAAAACATGGAGCCATGAGCACTTATCTATAGGCGGTGTTAGTGAAATTCTGAGTACGATAGTACAGTTAGCATGTGGAGGGGAAAGTGGTACATCAGGTTAGAAATAGTAGGATGAGATCCGACTGTAAAAAGCCTTGAATGCCATGCTAAAGAGTCTGGACCTTTGACTACAAGGAGAAATCACTGTGAGTTTTTAAACTAGAGAGTGGCATTATCACATCTGTGTTTCAGACCACTAATCTTGATGGTTGTGTGGAGTCTAAATTTTTAAAAAGAGAGGTCATTTAGGAAGCAAAGATGATATGGTCTTGAAGCAGAGCAGTGGTAGTGTAAATGGGAAGGAGGAGATATTTATGACATGATTCAGATATAGAGTCAACTGCAATTGGTGACTTAAAGGATGTCTAGGGGTGAGGGAGATGGAGGCACTGAAGAGACTGCTAGTTAAGTGAGTGGTAGATGGTCAAGCCATTGTTCACTCAGTAGCACGTACCCAGCATGTACTACCCAAAGTCACCAATGTACAAAGAGTTCTTGTCATCCTACGCTGTTCACATCTTATAATCTAATCATACATCTTCATCTTTGGTTTCCTGTATCCTTGTTGACCTTTGTTTCCTCTGTCTTCTCTCAACAACTTTAATTTCCCCTCCCTTTCTTTGGTTGCTAGCAGTGTTGAAGATCTCACGCTATGTAGGAACAATCCTTCCTTCAAACTCTTCACATCTTGGCACTGGATCAGAGTTAGAGGAATGAATTTGGAACCGTTTTAAAAAACAAAAAACCCAGAAGATTTCTGATCAAAAAGAAAAACTAGGGACTCTTCTGGTGGTGCAGTGGTTGGGAATCCACCTGCCAGTACAGGGGACACGGGTTCGAGCCCTGGTCCAGGAAGATCCCACATGACGTGGAGCAACTAAGCCCGTGTGCCACAACTACTGAGCCTGCGCTCTAGAGCCTGCGCGCCACAACTACTGAGCCTGCGAGCCACAACTACTGAAGCCCGCGCACCTAGAGCCCATGCTCCGCAACAAGAGAAGCCACGGCAATGAGAAGCCCGCGCACCGCAACAAAGAGTAGCCTCCGCCCGTCGCAACTAGAGAAAGCCCACCTGCAGCAATGAAGACCCAACACAGCCCAAAATAAAAATAAATAAAATACATTCAAAAAGAAAAAAGAAAAACTAGGGAATTCCCTGGCAGTCCAATGGTTAGGACTCTGTGCTTTCACTGCCGAGGGCCTGGGTTCAATCCCTGGTTGGAGAACTAAGATCCTGCAAGCCGCAAGGCACAGCCAAAAAACAAACAAACAAACAAACAAACTAGGGTAACGTTAGATATTTGACAATTCAGCAAATATCACAACCGTCTGTACCAATGTATCCTGATAGAGAACACTATTTCCCCAGGCATATCATCCCAGTCAGATGATACACAACTGGTCAAAATTTTGTGATTATACCTTGCCTCCTGATTCACAGGCGTAACAATTTACCAGTTTTTAAATTTATAATTCACAGTATTTAAGCAAGTAATACAAAACCAGGCAGAAAGGGAAAGTAAGAAATCAACAAACTGAAACCAGGAGAGCAACAGTAAAACTATGGTAAAAAGATGAATTGTGCCTGGAAAATTATTCTACATAATAACTAATAAAAGTTTGGCTTTGTAAAACACTTGATTTATGGAATTTGCACAGAATATACAATTGAGGTAGAAAAATCACATTAAAATAAAATTACATGACCAAATAACCCTATTAATCTTTTCTACTTTATTTAGGGTGTTGCTCACAATTTCCCCCTGCCAAATGTTTAAAAAATCTATTCACAACTCTTATCAACCAAATGAACTGTGCCACTGAATTTAAAAAATGATATATAAATAAGGCAAATTTGCACAACAATTAGGGACAGAAATATTTAGTGATAGCTGTGGTGATATAGTTTTGACTATTAATCATTCTAAATTCGGTATCGTAAGAAACAGTTTTCGCTTAGTTGTATAATAGGATCTTTGTAAGTTGCTTGCTATAATCAGGCTGAGACAGTAAAACAAACTCTACTGATGCCAAACATTGGAATTATCTAGTACGTGAAGCAGTGCTGTCGTGCTCTGTTCTGTCCTTAGTCCCAATCTATGTGCCACTTGTTCCCTTCTTTCTCTTACCAAAAGGGTCAATAATTTCTCAAGTCCAGAAATACCTCACACTTTGAATTCAAAGACAATGTACCCAGGAAGGCACTAATTCTTTAACGCAGAAATCCATGCCAAAATAAAAATTCTAAACTCCACAACCACAGAGTTTGGTTATGCAGAGAATTGTTTGTGATCTGATGCTTGAAAAAGGTACTGTCCACCACTTATGTCCTCACCTCTGGTTCTGGAGTTTAATGTAGTGTAGTTTAATAACCAGTGTACAGATCTGACTTAAAAATGAAGGCTTAAATGATAAAGACAGGTGCTATTCAAGGTATTAAATACAAATCCTCCAAGCTACTCCTTTTAACACTGAATCACTGTTATCAGAGTTCTCTACCGCAATCCTGTCCCCAGACCTTCCAGTTTAAGGCTGTACTTTCCAATCAACTAAAAATCAAGGTCAGGTTTATTCTTTCCACTGTTACTTAATAGTGGCAACTCTGGCCAATGCAATAAATACTGGAAAGGAGACAAAATTATTATTTATAGACAATGTTATTTTAAAACCTAGAAGTCCCAAGAGAATTACTTGGAAAATGATTATTACACCTATTAAAGGAAGAGAGTAAGACCAAAATAAATTAAACAAACAAGTAAATAAATTTAATACAATGGAGAAGGAATATGTTGTAGATAATAAAACAATGTAAAAGTAACATTTCTTCCCAGTAAGTCATACAATATTTAATGATGTTTTAATAAAAATCTCAGTGTGTTTTTTTGGTACTTAAAATGCTTCTGATGGTCACCTTAAGTACTTTTTTATATTGGCCAAGGAAAATATAAAAATAAAAGACTAAAATACATAAAAATAATAGACTTACTATAAAGCTACAGTAATTATAAAATGTAGCCACGGTAGAGGAAGAAACAGATGATCTGTCAACAAACATTACTAGCATCCACTGTATTACAGGCAGTGAGTCAGTCCCTAGAACTACAATGAACCAAAGAAGACATGGTCCTTATTCTCAAGGGGCCTTTAGATAAGAAAATGGAAGGAGAGGAAAAGCTCAGAAACAGACATATATATCCCAGAATTTATTAAAATATATGTGATATTTGAAACACTTGGTGAGAAGACAGTTTTAATAAATGGTTCTGGGATAACTTGTTAATTATTCGGAAAAAAAAGTAGGTCCCTACTTCAAGCTATCAATAAGTAGGAAAATAAATAGCAGACTGAAAAAAAGATGAATTAGATTTATACTTTTGGGAGAACACCTTCATTTACAAAAGACAGGAACATAAATAAAAACTACAAACAGATGGGATAGAAGATCATGCCACCAGGAAAATGTGCCCAAAAAAATGCAGAAATTCTGCCTTACTAATATTAAAAAAAAAACGTAGATTCTAGTGTTGGTCAGGATATAGGAAACTGACTTATTCTGCCACTGGATTGTAAACTGGCACAGCTTTTGGGAGGTTAACCTGGTAATATATATCAAGGCTTAGAAATGTACAAATTCTACCCAGCAGTTCTTCCGGATTTGAGAAATGAATCATTGGGACGGTAGTTCTCAAACTTTAGTGTGCATCATATTCATCTGGAGGGCTTATTAAAACAGACTTGGAGGGGGGGGTTACTTCCAGAGATTTTGATCCAGTAGGTCTGGGGTGGGGCTTGAGAACTTGCATTTTTAACAAATTCCCTAGTGACGCTGAAGCTGTTGGCCCTGGCACCACACTTGTTTTCTCCTTTGGTGACAGTAGGAGCAAGTGTGGGTCAAGATGGATGGGGCGGGGCAGAGGGTGGGCACAAAGGAGTTGATGAGTTGATTTTGGAAATGTTGGTGAATGCTCTACTACATATATGTATGTATATGTGTGTGTATTCTCATAATGTCCCTACAAATACCTCTTGTTTCTGAACATCTGCACTTGCCACGGACCTCCCTCTGCTTCTACAAAATAACGTTCACACTGTTAAAAACCTGCTTTTTCTAGGAACTCTCTCAAGATTAATTTTATTAGACAGCATTCATACTTTTCACTTCTGTAACTATTCACTAGCTCTCTATCTCTGTCTGGTTTTGTTTCTTTCACTGATTTTGCACACTCCTATTATGTTAGCATAAGGTCTGGCATGAGTAATAAAAAACCCAGACTAGTAGTTTAAACAAGATAAGAGTATATTTCTCTGTCAAGTAAACAAACTGTGCAGGTAAGTAGTCAAGGGCTAGAGTGAAGGCTATACCATTACTAGGGACCTAAGCTCCTTCTGTTTTATTGCTCAGTTGTGCATGACTTTCATTTCCAGGGTCATCTTACGGTCCAATATAGATGCTAGAGCGCCAGGTTCCATATCTTCTTTACAGCTACCATGTCTGCATTACAGTCAGCAAGAATGAAGAAATGACACAGGGCAGTCCTCCTTCCTTTAAAAACTTTTGCCCAGAATCTACAATGATCTCAAAATAAAAACTTTAACTGAACAACAGATACACCACCACTTCCCCAAAGTTGAACCCACATCTAACTGGTCAGACTTATTTAGTCACGTGGCCACACTTAATCCTAAGGAAAGCTGGAAAATCTAGTATTTATTTTGGGTGATTGTGTGCTTAGTTAAAATTCAGAGAATCACTGAAAGGTAAAATGGATACTGGAAGGAAACTGGCTATTTCTGCCATAGTCCCCTATAGCCTATTCTGTCCCCGGCAGCCAGAGATCCTTTCAAAACACAAATCAGATCACATCACAGCCTTTCATAAAATCTTCCAACAGAGTCCCATTACATCTAGAATAAATCCATACTCCTTATTCTGACTTCAGAGGTCCTATGTGATGTGGCACCTGACCATCTATGGCTACACAGGTCTTCTTCCCACTTAAACACACCAAGCTAATTCTAGCCGTAGGGACTAGTTATTCCTTCTGCCTAGACTCTCTCTGCATGGCTGGTTCCTTCCTGTTATTCAGGTCTTGTGAGGCCTCTCCGACTGCTAAAGAAGCTCTACATTTTCTTCTTCATCCTGTTTTATGATACAAATACTATTTTAATTATTACTTATATTACCTGCTATTTTCTTGCTTATTATCTGTCTCTTCCTACTAGAAAGAGGGACTTGTCTCTCTGATCCACTGATGCATCTCTAGCGACTAGAAGACTGGCTGGCCCATAACAGCACTCAACAAAAATTAGATGAATACATGAAGTGACTAAGCAGAATCCTGATTATATTTTCTTTGCAACTATAACATATAGTACAGAGCCCCACTAACAAATTAACAAGCACACTTCTTGGTTAACAGCAGGCACAGAGATGACCCAGCTTATCTGAGCATAAATCAGGGGACAGAAAAAGAAATGATTTTTTTTCCCTTTTCAGATATGCTACTACTCTTACTTTTCTCAAGCTGACTCAATTTACCTTTGTTAGTAATTAAATGTACCTCTTCCTAAGCCTTCCTATTTTTAGCATCTAAGCGGTAAACATAAGGTTTGGTAAACCTATCATGAGACTCCATAATTTAAGAACCGCCTAACTGGTCTCCCTGCTCCTGTTTTCTATAATGAAAGCAAAATGGAGTTCGATTAGAGTCCATATACTACTTGAGGTAGTAGTAACTTGTTTTCCATCAGCTATGTTCCAAAGAACAGAAAAGTACCCTAATTTAATCAAACTCAATTTTACTTTGTAGTTAAGAAAGAAGATGGATCTTGGTGAACTTTGGGATCACTCCACCCTCCACATGCTAATCACATTGCCAATCACTTATAAGAAAGAGTAACTGCAGAAGTGCTTTCTCTTGCCTGCAGAATGTGACAATCTTCTTGTTAGTCAAATGCTCTTGAGATGGCAGTTTTGTATGCTCTAATTATACAGGAATCCTCAGACATCCACAACAACTACCATCAGACTTTAACACGACCAGGTCACATTTTGAAGAGTATTTGGTATCTTCTCACCCACTAAGGCTATCATTTCCAATATATTACACTAGGCATATTTAAACCAACATGTTTTAATGTCATTTTGACTAGGATGAATTGAACTTTCAGATTAGTACACCCTGTAATTTTGTGAACAAAGATGCTAAAAAGCGTTAGTTCTTCGGGGGCCACTCTGATGAGCGACTGAGAGGGTGAGGGCCCTCAGCAATCAGAGCAACCTTGTTCTTATCTGTTCTTTGTTTAGTTTTTAAGTACCCACTCATAAGAGTTCCTCTGAGGGAGTTCTGTTAAGGAAAGTTTGGAAACCCACTGGATTAGATCACCTTTTAGGATTCCCCTTTCTAACTCAAACACCACAATAACAGGGATCTCAAAGGGCCCCAGGGACACATAAAAAAAAAAACACAAAACCAACAGGGACTTCCCTGGAGGTACAGTGGTTAAGACTCCACGCTCTCAATGCAGGGGGCATGGGTTCGATCCCTGGTTGGGGAACTAAGATCCTGCATGCTGCAGGCAAGCAAGCAAGCAAGCAAGTAAGTAAGTAAATAAATAAATAAATAAATAAATAAATAAATAAATAAATAAATAACTCTGCAGGATCATAAATTTTAAAATGACAGGAGATTGTGCTGAATGGGTAGTAACCAAGAGCAGAACTTGGATTATTTTTTAGAATTTTAGATATGAACTTTATTTATAGTTTATCTTTTTTCTATCTTATTCCTAAAAGGACTGAAAATGGCTTTGATTTGAACTTGTTTTGTAATGCACATGTACGTGTATTAAAGGGCTGCATGTTTTTCCTAAAAGGTGAGTTTGGTTTCAAAACACAGATAACTTTTCAACTGTCAGTATTAAAATATTTTCTCCAACTCGGGGGAAAAAGTCAAAAAGTTAATTTTTCCCAAGGCTATGTTTAAAAACTTCCCTATTAAAGGGATAACTTTTCATTATGGTACTTATTTCTGTATGGTTTAATTTCTTGTAAGAGGCTTAAGGATGAAGGAGAGGAGTTAATATTTGTCACAGTCTCAGATAAGATTTTTAAAATACAGTGCCAAGGGATAGTTATGCACTGTAACACCATAAATTTAACCACAGTTTATACAGATTTAAATGTTAACTGCGTCTAATAGGATTCTCCTGAAGCAAGTGTGCAGAATGAATATGAACAGTGAAAAACGGGTTTATAAAACTAATATAATACTTTCATGTGACTATTATACTTACTTAACTTTGATAGAAGGCAAATCAAATTTTATAAGACCTGGAGTGACCATAAACAGTTAAAAGTGAATTACTCAGATTTAACAATATATGAAAGGTTTAAAAGCCCAGCAGAGTTATCCTTTTGTTCTCACTGCTGGAAGTAAAACAAAGAATCAATGGCATCTCAAAGTTACCTTCTACTTAAAATTTCACACAGTCATTATGGCTGATTTGTTTTAGTAGAAACTGACCATAATATTCCAAAGAAGGCTTTTGGTAGGTAATATCCGTGATTATGTAAATGTTAAATAACTGCTTCTGGTAAGAACCTCTTCAATGTTGAAACAATTTACACCTTACAGTATACTTCAGGGCTGCTTTTTCAGGCATTGGCGCACACAATGAATGGTAGCACTGGGAAACGCCAATATTTTTTAAAAGGTAATCTTTAAAAATTAAAAATACCAATGTTTGTATCGGTAACAAATGCATTTGGTTAAAAAAAAGATCAAGTGATACAAATGGGTGTGCAGTGAAACAGAAGTCTTCCCTTTACTCTTGTTTCTCAGTCTCCCAGATCCCTTTCTCAGAATCAACTTTTGTTAATTTCTTGAATCTTTCCAGACCAATTTCCCCATATTTGTAAGCACATATACATAAACTTTAGAAGACTTAAAAATAGCTGGCTTTCTCTCTACTAAGCCTAACAACAAGAAGTTAGCTTGAGCTTTAAAAAAATACACCAGCATGGAAAAATAGTGTAGGCTGGGTAAAATTTAAAAAAGAAAAGCCTGATACTACATTGTTTTCACCGTAGCTCTGCCATCAACCACAGAACCCTTTCCTGAAAGAGTGCAACAACTAAATGCTGCACCACGGTGGCCAGAGAGGGCAGTGTGTACCAACGACAAAGGCAAAGGCAGAAAAGCTGCAAAACCCTTCACCATTCCAGGAGTATCAGAGATTCCGTCCTATCCAGCTCAGTTTCAAGTTCTGCGGGTAAAGCTGTATAATAGATCTACGTGATTTCTCCCCAGAGGGGGCTACTCAGATGGAATGTCATTATTACTGAACACCCTAAGGCAAAGAGGACAACGAAGCAATTCAGATAAGGAGCACTGTCAGAAACCCTACTATGCATAGAATTTATTCTGAAAAAGTAAAACAAAGTCTTCATTTCCAAGGAATGGTGATATAAATTGAGAGTTACAGAAAGACTACAGAAATTGATTTTAGAGATACACAATTTTCATACAATGAGGAAGTCATTAATAATCTATGGGGTGGCTGCGCAACAATCACCAGATAGAAAGTCTTGGGTTACCTTAGTACAAACTGTACCTATAAGTATACAGTGGGTAGTTAAATTGCTGAAATCTCAATTATGAATTTAGGAATATCTGAACGGTAGATAATTTGTGCAATTAAAATTTTAAGCAAAATTATACAGAATTCTCCAGTAAAACCAATTTGAAATGTGTTAACGTGGAGTGGGAAAAAACCCAACATTTTTCACTGTACAAATATCAAGATACAATGAAAAGCGCTCATCAGTGCCTTGACTCCTCACCCAATATTTAAAAACGGGAATATTTCATAACATTACAAATACACAGCTATTCAGTTTTCAATCCAAGTCAGTAGCGGAAAAGGGAAGCCCTTTATTGGCGGTGGTGATTTCCCTCCGAGGACCGAAAACAGGATTTACTCAGTCCGATTTTCAGAAACAACTTTGTATCACCATCTTAATTATCTATGTATATAAATTTTAATCTAAAATAACACCTCCTGGAAAATGCAAAGCAGCTGTAGTATGTTTTGGAGCTTTGTGTACTTGGCAAGCTGACTGTTTTAATTCCCGGTACAACAAATCATAAAGAACCAGACACCGGCGGCAGGGTATCCTGAGGTCCCGCGAAGCGCCAAGGCGCAGCCCGGAGCAGCGGCGCCCGCAGTGGTGCCGCAGCCTCCGCGGCCGCAGCAGGTGGGACCCGGCCGCCGGGCAGGCCGTTCCGCCGCCCGCCACCGCGGGGCTTTTCAAGAACAGCTTCGCGACGCCTCAGCTGGGGTTTTTATTGTTTGCTCGGAATGACTTTGTTACTAATGCTGAAAAAGAGCGGCCTACGCTCCCCTCACACAAACCCCACAACTTTGCAAAGCGATGTGCGGAATTCCGAGGAAGAGGCACGAGGGCACAGCTCGGAGGGCCGGCCGAGCCGCCGCGTCCCGATGAGCTCCCCGGTTCCCCTGCCACGGCACGCAGAAGGCTGGGGAGAAGCGCTCGGGGAGCGAGTCGATCCCGGCGGGAGCGGGGGCTCCGCGATCCGCTCGCGCCAGACAAAGGGGCGCGTCGGACGCCCGGCGCCGGGCAGGGACGCGAAGACGCCGGCTTCGCCCGCAGGGGGCGCCGTCCGCAGCTCTGGGCGCTTACCTTTGAGGACCGAGTAGAGCTGCTCCAGGGCCATGTTCCCGAGCTGCCCGGCGCTTCGCGAGGGGCCGAGGAGGCGACGAAGAGGCTGCGGCGGAAGCGCGGCGCTCACGGCTCAGCGCGGCGGCAGCCCCGCTCCGTCCCCATCGCCCGCCACCAGGTTGCTGCCCGCGGGGTAGGACTCAGGTCCTGCGGCCCGCCATGCCCGAGCCTCCTGACGGGCTCTCGCGCTGCCCCAGCCCCCCGACGGGCGCCGCCTCCTGCTCCGCGGCGCTCCGTCCCATCGACCGCCTCGCTGCCGGGCAGCGCGGATGCGAGGGACCGGACCTGCGCGGGCCGGTCCGCCTTCGGCCGCGGCGCAAACCCCGCTGAAGTGGCGGGCGCGGCGAGCCCACGCTCATTTAAGCAGGGAGCGCGAGCGCCGCGTGCCGGCCGCACCGCCTTCGCGCATGTGCCCGCCCCCCGCCCCCCGCCCCCGCCCGCGTGCCCCCCGCAACCCTCCCGGCCAATCGCCTGGCGAGCCCGCCCGCGGCCTCGCACCCTGGGTGGGCGGTGCTCCCCGCCGGCGACCATTGTGTTGGGGGCGGGGCGAGAAGATTCGGGGCGCCGCCCTCTCGCCCGCTTTCCGAGAGGCCGGCGCAGAGGGAGAGCCCGGCCTACGTCCCGCAGCCCCGGGCCGCGGGGTGAGCGGGTCCGAGCCCTCTAGTCCTGCCGCCTGAGGGAGGGCTGGGGCCCGCCGCCCACCCGGTTCGGCGGCCCTCGTCCGCCTGCCCACCTCCGTCCGCCCTCGCAGACGGAAGGGGGGCACCGACCCCATGGCCTCTTAAGACCTTAATTCAAGGTCAAAACTCTGCCCTGCTCAGCCCTGCTCTACTACCTGCCTCGGCAGGGGTCGCGGATCTGAGCGGGGCTCAGGACAGAGCGGGTCTGTTTAGCGCCGAGGGAGTTAACCTGACCAACGGTAGTGATTACTAACATTTACGGACCGCTTCCCAGATTGCCAGGCACAGCACCAAACACTTTACGTATCAATTCTGTAATCCTCGATGCACTTCCTGCGGGATAGGTACTGTTGGAGGATGGGAAAAAGGAGGCCAGGATGGTTAAGTCATTTGTCCAGAGCCACACAGTGAAAGAGGGAGGCAGGGCTGTAAACCCAAGAAATCTGCCTCCAGAGACTGCCCTCTTTACCACCAAGCCATGCTGATGGGGTCGCTCGACTCCGCTGATAGCAAATCGCCAAATTTGCAAACAACTGCTTAGTATGTGGTATTCTGTTTTATTTTCTCCATAGTGATTATCACGCTCTGAAACTACCTTGCCGATCTACTTGTTTATTTGTTCATCACCTGTATCTCATTTACCCCCACTCTATTAAAATATAAGTTGCTTGAGGGCAAGGAGGCTACATTCATATATCCCCTCAACACATACTTATTGAGCATTAATTATGTGCAGAAAACAGTGATAGGTGCTGGGGAAATATCCGTGATTAAGGCCCTATCATAACAGAATATTTATGCCTGTATCTGACACATAGTAGGAACTCCACAAATATTTGTCTAACAAAGTTAAGGACAATTTGCAGCAACTGAAAATATCTCTTTCCTTCTATCCCTCCAAAAGTAAGTATTAACAAGGTTTGCAAGTGAAAACATATTTAACATCAAATAATATTAAGGTATTTAGCCCTTTACCATGTGCTGTGGAAGGTATACGAGATGTGTATGAGGAAAATCACCTGCAGTTAAATTGAGATTGCACACAAGAACCAACTAGTAAATAAAACATTTAAGAGGCTTTTCCACAAATATAATAAAGTGACTTATTGGGAGACCAGGACAGTATTACTATTATTAAATCTAAGTCACAGACAATGGTGGACAAAAAGAATTGGGAGGAAGGAGCCCTCTCAGCTTCTGGAATAATGGTTCTTTTTTTTTTTTTTTTTTTTTTTCCACACACACACACTGTATTTTATTTTTACAAGAGATAAATAGACTGACACCAAGCATTGTACATGGATGACCACAACAAAAGCAACAATGATTGCAATTACCAAACATGAAACACACTCATACTATGTCATAATATTGACATTCAGTCCAGTAATCCTCCACTGTAACAGCTCCTTTACTTTGCAGTGAAAATTGATTTGTATTGGAATAATGGTTCTTAATGCCTAATTGTTGACTGAAGGAAGAATCCATGTGTGTATGAGGTCATCAGAGAATGCTTCATGAAGGAGGTGACACGCAAAGAATGAAAAGGCCGTGGATGCCAAGTGGAGAGGAGAGAGAGCAGAAGAGCTTTCACATCAGGCAAGGAGCAGGGGTGAGCATCACATTTGGGGCAAGTGTTGTGACTGGTAGTGAAGATAAAGTTGAATGTGGTGGGTTTTGACTATGGAGATTCTTGCTTGATTGCTAGGCGAAGGAGTTCGTGCTTGACTCAGGAGGCTAGAGGCAGTTTTTAATAGTGGAGCAATGGAGTTCTGGAAACATTAATCTGGCACTTGAGTTGGTACAATAAAAGGGGAGAGATTAGAACAACCGTATTCACAAAGTATATACACAGCACTGTTTCATTTAGCCTAGTACCTCTTATGGTAGTACCATTTTGGTGAAACCTAAGAAGTCTTTTCTCTAGTATGTTGGCTGGGGAGTAGATTCCCAAGGAGTGGATTGGGACTGTTCATTCTGTGGCTCCCTTTTAAGACACCTATCTTTTGGATGTACTAGAGTAATTGTCTGTAGCTGATTTTCCAAGGAATGTGGTAAAGCACAGATAATAGCTGAGACTACTGTGTGGCCATATGCTGACTAACTCAAAAGAAAAGCAGTTTGCATCTCTCTCAGCTGGGGAGTTCTGTATTTGAAATATTATTTCCCTGGAAGACCACCCAGTAGTAGCCAGTCTGTTCCCAGATTACCTGCCAGTGCCCAGGTGATTGAGGACTGCTTTCTTTGTTCCCTGCCTGATCTTCCAGGCATAGGTATAGCCTCTCCAGCTCCTCACAGATCATTCCTGTAGTTTACATTTCGTTTTCTCTGACCAAGTCTTCTGTAGCACTTGAATGGTGTTGTGGAGCATTGACTTACTTAAAAAATGCTGAATTTTCTCTCAGTGTTTATGTACCAAACAGATTTTTGTTGTCTCTCTTTTTTGCTGGAGTTTGGGAGCTCTAACATTTTATTAAATGATAGCCTAGAAAGGCAGGTTATGTTTAGAGATTGTTACGGACTGAATGTTTCCCTCAAAATTCATGTGTTGAAATTTTAACCCCTAGTGTGCCTGTACTGGAGATGAGGCCTCTAAAGTTAAATGAAGTCATAAGGGTGGGACCCTGACCTGATAGGATTAGTTTCTTATAAGAAGAGACAGCAGAAAGCACAAGCATGGAGGAAACGCCGTGTGAGGACCTGATGAGAAGGCACCTGCCTGCAAGCTAAGAAGAGTGCTCTCACCAGAAACCAAATTGGCTGGAGCCTTAATCAGGGACTTCCAGCCTCCAGAACTGTGAGAAAATAAATGTTGCTTCAGTCACCCAGTCCATGACATTTTGTTATGGCAGCCTGAGCAGACTAATACAGAGACATAACGTTAACTAAGGAAAATATAGGAATTGACACATGACCAAACTGATATTAGAAAATCTATTTGTAGTAAAAAAAAATAGGGGTCTCATACCGCTTTTCTTACAGTGTGCAGATATGGCTACAATGATGGCGAAGTTTAGTGAAAAGCAAAATCATACAGGATCTCAGTGTATGAAGATTTCAGTGTCATACAACTGTGGGGATATTTTTAGGGAAGGAAAAGAGGAAACTTTAAAATTTTTTATTAGTTCATTGAATTAGTTGGCCTGGGCTCTCATAACTAGATACCAGACTGGATGGCTTAAACAATAGAAATTTATTTTCTCACAGTTCTGGAGGCTAGAAGTCCAAAATCAGGGTGCCAATAGGATTGGTTTCTGGTGAGACCTCTCTTCCTGGCTTGCAGACGGCAAGCTTCTTGCTGTGTCTTCACATGGCCCTTCCTCTGTGCACCAAAAACTCATGTCTCTTCCTCTTCTTATAAGGACACCAGTCAGATTGTATTAAGGTCCTACTCTTATAACCTCATTTAACCTTAATTACATCCTTAAAGGCCCTATCTCCAAATACAGTCACATTGTGGGTTAGAGCTTCAACGTATGGATTTTGGCGGCGGGGGGGGGGGGGGGACACAGTTCAGTCCATACACTCATGAACCAAAATTATCCCTGTGCTAATGAGATTGAAGAAGACTTGTCTCCAGGGAGTCAAAACTGGTTCTTTCAGTAACAATGTCACCTAAACTTGTTTCCAAATTTCTGCCTAGTATAATTTCAAAGCAAGAAAATTTTTAAGAAATATTACCTACTACCAGTACTTAAGTATTTCAACTTTATCAGGAAAATTTCTAGTCATCCAGTTACTTTCATTTCATTGTGAAAAACTGAGAAAGGCCCTAATTATATATTTCAGAGTAACGTTGCTAACATATATGGTATCTTTCTCTTAAAAGCCAAAATCCCATTTTGAAAGAACTGTTTATGTTTAAACCTGTTTACTAAAACTGAAACAAATGCAAGTTTATTGGAACAGTAATAGGTGTGTAGTGATATCTTTTTATGGTTTTAATATTCATTTCCCTAATGGCAAATGATGTTGAGAACTTTTCATGAGCTTAGTTGCCATTCATATATCTTCTTTAGTGAAGTGTCCAAGTTCTTGCTCGTTTTTAAATTGGGTTATTGTTTAGTTTTGAGAGTTCTTTACATTCTGGATATAAGTCCGTTGTTGAATATGTGATTTGCAAATATTTCCATCACATATGTAGCTTGTCTGTTCATTCTCTTGAAAGTGTTTTTGGCAAAGAAAACGTCTTTAAATTTTTTTCTTTTATCTAAAATCTTTTTTAGATTTTTTGGTATTATTTCTAAGAACTCTTTGCCTTACCCCAGTTCATGAGTATATTCTCATATGTTTCCTTCTAAAAATTTGATAGTTTTATGTTTTACATTTAAGGTTATGATCCATTTTGAATTAATTATTGTATGAGGTGTGAGGTTTAGGTCAAGGTTCTTTTTTTTCTTTGCATAGGGATGACCAAATAGTTTAACACTATTTATTTCAAAGACCACCTTCCACTGAATCACTTTTACACTTTTGTCAAAGATCAAGTAGCTATATTTGTGTGGGATTATTTTTGGACTTTCTATTTTGTTCCATTGATCTATGTGTCTATCTTTTTCCAGTACCACATTACCCTGATTATTATAGCTTTATAATAAGTCTTAAAATCAGGTAGTTTGACCTCCAACTTTGCCACCTTTTCCAAAATTATTTTAAGCTATTCTAGTTCCTTTACTCTTTCATATGAATTTTCTAATAATCTTGTCTATGTCCACAAAAATTACTGCTGGGATTTTGATAGGGATGTTATTAAATCTATAGGTCATTTTGGGGAGTGTTGACATCTTCACTAGGTTGGATCTTCCAATCCATGAACACAGTGTCTTTAAGTCTTCCTTTATTTCTTTCATCGCTATTTTATAGTTTTTGGCATACAGATCCTATGCATGCTTCGTTGTATTTATACTTAAGAATTTCATTTTTGGGGTCTATTTTAAGTGGTATTTAAAAATATTTCAATTTCCAATTGCTCATTGCATTTATATAGGAATATGATTGATTTTTTTGTGTTCACCTTGTATCCTGCTGAACTTGCTGAATTCACTTAGTTCTAGGAAGTTGTGTGTGTGTTTATAGATTTTTTAGACTATTATGTCATGTACTAATAGGGACAGTTTTATTTCTTCCTTTCCAATCTGTACGCCTTTTATTTCCTTTTCTTGGCTTATTACTTTAATTAAGATTTCCAGCACAACATTGTAAATCAACAATATTTCAATACAAAATTTTAAAAAGGGATTTCCCTGGTGGCGCAGTGGTTAAGAACCCGCCTGCCAATGCAGGGGACATGGGTTTGATCCCCGGTCCAGGAAGATCGACATGCTGCAGAGCAACTAAGCCTGTGCACCACAGCTACTGAACCTGCGCTCTAGAGCCTGTGAGCCACAACTACTGAGCCCACGTGCCACAACTACTGAAGCCCATGTGCTCTAGGGCCTGCATGCCACAACTACTGAGCCCACATGCTGCAACTACTGAAACCTATGCGCCTAGAGCCTGTGCTCTGCCACAAGAGAAACCATTGCAATGAGAAGCCCGCACACTGCAACGAAGAGTAGCCCCTGCTCGCTGCAACTAGAGAAAGCTTGCGTGCAGCAACGAAGACCAATGCAGCTAAAATAAATTTAAAAAATTTTTAAAAATTACAAAAAGATACTATATTAAAACAGATCTAGGGGCTTCCCTGGTGGTGCAGTGGTTAAGAATCCGCCTGTCCTGAATGCAGGGGACACGGGTTTGAGCCCTGGGCCGGGAAGATCCCACGTGCCACAGAGCAACGAAGCCCATGCGCCACAACTACTGAGCCTGCATTCCAGAGCCCGTGAGCCACAACTACTGAAGCTCCTGTGCCTAGAGCCCATGCTCCACAAGAAGAGAAGCCACTGCAATGAGAAGCCCGTGCACCACAACGAAGAGTAGCCCCTGCTCGCCGCAACTATAGAGAAAGCCCGCGTGCAGCAATGAAGACCCAATGCAGCCAAAATTAATTAATTAATTAATCAATCAATTAATTAATTAAAAATACAGATCTGAAAAATATTTTCCAGTACTATGTTGAAAATTATCAGTGGGGGAAAGCATTCAGTCTCTCATCATTAAGTATGTATCAATATTAGCTGTATTTTTTTTTTTATTAATGCCCTTTATTAGGTTAAGGAAGTTCTATTCATAGTTTGCTTAGTTTTTTTTTTTTGTTGTTGTTTTAAAATTAGGAGCGGATGTTAGATTTCATCAAATTATCTTTCTGTGTCTATTGAAAGGATAAGATGGTTTTTCTGACTTAATAGTATGATAAATTATATTGCTTTTTTTCCCCCTCAAATAGTGAACTAGTTTTGCATTCTGGGATGAAACACACTTGGTAATGATATATTATCTTTTTATATATTTCTGCATACAATTTGCTAATGTTTTTTTTTAAAGAAATTCACGTTCTTTTATTTATTTATTTATTTATTTATGACTGTGTTGAGTCTTCGTTTCTGTGCGAGGGCTTTCTCTAGTTGCGGCAAGTGGGGACCACTCTTCATCGCGGTGCGCGGGCCTCTCTCCATCGCGGCCTCTCTTGTTGCGGAGCACAGGCTCCAGACGCGCAGGCTCAGTAATTGTGGCTCACGGGCCCAGTTGCTCCGTGGCATGTGGGATCTTCCCAGACCAGGGCTCGAACCCATGTCCCCTGCGTTGGCAGGCAGATTCTCAACCACTGCGCCACCAGGGAAGCCCCAATTTGCTAATGTTTTGTTGAGGACTTTTGTATCTGTGTTATGAGGGATATTGGCCTGTAGTTTTATTTTCTTGCAATGTCTTTGACTGTTTTTGGCATTAGGGAAATATTGACCTTATAAAAGGAGTTGTGAGATATTCCTTCCTCTTCCTTTTCTTCAAGATACTGTGTAGAATAGGTATTATTTCTTAGATATTTGTAAAATTTGCCAGTGAAACCATGTGTTCCACTGAGTTTTCTTTTGTGGAAGGTTTGTTTTTTAATATAAAAATTTAACTTTTAAAAATAGATATGGTGTTTATTGATTTCTGCTTGTGTTTTGGTAGTTAATATCTTTTAAGGAATTGATCCATTTAATCTACTTTATTGAATTCATGGGCATAGCTAGTTCCTAGTATTTTTTTTTTTTATTATTATGCCTTTAATGTCTGTGGGATCAGTAGTGATGTCTTGTCTTTCGTTCATTATATTGGTTATTTATGTCTAATCCTTTTTTCTCCTGGTCAGAGGTGTAGCAGTATTATTGATCTTTTCAAACAACCACTTTTTTATTTCATTGATTTCTGCTCTAATCATTTCCTTCTATCTTCTGTTTGCTTTAGATTTAATCTTTTTTTTTTTCTAGTTTATTAAGGTGGAAACTTAGGTTACTGATTTTAGATCTTTTTTCTTTGTTAATATATGCATTTAATGCTATACATTTCCCTTTAAGCACTGCTTTCTCTGTCTCCTACAAATTTTATGTTGTATTTTATTTTTATTTGGTTAAAATTTTTTTAAGTTTCCTTTGAGACTACCTCATTAACTCCATGGTTATTTTAAAGTGAATTAATTTCCAAATATTTTGGTATTTTCCAGGTATGTTTCTAGTTTAGTTCAATCTTAGTCTGAAGACTTACGTTGTATTTTTATTTTTATTTGGTTAAAAGTATTTTAAAATTTCCTTTGAGACTTCCTCGTTAGTCCCATGGTTATTTTAAAGTGCATTAATTTCTAGATATTTGGGTATTTTCTCTAGTTTAGTTCAATTTTAGTCTGAGGATCTTTGTATAATTTCTATTCTTTTAAATTTGGTGAGGTTTGTTTTATAGCCCAGATAAATGTCTCTTTCAGTGAATGTTCCATGTGCACTTAAGACGACTCTGTGTTTTGCGGTTGTTGGTTGATGTGTTTTATAAGTATCCATTAGGTTAAGTTGATTGGTAGTACTTTTCAGGTCATCTCTAAGTTTTCTGATTTTCTACTTTTTCTATCAATCACTGTAGAAGAGTGTTGACATTTCCAACCTAAATCATGGTGTGTCTCTTTCTCCTTACATGTCTGTTTTGCTTTATGTATTTAGTTTATACACATTTAGGATTTTTATGTCAAGAGGAGTGGAATGAACTTAGTTGAGTCTGCTCTCTTTAGCTGAGGCAGTCCCCAAAGGGGGCTGACAGCCAACTATTGAAGGCACTCCCAGAAATTAGGATAATAAATCCTTTAATTTTGAAGGAGGATCTGGACGTTATAGCATCTACCAGAGAAGTAATTAGGTTTTCTGTTTGAATCTGTTTTAGTGATGTCTTCATAGGAAGTGGTCTATTTTGTTAAACTTTCAAATTCCTTGGTATAAAATTGTTCTTAACATCTTCCTATTTTTGTTTTAATATATACTTTATCTGTAGTTTTATCTCCTTTTTCACTTCTGATACTGGTTATTTGTGCCTGTTTTGTTTTTCTTGATAGAGGCTCTTGGGGCAGCCTATAGCCAATAACTGATGAAGTGGGGGTGTAAAGGCCCCAGCCTTCTTACCCTAACTTAGGACAGGTTAGGAGATAGAAGAGGTCATCCTATCTCAAAACTCACTGTAGGGTTGTAAGAGGCATTCTACTAAGAATGCATCACAACTTGATTTCTGCCTCTGCCCAGTCTTGCTTCCTTCCTTTCTTCTGTACAGGTGTTGATCAAGAGTACCCCCTAATCTATTATCTGTTTTATTAGTCTTTTAAAATAACTGGCTAGGTGATGTAAAGCTAGGCTGCAAGTCATCACAAGGGCTGGTTAACTTTAGTTCACTTTTATACTGAGGAGTTGGCCTTAAGTATCCTAGCTTAATCCTCAGTAAGGTCTCTTGGACACAGTTCAAATTTTTGAGTTTCTTAAGTAGTTAGTTCTAGCTATTTGTAAAGATTAGTATTTCCTGACTTTTATCCTTTCCTAGAGATTTTCTAAAGAACAAAAGGAAAATTATTTATTTTTTAAAATTTAAAAAAAAAATATTTATTTATTTATGGCTGCATTGGGTCTTTGTTGCTGCGCCGGCTTTCTCTAGTTGCAGCAAGTGGGGGCTACTCTTCGTCATGGTGCGTGGGCTTCTCATTGTGGAGGCTTCTCTTGCTGCGGAGCACGGGCTCTAGGTGTGTGGGCTTCAGTAGTTGTGGCACACAGGCTCAGTAGTTGCAGCTCGTGGGCTCCAGAGTGCAGGCTCAGTAGTTGTGGCACACAGGCTTAGTTGCTCCATGGCATATGTGATCTTCCCGGACCAGGGCTCAAACCAGTGTCCCCTGCATTGGCAGGCGGATTCTTAACCACTGTGGCACCAGGGAAGTCCAGGAAAATTATTTTTTAAAACATGGAATAAAGCTCATTTTTTTGCAATTACCATATGAATTCATTGGACCCTTGTATAAATCTAAGATATCTTAATTTACCTTGGTGATCTTATTTTTAGTAATAACTAAAATTTATTTTAGTTTTTATAAGATTACTTAATCTTAGTAATCCTGGTGATCTTATTTTTCCTGTATCTCGAAACATTTTGCTATAGGATTTCTCTGCTTGAAAAGGCTGTATCTATGATGCCAAGATTGTTTTTACCTTTGATGGTTTAGTAACCACCGCCTTTAGTAGAGAAGCACTTCACAAATTTATAGTGATACTTGGGCTTCCCTGGTGGCGCAGTGGTTGAGAGTCTGCCTGCTGATGCAGGGCACATGGGTTCGAGCCCTGGTCTGGGAAGATCCCACATGCCGCGGAGCAACTGGGCCCGTGAGCCACAACTACTGAGCCTGCGCATCTGGAGCCTGTGCTCCACAACAAGAGAGGCCACGATAGTGAGAGGCCCGCGCACCGCGATGAGGAGTGGCCCCCGCTTGCTGCAACTAGAGAAAGCCCTAGCACAGAAACGAAGACCCAACATAGCAATCAATCAATCAATCAATAAATCTTTAAAAAAAAATTTATAGTGATACTTAATCTGAGGGTGAATCTCTAGGTATAGCTACTTGTAATAGGTCCCTACCTTGCCTTATCAAGAGTGGGAAGGGTTAAAAAGTATGTTTATAAGTTGTTACCTTTGAACCTGAGGCCTTCTAGGAGAAAGTATTTTGAGAATTAAGTTTCTGAAAATATATAGTTTTTTGGCTGGTACATGGAGAAATATAAAGGGCTAGTTTAGGTAAATGGTGTGTTAACAACAATGTATTTATTGTATTTACAAGTATAGGTATATCTCAGAGATATTGTGGGTTTGGTTCCAGACCACCACAATAAAGCAAATATCATGGTAAAAAGTGAGTCTCACAAACTTGTTTGGTTTCCCACTGTATATAAAAGTTATGTTTACACTATATTGTAGTCTATACAATACGGCATTATGCAATAGCATTATGTCTTTTTAAAGACAATGTACATACATTAAAAAACACAAAACAAAAATCCAATTACAACAGTAACATCAAAAATCACTGATCACAGGTCACTATAACAAATATAATAATTTAAAAATCTGAACTATTGCAAGAATTACCAAAATGTGACACAGAGACATGAAGTGAGCAAATGCTGTTGGAAAAATGGCACCAATAGAGTTACTAGATGCACGGTCGCCACAAACATTCAATTTGTAAAAAATGCAATATTTGTGAAATGCAGTAAAGCGAAGCACAATAAAATGAGGTTTGCCTGTATGTGATTGTTATCTTCAAAATGGTTATTAAGTCTTAATTACTCCTCCTTGTTACCAAAAGGAGGAGGATTATAGAAGTAAAGATCAGTGGAAGAGAGTCAAAATGTTCAGTCGTTTGTCACTGCAATGGGAAACGGGAGGGAAGAAAAGAACCAGCATTTATCAAGTACCTTCTATGCACATATTGCTACTTAAGACTCAAAATAGTTTTTTAGGGTATCACTCAGTATCCTTGTTTTACAGATGAAGAAACCAGAGCTCAAAGAGGCAAAGTGACTGACTAAAAAGTCACAAAATGGGAGAGTTAGGCCCTGAATCCTGACTAGTTTGACCTCGAAGTCTTGTGCTCTTTCCACTACAGTATTCAAAATTAATATAAGGATCTTTGTACAGCTGGCCCTTGAATAACGTGGGTGCTGACCTCTGCGCAGTCGAAAATCTGAGTATAACTTTCCTGTTGGACCTCTGTATCCGAGATTCCACATCTGTGGATTCAACCAACCTTGTACTACTATAGTACATATTTATTGAAAAAACCCATTTATAAGTGGACTTGTGCAGTTCAAACCCATTTTGTTTAAGGGTCAACTGTATTTGATTCTCAATGTTGTGACACATTTTTCACCTGCTGCCCCTTAATGAATGATATTGATGTTGCATTGAAGGTTAGTATCAAGATACAGAAACACAGTATAAAGTCACTGATTGTATTGGGTTAGCCAAAAACTTCGTTCAGGTTTTTCTGTAACATCTTAAGGGAAAACCGGAACGAACTTTTTGGCTAACCCAATATTTTTGGTTCTCATAGCATTTTATTTGCCTATAACACTGTTCCTCGTAGACTCTGACTACAAGCGAGTTTTACAACTCATGCTGTATCAGTTGATAGATACTAAACCTACCTGTCTTTAGGGACAGGGTAGAATAGTGCCTGGCACAGTGTTGTAGGTTGATAAATGAATTTAACTGGGTACCATAGTCAGGAGATGCCTATCTTGCCCTCATAGGCAAGTCACTTCTGTCCAAATCTGTGATTTAGACTTCATAACCTCTAAGGGCTTATCATGGTCCAAAGTAATTATTTACACACTCACCAAAATTCTTTGTTTCAATACAGAATATTTATTAAGAAGACACATTAACATGCTTAGATATACAAAGTAAACCACTTATACACATGCCATTCTCAGTGAACTGTAAGGAAAAAAAACATGAAGAACAAGCTTAGTTGCTTTCAGGTAAGTTTTTGTGTTTTATAGCTATCATATATCAATTTGCATATTAGGAAGTTATTAGCACTGATATATAAACTTTTTTCCCAATCTTACATGTAACTTTTTGGCTAGGGGAAGTTCACAAAAATTTGCATTGAAGTCTGAATGTAAATGATAGACTCTTACAAGCTTTTCAGAACAGAAATGTGATTGAAGATTTGCATTCCCAGATGCTATCTACAGCAGTTTCCTTTCAAGAAATCAAATGCTTTTCATTACCACATGATAAGAATCAGTGTTCAAATGAAAATTATTAGGGCACATTAATTCTTGGAGGGTATTATGATATAATTTTCAGTTAAGATAAACAAGTAATAAATCTTTATATAGGGTGTCAACAACAGGAATTTAGGTTTTTCAAAGACTATGCTTTCTACATGCCTGAAAATAAAATCCTATCAAGTCTAAATATATTTTGATAATTAGTTGTAGAAGTCTGTAAAAAAATTATTTAATAATAATAAATAATGACATCTACCACTTATTGAAAATTTACTCTATGCTAGGCACCAAGCTGTGTACTTTGTGTACATCATCCCATTTAATGTATACAACAACTCAAGCGAGTAGTGTATTAGCTCTGTTTATAAACAAGAAAACTAAGGCTTAAGCAATTAGCCAAGTTCAAACAGCTTGTAAGTTGTGTAACCAGCAGTTTAAGGCAAGTCTGTCTGACTGCGATTCCAAAGCCAGAGTACCCAATCACTATGTTGTATACCATCAGTGAAAGACCCCCTCACATGCTATAATGAGGGTGAATGGTTAATAACTTTATCTCTGATACATTCACAGAAGTATAATTTGCATCGTTAGAATAAGAAACAAGATCGATTCAAGTGGAAAACAAAAAACCCTGCTCATTTAAATATTTTTATTTACACGTGTCTTTTTCCATCATCATTATTCTAATAAGATTATAAATACGTAAACACCTTAGTACATGCAACACATTCCATGAAGGAACAAAAATGTACAGCACAACTGAAAAAAGAACCCAAATTATTGTATACAAAATGCTTTAAAAAAAGACCTTGTAACACATTCAGACCATATTTATTTGAATACTTTCCAATAATTACCAAGGGATGTATCATTTATAAATAATAAAATCGCCTGTTTTCTTCTATAAGCCAAGTTTAGTATTTCAGTTAATGAAGTGAATAGCTGTTCCATTATGCACTACTAAAGGCAAGTCACATAGCATCAAAATGAAACCGATGGGCTTCTTGTCGTTTTTCTCTATCATCTGCTTTCTGAAAAAGAATTTTAGACTAGTTTATAAATGATAGGAAAATGTCAAGAAAAGATTAATTAAAAAAGTGGTTAATTAAAAAAATAAAAGCCCTGAGCAATTAGTAGGTAAAAGGTGTGATTTTATTATGTAATAATCTTATGAAATATTTTTATAGCTTACAGTAGCTATTTTATAATTAACGATCCTCTAAATTGAATTTAAAAAACCAACAAGAAATGTTCCTTAAAAGCTTAGTTTGTTATTTATTATTTATTTGAAAGTAGGAGTAAACATTAGATTTTGTAAGAATGGAATCAACTATTACGTTTTTCCCATTCTTAACACTGCTGAATCTAATTATATTAAAGTACATTAATTATTTTGGGGTTAACCTATTGATTTTGCATATATTTATTGATCCTCTGTTCCCAGCAAAGTATTGTGCTTGGAATTTTTTTTTTTTTGGCTGTGCTGTGCGGCATGTGGGATATCTTAGTTCCCCGACCAGGGATCGAACCCGCGCCCCCTGCAGTGGAAGCGTGGATTCTTAACCACTGGACCACCAGGGAAGTCCCATGTGCTTGGAATTTTGAGGGATTAGAAAACCCCTCAGTTCTGTATCTTGTTCTCAAGGAACTTATTAAAGCCTAAAAAGAAAAAAGCAAAACATACTAAATAACTATTTCAGTATAAAAAGTGAAAAACGTTACCAATGTTCGGAGATTACTTTTGGGTTGGCATAACGAAAGGCAAAGCTTTGATAAGATAGTATTTATGGAAATGAAGAGGAGGGACATTCACTACAAGATGGGGGAAGAACAGGAACAATCCTGAGAAGTCTGGCAGGAGCACGGGATATGTGACAGCAACTGATAAGAGAAAGACTGGAAAGGTGTATGGTAGAGTCACATGGAAGTACTATGTAGGCTATAGGCTAAGGGAGTTACACATTTTAAGCAGGGGGTGGTCACCAGAGGTTTTTGAGCAGAGGAGTGACATGATTAAGACTAAATTTCATGATGAGTAATCCGGCAGCAAAGTGCTAAATGGAGTGAAGGGGAGAGAATGGAATTTGGGAGGACAGGGAGTATTAACAAGGAGCTGAACTAAACTAAAAGCACTGGGGTAAGGAATTCAGAAGTGGAGTCAGCTGCAGAGATTGTAGGGCGGCACAATGAGGAGGGCAACTGATTAAATCCTGTAGTGAGTAAGAAAGAGAGACAGCTTTAGGAAACTGGTTTTAAGTTGCTTGCAAGTGATCTAGGTAGAGGTGTCACGGTGACAGTTGGAAGTGGGGGAGAGACCTTTAGAGAGAGATGAGGGCTGGGCATCTCTGAGGTAATAGCTCAAGCCATGACTTTAGATAAAACTGGCAGGGAAAGTGTATAAAGAGGGCCTAGGGCAGACACCGTGGCAGAAAGAGCAGCCAGTGTAGGTGAAAGAGAAGTGGTCCAAGAGGTAGGAGACAAACCACAGTATCACAGACGGAGGCAGTATACAGATATGTATTTCAATCCGTATTTGTATTTAAAACTTCAGTTTTTAGCCACTGCATCATTATTATTGTAAGTCTACAATGTTTATACTGTAATTAGATCTCCTGTGACATCAATAAAATTAATTTCCTTTCCTTCATAGGTCTAGAGCTGTGTAATATTTCATACTATGTTCTGACATTTCTAGACAGAAGTAAATAGGGTCACCTTTGACCTTAACTCTTAAGTTGCAATTTTAAAATCAACTGAATATGTAACTTTATCTTATCATTTTTTGTATGAACAGAGTGTTTTTTTGAGAGACAAACCTATGAACATTTATTAGAACAATTAACATGTTCTCTTTTTCATAAGTTAAAATAGGTAACATAAAACAGATGGTAATTTTAGTTAACAAAAATGATTATCATGAGCATCACAATCTAAAGAGAATAGGTGCAAAAAGGAAAACAATTTTGTGACACATAGAGCCCCTTTTGGAGAACATTATTGGAACCCACTAGTTATGTACTAAATATATATTCATGTACAAGTAGAAATTAGCTTTGTAAATTTATATCTAAACTATGAATAAATTTATGTGATAGCCTTTTTCTCTCCTCATAAACATTATATAAAAACTACATTTTTGGAGTTTTGTTTTTAATTATTATTTAGGGTGTTATACTAAAGAACAGAAATCAGTTTAGTGCAAAGAATACTTGATAGATGGAAAAGATGTTTATCACTTTGCTACTTCCCATCTAAACTCTCCCGGCTCTAATTTTTTATAAAGAGATAGCTGTTATTCCCAGAAAAAAAATGTCCATGGCTCTATCAGTAAATAATGGACACAGGCTCATTTAAGAAATGATTATTATTTTCCAGGCCATTATGAAATTACTTCTAATTAAGCTTTTCGATATGCCTGTTGATTTGGGGGTGTTCACTTTATTACTTTTGTACAGTATCAAAGTTTTAAAATACATAGTCTGATTTGTAGGAATTGCTAAGAGACATTAGTAACTCAGAGGGATGAAAGAAATTATCATCAATAAGATGACATTACGGACAGAACTTGAAAAATCAGAAAATCTTAGTCATGTGAAAAAGTTTAAAATATAGTGCTTTTAAAGAGTAACATATTACTATTATAAAGTTAACGTTCCATTTAAATGAACAAACCTTTTCCTGCCAATGTAAAATGCCAATTATTGCCAAGATGAAAACACAGACTCCGATGAGAGCTATAGCAGTAAGTAGAACAATGTTACTTGGTGTAAGATACAGTTTGGCACTCCAGCTGTAGATGAAAAGAGAAGAATTAAAATTACACATTTTAACTTAAAAATAACAAAATACTATTGAGACCAAAAAGCAAAATAGCTTATTAATTAATGAATCAGTCCATTCATTCATTAATTCATTCACCTATCTATCCATTCATTATAAATAAAACAAAAGCAATTAAAATTAAGATAGAGTTAAGAATACTGATGATCCAGCAGAGTTCAGATTTTTACTCCAAGAACTGAAATAGAACAGAATTTTTGATGAGATGCTTTGCTATTTTTCTTTGCTCCTGTGAGAATTATTCTTAGGTAAACCTATCAAGGGTACTTGAGGCAATCTTAGACATTGTTTTTATGTCTTGTTTGACTTACTGAATTAGAAACCTTGAACTTTAAGGCTACATAGTCACATGATTTTTGATAAGATTTCTATATCTTATTTTTTGACCCTTGTTCACATATGTACTATGACTAAGTAAAAGAACCATATGTCCAAGTAGGTGTAGATAGATGCTTGTACAAAATGTCATGTTGGAGGGTTTACATTATTACAATGACACTGAGGCTTCTTACAAAATCACTTTTAGTTCCTCAGTGTTAATGGCAATATACAAACTTTAGCATAAATAGAACTAGCTCTTTCTTCTACAACAGTCCACATAATACAGCACTTGCAAACCCTGAAAAGCCTAAAACTGAGGTCTATATTACCAACACTGTAGGTGGTTATATATAAAGAACTTTTTGTTCTCTCTGAAAATAGATAATGGATATATTTTCATTTTAAAAGTTTAATAAAGGTAAGATTAGTCTGATAAATGGCAAGCACCAACTGACTTATTTTGGGATAATTAAAATTTACTGATCCATAAGTTAGCCTCTAGTCAATAAATCTCAAAATACACCTCAAACTAAAATCAATTTGGTTTTTATTATGTACATAAATTTGAAAAGAACATTTTTTTTCAGAAAGAGCAAGAGAAACATGAAAAATGTTGAGCTTATGGAAGAAAGGCTATAACAGAATTTCCCAGAAATTCAAGAGTAAGAAAACCTTAAGAAACAAATACTGTTAATTAGTTGAGGTTAGCTATTCTCAGCACCTTACCTCATACTTAAGAAAAGGTCCTTTCATGAGATTTTTTGGGTAGTTCCAATTTATCTATCTATCTATCTAAAGTCTTCATTGAATTTGTTACAATATTGCTTCTGTTTTATGTTTTGGTTTTTTGGCCCCAAGGCATGTGGGATCTTAGCTCCCCAACCAGGGATCAAACCCGCACCCCCTGCATTGGAAGACGAAGTCTTAACCACTGGGCCGCCAGGGAAGTCCTGGTGGTTCTAATTTAAAAACAGATTTAAAAAACCCATTAATAAAGGAATTTTGGTAAGAAAAACATTGAACAAAAGGCCAATACTCAGTTTCTTACTCAGAAGCCGTCATTCTTCTCAGTTTCTTACATATCCTTCCAGAGGTATTCTATACATATATAAACATATACGCATAGATATCTTCTTTATAAATCACAAATCATTGCTTATTATTCATAAGTGCCTTTTCCTTTTATTATCTGTTGCTTTACCACTCTATTTTAAAAGATTGTCATGATATTGCATGATATAGAAGTACTATAATTCATATAGTTTCTTGTGCAGATTCATTTTGTTATAAATTTCAAAATTTTAATAGACTCATTAAAAAAGTCTGAACTCAGACCATAACTGTTTTTATTGATGTTATCTTATTTCAAGCATAATGCTGTAATAAAGTTGTTTTCTTAAGTAGTTTGGTTCTAAAGCCCATAAACCCACCATAAAATACCTCCAGGGGTGTGCTGGTAAACTGGCTCTCTAGGGGGAAAAAAACCCTGAGTGGCACTTGCCAATTTTCATGGTGTAAACAGTCCCATCATAGCTGATTTTAACGTGACCTCACTGAACAGAAGTGGAAAGAGATGCACACAATCAGCTCACACAATCAGCACACAATCAGCTCACGAGGTGGCGTGAGCTGGTTCTAGCAAACCATCTAATATCCCATCTAAAAATTTAATAAAGGACAATACAACCTACACTTGTTATTTGTTGTCTTTTTGATGATAGCCATTCTGACAGGTGTGAGGTGATACCTCATTGTGGTTTTGATTTGCATTTCCCTGATGATTAGTGATGTTGAGCATCTTTTCATGTGCCTTTTGGCTATCTGTATGTCTTCTTTGGAAAAAATGTCTATTCAGATCCTCTGCCCATTTTTTAATAGATACAGTATGGGGATTCCTCAGAAAATTAAAAATAGAACTACCATATGATCCAGCAATTCTACTCCTGAGTATTTGCCCAAATTAAATGAAAACATCAATTAGAAAAGATACATGCACCCCTATGTTCATTGTGGCATTATTTACAATAGTCAAGGTGATGGAAGCAACCTAAGTGCCCAGCAATAGATGAAGGGATAAAGAAGATGTGAGTGCTCTCCCTCTCTCTCTCTCTCTATATATATATACACACATACATATTTATATATATACACATACACACAATGGAATATTACTTGGCTATAAAAAAGAATGAAATCCTGCCATTTGCCATTTGCAACAACATGGATGGACCTAGAGGGTATCATGCTAAGTGAAAAAAGTCAGACAGAGAAAGACAAATACTGTATGATTTCACTTATATGTGGAATCCAAAAAAACAGGACAAATGAACAAACATAACAAAACAGAAACAGAGTTATAGATACAGAAAATAAACAGGTGGTTGCCAGAGGGGAGAGGGATGAGGGGAGGAGAGAAATGGGTGAGGGCGATTGAGAGGTACAAACTTCCAGCTGCAAAGTAAATGAGTCACGGGTATGAAATGTACAGTGTGGGGAATATAGTCAATAATTATGTAATATCTTTGGCGACAGATTGTAACCAGACTTAACCGTGGTGATCATTTTGAAGTGTTTAGAAACATCAAATCACTATGTTGTGTAACAGGAACTAACATAGGTCAGTTATATATAACATAGGTCAGTTATATTTCCAAAAAAACAACTCATAGAAAAAGAGATCAGATTTGTGGTTACCAGAGGTGGGAGGTGGGAGGTGGGAGGGGGAATTGGATGAAAACAGTCAAAAGGTACAAACTTCGAGTTATAAGATAAGTACTAGGGATGTAATGCACAACATGATAAATAGAATTAACACTGCCATATGTTATATATGAAATTTGTTAAGAGAGTAAATCCTAAGAGTCCTCATCACAAGGAAAAACATATTTTTTTCTGTTTCTTTAATTTTGTATCTATGTGAGAAAACGGATGTTCACTAAACTTATTGTGATAGTCATTTTTTGATGTATGTAAGTTAAATCATTATGCTGTATACCTTAAACTTACACAGTGCTGTATGTCAATTATATCTCACTAAAACTGGAAGAAGAAAAAAGAACAGTACAGGCTGTATTTTGAGAAGAAATGTAATAAGCCACTAGTTACATTTTAATAGGTTATTTTTTCATGTTGACATCAGAGTAGCCTTAAGAACAAGTTATATTTTTCCCAATGAAATTTAAATGTTAATGAATACCTTCATCACCTACTTTTTGAAATAATGGAATCAACCTAATAATTTAAAGAAAAACAGAGATAAAGACTTAGAATTAAATGCTATATTATAAAAGGAACATGTTTTGCTAATAAGGATAAAAATACCTATCGTTCACTGAAAACTTACTATATGCTGGGTACTGTGTTAAGCATATTTCGTCCTCATTCTTGTAAGGTAGGTATTTTATCTCCCAATTTCTACAGTGCAGAAATTGACCCTCAGAGAGAACAAAGGACTAGCTTCCAATCTCAGTCAGCTAGCAGTGGATCCGAGTTTCTAGCCTGGGTCTGCTGAACTTCAAAATTTGTGCCTAACCACTGTGGGATATATACCACTTCTCAAAGCATTTGCTAAAAAAGATCATTGCTTATAAAGTTCAGCAGCCTGAAATTTTAGAATTTATGGCCAGTAAACTGAAGACCAGCTTATTTAAGCAGAATATGTATAAATCCTTAGTTAGTTAACCTGCTGTTTTTCTAATAAGGTTTAGTTTGTTCTCCGTGAAAAATGTCAGGGACCTTTTGTGTAGGTATGTTTAGGCATTTAAAGTTTGCTGTAAGCAAATTAAGTCATGACACTCATGGGAACACAGCAGGAATAGAGAAAGTTTTTAAAAGATGTAACTATGATTCAGAGTTGACAGTATTTTTACCAAATTCAGTTCAAGCAAGGACATTACCTTCGAGGAACATTGTGAGGATATGGAATGACAATTAGCTGAGAATTTGGAATGATTGCGGTCCATTCTTGTTTTCGTATAGACTGGAAAAAGAATTTAAGAACATTTAACATTCAGTACACTTTAAAAACACAATAATTATTCTAAATAAATAAGAAAAAGCTTAAGTACTTTTTGATTAACTGAAATCCTAGGTATGGATTAAGCTGAATTTACATATATTAGGCCCCAAATAAGGCTCTTATCGGCAAAAATTTCTCCATCTTTTCAGGGAAGGATTATATTTCTGTCTCATGGATTCATTAATTCAACAAGTATTTATTGAACACTTATGTATTAGGCACTGTTCAAAGTGCTATGAACAAATGCTGCTTTGGAGCTAAAATTCAAGTTGAGGTAGAGTCTGACAATAAACAAAATAAAAATATTTGGTATGTTAGATGGTGAAAATGATAAGGAGAAAAAGCAGGGAAGAGAAGGGGCAGGAAGTCTTAAGGTTTGTATCTTCAAATTATAATGTGCTCTATGTAAGATAAGCTTTGATTGGTCACTATCAATGAATTTCAAAAATTCTTTAAAGGGAATAAAAATATTTTAATTCAAATATTTGAATAGTAAATATTAAAAAGTAGATTAATTATAAATTTTTTACTCACCTTCTCTCCAGATGGACGGGGAATACCAACATAAAGATGATCAAGAAAATTTGCACTTCGACCTAAACCAAGTACATTGTATGGCAGTTGGAGAGCTAAATGTGCCGACTGGCTAAGTTGTCCAGCTAAATTTATTAAAAAAAAGAAAAAAAGAACAATACATCTTTGGAGACATTGCTCTCATCAAACATTAAAATGATAAATGTTACAAGTTTCGGTGCTAGAACTTATCTTTAAGGATAAAAATGTGAAATGAAATGCCCAGTTCATTATATTAATGATTAACTTTTTAAACAGTAAGAGATAATTCACATCTCATAAGCATCACCTATTTAAAGTATACATTAAGTGGTTTTGAGTATATTCAAAAAGGTGTTGAGCTGTAAGCACAATCAAATTTTAAAACATTTTCATCACCCAAAAAAGAAACTCCATACCCATTAGCAGTTATTCCTATTTCTAAGCCCTACACTTCCAGATATAGGTAACCACTAATCTACTTTCTTTATAGATATGCCTATCCTGGAGATTCATATAAATGCAATCAAGCAATGTGTGCTCTTTTTATGAATAATGCTGCTGTGAACATTCACATACAAGTTTCTGTGTCAACTTATGTTTTCCGAAATGGCTGTATCATTCTACATTCCCAACATTAATAGTTGAGGGTTCCAATTTTTCCAAATTCTAACACTTTGTCTATCTTTTTGATCATAGCCATTCTAGTGGTTATGAACTGGTATGTCATTGTGGCTTTCATTTACATTTACCTAATAACTAATGATGTTGAGCTTTCTTTTCATGTGCTTACTGGCCATTTTTGTAGCTTCCTTTTTAGGTCTTAAGGTTGGTAGTGAGTGGTCTCTTCTTTCATTCTGGATTTTAGTAATTTGAGTCTTCTCTTTTTCTTGATCAGTCTAGCTAAAGGTTTGTAAATTTTGTTAATCTTTAAAAAACCCAACTTTTGGTTCAACTGGTTTTTCTCTATGATTTTCTACTCCCTACTTATTTCCTCTCACTATGTCCTGTCTTCTGCTTGCTTTGGGTTTAGTTTGCTGTTCTTTTTCTAGCTTCTTGAGGTAGAAAGTTAGGTTATTGATTTCAGATTGTTCTTATTCCTTAATATAGGCATTTACAACAATAAATTTTCCTCTAAGAACTGTTTTTCCCTCTAAGAACTCCATATATTTTGGTAGGTTGTGTTTCTGTTTTCATTTGCCTAAAGAATTTTCTAGTTTCTCTTGTGATTTCTTCTTTGACCCACTGGGTTTTTAGGACTGTATTGTTTCATTTCCAGATATTTTTGAATTTCCAAATTGTTATTGATTTCTAATTATCATCCCGTTGCAGTTGGGGAACATACTTGGGATGATTTCAATATTTTTAATTTATTGAGGCTTGTTTTATGACCTAGCATATGGTCTGTCCTGGAGAATGTTCCATGTGTGCTTGAGAAGAATGCATATTCTGCTGTTGTTGGGTGGAGTGTTCTATACAAGTCTGTTAGGTTTAGCTGGTTTATAGTGTCATTTTTCTCTTCTTTATTGATTTTTTTGCCAAGTTGTTTAATACATTACTGAAAGTATTAAAATTGGGGTAATAAAGCCTCTTAATTATTTATTGCTGAATTATTGATTTCTCTCTTCATGTACCTTGGGGGCTCTGTTGTTAGGTGTGTATTTTTTTGTAGTTGTTACATCTTCCATAGGGATTGACCTTTTTATTATCATTATAAAATGTCCTTCTTTGTCTCTAGTAGCAATTTTTGTCTTAAAGCCCTAGTTTTATCTGATATTAGAATGGTCACTCCAGCTCTCCTTTGGTTACTCTTTGCATGGTATAATTTACAACCCTCCCCCCCTTTTTTTATTTTCAACTTATTTGTATCTTTGAATCTAAAGTGTTTCTCTTGCAGATAGCACCTAGGTGAGTCATATTATATTAGCCATTCTGCCAATCTCTGCCTTTTGATAGGAGTGTTTATTCCATTTACATTCAATGTAATTACTGATAAGGTAGGACTTTTGCCTGCCATTTGCTATTGGTTTTCTATATGTCTTTTTAATTCTTCTATTCCTCCATTGCTGCTTTAAGTCCAGTTTCTTTTATTATATATTTTCTGAGCTATCTTCTTAGTGGTTGCCTGGGGATTGCAATTAGCATATTAACTTAACAAAATAACAATACCTAGCACATACAACAACTTTGCTCCAAAATCCTCCCTCCCTTGTAATACTGTTATTATACAAATTATATTTTTATATATTATCAGCCCATTAACACAAATTTATAATTATTACTTTATGTAGTTGTTCTGTAAATCACCTAGGAAATAAGAGGTACTATTTGACAGAAATACATAAACCATATTTTATACTTATCTATAGTTTTACAGGTGTTTTTTACTTGTTTGTGTGGATTCAAGTTATTGTCTAGTTGTCCTCTCAGTTCAGCCTTAAGGGCTCCCTTTAGTATTCTTGAAGGGTGTTCTTTTAGTGATGAATTCTGTTTTTGTTTATCTAGGAATATCTAAAATTCTTCATTTTTGAAGGACAGCATCACCACATATAGAATTCTTGATTGACAGTTTTTTTTTCTTTCAGCACTTTGAATGTATCATCCCTTTCTGGCCGCTGTGGTTTCTGATGAGAAGTCAGCTGTTACTCTTGTTGAGGTTCTCTTATATGTGACAAGTTGCATCCCTCCTGCTGTTGTGAAGAGTCTCTCTTCGTCTTTCTTTTTTGACAGTTTATGTGTCTCAGTATGGACTCTTTGAGTTACTTCGAGTTTGTTGAGTCTCTATGTGCAGATTAGTGTTTTTCATCATATTTGGATGGTTTCAGCAATTATTTCTTCAGATATACATTCTGCCCCTTTCTTTATCTCTTTTTCTTCTAAGACTCGCTTTATGCATATGATGGTATGATTGATGGTGGCTCCACAGGTTCTGAGGTTGTTCATTTTTCTTTCTGTATACTCTCAATTGACCTATATTCAAGTTTGCTGATTCTTTTGCCAGCACAAATCTGTTGTTGAGCACTCTACAGAATTTTTCATTTCAGTTACTGTACTTTCAACTCCAGAATTTCTATTTGATTTTTTAAATGATCTTTACTTCTTTATTTATATCTTCTATTAGTGGGACATAGTTGTAATACTTACCTTTAGTTTTTTAATCCTAGTTTCCTTTAGGTCTTTGAACATGTTTGTAAGAGCCAATTTATAGGTTCTGTTAACTAAGTCCAACACCACTGGGCACATTTTCTGTTGTTTGCTTTTTTAAAAAAAATGTGTGTGTGGCATACTTTCCTGTTTCTTTGCATGTTTTATAGTGTTTTTGGGTTGTTGTTGGAAAGTAGACTTCTTAGATAATATAACAGCTATGGTATCTCACTCTAAGGGCTTGTTGGTTTTTCTTTGTTGTTGCTCATTTATTTAGTGAATTTCCTAGATGGATTCTATAGATTCTGTATTCCTTACAGTGCCTGCCACAAAGTTCTTTTATTTTCTTATTTTTAAAGTTCTTGTTCTAAGCCTGGTTTCCCAGGAGGCATATATGACTCAGTATAGCTCAGTGGTCAGCTAATGATTGGCCATGAGATTTCCTTAAATAACTTATCTGTATATCTTCCAACCTTTGTCAGTGGGATTTGTGTGTGAAGATATGCCTTCAAACTTCAGGCACTTTACAAGATAGCCTTACCTTTCATTTCTTGCTTGAGCAGAGCCTCGAGGTAGCACACTCAAGCTAAGTATTTGAATGAGGTATTTTCCTTTCTAGGCATGTTCTTAGCCATCTAAGATGCCCAAGACTATGTTCTAGCTTTTCAACGTTGCCTGTGGTTGTCTGGTGCCTCGGGGCTTCCTTTTGTGTTTTGGCCAGGCTCTTGTTCACTACACCTGGGATTTTTCCAGCAGACTGTTGTTTTGGGTAATGTCTTGGAGAAATAGGGTTTTTTTTTTTTCCTGCTGGGTTGAACTCTGAGTCAAATCAAATAGCCCCAACATCCTGAGAAGGGATTTTCCAAGCAGTTGCTAGTTTAGATGCATACTGACAGTGCTATAGGGATGGAAATTTTAATGGACTCCAAAGTTCCATCCCGTCCACTGACTGTGAGGCTACTAGCTATTTATGGCTGCTGCACCATTCAGTAGAGAGGGGAGGTGGGATGTAAACAGCCCCAAGTTAAAATGCCACAGACCCTGTTGTCTTAAGTATCAGGAGTTCCTCTTGGATAGACAATGCTCAGAACATTCTGTGGCTTTGGGTAATTTCCAGAGTTCTGAAATGGTTAATGTTAGTTGTTAGGCCAGTATTTTTTGTTTGTTTGTCTGTTTGTTTTATGGGGAGGGACGGGACAGCAGGTTCATGAAGTCCTCACACTGGCATTCCAAAAATCAATCTCTATTATGGTTCACTTTAAAAGACTGTATTTATTTGCTATGTATTTGCTACATGATTAAACAGAATATTTAAATATTAACAGGGTTAGGGACTTCCCTGGAGGTCCAGTGGCTGGGACTCTGCACTCCCAGTGTGGGGGGCCCAGGTTCAATCTCTGGTCAGGGAACTAGATCCCATATGCTGCAACTAAGAGTTCACGTGCCGCAACTAAAGATACCGCATGCTGCAACTAAAAGGTCCTGCCCATGGCGACAAGGATCCCACGTGCTGCAACTGAGATCTGGCACAGCCAAATTAAAAAAAAAAAAAAATGACAGGGTTAGTTAATATCTAAACATTTTCATATTCACTGGGACTCTGCTAAACATCTACTAATGTTACCCAGATATATGAAATCATTGGAAAGTATATATACCTGACTTTTTATACAATTCTTACGTTAGTAAGATAAAGGTATAATGAAAACGAACACTGAATTTAGGGATAGGCGTTCTTAATAAAGTTAAACTATGTATGTAAAACTGTAAAGCTGCATGGGCTACAGAATTAGTTTGCCTCGTAGAGTTATGCTGATTGAATGATAATGCATAAAAGAGTGCCGAAGATACAGTAAATGTTGTTAAACTAAATGTTAAATATGGCAGAAGCAAGAAGAACTACAATCCTGCAGCCTGTGGAACAAAAACCACATTCACAGAAAGATAGACAAGATGAAAAGGCAGAGGGCTATGTACCAGATGAAGGAACAAGATAAAACCCCAGAAAAACAACTAAATGAAGTGGAGATAGGCAACCTTCCAGAAAAAGAATTCAGAAAAATGATAGTAAAGATGATCCAGGACCTCGGAAAAAGAATGGAGGCAAAGATCGAGAAGATGCAAGAAATGTTTAACAAAGACCTAGAAGAATTAAAGAATTCAAGAACAAACAGAGATGAACAATACAATAACTGAAATGAAAACTACACTAGAAGGAATCAATAGCAGAACAACTGAGGCAGCAGAACGGATAAGTGACCTGGAAGACAGAATGGTGGAATTCACTGCTGCGGAACAGACTAAAGAAAAAAGAATGAAAAGAAATGAAGACAGCCTAAGAGACCTCTGGGACAACATTAAACGCAACAACATTTGCATTATAGGGGTCCAGAAGGAGAAGAGAGAGAGAAAGGACCTGAGAAAATATTTGAAGAGATTATAGTCGAAAACTTCCCTAACATGGGAAAGGAAATAGACACCCAAGTCCAGGAAGCTCAGAGAGTCCCATACAGGATAAACCCAAGGAGAAACGCGCCGAGACAAATAGTAATCAAATTGGCAAAAATTAAAGACAAAGAAAAATTACTGAAAGCAGCAAGGGAAAAACGACAAATAACATACAAGGGAACTCCCATAAGGTTGACAGCTGATTTCTCAGCAGAAACTCTACAAGCCAGAAGGGAGTGGCATGATATACTTAAAGTGATGAAAGGGAAGAACCTACAACCAAGATTACCCGGCAAGGATCTCATTCTGATTCGATGGAGAAATCAAAAGCTTTACAGACAAGCAAAAGCTAAGAGAATTCAGCACCACCAAACCAGCTCTACAACAAATGCTAAGGAACTTCTCTAAGTGGGAAACACAAGAGAAGAAAAGGACCTACAAAAACAAACCCAAAACAATTAAGAAAATGGTCATAGGAACATACATATCGATAATTACCTTAAACGTGAACGGATTAAATGCTCCAACCAAAAGACACAGGTTTGCTGAATGGATACAAAAACAAGACCCATATATATGCTGTCTACAAGAGACCCACTTCAGACCTAGGGACACATACAGACTGAAAGTGAGGGGATGGAAAAAGATATTCCACACAAATGGAAATCAAAAGAAAGCTGGAGTAGCAATACTCATATCACATAAAATAGACTTTAAAATAAAGAATGTTGCAAGAGACAAGGAAGGACACTACATAATGATCAAGGGATCAATCCAAGAAGAAGATATAACAATTATAAATATATATGCACCCAACATAGGAGCACCTCAATACATAAGGCAACTGCTAACAGCTATAAAAGAGGAAATTGACAGTAACACAATAAAAGTGGGGGACTTTAACACCTCACTTACACCAATGGACAGATCATCCAAAATGAAAATAAATAAGGAAACAGAAGCTTTAAATGACACAATAGACCAGATAGATTTAATTGATATTTATAGGACATTCCATCCAAAAACAGCAGATTACACTTTCTTCTCAAGTGCGCACGGAACATTCTCCAAGATAGATCACATCTTGGGTCACAAATCAAGCCTCAGTAAATTTAAGAAAACTGAAATCATATCAAGCATCTTTTCTGACCACAATGCTATGAGATTAGAAATGAATTGCAGGGAAAAAAACGTAAAAAACACAAACACATGGAGGCTAAACAATACGTTACTAAATAACCAAGAGATCACTGAAGAAATCAAAGAGGAAATCAAAAAATACCTAGAGACAAATGACAATGAACACACGATGATCCAAAACCTATGGGATGCAGCAAAAGCAGTTCTAAGAGGGAAGTTTATAGCTATACAAGCCTACCTCAAGAAACAAGAAAAATCTCAAATAAACAATCTAACCTTACACCTAAAGGAACTAGAGAAAGAAGAACAAACAAAACCCAAAGTTAGCAGAAGAAAAGAAATCATAAAGATCAGAGCTGAAATAAATGAAATAGAAACAAAGAAAACAATAGCAAAGATCAATAAAACTAAAAGCTGGTTCTTTGAGAAGATAAACAAAATGGATAAACCATTAGCCAGACTCATCAAGAAAAAGAGGGAGAGGACTTAAATCAATAAAATTAGAAATGCAAAAGGAAAAGTTACAACAGACACGGCAGAAATACAAAGCATCCTCTAAGCAACTCTATGCCAATAAAATGGACAACCTGGAAGAAATGGACAAATTCTTAGAAAGGTATAACCTTCCAAGACTGAACCAGGAAGAAACAGAAAATCACAAATCATGAAATTGAAACTGTGATTAAAAATCTTCCAACAATCAAAAGTCCAGGACCCAATGGCTTCACAGGTGAACTCTATCAAACATTTAGAGAAGAGCTAACACCCATGCTTCTCAAACTCTTTCAAAAAATTGCAGAGGAAGGAACACTCCCAACCTCATTCTATGAGGCCACCATCACCCTGATACCAAAACCAGACAAAGATACTACAAAAATAGAAAGTTACAGACCAATATCACTGATGAAAATAGATGCAAAAATCCTCAATAAAATACTAGCAAACAGAATCCAAGAACACATTAAAAGGATCATACACCAAAATCAAGTGGGATTTTTCCCAGAGATGCAAGGATTCTTCAATATATGCAAATCAATCAATGTGATACACCATATTAACAAACTGAAGAATAAAAACCATATGATCATCTCAATAAATGCAGAAAAAGCTTTTTACAAAATTCAACACCCACGTATGATAGAAACTCTCCAGAAAGTGGGCATAGAGGGAACCTACCTCAACATAATAAAGGCCATATATGACAAACCCACAGCAAACATCATTCTCAATGGTGAAAAACTGAAAGCATCTAAGTTCAGGAATAAGACAAGGATGTCCACTCTCACCACTATTATTCAACATAGTTTTAGAAGTCCTAGACACGGCAATCAGAGAAGAAGAAGAAATAAAAGGAATACAAATTGGAAAAGAAGAAGTAAAACTGTCACTGTTTGCAGATGACATGACACTATACATAGAGAATCCTAAAGATGCCACTGGAAAAGTAGTAGAGCTAATCAATGAATCTGGTAAAGTTGCAGGATACAAAATTAATGCAGAGAAATCTGTTGCATTCCTATACACTAATGATGGAAAATCTGAAAGAGAAATTAATGAAATACTCCCATTTACCATTGCAACAAAAAGAATAAAATACCTAGGAATAAACCTATCTAGGGAGACAAAAGACCTGTATGCAGAAAACTATAAGACACTGATGAAAGAAATTAAAGATGATACTAACAGATGGAGAGATATACCATGTTCTTGGATTGGAAGAAGCAATATTGTGAAAATGACTATAATACCCAAAGCAATCTACAGATTCAATGCAATCCCTATCAAATTACCAATGGCATTTTTTACAGAACTAGAACAAAAAATCTTAAAATTTGTATGGGGACACAAAAGACCCCGAATAGCCAAAGCAGTCTTGAGGGAAAAAAACGGAGCTGGAGGAATCAGACTCCCTGACTTCAGACTATACTACAAAGCTACAGTAATCAAGACAATATGGTACTGGCACAAAAACAGAAATATAGATCAGTGGAACAGGTTAGAAAGCCCAGAGATAAACCCACGCACCTATGGTCAACTAATCTATGACAAAGGAGGCAAGGATATACAATGGAGAAAAGACAGTGTCTTCAATAAGTGGTGCTGGGAAAACTGGACAGCTTCATGTAAAAGAATAAAATTAGAACACTCCCTACCATGCACAAAAATAAACTCAAACTGGATTCGAGACCTAAATGTAAGACCGGGCACTATACAACTCTTAGAGGAAAACATAGGAAGAACACTCTTTGACATAAATCACAGCAAGATCTTTTTTGATCCCCCTCCTAGATTAATGGAAACAAAAACAAAAATAAACAAATGGGACTTAATGAAACTTCAAAGCTTTTGCACAGCAAAGGAAACCATAAACAAGACGAAAAGACAACCCTCAGAATGGGACAAAATATTTGCAAATGAATCAGTGGACAAAGGATTAATCTCCAAAATATATAAACAGCTCATGCAGCTCAATATTAAAAAAAGAAACAACTCAATCCAAAGATGGGCAGAAGACTTAAATAGACATTTCTCCAAAGAAGACACACAGATGGCCAAGAAGCATATGAAAAGCTGCTCAACATCACTAATTATTAGAGAAATGCAAATCAAAACTACGAGGTATCACCTCACACCAGTTAGAATGGACATCATCAGAAAATCTATAAACAACAAATGCTGGAGAGGATGTGGAGAAAAGGGAACCCTCTTGCACTGTTGGTGGGAATGTAAATTGATACAGCCACTATGGAGAACAGTACGGAGGTTCCTTAAAGAACTAAAAATAGAATTACCATATGACCCAGCAATCCCACTACTGGGCATATACCCAGAGAAAACCATAATTCAGAAAGACACATGCACCCCAATGTTCACTGCAGCACTATTTACAATATCCAGGTCATGGAAGCAACCTAAATGCCCATCGACAGACGAATGGATAAAGAAGATGTGGTACCTATATACAATGGAATATTACTCAGCCATAAAAAGGAACTAATTTGGGTTATTTGTAGAGATGTGGATGCATCTAGAGACTGTCATACAGAGTAAAGTAAGTCAGAAAGACAAAAACAAATATCATATATTAATGCATATATGTGGAACCTAGTAAATGGTACAGATGAACTGGTTTGCAGAGCAGAAATTGAGATACAGAAGTAGAGAACAAACAGTTGGACACCAAGGGGGGAAAGCGGCAGGGGTTGGGGGTGGTGGTGTGATGAATTGGGAGATTGGGATTGACATGTATACACTGATGGGTATAAAATGGATGACTAATGAGAAAAAAGAAAAAAATTAACAACAACAAAAAAACACCAGAGTTCCTGATTTTTCTTCTAATACCTGCTCCATTTCAGTTATGGCAACTCCATCTTTCTACTTGCTCTGGCCAGTAACCCTAAAGTTACAGTACTTTTTTTCCCTCATATCCTCTACCCAGTCTGCCAAGAAATGAAATATATATCCACAATCCCAAAATATCCAGAATCACAACATTTCTACCTGCATGACTATTACTTTGGTCAAAGCCACCATCATTTCTAGCCAGAATTATTTTACTAGCTTTCCAATTAGTTTCCCTGCTTTAGCTCTTGCTCTTCCTATAGTCTACTGTTTCACTCAGTTTACACTCCATGCCCTCATTTAACTCAGATTTCATCTTCTACTCCTTAACCCCCTTCTTTCATTCTACTCCAAGACACTGGTCTCTCCACTGTTCCTTGGAAATTCCAGGAATGCTTATACCTTAAGGCTTCTGCTCTGTCTTTCTCCTCTACCTGGAGTATTCTTCAAAAGTTAACCATATGTATGACTCCCTTATATCCTTCAAATCTTTGTTCAAATGACATTTTCTCAGGGCCACTCTGACCACCCTACATAAAACTGATAACTCCTTCTCTATCCTTCTTACCCTGCTTTATTCCCCACCCCCACAGTAGATATCACCTCCTAACCACGACATAGTATTAAACAACTCACTTATTATGTTTATTACCTCTTTTCACCTACTAGAATGTAATCTCTATGAGGGCTGAGAAATTGGTCTGTTTTATTCACCTCTATATTATAAGAGCCTAGAACAGGCCTGTCGTATATTAGGCACTCAGTACATATTTGTTCAATGAATGGATGAATAAATGAAAGAACTTCTATCCTCCAAATGTGTCAGACCTGAGAGATGTATCATATTCCAATTCAAAAATACTATATCAATTTATACCACATAGATACCAGTACAGAAAGACAGTCTACCCAAAGGTAAAGTATCAGTTATATATAAGAATTCTGAATAATTTATAATACATACATAAAAGGCATTTGTGACATCAATTATCTTCACTTTATTATGAGGAAATCAAGAGGTCAAACAATTTGACCAAAACCACATAGCTACTAAATGGCGGAGCTGGGATTTTCATTTTGGCAGCTTAATTACAAATGCCACATCCTTCATCATTACCTGTGATCCTTTTTTCAGTTGAAAAAGAAGTGTGATATTTGTCTTATTGCTCTATAAAAAGGACTTCTAATGACAGAATACCATCCCCTCCCCTCCCCACCAATGTCAGTTGTTCATTTCTTTTACTGTTTGGATCTCTGTATTTGTGGGGTCCTAGGATATGACTGGTAGCCTGTAACGTTTTCTACATAGTCATTCCAGTTAACATGGCATTTGTTGATTTTGTAAATCCAGACTGTAGGGCATTTGAGCCCAATGAGCATACCTTAGGCTTTGTGATGTTCCCATTCTATACCTAAAGCCCGAGGTATTTAAGCAATTCTTCTGTGAGATGAGCCTGGTTTATCTTGTTGATCTTCTATTACAGACACCAACTTTAATACGATTATGTTCACAGGGGATACAATTATGAATATGACAATCCTCTCTGGCTATGGACTAGCCCTTAACCGACACTAGAATAAGCTCAGGTTCTCTGGCTCATTCCAGATAGTTTAAAAAGTTATAATTGGTAAAGTGAAAAATTTAACACTACTCTCACTGCTTGTAGGGGGATGTTAAAGAAACATCGTCATGTATTTGTCCCCTGTGGTGTATGTCTTAAATTATATTTTCCTGTAAGAAAACGGTTAGAATATCAGGTAGGGGAAAATGTTTCTCTATGAGGAGAATTTATAATTGTGAGAATGGCAAGCTGGATAATAACAAATGATAGACTAAAGTCAAGAAAAATTAAGCTAAGACTTTGAGAGAAAAATATGTTTTCATATTTTATGTTACTGAGTTATCAAGAGTGATTAGGATTCTATTAAAATCAATGGATAAAAAAGGTATTGACAAATGATAAAATTAAAAGTTTAAAAATACTTTCATTTGCTGCTATTCTAATTTAATTGCCGACAGGGTAAGTTTCTGATATAGCTAATAAAATCTTCCTAGCTATAACAATTATCATGGTTCTTTGTTCTTGAATGCGAACCTGGGGTAATAATTTGTGTTATCTAATGTGATAAGGCTCATTGTAAATGTTTATCAAATCAGATATCTTAGCCAGAAAAAGTCTAGCAGTGAAATTGGTGTTTATGATCTACTCTGATAATATAATCCTTTTTCTGATATTTTAAAATAATTGAAAAAATTTCAAACAACTTACATGTGAACTTTATAAAAAAGAATCTCTATGTCAGATGCTACATATATGTATTCTAACTCTGTGGAAGTTACTTAAAAAATCTAAGGTGACCTTTGTGGCTTCTTACTAAAATATTGAGCTGATCTCAGACTCCACTGTCCCAAATATTCTGGATAATATAGAATATCGTAGGTGTTACAGTAGGATGATTTCTGGTAATATATACCAGTGACCACTTTTTAAACAATAAATTATCAACTAAGATAGAATAGCAGTCAAAGAAAACAAGTGATAAAATGTATGAAAACAGTGATGATTTTCAACATTTAAATTCATTGCTGAAGTGTTTAGCCACTTTTAGGGAGAGACAGCTAATTCCTATATATAGAACATGGTAATTGCAAAAAGGGTCCTTATTGTCAACAGGCTAAACTTACCTGCACTTCTCAACATCATATTGTAATGTGACACCAGAATTCAGAAGTGGGGAACAAAAGAGGACAAAATAGATTTGGAAGGTGAGGAGAAGCCAAAAGAAATTTTGACAGAGTATAATAAAAATATTGGAATTTAATTTTAAAATTTGGCTATAGACACTTGATATTTAAAACATTTACTAAATCATAGCTTCTTATTTTTGTCTTAAAATTCACTGATTTAAATTAAATGGATGGCAACCCACATAGAAAAAAGAAATGAAGCAGTTGTTCTCAGCTTGATGGTAAAATCTTCTACTGGCTTATATGACTAAGGCACATCATTTTTTTTGGACTTTGAGAAAAGTTAGTTTCCAGTGTAAGTGGATTCTCACTAATCACTTACTAAGTCTGTGATTAATTAGTTTGTTTATTCTATAGATATTAAGCACCATGCTATATATCAGGCACTCTGTTGACTGGAGAAGCACCTTAATCAATCTGTGATCAAATTATAAATCTAAGACATGTTAATTTAACGTCACTATATAAATACACCTTGGTTTTTAACAGTCCTACTCAGTAATCAGTTTAAGAACAAGAAATAGGCTGTCTTCATAGAAAGGCATAATCTATGTACAGAAAGTAGTTAATACCTTTAAAAATATGTGGTGTTACCAGGTGCTATAGAATGTGGATCCAGAAGAGCGAGCCTGTATTATAGTAAGTGAACATTATATAGGGAGTTCATGAAGCTACATGCCTAAATGCTAAATTCCTGTATTTCAGAAGTTAGGATTGTAGCAATTTATGGAAATTTTCTTAAAACAATGGTTGGCTTCTTTTCTTGGTAGTCAATGGGTGGCTTATAATGGAGAGTAAAGGAATCCACTGACGTCTGATTTAATCCTTTGGAGTATTCTGACTTATTTCTGAACTCAGCTTCTAGATAACTGACAAGGATAAAGTGATGAAATATGTGGAATCACCTCTTACTAGACTGAAAATAGTTCCATAAGAAGAGGTGCTTAGGTGCTTCCAATCTAGTGACTTAATCATTTCTATGCCCCATTCCTAGGGCCCAGCATAGTGGCTGACACATATCAGGCACTTGGTAAATGTCTGCTCTACTAATCTGAAGGTTTGGTAGTAAACAACAAAGTAAAGTTTGTACAGTTGTTTACCTTTAGTTTTCTTTGAGGTCTAATAATATGCCATATCAATGACAGCTGTTGAAGACCTCCATTTTGGCTTTGAATTAAAATAACTTTGGTATCAGCTTAAAGGCTGGAACTTGAACAAATGTGTTCCTTAACACAGGAGACCTGTGATGTGATATTATGGAAAGCACACAGGATTTGAATGCCAAAGATAGTATTCCACACTGCTTTGTTTGATCTTTAGAAAGTCCCTTGGCCTCCCTAAGCCTTAATTTGTTTATTCATTCACCTTAACATTTGCTGAATGCACACTGTATGCCTCTTACACAGAGATGAAAAAGACAAATCTTGACCTGGGGATGCTTAAACATACAACAACAGAAAAATACAACTTGAATGTTTCCTCATCTATAAAATCAAAATTACAATACCACCTACTGAATGGGTTTTATGAGACAATTACAACAACAGAACTTCACTTTTAATGTATATAAAAGTGTTTTTAAAACTGCAAAACTACAAATGTTATTTGTTATTTATATTATTATATAATCATTCCTCATATTTTCTGCTTTTTTCTTAGGTTGAATTTCAACTTGATATTAGTTCCTGAAAAAGAGTGTTAACATCATTTTTTCATAGAAGTTTTTCTGATTTCTCTTTTGGAATAAATCAGGAAGCTTAGAACCCTGGTTCAAGCTTTACCTGTCAACCTACTTCCCAGTTATAAATTTAGAATGTGAGTAGTTTTTTTCCTTTTGTTAAACTGATACATAATTCACATGCCACAAAGTCCACCAATTTAAAGTGTACAATTCAGTGGTTTTTAGTATAGTCACAAGGTTGTACAAATGTCACCACTAATTCCAGAGCATTTTTATCACCGCAAAAAGGAACCCTGGACCCATTCGCAGTCACTTCTCATTTCTTCTCTGGCCCAGTTCCTGGTAACCCTCACCTGCAAGTTCCTTTCTATTTCTATGGATTTGCTTATTCTAGACATTTCATATAAATGGAATCATGTAATATGCAGCCTTCTGTATCTGGTTTCTTTCACTTAGAATAATGTTTTACAAGGTTCATCCATGTTATAGCATGTTTCATGTTTTTAATGGGATAATATTCTATTGTATTGATATGCCACAGTTGGTTTATCCATTTATTAGTTGATGGACATTTGGTTTGTTTATTACACTTTTTGGCTATTATGAATATGAATATTATGCTATGAACATCGATGTACAAGTTTTTGTGTGACATATATCTTAGATTCTCTTGGGAATATACGTAGGAGTGGAATTAATGGTTCATACGGTAACTCTACGCTTAACTTTTTGAGAAACTGAGCAGTTTGATTCTGATAATTGCTTTTCTAGAGCTTAATGCACATAGCACCTAATGAAGGAATGATAAAAGCCATTGCCAGTGCATGAAAAAATAATGCAAAGGGAAACAATAAAATAAATCTACAACTCTCATAAAGCCAAATTGCATTGGGTGCTATTGCCTGTGGAGGTCTCATTTAATGGTCAGTGCTCCTGTACAGAGTTGTATTAAGGAAGTAAACTTTTCTGAGGTTATGTGCAATTATGTTCCAGCTGTCATTCTCTGGATTAAAAAGATAAACTCTGGTTTCCAAAGTGGACAGTGTGGTATAAATTAGCTAAATGGGAAAGCTTGGCTTGTGCTTTAGTGCACTTTATTTTTCAAGCTGGGGATCTATACCTCTTTGAGAGGCAAACCCATAGGCCATGGCATTTTGCTATAAGCTGTGTTTTTTGGTGGTGACAAAAACCACAAGGGAGTAAAACTGTTTCGTTCTGAAATAGGGATAAAAAACACATAGCTACTTTATAAATCGAAGGTGAGAGGCAGTGTTTTTAGTTCCAAGTTGCAAGATAGGTTATTTTTAATGAAACGTGATTTAAAAATAAATGTTTATTAGACTAGGTATCTGTCACATGTTAGTCAACTTAGAGAGACCTAGATGCAATTCTTGGCTATCAACAGACACAAAACACAAATATGCCTTAAATTTTTCCTTTACTAAAGTCACTTATTTCACATGTACCTTTTTCCTAGAGGACGTGATTAAAGTTGTGAAATGTCAGTAAGCACATTCTCCTAAACTCCTAAGCTTTCAACTTCTCCTTCTCCACACTTCCTTCCCTTTACTGTCTACTCAGGTCTGCACTTCTCAAACATACCTTTTTAATACTGTTGACAGGTCCATCTCTGTAAATTCTTTCATATTTGGCTCTTAAGCAAACAGAATACATTCCTTCTAGTGATTATTTATTGTTGTATAACAAACCAACTCAAAGCTTAGTGGCTTACAACCATAACCATTTTCTTTCTCATGATTATGTGGGTTGGCTGGGCTGACTCACATGGCTGCATTCAGCTGGCAGATCAGCTGGGAGGCCTGAGTAGGCATCTCTCCTTACAATCGTTCATCCTTAAGGTGACTAGACTGGGCAGATCTCAGGGCAGAATCCCAAGAGGGTAAGTCTCAAAGTCTAAGAGCTTATCAAGGCTTATACTTGTGTCATGTTTGCTGGTGTCCCCTTGGTTAAGCAGAGTGAATGTGGAAGGAGACTATATTATGAGTCATTGGGGCCACTAGTGTAGCAGTTTGCACTTCAATATTCATTAAGATAAACTATATTTTTTAGTCCTTTTTCTCTTTGCTCTTCAGTTTGGGAAGTTTCTATTGACATCTTCGAGCTCACTGATTCTTTCCTCGGCCATGTTCAAGCTGCTGCTGAGCCAATCAAAGGTATTCTTCATTTCTGTTGCAGTGTTTTTGTTTTCTAGCATTTCCTTTTTTTTTTTTTTTTCCCATTTGAGCCCTTAGGATATTAATCATAGTTACCGTAAATTCTTAGTCTTATAATTCCAAAATCTCTGTCATAACTGAGTCTGGTTCTGATGCCTGCTTTATCTATTCAAAATGTGGGGTTTTTTTGTTTTGTTTTTTTGCCTTTTAGCATGCCTTGTAATTTTTTGTTGAAAGCTGGACATGATGTATCAAGCAAAAAGAACTAAGGTAAACAGGTCTTTAGTGTGAGGTTTTATGTTTATCTGGCTATGAATTAGATTGCATTTACTGGTTGCTGCAGCTGTAGGTGTCGGAGGCTAAAATTTCCTCTAGTGTCCTTGTTTTTGTCTCTTCTGTTATCTTTGGGTTTCCTTTTTAAATAGGGTTTGAACTTTGCTCCCCTGTTGTTATATAGGAGCCTGACTGATGTGGTGGTAAGATGTAGGGGGAGGGTAAGTGTTCTCTAGTCCTGTGATTAGGTCTCAGTTTTTTAGTGAGCCTATGACCCTGGGCTGTGACTTTCATAAGTGTTTCTCAGGTCCTTTCCCCTCTCACCTATGAAGGTGAAACAGGAAGACTAGAGGGGGGGCTAGAGCTGGATATTTCATTACCACCAAGTCAGTTAGGCTCTGGTAAAAAACAAAGTTGGTTAGGTTTTCGTAAAATAATTTCCCTTGAGGGCAGGCCTTTGTTAAGAAGAACTGTAGCTCTGGGAGTATTTGAAAATGTTTATTTTCCCCCTTTCTCCTGACAGAAGCACAAGAGGATTTTTCTTAGATCTTGACCCTGCGAACCTGTGTGGCTCACGGAGGTAAAAATCATGAAAGTTTGGGTCCCCAAAGGTAGGAGTTTTTAATCTCTTAAACTAGTCTCAAACTGAGTCCCCAGAATTACCCTTTGAGTGTTCCTGCCAGTGGCTGGCCCTAGCTGCGGCTTCTGCTCTGGTAAGCTGCCATTTTATGCATTTGTCTGTCTTTCCAGTTTTGGGGACAGCGGTTTGCCCTGTGTCTTCAATTCTCTAATGGATCTAAGAAGAGTTGTTGATTTTCATTTTGGTCATCGTTTGGCTGGGGCAGGGGTGGGAATGGAAGGGAGGATGGGAGTATGATTTCCAAGCTCTTTACATGTTGGACCGGAAACCAGAAGTCCCCAATACTGTACTTGTTAAACAGAGATTTTTCATTCGTTTTTTCTTTCTTTTTTTTCTTTTTTCTTTTTTTTTTAAGGAGGAGGATAGTTTTATTAATTTGAAACATCACAAAAGCAGTCTGGGTTTCCAACATGGCAGTGATACAGATTTTAAGCAACATCCAGTTATACAGGTTCTGGATTAATATTTTAATGTTTCATGCCCAGTTCAATACTTTAAAGCAGAATTAGGAATAAAGCGGTAAATATTACAAAATGCAGTCAAGGTACATTTTGGAAATACAAATTCCTTCATTACAGCAAATGTTTTTGCAAAAGAGTAAAGCAGCAAATATTAACTTTTCTAAGGTAACATGCACTTTTTATAGTTCAATGTGATAAAAAAACAAGCTGCTCAAATTAAGTGTTACAAAATCTATACTGTTTCAAGTTATTTTGTAAAGTAAGAAAAATACATAGAAATGAGTCATAGAATCTTAACACTTTAAGAAATGTGATAAATGTAGGATATACTATGTAATGGTGCCTTTAAAAAAATTAAATACCCATACACGTTCACTAAAGCAAAATGTAAAGTGTAAACAGCAAGAAATTTCATTGAGTATTACAAGTTGATATTTGTATAGTAAGTCAATTGGTTATTAGTCCCTTTTTGAAATCCAATAGAATTTTAATATGCTCAGAACTGTAGAAAATAATAGTAACTTTATATAACGCAAAAGGATTATAGTTGTTCAGATTTGAAATCCGGATGAGACATCAGTCGTGATGCTGAAAGTTAAACTGAATGTTTTGCAAACATTTACTGTGAACAATGAGCACACTGGTTGTACCTTGGTAACTCTTGATGGCTGGGTGTCTACAAGGTAGATGGGAGCACCAGCATTTGCCTGCTACCTCTAATCCATGACGTTGGGAGGTAGCGAAATTGGCTGGACATTTTTCCTGTATGTGTTCTGTGTTTGCAGAACTGTCTAATTAGGTACCCTCCTGTAGCCCTGTATTTTTATGTTGTACAAGTGTAGGATTATCAATCTTCCTTTAAATCAATCGATTCTCAGGTTAACATAAGATCACAATGAAAGTGTTCATTCTGAAGTGAAGGCATGGTGCCGAAGTGTTAAATTCATCAGATTGAGGTTTAAAGCTGTGTATAATTAAAAGAACTGTACAAATACCTACCACAATGTGCCAGATGGATTTTAAATCTACGATAACACTTAAGAATTTGTCAAGTTGGCTACATTTGAGGTATTGCAGACAAAGCGGCATTGTAACACTTTCATAATCTTGAACGCTGTCATGACTGGTCTCAACAGAAAAAAGGACCAATAAGAGCAGTGGCATTAAAATACAGATGATTCTTTTGGGGGTGGGGTGCAGGATACGTGCGGTTTGCTGGGATTGAAGCACAATATTTGAAGATAAACAGTCACAAAGATTAGTAACAATCATAACACGACCCAAGAACCTAATCTAGCATTTTTGAACTCAATTTTAACCGTAAGATTTGTATCTCCTGCAGCAAATGCAACATGTAGTAGAACCGCTGTCTCCTAAGTTACCCCGATGTATAACTGAGATCCACTTAAAACATCTCACATGTTGTTCTGTGTATTTCAGTGCCTCTTGAACAATCAATCCTGTTCCCCACTACTCAAAGGACTATTGCACTTTTCCCTTTGGGAGGTACCAATCACAGAAGCTGAGCTGAATGATCACAATAGCCATTTTTACAATACAGAGAAGAAAGGAGTAAGAGACATGGGCAGCTTTTTTCAGCATCCAGACACAAGCAAACAAAATCTTAGAACTCTCTGCATTGGAACTACCGTGTAGCCCCATCATCTGGGAAATTTTCCTTAGGGACTGACTTTAGTGGTAGGGAAAGACAGGGCCTATAAGCCAGGTGCTTCAACCAAGGTGCTAGGGTGGCGATCTGCCAACGGCCGGAGGACAACACTCCATTTACACAAAGTGAAGCAGATGGCAACCACACTTCTGCGGCACACAGAGGCAGGGCCATAGGGTAACGCAGGTCCAAACAAGACAAGCTGCTTGCTGGGATGGCTCTCCAGCCTTGCGTTGCCCTTCTTGGAAGTGCTGGGCTCAGTCTAGCCATCCCTGCTCTGCACTGATAACAAATAAGCTTCTTCCCTATCTTTCCTTAGCCTGGCAGGCCATTGCAAAACTTTATGCATAAGAGTCACACTTTAAAGTTTGTACCCTACACACTTCCACTAAAGCAGAAATACAAAAGCCACAATAATCTCAATAGCCAGCAGACATTCCTCTTTAGGGGCTGTAAGGGGGTGGCTTTTCAAAAGGCGGATAGTAGGGTGGAGAGTATCGGGGTGGAGCACTGGAGGACCACATGTAGCTGGGCGAAGGAGAGGCAGACTGGGGCTCGTCAGAAAGTCCAGAGGGAGGGGAGGATGGAAAGACACTGGAATGCTGAAAGTCATAAGCAGAATAAAGTGGCAGGTGAGGAGGGCTATGGTAGTAGGTGTTATAGGATGCCACTTGAGGACGAGCGTAGTAAGAAACAGTCGGATGGGCATTTTCAACAGAACAGTTCAGTGCTGGGAGAGTTGGGCTCTGGTTGATGCTCCAGGATTTTCCACACCATGTGCCTCATTTTAATAAAGTGATGGAAACAATGGTTCCTCCTTGGTGCCCCCGTCTTATAACCCCCGCTTGTTCTCTCCCGTCACGAATCAAATCTTCTGCCCCTGCTCTTTGCCTTCATCTTTCGTTTTCCCCACTGGCCCTTGACTGGGTTCCCAGGCCTGGCATTTGATGACGCTCAGGTCTTCCCTCGCCCTCCTCCTTCCCTGTCAGAGAAGCTCCCAACAGTTGGAAACAACTTGCTTTTAATTTTTTTAATGAAAGCAACTAAACAAAGGAGGTCATGTCTGTTAAAACACTTGTAGAACCAGAAAGGGCCAGCCCTTTTCTTTCTTTTAAAATATATTTCAAGAAATGGGCAACCAGGCCTATTTTACATTGTTTATTGATTTAAAAAAATATAAAATCTTGAAATAAATTAAGTAGCATTCATATTTTAAATTGCTACTTTTTATAAATGTACACAATTAAGTAGAAATGTATTATAATGGTTAGTAAACTGCTCACTGAATTAATTTTAAAATAAGAAATATTTTGTGTAAAGACCAATCTATACTAAATTCCAGGACATTTGCCAAGCTATACAAAAACACTAAAGCAACTAAATAAAACCAATGGGGTATCTGTCTAGGATACTAGAGTTTTTCCTCGATGCACTTATGAAAATAAAAAGAAAATATTCAAAGATATTATAGCTTTTGTGTGTTGTTTTTAAAAAACAGAACAAGATTTTCTTTATTGACTGTCAAATTATTTCCTTTTTGTGTTGCTCCTAATAAAGTTATATTTTTCATGTTTTGACTTTGCTAATGCTAAATATATATTACTTCTTGTTCATTTCTGATCCATATTATACACCAATCCTTCAAAGGAAGACTTCCTTCACAAAAATGTCACCTGTCAGTCAGTCCACAGTGGCCTCTTATTTGAGTTCCTATTGCACTTATTGTTGCCATTAATTTGATACTTATTGCTTTGTAATTACTATTTAATAAGTCATTTTAAAATATCTATGTCTAGCTCCTGAAATATAAAGTTCTTGATATTTGAAATATAAAGTAACAACGTCTTAATATTTTTGCACATTCATAGCACCTGGCAAAGTGTCATGTTCAGTTATCCAGGCAAATAAGGAGAAGGATATCAAATTTTTACGAAGTCTTAGAGGTAATGATATGGAATCCTAGTCTTTTCTTAAGGCTCCACACTCTAGACACCTGTCTTATAGAAGGGGCCTGTGAATAGTGAAGTCAGTCATCTTCCAGAAAGTTACTAGTCTTCTAAAAATCTTTCATTAGTGGCTTATCATCTTATTTTTTCTTGTTTTTACTCTCCAAATAAACCAGAAACTTTTTGAGGATGATGAATATATTTTATACTTTTTTTAAAAAAATCTTTTTTGGCTGCTATGAGTAGTTTTTTGTGTTTTTTTTTTCCATTTTTTTGGCTGCGTCGGGTCTCAGTTTGGCACCTGCGATCTTCGTTGAGGCATGCGGGATCTTTCATTGAGGCGTGCGGGCCTCTCTCTAGTTGTGGCGTGCAGGTTTTCTCTCTTCTCTTGTTTTGGTGTGCAGGCTCCAGGGCACGTGGGCTCTGTAGTTTGCGGCATGTGGGCTTAGCTGCCCCACAGCATGTAGCAACTCAGTTCCACAACCAGGGATCGAACCCGCGTTCCCTGCGTTGGAAGGCAGATTCTTTACCACTGGACCACCAGTGAAGACCCTATTTTACACTTCTTAAAGTACCTAGGATCATAGCTCATACTGGTATGTTCAATAAATATTTTTTGAATAATAATAATTAAAAAAATCTTCACAGAGCAAACCACTACACTGTGGAATTTACTGTCTATATGCACAGCCCCCACTCTCAGACAACATACATATTACAAATGACTCTCATGCTCCTGAGGTTTTCACTTGTCAAATACAATCACTCTCTTGTAATTTTTATTCTCTTACTCTTGTGTCTTTTTTACTTGCTCATATTTATCGATTTGTCCTTATAAGTTTCTTTTTGATTTATTCTTACTATTCCTTACCCTTATTTAATCTCATGTCTTCTTTAGTTCTCTATAAATTAGGGGTAAGTGTTGCAAAGTCACTCATCTTTGAAGATAAAGTGTATTTAAGTTTTATAACCCACTACTGTTTCACTGAAGGAGGTTATCATGCAAAGCTGGTAGTAAGGAATTCCTGATTGTCATTTCCAGGAAAGGACCAATTTAGATAAATAACAGCATAATCCTGGTTCCCCCTCCCATCTCTTATGACATTGCTGTCATTCATGTCACTTATTCATATACTATCATCATCCACTACACTGTTACTATTATTACTTTAAACAATCTAAAAGTTATTTTTTAGATCAACTAAGAAATAAAAGGTCTTATTTTATCTTCATTTATTTATTCCTTTCTTATATAGGTATGTGTTTCTGACCTATCATATTCCTTATCCCTAAAGAACATCTTTTAACTTTTTTTGGGGAGCAGATCTGCTGGCGATGCTTCCCTCAGTTTTTGTTGGTCTGATAAAGTCTATTTCTCCTTTGTGTTTAAAAGAAAATTCTGCTGTATATAGAATTCTAGGTTGGTGACTTTTTCTTTCAACACTTCAAATATTTCACTCTCTTTTTTAAACAATTAATTAATTATATTTTTGCCTGTGTTGGGTCTTCATTGCTGCGTGCGGGCTTTCTCTAGTTGCGGTGAGCAGGCACTACTCTTTGTTGCAGTGCGCGGGCTTCTCATTGCAGTGGCTTCTCTTGTTGCAGAGCACAGCTCTAGGCGTGCAGGCTTCAGCGGTTGTAGCACGTGGGCTCAGTAGTTGTGGCTTACGGGCTCTAGAGTGCAGGCTCAGCAGTTGTGGCGCACGGATTTAGTTGCTCCACGGCAGGTGGGATCTTCCCGGACCAGGGCTTGAACCCATGTCCCCTGCATTGGCAGGCGGATTCTTAACCACTGTGCCACCAGGGAAGCCCGGCACTACAGTTCCTTATTTTCTTTCTTTTGGTTTTCCGGAATATGACTGTGACCCACTTGCATCTGTGTAGATGGGATTTCTAATTGCTGAATAGCTGAATAATTTGTAAACTTCCTTACAGTTTCTCAGACTCTCTGTATTTCTTGTAATTAATTAATTAATTCAATTTACAATTAAATGAAGAGGATGTATCAGTACTGCTTAGAGCTATTCCATATTTTCCCTCCTTCCCTTTGTCTCTTTCATTTCAGTGGAAAAAAAAAAATCATTATTCGCCATGCCCTCATCTTTATCTCTGTGGACTTGACTATTCCTGTGAGGTCTTTACTTGATGTAAGAGTAAGGAAAGGGAATGATTCTTCTTGCAAGAATTCATTCTTTCAGATAAGAAGAATGTCATGGATAATCCAGCAGGGCATAACAACTCTTTCCATTATCTTGTTATGAATTATGATTTTTGACACAAAAATATGCCTGATTAAGTACTGCTCAAGCTAAAATTTTTGGGTATGAGAATTTAAAATGTGATGAGTAATTAAAATAAAATGACTCAAGACTAAAACATTCTTTTACGGATAATTTTGTGTGGATAAATGGAACATGACTATACTTTGAAGATAATTTCAGACAATACGCAGGTGAGAAATGAACATAAAGAATAAAATGTGTTTTGACACTGGAAGATGTAATTGACAGTTACTGATTAAAATGGAGAAACCTGAAAGGTTAAAATTATAGAAAGACAATGTGCTTATATGTTACAACAAATCATTTTTTCTGAATAATCTAATGTTTACCATCAATATGAATTTTGTTATACCTAATCCAAATGCTTTTTTGCCCTTTCATATCAGTCTACCATACATTTTAACTGCTCTTATATTTGAAGCATATGATGAAGAATGCATAGTAGGTAAAGGTTATTTATGCTTTTCTCAGGTATGTTAACAAATAGTAACGTTAGAGGACTAAAGGGAAATGATTTTATAACAGCAGGGCCAAATAAGCAATTTAAGAGGTAGAACACAATTCTTGGTCTAATAGTGTTATTATTTAGAAATGACCAACAACTCCCTAATCCATACAGTTTGGCCTACATGCTCCTATCTACTAAGTTCTTATTAAATATTATTTAGGAAATTCGGGTACTTATTGCAGGTCTCTGGCTAATTTACAAGAGTAGTAAATGGTTATTTAGAAAATTAATGACTCCTCTGTAATATAATTGTCTAATAACATTTGGCTATTCACGCTTTGCTAGGAAGTGGAGTAAGACCACAGAGTATTTGGTAACAATAAGATCTGTCTACAAGCAGAAAGGATAATTAGGCCAGGCCTTTTTTGAATAACACTAAGGCATGTTATTGTCTCTGGCAGTGGCTTTCAAACTTTTTTGATCACAGCCCACAGTAACAACTACATTTTATGTCACCACCCAGTAAGAACACAGATACACAAACCCTAAAATAAAGTTTTCATGAAACAATACTAAATGTAGGATACACTTGATATTTTCTACCTTTTATTCTTTTAAATAAAAAGCCCTTAACAGAACCCATTAAATTTATTTCATGATCCACTAATGAGTAGTGACCCTTAGGTGCTCTATAAGAAAACCAGGGTTGCAGCTTCTGAAGTATTCATATGTGGTTGTTCTCTTTCTAGAGTGGAAAATTCTCTACTAGTGGGGCTGTATGGGTTGGAAGGTATAGTTTAACCAAGTAATTTTTCTTTAGACTTCAACATGCTTAATTAACATTTAAACTAGAAATTTTCATCCTTTAAAATTTGGGGCAGGTTTTCATAATAGTACTTCCTAAATCAATTAAATTAAGTGCCACTTCCCTGTTTAGAACATATATTTATGCATGAAATATAGCATATGTGTGAAATATTTTTAAAATATTTATGATTACTTATTATTAACATATTTCTCAAATTAAAAGCAATATATGATCAGTGTATAAACTAAAATGCAAAAAATAAAGAACAAAATCCCACAACCAAGAGGTATTCCTGGTAACGTTTCTATATGTCATTTTGTTTCTATATTTTTCCTATACATGGGTTCACTTAAAAACTCCACACCCACACCCACACAATTTGGATTATGCACACAGATGTGCCTCCTTCCCAAGTGTTATACCATAAACATCTGTTCATTTTATCAAAAATTATTCTAAAATATTTTGTAGGCTGGAAATTATTATAAGATATCACAACTTATTATTTCTCAATTGTTGGACATTTAGATTTTCCCAGTTTGCTATAGTCTTTTACCTTTGTTCATGCTTTTTTGCCATGAAAATATATGCGTTCATTTGATTTATGCATTTATCTTTTCTATAGATATTTTCTCCTTTGCGTTTATGCTTACAAATTCCTTCCTAATCCAGGGAAGAAGTAAATATATAATTGAGTGAGAATAAACCCAATGTTCCATTATTGTTTTGGAGTAGATTAAAAAGCAATCATGCTACGGAAATATTTTTCCATTTACTTATAAAAACAGCAATGTGTAGTGAATATTATTGAATGGGTTTTTAGCATCTAATAAGATATCCTACTAGGTACAAATGCCTAGTTTGTAGTAGAGGTTCAATAAATATATATTGTGAACAACAATCACTGATTAAAAAATATCTTCTATATCTAATTTTTGGTAGGTTTCAATTTGCTGTAAAATTTATCTTTTAAAAATAAAAAGGACTAAAAGTAGTAAATAGTTATAGAAATGTACCAAATAGGAAGTGAATCTCTTGAAATCTTGCTCTCCCAAGATAAATGTTAACAGTTTGATGAGTATTTTTCTAGATTTTTTTCTATGAAGTGAGAATTATTCATTTAACTGCACAAAAATATATCACATAGATCTTTACTGTTGTATTGTTATATTGAAAAAAAACCCCAGCAAATTATCCAGTTACTGTATCCACATACAAAACAATTCCAAAAGAAACTAAAACTAAGAAGAATAAAATTTTACCATTTGCAACAACATGGATGGACTTTGAGGGTATTATGCTTAGTGAAGTAAGTCAGACAGAGAAAGACAAATACTGTATGTTTTTACATATATGGAATCTAAAAATAAAACAAATAAATGAATACAACAAAATAGAAACAGACTCATAGATAGAGAACAAACTAGCGGTTACCAGAGGGAAGAGTGGTGGGGAGAGGGGCAAGATAGGGTATGGGAATTAAGAGTTAAAAACTACTAGGTATAAAATAAATAAGATACAAGAATATAATGCTCAACACAGGAAATGTAACCAATATTTTATAATGACTTTAAATGGAATATAATCTATAAAAATATTGACTCATTATGTTGTACACCTGAAATTAATATAACACTATAAGTCAACTATACTTCAATTAAAAAAAATTAGGACTAGCTAGATGAACAGACGTGGAAAGATTTACACAATATACATTATATGAAAAAAAAAAAGAGGGAGACACATCTTTAAAAAATTGATTTACTGTTATGATAATAAAGAAATTTTCCCCATTTTAAACCATCAGTGCATTCCCGAGGTAATCACCTACTTGATGGTCTTAAGTAAGTAATTCTTTCAAAATACAGATGAATTTAAATTGTTAGTATTTTAGACAGCATTTTTGATTGATAATTCACCAGTCAGCTAAGATTTTGCTTTTCGGTATAATGGCTTTGTATACTAGCCATAAAGTTATACTAGCTTTATGAAGTTATACTAGCTTCATAAAATGAAATAAGTAACTTCAACTTTTTTTCCCCCTGCATTCCGAAACATCTAATCTAGAACTAAAATTATGTGCATCTTGAAAGTCTCAAAGAGTTAACTGATAAAAAATAAAACCAGCTGGTCCTGGAATCTTTTATATACAGTTTAATATAGATATGAATTAAAATGTAAATAAGTAATTTGTTCAAATCAACTATATCCAGATTTATTTTAAGTTTCCTTGACTGACAGTGGTACATTAACGTATTTGACTATACAGTTGACCCTTGCATAACACAGGTTTGAACTGCGCAGTTCCACTCATATGCAGATTTTTCTCAATAGTAAATACTACAGTACTATACAATTCACACTTGGTTGAATTGGAGGATACGGAGGAATGAGGGCCAACTATAAGTTATAGGCAGATTTTTAACTGCACAGAGGGATGGTGCACCTAACCTCCCATGTTGGTTAAGGGTAAACTGTAACTGAGTCTGTAAATTTCTCCTTGAATTTTTCAGACAGTTTTTGTTTCATGGAATGTTTCTGTGTTGATGCAGTAGCATGATGACAGTATTAAATGTATACAATTAGCTTAAGAGGAAATGCACTCTGGTATATTATGTTATGCCATTATATAAAATGAAAATGGCTATATAATGAGTTCTTCCCTTTTTTTAGTTCATTTAAAAATGGAGGAGTAACAGTAACTCTGTTTACACGTACTTCTTCATGGTTAGGACTCTAGCACTCTCAAAGAAGCATATGAATATGTTAGGATTCCTTTTCCTCCTTAGAGAATTGAAATGTTCGCAGTTGTATTTATGGTGATTTGGATCGTATCTCAGTCAGCTAGCCATCTGTCAAGATCAGACATTCTTTGCTTAGTCTTATTTCCCTTTTGTCTTGATTGATTGCATTTCCCTTTATTCAAATGTAAAACAAGATTTTTCTTTATAATCATATATCAAAACATATGATTACATAATATTATATAAATTTGTATAATATTCCAGTTTCTAGTCCACATATGAAAAAACTAGGATTAATCTAGGAGTAGATTGGATTCCTAATTTTTACTTCTTCTAAGATGAGTTCTGTTAACTAATTTACTATTTCATACTTTGATCAAGATAACTGAAGTAAATGCTCCCAATCTCTGTTACTTCAACTGAAAAATAAGGATAATTATGTGGTTCCATACAATAGGGATATATGAAGAATTTAATGTTAATATATTTGTCATGAGGACCTTTTGTAATCTACTGATGTAAGTATACAGAAAGACAAAGTATAATATAAAAAGTGAAGATTTTATAAAGAATGTGAAAACATGATAATTTTTGTCATCCAGTTTACTTTGTTAATATATTGATTAAAGGTGCTATTATGCATTATCAAGTCTTACCTGAACCATTTTTCGGATATCCATTTGCATCTACAGTTGTATACATGATATAAGGTCCAGGCTGATTCACTCCAAAGGGCTGCAATAAAAAAGAAATAGTTAAGCCTTGGAAAGTAAGTGCATCATTTGAAGTTTCTGGCAAATCTATTACAAAAAGTAAACACTCCTCCATAAAATTCTTACATAGATGGCAGTTACTTAGAGAACATGTTCATAAATAACCAGTGTTATCTATTAAAAAAACCCTGTATTAGTAGAAAATTCTTAACACTTTAAATGATTTGATAGTTGTATTTATATAGTTCATTAATTTTTTTTTATAGTTCATTAATTTTATTAGATATTTCTAAGATCTAATCATGTCTCTTCTTTATTACATAAGGATGAGTATTTTAGGCAAAATTTTCTTTACTACTTTTGGTCCCACCTGGAATAGTTTTATTATGACATTTCTGTTGAACATAGCATTGCTTTTCCCTTCTGGAACAAACTGGGCATAGTTTACATTTTCTCAATAAATAAAATTTCTCAAAAATAAATAAAATCCATCCATAATAATCATAATAGAATAAAAAATATTGCTGAGTAGTTCCAAAACATTTTTATCTCCTGCACTAGACTTAGAGAATACATTATTTTCCACTCAAGGAAACATCACTGGCAGAGCCTAGATACAATGGTGAGGTTTATCTCCAACTTGTGTATTGTTCCCTATTTCTGGAACATTCCTCACACCTTGATACAATGATTTATTCTCTTTAGAAATCAAAGTTAATTAAATGGGGTACAAAGAAACCAATGTCTGCAATGGGTATCCTAAGAAGAGATAAGAAAATGATCAAGAAATGCTTTGAACACTTCGCAGAATTAAAAATTCTACTGTGCTTCCCAATAAAGTAGGGAAAAGTTAATAAAGAAGTTTAGATAGTTTAATTATGCACTACAAATGATTTTCCTTCAAGATGACAGGCAAGAAATTATTAATTTCATTGATGCTCCAATTGCCTGATTGATATTTTAAGAACTTTAGAAGTCCATTTGCTTCAATGACCATGAGAAAACAGGTTGCTACAAGAATGGAATTACTCATAAGACATTACTAATTGAATAAGTTTCATAATAGACTATCATACAAAAAATAAAAACAAACTTGTTAATGAAGTATTTTTATGTAGAAAGAATATTATGCTTTGTACAACATACTACTTCCATGAAAGAACTACCAAAATTCTATATCTATATTGCTGTTTGTAGATAGACAAAAGAAAGCATTTTTCTTTAGATATGCATGTTTTTAAAAAAATTAAAGTTGAAAAAGTGAAGTATATTGTGTTAGTTTCAGGAGCACAGCATAGTAATTCAGTTATTTTTTTTTCCATATATTCCTTTAAAGGTTATTAAAAACAAGATAGTGAATAAAATTCCCTGCTTCTTCTCTCCTCTGGTAACCTTAAGTTTGTTTTCTACGTCTATGAATCTGTTTCTGTTTTGTATATAGATTCATTTGTATTATTTTTTAGATTCCACATAGAAATGATATCTTGTCTTTCTGTCTGACTTACTTCACTAAGTATAATATTCTCTAGGACCATCCATGTTACCGTAAATGGCAATATTTCGCTCTTTCTTATCGCTGAGTAATATTCCATTGTATGTATATACACCACATCTTCTTAAGCCAATTGTCTGTTGATTGGGTTATTTATTGTACATGTTTTGGCTATTGTAAATTGTGCTGCTATGAACATTGGGGTGCATGTATCTTTTTGAATTAAAGTTTTCATTTTTTCCAGATATATAACCAGGAGTGGAATTGCTGGATCATATGGTAGTTCTATTTTTAGTTTTTTAAGGACTCTCCATATTGTTTTCCACAGTGTCTGCACCAATTTACATTCTCACCAACAGTGTAGGAGGGTTCCCTTTTCTCCACACCCTGTCCAGCATATACTATTTGTAGACTTTTTGAGGATGGTCATTTTGACTGGTGTGAGGTGATACCTCATTGTAGTTTTGATTTGTATTTCTCTAATAATTAGTGATGTTGAGCATCTTTTCACATGCCTGTTGGCCATCTGTAGGTCTTCTTTGGAGAAATGTCTACTTAGGTCTTCTGCCCATTTTTTAATTGGGTTGTTTTTTTGCTATTGAGCTGTATGAGCTGTTTGTATATTTTGGAAATTAAGCCCTGGTCGGTCACATCATTTGCAAATATTTTCTCCCATTATATAGGTTGTCTTTTTATTTTGTTGATGGTTTCCTTTGCTGTACAAAAGCTTTTAAGTTTGATTAGTTTCCATTTATTTTTCCTTTTATTTCTCTTGCTTTGAGAGACTGATCTAAGAAAATGTTGCTATGATTTATATCAAAGAATGTTTTGCCTATGTTCTCTTCTAGGAGTTTTATGGTGTCATGTCTTATATTTAAGTCTTTAAGCCATTTTGAGTTTATTTTTGTGTATGGTTTGAGGAGTGTTGTAACTGATTTGTATGCAGCTGTTCAGCTTTCTCAACACCCCTTGTTGAAGAGACTGTCTTTTCTCTACTGTATATATATATATATATATATATATATATATATATTTCACGTTGCTTCTGAAGTCCCCAGTTGTTTAATTTTTATATAGAATCTAGGTCTCTTAGATCCATAAAATCTATAGGCAAGAAGGCTATAGGGAATTACCATAAATTAGCTGGGCTAATGGAATAAATAAAAGGAAAGTTTTCATCTAATTATCTGGACAACATAGACAGTGTTAAGCTAACTGTCTAATCTTATGGCTCTAACACTTGCTAATTAGCATAACTGCTTGAATTATCTCCCTTAATAAATTTAATTTTTAGTGAAATTGATCCTAAAACACTCCTTTTGGAGGATAAAATAGAGTTGGTGTGGAAGTCTAAACAAATTTTATACTTTTCATTTTTTTATTCAGTTATCCTATTTTATGAGCAACTGGAATTTCTAAGTCTTTCTGTGAATTTAGTCTCTTCTGATGTCATGATCAAATATCATCAAAATGCAGTGTCCCAGCTAGAGAAGTGAGGATTGTGTTCAGGCACTGAATATTGGTAGAGCTTTAAGTGAAGAATTCACTGTGCATATATAGCATTTACCAGGTCTCAATGAACTCTCTTTAGTATTACCCTGATCTCAGTGAATATGCTGAGAATTTTAGATTCCTAGAAACAATCATAATAATAGCCAAAGTTTATTGAACATCTATAATATGCCAGATACAGTAGTAATAACTTTATATGCATTGGCTCAACAGTCTTTTATATCCATTTTCGAGATGAGAAAAATGAGGGCTTTGCACAGGGCCCCATGTCTAGTAAGTAGCAGTCAGGAATCAAACGTAGGTAGTCTGGCTGCAGGGTCCACACTCTTAAACATCGTGCTGTACTGATAGGCACTGATAATAAAACTGGAACCAAGCACTTTTTGAAATGAATATATGGCATTTTCACAAAAACATGAAGCTCTATTTATAATTCTTCAGGATGCTGGCAGTTCATCCTGTGTAGGATTTAAAAGCCCTTTCAAACAACAACTTTATAATTTGGTCTTATCCCACAAATTGAACACTATTCTCACTGCCCCCCAAAACACACCTTTCCTGTATTTTTGGGATTCTTTGACCTTCAAAGTAGGCTATGCTCTCTTGGTTCCCTTGCATATGAATAATTACTGCAGGTGATAGGACAACCTGGGTGGCTTTTAAGCTACATATGAATAAGTTTTGAATGGGATGCTCTCTCAAAGGGATTTTTCTTATAGAATCCAAGGCAACTGGATTGTAGCCCAAGGCAATCCCTGCAGGGGTTGGTTCGAATTTCCCATGCTTGCTGATCCTGCATATACATCTCACAGAAAACTGTGCGATGCTAAATTTTAGCTCCTTCGGCTTCTGTGACTTAAAGTAGTTTTCCATGCTGGTACTTCTTCCTGGGGTAGTGTGTAAGTTCAGTAAAGAGCCCTGTTGGAAGAATTTGTGTTGGGCCGTTACATTCCTTGCTTCAGATGGGATGGAGGCCTCCCACAGCACACGCACTCCCTGAAGCCGATGGACTGGTGGGAGCTGCAGGAAGCAAAAAAAAAGCCCACCCAGTTTCTGGGGGTGGGGTGGGAGCCTGGATTCAGTTATTAATCAGGAGTTCTTGAGACAGGATGGACCGTAGCCCATTGTTGTCCCCAGGAAAGAGTCTTTAAGAACTGCTCACTTTGGACTGTTCTTTAGAGATACTCAACACAGGTCTTAATTGATATGAAACCTCTCTGTGATTCCTCCTCTGTCCGGTTGTCACTCTGAGATGACAGGACCTGAACATTCTCAAATTTATTAGCACAAACCCACAGCACGCTGTAGAATGAGAGAGAGAGAGACAGAGAGAGAGAGAGGCAAAGAAGAAGAGGAAGAAGAAGAAGAGGAAGAGGAGGAGGAAGGGGGGAGGGGGCGGGGGAGGAGGAGGAGGAGGAAGGGGAAGAGGAAGAAGAAAAGGGGGGGAGGGGAGAGAGAGAGAGGTGTTAATCAGGAGCACACCCATCACACACAGACAGGATGCACTGGAGGCAGCAGGCTTGCGGCTGTCAGTGATTGGTCAGGTTCTTGCAGTCCAGGAATATTCTGGTTTTCTTTCTTCCTCTCTTCACCTGTGTCTGATAAGTTTAGAAGCTGAGGAGGGAGGCAAAGGCTATTGTACTAGCTTTTGGTCCCTCCAACTTCCATTGTATATTCTTGCCTCCTCTGTAGTAGATTAACTGACCATAGGTGGGTGGGTTCATTTCTGGACTCTCTATTCCATTCCATTAATCTGTGTGTCTGTTTTTGTGCCAATACCAGGCTGTTTTGATTATTTTAGGTTTGTAGTATGGTCTGAAGTCTGGGGGGGTTATACCTCCAGCTTTATTGTCCTTTCTCAAGATGCTTTGGCAATTCTGGGTCTTTTGTACTTCCATATAAATTTTAGGATTATTTGTCCTAGTTCTGTGAAAAATGTCATGGGTATTTTGATAGGGATCACATTAAATCTGCAGATTGCTTTGGATAGTATGGCTGTTTTAACAATATTAATTCTTCCAGTCCAAGAGCATGGGATATCTTTCCATTTGTTTGAATCATCTTCAGTTTCTTTATCAGTGTTCTATAGTTTTCAGCATATAGGTTTTTCACCACCTTGGTTAAGTTTATTCCTAAATATTTTATTTTTTTGATGTAATTTTAAATGGGATTTTTTTTTTTTACTTTCTCTTTCTGATATTTCATTATTAGTATAAAGAAATGCAACAGATTTCTATATATTAATCCTGTATCCTGCTAACTTGCTGAATTCATTCATTAGTTCTAACAGTTTTTCTGTGGAGACACTAGGGTTCTCTACATAGAGTATAATGTCCTCTCAAATAGTGACAGTTTTACCTCTTCCCTTCCGATGTGGATAGCTTTTATTTCTTTTTCTTGTCTGATTGCTATGGCTTGGACTTCCAATACTATGTTGAATAGAAGTGGTGAGAGTGGGCATCCATGTCTTGTTCCTGAATTTAGTGGGAAGGCTTTTAAGTTTTCACCACTGAGTATTATGTTGGCTCTGGGTTTGTGATAAATGGCTTTTATTATGTTGAAATACGTCCCCTTCCACTTTGGTGAGAGTTTTTATCATGAATGGATTTTCAATTTTGTCAATGCTTTTTCTGCCTCTATTGAGATGATCATATATGTGTTTTCTGTCTTTCCTTTTATTAATGTGGTGGACCACATTGATTGATTTGTGTATGTTGAATCATCCTTGTGACCCTGGAATGAATCCAACTTGATAATGGTGTATGATCCTTTTTCTGTATTGTTGGATTTGGTTTGCTAATATTTTGTTGACGATTTTTGCATGTATATTCATTAAGGATACTGGCCTGTAATTTTCTTTTTTGTAATACCTTTGTCTGGTTTAGGTATCAGGGTGATGGTGACCTCATAGAATGAATTTCAGAGTGTTCCTTTCTCTTCAATTTTTTGGAATAGTTTGAGGAGGATAGGTGTAAGTTCTTTGTATACTTGATAGAATTCCCCAGTGAAGCTGTCTGGTCCTGGACTTTTGTTTGTTGGGAGTTTTTTCTTTTAATTACAGAATCTATTCCACTTCCAGTGATTGGTCTGTTCAAATTATCTGTTTCTTCTTGACTCATTTTGGCAGGCTGTATGTTTCTGGAAACTTGTCCATTTTTTGGAAGGTTATTCAACTTGTTGGCATATAACTGTTCATAGTATTCTTCTATGATTTTTAATATTTCTGTGCCCCAGTCTGTCTCTGCATAGCTAGACTGAGTCTCTTCCCAGATTTCATGCCAAGCTGTGATGTGGAGTGAGTGGGGCTGGGGTGTTTGCCCCTTTCAGTTGTAAAGGGCAGCAAGGTGGCAGCCACCAGTGCAAGGCTCTCTCCGCCCTGATAGTTGGCAAGCCAGCACATGTGCACTCCTTGTGAGTAGAGTCTAGGCTTCTCCAGCCCTTTTGTCCATCTCAGCAGACTTCCCAGCAGGCAAGGGGGTTTGTCTCCTCCGTGCAGGACCCCAGGACTGGAATGCCGAGATTGTGGCTCAACTAGCTTGCTCCTCAGGGCAAGGGTCAGCCTGTGTGGACCTTCTCTTCCTTACAGATCCCTCCCAGGGGTGCAGGTCCCAACCCAATGCCTTTTTTTCCCCATCCTACCCGGTTACACGGAGATCTTTCTTGCAGCTTTGGTTTTCTAGGAGTTCTTCTGCTAGTTTCCAGTTAGTTTTCTGTGAGAATTGTTCCACAGGTAGATGTAATTTTGATGTGTTTGTGGGGACAGGTGAGCTCCAAGTTCTACTCTGCCATCTTGATTCCTGCATATATATGCAGTTTTAAAGCAAATCACAGTTAACTTCATAGTTTAACTTCTATTCAACTATCTTCTTCACGCAATTATTCCTTTTTTCTTTTATAAGTTTTATCATATACATAAATGTTCAAATATATCTGGTTATGCCTATTTTAAGTTTTTATGTAAATGGAATCATACTGTATGTATCCTTCTGTGACTGTTTAAAAAATACATTAATTTGAGACTCATCCATGATTAAGGATGAGTAGCTGTAGTTCACTTTCACGGCTATAAAGTATTCCACTGCATGATTATAGCATAAATATTTTTCATTCTTTTGTTGATCAACGCTTGTTCCCATTTTTTTTTTTTTTGCCATGATAAACACGGCATTCTTACGTATGTCACCTGATGTACAAGTGCAAACATTTATCAGGGGTTATGTACCCAGAGGCAGAACTGTAAAGTCATATGATATATGCATCTTCAACTGTACCAGGTAGTACCTATTCTTTTTCTTACTGAGGTGGTATTACCAGTTTACACTCCCACCAGCTGTAAGTTGCTTCACATGCTTAGCAACAAACATTGCTAATGTGGTATACACTTCTTAACATAAATTATTTCATCTCTCCTAGGTTTGTTTCTTTGGAATAGGGTATGCCTTTTAATACTTTAAACCTGTCTCATTGCAGTGAGGCTTGGAGATAATACTTATGAGGTTATATTTATCACAGTGTTATAACCTCAAATTTATTTTATAACCCATAGTCTAGTCTATGTACTGGAAGATTGGTATCTTGGGCTATAAGTATTGCTTTTTGTGAACCTTCCCAATTATATTCTTGAATATTTTTTTCTAATTCACATTTGGAAAATTTCATATTACTATTCATAGTATCTTATTTTACAGATTTATATAGGCTTTTCCCTTTTGTCCTATAGTCAATTAAAAAAATCAGGTAAGCAAGTCTCTGTTATGAGTCCTAAAGCTGAAATTAACTTCTCACCATGCACCAGTTACTCTGATATTGAAAGACAAGGTCCAGAAATCCAGACTTGATTCCTCTACAAAGTGTTCTCAAAATGTGGTGCAAAGACCCCTGGAGTCCAAAAATCCCATTGGTAAAAGGGTTGGTAATTAGCAGTGGCACTAAACTATGTTTACTCAGACTTGGGTATTAGCCAACATTCTCTTGAAAATGACAAATTGAATGTCACTTTTCCAACAATAATTGATAGTATTTGTTGCTACTGATAAAATTTGAGCTTATAAATGAAACTGGAGTTCTGGAAGACTTGTATCCACCACCATGAGCCTGACACATTAAAACCTACAAACTTTACTTATGGGATCAGTAGTGATATTAACAAATGTGATTTTTAAATAGTATGTAATGAAACGTGTTAAAATTGGGAAGATATGCATACCTCAGTAAACCAATATTTTCCAAATGGCCAATGCATGATGTTACAAAACCATGCATACATGAAAGATCATTCGAAGTACAAGACAGACCAAGGGATTTTGAAGTAATACGAGTAGGGGAGAATCACTTCTAGATCTAGTAAGGACCAAAAAAAATCTCCTTCATAAAAGAAATAAGAACACTGTCAAAAATTGTTAAAATAAATTTTTTTTTGCAAGAATCAAGGAGTATCTAAGAAAAACGACTGAATCTCAATAAAACAGTGTTTATTGTTTTTTAATCTGCCCTATTCCCATAACCCCTCCCCAGCTCTGAAGTAGTCCTGAAGACCAATAGCTTTGCTACTAAGGTAGCTTTGAAAATGAACAGCTTAGCAGCAAAGGGAGGGGTGGATCTCCCTAATGTCCCATCCTCAGAGAATTATCACTATTTGACCTGTCTGGCAGTTCCCTGAAAAGCTCCATTCTCAATATTTGTCTTTATTTGGCCAGACTGAGAGCTTGCTCAGTGTGAACAGCTCTATCAAACTGGAAGTTTATTAAAAACAATCATTAGCAATTGTTTTTATTGATGCTGCCTGAGACAGCGATATCAGTTTGGGCTAATGAGCGGTTGACCAAATCTTAAAAGGAAAAATGTGAATGAGATGTTCAAAGGGGACTTTGAAAAGCTCTCACATACTCCTGGGAATCTAGAAGTCCACACATATGTGTAACCTGTTTTCAGACAAAAGAACTGAGAAGGCCTTAATCTCTCAATCTTTTATTTAAGAAAAACTGTGTCCACTCATAGCTGACAATTAAAACTTACTGAACAAGGACTTCATGGGTATATACAATAAAGAATAAAGACTTCGCAGTAATAATCCAGGAAAGTCACTGGACAAACAGCAGCAATAACAACAAACTTAAGGGGGTGATTTTCAGGGTGAACACATTATTTATAATGTCCAGTTTTCAACAACAAAATATTATGACACACACAAACAGGAAAGTATGTTTCATACAAAGGGAAAAAAAAAGCTGTCAATAGAAATTTCCCCCAAGGAAGCATAGATGTTTGACTTACTAAGTAGAGACTTTAAATCAGCTATTATAAATATGTTCAAAGAAAGTAAAGGAAATCATGTAAAGAATTTAAGGATATTATGAGAACAGTATCTCACCAAAATGGAATATCAATAAAGAGATATAAGTCATACACACAAAAAATCCCACACTAATTCTAGTGTACAATAACTGAAATAAAAAATTCACTAGAGAGGCTCAATAGTAGATTTAAATTAGCAGAAGAAGGAATCAATAAAATTGAAGATATGTCAATTCAGATTATCCAGTGTGAGGAACAGAAAGTAAAATGAGAAACATAAAGAAAATGAACAGAGCCTCAGAGACCTGTGGGGCACCATCAAGAATATCAACAATAAGAGTCCCAGAGGAGAGGAGGGGAGGAGAGGCAGAAAGAATATGTGATGCAAAAATGTCTGAAACTGCCCAAATTTAATTAAATACATGAAACTGCACATCTAAAAGCTCAATGAACGCCAAGCAGGATAAACTTGAAGAGATCCACACCAAGGTACATCATAGTCAAACTGTTGAAAGCCAAAGAGAGAATTTTAAATGCAACGAGATAAGCAACTTGTTATGTACAAGGGATCCTGAATAAGATTAAAGCTGATTTCTCATCAGAAACCCAGGAGTCCAGAAGACAGTAAGATGAATATTTAAAGTGTTGAAAGGAAAAGATAGTCAACCAAGAAGTCTAAAATGTAGCAAAATTATCCTTGAAGAATGAAGGGAAAATTAACACATTGTGAGATAAAAACTGAGAAAATTTGTCATTAACACACCTAACTAATAGGAAATACTAAGGGAGTTCTTCTGGCTGAACTGAAAGTACACTAGACCGGAACTCAAATCCACAGAAATAAGTAAAAAGTATCAGTAAAGGTAACTATAGGTAAATTTACTAGATGCTATAAATGTATTTTTGTTTGTAGCTCTTTTCTCCTATCTGATTTAAAACACTACTGCATAAAGTAATAATGAAAAAACCATGTTGTTGGGCTCACAATGCATGAAGATGTAATATGTATGAAAATACAAGCACAAAGGAGGGGGGAGTAAACTGAGGCATATTGGAGCAAAGTCTGTTTATGCTATTGAAATTAAGTTGGTATTAATATGAAGTAGATTGTTTTCTAAGTTACAATGGAAACTGTAATTCTGAGAGGAAACACTAAAAAAATAACTTCAAATATAGAGTACAAAAAACAAGGGAATTAAAATCAAATTCTAGAAAATATGTAACACAAAAGAGAGCAGTAATGGTGGAACAGAGGAAGAAGAAAGACATAAGACATATAAGGAACAAAATAGCAAAATGGCAGAGATAAATCTACCTTATTAGTAATTATATTAAATGTAAATGGATTAAACACTGCTATCAAAAGGCAGAGATTAGCAGAATAGATAGAAGAACATGATCCAAGTATATGCTATCTATAAAAGACACACTTTAAATTCAAAAACAACAAATAGGTTGAAAGTAAGAGCATGGAAAAGATATACCATGGAAATAGTAAGCAAATGAGAGCTGGAGTAGCCATACTAATATCAGACACAAACAGACTTTAAGATAAAAATGTTAGTAGAGATAAAAAAGGACAGATTCATCAATCCATCAAGAAGACATAACAATTATAAACATAAACACACCTAATAACAGAGGTCCCAAATACATAAGGAATTGATGGGTGAAACAGGTAATTCAACAATAATGGTTGTTGGATACTATTATAATTATTAATAATACAGCAGTGTCATTAATGGATAGATCAATGAAGCATAAGATCAACAATGAAAAAGAAGACTTGAACAGCACTAGAAATCAACTAGATCTAGTAGACATGTATAGAACACTGTACCCAACTTTAGCAGAATACATCTTCTCAAGCACACATGAAACATTCTCTAAGGGGAACCATATACGAGACCATAAGACAAGTCCCAATAAATGTAAAAGTATTGAAATTGTACAAAGTATGTTTTCTGATTACAATGGAATTAAATTAGAAACCAACAACAGAAAGAAATTTGAGAAATTCACAAATGTGTGGAAATTAAACAACAGGCTTCTAAATAACCAATGGGTAATGTGATGGAGTTGGAAATGTTCACTGATATAGTTTCAAATTCCACATTATAACTAACCTTTAAGTAACTGCCACTGCTGAGTTTTGGTATACTATCAGTTATCTGAACAGGATATGAAACATTCTCTTTTTCTACTATACAGCTGTGTAAGGTTAAATTTTTTTTTTTAATATTTCAACCAAAACAATAATACACAATGCAAAAAGAGATATGAGAATCTTGTTTTTTTTTTTTTTTAATGACAGGTACTAAGGAGATTTGAAAAAAATACAAAGGAATGTTACTCTTCACTAATTTTGTATTTTGGAAAATAGTTATTTTTCCATAAAAACAACTATTTATTTTAGGTCAACATGTAATGGGCCTATTGTTTTAAAATGATTTAATAAAAACATTTAAAGTTGTTTCAGTTTTAATTTCAAATAAAGTAATACTGATAAACAAAACTCACTTAAGTAAAACTATTTGGAGTCTTCAGAACAAGAAGTTTGAGAATTGCTACTCTGTATCATGTACATAATGAGTAATTCAATCCTTACTCTGCCTTTCCCAATGGAAATGATATGACTGATACATGTGCCTATGTGTTTTGGTTTCTTAACCCTTATGTCATAGCATTAAACATGTTTCAGGATTTTTTTTTCCCCTTAAATAGTGCCATTTACCTCCATATGAATGTTTAGTACAAAATGTAGTGAACAGGGTTATACCTTCAGCAAGTGCAAAAACTTGGATAACTTTTACTTTGTGTCTCTTCTAATACAGTAGAGATGGTAGGAGTATTGCTGTATCTTTTAATATCTTTTACATACCTAGGTTATATTAGTGGTGGTCCAAAGAATTTCAATTTTTATAAATTTATTATTTGGGAAGTGATTGTATCATTATGGAATTTTCAATTTAAAAGGATTAGGGATTTCTGAAACAATTAATTCCTCTAGTTTAAGTATTTATACACATACCTTGAATTCCTTTATGAAAACCTGAAAAGTTAATATGCCGGGAATGCAAACTATGGGAATATCAATCAGCAATAATGACAACACATCTGTGAAAATTTCACGTAACTTCTTACTTCTCTGAAATACTTTACTTAATTCTTATAGATCGAATGTTTGTGCCTCCCCAAAATTAATATGTTGAAGCTCCAATCCCTAATGTGATGATATCTGGAAGGTAGTTAGGGTTAGAGTCATGAGGGCAGGGTCCTCATGATGGCACTAGTGTCCTGATAAGAAGAGACACCAGAGAACTTGCTCTCTCTCTCTGTCTCCCCCTGCACACAAAGCTAGGAAAGGCCATGTGAGCACACAGTGAGAAGAAGCAAGCCAGGAAGAGGGCCTTCAACAGAACCTGACCATACTAGCACCCTGATCTCGTGATCTTGGACTTCCAGCTTCCAGAACTGTGAAAAAATAAATTTCGATTGTATTTTGTAAAGGCAGCTTGAGGTGATTAAAACAAAAATTTAAAGGCCTGCGAGTTATTCCAAATATTTCATGTCATGAGAATATTTTAGGTATTAGCTTTCCAAATTTTGAAACTAAGAATATAGTTTTTAGAGTCAGAGAATCTGGGTTCAAATTTTTCCTCTTCCACTTATTTTCTGTATAACCTTGGGCAAATTATTTAACTTTCAGTTCCCTCAACTAAAATTAGGGATAATCATAGTACCTATCTCATAGGATTGAAGTAAAGATTGAGTAAATATGTGTAAAACAATTAGAACAGTGCCTGGCACACAGTAAGTGCTCAATATGTATGCACTATTATCTTTTTACTTTGGCCAAATAAATTAATGTCTTTTTTGGTAGTGATATCTCATTTTCAATTATGTTGAACTACCGAGTGAATAAAATTATTTTGAGCAAAACCAGAAACATTTATCAAGTTAACATTCATTTTCTTTAGTGTACTGTAGGATCCTAAAACTACAGGAATAATTTATTTGCAAGAATGTATGTTTGGATGAAATGCCACTTCTGAGTATATATAATTGCTGTGTAAGAAGACAAGGTTGTTAGCTTACAGTAACCCCTTTTCTAAAAGTCCAGTGTTGTGGTTTTCAGACTTTAGCATATATCAGAATCTCCTGGAGGGATTATTAAATTATAGATTCACTGGCTGCATCCCAAGGTGTTCCTATTTGGTAGGTCTTGGTGGGGCCTAGGAGTGTGCATTTCTTACAAGTTCCCAGGAGATGTGCTGATGCTGGTGGTTTGGGGACCCCTCTTTAAGAGCCATTGATCTATTGGGACTACACTTTGTATACATTATAAAAATTGGCAGTTTATGAGAGTATTAAGTGTAACCTACACCTTTGTATACTGATTGGATTTTGACTGAATACAAGACAATAAAACCATTAATATGGTTGAGTGCATAAAAAACAATGTTTGAAACACTTCTTATTCTTTTCAGCTGCTTTTAGTGGTGCAGAAAATTGTTTCTCTAGTAGCAGTGCTCCTTTCTCAACCAGTACAAAGGCAAAGAAGTTAAATGAGGGCCCACAGAATTGAAATTTCACAGAATTGAAAGCCAGTTAGAGAAAGATTTGTATTCGGATCATTAAGAAGCTTTCCGAATTGTGTGATATAATCTGCAATGTTTACATTTATTTTAATTTATTTAGCTGTAAAAGGTATGATCTTAAAGTACTTATTGTGTAGCTGTTTACTCATGACCCATACTATTATGACATCAGCATACTCATTTTTCATGCATAACTATAAAATAAAACAGCACGACCTTTTCCTCTTAAAGGCAAACTTTAGGCTATCTATTAGCTAGGTATAGTGAAGTGCAGAATCTTGCTGGAATGTCTGTGGGAGCAGAATTGCCTTGACAAGCAAAGAGGCACATGGAATACAGCAGAAAACATAGATATTTTAGCATTAAGTAACCTTTATTAAAATGTAGAAGCAAATTTTAATTTGCACGTGACAAATTCAGAGAGAGAGAATAACCATGGAGAGGAATAGTCTTACTTTCAACAATAAATACAGAGTATTTCAAATAAAAGATTCCTGTATTTTATGCAGTGTCACAAAAGATAGTTTAAAAATGATTTGGAGGGAACATCTCAGAAAAGGAAAATATCTGATTAAATGGATAATTAGGATGCTGGCTTAAAAAAGTTTAGGTGTACTGGTCAGAACACACAGCAAATCAGAGAAAGATGAGAGTAATTTACTTTCTATTGTAGTTGTTATTCTAGCCCAGGAGTTAGCAAACTTTTTCTTTAAAAAGCCAGATAGTAAATATTGTAGGCTTTGTGAGCCATAAGGTCTTGTGTTGCAACTACTTAACTCTGATGTTGTAGCATGAAAGCAGCCATAGACAGTATATAAATAAATGAGTGCGGTTATGTTCCACTAACATTTCATTCACAAAAACAGGCAGCAAGCTGGATTTGGTCCACTGGGTGGAATTTCTCACCCTGTTCCATCCAACAGGAGAAGTAATAACGCAGAAATTACAAACTTTTAAGAAGTAGTTTGCCTGGTATAGACTTATCACTCTAACAGGAGGTTACATGCCAGTCCTATGTTTTAATGTTTATAAATGTTTTCCATATACATGGGGTAAGGAAAAGGTACTTAATATACACGGTCATACTTTTAATGATATACAAAATAAGCAATCACTTTTAACTTCCTGCATTGAGCGAGTAATTATGGAGTTCTTAAAAATTCCATGAGACAGTTTCTTCCATTATACAGTGAGACATATAAGTTCCTGAGTTGAACAGATAAAGGTTTGTAAATGGTGGGAGCAGGCTATGAGTCAGGGTGTCTAGGAATGGACCTGGTGCTGCTTTTGCACATCCTTAGTTTCATGTGAATTTTCCAGACACACTTTTGAGGATGCAACCTATGGCAAGTGGTATGATAATCTTTGTTGTCTAAGTGCAAAGAGTTCTTGCTTAATGAAAAGAATGCATACCAGGGTTTCTATAAAATGAACTGTTTTCTCAAAATTTTTTTTATAAAAGCAGAAACATATTTTCATGGAAAATATTTAGTAAATTGACTTAATAAATTTTGGTAAGAAAGGATTAGGAATAAGCTATTCCTATGGAACGCTGAGCACTGTACCCCATCATCTAGCAAGTTCACTTTCTTTGTGAAAATCTTAGTACAAATCTCCCACAGATCATCCTACCTTTCCTTTAAAATGTCACGTCTGATATTTGAAAGAATTCAGGAAGTTAAATTAAAAAACATTACTGATCTCTCAACTTTTCCATACTATAAGTAAAAAAGAACTGTTTGGTTCCTTTTTTCTTATTCTGGGATGTGTCATACTGATGTAATGTAGTTTAGGTGTTGTATTACATAGCTTTTTTAAAACTAACTGTCCTCTATATGCATGTTGACTTATATAAAATTAGGGTTGACATGTATTTTAAATATCCCATCTTCACAGCCTAAGGCAGAGCCTAGCACACAAACAATGTGTAATAAATATACAATAGTCAATCTGAAATTAAGTTCCTAAATTTTTCAGAAACAATATTCTACAACCTGGATACAGTAGTAACTTCCACATATTGGGAAAAGGGAAGATAAGAAAGGGGAAGTGGGGGGTGGGGGTAGGGCTGGCGGGGAGCCTTTATTTTCTTTTACTGCTGGCTACAATTTAAAAATAAAGGTAAAATGTTCTTTAAAAAAAATTAGGGTTGGAATTCCTCTATTTTATTCAGAAAGCATCTTTTTCAGTAGCCTGGAGAAATCTTGGTGGTTTCTATGTCTGTCTCAAGTATCTGATTTGTTTTAAGGACTTGGGCTCCTACAATGAACACCAAATATATTCTACATCACTGGCTCTGGAAGGTAAAACAAAACTGGAAGAACTTATAAGACATATTATGTTAATATGTCTTACATGATATTATACATATTATATATAAAATCAGTGTCAGGTTTAATTAAGCAATATAAATTTATGATTCTAAAATATTAGAAAAATAGCTGACTTATAGTGTGGACTTTATTTTTCTCAAAGGTAATCATGTTTTTCATAAACACCCACTGATATTTTTCCTTATCTTCATTAGTGTTAGCTGCATTGCTCAATTTAGTTCAATGTTGAAATTTTTATATTGTTTCTTATTCATTTCTTCAAGACGTTAAATTCAATATATTATTTTCTTTAATTTTGGTTATTTTCCTGTTAAAACTGTAAGATAATTTTCCTTTGTAAGGTCTGTAAAAAGACATATCTCTGGGAACATTAATAAGGGATGTTTTCCCTTTATATCAGGGCTTTGCAGAGTGCATTTCTCTTGTGAATAAGTTGTAATTTATTTTGCAAGTGTTCACACTTAACAGTGAATATGTGATTTTGGTAAGAGATGGTATGGTAAATTTATCAATGATGGACCATTAAAAAAACCCCCAAATTTTAGGGAAAGCTCATTTATTAATACCTCAAATATTTATCATATTATGTGTAAGGCACTATGTTAGGGAGTAAGGACAGAATAATAATAAACAAGCACAGCCTTTCCTCTTCAAGGACTTAATACAGATAACTCACCAACTACATAACAGAAGTGGTAAGTAGTAGGACTAACTAAGCATAGAGTGCTAAGAAACAACAGAACATTTGTCTAGTCCTATGTCAAAGGGGAGCCAGGGAATGATTCTCACAGGAAATATCATCTAAGAGCTCACCTGAAGATCACAGGAAAGACTCTGGAGAAGATGAGAAGAAGAGGCTTCAGGGTAGAGGAATAATATGCAAGTGAGAGAGCACACAGAACAAGTAGTGCAGTGTGGGTGACAGAGAGCTGGGAGAGGGTGTGAGGAGGAACAGCGAGGGATAAGGCTGAAGAGATAAACAGAGGCTTTAACTCAATAAACTAAATTAGAACCATTTCTCAAGGGCAAAGGGCAGCCACTGAAGGTTTGTATTTTAGAAAGATCACCCTGGTTGCTTTTTGAAGGATGGCTCAGATGACTCCAGTCAGGCCAAAAATGATGATAGCTCAACTAAAGTAACAGGATAGAGAGAAGGAACAGTTAAAGGGAGAGAGTAATAATCTAGTAGATTTGAGGGGTGAGGGAAAGGAAGAGGTAACTGAGATAGGGAACATGAGAAGAGGAGTGGGTTTTTGTGGGGACACACTAGATTTCAGTTTTAGAGGTCCCTGTAAGACACTCAGATAGAAAGGTCTGAAGCTCAGGAGAGACAGCTGGTAAATAGATTTGGGAGTAATCAGTATTACAAATAGAAAACAAAAAAAAGCCAGGAGAGAGACTGAAATACTTCAAGAGTACACACAGAGTGAGAAGAGAACTTAGGATTGGAACCCTGAGACACAGCAACGTTTAAAGGATGGCCAGAGGAAAAATCCATAAAGGAACCTGGGAGAATGGCCAGAGAAGTAAAAGGGGATCGAGGAAAGGAGAGCGTAAAGGAAGCCAAGGAAAGGGAGTGTTCCTAAAATTGGCCAGCAGAATCAAGGGCAGTTTTCAGTGGCGTGACGCCAAAGGCTTGATTACAACAGCGGGTTAAGGATATGGAAGTAAACTGGAGAGATCCTACTGTACACAACTCAAGAAGTTTGGCTGGAAGAGCAAACAGGGATTAGGCAGTGGCCAGAGGGGACGTGGGGTTTTGGAAGGTACTTGTATATGCATTTATATATAGGAGAGATTTGTGCATTCTTAAATGTTGAAGAGAAGGCACCGACAGGGAAGTGGAGTTGAATACACAGGCCAGATAGAATAAGCAATGGAATGAGGTCCCTGAGAGGTAGGTAGGACCCACAGCATAATTGGTGCACTAATTTTTAGTCAAGGGAAAAAGGAAAAGAGATGGGTGTGGATGAACGGATTACATTTTAGTGCTACAGAAGGCAACTGACAAACTGTTAAACACAAGGTCCTGTGCTAGGTTCTATAATACACTGGCAAGCAAAACTGACACTATCTCTGCCCTCATGGAGGTATTTAAAAGGAATGTGCACAGACTCTTTTTGTATATAGAGTATTAAAGGACTACTTCTAAACTCTTCTGCTATTCAAATGGAAAAGTACTCATCTGCTTGCTTCTAAACTCATAATTTATAAAGTGGGAAAAGGCACCAGGCTTTGGTAAAAAGAATTACCAAGTGACAGGGAAAGAAGCTATAATCTCCACTAACACAGAGGAAGGCCAAAATATGCCTTATGCTGAGGATAAAAAAGTCAAAAAATTAGCTGAGTATTTAAAGAAAAAATTAGGAAATAGGAATATATTCTTCTGATTCACAGATGTTTATGGTAGCTTTCACTGAAAATATTGATATCCTCCATATTCAGATTTCATAAATTCTATGATATGTATTAAAAAAGATTTAATACATATTAGATAAGAAAATAAGACAAGAAAAAATCAAGAAGTCAAGTAGACCTCTAGTCCTATTCTGAAGGCAGACAGACACCAACATTTCTCAAATATTTGGAACTCATTATCCTTACTAATAAAGGGATGTTATAGAGGCAGGGAAGAAACATTAACCTTGACAAATAAAAGCAGATACACTTTTTGAATATTTATTGTATATTAGGCCTCCACTGTGATTTACCTATATTAATTCCTCTAATCTTAATAAAAAACTTAGGTGGGAGTGTGGTAAGCAGAAAAATCATGCCCTAAAGAGGTTCGCATCCTAATTCCCAGAACCTGCTAAGTGTATTTCCTTATGTTGCAAATGGACTTTGCAGATGTGATTAAGGATCTTTTTTTCTCTTAAAAATATGGAACACTTCATGAATTTACATGTCATCCTTGCACAGGGGCCATGCTAATCTTCTCTGTATCGTTCCAATTTTAGTATATGTGCTGCTGAAGCAAGCATCCATGATTAAGGATCTTGAGATGGGGAGATTATCTTGGATTATCTGGGTGTGTGGGCTCAATGTAATCACAAGGGTCCTTATAAGTGAAAGAGGAAGGCGAGATGGGTTAGGGTCAGTGACCGGAAGATGCTACACTGTTGGGTTTGGAGATGGAGGAAGGGGCCATGAGCCAAGGAATGTAGGTGGCTTTAAGACGTGAAAGGCAAGGGAATGGATTCTCCCCAAAGCCTCCAGAAGGAATGGAGCCCTGCTGACACCTCGATTTCAGCTCATGAAGCACATTCAGTGTTCTGACCTCAAATGTATAAGAATAAATCTCTGTTGTTTTAAGCCACTAATTTTATGGTACTTTGTTAGCAGCAATATGAAACTAATATAAGCGGGTACTATGACTTTCCCCATTATATTGATGTGGAGAAAGAGACTTAACAAGGGTTAAATAATTTCCCCAAAGTTACTGCAGATAGTTGAAGAAATTCCCATTTTACATTCTTATTTTCTCTTTGAGGTAGGAGGCAAGGTGAATTTCTAAGAACTGGAAGTTGGGATTGGCTGTAAGGGAAAATTGGGAAGAACATAAAATAGTTCTTATGAAGAATAAGAATTTCCAGCCTCACATGTAAAGTCCTTACCTCACAGTGAGGTATTTACAGAATATAAGATATGATGAATTTGCCTTACAATAATCTAAGAGGGGCCATAAGGGGGACAAGTAGTAGGTGGGGGCATAGGTGAAATAAGACTGGGTATATGAGGATAGTGTTAAAAGCTGGATGGTAGTATGGGCACAAGGAGTTTTATTATACTAGTGTATATTTTTATATGTATTTAAAAATTTTCCAAAAAAAGTTAAAAAAAGAATTCATGGTAAAGAGCAATAAATGTCACAGAGGAAAATATCTTGAAAAAGTCATGAAGTAAGAAAACAAAAACAACTTTTAAAATAAAGCTACACTGACAGAGAACCTGTCAGTGATGCCTGAGGAAGAGTGGGATAGGGAAGGAGGGTCAAGGAAGGTGGGAAGGAGGGATAGCCAAGGGGCACAAAAAAACTTTTGGATATGATATATTCATTATTTTGACATTAATTATCTATCTATCTATCATCTATATATCTCCATTAAGAAGGTATAGTGTATATATACATATATACTATATATGTCATAACATCAAATTGAAATATTAAATATGTGCAGCTTATTGCATGTCAATTATACTGCAATAAAGTTGTAAGAAATTAACAAACAAAATAAAGCAATACTGATAAAAATGCAAGGAGAGCTTCTTTCTGGCCCGACACGTAGAGTTTGGAAGTCATCACTGCTGTACTCACAACAAAAAAAGCTGAAGAAACTGAAAATTAACTCTGCTTTGATCCATCAGAGAACTAAGGTCACAGAGCAAACTACTACCCTGAAAACTGGAGAGGTGGATACAGAGAATCACAGCTTACTGGGAGCAGAAGCCCAGAACCAGAAGACTGAAACTAGAGCCAGTACTGGCAGGAACGATTAAACTGTGATTGTGACATTACCGGAGAATCAGTGTGAACTAGTTTGAGAGTTCAAAACTCTGGGGGAGAAAGCGAGGCAGTCTTAGGGGAGCCACACTTTTGCAAGTTTTACCTCCAGGAGTTCCATCAAATTCTCAAGAGGAAGATTGGGGGAAAAACCCTCATGCTTCTAGCACAGAGAGGAAAGTAACCAGTTAAAAATATGCCCAGAGCTCTCTGTTCTCCACAACAGCTTGCCCTTAAGGAAAACTATTTTACTAGAGCTTAAGTAACTTGGGATTTACCAAAACCTAATCAACCTGGGGGAAAGGAAATACCTAACTTCAGCCCCCTCTAGACTCCCTGTTTAACCTATAGAGGAGGGCAAGCTGAGAAGCACTTGTTCAAGTCACAGCCCAGGGACACAGGCTCACTAAAAAACTGAGACACAGGATGACAGGATGCTTCTCCTACCATAGTCTTATACCTCACCACCACATCAACTGGGCTCCTGTCTAATAATGAGATTACAGCTAAAAGAACTGCAAACTTCAGACCCATTTAAGAGGAAGTCTGTAGGGTGACACAAAGACAACAGAAGAGACAAAAGAAAGACACTAGAGGAAAATTTTGCCTCTTGACAGCATAGCTACTGCAAACAGTAACACAGTCTAACTCCTAGCAGATAAACATAAATCCTCATAGTGAAGGCTTATCTACCACAGTTCCTTTCACCCAATACATCATGTCTGGCTCTCAAGAAAAAAATTTTAAGCCATGCTAAAATGCAGAAAACAAAGTTTGAATAGACAAAGCAAGCATCAGAACCAGACTCAGATATGGCAGGGATGTTGGAATTATCAGACCAGAAATTTAATACTTAATATGATAAAGGCTCTAATGGAAAAAAGTAGAGAACATGCAAGAAAAGATTGTTAATGTAGGCAGAGAGATGGAAACTCTAAGAAAGAATCAAAAGGAAATGGTAGAAATAAAAAATACCACAATAAAAATGAAGAATGCCTTTGATGAGCTCATCAGTAGACTGGACACAGAAGATGAAAGGATCAGTAAACTTGAAGATATATCAATAGAAACCTCCAAAACTGAATTGCAAAGAGAAAAACTAATGAAAATTTGGAAAAGAATATCCATGAACAATTACACAAAGGTTACATACACAAAGGTGTAACATATGCGTTGTGGGACTACCAAAAGGAAAAGAAGAAGGGACTTCATTGGTGGTGCTGTGGTTAAGAATCCACCAGCCAATGCAGGGGACATGGGTTCAAGCCCTGGTCCAGAAAGATCCCACATGCTGCAGAGCAACTAAGCCTGTGAGCCACAACTACTGAGCCTGTGCTCTACAGCCCGTGAGCCACAACTACTGAGCCCGTGTGCCACAACTACTGAAGCCCGCGTGCCTAGAGCCTGTGCTCCACAACAAGAGAAGCCACCATAATGAGAAGCCTGCGCACTGCAACGAAGAGTAGCCCCCACTTGCTGCAACTAGAGAAAGCCCACATGCAGCAACGAAGACCCAACGCAGCCAAAAATAATAAATTTATAAAAAAAAAAAAGGAAAAGGAGAGAAAAGAACAGAAGAAATATTTGAAGAAATAATATAAGAATTTTCCAAAATTAGTGACAGACATCAAACTACAGATCCAGGAAGCTTAGAGAACACCAAACAGGAAAAATACCTAAAAACCTATACCTATACATTTCATACTCAATCAGCAGAAAATCAAAGACACAGGGAAAATCCTGAAAGTAACTCGGGAAAATGAATGGGAGAAAAGGGTGTCCAGGGATCCATATAAGACTATGATACAATTAGGAATGCTCATTTGAGGTTGATGACTATTGAATCATTGGTGGTGACAATATTCAGGGCTGTATATTTTTCTTTAGAAATGCCCAGTAGCTTAGATCTAGGAGCCAACAAGAGAGATAGCTGGATTAACAACCCAGGGTTGTAATTTTGCCAGGCAGGTAGAGTAAAAGGAGAGTGCTTTATGGGAGTTAAAGGTAGTGGCAAAAGTGATGGTTGATATACGGTAGCTAAATAAGGAGGTAAAGAAAACAGGTTGATACAGGTCAAGAAACTAATAGACTTAAAGTTGAATAGGTACAGTTATAATAACAAGAGTGAGAGGGCTGGGAAAATAGTTTTTGATCAGAGAGTTGATGGATGGTACTGAGATTTCAAAAGTAAAACATTTCTGGTAGATAAGGTCCACCATATGGCCACGGGAGTAAGTAGCCATAGTTGAATGAAAATGAAAGACTCTGGGGTTTTCAGCATGGAAATAAAGGAATTTGGGTGAGATTAGTTGCTGATTTGAATATTCTATCCTCTCTCCATATATCAGATAGGTTGCCTGTAGCAGGTAGGAATATATAGGCAACAGAAGAGCATTTATTCAATTCATAATTTAACTCAAGTGATAAAGAATATCATATGGTACGCACATTTTTCCTCTTAGTCTCACACTGGGTCATATCTTACATAACAGACTATGATCAAGTGGATCTGATGTCAAAACAATATGAAGAAGGCTCACTTTATCATGAAATGATTTTAAAAGTGGGAATACATTTGATATATGGAAAACTGGGGGAGTATAGTGTGCACTTGTTTCTTTTAGGTTGTCATAAAATTGTGATCTATGACATCAGTGGGGAAGGAAAATGATAGATGTGAAAGGCAGTTCGACAGGATCTGAACTTCAAAGAAAGTAATAAATGGATGAATGGGAGGCAGACGTATCAGCTGCAGAAAAGCCCAAAGGTGCTGGACTGTTAGGATAATCATCGTAAGAATGTGCATGCTGCACTTTACTTACGTGACTTTCTAAATGACTCTGTTCTCCATATGATAGAAGTGACTTTTAGTTTAAGATAAGGAGAATGGGAGCATTAGTGATCTTAGAAGTAAAACCTGCCTTAAGCAAACAGCCTTTCCTATCAAATTTTCTGCTAGAACTTGTGGGTAAAATGAGTGGGTTCAATTTCAACTTTTTAAAAGTTCTTTGCTTGACGAGGTAATGAAAGAGCCACATGATGGGAATATGGTCAATCAGAGAAAAGAAGAGGAACAAAGGGTCTGAATATTTCACAAACTGGGTAGACAATACCTGAATAACCAAGTTAATCTTCGGCCCCCAATTAATCAGACTTGCACTTGATTAAAAAAAATAGGCTTTATTTTTATAGCAGTTTTAGATTCACAGCCAAATTAAGCGGAAAGTACAAAGAGTTCTGACATACCCTCTGCATCTCTCCTCCTCAGACCCTCCCCTACTATATCTACATTTTTATAATGATATGAAAGCAGATAGGTTTGAACAGGCACTCATATAGTTCACAGTGGATGTGGTGACACAGTCCAGACCTTCCCTTCAGGACTGAGGCAATATTCCCCGAGCCGCTCCAAGTGTTGGTTGCTGATAGCTCACAGCTAGTTCTTACCTAAAAATTGTTCTCAGCCAAAGGGAGCTGGCTTGTACAAATTATAACCCCTTCCTGGGGACTGCCTGCATGCAGTGTCTAATGCAGAATACAAAGGCATGGCCCTTTTGCTTCCATCTGGGCCATCTTTGAAAAACCAGCCTTGCTTCACATCTCATAGACCTGCTTTCCTCACTACTCCAGAAGTCTTGCTCTCAAGAAGAGTCTAGACTAAATCTTTGCGTGCAAATCTTTGGGTCAGGGTCTGCTTCCACATGTCTTATATATGGGAAGTTTCCCAACCATACATAAAACATTGATAATGAAGCAGTGCTTTAAAGGTGTTGTAAAAATATGACACTATAATCAGAACACCTAGTTCTGTGTTCTAGTTCCACTACTTAATGGCTCTATGACTGGATAATTTATTTCTCTGAGCCTCAAGTTTCCTCATCTTTAAATGGGGGATAATTTCTTATGTAACAAGGGTTACTATGAAGGCTCAAATAGGGATATACCAACACAAACACAAACACACACACACACACGCTCATGCTTTTAAATATAATGTAATATTCTTATTACAATTTACATGAACTGGCAATTTCAAAACCCAAGCCTAATTATTTTCACATTCTGTTATTTCATGGAAACATTCCATTAGACAGCAAGTCAATATTAAGATTAAACCAAAAAAATTCATTAATTGTCTACTATATGCTTGACCCTGTGCTATGAACGAGGTATACAAAGATGGCATGGTTCTTGACCTCAAAGGATTACAGCCTGGGGAGAGGCATTAAATATAAACAGATAAAGTGTGATCAAGTATTATATATGCCAAGGGACTTCCCTGGTGGTCTGGTGGTTAAGAATCCGCCTTCCAATGCAGGGGATGTGGGTTCGACCCCTGGCTGGGGAACTAAGATACCACATGCCACGGGGCAACTACGCCTGCACGCTCTAGAAAGATCCCGTGTGCTGCAACTAAGACCTGATGCAGCCAAATAATAAATAAATAAATAATAAATATAAATAATTTAAAAAAGTATTATATATGTCAAAATGGCAGCAGTATGCCCAGAAATAGTGGGAGGTGTGTTCATTTTTCCAAGAGTATCAGAAAAGACTTCATTAAGGAAGTGAACCTTGAGGTGAGACAGTTTTTAGGAAAGGTACTTTATTCCCAGTAAACTTTACTTGCGCACTGAAGGATACTTTAATCACTTGTAAAAGTAACATCAATTTGATTTAACCTATAACAACTATTTTGTGTGTATCTATCATGCAGAGAACTTTCACAGAAATATTTACAACTGAGAGTTAAGGTTACTTACTGTTATCTTACGAGGACATTCATTAGGACAGAGACCACTAAGAACTGTGGAAAAATTAAAAAAAGCCTATTATTACTGTTATAATATTAATATGCACTATTGATTCATGGTCAAGCAAAAACCAATTCAATTTCTTTAGATCTGAGTAAATTAAATTTCTTTTGTTCATTTTATGCCAATATTTCAAAAGCCTTTATTAAGCAGTCAAGCTGCTGCCATTTTGTGAAATATACAGGCGATATAATTAATTACGGTTATAATATCATACCTACTGTTGGTCCTATTTTCCAATTGGTTAGCTAAATTCCAAGGATGACTTAGAATCTGACAGAGAAGTGCCAAATGCAAACCAATTATAATTTATACTGAAAAAAACAAATAGAACATTTAACACTTTATATCAAACTAGACTATTTCAATTTATCTAGTCAAATTTTCTGGGTAAAAGAGTTTGGGCTCCCTTGATAACTTTTATGGAGAACATAACTATAAAATAATTGATGGGTCTATAACAAATATACAAAAATAACTAATGACATATTTATTCTATAACTACCAAAAAAGAAAAGGTTAGGATATCTGAACATTCTTTCTATAACTAGCATGAATTTTGAAACATAACTACACTACTACCACCTCATGTGAAGTAATTCCTTTGTAAGAAGGCAGACTTTATGTTCTATTAAATATGCTATATGTTATAAATTAAAGGAAGACAGCTGATAATACTGCTCAATAAGCATGAACTGTACCAATAATAATTGTGATTATTGGTTAGTTCAAATATATCCATAGGAAAATGGTTCCTTATGTTTATTTATATTTTACAAATGTGAAATGATAATCATTCTAATATAAATATTATACTTAGGCAGGGTATATAAACTGCAAAGGCATCAAGAAATGAACATGACATATTTCATCACAAAAGAAGATACTTGTTTATTTACTATAGTATGTTTATATTAAATTCGACCTGAGGAAACAGTGAAATAAATGTTTCATACTTGCAAATCAGTTTTCAATGTTTAAGTTCCTTACCCCAGCATAGTGCCTAGTTATTGCTCTTTTATTCTCAAACTCTCCATGACCTTACTTCTCCCTCTCCTTTTTGTTCCTCTTCCCTCAACTCTGGGCAGACATTGGTACTTCTTTTTCACTTGTCCCCAAATGATTTTCCTAAACCTTCATTAAAACATTATCTTGCTAAACAGTATATTATTTATTCAAAAGTCTGTCTTTGTACCAGTATGTAAGCTCTGCATTGTTTTAATCATTTTTTCAGGGCCTAGCCAAATGTATTTGCTCAATAAATACTTGTTAAAGGAGGGAAAAGATGGATTATTCAATAAATGGTACTGGATAATTGGCTACTTGGAGGAAAATAAAGTTAGACATTGATTCATAACATGAAAATTACATTTGGCAAAGACACTACTAATATAAAGAACTCTTACACTACAACGATAAAAAGACAACCCAGTTAAAAAATGGGCAAAGGACCTGAACAGGCATTTCTCCAAAGATGATGCAGACATACAAAAAGCTCATGAAAAGATGCTCAGCATCGTTAGTGATCATGGAAATGCAAACCAAAACCACAATGAAATGTACACAATTCACAATATCCAAGAGGTGGAAGCAACCCAAATCAATGTCCATTGGCAGATGAACGAATAAACAAAATGTGGTACACACTCACAATGGAATACTATTCAACTTTGAAAAGGGAAGAAATCCTGTCACATGTTACAACACGGATGAACTTTGAGGACATTATGCTAAGCAAGCCAGCAATAAAAAGACAAATACTCTATGATATCACCTACATGAGGTATCTAAACTTGTCAAATTCAGAGAAACAAAGTAGAATGGTGGTTACCAGGGGTTGACGGGAAGGGAAAAGGGGCAGTTGTTAAATGGGTACAGAGTTTCAGATTTGCAAGATGAAAAAGTTCTGGAGATCTGTTTCACAACAATGTGAATATACTTAACACTACTGAACTGTACACTTAAAAATGGTTAAGATGGTAAATTGTATGTTACATGTTTTTTTTACCACACACACAAAAATGGTTAAGATTGTAAAAAAACAAAACAAACCCACAATGAGATACCATTTCACACACATTAGGATGGGTATAATCAAAAAGTCAGATAAAAACAAATTTGGGTGAAGATGTAGAGAAACTGGACCCTCATACATTTCTGGTGGGAATGTAAAATGGTCCAGCTGCTTTGGAGAAGTCTGGCAAAAGATATCTTGTTTATCTTAAAAAGATAAACAAAGAGTTCCTATTTAACCCAGCGATTCCATTCTTAGGTATACATCAAGAGGAATTAAAATATATGTCCACACAAAAACTTGTACATGATGTTCACAACAGTATCATTCATGATAGCCAAAAAGTAGAAACCATCCAAATGTCCATCAACTGATGGATAAACAAAATGTGGCAGGTATATTCATATAGTGGCATATTTGACAATTAAAAGGAATAAAGTACTGATGCTACAGCATAGATGGATCTTGAAAACATTATGCTAAGTGGAAGAAGTCAGTCACAAAAGACCACATATTATATGATCCCATTTATATGAAATATTCAGGATAGACAAATCTATGGATACAGAAAGTAGTGGTTGCCTGGGGATGGGGATTGAGGGTGCTGGCTAAAGGGTACAGGGTTTCAGGATGATTGGTAGCTCTATTTTTACTTTTGTCATACTGAGTGAATCAAGTGAGAGAACGAAATATCATATGATATCGCTTACATGAGGAATCTAAAAAGAAATACAAACGAACTTATTTACAAAACAGAAACAGACTCACAGATTTAGAGAAGAACTTATGGTTACGGGGGTGGGGGTGGGGAGGGTGAGGGGAAGGGAGATAGTTAGGGAGTGTGGGATTGACATGTACACACTGCTATATTTAAAATGGATAGCCAACAAAAACCTACTGTGTAACACAGGGAACTCTGCTTAATATTATGTAACAAACTAAATGGGAAAAGAATTTGAAAAAGAATAGATACATGTATAACTGAATCACTTTGCTGTACACCTGAAACTATCACAACATTGTTAATCAACTATACTCCAATATAAAATTAAAAGTTAAAAAAATAAAAAATAAAAAAGGGTACAGGGTTTCTTCTGTGGTGATGAAAACGTTCTACAACTGATTGTGGTCATGTTGGTACAATTCTGTAAATATACTAAAAGCCATTGAATTGTATACTTGAAACAGGCAAATGGTATGGTATGTAAACTATATCTCAACAAGCTGTTATAAAATTTTAAAAAATACCATAAAATTAAAAAAAAACTAATGACAAAGGGCTGTGAACTTTAAAAAAAATACATTACAAAGAGATATTATTGCCAATATACAAAGAGCTTCCAGATATGGGTTAGAAGATGATAATCCAATAAAAACAAAGGACATCAATACCCAGAAGAGAAAGTATAAATAAGCAAAAAACCAGGAAGAAAGACACTCAACCTCACTAGGCAGGAAAAAAATCAATTTTATACCTAACAGAAAGGCAAAATATGAAAGACCAATAAAAATGTCTGTAGGAAAAATAGAATCAAAGATAAACGACAAACTACGAAGAATATTTACAACATATATCACAAAGGATTAATTTCCCTAATATATACTATGGTATGTTTATAAATCAATAAGTAAATGAAAAAGGACAAGGACCATTCATAGAAATAAAAATACAAATGGCTCTTGAACATATGGAAAGATGCTGAACTTTACTCAGTATAAGAAAAATGCAAAATAAGACAATACTTTCACATTACAACTGGCAAAACTTAGAAAGTTTAATAATCCATTGGGTTGGTGAAGGTGTTAGGAAATGTGCATTCTCCTATACTGTAAGTGGAAGTGTAAACTGATATGATTTCTATGAAGGGACACCTGTTAAAAAGTTCAAAACCAGGCAGCATTAATCTAAGGTGTTGGAAATTAAATTAGTGGTTACCTGTAGGTGAACTGGGTTAGTAATGAAAAGGGTGGGCATGAGGAAGCTTCTGGTTGCTGGAATCATGTTTTTCTTGATCTGGGTGTACTTATATGTGTGCATTTACTTTGTCAAAATTTATACACCTGTGTACTTATGTACACTTTTCTGTAAGTATATTTCAATAGAGCATATTTAAAAAGTGTACATATATTACTTTTTAGTAATTCCATTTTTAGGAATTTATTCTATAGGATATTCACTGTGGCGTTAATTATAATAACAAGAGACTGAAAATAAGCTGGTATCTGTCAATAAGAAACTAATTAAATTATGCTGTCTCCATACTACATGATACTATTCAGTAGTTAAAATGAGGTAGCTCTAGATTATATTGTTATGGTATAATCTCCAAGATATATTGTTAAGTGGAGAAAATAAAGTCTAGAACTACCATTTATGTAAAATAAAAGCATATAAACATATGTGCTTGTATGTGTATAAAATATCTTGGACAGACACAAAGAAGAGGTTGCTTTTGGGGAAAAGAATTGGACCACTGGGAAACATGGGTAAAAAAGGGACTTACTTTTCACTATTAGACTCTTCTGTATTTTTTCATCATTTGCATGTATTACTTATTTTAAAAACAAATTTGTTAAAGAAATAAAAATTTAGAGCTCTCAGATGAATATGTGGTAAACTGCACAGTGTCATGCTGGTGGGATATAAATGTCGATGACTGTTGGGAAAGGTAATTTGGCATTATCTATTAACACTAAAAACATAGCCCCTCAACTCATCAATTTCATGTCTATGAAATATTGGAAACTATCTATGTGTCCACTAAGAGAGAAAATGCTAAATAAATTATGGAACATCTACAGTACTATGGAATGACATGGAGCTATTAAACAATGAGAGAGACCTGTTAAGTGCTGACATGAAAGGGTGTTTATACTCTCTTGCTAAGGTAAAAAAATAAGACAAAGGCAAATATGTTCAGTAAGATTCTATTTACAAATGTATGCGTTAGATGAATTTCATAGACATACTACTGAACAAAAGAAGTCAGACACAAAGAGTACATACCATCTGATTACATTTATATGACAGTTAGAAAAGGAAAAACTAACCTATGGTGACAGAGATCAGAACAGTGGTTATACTTTTGCAGGGGAATATGAAGGACCCTTCTGGGGTACTGGAAATATTTTATCTTGATTGGAGTGTGGCTACAAGGGAGTATACCTATGTAAAATCTCACCAAGCTATATGCTTTAACCTTATTTCCTCTGTACACCCATTGTTACAACTTTCTTTCTACTGTCTTACCAGCTCACACCTGGATGACTGGTGTATTCCAGTGGTTACCCTCAGCCTGACCTCTCAGGTCAGAACATCTATTTCTTTTGATGAACGTCTATTTTTTTCTTCTGAACATTGCTGCAAAATCCATCTTCTTAAACTACACATTTGGTCATAGACTCTCTTTGATGAAGAAAGTAAACAGTAAGTGTGATGGTAAATTTTATGTGTCAACTTGACTGGGTCATGAGGTGCCCAAATATTTGGTTAAATATTATTCTAGGTGTTTCTGTGAGGGTGACTTTGGATAAGATTAACATTTAATCAGTAAACTGAGTAAAACAGATTGCTCTTCATAATGTGTGTGGGCCTCATCTAACCAGTAGAAGGCCTGAAGAGAACAAAAGTCAGACCCGCTCTTGAGTAAGAATTCTCCTGTCTGATGGCCTTCAAACTAGAACATCAGCTTTTCCTGCCTGATGAACTGGACATCAGTTCTTCCTGGTTCTACAACTGCCTGCTGGCCTTTTGACTCAAACTTGGGACACTGGCTCTGCAGATTTTGGACTTGCCAGCCTCTGTAACTGCATGAATTAATTCCTTGTAATAAATCTCTCTCTCTCTTTCTTTTTCTCTATATTCTATTGGTGCTGCTTCTCTGGAGAATCCTGACTAATTCATTAAGTATCTGCAGTTATTGGGTCACTGACAAAATCTTTTCTTTGCCATAGACGCCCATTTATCAATGGATACTATCAATATTCTCTCTTATTAATCTTCAAAACAGTACCAGAAGATGAGTTAGTTTCTACTTCCTACTATCTGCTCATTCTTTATTACTATGATCACGGCCTCCCCCTCCTGGAATGTTATACCACTATTCATTTTGGTTTGTCCAAATCTTAACCATCTTTTAAGGATCTAGGTTCTCACCTATCATCTTCACAGAAGGCTTCTTTGATCTTAATAATCTTATAGCACATAAAATTCCATTCAACATTCTAGTATACAGTTCTTTTCACTGTCCTTTAGCTGTTTTACATGCATACACCTTCCGCTTCCAAGTATACAGATTCCTGTTGATAGCAATGCTTGCTACATAAATGGATAGATCTTCACTGAGAAAAACTAAGTAGTAGTCAAAAGTGAAGACAATAATGTGCAATGTGGGAGAATATACTGGATGTAGTGACTATATGTGCTAATAAACAGATCTACAGTATTTCCCAAACTCCCTTCACACACACATTTTTGTAGCAACTCTAGTGAGATGTAATTCACATACCATAGCATTCACCCATTTAAAGTGTCCTATTCAATGGTTTTTAGTAAATTCCCAGAATTGTGCAACCATCAACACAATCAATTTTCATCACCACAATAAAAAAACCCTGTGCCCTTTAGCTATCATGCCCAATTCCCAACCCCGGCCCAAAGCAACCACTAATCTACCAATCACTTACTATATATATTTGTGAATATTCTGAGTATATGTTATTATAGAAAAAACTTAAAAATATAAAGGAATAAAAAGAAGAAAAAAAAAATCACTTTAACCCAACCATCCAGATACTGTTACCAACTAGTTGTAAGGTATTACACTGTCATGGATTAAATGTTTGCAAATCCCCCGCCCTCCGCCCCACTCCGCCCTGCCAAAGTTCATATGTTGAAGTTCTAATCCGCAGTGTGATTGTATTTGGAGATGGAGGCCTCTAAGGAAGAAATTAAGGTTAAATGAGGTCATAAGGGTGGAGTCCTGACCTGGCAGTATTAGTACCCTTAGAAGAAGAGGCATGAGAAGGCTTGCTCTCTTGCTCTCTCCCCAGCAGGCACAAAGAAGAGGTCATGTGAGCACACAGCAAGATGGTGGGGGCCTACAAGCCACGAGAAGAGGCCTCAGAATGAAACCTGCCTCGTTGGCACCTTGATCTTGGAATTCCCAGCTTCCAGAATTGTGAGAAATAAATTTCTGTCATTTAAGCTGCCCAGCCTGTGGTACTTTGTCAGGGCAGTCTGAGTAGACTAACATATAAATACTTAAAAAAAAATGTGTTTTTACATAAATGAAATCATGCTAAATACAATTTTGTAATCTTCTTTTTGGTTATGTAACCCAAACTTTCCCCATGTCATTAAGTGTACTTCTACCACATAATTTTATGGTATTCCATTGTACGTGTGGATGGATATATACATATATGTACACACACCATTCTCCTCATTAGAATATTTTGGTTCTCCCCCACCCTATAATCCAAACTTATTTCCTCTTAAAAACATCACTAGGAAGATCACCTTTATAGACATGGTGCATTATACACAAATCTTTGGCACATCTCTGATAACTTCCTTGGGATAAATTCACAGAATATAATTATTTCTGTGTTTAATCTTAAAGCTGTTGGCATGTATAGTGAAACTATCCTCCAGAAAGGTTATCAAGTATTCTTTTAGAAAACACTGATGTTTTGATAAGTGCCAAACTCTGAACATGAATTTGCTTTCATATATGCTCTTCCTTAATCCTCGCAGCAAGGCTGCGAGGTAAGTCTAATTACCCTCCTCCCCGCCACCCTTTTTTTTCCAGAAGCAGAAACTGAAGCTTGGGGGACTTCCCTGGTGGAGCAGTGGATGAGACTCCACGCTCCCAATGCAGGGGGCCCAGGTTTGATCCCTGGTCAGGGAACTAGATCCCACATGCATGCCACAACTAAGGAGCTGGCGAGCTGCAACTAAGGAGCCCGCCTGCCACAACGAAGGAGCCCGCCTACCACAACTAATACCCGGTGCAACCAACCAACCAACCAGATAAATAAATAAATAAATATTAAAAAAATAAAAAAATAAAAAAGAAACTGAAGCCTGGGCCAGTACATTACTGAAGGTCACAAAGGGAATGGCACTCTTTTGAAAGACCATGTGGTCACTGGACAGTAACTCATTTAAAAAACACATTATACTACATTTGTATAAGATGGGAAATCAATGAACCACTGGATTATTTTATTTTCTTACAAGATTGAATGTCTGTATTTTATTTAGCATAGTTGAGAGTACTTACTCAAAATTACATTAATAGTCTCTTTCATTCTGTATACAGCAAGCTAAAAATTGGGTTCCTGCATCTATTTTGGTTTTTACCAGACTTCCTCTATTAAATTTCAAGTTTCACATTACAGTGTATAATAGGATCGAAATGATAAGATTTAAATGTATTATACATATGTACATATCATACATATATGTCATATGTATTATACAGGTATATATACCTTGTTTTATTGCACTTTGCATAATTATCCTTCTCAGATACTGTGTCTTTTTACAAATTGAAGGTCTGTGGCAAAGAGCACAGCTTTTAAAAAATACTTTTCCAGACTTTCCAAATGTTTTACAATAGGCTGCATTATTTTTGTAATGAGAAAACAAACAAAATACCAAATTATAAATTTACAAATAAAAAAGGAATAATATCTTAAAATTCTCTTGCATAATCAAAAAAGAAATATGCTTTTACAAATGTCACCCTGAAATTACTATTTTAAGACTCCATAATGTCAAGCTTATGAACAAGTAAAAAGTACCAGTAGTCTATTAAATCAGTGCAAGAATGTAATTTCCCCAGTGACATCGAAATAAAAATTCCAACCTTTGTGCTTTAGTTAGGAAAAAAAAACCCCTAAGTGCTCCAAGGCAGAATTTATTATTACAGCAAAAGCTTACTTCCTAGAAGTGGAAGTTATATTTTTTGCTTAAAAGCATATGGCTATAAGTGCAGTAAAACATTTTTCTTAAGCAACTATAACAAAAACTGGGAAGGGCTAAAACACATAAACAGCCCGTTATGGGAAAGGGAAATTTAACAGGACAGATAATGGTATACATTTTCAGCCTACTACTATTTGTGTTTTCCGCCATTGTGAGCTTCTTGAGGGCAAGAACTGTTTTTCATTGTTTGGTTTTTAAGTATCTCTCTGTTTCTCATTTCAAGTGTCAATAAATGTTTCCCTACTAACTAGGTGATCTCGACTGATCCACAGACTAATTTTTAGAGGTTTAAGGATTTTAACCATTTCATAAACTTTTGTAATTAGTTATCTGTAACCATATTATAAAGGTCTATATAGGTTTATAGCATTTTATAATATCTTTTTAAATAAACTGCTCTAAAAAGTAATTTCTAATACCCCTAGACTTTAAAAACCAAAGTTTAAAAAAGATTAACAAAATTTAAGAAGACAGCCTATTCACATAGTTAAATGAAAAACTGCAATTAAAATACTTAATAAGCTATGTGAACTATTGGTTATTAAATTAATTAGTTTAAAACATGACTAATGGGATGTGCAATTCATAAGTTTTCTTTAAAATGACAATGCTTAGGATCTTAACATTTCACGTGAAAAAAACACTGTACATTATAGCCCATGTATTCTTTTTTTTATATAAGTATTTGCTTTATTAATATGCTCTAAATAACATTTTTTTAATTGATACATTGTCACTGGTTTTTTTTAATCCCCCTTTGCAGTACATGAATGTATTATAGTCTTATTTTAAGTGTCTAGAGCTGAGAGGAATCTTGTAATCAACTGGTACGAATCATTCATTTTAGTGATAAGGATTTCTGGGCCAGAGAGGTAAAGGTAATACTAGTGACCATGCTATCCAAATTCTAGTCTGGCTCTATTTTAGTGTATCACACTGCACTCCTGTCTTATGTGTCCTGTAGTGAATTTCACACATATGTGCATGCATATATACAAACACACACACAACTTGTGTACATAATACAAATCCATGAAACCACACTAAAAAATAAATCAGTGGTTTAAAAATTTATGCTATAATAATATATTAATTTTTAAAATATTAGCTTTAATTTTTAATCTTTTTTTAAAAACCACTTTATTGAGATAATATATCACACAATTCTCCCATTTAAAGTACACAATTCAATGGTTTTTAGTATATTCACAGACTTGTGCAATCAACACCAGAACCAATTTTAGAACATTTTCATCAACACAAGAGATAATCCCACCCCCGCATAAGCAGTCATTCCTCATAATTTTTAATCTTATCTGATGCTTATCATGTCCAGGTAAAAATCCACAAGAAAGAATGGATGGAATAAATTTGTTATTTTTAATGAGCAATTTTTATTTTATATTTTTTTAACTTTTTATTTTATTTTGGAGTATAGCCGATTAACAATGTTGTGATAGTTTCAGGTACACAGCAAAGCGACTCAGGCATACGTATACATGTATCCATTCTCCCCCAAACTCCCCTCCAGGCTGCCACATAACATCGAGGAGAGTTCCCTGTGCTATACTGTAGGTCCTTGTCAATTATCCTTTTTAAATATAGCAGTGTGTGCATGTCAAACCCAAACTCCCTAACTATCCCGTCCCTCCACCCTTCCCCACCCCCCCAGCCCCGGTAACCAAAAGTTCATTCTCTAGGCCTGTGAGTCCGTTTCTGTTTTGTAAATACATTCATTTGTAACATTTCTTTTTAGATTCCGCATATAAGTGATGTCGTACGATATTTCCCTTTCTCTGTCTGACTTACTTCACTCAGTATGACAATCTCTAGGTCTATCCATGTTGCTGCAAATGGCATTATTTCATTTTTTTTATGGCTGAGTAATATTCCATTGTATATTTGTACCATATCTTCTTTTTTTTTAAATTTTTAAATTTATTTATGGCTGTGTTGGGTCTTCGTTTCGGTGCGAGGGCTTTCTCCAGTTGTGGCAAGCGGGGGCCACTCTTCATCGCGGTGCACGGGCCTCTCACTATCACGGCCTCTCTTGTTGCGGAGCACAGGCTCCAGACGCGCAGGCTCAGTAATTGTGGCTCACGGGCCCAGTTGCTCCACGGCATATGGGATCTTCCCAGACCAGGACTCGAACCCGTGTCCCCTGCATTGGCAGGCAGATTCTCAACCACTGCGCCACCAGGGAAGCCCTGTACCATATCTTCTTTATCCACTCCTCTGTCAATGGACATTTAGGTTGCTTCCATGTCTTGGCTATTGTAAACAGTGCTGCAATGAACATTGGGGTGCATGTATCCTTTTGGACCATGTTTTTCTCTGGATATATGCCCAGGAGTAGGATTGCAGGGTCATATGGTAGTTCTATTTTTAGTTTTTTAAGGAACCTCCATACTCTTCTCCATAGTGGCTGTATCAATTTACATTCCCACCAACAGTGTAGGAGGGTTCCCTTTTCTCCACACCCTCTCCAGCATTGATTGTTTGTGGATTTTTTGATGATAGCCATTTTGACTATGAGGTAATATCTCACTGTAGTTTTGATTTGCATTTCTCTAATCATTAGCGATGTTAAACATCTTTTCATGTGCCTCTTGGCCATCCATATGTCTTCCTTGGAAAAATGTCTATTTATGTCTTCTGCCCATTTTTTGATTGGGCTGTTTGTTTTGATGATAGTAAGCCACATGAGCTGTTTGTAAATTTTGGATATTAATCCCTTGTAGGTCACATCATTTGCAAATATTTTCTCCCAATCTGTGGGTTCCTTTTCATTTTGTTTATGGTTTCCTTTGCTGTGCAAAAGCTTTTGAGCTTAATTAGGTCCCATTTGTTTATTTTTGTTTTTATTTCCATTACTCTGGGAGATGGATTGGAAGAGATATTGCTGCGATTTATGTCAGAGAGTGTTTTGCCTATGTTTTCCTCTAGGAGTTTTACATATAGGTCTTTAATCCATTTTGAGTTTATTTTTGTGTATGGTGTTAAAGAATGATCTAATTTCAGTTTTTTACATGTAGCTGTCCAGTTTTCCCAGCACCATTTGTTGAAGACACTGTTTTTTCACCATTGTATAGTCTTGCCTCCTTTGTCATAGATTAATTGACCATAGGTGCGTGGGTTTATTTCTGGGCTTTCTATCCTGTTCCATTGATCCATAGTTCTATTTTTGTGCCAGTACCATACTGTTCTGATGACTACAGCTCTGTAGTATAGTTTGAAGCCAGGGAGCCTGATTCCTCCAGCTCCATTTTTCTTTCTCAAGATTTCTTTGGCTATTTGGGGTCTCTTGTGTCTCCATACATATTTTAAGATTACTGTTCTAGTTCTGTGAAAAATGCCATTGGTAATTTGATAGGAATTGCACTGAATCTGTAGATTGCCTTGGGTAGTATAGTCATTTTCACAATACTGATTCTTCCAATCCAAGAACATGGTATATCTTTCCATCTGTTTGTGTCTTCTTCGATTTCTTCCATCAGCATCTTATAGTTTTCGGAGTACAGGTCTTTTGTCCCCTTATGTAGGTTTATTCCTAGGTATTTTATTCTTTTTGATGCAATGGTAAATGGGATTTTTCCTTGAATTTCTCTTTCTGATCTTTCATTGTTAGTGTATAGATATGCAACAGATTTCTGTTTATTAATTTTGTAGCCTGCAACTTTACCAAATTCACTGATGAGCTCTAGTAGTTTTCTGGTAGCGTCTTTAGGATTTTCTATGTATATAATCATGCCATCTGCAAACAGTGACAGTTTAACTTCTTTTCCAACTGGATTCCTTTTATTTCTTTTTCTTCTCTGACTGCCGTAGCTAGAACTTCCAAAACTACGTTGAATAAAAGTGGTGAGAGTGGGCATCCCTGTCTTGTTCCTGATCTTAGAGGAAATGCTTTCAGCTTTTCACCATTAAGTATGATGCTAGCTGTGGGTTTGTCATATATGGCCTTTATTATGTTGAGGTAGGTTCCCTCTATGCCCACTTTCTGGAGAGTTTTTAATCATAAATGGGTGTTTAATTTTGTCAAAAGCTTTTCTGCATCTATTGAGATGATAATATGATTTTTATTCTTCCATTTGTTGATGTGGTGTATCACAATGATTGATATGCGGATACTGAAAAATCCTTGCATCCTTGGGATAAATCCCACTTGATCATGGTGTATGATCCTTTTAATGTATTGTTGGATTCGAATTGCTAGTATTTTGCTGAGGATTTTTGCGTTTATGTTCATCAGTGATATTGGCCTGTAATTATCTTTTTTAGTGGTATCTTTGTTTGGTTTCGGTATCAGGGTGATGGTGGCCTCATAGAATGAGTTTGGGAGTCTTCCTTCCTCTGCAATTTTTTTAGCCCATGTATTCTTAAAGATATTTAAAGTATAAAACCTTGGCTTCTAGCTTTGTGATTCAGTTTACATTAGCTACTTTACACAAATGCCAAAACCAAAAAACTGCAATAATTGTGCATAAATACTGTAACACCAAACCAATGTGCAGGTTGGGACAAGGATGAGTAGAATAAAATCAAAGCCATAAAGGTCAATACTGTATAATGGTTTTAGTAGCATTTAAAATGAAAAATCCTTGCCTGGATTATGGGTGACTGTTCACATTCAGTCTCTGAAAATGTCTTTAGTTTTTATTTAAAACACATGAATCCCAAGCAAATATCATAATCAAATATTACGTGTGAAATAAAGACCCCCATCCCACCCACTCTTGTCATTTAGACATTATTTTAGACTCTATATGGAAAACTTCTTTTGCCTGTTATTGATTACCTACCTTTCATTCATTATTTTTTAAATTAAAAAATCCTATGCTTAATAAAAGATATTTTAAGACATACCAGGGCTTCCCTGGTGGCGCAGTGGTTGAGAATCTGCCTGCCAATGCAGGGGACACGGGTTCGAACCCTGGTCTGGGAAGATCCCACATGCCGCGGAGCAACTGGGCCCGTGAGCCACGATTACTGAGCCTGCGCGTCTGGAGCCTGTGCTCCGCAACAAGAGAGGCCGCGATAGTAAGAGGCCCGTGCACCGCGATGAAGAGTGGTCCCCGCTTGCCACAACTAGAGAAAGCCCTCGCACCGAAACGAAGACCCAACACAGCCATAAATAAATAAATTAAAAAAAAAAAAAGAATAGTATCTAAAAACAAACAAAAAAAAAGACATACCAGTACTCAGAAAATATATTAGCCTATGTACAACTTTCTGAAAATCTCTTGAGGAAGCATTCCATCAAAAGAAATAGGAATTCGAGTGAAGAAAGGTAAAGATGTGGTATATATGTAAATGGTGACAATAAAGCCAGTAAAACTTGTTAAGTTTAAATAAGCATTGATAACATGGTTGTAACTGTTACCAAATCAGTCATCCAGAAATAAACTTCCACATTATTTCAACAAAATCTGGAAGAAGGCAGGGGAATAAAAGCTTTTGAAAGGTCTCATCTTATTTGGGTAGTGAAAGGTGAAGATACTGTTACAATTTTAAAAATCCAAGGAAATACAGGTTCACATATGTTTGTTAGAAATTTGTGTTAAGTACTAGTAGAATGAGAATGCAGAACCTCTAATGTATCTGACAGGAATAAGAGAAAACAATTAGAGCTAGGAGCTAGTTCTGATTCAGGTGAGCTAGGGAACCCCTCCAATTCTGCAACACACAGAGTCCCCTGTGTGAAGAGCATTCTGTAGATCTGTGGTGTTGTGGAAATCAGTGAGGGAACAGGCAGAAGGATAGTATTACCTTTCCCTAGCCACATACAGAAGCTTAAGTACCCAAATTTCCTTAACTGAGACAGTGACATTTAACATAGGCTGGTTTGAGCATTACAGTAACAGTTACTTTAGAGCAAAATCAACTCTGGACATTGTAGATGGCTTTGAAAGGGTAATTATATACTAGTAACTGTCTGCTTAAGGAAAACAAGTAACAATCAAAGGAAAGAGTGGAAGAGCATCTCAAGACAACTAGAAGGTTATTTTTCACAAATGATTGCTCTAAATTATCTCGTTTCCCATGACCTTTCTGTAAAGCATGTTATTAATACTTACGTTAATATCCATAAGTGAAAAGTTATCTTGCTTTCTAAAACTAAAACTTCCTACACCAAATTGGCTATCTCTGGGTCTGAGCTTGGTGATGTTTGGAGAAAACTTTCCTTGGGATACTGTTAAGGTGACGGCAGTGCTACCCAGTGATACCCATCCTTGACTTAGGTTAGGAAGTTACAGGCCACGGACTCTCAAGAGACTCTTGGGTTTTTAAAATTTTTACGTGTAATTTTTCAAACGTAAACAAAATTAGAAAGAAGAGTATCAGGAATCCCACTCATACTTCACACAGCTTCAACTGTCAACAACACATGGCCAAAGTCATTTCACCTATACTCCATTTCCCACTTGCCTGGATTAAAGAAAAACCTCAGACATGTCATTTCATTTTCAAGTAGTTTGTTGTATCTTTACTTAATTCTTTAAAGAAGCTTACTTTCTCTTGAGCAGCTCTGAAATAGCCAAATAATACCCCCTTCAAAATCGTAAAGAACAGGAGACAGTCATATGGATAAAAAGTACAGAAATGGTTAGACTCATAATACCAGTATTCTGTGGCTGCAGTAGTAATGAAGATGGGGAGTTACTCTTAGTTCATTCAAATAATAGTGAATTTGCTGGTTAGAAAAGAAAATTACATTTTGTGTCATTTTCGTTTCTCAAAATAAATCTCTCAACACTCATTCATTATTCTGTCGCTTTTCTGTGTTCAGCTATTTATGACCGCTTCAAAACTGTAATAAACATTTATACGAAATACTGTGTCATTTCATTCACAAATGAACAGATATGGCTGTCTTGATATCAACTATAATAACAGTGACACAAAAACAGTTACCTTTCAACACCAATTCATGATAAAACTCTCAGCAAACTAGAAATAGGGGAAACTTCCTTAATACAATACGGAGCATTTCCAAAAAGCTAATGTCATTCTTAATGGTGAAAGATGGAATGCTTTCTCCCTAAAATCAGAAACAAGGCAAGGATGCCCACTCTCACCAATCTTATTCAACATATCAATAGCAATGGAAATTCTACCTAGAATATGAATAAGAAAAAGAAAAAAAAAGGGCACAGATTGGAAAGGAAGAAATAAAACTGTCCCTCTTTGCAAATGACATGATTTTGTATGTAGAAAATCCCACGGAATCTAAAAAAACCCTCCTGGAGCTAATAAGTGAGTTGAGCAAGTTTGCAGTATACAAGATTAACAAACAAAAATCAATTGTATTTCAATACACTAAAAACAAACATGTGGAAACTAAACTTAAAAACACAATAACATTTATAATCACATCAAAGAAAATAAAATACTTAGGCATACTCTTAACAAAACATGTACAGGATCTCTACGATGAACATAAGTCTTAGGTGGAGGAGATGGTAGATGGCTTGCATGGTTGGGAACAGGTAACAATGAACAAATAGGTAACTATACTGAGGAAAATGGGAGTTAGAGGAGATGTCTACAAACAGAAAAGATTAGAAGGAACCCTTGAAATGTTGTGTTGGATTAGAAATAGAAGTAATGGTATGAATTCATTGTTATATAATATATATAAAATAGTTTTAGGTATGTATATTTGTGTGTTGTGTGTGTGTGATACATTACCTGTATTTCTTAGTTCTGTCCATTGAGAAAACCTAGAAGAAATAACAGCCCAGTAGCAACGAGCACACTGAGCACCCAGAACTGGGTTTTAAAATACCATCCTCTACTCAAAGGAACCAGGGCTCCTTGAAGAAAGAGATCAGATTATAGACTTAGGGCAAAGGAGGTAAAAGATGAACCTGGAATATCTTGTTTTGCCAGAGCACATGTCAAAAAGATAAAAGAGCCAGCCTGAAGGAGCTCCTACTGCCCTCACCGGGAACAATTTTAACATTAAAAGAAATTATATTATTTATTGAATAAAATACAAATACACAGATCTATACTGATAAATGAGATACGTGAAAGATCTTCCTTAGAGTAGAATGCCAACTAAAAAATGCAGGGGTGTTGGAAATAGAATCACTCTTTGACACCTATCAAATAGATGGTTAATTCAGGCAGGAGCTGTCAATGGACTCTAAGGCTGGTAGGTAGAAATTTGATATGGAAAAGTATATTAAAGTAATATCAGAATACCCCTCCACAAAATACTAATCAATTACAAAGGGGGAAATAGTGAATTTAAGGTGGGGAAACCTAGTAGTCATCAAGATGACCAGATGATCAAGGTTATCACCAGGGTGGTGGGACAGGTCAACATCACGTGCTTACTGATTTGATGTACTGAGAGGGCACAGCATCGGTTCCACTAAATTCCATGTAGTGGAGTTTCTGCAAAGAATGTGTATCCTGAGCTGGGTAAAGAAGAAAAAGGATTATCCTACAGAATGTAAGGCCTGTATTCTTTAAAACTGATAAGAACATGAAAAGGAACTGTTCCAGATTGGAGAAGATGTGACAGTAGGTATTCCTCGACAGACTTCTGGGTCAGAAAGAAAGAAGTCATTGTTGGGACAGTTGGCAAAATTTGAACAGGGTGGTAATGTTGCATTGAAGCTGACCATCTGCTTTGGAGAGTTGTACATACGTTACGTAGGAGCATGTTTTACTCTTTGGAAAATGTGTGTTGACAGAGAGAATACAAAATTAAATGCTATAAATCACAGAAAGATCCTTTTTGACCCACCTCCTAGAGAAATGGAAATAGAAACAAAAATAAACAAATGGGACTTAATGAAACTTAAAAGCTTTTGCACAGCAAAGGAAACCATAAACAAGATGAAAAGACAACCCTCAGAATGGGAGAAAATATTTCCAAATGAAGCACTGACAAAGGATTAATCTCCAAAATTAACAAGCAGCTCATGCAGCTCAATATCAAAAAAACAAACAACCCAATCCAAAAATGGGCAGAAGACCTAAATAGACATTTCTCCAGAGAAGATATACAGATTGCCAACAAACACATGAAAGAATGCTCAACATCATTAATCATTACAGAAACGCAAATCAAAACTACAATGAGATATCACCTCACACCAGTCAGAATGGCCATCATCAAAAAATCTACAAACGATAAATGCTGGAGAAAATGGAACCCTCTTGCACTGTTGGTGGGAATGTAAATTGATACAGCCACTATGGAGAACAGTATGGAGGTTCCTTAAAAAACTAAAAATAGAACTACCATATGACCCAGCAATCCCACTACTGGGCATATAACCTGAGAAAACCATAATTCAAAAAGAGTCATGTACCACAATGTTCACTGCATCTCTATTTACAACAGCCAGGACATGGAAGCAACCTAAGTGTCCATTGACAGATGAATGGATAAAGAAGATGTGGCATGTATATACAATGGAATATTACTCAGCCATAAAAAGATACGAAATTGAGTTATTTGTAGTGAGGTGGATGGACCTAGAGTCTGTCATACAGAGTGAAGTAAGTCAGAAAGAGAAAAACAAATACCGTATGCTAACACATATATATAGAATCTAAAAAAAAAAAAAAAAAAAAAAAGGTCATGAAGAACCTAGGGGCAGGAGGGGAATAAAGACACAGACCTACAAGAGAATGGACTAGAGGACATGGGGAGGGGGAAGGGCAAGCTGGGACAAAGTGAGAGAGTGCCATGGACATATATACACTACCAAATGTAAAACCGATAGCTAGTGGGAAGCAGCGACATAGCACAGGGAGATCAGCTCGGTACATTGTGACCACCTAGAGGGGTGGGATAGGGAGGGTGGAAGGGAGGAAGACGCAAGAGGGAAGAGATATGGGGATATATGTATATGTATAGCTGATTCACTTTGTTATAAAGCAGAAACTAACACACGATTGTAAAGCAATTATACTACAATAAGGATGTTAAAAAAAATTAAATGTTAATACTTAATAGTAATAATAAAACATATAAAACAAATACTCACCAATGACTTTAACAAAATAAGCATCTGCTTCAAAGTTATTTTTTAGTGTATGGATGGCAAAATCATTCTTTGTATATCCTTTACTTAGTACTACAATGTCCAAGATTCCCTGGAAAAAACATAAAAATGGTAAGAACAAACTACTAGACTGAATGAAAAAAATGATGAAAATGCATGATATGTTTACCATGTAAATATAAACCTTATTTATTCAACTTGATGTTTAAAATAAAAATAATATTAAAAATATAAAAACTTGAATATTAAAATATAAATAAAACGAAAAACACCTATAATTTTAATCTCTGAAAATAACTGTTAGAATTTTGTACTTCCTTCCAGTCATATTTGCATGAATTTTTAAAGGTCTGTGATATGGACTACCAAAGTGTTTCCAGTCATCAGAGAAAGAAGGTACCTTTTCATCTGCCCTGGCTCCCATTATTTTTTTTTCCTAAAAAAGTGGGAAGCTTTGTTAATTTTATTGGGGGTAAAGAAGGTGTGTTCATTTAAATTTCCATTCTGCTGACTCTTAATGAGGTTCATCATTTATCATATCTTTTCATATGTCAGCTACTTGTGTTTTTTCTGTAAATTGCCTTAATAATGTTCTGTTTTTCCAGTGGGAGTTTTTGGTCAGTTTGAATAAACCCTTTCTATGTTAAGAATATTAATTATTTAATTCTTTCATAGCTAATTTATTTCCCAGATTTAAACACAATTTTAAATTTCATTTATGATATTTTTATGTACAGAAATTAATTGATTTGTAATTAATTCTCTTGATTTTCCCTCTTGTGATATTTTTACCAATTACTTTTATGCTTGGAAATTGCTTATGAAAAGTGAACGAACACAAGATTTGGTAGCAGAGAGACAGAGGAAAATAAGGACTTGGATAATTCATATAATTGAGAATTAGCCTCTTATAAAAAAAAACAAACCAACCAACCGGGCTTAGGGTTGGACATAATGTCTTGATGGAGATTTAATGTTTTAAAATAATCAAATTATTTTACAAGGATATACTGTGACATATTAACTCTGGAATTTAACACATTTTTATCAGAATTTATTATTTTTCTGAGTGATAAACTGGCTTTCTTTTAAAGAACAAAACAGCTTGGAAGATTCTATTTTCCCTCAAAAATGCCCAGAAGCACTTGATAAACTGGCTTTTGACATTAGAAAGAAGAGAACCAGGGCCCTGAGCGCCTTTCCCAGGCCACCTGGCAACAGAAGACAGTCACAAGAATCTGTGGCAATAGATGCCAACTCTAGTTCACTAGGTTAAGAGAGAGTACACACTGAACCCATCCTTCTGTGATCTTGTGCAGGTTTAAGGGTCTGTTATGTGTTGGCTGTTCTTTTCTCTACTCGTGCACATGCACAATTGCTGTGAGCATGATTCTCTAGTGGTTTAATCTAAACAAGCATAAAATGAGATAAAATCATTTTCATATTTCACTGTACTGATCAGTCAGTGGTATCAATAAATGTGTTCCCTCCGTCATTTAACATTAAAAGGAGCTTTCTTTAATTGACTCATTTTCTTTCATTATCTCATCTACATTTTCTGGTCAAATAGGGTGAAAGTGAGATAAGGTGGACGGCAATTAGATTCCAAACACACAGAAGAGCTCTGAACTCACATCTTCATAAATATCAAAGAAGGTGGCAACCACTGCATCTCTGATTTGGTTTAGGTCCATCAGCTCCCAGTAGACTTTAAACATACGACGCGCCCCCTCACAGCTTGCATTATTACAAGGGACATTCTCCAGTAAAAAGGCCTGCTGATTGCTGTGAGACAAAGGCAATGGCATTTAGTTAATATAACATATCAATGCTGAAGTAGCATCAGCTATGCTGTAATTGCTAGAATCAAAGAGATGGTAAATGGTATACAATGAAGTAATATGAAAAAAATCCCTACATCTTACTAATTATTGTCCTGAGCCATAAAAAACTTAAATTGTTGGCTATCGTTTTTCAGCCTTTGGCAAAAATCCTGAGGTGAGTCGGTTGTTGGCCTCTCTCCTCTTTTGTGATTTCCAAGTCCATCTCTCCGCCCTTCCTTGCTGCTCCACAGCCATCGACCCTGTGTTTCATTACTGAGTTCCTGGACACTGTCATCATCCCTTTAGATCTGTATAACTCCTTAGGTAAAAATCTGCATTTTAAATAGAGATTCCTGACATCCCCAAGTCTTGTAAACCCAAAGCAGTAAATCTACAATGATACAATTTGAGCTTCCCAAACGGACAGTAGGGTAGATATTGCTGAGTACCTCTCAGATGAAAGAGAAAAAAAAAAAGTGTTGTACTTTGCATAGCTATGAAGTCCTCCCTTTTGAATCCTACTCTATAGGCAAAGTGGTGATGAGTTTAGATTTTGGAACCAGACTACCTGGATTCAAATTCTGGCTCTGTCATTTAGCAGTTATGTGACCTTAAACAAGTTATTTAACCTCCTGAAGACTCAGATCCTTATTTGTAAACTGAGTAACATGAGTACTTAAAGAATTGTTGTAAAAAAGAAATGAAATACTGCGTGCAAAGTACTTAGAACAATTCCTGTCATCCACCTAGATCTTAGTAAAAGTGTTTGTATTATCATCACTCTTACTTATGTAGTGCAACACCATGCCATATAAAAATATTTTCTTTAAATGTAGCAGTAACTTTTGTAAATGGTGTGATTTGATGTAATGGCTCCTATTTATAGGCATTTTCTAATATTTACATTCCTTCAGGTCCCTCTATGTTACATAGAAAATAATAAGCTAAAAAGCTTAAATTTTATTACTGCTCAATTTTCTCTAATAATTATTTTAAATAAAACTATAAAGACAGATTTCTTTTTTTCCATATGAAAATATTACTTTGGATATTACTTTGGGTCTGGGCAATTTGGAAAGGAAAAAAAAGTTCTATTATAAGAAAGGTAAATTTTTCAGTGTTCAACAGAGTAAGGAAACATATGCAAAATATTCAATTTCCTTGATGTACTTGACATATGATTGGTTTCACATTATTTTTCTAGATAAAAAATTCCAACACAAATAGTTTAAACTCCCAGATTATAACATTTACATGGAAAACTTTGAGGTGGCTTTGATCAAGGCCTAACATGTAATAGTGTTATTCCACTAGAAGGAATAATGATTTCTTCTTTGTCTCCTGCCTAATAACTGATTTTAAAATTCTAATTTGTAATACTTTTTCCAGGTAATTTACCCATCCTACCTTTTTAGCTAAACAATTTTACTAGATATTTCACAGAAATGAAGAACACTCTATTTTGTTATTAGACTATACAAAAACATGAGAACCAGTGATTAATGTGGCCTTTCTTTTTTTTTTGGCTATGCTATGCAGCTTGTGAGATCTTAGTTCCCTGACAAGGGATTAAACCTGGGCCCAAGGCGGTGAAAGCACTGAGTCTTAACCACTGGACCACCAGGGAATTCCCAAGGCAGCCCTCTATAATCTTTTATAACCAATGCATCACACTGGCAACGTTTTGAGTGATCACTTGCCACTGGTTTCCCTTTTCACAACAGGGATGAAAGGATTTCATTATTGTATTATAACTCTGGGCATAATTTCAAACACACAACATAACTTACAACAAAAACTCTAACTGCAGTTGCATAATTTGTCATTTTAATTTTTGATATGAGTTTGTAAAGATTATAAATGCCATGCACCACGGTTCTTGTCTGAATGCTCACTAAACAGGTTGGTATTATACTCTGGAACATGGGGTCTATAAAATTTCAGTTCTTTTAAACTCCACTGAGCCTTACAGGTAGAGCCCAACATCTTAACTATAAAAAAAAAAATTCCGTTTAAGCCCAGGAAGAAAGAATTCTGATTCATTTGGTTTGGAAACCCTTGGGGAGAAACAGTCTTGCTTCTTTTAAGTCAACTGCTCTATGTGTTTTTGGCAATTACAACCAATATAACTTTTTAAAAACTTTTTTTTTTTCAAAACTATTGCAAAAATTATTATAAAATTCAAGTAATAGAGACATTTAAAAAGTTGAACTCCTCCTTTCCAGGGAAAATCACTGTTAACAACTTGGTGTGCATCTTTACAAACCTTCTTCTGGGAACATACAAATATTTAAGTACATATATCCTTCAAAAAAAAAAACAAACAAACCCAATTGGGTTCTACTATACATATTATTCTGCAACTTTTTTCTTTCCACTCAATAACATAGCATACACATGGGGAAAAGGGATACCACCTGAATGAGGACTTCTGAAATGTATTTTGAAAATTCCCACCAGAGAAGTTGTACCAATTTATATCCCCCAGCAGCAGCCCATCAAACTGCCTGTTTCCCTACATGCTCATTCCTTTCAATGCTTACTCCATTATACAGCTATGCCATCATTCGTTTTAACACCCTGCTATTGATAATCAGGTTGTCTTCAACTGTTCCCCATTACACACACACACACACACACACACACACACACACACACACGTTATTTTTCCTTGAGAATCTGTATAAGGATTTCCAAGTGAAGTCATCTGGTCAAAGGATATGCATATTTTAAATGTGAATAGGTAAAGCTAAATGGCCTTCTAAAAAAATGTACCAATTTACACCTCTAGTAGTGTACAAGTATATCCTTCTTCATATCTTGCCAATATTAGTAACACTACTTCTTATTTTTGCCAATTGGGTAGCTTAAAAATTATCTCATTCTCCTGATTATATGAGAGAAGCTGAGTGTTACTTTTATGTTTATTATCTATTCATATTTCTTCTAAGAATTGGCACTTAAATTTTTTAAATTATTGGTTTTTAGATCTCTGATTGTTAGGGACATTAGCCCCTACCTGTTATTTTCATATTCTTATTTGCAAAATGAGTGTACAAACAGTACAGAAATAGATACATAGATGTAGAGAACAAACTTATGGATACCAAGGGGGGCGGGAAGGAGGTGGGTGGGATGAACTGGGAGATTGGGATTGACATATATACACTACTATGTATAAAATAGATAACTAATGAGAATCTACTGTATAGCACAGGGAACTCTACTCAATGCTCTGTGGTGACCTAAATGGGAGGGAAATCAAAAAAAGATTTCCCTCATATACCATATCAAATATTGATATATGTATATGTATAACTGAATCACTTTTGCTGTACAGCAGAAACTAACACAACATTGTAAAGCAACTATACTCCAATAAAAATTAAAAAAAAACCCAACGGTACATTACCTCAAATGGCTGTTGTAAGGATTAAATGAGAAAATACACGGTAAATGGTTTAATATAGTGCCCAGTACATAGCACAACACACTTTCAATATCTGCTGTTATTATTATATGTGCTGTTATTATTACTCTGATATGTTATAAACATTTCACCCCAGCCTTTTATTGTTTTTAAAATTTATGGTTTCTTTCACTAAAAGGTTAATAATACTTATATACTCATTTATGTCAATATTCTTCTCATGCTGTATAAGAAATGTTAAAGGAAGTCCATCAGTCAGATGGAAATAACACCAGATGAGTATCTGCACTTACACAAAGGAGTGAACAGCAGTGAAAATGTGAAATACGTAGGCAAACAGAAAAGATTTTCTTGTTATTTAAATCTCTTTAAAGATAATTGATAATTAAACAACACAGTATGGTGTTAATGACATAAACAGATGTAAAATGTAAGGTTTCCTCAAAAAACTAAAATTTGAACTACCATATAATACAGCAATCCCACTCTTGGGTACATATTGAAAAGAAGTGAAATCAAGATCTCAAAGAGGTATCTGAACTCTCATGTTTGTTGCAGCAATATTCACAATAGTCAAGATATGGAAACAATCTAAGTGTCCATCAATGGATGAATGAATAAAGAAAATGTGGTATATACATACACTGGAATATTCAGCCTTAAAAAAAGAAGAAAATCCTACCATTTGTGTCAACATGGATGAACCTAGAGGACATTATGCTAAGTGAAGTAAATCAGAAACAGAAAGACAAATACTGTATGATATCGCTTGTATGTGGAATCTAAAAACATTGAACTTATAGAAACAGAGAGTGGAATGGTGGTTGCCAGTGGCTGAGGGGTGGGGGAAATGGGGAGATGTCGGTCAAAGGACATGAACTTTCAGTTATAAGATGATTAAGTTAAGGGGATCCAATGTACAGCATGATGACTATAGTTAACAATACTGTACTATATACTTGAAAGCTGCTATGAGAGTAGGGCTTTAATGTTTTTAACCATAACAATAAGAATAAGAAAATGGCAATTATGTGAGATAAAGGATATTAACTACCTTAATGTAGTAAACATTTTACAATATATACATATATCAAATGATACTGTATACCTTAAACTTACACAATGTCACTATATGTCAATTATATCTCAGAAAGCTGGAAAAAAAAAAAAGGAAAAAAAGAAATCAATAGAAGATATCTGGAAAATCTCCAAATATTTAGAAATTAAACACCATTAAATAATCTACGAGCAAAAGAAGAAATCAGGCAGCCCCTCAGCGCACAAGGAGCATGTGCCTTCAGGAATTTTCCATGCTCTACGTCTGTTCACCCGGCTGCCTGGCTTGGGGCTTGCCCTGGTCTCTGCCTAGAGCGCCCGGCGGGAGCTGCAGGCTTTGATCACCCGCTGCTTGTGTCTGTGCCCCAGTAGCCGCAACTGCCCCGGGGGCTGTTCTGGAAGAGATCTGAGAGCTGGGTGGCCTGGGTCGTGAGAGCCCCGCACCTCTCGCATCGTGGTGAAGAAGAACAGCATTCCCAACGGAATAAAATGTCATTATCCAGTCCTCCAGACAGTGCTGTGAAGGACTATTTTGTCAAAAGGGGGGGTTACTTTCTGTGATGTCAGCCTCAGAAGATGAATCTGCCTTAGATATCCCTAGAGTCCTGTAACTCGAACAAGCATTAACAAGACATGGGATACTAATGTTCTCCAAACTATTTCGCAAATACTGAGCTAGCCTCAATTCTCACCTCAAAACGTGAAACATTTTGCCACCTGAGCAGTTCTGGAGGAGGAATCTGTGAGCAGTTCCAGGCACTGTGTTAGGCATTAGCTAGCATTATAGGATATGCCTAAAATACATGAGGGGGTCTGGGAAAAGGTCAAGACTTCTTAATGATCAGCACCCTCAAAGTGATGTACAGATAGAGGATTATGACTATGTCAACAATGGACCTGCCGAGAGGAACTCTGGCACTGATAACTGCAGAGGCAGAAATAAAGAGATACTGGAGACAGGATTAAAATGGCTCAAAGAGGGGGGACCTCCAAGATTGTGGAGGAGTAAGACATGGAGATCACCTTCCTCCCCACAAATACATCAAAAATACATCTACATGTGGACCAACTCTTACAGAACACCTACTGAACGCTGGCAGAAGACCTCAGACTGCCCAAAAGGCAAGAAAACACCCAGGTACCTGGGTAGGGCAAAAGAAAAAAGAAAGAACAAGACAAAAGAATAGAGACAGGACCTGCACCTCTGGGAGGGAGCTGTGAAGGAAGAAAAGTTTCCACATACTAGGAAGCCCCTGCACTGGCGGAGACGGGGGATGGGCAGGGGGAAGCTTCGGAGCCACGGAGGAGAGTGCAGCAACAGGGGTGCGGAGGGCAAAGCGGAGAGATTCCCGCACGGAGGATCAGTGCCGACCAGCACTCACCAGCCTGAGAGGCTTGTCTGCTCACCCACCGGGGCGGGTGGGGGCTGGGAGCTGAGGCTCGGGCTTCGGAGGTCAGACCCCAGGGAGAGGACTAGGGTTGGCTGTGTGAAGACAGTCTGAAGGGGGCTAGTGCACCACAGCTAGCCAGGAGGGAGTCTGGGAAAAAGCCCGGACCTGCCTAAGAGGCAAGAGACCATTGTTTCGGGGTGTTGAGGAGAGGGGATTCCTTCCCTGTGTGCACACAGAAGGCAGGGCACTGCTTAAGTGAGTTCCAGAGATGGGCGCAAGCTGTGGCTATCAGCTCGGACCCCAGAGACGGGCATGAAACGCTAACACTGTTGCTGCTGCCACCAAGAATCCTGTGTGCAAGCACAGGTCACTATCCACACTCCCCCACCCCCACCAGGAGCCTGTGCAGCCCGCCACTGCCAGGGTCCAATGATCCAGGGACAACTTCCCCGGGAGAACACATGGTGCACCTCAGGCTGTTACAATGTCATGGTGGCCTCTGTTGCCGCAGGCTCGCCCTGCATTCCAATTATGACTACCGTACTCCTCCCTCTCCCTGGACTGAGTGAGCAAGAGGGCCCTAATCAGCCCCTGCTTTAACCCCCTCCTGTCTGGGCGGGGAACAGATGCCTGAGGGCAACCTACACGCAGAAGTGGGGCCAAAACCAAAGCTGAACCCCAGGAGCTGTGCGAACAAAGAAGGGAAAGGGAAATTTCTCCGTGCAGCCTCAGGAGCAGTGGATTACATCCCCACAGTCAACTTGATGTGCCCTGCATCGGTGGAATACCTGAGTAGACAACGAATCATCCTAAAATTGAGGCGGTGGACTTTGGGAGCAACTGTACACTTGGGGTTTGCTGTCTGAGGCTGATTTGTTTCTGATTTTTATGTTTATCTTAGTTTAGTTTTTAGCGCTTGTTATCATTGGTGTATTTGTTTATTGGTTTGGTTGCTCTCTATTTTATTATTTTTTTAATTTTAATAATTTAAAAAATTTTAAAATTTCTTCCTTTCTTTTCTTCTCCCCTTTCTTCTGAGCCATGTGCCTGAAAGAGTCTTGGTGCTCCAGCCTGGTGTCAGGCCTGAGCCTCTGAGGTGGGAGAGCCAAGTTCAGGACACTGGACCACTAGAGACCTCCCGGCCCCATGTAATATCAATCAGCAAGAGCTCTCCCAAAGATCTCCATCTCAAGGCTAAGACCCAGCTCCACCCAATGGCCAGCAAGTTCCAGTGCTGGATTCCCCATGCCAAACAACTAGCAAGACAGGAACACAACACCACCCATTAGCAGAGAGGCTGCCTAAAATCATACTAAGTTCACAGATATCCCCAAACACACCACCAGACGTGGTCCTGCCCACCAGAAAGACAAGATCCAGCCCCACCCACCAGAACACAGGCACCAGTCCCCTCCACCAGAAAGCCTACACAAGCCATTGAACCAACCTCACCTACTAGGGGCAGACAACAAAAACAACGGGAACTACAAACCTGCAGCCTGCGAAAATGAGACCCCAAACACAGTAAGTTAAACAAAATGAGAAGACAAAGAAATATGCAGCAGATGAAGAAGCAAGGTAAGAATCCACCAGACCAAACAAATGAAGAGGAAATAGGCAGTTTACCTGAAAAAGAGTTCAGAATAATGACAGTAAAGATGATCCAATATCTTGGAAACAGAATGGAGAAAATAAAACAAACATTTAACAAGGACTGAGAAGAACTAAAGCATAAACAAACAGTAATGAACAACACAATAAATGAGATGAAAAACTCTCTAGGAGGAATCAATAGTAGAAAACCTGAGGCAGAAGAATGGATAAGTGACCTGGAAGATAAAATAGTGGAAATAACTACCGCAGAGCAGAATAGAAAAAAGAATGAAAAGAATTGAGGACAGTCTCAGAGACCTTGGGGAAAACATTAAACACACCAATGTTCGAATTACAGAGGTCCCAGAAGAAGAAAAGAAAAAGAAAGGGTCTTAGAAAATATTTGAAGAGATTATAGTTGGAAACTTCCCTAACATGGGAAAGGAAAAAGTCAAGTCCAGGAAGTGCAGAGAGTCCCATACAGGATAAATCCAAGGGGAAACATGCCAAGACATATATTAATCAAACTATCAAATATTAAATACAAAGAAAAAACATTAAAAGCAGCAAGGGAAAAGCAACACATAACATACAAGGGAATCCCCATAAGGTTAACAGCTGACCTTTCAGCAGAAACTCTGCAAGCCAGAAGGGAGTGGCAGGACACATTTAAAGTGATGAAAGGGAAAAACCTACAACCAAGATTACTCTACCCAGCAAGGAACTCATTCAGATTCAATGGAGAAATTAAAACCTTTACAGACAAGCAAAAGTTAGGAGAATTCAGCACCACCAAACCAGCTTTACAACAAATGCTAAAGGAACTGCTCTATGCAGGAAACACAAAAGAAGGAAAAGACCTAAAATAACAAACCCAAAACTATTATGAAAATGGTAATAGGAACATACATATCAATAACTACCTGAAATAGAAATGGTTTACATGCTACAACCAAAAGACACAGACTGGCTGAATGGATACAAAAACAAGACCTGTATATATGCTGTCTACAAGAGACCCACTTCAGACCTAGGGACACATACAGACTGAAAGTGAGGGAATGGGAAAACATACTCCAAGCAAATGGAAATCAAAAGAAAGCTGGAGTAGCAATACTCATATCAGATAAAATAGATTTTAAAATAAAGAATGTTACAAGAGACAAGGACACTACATAATGATCAAGGGATCAATCCAAGAAGAAGATATAACAATTGTAAATATTTCTGCACCCAAACAGGAGCACCTCAATACATAATGCAAATGCTAACAGCCATAAAAGGGGAAATCGACAGTAACACAATCATAGTAGGGGACTTTAACACCCCACTTTCACCAATGGACAGATCATCCAAAATGAAAAAAAATAAGGAAACACAAGCTTTAAATGATACATTAAACAAGATGGGCTTAATTGATATTTATAGGACATTCCATCCAAAAACAACAGAATACACCTTCTTCTCAAGTGCTCATGGAACACTCTCCAGGACAGATCATATCTTGGGTCACAAATCAAGCCTTGGTAAATTCAAGAAAATTGAAATTGTATCAAGTATCTTTTTCAACCACAGTGCTATGAGACTAGATATCAATTACAGAAAAAAATCTGTAAAAAATACAAACACATGGAGCTAAACAATACACTACTAAATAACCAAGAGATCACTGAAAGAATCAAAGAGGAAATCAAAAAATACCTAGAAACGAATGACGATGAAAACATGATGACCCAAAACCTATGGGATGCAGCAAAAGAAGCTCTAAGACAGAAGTTTATAGCAATACAATTCTACCTCAAGAAACAAGAAAAATCTCAAATAAACAACCTAACCTTACACCTAAAGCAATTAGAGAAAGAAGAACAAAAAGAACCCCAAAGTTAGCAGAAGGAAAGAAATCATAAAGATCAGATTAGAAATAAAGGAAAAAGAAATGAAGAAAACAATAGCAAAGATCAATAAAACTAAAAGCTGGTTCTTTGAGAAGATAAATAAAATTGATAAAACATTAGCCAGACTCATTAAGAAAAAAAGGGAGAAGACTCAAATCAACAGAATTAGAAATGAAAAAGAAGTAACAACTGACACTGTAGAAATACAAAAGATCATGAGAAATTACTACTAGCAACTATAGGCCAATAAATGGACAACCTGGAAGAAATGGACAAATTCTTAAAAAAGAACAACCTTCTGAGACTGAACCAGGAAGAAATAGAAAATATAAACAGATCAATCACAAGTACTGAAATTGAAAATGTGATTAAAAACCTTCCAATAAACAAAAGCCCAGGACCAGATGGCTTCATAGGCAAGTTCTATCAAACATTTAGAGAAGAGCTAACACCTATCCTTCTCAAACTCTTCCAAAATATAGCAGAGGGAGGAACACTCCCAAACTCATTCTACAAGGCCACCATCACCCTGATACCAAAATCCGACAAAGATGTCACAAAGAAAGAAAACTACAGGCCAATATCACTGATGAACATAGATGCAAAAATCCTCAACAAAATACTAGCAAACAGAATCCTACAGCACATTAAAAGGATCATACACCATGATCAAGTGGGGTTTATCCCAGGAATGCAAGGATTCTTCAATATACGCAAACCAATCAATGTGATACACCATTATTAACAAACTGAAAGATAAAAACCATACGACAATCTCATTAGATGCAGAAAAAGCTTTTGAAAAATTCAACAACAATTTATGATAAAACCTCTCCAGAAAGTAGGCATAGAGGGAACCTACCTCAACATAATAAAGGCCATATATGACAAACCCACAGCCAACACTGGTCTCAATGGTGAAAAACTGAAACCATTTCCTCTAAGATCAGGGACAAGACAAGGTTGCCCACTCTCACCTCTATTATTCAACATAGTTTTGGAAGCTTTAGCCACAGCAATCCGAGAAGAAAAAGAAATAAAAGGAATCCAAATCGGAAAAGAAGAAGTAAAATTGTCAATGTTTGCAGATGACATGATACTATACATAGAGAATGCTAAAGAAGCTACCAGAAAACTCCTAGAGCTAATCAATGAATTTGGTAAAGTAGCAGGATACAAAATTAATGCACAGAAATCTCCTGCATTCCTATACAGTAACGACAAAAAATCTGAAAGAGAAATTAAGGAAACATGCCCATTTACCATTGCAACAAAAAGAATAAAATACCTAGGAATAAACCTACCTAAGGAGACAGAAGACCTGTATGCAGAAAAGTATAAGACACTGATGAAAGAAATTATAGATGATAGGAACAGATGGAGAGATATACCATGTTCTTGGATTGGAAGGATCAATATTGTGAAAATGACTATACTACCCAAAGCAATCTACAGATTCAATGCAATCCTTATCAAATTACCAATGGTATTTTCCACAGAACTAGAACAAAAAATTTCACAATTTGTATGGAAACACAAAAGAGCCCGAACAGCCAAAGCAATCTTGAGAAAGAAAAATGGAGCTGGAGGAATCAGGCTCCCTGACTTCAGAGTATACTACAAAGCTACAGTAATCAAGAAAGTATGGTACTGCACAAAAACAGAAATACAGAGCAATGGAACAGGATAGAAAGCCCAGAGATAAACCCACACACACATGGTCACCTTATCTTTGATAAAGGAGGCAAGAATATACAATGGAGAAAAGACAGCCTCTTCAGTAAGTGGTGCTGGGAAAACTCGACAGCTACATGTAAAAGAATGAAATTAGAACACTCCCTAACACCATACAGAAAAATAAACTCAAAATGGATTAAAGACCTACATGTAAGGCCAGACATTATAAAACTCTTAGAGGAAAACATAGGCAGAACACTTTATGACATACATCATAGCAAGATCCTTTTTGACCCACCTCCTAGAGAAATGGAAAGAAAAACAAAAATAAACAAATGGGACCTAATGAAACTTGAAAGCTTTTGCACAGCAAAGGAAACCATAAACAAGATGAAAAGACAACCCTCAGAATGGGAGAAAATATTTGCCAACAAACCAAGTGACAAAGGATTAGTCTCCAAAATATACAAGGAGCTCATGCAGCTCAATATCAAAAAAACGAACAACCCAATTCAAAAATAGGCAGGAGACCTAAACAGACACTTCTCCAAAGAAGATATACAGATTGCCAACAAATACATGAAAGGATGCTCAATATCATCACTAATCATTAGAGAAATGCAAATCAAAACTACAATGAGGTATCACCTCGCACTGGTCAGAATGGCCACCATCAAAAAAATCCACAAACAGTAAATGCTGGTGAGGGTGTGGAGAAAAGAGAACCCTCTTGCACTGTTGGTGGGAATGTAAATTGATACAGCCACTATGGAGAACAGTATGGAGGTTCCTTAAAAAACTAAAAATAGAACTACCATATGACCCAGCAATCCCACTACTGGGCATATACCCTGACAAAACCATAATCCAAAAAGAGACATGTACCACAATGTTCAGTGCAGCACAGGGAAATGACAAAGTACTTTGAACTGAATGAAAATAAAGACACAGCATATCAAGATTTGCAGTATGTCACTAAAGCAGTATTTAGATGGAAATTTATAGCACTAAACACTTAATTAGAAAAGAAGAAAGATCTCAAATCAATGATCTCACTTTCTTCCTTAAAAAACTGAAGTATAAGAGCAAATAAAATTTAAAATAAGCAGAAGGAAGGAAATAATAACATAGAGGAAAGCAAAGAAATAGAAAACAGAAAACAATAGAGAAAAATCAATGAAACCAAAAGCCAGTTCTTTGGGAAGAACAATTTTAAAACTGATAAACTTCCAACCAGAATGGCCATTTAAAAAAACTAAAAAGAGAGAAGATACAAAGTACAAATAACAGGAATGAGACAGGTAACAGCACAACAGATTTTACTGATATTAAAAGGATAATAATGTTATGAAAATTTTTGTGCCAATATAATAGACAAGTTAGATGAAACGAACAAAATCCTTGGAAGTCACAAATGACCAAAGCTCATTTGTAAGATAAAGAAAGAAATTGAAATTACAGTTTTAAGCCTTCTGAAAAACCCCTGGTCCAGATGGCTTCACTGATGAATTCTACCAAATTTTTAGAGAAGATATAATACCCATTCTACACAAACTCTTGAGAAAATTGAGAGAGACATGTTTCCCAACTCATCTAAGAAGCCACATTACACATCAAATTAGACAAAGATATTATAAGAAAACTACAGACCAATATTCTTCACAAACACAGATGAGAAAATTTTTAACAACATTCTAGAAAATCAAATCCAACAGTAGAGTCAGATCTTGCTTTGCATGGTACAGTGTTCACTGAAACTCATACATATCTTGCTTCATGATAACCAGAGAACCATGTAAAGATATGACATGATTCTGATATGGACATGTTTCAGTGAACTAACTACCTTGCAAATTGAAGACTACAGATAGAATAAAAAGATAAAAAATCATGATCAACTTGGGTTTATTGCAGGAATGCAAAGTTGCTTTAATATTTTAAAATAAATCAGTTCAATTCACTAGATTAATAAATTTAAAAAGGAAAACCATATGATCATCTCAATAAAGGTAGAAAAATATGACAAAATCCAATATCCATTCCTGATCCATAATTGTAGCAAACTAGGAATAGAAGGAACTTTCTCAACATGATACAGGGTGTCCACAGAAAACGTACACTGAACATCATACTAATAGTGAAAGACTGAATGTTGTCTTCCTAAGATCACTGTTCCTCCAAGACAATGATGTCTGCTCTCACCACATCCATTCAACATTGAGTTACAGGTTGTAGTCATTGTAAATGGCAAGAAAAACAAAGAAAAGGCAACAAGATTGGAAAGGAAGAAGAAAAACAGTCTTTATTCATAAATTATCTGACCACCTATTTAGAAAATCCTATAATATCTATTAAAAAAACCTACTAGAACTAATAAGTACATAGAGCTAGGTGGCAGAATACAAGATCAATATACAAAAGTCAGTTGTATTTCTGTATGCTAGCAAACAACAATCAGCAATTTCAATAAAAATGTACGAGTGACAAAAGCAATAAAAAATGCAATACTTGCATACTGACAAAAGATGAATAAGACCTGTACACTGAAAACTATAATACACTCCTGAGAAAATTAAAGACCTAAATAAAATGAAAGGACATACACACATACACACACACAGTGGTCATGGGCAGAAGACTTGATACTGGGCAGAAGATTCGATATTGTTAATATGTCAATTATCTCCATATTGACTTACAGATTCAATGTAATATCAATCAAAATCTCAGTAGACTTTTTTTTTTTTTTCAGAAATTGATGAACTGATCCTAAAATTCACAGAAAATGTCAAGGACCTAGAACAAGCCAAAATGATGTTGGTAAAGAAGAATAAAGTTTGAGGATTTACACTACCTGAATTCACTATTCATTGTAAACCAACAGTAATTAAAGCATGTGGTACTGCTGCAAAGATGGACAGTAGATTATTGGAACAGAATAGTGAAGAAATATACTCACCAACACACATACGGTTAATTGATTTTCAGCAAAGATCAAAGGCAATTACGTGGAAAAAGGATGTCTTTTTAACAAATGGTGCTGGAACAATTTACCAAAAAATGAACTTGGATCCTTATCTTGCACCATATAGAATAATTAACTCAAAATGGATCACAGACCTCCAGGTAAAATGTAGAACTATAAAAATTCGAGGGTAAAGCATAGGAGGCAATCTTGGTGACTGAACTAGGTAAAAATTTCTTAGATGTGACACTAAAAATCATAATCTATTAAAGAAAAAATCAATAAATTGGACTTTTTCAAAATTAAGCACTTCTGTCCTTTGAAAGACAGTGTTCACAGAATGAAAAGACAAGCTACAGATGAGGGGAAATATTTGTAATAAGAGGATTTGTATATAAAGAACTTTCAAAATGCAATCATAAAAAACAAATATCCCAAATAATATGTGGGCAACAGACTCCGACAGGTGTATGTATATGTCAAAACTTGTCAATGTACACACTTTAAATATGTAAAGTTTACTCTATGTCAATTAAGGCTCAATAAAGCTATTAAAAATATATGGTACTCCTTCATGAGAAAACACTAGAAACACAAGCAATAAAAGAAAATATAAGCTTGACATTGTTAAGACAAAAACATTTGTGGTTCAAAGGACACCATCAAGAAAGTGAAAAGACAACCCACAGAATGGGAGAAAATTTTGTAAATCATGTATCTGACAAGAGCCTTTTATGTAGGATATATAAAGAGTTATTATAACTCAACAATAAAAAGACAAATGACTCAATTTTAAAATTGGCAAAGGGGGCTTCCCTGGTGGTCCAGTGGTTAAGATCCCTGGTGGTCCAATGGTTAAGAATCTGTCTTGCAATGCAGGGGACACAGGTTCGATCTCTGGTTGGGGAACTAAGATTCCACTTGCCATGGGCCAACTAAGCCCACGTGCCGCAACTACAGAGCCCACGTGCTACAACTAGAGAGAAGCCTGTGCACTGCAATGAAGTGAAAAGCCCATGTGCTGTAACTAAGACTATAACTATTTATAAATAAATAAATATTAAAAATAAAATGGGCAAAGGATCAAAATGGACAACTATCCAAGCAAGATATACAAATGGCCATTAAGCACAGAAAAAGAAGCTCAACATCATTAGTCATCAGGAAACTGCAAACCACAATGAGATAATACTTTACACCTATTAGGATGGCAACAATAAAAAAGACAGGTAATAACAAATACTGGTGAGTTTATGCAAAAATTGGAACTCTCATACATAGCTGATGGTAATATAAAATAGTGTAGCTGCTTTCGCAAATAGTCTGGTAGTTCCTCAAATGGTTCAACAAAGAGTTCCGTTTCTAAGTATATTCCACTTCTAGGTATATTTCAAGAGAAATGAAAACATGTCCACAGAAAAATCTGTATATGAATGTTCATAGGTCTGTTATTCATAATAGCCAAAAAAGTAGAAACAACCCAAATATATACCAACTGAACGAAATGAAACATGGTGTATCCATACAATGGAATATTATTCAACAACAAAAAGAAATGAAGTACTGATACACGCTACCACATGGATGAACCCTGAAAACATTATGCTAAGTCAAACAAGTCAGTCATAGATTACTATGTGTTGTATGATTGCATTTATATGAAATGTTAGGAACAGGCAAAACTGATAGAAAATGAGTCATTTCTTAGGGATGGTGAGATTGGAGAGTGATGGCTTAAGGCAGGTGTGCTTCTTTTTAGGGTAAAGAAAATGTTGCAAAATTGATTGTGGTAATAGATGCACAACTCCGTGAATATACTAAAAGCCACTGAATTGTACATAGTAAGTGGGTGACTTGTATGGCAAGTGAATTATACCTCAGTAAAGCTGTTAATAAAAAATAGGGAATCCCCTGGTGGTCCAGTGATTAGGACTCCACGCTTCCACTGCAGGGAGCATGGGTTCGATCCCTGGTCAGGGAACTAAGATCCCACATGCTGCGTGGCAAGGCCAAAAAAAAAAAAAAAAGAAAGTACAATTCTATGGTTTTGACACTTGTCTTCTCCATTTCACACAATGTGTGCAGAAAATTTTAACCCACAGAAAATATCTGTGGGAAATGTTTAAGTGACATAACATGTAAAGTGCATATATCAGATGCCACTTCTCTGAAGAGGCCAATATTTACACATCTAGTGTGCAGCCTTTTGAGGCTGGTTTTAATTTCTCTTCAAGGCTATAAAATCGGTGTTCTTTCTTGATAAGCTACCACGTGACAAAGTTTGGGATATTTTAAATTGTTATTGTTAATAAGCTGTGTGCATCTGTCTTATTTCTCATTAAAAAAGGAAGGTAGCTGACGGATCATTTAACTTTAAGTTTGATTTTCTCCCTGGCTGCTCTTAGAGCTTGTGGGTTCAGTTTAGTCATTTCTATCCAGTGAGTTCTGCTCTTCTAGATTGTCCTTAACTCTCTTCCTCTTAATTCCCCAATTTCATTATCAGCCTAGGCTCACATGGAAGGAAAAGAGCTTCAATTTGGGGATATGTCTTTCTGTGTAAACCTTAAGAAAGTCAGTTCTACACATAGAAGAAAAACAAATTAAGAAGAAACACAAAGTAAGCCCATTAGGAATTCTCTAAAAAAATGAAACAATTGTTTTTGAGTTGTTGCTCTGAAATCCGTGCTGCCCAGCTACTGGTAAATGCAGAATTCTCAGCTAAGTTTATATATATATATATATATATGACTTCCACTTTGAAATTACTAAAATTATTTAAGTGTTCCTGTAATACAGACTACTGACAATTAGAAATGTTCAAAAGAGATGATAAACTTGATGTCCAGAATAAAGTTCACTTGAGCTCTGGGCAAAATCAATACCTTTATTCCCCAGATAGCAGCTAGGCTATGAGAGTCAGGGGGCAGAAGGTAAATGTTTCTTGAATGAAGAGAGGAAGCAAGCATCTTTTGTAGAGCAAGGCCAATTGAAAGGCAAAACTTAATAGGATGAAAGACTGAATGCTAAGCTCCTGTCAAATAAGTGGTTAGAAAAGATTTTGCAATGTTTTAATTTATCTTTATTTGAAGGCATTCCTTGTATTAGTTAATTTGGTGGCCACTGCAACATTTTTTCTAGGTATTATAATTATTTGTTTTAAATTATGTAAAATGAAATATAATGGTCATTTTATTTGTTAGCTGGGTAATGGTATAAACAGAATATTGAGACTTCAGAGTGAGAAATTCATGGACACACTGCAACTTATGAAGTATACACACAGAGGAAACAAAGATTGGTTAGGAAATTATACTAGTTCTTGTTTAGTTGTGAATACTGTAGAATGCAGTGATGAGTTCGATGAGGGGAAAGGGAGAGATGAAATGAAAGAGAAAGGGAAATGAAAGATGATTTCCACATTTCTGGTTTGAATGATTAGGTGAATGATAGTACCACCACCTGAGATAAACAGAAAACTAAGAACAGTTTTAGGGGAGAGAAGATAGTTTCGGGTTTGCGGTGCCATCGGTAGAGCATTCAGGGGAAGATCCATCAGGCAGTTATACACACAAGTGTGAGTCCCAGATACAGGGATTTAAAGTCCTAAGCTTCTAAATCATAATTAAGATAGCCAAAGTAGATGAAGAACATGCAGAGAACCAAGGGCTGAGAATGGAACCCTCAGCTATACCAGTATTTAAGAGGTCAAGGTGAGAAGAGTTTTCTGAAGAGATGGTATAGGAACAGTGAGAGAGAATATAGAGAGAGCCAGAAAAGTTTAGGAGTAAGTTATCAACAGCCCAATGTAGACAAAAATCTGGTGACATAAAGGCTGTGAAGTATCCACTGGATTTGTCAATTAGAAGCCACTGGGACTGAATGAGAGGTTTAGTAGAGTGGAATGGCCTGAAGCCAGACCGTGGCAGGGTGAGTTTGAGGTAATAAAGTAGAGAAAGCTGTCCAGAGTCACAAAAACATTTTTAAGTCTGGGGAGACTTGCACATATTTAAATAAAGATTGGGAGGAAAAGAGGGTGGAATGAGACGATTCTGAAGGCAAAGGGGGGATAACTGATGCAGTAAGATCTAGAGGATATTGGCAGAATTGAAAGGGAGGGGGTACCAAATAAAAAAATCAATGAGGAGACTGTTAAAATAATAATTCAGGATAAGCAGAAAGTGTCTTGAAAGTGTCTTGCCACTAGGGAGGTGGCAGTGACGATGGAAAAGAAAAGAAGTCTGAAAATCACATTATGAGAGGATCGCATCTGTTCTGTGGAGGAGTCAAAGGTAATTTAACTTTTCCAGGCTAAAATGATTGGGGCCATGATGATATCTTTGTAGTAAACAGGGATATTATGAGGAAGAGTTGGATTTGAAGAGATGGGGAGGTGTGATTGTTTGGTTTTAGACAAGGCAAGTTTTAGACAAGGCAAGAGACGGGGAGGTGTGATTGTTTGGTTTTAGACAAGGCAAGTTTGGTTTTAGGCAAGGTTTTAGACAAGGCAAGTTTGAGGATTGTTTGGTTTTAGACAAGGCAAGATTGTTTGGTTTTAGAAAAGGCAAATCTTGAGGTTTTAGACAAGGCAGGTTTTAGACAAGGTAAGGGGTCAGACAGCCACATGGCAGAGAAGACAAGGTTTGAGATAAAGATCTGGGGGTTTTTCACCTATAAGTTAAGACAACTTGTGTTGTAAATCTGAATGAAATAACTGAGGAAAGAAATAAAGGAAAAAAAGTCAACAGCTGAAGATTCTGCCTTGTGGAATGTCCCCAGGGGGCAGATAGAAGCTTTAAAAAAAAACCCAGGATTTCCCTGGCGGTCCAATGGTTAAGACTCTGCGCTTCCACTGCATGGGGCGAGAATTTGATCCCTGGTCGGGGAACTAAGATCCCACGTGCCTCATGGTGCAGAAACAAAACCACCCAAAACAACAAACCAAACCAGAAGAATGAAAAGTATATATCTTACAGTGATGAAGAGAAACTTGTATCATTCAACATTAGAAATGAATAATTTTTTTGACCATGTAAACTTTAGCTAAATATGACACCCTTTCATGTGATTGTTTTGAGTTATGCAATAGAACAGTCCAAGCATCCAATAACTGAAGACTGATTAAATCAACCAAATGGAATATTTTATAATTGTTAAAATGGCATTATAAAAGTAATATTACTGACATAGAAAATTGTTCGTAATATGTTAAATGAAAAAAACAGGTCACAACACAGTATTAATATTATGATCTTATTTTACAATACAAACAAAACATCACACACATGTACACACTCTTGAGCACACAGAGATAGAGCAGGGTTTGGAAGGACATACACCCAAGACTAATGGTGGTTATCTCTTGGTGCGCAGGGTTTTAAGTATATTTCATTTTATTTCTTTTGATATGTATGTAGTTTTTTGTAGCAGGCAGAAAACACTGTTTTCTTGTAGTCACCAGTCATTCTCACATCACCTATTTTAATTCACTGCATAGCCTTAGCACTACTTTATATTTTTCTTATTTATGATTTGCTTGTTTATTGTCTACTTTTCCTAAATTTATCTCTCTTATTCAATCTTGTATCCTCGGCACCCAGAATTTGCATCAGTAGAACAGGCACTCAGTAAATACTTTTTAAAGTAAAAGATAACAGGTAATGTTTTTTTAATAAGAAAAATAAACACTAAAAGCTTAATTTATTGTTAAGCACTGCCATCTTTCTCCTCAGCTCCTCTAGTTTTGAAGTGATCAAATATGTTAGAAGCAAAGGAAAATGGAGATGTAGTCTACTTGTATCCCTGAGGATGGCCAAATACCTCTCTGGGCTGCCCTGTGAGATACCTCACAAGGCCCAGAGTAGCCTGGGATCGCTGCACAAGAAAAACTGAATGTAACAAGTTAATATGACCAATTTTTATAAAAGAATAATCTCACAACACACACAAATCTTGTGTCCTCCAAGCAAGCTCGCTGTGATGCTCTATACTTATTTCAATGTCATTGCTGAGGACATTTTTGTGATTCCTCTTTGAGGATGACTTTGGAAGATGTTGAGTCTTCTAACGTTCCCAGTGATGGTAAGTCTTCAGTGTGAGCAGTAAATGTGAACTTAAGTGTTATGGTTAAGGTCAGTAAATAGGTTGGTTAGTACAATATTTATACAAAATCAAAGTATATATAAAGCAGTGAGACTTAACGTGAGTCTGATTCTTTAACTGACTTATTTTTATTGAGACAATTTACCAAAAAATTCACCATTTTAAAGTGTACAATTTAGCAGTCTTTGGTATATTCACAAGGTTGTACAACCACCAACCCTATTAAATTTCAGATTATTTTCATCACCCACATGCAGAATCCCATCCCTATTAGCAATCACTCCCCATACAGGCAATTCTTACAGAAGAACTTCTAAAGTGTTTTAAACATTATTAAATAAATGTTTATTCTACCAAGGTGACTCCTCTGGACAACTGATTCATCTGTGTTTTAGATAAATATCAGGCAGATTCATTTAGGGTTGGGGATACCAATGAAATTCAATCAAGGAAAACAAATTGTTCTGTCACCAGCCATATTTCGTGTTTACACCTTATTCTAAAATCAACTTCTATGAAATATTCATTGGTTCATGAAAGGTAAGAAATCCTCTGTACTTGAATACCAGTGAGACGAAAGAACTAATCACATTTAACTTCAATTTTATCTTTTGGGGAAAAGCTTGACAACATGCTGACTTAAGATAATTACATACCTTAGAAAAAGGGCATTATCCCATCAATGAAAATGCATTAAAATAAGATTAAACCAGGAATGTATACATAATCACCTATTAAATCCCTTATTAAGCAGAGGACAAAAAATTTAGATAATTAACTAAAACTCTGAAAGAAAAAGCAGATGTAACACAATTAGTGCTTCTATAAAGCTAAAACCCTCTCCCTTGTCAGGTCTTTCTTGGCCTTGAGTGACCCCAAGTGACCCAATTTAAGATTTAAGCTCATCATTCAAACTTACTTTTTACCATTACTTGAAGAAGAGACAAAATTCTGTTTTGGGGGTAACGATGGCTTTAAAACTTCTAAGTAATGGCATACTACAATAATGAAAATTTATGGAAAATATCACTAATAAACTGTGATTCTCATGTTCACGCTAACAAATAGTAAGCTGTTGAAGATGTAGAGACTGTAACTCAGTGGGAAAGACCGTGAGTTCAACTTTAGTTCTGTGGGAAAAAAACCTGAGTAAGTCTATTTAAACATCCTAGCTATAATGGCTATAATGCAAAAGGAGTTTGAATTCAGGCAATCCATGATTCTCTTTCACTCTTTAGAACTCTATTTCACATTGTACAGTATACGAAAAATGACCATTACGTATCATTCTCATTTTGGTATTCTACTTGGTTTCTGATGTTTACTGATGTGTAAGGGAGGGAAGGAGTTTCTAAGACCTATGAACAACAGCTTTTAAAAAGCTTGGCTAACATGGATTTTATATATCATATTTGTTTCCCTTGACTGGATTCATGTTCATAAATATTTTGCTAAATTTCCCACATGTATCTGACCATGTATCAATCTGTTATTCTACTCTTTTTAGTTGACATTGGTTGTCCACCTCCTGAAAGGACAATATATGAACAATATATTTTCTTGGAATGTGAGAAACCTAGGCCTCTACCTTGTTATTATATTTCTTTAATTGCTATTTTTTGTATTAACAAAGGGCAACATTTTTGAAATGCTAAATATGGGCCTGACAAAAATGCTAGCAAGTGAATACACAATAATAGGTATTTATAAAATATGGTACATTTTATATGAGGGAGTTGAGTCTTACACAAGCACAGGTGCTCAAGTCAGTAAATCATGCAGATGCTGGAGATGACCCATATACACTTAACATCCTAAATTCGACTATAGGTATAATGCTTGGCACACTGTGAGAGAATGCTACTCTCTCTGTTGTTCAATAACAACAATAAAAGTATAGTAAAAAGCCTAGAGAACTGTATTTTCATGTGCGTTCTTCTGTATTTCATTGCATAGTATATATTATACGTACAGGGAGAATTGCACAGATCCATTATATCTCTATCTATAGCTCTTTTAACTTACGGGTGATTTAAGGGATTTTCAGAGTAATTTTGCCATTTTTAGACTCATTTAAAACCTAAATTGTGATTCTGCCATATCCCAAAAAGCAAATAGTGATCATCTCTGGGTAAAGTGATTATGGATGATTTTAATTCGTTTTTTATTTGTATATTTTCTATACTTTGTGTTTATTAGAAAAACATACATACTGTTAAACCACAGAATGCCATACATATTATAAAATAAACTTCGCTTCTGAATAAAAACAAAATGTTTGATCATGAGCAAGTCAATGATGACAGATAACACCATTACTACTCAACACTGTAATGAAAATCTTGGCCAACGCAATAAGACCAGAAAAAGAAAGAAGAGGTATAACAACTGTTATGCTTATTTTCAAATGAAATGAAAATATATATGGGAAACCCAAGATAATATACAAACTATTAGAATAAAAGAATAAAACAAGATTGGTGAATACAAGATCCATGTACCAAAATCAACAGTTTTCTCACATACCAATAATGATCATTAGAAAGTCAATAGAACTAAAACTGTCACTGACTGCAGATGACATGATATTATACGTAGAAAATCCTAAAGATGCTACCAGAAACTACTAGAGCTTATCAATGAATTTGGTAAAGTTGCAGGATACAAAATTAATACACAGAAATCTGTTGTATTTCTATACACTAAAAACAAAAGATCAGAAGGAGAATAAGGAAACAATCCCATTAAGGAGGCAAAAAACCTGTACTCCAAAAACTATAAAACACTGATGAAAGAGAATGAAGATGACACAAACAGGATGGAAAGATATACCACATTCTTGGATTGTTAGAATCAATATGGTCAAAATGACTATACTACCCAAGGTAATCTACAGATTAATGCAATACCACCTATCAAATTACCAATGGCATCATTTTCAGATCTAGAACAAAATATCTTAAAATTTGCATGGAAACAAAAAGACTACAAATAGCCAAAGCAATCTTGAGAAAGAAAAATGGAGCTGGAAAAATCAGGCTCCCTGACTTCAGACTATACTATAAAGCTACAGTAACCGAAACAGTATGGTACTGGCACAAAGACAGACTTATAGATCAATGGAATAGGATAGAAAGCCCAGAAATAAACCCACACACCTATGATCAATGAATCTACAACAAAGGAGGCAAGAATATACAATGGAGAAAAGACAGTCTCTTCAAATAAATGGTGTTGGGTAAACTGGACAGCTACATGTAAAATGATGAAATTAGAATATTCTCTAACACCATACGCAAAAATAAACTCAAAATGGATTAAAGACTTTAATGTAAGACCAGATACTCTAAAACTCTTAGAGGAAAACATAGAACACTCTTTGACAGAAATTGCAGCAATATCTTTTTTAATCCACCTCCTAGAGTAATGAAAATAAAAATGAAAATAAACAAATGGGAACTAATTAAACTTAAATGCTTTTGCACAGCAAAGGAAACCACAGACAAAATGAAAAGACAACCCACAGAATGGGAGAAAATATTTGCAAATGAAGTGACTGACAAGGAATTAATCTCCAAAATATACAAACGGCTCATGCAGCTCAATATAAAAACAAAAACAGCAAAAACAACAACAAAAAACAACAAAAAAGCAAAAAAAACCAAAACCCAATCAAAAAATGGGCAGAAGATCTAACTAGACATTTCTCCAAAGAAGACATACACATGGTCAAAAAACACATGAAAAGATGCTCAATATGGCTAAGTATTAGAGAAATGCAAATCGAAGCTACAATGAGGTATCACCTCACACCAGTCAGAATGGCCATGATCAAAAAATCTACAAACAATAAATGCTGGAGAGGGTGTGAGAAAAGGGAATCCTCTTGTACTGTTGGTGGGAATGTAGATTGATACAGCCACTATGGAAAACAGTATGGAAGTTCCTTAAAAAGCTAAAAATAGAACTATCATACGACCCAGCAATCCCACTACTGGGCATATACCCTGAGAAAACCATAGTTCAAAAAGAGTCACGTACCACAATGTTCACTGCAGCACTGTTTACAATAGCCAGGACATGGAAGCAACCTAAGTGTCCATCAACAGGTGAATGGATAAAAAAGATGTGGCACATATATACGATGAAATATTACTCAACCATAAAAATGAATGAAATAATGTCATTTGCAGGAACATGGATGGATCTAGAGATTATCATATTGATACCACGTGAAGTAAGTCAGAGAAAGACACATCATATGATATCACTTATATGTAGGATCTAAAAGATGACAAAAATAAACTTATTTACAAAACAGAAACAGACTCACAGACTTAGTAAGCAAACTTATGGTTACCAAAGTGGAAAGGTGGTGGGGGAGGGATAAATTATGAGGTTGGGATTAACATATACACACTACTATATATAAAATAGGTAATCAACAAGGACCTACTGTACAGCACAGGGAAATATTCTGTAATAACCTATATGGGAAAAGAATCTGAAAAAGAATGGATATCTTTATATGTATAGTTAAATCACGTTGTGGTACAACTGAAACTAACACAACATAGTAAATCAATTATACTCTAATATAAAATAAAAATTAAAAAGAAAGGGGCTTAGGGAAAAAAAAAAGAAAATCAATACAAAAAATATCTCATTCAGGGACTTCACTGGCGGTCCAGTGGTTAAGCCTCCACACTTCCACTGCAGGGGGCATGGATTTGATCCCTGGTCGGGGAACTAAGATCCCGCATGCCACGTGGCACGGCCAAAAAATTAAAAAAAAAAAAAAGAAAAAGAAAAAAAGAAAAAAAATGTCATTCATAGTAACAATGTAATCTCTAAGGTTCCAAGGATTAATCTATGAAAGATGTATAGAAGTTTTATGAAGATAATGAGAAAACATTACTAAAGAATATTTGAAGGAAATATGACTAAATGTTATGAACTAGAAGAGTCAACATCACAAATACGCCAGCTCCTCACAAATTAATCTTTAAATACAATGAAATCAAATCCATCAGAGGCCCAATAAAGGTTTTTTTTGGTCAAATAAGAAAAGTTAATTCTAAAATTTATGTGGATAAAAAATGGACCTGTATGTGACGGAAAAAATTTTAAACTTTTATGATAAACTACAGGAAAATATCTTTATGACCACAGTATATATTAGTATTACCAAAATAAGATCAAGAAAGCTTAGACTGCATATAAAATAATGTGTATTGATTCTATGTATATATTTCTAATATTAAAATGATAGAATTATTATTACTGTCTGTAATCTTTTGTCACATGAGAGGAATCTACTGAGTGACAGTGGTTATCATTAATATTGTGGTAGCTTACACCCAATGATATATAAAAACATTCTACTCATTCATTCTATAAAAACATATTATATATTCAATTGAGCTACATAGGTTATAATGGAAAGAAAATTATGTTAAATCCAGTTTGCTAATTTTATTAGAAACATAATCCATGCACTTTTATTTCCCAATTATAAAATTTAAGTATTATAAAAATATATTTACAATGAGCCTAATACCTGGAAATTTAAAGAGAATATTAGATATGGCCAGTTTAATATGCAATTTTAAATGGTAATGACAAATAAAATTGGATTTACAACCACAAACTTGAATTTTTAGGCTGTAAAGAATGTGACGACTTAGTCCAAACCTGTGCTATTTAATATGGTAGCCATTAAACTCCACGTGGCTACTGAGCAACTGAAATGTAGCTAGATCAAATTCAGATGTTCGTAATATAAAATACACAGTGAATTTTGAGGAATTAGTACACATACATAAAATACACACTATAATAACAAAACTGTGTTTTGAAGAATATATTACCTACATTTCTTATGCTGTAAGGAGATGGCTGTGTGTGATATGCAAGTGTATTTATTCTAGCTCTTAGATGTGGGAGGGAGATTATGTTTCTAGTTCAAGCTAAGAATTGCTACAATCAGTTAAGAGTATCTTAGACAAACAGATCACCTTAAAGTGTATCACAAAATTACATAAAATAAATAAGGTAGAAGGAATTTGTTTCAACTTTATAAGTATTGAATTTATTCAAATATCTTCTTCTCCTTGTTTCCTGATACTCTTATTGCCTAGAAAGGAGTTAAAGTTTACATCTGTTCATTTGTGGGTCCTGAGTACTGTTTTCAGTCTTTGTTTAAAGCAAACAAACCTATTTAAGAGATATCACAAAGTGTTAGTGCATAATACATGTTTCTATGTAAATAAGAGACACAAAGACAAGAAGGCAGAACACAAGATTCACAGAGGTCTCAGCAATATCTGAATGGTGTGAAGCAAATGTGACAAAAAGTTCAGATTTCTTTGAGTGGTGGAGATTTGCAAGGTGAATGGAAGAAGTCATTTACAAATGTTTCTTTCCAGGACTAGGCTTAGTATGGTTCAGGAACAGATGAGGAACTTAGTGCTGCCTTGCTCCATATTTCAGATGGCAGAGTATTAGGCACAAGTGCCCAGAGGCTAGGTGAAATGGGAGAGGGACTGAGAGAAGAGAAGGCATAAGAGACAGACTTGTTCTTTCTATTTCTGCCTGGAAAGCAATTTGGCTGCTTTTCTGTTACAGACCTGTCACACTCAGGCTTAGATTAAAAAAATATTTCTGTATAGAAAACACTTGTGAAACTCATTTCAGAATCTTTGATGCTGCTATTGCAGGGAAAATCCAGTAGTGGCAACGGGGAGGAAGGGAGACACATCACAAACGTGAGGGGAAAATAACCCAGCAATTAGAGTAGAAACATTGATTATTATCAGCTAATGGGAATTAACATCACACTAAATATTACTGACAGCACAGCTCTGTACAATCCATGATAAGAGAGTAGCTTAAGAAATGGTGAATACTTATGAAAGTCTTGAAATGAAACATACTTTGTTTATTCCAAGTTTAACCCTCATAAAAACTTAGGAACCAAGCTACATTCTCAACCTTGTTTTCTTACTGTTGAGTTTACAGTTCTTTATATATTATGAACACAAGTTGTTTTTGAGTATGACATTTGTTAAGTATTTTCTCCTAGTATGTGGTTGTTTTTTAAAATCTCCTTAACAATGTCTTTTGCATAAGCAAAATATTTGAATTGTGATAAAGAATAATCACCATTCTTTTCTTTGTGTTTTTGATATCATATCTAAGAGCTCTTCAATTAACAAAGATTTTCTGTTTTCTTCTGAAAGCTTTATACTTTTACATTTTACACTTAAGTTTGTGATCCATTTTGAGTTAATTTTTGTATAAGGTGTGAAGTTTAGGTTGAGGTTTTTCTTTTTGCTTATGGACGTCCAATTATTCCAACACCATTTGTTGAAAAGACTATCATTTCACAACTCAAACGTTACTGCCTTTCTTGTCAAGAATCAATTAGCTGTAGTTATGTAACTCTCTAATCTGTTCCACTGATCTATGTGTCTATTGCTTTGCCAATACAACACTGTCTTGATGATTGTAGCTATATAGTAAAATTTTCAACTTAGGTAGTGTGACTCCTATAATTTTATTCTTTTTTAAACTGGTATAGCTATTCTAGATCTTTTGACTTTCCACATAAATTACAGAATCAGTTTGTCTATATCTACAAAAAATCCTACTGGATTTTGATAGGAATGACATTACATCTATATGGGGAGAAACAATATCTTTCCTGCGTTAAGTTTTCCAATTCAAGAATATGTTATGTCTCTTCAGTTTTCTCTGATTTCTTTCATCGGCATTTGGAGTTACTGGCATATAGACATTTTACAAATTTTATTTATACTTAAGTATTTCATTTTTCTATTTTAAATTTTATTGTGCTGTTAATCTGTTTCCAACTGTTCATTGTTAGTATATAAAATAAGATTGATTTTCATGTATTGGTCTTTCATCCTGCAACCTTCCACTTATTGGTTTTGAGTTTTTTTCTGAATTGTTTGAAATTTCTACACACTCCTGTCACCTGCAACAGGGGAAGTTTGATTTCTCTCTTTCCAATTTCTATGTCTTTTATTTCCTTCTCTTGCCTTACTGCACTGGGTAAGACTTCTGGTACTATGTTTAATGACAGCAGTAAGAGTATTCATATTTGCCTTGTTTTCAACCTTAAGGAGAAATAATAAGTCTGCCTTTTACCATTAAATATAAAGTTAGTTTTAGATTTTTTTTGTAGTTCTTTACCAAGTTGACGAAGTTCCCTTTATTTCATATTTCTGAGAGTTTTTTTTAAAAATAATGAATGGGTATTGAATTTTGGCAAATAACTTTTCTATGTTAATTGATATGATTTTTTTCCTCATTTAGAGTATTAAATGGAAGAATAGAAGAATTTTTTTAATATTAAACTAACCTTGCATTCATAGAATAAACTCCACTGGGTCATGACGTTATTGTTCTTTTGCTATAGTGCTGGGATTCTGTGGTATAATAGGAAATATATATTTGGTCTTTGAACCCAGTTCTTGGCACAGAGCTTCCTCAAACCCCTGGAGTTTTCTGCATGACTGGAATGTCTTTTGGTATTCAAACAAATCCCTTTCAGCCATATGTGAATTAATGCTAGTACGATGACTCTTGGTGGGCCCCTCAATAGCTTCAGGATGGGGGCTGGTTGCCAGAAAGAACAAACCTTGGAACCTCTGGGGAGGGTACAGGGACAGGAGCCCATTCACCAATGGCCAATGACTTAATTAACCAGCCTAAACAATGAAACCTCCATTAAAGCCCTAAACAACTGAATTCAGAGAGCTTCCAAGTTGGTGAACACATCTGGGTGCCTTCAAGGTGGTGTACCTCAACTCCTTGGGGACAGATGATCCTACGCTTAGGACCCTTTGGGACTCTATGTACCTCTTTATCTGGTTATTCATTTGTATCTTTTATAACAAACTGTAATAGTAAGAGTAACATTTTCATGATTTCTGTGAGTGGTTTCTACCAAATTATCAAACCTGAAAGGTGGGGATGTTGTGGGAACTCAAATTTGTAGCCAAGTCAGACAGAGGTCCAGGCAGCCTGAACATCTGGGACTTGCAACTGACATGTGAAGTGAAGACACTCTTGTGGGACTGAACCCTTAAATCTGTAGCGTCTGACACTAACTACCTGGAACAGTAGTGTCAGAAAGGACTGAATTGTTGGATACCCATTTGGTGTCAGAGAATCAGAAAGATTCAACTGGCTAATACTTTGGGAATTTTGTCTTTTTGTTCATGAAGAATATCAGTCTGTAGTTTTCTTTTTTTTTTTTTGTCCTCTCTTTGTGTGGTTTGGTATCACAAAAATGTAAGCCTCCTAAAATGAATTTATTTGAGAAGTGTTCCTTCATCTTCTGTTTTCTGGATGAGATTGTGTAGAGCTAGAGTTATTTATTCTTTTTTTAAAAAAAATTAATTAATTAATTAATTAATTATTGTCTGCGTTGGGTCTTCATTGCTGCACGTGGGCTCTTCTATAGTTACAGTGAGCGGGGGCTACTCTTCGTTGTGGTGCATGGGTTTTTCACTGCAGTGCCTTCTCTTGTTGCGGAGCATGGGCTCTATGTGTGCAGGCTTCAGTAGTTGTGACTTGTGGGCTCAGTAGTTGTGGCTCACAGGCTCTAGAGCACAGGCTCAGGAGTTGTGGAGCATGGGTTTAGCTGCTCCGCAGCATGTGGGATCTTCCTGGACCAGGGCTCAAACCTGTGTCCCCTGCATTGGCAGGTGGATTCTTAACCATTGTGCTACCAGGGAAGTCCTAGAGTTATTTATTCTTAAAAAAGTTTGGTAGACTCTGCCAGTGAAATCACCTGGATCTGGAGATTTCTTTTTCAGCAGTCTTCTAACAAAAATTTTGATATTTTTAATAGTTATAACATGGTTCATACAATCTGTTTCACATTGGGCAAGTTTTGGTAGTTTGTAGTTTTCAAGGAGTTGATCCATTATGTATACATTGTTGATTTATGCATGTAGAGTTTTTCACAGCAGTTCCTTATTATCCTTTAAGTCTGTAAGGTCTGTAGTGATATCCCTTTTTCATTTGTTATTGGTACTTTCTATCTTCTTTCTTTCTTTGTCTGTTTTACTAGAGGTTTAACAATTACCAATCTTTACAAAGAACGGTTTTTGACTTTGTCTATTGCTTTTCTGTTTTTCATTGACTGAATTCTTCTTTCATCTGTATTATTTCCTTCCTTCTGACTGTTTCAAGTTTATTTTGCTTTCTTTTTTTGTTTCCTGGGCTGGAAGTTTAGATTATTGATTTGATAATGATATTCTTTTCTACTGTAAACATTTAGTTCTATAAATTTTCTCTTAGGAATTGCTTTATCTGTATCCCAAAGATTTTGATATGTTGTATCTTCATTTTCAATTGTTCAATATGTATTAAAAATTTCCTGAGACTTCCTTTTTGACTCACTTATTATTTAGAAGTGTGCTTATTTTCCAAGTGTTTAGAGATTTTCTTGTTATCATTTATTGACTTTAGTTTAATTCTATTATGGTCATATGCTGTACAAGTAAATATGGTAAGGTTTGTTTTATTTTGGTAAATGTCCCATGTGTTTGCACGAAAAGAATATGTATTCTAAGGGAAGTCACCAAGGTGGTGGAGTAGGAAGACAATGAGCTCACCTCCTCCCATGGGCACACCAAAATTACAACTATTTACAGAGCAACTATCAATGAGAATGACCTGAAGACTAGCAAAAACAGGTTTTCCACAACTAAAGATATAAAGAAGCAAACACAACAAGACTGGTAGGGGGGTGGAGAAGTAGTATAGTCAAGACCTACACACTATGGAGGTGACCCACAAATTGGAGGATAATCAAAATTGCAGAGGTTCTCCTCAAGGAGGGAGGGGTCCAAGTTCCATAGTGGGCTCCCCAGACTGAGGATCCTACACTGGGAAGACAAGCCTCTAGAACATGTGGCACTGAAGGTCATCAGAGCTTGCATACTGGAGAGCTGGAGAGCTCTAGAAAACAGAGATTTCACTCTTGGGTGCATGTAAAATCCCATATGCTCCAAGATCCAGCGCAGATGCAGTAATTTGAAAAGAGCTTGGGTCAGACACACTTGCTGACCTTAGAGAGCCTCCCAGAGAAGCAGGAAGCAACTGGGACTAGTCCTGGGGATACGGATGCTGGTGGCAGCTGTTTTTGGAAGCTTGTACTACCACGATAACACTGGTGCTGACAAACATCATTTTAGAGTACTCCCTCTAATGTATTAGTGCTGGTAGCTTACATGCATACCAGCTGGTGAGCACCAGTCTCAAGAATGCCCAGGTCAAGCAGCCAGCCATGTGGGGACACAGCCCCACTCACTAGCAGGTTGGCACCAGCTGTAGGTCTGAGTCCCAACAAACCCCTCAGCCAGCCACCCCAGAAACAGGCCCTGCCCAACAGCAGGCCAGTAGCAGCCATGGGATGACCCAGACACTGAAGACAGGCACCAGGGACTTAGCCACACCCACCAGCAGGTAACTCCAGTCCCAGAACAGCTGCCATGGCACCTGGTACTGCTCACCAGCATCTGGGAACAGCAGGCCCTGCAGCCAGCCATCCCAGAACCCAGCCTCACCCACCAGTGGGCTGGCACCAACCATGGGAACGCAGGCCCTGAAGCCAGCCACCCAGGGACCTGGCCCCACAAACCAGCAGATTGGCACTAGCCCCATGACTCCCCAGGCTGCAGAGCCAGCCGTTCTGGAACCTGGACCCGCACACCAATGGATGGCAGCCTCACAATGAGGTGGGGTCTGACAGCTAACTGAGCTAGGGGCCAGCTCTGCCTACCAGTATGCCCATAATAGTCAGCCCAGCCACAAGAGAAGGGCCCATGTAGCCCACAAATGGAGCACCCCTAGAGCATATACCTCTGGTGACCAGAGGGATGTGTGCTGCTGGGGCTCCTATATAAGGCCACTTCTAGGACAACATTAAGCATATTAAAATTTACATTATAGGGACTGCAGAAAAAGAGAGAAAGGGGTGGATAACTTATTTGAAGAAAGAGTAGCTGAAAACTTCTCTAACCTGGGAAAAAAACAGACATCAGGTCTAGGAAGCACAGAGTCCCGTACAAGATTAACCCAAAGAGATCCACACCAAGGCACACTGTAATTAAAATGGCAAAAATTAAAGATAAAGAGAGAATATTAAAAGCAGCAAGGGAAAAACGACTAATTACATATACCGGAACGCCCAAAGAGTATCAGCTGACTTTTCAGCAGAAACTTTGAAGGCCAGAGGGAATGGCACGATACATTGAAAGTGATGAAAGGAAAAAAACCTAAAACCAAGAATACTCCATAACGCAAGGCTATCATTGACTTGAAGGTAAGATGAAGAGTTTTACAGACAAGCAAAAGCTAAAAGAGTTCAGCACACTAAACTGACTTCACAAGAAATGTTAAAGGGATTTCACTAAGTGGAAATAAATGACCACAACTAGAAGTACGAAAAATTATGAAAGGAAAACTCTCATTGGGAAAGGTAAATGTACAGTAAAGGTAGTAAGTCAACCATATATAAAGATAGCAGGAAAGTTAAAAGACAAAAGGAGTAAAATCATTTATATATACAATAAGTAGTTAAGGGATAAACATACTAAAAGATGTAAAATATGATGTCAAAAACAGTAAACATGGTAGGGGGCAGTAAAAATGTAGGGTTGTTAAAATGTGTTTGAACTTAAGAGATCAGCAATATAAAATAATCACTATTTATAGACTGCTATATATAAACCTCATGGTAACCACAAACTAAAAATCTACAATAGATATACACACACACAAAAAGAAAGGAATCCAAACATAACATTAAAGATAGTCATCAAATCTCAAGGGAAGGGAACAAAAGAAGATAGGAACAAAAAGAACTATAACACTCCCCCCCACCCACCAAAAACAATGAACAGAATGTCAATAAATACACAGCTATCAATAATTACTTGAAATGTAAATGGACTAAGTGCTGCAATCAAAAGATACAGAGTGGCTGAATGGGTTAAAAAAAAACACAAGACCTGCATATATGCTGCCTGTAAGAGACTTACTTTAGATCTAAAGACACAGATGGAAGTTGAGGGGATGGAAAAAGGTATTCTATGGAAATGGAAATGAAAAGAAAGCTGGGTACCAGAACTCGTATCAGACAAAAAAGACTTTTTAAAACAAACACAGTATCAAGAGATAAAGAGGGACACTACATAACGATCTTGGGATCAATCCAACAAGAAGATATAACAATTATAAATATATATGCACCTAACATAGGAGCACCTAAATACATAAAGCAAATACTAACAAACATAAAAGAAGAAACTGAAAGTAACAGTAACAGTAGAGGACATTAACACCCCACTTACATCTGATGACAAACTGAAATTATAATGAAATAATCATAGTTCAGGCTTACAAAAATGGAGTCATGTGGCCACGAAGGATCTGGTCTCAGACATATCCCTGCACCACTGAGAACTTAAATTTTCTCTGAACTGTATCAAAACCAAGGACACCATGAGCCATATTTGGAACATCCACCAGTGACAACTTTATAGTCTCAAGGTCCCCCCCTTGTAACTATGCAATGGTTTCAGACCCCATAAATCCTTGCTTAACAAGCACCCTTACTTCTTGCCACCTCACTGTGGCCTTGCAGTTTCTTCCATTTTGTAGTCTGACAGAATGGATTTCAAGTGCTTCTTGAATCTGTGTCTCCCAGGTTGCAGTCCTAACAAACCCCCCAAAAATGTCCCATTATTTCAATCAGGTCTCTGTTTCTGAAATTTTGGTTGACACATCATCCTGACAGGACAGATCATCCTGATAGAAAATCAACAAGGAAACACTGGCCTTAATCAACACATTGGACCATATGGACCTAACAGATGTCTACAGAACTTTACAACCCAAAACAGCAGAATACACATTCTTTTTAAGTGCATATGGAACATTCTCCAGGGCAGAGCACACACTAGGCCACAAAACAAATCACAATAAATTTAAGAAGACTGAAATCATATCAAGCTTCTTTTGGGACCACAATCTTATGAGACTAGAAAACAACTTCAAGGAAAAAAAAAACTGCAAAAAACAAAAACTCATGGAAAATAAACAAAATGCTACTAAACAACCCATGGGTCACTGAAGAAATCAAAGAGGAAACAAAAAATACCTGGAGACAGATTAAAATGAACATACAATGATCCAAAATCTATGGGATGCAGCAAAAGCAGTTCTAAGAGGGAAGTTTATAGTGATACAAACCTACCTCAGGAAATAAGAGAATTTTCAAATGATAAACTTAACCTTATACCTAAAGGAACTAGAAAAGGAAGAACAAACAAAATCCAAAGTTAGTAGAGAGAAAGAAATAATAAAGATCAGAGCAGAAATAAATGAAGTATAGATAGCCAGATAAACTTTAGCCAGACTCAATATGAAAAAAAGAGAGGGAACACACACAAAAAATCAGAAATGAAAAGGGAGAAGTTACAACTGACACCACAGAAATACAAAGGATCATAAGAGATTGCTATGAATATTATACACAAAATGGACAATATGGAAGAAATGGATAAATTCCTAGAAACATACAATCACAAGACTGAAGTGGAAGAAATTGAAAATACGAACAGACCGATTACTAGTAATTAAATCAAACCAGTAATTTAAAAAACTCCCAACAAACAAAAGCCCAGGATCAGAAGGCTTCACAGGTGAATTTTGCCAAACAATTAAGAAGAGTTAACACTTATTCTTCTCATATTATTCCAAAAAATTGAAGAGGAAGGAACACTTCTGAACTCATTCTATGAGGCCAGCATTATACTGATACCAAAACCAGACAACTAAAATTACAGGTCAGTATCACTGATGAACACAGATGCAAAAAAACCTGAACAAAATATTAGCAAACCAAATTTAACAATAACTAAAAGGATCATACACCATGATTAAGTGGGATATATCCCAGGGATGTAAGGATGGTTCAACATCCACAAATCAATCAATGTGATATTCCACATCAACAAATTGAAGAATAAAAATCAAATGATCATCTCAATAGATGCAGAAAAAGCTTTTGACAAATTTCAGAATCCATTTATGATAAAAACTCTCAACAAAGTGGGTATAGAAGGAACATACCTCAAAACAATAAAGGCTACAAATGAGAAGTCCACAGCTAACATCATACTCAGTTGTGAAAAGCTAAAAGCACTTCCTCTAAGATCAGGACCAAGGATTCCAACTCTTGCCCTTTTTATTCAACACAGGATTGGAAGTCCTAGCCACAGCAATCAGAAAAGGAAAAGAAACAGAAGGCACCTAAATTGGAAAGGATGAGGTAAAACTGTCACTATTTGTAGATGACATGATACTACATATAGAAAATCCTAAAGATGGCACAAAACTATTAGAATTAATGAATTCAGTAGAGGTGCAGGACATAAAATATACAAAAATACGTTGTTTCTATACATTAACAACAGACTATCAGAAAGACAAATTAAGAAAACAATCCCATTTATAATCACATCAAAAAAGAATAAAATAACTAGGAATAAATCTAACCAAGGTGGTAAAAGACCTGTATTAAGAAAACAGACTCTGTTGAAAGAAACTGAAGATGGCACAAATAAATGGAAAGATATACAGTGCTCATGGACTGGAAGAATTAATATTATTAAAAGGACCATACTCCCAAAGGCAATCTACAGATTGAATGCAATCCTTATCAAAACACCAATGGCATTTTTCACAAAACTAGAACAAAGAATTCTAAAATCTGTCTGGAAACACAAATAACCCTGAATAGCCCAAGCAATCTTGAGAAGGAAGGACAACGATAAAATATCATACTCTGACTTCAAACTATACTACAAAGCTACCGTAATCAAAACAGTATTGTACTAGTTCAAAAACAGATACACAGATCAATGGAACAGAATAGAAAGCCCAGAAATGAACCCATATATGTGGTCAATAATATAAACAAGAACATACAAAAATGAAAAGATAGCCTCTTCAGTAAGTGGTGCTGGGAAAACTGGACATCTACACGGAAAAGAATCAAACTGGACTACTTTCTAAAAACATATACAAAAATAAACTCAAACTGGATTAAAGACTTAAATGTAAGACCTGAAACCATAAAACTCCTAGAAGAAAATATAGGCAGTATGTTCTTTGACACTGGTCTTAGCAGTAATTTTTTGGATCTGTCTACTCAGGCAAGGAAACAAACGTCAAAGTAAACAAATGGGACTGCATCAAACTAAAAAGCTTTTGCATAGCAAAGGAAGCTATCAACAAATGAAAAGGCAGCATATTGAATGAGAGAAGATACCTACAAATGATATATCTGATAAAGGGTTAATATCCAAAATAAACAAAAAACTCAACATCAAAAAAACAACCTGATTAAAAAATGGGCAAAGGATCTCAATAGACATTTACCCAAAGAAGACATACAGATGGAGGCAGACACATGAAAAGATGCACAAATCATCAGGAAAATGCAAATCTGACCTAAAATGAGACATCACTTCACACCAGTGAGAATGGCTCTTATTATCAAAAAGACAATAAATAACAAGTGTTGGCAATGATGTGAAGAAAAGGGAACCCACATGCACTGATGGTGGGAATGTAAACTGGTATAGCCACTATGGAAAACAATACGGAGGTTCCTCAAAAAATTAAAAATAGAACTATCATATGGTCCAGTAATTCCATTTTTGGGTATTTTTCGGAAGAAAACAAAAACACTGATTTGAAAAGATAAATGCAACCTTATGCTCGTTTCAGCATTATTTACAATAGCCAAGATATGGCAGCAACCTAGGTAGCCACAGATAAATAAAGGAATAAAGAAGATATGACATATTTATACAATGCAATATTAATCATATGATATAGAGGAATGAAATCTTGCTATTTGTCACAACATGAATGGACCTAGAGGGCTTTATGCTAAGTGAAATAAATCAGAGAAAGACAAATATTGTATATCCAGTTACATTTGGAATCTCAAAAACAAAACAAATGAACAAACATAACAAAACAGAAAAGACTCTCAGATACAGAGAACAAACAGGTGGTTGCCCTAGGGGAAGGGTGTGGGGGTATGAATGAAATAGGTAAGGGTAATTAAGAGGGACAAACTTCCAGTGAGAAAATAAAAGTGTTACGGGGATGAAATGCACACAATAGGTAATATAGTCAATAATATTGTAATAACTCTGTACAGTGACAGATGGTACCTTGACTTTTCATGGTAATCATTTTGTAATGTATAGAAATACTGAATCACTATGTCGGGTACTCAGAACACAGTGTTGTAGGTCAATTAAACTTATAACGAAAAAGTGTATTTTTCTGTTGTCCAGTGAGTGCTCTGTAAATGTGAATTAGATCTTCTGGTTAATAGTCTTGCTTAGTTTTTCTCTATCTGGCTGTTTTTCTTTTTAGTAGTTCTACTGATTACTGAGAGAGGGGTATGATGTCCCCAGCTATGTTTGTGGATTTACCTATTTCTACTCTTAGTTCTATCAGTTTTTTCCTTCACATATTTGCAGCTCTGTTGTTTGATGCATACAAGTTTAGGATTACTATTTTTCTTGGTGAATTAACCTTGTATAATCAGGTAACATCACTCTTTGTCCTGGTAATTTTCTTTGCTCTGAAGTCTACTTTACTGTGTTAAAATAGCTACTCCACTTTTCATTTGATTATTGTTGGCATGGTATGTTTTCCCACACTTTTACTTTTAACTTACTTATATCATTATATTTGGAGTGATTTTCTGGTAGACAATATAACACAGGGTCATAATTTTTAAATCTATTTTGACATTCTCTGTTTAGTGTGTTTCATACATTTACATTTAATGTAAGTACTTTTATTAATCAATCAATTAATTTATTTTTGGCTGCGTTGGGTCTTTGTTGCTGTGCGTGGGCTTTCTCTAGTTGCGGAGAGAGGGGGCTACTCTTTGTTGTGGTGTGTGGGCTTCTCATTAGGGTGGCGTCTCTTGTTGCGGAGCACAGGCTCTAGGCATGCGGACTTCAGTAGTTGTGGCACATAGGCTCAGTAGTTATGGATCGCGGGCTTTAGAGTGCAGGGTCAGTAGTTGTGGCACACAGGCTTAGCTGCTCTGCGGCATGTGGGGTCTTCCCGGACCAGGGCTCGATCCCTTGTCCCCTGCATTGGCAGGCAGTTTCTTATCCACCATGCCACCAGGTAAGTCCCTACATTTAATATAAGTATTGATAAGGTTTATGTTGGCTATGGTATTAATTCCTCTGTTGTCTTCACTGTTTTCATTCTTATCCCCTTTTCCAATGCACTGTATGGTTTTTTTTTTTGTATGGTTTTTTATAAAAAATTTTTTTAAGGTGGGTTGCTCTAGGGAATACATTTATGTATAACATACATCACTGTTTTACCACTTCAACTGGAATGTAGAAAACTTACCAATTAGCTCTGTTTATCCTTTACGACGTAATTATCTATAACATTACCTCTTCATATGTTGAGAGCCATATCAGAAAATGTTAAATTATTTGCTTTCAACCATCATAGTTTAAATAATTCCAGAGGAAAAGAATAATCTGTTGTATTTACCCAAATACTGTTCTTTCTTCATTATTGATATTCCAAATTTTCTTCTGGTATCATTTTCTTTCCGTCTGAAGAATTTCTTTTAACAATGATTTTACAGCAGGTGTGCTAACTTTGAATTTTCAGACATTCTTCCATTGAGAATGTATCTGTCACCTTGATCCCTGATGGATATTTTTTGCTAGGCACAGAATTCTGGGTTTACTATTCTTTTCTTCAGCCCTTCAAAAATGTTGTGCCAATTACTCCTAGTCTCTATGGTTCCTGATAAGAAACATGTAGTCAGTTGAATTACTATTCCTTTAAAGACAATGCTTCCTTTTTCTTTGATCATTTTCATTTTTTCTTCATCTTTAGTTTTCATAAATTTGATTATGATGGGTGGATTTCTTTGGGTGTAATCTGAAGTTTGCTCACTTTCTTCAATCTGTAGGTTTATATCTTTCACTAAATTTGGGTTGTTTTCAGCCATTATTTCTTCAAGTATTTTTCAGTCCTGCATTCTTTTCTGTTGCTTTCTGGATCTTCAGTGACATGAATGCTAGATATTTTATTATTGTCCCACAGAATTCTAAGGCTCTGTTCATCTTGTCTTCAACCCACATTTTCTCTGTTATCAGGCTGGATAATGTCTGTTAATAATTATTAACACCTATTAATATTTATGTTGTAATCTCCATTCTGCTATTGAGGCATTCAGTGAGTTTTAAACTTCAGTTATTGTAATTTTTAATTCTAAAATTTCCATTTTGGTCTACTTTTTCACTTCTCTTTCTTTGCTGTTTTCCTATTTATTTCAATAGGGTTTGTAATTGCTTGCTGAAGCATTTTTATGGTAATTGGTTAAACTTTTTAGATAATTCCAGTACCTGTGTTATCTTGGTGTTGGCATCTGTCAATTGTTTTATTCTTATTTGAGATTTTCCTTGTTCAATGGTATAATAACAAGCAACTGTGGATTGTACCTTTGACATTTTATGTTACTAGACTCTAGTTTCTTTTTAAATCTTTTTTTAAGAGGAGTCAATCAGAATGCATGTCTCAATTCACTTTTGTGGAATTCAATTTGAATGTCAATTTAGATTTTGAAGCTACTGCATTGTTCTACTGGTCTGTGTTGCTTGTTTGCTACCACAGGCCATTTTGAACCTAGGCAGTATTCCACACTGTAGTTCAATTATTAGAAGTTTCCCTGTGTTGACCCTTGTCATTTTCATGCATGGCTACCTACAGGCATACCCAGGACTTCAAACACAGATTTAAAGAATCTCTCCAGCTCTCTCCTCTCCTTAATCCTTTCTGCACTCTATTGTTAGTAGGTAATAAGGCACGGGCTCTTTGATGACATTTGCTTACAGTAGGGTGGGGATGGTCAACAACCCTCCATTCAAAGTCTCCAAAGCACTTAAGAGGGAAAGGTTGGTACACCGCTTTATTAATGGAGGGTGGGAATGGTCAACAGGGCTTTGCCTCAGTCTGTTTACCAGATGAGGAGAAGCAGAGGATTGCCTCTGTTAATGCACAGTCGATATATGTGTTCCACTCCCCAGTCTCCATGGCACCCAGTAAGGAGGGTGGTGGCTTCTGTCGTGGTGTTCATTTGGAGTACAGCAGGTGCTTTGGACTGAATCATGTCCCCCCCTCCTGCCGAATTCATATGTTGAAGCCCTAATCCCCAATATAACTGAATTTGGAGATTGAGCCTTTAGGGTAATTAAGGTAAAATGAGGTCTTGTGATGGAGCCCTAATCCTACAGGAGATTGGTATCCTTATAAGAGGAGAAAGAAACACTAGAAACAGAGGAAGGTTCGTGTGAGAGCACAACAGGAAGGTGGCTGTCTATAAGTAATGAAGAGAGGTCTCACCAGAAACCAACCCAGATGGCACCTTCAATGTTGTGCTTCTAGCCTCCTAACCTAACACATTTGGTCAAAAGGACTTCTACTGTACAAGTCCTCCATCTTCCCAGTCCTCTGGCTTGAGAGTCTTAGGGCTTTTTGTTCTGCCTTTGCTCAATGGCATTTCTGAGTTGTAGGCTACTCTAGTGTCAGGCCAGGATATTTAAGAAACAAAAAACAAGTGAACAACCAACCAAAATCCCCAACTAACTATAAAAATATTACAAAAACAGAAACTAGAGAACTCATCACTGGATTGTCCCTCTAGTCCTGAGGTCCCTAGCCAGTTTATGTCCTTTTGTCCAACTTTCAGAGTCTTATAATAATTGTTTTGTGTATTTTATATATTTTTAGGTATAATTAGTAGGAGGTATAACGTGCATTTTGAATATTCTATCTTCTCTGAAATTGGAAATCCCCATTTACTTTTGAATCCACTCCCATTGGACTTTAATCCTTTAAAAACAATCTTGTCCAAATTACTAAGAGCTTTGCATTGCTAATCTAACGGTGAATTCTCAAGCTTCATTTTATCCAGACTCTAAGCAACATTTAATGTAGATGATCACTTCCTACTCCTTGACACTCTTTCTTTTGGCAGCCACACTGTGATGGTTTTCCTCACTGGCCACACCTCCTCAGTCTCCTTTGCTGGCTACTTTTTGTTCCTGACTTATAAATGTGGGAGGGTCCTTATGCTCAGTCATCAGTCTGCTTCTCTATCTATACAAGTTCCCTAAATTATCTCATTCAGCATTAAGGTTTTAAACACTATATATAAGCTGACTCTTCCTCAATTTTTTTTCCACTTCAACTTTATTTTCTCTCTCCTGAACTACATATTTACATATTCAACTACCTATGCAAGAACTCTTCTGGGATGAGTAATGAGCATCCCCACCCAAACACAGTCAAACCAGATTCTTCTACACATTCTTTTCTCCAGTGCCCAAACTGCTTTTTCCTCTGCTGCTCCCCATCTCAGGAAATGGTACTCCCACTCACTCAGCCAGTCAGGGAAAGAACCATGGAGTCATCCTTGACTCCTCTCATTCTCTTAGACTCTGCATCCAATTCATAAGGAAAGCCTGTTGGTTCTACCTTTAAATATATAGCAAAACTTACAACTTTCCCACAACTTCAGTGTTACCCCCTTAACCCACCATTATCTCTTGCCTAGAATTCTGCAGCAGCTTCCTAATTGGTTTCCCTTATTCAAATCTTCCCCAACTTCACCTCAAACGCATTCTCCAAAGAGTAGCAAGAATAATCAGAAATGATTCTTTTAAAATTCAAATTCTGCCTCTGTTCAAACCCTCTAGTGTTTTCCCATGATACTTCAAGTAAAATCCAAAGCCTTTACTACGGCCCATAAAGCTGTAAATGATCTGGCCCCTGGATACTTCTCTGGACTCATTTCCTACTAGCATTTTTTGGATCACTCACTCCAGCCACAGTGACTTCCTTGGAACACTTGAACATGATCTTTCAGGACCTTTTCCCTCTACTCAGAATGTTCTTTAGCAGATATTCCCATGGCTTCCTGATCACTGCATTCAGTGAGCAGCTAAATATCATGGCCATAGAGAAGTCTCACCTGATTTCTAAATCCAAAATTGCCTACCACCTCTCAGTTGTCCTCTACTCCCATCCTGTTACACAATTGCTTACTTAATTTTGTTTTCCTGGCACTTATTTCTTATATTTTATAATATATTTACATGTAATTGTCTGTGGTCTATTTTTTTCCCACTACAACATCAGCTCTAGACTGATGTTATTTCCAAATAACATGTTGAGCCAGGAACATGTTATACCCTCAATAAAATTTGTTCAACGAGTTAATTAATGACCAAGCTTTATGAGGCAGTCACTAGTTCTCATGTGGCTACCTCCTTCTCATCATTTTAGCTTAATCTCAAATGTTATTACATTGGCAATGCTTTATTTGACAAACATGTTAAAGTAGACATCTTGGTCTCAGCCCTAAACACTGAATATAAAGGTCAAGGAGAAACAAGGGCTTTATCTCTTCTTGCTCCTGTTGTATCTCTAACATCTGAAAAAAATGCCTGGCACTATTTAGTTTCTAAGTGAATGAATACATGAACAAGTATAATTTGCTTAAGAGAAAAGAAAAATACCTTGACAAACTGAAATAACACGAAGATTAGGATAGAAGAAAAAGAAAACAGATAATCAGTTTAGTTGATTAAAGGAATATTTTAGGTATTTTCAAGGTTATTATGGTAAGAAAAGATAGTTTTTTTCTCTTAGATAACATATTATATTGCCTCCATTTTTGCAGATGAAGAAAACACTTTTAACGTTCCATGATATTTTTTTTAATTGTGGAAAATATACCTAATTTATCATTTTAACAATTTAAAAGTATACAGTTCAGTGGCATTATGTATATTCACATTGTTGTACAATCATCACTACTATCTAGCTCCAGAACACTTTTCATCTTCAGAAACTAAAACTCTGTACTCATTAAACACTGTCTCCTCATTCCCCTCTTCCCCCAGCTCCTGGTAATCACCATTCTAATTTTTGTCTTTATGAATTTGACTACTCTAGGTACTTCGTATAAGTGGAATCATACAGTATTTTTCCTTTTGTGACTGGCTTATTTCACTTAGCATAGTGTCCTCAAGGTTCATTCATATGGTAATGTGTCAAAATTTCCTTTCTTTTTAAGGCTGAATAATATTCCATTGTATGTATAAATCACATTTTAAACTCCTTTCGTCTGTTGATGAGCACACGGGTTGCTTCCTTCTTGGCTACTGTGCATAAAGCTGCTATGAACATGGTGAACAAATATCTGTAGGAGTCCCTGCTTTCAATTCTTTTTTTTTTTTTAAATTTTATTTATTTATTTATTTATTTGGCTGTGTTGGGTCTTTGTTTCTGTGCGAGGGCTTTCTCTAGTTGCGGCGAGCGGGGGCCACTCTTCATCGTGGTGTGCGGGCCTCTCACTGTCGCGGCCTCTCTTGTTGCGGAGCACAGGCTCCAGATGCGCAGGCTCAGTAGTTGTGGCTCACGGGCCTAGTCGCTCCGCGGCATGTGGGATCTTCCCAGACCAGGGCTCGAACCCGTGTCTCCTGCATTGGCAGGCAGATTCTCAACCACTGCGCCACCAGGGAAGCCCCCTGCTTTCAATTCTTTCGGTTATATATTCAGAAGTGGAATTACCGGATCATATGGTAACTCTATTTTTAATTTTCTGAGGAACAACCATACTGTTTTCTTTAGCAGTTGCACCATTTTACATTCCCACCAGAAACACACAAGAGTTTCAATTTCTCCACATCCTCACCAAAATCTGTTAATTTCTTTTATTAAAAAAAATAGGTATTCTAACTGGTGAGAAGAGGCATCTTATTATGATTTTGATTTACATTCCCTTAATGTACCTTTTCAGGTGTTTATTGGTCATTTGTATATCTTCTTTGGAGGAACGTATATCCAAGTCCTATTTTTTGTTTGTTTTTTTTGGAAGGGTGAGGATGGTGGCTGTTGCTGACTTGTAGGAATTCTTTATATAGTGTGGATATTAACCCCTTAACAGATATATGACTTGCAAATAAATATTTAATCCCATTCCATGGGCTGCCTTCTCACTCTGTTGATAGCATCCTTTAAAGCATAAAAATTTTTCATTTTGATGTAGTTTCATTTGTCTATTTTTGCTTTTGTTGCCTGTGCTTTTGGTGTCATAACCAAGAAATCATTGCCAAATCCCATGTTGTGAAAATTTCCCCCTATGTTTTCTTCTAAGTGTTTTATAGTTTTAGATCTTATGTTTAGGTCTTTGACATATTTTGAGTTAATTTTTGTATATAGTGTGAGGCAAAGGGCCAATTTCATTTTTTTGTATGCAGATATTCAGTTTTCCCAACACCATTTACTGAAAAAAGGGTCCTTTCCCTATTGAATAGTCTTGGCACCTCTGTCAAAAATCATTTGACCATATATGCCAGGGTTTATTTTTAAGCTTTCTATTCTATTGTATTGTCTGTCTTTATACCAGTACCACACTGTTTTGATTACTATAGTTTTTAGTAAATTTTGAAATCAGGAAGTCTGAGACCTCCAACATTGTTTTTTCAAGATTGTTTTAGCTATTCCACTAGGCTATAAAAACATAGCATTTAAAGCTCATCTATCATCTCTGATATGTTGTCTTTTGTGTTCAGTTCATTCTGTGGCAACCTCAGTTGCTCATCTGTAAAATTGTGTAACAGCTTACTGGGATAGTAGTGAGGATTAAATATGAAATATCATATTTAAAACTCTGAGCAAAACACCAGGATACATCAGCAGTGCTCAGTAAATATCAGCAATTATAATGTACCAATATACAGCCTGTGACAGAATAATGCCCACATCCTAATCCATAGGACTTATGAATATCTTAGCTTATAAGCAAAAGGAACTTTTCAAAAGTGATCAACTTAAGGATCTTGAGGTATGGAGATTATCCTGTGTTTTATGTGATTATCTGGGTGGGCCCAATGTAATTCACAAGGGTCCTTATGAGAGGGAGGAAGGAGGTCAAAGTTAGTGTCAGAAGGTGATAGGACAGAAGCAGAGGGGAAAAAAAGGCGATGGGTGCAGAGCCAGCAGATCTGCTGATGTGGGCCTCAGCAGAACAAGGATAGCTTCTAGAAGCTGAAAGAGTTAAAGAATAAATTCTCTACTGGAGCCTCCAGAAGGAACCAACCCTGCCAACAGCTTGGTTTTAGCTTCATAAGACTCATACAGAAATTCTGACCTCTAGAACTGCTGCAAAATAAATGTGCATTGTTCAGCCATTAAATCTGTGATAATTTGTTACAGCAGCAATAGAAAACTAATACATATTTTAGTGCAGGAAGTGGTGTAGTGCTGTAACAAATATCTAAGTATATGGAAGTGACTTTGAAATTAGGTAACCAGTGGAGGCTGGAACAATTTTGAGAAGCATGATAGAAAAAGCCTAAACTGCTTTGAACAGACTGTTGTTTGTAGAAATATGGATGTTAAAGACTGAAGGCTCAGAAGAATGATCAAAAAAATCTATACCTTCACAGAGTATACCTAAATCATCATAAACAGATTGTTGGTGGAAAACTGGAGGTTAAAAGCTCTGCTGGTAAGGGCTCAAAAAGAGGAGGAACTTATTATTGGAAACTGGTGGAAAGAGGATCCTTGTTATAAAGTGGCGGAAAGCTTATCTGACTTGTGTCCAACAATTATATTGAAAACAGAATTGTAAGTGATGAATGTAGACCTTCAACTGAAGAGATTCTGAAGAAAACTTTTGAAGGTAAAACTTGGTTTCACTGTTTATAAAAAGTGTGACAGGTAGGAAATACATTGAGGGAAGGACTGGTAACCAAAAAGAAACCAGAACTTGATGATTTGGGAAATTATCAGCCTATGCAGGCTGAAAAAAGATACAAAAATTAAGAGATTCGGTCAGGAAAACATGTTCAGGAGAAAATGTCAAGGACATGCATGGACAATATTTTGTTAATGTCTTGAAAGGATCAAAAAATCAAAGTACTCCATCACAAATCTCCCTGAAGAGATTAGGTCTGTGACTCATGTATCCCTTTAGCCATCTCAGAAGCCAAAAATGGAGATGGGTTTATCCAAGAAAGATTTGTAGAGAAGCCTCTTGTCTGATGGAGAGAATTCTTCAGACACATGCAGGAGACTCACCAAGATTTTGAGAATGCTATATTAGCATAAATACTGCCAGCTTGGATGGAAAGGAACAGAGAGAGGATGAAATGAAAGAAGGCTGTTATACTCTCAAAATTCTAGAGGCAGGAAAGAGGTTGATGAATTACTCAGTTGCAAACATGTACTATCCTTTAGGAAAAAAGGATGAGCCACGGGCCCGTTGGATGGAGCTGAGGGCCACAGAGGATTAGACTCAGGCCTTGAAACCAAAAGTAGTATGTCTGGTTGGATTCTATAATTGCTTGAGACCAATAACTCCTTTTTTCCTTTAGTTTTCTCCCTTTTTGAATGGCAATACCTATAATTATTATCCCATGCTTGTCCCACCACTGTATTCTGGAAGCAAATAACTTTTTTTCTAGTTTCACAGATTCATAAACGAAGAGTAATTTTGCCCTAATATCAATTATTCTGATAGCCTTACATGTGCCTAATTTAGATAATTTACACGATGAGATTATGGGGCTTTTGAGCTGATGAGACTTAAATGACATTCTGGACTTGAGCTGATGCACTAACGGATTGAGACTTTCAGGGATGTTGAGATGGACTGAGTGTATTTTGCATGCAGTATGAGGCTGAATCTTTAGGAACTCAGAGGGTCTCAGATCATGGTAAGCTTAGTAATCGCCCCACAAAGAAGACCACAATATTCCTTATAAAAGGGAAGTAGAAGAATGGGAGCAAGGGAGAAGATGTAACAATGGAAGCAGAGATCAGAAAAGAGAAAAGATTGTGATGGTTAATTTTATCTGTCAACTTCACTGGGCCATGGGGTGCCCAAACATTTGGTTAAACATTATTCTAGGCGTGTCTTTGAGGGTGTTTCTGGGTGAGACTAACATTCAAATTGGTAGAATTCCTAAAGCAGATTACCTTCCCTAATGTGGGTGGGTCTCATCCCATCAATTAAAGACATGAATAGAACAAAAAGGCTGAGTAAGAGGGAACTCTATCTGTCACTGAGTTGGGACATGTTCTTTTTTGGCTTTGGGACTCGGATTGAAACACTGACTTTTCTTGGGTTTTGAGCCGGCTAGAATTTGGAGTGGAAATTATACTATCAACTTTCCTGGTTCAGACGTGGACTGGAGCTACACACGGGCTCTCCTGGGTCTTCAGCCTGCTAACTGCAGATCACAGGACTTCTGAGCCTCCATAATCATGTGAGCAAATTCCTTAAAAAAATCCCAATCCCTCCTCCTCCCCTCTCTCAATTTCTATCTGTCCATCTCCTATTGGTTCTGTTTCTCTGGAGAACCCTGAATAATACAATGATGCTACACTGTTGGCTTTGACAATGGAGGAAGGGGCCATGAGCCAAGGAAAGTTGGCAGCCTTGGGAAGTCGGAAAACGCAAGGGAAGAGATTTTTAGCTACAGCCTCCAGAAAGAACCAGCACTGTTAGTACTTTGATTTTAGCCCAGTGAAACTGATTTCAGACTTCTGACCTCCAGCATTGTGACAGAATAAATTTGTGTTTTTATGAGATATTATGTCTGTGGTAATACACTAATACACAGTCCACTGTCATTCTTGATACTCTTCTACAACATTGTGCTAGTCACCACTTGAAGCTTGAATAAATAAAATGTGGTATATCCATACTTGGAAGATTATTTAGTAAAACGAGGTATTTATACATGCTACCTCACAGGTAAACCTTGAAAACACTATGTTAAGTGAAAGAAATCAGTCATTAAGGACCAAAAATTATATAATTCCATTTATCTATAAAAAGATAGATCTTGCTACCACAGACCTATTATATTTTTTGTTTTGTTTTGTTTCTTTTAATTCACGTGTAACGATATTGAAAACAGTGACCCATTGTAGCATTTAATCTCTCAGCTTTAGGGAGAAAAGGCTGCAAACTGAGTATCAGGAAAGACTTGGGCTATTTTAAGTTACTTCCTGAAATCAACAGAAGAAAACTTTTTGCTGATACCTTTTAATTTCCTTTTTCATTTTCCTTTGGAAGCTGTTGTGGTACAAAATTAACAGGAATAAAATAGCCATCAGTCCTTTCTCTGACAATCTGTGTGGTCTATTAGTGGTAGGAGATCACGTAGCTGTCATAGATCTTTTGGAACTAAAGTTGACATTCATGTTGTTGACAGTGTAGTTTAAATGTTTCTTAATAAGGTAAACTTTGGAGAGAAGGAGAAGGAATAGTATTTCATGTAATCACTCAAGAAACTTGCAGGGTAGGTATATTCATCCTTATTTTACAGATTTATAGATATATAGACAGGCTAAATACCTTGCTGAAGGAAACAGAGCTACTAAGTGGCAGCACTGGCATTTGAACTGAAGACTAAAGTCCATGCTCTCTCTCTCTCTTTTTTTTTCCTATCCTAAGCTGCACTTAGAAATAAACTTTTCTTTTAACCTCATGTGATATACAATGTAGTGGAAGAAACATGGGTTTCGCAATGCACCCTAACTCAAATACCTTTTGGGATAAATGCTGTCAAAAATTGGAAAAAAAAAAAAAAAAAAAAAAGGCCGTCAGCATTATGGTGGATTGAGATGCTCCCTTTGTTCTACCCTTCAACTTAAAACCAGTAAAACGTCCACAATTCAACAAAGGTGCCTCTGCCCAACACACCAGGACTCCAGAGAATTCTGCACATCTGTACATCTAAAGGTGGGTGGACTAGGACACAGAGGAGACGAGAAAGGGGGACAGTGAAGGGAGGAGCTACAACCCTAGTGCCCTGGACCCCTGGCCGCAGCAGCTGAGCCCACAGCCCCAGAAAACCCAGTAGGAGCAGGGGAGGTAACACATATGACTCTGGCCTCGCCTCCTGGCTACTGTGGTACTATCGCCCAGAGGTAATTGGGCAGCAGTGGCAAAAGGTCTAGGATCCCGTCCCTCCAGCTGCAGAAGTGCCCACAACTCTGGCCCCCTACCCTCTGCCTGCAGGGCTGGCGCCCATGAACCAGAAAACAATGGACACAGAAGGGATGCCCATGACCCTGGCTCCCTCCTATCCTTTCCCTCTCCCTGTGGTGATGGAGCTCGTGACTCAAGAGATCCCAGACAAGGCAGAGGCACAAAAGCACCCACCACATATGGAATATATAAAAAACAAACAAAAGACCCAAATAAATGGTCAAACCAAACCAAACAAAAATGTAGCTACAAAGAATAGAGTAGTGGTTACCAAAGGGGAAGGAGCGAGGAGGGAGGAAGGCGACATGGGTAAAGGGGATCAAGTGTATGGTGACAAATGGAAACTAAATTTTTGGTAGTGAGTACACTGTAGTATACACAGAAACAGAAATTTAATGTTGTACACAAGAACCTTGTACAATGTTATAAACCAATGGTACCTCAATAAAAAATATTGAAAAAGAAAACTCACTTGTGTTTTATTTCTCTTTTCATTAATATACCTGATTGCAAGTACATACATAACAGAGAGGTCTGAATCTAAGTTTTACCCTATTCATGGAGAGGCATTTTCAATTCTGTCAGCCTGGGAAATTGATTTCATACTCCCAGTTTCTACCACCAGTAGTTTAATTTATACAGCTGGTAAGAATTACAAAAACTGAAGTTCAAAATCTTCCATGTTACTGCTCTTCTGAAGGAACTCTATTACTCCTACTTAGAGGTGATAAAACTTTGTGGCTATTATTCTAGGAAGGAAGGATTCAAATGAAATAAAATGGATTAAGTATATATTCCAGAATGCTTTTTCCTGTTCCAGCACCTCCCCACCAATTATAAAAGTTAACTGTATATGCTGATGATTCAAAAGTTAAAAAGCTAACTTTGCTTTATATTAGTATAATTTTATGTAAAGCCAAAATTAGCAATGTACTCATCAATTATATAGACAATGCTTATTGGAATTTATCTTGATAGTCACAGTGTATAAAGTAATGAAATTTATCAACATAGTTTGTCTGGAAAGACTAGCATACACTCATATAAACTTAGAATCCTATACTCTGCAAATTAGCAGGTAGGCTGGAGGAAAATAAAGAAATTTTCAGACCTGCAAGGTCTTAGAAAGAGGCTGCAGACTCTCCCTGATAGAATTACTTGACTCTATCCAGAAAAATAATAGATGAATCAAAGAATGAATGGAAGACAGGGGTGTTCAATGGTGATCAAAGAAACTAGTAAACTTTGTAGCCAATTGTAAATAATTGTCACAACAAAATGTGAAAATAAATACATAAATAGATAAATCCTAGATGATATCAACATGGTGATGATATCACTGAATGAGGAGGGGCTGGGTAGGGGAAAGAGAATTTTAACGTATGCTAAAAATCTTGTCTTAAGGACTGTTATGTCTCTAGTAGTTCACTAAAAAAATGAAGTTTAAATATATGTACTAAACATTTAACTGTAACAACTACAACAGAAATGAAATTTATGATATACAAACCATCTTAGGAACTACAAAAGGAAGAAAAATTTGAATGATCAAACAGAAGGCAGAAAAATGAGAAAAAATGATGAATACAAACATAAAATGGCAAGAATAAATCAAAGCATGTGTGATCACATAATAATATTACTAATAATTAAAATAATAGACACTACATAGAACTTATGCTGTGCCATGCAGTGTTGTGAGTCCTTGTTGCACTGCTGTCTAAGGGTTTGAGTCTATAATTTTATTGTTCATTCTTAAGGTTATTGCATTGCAAATACCTATCAAAATACGTACCTATCAAAATATGTGGTTTGAAGTCAAGTACATAGAAAAGAGTCTTATAAACACTTATTAGAAACTAAGAAAATGGGAAAATTCTATTAAGTAGTCAATGAAATAAAAACAAAAACAAAAATAAATCTGAAGAAAGCAAAAAAGGGAAGGAGTTAAATATAGAATCAGAAATAAAATATCTGTGAAAAAACCATCTTACTGAAAATAAAAGTAATTTTTTAAACGAATATAACAACAAAAACACAGACATTAATGAAATAATAAAACAGACCAGCCCTAAGGCTGATGAATTAAATACAAAAGGCAAATAACATTACAAACACCTATGGATTCAAAGGAAATGTAAAAATTACAGAAGAATGCAACATCATGCCAATAAACTCAGAGTGAGGAGTAATTATTAATAGATTGATTAAAATTGATTGCTAATAGAGTAAATAATATTTAATATATATCCTTTTGGAATTAACAGAGACTGTTTTAACTTACCATCTACATAATTTTTTCCGTCACAACTAATTAGTGGATCCTTTTTCATTTTAGTATGGGACAAAAAATTTTAATACGGAATTCGTTAGGGCAGAAGAATAGGCAACCTTGTTGTAGAGAAAACATGAGCTTTACAAATTCCAACTACTGAAGCTGAAGTTGGTTTTTGAGTGAAGGTTAGTCAACATAGCAGTATGAGTTCTTCCATGATGAAACAGTTTGAGTTCTTCAATGATGAGTCATCCAGAATAAGATTTCAAACACATTTTATCATTTTTTACTCTGTCACATCATACTGGGCTAATTTAGTATTCTCCCTCATTTGAGGTATAGAAGCTACTGAATAAGACAGTACAATCAGAAATAGTTTAAAATGAAAGTAAAGCCTGATTAAGATATTCTATATTGTAAAAACTGATTTAAAAAATCACATATTGAAAGCTTCTGGAGGCTTTATAATAATTTGCTTAGGAGGAAGTAATACATTTTATTAAACCCAGAAGTGATGTGAATATGATTCTTGAATTCAGTACCCTTATTAATTTTGAAAAACAAACATTTTACAAAAACCTTACTCTACCCCACGTATAATTCTAGAAAAACAAAAATATTAAAATATTCTTCAGTCTTCAATAAGCTGTGAATGCATATAACTTCCCTACCCAGAGTTATTACTCATTAACTAAGGATCAGTTAATGATTTAGACCATAAGACTTAATGATGTAGGTTGTAATGTCAGAAACAGGCTATTCTCCCTAGTAACATTTGAACAGATGGCAATTATGTGACGTAGCCTACCAAGATTTATTTTGCAAACTACCACTAAACATTCCCCGGCAGAATAGGCATGGAATGTTTTTTTCTTTTATTGTAAATTAGGAAGTCTGTTATATTTTCACATTCATGGAAAAGATGGTGATTAACTTCATTTAAAAAAGATTATGGTGAATCATTTGAAGTATAAAACATAAAATTAGTAAGATATTTGATCTAATTTAAAATGATATGAAACCCTTTGTTACAGTTCATAATAAAAATGAAAAACAACAGTGGCTTGAAATGTACAAGTGGATACAGGCATCTGTACTATCAATCTCCTTGCCCACTAAAGCAGAACATCTGAAACATAATGTAACCTTTCCTTGGTGACTCAGGGTATCAGTGTGAACCTAAATTATTTTATAAAGCTGAGGGTGAAGATGAAAATGCAGATTATACTGAATGGGTAATTAGCTAATAGCTGCAAAAGTCCCCAGTAATTCCTTTTGGACAAAGTTCCAGATCCCGACTTGCTTCTGGTCATCTTCCATCGTTTCATACTGGTAGCCTGAATGTATACCACCAACACATTCAAATTATACCTCTGGTTTCCAAATTACTAACATAAGAGGCCATGTGCTTGCATATAATCAATCTCCTCTGACAGCAAGACTCAGAAAACTTATGGATTTTATTCATTTGTCCTTAGCTTGCTCCTTCTTTCTCTTGTCAGAGAGACTTTTACTATCTGCCCAAATCATCATTTCTAACCTCTGCTAAGAATGTGTTATTTTTGGTTATATAATACTTCCTTCTAAATTTTTTTCTTACAGGGAAAGAAAAAGGATTCAGATTCTGTGAACTTAGAGTGCTGACTACAACTGTGTGATCCTGGACAAGTAGTCTGACTTATCTGAGACTGTTTCCATACTTACAAAGTAAAGATAATACCACCCCATAGAAATTATTGTGAAGCAATATGCATGATAATCACTTTATAAACTAAAGCCCTTTACTTCCTGGCATTAACTGACAAGGAATATATTGCATTTGGCCATTTATTGATTTACTTGCCATTTAACAGATTTTGGGAGTTCTCACAGCTGATACTCAGAATCTGCTCCTTTGCTGCTAAAACCCTTTGTTTAAAAAAAATTTTTTTTTAGTACTTTTAGATTTGGATTCTCTATAAATCCCCGCTAGAAGCTGAGGTTTTGCTTACAATTTCATCCACTTTCAATTTATTAATAACAATACAACTTTTCGTAAATATATTAACATTCTGATTAATATGCAACAGTAAGAACAAAGACTAAAAGTCACTCTCTTATATCTTCAATTAAATGCTTAAAATAAGGAATGAATATGCACTGTATGTGCTTGACAAAATGATAAATAAATCATTAACACAACTTCTAGACTACAGTACCAGTGTTAAACAAACATGCATTTATTCTGAGCAAATTACAATCTATGTTAGTTTTGAATTTTAAAAAATCATACAATATGGTTTAGAATATTAATTTAAATATGGTTTATCAAATTTTCCTATAGAAAACTAATAGTCACTCTAAATTAGTATTTAATTTTACCTATGACATTAATATATCTAGGGGAATATTTAGAGGAATGTTTTTTCTAACATATGCATAAAATAAAATTTCTAATATACCACATATTGGGCAAAAATAAAATTAAACTTTTCATTTTTGTGTACTAGTTTTTCTAGTAACTCTGGCTAATTAAGAAATAATAGTGATTAGAAATCCATAAGGGCAAGAGTTTAACTAGATAAATGGTTCTCAAATATTCTTTGCTATAATTTATCCTCCAGTTCCTTTTAAAAAAGTTTTTCAGTTCTATACTAAAGACTTAGGACATAAAATATCTTTTCAGTGTTATTTTATACATGAAATTAAAAAATTCTAAAAACAGAATTATTACTAGCTTAAGAGCACACTATTGGAATAATGTCATTCTAAGTTTGCCTTTCTTCTTTCAAAAAAATGAAAATTCAGACAATTAAGACAACATGACTACACACAGAAGATGACAGTAAACACAGGGCAACTGAGTAGTAATGGGACAGCCAAGGGAGAAAAACATGGCTTTCAGTCAGTGGTGGCACAGATGTAAAATGGCTGACCTCAGACCATGTTATTTTGTTTAGAGTCACTCGCTGCCTCTATAAATGTCATTAATAGAGATCTTTTTCATGTAACATGATTTTAAAGGTTAACTTTCAACAATTAGACCTTTAGCATAAAAAAAAAAGCAAACAGAAAGCCAAACAGCAACTCTCCTCTGAAAACAAAAAAACACAAGTTAACAAGCCACGGCTTCAGAACTTTTCATGAAACACATATTGTGGATTTTATTCTTAACTGCGTAGTTAATCTCTACCTGATTTTCAAAACCTGAAGAAAAAAAGGAGACAGAATTCTCCAGGTAGCAACCCTTGAAATTATAAACTGCAACCCTGTACTACTTCTTAGCAATACAGCAGTCTTGAAATCAGTTAAAAATTATAAAAAGCTTTTCAACAAAAGTGAACAGTAGAAAAGGATTATAATGTACACTATGTCTTATTTTCCTTCTTCTATGTTTCAAAGAAAATATTATGCTGAATTCTCCTAGACAGACATCTCTCAAGTATAGGGCTATTTCTCATCTAGTGACTTAATGAACACTGAGATGCACTGAAATCTATCCTTCAATTCTCATCTATCCCAAAAGAACAAAAAAGAAACCCTGGGTTTTAAACAGTTGCTTTTATAAAAGCATCAAGAGTCTATGACTGTCTTTTACCTTATGTTTCCTATAGAGCCATAGTGTTTGTTCACTGCTGAATTAGCTGTTGATATCACCGTTATTACTGAATGGTAAAGGTAAGTTAAATATTTGATGGCTTGAAGAAGAATATGTTGATAAAGAAATTTTATGACAAAACTATAAATTGTATGTTTTTCTAAGAATAAGTAATCACACTTAAATGAATTTAAGATGTAATTTCTTATTCTTTTGAATAGGGTAAATGTTCAGATTAAAGCAATTTTTACATTTCTTTGTTTTTACGTGCCACTTTAAAAGGTATAAAAATCACATTCAACTCAGAGGTTTCTTTTGGTTACATAAGATCTGCTTCATACACATAAGTTATGAGTGTACATACTACTCTGTATTACAGATCATGATGCTCATATCCCTAGAAAATTTTGTAAACACAACTCAGAGTGATTATAATTTCAAATCAAGGCCCTTAGAAAAGTTTAAGTATAGACATTTTATAATTTCTATAAATATTTAGGGGCACTCACTAATAATGTATGGTTTTCTAAAAATCACATTTCTAGATAACATTGTTTGATGTTAAAATCAACAACAGTCTGATTTTTTTTCCAGGAAAGTTATATTGCATCATGAGCCTGGTAGTAAATGTGTAGCTGAATCATCACTAATTCCAGAGCCAACAAATGAATTAATGGTCAGAAGAAAAATTATGGATAGATATGAGGTAGGAGGCAAGAAAGAATAAGGGGCAAGAAATATAACTAATTGTAATACGAAGAATATAATAAAGCATTAAAATTTGGGAAGAGTCATATTTATGGAATCTGTCAAGATCAGGGTAATTGTGAATTTAACTATATTGGTTTAGCTACTGGTACCTCTACCTCAGGAAAAAAAAGGTAGCAACAACATTCAAAATCATTGATAGGGGGCTTCCCTGGTGGCGCAGTGGTTGAGAATCTGCCTGCTAATGCAGGGGACACGGGTTCGAGCCCTGGTTTGGGAAGATCCCACATGCCGCGGAGCAACTAGGCCCGTGAGCCACAACTACTGAGTCTGCGCGTCTGGAGCCTGTGCTCCGCAACAAGAGAGGCCGCGATAGTGAGAGGCCCGCGCACCGCGATGAAGAGTGGCCCCCACTTGCCGCAACTAGAGAAAGCCCTCGCACAGAAACGAAGACCCAACATAGCCAAAAATAAATAAATTAGTTAAAAAAAATCATTGATAATGCAATAAATATACTCAAAAATTTTGTATTTACAAATATTATCAATAGTCATGTCAAAATTCTCAACACCATTACAAAACAAGCAACAGTAAGGCAACATTCACTGATAGTAAAGTCAGCATGTGCTAAGTATCTTGCTAACTGCCTCATTTTTTATTTTTACCTCATGTAATTTCCACTACAACTCCATGACAGAGGTGCAGTTACTACTCTCAGTTTACAGATGAGGAGTTTAGGTAATCTGCTCAAGGTCACACAGGTGCTAAGTGGCTGGAATGAGAGCGAAGCCTAGGCTCAACTCTTAACCTCCATGGGCTTCAGACTCAAAATGTAACTGAGTCATTTACTTATAAAAATTTTGACCTTTTAAAGATCAAGTTTTGTTGAATGAAAAATAAGCCTTTTATTGTTCTATACAACAGAAAAAGAACAGGTATTCTAAGCAGTTGGGAGAAGTTCAGAGCTCATAGTGTTCCTTATTTAAGGAACTGTACCATATTTAGGTGTTATTCAGCTACAAAGTATCACAGTGAAAATATTTCGCAAATATTTCTCATTTGACTTAATTTCCATACCTTCCAGATGTATTCTTCAGTATGGCAAGAGCATCTGGATAACCATCCATGTTGTAGTCTCCAATATGAAGGGTAATTGGAATTGGTATTTCAGTTGGTCGTTGTTCATGCACAAATGGCACAAAGCCCCAGAGTGTGCCCTTATTGCTAAAATCCTGTAGGACAGGAACCCACTGTGAATTAAGAGAAAAAAATCAGATTTTATAGTTACTTTAGAAAAAAATTCACCATTTGTAAAACAAATGACCCACGAAAAGTCCTCAAGGTAAGCATCACCTTATTTAAGTTCTTTATCACTACAAAATGGTAGGGTACTATAATTTACTTTGATAAATAGGTAACTTACACACTGGAAAAAAAATCGTCTCCTTTAAAATTTATCACTAGTCATCTTTCCTTGAACTAGCACATAGAGCCTTAGAAGGTTTTTCACAGAACCACAGAATCTTAGGATTGAACTGATGTTGATAATCATATACTTGAATTGCCATTTTAAAATGTGTTGAGTGGAAATACAACCTCAAATGAATATTTAAAAAATTATAATATCATGTAATACTGATCCTTTCGGAGGACCAGCTCAGGAAGAATTAGAACATGACAGTCTCCCTTGTTCTCTTGCTTTGTCTCCTATACATGATGATGACTTTAGTCATCATTCTCAGAGACAAGCAGCTCTGAGGCTTGCCAAACAATACTAGCCCTGACAAGCTCCGCCTGCCCCAGAGAATGAGCTCTGTCACCAAAACAGCTGGAAGCTACATTTTAAATAAATTCTTTATCTCTATATTGATTATAATGAAGAGAACACAGAGAATAGGATCATTTCAGAATGAGCTTTTGGAAATCCCTTTTTCTTCTGAATGCCCCAATCTTTACTTTTAATAACCGAATGCAAACTAAAAATCTGAAGAGTGGAAATCATCACATTAAAATTATAGATGTGCCCGTAATTAGCTAAGAGCACGGATACTGGCACATAACCTGGAGATGTCCAAACAGAAGCAGGTGCAGCTGGCTTGAAATGACAGGAGGCCAAACATGCCTACAGATGTTTTTTTCCTTGTAAGCAGGTGATTCATATATATAGCTCCAAGCCAGACTACATAAAGAGTGGCCTCTTGAAAAGGGTTTAGGACATAGGATATCCCAAACATTTTCTATGTTATCCAAAGAAAGCATAGCTTGCCAAGGAAAAAGAAAAAAAAGTGGCTTAACTACAAAGACAAATTTACAGAAAATGAGCTGTTTTAAAAAACTGGTCTGCATCTTTAATAAATTTTTCAATCTTTCTTAAAGCAAAAGAGTATTGTATAGCATCAAAATGTTTTAATGTTTCATGTGACTTTGAAAAAAACTGCTGGTCTTGTTTTGGAAGAGGATGAGAAATTTCACAAAATGCCAAGTTTTCACAAGTTTCTGAAGAGGTTGATAGTTTATTAATGAGGATAAAGTATTTCTGTTAAGGTAAATGTATTAAGGTCTAAGAAGTAAAAGATTTTTCATTAATATGACGTCCTTAACAGTCAAAAAAGAACTGTGACATTTATCTATCCAGAGAGAGCTGACTGTGTAATTTGAAAATATTCTTACAGTAGTCTGTCACTCGAAGACAGGCTAATAATTACTAGGTTTACTTAACAGCTATGAACCAACGATGAATGGTACTTGACCTAATATTTTCAGTGATTCAAAACTTTAAAAAAGTTCAAGGTAATAAAGGTTATGGGTATAAGAGTTAAATGCTTTTAGAATGCTGACTGGAGGAAGATTTGTTTTCTTGAGTGTCTTAGTATAAAAAGTGATACTTCCTACCCATAAGGGCTAAATAAATCAAAATATAATTCTATCATTTATTACCCCAAAATAGAAAATATAACTCATTAATTCTACTACTATATTACTGGTTTCCGTTCAGGTGCTGTCAATATGGAAAAAGTCTCAATGTCATAACCTATCATTCCCACATTAATCCTCTGCTGTGATTAACAGATTCTAAATTATTTACCTACAAGCTACAGGTATAAAGTCGGCACGAGAGAATGAAACAGATTCAGATATCACAAATAAAAACAAGATTAGCCTTGAAAATAGGTATGATGTTCTTCTACATAACCCTTTATTATAGCTATAGTGTGTCTTACCATATTCCCAGCATATAAAAGGCTAACAGATCATTTAATTACAGGATCAAGAGTGGGTTTTCTTAACCAGAAATGATTATGCCACTACTTTTTTCTCTCAATAAACCAATAAAAATAGATTTAAATGCATTTCATTAAGTTAAAATGAGGAAGTAAATTTATTTTTTGTTTTTCTCTTTTCTGATTCTTCAGATACTTTTTCTAACGTCTGAAAATTTTCTCCAAGAAGATAACTCTATTTACATTGAGAAACAAGTAGATATACCTGCTTTGTTCTGGATCTTGCTAAGTAAATGGTACTTTTCTGGCAGTTTTTATCTTCACAGCCTGGCAATAAGTGATCCATGTTTCCATCTCCATCTGCCAAGAGAAACAGCCACAAAATAGTGTTGTTGTATAGCAGATTAAATTTCCTATTTGCTTAAACTCTGCATCAATCTAGATAAACTGAGGAATCTGATGCATGGCTTTGGAGTGAATGTGATTCAATTAAAAAAATTATTCTGGCCCTTACTGTCTATTACCTGGACCATGTCTTGTTTTAAATTGCTCACTCTTCTGTGGTTAAATATTTATCCAATGGTGGAAAAACTCCTCATTTCAGGCTTTGATGTTAAAATCATCAATTAAAAAAATGTAGCTTTTGACCTATTTACATAATTATCATCACTGCCACAGGAGAAAAATAAGCATGCAATAGTAACCCATTATTATGTGGCTTATTTTAAATGTCTTTACAGATAATTTATCTTTACACATACTTTTAAGTCTCTTTTATACAGCATAAACGTCAATTCAAGAGTTATAAAGCTTTCAGTAACTTAGATTGTAAAAAGCACCAATACATTTTTATCAATAAAGAGGCAAATGAAGGGAATACAGATGTCATTTCCAACTGACTGGTTTTTAAACAGCTGCACAATGTTCTGCAAAGACCTCTAGAGATGAGGTTACTGATGAACTTGGAGTCATTTCCTCTAGTGCTCCTTCCTATCTACTGTCCCCTACCTGATGAAGTTTACAGATTTTGACTTCCTAGAGCTAAATCTCTATGGGGACATTCACACAATGGAGTAGTCATGTAGCTTTTAAATTTAGGGCCTAATTTTGTGTTGCTTTAATCACTGATTTATTTGCAATGGCTTAATGTATCATTTAATGTGTGCCTAAGGTAGTACCTTCACTTGGAAGGATATATAAGGTTTAACAACAAAAAAACTCCTTCCTTGCATAGGTTTAAATATTAAGAGAGATGTATAACTATAACAAGCCTATCATGTCTCCAACAATGTATTCACAAGGAAAAAAAATTTTTTTCAGGCTGTGTGGGATGAAAATCTAGCCAAGGGAAGGTGACCTCAGCATGGAAAAGTAAAAGGCACAGCATAGTGAAAAATGAATTTCTTTCATTTAATTTCATAGTTTAATTACTTATGATCCTCACGGTTAATATTCTTTGTGATGACGAAAGCTTAGTTAGAGGAGTATAACATTAAATAAAATAGTTGAATTAATAATGGAGAGTACAGAGAATACATGTAATATGACAGTATATACATTTGGACTACTGTAAAAAGTTGAGAGAGAGAGAAACAGGCAACTCTAGGCAGGAATACTTGGAAAGGAGAAGGCTTTCCAAGGGCATAAACATATATCATAGTTTAAAAAAAAAAAAAAAAAAAGGAGCTAGCCAAGTAAGAATTAAATGCAAAATGTGATTTATAAACAGACTCTAGTAATATCATAGACTTCATTAAAAGCCAAACCATTTTACTGCAATTAATGTGGGACTAATCAGAAGAGCAATTACTAAGCCTCTGCCCTTCATTTTTACCGCAATGGCAAAATACTCAGATTAGATTTTGATTTACACTTTTCTTTTCTCCTAGTTTATCTTTCTTCCGAGTAGTTTCCTATTTCCCACAATGATTTTGACCATGACGTGGCTGATATTTAATGCTGGCAAATAACCTTCTGTTAAACATATAACTAACTCATGTCACAACATCATAATCATGCCTTTTAGTAGGAATTATCAGTAATATTTTATAGATATGGTCACAGAAATCTAGAACTCCATCAGAGAATGTGCTCCTTGTGCTGACTCTGAGTGCTATTTTTTGATGTTTAGGGTACGTGACAGAAAAGCTTTCTGAGAGCCCAACTTCACGTGCAAAGGAAATTTTCTCTCTTAAAGGCAACAAACTTTTAAATCTTACATGTTTCACTTTTCTGCATGTTTTTTTAAAAAACTTTTTATTTGGAAATAAACTTAAAATTGCAATAATAAACACAGTAAAAGAATTCTTGTAAATGCTTTAACTAGATTGACCTATTAACATTTTACCCCATTTATTTGACCTGTGAAATCAGTTTTTTTCTGAACCATAATTATATACATTATAACCCTTTACCCCTAAATACTTGAGTGTGTATTTCCTAGGAATAGAGATATTCTCTTAACCACAGTTCAACTATCAATTCACACAGATACTTTTATCTATTGTACTGTATCTATATTCTAATTTTGTCCATTGATGTAATAATGTCATTTGTAGCATTTTTGCCCCTCTAACACAGGATCCAGTCTAGGAGTAGGAATTACATTTAGTCGTTATTTTTAGCCTTCTTTAATCTAGAATATTTTCTTTTTTAAAAAAATTTTTATAGGTTTTTTTCTTTTAAATAAATAAATTTATTTATTTATTTATTTTTCTTTATTTTTGGCTGCATTGGGTCTTCGTTGCTGTGCGCAGGCTTTCTCTAGTTGCAGCGATTGGGGCTACTCTTCGTAGCGGTGCGCGGGCTTCTCATTGCGGTGGCTTCTCTTGTTGTGGAGCACGGGCTCTAGGCGCGCGGGCTTCAGTAGTTGTGGCAAGCAGGCTCAGTAGTTGTGGCTCGTGGGCTCTAGAGAGCAGGATCAGCAGTTGTGGCGCACAGGCCTAGTTGCTCTGTGGCATGTGGGATCTTCCCGGACCAGAGCTCGAACCAGTGGTCCCCTGCATTGGCAGGTGGAATCTTAACCACTGTGCCACCAGGGAAGTCCCTAGAATATTTTCATAGCCTTTGTCTTTTACAATCTGCGTATCTTTTTTTTTTTTTTAACCTCAGACTACAGGAATCTTTTACTTTTTCAATAAGTTATTGTGCCTAGGGAAGGAAGTAGTTTCAGAAAAATCAGTTTCACATGAGTCAGAGGCACAAGGCTAGGAACTAGTAATAAGCAAATTCTCTGAAAAACAATGTGACTAAGAGGAATGTCATGCTGACAGAGGTATCAGTCTGTGAACTTGGCGCACATTCCTTAAAGAAGTCCCAGGAATTATTAACTTCGGACTGCATTCTCCTCAGGACTTCAGCACATTATATATCTCGAGTTTTTTTAAAGGCTAAAATTCCTTCTCAAAGGCTCAACAGAATCTGTAACAGAAGGAATGGCATTTTGATTAACTCATTTCATAAAATGCAGTATAAAATTTGGCCTTTTGAATGGCGGACCAGTAGAGACTAAAGTACACACTAAACACGTTAATTTCCATCTGATGTTAACCTTAGCCAAATTTCAAAAGAAATTCTTTTCTAAAACAGATAATTTTAATGAGATAGATTTAATGAGTCAAACTGATTTTCTGGAAAATTTTAGTTTTAAAATCGAGAGAACACTAAAATAAAGTTGTCTTCATAAAAATGGATTATAATGAATTTTGGTATAATAATTTTTCCGTTTTTAATTAAGCAGAGGACAAAGAAGAAGATATACATGAGAAAGGGTCACATTTATATTGTTTCCTCTTAAACATTCGTAACATTTTCAGTCTCATGAAATTAACTGACCTGTGGTATTGTTTAAGCAAATTACAGCTCATTGTTCTGGTCCCAGATTACCCATCAACTTTGTAAACCACAATTTCTCTAATGCAGTGATTCTCAAAGTGTGGCTCCCAGTCCCACAGCCTCAGCATCACCTGGGAACTTGTTAGAAATGTCGATTCTTATGCCTCTGTCCAGATCTAATGAATCAGAACCTCTAAGAGTAGGGCACAGCAATGTATATTTTTCATAAGCCCTCTGGTTGAAGCCCTCTGGTTGAAACGCTGGTCTTCCACTGACACCAGGGGGCGCTACACGTACCCTATTTCTGTCTTAATCATGCTCCTCCATTAACGACAAACTTCTTTTGCTAATCAAATTCCACTATTCATTTAGGACTCAGTATGAATCTTGCTCCAGCCTCTTGAGACTGAATCCAAGTCACCTTTTGCAAATTTTTGTACCTCTTGGGCAGGTCAACTCATTATGGCAGCAAAACAAGTACTACTACATAAAATAATTGTTTTTGGTGAAAGTCTTGCCACTCCATGAGAGTGTATGGAGATTTTAATGTAATGGTAAGAAGGTAGAACTAAGATCAGTTAGATTTAGATTTTTAACCTGGCTTAACTCCTAATTAGTAATTAGACATGTACTTTTGGGGAAAAAAATACTGAAAAATATTTTTAAAATATTAGGATTTGGGGAACAGGTACTTCTGTATTTTTTAGGACTGCTCAAGAAGTATTCAGGTTTTCAGAAATGTCTTTTTCCTACTCTTGTCCCCAGCTCCCCTCCACAGTGGCAACCACTGTAGCAGTTTTTCTTGTGTATCCTTCACCACATAGGCTATGCATATACATATACTATATACAATTTTGTACAATTGTAGTGTACACTACACACTTTTTGGTACCTTCAATTTTTGATTTAATATATCTTTGAGAGCATTCCACAGTGATAAATTTATATCTGCCTCATATATAGTATACAGTATTACATTTTATGGGTATATCTCAATATAGCCAATTCTCTATTGATGTACAAACACTGAGTTGTTTCCAATCTTCTGGTAATCAAAATAATCCAACAATGAATAAATTTGCACATATAAGATCTCATATTTGAGAGATTATAGTATAACTTCCTAAAATGGAAATTACTGATTCAATGATAATATGTAATTAAAATTTTTATTTTAATCTCCATAGAGGAGCAGTTCTCAAACTAGTCTCAAGAATCCTTTATACTCTTAAAGACTGAGGACCCCAATAAGCGTTGTTTATGTGGGTAATATCTATGGGTATTAACTTGAAATTAAGACTAAGAAATATTTATATATTTAAGTGAAAATACAAACCATAAATATATCACATATAAACATAACTAATATTTTCATGAAAAATAACTGTTTTCCAAAACAAAGACATTTTGTGAGAAGAATGGGATTATCTGGCCTAGCAGAGAAAACCTGGATTTTCATACTGCTTTTGTATTCAATCTGTTGTTTTGGTTGACAAATATGAAAATATGTAATTGGAGGAAGTATTTTAACAGCCTTTTCAGATAACTCTAATATTCTTCCATGCTACGATCAAAACTCAACAAGTGACAATTTCTTAGAGATTTCTTGCGATGAAGAATCTAAACCTGTTTCAATGAACATTTCTTACTCTGTTAATTAAAATCCAGTAGTCCATCTTGCACTTTGAATGGGTGTTTAACCAATGCATAACTTTGTAAAATCACACATCAAACATTTAGAAGACAGTGTTTCATTGAGTTATGTAGATTTTGCAAATGCTGAAACATTTCATTACACAATATAAAAAATTCAGATTCGTTAATATCACCACCAATCTCATCAAAAAAGTCTTTAGGTACTGAGAAGCTGTCAGCTCATGGTAGCAGATAAAAAGTTTTCCCAAATTCCAATTTTTGCTTGAAAGATCAAATTTTATCATTGGCACCTTCCCATAAGTTGTTTTCTTGAACTCTCAAGCTCACTTTGTTCATTGTAGAGAAAATGGCTACCAAATCCCCAAGTCTGAAAAACCATAGTTTGTCTGTCAGTTGTTCTTCAAGCAAAAAATGGTGAAAATGGTATTACATTTAAAAAAAAAAGGAGTTAGTTCAGCTTGCAACTCAATCACACCAGTGTTTTTCATTAAGACAACCACCATACTCTGTGCAGAATTGTTTTATGCATACGTCTTGCTTCCTGACACAGTATTAAAAAGGTGTGTAGTCAAGGGTTGAGATCTAATAAAAGTAACATTTTTTGCTTCATCAATAAACACTCTTAAGAGAAACTATTTTTCTTATTTCCTTTTTCTTTCTCTTTCTTCTTTATTTTACTACTGTGAGTATACGGTGGTGAAGAATACAATGAATGGTAATAAAGTCTGGTGCAACTGTTTTGATTTGTGCCAAATGGCAGCAGCTTTACACATCACTGCTTTCATATTATCAGAGTCAACAGGGTGAAAAAGGCAAATAATATCTCAGTGTTCTTATGAAGGTAATTTTGATCTTGTGGACCCCCTGTAAGAGTTGCAGGAAAACCTCTCCCCACCCCTCGGGATCCATACTTTGGACCACACTTTGAAAACCTTTGCCAGAAAGGTTGCACCAATAAGCAAATTATCAAATATCTTGATTTTTGCCACTCTGATTAACGAAAATGGTATTTCATTGTGGTTTTAGTTTTCTTACTAATTATGGTGTTTGTCTTTTTAAAATTGAAGCATAGTGGATTTACAATATTATATTAATTTCAGGTGTACAACATAGTGATTGAGTATTTTTATAGATTTTACTCCATTTAAAGTTATTGCCATAAAAAGGCTCTATTTTCCTGTACTGTACAATATATCTTTGTTGATTAATTATTTTATACATAGTAGTTTGTGTCTCTTAATTCCATATCCCTATCATGCCTTGCCTCAAGAACAACAAAACCCAAAGTCATCAAAAGGAAAATAAAACATCAATGAAATCAAGAGCTGGTTTTTTGAAAGGATAAACAAAATTAATAATCTTTTAGCCAAGCTCATCACGAAGAAAAGAAAGAGGATCCAAATAAACAAAATAAGAAATGAAAGAGGAGAAATAACAACTGATAACACAGAGATACAAGAATCGTAAGAGAATAGTACGAACAGTTACATGCCAACAAATTGGACAACCTAGAAGAAATGGACAAACTTCTAGAAACATACAACCTTCCAAAACTAAACCAGGAAAAAATAGATAATCTGAACAGATCGATCACTAGTACTGAAATATAATTTGTAATTAAAAAGAACTCCCAGCAAACAAAAGTCCAGGACTGGATGGCTTCATGGGAATTCTACAAAACATATAAGGAAGAGCTAATACCTATCCTTCTCAAACTATTCCAAAAAACTGAAGAGAGGGGAACACTCCCAAATTCATTCCATGAGGCCACCATTACCACGATACCAAAACCAAAGACACTACAAAAAAATTATAGGCCAGTATCTCTGGTGAATATAGATGTAAAAATCCTCAACAAAAATAAGCAAATAAAACTCAACAACATATAAAAAGCATCACATACCATGATCAAGTGGGACTCATTCCAGGTATGCAAAGATAGTTCCTTTTTGCAAATCAATCAATGTGATACACCACATTAAGGAAAGGAAGGATAAAAATCACATGATTATCTCAACAGATACAGAAAAAAGCATTTGACAGAATTCAATATCCATTCATGATAAAAACTCTTATCAAAGTTGGCATAAAGGGAACATATCTCAACATAATAAAGGTCATTTATGACAAGCACAAAGCTAACATCATACTCAACGTGAAAAGCTGAAAGCTTTCTAAAAATCAGAAACAAGACAAGGATGCCCACTCTTGCCACTTCTATTTATTTAACATAGCAATGTAAGACCCAGCCACAGCAATCAGATAAGTAAAAGAAATAAAAGGCATCCAAATTGCAAGGGAAAAAGTATAAATGTCACTATTCGCAGAAGACATGATACTATGTATAGAAAACCCTAAAGCCTCCACCAAAGAACTATTAGAACTAAGAAATGAATTCAGTAAAGTTGCAGAATATAGGATTAATATACAGAAATCAGTTGCTTTTCTATACACTAATAATGAACTATCAGAAAGAGAAGTCAAGGAAACAATCCCATTTACAATCATGTCAAAACGGATAAAACACCTAGGAATAACTTAACCAAGGAGGTGAAAGACCTATACTCTTAAAACTATAAAACACTGATGAAGGAATCTGAAAATGATGCAAAGAAATGGAAAGATATCTTGTGCACTTGGACTGGAAGAATTAATATTAAGATGTCCATACTACCCAAAGCAATCTACAGAGTTAACACAATCCCTATCAAAATACCCATGACATTTTTCACAGAACTAGAACAAATAATCCTAAAATTCATATGGAACCACAAAAAACCCTGAATTACCAAAGCAATATTGAGAAAAAAGAAGAAAGGTGGAGGCATCATGCTCCCTGACTTCAGACTATACTATAAAGCTACAGTAATCAAAATAGCATGATAGTGTACAATAAAAAGACACACAGATCAATGGAACAAAATAGAGAACCCAGAAATAAACCCACCTATCTATGGTCAATTAATCTACGACAAAGGATGTAAGAATATACAATGGAAAAAAAAATCTCTCCAGTAAGTGGTAATGGGAAAACTGGACAGCTACATATAAAAGAACAAGATTAGAATATTTCCTCACAGCATTTATAAAAACAAATTCAAAATGGATTAAAGACCTAAATGTAAGACCTGAAACCAAAAAACTCCTGGAAGAGAACATAGGCAGAACACTCTTTGTTGGTCTTTTTTTTTTGTCCTGCTGCTAATTTGTAGGAATCCTTTTAACATTAAGAAAATTATTATTTTGTCTGTGATTTATTAACACTTTCCTTTACAGCTTCTAGGTATTGCTAATAACTTAGTAAGGCTTTTCCAATTCACAGTACTTTGGGACATTATTTTTACTTTGAAGTCTTAGATTCACCTGGAATTTATTTTAGCATATGATGTGAGTTATGACTTTTTAACAGATGGATATATCCAGTTGTCTCACACCACTTACTGAATGATCCATCATTTTCAGAAAAGAAACTCAATTTCTCTTGTATTATTTATCTTTATCTGTAAAATGATCAATAGGAACATAATTTGGCCACAGAAAGGGGTCACTGTGAGAATGAAATGTGGGGGAAATAACCTGGGGAAAATGACACAGCAGTAAACAATCATAAAGGAGTATATTATCCCTATATACTCCTTCTATCACTTGTGGTATGCTGTGTGTACTTAGGACAGTGGTATACTCTGTGTAGGTAGGTGGGCAAGAGAGTAAAAAAGCGTAACTCCCAGAAGAATAGAGGGCTTTTTCTTCAGAGTGCTCACTTCCAGGACTCACTGTAATGCTTCCAGCAGGAAACACTGAAACATTTGATCATGAAAAATGAAAGCAATAATTTAGGATTTGACGAATGTTACTCCACAGGTGGGGGAAAAAACTGTAAGTAGATGGCTAAATATTTTGATCTATAACCTGGAACTCTGAGTTCAATAATAAAAATAAATCAGTGATTTCTGAATTATAGAGTAGAACACATCATGACAGCTCAAATGGGGAATAAGTCAAAATGACTCCTTCCACCATCTGGAAAATTTACTCATGGATGGCTATAGCATACACAAGATATAAATATTACAAGTCACACAACTAACTAATGGCAGAAGGTTCTAAACAGAATTCAAGGCTTTCTTTAACTTTTAACATGTGGGACCCAATGCTGAAAGATTTCTATACAGAGTTTCTAAAACTGCATTTCTTGCCAAAATGGACCCAGAATACAGGTAGAAGTAACAGCTTTTCCATTACATTTGTCAAGAGACATGCGAGACATATGACAGAAAATGTATTCATATATTCTATATTTTTTGTTATTCATTATTAATATAAAACTGGAAATACACATACTAAAAAAAAAATTTCCTGTTCACTTCCACTATAATACAGTAAGTCCCCTACACGAACCTTCAAGTTGTGAACTTTCAAAGATGCGAACATGCGTTCTATCAACGTCAGGCGTGAGTGAAATTGCAGCTTGCCGTCTGTCTCCTTTTGCTGAGGATCCTTCAGCTCTACCATCTCCCACCTCTTCTCCCTCCTCCAGTCAGTAACTCTTCTTGCCTGTTCACTCAATGCCAGCCCCTGTATGCCAGCTGTTGCACTGTACTACTGTACTTTTCAAGGTACTGTACTGTAAGATTAAAAATGTTTATTTTTTGTTTGTTTTTATATACTATTGGTGTGAAAAGTATTATAAACCTATTACAGTACAGTAGTATATAGCCGATTGTGTTAGTTGGGTACCTAGGCTAACTTTGTTGGACTTACGAACATATTAGACTTATGAATAATGCCTTCTTGGAATGGAACTCGTTCGTATGTAGGGGACTTAACTGTATATGAAGTATATCACTTTATATTTTTCAGAAGAACACATCCTTAATGTAAGAGACATTACTGGCACAGAAATACATTGAATATGATACAAAAACGATTACATTACAGCAGCCAGATTAGATTCTCTGGGGAAATAAAATTCAGACTTTTAAAATAAATGATGAATAGTATAAAAAAATAGGGGGCATGCATGGAAATGTTTGATTTCTTTTTTTTTTTTTAAATGCTCATGAACCAAACTGTGACAATAAGAAACAAGTGCTATAAAACACACATATACACACACAGGAAAAGAAGAACATGTCACATTATCATTTGGAAAGTACAAATTTACTTTCTTCAAAATATTCATTTTTAAATAACATAAACTGCAGATTTATGAATACATATATAAGTTTGCTTATTTTTCTTCAGATTTTAATTAGCATCCAGGTTGACTTTCAAGTTGCACTCATATAAATATATATTAATATACATAGGTGATTAAAGACGAGTCTACAGAGTGCCAGGGCCTTAACAGAATTCAGTGGTAAGAAACACATATTGTGAAGGAATATGAACATGATCAGAACAGAAATATTGTAATTCTTTAATAAGATGCTGCTGGTTCCTAACAGACATGGTAATGCTGGAAATTTTGAGGTGGGGTCAAGGATATAGAAAGTTAACTAAATTTGGTTTAACATAGTTTTAGGCTTTCTGAGTAGCTGGTCATGAAATAGAACTTTCATGATGACTTCTTTTTCTCTTGCCAAGTCTAATAACTGTTCTTTTTGAAATGATAAAATATTTTTCCTTGTCATTTTAGCACCTAAATATCCATCAGGTTTCAAAAATGTCTCTGGGATACCATCTACTGATGCTTTTCTGCTTTGTTGAATATACTGATTCTTTGACTACTATGTTTTGATAATTTTTTTCCTAATTAAGGATATAAAGCAAACTAATGATGTATTTATTCAACTTCCTGTTCTGAGATCCTCCTGCTCTATTATGTGGATAGAGGTAAAAGCCAACTGTTTTAGTGAGTGAAGAGGTAACAGGTGAAGAGGCCCAAATTAGCCCACTCATCAGTGGGTAAATGATGGCAGAAATGTCTCCTAAACATTCTACATGGCAATGCCTTGTTTATTTTACTTTCAGAAGCTGGGAAGAGGGTGAAGAGAAGGTTGGATTAGATTATTCTCAAGATTCTTATGACTGAATCTAAGCTCTATGAATATTATTATATATTAATTATAAAATGTGCTCTAAAATTATAATTCTTTTAGTTTTCCTTACCCAAAACTCCTTCTTTCCTTTTTCTTTTTTTTAAATTGAAGTATAGTGGATCTACAATGTTGTATTAATTTCTGGTGTACAGCAAATTGATTCAGATATATATAGACATAAATCTGAACAAGGATACTATATATATATATATATATATATATATATGACATATATATTGTATCCTTGTTCAGATTTTTTTCCACTATAGGTTATTACAAGATACTGAATATCTTGTACCTGTGCTACAGTAGGACCTTTCTGTTTATCTTTTTTGTATAAGGTATTTTTATATAAAGTGTGTATCTGTTAATCCCAAGCTCCTAATTTATCCCTCCCTCAACACCCACTCTCTGGTAACCATAAGTTTCTTTTGCATGTCTGTGAGTCTGACAAACACTGTATGGTTATTTAACTATATACGGATATAGTATAATTTTTCTATTATGTTTATGTATCATATAAAATGAATAAATATTCTTATTAATAACACTGTAAAACTTTTGAATATATCTTTAAAAACCATACATTATTTGACACCATGTTGGTAAAAGAGCAGAAAAAGACAAATTAACTTATCAAGACAAGTTGCCAGCTAAGTCAAACCTATAATTTGAATTCCAAAAATAAACAAGAAGCTGAAACAAAATCCTATTTTTTTGCTTTATATATTTATTAACGTCCATCCCATACATTAGGGAAGGTAGCTGCTAGTCTCTTTCCATCAATATAATCCTTCCTCTGAAATAAGGCCTTAACATAAAAAAACAGAAATGTATTTAAACATGAAAATCCATACTTAAGCAAAAAGTGTAGCAAAATGGCTCAAACTCTAGTTTTGATAAGAATAAGGAAGCATAAAATGACAGTACAAATAAAATTATTTTCATTATTTAAGAATGAAATCTTTGTACTCAAAAGCTTTATTTAAATGCTAACAATCCAGTATTTTAAATCTGGGTAGATATCAGAATCAAAATGCACATGATGAAATCTGTTGTAAAGAATTCTCAGAATATGTAGATATCAATGAAAAAAAAATATCGCCTGCCATATCAGTCAACAAAGGATGTTGCAACCATCAAGCCATCACATTACAGTCGCCTGGACGGTGAGCCCTGAGGGAACTCAGGAAAGAAACAAGACGCCTGCCATCTAGCAGTCAGCAGCTGCAGCTGCCTCCCATGGCCGAGCCCTGAGGAGACTCAGGATGAGAAAGCACAGGATACTGGCCCCAGATAGCTGAGGTGCATAGCAAAGGAATGATTTCAGTGACCCCAGACTCTTTCATCTTCCCATACATAGAAAAATTCTAAATTCTTTAACTTGGGATATCTGGTTTTCTTTAATTACCAGTAATCTTCTGAAGTTCTGATTACCTGATCTTTGTTGCAAAAACTCCTATATATCCTGGCTCCTCCCTTACCTCTCCAGACCAGTCTCTCAGAGCTATCTGAGATTCTGTGTCCCAGGCTTAAGTCCTTAGTTTTGTCTGCCAAATAAAACATAATTCTCAACTCTTACGTTGTGTATTTTTTTCAGTTGACATAGACATGTCTGGAGGTAGTAGAAAGGACAACAGATTAGGAATGGGAAAGATTTTGCTTTTAAGACTGTTCAGTTACTAAGGTGCTTGGCCAATTCAGTTTTTGCATCCGTAAAATGAAAAGGCTAGATTCCACATATGGCATTCTAAAACGTTAACATGAGATCGCTTCCACTAGGCCAGAGTATAGTTTTTAAGAGCATGGGCTTAGGTGTTAGAAGGACCTTGGTTCAAATCTCAGCTATCATTTGATAACAGTGTGACCATGGGCAAGTTACCATTTTTTAGCCTTAGTTTCTTTAACTGCAAAATGCACACATTACCCCAACATTTTCTTGTAAATATTAAATGATGATGATATTAGTAAGAGTTGAGTGTTTTTTAAAAAAGATTTTATTTATTTATTTATTTTTAATAGATCTTTATTGGAGTATTATTGCTTCACAATACTGTGTTAGTTTCTGTTGTACAACAAAGTGAATCAGCCATATGCATACATATGTCCCCACATCCCCTCCCTTTTGAGACTCCCTCCCACTCTCCCTATCCCACCCCTCTAGGCCTTAGCAAAGCACCGAGCTGATCTCCCTGTGCTATGCTGCTGCTTCCCACTAGTTAACTATTTTACATTCGGTAGTATATATATGTCACTGCTACTCTCACTTTGCCCCAGCCTCCCCCCGCCCCGCCCCCATGTCCTCAAATCCATACTCTATGTCTACGTCTTTATTCCTGCCCTGCCATTAGGTTCATCAGTACCGTTTTGGTTTTTTTTTTAGATTTCATATATATGCGTTAGCATATGGTATTTGTTTTTCTCTTTCTAACTTACTTCACTCTGTAGGACAGACTCTAGGTCCATCCACTTCACTACAGGTAACTCAATTTTGTTTCTTTTTATGGTGGAGTAATATTCCACTGTATATATATACCACATCTTCTTTATCCATTCATCTGTCGATGGACACTTAGGTTGCTTCCATGTCCTGGCTATTGTAAACAGTGCTGCAATGACCATTGTGGTACATGTCTCTTTTTGAATTATGATTTTCCTAGGGTATATGCCCAGTAGTGGGATTGCTGGGTCATATGGTAGTTCTATTTTTAGTTTTTTAAGGAACCTCCATACTGTTCTCCATAGTGGTTGTATCAATTTACATTCCCACCAACAGTGCAGGAGGGTTCCCTTTTTATCACACTCTTTCCAGCATTTATTGTTTCTAGATTTTTTGATAATGGCCATTCTGACTGGTAGAATTGAGTGTTTACTATGTTCAAAACACTGTTATAAGTTTTATACTTGTATTATCTCCTTTAAACTTCATAAAACCCCTATTGTGTTATTATCCTATACTATTTCCCCCATTTAACAGAAGAAGAAACAGGTACCAAGAAGTTAAGTCTTAAAGTCTTTTAAAGTCTTTATTGAATTTGTTACAATATTGCTCCTGTTTTATGTTTTTTGTTTTTTTGGCTGCAAGGCATGTGGGATCTTAACTCCTTGACCAGGGATCAAACCCACACCCCCTGCATTGGAAGGCAAAGTCTTAACCAATGGACCTCCAGGGAAGTCTTAGGTTCTTAAATGTAATCCCCATGGTAACACAAACACACAAAATCTACAAAATATATGCAGAAGAATATGAGAAGGGAAGCAAAATAGTTCACTACAAGTCAACTAACAAAAAAGAAAGAAATGAGGACATTTCTTCATGGATTAAACTCTCCATTCAAAAGGCAGAGATTGGCAGAACGGATTAAAAAAAAGAGGTCTATTTATATGTTATTTATAAGAGACACAATGTAGATCCAAAGCCACAAACAGGTTGAAAGTGAAAGAACTGAAAAAGATATTCCATGCAAATAGTAACCAAAGTGAGCTGGGGAGGCTACGTTAGTATCAGAGAAAATTAAGTAAAAAAACTGTCAAGAGACAAAAAGGGACATTATATATTGACAAAAGGGTCAATTCATCAAGAAGATATAACAAATGTAAGCATATATACACCAAAAAGCAGAGCCTCAAAGTATATGAATCAATCATTCACAGAACTGAAAGGAGAAACAGAGTTCTACAATAATAGTTGGAGACTTCAGTACCCCACTTTCTGTAATGCAGAACATCTAGACAGAAGATTAAAAAGAAAATAGAGTACTTAAACAACACTAAAAAGCCAACTAGACCTGATCGACATGTATAAAACGCTGATCAACAACAGCAGAATGTACATTCCCCTCAGGTGCACATGGAACATTCTCCAGGGTAGATCAAAAGTTATGCCACAAAACAAGTCTCAATAAATTAAAAAAAACTGAAATCATACATAGTATATTCTCTGACTGCAATGAAATGAAGCTAGAAATCAATACCAGAATGAAACAGAAATATTCACAAATACATGAAAATTAAATGACATCCTTGCAAATAATTAATGGGTCAAAGAAGAACCGAAAGGGAAATTAGAAAACAGTTAATGAGATGAATGAAAATAAAAAGACAACATATTCAAAGTTATGGGATACAGTGAAAGCAGGGCTCAGAGGTAATTATAGCTGTAAATTATTTATTTATTTGTTTGTTTAACTTGAGACTTTTTAAAAAAGAGTAGTTTCAGGTTCACAGCAAAATTGAGGGGAAGATATAGTTATTTCCCATATATCTCTTGCCCTCACACATTCATAGCCTCCCCCATTATCAACATCTCCCTTTACAGTGGTACATTTGTGACACTTGATGATCCTATACATCATAATTACCCAAAGCCCATAGTTAGGGTTCAGTCTTGGTGTACATTCTATGAGTTTGGACAAATGTATAATGACATGTAGCCATCATTATGATATCATACAGCGTATTTTCACTGTCCTAATAATCCTTGGTGCTCTGCCAACTCATCCCTCCATCCCCCAATCCTGGCAATCACTGATCTTTTTTACTGTCTCCTATAGTTTTGCCTTTTCCAGAATGCCATATAAGTGGAACTGTACAATATGTAGCCTTTTCTGATTGGCTTCTTTCACTTAGTAATATACATCTAAGGTTCCTCCATGGCTTTTAATAGCGTGATATAGCTGTAAATTTAATGCCTACATTAAAAAGTAAGAAAGATCTGAAATCAATAACTTAAGTATATACCTTGAGAAATTAGAAAAAAAGTGAACTAAACCTAAAACAAGAAAAAGAAAGAAAATAGTAATGACTACAGTGTAGATAAAGAAAAGAGAGGATAGAAAAGAGAATCAATAAAACTAAAAGTTGCTATTTTGAAAACATCAAAAGAATTCACAAACCTGTAGCTAGACTGACAAAGGAAAAAGAGCAAAGATGAAAATCACTAACATCAGGAATGAAAGTGGGTGCATAATTGCTGCCTTTAAAGAAATAAAAAGCAGTATAAGAGAATAGTTTAAAAAACTGTAATGCCAAGAAATCAGATAACCTAGCTGAAATGGACAAATTCTTAGAAACACACAAATTACCAAACTGACTCAAGAAGAAATAGAAAATCTCAACAGACCTATAACAAGTAAAAAGATTGAATCATTAATCAAAAATTTCACAACTAAGAAATCCAAGCAGATAGCTTCTCTGGATTTAAATTAGTATTTAAAGAAAATTAGCACCAAATTCTCAAACTCTTTCAAAAAACAGAAGACGAGGGAACACTTTATAATTCACTCTATGAGGCCAAAATTATCCTGATACCAAAGTCAGATAAATACAAAAAGGGAACATAATTACACACTAATATTTATTACAGTAAGTCCCCTACATACGAATGAGTTCCGTCTGAGAGCACGACTGTTAAGTCCAACAAAGTTAGCCTAGGTACCCAACTAACACCATCAGCTAAATAGGACTGTACCATAATAGGTTTATAGTAATTTTCACACAATACATAAAAAACAAAGAAACACAAAAAAACAAAGAAAACATTTTTAATCTTACAGTACAGTACCTTGAAAAGTACAGTAGCACAGTACAACAGCTGGCACACAGAGGCTGGCATCGAGTGAACAGGCAAGAAGAGTTACTGACTGGAGGAGGGAGAGGAGGTGGGAGATAGGAGAGCTGAAGGATTGTCAGCAAAAGGAGATGGAGGGCAAGCTGCAATTTCAGTCACACCTGATGTTGATGGCACAGGTTCCAGTTCCATGCTGGATTCAATTCGATCTACCCTCTTGAAAAAACGATCCAGTGATGTCTGAGTAGTAGCTCTTTTTTCTCCTCATAGATGACATGGTAGCACTGGATTGCATTCTGAATGGCTGCACAACTATTGTGTACCATTCTGCATTCAGGTCCTGTGCCTCAAAAACTAAATAGTAGTGCCTCCTCAAATAAAGAAAATCCCCTTGCTGTTTCCTCCCTCGTGAATCTCGTCAGTTCTTCAGTTACTTCTTCTTCCTCTTGTCTCTCTTCATCCTTTCACTGAGCCTCCAATTCTATCAGGTCTCCATTAGTAAGCTTCTTGTGTTGTACAGCAAGGAGTTCAGTGAAGTTGTCCTCTTGCAGATCTAGCTCCAGCTTCCTGCTGAGGTTCACTAAGTTGCTGAAGACCTCTTTGGACTCCTCATCCACCTTCTCAAATGCACAAAAATCGTGAACAAACTGCCGGCAAAGGTTCTTCCAAAGCCCATTCATGGTGATGGCCTTAACCTCATGCCAAGAAAAGTCAGTGTTTTTTATGGCCTTGTAGATGTTATAGTCCTTCCAAAACTGTCGCAAGGTTGTTCCTGATTCATCACTCGCCTTTACTGCCTGACTAAAAGTGTGACATAAATAGTATTTCTTGAAAGTCGCTATTAACTCCCTGGTCCATAGGCTGGATGAGCGATGTAGTATTCGGTGGCAGATGCACAACTTTGATGTTGGGATGAAAGTAGTCCATGAATGGGGGGTGGCCTGGAGAACTGCTGAGCAGCAAAAGAATGTTGAATGGGACATCCTTCTCTAAGCAATATTTCTCTACCTCCAGGATGAAGTGGTGGAAAAACCAGTCCTGGAAAATGGCCTGTGTAGGCCAGGCTTTGGGGATATTCTTCCACACAACAGGAAGAGAGCTCTTGGCTATGTTTTAAAGGGCTCTTGGGTTCTCTGAATGATAAACTAAGAGAGGCTTCACGTTCATATCACCGGAAGCACTGCCACCAAACAACAGAGTTAGCCTATTCTTTGCTGCTTTATAGCCTGGCATCAACTTTTCCTCCTTACTGATGTAACTTCAATCTGGCATCCTCTTCCAGTACAGTGCTGTCTCATCGACATTAAAAACCTGCTTGTGTAAATACATGCTTTCGCTGCTTCACCACTTACTTTTATGTTGTGAAGGTTGTCTCTAGCCTTGAACCGATGAAACCAGCCATGGCTGGCATTAAAAGATGCGCCCTCTGATTCTTCACCGTGTTTCTTCTTCAAGTCTTCATAAAAGCTTTTAGCTTTCTCTTGAATCAGCATTAAGCTGAGCAGGACTTGACACTGATGCTGATCCTGCATCATATACTGAGAAGTTTCTCCATCTCCTCCATCACTTTTCCATGTTTCTTTGATATTATTGTCAACATCATCGGCACAGCAGATGTCACATGTTCTATGATCTTGTGCTTGTTCTTTAGAATCATGCCAATGGTTGAACAATACATGTTATGAGAACGAGTAATGTCTACCATCTTTTTGCCTAGCTCCACTCTCTTAATTATTTTCACTTTTGTTTCCATCGTTATCGCTTGGTGCTTCTTAGCAGTACCAGCTACATCACCACTGCTTTTATGCTTGCTTCCAGACATCCTGGGCTTGAAATAAAGGTACTGTACTACTTACTGTACTCTATACAGTACTGTACAGTAGAGTACACAAAAGCACAACCACTTGTAGAGGATGCATGCACATGACAATGTACGCCAAACACATGAACCAACTTACATGACTGGACATGCGAACACACATTCGCATCTTTGAAAGTTTGCAACTTGAAGGTTCATATGTAGCGGACTTACTGTATATACAATAAAATACTTTTCAGCTATAAAAAGAAGGAATTTCTGCCATTTCCAACAACATGGTTGGACCTGGAGGGCATTATGCTAAGTGAAATAAGTCAGATGGAGAAAGACAAATACCATATGATCTCACTTGCATGTGGAATCTAAAAGAAAGCTGAACTCAGAGATACAGAGAACAGTTTGGTGGTTGCAAGAGGTGGGGGATGTGCGAAATGGGTGAAGGTGCTCAAAAGGTATAAACTTGCAGTTATAAATAAGTCCTGGGAATGTAATGTGCAGCATGGTGACTATAGTTAACAATATTGTATTGTTTACTTGAAAGTTGCTTAGAAAGTAGATCTTGAAAGTTCTTATCACAGGAGAAAAAATTGTAACTATGTGTGGTGATAAATGTAAATTAACTTACTGCTGTAATCATTTCACAATGTGTGTATATATATATATCAAATCATTATGCTGTACACCTAAAACTAATACAATGTCATATGTCAATTATATATCAATTAAAACAAAGAACACCACAATATGGTACTGTCATAAGGACAGACACATAGACCAATGGAACAGAATTGAGAGTACAGAAATAAACACAAATATCCATGGACAACTGACAAGGATGCTAAGTCCATTTGATGGGGGAATAATAGTCCCTTCAATAGATGGTGCTAGGGCAACTGGGTTTCCACATGCAAAGAAATCAACTGGATCTCTAACTCACATCATGTACAAAAATTAACTAAAAATGAATTTACCTAAATATAAGGCGCTAATGAAAGGCCTCAAGGTGGTGGAGTAGAAGAATGTGAGCTCACCCCTTCTTATGAAAAAACCAAAATCACAAAATCACTGTCACAGAACAGAATAAAGAAAAAAGATGTTATACAGAATGAAGTAAGTCAGAAAGGGAAAAACAAATATTGTAATATTAACACATATATGTGGAATCTAGAAAAATGGTAGAGATGAACTGGTTTGCAGGGCAGAAATTGAGACACAGATGTAGAGAACAAATGTATGGACACCAAGGGGGGAAGCGGGGGGTTCGGGGTTTGGGATGGGATGAATTGGGAGATTGGGATTGAAATATACACACTAATATGTATAAAATAGATAACTAATAAGAACCTACTGTAGAGCACAGAGAACTCCACTTCGCTGTACATTAGAAACTAACACAACACTGTAAAACAACTATACCCCAATTAAAAAAAAAAAGAATTAAAAGAAATGAAGACAGTCTAAGAGACCTCTGGGACATTAAATGCACCAACATTCACGTTATACGGGTCCCAGAAGGAAAAGAGAAAAAGAACCTGAGAAAATATTTGAAGACATAATAGCTGAAAACTTCCCTAACATGGGAAAGGAAACAGTCACCCAAGTCCAGGAAGCACAGAGAGTGCCAGGCAGGATAAACCCAAGGAGAAACAAACCGAGACACATAGTCATCAAACTGACAAAAATTAAAGACAGAAGAAATATTAAAAGCAACAAGGGAAAAGTAACAAATAACTTACAAGGAACTCCCATAAGGTTATTGGATGATTTCTCAGCAGAAACTCTGCAGGCCACAAGGGAGTGGCATGATATATTTAAAGTGATGAAAGGTAAGAACCTACAACCAAGAACACTCTACCCAGCAAGGCTCTCATTTAGATTTGATGGAGAAGTCAAAAGCTTTGCAGACAAGCAAAAGCTAAGAGAATTCAGCACCACCAGACAAGCTTTGCAACAAATGCTAAAGTTAATTCTCTAAGTGGAAAACAAAAGGTTACTACTAGAAACAAGAAAATTAGGAATGGAAAAGAGCACCGGTAAAGGCAAATATAAAGTAAAGGTAGGAATCATCTACATACAAATATGATACCAAAACCAGCAACTATGAGGAGAGCACAAATGCAGGATGTTGGAAATGCATTTGAAATTAAAAGACCAGCAATTTAAAACAAGCTTGTTTATATATAGACTGCTATATCAAAATCTCTTGGTAAATGCAAACTGAAAATCTACAGTAGATACACACAACAAAGAGAGAAAGGAATCCAAACACAACAGTAAATAAAGTTAGTCATCAAATCCCAAGAGAAGAGAACAAAGGAGGAAGGGAAGAAAAAAGACATACAAGAACAAATCCAAAACAATTAAGAAAATGATAACAGGAACATACATATTGATTATTACCTTAAATGTAAATGGGTTAAATTCTCCAAACAAAAGACATAGACTGGCTGAATGGATACAAAACAAGACCTGGAGACATACTGTCTATAAGATAGCCACATCAGATCTAGGGACAGAGACAGACTGAAACTGAGAGAATGCAAAAAAGGTATTCCATGGTAATGGAAATCAAAAGAAAGATGGAGTAGCAATACTCATATCGGACAAAATGGATGTTAAAATAAAGACTGCTACAAGAGACAAAGGACACTACATAATGATCAAGGGATCAATCCTAGAAGAAGATACAACAATTGTAAATATTTATGCACCCAACATAGGAATACCTCAATACATAAGGCAAATACTAACAGATAAAAGGAGAAATTGACAGCAACACAATAATAGTGAGGTAATATAACACCCCACCTTCATCAATGGACAGATAATCCAGACAGAAAATCAATAAGGAAACACGGGCCTTAAATGACACATTAGAGCAGATGGACTTAATAGATATTTATAGAGCATTCCATCCAAAAGTAGCAGAATACACGTTCTTCTCAAGTGCACATGGAACATTCCCCAGGACTTATCACATGCTGGGCCACAAAGTGACCCTTGGTAAATTTAAGAAACTGAAATCGTATCAAGCATCTTTCTTGACCTCAAAGCTATGAGATTAGAAATCAACTAGAAGAAAAAAATTGTAAAAAAACACAAACACGTGGAAGTTAAACAATACGCTACTAAACAATCAATGCATCACTCAAGAAATCAGAGAGGAAATAAAAAAATATCTCGAGACAAATGAAAACGAAAGCACAAAGATACAAAACCTATGGGACACAGCAAAAGCAGTTCTAAGAGGGAACTTTATAAGAATACAATCTTACCTCAGGAAACAAGAAAAATCACAAATAAACAACCTTACTTTACACCTAAAGCAACTAGAGAAACAAGAACAAAATCCAAAGTTAGCAAAAGGAAAGAAATCATAAAGATCAGAGCAGAAATAAATGAAATAGAAATGAAGAAAACAATAGAAAAGATCAATGAAACTAAAAGCTCGTTCTTTGAAAAGATAAACAAAATTGATAAAACTTTAGCCAGACTCATCAAGAAAAAAAGGGAGAGGACTCAAATCAATACAATTAGAAATGAATAAGGAGAAGTTACAACGGACACCACAGAAATACAAAGGAGCATAAGAGACTATATGCCAATAAAATGGACAACCTTGAAGAAATGGACAAATTCTTAGAAAGGTACATTCTCCCAAGACCGAACCAGGAAGAAACATAAAACATGAACAGACCAATCACAAGTACTGAAATTGAAACTGTGATTAAAAAACTCCCAACAAGCAAAAGTCCAGGACCAGATGGTTTCACAGACAAATCCTATCAAACATTTAGAGAAGACTTAACACCTATCCTTCTAAAACTCTTCCAAAAAATTGCAGAGGAAGGAACACTCCCAAACTCATTGTATGAGGCCACCATCATCATGACACCAAGACCAGACAAAGACATCACAAAAAATTACAGGCCAATATCACTGATGAACACTGATGCAAAAATCCTCAAAAAAATACTAGCAAACAGAATCCAACAATACATGAAAAGGATCATATACCATGATCAAGTGGGATTTACCTCAGGGATGCAAGGATTATTAAATATAGGCAAATCAATCAATGTGATACACCATATTAACAAAGTGAAGAATAAAAATCATAAGATCATCTCAATAGAGGCAGAAAAAGCTTCTGACAAAATTCAACATCCATTTGTGATAAAAACTCTTCAGAAAGTGGGCACAGAGGGAACCTACCTCAACATAATAAAGGCCGTATACGACAAACCTACAGCAAACCTCATACTCAACGGTGAAAAGCTGAAAGCATTTCCTCTAAGATCAGGAACAAGACAAGGATGTCCACTGTCACCACTTTTATTCAATATAGTTTTTGTAAGGCCTAGCCATGGCAATCAGAGAAAAAAAGGAAATAAAAGAATCCAAATTGGAAAAGAAGAATAATATAAAACTGTCACTGTTTGTAGATGACATGCTACTATACACAGAAAATCCTGAAGATGCTACCAGAAAACTACTAGAGTTCATCAATGAATTTGATAAAGTTGCAGGATATAAAATTAATATACATAAATCTGTTGCATTTCTATATACTAACAATGAAAGGTCAGAAAGAGAAATTAAAGAAACAATCTTATTTCCCATCACATCAAAAAAACCCAAAAACCTAGGAATAAACCCACCTAAGGAGACAAAGGACCTATACTCTGAAAACTATAAGACGCTGATGAAAGAAATTGAACATGACAAACAGATGGAGAGATCCACCATGTTCTTGGATTGGAAGAATCAACATTGTTAAAATGACTATACTACCCAAGGCAATCTATATATTCAATGCAATCTCTATCAAATTACCAATGCCATTTTTCATAGAACTAGAATAAAAAATCTTAAAATATGTGTGGAGACACAAAAGACCCTGAATAGCCAAAGCAATCTTGGGAAAGAAAAATGGAGCTGGAGGAATCATGCTCCTTGTGTTCAGACTATGCTACAAAGCTACAGTCATCAAAACAGTATGGTACTGGCACAAAAACAGAATTGTACATCAGTGGAACAGGACAGAAACCCCAGAAATAAACCCACGCACCTATGGTCAATTAATGTATGACAAAGGAGGCAAAACTATACAGTGGGGGAAAGATAGTCTCTTCAGTAGATGGTTCTGGAAAACTGGACAGCTACATGTGAAAGAATATAATTAGAATATTCTTTAACACCATACACAAAAATAAACTAAAAATGGATTAAAGTCCTCAATTTAAGACCAGATACTATAAAATTCTTAGAGGAAAACATAGGCAGAACCCTCTTTCACAGAAGTTGCAGCAATGTATTTTGTGATCTGTCTCATAGGGTAATAGAAATTAAAACAAAAATAAACCATTGGGACCTAATTAAACTGAAAAGCTTCAGCACAGCAAAGGAAACCATAAACAAAATGAAAAGACAACCCACAGAATGGGAGAAAATATTTGCAATCAATGCGATCAACAAGGGATTAATCTCCAAAATTTACAAACAGCTCACGCAGCTCAATATCAAAAAGCAAACAACCCAATAAAAAATGGGCAGAAGAGTTAAGTAGACATCAAACAAGACATACAGATGGCCAAGAGGCACATGAAAAGATGCTCAACATCACTAATTATTAGAGAAATGCAAATCAAAACTACAATGAGATATTACCTCACACCAGTCAGAATGGCCATTAACAAAAAAAATCTACAAACAATAAATGTTGGACAGGGTGTGGAGAAAAGGGAACCCTCCCACACTGTTGGTGGGAATGTAAATTGGTATAGCCACTATGGAGAACAGTATGAATGTTCCTTAAAAAACTAAAATTAGAGCTACCATATGATCCAGCAATCCCACACCTGGGCATATATCCAGAGAAAAACATGGTTTGAAAGTATACATGCATCCCAAAGTTCATTGCAGCGCTGTTTACAATAGCCAAGACATGGAAGAAACCTAAATGTCCATCGACAGAGGAATGGATAAAAAAGATGTGGTACATATATAATGAAATATTACTCAGCCATTAACAAGAATGAAATAATGCCATTTGTAGCAACATGGATGGACCTGGAGATTATCATACTGAGTGAAGTAAGTCAGACAGAGAAAGACAAATATCATATGATATCATGTACACGCAGAATCTAAAAAAAAAAAAAAGAAGATATAAATGAACTTATTTACAAAACAGAAGCAGACTCACAGACATAGAGAACGAACTTATGGTTACTGGAGGGAAGGGTGGGGAGGAAGGATAGACTGGGAGTTTGGGATTGACATGAACACAGTGCTATATTTAAAACAGATAACGAACAAGGACCTGCTCTATAGCACAGGGAACTCTGCTCAATATTCTGGAATAACCTAAATGGGAAAAGAATTTGAAAAAGAATAGATACATGTATATGTGTAATTGAATCAATTTGCTGTACACCTGAAACTAAGAAAACATTGTTAGTCAACTATATTATAATATAAAATTAAAATTAAAAAGAAATAAAGTTAGGTTAATAATAGCTACTTAGTAGAGGAAAAAAAATCTCTGATTTATAGAATTTGTGGTAAAGTAATTAGGATATGATGAGTCTTAAGTTTTCATTACCTTTGTTTCAAATATAATTTATGTGATTATAAGTTATATAACTTAATATTTAATCCTATTAAACTTATTTCTGAAAATTTAGCAATCAGCTCTCAGGAGCTGTGACAGGCTGGCTCTAGAACACCACTGTATCTACTCCTGAGTTTTAGTTAGAACTGAATAAAGTAATGTATGAGGGAGAGCTTGCATTTGTTAAAAATCTATCCATACAAACCTCAAGGTCATCATTATTTTGAGATGTTTTAAAGCAAGTAAGAAAAGCAAAAGTTACAGTTCCTGCCTTATTTGTGTTGGAATTTACAACATATCCTCAAAGAGAAAAATAACAAGTTAATGAACAATGAGTTAAATTTCCTTACGTGATATAGAGAAAAGGCTTTCTGACCATAAAAATGGAAGATTTTAACCTTTTCTTCACTCATGGTCTAAAAAGTTAATCAATTTGGTGTTTCTTTTTTGTAACTTTACTATTTAAAAATGCTTCTCTCTGTAGATAGAAGGACCAACTATTAAACTTCTAAAAGATTCCTTTAAGTTATGAGACAGTTTTTTCTGTAATATTGGGTAGCATTCAATTTTAAGACTCCTTTGTATTTGGCAATAAGAGATACGGTGAAAAAGAGTTAACTACACTAACACTTCAAAAAGTGACATCTTTTTCATGGTCACAGAAGGTATCCCATGTTGTTGAACTCTCTATATTTGTTAGTTTGTGCCTCATATATTGTTTACCAAAGTGGAAAAATGAATATAAACTAGATCATTATTTTAAAAATATAAATATAAGAGCTAAAATTATAAAACTCTTAGTAGAAAACATAAGGGAAGATCTTTATGACTTTGGGTTTGGTAATAGATTTTTACATATGAAAATAAAAACAGAAGGAAGAAAAGAAAAAATAGGCAAATTGGACTTTATCAAAATTAAAATATCTTATGCATCAAAAGACATTATCAAGAAGTGAAAAGTCAACCTAGAGAATGGGAGAAAATATTTGCAAATCATATATATTTAAATATACATGTTTAAATATCCATGTCAAGGGTTTAACATCCAGAATACATAATGAACTCCAACAATTCAACAATAAAGAGAGAGACAGCCCAACTGAAAAATGAGCAAAGGACTTGAAGAGACATTTCTCCAAAGAAGGTATACAAATGGCCTAAAAGCACATGAAAAAATGCTCAACATCATTAGTCATTAGAGAAATGCCAATGAAAGTCACAATGAAATACTACTTCACATAATCTAGGAAGGTAGTAACAGTAATAATAATAATGATAAAAAAAGAAAAATAAATGTTGGCGATGATGTGGAGAAATTGGAACCTCTGTGCATTGCTGATAGGAATGTAAAATGGTGCTGCTGCTATGGAAAAGTTTATGGTTCCCCAAAAAGTTGACCCAGCAATTTCAGTTTCAGGTATACACTTAAAAGAATGGAAAGCAGGGACTCAAAACAGATACTTGTATGCCAATCTTCATTTTGGCATTATTCAGGATAGCTAAAAGGTGAAAAAAAACTAGAGTTTATCAACAGATGAATGGATAATCAAAAAGGAAATTAATTTATTTTGATACCTGCTAGAACCTGGATGAACCCTGAAAACATTACGCTAAGCGAAATAAATGAGACACAAAAGGACAAATATTGTATGACTCCACTTACAGGAAGTATCTAGAATATGCAAATTCATTGAGACACAAAGCAGATTAGAGGTTTTCAAGGGCTGGGGGGAGGGAGGAATGAGGAATAAGTGCTTAATAATTACAGAGTTTCTGTTTGGGGTTATCAAAAGTTTTGCAAACAAACAGTGGAGATGGCGCCACAACAGGGTGAATGTAATTTATACGACTGAACTGTACATTTAAAACTGGTTAACGTGGCAAAGTGTATGTTTATATAGATTTTACCACAATTAAAAAAAAAGCCTATTAGTGGTTGTGTGGTGCTGGGTTGTCTAGGAGAATACACATGGGCATAAGGGAACTTTGTGGGTTAATGAGAGTATTCTAAAACTGGGACTGTGGTCATGGTTACACAAGTATCACAGTCTATTAAAGCTTGCACTCTACTCTTAAAATGGGAGCCTTTCATTATGCAAATTATACCTTGATAAAATCGTTAAAAATTTAAAAGTATTTAAGCAGACTCCTTTCAAAGGAATTATTCATTAAACATTTATCAAGCACTTACTATGTGCTAACCAATATTCTGGCATTGAAATATAAATGTGGAACATCATGCTGTCTGTCTCCAAGGAACCCCTAGGTAAGGAGGGAAACAGAAGTAAAAAAAATGTATAGTTGCACCAGAGTATGGCAAATGCTAAAATACACTAGGTGCAGCAGGAGCAAGTCACTCTAACTTGACACTCCATCTGACATAATCATCTAATCAATCATATAAACAGTTTATTTATCCATCCGGTAAACACTTTCAGGGAGACTACTATGTGTCAGGTACTGTGATTAATGTTTTTAAAAATAACTATTAATTAAAACCTGAAAGATGATTATGCATTAGGTGGGTGAAAAGAGGTGGAAGGGGATTCTAGGCAAAGGGAATCTCACATACTAAGGCCTGGAAGTGAAACAGAAAAAGGAGTTATGATATATTTAGAGAACTGTACATAGATCAGTGTGTCTGTGAAGTCTTGTTATAGATAAGTAAAAAGAGGCCAGATCTAAAAGGGCCTGTGTACCACAGCAAAGACTGGACCTTATCATAAGGACAGCTATTAAAGAATTTTAGTATTGCAGATTCATTTTGTGTAGAAGCAGCACTACGGAGTGAAGAATGGTTTGGAGAGGCATATGAATATAGTCAGAAGGTCAGTAATCTTTCAGTAAGCTAGGAGAGAGATGAGTTAAAGAAGCAACCCTGGGAAAGGACAGTTTAAAGAGATATGAAGGAGGTTAAGACTCCATGGGTTTTGGTAGTTTGAGGAGTACAAGGCAGTGCAGAGGAAGAAGAATTTTAGGTAGATGTTCTGGGAGCAGCAGAGGGGAAAGAAGAAACTCTAAAGGAGGATTTTGAACTCCTCTCTCTTTTATCTTTTGAAGAATGTATTGAATAAAGAGGATATTAAACTATAAGTAAATGGTCTAAAATATTGTTATTATTATTGCAGCTCACATTTATTCAGCATGTAATGTGAAGGCACTAAAGCACCTACAATACCATTTTATTTTATGTTTATCACAACCTCGTTATAACCTCGTATTATACATGAGGAAATAGGTGGATAAAGAGTTTGAATGACTTACCCAGAACTGAAATTTGACTCTAGGTCTATGTGGATCTAAAGCCTATGACAAATCTTTAATAGCAAAACAGTACTAACTGCCGTAGGGATTTGTAATAGATTTAAAATAAAAAAATATACTTACTCTATAAGCCCTTAACTACTTTTACTGAGTTGGTGATTGATTTCAAACAGTGTTGTTGTTTTTTAACCATCTATTAAATTCCTTTTCTCTGCTGCCTTAACTTTTCATCATGAAATATTCCACTTTTAAAATTGGCAGCTTATTTTGAAAAGATTATAAGAAATATGAGATGTAGGAGACTTAACTGACATCCTTAACCCATGCCAGATATAAGCAGATCTTTCTACTACTTCAAAGGAGAATAGAAAAGAAATCATCTGTATGAGGCAAAAAAAGGAGAGGACATAAAGAATTTTTATACATTTATTAATGAATGTTTAAGAAAAAATGTGTTTAATAAATTTAGAGAGATCCTGGTCTCAAATGATGAGTCACAATTTAGAAGTAAGTTAGAGTTTTAAAAACTGACTGAAAAATACAGATATGTGGCTGCAAAACGGTAAACATCTGGAGTAGGGGGAAAAATCAAAATCAAAGAGAAATCAAGGAGCTTCTTTCTAGGAATGACCTCCCACAAGTATTCAGAAACTTTACAGTAGAATGACTTCATCCTAATAGAAACTATAATTTTTTTTTTACTTGATAAAAAGAGCTTTTCTGAAAAGCTGTCTTAATGCAAGAGATATTATTATATAGTGAATTTTGTATCAAAATGAACAATGCTTGGTTTTGATTTTTTCTGGAATCCATAAGCATTATATATTCTAGAATTATTGATATATATATAATCAAATTTCTGACATGGATAATGAATTAGAAAATGGTCAGATAGTATAAAAATTCTAAAAACAATTAGGGAAACGCCATCATAAAATGCAGGGAGCAGAAAGAAAAGATTCACCATCAACATATTATTTGGTTTTAAAAAACCAAAACAATGCTTACCAGGAGGTCACTGTTGGAGACCATTAACAAGGATGCTCACACAGTTAAGAACTAATGCAGAAGAAGGGGTGCCTCACAGCTTGTGAGACAGAGCCAAGGATCACTTCCTATCTCTACTACTTCTTAGTTTTGTGCTCTTGGGCAAGTTTCTTAACATCTGAACCCCTGTTACCACATCTGTATAATGAGGATAAATAATACTGCTCACCTCAGAGAGGTCTGGGAGGATTAACTGAGATAAATGTAAAACACATTCTGTAAAAGAGTTCCTGCCAAATAGTAAGAACTGTTAAATATTATGAAAAAGAAGTAAACAAATATTTGAAAAATACCAAACTCCTGGACTTCCCTGGTGGTGCAGTGGTTAAGAATCTGCCTGCCAATGCAGGGGACACGGGTTTGATCCCTGGTCTTTGAAGATCCCACATGCTGTGGAGCAACTAAGCCCATGCACCACAACTACTGAGCTTGTGCTCTAGAGCCCACAAGCCACAACTACTGAGCCTGTGCGCCACAACTACTGAAAGCCTGAGCACCCTAGAGCCCGCGCGCCACAACTACTGAGCCTGCATGTTGCAACTTACTGAAGCCTGTGCGCCTACAGCCCGTGCTCTGCAACAAGAGAAGCCACTGCAATGAGAAGCCCGTGTACCGCAACGAAGAGTAGCTCCTGCTTGCCTCAACTAGAGAAAGCCCGCGCGCAGCAACAAAGACCCAATATAGCCCCCAAAAATGATAATAATAATAATAAAATAAAATAAAGAAACAAAAAAAGAAAAACACCAAACTCCTAAATCCTTAAACTCTTAAATCCTTTGTCACTGATTACAAAACTTTGAAACTTTTCTATTGATTAAATTAAGAATACATTAGTTATTTGGGGTATGATGATAGGCAGGGGCAGGTTAGGTACAGATAATGTCCGTTTGTCTCGAGGTGTAACAGAGAACACAAGGGTACTGACTTGCTAATGTGAAACAGAACAGGAAAATGGAATTGCTTTGTGAGAGCTGCTAAGGGAATGGATTGCTGTGGACAAGGGATATAGCAAAGGGTACTTTCATCCATCCATCCACTACCTATCTATCCGTCCAATCCATCACTCAACTCTTTAGTGGGTGAAGGATAAGCACAGAGAGCTGTATACCTACCTATATCCAGAAGCACACCTCTGCTTTTGCTTAACAATGGATGGGGCATTTAAACTGAATGAAAATGCAGAGTTGCAAAGAAAATGGGGTTGAAATGGAAGCCTGAGTTACTTGAAAATGGTGTAGGACATTTAGAAAGGGGATATTCATAATTTATTCTCAGGCTCTGAGAGTATATTATTCTAATACTTCTCTGACTGATAGCAGGGAATTCCCCTCAGGTATAATATAGTAGAGAGGAATAAATTTCACTGTCTTTTAGTCTTTCCCAGGCTGCATGTAACTGGAAGGTCTAAGAATAGGCAAGATCCTGCAATAATCACTTTCCTAGTACTGTGGCAATCAACCAACAAAGAGATAAATGTATGGTGAAGTTCACAGGTCAGTTACATGGATTGCTCCAGTTATCATAGATCCATTCTATTAATTAGGGCAGGCTTAGAGAGACAAGTGTCCCAATTAGCTGCAGGTTGTATTAGATAAAGTATTAAAAATATCACCTGTTAAATTACAAAACAGCAATGTGATAATGTAAAATATAACATTATCCTATAAACTCTTTAAGTACTTTAAATTAATATTCAAAGAAATAATTATACACTCATAATACCATGCACCTTAAAAAAAATTAAAAGAACAATGTAGCCTTGAGAATACAGTAAGTCAGAGAGATAGCTGTACTAAAAAAACCCTCTTACCTAGAAAGGCAAGACTCTACCATATACAAACTTATACATAAAAACTTCACGGATTTAGGATCCTAGTTTTTCCTCATATTTGTAATCTTAAACAAAAGGAATACAGCCTGATATTCTTTAAATGCTGAGTATGTATAAAATCAAGACTCCGAAGTAGCAATTTTATAATTTGTATATAAATTACGATTTCCCATCAAAAAGCATTCAAAATATTTATCAAAATCACATCTGGCATCTGTGACTCACCAAGAGAGATGCCTCAAAGTCTTTGCTAGAAGTAAAACTCAGGGACTAATCACTTTTGCTATGGCAACCGTTGCAGTGTGATCGCCAAAGTGACATGGAATGGAAAGAAAATACTAAAAAACTAGACATATATTAGAAGAATAGTCTAAGAATGTCTATTCACTTCCCGTGAATTATGGCAATGTGTGCATAAAAAATATTTCGGTTTTACCCCAAATTTAGAATAGTATGGTCTTTCTTTGGTGGGACAGGGGCAGGTCAGCCTGTCAGGTTAGAAAGAACTATTTAAATTGGTTGCTGTTTCTTTGATCTTTCAGTACAAATTGACACTTGAAAGATCCAAAAGGATATTCAGAATCTGTGCAAATACAATGGTCTGTTTAAATGTTAAATAATATAAATACTATAGATAACGTATGTTGTCAGAATTCAGGAATTAGAAAAATGGAAATATGAAAACTAACGATTAAAATTTATAAGGACCTAGGATGTCTCCTACTGAAATCAGCATCCATCTATTTTAGAGATTCAGAACAATTTTTAGTTCAATCACTTAATTTTAATCAAAATGGGCAAAAGTAATGTTAGATCAGTTCTCATCATGTGAATGACACTAAGAAGTTTGGGTTTAGGATAATGGTTGAAGATATTTAAGACATGTCCTAAATTTGGGCTCAATTCTTAAAAATCAATTGGTTTAATCAACTAAAATATTTTTAAATTAAATTATTCATTCAAAATTATTCATTATTTACAATGTGACTGGCACTGCTTCAAGGCATGAGATATAGCAGTGAAGAAAACACACCAATGGAGTACATGAGTAAAAGCACAGTATATCAGATAGTGACAAATGCTACGGAGAAAAGTAAAGAGGGAAAGGGGTGATGAGTGCTGGGGGCAGGGGTTACAATTTTAAATAGAGTGGTCAAGGAGGGCCTCATGGAGAAGGTGACATTTTAGCAAGACTATAAGGCAGTGAGGGAGTGAGCCATGAGAATATCTGGAGTAAGACCATTCCATGCAGAAGAAAAAGCCCTTAGGGGGATAGTGCCTGGCCTGTTTGAAGAACAGCAAAGAGGCCACTGTGGCTGGAATAATTTACATTTGTAGTGTTAGGAAGAAAGGTGGGATACTTTGAGCAGGTACTCCTTTATTTATCCATTATCCATTTTCTAAAAGGTATTTAAAGAAGGATATGCTGATATCCAACTCTATGTCTCTTCAGAGTTTGTATCTTCCACTTGTATAACATTTTAGTGTCCAATAGACATCTCAAACTTAATATGTCCAAAATATTGTGGGATTAATTACATATCCTCTTAAGTCTCCTTGACGCTCCCAATTATATCTAGAAAAAACCCCAAATTCCTTACCTTGGTTCTCAAGTCCCTGAAGACTTGGCCAAGTGCCATCCTTCTTTTTGTACTTTGAACATTCATTTAGGTGTTATCTCTGCTTGAAACACTCTTCCAAGATCCTCCTGTGACTTCATTCAACTCGAAGGTGAAATATGACCTCCAATCAGCTACAGAAAATAGGCCTTCTCACTTCCTCTTACAGTACTTTTATCTGCTCAAAGCTCTTAACACTTTCTAAAAATACCTCACTAATTTACTTCTTGTTGTTTTCCCTTCCTCAACAGAGTTTAAACTCCATGGGAGCAAGGTTCTTGTATGCTTCATTCATGGCTACATGCCAAGCATCCAGAATAGTCTAAACAGTAAGCACTAAAAACAAGTATTTCTTGAATAGATTAATGAACATCTTGTACATCTTCCAGTACAAAAGAGGAAGAAAACTGAATGGGAGAAAAACTGATCACTCCACAATTTTAAAGAATAGAATAAACTATTTGAACTGATATGTCTGTACCATAAAATTCATGGTACTTTATGAATTATATTTCAAAGTACCATATTTCAAATTCCTTGAATCTAGCACTTACATCTAGTTGTCCGTATTCCATATATTAAAGTATTTTGTATTTATATTTACTTAATAATTTCTGACTGGTGATGAAGGTGCTATAGTAGTACATTTAAGAGAGACTATCTGAAAAATTTTATCTTATTGACTAATGTCAACTGGAATTCAGTGTCCCTTTTAATGAAAAAATAGATAAGGCTACTTAACAAGAGAACAGCCAATTTTCAACTACAGGAAACAAACGAACAAACAAAAGTCCACTATTAAGTCTCTGGAATGAAAGGCAGTCTTAAATGACTCAAAAAAATGAGACCAAGCCCAGAAAGCATAATACTTAGAACTCTCCCCTATACAGCCTCTTTTGTAATATAATCATCTGTCTATTTGAAGGCATTTGATCTTTAAAATACTTACATACAAAAGAATGTGAGTGGGGTACTTTAACACCCCATTTACACCAATGGACAGATCATTCAGACAGAAAATTAATAAGGAAACACAAGCCTTAAATGACACATTAGACCAGATAGACTTAATTGATAGTTATAGGACATTCCATCCAAAAGCAGAAGAATACACTTTCTTCTCAAGTGCACACAGAACATTCTTCAGGATAGATCACATCTTGGGTCACAAATGAAGCCTCGGTAAATTTAAGAAAATTGAAATCATATCAAGCATCTTTTCTGACCACACTACTGGATTAGAAATCAATTACAGGAAAAAAACTAAAAATCACAAACACGTGGAGGTTAAACAATATAAATAAATAAATAACCAATGGTTCACTGAAGAAATCAAAGAAGAAATAAAAAACAAACCTAGAGACAAATGACAACAAAAACACGATGATCCAAAAGCTATGGGATGCAGCAAAAGCAGTTCTAATAGTGAAGTTTAAAGCAATATAATCTTGCCTCAAGAAACAAGAAAAATCTCAAATAAACAACCTAACCTTACACCTAAAGCAACTAGAGAAAGGAGAACAAAACAAACTCAAAGTTAGTAGGTGGAAAGAAACCATAAAAATCAGAGCAGAAATAAATGAAATAGAAATGAAGAAAACAAGAGCAAAAATCAATGAAACTAAAAGCTGGTTCGAGAAGAGAAATAAAATTGATAAACCTTTAGCCAGACTCATCAAGAAAAAAAGGGAGAGGATTCAAATCAATAAAATCAGAAATGAAAAAGGAGAAATCACAACTGACATCGCAGAAATACAAAGGATCATAAGAGACTACTACAAGCAACTCTATGCCAATAAAATGGACAACCTCTAAGAAATGGACAAATTCTTAAAAGGTATAACCTTCCAAGACTGAACCAGGAAGAAATAGGAAATATAAACAGACCAATCAGAAGTACTTAAATTGAAACTGCAATTAAAAATCTTCTAACAAACAAAAGTCCAGGACTAGATGGCTTCACAGATGAATTCTATCAAACATTTAGAGAAGAGTTAACACCCATCCTTCTCAAACTCTTCCAGAAAATTGCAGAGGAAGGAATACTCCCAAGCTCATTCTACGAATCCACCATCACCATGATACCAAAACCAGACAAAGATATAACAAAAAAAGAGAATTACAGACCAATATCACTGATGTACACAGACGCAAATATCCTCAACAATATACTAGCAAACAGAATCCAACAACATATTAAAAGGATCATACACCATGATCAAGTGGGATTTTATCCCAGGGATGCAAGAGTTCTTCAATATACACAAATCAATCAATGTGATACACCATGTTAACAAATTAAACAATAAGAACCATACGATCATCTCAATAGATGATGAAAAAGGTTTTGACAAAATTCAACACCCATTTATGATAAAACCTCTCCAGAAAGTGGGCACAGAAGGAAACTACCTCAACATAATAAAGGCCATATATGACAAATCAACAGCAAACATCATTCGCAATGGTGAAAAACTGAAAGCATTTCCTCTAAGGTCAGGAAGAAGGCAAGGATGTCGACTCTAACCACTATTATTCAACATAATTTTGGAAGCCCTAGCCACGGCAATCAGAGAAGAAAAAGAAATAAAAGGAATACAGATTGGAAAAGAAGAAGTAAAACTGTCACTGTTGGCAGATGACATGATACTATGCATAGAGAATCCTAAAGATGCTACCAGAAAACTACTAGAGCTAATCAATGAATCTGGTAAAGTTGCAGGATATAAAATTAATACACAGAAATATGTTGCATTCTTATAGACTAAAAACAAAGATCAGAAAGAGAAATTAAGGAAACAATCCCATTTACCATCGCATTAAAAAGAATAAAGTACCTAGGAATAAACCTACCTAGGAGGCAAAAGACCTGTACTCAGAAAACTATAAGGTACTGATGAAAGAAATAAAAGATGACACCAACAGATGGAGAGATATACCATGTTCTTGGATTGGAGGACTGAATATTGTGAAAATGACTGTACTACCCAAAGCAATCTACAGATTCAGTGCAATCCCTATCAAATTACCAATATCACTTTTCACAGAATTAGAACAAAAATTTTTACAATTTGTATGGAAACACAAAAGACACCAAACAGCCACAGCAATCTTGAGAAAGAAAAATGGAGCTGGAGGAATCAGGCTCCCCGACTTCAGATTATATACTACAAAGCTACAGTCATCAAAACAGTATGGTATTGGCACAAAAACAGAAATATAGATCAATGGAACAGGATAGAAATCCCAGAAATAAACCCACGCACCTATGGTCACCTAATCTATGACAAAAGAGGCAAGAATATACAATGGAGAAAAGACAGTCTCTTCAATAAGTGGTGTTGGGAAATCTGGACACCTACATGTAAAAGAATGAAATTAGAATACTCCCTTACACCATACACAAAAATAAACTCAAAATGGACTAAAGACCTAAATGTAAGGCCAGACACTATGAAACTTTTAAAAGAAAACACAGGCAGAACACTCTTTGACATAAATCGCAGCAAGATCTCTACTGATCCACCTCCTAGAGTAATGAAAATAAAAACAAGAATTACAAAATGGATCTAATTAAAAAAATAAAAAAATGGATCTAATTAAAACTAAAAACAAAAATTAAAAAATGGATCTAATTAAAAATAAAAAAATGGATCTAATTTCCTTTTCCACAGCAAAGGAAACCATAAACAAAACAAAAAGACAACCCTCAGAATGAGAGAAAATATTTGCAAACGAAGCAACCAAACAGGGATTAATCTCCAAAATATACAAAAAGCTCGTGCAGCTCAATATCAAAGAAACAAACAACCCAATCAAAAAATGGGCAGAAGATCTAAATAGACATTTCTCCAAAGAAGACATACAGACGGCCAAAAAGCTCATGAAAAGATGGTCAACATCACTAATCATTAGAGAAATTCAAATCAAAACTACAGTGAAGTATCACCTCACACTGGTCAGAATGGCCATCATTAAAAAATCTACAAATAATAAATGCTGGAGAGGGTGTGGAGAAAAGGGGACCCTCCTATAGTGTTGGTGGGAATGTAAACTGGTACAGCCACTATGGAGAACAGTATGGAGGTTCCTTAAAAAACTAAAAATAGAGCTACCATATGATCCTGCAATCCTACTCCTGGTATATATCTGGAGAAAAACATGGTCCGAAAGGATACATGCACCCCAATGTTCATTGCAGCACTGTTTACAATAGCCAAGACATGGAAGCAACCTAAATGTCCATCGACAGAGGAATGGATAAAGAAGATGTGGTACATATATAAAATGGAATACTACTCAGCCATAAAAAGGAAGGAAATAATGTCACTTGTAGCAACATGGATGGACCTAGAGATTGTCATAGTGAGTGAAGTAAGTCAGACACAGAAAGACAAATATCATGTGATATCACTTATATGTGTAATCTAAAAAAATAGTACAAATGAACTTATTTATGAAACAGAAGTAGAGTCACACATGTAGAAAACAAACTTATGGTTAGCAGATAAGGGGGGAAGGATAAATTGGGAGATTGGGATTGACATATACACACTACTCTATATAAAATAGATAACTAATAAGAACCTACTGTACAGCACAAGGAACTGTACCCAATACTCTGTAATGGCCTATATGGGAAAAGAATCTAGAAAAAGAGTGGATATATGTATATGTAAAACTGATTCACTTTTCTGTATACCTGAATCTAACACAACATTGTAAATCAACTATACTCCAATAAAAATTTAAAAAACACAATAAAAGAGAATATGAACATTTAATTACCCATTCGCATTTAGGCTAAATATAAGTTTTAAATTTCCATACATGGCTCACGTGATTTTCTTTTATTTCCAGATCAAAACTAACAAGAAACAATTTTAATTCGTCAAATTGTTACTGAATACACCCAACTGTAAAACAAGAGGAAGGAAAACTGCTGTTATTTTGGACTAAGTATTTCAGCTGTACCATGGTTAATTTGGAATTAAAATCTGAATTTTTATCAAGCAGCATAAAAACTTCATAAAATAACTTGATTGTGGGGTTTTTCTCCCTTTAAACGGCATTTATTATCTACTGTACTAGGCCATTGGGATACTCAATTGAATAAGATTTGGTTTCAATCATAAATGATACTATTTATGGGGTTCAATATTTTCCAATATGTTAGTAACTTTCACGGATGACAAAGTTTTCTATTTTCATTAACTCCTTTATCACTTATAGGATTATTTAGGGCTGATTTACAATTCCCTAGGTTTCACCAACATGCCAGTATTCTTTCTTCACTTGAAGAATAAAGTGTGATCTCTTTATGATGATCTGATACACAAGATTTAGATTTGGATATATAAATTTATGTAGTCTATGAGATTTAAAATATGATTCAATCTATAGAAAATGCTGATATTCTGTTAAGGTTTGTGTTCCCCCTTCAGTTTTGTAGCTTTTTTTTTTTTTTTTTTAATATTTATTTGGTTGCACCAGGTCTTATTTATTTATTTATTTTTATATTTATTTTTGGCTGTGTTGGGTCTTCGTTTCTGTGCGAGGGCTTTCTCCAGTTGTGGCAAGCGGGGGCCACTCATCATCGCGGTGCGCGGGCCTCTTCACTATCGCGGCCTCTCTTGTTGCGGAGCACAGGCTCCAGACGCGCAGGCTCAGCAATTGTGGCTCACGGGCCCAGTTGCTCCGCGGCATGTGGGATCTTCCCAGACCAGGGCTCGAACCCGTGTCCCCTGCATTAGCAGGCAGATTCTCAACCACTGCGCCACCAGGGAAGCCCCAGTTTTGTAGCTTTTTATTGATTTCTATTACATCTGGCATTGCATACAAAATTAATGTTTTCTCTAAGTGTGGTTGTATATAATTTTTTTTGATAGAAAAAATGTACCTTATTTTTCTTGACTTTTATGTCCTATGTAGTTTAACAGATACTACCTTATTTGCTGCAATTCTAGACCTTGATATTCTAAACCTACCTAGAAAAACACTCAACTTTAACATACAGTTTAAAAGGGTGATATAATAGGGTAAGACACAACATGTTTTCTAGAAGATGACTGCTTAAGTATTACATGCATTTATGGGTTGCCGATCTCCCAAGTGTGAGGCCAGGGCCCAGCTAATAACCAACAGCAGCTACTACTTATTAGCTGATTTCTAAGGCCCAGGAAATGCTAAAGAGCTCTGTAAATGACACCTTTTTGGGCTACTAGTGCCCTGCTAAACTGTAAATCCAAAGGCCTTTTTGTGGTCATCCTTGTACATCACATTTTAATATCATCAATATTTTCTGACCACATTTTAGCGCTCTTTTTTCTCCCTCCTTATCCCTGTCAAACTCTATGCACACTCTCCTTCTTGGAGGGCTCATTCAGTTCTTGATCTCTTAGCTCTTGGAGGACTTTCAAATTTGCTTTGGTTTTATTACTAATTATGTTTCATAAATGTTCCAGCCTGTTGTCTTACTAGCATTATTAAAGTAATGACTCTAAAGTATCTTAATATCCAAACCAGCTTACTCTCCTGATTACCTAGCTCTATGAAAAATGGTAGAGAAAAGAATGGTTCTTCTAGTTATTCAGAGGCAAGTTGGTTTTTGTTTTTTTTTTAATCCTTCTATTGTCAAACCAACCAGTACATTTACTGATTCTTTCTTTGCAAAGTTTCTCCCAACTGTCCCTCCAATTATTGATGTAGTTAGCTCATGCTTGCACCACCTCATGCTCGACCTGTCTCCTGACTGGTTTCCATCCTTAGAAGATCGAGTATTTCAAAACTGTTTAAATCTACCCTCTGTCTTTTTTTTTTTTTTTTTAATTGGGGTATAGCTTCTTCACAGTGTTGTGTTAGTTTCTGCTGTATGATGAAGTAAATCAGCTATATGTATACATATATCCCCTCCCTCTTGGACCTCCCTCCCACCACCCCCCATCCCATCCCATCTAGGTCACCACAGAGCACCAAGCTGAGCTCCCTGTGGTATATAGCAGGTTCTCACTAGCTATCTGTTTTACACACGGCAGTGCACATACGTCAATCCCAATCTCCCAATTCATCCCACCCCCATGTCTACAGGTCCGTTCCCTACGTCTGTGTCTCCATTCCTGCCCTGCAAATAGGTTCATCTGTACCATTTTTCTAGATTCCACCTACATGTGTTAATATTTTTTTTTTCTCTTTCTGACTTACTTCACTCTGTATGACAGACTCTGGTCCATCCACATCTCTACAAATGACCCAATTTCGTTCCTTTTTATGGCTGAGTAATATTCCATTGTATGTATGTACCACATCTTCTGAAATCTACCTCTCTTTTGATATGAAAATCTCAGGCATCTCAGAGATTCTAATAAACTTCCCTTGACTTCCTATTCCATGTCCCAGAAGCATTACCTTCTGCATATCCCATCAGACAAGAAGATTTTGTTTTACTTTCTGAAGTTAATTTTAAAAGGTACAGTTGGCCCTACATATCCACGGGTTCTGCATCCATTTAACCAACTGTAGAAGCCACAGAAATGGAGGGCTGACTGTACCATGTAATTTTCTACAGTATAAGGGACTTGAATATCCTCGGATTTGGGTATCTGGCAGTAGCTGGTGGGAACTGGTGATGGTGGGGTGGTCCTAGAACCAATCCCCTGTGGATACCTAGGGACTACTGTATCTACAAAGCTGTAGGAGTTAAAGACTGTGTGGAAGTACATGAGCTTCTCTGAAGGAGTTGTTCATGCAACTAAGAGGATAGGATAAATTATATATGAACTCAGAGGTACTATGACAAAAAAATCTAAACACTTTAAGTACACACTTTGGTTTCTTTCTTGCCATAGTTGACTATTATCCTTCTATATTTTACTTTTTCATTACTAAATTAATCTAACCACATAACAGAAAATTTGGAAAACAGGTAATAAGATAACCTATTTTCCGACTTTAACACAACCATTATCATCATTTTGATATATTTTGCTCTAGTCTTATTTTTTTTAAATGATCATATTGTACAACATACTGTTCTGCTTTTTTCTCCTAACAGAATCTTCATAACTCCCATTTTTGTTGGCTGTGTAACATTTCATAGAGTTTTATTTAGGTGGTTTCTGGGAAAGTATTTCTTTGTCTTATAAAGGGAATAAATAATGTTATCATAAGTTTGAATAATTATTTCCTTGTTTTATTTGCTAGAAGTTCCTGATTTGTTTGATTTCAAACCACCCTACCTCCCTTTCACTGTACCAGCACAGCCTTCTTTTAGAGTAGGTTTTTTTTGATATCTTTTAAAAAATATTTTATGTTAGAAACTAAAAACTTCATCATAGGTAAAAAACTTCTGTTCCTAGACAACGTAGGTGAGCTGGGAGCCATTTAAACATTCCTTTTTGGTACAGGATTCTTCCTGTGAGCTATATCATTTATTCACGCATGTGCCTCAAGCATGTGCTTTTTTTTAACCAAACAAATGGCGAATTTCTGAGATCGCTCTGACTTCCTGGCTGTCAGTCACTTTCCTTGCCTTGGTTCAAAAGGAGTGGGAGGGGTGGCGGATGGAGGGCAGGATGCAATTCACAGACATATTCAAATGTATAGGAAAATGCATATTTTTATATATTAATATTCATAACCTTATTCAATGCCATCTGTTTGGACTCATAAGCAGTCTTGTTTTTTGATAATACTCAGCTAAAAATACATCAAGTTTTAAAAAGACAGTGTGGGCTATTTATTTAAAATTTACTGATCCATTAAAAAAGTTTACTGATATACTCACCTAAAGTTATTAAAAATAGGGGAGAAATAGTTATGCTTAATTGACTATATCCTATATTCTGCACATTGAAAAAATACAAACATGTAAATTAAATGTCTATGTTTACAGTTAGCACAATTAAAAAAATCTTTAAGTAAAGCTACTAATAACTTTGTTACAAGCAAAACACTTCATCATACAAAACACACAATCATAAAACAAATATCTTCAATTTGGAGGATCCTAACCAGGGGTTAAGGGAGTTCTGTGAGCATCCTGAGAATTATATAATGCATATATACTTCTTCCCCTAGAGAGAGACTTGCAGAGGGATTTGTCATTAATCCAGCTAATCAAGTCCATCAGCAAATTAAAAGAAAAATTCATGTATCCTAAGACTTGACTATTTGCATTAAAGACTATAAATTAGGCCCCAGAAATTTGCTCAAAATCAAAGTAATATTCAATGTAATAAAACTAAAATACAGTACAACAGAGATTCATGTTGAAATTTTCATCAAATAACACTATCAAACCTCCTGCTTTCGTTGCCATGGGACATGTCTCTATGACACTGAACAATGAGTTGATTTAGTCAGCGGAGCAAAAAGCAGCAACAACAACAAGACCAAACAAGTCTAGTGAAAAGACTCAGATTATACAATAATTTCCTGTGCACTTACTCTGTGCCTGACACTGTACTTTACTCACATTGTGTTATTCACAATAGCCTTGTGAGGTGGTTATAATCATCATCCTCATTTTACAAATGAAGACACTGAGGCCTCTGGAGGTGGTAATATGTCACCTGCATTTTGAGGAACAGGCTGAGGTGTTTGTTGGTAGAATGAAGGAAAAGCAGGATGGGAGTGAACTTTGGACTCAGGTAGTGGTCATCTAGACCACTTTTCCATCTGACACCAAAATCCTTTTAATAATAACCCTGACAAATGATGAAAGAGCCATATATGCTTTGGAAGTTCTGAACTTGATTTATTGTGTAGAATCTTATGGAAAACAGAGATTCATAACAGATGCTACTCTTTGGAATTAAGATGTAAACAAAAATGTTTTTTAATATTCAAGTAGTTTGAAGAGATCAGGTTAATTTCTTCATTATTTTTGTTCTACAGTGTGGATATACATAAAAATGTCATGATAATTACTATTTGGTATTCTCTAGAAAAGCCTCAGTACACATCCTTGTTTTGCATGTTACTCCTGCAAACAGGAGTCCCTTAAATTCAAACTATAATTTAAACACACGTCATAAATTGCTCCTTATTGTATTTAAGAATTGACCACATGCCATGTACAATACTAGGACAGGCATCTTTTAAATCTGTAATAGCTCTGAAGACACTAAAGTTACTTTTAGATATGGGGAATTAATATGACTAGGTCAGAGAGATGGGGAGACTTTCAAAGACAAAAACAATCTTACCAAAGTCGGCAAATGCTGACTGTCCAACTACCATCATATTTTGAGGTTTTTCAAATACAGTACTGAGAGAGAAATTTCCATCCTGTTAAAGGCAGAAAGTTTTGGATTAGATCATCATAATCCACTCATTTGTCAAGTGTGAAACAAAGCATTTTAACTAAAGCAGAGAAATAAATAATTTAAGACTTTTGTTGTACTGCAAAAAATTATCCCAATTTTCTGTTCCACTTTTATCATAAAATGAAAGAAACTGCTGTGAGTTGAAGATGTGCATCTGGAGTGCTTTCCTTGCTGTCAATTCAAGTATGGTATGTTTTACTAAATCATCATCATAATTTCAGACAGAATGAGTGTCTTCTACTTTCAAGTACTGTGGAAGGTTTGGGGAATATAAAGAAGCATAAAAAGTAGTTCCTACCTTCAAGGAGCTTACAGTCCAGTTGGGAGATAAAATATAAGTCAGAAAAACAGAATTTCTGAAGGTAACATATAAGTGGTATGAGTAAGTAGGAAAGACACTATGTTTTGCAGATTTCAAGGAAGAAGATTCTGTTGGGGATTAATTAGGAAAAAATATTCAAATGAGATGAGAATTACATTCATCCTTAAAGGGCCTATTCATTATCAACCCAAGTTTATGTATCAATCAGAAAGGGAGCAAAGGAGTACAACAGCTGCCATGTACTAACCAGAGGTGGATAAGCTAAACAAAAAAGGAGAACCCATTAGAGATCATTTGTTTCAGTTACTCTTACCAAAATGGAATGTCTGGCTTACAAAAATAATATGCATTTATTTAAATTATTGCCTTTCTTTTCTATAATTTTAGATTACTACACAAGAAAAAAAACCCAAAACTCTGCATTTGGGTTTTGAGCTCTCAGCTTTAGAGCTCTCTTCTTATCACTGATTTCTCTATTCACTATTCGATATACTGACCCTGATATCTACATACTTTATATAGGATCCCTATATATTTTAAAATATTAAACAATTTAAAAACATTTTTCTTCTTTGTTCCTCTAAGGATACTGCATATCTGCAAGTTAGTTTCTTAAGAAATCATTTCTAACATTTACAGAGAAAGGCATTGCTACACTGAAAGCATGAAGACTAAATGCTCGAGGAACATGAATAAGTAAAATTTGCCTTGTGACAGGCAGTTTTCCAACCATTTTAATACACCATCATCCACATGCAGAAACATGCTTCTCCTACCTACCATTATTAAAGTATCTGATATATTTTTGAATGATTTTTCTAAGGAAATCTTATTTATTTGTCTTAAAACTTAGGATTCCCCTCCAGTCTTACTGAGTACCTGAAATTACACTAGAGATGCATCAAAATTGCCAAATTTCTGACTGAAGTGTCAAGTGAATTTGCATTCTAGAAAGATTACAGCATCGGGTACAAAGTAGACATAATTATTCTTGAATGAATGGAAAAATCTCTCTTAAAATTCATCAGCCTCATCTAACATAAAGCTGAACATCAACCTATTAAATGACTCAAGTGAATGAATTACCCCAGTGAAGTTCTGTTAAACTTAATAAAATATATTTAGAAATGTTTCCAGATACAGGCATACTTTAGAGATACTGCAGTCCAGAACACCACAATAAAGTGAGTATTGCAATAAAGCAAGTCACAGGAATATTCTGGTTTCCCAGTGCATATAAAAGTTATTTTTATACTATACTGTAGTCTATCAAGTGGGCAAAAGCATTATGCCTAAAAAAATGTACATACCTTAATTTAAAAATACTTTATTGCTGAAAAGAAGTGCTGCCATCCTAAGCCTTCAGCAAGTTGCAATCTTTTTGCAATAGTAACATCAAAGATCAATAATCACAGATCACCATAATAAATATAATACTATGGAAAAAGTTTGAAATATTGTCAGAATTACAAAAAGTGACATAGAAAACAAGAAGTGACCAAATACTGCTGGAAAAATGGTGCTGATATACTTGCTTGACACAGGGCCGCCACAAACCTTCAATTTGTAAAAAAAAAAAAAAAAAAAAAAAAAAAAAAAAGCACTATCTGCGAAGTGTAATAAAGTGCAGCACAATAAAACAGGTATGCCTGTGTAACTTCATGATGCATCTCCACCAAGAAACACTGAATACTCCCCAGGTGACAGCCTCCCATTTCTAAGATGCCACATTCACCATGAACCTCAGTATAAGAGGAACAAAACCCTCTTCTAACTGTAAGAAAAAGAGAATCATGTATTCTTGCTACAGTGAGAGCATGCAGAATACATCATATATATGACATAATTGGGGGAAAAGATAACACTTTACTGAATTTATCTTTCCATCATTATCATTGTTTATTCTTTACTCCATTTGGCAGTACAAACCTATAGGACTTAATTTCAGTGTCATGTACATATTTAGTATTTGATTAAAATGATTCAATAAACTTAATCATCACTATGTTATTACTCTTATTAGATGACATATTTTAAAGTGATGCATGCCTACACTTATTTTCAAAGATGAAGCTGCTTTGTACCTATTTAATGTAGGAAAGACAAACATGATCAATACTCTTTTAAACTGAGAGAGCAGAACAGTCTGGTAGAAAGGGAAGTAGACATGTAGTTAGATGACATGGTTCTAGTCCTCCTTTCATTGATAAAGTTGGATCACTCTGGAACAGCCACTTACTGCTCTGGGTCTCTGTTCTTCAACTGTTAGAAGGGGATAAATGTACTGTGTACTTGCAGGGCTCTAGAGAGGATCAATGTAATGAAACATTAGGGAGAGTTCTGCAAAATGTAAAGTTATCAGGCACTTTTAAGGTATTTTTATAATGTCAGTCCTGTGCTTCTGAGCTGCAAGTACTTTTTTCATGGGCTGCTATTTGAGACCACTCCACTCTGTCCCATTCTTTACCATGCTGTTCTTACTTGCCTTCATTGTAGTCCTGCAATCCAAAATTGCGCCAACCCACTGCTACAATTCTAACTATGTCTTCTACCTTTTCTTTCACCTACTTGGTTTCTGGAATGACTGTGCAATGACTTAAGGATCCAAGTTTTAGAGACAGATTCCCTACTTCAACTCCCAGCTCCACTGTTTGCTAGCTTTGAGGTCTGAACAAGTTAGTTCTAATGTAAGCATCCATTTACTTATCTCTAAAATGAATTTTTACAAGGTTTTTGTGAGGATTAGTAAGATGATCCATATAAAGTGTTTATTAGCTCAGCATATGCACAAATATGTACGTAGTTAACATTATAATTGGTAGTAGGAACGCTAGTAGTAATACTATTATTTCTGCTACCCACCACTGAAGCAGCTATCACACTGCCATTGACAAGGGATTTGCCATTTTCTGCTTGAATTCCAGCCACAGGTGCTATGTTGTAACAAGTATCTTTACATGAAGGACCACCTATGCTTTGGCCTGCAGGTTTTAATATTTACTTAAACCTGCCGTATTTATAATGTTAAAAAATGATCAGGAAGCCACATAGGATGACTATCATGTGTCTACATCCTTATTCGCATAAAGCAATGGTTCTTGACCGGAGATGATTTTGTTTGCCAGAGGACACTGGGCAATATATAGAGACATTTTCATTGTTACAATTGAGAGGCGGCTTCTAGCATCTAAGTGAGTAGAGGCCAGGGGGGGATACTGCTAAACAACATACAATGCACAGGACAGATCTCCACAGTAAAGAATCATCTGGCCTATGGCCAGTAGGCACATGAAAAGATGCTCAACATCACTAATTATTAGAGAAATGCAAATCAAAACTACAATGAGGTACCACCTCACACTGGTCAGAATGGCCATCATTAAAAAGTCTACAAATAACAAATGCTGGAGAGGGTGTGGAGAAAAGGGAACCCTCTTGCACTGTTCGTGGGAATGTAAGTTGGTACAGCCATTATGGAAAACAGTATGGAGGTTCCTCAGAAAACTAAAAATAGAATTACCATATGATCTAGCAATCCCACTCATGGGCATATACCTGGATAAAACTATAATTCAAAAAGATATATGCACCCTTATATTCATAGCACCACTATTCACAATAGCCAAAACATGGAAACAACCTAAATGTCCATCGATAGATGAATGGATAAAGATGTGGTACATATATACAATGGAATATTACTCAGCCATAAAAAAGAAATAATGCCATTTGCAGCAACATGGATGCAACTAGAGATTCTCATACTAAATGAAGTAGAGTCAAAAAGAGAAAGACAAATACCATGTGATAGCACTTATGTGTGGAATCTAAAACATGGCACAAATGAACCTATCTACAAAACAGAAACAGACTCTCAGACATAGAGATCAGACTTGTGGTTGCCAACGGGGAGTGGGGGAGGGAGAGGGATGGACTGGGGGAGTTTGAGGTTGGTAGATGCAAACTATTACATTCAGAAGGGATAAACAATAAGGTCCTACTGTATAGCACAGGGAACTATATCCAGTCTCCTGGGATAAACCATAATGGAAAAGAACATAAAAAAATGTATATATATGTATACTGAGTCACTCTGCTGTACAGCTGAGATTGGCACAACATGGTAAATCAACTATACTTCAAAAAAACCCCTCAAAAACAAAAAAACAAACAAACAAAAAAAAACAAAGAATCATCTGGCCTAAAATGGCAGTAAGTGCCAAGATTGAAAGTTTCTAAGGGTGGTGGGTGTTGTCCATGGGTCTGGCTTTGCCATTCCTCTCTTAACTCTCTCCCTTCATGATACTTACCTATTCTCTTCCTTGAGTTCCAGTCCTACATTTCTAACCATTTCATTGATATGTCTCTTATCTAAAATAATTTTTTTTTCCTGCCCCAAATTAGATCTTCCTTTGTCTTTTCTGTTACCCTTGCATTAATGGTCATTCTGTCTTCTCATACCTATCCCTTCCTGTCTATTCCCAACATTCTACTCCTTTAATCATCCATCTCTTTCCCAGGATATAGTAAATTCTACCTAAGTCATCCCCCCACCTCCAGATTTTCCATGCTAACCTATCTGATATGCAATAGCCAGACTAACTGCAATAATGAAAGCTCTATTTATCTCACGCTCAGTCCTAAAACCTTTAGGACTTAAGCTTCTCAATAAATTTTTAAAAGATCAAATTACTTAGTTTAGGAGTCAAGGCCTTTGCTGATCTTATCTAAACCAATTCTTCTAATCTAACCTTCCAGTATCTTTTCATATTCTGGCCCAAACCAGCCACTTTCTACTCTGTCTATGTCCTGTGTTTCCCATGCATGTCCTTGCCCTCTTCCTTTTTCTCACTTTCAACCACTAAAATCCTGCTCATCTGTACCAGCCATTTCAAATACCACATCTTCCTTGAAGCCTTCCCTGATGATCCTGGGTGGACCAAATGGAAGCAACTGCTCTGTCTTTTAACTCCTTGCAGCATGAGGTTTGTACCTCTCATCATACCAGTCAGAGTTGCCTACACTCACATCTTAGCCCTCCTCCTCGTCTTCTGTCGACTTCTGATCTCCCAGAGCACCTACCATGGGGCTGTGCCCAAACTACCTAAAAAGATTTGTCGCAGTGCATATCTTCTATTAGCTAATATGGTTTTATAGGGTTTGAGGGCTTTTTTTTGTCAATTAGTGTGTTACTGTGAATTGTTTGCCCAACTTCTGATTAAAAATGATCCTCCCATTTTACAAAACCTACACTTTATCTGAACAAGTTAATTTTGAGTCTACATTCGCCTTAATTTGTACTAATGACTTTTATATTATTGTTAACATGAGTACCTTATTGACCCAGCTGTCTTACCACAAGAAAAACCCTTAGTCTCTACTGTCAAATAGATAATTTATTAATTTTCTTTAAAGAAAACAAGAAAGGGAAAAAAGAGCCCAATCAAAATCTAGTCTCTTCATGAAGATTTTTCTCCTATTGAGTTGCTTCACTTTATTACCTTTAAATCAGCCTAGGTTGAGAGGAAATAATATACTCAAAAGTAGTCTGTAATTATATATATATATTATATTTATTTGTAATGAGGCTTTTCTCCCCCTGATGGATACTAGTTTATCAATCATAATGACTGATTTTCTCATTTTCTAATACCTCAAGATTCACTTGAAGTATTGTTTTCAAGGCCACCTGATAACGAGTATCCCCCACTAGTGGAAATTTTCATTTATGGTAATCACTAAAAATATAACTGTATTTCTATCATCAGAAAAACAAATACAACTACGTTAAAAAATATAGTACATTAAACAAAGATAAATCTTTCTGGTTTAGATGTCTTTCTTTTTTCTTGCCTCATAAAAAAAAAGAAAAAAGGATCAAATTGCTTAGTTTGGAAGTAGTTAGTAGTACTTAAAAGCCCTAATCTTGTCTAAACAAAGCTCTTCCCTGATCCTAGTTTCCCTCCATGAAGAAATCTGAGTCATGACTCTTCTATAAGAGATGGCTGATAATGAGTCTTCTTCCATGAGCCTGCACTTTACATTTTTTAAGATCTGTTTATTTTTCACGAGTATTTTAACAAAAATCTATAAAATGTTATGGGTTTAATATGGATTGAATAAAAGACAATCTGGAGTAAATAGCTGGGAAACCAAGTGATCTCAAACTAAAATTTGGTGTCTATTGTGCGCCAGGTATTTTACACACATTGTTGCATTTAATCTTCACAAATAGTCTATGAAGCCGACATGACACTCTTATACCTGGTTTTCCATATGAGGAAAGTGAGGTTTAACACTTGACCATTATTTGATGAATGTCACTCAGTTGGCCAATTTGGCTTGTCCTCAAATCCTGTCCTCCATTATTTACCTATAATTCAACTTTAAAAATCTGGGTAGTCTATTCTTCATTAATTAATATTTCATATAACTACATCAAGCTAAAAATAAAGTAAAACCATGACATCAGTTTGGGAATATTCTACTTGCAATTAAAAAACTATATTGGGAAAGGTTCCTTAATCCTGGTCAACTTGCCAGTAAATTTAGTATCTGTTGTTCTTATTTTTGTATATAAGCCTGAAGGCAAGGAGGAAAAATTAGTCTTTTAAAAGGGTTTTTTTTCAACAAACCATCATGCTGACAAATTAAATGACAGGCATCTCTCTCAACAGCTGACAGCCTAGCAGGGGCCCTGTTAACATGCGCATTAGGGAAGACTGATTGGTTTAATTGGCGGTCATGCCTAAAAACCTGCAGAGGAATTGATGCTGAATGAATCATTTCCTTCAGCATTATTCAGCAGTTTGAAGGCAGCAATGCAACCAAAAGCTCTTAAAGTTGTTCTATTTATTGTTGAAACCAACCGACCAAGTGATTACTTTCATTTTACTTTCTAAGATTGTGTGCTTTTTTTTACTGAAAGCCATCATTTAAAAATGCTTCACAGCAAAGATTTCTTACCAAATTTTTCCATATCTCAAACTGGAAGGTACTAGAGGCAGACAATGTCGTGAGGAATAAATCTAGGAGGAAAATAAGAGAATTGTAAGTTCTGTTACTGATGTGTACATTTAAAAACAGGAAGAAATACAATACATAAAAATAGTTTTAATACAGTTGTACTTAAATGTATTTTAAATTTTATATATATATATATAACATATATATACTTTTTTGTACATCAAATGATGCTTATTGACAGTTTACATGATCCAGATCTAAGCGTCATCAATGGTGGGTCATGTGACCCTCTTACAAGATCAAGGATGAATGCTATTGTTTTCTTTTTTTTTGGCTGCACCATGTGGCGTGTGGGATCTTAGTTCCCTGACCAGGGATTGAACCTGTGCCAACTGCAGTGAAAGTGTAGAGTCTTAATTAACCACTGGACCACCAGGGAAGTCCCTAAATTACATTTTAACGAGCTTGATCCATCAAAGAAAAGAAAGCAGATGACCCTGTATTAGTACAATTAAGGAAAATGTATTTAAAGGAAGCATTTAGTATTAGTCCTTCAAAAGCATTTTTTATTTTTAAGAACAATTATGTGTACTACTTTTTTATCTTACACATTTTAATTCTACGGTAGGCTATATTTTTAAAAAAGATATTCTAATCACAATCACATTTTGCTTTCTCACCCTAAAAACAACGCTTAACTATATATCATAGTCAGGTTTCAGCATGATTTTAAATAACAGTATTACAGCATCCACAATCTTTGGCACTCGTGTTAAGTGAACAATAAATTGTATTCCAAATTTTAATAGAATTGTCTTCATATATTCCAACTAAAAAAAGTTTTATTAAAAAGTGCAAGAATTTTAATAAAATTTTTTGAAAAACAGTAGGTTGACAATCAAATCAAACAACCTATTAATCCAAAAGCCAGGTAATCTGCAAGTCTATTCTAGTAGCAGCATTTACTACGTTTGCATAATGGCAATTTTACTTAATAAATAGAGAAGTTCTAAAATGATGAGTTGACACATAGGAATATTAAAATGACATTACTCTTTTGTGCTTTAAAAAGATGAACGTGGTATAAAGACCACAACTATCTTTAAGAAAAGTTTTTTTTCATCCCATTAAATGTGTTTAGAAAACTATCATTGATATGTAATGTTTTCTGTAAAGGCTTCATATTAATTTAATGAAGCTAATTTATGTAATAATTACAATAAGAAAGATTTTCATAGAATCCTCGGAAAACTAAGTAACCTGTTCGCTTTTATTATTAGTTGAACTCAAAACTGACTAAGTGGAACAATTGTCTATGTCAATGTATCAAATATCTCTGCATTTATTTTCACCACACTAAGGATGCTTTGCCTATGGATATAGAAATATAGTCTTTTACTAAGATAATTTCTTTAATCTGTCAAACATATACTCCCAATGAAGTGTTTATTTCCATACTCCTCTAGGAAAACTCCCAAACAATATCTGCGATTTATGTGATGATATACCTACAACCGATCTTCTCTCCTTCGCCCATGTATCCTTCACACTGCCATCAGCATGATTAAAAAACAAAAGTGCAAATTTGATCTCATTTCTTCTCTTCCAGGATACAGGAATAATCTCATCATCTCATCAGGTGAAAGCCTACCTACCTACATTTCCAGGCTCATTTTTTGCCACTGCCATGATGTTTGTTGATTCTATTTTCACAGCTTCACTGGTTATTTATTAAGACTTTGAAAAACAGTCAAGTGACATGAGGGATTGGAAGTACCTTATAAAACAGATTTTTTAAAAATTTCATTTCATCATTCAATTATATAAAGAGGTTATAGAAAAATAAATAATTCATTATGTGGAGAAATAAAAATAGAGACAATTAATTATCAACAATTCAATATGAAGAATCATGCCTCGGATGTTGAATGAAATGAGAATGAAACAACAGCTAGAAAAAAATTTTAGTCAACAAAGCGATAAAGTTCTTACCCTCCCACATGCCACGGGGCAACTGGGCCCACGTGCCGCAACTATTGAGCACGTGAGCCACAACTAGAGAGCCCGTGTGCCACAACTACAGAGCCTGTGTGCTCTGGAGCCAGCGCATCACAACTACAGAGCCCGCTCGCTCTGGAGCCTGTGCATTGCAACTAGAGAGCCCACGTGCTGCAACTACTGAGCCCCTGCGCCACAACTAGAGAGAGAAGCCCATGCCACAACGAAGAGCCCATGCATCACAACGAAAGATCCCATGTGCTGTAACTAAGACCTGACACAGCCAAAAACAAATAAATAAATATTTTTAAAAAAGAGTAATTTACACAATGAAATGAAAGGAAATGTACTCAGTAAAACTAATGGATGCTGTGACATGCCACTGAGATCCCTCACGGAAATGAAGGACTTATTCCCTCAGCTGCTGGAAATGCTGCTGGCAGACAGCCCTAAGAAACCAGCCCTTTGGAGGACAGTTTTGGCGGAAGAGTACTACCTTGCCAAAGGCTGTGACCTTTTCTGTGCTAGCCTGCATTCAATAACTAGTCAGTTCAGAGGAATAAAGACTAGACCCCCTCACCACAACTCAGGACAACTCTGAAGGGCCACTCCACATTCAGAGGTCCCAAGGTCAGCTGAGGCTTCTACTGACACTGAATCACAGTCTAACTTCTCCCTTCCACTCGTACTCCCTAAAACAAACTTCTTGTACACTAATCTCCACCCCAGAATTTTCTTTGCAGGGAACCCAATCTACAACAGTTAACACCAACAGTGATCTGAGAAAGCAGACACTAAGATTTTGGAGTTGGATCACCTATCATGGTACTGGCAATAAAGATCCCTTCACTGGGGAGAAGCAGTGCACAGATAGCCACACTACCTTTTACTGATGCTGTCTTGGGCAGTATTCTGGTGGAAAGGAATGCACCACTGGGTGTGATACTTGAGGCTTTTTGAGAAATATGAGATAAACACTAACTATAAAGACAGCAGAATTTGATGGCTATTGCTAAGCTCAATTGAGGAAATAAAGGAAAGACACAAAGGTTGAGCGTGATTAATGAGAAATTAAAAGCTAAGCGTGAAAGCCAGAGGGCCTCTTGGGGAGCTAAACAAGACGTTCTCACCTCCAGTAGCAGGAGGGCAAGGAAAGCTGACGACTAAGACCAGGACTTAATGGTAAGAGTAGAAGAGCTTCCAAGAAGGTTAAATTCTCAACCTAAGCAGGTCTGCTATATTAAGGTCAGAGCCCTAGATGGGAAAAAATGATATTTGACCCATGGGATAGGAATATCTAGGTGATAACCTGAAAATCATGAATCCCCAGATTCACTTGAATGGACTTTCAGAGCCTGCAGGAGTGGACTGTTAAAGGTTGACATTCCCTCTTGTTTGAAGATGATGGAGAAGTTTCCCCTAAAGGCTAAAGTTCTCTCTTACTGGAAGATGATGGAGAAGTTTCTACCCCCAGTAGGCAACATTCTTCCCACTTCCTACAGTCTGTCCCACCTTCTCTGCTGCCACTAGGCCAAAAAGTGGGGTTAAGTTACGAGATAACCTAACCAGGAATGTGTGCACATTTGAGGGAGAAAGGGACGACAGCCTGAATTAAGTGCAGGACCTAGCTAACATGTACTGGCAGGAGCCAGGAGAGTAAGCGTGAGACTATATTCTGAGAGTACTTGATCAAGGTAGGGGTTGAGGGATGGGGTAGGGAAGATGGGGTGCAAGATGAGGCACAATAAGGAGTTGGGGGTATGATGATTACATTGGACCTCATCTACTCTAGAAGTGGCAGCAATTCATTTTATAGGAGTAGATACATATTCTGGATATGGGTTTGCCCTTCTTGTCTTGAAAACTAATTTAAAACTGCTAATAGAAACAATATGATGAGAGCTGACATCACTGGTATTCATTTGAAGAAATAATCCTTATCGAAAGATTGCATTATAAGTTAGTGAAAAATTCAAGATATAAACCCCAAACTCAAATCCTTGTGCATTAGATTCTTTTAACAAGTAAAATAGTGAAAATAGTCTATGTTTATGCAGTCTCTTCTCCTCAAAATATAGACACATAGTCAAGTAAGTGTGTACAAAAACTTTAAATGGTTTATGCTTCAATTATCTTCATTCATAGCTTGAAAGGATTAAGCTACTGCATTTCAATCCTTGCCAAGTGCAGCACAGCCTTCCTTTCAAATGAAGAACTCTTTGGTTAATGTTGGCATCAAAAGGAAGCCTTAGGAGTTTTAGAAACTTAAATTGGAAGTTGGACTATGTGAACTAAACCATGTTAGGAAAAATCAAAACAAAGGTTAATCATTAATAATGGGCACCTAACATCCTTTTGATATACTATGGTATAAAGGAAGAGATTAAAAATTGTGATTTCTGGCACTGTATCCCCTCAGTGTGACATCTCAACTTTTTAAGAAAAATATTCCAATGGAAATTTTTAAAAAGTAGTATTCGTAATATCATTTATAGTTCCTGCATGAAGAAATTCTCCTTGGATATTGAGAGTCACTGTATTTCCAAAGGAGTTCATGGTTCATTTGGAAAAAACATAGCTAATAAAACATTTTTGGTATTTTCTAGAAGCATCAGACATTTTCACAAAGAATGGTTCAAAGCCGTATTCTGTACTGTTTCTATGCTTGAGCCAGGAGGATTTGCCAAGTTCATGTTTACATCTGTTCTGTAGTACTGTCCAGTCTTTCTTAGTCCCAGTTACACTAGTGAAAGGGCAGCATGAGAGTGTAGAATAAAATTATCTTTCATCTGTTTCCACTTGTTCATAAAACAGTACACCAAAGGCCATATGACAGCTGAAATCATTAAGATAAACCAGCTAATGCCAACAACTCTTCCTTTCGCGGCAGCAGTTTAACTGCATTCTGAAGCTCAGAGGTCATCAACTCAAACGCTGTAAGGCATGAGGCTCTAACTTAAAGAAGTTAAGAGGTCCTGGTACAACCAAGATGATCAAATAGTAAAAAGGCACAGGGCATACAAACTGACTAAAGATCTCTGGATGGGGGAGACAGTAGGAAGTAGGGGACTGAGAGGAACTAAAAAGAGTCCATCACCGACCAAAGAGGACGGCAACTAGTTAGCTCCAGCCAATTGTTGTTGCTACAGAAATATAATTTTTAAATATGGAAAATCATATTCAAAAAATATTGAAATATAATTCAAAATATTTTAAGCAGCATGGGAAAAAATTAAAAACATCTCTGCAAAGTCAATTTGAGGTACTAGATTAAAACTGATAGATTATCACTTTGGTTACATATTTGTTCACAGAGAACCAACCCTACTTCTTATATTCCCTATACCAAACACTGCCAGATAATATTCTGTACAAATGCACTAATTTAGTAGATGGTATGAGGAACCTATTTGAATGGGTCCCCAGTCACAAGATACTATTCTAAGGAAGAAGTCTAAATTTCTAAGAATCATTTTAAAATTTCAATTTTAAGTTAATAAACTTCTATCTAGACTTCCTTTCCCTTTCTTTCTCTTTCCTATCCTGAAACACTGGGGCCCAAATGAAGATTCTCTATGCTTAGCAGAGAGCTCTGACTAGACACTTAGACACAATACTCTGGAACACAGGCACACATTATTGTAAGACTATAGGCCCTTAACGCTGGGTAAACAATAAACCTACTCCCACCCTGCCTTCCATTATCAGTCAAATCATTATCAGAAGTACTTTTGTTGTAAGAAAAATAAAAGGTTAGATTGATGGGAGCCTGTTAAGTGTCCTGAAATTGAATGTTTAAGGGGGTTATAATTTTCATTTGAGGAAGATTATTAACAAGTGAGAACTGGATATATTCTAATTACTACATTTTTATTATAGGGAATTTATTTTCTATAACTTGGATGTTAGATTTTTAAGAGAAATGTAATCAAGGCAATTATGGTAAATTAGTGATCTTCAAAGACTTAGTAATATTTTGAATTCTGTAGTGTTAGATGAATCTCAGCTGAAGTCATTTATTTCCTCTACTCCTATGAGATCGGGGTCTTAAGGAATACTGAGGGAGTTTGCAATTATTTATTTGTTTTTTGTTTGTTTGTTTGTTTAGCCTGTGCCAGGTCTTAGTTGCGGCACGCAGGATCTTCACCGCGGCATGCGGATGACTTCTTAGCTGTGGCATGTGGACTCAGCTGCGGCATGTGAACTGTAAGCTGTGGCATGCACACGGGATCTAGTTTCCCGACCAGGCATCAAACCCAGGGCCCCTGCATTGGGAGTGCAGAGTCTTACCCACTGGACCACCAGGGAAGTCCCCCGAGTCCGCAGTTTTAATTTTTCCAATCTTGTAATGTTTCTATGGGTTAACACACATTAATTTAAAATTCCAATATGAGAACACACTTCATCTTCTAGAAGAATCCTCTATGTTCCAGAAGGTAAAGAACTCATTAGAGATTATAATACTTAATGATGGAAAGAACTGGAGTACAGGAACTTGGCAGTAATCATCACTATGATTTTCAGATTTTCCATTAACTCTCATTAAAGTTAATTTTCTTGAATGAAGGTTTTATAATACAAATTTTAGAACTGCATTTGGCCTGATGATTTTTCTTAGGGCAATGAAGTCAGTCTTCATACATTTGGTTTGTACAATAAAGCTACCTACTTCCATTAGTCCCTTTCATTCCTGATCCTTTCTTATCAGGTCCACTCATTCAAAAACAAATGCTAGGTAAAGCTTATCACACTAGGTGTATATTACAAATTTATACAAACGTATAAAGATGCCATACTTGCTGTTTAGAAGCCGCCTTCACAAGCACTACTATCCAAAACCAGTTCTTCAGGCAGGTGAAACATGGCATCTAGGATTTCTGAGTATCTGGTACTGATGTTAAAGGACCTTTCCACCAAATTTATTTTTTATGCATTTCTGTCTAATGAGTTGTTTGATTTTTAACAGAATTCTTAGTTTTCACTACATGATGGGCTCCTACTCAGGGGCTAGGGTTAGAGAAAAAACCTCAACTTTGTGCACAAAAAGAGTGGCTAGACATTTAAACCAAATTCAACCTGAAAATAATTTATTTCTTAAGTGGCAAGATTCAATCACTGTGATAAATGCTCTAAAATTTATGAGTAGAAGCTGTCGGTCTCTGATAACTGCCATGTCAGACTGAACTGCGAAACACAATGCATATGGGTCAGCAGAGTTTAGCAGATTATTCCTCTTATAAATCCAAGAGAAGAACAGTTAAACACACAAAATGAGTTATTTAAAATGATTCAAACTCATAGTTACTCAAAAGCAAATCTCTGACAGTAGGCAGTTATGTCCCATCCCCTAGAAACTCTTGATTTCTGTACTGTCTTCTATTCTTAGCTTGTTTTTCTAAACACCAGAGAGGAACTTTCTGTAGACTATAATAATAGTGGACTTAATGAGATAATCTATCTATATGATTTCTGTGCATCATTTTTGGAACATACTAGAAGGGAATATTTTTGCTGAATCTAGAGCAGTGTAGTAATAAAATGCTTGATGTGTAATAAATTCCAATAAATTGGAAAAAGTAAAGCAAAGCATTAACCTCCCTGGGCTTCATTTCTCTGCCTCTGAAATGGTGTGATAAGACTAAATGATCTTTAAGATTCCTTTCATATCTATCTACCTACTCATTCAACACCTTTTAAGCATGTCCTATGTGCTCGGCACTCAGTTAGGTATTGGATAAACACAAATGAGGCATGCTCCTTGCCTTTGAGAACATGTGTCTCCTTGGAGGAGACAGATCTGGAAACAGCACATGGCAGTGGCTCAGCTAGCATTATGAACATATACGATGGGGACTGAGCTGACAGAGGTACTGTTGGGGGGAATTTTGGGGAGGGCTTCACTTAGAAGGTAACAGTTCTGCTGGTCAGAAACTTAACAGGTAATGAGTTTTAGAAGCAATGATACATCAGTGAAATGCTAATGCTACCAACACATGTCATTTTAGAGTATATAAGGCTCTTTTTATAGGAGTAAGTTAAAACCAAACAATCAGATCATTAAGAAACTTCAAGTTAAAGCAACTTGTTAAAATAATGAGACATACTCATGGCCTCTAACTCATTCAAGAACAAATGTTAGGTAAAGCTTATTAATGTAATATACTCACTAAGTACAACTGACAATTACAAAAATTGCTCATATACCCACCCATTCCAGCCATATGAAATCTGAAGTTAATAATTCTGAGAATTAAATAATTTCCTCAAGATTATGGAATTAAAGTAGTCCCTAAACTTCACATGTGAAATTACAAATATATTTCTCTTAAAGCAGAAATAAGTACAGTAAGTACAGTATTGATTAAACATGAAGTGTATATTAAATGCATTAAAACTTCCTTTCAAATAGCTACATAAAATAATTTAAGAAATTTGATGTTAACTCCAAAAGTATATCTTTAACAATACGGAAAACAGACAATTGTAATGCAAATAGTAAGCCTTATAGTTACTAATAAAACTCTAATTTAAAAACTGTCTTCTCTGCCTTTTGTAATGTAGTGTAGAATGCTATTTATAGGTCACGTTAAGAGTGCTCGCTTCAATAAGAAGAGATTTAACCTTTCTTTTTTAATGTCAAAGGGCTTTAAGAATTGGAACTTCATCATTTAAAACTAAAAACCTAATTAAAACACTGTACCAAAAATAAGAAGGAATGGCTTGTTAAGCCAGATAGGGAAGTTCTATTGATGCTTTGTAAATTTATCATATTTAATTTATACAGTAATCTCTAACAGAGCAGAATAATCCCATGCTATAATAATCCCATATCCACTACAAACCTTCATCCTGAAACAGCACCCCCTCCCCAAAAGAATGAGCAACAAAATTCAATGCCATAGGCTTAAACAAAACCCACCATTTGGCATTATGATGGACTACTTTTAGGTTGGCAGAAGCCCACCAAATGCGAAATTTCCATCTCTGGAATGGCATTGTGAGGAGCTAGTGCTGCAAACCTGCTCCCTAGCAAAACAAGCATAACTGGGGAAAATCATTTAAAAAACCCAACCTTTTAAAGTCTCTGGAAATTGTTTTAGATGAAGAAACATTCATTCAAGAAAATATACTAAAACTCGGTAAGAATAGTGAGTCTGTGGCATTTGATCCACGACTCGCCTCTCCCTTTCCCTCCTAGCTCAGTGTGATAGAAGCTCTGCTTCAGGCAGGTGCAGACAAAACCCTTTCTCCCCAGGTACCAATCAAACTATTCCTCTATACCGATCTAGTCCTCTAGTGTAATCGAGGGTTATGGTATGTTCCTGGGGTGGGGGCAGGTACCAGCATTTCTTATCTCTCCCAGCAACATGCTGCAGAGGCTAAATTCCAAGCAAGTGCAACCAAGTGTCCATCGAGGTATGAGTGGGTAAGCAAAATGCAGTATATACATACAATGGAATATTATTCAGCCTTAAAAAGTGAATCTGACATATGCTGCAACAGGGATAAACCTTGAGGATATTATAATAAGAGAAATAAGTCAATCACAATAAAGGTAAATACTTTATGATTCCAGTTACATGAGGTATGTAGAGTAGTCAAAATCATAGAGGTGTACAGTAGAATGGTGGTTGCCAAGGGCTTGGGGGAAGAGGAGACGGGAAAGTTATTGTTTAAGATGGTAGAGTTTCAGTTTTATAAGAGGATAAGAGTTAAGGAGAAAGACGGTGGTGATAGTAGGACAACATTATGAATGCATTTAATACAACTGAACTGTACACTTAAAAATGGTTATGTTGTATACTTTGTTATATATAGAAATAAAAAATGAATAAATAAAAATTCTTATTAAGAAAAAGTGACTTCATGTTTACTGTAAATGTAAAGTTAGTCATTAAATATAAGACCATGGAATTATAACAAACTTCATCAAAAATCTGGCTGCTTTATGTTTTGGGGATTAATAAAGCTAGAGGTAACCATAACACATTAACAGGTCAGTGTCATTTAAAATATATAGCTTTTAATTTAAGTCTCTTAAATTGACTCCAAGGTAAACTGAACTCTCGCTTATGAAAATGGATTAGGACTCATACTTTGAGATATTAAACATTTTACATACTTCAGTATATAATTAACATTTGTTCCAGGATTAATACTAGAAATGTTTCTGTAAGCAATGGGAAATGATTTACTGAATAGCACAGTGGGCTTTAAGAACTATTTTATGTTTAGTAGTTCATACTCTAAATGTTTTTGTGAGAGAACCCATTTATTTCTTTCATCAGCATTATATTTTTAATGATCATAAAAAATTAACTCTGGCCTAAGAGGACAGAAAAATTTAAAGTTAGATCTAACAGAGGTATTTTACAGATATACTGTGTGCTGCTTTTAAGGAAAAAAAAGGTGTGTTTGTTTGGCATGTATCAGGATGAGAAAGGAGACATTAATTTCAAAGTGTGACAAAGTGAAGAAAAAGTTCAGGAACTACGAGACAGAATAAAATGAGGGTTTGACTTCAGAATGTTGAGAGTGAGATCAGGGACAGTCTCCTGACTCAGTGATTATAATGTGTTTTTCTTGGAGAAAGACTGTAGGTGACTGGGTTTACCTAGGATTATTGTCTGAATGTGACAGCATGAGAGAAGTTACGTGTTATTTCGAAGAGACTATTTGTAATGATGTACCATGGATAGGGAGGGAAGCCCATGCTGGAGGGCGGATGGGTGCATATAAAATAGCAGGGTCAGTCAGTGGCCTGGAGGTCTCAGTGAGGTCCAAGAAGTGTTGCAGGGGAGGCCCTTGAACAGGCGGCCTAGAAGGATAGGAGGTGTGGTAGGAGAGTGGGATATCTGCTTAGTGATTTGGGGGACAGTTTACTTTCTGGTACCTACATGGTACAGGGAATGCACTGAGGTGGCTGAGGTGGGGAGGTCATGGTGCTGGGCTAGGTCACCTCTGTGGTCAATGAAATCATCTAAACTGATAGCCAGGAGTTAGACAACTGCCTGGGAGGCATTATATCTCCAGTAAACTAGGAGACTGGTACATGTCAGCAAGGAAAAATGGAAGATGGTTGCTGCAGCTAGGCGGCAAAAGCCTCAAAGGAGTAGGAGATTGCACAAACACAGGGCAGAAATAATTTGTAAGAGTGATTTGACTCCCAGGGGACATTTGGTGATGTGTGAGACATTTCTGGTTACTACTGGTATTTAGAGGGTAAAGGCTGGCGCTACTGCTAAACATCCTACAAAGCACACAACAACTCCCCACAACAAAGAATTATCCAGCTCAAAATAATAATGCCATGACTGAGAAACTCTTAGGTAGAGGAAACAGCATAAGCAAAGGCATTGCAATGAGGAAAACTAGAGCCCATTCAGGAAAAGCTGACTTTAGTTCAGCTGAAGCGTAGGTTACCAGCAGAGGAAGTCAGAAGATAAAGTTGGAAAGGAGGCTAGGGTCACCCTGTATGCAGGCTAAGAAACTAGCAACTAACTTAGAGGATAAAGAGAAGAGGATAAAAAGAAGACACTGAAGATCTCTGAGCAAAAAAATGACACATCACTGAGTTGGGAGGCTTTATATATGATTGCAGTCTTATCAATAATTTGTTTTTTCAGTTTACAAGCACTTTTAAGCAAAAGTTTCATCACTCTTTAATGCTTCATTGATGTCTCATCTCTTTAACAACAGTAAGTCCCTGGGTAAGAGACATCAGGTCCCATAGTTAACAAAGCACACACAGCTGGCTAGCCTGAAATTCAGACTTTCAGCTACAGTGCTTTTAACAGCATTGCCACACACACCCTTCAACTACTAAAAATAGAGAAAACATGAAAAAATTTAATTTCTTCTCTCTTCATTCCCAGTGTCTATTTAGAGGTGCTGAGGAACAAAGAAATGGTAGGAAGCACGAGGCAGGTAAAGAAAAAAAGGCCTGAATCAATAATATAAGAAGTATCTGAATACTTCCTGAAAAAACAGAGTGCAAACTGTACAGCTCAATTTTGGAAATACTCATGAAAGCAAAACATAGGTCACTACACTTCTTCAATCATTTTAACTCCTCCTCTTCAAGAAGGAAATCATTAATAACTCAAGCTTACAAATTTGTACCGCTTTTTTTTTTTTTTCTTAAGCTGTCCTATAAGTTTGTTCGGCTCATTTTAGTTAGCAGTTACTTTCTATAATGATGGTAATTTATAAAAGCATGAATATAACCAAGTCAATCTATTTCGAAGAAGAAAATATTATCTTGATTCAGGTTGCCTTTCCTGTTCCTGTGCCTGAAAATAAATTAGACACCAAACAAGGTCACCAAGGCAATAATGCCCCCAAATAAATAGGACTCTTTCTGACAGGTAAAGAATTTAACCTGCTGGCAGTCATTCTGTTCAGAATAATAACCATAATACCAAAGTGTCACTTATTCCTTCTCCGGTATATCAAATGGAGCCCTAGTGACATTAAAGAGCTAATATGATTTCATTGGTGCTCTTTCTATACTCATGGAAAGCTTATTTACCAGACAATGTTTAAGTGAACATTAATCAGAGAGAGACGCTCCATTCTCCAAACCACATGCATGAGAATATAAAAAAAAAAAGAATGTCTATACGTGTATAACTGAGTCCCTTTGCTGTACAGCAGAGATTGGCACAGCACTATAAATCAACTCTACTTCAATAACAAAAAATTAAAAAAAATCAAACCACATGAATGGATCAGACTAGATAAAACCCACAATGGGAAGAACTTTCCACATCAAGAAGGAGAGAGCTTCTCTCCCTGTACTTTTAATCAGCTAAGTGTTTCCCTTGCTTCACAGATCAAATTTTGAGGGCTAGGGCTACTCTGACAGATTGCAGAGAGCATAAGAAATTTTACCAAGGTACTAGTAAACTAATTGGTATCATCTATTAATAGATAATAGACTCAGTGAAAATGAGATAAAGGGTAAATGGAGCAATACTATTAAGTGAATTTTAACAGGCGATACATTTTATTTTCCTTCTTTAAGAAAAAACACTTTGAGACATACCTCAGTAGACATCAGTTTCCAACAGAAAAAGTTCAGAAACCTCACGTTCTTTCCATCTGTTATCAGCTATATAAAGTCCCCCTCTATTTCATGCAGCATACACTTATAAAGTACATTTTTAATACACTGTAGTTAGGCTCACAGTTTCTTATAACAAGTACAGATTTTGTTTTACCTCACGACAGTTGTATTTTTATCCAATTGGCAAGTCAGTTAATTTTTCTAATATTTTCAGGGGTTGAAGGCCACATATAATAGTATGTCTTGTGTCTCTTGATATTAAGTAAGCAATCTCTGTCAGTGGGTCATGTAGTTCTCTAAGTACGTATACGTGCTTTTATTGTCAAAAAGAATGCAGTGATAGTCAGACAGCTTTTTAGTTCTACCTGTCCATATATTAGAATGGAATGAAATAACAGCTAACCTTATTGTATTATAGTACAGGCACTGTGCTGGATACTTTGTATGTGTTCTCTAATTTTATTCCTTACCGTACAATGTAGGAACTATTAACATTCTCATTTTTACAGATGACTTTGAAGCGTAGGCAAAATAATTTGCTCAGCTGGTCAGTGGTACAGCCCAGACTGGAATCTAGATTCACTGGATACAAACCCTGCATTCTTAACCACAATGGTGCACTGTCTTCCTTAGCAACTGGCTTTCTTTCATTTTCATTCTTCCTTAGTCATTCAAATAGGTATCACAAGGAAGCAGGATTGTGTCAGGAGCAGGGGCTTAAGAGCTGACACTCTTTAAGAAGAAAAAGACAAGTGAACAAGCAATTATAATAGAGTAGTAGCCATTACACTGGGGGTCAGAGAAAGCTTCCCAGAAAAAAGAGAGGTCTCAGTTGAGAGCTAAAGGGTATATAAAAGTCAGCTAGGTGAAAGGAGGGTAGGGGGAGTTCAGAGTATTTTGTGCATGAAGGAGGGTAGGGGGAGTTCAGAGTATTTTGTGCATGAAGGTCCTTGTGTGCCATGATAAGGAGCATGGAATTCTTCCTGTGGATAATGAAATGCCACTAAGACATTTCAATAAGCATGTGATAAGATCATATCTCTACTGTAGATGTTAGAATGCCACCTGAAGACTGGACTTGACAAGAAGGAAACTGGTGGCCAAGACCAATCAGAAGACTGTCACGGTAATGTAAGCAAGATAAAGTAAGCAAGATAAATCGGTAGCTGAAATAGTGGTTAGTTTGTTAGAAGGTAAAATCATGAAGATCTGGGAACTGACTGGATGTGAGGAGTGAGAAAGAAGGGGAACAAGAATGACTCCTGTAAATGGCTTGACAACTGAGGAGATGCTGCCACCACTGACACAGAAAGCAAAGCAGGATAAGGAGGTTTACAGGGAAAGATAACATGTTCTCTGTTGGACATGTTGAGTTTGAAATGTCTATGGGTTACAGGAGTGGTAAAATCCATAAGAGACCTGGGATAGGCGATACGTATTTGGGAGTTGGCAGCAAAACGAATGTAACTGACATAAGCTACGGAAGCGGACAGATTGATGAAGTGCCCAAGGAGAGTGTTTAGTGTTGAAAAAGGAAGAGGGTTGAGGACAAAATTCTGAACTTTACCCACATTTATGGATCAGAGAGAGGAAGAGAAGCCCATGGAAGGTTCTGAGAAGAAAGAAAACCAGGTTTCACCACGGTCAATGAGAGGAAGTATCACAAGGACACAAAATTTATGTAAGATGCTGCCTAGAGGTTAAATAAGAGCAAAAAGGATAGGAGGTTGTGGTCAGGAGTTCTGGGAGATAAGGACTAGGTATGTCCATGGACTGGTGCCTGCAATGAGGTGTGGGTGATGGACCATGAAGATTATTAAATGGAGCAGATTTATTTTTTTAATTTATTTTTAAACATCTTTATTGGAGTATAATCGCTTTACAATGGTGTGTTAGTTTCTTCTTTATTACAGAGTGAATCAGCTATACATATACATATACCCCCATATCTCCTCCCGCCCACCCCTCTAGGTGGTCACAAAGCACCAAGCTGATCTCCCTGTGCTATGCTGCTGCTTCCCACTAGCTAACTATTTTACATTTGGTAGTGTATATATGTCACTGTTACTCTCACTTTGCCCCAGCCTCCACCCCCCCGCCCCGCCCCCGTGTCCTCAAATCCATTCTCTATGTCTATGTCTTTATTCCTGCCCTGCCATTAGGTTCATCAGTACCTTTTTTTTTTTTTTTTAGATTTCATATATATGTGTTAGCATATGGTATTTGTTTTTCTTTCTGACTTACTTCTTTCTGTATGACAGACTCTAGGTACATCCACTTCACTACAAGTAACTCAATTTTGTTTCTTTTTATGGTGGAGTAATATTCCACTGTACATATATACCACATCTTCTTTATCCATTCATCTGTCAATGGACGCTTAGGTTGCTTCCATGTCCTGGCTATTATAAATACTGTTGCAATGATTATTGTGGTACATGTCTCTTTTTGAATTATGATTTTCTTAGGGTATATGCCCAGTAGTGGGATTGCTGGGTCATACGGTAGTTCTGTTTTTAATTTTTAAAGGAACCTCCATACTGTTCTCCATAGTGGCTGTATCAATTTATATGCCCACCAACAGTGCAGGAGGTTTCCCTTTTCTCCACACCCTCTCCAGCATTTATTATTTGTAGACTTTTTGATGATGGCCATTCTGACTGGTGTGAGGTGACACCTCATTGTGGTTTTGATTTGCATTTCGTGAATGACTAGTGATGCTCACCATTCTTTCATGTGTTTGTTGGCAATCCGTATATCTTCTTTGGAGAAATGTCTATTTAGGTCTTCTAACCATTTTTTGGATTCGGTTGTTTGTTTTTTTGATACTGAGTTGCATGAGCTGCTTGTAAATTTTGGACATTAGTCCTCTGTCAGTTGCTTCATTTCTAAATATTTTCTCCCATTCTGAGGGTTGTCTTTCTGTCTTGTTTATGGTTTCCTTTGTTGTGCAAAAGCTTTTAAGTTTCATTAGGTCCCATTTGTTTATTTTTGTTTTGATTTCCATTTCTCTAGGAGGTGGGTCAAAAAGGATCTTGCTGTGATTTATGTCATAGAGTGTTCAGCCTATGTTTTCCTCTAAGAGTTTGATAGTGTCTAGCCTTACATTTAGGTCTTTAATCCATTTTGAGTTTATTTTTCTGTATGGTGTTAGGGAGTGTTCTAATTTCATTCTTTTACATGTAGCTGTCCAGTTTTCCCAGCACCAAGTACTGAAGAGGCTGTCTTTTCTCCATTGTACATTCTTGCCTCCTTTATCAAAGATAAGTTGACCATATGTGCATGGGTTTATCTCTGGGCTTTCTGTCCTGTTCCATTGATCTATGTTTCTGTTTTTGTGCCAGTACCATACTGTCTTGATTACTGTAGCGTTATAGTATAGTCTGAAGTCAGGGAGCCTGATTCTTCCAGCTCTGTTTTTCATTCTCAAGATTGCTTTGGCTATTCGGGGTCTTTTGTGTTTCCATACAAATTGTGAAAGTTTTTGTTCTAGTTCTGTGAAAAATGCCAGTGGTAGTTTCATAGGGATTGCACTGAATCTGTAGATTGCTTTGGGCAGTATAGTCATTTTCACAATGTTGATTCTTCTAATCCAGGAACATGGTATATCTCTCCACCTGTTGGTATCATCTTTAATTTCTTTCATCAGTGTCTTATAGTTTTCTGCATACAGGTCTTTTGTCTCTTTAGGTAGGTTTATTCCTAGGTATTTTATTCTTTTTGTTGCAGTGGTAAATGGGAGTGTTTCCTTAATTTCTCTTTCAGATTTTTCATCACTAGTGTAGAGGAATGCAAGAGATTTCTGTGCATTAATTTTGTATCCTGCTACTTTACCAAATTCATTGATTAGCTCTAGTAGTTTTCTGGTAGAGTCTTTAGGATACTCTATGTATAGCATCATGTCATCTGCAAACAGTGACAGCTTTACTTCTTCTTTTCCAATTTGGATTCCTTTTATTTCTTTTTCTTCTCTGATTGCTGTGGCTAAAACTTCCAAAACTAAGTTGAATAACAGTGGTGAGAGTGGGCACCCTTGTCTTGTTCCTGATCTTAGTGGAAATGGTTTCAGTTTTTCACCACTAATAACGATGCTGGCTGTGGGTTTGTCATATATGGCCTTTGTTATGTTGAGGTAAGTTCCCTCTATGCCTACTTTCTGGAGGGTTTTTATCATAAATGGGTGTTGAATATTTTTGAAAGCTTTTTCTGCATCTATTGAGATAATCATATGGTTTTTCTCCTTAAATTTGTTAATATGGTTTATCACATTGATTAACTTGAATATATTGAAGAATCCTTACATTCCTGGGATAAACCCCATTTGATCATGGTGTATGATCCTTTTATTGTGCTGTTAGATTCTGTTTGCTAGTATTTTGTTGAGGATTTTTGCATCTATGTTCATCAGTGATATTGGCCTGTAGTTTTTTTTTCTTTGTGACATCTTTGTCTGGTTTTGGTATCAGGGTGAGGGTGGCCTCACAGAATGAGGTGGGGAGTGTTCCTTCCTCTGCTATATTTTGGAAGAGTTTGGGAAGGATAGGTGTTAGCTCTTCTCTAAATGTTTGATAGAATTCATCTGTGAAGCCATCTGGTCCTGGGCTTTTGTTTGTTGGAAGATTTTTAATCACAGTTTCAATTTCAGTACTTCTGATTGGTCTGTTTATATTTTCTATTTCTTCCTGGTTCAGTATTAGAAGGTTGTGCTTTTCTAAGAATTTGTCCATTTCTTCCAGGTTGTCCATTTTGTTGGCATATAGTTATTTGTAGTAATCTCTTATGATCCTTTGTATTTCTGCAGTGTCAGTTGTTACTTCTCCTTTTTCATTTCTAATTCTATTGATTTGAGTCTTCTCCCTTTTTTTCTTGATGAGTTTGGCTAAAGGTTTATCAATTTTGTTTATCTTCTCAAAGAACCAGCTTTTAGTTTTACTGATCTTTGCTACTGTTTCCTTCATTTCTTTTTCCTTTATTTCTAATCTGATCTTTATGATTCCTTTCCTTCTGTTAACTTTGGGGTTTTTTTGTTCTTCTTTCTCTAGTTGCATTAGGTGTAAGGTTAGGTTGTTTATTTGAGATGGTTTTTGTTTCTTGAGGTAGGATTGTATTGCTATACTTAGAACTGCTTTTGCTGCATCCCACAGGTTTTGGGTCATCGTGTTTTCATTGTCATTTTTTTCTAGGTATTTTTGATTTCCTCTTTGATTTCTTCAGTGATCTCTTGGTTATTAAGTAGTGTATTGTTTAGCCTCCACGTGTTTTTTTTTTTTACAGATTTTTTTCCTGTAATTGATACCTAGTCTCATAGCATTGTGGTCAGAAAAGATACTTGTTATGATTTCAATTTTCTGTGACCCAAGATATGATCTATCCTGGAGAATGTTCCATGAGCACTTGAGAAGAAAGTGTATTCTGTTGTTTTTGGATGGAATGTCCTATAAATATCTATTAAGTCCATCTGGCTTAATGTATCATTTAAAGCTTGTGTTTCCTTATTTATTTTCAGTTTGGATTATCTGTCCATTGGTGAAAGTGGGGTGTTAAAGTCCCCTACTATGATTGTGTTACTGTCAATTTCCCCTCTTATGGCTGTTAGCACTTGCCTTATGTATTGAGGTGCTCCTATATTGGTTGCCTAAATATTTACAATTGTTATATCTTATTCTTGGATTGACACCTTGATCATCATGTAGTGTCCTTCTTTGTCTCTTGTAACAGTCTTTATTTTAAAGTCTATTTTGTCTGATATGAGAATTGCTACTCCAGCTTTCTTTTGATTTCTATTTGCATGGAAATATCTTTTTCCATCCCCTCACTTTCAGTCTGTATGTGTCCCTAGGTCTGAAGTGGGTCTCTTGTAGACAGAATATATACAGGTCTTGTTTTTGTATCCATTCAGTCAGTCTGTGTCTTTTGGTGGGAGCATGTAATCCATTTAAAATTAAGGTAATTATCGATATGTATGTTCCTATCACCATTTTCTTAATTGTTTTGGGTTTGTTATTGTAGGTCTTTTCCTTCTCTTGTGTTTCCTGCCTAGAGAAGTTCCTTTAGCATTTGTTGTAAAGCTGGTTTGGTGGTGCTGAATTCTCTTAGCTTTTGCTTGTCTGTAAAGGTTTTAATTTCTCTGTTGAATCTGAATGAGATCCTTGCTGGGTACAGTAATCTTGGTTGTAGGTTTTTCCCTTTCATCACTTTAAATATGTCCTGCCACTCCCTTCTGGCTTGCAGAGTTTCTGCTGAAAGCTCAGCTGTTAACCTTATGGGGATCCCTTGCTACTTTTAATATTTTTTCTTTTTATTTACTTTTTGATACTTTGATTAATATGTGTCTTGGCATGTTTCTCCTTGGATTTATCCTGTGTGGGAATCTCTGTGCTTCCTGGACTTGATTAACTATTTCCTTTCCCATATTAGGGAAGTTTTCAAGTATAATCTCTTCAAATATTTTCTCAGTGCCTTTCTTTTTCTTGTCTTCTTCTGGGACCCCTATAATTCAAATGTTGGTCCATTGAATGTTGTTCCAGAGGTCTCTGAGAATGTCCTCAATTCTTTTCATTCTTTTTTCTTTATTCTGCTTTGCAGTAGTTATTTCCACTACTTTATCTTCCTGGTCACTTATCCGTTCTTCTGCCTCAGTTATTCTGCTACTGATTCCTTCTGGAGAATTTTTAATTTCATTTACTGTGTTGTTCATCATTGTTTGTTGCACTTTAGTTCTTGTAGGTCCTTGTTAAACGTTTCTTGTATTTTCTCCATTGTATTTCTAAGATTTTGGATCATCTTTACTACCATTACTCTGTATTCTTTTTCAGGTAGACTGCCTATTTCCTCTTCATTTGTTTGGCCTGGTGTGTTTTTACCTTGCTCCTTCATCTGCTGTGTGTTTCTCTGTCTTCTCATTTTGCTTAACTTACTGTGTTTGGGGTCTCCTTTTCACAGGCTGCAGGTTTGTAGTTCCCATTGTTTTTGGTGTCTGCCCCCAGTGGCTAAGGTTGGATCAGTGGGTTGTGTAGGCTTCCTGGTGGAGGGGACTGGTGCCTGTGTCCTGGTGGATGAGGCTGGATCTTGCCTTTCTGGTGGGCAGGACCGTGTCGAGTGGTGTGTTTTGGGGTGTCTGTGACCTTATTATGATTTTAGGCAGCCTCTCTGCTATGGGTGGGGTTATGTTCCTGTCTTGCTAGTTGTTTGGCATAGGGTGTCCAGCACTGTAGCTTGCTGGTTGGTGAGTGGAGCTGGGTCTTAGCATTGAGATGGAGATCTCTGGGAGAGCTTTTGCTGTTTGATATTATGTGGAGCCGGGAGGTCTGTGGTGGGCCAATGTCCTAAACTCAGCTGTGCCACCTCAGAGGCACAGACAGGCCCAACACTTCGCCGGAGCACCAAGACCCTGTCAGCCACGACCCTGTCAGCCACACGGCTCTCTCTGGGCTTCTATTTTGATAGCAACAATGTGACTCTGGACAGTGTGGGCCACTTTTTTCGCCAATTGGCCGAGGAGAAGTGTGAGGGTGCCCAGCGTCTCTTGAAAATGCAGAACCAGAGTTGCGGCTGCACCCTCTTCCAGGATGCAAGGAAGCCTTCTCAAGATGAGTGGGGTAAAACCCAGGACGCTGTGGAAGCCACCATTCTTAGGGAGAAGAACCTGAACCCGGCACTATTGGATCTGCGTGCCCTGGGTTCCGCCCACGCAGACTCCCACCTCTGTGACTTCCTGAAAAGCCGCTTCCTGGAGGAGCAGGTGAAACTCAACAAGAAGATGGCGACCACATGACCAACCTCCGTAGGCTGGCTGGTCCGCAGGCTGTGCTGGGCAAATATCTCTTTGAAAGGCTCACCCTAGAGCCTGAACAGGAGTCTCCAAAGTCCAGCTGCCTTTGAGGAGTCCCTGTAGCATCAGAGCTTCTGCTTGAAGCCCCTCTCTGCAGCCACTAGGCAGGTTTTTTTGGAGACTTGTTTTGTTCACATAGGCACATGATAACTGCTCAATAAATGTTTGCTGACTGAATGACCAAAGTGGCAGAATCATTTTGGTAGTAGAATCTGAAAGTAAGTGAATCTTTTTTTCAAACCAAGGGTTCGAAACTCTTTATGGGTCATGAAATGAATTTCGTCAACAATTTAAAATAAAGTATAACACACATAGTATGGGTAAATGTTGAGATATAAAAGTGTTTATACATGTATAGGTATGTATCTATAAACATACATGGTATAACTGTGTGTACAGGTTATGAAATAAAATATTTTCTTATTATAGTTCTTGGTGACAAACACACTAAAGCCACCGTATCAAGCTATTTTTACAAATGAGGAGACAAAGTCTCAAAGGACAAAAGGGACTTGCGCAAAACCTAGGCTGTGAGGAGACAAACCCAAAGCCCAACCTGGTTGGATGCCACAGCCACCACTCCCTACAGGAGCTTGGCTCAGGCCACCTGGAGCCAGTGTGTGTGGTTGTTAAAAAATTGTTCACTTACCGTTCTGTGATAAATATCTGGAATATATTTCCACTTGTTACCAAATGCCCAATTGACTTGAACTATTTTGTTTGATCTCAACAGTTTTTATAGACTCAGTTTATAGGTAAGTGATTTAAATGACCTAATTGATCATGTATACAAGGAGATGATTTTTATTTCTAGAATATAAAACATGAGCATAAATATCTTTGCATAGAACCAAAGAATAGATGTACAACATATTAGAATCTCATGTACTGAAATATAGTTTTGTTTTTAACACGAGAAAAAAATCGTACCTCATGCAACAAATGCTACTTAATTTGAATCAAAGGAAGAAATTCCATGTTGTTATTCTACCCAATAATCAACATATTGCACTAATATAAGAAAAAAGTAACTAAAAAAAATTTAATGTTTTTTAAAAGATCACAAAGAGACCCTATAACTGCAATGACCCACATTCTACTGTCTTTGTGGGAATACAACTAATATAATAAGCACTCATTATACTTGATACTTCAGTTTTTGTAAAAAAAGATCATATTTGCAATATTTATAGTATTTTTTCCCTCCTTTTCTTCATAATGAATGAACAAAAAGTTCATCTATTTTGTAAAAACATACCAAGCCAATAACACTGAGTTTACTGGAGTACTTTCTATTTTTTTACTTTAAGGAGCTGGTGCTGAAAAGTTAAACATCATGTGGAAACAACCAGATAAATCCATAATGTGGCACCTTCTATAATACAAGTGTCCTGGACTCTTCAAAAAATCAATATCATTTAAAAAAAAAAAAAAAGCAAGAGTATAGCTAGATTAGGAGATTATAGAGAAATAATAACCAAATGCATATGTGAGTTTTAATTGGGTCCTTAATAGGGAAGAAATGCAGTTATGTAAGGTATTTTTGGAATAACTGTGAAAGTGTGAATATTGATTGGTTATTAAATGATTTTATGGGATAACTACTAATTTTCTTAGGTGTAATAACGGTATTGTGGTTGGGTAGGAGAACATCCTTGTTCTTTGGAGATGCATGTTAAAGTATTTACAGGTGAAGTGTCAAGATGTCCACAACTCACTTTTAAATAGTTTAGGGAAACCCTCTCTCTTTACCTCTGTATGTATGTATGCATGCATGCATATATATATGTATATATATGAAAATATAGCAAAATGTTAAAAATTGTTCAAGGTGAAGAGTATTGAATAATTTTTAAAATATTTTCTGAATGCTTGGAAGTTTTCAGAGTAAATAAATGGGAAAAGAAAAAACAAAAAAAGTCAGTGCTGAATGCAGAACACTTTCACTTAATTTCTGATTTCTATAGATGTTGAACATGTACGTTTATTAACCTTTTCTATTTGTACTTTTGTGATATTCCTGTCCATATTTTTTGCCTATTTTTGTAGTAGGTGGTCTTTTTTCTTGATTTATAATTATTTTGGAACTCAATTCATGCTTGGTTACATATGTTGCAAGTATCTTCTCCCAACTTGTGGCTGTCTTCCCTATTTATTTTAATGATATATTCTGATGAGTAGAGGCTTTACATTTTAATATAGTCCTTAAATCATTAAAAAAAAAAACCCCAAAATAAAATCACATGCTTAAAAAAACAATCTGGTAAACACAAACCAAAGCAATAACAACGTTAATATCTAGGGTTTCAGGTAATGTGGGACTTTTGTTTTCTGCATCATGTATGTCTGTAATGTTCGAACACTTAAAGTGAGCTGTATTACTTCATTCTTAACTGGGGAATCCTTTGAGAGAATTTATGGATAGTTCTTAGGGTATTCATGAACATAAAATTTTATTTTTATGGGCATTTTTTCTTGGGAGAGGTTCTATAACTTTCCCCAGATTCTCAGAAGGGCTTAGGACCAAAATATTAACAGTACAGCTCTACAGTTATGTAAAATGTATATTGAACTGAAAGTTTAGAGGCAGAAAGGCTTTGGGATTTCATGGTGTGATTTCTGGGGAAATTATTTAACCTCTCTATGTTGGTTTCACAATATACATAATGGGGTTAATATCAGAACTTGTTCCATAATGTTGTTATGATGATTAAATAAGTGAATACATATAGACTGCTTAGAAGAGGGCCAGGCTCATTCTAAGTGCTCAATAAATGGTAGTGATTATTTTTATTATTAATTCTTGACTCTCAGGTAAAAACTAAAAAAATTATGGCAGATTTGATACTGTGGTAAGACTTTTGGGGGGAGGGGGGAGGAAGGGGTGGGCATCTCTGGATTAAGACCAGGTACTAATAATAGGTACTAATAGTTATAAGATAAGCAAGTGTAAATTGCTACAAAAGACTAATATCTCTGAAAAGTTTCTCTCAGAAGCGTTTAGGTATAAACGTGTGAAAGTATCAGAGAAGTTACAGGATGCTTACAAAAAGATATTTCCTAATACTTTGTCTCCCTGGTGTCCTATCCTTATCAGATAACATCAAAAACAACTGCAGTTTTTAGTAAACAGGTCTCTTCATCTTTGCTGATAAGGATCAGCTATTACTCAGAAGAGAATTTGAATCAGTTCAAACTGAATGCATTTAGAAGGGATTTATAAGATAACCTTATGTTATCTTAAGGGTTGGAATGGTTTAATTTGTATTTTTAGAAAAATGGACAGAACTCTTGAGAAATGTCTCCATTATTTTCTATATCTGCTTAGATGAAATTCCCACTGCCAAAGTTCTTAAGTTTTGTATATAGTTCTGAGAAATCCTTTGTGGTGTTTTAAAAGAAAACCCATTTAATCATGTGTTTGAACTTCTGGAAACAAACACCATTTTTATCGAGAGCTTCCTTGGTTAGCTGTTAAATCTTTAGCTGAGAGAGGCCTACCAATTAGGGACAGTTTGAGCACCTAAAAATATGCTAGCTGTCTTCAGATTCTGTTCTGCTGCCAAAATTGTTACTATTCAACAGATATCCATCAAGTCCCTATTCGGTGCCAGGCCCTGTTCTAGGCACTGAAGAAACAACAGTGACCAGAACAGCAAAAAAATCCCTGCCCTCATGGAATTTATGATATAGTATGAGAAGACATAATAAAAATAAGTTTATATTATTTCAGCAGGTGAAAGGGCTTTGGAGAAAAACGAAAGCAGAGAAAGAGCAAAGGGAAGTGCGTGAAAGTTGCAATTTCAGATACAGCAGGCCTCACTGACAAATAAGATGACATGTGAGTGAAGATGTGAAGGAAGTAGTTTATTTGGAGAAATAACTTGAAAGAGGTTGGTGGGGAAGCTGGTAAAGTAGTCTTGTTCAGGCTTCAGAGGCAGCACTAATGACTCTACAGCTGGCTGCATGCCAAACTGCTGAGCTACACCCAGGCCAGCAGGGGTGGTGCCAGCACACATTGTAATCCACTAGATAAGATAGAGAGTAAGTCATGGGATTTCTTGCACCTTGAGGGTCTGGCCAGCCCCCCGGGGGATCAAGAACAATCCAAGACTTACGAGTTAAGACCAAGGCATTTATGACAACAACCAGAGCTGCAAACTTGCACGTAGGCTGACTGTTATCAGCCTGTGGCCTGTTGCTAAAAGCTGGGCTCCATCGAGTGGCAAACTAAAGTCTTACCCATGGGGTGGACGCACCACCTGGGACCTTCCCAACTGGGAGTCCAGAGACTGCTGTTCAAGGGACTTCCCAGCACTGCTTGGATCTGGATGTAGGTGCTTCCCCAATTCGGTGACGTATAAACCTCTGTCTTTACTATTCTTTCTTATACTATTCTTTTCTTAATTAGTATACTGTAATCTTTGTTAATTCAATGAGGTCTCTCTAAATTCTTGTTTAACTGAGTGTAGAGTGGTTACTTTGCCAGCAAATCCTACGAACCTTGAAACCTAAGGTAAAGCTTTCGGCAAAACAGAGGTGATATGGATATCTGAAGGAATAATATTCCACGCAGAGAAAATAGCTACTCGACCCAAGCCCTGAGATTGGACCTTGCTTTGCAGTGTTTAAGAAACAGCAAGGAGTTTAGCGTGTTCAGTGCAAGGCATCAAGTGGGAAAATAAAATAGAAAGTCAGAGAGGTGACGGTGGGCCAAAGTATGTGGGGCCTAGTAGGCCATTTTGTACACTTTGGCTAGTTCTCTAAATGTAATAAAGAAATCACTGGAAAACCTTAGGAAGAGTGACATGACCTGATTTTCATTTTTAAAGGATCATAGCAGCTCACATGTTGAAAACAGGCTGGAAGCAGGGGAATAGCAACTGGAATAATTCAGGTGAGAAATGACCTTTTCCGGGACCAGGATGGTTACAGTGGAGGTGGTGAAAGTGGTCAGGTTGTGGATATATTTTGAAAGTAGAATGAACAGTATTTCATAACAGACTCGATACTGTGTGTGCTAGAAAGAGGTGGCGAGGATGATTCCAACATTTTTGACACAGGAATTGGAAGGACGGGACTGCCACTGAGTGAGATGGGAAGATTATGGGTTGAGGAGGTCGCAGTTTGGGAAACAAGGTCTGAAATGTCTTATCAGACATAGACATGGATGTAGTTATGGCTGGTAAATAGTTGGAGCTATAGTTTGGAGCTCGGAGCGAGGTCCAGCCTGGAGATTATATAAATTTGGGAGTCATTAGAATGTAGATGATGCTTAAAGCCACAAGATCAGCAGGGGTGTGCAAGGAAAAAAATGTAAGAATCTTCTGTAGCTCCATCAAATGTACTATGAACAAATGATACTCTTGAGTATTAAAGTGCATCTGGGTCTGAAATTCTGCTGAATTTTAAAACATTTAAGACACAAATTAGTATGTTCAAAAATCAAGTTTAAACTTCTGAATACAGCATGAATAGAGTGATGTCTTGCTATAATGACATCCTTGAGATTCATACCATTGTAGCTCTTGAGTCTGGAGATCTTGTTTTTCATCTTTGATCCCTTGGTTTCTAGTATAATGCCTTGCAGAGTAGAGGCTCAGTAAATAATTATTGAAATTGATGAATTAGTGAAAAAGGACTTGTGATATTAAAGAAATTTCCAGGTCACATTGAAATGCAAATCAAAATTACGAGATGTCACCTCACACCTGCTAGAATGGGTAGCATCAAAAAGGGACTACCCTGGTGGAGCAGTGGCTAAGAATCTGCCTGCCAATGCAGGGGACCCGGGTTCGATCGCTGGTGCGGGAAGATCCCACATGCTGCGAAGCAACTAAGCCCGGGTGCCACAACTACTGAGCCTGCGCTCTAGAGCCCTTGAGCCACAACTACTGAAGCCCACATGCCACAACTGCTGAAGCCTGCGTGCCTAGAGCCCATGCTCTGCAACAAGAGAAGCCACCACAATAAGAAGTCCGCGCACTGCAACGAAGAGTAGCCCCTGCTCGCTGCAACTAGAGGAAGCCCTTGCGCAGCTATGAAGACCCAACACAGCCAGAAATAAATAAAAAATAAAATAAATTTATATATTAAAAAAAAAAAAAAGACAGATAACAAATGCTACTGGGGATGTGGAGAAAAGGGAACCCTTGGGCACTCCTGGTAAGATTATAAATTGGTATAGCCACCATGGAAAACAATACGGAGGTTCCTCAAAAATTAAAAATACAACTACCATATGATTCAGCAATTCTGCTTCTGAGAACCCATCTGAAGGAACTGAACACCTCACCAATAGATTAGTCTCTAAGTTCCTACATTTGGCTGTGTGTCAGATGCTAGGACTATGATAATTATTTGGCAGGAACAAGAAAGAGGGGTGGGGGAATGTTTAGAGAAATTGTTATAATCTATCTGAGTTGTCACAGCCAAGATCTTATCTTTGCTTGATAAATGTATGTATGTATGAAGGATATTACATTACTCTTTCTCATTACTTTGTACAGTGACCCCAGTTAGCTAGAAGCATTCATTTACTTCGGGCAGCACTTCTCAAGCTTTTTGGTGTCAGGATCTCTTTAAACTCTTAAAAATTACTGAGGACCCCAAAGAGGTTTTGCCTATGTGAGCTATATCTATTGATATAATATTGATATAATTTACTACATTAAAACTTAAAAATTTTTAAAACATAAGAATACATAAGCACACATACAAGACGTCAGAACGATGAGGTCACTATATGTTTTTAAATTGCTGGAAAACTCTATTGTACACTTGTGAGAGAATGAGAGCAAGAATGACAGTGAAAAGAGTGAAAAGGCAAATAATGTCTTATGGTTTATACGAAAATTATTTTGACCTCATGGACCCTCCAAAGGGGTCTTTGGGATCCTCAGGGATACCCAGACCACACTTAGAGAACTGTTGGCCTAGGAAAAGATTACGGTTATTACAGCAGGACTGCAAAAAAGAGATAATATTCAGCTTTTGATTTCCAAAAATGGCAGTTTTTGAGTCTCTATCCAGAAAAAAGTATTTAAAGTCAGACTTTGTTGAAAATGAAAACAGATATCTAAATCCCCAGAATTCTATTTACATATTAAAAGAAAAACCTAAGGATCTGAACAAATTTTACTTTAAGTCACAGGTAGAAAGAACTCAAGTCTGGATGTTAGCTACCTAGGGAAGCAATGAGAAGGCTTGGGGTAAAGAGGAGGAGTCGGAGATTGCAGGAAGACAGAGTAGAGTCAAGGCCAGTTTCCCTGACCACCCTCAATGTGAGGGTTCAACCTCGAGGGGGATAACAATGATGAAGTTGAAAGGAAAGCAGAGTACAAAGGAAGACCAGGACCCTGCTACTGGAATTCAGGGAGGAGCCTGTCTTTTGAGATGATAGCTATGCACAGGGGTTATCCTCACAGAACAAAAACAGAGCATGGAGGGTGTAACCTAGTATTCTCAAACTTCCCTTCATTTTCACGTGTGGCAAAGGGACTTAAGACCCCCTGTGGTGAATATCAACAGTAGCCAAGCTGAGGGCCAACGGATCTTCCAAGGGCTACTACTATGGTACAAGGCAAATGATTTCCATGGTAGAGGATGAACAGTGGACAATCCAAGTCAGAGGGCTGGATGGAAGAGGTGGAGCTTCAGAGGAATCCATTAAAACAGGATCAGATTCAAGGCAGGATCAAGTCAGCCAGGGAAGACTGTGAGGCTCTGATTGAGCAAGGAGAAGAGATCAGGAGGTCCCCAGCTGCCAAATACCAGCAGGGCACTTAATACACAAGGGCCATCAATATGGTTGTGTAAGAACCTCAGAGCAGATACAAAGGAAGACATCTTCTTCCAATTCCCTGAGGACATATAAGCCTATCCTTAGGCTCACCCAGTTGCCATTTTTGCTAGGAGAAGAGAAATGGGTTAATATCCAGAAAAACTGGAAATTTAACCAATAAATTAAAACCCTCAAGAGACCAAGATACATAATTTTAATTGAGAAGTTTAAATTCCATTTCTCCAATACCTGCCCAAGGCATAGAGCCCTGATTTTAGAAAACAAAGAGGTTATGTTTCCTGTGTATACCTATGTTATAATTTGTTAAAATTTTAATGTCACTATTTATGATATTCTTTTTAAAGTGAGTCTTCTTTTATTTAAATATAATAAATCTCTTATTTAAATGATCAATGATTCACTGTTCCTTTTATTTATGGCAAACCTATAAGAAGGATTTGATGACGCACATGCTGTATAAGGCAGGACACAGGTAAACAATAAGTTCAGGAACTAATTCCTCAATAGCAAGGTAGGAATTATAAGGAGGCCTGTGCTGCTGAATTAGGAACCCTCCGAGGCTATGAATACAGAGGGACGTGTATCTAAAGATATAACAAAAATATCAACAAGAAAATCCAACTGGATCAAAGATTTAAGTGCAAAGACATAAAAGTACAAAAAATATCTTAATGGCATTTTCCATGCTAAGTGAAATAAGTCAGACAGAGAAAGACAAATACCCATATGATCTCTCTTATATATGCAATCTAAAACAAACAAACCAAAACAAAACAACCCCAGCTCATCTAGGGTATAATCAAACAAGAGACCAGAAAAGCAGGACAGGCCCAGTCCACAGGACATCTAGAAGACAGAATTTTAGAAATCATCTCGGAAGTAATGGGGACCAGGGAAGGTTTTTGATGGGGGAGTGGCCTGGCCCTTAGTGCTTGAAGGTGGTCACTCAGAATGTGCAGGATGAATGGGCTGAAGAAGCAAGAGATAAGGACAAAGACCCAGTTAGGAGGGTTTTTAAATAGTAGGGTCCATCCTGTCTACCTTAGTTCTATGTGGAAACCATGTAGCACTGTAGTCATCTAGGAGGTCTGATTTAAGGGGCAGTGGAGAAAACTGCCCATCACAAAATATTTTCCCACTGACTCTGATAAAGTGCTGATAATTTTTATATTACTCAGTCCTTATGGGATTCAAGGCCTCTTTCGAAATGCATGTCCTATTTGGCCAGGGAAAATCTGCAGCAGCGAACCTTTACCTTGTTTTCACTGGTTTATCACTTGGGCTAGGCAGATACCCTGCAAAACTTTTGTTGGGATAAATCATAAGGGAAAAGTTTACTGCAAGGGATGAAATTAACTCTGTGGAAAATTCAGGGCAATTGGGGGTCAGTTTGAGAGCATCAGCTGGCTGAAGGAAAGAGAGTAATGTCACCAGAGCCCCAAGAGGGTGAGAGAGACCAAGAACAGTACAGATGAAGGGACCTCAAGATAGGTTTCACCTATTTCACAGCTGTACTTAAGGCCAGCATTTCCACCAGTATTCCCTTTCATTCCTCACTCTTGGATATTGACTTTAGGATGGGAGAGTAAAACAGAAATGAAAATGTTTTGGTGTTACTTCTTTGAAGAATACATCCTGAAATCACATATCTATGTTCACATCTCCCGTCCAGCCACAGCTTTTTTGAATAAATTAGTGAAGTTCAACAGTACTTCAATAAGAAAAAGTATGCTTTAAGCAATTTATACATATTTACTTTTGGATTTTCCAATTGTTGTAATGGGATGAGTTGTATTCATGTCATTTTTAAATAAAGTGTAAAATCTACTGAGATATCTCTTTGCATATATTTTCCAACATCTGACAATAATCACTTCCTCTTTCATAAAAAAAAATTCCTTAAAGGCAGGGTTGGTGTTGATTAAGGAAATCTAATATTACTGAACTGAAAGAAACTAGGTTTCTAAAACCTCATACGTAAAATAAACCTTTCTTCAAAAAGGAATTGTAGGGGCTTCCCTGGTGGTGCAGTGGTTGAGAGTCCGCCTGCCAGTGCAGGGGACACAGGTTCGAGCCCTGATCTGGGAGGATCCCACATGCCGCGGAGGGGCTGGGCCCGTGAGCCACAACTGCTAAGCCTGCGCGTCTGGAGCCTGTGCTCCGCAACAAGGGAGGCCGCAATAGTGAGAGGCCCGTGCACCGTGATGAAGAGTGGCCCCTGCTTGCCGCAACTAGAGAAAGCCCTCGCACAGAAACAAGACCCAACACAGCCAAAAATAAATAAATAAATAAATTTATTAAAAAAAAAAAAAGGAATTGTAAAAAACAAAAGTCTGTCTGTGAGTGTGTGTATGTGTACGAATATAAGTGGAATGATGTCCATTGACAGATGAATGGATAAAGAAGATGTGGCACATATATACAATGGAATATAACTCAGCCATGAAAAGAAACGAAATTGAGCTATTTGTACTGAGGTGGATGGACCTAGAGTCTGTCATACAGAGTGAAATAAGTCAGAAAGAGAAAAACAAATACCGTATGCTAACACATATATATGGAATCTAAAAACAAAAAACAAAAAACGGTTATGCAGAACCTAGGGACAGGACAGGAATAAAGACGCAGATGTAGAAAATGGACTTGAGGACACAGGGAAGGGGAAGGGTAAGCTGGGACGAAGTGAGAGAGAGGCATGGACTTATAAATACTACCAAATGTAAAATAGATAGCTAGTGGGAAGCAGCCACATAGCACAGGGAGATCAGCTCGGTGCTTTGTGACCACCTAGAGGGGTGGGAAAGGGAGGGTGGGAAGGAGACGCAAAAGGGAGGAGATATGGGGATATATGTATATGTATAGCTGATTCACTTTGTTATAAAGCAGAAACTAACATACCATTGTAAAGCAATTATACTCCAATAAAGATGTTAAAAATAAATGAAATAAATGGAATAAAGTAACAGAAAATGAGCCTTTAACTACAGAATATCCTTATCTTGAAAAACAAGGTTTTAAGACAACTTCCAGGACAACGTACTAAAAACTTTATTTTGTGTTTTCACATGGTTTAGCATACCGGTATGCCACACTAAAAGTAACTGCTCTTTTCTTAAACTCTCCTCTTTCCAATCTGAATCCACATTCAGGAACCTAAACTCTCAGAACCATAAAAAACTCACTGGGCAAAAGGCTCAATTTGTGGCCTGGTTTGTTTTAAACCAGTAAAATCCAAAGTAAATTTCAACACTAAAATTTTCTTAACTTTGCAAATTGTATATTAATAATGAAAATGCTTTAGTAATAAAACTCATAATCATCCAGAATTAATAAAAAGTTTGAATTATAAAATATTATTTGCTACCTGTTTTTCAAGAAATTTTAGGAGTTAAAGCATAAAATACTTTTTTTAAAATTTTATTTTATTTTAATTTAATTTAATTATTTAATTAATTTATTTTTTAAACATCTTTATTGGAGTATAATTGCTTTACAATGGTGTGTTAGTTTCTGCTTTATAACAAAGTGAATCAGTTATACATATACATATGTTCCCACATCTCTTCCCTCTTGCGTCTCCCTCCCTCCCACCCTATCCCACCCATCTAGGTGGTCACAAAGCATCGAGCTGATCTCCCTGTGCTATGCGGCTACTTCCCACTAGCTATCTATTTTACGTTTGGCAGTGTATATATGTCCATGCCACTCTCTCACTTTGTCACAGCTTACCCTTCCCCCTCCCCATATCCTCAAGTCCATTCTCTAGTAGGTCTGTGTCTTTATTCCCGTCTTGCCCCTAGGTTCTTCATGACCTTTTTTTTTTTCTTAGATTCCATATATATGTTTGCATACGGTATTTGTTTTTCTCTTTCTGACTTACTTCACTCTGTATGACAGACTCTAGGTCCATCCACCTCACTACAAATAACTCAATTTCGTTTCTTTTTATGGCTGAGTAATATTCCATTGCATATATGTGCCACAACTTCTTTATCCATTCATCTGTTGATGGACACTTAGGTTGCTTCCATGTCCTGGCTATTGTAAATAGAGCTGCAAGGAACATTTTGGTACAGGACTCTTTCTGAATTATGGTTTTCTCAGGGTATATGCTCAGTAGTGGGATTGCTGGGTCATATGGTAGTTCTATTTTTAGTTTTTTAAGGAACCTCCATACTGTCCTCCATAGTTAAAGCAATCTTGAGAATGAAAAATGGAGCTGGAGGAATCAGGCTCCCTGACTTCAGACTATACTACAAAGCTACAGTAATCAAAGACAGTATGGTACTGGCACAAAAACAGAAATATAGATCAGTGGAACAGGATAGAAAGCCCAGAGATAAACCCACCCACATATGGTCACCTTATCTTTGATAAAGGAGGCAAGCATATACAGTGGAGAAAAGACAGCCTCTTCAATAAGTGGTGCTGGGAAAACTGGACAGGTACATGTAAAAGTATAAAATTAGAACACTCCCTAACACCATAAACAAAAATAAACTCAAAATGGATTAAAGACCTAAATGTAAGGCCAGACATGATCAAACTCTTAGAGGAAAACATAGGCTGAACACTCTATGACATAAATCACAGCAAGATCCTTTTTGACTCACCTCCTAGAGAAATGGAAATCAAAACAAAAATAAACAAATGGGACCTAATGAGACTTAAAAGCTTTTGCACAGCAAAGGAAACCATAAACAAGACAAAAAGACGACCCTCAGAATGGGAGAAAATATTTGCAAGTTAAGCAACTGACAAAGGATTAATCTCCAAAATTTACAAGCAGCTCATGCAGCTCAATATCAAAAAAACAAACAACCCAATCCAAAAATGGTCAGAAGACCTAAATAGACATTTCTCCAAAGAAGATATAGAGATTGCCAACAAACATATGAAAGAATGCTCAACATCATTAATCATTAGAGAAATGCAAATCAAAACTACAATGAGATATCATCTCACACGGGTCAGAATGGCCATCACCAAAAGATCTACAAACAATAAATGCTGGAGAGGGCGTGGAGAAAAGGGAACCCTCTTGCACTGTTGGTGGGAATGTAAATTCATAAAATACTTTTAAAGGAAGGAAGTTTTATTACTTTTAACAACCACCAGGCATGCTTTACTCATTTGCAATTAGTATACTATATAAAAATGTAATTGCCAAAAAAAAAAAAATGTAATTGCAAAAGCTGATTAGAAGCATTTGAAAACTGGTAAAAAAAAAAAAAAGGGAGGAATAAGAAAAAGAAATGAGGGCTTTCCTAGTGGCGCAGTGGTTGAGAATCCGCCTGCCAATGCAGGGGACACGGGTTCGAGCCCTGGTCTGGGAAGATCCCACATGCTGTGGAGCAACTAGGCCCGTGAGCCACAACTACTGAGCCTGCGCGTCTGGAGCCTGTGCTCCGCAACAAGAGAGGCCGCGATAGTGAGAGGCCCGCACACCACGATGAGGAGTGGCCCCCACTTGCCACAGCTAGAGAAAGCCCTCACACAGAAGTGAAGACCCAACACAGTCAAAAATAAATATAAATAAATGAATTAATTTAAAAAAAAATGTATTTAAAAAAAAAAAAAGAAAAAGAAATGAAAAGCATCCAAGTTAGAAAGAAAAAAGTTAAATTATCTCTGTTCATAGATGATATGATCTTATATGTAGAAAACCCTAAAGATTCTACCAAAAAAAAAAAACCTGTTCAGATTAATAAATGAATTCAGAAAAGTAGCAGGATACAAATTAACATGCAAAAATCAGCTGCATTTCTAAACACTTACAATGAAAAATCCACAAAGGAAATTAAGAAAACATTTCATTTACAATAGAATCAAAATGAATAAAATACTTAGGAATTAACTTAACCAAGGAGGTGAAAGACTTATATAATTAAAAACTATAAAACATTGTTGAAAGAAATCATTAAGAAAACAAATAAAGGAAAACACATTGCATGTTCATGGACTGAAAGACAATATTGTTAAGATGTCAATACTACCCAAAGTGACCTATAGATTCAGAACAATCCTTACCAAAATCCCAATGGCACTTTTTATAGATACTGAAAAACCAGTCCTAATATTCATGTAGAATCTCAAGGGACCTCCTAAAATAGTCAAAACAATGTTGAAAAAGAACAAAGTTGGAGGACTCACACTTCCCGATTACTAAACATATTCCAAAGCTATAGTAATCAAACCAGTATAGTACTACAGGGAACTCTCCTCAATGTTATGTGGCAGCCTGGATGGGAGGGGAGTCTGGGGGGAGAACGGATACATGTATATGTATGGCTGAGTCGCTTTGCTGTGCACCTGCAACTATCACAACGTAACTGGCTATACTCCAATATAAAATAAAAAGTTTAAAAAAACCCAAAAAAAACCCCAGTGAGGTACTAGCATAAAGACAGACATATAGGTCAGTGAAATAACAGAGAACCCAGAAATAAACCCTTGAGTATACGGTCAAATGAATTTTGACAAGGGTGGTAAGACCATTCAGTGGGGAAATGACAAGTCTTTTTAATAAATGGTGCTATGGGACTTCCCTGGTGGTCCACTGGTAAAGAATCTGCCTTCCAATGCAGGGGATATGGATTCAATCCCTGGTCAGGGAACTAAGATCCCACATGCCGCAGGGCAACTAAGCCTGCACGCCACAACTACTGAACTCGAGCGCCTCAACAAGAGAGCCCGAGTGCCGCAAACTACAGAGTCCACACGCTCTGCAGCCTGCGCACCACAACTACAGAGAGAAAATCCGCATGCCACAACTAGAGAGAAGCCTGCGCACCGCAACAAAGACCTGACACAGCCAAAAAAAATAAATAAAATAAATAAATATTAAAAAAAAATAAATGGTGCTAGGAAAACTGGATATCCATGCAAGTAATGAAGTTGGACCCTTATCTAACACCATATATATAAATTAACTCAAAATGGATCAAAGCTCTAAATGTAAGGGATAAAAGTATAAAACTCTCAAGACAAAATATAGGGCAAAAGCTTCATGACAGTGCACCTGGCAATGATCTGTTGGATAGGACACCAAAGGCACAGGCAACAAAGAAACAACAGAAAAAGTGGACTTCATGAAATTAAAATTTTTTTTGCATACAAAGACACTATCAACAGAGTAAAAAGGTATCCCACAGAATGAGAGAAAATATTTGCAAATCATGTATCTGATAAGGGAGCAATATTCTGAACAGAGACTAACTAAAACTCAACACCACCAAAGAAACAACCCAATTGAAAAAGGGGCACAGGAGTTAAGTACACACTTCTCCAAAAAAGATATGCAAATAGCTAATAAGGACATGAAAAGGTGCTCGACATCACTAATCACTAGGAGAAATGCAAATCAGAACTACAGTGAGGGAACTCCCTGGCAGTCCAGTGGTTAGGACTCAGTGCTTTCACTGCTGGCGCCGGGTTCAATCCCTCAATCCCTGTTTGGGAACTAAGATCCCGCAAGCCATGTGGAGCGGCAAAAAAAACCAAAAAACAGAACAAACCCACACTACAATGAGATACCACATTGTACCTATTAGAATGACTACTATGAAAAAAAAAAGAAAATAACAAATATTGGCAAGTATGTGGAGAAACTGGAACCCTTGTACACTGTTGGTGGGAATGTAAAACGATAAAGCTGCTGTGATGGCCATTCCTCAAAAAATTAAACACAAAATTATCATATGAACCAGCAATTTCACTTCTGGATATATACCCAAAAGAACTGAAAGCAGGATCTCTAAGAGATGTCTGTACACCAATGTTCACAGCAACATTATTCACAATAGCTAAAATGTGGAAGCTGAGCAAAATGTGGATATATACAATTCAACTTTAAAAAGGAAGAAAATTCTGACATACGCTACAACATGGATGCATTTTAAGGATATTATGCTAAGTGAAATAAGCCAGTTAAAAATAACACACACTGTATGATTTCACTTATTCAAAGTACTTTTAGTGGTCAAAAAGCAAAGCAGAACAGTGGTTGCCACAAGCTGGGGGAAAGGGATAAATGAGGAGTTACTGTTTAATGGGCGTCGAGTTTCAGTTTTACAAGATGAAAAGAGCTGGATGGTCAATACTATGGATGTATTTAATACTACTGAACCACACACTTAAAAATGGTCACAATGGAAATTTTACATTACGTGTATTTTGCCACATTAAAAAAAACTGGAAAAAAAATGAGAAGGAAGAAAATTTAAGCATTTAACCTGCCTGTCTCAACTGTACTTCGGGTGACTAAAAAGATAATAATAGATGTTCCTTTTTTTTGTTTGTTTTAAATAGAAAATTCCAGCTGATAATATATGCTGAGGAGTGATAGATATAGGGTGCTATGATTTTGTAAATCCTTTTGAAATAGTGGACTTGACAATGATCATCAACAGCTGCTTAAATCTAATTATTGGCTTAGAGGAAATACAGGGGACGGAGTCACATATTAACATCATGGGGACACTATCAGCAAAATCCACACTTTGAGAAATTCTGTAAGACAGGTGTTTTTTCTTTGTATGTATGTACCTCATTTAGCTTCTAATTTGATAGAAACATTTAGGAGAGAATTGGGGCATTCTGAATAGTGAATAAGTATTTGATATTAAGAGAATATTGTTAAATTTTTTAATGTTTGAAAATGATCTTGAGGTTGCTAAAAATAAAAAAGTCTGTATCATTTAGAGATACAGATTGAAATATTTATAAGTGAAATGATACAATGTTTGGGAATTCCTATAAAATTATCGGGGTGGCAGGGGCTCATGGGTGGTTATACAGATGAAACAAGATTGGCCATATACTGATTATTGTTGAAGCTGGGTGATGATTAAATGTGCGTATATCATACTATTCTGCCTACTTTTCTATATTTAAAATTTTCCATAATAAAAATTTTTTGAAGTCTTTGAAATTCTTTAATACATAAGCTAAATATTTTTCTTATAATTAAATTTACAGCATTTATTAGTCAATAATCCAAATTTTGATGTGGTTAAGAAACAGCAAAAACAATAACTAAAGACTTATTTATTGCATCCAGTACTTTTTACATTTTTCCAATATCACTAACTTCCTTATAACCTTTTAACATTTTGGTCTTAATAGTCAATTCAATAGCAAACGATTACTAGGAAAACAGTAAAAATCTCATCATTCTCTGGCAGCCTAAAAGAAATACTTTACATTTATGTGCAACTCACCTGCTGTAAAATCTTCAGTCAGATCAATGAATGCATGAGAATGTGGAATTCGCATTTTACTTTTAATGGTCAATGCAGGATGCCATGATAAATTCCTAAAAGAAAAATTTTTTTCTTAAGGCAAACATCAAATGAGCACTGTTTTAAAACAAAAATATCTGCGTGCAAGATATTTTAAAAACTCATTTATTCTTAGCTATGTCACATACTCTAAAATTCACTCTTTCAGAGTGTACAATTTAGTGGTTTTTGTATATTCACAGTGTGTAGCCATCACCACTATCTAATTTCACAACATTTTCATCACCTCAAAATGAAACTCTGTATTCATTAGTAACTTCTCATTCTCCCCTCCATCAAGCCTCTGGCAAACACTAATTTGCTTTCTGGCTCTATGGATTTCCCTATTTTGGACGTTTCATATATATGGAATCATATAACATGTGGCCTTTTGTGCCTGGTTTCTTTCACTTGGAATAATATTTTCAGGTTCATCCATGTTGTAGCATGTGTCACTACTTCAGTCTTTTTTATCCCTGAATAATATATAATTACATGGCAATATTTTTTGTTAATCTGTTCAACTGTTGATGCACATTTGACTTGTTTCCACTTTTGGCTATTACAAATAAATGCTGTTATGAATATTCATGTACAAGTTTTTATGTGGACATACACATATGTTTTTGATTCTTCTGTGTATATACCTAGGAGCAGAATTGCTGGGCCACATGGTAACTCTATATTTGACTTTCTGAAGAACTGTCAAACTGTTTTCCAAAGTGGCTTCATCATCAGACATTCTCACTAGCAATGTATGGGTATTTCAATACCTCCATTCCATTGTGAACACTTATTACTGTCCCTTGGTTTTATTACAGCTACTTCCTGAAGGGTTCTTGTGGTTTTGATTTATATTTTCCTAATGTCTAATGATGTTGAGCATGTTTTCACATGCTTGTTGGCTACCTGTATACCTGTGGAGAAATGTCTACTCAAATTCTTTGCCTATTTTTAAACTGGATTATTTATTGCTTTGAGTTGTAAGAGTTCTTTATATAGACTAGATCCTAGACCCTTACCTGATGCATGATTTGCCAATATTTTCTCCCATTCTGTACAGCCTTTTCAGTTTCTGGATAGTGTCCTGTGCTGTGTAGAAGCTTTTAATTTGATAAATCCAGTTGTAATTTTTTTTGTGCTGCTTTTTTCTTTTGGTGTCAGATCTAAGAATCCATTTCCAAATCCAAGGTTATGAAAATTTACCCCTATGCCTTCTTCTAAGAGTTTTATAGTTTTAGCCCTTATATTTATATCTTTAATTCTTTAAGTGTAAGAAAAATAACTTAATATTATCATGGGTGATATTTTCCCGAGACTGTGGAGAATGATTATCTTTTATAAGTATTAATTCTAAAGTTTTCAGCCATGCAAAAGAATGAATTTAGACCCCTACTTCATACCATATACCAAAAATTAACACAGATGTCTCAAACTGCTAAAAGAAATAGAACTCTTGTATATTGCTGATGGGAATATAAAATGGTGCATTAGCTATGGAAAACAGTTGGTAATTCTTCCAAAAGCCAAACAATGAATTGCCATATGACCCTGCATTTCTATACCTAGGTGTATACCAATAAGAATTGAAAAACACACTGTTTACAGATGACATGATACTATACATAGAGAATCCTAAAGACTCTACCAGAAAACTACTAGAGCTAATCAATGAATTTGGTAAAGTAGCAGGATACAAAATTAATGCACAGAAGTCTCTTGCATTGATATACACTAATGATGAAAAACCTGAAAGAGAAATTAAGGAAACACTCCCATTTACCATTACAACAAAAAGAATAAAATACCTAGGAATAAACCTACCTAAGGAGACAAAAGACCTGTATGCAGAAAACTATGACACTGATGAAAGAAATTAAAGATAAGACAAACAGATGGAGAGATATACCATGTTCTTGGATTGGAAGAATCAACATTGTGAAAATGACTATACTACCCAAAGCAATCTACAGATTCAATGCAATCCCTATCAAACTACCAATGGCATTTTTCACAGAACTAGAACAAAAAATTTCACAGGAGATAAACCCACACACATATTGGTCACCTTATCTTTGATAAAGGAGGCAAGAATATACAATGGAGAAAAGACAGCCTCTTCAATAAGTGGTGCTGGAAAACTGGACAGCTACATGTAAAAGAATGAAATTAGAACACTCCCTAACACCATACACAAAAATAAACTCAAAATGGATTGAAGACCTAAATGTAAGGCCAGACACTATAAAACTCTTGGAGGAAAACATAGGAAGAACACTCTTTGACATAAATCATAGCAAGATCTTTTTTGACCCACCTCTTAGAGTAATGGAAATAAAAACAAAAATAAACAAATGGGACCTAATGAAATTTATAAGCTTTTGCACAGTAAAGGAAACCATAAACAAGACAAAGAGCCAACCCTCAGAATGGGAGAAAATATTTGCAAACAAAGCAACTGACAAAGGATTAATCTCCAAAATATACAAGCAGCTCATGCAGCTCAATATCAAAAAAACAAACAACCCAATCCAAAAATGGGCAGAAGATCTAAATAGACATTTCTCCAAAGAAGACATACAGATTACCAACAAACACATGAATGGATGCTCAACATCACTAATCATTAGAGAAATGGAAATCAAAACTACAATGAGGTATCACCTCACATGGGTCAGAATAGCCATCATCAGAAAATCTACAAACAATAAATGCTGGAGAGGGTGTGGAGAAAAGGGAACCCTCCTGCACTGTTGGTGGGAATGTAAATTGATACAGCCACTATGGAGAACAGTATGGAGGCTCCTTAAAAAACTAAAAATAGAACTACCATATGACCCAGCAATCCCACTACTGGGCATATACCCTGAGAAAACCGTAATTCAAAAAGAGACAGGTACCACAACGTTTACTGCTGCACTATTTACAATAGCCAGGACATGGAAGCAACCTAAGGGTCCTCTCACAGATGAATGGATAAAGAAGATGTGGCACATATATGCAATGGAGTATTACTCAGCCATAAAAAGAAACGAAATTGAGTTATTTGTAGTGAGGTGGATGGACCTAGAGTCTGTCATACAGAGTGAAGTAAGTCAGAAAGAGAAAAACAAATACCATATGCTAATGCATATATATGGAATCTAAAAAAAAAAAAAATGGTTCTAATGAATCCAGGGGCAGGACAGGAATAAAGACGCAGACATAGAGAATGGACTTGAGGACACAGGGAGGGGGAAGGGTAAGCTGGGACAAAATGAGACAGTAGCATTGACATATATATACACTACCAAATGTAAAATAGATAGCTAGTGGGAAGCAGCTGCATCGCATGGGGAGATCAGCTGGGTGCTTTTTGACCACCTAGAGGGGTGGGATAGGGAGGGTGGGAGGGAGACGCAAAAGGGAGGGGATATGGGGATATATGTATATGTATAGCTGATGCACCTTGTTATATACAGCAGAAACTAATAAAACATTGTAAAGCAATTATACTCCAATAAAGATGTTAAAAAAAAAAAGAAAAAAAAAAGACTTGAAAACAGGTATTCAAACAAATACTGGTACATGAATGCTCTTAGCAGCACTATTCACAATAACCCAAATATCTACCAATGGATGAATGAATAAACAAAATGTCATATACCCATACAATGAAAATATTATTCAATCATAAAAATAACTGGAGTACTGATACATGACACAATATGGATGAATCTTTAAAACATTATGCTATTTGAAAGAAGCCAGACTCAAAAGGTCACATATTGTATGATTTCATTTATATGAAATACCCATAATAGGAAAATCCTAGAGACAGAAAGAAGATTAGTGGTTACCAAGTGCGGGGGTAGAGGGGAAAGGGAGAGTGTCTGCTTAATGGGTACAGGGTTTCCTTTCGGAGAGATGAAAAGTCATTGGAACTAGGTGATGGTTGCACAATGTTGTAAATGTTCTAAATCTCACTAAAGTGTACACAATGATGGTTAATTTTAATAATGTTATGCAAATTTTATCTCATTAAAAAAGCCAATAGTACTAAGTTTTCACATATCCTTCATTTAGTTACTCCTAATGTTAACATCTAATATAACCATAGTGCATTTGTCAAAATCAGGAAGGTCATACTGGTAAACTATTAGGAACTACAGAAAGAAGAGCAAGTTTAAATAAAATCATTTCCCCACAATTCCTCACCAGTGAAGAACACTCCAGCGTCAAAAGCATTCCTATTTATCAAGGCCCTACTTAAATCGGCTTCCTCCAAAAGGCCTTTACTCCTCTTTCACTGTTTCACTATTATACTTTTCTCTACTAATAGCACTTTGGTTTGCCTTATAGTTACTTGAGGAACTATTTCTCTGAGAGTGTATCCTAAGTACCCTGACTCATAGATATTTGTATCTACAATGCCTAACCAGGACCTGGCTCCCAAATACTGGCTGAACCGAATCGTAGTCTCAAGTAGCATCTCCTATTCTTCTCTACTTCTAGTTAGAATTTGCTATTTTTTTCACAGTACTATGTTCCAGTCCAATATGGAAGCATAGATATGTCATCTCCGAAGAGCAATTAAAGGCCAATTAAGTCTAACTTAATTGTCAACACAGTATCCAATTGAGTAGACAGCAAACAAGGTTCACCTGTGAATTTAGTTTTGCAGTGTTTGGAAAGTGGAAAGGAACAATTGACTAATTTGTTATTGGTAGGTGGATTCTGGAAAAAAGAATAAGCATTCAACAGGAGAAATTTTTCTCTATGCAAAGGGTTCTACAAACAGTAACTTCTTCCCAATAACCTTCTTCTACATTCTTTTTAGCACATACTGGGCCTCATCTATAACCTAAACAAGACACTAAAATCCAAACCAAGCAGTGTTCCTACAACTTGATTGTATTACTTTAACTAAAACCCCATAATATAGGGTTATGATAATAAGAAAATATTAATATACATTGTAAAGTTATATTTAGCATTTGTTGTATGGTAATTCAATACCAAGCATTCATGTCATGTTTTTCTTTCATACTACACAAGGTTAGAAATGCTTAAAATAATTTCAGTTAAGTCCAATTTAATAATCATTGGTTCACTTCTCTTTAAGATGTGCCATTTATTCATCAGTTCTTTAAATTCTAAGCATTAAAGTATTTTTCATTACATACAAAATAATCAGACTCAGGCTAGAGATTCTATGACAAGTTTGACATAAAGTCATTTCAGAAGAGTTTCTCATGTTCCCAACAAATTTGTAATTATATGCTGAAAATGAATTAAAACAACACAAACTTTTACACAGTTAAGCTCCATGAGGTTAATCATGTGGCTGTCTTTAATTACTATGCTAGTAGTTATTGATCTAATTTCCCATAGATTTTTTTACAGGTCTGCTTTGAAACAAGTTATAGCTAGAGTTTTGGAAAATCTCAACTAACTTGTGACATTTTTGTCTTAGGAACTATTTAACAAAACGTACATTTCAAATGAATCTAGAACAGCGATAAAGCAAAAGTCATAAAGTGGCAGACTATGGGCCAAATTCAGCATAAAATGTGTTTTATTTGACCTACACATTGTTTAAAAAAGTTTGAATTAAGAGGTAAAACAAATTAAAAATCAGATTTCAAATAAAAATCAGGATTTCCAACTTCTCTTGAAATATCAGAAGGTCTGGCAAGCAACTGGCCCTTTTCACACAGAGTTAGAGCCTGCAGGCAGGTCAAGTCCCAAGCTCCCCAAACTGTTCACTAACTTTGTTTTCCTTCTGGGCCCCATCAGACACTTGAGTTTGCAACTCCTAACAAAATATTAATTGTAATATTGCTATCTTGAACATTTCAAATCAATATTCAAGTTCTTCACAGTATTTTAAGTTTTACACTTGTTTCCTATACTCTGATATTCTACATTAACAGCTCTTAAAAGGCAGTTAGCAGATTCTTATAGTTTATTTTACATACAGTGTCTATTTACCATTCTGATGACTACCAAAGGTGGGGGGAGAAAGAGCTTTTGATTCTTTCATGGTGCATTTTAAGATGATTGAAAACTGAAGTTGCCTAAGATAACTAAATTGTTTAAAAATTTAAATAGGTGAAAATAAAATTCATTTCTCCTTCTGCCTTTAATGTTGCTCTTTATACACAACATAGTTTTTCAGTAAGAAGCAGACACCATATTTTTCAAGCAACTATATCCATATAAACTATAATTTCCTTAACTCCATTTGAATGCCAAGGTCACAGATGTAAACTGCTCTGATGACAAAGGAAGAGATGAAAAGAGATGAAAAGGTGGGCAGTTCTGAGCCATGTTGAATCTATCTGTTGACATTTCTTGACCTCTGTAGAAAATTCCAATTACTAGTTTGTCCCCAACAGGAAACATAATTATGTCAAGGTGTTCTAATTTGTAGTCATCATCACCTTTAATCTCAAAGAATAGCATTTATCAAAGGATGAATTTAAATGTAATTAATGTCAACTGTAGCTTTTAATTGCCTATTATGGTAACTGCTCTTAGAAATGACTGCTCATCCACTCACTTTTCAATGATCAGCCTACACTGAGTTGTCATTATTTAAGATACCCAGGTAAGAGACTTACTTCCCTGGTGGCACAGTGGTTAAGAATCTGCCTGCCAATGCTGGGGACACAGGTTCAATCCCTGGTCCGGGAAGATCCCACATGCCGTGGACCAACTAAGCCCGTGCACCACAACCACTGAGCCTGCGCTCTAGAGCCCGTGAGCCACAACTACTGAGCCCGTGTGCCTCAACTACTGAAGCCCAGGTACCTAGACCTGTGCTTCATGACAAGAGAAGCCACCACATTGAGAAGCCCGCGCACTGCAATGAAGAGTAGACCCCGCTCGACACAACTAGAGAAAGCCCGTGCGTGGCAACGAAGACCCAACGCAGCCAAAAATAAATAAATAATTAATTAATTTAAAAAACAACAACAACACTCATGTAATACAATTGAACTATTAAAAAAAAAAAAGAAAAAAAAAGATACCCAGGTAAAAGCAGTTACTAGGAGATGGGTCTAGCGTGAAGATGGATCTAGCATGCTTCTCTAAGCTGCCTAGTCCAGTGGTCTTGAAAACTTTTGCTCCAATAGACTCTTAAAGAATTTACAAAAACTATATCCCTTAATACCTTGAAGTTCATTTCTAAGAAAGTAATATAAATATTTTCAACGTTTTAAATAGCTACAAAAGCATGTAATCTTTAAGCCTATTAGAAATACTGATATTTTAAAATAAAATGATTACTCTAATTAATGGAACAGAATAGCGAGCCCAGAAATAAACCCACACACTTATAGTCAATTAATCTATGACAGTGGAGGCAACAATATACAATGGAGAAAAGACAGTCTCTTCAATAAGTGGTGCTGGGAAAGCTGGACAGCTACATGTGAAACAATGAAATCAGAACATACTCTAACACCATATACAAAAATAAACTCTAAATGGATTACAGACCTAAATGTAACACTAGATACTATAAAACACCTAGAGGAAAACATAGGCAGAACACTCTTTGACATAAATCGCAGCAATATTCTTTTGGATCCATCTCCTAAAGCAAAGGAAATAAAAGCAAAAAATAAACAAATGAGACGTAATTAAACTTAAAAGCTTTCGCACAGCAAAGGAAACCACTGACAAAATGAAAAGACAACTTACTGAATTGAAGAAAATATTTGCAAATGATATGACTGATAAGGGATTAATATCCAACATATATAAACAGCTCATATAAATAACTCAACATCAAAAAAACAACCAACCCAATTAAAAAATGGGCAGAAGAACTGAATAGACATTTTTCCAAAGAGAAAATGCAGATGGCCAACAGGCACATGGAAAGATGCTCAACCTGGCTAATTATCAGGGAAATGTAAATCAAAACCATAATGAGATATGACCTCATACCTGTCAGAATGGCTATCATCAAAAAGAACACAAATAACAAATGTTGGTGAGGATGTAGAGAAAAGGGAACCCTCGTACACTGTTGGTAGGAATGTAAATTGGTACAGCCACTGTGGAAAACAGTATGGAGGTTTCTCAAATAATAAAAACAGAGCTACCATATGATACAGCAATTGCACTCCTAGGTATATATATCTAAAACAAAAACACTAATTCAAAAAGATATGTTCATAGCAGCATTATTTATGAAAGCCAAGATAGGCAAGCAACCTGAGTATCTAAAAACAGATGAATAAAGAAGATGTGATATATATATATATGTGTGTGTAATATATACATACACACATACACATATACATACACACAATGGAATGCTACTCGGCCATAAAAAAGAATGAAATTTTGCCATCTGCAGCAACATGGATGGACTTGAAGGGCATTATGCTAGGTGAAATAAGTCAGACAGAGAAAGATAAAAACTATATGATATCACTTGTATGTGGAATCTAAAAAAATCAACAAACTAGTGAATATAACATAAAGGAAGCAGGCTCAAAGATATAATACAGAACAAACTAGTGGTTACCAGTGGGAGAGGGAAGGAGAAGGGGCAATATAGGGGCAGGGGAGTAAGAGGTACAAACTATTAAGTATAAAACAAGGATATATTGTACAACACAGGGAACTGAGCCAATATTTTACAATAACTATAAATGGCATATAACCCTTAAAAGCTGTAAATCACTATATTGTACACCTGTCACCTTTATAATATTTTATAGCAACTATACTTCAATAAAAAAATAAAAATGGGGCTTCCCTGGTGGCGCAGTGGTTGAGAATCTGCCTGCTAGTGCAGGGGACACGGGTTCGAGCCCTGGTCTGGGAAGATCCCACATGCCGCGGAGCAACTGGGCCCGTGAGCCACAACTACTGAGCCTGCGCGTCTGGAGCCTGTGCTCCGCAACAAGAGAGGCCGCGATAGTGAGGCCCGTGCACCGCCATGAAGAGTGGCCCCCACTTGCCGCAACTAAAGAAAGCCCTCGCACAGAAACGAAGACCCAACACAGCCATAAATAATAAATAAATAAATAAATAAAAGGAAAAAGATGGTTCAATTTAAAAAAAAAAACAGGATTCAAGGAGGAAAAACTGTAAAAAAATAAATAAATAAAATAAAAAAAATAAAAATGATTACTCTTAAAAATGTATTCAGTAGAATATAGATACCATACTGATTATTATCCACCATCATCCACATACACCCACAAACCACATAAAAAAGCTCTTCTTCTCTTTATCCTTGGACTTGTACTTCTATTCTATTTCTGTTATAGAACTTTATCATGATGTAAAATGTTTTTATATCTGGTCTTTTTAGTGAACACGCTATCATATGTCTCCAAAGAAATGTACATCTTCCAACTGGTATTTAAATTGGCTTTATGCATCCAGGTGTTTTAAAAAAAAATCTCTTTGAGGTTGAGTTATTTTAACTATTACTGTACAATTGATGAAAAAGCTTTGATAGCTTATTAAATCAAAGGTAAAATTTCATTGGAAATGCATTTTTTTGAAGAAATGAATGGAGCTTTAAAATATATTAGTTTACTTATCTTTAGAATAGCATGACACTGCTAGAATGAAACAGGATTCAGCATAAAGTCTACTCCTTTTCTTCATCTTTATAGATACAGATGCTAAGAAATCTTGTTCATATATGTTCATTAAAATCTCCATGGAAATTTAATATTAATATTAAATTAATCTTAATTTTTTAGGTATGATAAATACATTGTAATTATGTATTTTAAAAACATCCTTACCTTTTAGAGATATATACTTAAATATTTATGGATTAAAAATGTCTGGGGAAGGAGTTAGAGAGAGAAATGAAGGAAAAGTTGTGAATGAAGTAAGACTGGCCAAGAGTTGCTAACTGTAGCTGAATGACAGGTGTATTATATGCAAATTCATTGTCCTACTTGCTCTACCTTTGCATATGTTTAAATTTTTCCATAATGAAAGTAAAAAAAAAGAATTTAGAGCTGCTGATTTAGCTCATTCAATTTATGTAAAACGCCTGGTCCTCACTGTCAAACTAATCTCCAAATGAAAGTTATTTTCTGTCAGAGTTTGACCTCATTTTTTCAATTCAAATAAATGTGTTAACATGTGTTTCAAGGAATATTACAAAAACTACTGAGGAAAGTACAGATTATATATTGTAGCAAAGATTGCTAAAAGCAGTCAAAATTAAGGTAATTTTGATAAAATTGATTTATCTATTTTCATAAAATAAGTTATAAAAACAAGATAGTAAATTAACATGCTGTTTACCTTTAGTGAACTTAAAGCATTGCAATGTAAAGTACAGCGAAAATAATTTATAATACAATAAGTATGATAAAAGACGTAATAGTCCATAAATGTATGTGAATACTGACTCTGGTATCTGGCTTCTGGAGTAAATAAAAACAGATTATAAAAATGAGAAATCACACAACTTCTTTCTTATTTCTTTAGACATACCAAATTTTTCCCTATGACTTTAATAAATGAGAAAGGTATATACTACAAAAAATTATTTGGCTCAGGAGCCAGCATGTAAATTTATTTTCTATCAATAGGAGAAAGAAAATAGTAAACCTTTCATAAGACAAGATATTTGACTTTAAATGGAATTTTCTTGATATGATTTGATAAAGTAGGTATTAGCTACATTATAGAAAAATGCATACAAATATGAAAGAAATTATGTAAAAGTTTTATCCATAGGTTTGTTAGTCCTTGAGAACTTTCTGGTCACACCTGAAACAATCACTGGCATTTTATCCATAGGTTTGTTAGTCCTTGAGAACGTTCTGGTCACATCTGAAACAATCACTGGCATGATCTGAAACTACATAGGCATGAAAAGTACCTTCCTTCCATTTAATTATGTGTCTTAGGGATAGAGTACTAAGAAGAGCTGAAAGGTCTGCTTTGCTGAATTTGGTGTTTCTTACGGATGCTCTCTGCTGTGCTCTCCCAGGACCCTCTCTCAATAATTACAGATTCTTTGACAGTAGTCAGGGAATGCAGGAGGCAAAGTCATTAAACAAAAACTGTCATTACTCCCACAACCCCACTCTAGCACATCTGAATTCAGAACATCTCAATGTGGATCAAAATGCTTTTTGCTACCAAGCTTCATCTGAAGAGAAATAGGAAGAAAGAGGAGAAGAGGAAGAACTGGAAATTCTATTAGTTTAGTATATCTGTGTTTCATGCCGTACGGGTTTTTACTCCCCAGGAAATGTATCATTAGTGAGATTTAGGAAGGGTAAAGAATATGGCATTCTTTTTTTTTTTTTTTTTTTTTAAATTTTGTTGGTCTGTTTAGTCTTTAAATTTATTTATTTATTTATTTATGGTTGTGTTGGACCTTCATTTCTGTGCGAGGGCTTTCTCTAGTTGTGCCAAGCGGGGGCCACTCTTCATCGCTGTGCACGGGCCTCTCACTGTCGCGGCCTCTCTTGTTGCGGAGCACAGGCTCCAGACACACAGGCTCAGTAATCGTGGCTCACGGGCCTAGCTGCTCTGTGGCATGTGGGATCTTCCCAGACCAGGGCTCGAACCCGTGTCCCCTGCATTAGCAGGCAGATTCTCAACCACTGTGCCACCAAGGAAGCCCGTGGCATTCTTATATGAAGGAGGAGAAAGTTATAGTGAAAACAGGTACGTTTTCAGGCTCATCAATTTTAGGTAGGAGTACCTATGAAACCTGAGGATCTAGTTGCTTAAATGATCTGTGTTTGCATATTCCTTTGCAAGTCTTTACTTATGGTAAAGTAAAGAAACACAGCCTACCATGCTGTGTATCCAAAGATGGCCACATTATTTCCCATCCCACATGCTCTTTTACATTTCAGTTAAGCCATGCCCACATCAACAGGTAGAGTACATAATCCTCAAATTCTCTAGAATATTAGCTAATTCTTTCATTAGAATGCCACAGAAGTGATGCTGTTTAACTGCCAGGACCGAGCCTTAAAGAGATCTCCAGCTTCTGTCTATACTCTTGTATTGCTTCTTCTTGGAAAACAACCACTATGCTACGAGGAAGTCTAAGTCAACCATGTTGGAGCACCACCAAAGGCCCTCTGTGACTATAACAATGGTAATGGCTATACAGAGTTGAAGGCAGGAGCAAAGGCTTTACAGTTTGGAAGACCAAGATTCAAATCCCAGATCTACCATTTATTTACATTGCAAGCTTACAGTGGTCACTTAACCTTTGAATTAGCCAGCTCCCTGACAGCGCCTCTTGAGCTACACAGCTACCTGTTGTGGGAAAAATATGAGACAACTGATGGAAACTGCCAACCCCAGAGTTACTAAGTAGATATTTAAAAAAGCAAATAGGCTTGTTTAAGATTCTCTTTCTTCTCATTCTTCCCCATCCAGCCCTGAGCCTCACAGAGGACAATAAGCTGTGCAACCCTGAGGTATGCCTCTTCAGGAGGGGCATGGTGAGGAGTACAACACATGAGAGAAGAGTGGGAAAAGAAGCATGGCTGAAGAACAGAGTTACATTGGTAAATACTTGATGGGTTATTCACTCACTCCTGGGCCTCTATTAGAATTCAAAGGTATGGGTCAGACCAGATAAATCTTAAGGACCTCTTAGAAATAGCACCTTACGTTCGTAAGAGAAAACGTGGCGATTTCTTTCAGCCATATCCTTACTTTGTCCAAATGTTCCTACCTCCAAGGGTGTGCAACAGTGGTATTACACCTGAGAGACGGCCCTAGCAGCACTGGCTCCTAGGGCAGGCAGACAGAAGAGTAGGCAGTCTGAGGAGAAGCACAGGCCCCCATCTCTACTCAGGGCTACTGTGGAACTCAGGAACTCAAACGCAGCTCAGAGCCTAGGCCTCCAGACTGTTAAAAATCAAGTATCTGCAGGGCATTTTCAACAGCATACACATTTTTAAAACATACAATAAGACTCTAATGAAAAAGAACTTAACCTGTATTTTCAGGAATTATAAATTATTTTGATTCATTTTACCCTAAATTGAAGTGATAATATACACCAAGCTTACTCAAAGTCTGCTCTATACACACAGCTTCTCTAACTGTGCTTGTTTGTTTTTCTTTTTCTAATTTTTTTTGTGGTAAAATATACATAACATAGAAGTTACCATCTTAACCATTTTTAAGTGTACAGTTCATTGGTATTCTATGCTTGTTTTAAAATGGACTTTTTTCAATACATGCAAATAGTAATAAAATAAAACAAAATGGTTTCCTCTCAAAGAAGGAAACAAAATTTTGATATATGCTAATAGAAATATGTTGAATTCAAAACACTTTTAAGTATCATCAATATTAATGATGAACAATTATTGTTGAATTTACTTGCACAGAAGCTCAAAAGAAACTCTCTTTCTAAATGATTACTACAAAGAAAACATATCTCAAAATTTGTAAGATTTAACAAAAAGCAAAGTGAGTAAATTTTGAGAATAACCTCTTAAATTCACTTAGAAACAAGCAAAAGTTCACTTACATACAACACTGCCAACCAGAACATAAAACAAAGCGGTATGATAAATCACCAGGGAATCAAGGGTCATTTAATTGACTCCCCAAAAGCTTCTGGTGGGACTCCAGGAAATAAAATTATGGATCCTTGAGTAACAAGCCACTTGAAATAATCACAGCATATACAATTCTGAGTTATCTGCTAAAGCTTTCACTATTTCTGTGGCTTAATTTTGAAAAGAAAAAGGTTTAGGTGAGAAATGAGAGAATCAATGAATTTATCTCCAATAGCAAAGTTTCTTTAGGAAAAGAGAAAAGTTATAAAACTGATACTCTGTTTCTATGGAAATACCAATAACAAACTTATTTCTTAAGTCCTAATAGATTCCTTTAAACAACAATGTTCAAAATACAAATGGTATATAAGGTGAGAAAGGGAGGGGGTTGCTAGGGGAATTCTAAGAAAATATGGATCATCTCAAAGCTACCTTTTTCTGTTAAGACTACGGGTACTAATGCTGATTATAAAGTTAAAAGCCGTCCTGATGATTATTTGGTTTTCTTTTGTGTTATAAGTCTCTTAATTTTCATATTTTTTCTAAACAATAGGTTTAAATGACAAATATCATTACTTCATTAAGATAAATATTTGCAATATTTTCTGTAATGCACCAGCAAACAAACAAATCAGCAGTAAAAATGAAGGGTGATTTAATAAATCAGTCATTGGTTATAATGTAAAAAGATAAAAGGTTACATGGGAAAACAGGGATTTATGCCTTCTGAATTGAGATTAAATACCTATATTTAAATAGAAGATAGTTTTTTCTGCTAATGGAGGAAAAATATCCACTCACATAAATAAGTTAAAAATGGCTGCTTTCAGTGCCATTAATATTCCATTCAAAATATTCATGCAAATGCTTGTAAAGTAAATGGAGTATGGCAAAAGTGCTTGTTTGTCACATACCTGGATTAATATTCCCAGGTATACAACTTGGGCCTGACCCAGTTTGAATGTGTTTGAATTCAGTATATGAGTCACAGAAAATATGAACAGACCAACATTACATTTGGCTTTGATTAAAATTACAGGTACAAGTGTTTTCACGTCAATACTAAAAACAATATCCTGAATGCTTATGCAACATCAGTTTCAAATACCCTTTTACAGAAAATGCTCATTAACGATAACCTAATCACTGCAAAAGCTGCTCTAACATTTAATAGCTAGGTGCTATTTCTAAGTAATGTGGCACATTATTACGTTATTTCAAGTCATTAAAAAGTGACGTGGAGGCGCAAACTGAATCCTCACCTTTGTACATTTAACACACTTCAATTATCTCTGGCACCTCAGCAGAGGTTTAGCACCCTTCCTGTCCCTATCAGATAACCCCCACAGTACCAATTAAAAGGGATTCTTCTACCTATCACTGTTTCCAGCTTAGGCTGACCATCTGCACCCTTACTCCAGCCGAACTGATCATGCTAGTTTTACCTGTGGGCAATCTCCTGTTTCCATGCCTATACTGGGCCACTTAAAGCCATGGGCTTTCCAGCACAATTCCATGGGAGCATTTAGCATTCTATTTAAAGATCATTGCAAAATTTCCCATAAAATTAAGGTGCTAGCCAAATTTAATTAAATTTAAGATAATCATGGGTCTGGCATAAATAAGCATAATATTTAAGTTGCAAAAGTTGGTTAGATTCCTTAATAGATAAGATTGGGCTGCCAATCAGAAATCATGCAAATGGTCCAAAATGTCAATACTAATGGCTTTTTCACTTATACACCTAATCATATGTCTGTAACATAAAATTGATATGGTGAAATACATTTTTCTTATTTTAGTAACATATTAATGCTTGCCCCCATAGAGACATATTCAGCTTTCTGTTGTCTGAATAATGATAATGCTAGCAATAGTCATCCTAACAATGCTCTTGACAAAAATTCTTTTCTGTCAATTTTTATAACTTCATTTTAAAAGTTATCAGGACAAAGGTAACAGGACAAATCTTGGATACAAACTTGTTACCTATAATATGGTTAGCCACTATTGTTTAATCTGTAACTGAAGTTTAAATGAGAAATATCATAAAATAGTAGAGAATTACTCCAGTATACTGTAGTACGCCAGAGAATAATGTATAAAAAATAAAAGTGAATATATCTTTAAGCAGAATAAGTTTTTAAAGAAGCATCAGAGGAAAAAAAATCTAACATAGAATTCAGAACAAATAAATAAGCTATGACATTATCACACAATATCTAGTAGTTTTTACTTCTTCAATTATCTACAATAGCTGTTTCATAAGTTTAAATTTCCAAAGGTCAAACCACATCATATTAAAAATATTCCAAGGGCTTCCCTGGTGGCGCAGTGGTTGAGAGTCTGCCTGCCAGTGCAGGGGACACGGGTTCGAGCCCTGGTCTGGGAAGATCCCACATGCCACGGAGCAGCTGGGCCCGTGAGCCACAATTACTGAGCCTGCGCATCTGGAGATGCAACAAGAGAGGCCGCGATAGTGAGAGGCCGGCGCACTGCGATGAAGAGTGGCCCCCGCTTGCCATAACTAGAGAAAGCCCTCGCACAGAAACGAAGACCCAACACAGCCATTAAATAAATAAATAAATAAATAAATAAATAAATGGATTATCACGTTTAAAAAAAAAATATTCCAAGTATTTCTTTCACTAAAATGGAGATTACCATGAAATAAACCAGGCCAGAAGTCACCATCACATTCTCAATCACATGTCTACCCAAGACAAACAAGCAGGGCTTGCTATGGTAGGAGTCACCTGTGCCTTCCCCTAGCCCACCCACACTCAGTTCTTCCCAGACATGGCCACAAAGGCAAAGCAAGATCTCCATCCAGCTGGTCTCTAAAGCAGGGTTCTCTTCCAGGTATTTTTCAAAGTTTGAGGAAAAAACAGGTTTCTCATTAAAGATTCACAGTAAGTCTTTCAAAGGTCACTATGACTAGCATAAAAACACTCATATTCTTTATGGAAAACTTTTAAGAAAAAGTGATAGGAAATGTAACAGTTTCACCTCAGAATAGCTCAGATTTTGATAATTTACTTGTCTTTGTGCCTGTGCATCACATTTCAGAAACTAATCATAAAAATACATTACTTCTGCAAAACACAGAGGGAAAATTCATTAGATGTATAGTAGCTGGGAAGACAGATTGATAAAGGTGGTTCTCTGCACTTGCTGGAAAGTCAAAAAAATAAATGTGTTCTGTACTCTTAAAATGTTTGCCTTATCAAATACAGAAAAAATTAACCAAGTTGAAGGTATCTCATGAAAAGTATCTTGCTATCATGAATTCTTGTGTTAGGAAAACAGTTCTATTCAAATCTAGAGGAATTATAATGGAGATCTTTGAATTGCAAGATTCCAGGCAGTTTTCCCTAAGAATGGCATTCTTGGATAATAAGAGAATCCTAGCATACAAACTGGTCAAGGATAGGGTATACGTGGAAAAGTTTCCAGAGCTTAGAGAAGGAATGTTTATATTTTCAGGCAATTATTAATTGCTCATTGAACAAAGAAGGAACAAGGCTTATCAATGAATATCTGGGAGCTAACATGACTAAGGTAGAGAATTCAATCAAGATGGCAGCTGTCCATACTATTTAAATTAAATCTTTCCATTTCTAAAAACATCCAATGAACCAATATTTAAATGGGGACTTGCAAAGTTTGTATCTCTAATGTCCAGAGGGATAAAAGGATTAAACTGGCTCTACACAGAAACCAGTTGCAGATCAAATCCACAGTGTTTGAGAAAGCTTGTATTTTGACCAAATGTCCTTTTAAAAATCTTAAACAAGGATTTCCAATGAGCTGGGGTTTTTCCCCCAACGGTTAAAGCAATCAGTTCACATAGATACACAGTCCCTCCAGCAGCAACATGTACAATTAATTACATGGATATAATAATATTTACTCACCCTCCTAATAGTATCTGTGGCTGGTTGGATTCATTTGTGATACCAAATATATCAGGAATTAAATCGGCATTGAAGCTAAAAAGAAAACATTAAAAACATTAAGTAGCTATTTTATTAAATTCTCACTTCTAATTTAGTTTAAAAAAAAAAAAAAAACTTTGGGGAGGTGTGGTAGACATACAACAGTCAGTATCTGTTGCAATCAATGGAATGTCAGAAGTGACATGTTTCACTCTGAGGCCAAAGTGTTTAATTTTCATTATTGGACCCTCCAGTCATCTTGGCAATGAGAAGAACATGATGGTACGGCTCCACAGACGATGAGGCCTGTAAGACACTCTGAGAGCTGGCAAAAGAGCCTATCACTGACCCACACTGGACATGCAGTGTGAGCAAGAAATAAACTTTTGTTGTGAGATTTTGGTGTTGTCTGTAACCTCAACATAGCCTAGCCTGTCTCTGAGTGATAAGGAGACCGTTAATTCAGACTCATGACCCTCCTTATTTAGTCAGATGGGCTTAGGAGAAATAACCCACAAAAGTAATCCCTAGTTGGTATAAAAATTTATGCGAGCCACTGAATATTGTAACAACAATGAAAAACACCCAATTATAAAAGAAATCAAGCTGAGCACCTTTAAAAAGATTAATCCATGAATTAAAGTTCAGACTTCTAATGGTTACTGACCTATTGATGTATGACTATGATTTTAATAACTGTACAAAAGGCAGCACCGGAAACAAGAATGTGGCTACAGATTGTTTACTCCCCAAAATGATATCTACATCATTACCAGAATCCTAACAGAAATTTGGATTAACTTTATCCTGGTACATGAGTCTACTTTGAGGAGATAAATGATAATACTAAGGAAGAATTGTGAAAAGGACAAAGTTTCTCCTTAATATAGAAATATTTCTAAGTCTCTAGAGGAAATCCTCTACCCTTCCTATCTGTCAATCAAGCACTAACAGTTTTATCCAAAAACAGTTCTCTTAGTTCTTTGAGTAATGACATGGCTAGGATCAACAAAGATCCATCATGGACACATTCAAAGCTTTTCAAACAAAACCAAAAAGACAAATCTCTCCCTCTTTGCAAAATAATGAATTTCACCTTTCTCTTTCTTCCATCATGGCAAACAAATATATAATTAAGAGGACAGGCCCCTATCAGCTTTAAAGGGAGAACGAATTTAGAGTCAATACAACTTAGCAAAGTAGTTTCCTATGTGAAAGATTTTATGTTTGTAAGCTTAAAATCATTCAAAGGGAAGCAAGCACATACTTACTCCATAATTAATGGTTCATCCTGAAAAGTCCTGTTGAGTATGGTCATATTGCAAGGATCTGTTAAAAAAAAAAAGAAAAGAAAATATATAAATGAAAAGGCATTTTATAACACATTATTTTTGATATTTGCACTTAGGGAAAAATACCCTTTCATTCTTTGCAAAATTCATCTCTAATTAATTCCAACTATTAGCATTAATGAGACACTATAACTCTAACTTAAATGGACATCAAGTTTGTAAAGATAAACTATTGGGAGAGTTTATTCTACAGTGAAGACCAGTATTACAATAACTTCCTTTGAGTCTTCATTCTGAAAATCTCTTAGATGAGTCTTCTTTATATACAATTTAGCAGTAGAGCAGTTGACAATTAAGGTTTTGATATAAAGAACCCAATACATGCAAAACTACTAGACTCTAAAACGTCCATGCCCTCCTCTCCTCCTCCTTTCTTCAGTCTGGCTCCATGAACAAAGGTGTCCATTTAGGTATAATTAATTGGCTTTTCAGATAAGACGAAGATGTGTGGGTAGATATGGTAGACTGACTCTCAACCGTTACTCTAAACTTTTTGTGCTTTCCTGTACTGGGGAGACTAGAAACCAAAAATAGCATTTCTCTTGCATTTAAGATTCTAAATAAAATGTAAGCCTTGCTAATTAGATATGGTGAGTTTTGCCAAGGCAGGAATGAGGTGAAGGCTGTGTTTCTGCCATTTCTGTCTTAATGTCTGATCACTGAATTGTAAGTACTAAGAGGGAGGGTGCATGGCATCCATTTTGCTGGTGAGCAAGTGTCATTCTGGCACCTGTTGTGCAACTGGCCACTTTCTGATGGCAAAAAGGCAGTAGCTTCTTTGAAGGCTTTGAGGATTGTTCCTGAAAGTTCAACCTCGTGTGTGTTCTTTAGCCATCACAGTAACTCTGTAAAGCATAAAAACCCTTTAATAAATTCTCTCTTCCTTAAGCTAACAGAGTGGATTTTGTTCCCTGGAGTTGACTGCAGACCAGTTCTAGGTTGAAAAAGAAGAACCAGAAAACAGACTTTTAAAGAAGTTTTTAGAGACAATTACTGACACTCAAGAACTGCATTTTTGAACTGATTTCTGAACATTATTTTTGTTACATTTACCTAAGAATACCAGGCATATTTTTCCTTTAATATCCAGTGATAAATATTAAAAACTCTTAAAACAAGTTCACCTAAGGTTTGATTCTGTCCCCAGAAGATAATAGCTCCTAATTCACCGTTGACATGATTTTTGGGAAGGTATGTCAGAAGAACATCCATTTGTGAATCTCCATCATAATCCCCCGGGACTACACTTGTTATCAATGTACTGTGATTCCTAAAAGAAACAAACATTTTAATAAACAAACATTCCAGTAGAGCTATAATAGAAAAGGACACTTCCATATTTACACCATACAAAAATATTTTCAATGCAAAATTTAAAAATTCACAGAACTGATTAATTACATTCTCTTCTTTAATAGCTTATCATCTTTCATGTATGTAGGCCTCTTTGGTCTATGAAAGAATTCAGGATGAACGCAGAGGGTTTTAAGAAAAAAGGAAAAGGTGAAATATTTATTAAGAGGAAGCACAGTTTTATGTTCAAGCATTGGTTTAATCCTTTCACCTAGTTCTTTTGTCAAAGATACCAGGACATATGGATGGTGTTTATACGAATGGAGGCTCAAAGGACTTCCCTGGCAGTCTAGCGGTTAAGACTCCAGGCTTCCAATGAGGGGGTGGGGGTTAGGTCCCTGGTCGGGGAACTGTAGCACAATGCGGCCAAAAAAAAAAAAAAAAAAAGTAACATAAATGAAGGCTCATTATCAATTGCTAAAGCACTGAGGGGTATCACTGTCATTTTATAAAAGATATTATCTATAAATTACTTAATTTTAGATTTTAATGCAGATTTGAAATTTACAGTGAAAACTAGTCATTTTATTTCAAGATTCACAATGAAAAATAAGTTCTTTTTGACCAAACCTGGCAATACACTATCAAAACATACACACTTAATTCTACATTTTTAATAATAAAATATTCTAAAATGGTTTATATTAACCTTGAAAACTTAACAAAACATTCTGGAGTCCTGTCATAATGTTGTCTGAGTGACCCAATCAAAAAGTAGGCCTTAAATTCAATTTACATTTAATTCTACTTAAGAACAAACAGCAAGACAGTAAGTTTCCAAACAGCCTATGCATAATTATTTTCTGAACGGCATCAAGAATATAAAAATATATATAATAGGTTTTACTTCAAGTGAAAATGAGGAAAATACTGACAAGGGTAAGAATAATTAAGAAAAACAACATAATAATAGCTTTATTTTAATGCAGCTACTTACTATGTCTCAGATATTACATCAAGTACTTAATAGCTATTATCTGATATCTCCATCACCTGAAATAGGTATCGTAATTCTCACTGAACAGACCAGGAAACTGAGGTTGAAGTAGCTTTCATTGTTAAATAGCTAGTTAAATGGAATAGCTGGAATTCAAATTCAGTTGTGTTGGCCTCTAAAATTGATCCTCATTATCATAAAATATTTTTTGTAATGCCAGTTTCCTCAAAGAATACCAGTTTCCTCAAAGAATTGAGGAATTTGAAATGCCAGTTTCCTCAAAGAATGCCAGTTTCCTCAAAGAATTCCAACAATACTTTAACCTTTAACCTACTTTAACCTTTAACCTTTAACCTTTAACCTCAAGAAGCTTTTTGCCCTGAAGAACCTCTGAAAGGCTCAGAATTTGGAGTCATCCGAAATAGCAGAAGACAAAGTAAAGTGTAAGGCTGAAAACACCTTTTCTGTGATGGTCCCTCTTGCTCAGCATGCCAACAACCAAGTAGTTTACTTCTGGGAAGTTTCAGGCATTAGAGATGTAAGTTTCAGGAGAGGGTAAGATATTGGCCTTAGGCTAAAAACAGGGAGTTACTGGAAAGTCTACAAAGGAACAGTTTGGTCCTTGCCCCCAACTCTGCCAAATTCCTAGGATGCCAGTCAGCCAGGAACATATCCACAGGGCAGGAGACAGGAGGTAAGTCCCATTACGCAGAGTTTCCAATTAGCTCTTTAGTACCTTATTCTTAGTATAGCATAATAAAGAGTTACCTGCCTTTTAAAGAAAACTATGAGTATTAAAGAGAGCCAAAACAAATAGCAATAAGGAATCTGAAAAAAACAGAGATAACAGAGGAAACAAAAGAAAACTTCAAAACCACACCTGAAGACATAAATACATCCATTAAAAAAAAAAAAAAAAGAACAGCATGCTAAGAGAAAAGAACAATAAGAGAACAAAGAAAACTTCTTGGAGATAAAAAAAAAATATGACAGCTAACATAAAAATATTCAATAGAAGGCTGAAGATAAAATTAAGAAAACTTCCCGGGGGGAAAAAGACACAAAATGACAAAAACACAAATGAAATAAAGAAATAAAGGATGGAGTTAGGCAGTCCAATAAACAACTAGTAGGAATTCCTGAAAGAGAAAACAAAAAAATAATCAGAGAAATAATATAAGAACATTTCAAAAAGGCCCCAAGTATAGAAGCCTCCAGCTTGAAGGGAGGCTAGAGTAATGAATGAAAAATAGTCTACACCAAGACATATTATGAAATTTCAGAGAAAAAGGATAAAGAAGAGACCCTAATAGTTTCAAAAATTAAAAATAAGTCATATTTGAAGGATTAGGAAAAAGAATAGCAATGGATTTAAAACCAGCAACCGATGAAGCTAGAAGACTACAGGCCAATCAAAGAGTGAGTAGAAAAAGGTTTTGGAAATGGAGGGACATACCCATGCATCCTTTCTCAGGAATTTCTTGAAGGATACACTCCAGTGAAGTAAATGAAGAAGCAAAGAACAAAATGGCACAGGATCCAAGAAATAGGGATCAAACATAGAATGACAAAGGGAAAGTCTCCAAACAGTAACTCTGCAGAAGGCCTAGAGAATGAATTCAGATTGGGGAGGAGTGCAGAGGACTCAATGGGGAAAAAAAAAGCACAACAGGTATATGGCAGGTATGATGGAACATCTGCAAAGCAATTAAGGATATGTACACAGAAAACTGTGCAATTTATTTTTTAAAAAACAATCATTTACTCTTGGAGGAAAAACCATAGAGAAATGAAATACTGTATACTGCTTGGCTCTGAAGTACACATAATCTACATGGCCAGAATTTATACAATGATTACTGACCAAGCTAAAATATGATACAACTATATGGAGATGGAGCCAATTTAAAGATGCTAAATCTTTGTCTATGCTAACAAAAAATCCAAGAGATGAAGATGGTAACTCAAGAAATTACAGTATAAAAACTTATTTTAGAATATGGAAATAAACATCAGAAGAAACAGCTCAAAGTTTTAAAAGTGGTTGCATTTGAGAGAGGAACAGGGGAGAGGGGGAAGAAAACTGTGAAGGACAGTTAGTTTTTGAAAACTATACTAAATAAATACAAGAGTTTCTAAATTTTATAAGTATATAAAACATTACATTAGTCAAAGAAAAATTGGGATTTTTTAAAAACTCAGTGGAACCCAAGTCTTTAATAGCCCACAAATTCCTTAACTTTTAGTCTTCCATGAAAAACCACTTCTAGGCAGTTCATTTCTTGGATGTAGTATTTATCACAACTTCTGTTCCCTCCCCACTCCAAGCATGCTGACATCCAGTATCAAGGAACATTTCTGAAGAGGGATAATCTCCTGTTTATCCATCTATAACTTTCCCCTCAACGCCTCAATGTTCTAACTCAAGGCCAATATTTTTTTACATATGTCTGAGTTTAAGTTAAATACTGTAGAATCTGAGCACTCATTACCCCATATGGGGACTTCTTAAATTTTTTGAACAGTTTCCAAAGTAATCTCTGATCTTTCTACATACTAATTCATCCTGCACATGGTTAACGAGTAAATCAAATCAACTTAAAATACCGTTTCCACCACCTCTCCTTTAAACAAGAACCTGTAATGATTCCCCACTTTTCTTGGGATTGAGGTCAATTCTTTCTGATATTTATGAGGGTTCCTAGTCTGCCCTGATCTCATCTTCCTAGTCCATAACTCTCCAAAGTATACCCTCCACTTCTGTCAGGCAAACCTTTCCACCTCCTCTTCACAACCTGCTGTTTTTACTACCATCTCTTGTTAATGCTGTGTCCTGAAACTTGAAAGCCCTCACCTAAATTTTACTTATCTTAAGGTCAAGCACAAGTCCCATAACTTTCTAGAAGCTGCCACTTTAGCCTGCACGGACTCATCTCTTCCTCCAGACAGTGATCGATTCTTGTTTCTTATAGTTTCAAAACTGTGTTGGCTCACTATCAATGAAGGTCACTGTGTTTCATGCAATGCCAGTCATATAAAAAAAATAGAACAATTATTTGAACATCTAAAAAATTCAGTTTGATTTGAATTTCCTCAAAATCAACCTATGAGTTATCTAGCAGTCACCACCTATCAGTCAATAAATGAAAAATTAGAACAGAGGTCATTGACCCCATTGCAAACTCCTCCCTCAGACCACAAAACACAAAGTTGACCTCATGAGCCTGTGACTGAGCTGCTCCCACAGGCACACTCAGGATGAGGGACAAACCCCAAGACATTCAAGAAAGCATGTCAGATTGCAAGGGACTGAAAGGTGTTTATGTAGGAACAGACCTGGTTCCACTCAAAATTATTTATTTTTTAAAGCAAATCATTTTTAAACTTTGGTATGCTCACTAATTTTCCTAACAAATTACTTGCTTCATACCTCATAACTAGTGGTTTTGTATCACAACACCACTTTAGAGTAAAATTGATTTCAAAGACAGTCCAACTAGTTATTGCATATCTATTATGACACTAACGACTGTTTTACAGAAACAAATACATTTGTACTTACTTCAAGGATACCTTTACTTTGGGTTTAAAATAGGGTGCGCTCTGGTCTGCCAAAAAGACGATTAAATCATTTCCTAAAAGAAGCGAGTATACATTAGAAAAATGCTTCCCAGTGAGACATACAATCAGTGGTTACAAGAAGCTTTCTGGGCACTGTTTTCAACAAGAAAACTTTTATTTTACTCCAGTTCGTCTGCCCTCTCAAGGTTGGTCCTATTAGACTAATGGAATGGAGATTCCTAACAGTGTATCACAAATTCGATATTCAAAGCAGCAGGGAAACTAGAGGGTGAACAAGGAAAAAGGTAGTTGGTCAAGGCAAATTGAAATCAATGGCTTCTGCCAGGAGTCAGACTGATTGACTTAAAGGAAGCATATAAAGAATATGCCTTATAACTATACTATGTGTTAAGTCTTGTCTTCCCCAAACCTAACAACTCAGCCTCTCATAAGGCTGTTCAGTCCATTGCACGGATGCATCACACCAAGGACACAGAAACTCCTACTGTAGGTATCTGACTAGTAACTAGGACATGATGTCATATTTAAGCAGAAAAAGCTGAATCCTCCAAGACTACCCTCTTGTGGCTCCTACAGAACCATCCTCCAGGTTGATGCATTTTTGGAGCTCAATGAGCACTCATTGGAACAGAGTTTTGAAATTGTTTAGTCAAACACAGGGCATCTTTAAAGTTAAGGGGAGAATCTCTGTCTCCAGTTTGGGTGGAGTGGCTATAGGTTAGGCAGTATGCACCCTTCTTGCAATACATGGAGTCATACAAAGATAGGGGAAATACCCAAGGTCCACAAGAGGCTCTGGAGTCCTGAGAAGGACTCCAAGAGATCTGGGCCAAGATCCTGTCAAACTCTGTAAGTGCTTCACTTCCTTCTTTCACAGCCTTGACCTTAAACAGTACCTGCTTTGTGGGTAATAGAGAATACTAAGGCCCTCTAATGCCCATTGTCAGCATCAAGATTTACAAAGAAAAGTTTGTTTAGTGATGGTTAAAGCAAAGAACTCCCAAGAACCTCAAGCTGGAAAAGAAAACAGAGATTTGGAAGACTAGGGTGGTGGCCAAAGCAAGGAAGTCTTTTGCACACAAAAGACTAGGGCAGCCCAGAAGGGAGAAAAACCTGCAGTTTGAGAATCCTTTTCCAAGGAGACACTGGGTTTATTAGTAATACCTGCGAAATACTTGTGAGAACTGTGGAGTGTTTAGGGCCTTGGGAAGGAACAGTAGTTTCTAAGAAAGCTGGGACCCTGACAAAGGGAGGGGAGGGTGAACAAGGTAAATGAAGAGGGAGGGAGAAGTCCTCTACGAGAGTAAATTGTCAAGTCGCACCTTTTCCAGTTCATCAAAGGGGAAGGGAGACTGGAGGAAATACAGCCGACAGGAATGAAGGGGCCTTGGCAGGGAACGTAAAGGCAAGCTACAAAGACTACTGGGAATTAGGAAGGACTTTGGAAGGCAGCTGATTCCACGAGAAGGGCGGGGTGCGTGAGTGACGGCCGCGGTCGTCTCAGGAAAAAAACCCAAAAAACCGGGGTGTTTCCAGTGCTTGTGGGGGTGGATCAAACTGTGGAGTGGTCAGGCCAGGACCTGGGTTTGGAAAAGATGGAAAAAACAGGCAAGCTGCAAGGATGCTGGAAATAAAGGGGGAGAGACAGGGCTGGGCGAGAAGGGCCAGGAAATGCAGGAGGACCGGGCATCCGGGCAAGGGGTGTGGGGAACACCGGGAGGGGCACGCGAATAGAGGGAGGGCCGGGCAAGCACTGACTTTCCCGCAGCACGAAGAGGTCCGTCTGCTTGTCAGAGTTGAGGTCTCCGAAGGCTGCCAGGGTGCCCCAGGCCTCGGCCCCAAAGAGCTCGGCCGTGACGTTGTGCAGCGCCCGCGCCGGGACCGGCCCGACTCCCAGCAGCGCGAGCCCCCCAAGCAGCGGCGCCAGCAACACCCAGGAGCCCAGCAGCCGGCGTGCCGCCGCCATGGCAGCCCCTCGGCCCTCGCCCACCGGCCCCCTGCTGCGCTTGACGGCAGCCGGAAAGCACCGTGCCGCTGTCCGAGAGAGAAAGGGCGTAGCCCCGACGCCCGTACGACCGCGGCCGGCCCCCGTCTCACTCTCCCGTAGGGCTGCCCCTCTGACGCTCGGGAGGCCGCGAAGCTAGGTTGAAGCTCGCCCTCGCGCTCACTTCCGGCCGGTGCGCCTCCCGACAGTGTCGCGCGGGGGGGCGGGGCCGGCCGGGAGGAGCTGACAGGCGGCCCCGGGGGCGGTGGCCAAGACGGCGGCCCGAGCGCGATGGCGGGGCTCGTGGATGAAGTGAGCTGGAAGGTCTTGGAGCGAAGAGCCCGGATCAAGCGCTCAGGTTTGGCTGGCTGGGGCGCCACCCTTTCCCCCCCGCACCGTAGAGGGTACTCCCCGTCAAGAGCCTTGGGCAGGAGGCAGGTGGGATTCCTGGAATAAACCTGTGCCCGCGTGTTTCCCCTTAGAAAGCAGGCGGTGGTCCCTGGCTTCCTCTTGATGTCTTTCCCCATTAGGTGGTGGTCCCACCTTTGCTCCGTTTTGCTTCCCCAACTATATTTCGTGTGTGTTCCCTCTCGAAAAGTAGGTGGTTGTGCCGACTTCTCCTGGAGTCTTCTTAGAAATCAGGCGGTGGCCACATTCCCGGGAGTGCCCTCCCTGTCTGTATTCCTCCCCGAAAGTCAGATAGCTTCATTTTTACATATGACTAGGGTCTGGTCCTAGAAAACTGGCGGCTGCTTGTTGCCTTATTTCGTATCTCCTTTTCACATTACAAGTTCTGAGATCTAGCCAGTTATCTATGGGGCAGAAATTGAGGGAGACAGGGCCTCAGGCCACGAAGGGGGGTCACGGTGAGCATAGTTAGGACTCAGAAGGAAGTGGGCCCCTTCCCTTGGCAAGTGGCCCCAGGACGCCTAGTTCCCAGTTGTGGCTCCCAAACCCGAGGTCACCTAGGTCAGAACACGCTGCGCAGGCAGTTACACAGTTACAGTGTCCTGAACTGACTTGTTCAAATTGCAAAGTCACACTTTGAAGTTAGCACTTGTGGCTGATAACTCATCTGACAACCAGGATTGAAACTTCTCTTATTCCTGGCTGGCTGGATGTAATCTCGAGCTAAAAAGTGTTCCTATAAACAGGAAAGATGGTGGAATGACAAGTCTTCATCTAAGAATCTTCCCTTTTGAAGGCTTGTTGTTACTATATAAATTAGAGTTGGGAGATGATAATGTCAAAGTCGATAATCTGATAACATTGAAAGACATAGCCCTAGGAAGACTAATTATGCATCTGCACTGGTATTAAGCGTTTTGTTTTTTTTCCCTCAACTAATACTACCCCATTATATTTTGGCTTTTCCCGTTCATGAAGTTCTTAGTTGTTGTGCAGAAGACAACAGAGTTCTTAGCTGTCTTTTTTTTTTTTTTTTGAAGAAAGTATCTAATTTCATAAATCGTACAGGAGAAATCCACCCAATCTTTGTTGCTTATTCCGTTCTATTTTTAAACCTTAAAAATAGTTGTGCACTTATTTACTTAGGGTTATAACAAAACTACCATAAGTATGAGAGAATTTTTCAAAAACTAGTCCTTAGTACATTTTAGTGTTAGTACAGTTACTTAGAATAGTCACATATATTTCTGTTTCACATTTTTCTCAAACTTTTTGTGTCATACTGAAGTATTGAGTTGACCACTAACAGTGAGTCTATTTGGGCTATAAAAAGGGTTATTGAGTTGATAATTTCCGGTCAAAGAGAGTAACTGGAGTTTTCTTACAGGAAACTGAGCTCTACCCTCAACGTATATTTTTACAGCATTTCTCTTTTCCTCTAATAAACGTATAGGGCTTATTTTCTTCTCCAGTCTTAATTTCCTCTGAACTGTGTGTCATAACAGTAAGCTTTGAAAACCTACCTTCTCCTTCTTTACTGAGAAAAAAAAAATCAAATTTTATTTAACTATTGTTGAATGTAGTCACTTAAATCCAGTTTCATGTACAAGGTAGTTGAGTGTATTATATAAATGTTGGATGTTCCTATATGTTTACATCATAGCAATAAAAGAGATACCATTTGAAGTCATCCCTCCAAATTAGTTGAGGTTTCATATTCTTCTGATAGCTGTGATGTGTAGACTATAAACTTTCTTCAGTGAATCATTGACTTCCTGTGTCATTAAAAGCAATCACCCTGATTCTGTTTGTTACTTTTAGAGGAGTATATAAAGTGAGTTTTGTTTGAAACTTGGACTAGCCTGACTATGATATAGATGCCACTGCAAAGTTCTGAGCATTGTTACATAGTAGCATAATCACTTCACTGCTCAATAGAGCTACTCGATGCTACTCTTACGTAATGTTTAATAAGTGGTCATTATATATTTCCTGCCTCATCCATATAAGCAAATTAATTTATCAAAGCAAAGAAAATCAAATTTTCAAGTCATAAAAGAGAAAATAAAATTATAATGAACCTCAATTATTGCCTTTGTTGCACACCCCATCATGTTAATAACTGCTCACACTGCTTTCAATTAATCTAATGCTGATTGCTTCTAACCTTCACTAAACAGTTTTGAAAATTGCTGTAGTTTAGCCTGCGATGCTTATGATTAGAGTCAACAATTTGAAATGGCCAGCTCACCTGATGCAGTCGTCTCTTCTCCACCAGCTTTCTTAAGGTCTGGTAAGTGTGTAGACCCTAAAAGGGTCACTTGGTAATTTTAAATACCTTTGTTTCTGAAGGTTGTTGTCACCATATGATGTTATTTTGGTTTTATTTCCTCTTTGGTGGGCCCAAGCCTGAGCACCATTTCTGTTATTGTTGGGCTCAAGTTTGCACTGTATGGTGAACGTGGTCTGTGGTGTGAGAAGCATGAGAAGTGCAGAGTGGAGCCCCTGTCTTGACACGAGCTCTGTTTGACCAGGGGCAATTCCTCAGTATCTGGGAGCCTTAATTATCACCTGGGTAGATAAAAAGCTTCAATAATTTTTGTCTTTTTGCATAAGAAAGTAACTTTTATGAAGTAGAAAAATTTGGTCAGCGTCCCAATTATTTTCTCTTCATCACCTCCCTGTGAAGTAGGTATTTTTATATGCATTTTCATAGACAGGAAAGGGAAGCCCACAGAGTTGAAGCAAGTTGTCCCAGGTCCTGAGACTATTATGTTTCAAGGCCATGTGCTTTGCCTTCCATCCCATGGCTTCCTGGTGTAAGGGCTGGAGGAGGTGTTGGTGCAGTGGCTCTTAGACTGTCAGGTTGGTGAGACCCTTTGCAAGCTGGATGAAAGCTGTGGAATTGCTCTCCAGATGAGTGCCCTGGGTCTTGAAAACAATTTGGAAGAGGTCCATGCATCCAGGAAAGACCATATATGGATTCCCATTAGGAACACAGGCCTTTGAATGTATCTGGAAGAGAAGGGCTTTGTTAAGTGGCCATAGAGCTGAAATGAAGACTGAAGTCTTTACGGCTTTTTTCTGTGGGTTGTGACCCACCTTGGGCCATTTAAAACCTGTTTTGTGTGTGAACACTGGGAAAAGCCTGTTGGCAAGAGGCTGCTTTGTCTTTAGTGTGCCTTAAGCAGAATATTCAAGCCTCAGGACTCATTAACAGATAAATGTGAGATGACCCAGTCAAACAGTGAAAAATTCTTTCTCTTTGGTTTCACCATAGCCTTTCAGAGGTGGTTCCCCCACCGTTTATTTCCATTTGTATTTCAAGCCCTGTTTTGGCAAGATGGAGGGGAAAAATCTTGAAGAAAAGAAATAGGAACTAGCTTACGGAAGAGTCACAAACAGGAGAAAACAAAGCTTATACTTTAAGGAACAATAATGATCCATGTCTTTAGTTGTCATCTGCCAAATGACAAAATAGTATATGTAACATTGCCAATTGATTTCTTTAATTTAATCTTTGAACTAAGAGAACAAGAGGACATATATCTTTGAACTGTGCTTTCTTTTAAGCATCAGGCTCTCGTTTTCATCTTGGCTTTCTTAATAAGGGCTTGATGGGTTTTCAGCACTGACAAAGTCCTTCAGCAGTTCCTGGGAAATAGAATGCTCAAGGTATGCTTTTATGCATCAATAGTCCCGAAAATTTCAAAACCTAAGAACTGTGCTTAACATTACATAGAGTGTTTAAAACCATATACAAGAAGTTTTTCCAGTACCATATTATTAAATCAAAATAGAATGCACCAAGAAACTAAATAGGAAAATACCAAACTTAATCGTTATAAGCCATTTAAAAGATGGATTCCTTATAAATTACTTTCAGTATAGACATTTGGGGTTCATCTAACCAAAACTTAGTGATAACTATAAAGAAATAAAACTTTTATCTGTTAAATAGAGTGGTTTGCATTTATAGTTTATTTACTAATTTAGAAATACTTCATTTATGTTGGAAATGATTTGTTTTCTGCTATTGTAGTTCCTTGGGCGTTATAACTGTGGGAGAGTGTATAATGGTGTGATTTCATTTAACAGTCATTTTAAAGAATGTCCTGGGTTTATAGCTGAGCTTTTCCTTGGTACCTTTGGCTAGAAACTATTTAATGTTACCAAAAGTGAAAGCCAGTATCTTGATTTTGGAAAATTAGTTTCTAATATACCCAGATCGTTTTATGCATTTTAACCCTCTTTATTCCTCCTGGATTTGTTTCTGCTCTGTTTTTCTTTATTTCTGCTCTTTATTGAATTTAGTGTGTCCTGCATTTCCATGCGTGCATGCTTGAGCTGTGCTCTGAATGCTAATGTGTCCGTATGTGCTGTGGTTGAATATACTTTCTTTTGTTTTGACTGCTTAAATCTAAAAAGAGATCTGGATGTCCAGGTTTTTCTTTAAAGAGCCTTGTGGTAAAACATACAGGACAATGAATTTATAGGCAAATTCCACAACCAAAATGAATTAACTAATTATTAGGGAAGGAGTGTAGCATCCAGTAACTTAGATGGCTTCCATTTCTCATTTGACTACTACAGTTATATTTTAGATTAGCAGAGTTGATCAGCTAGAGCAATTACATTGGCACTACAAGTTCACTTATTTGTAGTAATTGTTATGGCATTTTGTGATGATGTAAGAAATGTCATGGCATTTTTACTTTTATTCTTAGATGATAAGATAATTTTTAAAATTATTCCTTAAAATGAATCATTGGCTTATCTCTATCTTGGCTCTGTAAGTTTATCAGTATCTCAGTGAGTTTATCAGCATGTGACTTGAGTTTTTCTCTTTATTTTTAGGTTTTTTGATTAATTTAATTTGATTTATTTGATTTGATGGGCATATCGATACCTGGTAAAGTTTTATTGTATATTCTGGGCAAAACTCAACTTTTTATTTTGTGTGTCTGACACTCTCTTCTTTTTAGGCACTTATATAGCAGCCTTGTTTCAGCCTAATTTAATAGTCAACCAATTAATAAAGTTCTTTTGGCTTAAAGAGACCATAGGCCTGAGGCTCCTGGACTGTTACGTGTTGTGGCCCCTTTTAAGAGCCTAAGGAAAGTGTACACATTTTGTGTTCAGCTATACCTGAATCTCATCCTCGCTCTGTTGTTTAATACTTGTTTGATCTTGAGCAAGTAACTTTACATCTTTGAGACTTGATTTCCTTCTCTGTAAAAGTAGGAGTAATAAAACCTACCTGAAGATATTATTCTGAGGATTAAACAAGATGTTATATGCAAAACACTTGATATTTAATAGCTGCCCAATAAATTTTATTCTTTATCTTTCCTAAAAAATGTTTGTCTTTTACAATATTGCTGGTATGTATTTAAGAGTAGGATTTTACAAAAGCAGACATAGTTGCTTATCTCTTTACCTCATTTCGGTATCTACCCTCATGGTAGCCATTTGATTAAGAAAACTAGTCATGCTAAAATACAATTGGATGGAATCAGATTAACCAGAATCTACCTCTCGTTTTAATCTAAGTCGATTTCGTTTTTGTCAGTAATCATTACAAGTCTAAAGAAATGGTTTTTGACAGTTTCCATGGAAACTCCTATTAGACAACAAGGAGAGCAGTCATTCTTTTGTGTATAGTTAGAAGAGATTTTGGGTTTATATTGGGTATGCTATGGGTTCCCTTCATGTAGGATGGAATTTTCAGGAGCACTATGGTAACTGTATCCTGCTGGGAGCTCTGATCTCTTCTTACTGTGTCCTGCCCTGAAATCTTATACGATTTAGGAAGTAGAAGCCATATGATATGGCTTAACTCCCTTGGCATGAATCTTATTGACCTTAAAGCTTACTCTCTTTCTGTCATTCTCCTCAGCAAAGATGATGCTTCAGATTTTATAAGTGAAATGATTTTATGAAGAGTACAATGGCTTGTCTCACTGCTTTAGACTGTTACAGAATACCACATTGTGCATCATAAAAGCTATTTTCTTCTTACTGTTTTCTTGATCTTCAGTCTTCTGTAAAGCCAGAGAAAGGGTAAGAGGAACTCCCCAGAATTCCTGATTCTGATCTAGTTGCCTGCTGAAAATTTCCATATGGGTATATATGATGAGCATCTCAAATGTAACCTGGCCCAAACAGAACTCTTATTTTCTAATCCTATTCCTACCCTAAATATATGCCTCCGTAAATCTTCTCCATCTCAGTAAACTAAAGCATATTCTTCCAGTTGCTCAAGCTAAAAATATGGAGGTCATTCCTCATTCCTTTACTCTTTTTATTCAGTTCATTTGTAAATCTTTTCTATTCCAGTTTCAAAAACATATACAGGATTCTGCCTGTTTTTCTCCAGCTGTGCTCCTAGCTGCATAGTTTAAGCCACTTTCATCTCTGATCTAAACTACTGAAGTAGCCTGGTTTCCTGTCTTCATATTCTTGCCTCACTGCAATCTGTTCTCTACCCAGCAGTGAGAAGAATCTTTTAAATATATAAGTCAGATCATGTCACCTTCCTGAAATCCTTCATTACCTTTAGCAGTAAATCCACAGTCCTTCCCTTGGGTGACCCTAATCACCTGGCTCTTGCCTGCTTCTCTAATCTCCTCATGGAATACTCCTCTCTCCCCCACTGCTCTTCAGCCATGCATGCTTTGATTCCTTAAGACACAATTTGTTTTCACTTAGGCTCTCTGTTATAGCTATTTCCTCTTCCTGGAATAATCTCTTATCTTGCTGGTTGGGCAGCTTCTTCCTTTTATTTGTCTTTTCGGTTCACATCTTAAACTTAGCCTTCTTAGAAAGGCCTTTTTACCTACTCAATCAGAGTGGCCCCCAGACATATCACTCTTAATTTTGATACTCTAGTGTACCTCTCACTATTTGATATTTTTCTCTTAGCTTCTCTATACAGAGATAGAGAAGCTCATGTATCATATGAGAGAAGAGACTTCATCTGTTTTGTTCACTCCTGTATCCATAGAGCCCAGAAGAGTGCTTGGAGGATAATAAATGCTCAGTAAATCATATTGCTTAGAAAATCATATTACTTATCACATCTTAGTCCCTCCTGCCCCTTTTGAGAGATAATGTAATGTGGTTAGTATATCGACTCATAAAACTAGGCTCACGTCTCAGTATGAAACTTATAAACTGTGTGAACTGCTTTTTCACCTACTTTCCGTAATTATACAGTGGAGATAATCGTATATCCCTCATAAGTTCTTTTGTGAAGATGAAGTAATGTTTATGAAGTATCTAGTGGTTGTAATGGTACTAATAATAACAACAATGATTATAATGTTGATGATGACAACAGTGACAATTTCAGTAGCTACTTTTTGTTGAGTACTTAATATGTGACAAATAGTGTTCTAAGTGCTTTACATTTAAATCTCACAACAATCCTGTGCTGTAGGACTGCTAACTATCTGTTGAAAAATCAAAACACAGAGAAGCAAAGTAACTTACATAAAGTCACACAGCTAGGATACAAACTCAGCCAGAGCTCCCAACCGTTGTTGCCTTCCCCTTCTTCAACATGCATAGTGCCTAGTATTTCCATAAATGAATGCCGATGATTATTGTTTGCATCTTGGCGATATTCACTGCTCTTCTGTCACTCATGTCAAATTAGCTGCTGTTTACTGGACCTCTCTGATGTTGTGGGAAGTGTGTAATACAGTTGGCCCTCTGTATCTGAGGGTTCTACAGTTTGAGGATGCAGAGGGCTGACTGTACTATGCCATTTTTTTTTTTAACATCTTTATTGGAGTATAATTGCTTTACAATGTTGTGTTAGTTTCTGCTGTATATAACAAGGTGCATCAGCTATACGTATACATGTATCCCCATATCCCCTCCCTCTTGCGTCTCCCTCCCACTCTCCCTATCCCACCCCTCTAGGTGGTCACAAAGCACCGAGCTGATCTCCCTGTGCTATGTGGCTGCTTCCCACTAGCTATCTATTTTACATTTGGTAGTATATATATGTCAGTGCCACTCTCTGACTTCGTCCCAGCTTACCCTTCCCCGTCCCCGTGTCCTCAAGTCTGTTCTCTACGTCTGCGTCTTTATTCCTGTCCTGCCTCTAGGTTCTTCAGAATCATTTTTTTTTTCAGATTCCATATATATGTGTTAGCATATGGTATTTGTTTTTCTCTTTCTGACTTACTTCACTCTGTGTGACAGATTCTAGGTCCATCCACCTCACTACAAATAACTCAGTTTCATTTCTTTTTATGGCTGAGTAATATTCCATTGCATACACGTGCCACATCTTCTTTATCCATTCATCTGTCAATGGACACTTAGGTTGCTTCCATGTCCTGGCTATTGTAAATAGTGCTGCGATGCACGTTGTGGTACATGTCTCTTTTTGAATTATGGTTTTCTCAGGGTATATGCCCAGTAGTGGGATTGCTGGGTCGTATGGTAGTTCTATTTTTAACTTTTTAAGGAACCTCCATACTGTTCTCCATAGTGGCTATATCAATTTTACCATGCCATTTTATATAAGGGACTTGAGCACCCACAGATTTTGTTGTCCTTGGCAGCGGTGGTGTGGTCCTGGAACCAATCCCCCGTGGATTCCAAGGGGTGACTGTATATGATACTGGTCTTAGAGAGCTCAGAGCCTGATGGAACTTTTTGCAGCTAAAGATGACTTCAGTGCTTTTGCATACATGCAGTCTCTAACTCTCTTCTGGCCTCTTCTAGTTGTTTCCTACTTAACTTTGCTACCTATAACCATCACCTCCCATTGTACCACCTCTCTAGCTAGTCTGTTCTACAAGTTCTTATCTGGGTGATTTTTCTAAGATAAAGAACTGATCCTATTATTCCTCTGCTTAGCACCACTTGTGAGCTCCGTATTTCCTGCAGGATTAGAGTGGCACTTCAGAGAAGGCATCTGTGGAAATGACATTTGCGCTGAAGGAGGATATAGGAGTCAAATGAGAAGCTGGGGTGAGGAGTGTCCTAGGATAGGATCTTGGGGATAGATAGAGCTGGATATTTGAGAACAGTGTCCTCAAAGGACAAAGCACTGTGAATGACAATAATAGGGAAGAGAGGATGGCTGGGATGGCTGGGAGGGGCAGAGTGCTGGGAGGCTTGAAGGTACTTGGATTTTATTGTAATTGGAAGGGAAAACTATAGAAAATTTGAAATAATAGGGTGATAAGACCTGAGTAATACTTTATGAAGATCCTCTGGCTATCATGCAAATAAATTGGAAGTTGGTGAGAAGGCAGGGAGCAGCCTAATGGCCGAAGCCATGTGCTATATGTCTCTATCTTTATGTTTAACAACTAGCATAATGCACACTGCTGGGCATATGGGGCATTCAATCCATCTTTGATAAAGAAGGGCTGTGAAAGCACAAATATTGACTCTGTCATCAGTCTTGATTCAGAAACTGTGGCCACCTTGATTATCTACCATTTGTACGGTATCTTTGACTCAACAGAGTAACTTTTGGAATGTGGCCAAATTTAACACAGGAAAGTTTTCTGTGTGCATATGTAGCAAATTCTTATAAATCTATATCTTATTTTTATATCATTATGATAATCTCTGTCCATATTTTAAAGCAGAGATTAATCATTGTATTTCTGAGGAATAATCTGTAAAACCACACAAGGAGCTGCCATATCTTTTCTTGGTTCAGGCTGAAAGAGACATAGACATTTGATTTACCTATTAAAAGATACCAGGTTTGGGCTTCCCTGGTGGCGCAGTGGTTGAGAATCTGCCTGCCAATGCAGGGGACACGGGTTCGAGCCCTGGTCTGGGAAGATCCCACATGCCGCGGAGCAGCTAGGCCCGTGAGCCACAACTACTGAGCCTGCGTGTCTGGAGCCTGTGCCCCGCAACAAGAGAGGCCGTGATAGTGAAAGGCCCGCACACCGCGATTAAGAGTGGCCCCCGCTTGCCGCAACTAGAGAAAGCCCTCGCACGAAACGAAGACCCAACACAGCCATAAATAAATAAATAAATAAATAATCCTTCCCTCTACTTTAAAAAAAAAAAAAGATACTGGGTTTGTGGGAAATGTAAAGGTTTTTTGTTTTGTTTTGTTTTTATTGGTAAACACACAGTTAGGACATGTCTTTTTTTTTTTTTCCTGAGTCTTGAAAATAGACCCAAAAGAGATTTGAAAATAATCCCTGACTAGAAAACACATAAAAGAAAATTGTAACTGCACATGTTATATACTTGTTCTTGAAAATTTGATAAATGCTTTGTTATTGTACATTGTAGTTTCCTATGATGTGTTTTTAATAAATACATACTTTTTCTCATTTTTGTCACAATAAGCCTTGGCTGCCTTGATTAGAAGTGGTTTTAAAAAGGTGAAAAAATTGTTGCTGTTTTTTATTTTAGTATTTGTTCCTTTTTTCCCTATAGAGTTTATTAGTTTCTTTTACCAACAATGATATGACTTTATCTTAGTTCCGTAAAAAGAACTATTCTTTATTTTTAATTTCTTGATTTCATAGCTTCTCCTTCAGTTCATATTTCACAAATTTCTTGAGGAGGTTGCTTTTCGTAGGTGAACAGATACAGTACATTAAGTGACTTATAGAACCAATGAGAATCTTTTTAAGTGTATAATTGAAATTGGCCATTTTTATGGGTTCTGATATATTATGCGTCTCGTGTTCTTTGTTGTCTTTCAAAATATACATCATTAGTTTTTAATTTGTTATATAAAAATTTTTAAAGCTTATTGTTTTAATTGTTATACTCCCTTTATTATCAGTAACTTCACACCATTTCCATGGCCTTCCTTTTTAGTCATTTAAGATTCAAGTCTTATAGGACTTGAATTTTTGCAAATATATAGGCCCTGGTCATGGAATGAACCGTCATGTTATTATTTGTATGATAGGTGGAGTCTTGTGGCTAAAGCTGTGAATGTAGACTGGCAAGGACAAGCACAGGGTTTAGGATTGGGCAGTTGAGCTTTGGACAGTCCTTTTTATATGTGTTTGATCATAAATACCTGATGGTTGATTATAGTTATAAATCATTAGTATGCCAAAAAGATGACCTTGGCTTGCTGCAGCTTCAGTCAGTGGACTCTTTTTTGCATGGAATTTTCAACCTGTAGGGGAGCTTATTCTTTATTATTATTATTTAAATTAAAAAATATATAATTTACATCTAAACTTTTAACAGCTTGTGATTTAGGATGATTTCAGTTTCATCTTTTTTTTTTTTTCCTGTATTCTGAGTATGTTTCTGTCATGAATTTTCATCTGTGTAACCAAATGGCGGTTGTGCAAATCTCACACTTTAAAAGTTAAGGGCAGTGGACTAAACCTCTAAACTTACTATGATGTTTGATTTTAAATGTTTTGATAGAAGAATTTACTGATCTTATTTCAAGGATGGAAATTTTGGCTCAGGTCTCAAGTAGCCTCCGTGCAGGTATATGTCTGCGTGTGTGTTCATATGTATGTAATTTGACCATAGACAATGTTATCTTAATGTAGGTGGCCTCTCTCCTTAAGCAAAAACAATATATTAAATAAGTTTTGAACAACAGAGCAGCCTATGTCTGAGTGATTCCAAAGTGGGCAACACTGTTAGGTTTTAACCAGTTTGTAGCTGTTGATTTGTTAGGTGACTTCACCTGGAAATTTGTAGTAAGAAACCTGGAGCTCTAGAGTACATGCACTCTGCATCATTAATCATTAGGCTTTGCTCATGATGTAGTGTAGTATATAGAGCCATGCCCCGTTGGGTGCCATTTCAAACTTTCATACTTCTAAATACATTTTTAAAATACATCTTATTTAAAAATAATTTTTTAAAAGTCTTATTTTTTAAACATAATGTCATTTGGTATGCTAGGCTTTGGTAGAGAGCATGAATCATTTCTATTGATATTCTTTCTGCTTTGATGGGATTTTTTTCCATTCAAATTGAGCCTGTTTTAAATATGGCTCATATAAGCTAGTTGATTTTAGACCTTTACCTTTTGTTTGTGTTAAACATCTTTTAAATGGTCTCCTGATAACAATGAATTGTCCATGTTAAATATCTTTAATAAAGAGGTATTTAAAATACTTAATTGTTTTCTTAATTTACATATTTCTGACAGTAATTATCTTTGTCAAATCTTTTTATGAGTTTTTATCTGTTGTTTCTGTCAGTTCTGAGATCCTTGTGTTTGGATATGTTATCTTGTTTTAATGGAAATATGCAATGAAGCACAATTAATTTGTTATACCCACCTAATCCCAATTCTCAATAGGCTTGTAGCTTTGATAATAATCATTTGCTCAATGAGTGCAAGGATAAAAAAAAAAATCCTAGCAGGATGTAAAGTTAATTATTATTATTTAAAGGAATAAAAAACTATTTGAGGATTAGAAGTTATCACTAGACTCTCCTTCTGTATTACTCTACATGATGCTGATATTTGTACCTAAGACCTGTACCAAATTTAAGCCTTTCCTCAGTCTAATTTTTCTACCTTTTAAATATTTCTTGAATATTCCCTCTCCTCTGTATCCCTGCTGTCACTATCTTAATTCAAGGCCTTAGGATGAATATTTTAACCAAAAGTGGACTCTTGTGCCTAGGGCTCACCACTTTACTGTAATCTTTCACGCTGCCAACAGTTATCTTTTTAAAGTTTGGATCATATGATGCCTTTACGTAAACCTCCCCAACGGCTCTCCATTATCCAAAGGATAAAATGTAAACCTGGAGTCTGCTGTTCAGCATCTTTCGCTGTTAGTCTTCTGGTTACCTTTCCACCTTCCCTTCCTACTTACATTCTCTGCTACAGTGCTTTATTTTCTATTTGTTTTTGAATAATAACATATTTTCATACTAAATATATTTCCCCCACTGTCAAGTCCAAAAAGGTTCAAAGTTCAAATTCAAAAAAGAAGTACAATAAATGAAGCAAAATAGTGACCCTAGTGTGTAATAAGTTTATGACTTGAGGGCATTCTTGATTGTTTTTTAGCTGTGGACAGCATCTCCAGGGCCAAACTTATGGCTCTGACTTCCTTTGCCCCTTGCTTAAAAAGCTTGAGCAGTCTCTGTGTACTGATTTTCACTTCCCTTGCAGGAAAAATGGAGGAAATCACATAGATTATTCATCTACATTTTTATAAAAATGTAAGTCATCAGTAGTGTATTTATTTATTTTTACACGTAGAGAAGATCAACGATATGTAATAGGTCTTGTCTATCACACTTTAGACTTTACATAAGATACCAAGAAATTTGAACTTGGCATTTAAATTTCAGGAATATCGTATTGAAGGAGTGTGAAATGATATACTTTTAAATGAAGTGGGAAGATACTAACTTTTTAAATCTTGCCACCTAGAGTAAGTTCAACATTTTTCAGAATGAGAAATGATATAAAATCTTTTTTTTATAAAACTATTAAACACAGCGCTAAATAACACACTAGAGAAGAATCTAAGTTTTCATGTTAGACCTCATCAGGTCACAGCCTAGCAGTTACTATGTATATAACTTACAAAAGAGAGCTCTTTTTAGTTCTTCTCATTGCAGTTGTCTTGAACTAATAGAAATAAAAGGAAATGAAGTCTAGGCTAAGAACAGGTGCACCAAGTATATAGTGGCTGAAATAGTTCACTTATACAGCTAACATGGAGAAAGTGCAGTGATCAATACTAGAATTGCTTGGAAAACAACTTAGTATTTTGGGGAAAATTGTTATTAAAGCGGTATTTCTTATTTAAATGTTCCTTTGGAACCAGGTTATATATTGCTGGGAATCTGTATTATTTTCATAATAAGAAATGGAAATTTCAAGAGAACAGCTGAAATAACTATACTCAACTTCTTTGCTTATTTTATGTGAAACAAACAAACAAAAAAGCATACTTCAGTGTTTAAGTTTTAGCTCTTCCACTTGATAGCAATGTGACTTTGGATAAGTCACAACCTCATTTTTTTAAATCTGTAAAATGAAAATAATAACAATACCTACATAATAGGGTTGTGAGAAATAAATGAAAGCATGCAAATTTGCACATGGTAATGTTAGCTGTTTTTATTATGATGCTGGTAATAATGAGAGTATTATATTATTTTTTACCTTTTTTGATCTCTTTGGTTAAAAGTGAATTTTTGTGTTTATATTCAGTCTGGCGTGATGCATATCGACTCCTCCCACTAAGTGTAATGTTTTGGGTATATTGGTAAATTATGTTAGAGTTAAGCAGTGTCATCCTCTAAGACAGCAGTCCCCAACCTTTTTGGCGCCAGGGGACTGGTTTCGTGGAAGACAGTTTTTCCCCGGGGGGGAGTGTGGTTCAGGCAGTAATGCTAGCCTGGGGAGTGATGGGGAACGGGAGATGAAGCTTTGCTTACTTGCCTGACACTCACCTCCTGCTGTGTGGCCTGGTTCCTAACAGGCCTCGGACTGGTACCGGTCTGTGGCCCGGGGGTTGGGGACCCCTGCTCTAGGACATAAAGGCCAAAACAATGAATGTAAATTAAAAAAAAAAAAAACAGACCCCCAAAGAGGGAGTCAAGAGATTTTATTTCTGATGTTCTATTTTTAACTAGTTCTGCCTTCTTGAGCAAATTGCGAAATTTCTTCCATAAAACAAAGGGCTTAGACCAGATGCTTGTTCATGTTCCTTTCTACTTCAAAATGTTCTGGCTCTTAACCATTGACTGTCAGGGCAGTCAAGGGAGAATATTTATATGGTTTTAGAACTTAGGTTGGGTGGTTTTAAGGCAGATCTTACAAGATGGGGAACTGGTTGGGATTGGGCAAGTTGATGACATGATAGCTTTAGATTGATTGTATAGCGATTCAGGGTCTTGAAGCAAGCTTTTATGAACAAGATGTTAGTCTTGATATTAAGCTATTTTGGTTGGTTCACAGCCTTATTTTCTAGGGGTTGTGGAGTTGGATTTTCCTAAGATAACAAAGCTGCTATTTGATTTTGATCCCTTCTTCTTCTCTTTTTTCCCCTCCCCTCTCTTGTTTTTTACAAGATGGAATAACTTCCTCTGTAGAGCCTTGGATCTCCTTAAAATGCAGATTCTGATACAGCAGGTCTGGGATGTAGCCTGTGAGTCTGCAGTTCCAGCAAGCTCCCAGACAAGGCCCTGCTGCTAGTGGATCACCTACACTTTGGGGATCAAAAGTCTATCCATAGCACCATACTTGCTGAGCAGCAGTCCTGTGTAACGTTCTCATGTCTTAGATCTTGGGGTCTGAATTAAGTATTCTCATGTTCCCAATCTTGAACTTAGTCTTCAGATAAATATGTCATTATTGGCGTCGCTGATTCCTGTTAGGCATGACCCCACATTCCTATGTGTGACCATGACTGTTTCTGCAGCTTCCCTTTACTAGTGTGGCTTTCTGCTTTTACCAGTTTGCAGGTCTACTCCAGGTTCTGACTTCTGACCTGGATTGACCTGGACTAAATCCTTTTACTCAGCTGACCCAGGGCATTTGAGTTGCTAGTTCAAGACTCTTGTTTGAGCCCATTGCTATACATTAATAACAAAAGTTAATTTTCCAACAAATGTTACTGGAAATTACTGGGTATTATTCACATTTCCTTCTAATATCTTTATCGTACATTATTTCTTTAATTATGTTTGGTGATCCTTTCTATGTCCAGAAGATCTTGTAGTCTCCATCTCAGTAGGCAGCTCTGCTTCAGAATGTAATGACTGACTCCATTTTCAAGGAGTTCCCTAGCCAATTAAATGGAAATGAGAGGCATATTTGGTCAGCACTAGAAGTTAAGCATATTTTTCCCCCTTGTCCAATTTATTTTCCACAAGTATTTCTTTGAGAAACTGAAGTGCTGATTGCTTGAAGATCTTTGTTGGAGGCCCCTGATGGTGGTGGTGGTGGTTATGTGAGGAGAATCTGGCCTCTTTCATGCCTCATGTAGCTTATCAGTTCAGGCAGAATGATGCCAGTAGACACTGCCTTTAGAAAAGTTTTTTTTTTTTTTTTCTAGGCATCCTTGTAAGATAGGATTCAACAGTCTTATACAGTGAACATAAAAATGAGGGTAGGTGCTTCAAGTAATAGACATAATTGTTTGAAAAGGAGAGGAAACAGTAAAAGGTCTTCAAATTAACTACAAAAAACTAGCAAGTTCCAGGCTGATTTCTATTATGGTTTCATGTTACAGTATAGTTTAATTTGCAGTAGTATAAGCTGAATACCTAATACTTGTTTTTGTTTATTCTTTTTTTAAAAATTTATTTATTTTTGGCTGAGTTGGGTCCTTGTTGCTGCACGTGGGCTTTCTCTAGTTGTGGCGAGCGGGAGCTACTCTTTGTTGCGGTGTGTGGGCTTCTCATTGCTGTGGCTTTTCTTGTTGCGGAGCACCGGTTCTAGACGCGAGGGCTTCAGTAGTTGTGGTGCGCAGGCTTCAGTAGTTGTGGCTCACGGGCTCTAGAGTGCAGGCTCAGTAGTTGTGGCACACGAGCACACGAGTGTGTGGGATTCTTCCTGAACCAGGGCTTGAACCCATGTCCCCTGCATTGGCAGACAGATTCTTAACCACTGCACCACCAGGGAAGTCCCTAAATACCTTAAACTGAATACGTTACCTAAATATCCATTGTCATGACTCCAGTTTTCATTTTGCTTTTTTTACTACTATAAAATTCTTACAGCTAAATTATAATGCAAATTAAAGTACAGCAAAATTTTGATAGTGTTAGTGTTCACCCAGAGTTACATTCTGTCAGTTTTGTATTACATAAAAAATTAATAGCCCATAAAAAATATGGCACAGAGGGGGGACCTTCAAGATGGCAGAGGAGTAAGACGTGGAGATCACCATCCTCCTCACACATACATCAAAAATACACCTACATGTGGAACAACTCCTACAGAACACCTACTGAATGCTGGCAGAAGAACTCAGACTTCCCAAAAGGCAAGAAACTCCCCACATACCTGGGTAGGGCAAAAGAAAAAAGGGAAAACAGAGACAGAAGAATAGGGATGGGACCTGCCCCTCTGGGAGGGAGCTGTGAAGGAGGAAAAGTTTCCACACACTAGGAAGCCCCGTCACTGGTGGAGACAGGGACGTGGATGGGGGGAAGCTTTGCAGCCATGGAGGAGAGTGCAGCAACAGGGGTGCAGAGGGCAAAGCGGAGAGATTCCTACACAGGGGACCACTGCTGACCAGCACTCACCAGCCTGAGCAGCTTCTCTGCTCACCCACTGAGGCGGGTGGGGGCTGGGAGCTGAGGCTCAGGCTTCAGAGTTCAGATCCCAGGGAGAGGACTGGGGTTGGCTGCGTGAACATAGCCTGAACGGGGTTAGTGCACCACAGCTAGCCGGGAGGGAGTCCGGGAAAAAGTCTGGAACTGCCTAAGAGGCAAGAGACCATTGTTTTGGGATGCACGAGGAGAGGGGATTCAGAGCATTGCCTAAACTAGCTCCAGAGATGGGTGCGAGTCGCGGCTATCAGTGCAGACACGAGATATAGGCATGAAACGTTAAGGCAGCTGCTGCAGCCACCAGTAAGCCTGTGGGCAAGCACAGGTCACTATCCACACCTCCCCTCCCAGGAGGCTGTGCAGCCCGCCACTGCCAGGGTCCTGTGATCCAGGGACGACTTCCCCAGGAGAACACACGGCACGCCTCAGGCTGTTGCAATGTCATGCTGGCCTCTGCCTCCGCAGGCTCGCCCAGCATTCTGTACCCCTCCTTCCACCCGGCCTGAGTGAGTCAGAGCCCCCAATCAGCTGCTACTTTAACCCCGTCCCGTCTGGGTGGGGAACAGATGCCCTCAGGCAACCTACACGCAGAGGCGGGGCCAAATCCAAAGCTGAACCTCAGGAGCTGTGCGAACAAAGAAGAGAAAGGGAAATTTCTCCCAGCAGTCTTAGGAGCAGCGGATTAAATCTCCACAATCAACTTGATATACCCTGCATCTCTGGAATACCTGAATAGACAATGAATGATCCCAAAATTGAGGCAGTGGATTTTGGGAGCAACTGAAGGCTTGGGGTTTGCTTTCTGCATCTAATTTGCTTCTGGTTTTATGTTTATCTTAGTTTAGTATTTAGAGCCTATTATCATTCGTAGATTTGTTTAATGGTTTGGTTGCTCTCTTTTTTTTTTATGTATACAATAGTTTTCTTTTTTCCTTTTTCTCTTTCTGTGAGTGTGTATGTGTGTGCTTCTTTGTGTGATTTTGTCTGTATAGCTTTGCTTTTAGCATTTTTCCTAGGGTTCTGTCTGTCCGTTTTTTCGTTTTTTTTTTTTTTAATTATAGTTTTTAGCACTTTTATCATTGGTTGATTTGTTCTTTGGTTTGGTTGCTCTGTTCTTTCCTTCTTTCTTTTCTTTTTTTAATTATTTTTTATCTTTAATGTTTTTTTTTATTTTAATAACTTTATTTTATTTTCCTTCCTTCTTTCTTTTTTTTTCATTATGCCCTTTCTTCTGATCTGTGTGGCTGACAGTGTCTTGGTTCTCCAGCTGGGTGTCAGGCCTGAGCCTCTGAGGTGGGAGAGCCGAGTTCAGGACATTGGTCCACCAGAGACCTCCCAGCCCCACATAATATCAAATGGCGAAAGCTCTCCCAGAGAGCTCCATCTCAATGCTAAGACCCAGTTCCACTCAATGAGCAGCAAGCTACAGTGATGGACACCCTATGCCAAGCAACTACCAAGACAGGAACACAACCCCACCCATTAGTAGAGAAAAAGCCTAAAGTCATAATAAGTTCCCAGACACCCCAAAACACACCACCAGACGCGGTCCTACCCACCAGAAAGAAAAGATCCAGCATCATTCACCAGAACACAGGCACCAGTGCCCTCCACCAGGAAGTCTACACAACCCACTGAACCAACCTTAGCCACTGGGGCCAGACACCAAAAACAACGGGAACTCCGAACCTGCAGCCTGTGAAAAGGAGATGCCAAACACAGTAAGTCAAGCAAAATGAGAAGACAGAGAAATACACAGCAGATGAAGGAGCAAGGTAAAAACCCACCAGACCAAACGAATGAAGAGGAAATAGGCAGTCTAACTGAAAAAGAATTCAGAGTAATGATAGTAAAGATGATACAAACCTTGGAAATAGAATGGAGAAAATACAAGAAACGTTTAACAAGGACCTAGAAGAACTAAATAGCAAACAAACGATGAACAACACAATAAATGAAATTAAACATTCTCTAGAAGGAATCCATAGCAGAATAACTGAGGCAAAAGAACGGATAAGTGACCTGGAAGATAAAATAGTGGAAATAACCACCACGGAGCAGAATAAAGAAAAAAGAATGAAAAGAAATGAAGACAGTCTCAGACACCTCTGGGACAACATTAAACGCACCAACATTCAACTTATAGGGCTCCCAGAAGAAGAAGAGAAAAAGAAAGGGACTGAGAAAATATTTGAAGAGATTATAGTTGAAAACTTCCCTAATATGGGAGAGGAAATAGTCAAGTCCTGGAAGCTCAGAGAGTCCGATACAGGATAAATCGAAGGAGAAACACACCAGGACACAAATTAATCAAACTATTAAAAATTAAATACAAAGAAAAAATATTAGAAGTAGCAAGGGAAAAGCAACAAATAACATACAAGGGAATCCCCATAAGTTTAACAGCTGATCTTTCAGCAGGAACTCTGCAAGCCAGAAGGGAGTGGCAGGACATATTTAGAGTGATGAAAGGGAAAACCTACAACCAAGATTACTCTACCCAACAAGGATCTCATTCAGATTCGATGGAGAAATTAAAACCTTTACAGACAAGCAAAAGCTAAGAGAATTCAGCACCACCAAACCAGCCTTACAACAAATGCTAAAGGAATTTCTCTAGGCAGGAAACACAAGAAAAGGAAAAGACCTTCAATAACAAACCGAAAACAGTTACGAAAATGGTAATAAGAACATACATATCAATAACTACCTTAAATGTAAATGGATTACATGCTCCAACCAAAATACATAGACTGGCTGAATGGATACAAAAACAAGACCCATATATATGCTGTCTACAAGAGACCCACTTCAGACCTAGGGACACATAAAGACTGAAAGTAAGAAGATGGAAAAAGATATTCCATGCAAATGGAAATCAAAAGAAAGTTGGAGTAGCAATTCTCATTTTAGAAAAAATAGACTTTAAAATAAAGACTATTACAAGAGACAAAGAAGGAGACTATATAAAGATCAAGGGATCAATCCAAGGAGAAGATATAACAATTGTAAATATTTAGGCACCCAACATAGGAGCACCTCAATACATAAGGCAACTGCTAATAGCCGTAAAAGGGGAAATCGACAGTAACACAATCATAGTAGGGGACTTTAACACTCCACTTTCACTAATGGACATATCATCCAAATGAAAATAAATAAGGAAGCACAAGCTTTAAATGATACATTAAGCAAGATGGACTTAATAGATATTTATAGGATATTCCATCCAAGAACAACAGAATACACTTTCTTTGCAAGTGCTCATGGAACATCCTTCAGGATAGATCATATCTTGGGTCACAAATCAAGCTTTGGTAAATTTTTAAAAAATTGAAATCGTATCAGGTATCTTTTCCGAACACAATGCTATGAGACTACATATCAATTACAGGAAGAAATTTGTAAAAAATACAAACACATGGAGGCTAAACAATATGCTACTAAATAACCAAGAGATCACTGAAGAAATCCAAGGGGAAATCAAAAAATACCTAGAAAAAAATGACAATGAAAACACTATGACCCAAAACATATGGGATGCAGCAAAAGCAGTTCTAAGAGGGAAGTTTATAGACATACAATCCTACCTCAAGAAACAAGAAACATCTCAAATAAACACCGTAACCTTACACCTAAAGCAATTAGAGAAAGAAGAACAAAAAAACCCCAAAGTTAGCAGAAAGAAAGAAATCATAAACATCAGATCAGAAATAAAGGAAAAAGAAATGAAGGAAACAATGGCAAAGATCAATGAAACTAAAAGCTGGTTCTTTGAGACGATAAAATTGATAAGCCATTAGCCAGACTCATCAAGAAAAAGGGAGAAGACTCAGATTAACAGAATTAGAAATAAAAAAGGAGAAGTAACAACTGACACTGCCGAAATGCAAAGGATCATGAGAGATTACTACAAGCAACTATATGTCAACAAAATGGACAACCTGGAAGTAATGGACAGATTCTTTTAAAAGCACACCGTTCCTAGACTGAACCAGGAAGAAGTAGAAAATATAAACAGACCAATCACAAGCACTGAAATTGAAACTGTGATTAAAAGTCTTCCAACAAACAAAAGCCTGGACCAGATGGCTTCACAGGCGAATTGTAGCAAACTTTTAGAGTAGAGCTACCACCTATCCTTCTCAAACTCTTCCAAACTATAGCAGAGGAACACTGCCACACTCATTCTACAAGGCCACCATCACCCTGATACCAAAAACAGACAAAGATGTCACACACAAAAAAAAACTACAGGCCAGTATCACTGATAAACATAGATGCAGAAATCCTTAGCAAAATACTAGCAAACAGAATCTAACAGCACATTAAAAGGATCATACACCATGATAAAGTGGGGTTTATCCCAGGAGCGCAGGGATTCTTCAATATGCGCAAGGCAATCAATGTGATAAACCATTAACAAATTGAAGGAGAAAAACCATATGATCATTTCAATAGATGCAGAAAAAGCTTTTGACAAAATTCAACACCCATTTATGATAAAAACCCTCCAGAAAGTAGGCATAGAGGGAAGTTATGTCAACATAATAAAGGTCATATATGACAAACCACAGCCAACATCATTCTCAATGGTGAAAAACTGAAACCATTTCCACTAAGATCAGGAACAAGACAGGGTTGCCTACCCTCACTATTATTCAACATGGTTTTGGAAGTTTTAGCCACAGCAGTCAGAGAAGAAAAAGAAATAAAAGGAATCCAAATCGGAAAAGAAGAAGTAAAGCTGTCACTGTTTGAAGATGACATGATACTGTACATAGAGAATCCTAAAGATGCTACCAGAAAACTACTAGAGCTAATCAATTAATTTGGTAATGCAGCAGGATACAAAATTCATGCCCAGAAATCTCCTGCATTCCTATACCCTAATGATAAAAAATCTGAAAGAGAAATTAAGTAAACACTCCCATTTACCACTGCAAATAAAAGAATAAAATACCTAGGAATAAACCTACCTAAGGAGACAAAAGACCTGTATGCAGAAAACTATAAGACACTGATGAAAGAAATTAAAGATGATACAAACAGATGGAGAGATATACCATGTTCTTGGATTGGAAGAATCAACATTGTGAAAATGGCTCTACTACCCAAAGCAATCTACAGATTCAATGCAATCCCTATCAAACTACCAGTGGCATATTTCACTGAACTAGAACAAAAAATTTCACAATTTGTATGGAAACACAAGAGACCCCGAATAGCCAGAGCAATCTTGAGAAAGAAAAACGGAGCAGGAGGAATCAGGCTCCCTGACTTCAGACTATACTAGAAAGCTACTGTAATCAAGATAGTATGGTACTGGCACAAAATCAGGAATATAGATCAGTGGAACAGGAAAGAAACCCCAGAGATAAACCCACGCACCTATGGTCACCTTATCTTTGATAAAGGAGGGAAGAATACACAATGGAGAAAAGACAGCCTCTTCAATAAGTCGTGTTGGGAAAAGTGGACAGCTACGTGTAAAAGAATGAAATTAGAACACTCCCTAACACCATACACAAAAATAAACTCAAAATGGATTGAAGACCTAAATGTAAGGCCAGACACTATAAAACTCTTAGAGGAAAACATAGGCAGAACACTCTATGAGATAAATCACAGCAAGATCCTTTTTGACCCACCTCCTAGAGAAATGGAAATAAAAGCAAAAATAGACAAATGGGACCTAATGAAACTTAAAAGCTTTTGCACAGCAAAGGAAATCATAAGACAAAAAGCCAACCTGCAGAATGGGAGAAAATATATGCAAACGAAGCAACTGACAAAGGATTAAGCTCCAAATATACAAGCAGCTCATGCTGCTCAATATCAAAAACAGAAACAACCCAATCCAAATATGGGCAGAAGACCTAAATAGACATTTCTCCAAGGAAGATATACAGATTGCCAACAAACACATGAAAGGATGCTCAACATCACTAATCATTAGAGAAATGGAAATCAAAACTACAATGAGGTATCACCTCACGCCGGTCAGAATGGCCATCATCAAAAAATCTACACACAATAAATGCTGGAGAGGGTGTGGAGAAAAGGGGACCCTCTTGCACTGTTGGTGGGAATGTAAGTTGATACAGCCACTATGGAGAACAGTATGGAGGTTCCTTAAAAAACTCAAAATAGGAGTACCATACCACCCAGCAATCCTGCTACTGGGCATATACCCTGAGAAAAACATAATTCAGAAAGAGACAGGTACCACAATGTTCACTGCTGCACTATTTACAATAATCAGGACATGGAAGCAACCTAAGTGTCCTTTGACAGATGAATGGATAAAGAAGATGTGGCACATATATACAATAGAATTTTACTCAGCCATAAAAAGAAACAAAATTCAGTTATTTATAGTGAGGTGGATGCACCTAGAATCTGTCATATAGAGTGAAGTAAGTCAGAAAGAGAAAAACAAATACCGTACGCTAACACGTATATATGGAATCTAAAAAAAAGGTTCTGAAATACCTAGGGGCAGGACAGTAATAAAGACGGAGACGTAGAGAATGCACTTGAGTACAAGGTGAGGGCGAAGGGTAAGCTGGGATGAAGTCAGAAAGTGGCATGGACATATATACACTCCCAAATGTAAAAGAGATAGCTAGTGGGAAGCAGCCGCACAGCACAGGGAGATCAGCTCGGTGCTTTGTGTCCACCTTCAGGGGTGGAATAGGGAGGGTGGGAGGAGACGCAAGAGAGAGGAGATATGGGGATATATGTATATGTATAGCTGATTCACTTTGTTATACAGCAGAAATTAATACACCATTGTAAAGCAAGTATACTCCAATAAAGATTTTTAAAAAAGAAAATATGGCAGAGTTAAGCTACACTTAAGAGTAGACAGGAAACAATTTAAGCCAAACTAGATGGTTTGAATAGTGTTCTGCTTGTATACATTTAGTACTGAAAGAATGCCTATTATAGTATGCCAATTCTATAATTAAATATATGTATTAGAATGTAGGTTAACTTGTGTTTTAATATGTTCATTATAACATGGGTATGGCAACCTATGCTTCTTAATGACAGATTTGATTCTGCTCCTAAGGGTCCTGAGTTTGCTTTGTCTCCCCACAGAGAATTCATGTTTTTTGGGGATGTTTGACAGTTGGCCATAATTAGACTTGGAGGTTGTTAATGACATTAAGGTTAAATCTGAATAATCATGCTTCAGAAATAATTACTCATTTTGGTTATAAAGTTGTATTGAAGACGTGTTAGCATCACTCCTATGTAGTTCAGGGTCATATTTTAGTTGAGCTTTTCTCCCTCTTCCACCCTAAGTAATGCTCGTTTATCTGGCATGTTTAGAGAAAGTGGTAATCTTGGTTTCCTATGGCTTCTGCACATAGACACTAAACTATGTATACCAACCCAAGGGTAGTTTAATATCACATTTACAGCTCAAATTCCATTCAGTTATCTTTTTACTGTTTCTTAATTACTGATTTTTAAAACTACAGATTTAAAATCACTATGTGGGGCTTATCCATCCTTGCATTGTTCAGGAGGATTCTGATTAACAATTAATCAAAATTCCTTGATTTCTAATTTTGTGACCAGTCCTATGCTAAGTGCAAGAGGAGATTCAAAAATTTAAGGGTGGGGAAGGGAAGGCAATCAGTAGTTAATATACAGTGTGCCAGTGCTATACTTAAAATATTTCTTTTAAGTCTCACTACAATCCTGTGAGGTTAAATTTTCCCCAACTTTACAGATTAGAAGTCCTAGCTCAGAGAGAGCCCAAATCCACAATGTTGTGAAGGACATAGCTGTGATTGCAGCCAAGGTCTATCTGTTTTCACAGCCCATGTTCTTTCCACAACCTCCTAGGTATTATGACAGTGTCTATCCAGGAGCTTCCTTACCCTCTGGGGGATGAGGAGGAGGGGCGATGGAGAGCAGGGAGACCTCTTTTTTTTTACTTGATTGAACCTTGGGATTAACCTTATTCACTAGAGTAAAAGATGGCTTCTAAAAAATGTGATTGGATTCCATACAAGAAAGTTTTGTCAGTTATGATTTTATTGTATGTAGGTCTTCACAGAAGGCAGTTTACTGACACAGACTCTCAGGACAGCTTTGGAGCAAATCGCCAAAGTCTGATGGTATAGTGTAGAAAATGACAAAAGCGTCTCTGCCCTGTTTTACTTAGCCAGTGATGTAAACTTCAGTGCATTTGATGAGAAGAAAATTAGCTAGCATTCATTGTCTACAAACTCTATACTGTCAGAAGTACTTCTTTTTTTCTGGTTGAGAATATTTTTATTCTTAGTGTTAGCTTACTTTGCTAATTCATAGTTTATTGTGATTTTTTTCGATTAACATTCAAGACTTCCTCTGTTCAAGCTTACCCTATAAAGTGTTATCAGGGCAATTTATAATTAGTAGTGTTAACATTCATATTAAATGCATTACTGAACTCTGCCAAGACAAGAAATACAGACCAGGATTTATCAAAGTGCAAATGATAAAGGAAAATGGTTTGTTTCCATCTTTCTAAATGCTGAATAGCTTGAAAGTATTATTTCTGTAGGACTTGTGTTGAATAACATATGACACAGCAAAATGCCTAATGTCACATGCTTTTAATCACTGTAATAACAAGACATAATAAAATTAAATATTTCTTGTAAAGATTGGGAATGGTGTATAGTGAAGTTCTTTTTCCCCTCCATGTAATTCAATTAATATTTAACTAAGATGCTATCATTTTAAGTCTTAGAAGTTTGGAATTGAAAATTTTTACTTGTAATATAAATATGAAATAATGACTCTGGGTTTCTCTTCAGAAATCTTATATGTTCAGATTAGTATTATCCTTTATAAAGTAAGTCACTTGTAAGCTATATACATTTATTCTAGTGATCAAATCATTTTTAAATCATATCCTTTCATGATTTCATTCAGATCCTCCTTTATGAGCAATAGAAGAAGAGAACAGAACGGATTAAAATAGAAGACTAGAACAAGTTGAATTACTGCATGATCACAGCTTAGGGTATTGATCAGTGAGTCTTACCTAACTTCATCTGCTCTGATGAATCACCTTATTCATTGCAGCTGATTCTGAGTAATTGTAGGCAAATTTTAGATATCAGAGGATATTAATTCCATTTGTTGAATAAATATTTATTGAGTGCTCACTGTTTTCCGGGCACTATTGGCACTGGGATTATAACAGCGAATGAAACAACTACTGTTGAGAAATTTAAATAACTGTGTCATTTCTGAATGCATTTTTTTTCATCAAAGGAGTTCCAGAAACTTTTTAGAAACACTAGAATTGTTAGAATACAGCTCTGACCTCACAGAAATCATATACATTCATGGTATATTATGGCAAGGGACTCTACTAGACTATAAGTAAGAAAGGAAAATGAAATAGCTAATTGAGTGATTGGTATTTATAAGATCAACTCATGAAACATCAACCAGATTTAATATCCTTCAATAGATTTTATAGGCTGTGCTCCTTCCTTAAAGGTCACTGGAAGAACTTAATACCTTTTTATTAAAAATAAAATGGGAACAGTTGAATGGCCTTTTCACATCTTATCTGGATTAGTTGAAGAGGCAAATTTTACTTCAATTTTAAGAAGTTGTGCTATTTTATATTTGCCACTTCATATTTTACATTTAAAATCTGTTTTTCTTACCCAACTTGCCATGGAGAAACAGACTTAAGAAGTTGAGGGTTCAGATGAACTGTGATAATAAATTGGAGTTAAGTAGGGAAAAGTATACATATATGTATATATACATGTACATATAATTTTGGAGCAGTCTGTTGTTTAGAGCAGAAAATGAAAACAGGGATTAAGGGCTCTTAACTCTTCTTAGCCAAGCATTTTTATGAGGTTTCATGGTATAGGACAAAGAGCACACATATAGTTTGTCTTTAGAGAACCCCGTGTTCAAATTTAGACTGCCATTTAATAACTTCTTTGTGCTTCAATTTAATGCCAACCTCCTTCCTTTGTCAGGAAGATGAAATGGGACAATGTATGTAAAGTATCTGGTACGATGCAAAGTAGTATGCATGCAAAATTTCCCTTTCTCATTTTAAGAAATTATACAATAAAGAAAATCATGGTTTAAGTTTTGTTTTTTTGTTTTGGAAGGAGACGTTGGTGATCTTGAAGATGCTCAAAGTGCTGAGTCATGTATAGTGTATTCGAACCTTTTAAGTATAAAAGTTAACGGGTATCCATTCTAAAGTTAGTAAGGTAAGTTTTTCAACTTGTCTAATCATGAAAGTCTGAAGAGGTGGGCCTAGATGATTAAATCAAGTTGGACGGGAGCAGCAGGAGATAGCATAGCCTGTGAGAATATTGTAAACTGGTCATCAGAAGTTTCCTGAAAACAAACTTTTCAGGAAAACTATTTTTGTCAGCTTCTCTCCATGTTTTCCCTCTTCTTACCAAACTTTCACTGCCATTTACTATGTACTAGATATGGTCCCTGTTGTAGATTGGCTTCCAGTGTAGTATAGCACATTAATCAACTGGTGAAAATAAAATGTATTGTCATAAGCAAGAACTGTACTTAAGGTATTTACAGAGTGCTGTAAGAATGCAGAATATGGAACAATTAACTCTGCCTGTGGAATTGAAGAAGGCCTCCCCCTAATCATGTGGGTCACGCAGTTCAATTCAATAAACATTTGGATTGTGAACCTCCTAGTACAAGCATTAGGGATACAAAGGTGAGAATGTATTAGAATAATTTGTCCCTTCTATAGTAGTATCCTTCTAGTTTTTATCAGTGGAGGAGTAAAAGGGAATTTTAAGATGAAGAACTTATCATCCCAAGTTAATGATTTAATTTAAATTTCAAAGTTGCTTGAAAATGCGTTGTATCATATATAGATGATAAACGTATAATTATTATACTCTGGGAAGCCTTGATATCTTAACAACTCAGAAATTAATGTTTTAATAATTAACTGATAAACCACAGATGTGGTTCGCATATATTTTGTATGTTCATATACAAGGCTATCTCTCTGCTTTTCCATGCCTTCCTGGTCTGTACCCTTCCTGCTCTCCTCACCTTCTCTATATGCATGTAAGTATAAGGACTATCCAAACCTCATGAAACTGTGGGGCTTTTTGACCCTCTACAATACAAGGGCTTCAGATTCTTCTTAGTTCCTGATTATTTTGTTGGAGACTATGTTAGCTCAGGGATTTTGATTATTCAACTGCTTCTTTGTACATACTTTCTTATTAGTTTATTAGCCTCTGCACTTCACAGTTTTCAAAAACTTAGGCTTAAGAGACTAAGGCTTTCAGAGACTTTCCTGACTGAAAAATCACAGTTCTTAATGTCCTATGTCTATAAAATTAGCTGTTTACCGTTAGCTCAGGCAGAGATTCTAAAGTTGCAGTCTTTAGAACTGGTGAATCTCACCCTGCTCCATTCCCAAAGTTAGAGAATCATCAATAAAACACAGACAGAAGATACTGATTGATTCTTTCCTTGGGCTAAGAGTCTACTTTCACATTTTTTGTGTATTTCTCTGCTAGAACCCAAGACCTATAGAAAAATGAAAGGGTGCAGCATACTTTATGTCTTAACTTTGTATCAATATGCCTCATTGAGTGCTACTACAGTACTTAAAAAAATCAATATATGTTGCTCCAAGCAATTGCGATTTTTAGAGACATTAATGTACCTGCACATGAAGCTGATTATTGTTTAAGCTGTTTGTAAATATCATATGTCCATGATGGATTTGAAATCTTGCATATAAGTAGATCAGATGCTACATTGTTAGATACTAGAGTTTTTATATAGCTTTTGAAAATTAAGTTGTATTATTTCGAGAGGAAATTGTCTATTTGAATCCCATAGTTTGAGATGGTCTCTTTATAATTTAGGACAAATGGATCTTTCTATTGAATATTTTGTAACCTAAAAAGAAAAAAAGTTTACCAATTTGATCTTTTTAAAATGAATGGAATTTACTACTTACTTTAAAAGCGGTTTAGAAAACAAATTCCCAATGGATAAAATAGCTAAGTGGGAAAATCTATTTTTTTAACATTATAAAAAACTTACAAGAAAATTGCAGTAACTATATGTATAACCTTGGAGTTATCGAAAACCTTTTTATTTATTTATTTATTGTTATTGTAAAATAAATTTATTTATTTATTTATTTATGGCTGCTTTGGGTCTTTTTTGCTGCACGTGGACTTTCTCTAGTTGTGGTGAGCAGGGGCCACTCTTCATTGTGGTGCATGGGCTTCTCATTGCAGTGGCCTCTTGTTGCGGAGCACGGGCTCTAGGCGCACGGGCTTCAGTAGTTGTGGCACGCGGGCTCTAGAGTGCAGGCTCCGTAGTTGTGGCACACGGGCTTAGTTGCTCCGTGGCATGTGGAATCTTTCCGGACCAAGTCTCTATCAAAAACCTTTTTAAACAGAAAGGAAGACTAGAACCAAATGAGGAAAGAGATAGATTGACTGTTAACTTTTTTTTTTTTTTAATTTTGACATTGGTATACTAATGAAAGCTCAGGGGAAAATATTTGAAATGGAAATCTTAAATAGCACACAAAACATACAAAGAGCTCTTAGAAATTGATGACAAAAACACTGATAAAGCAGTAGCAAATGGCAATAGGATGTAGGCAGTTCACAGAAGAGCAAATCCAAATGGCCAGTTTGTAAAGATTCTCAAACTCACTAATAGTCTGGGAAATGAAAATTAAGTAAAAGAGGGCTACTGCTTTACTCCTGTCAGGTTGGAAAAGCTTTTAAAAGAATGGAGCCCTTATATTACTGGTAGAAATGTGAATTATTTTAGCCTTTTTAAAAAATGTAATTTGCCATTTGTTGTAAAAAGCGCATTTATCATTTAATTCAATACTACTTCTTTACGTGACATTACTGAATGCAGAGTTGGGAAGATATGTATCGTAACATGCTATTACATAGTATTTCCAACGTACAGATATATGGGTATAAATAAACTCAAAACTATATATAATAGTAGAATGTAGTAAAATAATTAGGAAGTGATGAGGCTTGATTATTTATTACCATTGTTTTTAATAATTAGTTGTAATTTAATTTGCAGTTATGGCTGTGTTTCACAACCATTCCCAAAATTCCTGACAATTTAACAGTTGACTCTCTCCAGCCAGTTCTAACTGGTTCTAGCACACTCCTCGTTATATCTGTGTATATCTGTGTTTTGCAGTATTGTTTGTGATGGTAAAAATCAGAAGCAAATTATATACCCACTGATGGGGGGCTAGTGGAATAAGTTGTAGTATAGCAAAAGAAAGAGCCATCACTTTTAGTGATTTCCCTGTGTGTTGTTAAATGAGAGGAGCTAAATGCAAGCACAGGTCTGTGTCATGATCCCATTTTTATAAAACGAGCAAGGGCAGACTCTTCTCTCATTTTTGCCTATATGTTTGATTATATAAACATGGAAAATGTGTGGTTATGAGTACAGAAGAGGGCAAGAGGATGAGGTAAGGAAAGAAAGGACTTATGTCCATGAGAAAAACAGTATGTATGTTATGATCCTATATGTGGTAAATTTTATGTGTCTATGTGATATATACACAGTAAAAAATATATACACATTAAAAAGTGTACGCATTAAAAAATATATACACAGTAAAAAATGCCTGAAAAGAATGCACCAAAATGTTAATGTACCAAATGTACCAAAATGTACCAAAATGTTAATGATACCTTTTTTAGGGTGATAGAATGTTATCTTTTTTTTTTTTAATCTGAAAAGAAATTATTTTAATTGAGGGAGAGAATCAGAATCCTATGGTCCTTTCTAAGGATTTAAATTTAATAATAAAATTATCCTGTGAAAGGGCATACTTGGGTCAGTGTGTCAATAAAATTTACCCTTTAGTGATATAATTTCTTCACCTAAACCTTTATGTGTATCACTTCAAAAAAATTCTTAGTATATAGTATCTTGTTTCATGAGACATGTGTATAAGTTTTAGAACTGTATTAGGAACTTCCCTGATGACGCAGTGGTTAAGAATCTACCTGCCAATGCACGGGACACGGGTTTGAGCTCTGGTCTGGGAAGGTCCCACATGCCGCAGAACAACGAAGCCCCTGCGCCACAACTACTGAGCCTGCGCTCTATAGAGCACGTGAGCCACAACTACTGAGCCCGTTTGCCACAACTACTGAAGCCCACGTGCCTAGAGCCTGTGCTTTGCAACAAAAGAATCCACCGCAATGAGAAGTGCGTCCTGCAACAAAGAGTAGTCCCCGCTCGCCACAACTAGAGAAAGCGCACGCGCATCAACAAAGACCAAGTGCAGCCAAAAATAAAATAAATAAAAAATAAATTAAAAAAAAGAACTATACTAAGTATGTGTGCATATATGTATATATATTTATGACTTAACATCTTCCTGGAGTTCAGTTGTTACCTTCATATTTAGATGGCAATTCATTATTTGAAATTGCTGGTAAGTTTAGAGGTTGCAATGCAGGAGTTCCCTGTTCTCTGAGCCCCACAGGGGGATTAAATTTTCCTTTCCTTTGTCTTTTAAGGAACTCACCACTCTACCTTGAGATATATATATATATATATGTAATATAATATAGTCTTATTCATAACTTTACCTTTCTTCCTAATCTGTAGGCCTTGGTAGCCTGCTAGATGTATGGTCCAGAGTCTTATGCATTCACTGTATATATTAACTGAATGAATAAATAATGATATTTATCTTAGTCCACCACCATGCACGGAAAAATGATAAAGCTACTTTAGGGATCATGAAAGTCTTGATTAATAATATTTTTGTATGTATTAAAGAGCTTTGAATCATATAAAGTAAAATGCCCAAATAATACACTTCTGATGTTTTGGTTTGCTGATCAGTTTTCCGCCTTGAATTTCCTCTTGGGTCATCTATTTCATGCTTTTAACAGTTGCTATTTAACTATCAGTGCTGTTTTGTGATTTCTTAAGAGCCTCTCCATAACACTCAGAAACCTTCTGGGTTTATAGTGCAAAATTCAGAAAGCTTGTACCTTTGTTAAGTTTATCTCTTTCTATAATACTGTTTATGTCTCACAGAGCAGCTCATTCTTTAGTCTCTTTGTTAGTAAATAGCCCTTTCTTCCTTCATGCTAAAGCTGTAATACTTCTCTTCAAGTAACAACTTCTGCTTCATCTTCTTTGTCACTGTTATCTGTTTGATGGAATGTGTTCTGAAATGAAGATGTAGACTGTATTTTTCTAATACAAAGTGAATTGTCTGGTAAAAAATCAGGTTGACATGTTTAAACTCATTTTACAAACTTGATAACTGATAAGTTTCATTTTACTTTGTGGTATTTAGATATAGGCAAAATTCAAATGAGAAAAACATGGAAAGGAGAAATTTATATTTTAAAAATTCATTTCATTTTGAACTCTAAACATTATTAGAGTTTTCTGTTATTTCTTTTTTTCTTTTACAGAGTCTGAGTTTTATTTATTTTTTTAATTCCACATATAAGGGAGATCATACAGTATTTGTCTTCGTCTGACTTACTTCACTTAGCATAATACCTTCAAGGTCCATCTATGTTGTCACAAGTGGGAGGATTTCCTAGTTTTTATGGCTAAATAATATTTCAGTGTGTGTGTGTATGTGTATCACAACTTCTTTATCCATTCATGCATCAGAGAACACTTAGGCTGTTTCCATGACTTGGCTATTGTAAATAATGCTGCTGTGAATATGCAGGTGCAGATATCTTTTGTTTGTTTGTTTATACTGCAGGTTCTTATTAGTCATCAATTTTATACACATCAGTGTATACACGTCAATCCCAATCGCCCAATTCAGCACACCACCATCCCCACCCCACCGCAGTTTTCCCCCATTGGTGTCCATATGTCTGTTCTCTACATCTGTGTCTCAACTTCTGCCCTGCAAACCGGCTCATCTGTACCATTTTTCTAGTTTCCACATACATGCGTTAATATACAAAATTTGTTTTTCTCTTTCTGACTTACTTCACTCTGTATGACAGTCTCTAGATCCATCCACGTCTCAGCAAATGACTCAATTTCGTTCCTTTTTATGGCTGAGTAATATTCCATTGTATATATGTACCACAACTTCTTTATCCATTCGTGTGTCAGTGGGCATTTAGGTTGCTTCCATGACCTGGCTATTGTAAATAGTGCTGCAATGAACATTGGGGTGCATGTGTCTTTTTGAATTATGGTTTTCTCTGGGTATATGACCAGTAGTGGGATTGCTGGATCATATGGTAAATCTATTTTTAGTTTTTTAAGGAACCTCCATACTGTTCTCCATAGTGGCTGTATCAATTTACATTCCCACCAACAGTGCAAGAGGGTTCCCTTTTCTCCAGACCCTCTCCAGCATTTGTTGTTTGTAGATTTTCTGATAATGTCCGTTCTAACTGGTGTGAGGTGATACCTCATTGTAGTTTTGATTTGCATTTCTCTAATAATTAGTGATGTTGAGCATCTTTTCATGTGCTTCTTGGCCATCTGTATGTCTTCTTTGGAGAAATGTCTATTTAGGTCTTCTGCCCATTTTTGGATTGGGTTGTTTGTTTCTTTAATATTGAGCTGAATGAGCTGTTTATATATTTTGGATATTAATCCTTTGTCCGTTGATTCGTTTGCAAATATTTTCTCCCATTCTGAGGGTTGTCTTCTCGTCTTGTTTATGGTTTCCTTTGCTGTGCAAAAGCTTTGAAGTTTCATTAGGTCCCATTTGTTTATTTTTGTTTTTATTTCCATTACTCTAGGAGGTGGATCAAAAAAGATCTTGCTGTGATTTATGTCAAAGAGTGTTCTTCCTATGTTTTCCTCTAAGAGTTTTATAGTGTCCAGTCTTACATTTAGGTCTCGAATCCATTTTGAGTTTATTTTTGTGTATGATGTTAGGAAGTGTTCTAATTTCATTCTTTTACATGTAGCTGTCCAGTTTTCCCAGCACCACTTATTGCAGAGACTGTCTTTTCGCCATTGTATAGCTTTGCCTCCTTTGTCATAGATTAGTTGACCATAGGTGCGTGGGTTTATCTCTGAGCTTTCTATCTTGTTCCATTGATCTATATTTCTGTTTTTCTGCCAGTACCATATTGTCTTGATTACAGTAGCTTTGTAGTATAGTCTGAAGTCAGGGAGTCTGATTCCTCCAGCTCCGTTTTTTTCCCTCAAGACTGCTTTGGCTATTCGGGGTCTTTTGTGTCTGCATACAAATTTTAAGATGATTTGTTCTAGTTCCGTAAAAAATGCCATTGGTAATTTGATAGGGATTGCATTGAATCTGTAGATTGCTTTGGGTAGTATAGTCGTTTTCACAATATTGATTCTTCCAATCCAAGAACATGGTATATCTCTCCACCTGTTGGTATCATCTTTAATTTCTTTCATCAGTGTCTTATAGTTTTCTGCATACAGGTCTTTTGTCTCCCTAGGTAGGTTTATTCCTAGGTATTTTATTCTTTTTGTCGCGGTGGTAAATGGGAGTGTTTACTTAATTTCTCTTTCAGATTTTTCATCATCAGTGTATAGGAATGCAAGAGATTTCTGTGCATTAATTTTGTATCCTGCAACTTTACCAAATTCATTGATTAGCTCTAGTAGTTTTCTGATGGCATCTTTAGGATTCGCTATGTATAATATCATGTCATCTGCAAACAGTTGACAGTTTTACTTCTTCTTTTCCAATTTGTATTCCTTTTATTTCTTTTTCTTCTCTGATTGCCGTGGCTAGGACTTTCAAAACTATGTTGAATAATAGTGGTGAGAGTGGACATCCTTGTCTCGTTCCTGATCTTAGAGGAAATGCTTTCGGTTTTTCACCATTGAGAATAATGTTTGCTGTGGGTTTGTCGTATATGGCCTTTATTATGTTGAGGTAGGTTCCCTCTATGCCCACTTTCTGGAGAGTTTTTATCATAAATGGTGTTGAATTTTGTCAAAAGCTTTTTCTGCATCTATTGAGATGATCATATGATTTTTATTCTTCGATTTGTTAATATGGTGTATCACATTGATTGATTTGCGTATATTGAAGAATCCTTGCATCCCTGGGATAAATCCCACTTGATCGTGGTGTATGATACTTTTAATGTGTTGTTGGATTCTGTTTGCTAGTATTTTATTGAGGATTTTTGCATCTATGTTCATCAGTGATATTGGTCTGTAATTTTCTTTTTTTGTAGCATCTTTGTCTGGTTTTGGTATCAGGGTGATAGTGGCCTCATAGAATGAGTTTGGGAGTGTTCCTTCCTCTGCAATTTTTTGGAAGAGTTTGAGAAGGATGGGTGTTATCTCTTCTCTAAATGTTTGATAGAATTCACCTATGAAGCCATCTGATCCTGGACTTCTGTTTGTTAGAATATTTTTAATCACAGTTTCCATTTCATTACTTCTGATTGGTCTGTTCATATTTTCTATTTCTTCCTGGTTCAGTCTTGGAAGGTTATACCTTTCTAAGAATTTGTCCATTTCTTCTAGGTTGTCCATTTTATTGGCATAGAGTTGCTTGTAGTAGTCTCTTAGGATGCTTTGTATTTCTGTGGTGTCTAATTTTATTGATTAGAGTCCTCTCCCTCTTTTTCTTGATGAGTCTGGCTAATGGCTTATCAATTTTGTTTATCTTCTCCAAGAACCAGCTTTTAGTTTTATTGATCTTTGCTATTGTTTTCTTTGTTTCTATTTCATTTATTTCCACTCTGATCTTTATGATTTCTTTCCTTCTGCTAACTTTGGGTTTTGTTTGTTCTTCTTTCTCTAGTTCCTTTAGGTGTAAGGTTAGATTGTTTACTTGAGATTTTTCTTGTTTCTTGAGGTAGGCTAGTATAGCTATAAACTTCCCTCTTAGAACTTGCTTTTGCTGCATCCCATAGGTTTTGGATCGTGGTGTTTTCATTGTCATTTGTCTCTAGGTATTTTTTGATTTCCTCTTTGATTTCTTCAGTGATCTCTTGGTTATTTAGTAACGTATTGTTCAGCCTCCATGTGTTTGTGTTTTTTCCTTTTTTTTCCCTGTAATTCATTTCTAATCTCATAGCGTTGTGGTCAGAAAAGATGCTTGATATGATTTCAGTTTTCTTAAATTTACTGAGGCTTGATTTGTAACCCAAGATGTGATCTATCCTGGAGAATATTCCGTGCGCACTTGAGAAGAAAGTGTAATCTGCTGTTTTTGGATGGAATGTCCTATAAATATCAATTAAATCTATCTGGTCTATTGTGTCATTTAAAGCTTCTGTTTCCTTATTTATTTTCATTTTGGATGATCTGTCCATTGGTGTAAGTGAAGTGTTAAAGTCCCCCACTTTTACTGTGTTACTGTCGATTTCCTCTTTTATAGCTGTTAGCAGTTGCTTTATGTATTGAGGTGCTCCTATGTTGGGTGCATATATATTTATATTTGTTACATCTTCTTCTTGGATTGATCCCTTGATCATTATGTAGTGTCCTTCCTTGTCTCTTGCAACATTCTTTATTTTAAAGTCTATTTTATCTGATATGAGTATAGCTACTCCAGCTTTCTTTTGATTTCCATTTGCATGGAATATCTTTTTCCATCCCCTCACTTTCAGTCTGTATGTGTCCCTAGGTCTGAAGTGGGTCTCTTGTAGACAGCATATATATGGGTCTTGTTTTTGTATCCATTCAGCAAGCCTGTGTCTTTTGGTTGGAGCATTTAATCCATTCATGTTTAAGGTAATTATCGATAATGTATGTTCCTATGACCATTATCTTAATTGTTTTGGGTTTGTTTTTGTAGGTCCTTTTCTTCTCTTGTGTTTCCCACTTAGAGAAGTTCCTTTAGCATTTGTTGTAGAGCTGGTTTGGTGGTGCTGAATTCTCTTAGCTTTTGCTTGTCTGTAAAGCTTTTGATTTCTCCATCAAATCTGAATGAGATCCTTGCCGGGTAGAGTAATCTTGGTTGTAGGTTCTTCCCTTTCAGCACTTTAAGTATTTCATGCCACTCCCTTCTGGCTTGCAGAGTTTCTGCTGAGAAATCAGCTGTTAACCTTATGGGAGTTCCCTTGTATGTTATTTGTCGTTTTTCCCTTGCTGCTTTCAATAATTTTTCTTTGTCTTTAATTTTTGCCAATTTGATTACTGTGTGTCTCGGTGTGTTTCTCCTTGGGTTTATCCTGTATGGGACTCTCTGCGCTTCCTGGACTTGGGTGGCTATTTCCTTTCCCATGTTAGGGAAGTTTTCGACTATAATCTCTTCAAATATTTTCTCTGGTCCTTTCTCTCTCTCTTCTCCTTCTGGGACCCCTATAATGTGAATGTTGTTGCGTTTAATGTTGTCCCAGAGGTCTCTTAGGCTGTCTTCATTTCTTTTCATTCTTTTTTCTTTAGTGTGTTCCGCAGCAGTGAATTCCACCATTCTGTCTTCCAGGTCACTTATCCATTCTTCTGCCTCAGTTGTTCTGCTATTGGTTCCTTCTAGTGTAGTTTTCATTTCAGTTATTGTATTGTTCATCTCTGTTTGTTCTTGAATCCTTTAATTCTTCTAGGTCTTTGTTAAACATTTCTTACATCTTCTCGATCTTTGCCTCCATTCTTTTTCCGAGGTCCTGGATCATCTTTACTATTATTATTCTGAATTATTTTTCTGGAAGGTTGCCTATCTCCGCTTAATTTAGTTGTTTTTCTGGGGTTTTATCTTGTTCCTTCATCTGGTACGTAGCCCTCTGCCTTTTCGTCTTGTCTTATCTTTCTGTGAATGTGGTTTTTGTTCCACAGGCTGCAGGATCATAGTTTTTCTTGCTTCTCTTTCTGTTATTTTGCATCTTTGTCTTTGGGAACTTGTACTCCATTGTTGATTTCTTTCTCCTCCACATTTGTATTGGTATTGATGCTTTTCAGATGTTTAATTCTTGTTTAAAATGTTTCCATTATTGCTTTTCCTTTCTAAGAAATTTAATTTTATGCAGTTACTTCAGAAGCAATATAGTGGTTATCACTGAAGTGTTGACATTTATCTAGCCAAGCTGTTCTTAATTTACCATGGGCTTTCTTTGAAGATATAGGAAGGTATAAGAAAACATAGATTCTCAGTGAAATAGCTGATTTTACTTTTACACTTTTCTGCTTTGCTTTGAACATCTTCTCTTTTAGCTCCTACTGAATGGGTATTTATTTTCTTGAAAAGTCTGGTTTCCCGTTTGTTTATTTATTGTTGCTTCTAAGAAACTCCACGGGTGATTTTATTGAAAAACATTAGATGACAGAATCATTTTAGTCTCTTGGGGGAGGTAAGGGGCACCTTAAATGTAATAGTACTTTTAAAGGAAGTATTTTTTTCACTCTAAAACCCCTGATACAATGTCATTAAAATAATCTTTCAAAATAAATTCACCTACTATTATAATGCAAGTAGATTTCAGTTTTGCATATTCTATTTCAATCTTTATCCATATGCACATGTATTATTTATCTAATTGTAATGAAAATATATATGCAACATTTGGTGATTTTATTTTTCTTATATAATGCAAAATCTTAGCTCTATGAATAGTGCTGTAAATAAAAACAAATCATTTCACCACAAAATAAATAAAAACAAATCTAAATAAAATCTAAGTAAAAAAATCATTCCACAATCATTCCACCCCAGCAAACATGTCCCCTTTAGTCTTTGTATATCCATATGCACAATTTAAAACATGATGATTTGTACCTGATTTTATTTTATTAATTATGGCTGAATTTCACCAAGAGTGTGTAGACCCCCAGAGCTTATCACCTAACATGCAAGCATTCCTTCCCAGCTGCCAGGCTGCCCATATACTGCCAATATATTTAAACCTACCCAGAGCTAACTGAATGCAGAGAGGCAGAGGGCATGTGTGGACCCTTGCCTCCTTTGCAGTCCTGATGCTTTCCTCTCTGTGTTGGTAGTCCTCTCCATACTTCACTATGGGGGTCATTCTCATTGGTGTCATTGTGAAGACTTTTTTAGAAAAATCTCTTCACTCAGAGCAAGTCATTTCATATTCCCTGTTTTCATCCATAAGTCATTTTTTTTTCTAACAGAAGATAATGGGACTATTGCCTGAATTTGTAGATCTTTACCTTACTTCCCCTAAACATAAAGAGATTTCAAATAACTTGGCTTTAAACTAGCATACTGGACATAGCAATTTTACGAACATAAATGCTTTAATTTTCTTTAAAAACTGATTCTTAATGCCTGCCAACACGATCCCCCACCCTGGTAAGTTATAGGTTCACTCTTGTGCTATGTTGTTAGACTATATGACATGGATTACCTGAGTCCCAGGGTGGATTAATTGTGACTTTGAGATGTTTATAATTTCTGAGTGCTTTTAACAAGAATGAGAGTCAGTACTTATTCTGATGGCTGAAGGGTCAGATGTCTTCCTTTCAGTCAGCAGTTGAGAAAGTGCACTAGTCAAGTGAACAATTTTCTGTATCCATTTTGTGGCAGATTATTATGATTAATGAATTTTGTAACTTTTGAGCAGTGTATTCTGCTAACACCTTGCTGTAGTTTCCATGGCTGAAAAGTAGAAATGGTTTCTGCTTATAGTCTAGATAATAAGGCAAGTATTATCTACCTAGGAGAAAGTGGAGGCTTCAGGCTTTCAGTATGAAAACTATCTGAATATTCATGAAGTGGATGACTTTGGAACATGTACAGTATCTTTTTCCTTGAGATTTTGAGGGTATGATTGTTTGACAGAAAACTGCCTGAAAGTGCATGAAGATAAGGAATAAGGTTTGGATTTCAGGGCATGTAAGTAGATATATTGATATTTCTCAGAAGGAACTGAAGTTATTGAGCTACTGGACTACCACAGGAGTATTAGTGATATTTGAGATGTTAGAACCAGTATACACGAGTTAGTTGGCTTGACTGCTGGGGGTGAGGAGGGGGATAGCTCATAACATTTAGAAATACTACAAGTGCTTTCTTCTTTCTCCTTTTCCCACCCAAAATTTGACAAGTAGTGAAATGTGATAGTTCACTATAAAAATGAAAATTAGATTGGTAAGTAGAGCTTCTTCATTTGTTTAGAAGTTTCTTTGTTTATCTGGGTGAAAATGATTGAATTTGATGGGTTTTCATTTTTCTTTCAGGCTCAGTTTATGAACCTCTTAAAAGCATTAATCTTCCAAGACCTGATAATGAAACTCTGTGGGATAAATTGGATCACTATTACACAATTGGTAAGCAAAACCTGAGGAAAACATGTCCTTAGGTAGCTATGCCTTAGTTATATTATAGACATTATATGGATGATGTTCTCTCATTTGGACGTTGGGGTAGTTTCAGTGCTTAGACAGCTACATATTCCAATTGCATGTGATATGGGGACTAAAAGGAATCTGACAAATCATATCAGTCCCTTGAGTCATTTTGAAACTCACCAGTGTCCTCTGTGTCCTTTTAGCCTTCCTAAATATTACCAGATTTGAGAACTAGAGGCTGTCTCTTGAATAATTCTCACACAAAGGTTTTGTAGAAGTATTCCTTGCTTATTTACCTATACATGGTTCCTATGTAGTCCTGAACCTTTTATATCCATTTCTAGTTCATTGAGATTCAAAAGGTAATCTCAGGTTACTGTTACTGATATCAGGCACCTGTTTTTTTGGTTGCTGTTTTGTTTTTGTCAGGATCAACCTGACAAATTTTGTTACTTAATGTGAGCAAGCAACTTTGAGATATGTATGTATTTAGGGGGCTCCTCCTTGTTCATCAGACCATAAGTTGGAAATGTCTATTAATTTTTTTTGTCAGTTTGCTTCTTGTGCCATTTATGTGGCCTAGTATGTCAAATATAAAATTTGATTTACTTGTCTCACTAAGGAGAAGGATTTTTTTGTTTGTGTCAACATTATGTAAAACCTTATTTCAACTTATTTTGGTCAAGATTCTGGTATATATTCTTATGTTGGCCACGTATTATCTTTGTAGCCATAACTAACTAAAGAGATTAAACTGCCTTTTAAAAGAAATGTCAGTTTTTTACTTTGGACTATGAGGACCAGTTTTTTACTCTGCGAAAAATAATAAATACCCTGGTATTCTGAAAGAAATGATAATGTCAGTTTAGTCTGAAAAAAGAAAAAGAAATTTAAGTCTTTAATCTCTGTGATGGACCAGAGTACTTTAGACCTTTGAAAAACTGTCCTAAAGTAGTTAACATATGCCAGTCTAGATTAGAGTAACTTAATTTATTTTGGGGAAAAACATTACTTATCCATTTATAGTTAGACAGGAATAAAATAGCTTTTAGGAAATGTCATTTTAGTGTGTTTATTTTTCTATTTTAGTACTCTTTTATAAAAGGTAGTAGAGTTTGCTTTCTGTATTTGCAGATGCAGAACCTGCAGATAAGGAGGGCCTACTTTATTAACCATTTTAGATAAGGGACTTGAGTGTCTGAGGATTTTCGCATGCATGGTGGGTCCTGGAACCATCCCTGTGCATACTGAGGGACGACTGGAAAACACTGATTTCAGACTTCTTTGACTTAAGTTGAATGTTCACAAAATAATTATTTGCTTGCTGTTTTCATGTCGTATAAGGATGGGATTCAGTTTTAAAATGTTAAACATATCACTAATATAATATGTAAAATGAATACATTGCTCTTCAGGTACAAATTAGTCATCAGTGAAAAACAGGATTCTGGCCTGTTTAGGGTTGAGTTAGCTTTGGATTTAGCAAATGTATACAACTCTTTGTTGTATATTTGCTTTATTTTTCCCTATTGAACTTATTTTTGAAAATATACTTAGTTTTTTGGTTTATCTTTTTTTTCTGTATCTGATGTTGCCTTATAACACTTACCGACATAAAGAAGGATGTGCTAAAGGCTTTTTAAATGCCAGTTAGCTGAGTTCTTTCCTCAAAAGTGGAAAGACCCCTTCATGCAGTGTGGATCCCTACTTAGGCTGCAGTTACTTACCCGGAGTTGTTTCTACATCTTCAAAAGTTTTATACTACAGCTAAGTTTAGAAACAAAATTGTAGGATGAGGAAACCAAAGAAGTTTAAGACCTTCAGCTCAAGGGAAATGGATGGCTGTACAATTCATTCTTTTTCTTGTTTTCAATTGCAGTCAAGTCAACATTGCTGCTGTATCAAAGTCCAACCACAGGTCTCTTTCCCACAAAAACATGTGGTGATGATCAGAAGGCCAAGATCCATGACAGTCTATACTGTGCTGCTGGGGCCTGGGCTTTGGCTCTTGCATACAGGTAAGCTGGTGTGTCTTTTACTAGTAACTCCAAGTCTAGGTAATAGGGTTTTGTAGCCCCAAGACAAATTGGGCAGCTATCTTCTGGCTCTGCTGCTGAGTCACTGTGTGACCTGCAACTGCTCACATCTCCTTTTAGGACTCTAAACCTTTGTTTTCCCAAGGATTTACATGAGACAAGTTCTAACATTTTATGACTTTGTGACCAAAATTTCTCATCTCTAGGTTTGTAAATCATCATTAGTCTTTGACAGAATGAATTGCCCATTCTCTTTGAGTTGATTGGTTTCAATCACAGAGGAAATTGATGGTGATTGAATTTTACAGATGATAAAACTAGGGCCTAGAGTAGTTAACAGATTTGTTCAAAATTGCACGACTAGTAAATGACAGAGCCAGGGCCAGGACTCTTCTCCTTCCCTCTTCCAGTTTAGTGTTTTTCTCACTATACTTCTTTGGGGTATCACTTAATAAATCTGGTTGTAAGTCAAATAATTATTTCATAAAGTAAAAGAAAAATAAATCTTTTCACAATACAAAAGTTCTCCTTACTTCATTTATTTCATTATATATGGAAAGCATCTGTTGTGGGTCCTGAGACACAGTCAATAGTGATACATTTTAACCGTTACAAAAATGAGGTTTCTGAATATTAATTTTCTGAAGGTGATACATGTATGTACTTCTGATTTGAAAATTGTATCTTTCACATGAACATGATTCCTCTGTCTTAAATCATTGATGTGTTGCACTTGTAAAGAAAATCAAATAATGAGATAATATAAAGGCAGTCACCTTCAGCACTTGTTTGCTAATGTCACTACCAGCGTTTTTACCATATTCTATGTAAGCACAATGTAGCTTCATTAAATGTCTAGCAACTACTATTCTTAGGACCAGTAGCACCTTAACCAAGTAGTCAAGCCAGTAATGGGACAGACTGACATTAGGTGCCTCCTGATGTGACACATTACCCATATCGACTTCTTACCAAAATGTGTAAATGGCTCTATCTGTAAATAAACAATCAGACAAAGCCAGATTGTGACTACTTGTAAGACAACTTGCCTGAGCTCTTAAAAAATGTAGTAATCATAGAAGATTAGAAAATAGGTGTGAAGATGGCTAGATTATGAGAACTACATGCAATGCGAGAACCTTGATTGAATCACGCATTAAAAAACAGTGTAAAGTATATTTTGGGGATAATTGGATTATATTTGATATACACTATATATTAGACATTATAGTATCAATTCATTGGGTATGATAATGATATTATGGTTATGTAGGAGAATGTCCTTGTTTTTAGGAGATACTTCTGAAATATGTGTGGGTAATGGTACTTCAAATACTGCAGAAAATAAATTAGAGAATGCAAGCTAATTTTAGCAACTGGTGAATCCAGGTGAAGAGTAATTGTAGCATTCTTTTAGCTTTTCTATAGATTTGAAATTTTTGTAAATAAAATGTTGGGGGAAAATTGCTTAAAAAAAAACAAGAGTACAGGCCTTTTCCCAGGAGGCTTCAAAGATCTGATAGAGAATTTAAAGTCTTTTATTTGCTGGGGACACTATCTATGTACTAACTCCCTGGATAATTTATCTTCTTACGTACTTAAAGTAGCAGATTTTTTGTTTTACTAGCAAGCAAAATGTGTTCTATTTGGAGAAATGCAAGGGTACTTACCACAAAATTACTATGAAGCCCTTTTTACTTTCACAATATTATGTTGTGATAGTTTGTTTAGAGAATCCCCATGTTGTAAAATTAGTAGAATTTTGTTTCCAGTTCTACTTGTAAATGCTAATGAAATCATATAGATTATGTTGGGAAGAATTCCTCAAAAATTAGGCTGTCAGTATTTTCTCTTCAGGAATTTATATCAATCTCTTATTGGTAATGAATGCATAATATAAAGTTATTAATTTTTGAAAATGGGAGTAATTTGATTTTTCTAATTGTATTAGTTTTCAATCAGTCTTGTCAACAATCTCTTGAAACCTCCCTTCTGTTTGAATTTGTGTGTGTGTGCATGTGTACTGAGGACTTAAAAGGATTATTTTATGCACATTTATATTTCATATACATTAGGAGTATAATTTGATGTTATTTAATTAAATAATTGGATAAAGTCAAGAGACAATGAAGTAACTTATTTGCAAAAATACACTTTGAAATAGTTTTCCTTAAATGTAATATTACAGTTTCACTTTGTAATTTTGTTTTATTTTAGAGGGAAGAAATACTAAAATGTTTGACTTTTTAAAATGTCATTTACATATCAAGTTGTAGTCCTGAATATGCCATTGTTTAAAATTATAATTATATTACACTACACCTATATTACACTATGTATAATTATATTACATTACATTATATTACATTATAATTATATGTGAATATAATTATAATTAATATAAATAAAATTTTATATTTTATATAATTATAACCGTTATAATTATTTTATTTTATAAATAATTATATTGATTTACATCGTTTAGGTTAAAACTGTTTCTGAACCTAGTCAATTATACAAAATCTGTTAAAAGAAAGTTGAACCTATACTTTATGCCATACTAAAAAGTATCATGTAGGGTTTTCCCATTTTTTGTTCTTTCTAATATAACGTCTAGAAAAAATCATGACTTTAAATTAGGGTTTAAATATGGAATTTAGTTTTCTTTACTTTTTACATTTGAGAAGAGTAAGTAATTTTTTAAAAAAGAGTATTGACTTGAAAAAGTACTTTCAGACTGTTTAAATGTGCATATATTAGAAATACAAAAACTCAAGGCAGACAAGATACCTTGCACTACTGTCTAAGGGAGAGAGAGGATGCCTTCATGCAAGAAGTTAGCCAGTTCCCTCCCTTGTCAGACTTATTGCTATTTTAGGGACTGAATATAACAGGTGGCCCTAGCTTAGTGCTAGTAAACAGTCAAGTCACATGACCAAACAGTATTCTTATTTTTTTTTCCTTGAAGTTTGGCTGTGTGGAAATAATGCACCAATGATAGGATTCAAGTGTTTAGTTTCTTCACTAGTTATATATTTATAAGTATGGAATTCTGGTTCAGATATAAACTCAAGACTTCATATTGTAGAAATATCTGATCAACATCTCCACATAGCTTGTGATCAATATATTGACTAAAGTTAAATTTAAAGTTATTTATCTGTTTTTTAAAATTAAAAGTATTATTGAGATCATATTAAAACTTGAATGTGCATCCACAGAGCTGGCTAAAGAGAGTAGAATATTGCCAGTTCCTCGTAGAAAATAGAGGAATTATTTTGGATCACTAGGTTCATTTTAACTCTTAGGAAAGGGAATAGATATATACTAATTGCCTAAATGTTTTTACTCAAATGCAACTGTTCTTTTATTTTCTAAGTCAGAAGAGAAATATTCTTCTGGTTACCACTATTATTTGCAGAACAAAGGAGAAACACGAAAGCTTCATTGAAATAGGATTCCTTATTGTGGATGAATTATTCTGGAATATTTTAGTCATGGTTTAATGTATGTGGAAATTAGGGGCAGATAATTATTTTAAAGGCAATTTTAGAAAAACTTGACTTTTTTTTTTCTGAATTATTTCTTTGTTTTAAGGTGAGGTGGGAATTATATACAGAACATTTCTTTGAGCTCATTATATTCCAGATGTGCTGTTTCCTTCATTTATCAGTGCCCCGTCCACTGTTATCCGTGCCATAATTTGCTTCTATTAACACTTGGCTCTGACATCGGGGGGAAAATATATCACAGAGCAGAATCATACTAGTTTTACTTTAGCGCCTGCATATGAAAGGAGGAATGATGTTCTAATGACAAATAACTTACTCTTTACTGACATTCACTGTACTATGTTAAAATGATCATCCTTCTTTCCATTACTGGTATGTGAGATCTGTAATTGAAAGAGGAGGTAATTATAGTATACTTTTAAATAAGGAGACAGGTGATGTTTTTTATCAAGTGAAGATGATGGCCAGATATTTTAGTTAAGATTTAGTAAAACAATGAATAAACTACTTCTATTTTTTTCATTGGTGGGTAACTCTCATTCATCTTTTTTGAAGGCCACTGATCAATAATAAAGGAACTTAAAGACAGAAGGACATCTCAACCTAGTTTAATAGTTAGGTGTTATCTGTTTCTTTTCTTTTTAAAAGCAAGAGATAAAAACTATGGTCAATTGATTTTAAACTAAGACCTGAGAATATAAAACTTTATGCCCAAATGCATCATGTATCATACTGGATGCATATTTTAACTGAAGGCATTCCTGACTGAAGTGCCCGGCCTGGCATTATTAAACACATGGCAGAACAAAGAAGACATGTGCCTACCTTAATCTACACTTCATTGAATCCAAGTGGCCATTGCATAACCTAAAGGGATTGATATTTAAAATTGCCTCTACTCTGTAACAGTGAATTTAAAAAATCTTTTGGTGGATTTTTCCAATATAGAAATATCCTTTAAAGTTTCAGCCAAGTCAGTGTTGAAAAGATTATATACTATTTTTAAAGCAATTGGCTTACTTCCTTAAAAGAAGGAGAAATTTGTGCAAGTTTCATCATGGGATTTTTTTTTTTTCCCCCCAGCATTTCTACATCTGCTGGGAAATTGGATTTCAATGTTACAGAATTAGTAGATGTCGCCAGAACATAGGATTAGCTAGCTAGATAGTTAAATACTTAATTATCAAAAGCTCTGCTTCCTTTTCAAATGCATTTTCAATTTGTCTCATGAGTTATCTCTCTCACCCAGGCGCATTGATGATGACAAGGGAAGGACCCACGAGCTGGAGCACTCGGCTATAAAATGTATGAGAGGAATTCTCTACTGCTATATGCGTCAGGCCGATAAGGTAAAAACACTATAGTGTGGACTGAAATTCTCACATCATTCTGAGGTATTAATTTAACCAATATAGCAATAGCATCTTCTGAAGAAGAATGTACTTTCAAAAGGTAAAGCCACGTCCTAGGGCAGTCTAGATAGGTTAAAACAGCTCTGCCTTCCCAGCCCAGGGTTTTGAAATACTGAAATTGAAGAAATACCTTAAGCGAGATTGATTGAGAACTGCTATTTGGGCTTGAATTTGTTTGTATTTTGCATCTGGTGTTTGCTTGATAAATACTCAGTTTCTCAGGAACCTCACTATATCCATAATTCTAGCCAATATTGTATTACTTAAGAAAATCCTTATCAAAATTCCTTTTGGACATGTGAATACTCTGGCTTAAGTGAACTTTAGTTTAAGACTATAATAACTTCATTCATTTACATGTAAAGAGGGCAGGAATTATAGGCTTAGAAAACAGCAAACTTTACAGGGTTATTTTGGAAATTAAAGAAATAATATGCATAATAAAACTTTTTAAACTGTAAAGCTCTATACAAATATAATGTGATATTCCCCCTACTTACCTACACCTCTGTATTTCTAGGTCCTAATATAGTAAGCGTCCATATATTGAATATTTACATCAGTGCGTCATGGTTCCCCAAGACCACTCCCAGGTTTGATGATTCATTAGCAAAGATGCACTTCAGTAATTAATGCAGGCAATTTTGATCACTTAATGCTTTGTATATCTCTATCATATGAATACTATATTGTTTTTGTGATAGCACATTTTTTTAAGACCTGTATCTGAAGTCAAAATGAAAAAAAAAAAATCACTTATATTCTGTCACCAGAAAATGGCAACCAAACAATGTTAGTTTACCGAGAAAGTAAATTTATGCACAGCTGATAATAGAGATATATGAAAAACCTATAATCTGTCTACTGAGATTTGACTTTGCAAATCATTATTATAAAGGTTTTTCAATGCTTAAAGTATTATGTCATATTGACATATTTGAATTAAACTTGTATGTCGTATAGATTGAACTAAGTGTGATTTAAGTTATTTTTTCTTATGTGAGAAGTTTACTGTTTATTTCACATTTATCATTTCATGAATGCTTTATGTCTATGAATTCAACTTTTCTCTCAAGGAAACATTGTGAGAGCCATGAATTTTGTATGTTTGCTAACCAGGCTGACAGACTTAAATTATAATTGTTTATCAAAAGGAAGAAAATGATGTAGTATAAATTTTTTTCTTTGTGACTTATTTAACCAATTGTTAATGTCCTTTTCTAAATATTTTTCAACTTTACTAACCAGTACTCACAATTATGTTTTCTTCTGAATACACTTGAGTGTGACTTAAGCTGTCTTGAATTCCTTAAATTACAAAGGATTATCATTTTTTGCCTTATGTAGGTATGATGGTAGACCATTAAAATAAGTGTGAGTTGTAAGAAGGTGTAGGTCACATTAAGATTAGGTATTTCTGCATACTACAAAATGTAGGGTTTTACAAATTTTAAAACATTTCCATTGTCATAATCTTTCTTGAGTCCCATAACCTTTAGAGTAGGCATGGAGGGTATTACTGTAATCCACATACAACTCAGTTGGAATGAACCATGCACCCAGCTCAGTGTGTCCCACCATACCTTCACCTCTTATTGGTGCTCACCATTTCCTTAATGACTCCATAGCAGTAGAGACTGTTACCATATTTTTATTTTTTTAAATTGCATTTTATTTATTTTTTTTTGAATTTTATTTTTTTTATGCAGCAGGTTCTTATTACTTATCTATTTTATACATATTAGTGTATATATGTCAATCCCAATCTCCCAATTCATCCCACCACCCCCACCCCCAGTTACCATATTTTTAAATATGAAATTATATCTTTTGGCCTTCACTTAAAACTAAAGTAAAGCATATTTGTAGTGTTCATGTGCTCTTTGACCTTAAGGCTCATCTTCTGAAGTAAAATCATGACTTCGAAAGTCTAAGGCTCTCCACTTTTGTTGCTTCTCATTGTAAAGCACGCTTCCTGACATATTTTCTAGTAATACTACCTAAAGGAGATAATTTATTATGAATTTGAGTGAATAGCGTTTTCCTTGATTTGAAGAATGTAGAGCAATCTGATTTCTATTATTGGCTTGCTGCTTGTATTAATTTCTACTAATTAACATTAGGTCATTTTTTACCTTTAAATGTTCATATACCTATTTTTATTAACACTTCTTAAGGAGAAGCATTCAGATTTCAAAATTGATTCAGTCTGCAGTTAGTAGTTCAGAGGGCAGGGATTTGCTTTACAATAGGCTATGAATGTTGCTGTCTCTACCTCCTTCAAAAATTTATTTGTTTAAAATGCTACCAAGTAGTTTCTAATTCATGAGAAATCATTAAAATTTTATAAAGTTTATTTTTCCAGGATTCCCTTATGAGATGATTTTTCCTACCTAAGTACATATTTTAAGTCTATAAATTAAGAATGGATGACAGCATACTCAGTACCTTTTCCTGAACGATAAACTGCTGATTCACAATGATTAAAGTTTTCAGGAAAAATCTAAATAAAATACAAGAAGAAAAAACATTATTCTAGATTTTTTTAATCTAGAAAATTTTACTTTAATTATTCTCTATTTTTACTTGTCAAATGCCAGATATCATACAATACTAATTGATGTCCTCTTGATTTTGACTCCTTTCAAGAGTACTTTCTGTCTGTATTTTACATACAGTATGCCCCATTAATTGTCAAAGCTTATAGAGTTTGGGTCTTTTATTTTTTCTGAAATTTTAAATTATTTGTCTTGTAACAGCTTTAAGACTCAAAGCATAATTATATAATTCCCCACTTGAGCATCTTTAATCATTTAGTAATTGCTTTTCCCCTGACACAGTGATTGAATGAATATAAAATCTCATGCTGGGTACTTGTGTGTCTTGAAGACAAATGACAAACACTGCCTTGTCAACTGCAGCAATCACTTTATTAAACTAAGAAAACCTTATCCATCTAGATCCTTATCAAGTGGGCAAAATGTATTTTGTTTTAATTTAACCACATTTTTGTCTATGAGCCCAGAATAATGTTCAACACTTTGAGATAATAGTCATGGTACTGTGAAAGTAGTGACCACATTGATTTCTATTTGTGTAGTCTAAGACAGGAGTCCCCAGCCCCTGGCCCGTGGATGGGTGCCAGTCTGCGGCCTGTTAGGAACTGGGTGGTACGGTAGGAGGTGAGCAGCGGGCGAGCGATTGAAGCTTCATCTGCCACTCCCCATCAGTCTCATTACCACCTGAACCATCAACCCCCCACGCCCCCACCAGTGGGTCAGTGGAAAAATTGTCTTCCATGAAACCGGTCCCTGCTTGGGGACCGCTGGTCTAAGACTATTGCCAGCAGTTTCAGATACTGAGAAGGGGTAGCCTTCTCACCTTCTCTGAGTTAACACTGGATAGCTTGGTCACTACATAGATAGAGGATGTACATCCCTACCTTTACCCTCACTCTCTCATTTCTGATTATCTTTTGATAGGTCGTGACTTTCATTTTGTTGATTTCAACCATAGGGAGAGCTTATTTGTTTGTGCAGGGCTCTTGGGGGTGCAAAGGTGTGTTAGCCCTCTAGCACAGTACTGTCAAATAAATTTTCTGTGATGATCTAAATGTTCTCTGTTACTGTGTTGAACAGTTACAGAAGTCACTAGTCACATGTGGCTGTTGAACACTTGATATGGGGCCAGTGTAACTGAAGGACTGAATTTCTAAATTTTATATAATTGTAATTTAATTTAATTAGTCACATGTAGCTAGTGGCTACCATATTGGATAGTGTAACTTCTAGAAGCTTGCAAGATAGTGGGAGATACAGACAACTAATAAAAATAAAAGCCTGGAAAAACAATTGAGGGATAAGCACCCTGATGTAGGAGTCCAGAGGAAGGAATTTTAGTTGGGGTTCAGAAGGGACTTTATAAAAGAAGGTTTTGTTTTGTTTTTTTGAGATAAGACTTTAAGGATGGAGAAGAAATTTAAAGGTAGAGAAGAGAATATGGTTCTATGTGGTTCCTTAGCCAAGTGAAACAAGACAAGATCGTGAATACCCAGATACCATCAAAGAGAGAAGGAAGTCATTGCCTTACATAGAGCTATGTGTCATTCTATTCATTCTCTGTTCCTATTCATCTCATACTTCCAGGAGCTAGTACTTGGCATACTTGGCATACAACTGATCAGTAAATGTTTGCCGAATTGAATTAATATCTGTTTGTCCTTGGAGTTTGTCTTTTTGTCATTTAGTAATTACTTAGTATTCTAAAATGGTTAAATTTTTTGTTTAGTTAATAAGTAAAGGTATGGCCTATATTCGCTTGGAATTGGTGCCTTAGTAATGAGAGTATGTGTGGCAAAAGAAATGAAAACACGTTGACAAGAGCATGGGTTACAATTTGTGATCCTTGGAGAAAGAAAAAGCATTTGAAGTTTTGAACACTTACTGAATTAGAATGTCGCCTTTCATTGAGTGTCATGTAAGCATTTCCAAATAGCATTACAGTGGGATACAATCCCTGAAATCCTGTCCCACAGAATAAACCATTATTTGACTCTAAAATAAGATGCAAAACGTTACAAAAGCCAATGCTACTACATTAACAAGCTCCCTATTACACTTGAGTTGCTATGTTTGTGAAATATCAATTAAGTATTTAACAATCGTGTTAACTGTTAAATTAATAGTTATGAGTTGTCTGTGTTTTGTTTCTTTAGAAAAAGTAATAACACTTCTGCCTTTTTCTATCCTCTGTCTATAAGCTGTTGCTTTCCCCATTAAAAAATGTCTTGAAAAATAATTTATAATCTCTGATCTTGAATGAGAATGTGAATTAGTAGCATTATTCAAATTTTATATTTGATTCTAGGTCCAGCAGTTTAAGCAGGATCCACGCCCGACAACATGTCTTCACTCTGTTTTCAACGTAAATACAGGAGATGAGATTCTCTCCTATGAGGAATATGGTCATCTTCAGGTAAAAAGAGAAGATTACAAATTTTCTTCTCCATTTATACTCTACATCATAGAAGATGTGAGGCTATTTACAATTCTTAAAAAGTAGATTTCATAAATTGTTCAAAACAGTAGTAGAAAATCAACCATGAAATGAAGAAATCCCACCAGGACTGAATTAGGTATTGTGATTGAACATTAAATTTGACTGAGTTCTTGGTCCAAAAGCAAAAAGGGCAGGTGGATAGATTATAATATTATTACGATCTAGAAGAAGGAATCCTACAGCTCTTTCAGTGACAAAAGCTTGTTCTTATTACCAAATTTAGAGGAATTTCAATATTTAGGAACTAGGGAATAAAAGACAATTAGCAGTAATGTAACAGCAAATCAGAAGTTTTTGTTACATGACAGTTCATTTTTAATATATCAACCTTCAATAAAGCTAAAAACATACCACTAAAATGTAATTCCAAAGGCATTTCTGGAGTCTATAAATTTTATCTTACATACTATATTAAATTTTGTATATAAATGTTATATGCTAAGAATACACCATAAGACTTTGTTTTGTTTTCACTTTTTCTCTCACATCTGTGTACTCCTTTTAGCAGGACATCCTATTGCCTTGTTTCTAGGATACAAATGTTATATATGCTGTTTATCTTTAATGGATTTTCTTCCTGTTCATCATTTGGTTCTGCAGTCTTTAGGATAGAATACTTATTATTCATATATTCCTTACTAAAATCAGAGTATCTCCTTTGTATAGTCCCTCTCTCTCTAGAGATCTGAAATGTCTTACTTTAGTATGACTCCTCCAAACACAGAAAGTTGTGTCCCCATTTCTAGGCAACAGAAACTCTTACACTTATTTGTAACCTGTTCCTTGGAGATTTAGTGTTACATGAATATGTAGCTACTCAACCTTCTCCTTGTAATTATCACCTAATTAGGTTTTCTGTACCTTTTGCTTTGACAAGTACATTTACTATTGACATAGGGTTTTCAGAAGATAGTTGCTCATTTATTTTTGTATCTCAGAATTTAAGCTCAGTGCCTGGCACACGGTAGCTTTCAAATAAATGCTGGTCAACCTGTTATTTGGTAGTCCCTGTACAATTTACCACTTACTGTTATTTTCTCACAGAAGCCTCCTGAAAGTCAGAGCAGTGAGCTCTTTGAGGTGTTGCTGTAAGTGGCTGTCAATAGTAATGAAATTTCTTTGAGGTCATTTCTGACAGGCCGGTGTCAGTGCTCTAAGAAAATATTTGGGTGACCTTGGCAATGGAATGAAACTCTTCCCTACTGTGTTCTGAGAAAAGTCCCTCAAGAGTTGATGTTGATCTCAAATACCTAAAAACTGGAATCCTCTGTCTTTTTATGTGGCCCACTTGGACCTTGACAAGACCCCCGACACACACTGGACTTTGAGTGCTGGGAAATCAGGAGATGTTCACGATAGTCATGGTTCCTGAGAGAGCTACCCCCACTGGTAGGCCCTGGCAGCCCAGGGCTGCTTTGTCCAAGGCATCTAGGGCACAAATAATTTTCTGCCCCAACTTTCTGTCAATTATTCAGAAAGGACTGGAGGAGAGTCAAGGAAGGCACAAGATACCAAGGCTGTTAGTGGGTAATAATCTTTTGGGTTAGAATTATATGGGGAGAAAATTACATCTTGCCTTCTCTTTGTTTTTAACTCAAGTTAGCAGCTTGCTGGCTAAATGAAACATTTTCACTGCTTCCCATTTATTTATTTGTTTATTACATAACAGCTTTATTGAGATATAATGCGCATAATATACTGTTCGCCTATGTAAAGTATATAACTCAGTGGTTTTTAACATATTCACAAAGTTGTGCAGCCAACATCACAGTCAGTTTCAGAACATCTTCATCACCCGATAAAGAAATCCTGTACCTATTAGCAGTCACTCCCCATCTCCTTCAAAGACCCCAACCCTAGGCAATTACCAGCCTACTTTCTGTCTCTGTGAATAAGCCTATTTTGTACATTTATATAAATGGAATCATACAACATATGGTCTTACGTGACTGGTTTCTTTCACTTAGCATAATGTTTTCAAGGTTTGTCCATGTTGTAGTATTTATCTTTCACTGCTTGTTTTCTCTAGAAAATTTAGAACATCCCATTCAGAATTCCATGAGAATCTTTATTTTTGGTTAAAGTGGACATTATTGTCTTTTTCTTTGTTTTGTTTAGATCATATAATGTTTATCTTTAATAAACTAATAAACTAAGAGAAAAAACTCATTTGTTCATAAATAGATTTTAAATTATTGATTACTGTGTTCCAGCAGTTGCTTACATAAGTTCTGTATTCTCTGAATACAAGATGCACTGCCTATTGTTTATGGTGTACTGGCATAGTCCTAATGTCTTAATTGCCAAACAGTTTTTTCATTTACATACATTTGAGTTGGATTGACATTACATAGCTGCCTGTGGGGCAAAACTGTTTCAAAGTAGTACTTAGATCTAGAGTTTAAAAATAAATCTTAGAAAGCAAATGTTGTAAAAATAGTCCCTAATTAGCTGTTTATAACCATCACAATGAATTTGAGGATTTTAGAGTTTTACATACAAAGTTGAGATTTTATTATGAACTAAATCCACAGCACCTTTATTTTTCATAGGAAAGGAAATAGTTTTTATATGCCACTACTAGAGCAAAAGACTTGTAATTTTAGCTTTTACATTTAATTTCATAAGATAGTATTTTTGTTGTTTCCTTTAACCTATTATAATGTTTGTTTTCAGATAAATGCAGTGTCACTCTATCTCCTTTACCTTGTGGAAATGATTTCCTCAGGACTCCAGATTATCTATAACACTGATGAGGTATGATTTCCCCAAATTCTCTAGTACTAAATTTCATCTCTGAGAATATCTTTCTTCTTTTACTTTTTCAAACTTATTTTTAGTTGTATAAAATGGATTATTCTTAAATTCATATAGCCAGATACTGGATTTTGGATACTCAGGCAAAAAAGTCTTTATATTTTCAATGCAAAGCACTTTAAAAATGTACAAAATATGTAACAGGTTATAAAACTTTACTCCTCTGAAGGCTGTATTTCAGGTGATCTGAAATAAAAACTTGTAACTTTCAGAAATTTTAGTAACAATGAAAATAAAATAGCATTTGCAGATTTTTTCAGAATTATTATGTCTTCTTTCATATCATTGCTTTTTGTAACCCATCCTTTTAAAAGTAAAAAAATACGTTTATTATATTTTGTTATTTTTATTTGTCTGACCTCAGTAGAGTTCTTGATGCTTTCCAAAAGATAAGTACCATGTTCTTATTCTTATTAGGGTATTTGAAAATAATTTATATGACAAAGTTGAGAAACATTTCTTTCATAGGCAATAATGCTTGAACAAACACACAGACAGACCCACGTGCTAACACATTTTGAAATATGGCCACAGTTGGAGCAAAAAGCTTTCATTATTGAGATGGTCTATACAGTGAGAATTCCATCAAAGAGCAGGTATACTATATACTTATTATTTTTCTCCTGTGATCCATGCAGGGAGAACAATTGTATCATATACTAAACACCACAGTCATCACTGAACTGCACTGAGGGTGCTGTGAAATTGGTACATGTAGTCCTGCCCTCTAGCAGTTCATAATCTTATACATTCATCCAGTTGTGCCTTTTTAATACACATAAGTAAAACCTCTTTAGAAGTGTAGCTATATAATAAAGAAACAATAATGATAAGAAGAAATTAGGACTTCCCTGCTGGCACAGTGGCTAAGAATCCGCCTGCCAATGCAGGGGACCCGGGTTCAATCCCTGGTCCAGGAAGATCCCACATGCCACAGAGCAACTGAGCCTGTGCGCCACAACTACTGAGCCTGCGCTCTAGAGCCTGTGAGCTGCAACTACTGAAGCACGCGCGCCTAGAGCCTGTGCTCCGCAACAAGAGAAGCCACTGCAATGAGAAGCCCGCGCACCGCAACAAAAAGTAGCTCCTTCTTGCCGCAAGTAGAGAGAGCCCGCGCGCAGCAATGAAGACCCAACGCAGCCAAAAATAAATAAATAAATTTATTAAAAAAAAAAGAAGACGAAACCTTTGGGACCAAAAAAGTTTTAGATATCAATTTTTTTTGTGTGTTTTGAAAAGGTGATAAGATACCTTATTTATGTTATAACCCCAGCAGGGTTTAGGGCAAAACCGCATACATAGCACCTTAATATTTTTACATTGACATATGCATATTCACATAAAGTACGATAAATAAGGCAGATAATCTGATGTCGGTTATGGGTTTTGCTGACAAATGAGTTAAGAAAAAATGAGTTTCAGAGTTTGTGGGATTTTCGTATTGTAAATAAGAGATGGTAGACCTGAATACTAATTAGAGGTGGAGGGGAAAAACACATTAAACAAAGAAAAATTAAGAACTGTGGTCTAGTGCAGTTTGAGTTAGGAGAAAGAAGTCAGAGTTTTCCCCAAGTAGGGGAGATTTGAACTGGGACTAAAGGAAGGTTCATAGAAAAGTGTTTCAGTTGAAATGAGCAAGACCAAGCCCATTGGAATCTACGGTTCCTGCCAGACTGTGGAGTCATTGGCACGCAGGCTTAGGGTGGGAAGATGATGGAGGGTTTGAATGTTAGACATGAGAATTGTGATACTGTGTCAAGATTCACAGAACCTTTTTGACAACAAAAATGGTGTGAAAAATAGCAGACCTTGGTGTCAGAATGATATGGGGGATAAAGAAGACACAGTAGCCACAGATGTGTTTCTAGACCTAGAGCATAGAAAACCAGTGGTCTTACGGTGAAAAACAGAATTGAGAAGTAGTTACAAATGGTGGAAGAATTTAGAACATGGTGTTTAATGGAAAATCCAAATAGATATATTTCATAATTGGGTATAAAACAAAGGTATGGGTTATAAGTATTCAAGGGCTAGAATACCAGAATCACAGAATTGTAAATATGCATTGCAAGCATAGAATGTTAATTAATTTTTTTTAGTCAGATTGTTTTCTTTTGTTGAGTTTTAAGTGTTCTTTGTATATTTTGGATAACAGTGCTTTATCAGGTGTGTCTTTTGTAAACATTTTCTCCCAATCTGTGGCTTGTTTTCTCAATCTCTTGACATTATTTTTCACAGAGCACAAGTTTTTAATTGTATTGAAGTCCAGATTATTAATTATTTCTTTCCTAAATTGTTTCCTTGACGTTTTATCTAAAAAGGCATCTCTATACCCAAGGTCATCTAGATATTGTCCTGTGTTGTCTTCTAGGAGTTATAGTTTTGCTTTTACATTTAGGTCAATGATCCATTTTGAGTTAACTTTTGTAAAGGATATAAGTTCTCTCTCTATATTCATTTTTTTTGTTTCAATGAGGATGTCCATTTGTTCCAGCACCATTTGTTGAAGAGACTGTCTTTTCTCCATTGTATTACCTTTGCTCCTTTGTTAAAGATCAGTTGACTATACTTATGGGGTTCTATTTCTGGGCTCTCTTTTCTGTTCCTTTGATCTGTTTGTTTATTTTTTTGCCAATGCCACACTGTGTTGAATACCATAGCTTTATAGTAAATCTTGAAATTGGGTAGTGTGATATCTCCAACTTAGTTCTTCTTCAAAATTGGGTTGACTATTCTGGGTCTATTGCTGCTCTGTAAAAACTTTAGAATCAGTTTGTTAATATCCATAAAATAACTTGCTGGTACTTTGGTTGGGATTATATCGAATATATAGATCAATTTGGGAAGAATTGATAGCTTGACAATATTGAGTCTTCCTATTCACGAACATGAAATACCTCTCCATTTATTTAGTCCTTCTTTGATGACATTAATCAGTTTTGTAGTTTTCCTCATATAGATCTTATATATATTTCCTTAGATTTATACCTGTTTCATTTTTGGGGGTGTTAATTTTAGATTCCACTTGCTCATTGTTGATATATAGGAATGTAATTGACTTTTATATATTAAACTTGTATCCTGCAACTTGTTATATTTGGTTATTAGTTCCAGGGTTTTTTTGTTGATTGTTTTGGACTTTCTGCATAGATGATCATGTCATCTGCCACCAAAGACAGTTTCATGTTTTCCTTCCCAATCTGAATACCTTTTATTTCCTTTCCTTGCCCTATTAAATTAGCAAGGACTTCCAGTATGATCTTGAAAAGGAGTGGCAAGAAGGAACATGCTTGCCTTGTACCTGATCTTACTGAGGAAGCATTGAGTTTCTCACCATTAAATATGATTTTAGTTGTATATATTTTGTAGATAGTCCATTTCAAGTTGAGAAAGTTCCCCTCTATTCCTAGTTTACCAAGAGTTTTTGATCATGAATCAGTATTGGATTTTGTCAAATACTTTTCTTCATCTGTTGAAATGATCATGTGATTTTTCTTTTTTAGTCTTTTGTTGTGATGTATTACAGTAATAGATTTTCTAATGTTGAATCAGCTTGGCATGCCTGAGATAAATTCTACTTGGTGTGGTATAATTCTTTTTTATACTTTTTTGGATTCAATTTTCAAATATATATATATTTTTATAAATTTATTTATTTTTATTTATTTATTTTTGGCTGCGTTGGGTCTTCGTTGCTGCGTGCGGGCTTTCTCTAGTTGTGGCGAGTGGGGGCTACTCTTCGTTTTGGTGCACAGGCGTCTCCTTGCGGTGGCGTCTCTTGTTGTGGAGCCTGGGCTCTAGGTACACGGGCTTCAGTAGTTAAGGCACACGGGCTCAGTAGTTGTGGCTCGCGGGCTGTAGAGCTCAGGCTCAGTAGTTTTGGCACATGGGCTTAGTTGCTCTGCAGCATGTGGGATCTTCCCGGACTAGGGCTTGAACCCATGTCCCCTGCATTGGCAGGTGGATTCTCAACCACTCCGCCACCAGGGAAGCACAATTTGCAGATATTTTGTTGAGGATTTTTGCATCTATGTTCATGAGGGATATTGGTCTGTAGTTTTCTTATAATGTCTTTGTCTGGTTTGGGTGTTAAGGTATTGCTGGCCTCACAGAATGAGTTAGGAAGTATTCCCTCTGCTTTTATCCTTTGAAGGAGATTGTAGAGAATTGATAAAATTTCTTCCTTAAACATTTGGTAGAATTCACCAGTGAACCCATCTAGAGCTGATGCTTTCTGTTTTGGAAGATCATAATTATTGATTCAATTTCTTTAATAGATACAGGTCTATTTAGATTATCTGTTTCTTTTTTTGTTGGTTTTGTTGTATTGTGGCTCTCAAGGACTTGGTCTATTTCATCTGGGTTATCAAATTTATGGACATAGAGTTACTCTTCGTATTCCTTTATTTTACTCTTAATTGCCACGGGAAATGTAGTGATGTCCCCTCTTTTGTTTATGTTAATAGTAATTTGTGTCCTCTCTCTTTTTTTCCTTAGTTAGCATAGCTAGAAGCTTATTTATTTTATTTTCAAAGAACCAGCTTTTGGTTTCATTGTTTTTGTCTCTTAAATTCCTGTTTTCAATTTCATTGGTTTCTGTTCTAATTCTTATTATTTCTTTACTTATTCTTACTTCGGATTTAATTTGCTCTTTTTCTAGTTTTCTAAAGTAGAAACTTAGAATATTGATTTTAGATCTCTTCTTTTTTAATATATGCATTCAGTGCTATAAATTTCCCTCTCACACTGCTTTCACTGCATCCCTAAAATTTTGAAAAGCTGTTTCATTTCCTTTTTTTTTTTTTTTTGACCCATATAGTATTAGTATTATGTTGTTCAGTCTTCATGTTTGGGGATTTTCCAGTTGTCTTTCTGTTATTGATGTCTAGTTTAATCATTTGTGGACTGAGAGCAGACATAGTATGATTTATATCTTTTTACATTTGTTAAGGTGTGGTTTTGACCCAGAATGTGGTCTGTATTTGTGAGTGTTCCATGTAAGCTTGAGAAGCACATATATTCTGCTGTTCTGCAGTGAAATAGTCTGTGAATGTCCTTTATATCCAGTTGATTCATGATGTCATTGAGTTCAACTATATCCTTACTGATTTTCTGCCTGCTGGATCTGTTTCTTATAGAGAGGTGTTGAAGTCTTAAACTCTGATAGAGAATTCATCTGTTTCTCTTTCCAATTCTATTGCTTTTTTTCCTCACAGTTTGATGTTGTTAGGCATATACATGTTAAAGATTGTTATGTCTTCTTAGAGAATCAACTCCTTTATTATTATGTAATGCCCTTCTTTATCCCTAATAACTTTCCTTCCTTTGAAGTCTGCTCTGTTTGAAATTAAATAGCTATTTCAGCTTTCTCGTCTGGTGATTAGTGTTAGCATAGTATATTTTTCACCATTTATTTATTTGAAATCTATATGTGTCTTTATAGTGAAAGTGGGTTTGTTATAGACAACATATAGTTAGGTCATGGTTTTTGATCCACTCTAACAATCTCTGTCTTTTAATAGGTACATTTGGAACGTTGACATTCAGAGTGATTATTGATATAGTTGGATTACTATCTGCTATATTGGTTACTGTTTTCTATTTGTTGCCCTTATTGTTTGTCTATTTTTGTCTTCCACTCTTTTTTTCCCTTTGCTCTAATTGAGTTTTTTATATGATTCTGTTTTCTCTCCTTTTTTAGCATATCATTTACATTTCATTTTTTTCCTACTTTTTTTACTTGTTGCCCTGGAGTTTGCAATATACTTTTACAACAAATAAGTCCACTTTCAAATAACACTATACTACTTCACACATAGTGTGAGTACTTTATAATAACAAAATAATCCTAATTCCTTCCTCTTATCCCTTGTATCTTTGCTGTCATTTATTTTATTTATATATAAGCATACATAAACATATACACATGTAAGATATAGTCATAAACATAATCAGTTATCAATACATTGTTGCTGTTATTTTGCTATGATTAGGCAGTATTTATTTATTTATTTATTGGGTGAAGTAGAAAAGAATAGCTTTATTGCTTTGCCAGGCTAAGGGGGCCACAGTGGGCTAATGCCCTCAAAACTGTGTGTACCTACCTGGAGGAGGTAGTGAGGAGTTTTAGAGGAACGGTTCAAAGAGGGCGTGATCAGCTCATGGACCTAGGCAGTCTTTTAGTTAGCCTTCTATGATCCTACGATTAGGTCCCAGTCTGTTAGTTAGCCTGTGCCTCTGGACTATGAACTTCATAAGTGTTTTCAGATTTTTTCTCTCCCCTTAGGTAGGGCAGGATGGCTCTGGTAGGCTGGAATTGAAAATTTCTGTTCCCCATGTGGAAAGTTAGAGCTGGCTGGAATTGGGTATTTCCCTTCCCGAGTCAGTTAGGCTCTGAAAATAGCCCAGCAGGTCTGGCTTTGATTAACTAGTTTCCCCTAAGGGGAGACCCTCTTAAGAAAAACAGAATGTTTCAATGTATTTCAAAATGGTTACTTTTCCCCTCTCCTTGCTGGAAGCCACAGGGGATTTTCCTAGGATATTTTCTGTGGGAGCCTGGCTGAGCTCTTGGAGGTAAATCTCACAGTATTGTGGGGACCCCATTATGACTATGTCACCCTGGACTTTTTAACTTTCAAGAGTTTTTAAGTGAGCCTCTAACAATTTGTCAGTTACAGTTCAGGTTTTACTACCCCATCACTGATACCCTAGGTGGTTTCTGCTCATGAGTCCATGCTCTAGGGAGCCATAACTGTTTCCGCCTGTGGATCTCTCCAGTCTTGGGACAGCAGTTTGCTCTGTGTCCTCCCCTCTCTCATGGATCCAAGAAGAGTTAAGAAGCTTTTTATTTGTTGGGATGAAGTGGAATGGCAATTTCTAAACTTCTTTTTTGTGGAACTGGAATGTAAGTGGTATTTTAGTTTTACTTATGGGGCTTATTAGCCAAAAATACCTTCTTGGCCAACTATTACACCATTCATGCAGCCTGAGCAGACTGCCTCACTTGGGCCCAGCCCTGGTCCTAAAGTCCTCCTAAGAGGGGGAAGAAGCAAGTATATGGACTATATACTTAAGAAGTTTTTCATAAGAGGAAGAAGGATTTAGATGGTTTCAAATCTTTTAACTTGGAGACCTGACAAGTATAAAGTATTTCCTGTAAGTTTTATAGAATCTAAATAACTCTGAAGACCGTGGAAAAGCTGAAGACATCAGGTTTTATGAAATTACACCAGGATTTTTATATAGGCAGGTTTTCCTTAGGGAAATAGGTAAGGTAACAAGAAATTGGGAAAGCTGGGAAGACCCTCCCCAATATTTGAAGTAAAAAAAAGTTTACTGGAGGTGTGTACTGCTCCACTCTTTGGTGGAGAAGTGACAGGATAGGTTTGTGTTTTATGAAAACCTAGAATGCTCTGTTATATTTCTGTGAGGCCCCAACACCCTAATTGCTTTTTCCTTCACTGAAATGCCTGAGCTGTTCTTGGCTCTGAGGGCAGATATCTCTATGTTGGGATTGAGAATGAAAAGGTCAAGGATTCAGCTGCCTCAGCCATTCATCATTTGTGAGAGAACGTATGTAGACTGCTTCCTGGTCAACTCTTGATCAATGTATTTGTTAACTCTGGGCTTAGAGACTTGCTAGAGACCCTAGAGAGCAAGGAAGAATCATTTTAAGAGGCTGTGTTTTCCTCTGCTCTGATTTCTCAACCAATTCTTCCCTACTGCTTTCTCTTTTTCTATAATTTCTCAAAGTTTCTAGTCTACTGGTGGAACTTTACCTTGGTTTTTAGTGTTATTATGTGTCATTCTTAAGAATATATACATTAAATTAATTAGGTGTGTAGAGTGGAGGTCGGGGAATATGTATTGCCACTTTAGAGGGATAGCGAGACGAAGGGTAGACAAGATGCACATATTCAGTATGCAGTATTGAACCAAACATGATGACTAAATTAAAAACCCTGTAATTAGGACCAGTAGCCCACATAAGATATTGTTTTTATTAAAATGAATAAACTTTTATTAAGTAAGAACTGACTGTAATCTTTGCTTTCCATAGTTACTATTGAAAGTAAAAATTTAATCAAATGTTTGAAATCTTTACATGAAAGCTGTGATTCCTGGCCTATTGGTTGGGCCCATCTCCAACTGTAAGCTTTGAGTGTATAAAAATGGGTACCTATAGCTATAGAAAAGGCAGGAGGAAGATCAGATTCCATGAGTAATAAACTCAAGACTCTAGGTTGACCTAACATGAGACTGACTCATTTTAGAACTGAAAAATACCTTTTTATCTCCAAAGTGTTAGACTTCTTTAACATTTGACATTTTAGATTCCAAATATTATTATCTAGTATAAAACAGTGCTTTATATTTTTCTTAATTCTTAAGATGCACAGCCCTCATGAACCATAATGTTGATAGATACATTATTGAAGAATTATAGTTGGAACATTGACAGGATTTAAATTTTATTTCTGTACTGTTTATATTAGGTTCTCACTTTAGGCTTTATGTTAGAAAAACCGGATGTAAGAGCGTATTCATAGTAATGTAATAATCACAAAAATTTCAGCATGTTAAAAAAGTGTTGGTAGGCAAATACATTTTTTTTTTTTTTTGGCAAATACATTTTGAATTTCAAATCCAAATTTTCAAATATCTGATTGTTCTTATCAATATCTAAAGGTCCTGTTATTTCACGTGTCCTTATGTTTCATCTCTTTTCTTTTAGGTCTCTTTTATTCAGAACCTTGTATTTTGTGTGGAAAGAGTTTACCGTGTGCCTGACTTTGGTGTCTGGGAAAGAGGAAGCAAATATAATAATGGCAGCACAGAGCTGCATTCGAGGTAATTTGCTGATTTCTGAGTGTTTGTTTGTTTGTTTGTTTTAATTTAAATGTGTGGAGCATGAATAAAAATCAAAGAACTAGATTGGAACTCTGGTTTCTATGTAATTTTCATCTCCTTTTTTTCTATATGTGATTCAGATGAAATTCACTTAAAATTAAAGGAAGAGCCTGCTCTCAGTGCCCATCAACAGATGCAGGAAAAGAGCAGGGTGTCTTTCCCAGCTTCCCAAGGTGTCAGTACATGCATATCAGTAACCAGTCCAAGGCTTGGCCTTTCTGCTCAACCAAGTCATTTTCTTTTTCCTCTTTGAAATGACACTGTTTGAAAGATCAAGTACATTAAAATTGCCAAACAGCAATTGTGTATGCATTGCATGTAAAATTCCCTTTCGTGTTATAGAGCTGATTTTTATCATAACAAGAGATACTCATACCCTTTATATTTTGTTTAACTAAAAAATGCAGCTCAATTAGTCCTATCCATTTCGCAGTAAAAGATTGAAGAACCTAAAGGTTATCAGCTATAGGTCAGTTTAGTCTCTTTATTGAGACTTGAAGAAACAGTTTAGGAAACACTGGTTAAGAGGAATCTGCAGCTCTGTACTTTTTTGGATAGAAGGACTAATTACACACAAAAAATTAAGCTGATATAAGATATTAGTAAACTAAAAACTGGCTCCAGATCACTAGCTGTATAAGGTCTGTGTGCCTCAGTTTCCTGATTTATAAAATGGAGATAGTAATGTACTCTACTTTATAAAGTTGTTGTAATGATTGAGTTAGTATATATAAAGCATTTGAACACCTGGCATAAGTAAACACTGAAATGTAAGTATACTCACATATTTAAGAATATTTTAATAACAAAGATTGAAACAAAAAGGATTTTTCATTTAACTCCAGACAGCTAACATACAAACTTTTCTATAAGTTTTATGATTCATATGAGGCATTTTTATAGTACAGAGTAGAATAAATAGCAATATGTAAGGAAGACAGTAGAGGAGAGAAATAGTTTGTGGTACAGTTCAATTCAGACATTAAACAAATTCTGGCAAATACTAAAAATAGGAAGATAACATTATATTTCAGCTATAAGTTCTCAACATTCCAGATTATCAGTCAAATTCAAGACAGAAAGTTTATATGATTGGAAAAGGTGATTTTTTAAAATTTACCTTTTCAGTATTTATGATTTATCAGGCCCCTTTTCTGCTTTTTAATAAATATTTAATATATGCCAGTGTGGTCCCACTGACATTATTTTCAGTATAAAATATTTGGAGTAGGGTTTTTCCTATTTATAAAAATTGTAGTAAACTCAGAAAGAACCTTGGGTAAAAGTTACCATTAACCCTAGAAAGTGAGGGTATTGAGAGGTCCCTAGTGAAAAAAACAGAGGCTCCAACATGTTTTCCTGTAACTGAGGTGCCATCTTTAAATTGAATCATTAAGAATTTTATTTCAAGGCTTAGAAGATCATTAAGTGATGTTCTTTGCTACCTTTTCCATGCAAAATTAATCTTAATTGTAGCAGGCCCGTTTTATTCAAATGGATGGGAAATGAAGTTTTATACATTTAGCATTCATCTTCTAATTTTCCATGGTAGAACACTTAAAAGAACTTCAAACCTTTTTTTCCCTAAATGCTTCTTAGCTCAGATATCCACAAGCCAATTTTAGATATGTCACCTCTGCTGCCAAAATGGTCTGTTTTGAAACTACAGGAGACCTGAGCCCTATGGCACTCATGGATGCAGTGATGGCAGCAGTGGTGGGAGACCAATATCTTTCTTTCTTTTTTTTTTTTTTTTTTTAACATCTTTATTGGAGTATAATTGCTTTACATTCTTGTGTTAGTTGCTGCTGTATAACAAAGTGAATCAGCTATACGTATACATATGTCCCCATATCCTCTCCCTCTTGCATCTCCCTCCCACCCTCCCTATCCCACCCCTCTAGGTGGTCACAAAGCTCCGAGCTGATCTCCCTGTGCTATGCAGCTGCTTCCCACTAGCTATTTTACATTTGGTAGTGTATATATGTCAGTGCCACTCTCTGACTTCGTCCCAGCTTACCCTTCCCCCTCCCCGTGTCCTCAAGTCCATTCTCTATGTCTGCATCTTTATTCTTGTCCTGCCCCTAGGTTCATCAGAACCATTTTTTTTTCTATGATCCCATGGTTGAACAACCTTTCCTTTGAATATGATTTGCTGCTTAAATTTTAGGTTTCTAACTGAAAAAAGATTGCTTAATTAAAAAAAACCTCTTGATTAAGAATTCTCATTTTCTTTGTTCAGTAACTTTTCCCTCGAGTCTTTTTTTTTTTTAGATTCCATATATATGTGCTAGCATACGGTATTTGTTTTTCTCTTTCTGACTTACTTCACTCTGTATGACAGACTCTAGGACCATCCACCTCACTACAAATAACTCAATTTCATTTCTTTTTATGGCTGAGTAATATTCCATTGTATATACGTGCCACATCTTCTTTCTCCATTCATCTGTCGATGGATACTTAGGTTGCTTCCATGTCCTGGCTATTGTAAATAGAGCTGCAGTGACCATTGTGGTACATGACTCTTTGTGAATTATGGTTTTCTCAGAGTATATGCCCAGCAGTGGGATTGCTGGGTCATATGGTAGTTCTCTTTTTAGTTTTTTAAGGAACCTCCATACTGTTCTCCATAGTGGCTGTATCAATTTACATTCCCACCAACAGTGCAAGAGGGTTCCCTTTTCTGCACACCCTCTCCAGCATTTATTGTTTGTAGATTTTTTGATGATGGCCATTCTGACTGATGTGAGGTGATACCTCATTGTAGTTTTCATTTGCATTTCTCTAATGATTAGTGATGTTGAGCATCCTTTCCTGTGTTTGTTGGCAATCTGTTCTGTGCTTATGCCCAGGGAGTAGAATGTAGAGCCACTACCAGTAAGGGATTAAGTCACACCTCTTAGTCTGTTGTTGTAAGACATCCCAGAACTATCTGTGCCTAGTTGGATCTGATCCAAGGATTGCTTAAGGCAATATCCTTGTTATATCCTTAAGCTGTTCTCATAATTTTAGAAAGCCGGAAATAAAACATAGTAATTCTTGCTGTAAGTACTCATACTGCCCTTTGCCCTCTAACTTTCTTTGCCATTCTCCATCTCTGCCATGCAATCCTCCTTAGCAGGAATCAGAGAGAGCACAATCTGACTATCGCCTTGATGCTCACTAAGGCCTTGTGCTCACTGGCTTGGTAAATGTCCCTTTTTCTTTTGCCACGGTGTGCACATCCCTTCTAAACTGCATGTTGATCAAAGAAGATTACTGCCCCCGGGCCCCCAAAACACATACACATAGTATTCCTTTTTTTTTTTAGTAAATTTATTTATTTTATTTATATATTTTTGGCTGTTTTGGGTCTTTGTTGCTGTGCTTTGGCTTTCTCTAGTTATGGGGAGCGGGGGCTACTCTTTGTTGTGGTGCGCGGGCTTCTCACTGCAGTGGCTTCTCTTGTTGTGGAGCACGGACTCTAGGTGCGCGGGCTTTAGAGTGCAGGCTCCGTAGTTGTGGCGCACGCCCTTAGTTGCTTCGTGACGTGTGGGATCTTCCCGGACCAGGTATCAAACCCGTGTCCCCTGTGTTGACAGGTGGATTCTTAACCAGTGTGCCACCAGGGAAGTCTCTACACATAGTATTCTGAGGATAGAGGCTCTCTCTTCAACATCCATGCTCAGTGGTCCTCTAATAATTGCAATCTGTAGCACTGTACAGTTACAGAATAATTTTTATTTAGGCCAAGCAGGAAACATTACTACCTTTTATACAGGAGGAAGCTAAAGTTTAGAAGGTTTTATAATTTCCTCCCCTCCACTCCTTAAATGATACAAATCAAAAGGGAGTAGAGCTAGAACTGAATTCCAGGTGGTTGGCCTCTAAATCCAATGTTATTTTTACTGTATCACGTTGTAATTTAAAGTCTGAAAAAGTTTTCCTAAGGTTTGAAAGAACAGCAGGGTGTACACTCTTGGGGACATGTTGCTAAGTTTCAGGGATATCTTTGCTTAGCAATCAGTAAAGCTTGATTCAGCATAATGCTTTTGTCAGTCCCTTCCTGATTCTACTGTTTTCAGCCCCAGGTTTGCTGGTATCTCTTTTAGTCCAAATTCTTGAATTATTTAGCATTTCTTAGATAAACTTCAGGATTTTTTTCTAAAAAGTGATCTCATTACATTTAACCAACACCATTCTTGCAGCAGCCTCACCCTTTTCAGGGATTTGGTAAAAGAGTCCATTGCTCTAAGTTCAGTATAACTCTAAGTGTTTCCTAAGTAACCATTCGCTGCTCTCCTGATTTTTCTGTTGACTTAACTTTCCTCAAGCAACATGCTCCTTTTAGTTTCTCCTAGGGTGTCTGGAACTATTTCAAATAATTCTCCTTTTTTCTTCTGTTTATTCTCTAAGTCTTTTAATAAATTCCCTTACATTTAAAAATCTTATATTATTTGATTTAATTGCATTTTCCTTCATATGTTCTTTTGGTACCTATTTATTATAACACTAATTCTTAATCCCCAGAGTTACATATCCAGGTAGTCCTCTTAGCTGCTCCAAGTTTAATTCAAGTTTTTAATTTTAATATTTTCCCTTCCTCATTTATGTAAGGATATTTCTACTCCTTGGGGCTATCTTTAAACCCTTTAAACCAAAACTCTGTTTTGGAGAAGAGATGAGTCTTCTATAAAATGTGAATTGAATCCCAAACCTAACTTTGAATTTTTTGGCTATTGGGAAACAAAAAGGAAAGCTGTAATAACTTAGTAGTAATTTAGTAATATATGCCCAAATGGAAAGATTATTGGTTTTTTTGTGTGTGGTTTTTTTTTTTTTCTGTTTTACGGTTTTATGTTCTGTTCTCTAGGCTTTTCCAATGAAGAAAGCTATCACTAAAATATCAGATAAGTACCCACATAGCTCTACTTTACTCAGTTTAAGATGCTTTTAGTGATCATTTTATTTCATACAGTGCTTGTTAAAGTAACTACTTAGTCTCCTTAAGTCATTTTTGATGTTCCAGTCATTGAGCTATGATACAAGCAGCTATCCATCCATTCTGCTTCATTTTATGTATTTTTTCTGTACTGAGCAATTCATGAACACCCATTAAAACTATAGTACTGTAAAGTCCTTTTTCTTTCAGAAAATATGATTGGATAGCTCAGGGAGTTAAAGCATAATGTTAATGAATAGGAGATTGTAAATTTAGTTTCCATGCTTGCCAGTTAATTTTTTGGATTCCATGGTGGGTTTTAAATCACCTAGTCCAAACCCATCATCTTTTCTAGGAAAACTTTCATTTATGCAATAAATAACTTTATTACAAACTATCTCCCAGGTAAACTTCACTTTATTTTAGTTCCCGTAAGTAAGTGTTGAGGTAATGCCTTGCAAGAATCAAATTGGTGAATGTTCTGTTGGTAACAGTCACCTGACATTAATATGTGCATTAACTAATCATGGAATAATTTTCTGATAATGTCTTGTGCCAGTAAAATACTTCTAATTCTTACAACATACATATTATATTTGCCAATAAATGTAAGATCACAATAGGAGTGTGCTTCTGTTTCTAAATAGCTTGCTGTTGCCAGAGTTTTAAATAACCAGTAAATAATAAATTAACATATTTTTGAATTTCAATTAAGTCCAATTGTTCAACCAATTGCATTGGGAAAGAAAATAAAAATGGTAAGAATTTGACCTTTTCTCTAGTCCAGGTACAGTGTTTCTTTCTTTTGTAATGCTTTATTTAGAAGACAGTTTCCAAATTCATCCCTTAGCTGTCTTTTTGCATCATTTTTAAACATAGAACCTTGGACTGGCTATATTATGTATCTCCTCCAGTACAGAATTTTTTATGTATTTGCCTTTTGAATAAGTTATTTTCTCTCACTTCTCAAAATACTGTGAATAGTCTTAATAACACATACACCTCACACTGTAAGTGGAAGTTTTCTGGTATTACTAGGTTAAATGCCTGTAAGCGTTGGTGCACTGGGGGCTACTGGAGACTCCTAGGGCATTGGGGACACATCCTTAAGCAAAAAAACCAGTCGGCAGTGAATGTTTTTGCATGCATTGTCAGAACATATGACTCCTATGGGCTCTTCTAACTCTTAGGTTCTGAGAATTTAGAATTCTTATGCAGGTACTGTTTGGTTTCCATTTGAAGTATGCAAGGATAGCTATGATTGTGCTGGGTGCATGTGCAGTTAGGAAGCTGCCTTAGGTTCTTAACTGGTTACCTATTATTTCAAGTAAACAACCCCAAACTTAGAAGCATAAAACAACAACAGTCTTTTATTATTGTTAACTCTCATGGTTCAGAGGGTTGACTAGCCTAAGCTAGGGTGCTTAGGGTCTCATGTGTTTGCCATCAGTTGTGGCTGGGGCTAGAGTCAACTTTGAAGGCTTCCTCACTCAGGTATCAGAGTGTTGACTGGGACTTTGGCAGGAGCTGTCTGCCAGAAGACCTGTGTGAAGTTTTTCCATATAGTTTGCTCACAGCATGGTGGCTAGGTTCCAAGGTTCAGTGTCTCAGAACCCACAGGCCAGGTGGGAGCTGTATTTCTTTTTATGACCTAGCCTCGGAAATCATGCAGCATAACTTTCACCACATCCTGTTTGTTAAGAGTCAGTAAGACCAGGCTATATTCTAGTGAGGGGAATTAGGCTCCACCTTGTGATGGGAGAAGTGTCAAAGATTTCGAAGACGTGTTTTGTTTTTTTTCTTAAACATCTTTATTGGAGTATAATTGCTTTACAATGTCGTGTTAGTTTCTGCTGTATAACAAAGTGAATCAGCTATACGTATACATATATATCCCCATATCCCCTCCCTCCCACCCTCCCTATCCCACCCCTCTAGGTGGTCACAAAGCACCGAGCTGATCTCCCTGTGCTATGCAGCTGCTTCCCACTAGCCATCCATTTTACATTTGGTAGTGTATATATGTCAGTGCTAATCTCTCACTTCGTCCCATTTTACCCCTCCCCCTCCCCGTGTCCTCAATGCAGACGTGTGTTAAACCACCACATATTCTTCATTTGGACTTTATTCCTCCTTGTCATTTCTCTAAAGTGACTTTGGCTATGAAAAGAGACTGTGACCCTTGTCTTAAGTATACTAGCAGTACCACGTGAATTGTTATGGAATTTGTTTAACCTGTGGAAGCATCAGGTACTTCTTCAGGCAGTGAAATGCTAGACAGCAGATTTGAGGCAGTAAGGCAGTATCTTAATCCCAGATTATTGGCTCAGTTGTCCTTGAGAACCAGGGTAAAATGATCTGCATAGATTCTAGAAGGGAAGAGAGTTTTCACCGAAGAGAAAGTAAGGATGCATTTGAAAGCCACTTACACTTCATCTCTCAGGGCTTAGTTTCCTCATTTTAAAAGTAGAGGGAATAAACAAAAGAAATGCAAGACTTGTACATCAAAAACTATAAAATATTGTTGAAAAAAATTAAAGAAGACATACAAGAATGGAAAGATACCCTGTGTTCAATGTACTCTTTATCAAAAATCTGTCTTTTTTGTAGAAATTGACAAAATTGATCCTAAAATTTATATGGAAATGCAAGGGACCCAGTATAGCCAAAACAACCTTGAAGAACAAAGTTGGAGGAGTCACACTTTACAACTTCAAAATTTACTACAATAATGAGCTTACTGTAGTTACAGTAATCTGCTACAATACTTAAAAAGTGTGGTACTGGTATAACAATAGATATAGAGATCAGTGCAATAGAATTAATGATCTAGAAATAAACCCATCTATGGTCAGCTGATTTTGACAAAGGTACAAAGATAATCGATAGAGAAAGAGTAGTCTTTTCAACAAATGGTGCTGGGACAACTGGATAGCCATATGTAAAGGAATGAATTTGGATCCCTACTTCATATCATGTACAAAAATTAACTGGAAATGGATCAATGACCGGTAGTAAGAGCTAAAAGTATAAGACTCTTAGAAGAAAATGTAGTTGTAGATTATTGTGACCTTGGGTTAGACAAGGTCACACCTTAGCTATGACACCTAAAGCACAAGTAACCAAAAAAAAAAAAAAATTTTTTTTTTATATGTTTTTGTGTGAACAAAAGTTTTCATTTATCTGGGATAACTGTCCAGTAGTTCATTTGGTGGGTAGTTGCATGTTTAGATTTTTAAAACACTGCAAGCCTGTTTTTTAGAGTTCCTATATTGCTTTACATTCCTACCAGCACTGTATGAGTAATGTAATTTCTCTGCATCTTTGCCAGCATTTGGTGTTATCACTATTTTTTGTTTTAGTTACTCTGATTGGTTTGTAGTGATATCTTATTGTGGTTTTAATATGCATTTCCTAATGGATAATGATGTTGGATCTTTGCATGTGCTTATATACCATCTGCATATCCTCTTCAGCAAAATGTCTCATGTCTTTTGCTCATTTTCTAATTGGATTGTTTTTTATTGTTGATTTTTGAGAGTTCTTTATATAATTCTTGATACTAGTCCTTTGTCAGTTCTTTGTTTTGCAAATATATCCTCCCAGTCTGTAGCTTGTTTTTTTGTTAGTGCAAAACTTTTATGAAATCCATTTTATCAATTTTTCCCTTCATGGATTGGGCTTTTGGTGTAAAGTCTGACAACTCTTTGCCTAACCCTTGATTCTGATGATTTTCTCTGATGGCTTGTTTTGCAAAAGTTATATAGTGTTATGTCTTATACTTAAGTTCATGATCTATTTTGAGTTAACTTTGTATAAGGTGTGATGAGACTTAGGTTGAAGTTCTTTTATTTATTTTTTCATATGAATGTCCAATTGCTTCAACATTATTTGCATTTGTTGAAAAGGCCATCTTTCCTCCATTGAAATGCCTTTGTGCTGTGTTAAAAATAAAGTGGACATATTTGTATTGGTCTATTTCTGGGTTCTATGTATCTATTCCTCTGCTAATACCACTGATATGATCATGTCAGTTTTATTCTTTAGCCTACTAATATGGTGGATTATATTGATTGATTTTTGATTATCAAACTGGCCTTGCATCCCTAAAATAAACCTCACTTGGTCAGTTATGGTGGTAATTCATTTCACATATTGCTAAATTCCGTTTGCTAATTTTTTGAAAAAGGATTTTAATGTCTGTATTCATGAGAGATACTGGTCTATAGTTTTCTTTTTGTGTATTGTCTTTGGTTTGTTTTGGTATCAGGTTAATGCTAGATTCATAAAATGAACTCTGAAGTGTTTTTTTCCCTCTATTTTCTGTAAGAGATTGTGTAGAATTGGTGTCAATTTTTCTTTAAATGTTTGGTAGATTTCTTCAATGAAATCATCTAGGTATGCAGATTTCTTTTTTGACCATTTGAAAATTATGGATTCAATTTCCTTAATAGTTGCAGGGCTATTCAAATTATTTCGTATCGGGTGAGTAGTGATAGTTTGTGCTTTTCCAGGAATTGATTCATTCCTTCTAAGCTATGTGCATCAAATTGTTCAGAGTATTTTCTCATTATGCTTTTGATGTCTGCAGTGTCTGTAGTGATATCTCCTGTATTATGCCTAATATTGGTCATGCGTGTTTTGTCTTATTTCTTTGTTAGTCTTTCTAGAGGTTTGTCAATTTTCTTTAGCTCTTTAAAGAATCAGGTGTTTGTTTCATTCATTTTTTTCTGTTTTCTGTGTTGAATGTCATTGATTTCTGCTGTTATCTATGTTATTTCCTTCTGTTTGCTTCAGGTTTATTTTGCTCTTTTTCTAGCTTCATTACATTGGGCTTAGATAATTGATTTGAGGCTTTTCTCTTTGCTAATATATACATTTAGTGCTGTTAATTTCCCTCTCAGCACTTTAGTTATACTACATAAATTTTGATGTTATATTTTCATTTTCATTCAGTTCAGACTATTTTTTTATTTCACTTGAAACTTCCTCTTTGGTTCATGTGGATTATGTAGACAGGTGTGTATCGTTTTCTTTACAAGTGTTGGGAGATGTTCCTGTTGTTGTCCTATTATTGGTTCTAGTTTGATGCCATTGTGGTTAGAGAACACAGTATGATTTCAGTTCTTTTATAGTCTTGAGATTCTGTTTATGGCCAAGGTATGATCTCTTGGTATATGTTGGTGGGCACTGGAAAAAATATATATACTCTTGTTATATAGATTTGTATTAGTTGATTTGTGCTACTATAACAAAGTACGATAGACTGGGTAGCTTAAACGACAGGAATTTATTTATTATAGTTCTGGAGACTAGAGTATCCTAGAGTATCCAAGATCAAGTTGCCAGCCATTTCTGTTCTCTGGTGAGGACTTTCTTCTGATTTGCAGATGGTCACCTTCTTGCCATGTCCTCTCATGGCAGAGAGGGAGAGAGAAAGCAAGCTTTCTGGCATCTCTTCTTAAATGGATACTAATTCCGGGACTTCCCTGGTGGTCCAGTGGTTAAGACTCCATGCTTTCACTGCAAGGGGTGCGGGTTTGATCCCTGGTCAGGGAACTAAGATCCCACTTGCTGTGTGGCATGGACATACTAATCCCGTCATTCATTGGGGCCCCACCTTCCTGACCTAATCTAAGCCAGATTACCTCCCAAAGGCCCCATCTCCAAATACTTGGGCTTGGGACTTCAGTTATATGCTTTCTTTTGCTTTTTTGCGTGATATTTCTTTTTAAAATCCTTTTACTTTCAACCTGCCTATATTATTGTATTTGAAATGAGTTTCTTGTAGACAGTATATAGTTGGGTTATGTTTTTAAATCAACTCTGCCAATCTTTCTTTTAATTGCCATATTTAGACCTTTTACATTTAATGTAATTATTGATATGTTTGGGCTTAACTTTGCCACTTTATTTTTGTTTTGTGTTTATTCTCTCTGTTTTTCATTTCTCTGTTTTCTTTTTCCTACCTTCCTGTGTGTTCTTAAACATTTTTTAGAATTCCGTTTTGATTTATCTATAGTGGTTTTGAATGTATCTTTTTTATAGCTTTTTAGTGGTTGCTCTATATTATTATGTATACATATGTACTCAGTGTATTGATGTCATCATTTTACCAGTTAGAGGGATGATAGAAACCTTACCTTTATTTGTGTCATGTTACCCTCCCCCACTTATTATAATATAATTATCTTAATATTTCCTCCATATACATTTAGAACCACAGTGTTATAACTTTTGCTGTAACTGCCAAACATAATTTATAAAACTCAAGAGGAGAAGAAAAGCCTATTGTATTTATCAGTATTTTTGTTTACCATATTCTTTCTATCTACCTATCTAGCCATTTCCTTTCTGTTTTAAGAACTTACTTTAGTCATACTTTTAGGGTAGATCTGCTTGTGACAGATCTCTTATTTTTCCTTCATCTGAGAATGCCTTGCTTAAATAAATAAATAGACAATATATTTATTGGTATAAGGTTCTAGGCTGACAATTCTTTTCTTTCAATGCTTAAAAACTCTTGGGTCACATCCTTTTAGCTTTTGTGGTTTCTTATAAGCAAGTCACTGTTATTTAATTGCTTTTCCCCTGTAGGTAAATTGTTTTCTCTGGCTACTTCCAAGATTTTTCTTTGTCTTTAGTTTTCAGAAGTTATGATGTGTTCTAGAATGGATATTTTTATTTTACTCTGTTTGAGTTTCACTCAGCTTTTTGTCTCTTGCTAATTGGGAAAATTTCTGCCATTGTTTCAAGTGCTTTTTTTTTTTTTTTTTTAACTCTGTCATTTCTCTCCTCTCCTTCAGGAAGTCCAATGACATGAATGTTAAATCTTTGTTAAAGTCCCACAGGTCCCTGAGGTTCTCTTCGTTTGTCTTTTTTAAGTCTATTTTCTCTCTTTTGTTCAGATTTGATAATTTCTATTGTTTTATCTTCCAGTTTAGCTATTCTTTCTTCTGTCTCCTTCCTCCTGTTCACTGAGCTTTTGATTATTATATTTTTCAGTTTAAAAACTTTGCTGAGACTTTCTGTTTCTTAGCTGAGACTTCCTCTTTTCATTTGTTTCAGTCATATTCACAATTGCTCACTGAAACCTTTTTGTCATGGCTGCTTTAAAGTCTTAGATAATTCTCACATCTCTTTTGTCTCAGTGTTACTATCTATTGATTGCCCTTTTTTAAAAAAATTTTTATTTATTTATTTATTTATGTATTTATTTATGGTTGTGTTGGGTCTTCGTTTCTGTGCATGGGCTTTCTCTAGTTGCGGTGAGCGGGGGCCCCTCTTCATCGTGGTGCGCTGGCCTCTCACTTTCACGGCCTCTCTTGTTGCAGAGCACAGGCTCCAGACGCGCAGGCTCAGTAGTTGTGGCTCACGGGCCTAGTTGCTCCGTGGCATGTGGGATCTTCCCAGACCAGGGCTCGAACCCATGTCCCCTGCATCGGCAGGCAGATTCTCAACCACTGCGCCACCAGGGAAGCCCCTGATTGCCCTTTTTTATTCAGTTTGAGATAGTCCTGTTTCTAGATATGATGAGTGGTTTTTTAAAATTATTATTATTGAGACATGGACTTTTGGGGTATTATAAGACCCTGGGGACTTTAATTTTTTATTTTAGCTGTATTTTTTGCCACCACTCTGGCAGGGGAAGGGGGTAGGCACATCACCCCATTACTGCCAGGTGAGAATGTAAGGCCAGGTTTTTTTTTTGTTGACACCCAAGATGGAGACTCTTCATTACTGCTGGGTCTGGGTTGTTATGTCTAGCTCCCCAGTAGGCTTCCATTAATACCTCCCTGGCTGGGAAAGATGGAAGTACCTCATTACTGATTTCCAGTTGACCTCCACTTACATGACAGGGAAAGGGTGTGGCCGCTTTACAGCTGGGCATTAGTGAAAGTTTGAATTCTCCACTGGACGTTCTCTGGTGCCATCCGAAGAGGAAGGGGAGATTCACCTAATTACTGATGGGTGGGAATGAAAGTTTAGGCACCCTGTGTGATCTCCACTGACACTGAGGTGTGAGAGGGGAGACTTTTGTCATCCATCAGGAATGAAAGTCTTGACTTCCGCCTTGGATTTTTCCGGCACCACCACAACTGAGGTGGTTGGATGTTGGATGCAGTTCCTCATTATAGACTCAGGAGTGTAGAAGTCTAAATTTCCCACTCAGCATTTGCAGGGGTGGGTGGGGGTAAGGTCACAGTTTTCTTGAGTGGTTATTGTCTAAAAGTTTTCTATTTCGCTAGGCTGCCCTTTTCCTGTTCCATTGGCTTTTGTTGGGGATTTTTTTTTTTTAAGATAGTAGTCATTTTTTCTTTTTTTTTCTTTTTTAAATTTATTTATTTATTTATTTTTGGCTGCGTTGGGTCTTCATTTCTGTGCAAGGGCTTTCTCTAGTTGCAGCAAGCGGGGGCCACTCTTCATCGCGGTGCACGGGCCTCTCACTATCGCGGCCTCTCTTGTTACGGAGCACAGGCTCCAGATGCGCAGGCTCAGTAGTTGTGGCTCACGGGCCCAGTTGCTCTGTGGCATGTGGGATCTTCCCAGACCAGGGCTCGAGCCCGTGTCCCCTGCATTGGCAGGCGGATTTTCAACCACTGCACCACCAGGGAAGCCCTGTTGGGGACTTTTTGTATGCACCTACCTCCATTTCCTAGTTGTTGGTTTCTTCAGCTCTACATCTGGTATATATGGAGCAAAAAGGATACTCAGGAGACTCACCATAGTGCTGTTCCTAGAATCCTAAGGTTCCTAGGCAGTCTGCCTTCTTTCCATTTTTCTGAGCCTTTTTATCTTTGTTTATGCAATGTCCAGGGTTTTTCATGGTACTTAGAGGAATAAGGAAAATTATGTCAACTCCACCTTCCCGTTCATATATTTCATTTAATTTTTTTCAGTCTTCTGTTCCTTTTTATTGACAAGTAGTATCCCATTGTACAGATAAATCTCAGTTTGGTTTATCCATTTTCTGTTGATAGGAATTTGGGTTGTTGACAGTTTGGGGCTATTAAAAATAAAACTGTCATGAATATTTGGATCCAGATCTTTTTGTTAACATATATTTTTATATCTCTTGGAAAATACCTAAGAGTAGAATTCCTGAGTTATATAATAAGTGTGTTTTCACTTTTTAAGAAACTGCCAAACTGGTTTTTGAAAGGAATTTACCATTTTTCATTCCTACCAATAATGTATGGTAGGTATTTCAATTGCTCCACATCTTTGTCTACAGTTGGTATTGTTAGTATTTTTATTTTTAATCATTCTTATGAGTGTGTGGTAATTTTAATTTGTATTTTCCTGTTGACTAATTTTATTGAGCATCTTTTCATGTGGCATTTATGTATCTTCATATATCTTCATTTTGAAGTGTCTGTTCAAATATTTTTCTCACTTTGAAAATGGGTTGTTTGTATTCTTACTGAGTTTTAAGAGTTCTTTGTGTACTCTGGATACAAGTCTTTTGTGAGATATGTGTTTTACAAATATTTTCTTCTAGAGCGTAACTTGCCTTTTCATTTTATTAATAGTATCTTTTGAATATCAGAGATATTAGTTCTGATGAAGTCTAATTTATCAGAATTTTTTATGGTTAGTGTTTTATGTGTTTAAGAAATTTCTGCCACTTCAAAATTGTGAAGATTTTTTCCTAGGTTCTAAAAGATTTATAGTTTTAGCTTTTACATTTAAGTCTATGATCTATTTCAAATTAGCTTTAGTGTACAGTGTGAGGCAAAGATTGAGGTTCATTTTTTTTCCATATGGCTATTTCATTATTCCAACACCATTAAAGACTATTCTTACCCCATTGAATTACCTGGCTCTTTGATCATATACATATGGGTTTATTTCTAGACTATTTTATTGATTTATATGTCTGCCCTGACCCATACTATACTGCACTGATAATTGTTGCTTTATGGTAAGTCATGAAATCAAGTAGTCCTTCAGCTTTTTTTTTTTTAAGGAATAAACAGCTTTATTTAAAACCAAGAAGAACTATTCTATGCTACCACAGATTCTTCTCATCTTTTCAGAAATTTCTTCTTTTGCCTTCATAGTCTTGGAGCTCTTCTGCCTCCGAAGTAGTCCTTCAGCTTTGCTCTCCTTTAAAAAAACGTTTTTACTATCCCAGGACTTTACATTTTCACATACATTTTAGAATTAGCTAGTCAATTTCTACAAAAATGCCTGTTGATATTTTCATTGGGATTGCATTGAATCTATAGATCATTTTGGAGAGAACTGACCTCTTAATGATCTTCAGTTTTCCAATCTGTGAACATGGGATAGCTCTTTATTTATTTAGGTCTTCTTTAATTTTTTCAGAAATGTTTTTCAGTGTTCAGGTCTTGCATATATTTTGTTAAGTTTATGCTAAAATATTTCATGTTATTTCATGAGATAGTAAGTGGTATTTATTTTTAACTTTAAATTTCCTGATGTCCATGGCTAGTTTGTAGAAATAATATTGATTTTGATAGTGATCTTGTCTCCTGGGACATTGCCAGATGTCCTTAATAGCTCCAGTAGCACATTTTTGTAGATTCTTTAGGATTTTCTATATCTGTGATCATATTGGCTATGAGTAAAATCTTATAGTATGAGTCACTCATCTTTGTGCTTTCACTTTTGTAATAAAAACAAAAAAAAATCTGTTCCTTCTCTTAGCTCATCTTTGAGGTCCTGGATTTCACTTTATTCCTATAAACTGCATTGCTTTATCAATTCCAAGGTATTTTAAAACTTAAAATAGGCATCTGAGAGTTAATGTGTCTAAAGTTTCTCAGGTATGCCAATTAGGGCATTGAATTATAATTTTTTGTTTTCCTCTCTTTATCTTCCACCTGATCACTGTCTCCATACATTAATTATCCTTTTTTAAAATTGAAGTATAGTTGATATACAACATTATATAAGTTGCAGGTGTACAACATAGTGATTCACAATTTTTAAAGGTTCGGTTTCATTTAAAGTTATAAAATAATGGGTATATTCCTTCCCATTCATGTATTTTAAAATGTTTCCCACCTATTTGCTATCCTATAGTAAAATTAATGCTTACTTACCTCAACATTTCATGTAAAACAACCCATAGAAAATATAGATCGTGATGACATGAATAGCTTAGAACAGTGGTTCTCAAATTTAAAGTCCATTCAAGCACGTGGAGGGCTGGTTAACACCCCAGTCCCAGAGAGCAGTGAGAACTGGCAAGTTTCCAGGTAATGCTGCTGCTCTGGGAACCACACTTTGATAATCACTGCTTTAGAGAAATGATGACAGGTCATTAATTTTAAATTATTAATGGAATATGTGGTTTCTTTGAGAAAAAACAAAAAAATTGCAATAAGTAAAATAAACTAGACATTAGATCTAAAATATTTAAAGATTGATATTTATAAGATGACAGTGTCATATTTTTAATGAAATTTGGGTCTTCCCATTTTCCAGCACTATTGTATGAGGCATTTGAGAGGCCAAAGGGGTACACATTTTATTTCAAAGAGAAGAATATAGCAAAAAATTAGAGGTATGATGATCATTTGCTCTGTGAGCATAAAATAATGCCTATTTTATTGGACCCTAAGCAAAGAGTATTTGAATGGGTATATTAAACTACACTCTGTGGTAAGTGTATGGCATGCAGAATCTTTTCTAGGGCTCAGAATTGACGTCAGAAAAGCTCTGTTAGTTGATCTGAACTAATGATGCCCAACCTGGTGTTGCTGTGCACATGTCATCATAGTACACCTTCCTCTAAACTTAATCTTTTTTTTTTTTTCCTTGAGTTAGTGAATATAAATGATACTGGAGTTAAGACTACTCCCATCAATAGTATGACCATTTGTCTAGATCAAAGTGAACTTAGAAATATTTTTCCCTGAGGGTCACTAACTATAAGAAAGGAAAATTAAAATAGTGAAATGTCAGACTAAAGTTTCTTAGACATTATTCTTCTTAGGGAAGATGTTATAAGTGTTAATAAAGAAACATGCCTGTGAATATTCACCAGATAATGGTTCTTATTTTGCAGCCAGATGCATCAGAGTTATAAAGTATTTCCTTTTCTCTTGTAGCTCTGTTGGCTTAGCAAAAGCAGCTATAGAAGCAATTAATGGATTCAACCTCTTTGGCAACCAGGTAAAAAAACAGCAATAGCAACAACAGACTTTGATTATTTTTTTGAATTGCATGTTTAATTAATTTGGCCATTTATTAACCAAGTCATTTGTTATGATCAGAGAATGTCTGTAATTTATGTAGCAGCCCATGGTTGAACAACGTATCCTTTGAATATGATTTGCTGCTTAAATTTTAGGTTTCTAACTAAAAAAAGAGTGCTTACTTTAAATAACCCTCTTGATTAAGAATTCTCATTTTCTTTGTTCAGTAACTTTTCCCTCTAGTCTTTTTTTTTTAAGATTCCATATATATGTGCTAACATACGGTATTTGTTTTTCTCTTTCTGACTTACTTCACTCTGTATGACAGACTCTAGGTCCATCCACCTCACTGCAAATAACTCAATTTTGTTTCTTTTTATGGCTGAGTAATATTCCATTGTATATACGTGCCACATCTTCTTTCTCCATTCATCTGTCAAAGGACACTTAGGTTGCTTCCATGTCCTGATTATTGTAAATAGTGCAGCAGTGAACATTGTGGTACCTGTCTCTTTTTGAACTATGGTTTTCTCAGGGTATATGCCCAATAGTGGGATTGCTGGGTTGTATGGTAGTTCTCTTTTTAGTTTTTTAAGGAACCTCCATACTGTTCTCCATAGTGGCTGTATCAATTTACATTCCCACCAACAGTGCAAGAGGGTTCCCTTTTCTGCACACCCTCTCCAGCATTTATTGTTTGTAGATTTTTTGATGAAGGCCATTCTGACTGATGTGACATGATACCTCATTGTAGTTTTGATGTACATTTCTCTAATGACTACTGAGGCTGAGCATTCTTGCATGTGTTTGTTGGCAATCTGTATATCTTCTTTGGAGAAATGTCTATTTAGGTCTTCTGCCCATTTTCGGATTGAGTTGTTTGTTTTTTTGATATTGAGCTGCATGAGCTGCTTGCAAATTTTGGAGATTAATCCTTTGTCAGTTGCTTCATTTGCAAATATTTTCTCCCACTCTGAGGGTTGTCTTTTGGTCTTGTTTATGGTTTCCTTTGCTGGGCAAAAGCTTTTAAGTTTCTTCAGGTCCCATTTGTTTATTTTTGTTTTTATGTACATTTCTCTAGGAGGCGGGTCAAAAAGGATCTTGCTGTGATTTATGTCATAGAGTGTTCTGCCTATGTTTTCCTCTAAGTTTTATAGTGTCTGGCCTTACATTTAGGTCTTTAATCCATTTTGAGCTTATTTTTGTGTATGGTGTTAGGGAGTGTTCTAATTTCATTCTTTTACACGTAGCTGTCCAGTTTTCCCAGCACCACTTATTGAAGAGGCTGTCTTTTCTCCCTTGTATATTCTTGCTTCCTTTATCAAAGATAAGGTGACCATATGTGCATGGGTTTATCTCTGGGCTTTCTATCCTGTTCCATTGATCTATATTTCCGTTTTTGTGCCAGTACCATGCTGTCTTGATTACTGTAGCTTTGTAGTATAGTCTGAAGTCAGGGAGCCTGATTCCTCCAGCTCCATTTTTCTTTCTCAAGATTGCTTTGGCTATTTGGGGTCTTTTGTGTTTCCATACAAATTGTGAAATTTTTTGTTCTAGTTCTGTGAAAAATGCCATTGGGAGTTTGATAGGGATTGCATTGAATCTGTAGATTGCTTTGGGTAGTAGAGTCATTTTCACAATGTTGATTCTTCCAATCCAAGAACATGGTATATCTCTCCATCTGTTTGTATCATCTTTAATTTCTTTCATCAGTTTCTTATAGGTTTCTGCATACAGGTCTTTTGTCTCCATAGGTAGGTTTATTCCTAGGTATTTTATTCTTTTTGTTGCAATGGTAAATGGGAGTGTTTCCTTAATTTCTCTTTCAGATGTTTCATCATTAGTATATAGGAATGCAAGAGATTTCTGTGCATTAATTTTGTATCCTGCTACTTTACCAAATTCTTTGATTAGCCCTAGTAGTTTTCTGGTAGCATCTTTAGGATTCTCTATGTATAGTATCATGTCATCTGCAAACAGTGACCGCTTTACTTCTTCTTTTCCAATTTGGATTCCATTTATTTCTTTTTCTTCTCTGATTGCTGTGGCTAAAACTTCCAAAGCTATGTTGAATAATAGTGGTGAGAGTGGGCAACCTTGTCTTGTTCCTGATCTTAGTGGAAATGGTTTCAGTTTTTCACCATTGAGAGCGATGTTGGCTGTGGGTTTTTCATATATGGCCTTTATTATGTTGAGGTAAGTTCTCTCTATGCCTACTTTCTGGAGGGTTTTTCTCGTAAATGGGTGCTGAATTTTGTCAAAAGCTTTTTCTGCATCTATTGAGATGATCATATGGTTTTTATCCTTCAGTTTGTTAATATCGTGTATCACATTGATTGATTTGCATATATTGAAGAATCCTTGCATTCCTGGGATAAACCCCACTTGGTCATGGTGTGTAATCCTTTTAATGTGCTGTTGGATTCTGTTTGCTAGTATTTTGTTGAGGATTTTTGCATCTGTGTTCATCAGTGATATTGGCCTGTAGTTTTCTTTCTTTGTTACATCTTTGTCTGGTCTTGATATCAGGGTGATGGTGGCCTCGTTGAATTAGTTTGGGAGTGTTCCTCCCTCTGCTATATTTTGGAAGAGTTTGAGAAGGATTCCCTGTAGTCTTTTGTTCAGCTTTCACATTTTAAAATATTCCTGGCATTATATACTATTTATTTTCCATGTCAGTTCCCTCGTTGGTTTCAATTTAATGTATATAGATGTATATGTCATGCAGAGGAGAATTTGCTTAACATGTGAAGCCAAAGATTTGGAAATTGTGATCCTAGCTTAACGCTCAACTGGTTGTAATCATATGTCTAAATCTCATTTTCTTTGGGATAAAAGGGAAACCCTGAGGGTTGCCTTAAATTTTTAAAAGATCTTTGACCAGTTTCTGCGCCTAATCAGGTGACCATGGATTGAGTTGTCAATGGAAGGAGTAATATGCAGCAATACAGGTTATTTCTCTGGATCAAGAAGTAGACTAATTTTCTTAGCAATTTTTGTAAAGATTCCTAAGATGAGAGGGCAAAGGAAGTGTTCAACTAATACTATAATTAACCTTAAGCTATTAAAATGCTAATTAAGTCAGTGAAGATACATTTTAGGAACTTATGCAGACATGTAAAATGTGACATGGATTTTGTTATGGCAATTATAATATTGATACTATGTACCTCAAGTCTTGCATTTAAGAAAGTTTCAGGTTGGAGCATGGTGACACAACTGCCTCTCTTCCCCTCCCTACATACGTAAACTCTCTTCTCACTTCAACTTCCTCTGGAGGAAGGATTCTGGTTAAATCCAGGAAATGAAGGATGAAGAGTGACCACAGACATGAAAGGATTGGGAAGAGGGGAGTAGGACCTCATCCTTGGTGCCCAAGAGGAGACTCTAAATCACCCACTTCCCACACTCTTTTTCTCTCAAGGCCTCTGGCTGGAGAAATTGAGGAATCAGAGCCCATGGGGGTTTGGGAGTATATGAGCTTGTTGAAAATCATGAGAGTTAATATTATGCTTCTCTTGGAGATTCTTGGTGTCTCTGGCTCTGATCCCTTGCCTTGTATCAACATTTCTTTCTCTCTGAAGAGTCAACATACTCATGGAAATCCTACATGTATCCTTCAATACTTTTCATTTCCTTTTCCCCCCTGCCTCACTCTCAATACATTCATTTAAATATGTGTGTATGTATGAATATGTGTGTGTATGAGTATATAAATATTTACAGAATATATGTATATATATATTAGATAAGGAAGGAAGAAAGGAGTGTGTGAGTGAGTAGGAGTGTAATCTGCCATAAAGGAATGCCATTGTATTCAGGGTCAGGAGATAGAATCACTGTGTACTCTGGTACTCCTATCAGTGAATTTGTGACTTTGGCAGATAGAATCACTGTGTACTCTGTACTCCTACCAGTGAATTTGTGACTTTGGCTAGTTATTTACCTAAGTCTCAGCTTCCTCATTCAAAAAAATAGAGATATTGACACTAGGACCTAACTCAGAAGGTAGTCATGCAAATAAAAAACTTAGCATAGTGCTTGGCAAAGATTAAACCCTCAATAAGTGATACCTCATGTTATTACTAGTGAAGTGCTGGTAATACTAAAGAAGGGTAATAAAGCCAGTGGACACCAAAACTTCTCGGGGGTATATCAAGGAGACTGAGAAGAGTCACAGACTAAACTAGTAGTGTTACAACAGTAGTGTGGAAAGATACAGGTCTTGCTCTTCTGCCTTCCATGGTAACCAAGTAGTGAGCTGAATGGAATTGCATGTCTAGGTCAGCTATTATAAAGTAGTGGTCAGCTCTTTTTTTTGCAATCATGCCATCTCCTTTGATGTACCTGAGTCTTAGTGTATGCTGTTTACATATCTAGTATGCATCCTCTCTACTTACATATATACCCACAAACATATATGGTACCTTTCTTAACTACCTATATTTCAGGGCTGTGCCTTCAGCCTACTTTTCCCAGGAAGCTTCTGTAGATTTGTTAGCCATAATTCTAAAAGTACTGAATTGCTTTACTATGCATTCTGATTCTGAGTTGTAAATATACTGCTGGTATTGTTCCCCAGCCATAAATTCTCGATCTTGGCTGCACGTTAGATTTGAGGAATTTAAAAAACAGTACTGATGCCTGGGCTCTACCCCTAGAGATTCTGACTTAATTGTCTAGAGGGAGGCTATGGTGTTGAGATTTTTCTAAGCTGCCCAGGAATTCTAACGTGCACCCAAGGATGAGAACAACTGCTCTCAGCAGAGTTAACATTTGACCTTGTTCAGTTCATGTCTGTTTCCAGCAGAGCTGTGCACAGAATGTTTGCTGACTTGACTATTTCTTGATTATTTCAGGTAGAAATATAGACAAATAAGGTCTTATTCCTTTAGCCACACAGATGTCACATTTGGCAAGTAGGGCCTCTCCATCTGCCAATTTTTTTGATAATATCAGAGTATCCTAGTTTTACAAATTCCCTTTTGTCTTTGTTTCTGATGTGGAGAATTACAGAAACCTGACTTTGAAAATGTTAAAATTCCCACCTCTACAGCAGTTAACTTAAAAATGTACTTGCTAAACAATAGCACATTTAAAAGTGCGTGTGATGTTTTTAGTGTTTAATCATTTTATAATATCACTCCATGTACTTAAAAGATCTGTGGTCTAATTAAAAGTCAGTGGCCGGGGACTTCCCTGGTGGCGCAGTGGTTAAGAATCCGCCTGCCAATGCAGGGGACACGGGTTCGAGCCCTGGTCCGGGAAGATCCCACATACCGCGGAGCAACTAAGCCCGAACGCCACAAGTACTGAGCCTGCGCTCTAGAGTTCACGAGCCACAACTACTGAAGCCAGCACACTAGAGCCTGTGCTCCACAACAAGAGAAGCTACCTCAATGAGATTCCCGTGCACCGCAACGAAGAGTAGCCCCCGCTCACCGCAACTAGAGAAAGCCTGCGTGCAGCAACGAAGACCCAACGCAGCCAGAAAAAAAAAGTCAGTGGCCGGAAAAAGAACTGAGATGAAGAAAGGTTTTTTTTTTTCAAGTGAAGCCCTAAAGAAACATCCTCAAGACTTGAGGGATTTAAGGTCTAATGAGTATTCTCAATTATTTCTAAAGACTATTGATACCGTGTTTTGGAAGAGCTGATCGTGTATCTTTAACTTAATTAATTTAGAGCTTCGAAAAAAAGTGCATCCCCGGTTGGTGGCAACTCAGAGAGTCATAGATCTTTAGGGCTGGAAGGGCCCTTCTCTCAAAATGAATAGAGTTGAGGTGGATTCTCATAGGTCACATAACAGAGAGGCAGAACCAGGAATTAAACCAAAGGCACTTGGTAATGAATCTGGGATATAAGATATTAGTACAGGAAATCTTGGCTCTTAAATGCTTTCTACCTTTAGTGATAAAAGCTGTGTATTATCTTTGAAAACTCTTAAGCCATTTTCTTCTTTTTCAAATTAAATTTAATTTAGTTTAATTTTTTATTGAGATGTCATTGACATATAACATTATATTAGTTTCACTAATATAATGCCCACTCTTGCCACTTTTATTCAATATAGTATTAGCCAGTCTTAGCCAGATAAATTAGGTAAGAAAAAGAAACAAAAGGCATCCAAAATTGGAAATGAAGAAGTAAAACTGTCATGATTTGCATATGACATGAATATACATATTATATATAGAAAACCCTAAAGACTCCATCAGAAAACTGTTAAAGAACTAATAAGCAAATTCAGTAAAGTTCCAGGATACAAATCAATACACAAAAATCTGTTGCATTTCTATACACTAATAATGAACTATCAAAGAGAAATTAAGAATACAATCCCATTTACAGTTGCATCAAAAAGAACAAGATACCTAGGAATAAATTTAATCAAAGCGGTGAAAGACCTGCACTCTAAAAACCAAAAGAAATTGATGAGAGAAATTGAAGACACAAATAAATGGAAAAATGTTTCATGCTCATGGGTTGGAAGAATTAATGTTGTTGAAATGTCCATAATACCGAAAAAAATATACAGATTCATTGCTGCATTATTTATATTAGCCACAATATGGAAACAACCTTAAGTATCCATTAATGGATGAATGGATAAAGAAATTGTGGTGTATGCATACATACAATGGAATATTATTCAGTCATAAAAAGGAGTGAAATCTTACCATTTGTGACAACATAGATGGACCTTAAGGGCATTATGCTAGGGCTAAGTAAAATATGCTAAGTGAAATAAGACAGAGAAAGACAAATACTGTATGATCTCTCTTATATGTGGAATCTTTAAAAAAAATCAAAACCTCAGATACAGGGAACAGATTGGTGGTTGCCTGAGGCAGGATGTGGGAGGTAGGAGAAATGGGTGAATTGATTTGTTTTAAAAAAGAAACATTGTATATAATTCTCTTCAGTGACTATCACAAGTTAAAAATTTGTCTTAGTTTGAGTGATCCACTCATATTAAGGCTAAAATTTATAGACAGGTTTTTGTTATTTTTACTTAAAAGAAACAACATTGTATTAGTTTTAGGTATACAACATAATGATTTGATATTTATATATATTATGAAGTGATCACCACAGTAAGTCTAGTTAACATCTATTACCACACATAGTTACAACTTTTTTTTCTTAAGACCTACTCTCTTAGCACCTTTTCAAACATATGCTATACATTACATCCCTGGGACTTACTAGAAGTTTGTACCTTTTGACCACACCATTTTCTTCTTAATTATTGATCTTTCTGAAAGAGGTTTCCAGTTGTTGAACTTTTGCCCTTTTTGTGCTTTGGTGTATAAGACAAAAGTTAATTTTTATTTTTATGGGAAATTGTTGGGTGGAATAAGCCTTTAGCTTTGGTTATTATGTGTTCCTGCACTTCCTTTCTTATTTTTTTAAATTGTTACACTTGCCTTATTATTAAAGAAAAAGGACTCATCATTTAAATCTTCACTCCGAAACTATTTTCAAAACATATTTTTGTTTGGGAGAAAATATCTAAGAAGAAAATTTGATCAAGTGGCTTAATTTTTAAAATAACTTTATAATAAAGGCTAATTTGGAGCATTTAGAAACATACTCATATAATCCTTAATATGAGAATCACTTATTTCATCATGGTTTCAAATATTTTCTCTGTGTGTGTGTATATATATATATATATATATATATATATATATATATATATCTGTGTGTGTGTGTGTGTATATGGCAATACTTGACAATATATGTAGTGATATGTAAATATTTGATAATACTTAAATAAATCATAATTTATAGTTAGCACATGTCACAGACATCAGCAACAGTTTTGTGATTCCTGGGTCTGAGTCTCAGCTCTACTCTTCTAAAACCCTGAGAATTAACCCTCAGGTTCCTCTCTCTCTGTAGTTTGAAACCCCTTTAACAATATGTGAGTAGGATTTCCTCTAGTGAGGGCTACTGGAAGCTGCTGTCGGGTCAGTAAGTAAAAGTTGGCTATTTACAGGCCACCGCCACCACAGCCGTGGCGTAGAGGGGTAATTCCCACCAGCAAGTGTCGTTTCTGCAGAATATGTCTCTAGGCTTGCTCACAGAGCTATAGGACAGCCTAATGCTGGACTAGGTAAGAAAGTGTCCTGATCGTGGTGCTATTTTTTTGTTCCCAGAAGAACAGAAAAGGTCATGTATAGTATTGACACAATAGATATACTGATCAGTTTTATCTTGTTTTATTCTTTGATGCTAGATGAGGGTAGTAAGCCCATTAGCTCAGGTTCAGAGAAAAGTCTAAAGAGGAAAAGAAAGGCCTGGGCAATCCTTCAAATCATTTCACTTTGAATTGACACTAAAGAGATCGTCTTACGGTCATGTTACCTACCAGGGTTCTTGGCCTCCTTAATCAATAGGAATTGATCAGAGGCCAGACAGGAAATTCAGGCAAGGTTTTACTGGGGCCCCTGCTGCAGCAGGGAGGAGAGAGAACAAGTAACAGGTTCCCTTGCTCACTCGCTTGCTTGCTGGGTGGGGGGCGAACTGGTTCTTCATATGGCGTGAGGGTAGGGGTGCGTCCAGGGGTCAGGCTGGAGAGGTGCCTTAGGTGGTTTGCCCACCCCTTTGGTGGTGTTGTGTGCAGGGGGCATGCGCAGTACTTTGCTTTTGCTTCCGGCTCTTCAGAAGTGGCTGTTGGATTTTTGGTCTCTTTGTATCTTGTCCATAATTTGCCCAGCTGCTCATGCACACAGTTATTTTTAGTCCTTTATAGTTTCTTTGTATTTTGTTGCTCGAGGAGACATTTGTCCAGGTGCAGGCACTGCAGCTAAGGGTCCCAGGTCTCAGGTGCCAGCCTGTCTGAGTCATAGATGTTACCCTTGGCCATAGATACCATCTCAGAAGTGTTTGTTATGGTCATGGAGGCCTGGGTAGATGGTTCAGTGCAGCTCTTCCCCTTCATTGGAACTCAAGTCAGGTTGAATCATCTTGTAATGTGTATACTAGAAAACAATTACAGAAACTCAGTTTGGGAGTAAAGTTTGAACTGTCAGTCTTACCTGTGCTCTTTAGGTGGAGTCAGGATATTATGGCAGCGTTATGATAATTTCAGGAAGTGAAAGATGAAAATACAATATCCAAAGTTAATAAGATACTCTGGAGTGACATATACATATAAAACATCTTTCCATATTCCTGCCTTTAATTGGAGAAATCAAGATATTGACAAATGAGCTGAGGCCAGAATCTAAAAGGTGATGACTAGAAAGATTTCTCATATTACGCAGAGTGTTCAAAGCGATGCAGACATGTCTAGCTTCGTTTGAAATTTGCAGGCCTAAAAGGAACGTGTCTGATAATTTAAAGTAGGTGATAATTAATTCCATATGTAGGTCTCATTGATGACGTTTTAAAAAATTTGCTTCTGAATAGGAATAGCTGCCCATGGCCTTGGGTGAATTTTATTCTTCTGTTAAGTCCGGGCCATACACCTAAAGCATGGTATATTTTTTAAGGTGACAATCAGACAATATAGTTTATTAGCCTTTGATCTTAGTGTTAAAATATGATAGCATTATGAAATTAATTTTTCCTTTTGTGCCTATTTCTTAGAGGCTGGCAGAGGAGGGGACCTCAACAAATACTTTGGTGAATCTAGATAAACGATTTATTTGTGGCTAGAAAATAGAAGTTGGCTGTTTATACGAATCACATAATGGCAAGAATTACCATATTTGACATTTCACTTCATTATTTATAAATTATCCTACTTAGATTGTTGTATCTTTTAAAAAATTAAATTCAAGGCAGATTGATTTGACATGTAATTAACTTTATTAATTTTCAGCCTAAGGGTAAATTATAAGTCCCGTTATTTTGTGTATTCATTGGCTCCCAATATCACATACACATTCATTTCTTTGCTCTCTTGTTCCAACCACTCTACTTGCTCCCCCTTCCCCCAAAATTCAGATCCTAGTTCTGGTCCTCACCTTCTCCATGAAGTACCGCAAGGTCCCTATTTTGTTTTCCTCCTGTTAACTTCATAGGCTTATTATTATTCTTTCATCTAAACCACTCACCTGGTACATAGTCATGTGTTGCCACGTGCAGTCTTTTTGTTTTGTTTAATATTTATCTGATTTAGGACTGTATATCACCTGGGTCAGCTCCTTGAGAGGAGAGGTCATGTTCTGTCTTGTTTTACTCAAAGCAGAGGGCACATTACTCTGACATCGGCAGCTACTGCGTGTAGGTTTGTTGGGCTCAATTTTGTGAGTACAGATGAGAAGTAGGGACTTTCAAATCATAGAAAGACAATTTAGAACTGATCTGGTTGAGAGACAGCCTCACTCATTCCTTGTTCACTTATTGTCAGAGTTAAAAGAAATTTAAGAAATAATATTATGAATGAGAAGTTCTATTTTATGAGCTAATATTCATGTATGAACATGGGTTAACAGGAAAAATATACAGAGTGAGTATGATGTTTGGATCTAGGGCCTAGTACTACTAGATTTTGAATTTCAGTCAATGTATTTTATCTTCAGGGCAAATGCATCTTTGAAGTTGGTGAGAATTGGTATGAGATTTAGAAGGTAATGAAGCAACATAAAATTTGTGATGGTGTTCTTCTTCCTTTCCCCATGTATTTTTCTGAGTATTCTCTTGTAATGGAAGCAGTCATATTCCAATTTCATTCTCTGTGTTTTCAAAATATCTAGCTCCCCAATAAAAGAACAAAGCCATGTTTATTTAAAAACTATGCTATTGAAAATGGAAAGCACTAACGGCTAAATAGTATTGATAAATTTTTTTAACTTGGTTAGCAGACCAATTATCATTTTTTGTTAACACTTTTTTTCATATTCGAGGTTTTGGTTCTTACTTGAAGGATAATTTTTAGTGTGGGAAATTGCATAATATAGTGTTCAAGGTGTGGTCTTCTGTGTCAGACTTGATTTTGAACCCTTGCCTCTGTTATACTAAGATTTAACATCCTTTTCTGTAAAATGGGCATAATAATATCTACATAAGGGGATTAAATGAGATAATCCGTGTGAAGCATAAAACACAGTGCCTGACACATAATGAATATTAGCAAGTATTATGTACATTAATATTATTTGAGATTCTCCTGTCTTCGTATTTTAATCAAGTAGTTTTTATATGTAATTCTAGATATCTAAATTCATTTAGTTTGATCATTCTTTATTAGGACTATACAATTCAGATTTTGTGAATCCAAATTAGTTCTTATTTCCTTGTCAGAAGTATTAGCTAAATGATTTTTTACTTTTATTAAAATAAATATCCTTTATTAGTTATCTTGTAATCTATACATTTTGATTTTTAAGAAAACTAAGGAGAAATTGGAAAAATGGAAAAATAACATTTTTTTTATGATTATAAAATTAATGTTTATTTCAAGAAATTTGAGAAATACTGAAAGTATTTAAAAAATTAAAATCTTCTGTAATGCCACTCTCAAATGCAACTAATGTTAATATTTTTGTGAAATTTTTTTTGCTTGTCTTTGTTTTTTTTAAATTTTATTATTTTTGTAAATTGAGGTAACATTGATTTATAATGTGAAATTTATTTCAGTCAAATTGCCCAATGTTCTACAAGTTCTTTTATGTTAATCTAGGAAATTTTTCTTTCTGTCTCATTCCAGGGCTGTTCTTGGTCAGTTATATTTGTGGATATCGATGCCCACAATCGCAACCGGCAAACTTTGTGCTCACTGTTACCCAGAGAATCAAGATCTCATGTGAGATATTTTTATAATAAATTAATATGAACTGTTGTTTATGATTGTTACGTAGTTTTGTTTCTTTTTCCAAGAAAGTACTCTAAAGTGTTAGAAGTTGGCAGAAGAGATCAGAAGAGAGAATGTTGCCGCTTACTCCTCTGGCCTGGGGAGGTCAGTGTTTAGGAAGTGAGCAGAGCTGTGGAGAAAGCTGCTTTGTCCTTTGAGTTTTCATAGAGCAGTAGAGAACTAGATATATTTTTTTCTCTTTGGGGGAGTAGCAACATTATGCCAAAATGAATTTTTTTTGGTCATGGAATATTATATACAGTAAATCCCCTACACACGAACCTTCAAGTTGCGAACTTTCGAAGATGCGAATGTGCGTTCCAGGTCCAATCACATAATTTAGTTCACGTGTCTGGCGTACATTGTCACGTGCATGCATCCTCTACAAGTGGTTGTGCTTTTGTGTACTTTACTGTACAGTACTGTATAGAGTACAGTAGTACAGTATCTTTATTTCAAGCCCAGGATGTCTGGAAGCAAGCTTAAAAGCAGCAGTGATGTAGTTGGTACTGCTAAAAAGCGCCAAGCGATAATGATGGAAACAAAAGTGAAAATAACTGAGAGAGTGGAGCAACAAGAGGAAGACGAAGTAACTGAAGAACCGAAGAGATTCACGACACAGGAAATGGCAAGAGGATTTTCTTTGTTTGAGGAGGCACTGTTAGTTTTTGAGGCACAGGACCCGAATGTAGAATGGTTCACGAAGGTTGCAGCAACCTTTCAGAATGCAATCCCTTGCTACCGTGTCATCTATGACAAGAAAAAAAGAGCTACTACCCAGATATCACTGGACCATTTTTTCAAGAGGGTAGATAGAATTTAATCCAGCAAAGAACCAGAACCTATCAGTGCAATTGCAGCTTGCACTCTGTCTCCTATTGCTGAGGATCCGTTAGCTCTACCATCTCCCACCTCCTCTCCCTCCTCTAGTCAGTAACCTTTCTTGCTTGTTCACTCGATGCCAGCCCCTGTATGCCAGCTGTTGTACTGTGCTACTGTACTTTTCAAGGTACTGTACTGTAAGATTAAAAATGTTTTATTTATTTTTCGTGTTCGTTTGTTTTTTATGTATTATTTGTGTGAAAAGTATTATCAACCTATTACAGTACAGTACTATATAGCAGATTGTGTTAGTTAGGTACCTAGGCTAACTTTGTTGGACTTACAAACAAATTGGACTTACAAACATGCTCACAGAACAGAATTTGTTCATGTGTAGGGGACTTACTGTATGAGAAATGTAGAAGAATATTTTTCATAATTTAAATTTCTTTTGAATAAAACTGCTTTCCTTATTTTTCTCTCATTTGATTCACCTTTTTCTTTTGTCTGATAATCTCTTAAATGACTATGTAATACCTGATTGCAGATTTTTCTAGGAGTTATTTGTGGCTCTATTCTTAGAAAACACCCAAAATGGAACAATTTAATTATTTTAAAATAACTATTTTATAGAAGTAATACAAGATTATGATAAAAGACAAACAGAATCCACAAATAAGCAAATAATAAAAATATATCCACTCATTATTCCACCATTCAGTTATAATCTTAGGGTGACATCATTTGGGTTTGTATGTTTCCATGTATTTTTATGTGCACATATAATATTTTTATTTTACAAAACTGGAGGAATAGTGTTCATAATGCTTGCTAACCTGTTTCTTTGAATGGACATGTTTCCATATTAGTAAACATTTCTATAATATAAATTTTAATGGCTGCTGATTTACTCAGCTAATTGTTGGACCTTTAGATTGTTTTCTGGTTTTCACTATTATAAACAAATTGTTATGACAGACTAGCTGTAATGACTAATTAGTGGTGTTAAATTTTTACACAATGACTGAAATAATGTACTAAAGTTTGAGTCCAGTGTTGAACCTTGAAAATACTCCTTATCATTGAATGAAGTTTTATCTCCTCTGTAAGGTTCACTAAACCATGCCATATAAACATCTGTCTGTCCCTTGGAGCACAGCAGTCTCACTGTCAGTTAAATAACCTTAGTGGCTTTTCATCTCTGTGATTCTCTTTGGGCTGTGTTGATCATATGATTACAGACACTTACTTTCCCTTCTTTTTCTTATTGCCCCCAGAACACAGATGCTGCCCTGCTCCCCTGCATCAGTTATCCTGCATTTGCCTTGGATGATGAAGTTCTGTTTAGCCAAACACTTGATAAAGTGGTTAGAAAATTAAAAGGAAAATATGGATTTAAGCGTTTCTTGAGAGATGGGTATAGAACATCATTGGAAGATCCTAACAGACGCTACTACAGACCAGCTGAAATTAAGGTATCAAAAAATATCCCATGTCAGATAGCATAATAGAATGTTCAAAAGTACTGATTCAGGAGGCAGACTTCTTGGGTTTGAATTTTGGCTCTGCCACTTATTAGCTGTCAGACCTTGGGCAAGTTAATTAAGCTCTCTGTGTTTAATATTCTTCATTGATAAAATAATGTTAGTACCTACTATTAGTAAGGTTTTTTTGAGAATTAAATCAGTTAATATATATAAAAGTGCTTAGAATGGTGCTTGGCACATAGTAAGCACTGGGTAAGTGTTAGCTGTTTAGGCCTATTTGCTCACATTGGGCCATGTTGAGTCATTGGGTGAGTAATTTTTCTATTGCACTTTCAGTATTTTGCCTGCCTACTGTATACCATTTGTCTAATATAATAGAAAATATCTATTTGTGATTGAATTTTCAATCTTTAAGCAAATGCTGTTTTTTCTGTTTCACTTAGACACTTCCCTCTGAAATATACTCCTCTAAATATTTGGTTTTAAAGATTTTATACTTCAAATATACATACATATCCTATATCTAAGTTTATTCTAGCTGCTTTTAAGCTGCCCAGAAAACTGTAACACCCCCCAAAAAAGTAAGCATCCATCCACATTGCTGAAGACTTTGCTTTAATGGGATAGGTTGAAAATTATTTTAAAAAACCCCAAACCCCTCCCTATCTGCCTCCCATTGCCTCTCTCTTTGTTGTCACACTTCTGAAGACCATGGTGTGTTCTAGTTGTGGCTCCTTGTTTGCCTCCTACTTACTCCTTTACCTTATAATCTGGCTCCTGTCCCCAACACTTCCCAGTAGCTGTGTTGGCGTCACTCAGTTTATGTCACTGGATCATTGTGGATGCCTTTCTAACTTTCACTGAACCTCTCATTGGCATTTGAGTGTCTTAAGTAAGTTCTCTCTCGGGAGGTTCTCCTCCATTTTCTGTGACTCCATTCTCTTCCTAAGTCTCTGCTTAGTTCTCTCACTATCTTTCTGAGTCTCCTTTGCAGGTTCCTCTTCTTCTGCCTCCCTTTATCCTTTGCTTGTCTCCTGGAATCCATCTTCAGTCCTATTCTCTTTTCATGCTATTCATGCAATCATAGCTCTAGCAATCACTGTTAATCCCACGTTTCTATCCGTAACTCATACTTCCACCCCTGAGTGCCCTACCACGTATCCAGCTGCCTTTTGGACATCCTCACTAGAATGCGCTGCAGTCTGCCTATGATCACCTCACCCTTCTGCCCAAGCCCCAAACCTGAGATTCATCCTAGGCTCTTCCCTCTCACTCAGCCTTCTACGTCACTCACCAAGTCTGGCAAATTTAACTACCTTTAAATCTTAAAAACTGTCCCTTCGTCTCTATTACCTGCTTCGTTTAGGCGAGTGATCCACAGCCGGGAATGATTTTGCTCCGCAGGGGACATTTGACAATATTTGAAGAAATTTTTTGTTGTTACACCTTGGTGGGTGCTACTGGCATCTGGAAGGTAGAATCCAGGGATGCTACTAACTGTCCCACAGTGCACAGGACAACCCCCACAGCAAAGAACTATTTGGCCCAAAACGTCAATAGTGCTGAAGTTGAGAAACATCGATTTAGGCTAACATCCTTTCTCTTTGGATTGTTCCCAGCAGCCTTACAGTTGGTCTCCTTTTTTCTTATCCTAAAACCCTCTTCAGTACTGCCAGCTGTTCATCTAGCAAGTAAATTTGATCCTCTTCAGTGGTACCCTGTCACTTTCAGATCAAACTTTTTGTCTCTCAGCCTGACTTCTCAGGCCCTCCCTGATCTGGCTGTTCTGGCCCACCTGTTAGACTTCAGCTTTCACTGCTTCTTCCTTGCTTGTTCCAGGAATACTGAATTGCTGTGAGTTTCTTTAACGTACTTTGTTCTTTAACGCATTTCTAGTTTGTACTGTTGTCTTCTCTGTATGGAGTTCCCTTAGCTCATCTCCCCAGAGAAATCCGTCAAGCATTAGTTGAAGCATCTCCTTTCCTATAAACCCTTTCCTGACGCCCTGGGCAGGCTCAGATGCTTCATGCCCTTGGTTCTTGATATATATACCATGTATAGACATTTTGTAACATACTGCAATTGCTTATTTACATGCCTGTCTCCCCACTACAGCAGGTTCTCTATCTTTTTGTCTTCATAGCCCTCTGTCTAGCTGATGCCAGGCATTACTAAATACTTAGTAAATATTTATTGAATGAATGACTACTCTGTGATGGATTAAATGAATGAGGTTTTGAATAATAAGAATGCTGAGAAAAACTTTTTTAAAGAACAACGAAACTACTTAGAAAATCAGTCCAGTTTTGTTATTACAATAAATAAATTTTTATGTATGTATATTCTAATGATGTAAGTGTTCTAATTAATATAATTACTCTAATATACATGTTCTAAATTATTGTTGGTGAAATTTTTTAATATTTTATTTTCTGTTTTAGCTATTTGATGGAATTGAATGTGAATTCCCCATATTTTTCCTTTACATGATGATTGATGGTGAGTGAACTTTTCTCCTGTAATTTAAACTGTAGGATATAACTAGTTTAAAGAAGAAAAGAAATAAAATATGACTCCTTTCAGCTAGCAAAATAGATTGCACTTATTGATGTTAACTACTCTGCATTTTTATATGCTACTTTTCTGCTTTCTGAGTTAATGTTACATCATTTAAAGAATTTTAAAAATACTTTGAAGTATTTTTAAAATGATACAAATATATTTTCATATTTACAAAGAAGAACTTTTGTGAATACAAATTATGAATACTGTAATTTGTGACATTGTGAATGTCTATAATATTTATACTTAAGCATAAGAGAAATTTCAATTAAAATTCAGTTTTCAATTCTAAATGCTAACATTTCTCAAATCAATTTCTTGGAAAACTATCATATGCATTTATTTGCATTACCTTTGTTTATTATTTACATAGAAAAATACCAGAATAATTACAATTCGGTAAATTTTTTTCTAAGGTAAAATTTCTGTGGTGCTTATTTAGCTCAAATGCTATTGGATTTTATATTTTACATTTTAGGTGTTTTTAGAGGCAACCCCAAGCAAGTAAAAGAATATCAGGATCTTCTGACTCCAGTACTTCATCAGACAACAGAAGGTGTAGTATGCTTTTCCTTTTTTTTTTTTTTACATCTTTATTGGAATATAATTGCTTTAAAATGTTCTGTTAGTTTCTGCTGTATAACAAACTGAATCAGCTGTATGTATACATATATCCCCATATCCCCTCCTTCTTGTGTCTCCCTCCCACCCTCCCTATCCCACCCCTCTAGGTGGTCACAAAGCACAGAGCTGATCTCCCTGTGCTATGCGGCTGCTTCCCACTAGCTATCTATTTTACATTTGGTAGCGTATATATGTAAATGCAAGTCTCTCACTTCGTCCCATCTTACCCTTCCCCCTCCCCGTGTCCTCAAGTCCATTCTCTACATCTGCGTCCTTATTCCTATCCTTCCCCTAGGTTCATTAGAACCTTTTTTTTTTTTTAGAGTCCATATATATGTGTTAGCATACCATATTTGTTTTTCTTTTTCTCACTTACTTTACTCTGTATGACAGACTCTAGGTCCTTCCACCTCACTACAAATAACTCAATATCATTTCTTTTCATGGCTGAGTAATATTCCATTGTACATATATGCCACATCTTCTTTATCCATTCACCTGTCAATGGACACTTAGCTTGCTTCCATGACCTGGCTATTGTAAACAGTGCTTCAGTGAAAATTGTGGTACATGACTCTTTTTGAATTATGGTTTTCTCAGGATATATGCCCAGTAGTGGGATTGCTGGGTCATAGGGTAGTTCTATTTTTAGTTTTTTTAAGGAACCTCCATACTGTTTTCCATAGTGGCTGTATCAATTTATATTCCCACCAAAAGTGCAATAAGATTCCCTTTTCTCCACACCCTCTCCAGCATTTATTATTTGTAGATTTTTTGATGATGGCCATTCTGACCGATGTGACGTAATACCTCATTGTAGTTTTGATTTGCATTTCTCTAATGATTAGTGATGTCGAGCATTCTTTCATGTGTCTGTTGGCAATCTGTATATCTTCTTTGTAGAAATGTCTGTTTAGGTCTTCTGCCCATTTTTGGATTGAGTTGTTTGTTTTTTTGATAGTAAGCTGCATGAGCTGCTTGTATATTTTGGAGATTAATCCTTTGTCAGTTGCTTCGTTTGCAAATATTTTCTCCCATTCTGAGGGTTCTCTTTTTGTCTTGTTTATGGTTTCCTTTACTGTGCTTTTAAGCTTTTAAGTTTCATTAGGTCCCATTTGCTTATTTTTGTTTTTATTTCCATTTTTCTAGGAGGTGGGTCAAAAAGGATCTTGCTGTGATTTATGTCAAAGAGTGTTCTTCCTATGTTTTCCTCTAAGTGTCTGGCCTTACATTTAAGTCTTTGATCCATTTTGAGCTTATTTTTGTGTATGGTGTTAGGGAGTGTTCTAATTTCATTCTTTTACATATAGCTGTCCAGTTTTCCCAGCACCAGTTATTAAAGAGGCTGTCTTTTCTCCACTGTATATTCTTGCCTCCTTTATCAAAGATAAGGTGACCATATGTGCGTGGGTTTATCTCTGGGCTTTGTTTCCTGTTCCATTGAGCTATATTTCTGTTTTTGTGCCAGTACCATACTGTCTTGATTACTGTAGCTTTATAGTATAGTCTGAAGTCAGAGAGCCTGATTCCTCCAGCTCCGTTTTTCTTTCTCAAGATTGCTTTGGCTATTTGGGGTCTTTTGTGTTTCCATACAAATTGTGAAATTTTTGTTCTAGTTCCGTGAAAAATGCCATTGGTAGTTTGATAGGGATTGCATTGAATCTGTAGATTGCTTTGGGTAGTAGAGTCATTTTCACAATGTTGCTTCTTCCAGTCCAAGAACATGGAATATCTCTCCATCTGTTTGTATCATCTTTAATTTCTTTCATCAGTTTCTTATAGGTTTCTGCATACAGGTCTTTTGTCTCCGTAGGTAGGTTTATTCCGAGGTGTTTTATTCTTTTAGTTGCAGTGGTAAATGGGAGTGTTTCCTTAATTTCTCTTTCAGATGTTTCATCACTAGTGTATAAGAATGCAAGAGATTTCTGTGCGTTAATTTTGTATCCTGCTACTTTACCAAATTCATTGATTAGCTGTAGTAGTTTTCTGGTAGCATCTTTGGGATTCTCTATGTATAGTATCATGTCATCTGTAAACAGTGACAGTTTTACTTCTTCTTTTCTGATTTGGATTCCTTTTATTTCTTTTTCTTCTCTGACTGCTGTGGCTAAAACTTCCAAAACTATGTTGAATAATAGTGGTGAGATTGGGCAACCTTGTCTTGTTCCTGATCTTAGAGGAAATGGTTTCAGTTTTTCATGACTGAGAACGATGCAGGCTGTATGTTTGTCATATATGTCCTTTATTATGTTGAAGGAGGTTCCCTCTGTGCCCACTTTCTGGAGAGTTTTTCTCGTAAATGGGTGTTGAATTTTGTCGAAAGCTTTTTCTACATCTATTGAGATGATCATATGGTTTCTCTCCTTCAATTTGTAAATATGGTGTATCACATTGATTGATTTGCATATATTGAAGAATCCTTGCATTCCTGGGATAAACCCCACTTGATCATGGTGTATGATCTTTTAATGTGCTGTTGGATTCTGTTTGCTAGTATTTTGTTGAGGATTTTTGCATCTATGTTCATCAGTGATATTGGCCTGTAGTTTTCTTTTTTTGTGGCAGCTTTGTCTCGTTTTGGTATCGGTGATGGTGGCCTTGTAGAATGAGTTTCAGAGTGTCCTCCCTCTGCTATATTTTGGAAGAGTTTGAGAAGGAAAGGTGTTAGCTCTTTTCTAAATATCTGATAGAATTCTCCTGTGAAGCCATCTGGTCCTGGGCTTTTGTTTGTTGGAAGATTTTTAATCACAGCCTCACTTTCAGTGCTTGTGATTGGTCTGTTTATATTTTCTATTTCTTCCTGGCTCAGTCTCAGAAGGTTGTGCTTTTCTAAGAATTTGTCCATTTCTTCCAGGTTGTCCACTTTATTGGCATAGAGTTGGTTGTAGTTATCTCTCATGATCCTTTGTATTTCTGCAGTGTCAGTGGTTTCTTCTCCTTTTTCATTTCTAAGTCTGTTGATTTGAGTCTTCTCCCTTTTTTTCTTGATGCATCTAGCTAATGGTTTATCAATTTTGTTTATCGTCTCAAAGAACCAGCTTTTAGTTTTATTGATATTTGCTATCATTTCCTTCATTTGTTTTGTGTTTACTTCTGATCTGATCTTTATGATTTCTTTCCTTCTGCTAACTTTGGGGTTTTTTTGTTCTTCTTTCTCTAATTGCTTTGGTGTAAGTTTAGGTTGTTTATTTGAGATGTTTCTTGTTTCTTGAGGTAGGATTGTATTTCTATGAACTTCCCTCTTAGAACTGCTTTTGATGCATCCCATGTGTTTTGGGTTGTAGTATTTTCATTGTCATTTGTTTATAGGTATTTTTTGATTTCCTCTTTGATTTCTTCAGTGATCTCTTAGTTATTTAGTAGTGTATTGTTTAGCTTCCATGTGTTTGTATTTTTTACAAATTTTTTCCTGTAATCGATATCCAGTCTCATAGCGTTGTGGTTGGAAAAGATTCCTGATATGATTTCAATTTTTTTAAATTTACCAAGGCTTGATTTGTGACCCAAGATATGATCTATCCTGGAGAATGTTCCATGAGCACTTGAGAAGAAAGTGTATTCTATTGTTTTTGGATGGAATGTCCTATAAATATCTATTAAGTCCATCTTGCTTAATGTATCATTTAAAGCTTGTGTTTCCTTATTTATTTTCAGTTTGGATGATCTGTCCATTGGTGAAAGTGGGGTGTTAAAGTTCCCTACTATGATTGTGTTACTGTCCATTTCCCCTTTTATGGCTGTTAACATTTGCCTTATGTATTGAGGTGCTCGTACGTTGTGCGTAAATATTTGCAATTGTTATATCTTCTTCTTGGATTGATCCCTTGATCATTGTGTAGTGTCCTTCTTTGTCTCTTGTAATAGTCTTTATTTTAAAGTCTATTTTGTCTGATATGAGAATTGCTACTCCAGGTTTCTTTTGATTTCCATTTGCATGGAATATCTTTTTCCATCCCCTCACTTTCAGTCTGTATCTGTTCCTAGGTCTGAAGTGGGTCTCTTGTAGACAGCATATATATGGGTCTTGTTTTTGTATCCATTCAGCCAGTCTATGTCTTTTGGTTGGAGAATTTAATCAATTTACATTTAAGGTAATTATCGATATGTATGTTCCTATTACCATTTTCTTAATTGTTTTGGTTTGTTACTGTAGGTCTTTTCCTTCTCTTGTGTTTCCTGCCTAGAGAAGTTCCTTTAGCCTTTGTTGTAAAGCTGGTTTGGTGGTGCTGAATTCTCTTAGCTTTTGCTTGTCTGTAAAGGTTTTAATTTCTCCATCGAATCTGAATGAGATCCTTGTGAGGTAGAGTAATCTTGGTTGTAGGTTTTTCCCTTTCATCACTTTAAATATGTCCTGCCACTCCTTTCTGGCTTGCAGTTTCTGCTGAAAGATCAGCTGTTAACCTTATGGGGATTCCCTTTTGTGTTATTTGTTGCTCTTTCCTTGCTGCTTTTAATATTTTTTCTTTGTATTTAATTTTTGATAGTTTGAGTAATATGTCTTGGCGTGTTTCTCCTTGGATTTATCCTGTTTGGGACTCTGCGCTTCCTGGACTTGGGTGACTATTTCCTTTCCCATATTAGGGAAGTTTTCAACTATAATCTCTTCAAATATTTTCTCAGTCCCTTTCTTTTTCTCTTCTTCTTCTGGGACCCCTATAATTTGAATGTTGGTGCATTTAATGCTGTCCCAGAGGTTTCTGAGACTGTCCTCAATTCTTTTCATTGCTTTTTCTTTATTCTGGTCTGCAGTAGTTATTTCCACTATTTTATCTTCCAGGTCTCTTATCCGTTCTTTTGCCTCAGTGTTTCTGCTATGGATTCCTTCTAGAGAATTTTTTTATTTCATTTATTGTGTTGTTCATTGTTGTTTGTTTGCTCTTTAGTTCTTGTAGGTCCTTGTTAAACGTTTCCTATATTTTCTCCATTCTATTTCCAAGATTTTGGATCATCTTTACTATCATTACTCTGAATTCTTTTTCAGTTAGACTGCCTATTTCCTCTTCATTTGTTTGGTCTGGTGGGTTTCTGCCTTGCTCCTTCATCTGCTGCATATTTCTCTGTCTTCTCATTTTGTTTAACTTACTGTGTTTGGGGTGTCCTTTTTGCAGGCTGCAGGTTTTTAGTTCCCATTGCTTTTGATGTCTGCCCCCAGTGGGTAAGGTTGGTTCAGGGGCTTGTGTAGGCTTCCTGGTGGAGGGGACTGGTGCCTGTGTTTTGGTGGGTGGGGCTGGATCTTGTGTTTCCTGTGGGCAGGGCTGCGTTCGGTGGTGTGTTTTGGAGTGTCTGTGAACTTAGGATGGTTTTAGGCAGCCTCTCTGCTAATGGGTGGGGTTGTGTTCCTGTCTTGCTAGTTTGGTATGGGGTGTCCAGCACTGGAGCTTGCTGGCTGTTAGTGGAGCTGGGTGTTAGCGTTGAGACGGAGATCTCTGGGATAGCTCTCGCCGATTGTTATTACGTGGGGTCAGGAGGTCTCTGGTAGTCCAATGTCCTGAACTCAGCTCTCCCACCTCAGAGGCTCAGGCCTGACACCAGGCCAGAGCACCAAGATCCTGTCAGCCACACGGCTCAGAAGAATAAGAGAAAAAAAGAAAGGAAATTTAAATAAATAGATAGATAGATAGATAAATTAATATTTAAAAATATTAAAATAAAAATATTTTTAAAAAAAAGGAAGAGAGCGACCAAAGCAATAAACAAATCCACCCATGATATGAAGCGCTAAAAACTATACTGGGGTAAGCATAAAAATCAGAAACAAGTCAGTTGCAGACAGCAAACCCTAATTGTACAGTTGCCTCCAAAGTGCACCACCTGAATTTTGGGATGATTCGTTGTCTATTTAGGTATTCCATGGATGCAGGGTTCATCAAGTTGACTGTGGGGATTTAATCTGCTGCTCCTGAGGCTGCAGGGAGAAATTTCCCTTTTTCTTCTTTGTTTGCACAGCTCCTGGGCTTCAGCTTTGGTTTTGGTCCCGCCTCTGCATGTAGGTTGCCTGAGGGCATCTTTTCCCCTCCCAGACAGGAAGGCGTTAATGTAGCAGCTGATTAGGGGGCTCTGGCTCACTTAGGCTGAGGAGAGGGAGGGGTACGGAATGCGGGGTGAGCCTGTGGCGGCAGAGGCCAGCAGGATGTTGCAACAGCCTGGGGTGCACCATGCGTTCTCCCGGGGAAGTTGTCCCTGGATCATGGGACCCTGGCAGTGGCAGGATGCACAGGCTTCCGGTGGGGGGAGGTGTGGATAGTGACCTGTGCTTGCACACAGGCTTCTTGGTGGCTGCAGTAGCAGTGTTATCGTTTCATGCCCATCTCTGGTGTCTGCACTGATAGTCACGGCTTGCACCTGTCTCTGAAGCTTGTTTAGGTGGTGCTCTGAATCCCCTCTCCTCACGCACCCTTAGGCAGTTCCAGACTTTTTCCCAGACTCCTTCTCATCTAGCTGTGGTGCACTAGCCCCCTCAGGCTGTGTTCACGCAGCCAACCCCAGTCCTCTCCCTGAGGTCTGACCTCTGAAGCTGGAGCCTCAGCTCCCAGCCCCCACCCTTCCTGGGGGGTGAGCAGACAAGCCTCTCAGGCTGGTGAGTGCCGGTTGGCAGTGATCCTCTGCGTGGGAATCTCTCCGCTTTGCCCTCTGCACCCCTGTTGCTGCGCTCTCCTCCATGGCTCCGAAGCTTCCCCCCGCAACCCCCCCCCCCACCCGTCTCCACCAGTGAAAGGGCTTCCTAGTGTGTGGAAACTTCCTCCTTCACAGCTCCCTCCCTGAGGTGCAAGTTCCATCCCTATTCTTTTGTCTCTGTTTTTTCTTTTTTCTTTTGCCTTACCCAGGTACATGGGGAGTTTCTTGTCTTTGGGGAAGTCTGAGGTCTTCTGCCAACGTTCAGTAGGTGTTCTGTAGGAGTTGTTCCACATGTAGATGTATTTTTGATGTATTTGTGGGGAGGAAGGTGATCTCCACGTCTTAGTCCTGCACCATCTTGAAGCGCCCCCAGGAATGCTTTTTCAAGAAATTCTTTCTACCAGTATTCCCTTAATGTTCCTTTGAAATGTATAAATAATTCCTTTCTAAATAGAATAATTTATATTCAAATGAAAAAATGAACGGGGCTGCAAATGAATTAGAAAGCATAATCTCTTAATTTGTTATAATAAACTTGTTTTTATGAAAGGAGTTCATTAGGCAAGGTGATGGAGAGGGAGATGAATTTTAAGTGGTCATGGCTATAGTTACTACACAGTAGTTTGCCAGGTGGGCAGAGGTTCTTCATCTATTACCTACTGTAATACTCCTTCACTGTATGTAATGTGACAATAATATAAAGTGACTAATTTTTATCCATGTCACCAGAAATGAGTGCTGCCCCCTTCAGAGGGCCACTTAGGAAGGCTCTGCCCTAGCCTAAGGGTACTACCATTGCCAAGAATATTTTGACCTCCTCTTTGGAGATGTTTTCAGGGCTTTTTGCACATTAATTTGAATGTCTGCCATGGTTCTAAAATGTCATCCTTTGAGGATGGATTTAATATTTTAGAAATGGTCAAAAGGTCCAGACTTACAAGTAATATATTGGTTTCAGTTAAACACCATCAAGGGCCATAAAGGAACATAACTGAGTTTTTTCATATGGCTAGAAAACTAATTCTCGAAAGAATTCCAAAGGAGAAGTTCCAGATATCTTTGGTGTTTGGAAGTATTAGTAAAATAATAAAATATTCTCATGAGTGAACAGCTTTGACGACCTATTTATCTGAAAGTTAAAAATTATGGTGCGTTGATTAAGAAAAAAAAATGGGTGGTCTTACAGACATGATGCACAAACTGACAATCACAGCAGTGGGCCCTATTCCTGTCTCACACGAAGTTTATGATGTTCTTTAGGGTTTTCCACAGTATCTTAGAGTAAATACTTTATACTATATGCTCACCCTTTAAAATCCTTGTAATGTTATAGTAGCAAAATGTTTATGGATAAACATTGAATTTCAAATAAATATTAATGTTTAAAACCAGTTTTTTGTCTTTATGCTCCAAATAACCACTTGTCCAATGTGAGAAATAATGTAATGAATGTTGTAATGAATATATTTAAAATCCCTTGAATCAGATCTTTTAGTATTCAGTGGTAGATCATTGATGCATTGAGGTGGTAGTCTGTGTATCACACTTTAGGCTTCATTATGTTGAAAGAGTGATGTTCAGACTATTCTCTGTGTATCATAGACCTTTTCACTGGTTTTAGACACAAATATCACTATTGATTGATGCGTGAAGAAAGAAGCAAATTTTAGGGAAATCTGTGTAGTATTACTAGACAAATTAAGTTCAGTGTGGGATGATATTACAAAAAGTCTTCTGTAGCACTGTATTAGAATGTTCGTTTTTCTCCTTTTACATCATCCAGAAAGATTCTAGTCTTAAAATAATTTTTAGTTTCTACCAAGAAATATTTTTAAATGAGTTGGTCACAGGGGGAAGATGGATTTTTTTTTCTCTTCAGTGATTTTGAATAGTAGATAATGGGCTTAATGTTTAAAGTGGGGATTTCTTTGCTCTAAGCAATCGCTCAGGGTTATAATTCTTCATTTAAGATTACACAGTATCTAATTTGTAAAGCTTCCACAGACTAATCCAATTAAAAATAGCTTCTTCTATGACTCTACATATTTGCATACTGTATATTTATTGATTCATTTGAAGGTGTTAAATGTTGTTAAAAGAGAGATTATGTACACATTGTTGGCTAACATATAACATATCCTGTCAAATTAGTTTTAAAGTAAAGAAGCTTTTCCCACATTTTTCACTGGGAATTTCTGAAAAGACTCAAATTTTCCTATCCTATTGGACAACTTTCTCTCTTTCTGCTTTGTAATCATTGTAGTTTTTGAAGGGAAAATTTGAGGAGGATACGGATTTGTTATATTTTAAATATTTATTTTTAAACTCCATAGGTTATCCTGTCATACCAAAGTACTACTCTGTGCCAGCTGATTTTGTAGAATATGAAAAAAGAAACCCTGGTAGTCAGAAGCGATTTCCTAGCAACTGTGGCCGTGATGGAAAACTGTTTCTTTGGGGACAAGCCCTTTATGTCATCGCAAAACTCCTGGGTAAGTGAAGAAGATTGGGAACAGTTTTTTTTCTTATTATCGAGTCTTTAGAAATAAGTATGTCTTTGTTGACATTGACATTCTTTTTGGGTTTGGGTGTTTCATGCTGTTAAGAGGTCTTGGGGGAGTTTCTTAGCATGGAAAAGTACATTAATACGTCTATTGCACTGAATGATGATGGACGTTTCTGGGAAGAAGGTCAAATAGGTGTGGGTACCACTATGATCATTTGGGGCTGCATTCAGCTTAGTAGATAGGGTGCTAGCAGAAGGCTATGGAAACTTTGAGTCTCTTTTATAAATGGAACACAATTGTGATTTAGTATAACAAGCATGCTTGGTCATACCTCTAGTAAACCACTTGTCAAAAGGAATCAGGTGTCTCAAAGTTCTCTTCTTTCCAATAAATACATGTTGGCAGTTTACTCAGTGAGGTGGAGACATAATGGAGCCATTATTCATAATTCTTTGAAGAATTGTTTTTCAGCTTTTCCTAAAACTTCAGCTGAAGTATCTTTGGATACATTGAAATGAAGGTTAATTTAATGCACACAAAAAAGCATTATGCATCTTGCTGTACCATTCCTTGCTAAAATTTTTAATATTATTAGCATTTCCATCAAAAAGGTTATCATAATAGTCAGAATTCTTTTATGGCAAGCAGATTATGAAACAAGCTGACTGTAAATACTGTACCTGCACTAAAAGAACTGCTTACTGTGTGAAATACTGTTATTGTCTTTGTTGTTCTTAGTATTACTGCATAAAAGCTAAATTTGTTTGTGCTGTAAGAATAATCATCTTTGGTTCTTTTTACATTCCATTAGGGAAGAATATTTCAACGTCCAGATTTCCAATTCAAGCTTTACACAAATGATATGTAAGAGCAGACAGAAGCTATTCAAAGAAGAGAAGATTAAGTTAATGCTGTTTTCAGTTTGCTCATTTCCTAACTATATTTTCTGCGTCTCCAAGTATACTTAATGCTAATTTAAGAACCTGTAGAAAATTTTCTTCTTTAAAGGGACAGCTCTTTGATAAGGAGTTGATATTATTTACGCAGGTTTTGCTTTAAGATTTTCCAAAAGAAAAAAATAACATACATAAGGTAGTTTTCTTAGAATCAAGCCAAGTTGGTAAGGTTGTCTGTCTCTGGTTAGAATTTTATTTCCATCTTATTAGCATGAATACAAAGAAGCCTTGTTGATAATCAGCTAAATAAAACATATTTTGGCAGAGGAGTGGTTAACCTATCTAAGGACAAGAATTTTCACATCAGAATCTTAAGTTTCTGTATACTACACTTGGAAGCGAATGTGCATGATGAAATTTTTCTTTGAGTCTGAGACTGAAAACTGGTACCTGGGATATGGGATTTGAGATCTAAACCTTCTTCATCCTGCTTTTTGCCGTATATCCAGCTTGGGGTTGATACAGCTAGAAAGATTGCTATTTGAATAAAGCCTCTGGATAAAATCAAGGCTAATGAATTGGGAATGCAGAATTGACCATATTCTACATAAGCAGATTGAGCTTTAAAAAAAAAAAAGATTGAATACAATATCAGTCAGTAACAAAACATTGGACCTTCCTTACTCCAAAATAAATGTATTGAATGTAGACAAATTTTGAGTGTAGATAGCATTTTCTTATGTTAAGACCAGAGTGAACAGAAATAATCCAGGTCATGCCTTCATCTCTGTTTTATGACCATTTTGAATAAGAAAGAGCCTTCAAAGAAACAGTTTCTCTTTTGCCTGCTGCACTTCTAAAAAGGCAGTAGAGGACATGAGTAGGTGTATTGCAGGCTACGAAACCACATACTTATCTTCTGCTAGAAAAAGAGATGCTGCATATTAATTAGCACTCTGACCTAGCTGTGTGTCATCTGGTTAACAACTCACTGGTTAAAATGAATAAGGTCTCAGAAGATTGAATCATTTAGTTGCTCTTGACTATTGTATAACTGTCCCCCACCCAAGAACCATCAAACTTCTATGGATGTTATTAAGATTCCGCACACCACGTTTACTAACAAAGTCTTATTTATTCATTAAGGAGCCTCAGTTGGATATCTGCTTAACAACATTTTGTGGGCAATTAATTGGAATTACATGAGCATAATAGAACAGTAAATCTTGAAAAATATTCTGTAATATATGGCTTTCACTAATTAAGTCCAGTTTGTAATTGGTGAAATTTAATAATATTTTGCTCTATGTATGCCTTAGTGAATAATTATACGACAAAACTGTGTGACTTTTATGTTAGAGCAAAAAGACTCAATATGCTGTTTCCTGGCCCAAGGCCTGAACTACCCATTGTGTTCTTAGAAAATAGTTAATTATTACAGTAATTTTTTTTCTTTAGAAAATTTACACTTTTAGAAAATCAGTGTTTGCTATAAAATAGGTAAATAAATCATAAACAAGGAACTACCACGTGAAAAGGGCTTCCATGCTTATAGTACAACAGCAGTTGAAGACATTGCCCTCATTCTGGTCAGTGCCCCATAAAAAATGCTCCATCTCAGAAATCTCTTTTAGAATTTAGTGTTAGGAAACACTGTCTTCCCTCACTGAACTAGTTTTCTTCCTTGAAACTGCAAATACATTATTTTTATCGTAGAACAACTTTATTGAGGTAAAATTACATACATTTCACCGATTTAAAGTTTACAGTTCAATATTTTTTAGCATATTCACAGAGTTGTGCAACTATAACCACAATCAATTTTAGAATATTGTCATCAACACCCCCCCCAAAAAAAAACCCTATACTCTTTAGCAGTCTCTCCCCACGTACCCCTAATCACTTCATCCTTCCCCCTAGCACTAGACAATCATTAATCTACTTTCTATTTCTGTAGATTTACCTATACTGGACATTTTATATACCTCAAATCATATAATGTATGGCCTTTATGACTCACTTTTTTCACTTAGCCTGTCTTCAAGTTTCATCCATGTATTAGCACTTTGTTCCCTTTTTTTTTTTTTTTTGTCTGCACCGCGCAGCATGTGGGGTCTTAGTTCCCCTACCAGGATCGAACCTGTGCCCCCTGCAGTGGAAGCGTGGAGTCCTAACCACTGGGCCGCTGGGGAATTCCTGCACTTCGTTCCTTTTTATGGCAAAATAACATTCCATTGTATGGATATACCACCTTTGATTTATCCATTCATCAGGTGATGGACATTTGGGTTGTTTCCACTTTTTGGCTATTATGAATAATGCTGCTCTAAACTTTCATGAACAAGTTATCATTTGACATATGTTTTCCTTTCCCTTGGGTATATACCTAGGGGTGGAATTGCTGAGTCATACGGTAACTCTGTGTTTAACATTTGGAGCGCTTCTAGACTATTTTCCAAAGTAGCTGTGCCATTTTACCTTCCAACCAGGAGTGTATGAGGGTTCTAATTTCTCTACATCCTCTCCAACCCTTATTCTTGTCTGTTTTTTGATATTAGCCATCCTAATGGGTATGAGGTGTTACCTCATTGTGGTTTTGATAAGCATTCCCCAAATGACTAATGTTGTTGAGCATCTTTTCATGTGCTTATTGGTATATCTTCTTTGGAGAAATGTCTATTCAGATACTGTGGCCATTTTTAAATTGGGTTATTTGTCTTTTTATTGTTAAGTTACAAGAGTTCTTTATATATTCAAGATACAGGTCCCCTACAAGATATGTGATTTGCAAATATTTTCTCCCATTCTGTGGGCTGTCATTTTGCTTTCTTGATGGTGTCCTTTAAGACACAAAAGCTTATCGCTTTGGCAGAGTCCAATTTATCTCATTTTTTCTTTTGTTACTTATGTTTTCATGTAATTTTGTCTAATACATAGTCACAAAGATTTACTCTTATATTTTCTTCTAACAGTTTTACATTTTTAACTATTACATTTAACTTTTTAAATCTATTTTGCATTTATTTTTGTAGGTGGTGTGAAGAAGAGGTCCAGCTTCATTCTTTTGCCTTTGTATATTCACTTATCCCGGTACTTTGTGTGGGGGGAAAAACTATTCTTTTCCCTGTTGAATTGTTTTGGCACCCTTGTCAAAAATCAGTTGACCATAATGTAACGGTTTATTTCTGGACTGATCAGTGGATCAGTCTGTTCCACTGATCTCTGTCTTTATGCCAGAACCATGTTGTCTTAATTACTGTAGCTTCTTCCTTTCAATCTGGATGCCTTTTATTACTTTTTCTTGCCAAATTTCTGTGACTGGAACTTCCAGTACAATGTTGAATGAAAGTGGCAAGAGTAGACATCATTGTCTTGACTCCTGATCTTTGGAGTAAAGCATTCCATCTTTTACCATTGAGTGTGACATTAGCCATGGGTTTTTCATAGATGCCCTTTTTCAGGATGAGGAAGTTCCTGTCTATCCCTAATTTGTTGACTGCCTTTTATCATGAAAGGATGTTGAATTTGTCAAGTGTTTTCTGTGTCTGCTGAGATGGTCACGTAGTTTTTATGTCCTTTTTCAATTGATATGGTGTATTACAGTAACTGATTTGGGGAGGTTAAGCCATTCTTGCATTTGTGGGGTAAGTCCCATTTGGTCATGGTATATAATCATTTTTATATGTTACTGGATTTGGTTTGCTAGTATTTTTGTTGAGTAGTTTTGTGTCTATATTCAGAAAAGATTTTGATTTGTGATTTTCTTCCCTTGTGGTGTCTTTGATTTTGGTATTAAGGTAATACTGGCCTGTTAGAATGAGTTGAGAAGTGTGCCTCTATTATTTTTTGGAAAATTTTGTGAAAGATTGGTTTTAATTCTTCTTTAACTGTTTGGTAGAATTCATCAATGAAGTCCCATGGTCCTGAACATTTTTTGTGTGGAAAGTTTCAGTCACTACTTGTTACACAACTGCTCATATTTTCTATTCCTCTTTGAGTCAGTTTTGGTAATGTATGTATTTCTAGGAATTTGCCCATATCATCTAGGTTATCTAAATTGTTGGCATACATTTTTTCAGAGTATTCTCTTGTAATCCTTAAGGTTGGTAGTAATGTTCCTAGTTTCATTCCTTATTTAGTAATTTGAGTCTTCTTTCTTTATTTCTTGGTCAGGCTAGCTAAAGGTTTGTCAACTTTTGAGTTTTTCAAGAATCTACTTGGTTTCATTTATATTCTGTATTGTTTTTCTATACTCTATTTCATTAATTTCCACTCTTAATTTCCTTCCTCTTGCTTGCTTTTGATTTAGTTAGCTCTTTTTCATCTGCTGTCTTAATGTGGAATATAGATTATGGACTTGAGAATTTTCTGTTTTATTTATTTTTTAATTAATTAATTAATTTATTTATTTATTTATGGCTGCGTTGGGTCTTCGTTGCTGCGCGTGGGTTTTCTCTAGTTGCAGCAAGCAGGGGCTACTCTTCGTTGCAGTGTGCGGGCTTCTCATTGCAGTGGCTTCTCTTGTTGCGGAGCATGGGCTCTTGGCGCGCAGGCTTCAGTAGTTGTGGCACGTGGGCTCAGTAGTTGTGGTTCCCGGGCTCTAGAGCACAGGCTCAGTAGTTGTGGCACATGGGCTTAGTTGCTCTGTGTCATGTAGGATCTTCCCGGACCGGGGATCGAATCCATGTTCCCTGCATTGGCAGGCAGATTCTTAACCACTGCGCCACCAGGGAAGTCCCAAGAATTTTCTGTTTTAATATAAGCAATTACAGTTGTCAATTTCCCTCTGAGCATTGCTTTGCCTAAATCCCCTAAGTTTTGGTATGTTGTGTCTTCTTTTTCAATCATCTCATCAGAAAGTACATTAGAAAGTATTTTCTAATTTCCCTTTTCACTTCTTTTCTGACCCATTGGTTATTTAGGAGTGTGTTGTTTAATTTTAGTATGTTTGTGAATTTCTAAAACTTCTTTCTGTTAATTGATTTCTATTGTGGTTGAAATCAATTTCAATTGATTCTATTTGAATAGAATTCTATTCTATTTGAATAGAATTCTATTTGAATTCTATTTCTAAATTCTGGTATTTCTATTGTGGTTGAAGTATATACTTTGTATGATTTAAATCCTTTTAAATTTACTGACACTTATTTTTATGGCCTAGCATATGAAAGATATTACATGCGCATTGAGAAGGATGTATATTCTGCTCTTGTTGGATGGAGTGTTCTATAAACATCTATTAGGTCTAGTTGGTTTACAGTTGTATAGATACATTTTTGATCATGTCATTTCCCTTTTTTTTTTCAGCTGATGGATTAATTAGTCCTAAAGACATTGATCCTGTTCAGCGTTATGTCCCACTACAGAATCAACGTAATGTGAGCATGAGGTTTTCCAATCAGGTAAAGAGATATATAAAGATATTTTATTTCATAACTTAGACTCATCCAGACATTTAACACTTAATTGAAGAAGAAATTTTATTCTGAATGGGTTTTTATTGTTCCTTCTAAGGGCAAAGCTTTTCTGTCTTCTGGTTAGTTAAGATTTACCTGTGGTAAAGGGCTATTTGTTAATGAGGAAGTATGAGTCAGACGTGTCCCACGAGATGTCTCACAGGTAAACATTTTCACCTTCGCAGTGGTTGTGTTTAAGGTGTCAAATGTCTTTGAGAAGACGCGGTATGTATGGGTGGCATGGGGACAGATGAGATGGCTCTATTACTGAAGGGAGTGGGGTTCCGTGAAAGGCCCCTCGCTTGATGTCTATCCAGTGCTGTGTCTTTGTGACAGGACTGAGTGACAGACAGTTGTTCTTAGTACTTGGTAACATGTCGGGTGAAGAAATAGTTAAATTTTTTTTTTTTTACATTTAGTAGCTATGGATTTAGACTGTGTTGTGTCAACAAAATAAGTGTTTGCAGGATCAGCAAGATTGATGTTGACTTGAGCAAACCCTCATGTATTAAATGATACCAGTAATGAGTACTGTTAAAATGAAACTGTAGTGTGGATTGTTGAAATTGCCTGAGGAGAAAGGGAACGAACCTGAGTGTGTGCCTGGGATTCCAAGCACACGCTTATTAAATTTATTTAATAAGAATAGCATCAGCATTTACAGAAAATATGCTTACGAAATTGAAATGCTCCTTTTACTTTAAAAATATATGTATAACACATACACACACACACAAACACACACATAAATGCTTGTTTTGACAAGAGAAAGGGAGAGCCAACCAGCCTCATTAGTATCATTAGTATCACACTGTTTCTCTGCTTCTTTTGCTGGTCCTCAACAAAACATCTAGTTACTCTGAGTGGTTCATAGATGAGAAGCTTTTGGGAGATTTGTAAATAAATGTTAAGATTTTCTCAAGAACATAAGATGCCTATGTTAATATGTGATAGAAATTTTACACTGGCCTATTAGTTCCCATATAAGGCAGGGATTTGGCCTTTATCTTTATTTGCCACTCATCTCAGTGGAATATATTTACCAGTCAGTAAAGTGGAATATATTTAACTTCATGTTACCTAGTGCTGTGACTCCGAGCCATTTTAAGACAAGTGTGTATCACTTACATAGCATGTGTGATGCACTTCTAGGGTGATGAAATCTCAAGGCCTTTTCTTAGAATATAAAGTGACCTATTGGTCACAGGTTTGAGGTGTGGGGGCAGGAACCAGAGAACATCAAAGCACACAGCTAACAAAATCAACCATTTAAACACTTACTTCATGCTTGACCCATGTAAGGAGGGCTGTGGGTTATATGTAATTTTTGACATACAATATTCTTGCAACTCTTTCTCTCCCACTCAAGAAGGCAGAGTACAAGGGAGTGAGAGTGAATTTTATAGAGAATTTACTCTAGGTATATTTTTTATATTGAAATCATTTTCTAATGTTGCTACTAAATTATGTGATGTACCTCCCAGGTAGAGTCACATCCTATCTAAGAGCCTTGCTCTAGGGTCAGGACAGGGGCTTCTCTCCTGCAGCCATGCTGGGATTACATCCATGCATTGTATATAGTTTCTGAGAAGGAAATGATAGGAAATATTGGCAGCAGAAAATTGCTGGGAGGTGTTATTACCCCACCCTACTGGCAGCTTGGTTGTGGTGGTATATAAAATGGTGAGGTGCCTTTTCCACTTTCTCAGCCATTTAAGCAGTAGCCAAGACCTGGCATGCCCATATCCATTGTTGGGGCTAGCTGGCTTGGCTTGGTGAAATACGGAAGTCAGACAGGGCCCTCTGCCTGAAATGCTGGTGTCCGTGCCCTCTCAATCATGATTGACCAGGTCAGATCTTGAAATTAACTGATCTGTGGGGATTGACCCTGTCAAATGTCAGAAAAAGTAAGTAGAATAGTAAAGTTCAGACATTTCCTGGAAACAAGAGAAATCCCTGACTTCGAAGGAAGTTGTATCCGAGGTCCCCAGGACTCACAGGACTCAGAAGCTGTTATACTCAACACTTACAGTTTATTACAAAAAAAGGAGTGAACATTCCAAGAAGCCGGAAAGCCCATCCTGAAAGCATGCCTTTCTTGGGAATTTTCAAGATTTAAACAACCCAGGCCTGCTGGGCCAGCTTATTCCTTCACAGAAGGGTTATGGCAGAAGGAAGTCTTCCGGAAACCAGAGAGCTGTGAGTGTGCCAGAACTGTAGAAAGGTCCACTCCTTCAAGTGTGCATGGGGCTATTGGCACATTGCAAATCCAAAACATTGAGGACTGAATTAGCAGCTGTTGATTTTCTTAACATTACCCTTAGCAAATTTATTTTTGGAAAAGGGAAGTACTTTTGTATCCGGGGTTAAGGCTGAGGTTGGAAAAGGGTATCAGCTGGGATGACCCTCCTCACTACTCTCTCACTAGTCAGAAGTTACTGTTTTCTCTTGATGTTACTTGGAGAATAAAATTCCCTTTTATAAATAAAGTTTAGAGGAGTAGAAAGAAATGCATTGTTAGCAGTAGCAGATATACTTTATAGTATTGTGAGATTTTGACCAAGAGAAAACAAGAAAACTTTTGCAGACCTTAGAATGTATGTTCCTAGAGACCAGAGACCATATTTTATTCACTTTTGTAGCTTCAGTATCTGTCATAGTACCGTAACACCTGTTATATAGGAGGTTCTCAGGGTTTAACTTGAATGTTTGTTTGAGTGTGCTTGATGGTATATGTGGGAGGAAGGTATGTCATGGAAAATCGTGGACTTATGCAAATATCTCTAAATCTATTTCTCTAATTCTGACCTCTTTCCTAATATTTAAACTTGAATTTCCAACTACCTGGTGATCGTCTCTCCACAAATCTAGTCTTTAAAACCCAGCATTTCTGGATGTATACGTAACTCCGTCTCATTGAGTTGTATACATTATATATGTACAGCTTTTTATATGTAAATTATATCTCAATAAAGTGGTTTAAAAAGTTTTTTAAATGAAACCCAACATTTCTAATGCCAAATTTATCTTCTCTCTTCAAAGTAGCTCTTTTCTCCATTGTCCCTACCTTGGATAAGGACCATCTTCAATACTCCTTTCTCATGCCAGTAGCTCTTACATGCAGGTGGTTATCCTATTGGCTCTGCCTTCAAAGTAGCATCTACATTTGTCTCTTCATATTTATCCCCACTGCCATGTACCACTCAGACTTCATTACTACTCAATGGCATGGTTTTAATAATCTCTCTCCCTCTTCAGTCTCCCCTGTTTATTCTCTGTGCTTGAGAACACATGATCTTATAAAGTATGGATTCATTTATGTTGTTTCCTGAAAACCTTCCATGACGCTCTACTGCCTACATGGTAGAGTCTAAATTCCATATCCTCATACAGTCACCTCATTTCTGTGTTTTTCACTTATATCTTGCAATTTCTCCAGATTTCTCCCAACCATCCCTGTACTATGATCTCAGCCAATTTGCTGACCTAATATCACAACTCACCCTCACCCACTCCCAGGCCTCCACTCTTAGTACAACCTTCATCCTGAAACCCTGGCCTCTTTTTCAGACAGGATCCTTTAAAAGCCTGTACAGTTTCTCTTCCTTTAACTACATATGAAAGTTACATAGATGCATTTTGTAAAAAGTGAAATAATATAGAGGAGATTACAATGCAATTACATTATGTTACATTTGGTAGTATTAACTAGTCTGTAATTTCCCCGTTTCCAGAAAAGCCTTTCTTTTTTTTTTTTAAACCAGATCTGTTTTCTAAATACTTGAATAATGTAAATGTAACCCTTAAAGAAAGTCATGAGGTAAAAGTCTATTGTGCTTAAAACTCCTTTAAATATTAAAAACCATATTAATATCAAGAAGTGGGAGGCAGATCTAATAAATTATTATAAACCTATGCAGGGATTAAAAAGAATGTGGTAAATTGACATGAAACGGCACAAGAAGTGGATTATAATAAATGCTCAGTAAACATGAAATAAAGGGTAGATCACAGAATGGTGGGTTAAGAATAATCATATTGTATAAAATAAGCTATTTATGAGTGCATGTTTTATCATACAAAACTGGCTAGTTCTGGGAAAGGGAGGAGGTGATCATAAAGACTGACTTTTTGAACTTTTATTCGTGTAATATACACTCTGTATCTTTTGTGCATGCTGTTGGTTTGTCATATACTGGTTTGCATTACTACTTTTTTAATAGACCATTTAAAATTATTGCAAAATATTCAAATATAAAATGCCAAGCAGTATAGTAAAAAAAAAAAAAAAGTATATTGTGCTTATCCCAACTTCTACCATTTCATCGTTCTTTACTTTCTGAATGTCCCTGCCTTCTGTTGTCATTTTCTATCTGCTCACATAGCTTTCTTTAGACATTATTTATGAGTAGGTCTTCTAGCAACAAATTTCTTAGTTTTCCTTTGTCTAATAATGTCTATTCCCTTTTCATTCCTGAAGGATACTTTCATTAGATACAGGATTCCTGATTGACAGTTGTTTTCTTTCAGCACTAAGAATGATTGTGTACTTCTTCTGGCCTCCATAGTTTCAGACGAGAAGTCCCTTGCCAATTCAAATTTGTGTTCTTCTACAGATATTATGCCATTTCTCTTGGCCTAAGTCTCCTTATGCCACTGGGTGGACGGCCAGGAGATAACAAACTCAGCTGATGCAGGTGTATCGGCCCGCTTGCTGGTTTCCCAGAGGTTGGGTAGTCTTGGCACTGCTGAGAAGCTGCTGCTGTAGGCTGCTCAGAATTCCATGCTGGTGCACTGGTTGTGGAATGGGGGTTGGGATGGCCCTTGGAGCTTTACTGCTGCTATCCTAGATGAATTGGACCGCCCGCTAAAGCCTGATTTGTGGAGCAGAGGTCAAGACAGTTCACTGGGGCTTCTTTGCCGATGCTACAGTCATGTTGGCCCATCAAGTGCCCTGGTTGTAAAGCAGAGGTTGGGTGGGCCCACTAGGGCTTTGAAGGTGCTGCTGAAGGCAGATTGGCCAACTAGTACCTCAAGTAGAGGAACTAGGGTTGGATCTCCCCACTTGGTCGCTGTTGTGGTTCTTGTTTCCCAGTCCTTTGGCCAGAGAGAACAGACTTTTATTGCTTTTGTGTTTATTTTTTTGTCTGTGCCTGATGGTTGTTTCAGGCTGCAGGCCTCTACAGTGCTCAGCCCAGTGTGTATGGGATCTTAGGAATCTCACCACATTGCCATTCTTCAAGTCCTGGGGTTGGTTCTTAGCCAGCCAAGTCTACTGCCTTCTTTCCAGCTCTCAGAGCCCTTGACTCATTATCCACTGAATTATTTCCAGGGTAAATAATTGTATTTAGAGCAGGAGGGAAAGCTGAGTCCGGGCTCTCTTGTTCCTTCTTGCCCCTTTTTTTAATGGATAATTTATCTTCATAAGTCTTTCTATGAATAAAAATTAAGAGTTAAGATCTCTTCTGTTCCTTGAATAGTCTTTTTTTCTGTAATTTTTAAAAATAAGATTTGCTATCATTTATTGAACATTTATTTTTTAATAAAAGCTTTATTGAAATGTAATTTACATCTGATACAATTCACTAATTTAAAGTGTACAATTCAATGGTTTTTAGTATATTCATCACAATAAATTTTAGAATATTTTCATGACGCCAGTCACTCTCCACTTTGTTCAACCTTTCTCTCTCTCCCTACCCCAGCCCTAGGCAGCTACTAATCTACTTTCTGCCTATGGATTTTCCTGTTCTGGGTATATCATATAATGTGTGGTATTTTGTGACTAGATTTTTTTCACTCCGCATAATGTTTTCAAAGTTCATCAGTGTTGTAGTATGTATCAGTATTTCAGTCCTTTTATGGCGAGATACCATTTCGTTGTGTGTGTATACCACTTTATTTATCCATCCATCTGGTGATGGACATCTGGGTTGTTTCCACTTTTTGGCTATTGTGACTAATGCTGCCATGAAATTTTGTGTACAAGTTTTTGTGTGACATGTTTTCATTTTTCTTGGATATAATGGAATTGCTGAGTCATATGCTAATTTTGTGTTTAACATTTTGAAGGACTGCAGGCTGTTTTTCAAAGCGATTGCACCATTTTGCACTCCTACCAGCAATGTATGAGGGTTCCAGTTTCTCTACATTCTTGTCAACACTTGTTATTATCTGTCTCTTTGATTATAGCATTTTAGTGTATAAGAAGTGGTATATCATTGTGGTTTTGATTTGCATTGCCCTAGTTACTCTAGTTACTAAAGTCATTGAGCATCTATTCGTATATTTTTGGGGATATGTATATGTATCTCTTTGGGCGAATGTCTTTTAAGATATTGTGGTCATTTTAAAATTGGGTTCTTTGTCTTTTTTATTATTGTGTTGTAATAGTTCTTTATGTGTTCTACATATGAGTTCCTTGTATTATTTTGAAATATTTCCTCCCATTTGGTGAAATATTATTCCAATTTCTTGATGGTGTCATTTGAAGCACAGACAATTTGCATTTTGATGAAGTCTGATTTATCTTTTTTTTTTTTTTTTCTTGCTGTGCTTTTGGTGTCATATCTAAGAAACCATTGTCTAATCCAGGGTCACAAAGATTTCTGCCTGTGTTTTCTTCTAATAATTTTATAGGTTTAGCTCTTACGTTTAGGCCTCTGATCCATTTTGAGTTAATTTTTGTACATGGTATGTGGTAGGCATTCAGCTCCATTCTTTGTATGCAGATATCCAGTTGTCAGAGCACCATTTGTTGAATTTCCTGAGTGATCTTTTTCTTTTTTATTATTGTGGTAATATATGCATTACATGATATTTATCATTTTAACCATTCATAAGTGCACAATTCATTGGCATTAAATACATTTGCCATGTTGCATAACCATCACTGCTATCTATACCCAAAACGTTTTCATCATCCCCAGCAAAAACTCTGTACCCATTATACAATGACTCCCTCTACTCCCCTCCCTCCAGCTCCTGGTACCCTCTATTCTACTTTCCGTCTTTATGAATTTGTCTATTCAGGGTACCTCATATAAGTGGAATCATGCAATATTTGCCTTTCTATGTCTGGCTTATTTCACTAAGCATAATACCCAAGGTACTTTTTGTGTTTTATTAACGTGGTGTTTCTCTTTCTTCCCGTTGGTTATTTTTCACATACCTGGTGATCCTCATTTGTTCAATTGTGTATTACGTGATAGATGGTCTGATTATTCTCAGTGTATTAAGTGGTCCCCTCCCCCTGTCCCCCAGCCCCAACAGCGAGTGAGGAAGACGTGATTGGGAGTTTTGTCTCTTGAGGATCCAGTGGGGAACAAACAAGACCCTCATTACCCTTGCCAAATGCCAGAATGTGAAGGGCTTTACTTTGAGGAAGCTATTGCCAACACTAAAAGCATTAACTCACCCCAGCCAGTTTGTTCAGTATGTTAAGAGAAAAACCCTGTTTTATTGTTTTGTTGCTGACTGTGGCTCCTTGTGTGGGACCTCAGGCCAGCCACTGTTGCCTTTATCAGTTCTGTGTCACATCCCACTTCTCCCGTCCAGTGTTTCTGCAAACGAAGTACCCTTCTGGGGCCCCTCTATTTGGTGAATCAACTCCCATACCTGTGGCAGCATTATGGTGATGCTCTAAGTGGTACAGTTTGGTTATATAGGCTTCCTCTGCTCTGCTTTCTTCATTAATGCACTTCTATTTGCCATCTTTTACACTAGAAATGTGCTGAAATATCTGATTTGATGCCCCTTTTTTCTTTTTCTCTTTATTGTTATGGCTTTAGTCTTTTTTGTTTATTTTTAGCATCTATATGGTCATTTCTGTGGGGTCTGGAGAGGAATGAGAATTGAGTGTATGTGCTAACGCCACTCTCTAGAACTAGGAGCCCAGGCCTCACTTACTATGCTTGAGTCTTCTCTCATTGTTTCTGTTAAGTATCTTGTTCTCCAGCCACACTCTGTGCTTCTTCAGATCTTAGTTGATGAACCTAACACTGGGATTTGAGCAGGGTAGATGTTCACCGAACAGTTGTGATAGCTCCAAGTAGATGCAAACCAAGTAAATTAAATGCCAGAATTATTCAAATTGGTAAAGAAACATGTGAAGGAGAATAATTTATACCAAACTGTTATTTAATCTGTTCTTTAGTCTTGTAGATAGGGTAACAATGCCTGCTCCGCTTACCCCTATTTTCCTATGTCACGTTTGATTTGGAAAAGATACATTATACAAAAGATCATATTATCTAATCATCCTATAAATCACTCCCTGAAAACAAGTCTAATGGGTTTAGAAGGCTGCTTTCCTATAACCCTTTGCATACACCATGTTGTAACACTTGTCATGCTATTGTAGTTGTTGGTTTACATGCCTGCCTCTCTGGCAGGGGTACTCAGAGTAGGGAATGTGTCTTATTCTTTTTTGCCTTCTATCAGTCTAGTTTGGTATTTGACAGGGCTAGAGAAAGGAAGTGAGAAAAATAGAAAACCGCTATTGATTGTGCTTCTGATGATTATAGGCATTGTACGAACTGTTTTATATGTATTATTTCTGATTTTAACACTTTTCTGAAATAAATATTATTATACCCACTTTACAGATAGATAATGCAAGTCTCAGAGAGGTTTGGTAATTTTTCCAAGGTCACACAGTTGTCAAGTGGCAGAACCAATATGAAGATGTTAACTGAAGAAGAAAAGGAGGAAGGGATGTCAGGCATGGAAGCAATGATTTTCATAATGGTATGAAGGAGTTAACAGAGGAAATATTTTGCTTCCTGGACAGCCTGGCTCAATATCACATCACAGAAAAATAGTTTCACCTGTGCCTTAGGAGACGGAGAGGCCTGTGGAAATGATCTGAAAAATTAAGTGGAAAGATGTTACATCAGTACAAAATGTATGCTGGGATACATTATATATAACATTTGTAATGTTAAAAGGGTCTAACTGTTACTTTCTCCTTCCCTGTTAGCACTGGGATGAGACCAAGTCCACAAGTCTAACAATTAGTAATTTTATTAGGGAGTTCCTTCTTCCTTATCCAAAGGAAGACACTTTCCAGAAGCTAGCAAGATTCTTTATTTGAGTGTTTACTCCCCTTCTTCTTTCACCCTAACTTGTTCCTGTTAGGGGGCCCATCATTTTCTGTTGCCTAGGTAATTCTGGTGCTGACTACCTGCTGGTTATCTGTGGTTGAGACTTAGACTGTTCACACTGCAGAGCGTCTGCCATGTTAACGTGAGATAGGTCACTTGGAGACTGTTTGTTTTGAGCCTTTGCTACTCATTCATATTTGGAAGAAACTGTAAGCAGCTTACTGTGTCCATTTCACGGATTCACTGTGTTCTGCGTTATGGTTTTCCACTGGGGATAAGTTGCCCCTAAAAAGGACATCCTTTTGTAGCAACTGGGGGCCTTTGGAGTTCTGTAGCAAATGGACTTTATTTTGAAATGTGTGTTATACTAATCAACATACAGAAGATTCCTGGTTTAATAGGAAAACAAACTTAATATCTTTTTAAATGTTTGCAGGATTCTATCTGAAACTATCACATTTAACAGGCAATAGAATAAGACCAGCCAGGAATTGGATTTCTTTTCTTCATTTTTAAAGCAATTTGCAAAAAACTGAACTTGTTTCTTGAAATAGATATTGAATGCAACAGAATTTTTACATAAATAAGCCATTCTAATAAAAACGGAAAAGTCACAGGTAAAAACACTCTGATATGAAAATGCTATTTTAGTATTCAAGAATATAAATAGTAGAGATTTCATATAAACATTCTGCCGAGCAAAACAATTAAGAGCACAGCCTCTGGAGGCACATTGCATGGGTTTGAATCCAAGTTTTGGCAAGTTGATTAAACTCTCTGTGCCTTAGTTTCCTCACATGTGAAATCAGAATAATACCTCATAGATTTGTTAAAGATTTAAATGAGTTAATATAGGTAAAGAGCTTAGAGCAGCCCCTAGTTTATAGTTAAGCACTCAATACATGTTAGCTATTATTATTTGCATTTTGATAGTTTCAATGCAGACATGGTAGTTAATTGAGGTACCCAGCAGTTAATGAAAAGAAAAGTTACAAAGTCGTGTTGCTATTGCACATGGCTCATGATGGGAATTGAAATGATGAGAGTAGACAATTTTGGAAAGCTAGGCTTAAGGCTTAGTTCTTTGTCAGGGTACAGGTAATGCAGATGGTGGGGTAAAGGGATGTTCAAGGAAGGGCAGGACAGAAGAATCCAGCAAGAAGGTAAAACAGTGTCATTGGCTTGAAAGTGTGAAAAATGTTAACTGTGAGACAGTGGTTCAAGAAAGCTGACTACCTAGTTGGCAAGGGAGAACAGCACAGCATTGGCAGAAACTCAAGTGCTGGTGTTTTGACCTTGCATTGTTCACCCCTCGTGTAATCTGAGGAAGATCTCCTAACATTTATGGACTGTAGTTTTCTAATCTATAAAATTATTTTGCTGGGTTTGATTCGTGAAATCTCCTTCTAGCACTTTTGTTGCTGGCTTCCATGATCTGGGTTACAGCTAACCTTTGAGTGATTTTAGTAGATAGTGTGCCCAAAAGCCAGATTGTAGGGAGTTAAAAGAGTGATTAAATGGTGGGAGACCATCTGTTCAGGAAGTGAGTTTGCTGCAGTCCAAGACAGGTTATAAACCTCTCCTAATTTAGTAGATTTGTTATATAGCACTCCTAGAATATGGATTTATACCTGCTTCCCTTTTTTATATTCTTGTTTCAGATCTGTTCACAGTTTTTAAAGGTTTATTAGCCTTAGGTGATTTAGGGAAATTTTGCATGAAGCTCAGTTTTATTTGTTCATTCTAATGCTCTGAAACAGTGTAACCAGTTTGAGACATAATTTCTACTTAAAGGATTAAAAAAACTCTACTTCATTAGCTTGACAAAGAAAGAAAGTGCTTGTGTGGGACCAAAAAGCCAAATTTATCTACAAGCATGGGAATGAATTTGAGTGCTGAACAGAAGTTCTTATGATTATCATAATGAAACAGAATAAAATAGTCAAGGCATCAGAAATGCTTCTGAAAGTCTAGCCTGCCTATGCCACAGCTACACAAAGGTTCTCTTCAGGAATACTGTCTGCAGTCTTTAAGGGAAATGAAAGTCTCCTATCAACTAGTATTTATACCAGAGCCAATGAAAATTAAATACTTGGTCAAAAACATCCAGAACTTAGAAAAGTTAAATTTGAAGTTAAAAAAAGAAAAAAAAAGAAAAAATGAGCTTAAACAAATATAATAGCATCATTCTTTTTTTTTTTTTTGGCTGCACTGGGTCTTCGTTGCTGCGTGCGGGCAGTGAGCATGGGCTACTCTTCATTGCGGTGCGTGGACTTCTCATTGTGGTGGCTTCTGTTGTTGCAGAGCACGGGCTCTAAATGCATGGGCTTCAGTAGCTGTGGCTCGCGGGCTCTAGAGCGCAGGCTCAGTAGTTGTGGCTCGCGGGCTTAGTTGCTCCGCGGCATGTGGGATCTTCCCGGACCAGGGATCGAACCCGTGTCCCCTGCATTGGCAGGCGGATTCTTAACCACTGCGCCACGCTAATTAACCCACTGAACTTGTTAAAATTAAAAGTTCCAATAATAGGCGTGAGATATTATGAAATATTTCATCTACAAGATGAAGACTTCTTATATTCATGGCAGAAATGTAAAAGAAGAAAAATAGACCCAAGCAAGAAAACAAGGTTTATTGTCCAAAATAAAGATGTACAAGGAATATTATGATCTAGTATTGTTTTAATGAATCTACTGCAAGTCTCAATTTGTGCCCCTGTTCTGATTCAGCACACTGAGCCCACTTATATTCCTGGCATTTTATTCTGAGAACAGAATCCTGTTTATTCATAAATATAAATAAATTTATGAATTTACCTGGGACTTCCCTATTTCCCTTTCTTTTCTTATTTTTGAATCTACGAAAAGTTTTTAAAGGTCTATTGATCTTCGAAGAGAAACCTATCCTTTATTTCTATTCTAACCCTCTCTTATTTAATGATCCATATTATGAGGAGCTGTCAGCCGGAGGACTGGGCTTTGGGAGCCCTACTCCCTGACAGCCAGGAGCAGTGTTCTCTCACAAGGTCCTTAGAGAGTTCCAGGTGTTTCTGCCATTGTACTGAATAAAATATGAGTATTTTTTGTCAGCTACTTGAAGCAATATTTTACGTTTATGGCATAATCATCGTGATAGAGCAGATCATGTGTGTTGTAGCACCCTTGAGAGAATTCAGTTTCACATTTATCATTTTCAGTGATACCCAAGCTTTGAATCTGAGAAGTAAACTAGCACATTTACTGTGCCAATTAAAATGGATTGATCTACTTTGACAGTCTTTGGAGAAAAGGTCAATGTGAAAGGAATGCTTTTTAGTCATAAAAGCTTATTTTCCAAGCTGCAGAGGTTCTAAATTTAGGGTGAAAGTCAGTACGTATTTACTAAATCATGTACATATTTATACAGATCTGAGCTAAAAACATATACACTTGTTGGTCTCTCATTTTTCAAATTAATGAAGAAAAGGGGGTTTCATACTTTGTTTTCTGAAAATACAGTTGCATGAAATTTTGTACAAATTATTTTCCTGAAGATTAAAGAATATGAGATATATATGTAATTTTTATTTTTAAGAAGGTGGTATAGTATAGTGGCTTTGCATCATACAGGCCTAGCTTATATAAAACCCATTTCTTCTACTTACTAACTCAGTGACCTTGGACAGTGTAATTAATCTCTCTATGCCTCACTTTCTTCACCTATTAAATAGGGATAATACTTCATAACTCATGGTGGTTGTATGTAATTAAATGGTAATATTGTATGTAAAGCTCTTAACAAAATGTCTGACATTATAAGACCTAAATAAATATTATTGCTATTTTTATTTTATTCCAAATAACTTATTTTATAAATAATATTACTTTCTCATAATGAGAATGAGAAAAATCCTAAACAGTCTGGAGAAAAACATTATATTTTCAACATTTTGGCTATTACTATGTATAGGCTTTCTTATTATGCATAGTCTTACTGGATATTCAGTTTTGCACTCGCTAACACTTATTTATACTCTCATAGTTATTTTTCATATTATTTCTATAAAATGTTGTTTTAAATGTCTATATGATGTTTCTTTATTTGGCTGTGTCAAGTTTCCTGTATCATATAATGTAATATATGGCTATATCAAGTTTCCTGTACCATATAATACCCTTTAATGTAATAATTTCTATTCTAGAAGTTTATCCTAATAAGAGCCGATTAAGATTTAATGTATACTGCATTATAGTGTTTTTAAGACTGCTGTTGTGGCTAAAAAGCTTTTCATTAAAAGGTCTCTACTTACTTATCTGTTCCTAAATGAAATATTTTATATTCCATAGTGTTCATTAGCTAAAGAAAATTAGGCAAGGGATAAGATAAAACAATTTTTCACACGTACATAAAAATGAAAATCACTTTCTAGAAACTTTCCTTCCCTAAGACACACTTGATCCAAATGTATTGTTACAGACCTTAGCCTAGATTTGGGAATGTTTTATTTTTTAATCAAATGTGTCTATATAAACCATAAAACTACCCATAGCTCTGTAGAGAGGAGTTGATTCCTTCTTGTTTCACCGATAAAGTTCAAAATTATTTGCCATGCCATTATGTTTATTACCTGTACCTCACATACATGGTAGAATATTAAAAGTATATTAAGAGACTATTAAGATTATCAAGAGCATCTTGTTTAATTCCATCATTTTATAGAGCAGGAAACTGAGATTCAAAGAGAAGTGACATGTCCGAGGTCACACAGGTACATATCCAATGCTGGAACCCAGGTGTCCTGAAGTGTGGCCTGGTGAGCCATATACACCATGGTGAAAATGCACATTTACTGCATGGTATTAAAGAAAATACTATTCAGTGACACTTATTAAAAATGATAAGGCAGACTATTCAGGACCATCACAATAGGTATACGGACCACTGCAGTGGGATTTTACAGTGGGGAAGAGAGATTGGACTCAACTCCAAATATAGCATGGGCAAGAGGGAATTTATAACCAAGGAGCATGGTGGTAGTCAGTGGATGAAAAATTACTAAGAGGAAATATCACAGGTAAGGGGGATTCTGGTTAAACCAACCAACAGGATTCTTTGCTTAAGACAGGCCAGGGTGATCACATATCACTTGGGGGATGGTAGAGGATGAGGAATCTGAACAGATACAGAGGCTGAACAAATAGATACTGATGGTGAGGGTTCTGGTTAAACTGACTAAGCAGGATTCTTGCTAAAACTGAATTTTACAAGGAAGCACACAGATGAGCCTACAAGGAGGTTCAGGAGCCTGACCAAAGTTTGCTTAAGTGAAGAATCATTGCCAGTGGGGCTTATAATATTAATGTCATTTTCCTGTGTCCTCATTGTGCCTTAATTATGACTAAGGTAGACAGTCTTAAGCAGCGTATCTTTCATTATTGCAGCTTCCACACAACAGCTAGCATAGTGCTTCTATAGCTAGGCCAACAAATAATCATTTATCAACCAGTCACTTACCAGTAGGAATGTGAAACCACTATTTAGTTTCTGTCATTCCTTTGTTTCCTCCTACGTTGGCAAGTTTTTCATTTATTTTTGTTTTTTTAGTACTCAGTTTGACCTTATTAATAATCATTATATATTAAAATACTTGTATAAACTTTTATAATGTCTATTGATTAAACATTATAGTTGGGCTGTTTCGCAGAAGATAAGATTTGAATTTTGAAGAATTGGAAAGAATGTAAAGGAAGGATTAGCCTCATTAAGTAAGGAGGCATTTGAATATATTTTTTAGATTATATTCAGTTTAGAAAAAATTAAATTTTGAGTATTTGACCTGTTAAATTTCTCTTACCTCTTTGTATGTCTTTGATTAAGACTGTCCCTATACACATGCAAGCCACTGTTTTAATTTGGACAAGTGGCTTTTTTTTAATTTGGAAGGTATCAATAGTTGCACTTTAAAAATTAGCCCTGTATTGATAGTTTTGATTTGGCATAGATACAACTTAACTGTCTGTTGCATTTTCTCAGACTACATTATCCTGTTGTATCCCATACTTCTTAAGAATGTTAAATTAGAAATGTCAGAATGTAATGCCTAATAAATATATCTTTTGAAAATCACTTTCAGTGGCTTAGGAGAAGGCCATATTCATATAATGCATACAATTTTATATAATTTCATAAATTTTATGAATTTTCATGAGAAAACCTTCATATTTTATTGTTCTTAATTATTTTTGTGAGCACCTTATTATTTCCTCAATCTTATTTAAAACGTCTTCCGTTGTGGGAGTGTGTGGTTCGGAGAGCAAAAGGGACACTGTGGCATGGTCAGATAACTGAACACCGATTATGACTCTTCTATCATTAATCAGAGACTGAAGAAACTAATAAAGTTAGCACAAGAATATGAGTTAAATGTGGCAGTGAAGAATAAATAATCGTATGTAGCAGAGCATGAGCCCTTCCTTGCACTGGGTCAAAATTGTTGAAAGTGGGAGATAGAGTTTTAAGTTCTCAGAAGTGTCTGTAAAAATAAAGGTTAAAACTAAGCTAATGGAGGTTAGGTGATTAAGAGCTACAAACTACTATGTATAAAATAAATAAGCTATAAGGATATATTGTACAGCACAGGGAATATAGCCAATATTTTATAATAACTTTAAATGCAGTATAATCTAGTAAAATTTTGAATCACTGTGTTATAAACCTGAAACTAATATAATATTGTAAATCAGCTATACTTGAATAAGAAAAAACTAGATTAATGTATTCTAGTACATGCTGAGATACCTCTAATAATGAATGGATCTTTTCTTTTGAATCCCAGGCATTAACTCACGCAACTTTTTTCCCTCCACCTTTATCCTGTTCTATTTTGATATCCATTCTTTCTTCTATATGTCAACCTCTTTCCCTCTACATACTTCTTCTCCTCAATCTATAGAGATGTTTAATTGTCCCTGACCTTAAAAAAAAGAAAGAAAGAAAGAAAAAAATTCCTCAAATGTGCCCCCTGTCACGTTCCCTTCTTTCCTTCCCTTTCAAACATCTGAGAAAAATACTTGCACCATCTCCATTTCTTCAGCTTCCAGTCACTCCTTACCCTGTGCAGTCTGACTGCTTATACCACCGACCTACTAAAACACATGCAGAAGATTACTCCTGACCTCCTAATTGATAAATCCATTGATCTTTCTTCTTATTTTAGTCTGTTTGTCCTCAAAGATATTCAGTACCATTGAATACTCCCTTCTCCTTTAAACTTTGTAAAAGCATAGAAGTAATCTTTGATTCCTCCATACCTATGTCACTCCTTCTCCCCTTCCCAATCCAGTCATGTCAGTTCTATTTCCTAAATATTCCTGAAATCTTTTCACTTGCTCCTTCTTCATTCCAACCACTATCATCTCTCAACTGCAGCGCTCAATGAATCTCCTTGTGTCCACCCTGCCTTCTGCAAACCATGTCTGTATAGCAGCCATTATAAGTTAATATATATAAAATGCTTGGGCAGAACCTGGCCTATAGTAGGTACTATATATGTATTTATTACTATTGTTCTAAAAATGTAAATTACATTGAGTCTTTCCTTGTTTGAAACCCTTTTAAAAAGTAGCTTTTCGTTCCACTTAGATGAAAGCCAAATGCCTTGTTGCCTTAGAAGGCCTTTTGGGCCTTAACTCCACCCTCACCTCTTATTCTTTTGCTTGCCTGTTATGCTCCACATACACTGGTCTCCTCTTAGTTCCTCAGACCCTTCAAGTCTTTTCTTCTCAGGGCCTTTGCTATTCCTTCTGCCTGAGTGTTTGTTACCAGATCTTGTTCCTTCTTGATACTGAATTCAGTCTCAGATTTAATGACACCCCCCAGGAGAATTATTTTCTGACCATTAATCTAAAGTAGCCCTATCTCCAGTTACTCTCTCATATCATCCTTTACGTTTATCCTTTTTATTCTTACAGCTCATATACCTTTTTCTATAAAGTCCTCCTCAATCCTCTGAGACTAAATTAGATGCTCCCTCCCTTGCCCTCAAAGCACCCACCGGTTTAATAGCATTGTATTTACTATCCTACTGAACTCCATATATAGTTTGTCTTCTCCGTTCTATGCTGAGTTCCTGAAGAATAGGAATAACATTTCATCTATCTTTCTGCCATCCCTGGTGCCTACCATGATGTTTGGATGAATGAACAGGTGAACAAACCCTGAGCATTTCTAGTACACAGATTTGTTGAATTGTGATCTCATCAATATGGAAGACATTTAGGTTTACTCTGCTAAGAGCGATGGTAGCGTGTGTCCTCTGCAGTCAGGTCCCCAGTGAGAATCTACACTAGAAACAATTTGGCCTCAACCAGTGAACATGGCTCTATATAGTTAAAAGCTCGTTGGATTCTAGAGCTTGCTGGGTTCCTCTGTAACTGTTTGGTCTCTAACCCAGCAGCTATAAATCTTACCACAGGTTCTCCCTTGCACTGTTTAATTAGCCCAGTCTTTTTGTTCTTGAGAAGAGCATCTAGTGCTGAAAGAGAAAGTAGCACAGGTTTTTATACTTTTCCCCCTTCAAAGCCCCTCTTCTTAGGTGGCTTTCACATTGTAATAACTGTACATGTGGCCTGTCCATTCATTTCCACTCATACATGGAGTCGTGCACTTGGCAATTCTCTAGTGTACTGAAAAGTTTACTGTCTAGCTGGTAAGATGAGGCAGACTGACTTGGTAGAGAGAACACTAGACCAAGTTAGTCCAGAGACCTGGGTTCTGTTTCTGGGTCTGCCACTAACTTGCTGAGGACCTGGACCATTTCCCTTGCCTGTACCTCAGTCTCCTCATCCATCAAGTGGGTTACTGATTTTTATCAAGGAAACCCATTTTTCAGACAAAATCTTAGGCAGAATTTCAGCATAAAAAATAGTTTAAAAGTTGTGCTCCGCTGGCTGAAGTGGAGTCCTCTCATGGACTCCCTCACACCTTTTTTTATTACCTACTCCCAGATGATAAAAATGGCCCCTTCTACCTCTGGCATTTCAACTCAGACACCAGAGAAATGATCTAGTCAATGTAGGCATCCACAGGAGAAAAACCAGAAACAAGTTGTCTTGCTATAACTTGCTTCCTTTTCCCCCATGATTCTAAATAGCTGGTTTCCATTTGTCTACCATTGGAGACCTTTCAGTGGTGGTAACCCAACACCTGAGGTCCTTTGAAATGACATGGAAACTCTGAGAGGGAAATGGCTAGATTTTTGGAACCTATACTCCCCTTCTTCTGCCTATACCTCCCCTATCTCACCCTCATTTTACCAGTCTTTCCCTATGTTGACCACTCTGTTGTGTTTTTATAAGTTTCTCATCATTTGTTCTTCCTGCTGGTTATGATTAAATCTGTGTGAACACCATGAGTCAGGGTTTCTCCATGTGGGCCCATATAGTCATTTTAGCATCATTTCCAGGAAATAGACAAGACCAATAGCACAGTCATTTCTTTAAGATAAAAATATAGAAACATCCAGTTACAGCATTTGCTTAGACAGGAGTAAAAACAGTTCAACAAATCAATTTGTTGTGACAAAAGGATGATTAGTATTCCCTTCCATGATAATTGCAGTCATTGAAAGGACTGCTCTCAAAAACCATTGCCCGAGTTATTCATTCAGGCATTTGAAACTATGTGTCTGAGGTCTGGGAATACTTTCTAAAATTCGTTTGTTTTCCTCTTAAATAGAAAGCTTGTATAATCACTAATGCAATGTATAAATACAGGGATCCTAAAGGGCCATTTTCTCCCTGGCCTTCTCTACTCTTAAGCCAAGTTTAGCTTTTTAACCATGCTGTTGTTGGTATTTCCACTTACCTTTCCTCTGCATCCCTATTCATTTTCTCCAAGTAGCTGCTTTGGCTTGGTTGGAAATGTCAGAATAAGATGCCAGTGTGTTCCAGTCAGGATGTGCCTGTGTTCAAACTGCTGTAGCCTGCTACTTGGCTCTTGCAGGAAAAATACTGTGGATATGGTGTCTCTAGTTGGAATTGAGATGTATAAAGCATCTGCCTGGTTTCTTCAGCTAATGAGGTTTTGCTGAAAAAAGAGTGTAATGAAAAAATGCTGGATGTTGGCAGGACCTACTGATGAAGGCTAATGAACATAAATGAGTTTCTATAAGGCCCCAGAAGCAGAGGCAGAGAATGTTTCAATGCACTGCCCTTGAGGCAAGACCAGTCTTGGGTGGGGTGTGACCCGTTTATTTGTTGGCTTCTTTTTTTCTTTCCTTCTCTCCCTCCTCCTGTGTCCTTCTTTCAGTAAAAGACCTATTCAAGCCAGCCACAGTAGATTATTTTATGCAGCATAGGGCATATTAAAAATAAAGCGCCTTAGACCAGAGCTTAATACAATGTTGCAAAAATAAGAATTATGAGTTTTACATGCTGTATTCATTATTTAATAGAAGAGGTAATTTTTAAATTTAATTGCCAAAAATTTACGAAATGTATTCTGTCAAAAAGGAGATAAGAAAATAGGTGTTTTGTAGACACCCCTTGGAGTTGAGTTTTCTTCAGACCTGATGTCAAGTGAATGAAGAGTGACTGTTGGTAGAACACAAAGGCTTTTGCTCACCACTCTGCTCCCTGTGACTGTAACACATTCCTACAACTGTGTGTTGGTTAATTTTATGTGTCAATCTGGCTGGGACATGGAGTACCCAAATATGTGGTCAAACATTATTCTGGATGAGGGTTAAGATGTTTCTGGATGAGATTAACATTCAGATCAGTAGAGTGAGCAGGTCAGATTGCCCTCCCTAATGTGGGTGGGCCTCATCCCAGGAGGCCTGAGTGGAACAAAGAGGCTGACCCTCCCCCAAGTAAGAGAGGATTCTCCCTGCCTGATGGCCTTCAAACTGGGATATTGGCTTTTTTCCTGCCTTTGGACTAGAACTGGGTCTTGAGCTTCCTGGCCTTTGGACTAGAGCTACACCATCAGCTCTCCTGGGTCTCCAGCTTGCCTACTCACCCTGCAGATTGTGGGACTTGCCAGACTTCGTAATTGCCTGAGTCAGTTCTTTATAGTAAATCTCTTTCTTCTCTTTATACATTCACAAACACACGTGTGCGCATGCGTGCGTGGACACACACACGCACGCACACACACACGCACCCTGTTGGCTCTGTTTCTCTGGAGAACCTGAACTAATACAAACCACAGCAGCAAGCAGCACATAATTCATGCAATATATACCATGACAGGCACCATACTGACTTTAGACTTAGACATATCTGCAGTCAGGTTTAAGTTCTACCACCGACCTTTGACAAATTATTTCACCACTCTTCACTTCAGTTTCCTGATCTTTAAAAATGGGAGTTTTTGTGACAGTACATATGACAGACTCTTGAGATATATTAATTCCTTGACATTCTAAACTGGACGACAAAACCAATGTAATCAATAAAATAATAATATAAATCTTATTACTAGCCTGTCATGTTATTTCCATGAATAAGTTATAAATGAACAGAATCTATACATCTTTCTGTGCCATTCTCCTAGGAAAGACTCACATGCTTCCCACTGCCCCCTCCCAAAATCCCATCTTACTGATCTTTTCTGATAACAATCTTCTAGTGCCCCCACATAATCCAGTGGTAGTAATGCCTCTGAGTGTTTTTGGTTGAATGATTGTTCTACTCTTATAAGCAAAATTAAAACCTGATGTTTAATGGTTCCACGGTTTAACTATAACCATGTTCAGAGATTTCAGTTGCAAAAGGTTGACTAGCCTTAAATGATAAAAGATGTGAAAATATGACATTAATAAGTATGGTTCATATACAAAATAAGGGTATACTAAGCAGTTAAAACAAAATATGAGGGCATGTTCTGTGTACTAATATATGATATATGATTAAGTGGGAAAAAGTACTGATAGTATACTACCTTTTGTCTAAAATATGAGAAAGTAAGATTATAGATTCTTGTTTGCTTTTATATGCAAAAGGCAACTCCGGAAAGGGGCATAAGTAATCATAGTAATTGCGTGGTTGGTAGGTGGTGGGGTGGATACATCGGCCACTGGTAGGAGAGAAACGTCACTGAAAACTTTTTCATAATTTAAAAATTTTTGAACCATACGAATTAATTGTCTATTAAAATTAAACTGAAAAAAGAACAAGGGGAAGGAAAACCATTAGGGTACATTCACATTTAAATTTCTCTGTATACCCTTTGAAAGTTGTATTACACTGTTTTATTTATAGCTCCCAGCTGAAAATCTCCTAGCCTTGTTACTTTGACCTGATTTTGTTAATTTGAAAACTAGAATCTAGACAGATGTACATGCAGTGTTTTAATTACCATAGTTTTAAATTTTGAGCAAGGTGGGGTGCAATATTAATACAGGTAGTGCCCAGCTCACCAGCAAGTTAGGCTATAAAAGTTTCTCTTCCACTGTTCACTTAAAAATGATAAAGATAGTAAATTTTATGTTATGTGGTTTTTTATCTCAATTTAAAAAACTGTTAAAAAACCCAATCTGACTTTATTCATTTATAGAAATGAAAGTTTTAAATTGGAATATTTTCAACTACAGGTTGTTGGTCCTGAATCATGTAGTTAAAATGACTTGTACAATCCTTAATAGCTTATAAAAATATGTGTACATTTAGTTATGATTCTTTCCCTTTGTTAAAAATATCTTGTTTATATTTGCAAATATTTGTCCTTTATGCTCAAGGGAAGATTTGTATATTGCTAATAAAAATGTAACAATACTTTAAAAAAATATTTTTCCTCCAGACCACCGAATGAGTGCCAATTGCCTTCTTTTTGTATAAGGTGCTGTGTACATGCTAAGTGAGAAAAGAGCATGAGGCATCCGTCAAGGGTGCACTCTCTAATTGTACAGACCACTCATAAGCATGAAAAAAGCCCTGGCAGGGAGATGGCAAGTGACTCATGCAGACAGCACCTGCTCTTGCTCATAGAGACAGAGACGTCTTGGCATCCTGATGTTTGGGGGACTTTATGGAGGAGACTAGGTTGAAAGAGTGGGCCAGGAACTGGATAAGCAGAAAGAAACAGAAGGAACAGTCCAAGTGTAGGACAGAGGACAGAAACTTGAGATGGATATGATGAACTGCTTTTTATTTTTTTAGTGGAGTGTTCTAAGACAAACAGGGAACTGCAGGTAGAAGTGAAGTTGTAAAGGTCCTCAGGAAGTTGGGGCTTTATTTGGGAAACACTGGTTTTGGAGTATAAAAGTGATATCCTAAACATGACAAAAATATGCCTGTTACTCACCTGCCCACCCTTCCTCCCATTTCTTCATTCATTCAACAAATATTTTTTCACCACCTCCTTTGTGAAAATCACTGATACAAGAAAATTTCCCTAACCATGAAGTACAGAAGATGGGCAAAGGCAAGTGTGAAGCAGAAAGTCCAGAAAGCCTGTAACAGTGATCCAGGATTGTAGTCATGTTACTGGATTGATAAAAGGGCTAATGCTTTTTAAACACTTAAGAGTATTTGCCAAATATTTTATCATTACTGTAAATGGAGTATAACCGTTAAAAATTGTGAAACACCTGTACGCCTGTAATTTACATAATATTATACATCAACTATACTTCAATTAAAAAAGCATGTATATTATATTGAAAAAAAAGACTATATGCCAGACACTGTGTTAAATGCTTATATATGTTATGTATTATCCTCATAACCCTATAAAGTAGACACTTTTATTATCCCAGTTTACCAATGAAGAAGCTGAGGCTTAGAGAGGTTAATTAATATAGTCACACAACAAAGAATAGTATAAATATCGTTTGTTTAGCAGATCAAAGTTTGTAAATATTTTTATAGGCCCTCTTTTGTTTGATCCTCTGCCTATGTGTTAGGCCTCCTAAATAACATTATTCTCATTTTATAGATAAGCACAGAAGAACATAGAGAAACTTGCCTAGGCAGTCATTCATCAGACAGTAAGCACGTACCGTGTGCCAGGCATTCTTCTAGGCAATAGACAAGATAGATCAAGGTGCTTGTCCTCAGGGAATTGTTTTCTGGTGGGGATGAATAATGGTGAATATATAAGTAAATAATATCTAATAATTTCTGGAGATGACAAGTACTGTGAAGTAGACAAAATAAGGTAAAGTAATAGAGGGGGGCTGGCCACGGTAGAAAATGAAGGCCTTTCTAAGGAAGTGATGATGGTTGAGACCTGTATAACAAGAGGGCCTTATGCAACAATCTGAAGGGAAAACATTCCAAGCAAGAGTGCAGTTAAGTACAGAGGCCCTGAGATAGGAACACAGTTGTCATTTTCAGTGGAGAGAACCCAGTGTGGCTAACACATGGTGAAGGAGAGGAGGGAGAATGAGAAAGAAGAGGTAGGCTGGAGCTTGATTATGTAGGGACTTGTAGGCTGTGGTAAACAGTTTGGTTCTTATTCTGTGGGCAATAGGAAGACAGTGGAGAGTTTTAAACAGGGTGTCTGTGTGTATGCATGTTGGGGGGGGGGTGACATGGTCTGATTTACACTTTTTTAAAAAACCATCCTTGTTGCTGTTTGCAGGATAGACTGTGTGAATGGTGGGGTAAGACTGAGGTAGGTAGAACAGTTAGTTGACCAAGTGAAAGATCATGGTGACTTTGAGTAGGGTGGTAGTAGCAGTGGAGTTGGAGAAAAGTGGTGTGTTTGAGATGTGCTTTGGAGCTAGAGCCAGTAGGACTTATTGGTGAGTTAACAGTGCGTTAGAGAGGCAGACAGTACACTGTAATGTTTAAGAGATAGATGAGATTGCCCAGATTTGGATCCCTACTTTGCCACTTACTAGCTATATGATGTTTAGATAAGTTTTTTAACCACTCTGCACCTCAGTTTTCTCCTTAGTAAATGAGGATAATTGTAGTAACCTACCTAATAGGGGTGTTTTGATCAGTAAATAATATGGCTACACAGTGTTCAATAAGTGTTGTCTTTTTGTTTGTTTTAGTGGTTACTGGTTATGAGGTTTGAAGGAGAAAGAGGAATCAAGGATAACTTACACATTTTTGGCCAGATCAAATGAGTGCACAGTACGGCATCTTAAAGAGATAAGAAATAGTGGTGTTGGGAAAGCTGGACAGCCTCATGTAAATCAATGAAATTAGAACATTCCCTCACACCAAATACAAAAAATAAACTCAAAATGTTTTAAAGACCTAAATATAAAACATTACACCATAAAACTCCTAGGAGAGAACATAGGCAAAACATTCTCTGACGTAAATCATAGCAATATTTTCTTAAATCAGTCTCACAAAACAAAAGAAATAAAAGCAAAAATAAACAAATGGGACCTAATCAAACTTGAAAGCTTTTGCACAGCAAAGGAAAGCACCAACAAAACAAAAAGACAACCTATGGAATTCGAGAAAATATTTTCAAACAATGCAGCTGACAAGGGGTTAATTTCCAAAATATACAAACAGCTGATACAACTCAATAGCAAAAAAATACAAACAGCCCAGCCAAAAAATGGGCAAAAGACGTGACTAGACATTTCTCCAAAGAAGATATACAGGTGGCCAACAGGCACATGAAAAGATGCTCAACTTTACTAATTATTAGAGAATGACCATCATCAAAAAGTCTACAAATAATAAATGCTGGAGAGGGTGTGGAGAAAAGGGAACCCTCCTACGCTCTCGGTGGAAATGTAAATTGGTGCAGCCAGTATGGAGGTTCCTTAAAACACTAAAAATAGAGTTACCATATGATCCAGCCAATACCACTCCTGGGTATATATTTTGGAAAAAACAAGAATTCTAATTTGAAATGATGCATGTGTCCCAGTGTTCACTGCAGCACTATTTAGAGTAGTCAAGACATGGATGCATCCTAAATGTCCATCGACAGATGAATGGATAAAGAAGATGTGGTACATATATACAATGGAATATTACTCAGCCATAAAAATAGATTGAAATATTGCAATTTGCAGCAACATGGATAGACCTAGAGAATATCATACTAAGTGACGTACGTCAGACAGAGAAAGAGAAATATTATATGATATCACTTACATGTGGAATCTAAAAAATAATACAAATGACTCTATATACAAAACAGAAGTAGACTCACAGACAGAAAACAAACTTATGGTTACCAAAGGGGGAAGAGGGAGTGGAGCGATAAATTAGGAGTATGGGATTAACAGATACAAACTACTATACATAAAAGAGATAAGCAAAAAGATTTACTGTATAGCACAGGGAACTATATTCAATATCTTGTAAAGACCTATAATGGAAAATAACCTGAAAAAATATATATATATGTATAACTGAATCACTTTGTGGTACACCTGAAACTAACACAATATTGTAAATCAACTATACTTCAATTAAAAAATAAAATTTAAAAAAGAGAGATAAGACATACTTTAAGGGTGAGTGAATTTAAGGATGGAAATCAGTAGTTCAGTTTTGTCCATGATAAGTTTAAGGGTCCTATTAGATAACCAGGATCATGGGAGAGGAAGTGACAAGAGTGGAACTTGTTTTGTGGGTATTTCACTTCTAAAACTTGCCCTCTTTCCACTCTTTGAGAGGCAGAGTAAGTGAGTGATTATGAGCACAGACTCTGCAGTCAGACTGCCTGGATCTGAATTCTAGCTCTGCTATTTACTAGCTTTATGACCTTGGATTAGTTACTTAAACTTTCTGTGCCTCATTTTTGTTACCTGTAAAATGGGGATAATGGTTTGTTAAAGCACTTAGATCAGTGCCTCCTCACACACAGAATGTACAATGTTCTGTAAAGTGATTGTTGCTATTGTTGTTACTTTTCAATCCTGAATGTTGCTATAGAAATGAAATGAGAAGAAGATTCAAGCAAGGTATTTTATGAAGGAAGGATTAACAGGATTTTGGTGACAAATTGGATATGGAGGGTAAAAGAGAGGAGTCAAAGATGGTTCAGAGGTTCTGAGCTAGAGTGAGTCTATTTGGGGTAGAGGTAGGGTTGATAAGGAGTTGAGTTTTAGACCTATTAACTTTGAAAATAGCCAAAAGAAAATGTCCAGAAAGCAGTTTAAAATGTGGGAACTAGATAGAACTCAAGAGAAAGTTCAAGACTAGAAATATAGGTATGGAATCATCTGCTTAGAAGTGATAATGAAAGATACCAGAGTGAATGAGTTTGGTGAGAGAGAAAGAGAAAGAAGTGGGACGAATAGAAGAACAAGGACTTAAAGGGTAAGGACTTCCATCTCAAGGGCAAAGCAAGATAGATGGCAGAGTACAGAGCTAACAGAGACGAGGAAGGTAAGGAAATAGTGGTAGTCTATGTTTGAGAAATAAAGGGAGGGAAAACTGGGAAGGTGGTAAGTCATCTGAGGATTTCTTTGAAAAGATGTTTGGAATTATTTGGAGAAGAACTAGTCGTAAAAATGGGATGGTGGATGGTCCTAATGTCTTAGAGTGGTGGAAGCCAGTGGGGTCTAGGGCAACATAGATGTTACAGCAAATCTCAACAAGGAAGAGAAAGCAGCTGCCCTAGGATAGGTGTGAAAACTGTAAGTACAGCTGCAGGAAATATTAGTGCCCTTCATTGTTACTATGTTTCAAATACTGTACTTGACACTTTGTTCTCCCTGAATCCTCAGGATTCTCCGAAATATTGGAAACCACCTAAATGTTATCAAAATAAACATGCCTTGAATAAATTATGGCACATCCATATAATGTAATGTCTTTCAGCCATTATTTTTTAAACTAGGTAGATCTATACTGTCAAAGGAAGGTATCAGTGGGATACTTTTCTGTGATAATAAACACATTTGAAAACTTACCTATCTATTGCAATAGACTAAACTCAAGGATGGGCACTGGGTTGTATTCATCTTGTAATATCAGGGTCTAGCGTGGATTCTTGTATGTCTTAACTATTGGTCAAATGAATGAGTGCATACATGCTTATAAAATGGAGAGCACTAGTACCACACTGGGCTTGAGTATGTGTGTGTGTGTGTGTGTGTGTGCATGTGCACGTGTGTACTTTGTGAACCTAAAAGCGGAAAATATTATAATATTATTAAGGAAAATACCATTCAGAAATAGAAGGTATTAATTATTATTAGGCAGTTTTCAGAGAGACTTCATTGGTTTAGACAGTAATTTTGGTGATTTGAAGAAAATTATGAAAATAGAGAAAAGATAGTTCCAACTTTGTCAGTGAAAGGAAGAAAATTGTTGGGGTGGGACTGGCCACGCACAATTCTTTCTGTGGGTGGAAATGGGGTGAAGCGTCCCGCTTGGGCTGGGGTTAAAGGCCTGAGCTCATTATGGTAGATGGTTTGTGAACTGGAACTTTCCGAAATGCTGACTTTTCAAATGAAAGAGTTCTTCAACCATCGAATAGTCCCCTAATCAGATGCTCACTATGATTCAACATGTGTAGTGGGCATTTTAGATCCGAGTGCTCTGTCATACAAATAGAAACAACGTTGTCTTAAACAGGCCTGTGATTCAAAAAGAAGAAACCAATTTACCAGTTAGGATCTGTAAGCTGCCTTATTTATTGTTAGTGGAATAACATCTGCATTCTAATATATGTATTCACTTGCTTTTTATTTAAAAACTCTAATTGCCCTGAAGATTATAGATAATGGCCCACTCTAAGGTTACTTCTTTTGATGAATGGGAGATTTCATCCAAGAAAAATAAAGCTTAATGTTTTCATTTGTTAGAAATCTTGATGAGACTCTGAATAATTACTTTTTCTCATCCTTTTGAGTAACATCAACTTTTAAAGTCTTTATCTAATAAAAATAGAATTTATAGCATTTTTAAAGTCTATTTATTTCTGTGAGGTTGTTCCATCATATTTTTCCTTATATATTCATTTAAATCACATTGAAGACTGCCTGAAATGGCATTTTCACGATGATTCTGGGAACCATCCTTTGACTGTATGTTATTTACTGCTGATATATGTATTCTGGTGTTTCTTGCTTTCTATCATACATAAATTCTACTGGCATATTGAATACCATAGAGAGGAACTGACTGATAGTAAATCAAATGTTTTACAGCATACTATTGGGAATGTTGGATTCATTACTATGAAGAAATTATATTTGATCACAATTTTCAGAGCTTCCTAATACTGTAATTTATTGGTGCTTCTTAATGTTCTGTATTAGTTATATACAAGCTCAAAATTGGATTCATTTTAGCAATGCATAATATATGCTATAGTGAATCTTTTCCACACACACAAAAAGTAGCAAATATCCAACACTATGTTTGATTAGAACTATTAAGCCCAACAGCTTGTATTTAACTAACACAGTGGTAATTATATAGTCAATTGGGTAGTTCATTCTCTACCGTAGAAGCTGTATATTAGAATAAAGCTATTTTGATGTATCAGGTGCCAAAGGAAAATTGGCTAACAAGAAAGGGAATAACTTTATGTGGTGAAGATGTCAAATGAACAGTTTTAACTCACAGTCATTTTTTTAGAGAATACGTAAGTTAGGTTTTTATTTTTAGTTCCCACTCTTCCCTTCATAGTTAAATGATGGAAAATGACTCTCGGTCCCCAAACTACTCTTATGCATCATTCAAAATAGCCCTGACAGGCTAGCCCCTCCGGTAGTGGTGAGATTTATGGCTTTCCATTCCTTGGTGTTCCATTACTCTGTCTACACCATCAAATTGATTAGTAGGCAGTGGAGAGCAAGGAAAGAGAGGCAACTGCTTAGAGCCAGCTGGTGTCCATCATCTTAATGAACTGCTTAGAGATGGTTAATATTGTCCTTGATTCTCATTATAGTTGATGATGATCAGATCTTTTAAAATGTTTCCCCCCTCCCTTTTTCTGTATTACAGGGCCCACTGGAAAATGATTTGGTTGTTTATGTAGCACTCATAGCAGAAAGCCAACGGTATGAAATCCAGATGGGTGGCGTGTTCTTTTGAGGGGGAGGGAAGGGGGCTGATTGCTTTAGGCTTATAATATTGAGTGTGGTGGTAGAAATTAACTTCATAGACCCCTTCACAGGGTTTCAAGGATGTCACTAATGTCACTTTAAGTGCCAGAATAACATTCTTTGCATGTTTAAAAATAATTTTGTTTTAGTTGGTGTTAATATTAATTAAAGTCTGTGACCAGTGCCAGTGTTGCCTGGTGTGTAGTTTTGAGAAATTAATGCAAACAGATGATGGGGATCCCCCAAGTTAGTGCTTACCTCTCTGCCAGCCCCCAAAGCTCACAGCTGATGCTTTGTGAAGAACCCAAGAGGGCTCTGGATTCCAGTGCAGATGACATATTGCTGACATTAACAAATGAATAATGTGCTCCAAACTAGCATAGTCTTTCCCCTTTTCTCCTCCTCCTTCACCATTGTCCATGTAAATGCATTACTGAAAATGTCTCTTTTTTTCCCTGTGTTTTTTAGCCTTCAAGTTTTCCTCAACACATATGGTATTCAGACTCAAACTCCTCAACAGGTAGAACCCATTCAGATCTGGGCCCAGCAGGAGCTTGTGAAAGTAAGTGATTCTGCTTCTTTACTGTCTCCTTTGTGTAGGTACTAGAGCATGATGATTAGACTTAGTTTATTGTCAAGAAGTATATTTAAAAATCCAATTCTAGGATAGGGTCATTGATCCAAAGTCTTTCTGATTAAGCTGAGAGACCCACTTTATCGGACACTGTTACTGAAACACAACTGCATTGTGTGTGCATTATATTCATAGGTCTTGTTGATTTCTGCTCCTTGCTAAAGTCTATTACTAACCTGGACTGACCACTTAAATAACAAATCAGCCTTAATTTTAGTAGTGGTGTATAAAATTAACCTTTACATTTGATTTATTTTCCCTTTTATTAACTATCAAAGAAATCTTCTCACCTAAATATTATTGGTAATAACTACTTCCCTTTTTCTCTTGCCTTACTATTTGGAGTCTGAAGTAATTCCTACCCTCTTTGGTTTGCTAGGTCTCAAAATAGTTATATCTGAATTTATCTTTGATGCAGTTACATACCTATTGGATTGGATTAAAAGATGACTTCTGAGGCCTTTTGTATGCACTGCCCTGCAGCATATGCCTGAGTTTAGGAATATTACTGCTCATTAGGGATGGGAAATTGTTGATCTCCACTAATTATTTTTAAACCACTGTTTTTATTTGGTAATCATTAAAAACAGTACAGGAACAAAGTCCGCAGTGTTTGGTGGAAATGTTTAGAATAGTCTCTCTCAAGTGATCAAGATTAAGTCAGTTAAGTTGATAAAAATGTTTTTGATTAAAACCTTGATGTTACAACAAAGAATAAAAGCTCAGAGAAGTGAGGTGCACATTGCAGGGAAAATGCAAGGCCCCAGAGTTGTTGCTAATCAGACTGGACCTCATGCATTGGCAACAAAACCAGAACCTGGGTGTTAGGTCACCCAGAGCACCAGCTCTTCAAAAGTCCTTAACAAATTAGAGCTCTTTTCTCCCCCTCGATTAAAGAGACATGGCTAAAAATGCAAGGAACCCTGGAGTAGGTAACACTTTAAAATCACACTAAGAAGTAAATGATGGAAAGCTAGATTTATTTCATTGTAGAAGAGGCTAAATGAGGCCAAGAGGGAAGTAAGGATCCACAAGGCAAGGAGAGGAGGAGAAAATCAAAGGTTGTAACACTGTGCACTTATCATTCAGGTGCAGGCTGTATTTGCTGATACACTTTCATGGCCTCTCACTGAAAGCTCCAGAGAATGGTAACAAAGGTTATTATTCTTTGACAAACATGCTCTCAAAACAAATTAACCTGAATCTGTTTCTTCAGGCCTAATGTATATTAGCACCTCTTTCTGGTAGCATCTGTACTCTACCAGACAACATTCAGTCAAGATTTAAAAGACCAACATGGCTCCAAATAACTTGAATGTGGCATTTTATTCATTCATTCATCAGTAACACCTGCTCTGTGCAGAGTACTCTGTGGGGCACACAGATAAAATGACTCTGTCCCTGTTCTCAGTCGGTGACCTCTGGGTCTGTTGGGATGACAGAAAAAATAGTTAATGACAATCCACTTTGATCAGTGCTATGACAGATGTTAGTACAAGGTGCTGAGGAGTCACAGAGGTGGTAGGAAGCATTCTGTTACAAAGTGAAGGCTTATAACAGGTCCTGACTTATTTTATACTTTGTTGTTTTAAAAATGGCATTAACGCGTGATTTACAATTTGGGTGCGTGTTGTGGCTAAAAAGACAGATTTGTGACCAGGAGCCCAGCTTCTCTGTGCACGTGTCAGGATGGAAAATTCTCTGTGGCTACAGCCTCTGTGTTTCAAGCTAGCTGCATTTTGGGATTCACCCTCTAAGATATACTGCCGACTACACTGCTTCTTTATAGTCTACCTTTTAAAAGTGAAAATATTCCCTCAAATCTTAGTTAATACACATATTCTTATGCCAATGGCTGCTTATTCTCTTCTGAGAAGTTGCACCCTCCTTCAGCCCACTGAAGAGGGTGTGAGGGCAGACAGCTGAGGGCAAGGCTTTCACTGTGTGTGGTTAATGTTTCATGATGTGGTAACTGTGGTTTGATTTGCCTCATGGGAGATCTGAATACAGTGCAGATCTAGAATGAAGTATTTCTGTACTTCCAGGTGGTTTGGTCCCTGCTATGTGTTTCAGTGCATTAAATGGTGTGAATGTGTAGGGATGGTATTATCTGTAGCCTAGAATTCAGGGAACATTCTGCATCTGATTACTTAATTGTCATAGACCTCTACCATGGTTCAGAAAGTTAAAGAAAATGCTTTTACTGTAATAGAGTAGTATTTAAAGATTTCCTTTAAATCTACCTAGATCAGTACATTTTAACTTGTGCATGGTTGATTAATATAATCATTTGCCTAAAAGAAGAAATCTAAAGTAGTTTAGACATAAATATTAATTTAAGGGAAAGTGGTCTCCATCTAGTGCTGTGCACTGTAGTTTCAGTGTAGCTAAACAATGCTATGTAATGCTTATAGAGTACTTTTTCTAGCCAGTGGACTTTGTCTAAAACCACTGCTGTTCCAGAATTAATATGCACAGCACATGTGGCTCAGGAGGACATTCACTTGCTCCCTCATTCATCCATCAAGTATTTCCTGAGCACCAGTTGTATGCTAGGCACAGTGCCAACTCAGGGGGTGCTATTTTCTAGGAACATTCAATGCAGAAGGAGAAGGAGACAGAGCTAACTCTGACATACATGTGTGCACCGTGGCAGAATGAACAGAGAGCTCTGGTGATGACATTAATTTTGTATACGTTGAGGTTGATATTTGAAATCAGTTCAAATGATAATCAGTAGATTGTGTAGAGACAGTTGGTTTGATTTTCCATTAGGTTAGATTTCTACCTCATCAGATACAAAAATAAACTCCAGACAGATTAAAGATTTAAATATTTTTTAATGATTTAGATATAAAATCACTATAAAAAAAAGAATAGGAGAACAGTTTACAGCTGTTGTGAGGGGAAGTCCATTCTTAGAGTAACACTAGTGCCAAAAAGCGATAAAGGAAGTGATTGACAGATTTAACTAAATATAGTTGAAGGTAGCATAAACAACTGGCACATCAAAGGCGCTTGTGAAATTTCCTAGCAGAAAAATGTTTAGATTGAAATACCAAATGCTGAAGTGATGTTTGAACTACTATGCAGTCATTCTCACATTTCATAACAACATTGAAGATGAGCAAATTGAGTAAAATATTTGATAAAACGGTAATATTCTTAACATACCAAGATCTTTTACAAATGAAAAAGAATGGCAAATGCCCAGTAGACAGGGGAAAAAAGGAAAAAGTGCATAGAACATACAAATAGCTATTAAATATATGGGAAAATGGTCCACCACAAAATATTTGAATACAGTTGTTTAAAATGAAATGTCATTGTGACTCAAGAGAATGACAAAAATGGCCTATGCACAGTTAATGTCGATGTAATTGGTCCATTATTTCTGGAGGGTGACCGACCTGGCAGTATGTTTGAAAGAGAATGTATATTCTCTTTGATCCATCAAGTCGAAGAAATTATCCTGCAGAAGTAATAGTATACTTTCCAAAGTTGGTTACAGAATTAGTTTTGAAATAACAAAAAATTGGGAGCTACCTTCATCAGGGGATCCATGTTAAATAGGGTAAGGAGACTTCTTGATTGGATTAAGTGCTCGGCTCTGGCACTGATTAACTCCTAGTTCATTCCAAGTTTATCTGTTTTTACTTTGTAGAAAAACAATATTAAGTTTAAAAAAATGGAACACCAGATTATATAGTATATGAACCCATTTATGTAAATATATATACATATATGTGTGTGTGTGATATGGGTATTTATCTATGCACTGTTAAAAATCTGTAACCCTATCTTATGCTTCTGGTGTTTCTTAGGGATCACACAATAAATTACACTCCTTTTAACACATACCAAAGTGAAATGGTTGTTGCCTAAGGGGTTACGAGAGTAACAGGACCATTCACTTGTAGCATATGGATTAAATTTTTCATAAAATTCATATAATCGGAAAAATCAGTAAAGACATTTCCATGTTGGTGGGAAATACTTGAAGGTGGGAATCTGGTAGAAGTTATGTGGCCCTGTTTTTTAAAACTTTAAAGAGCCAAAATTTTTATCACAGAGGAAGCATTTGTTTCTCTGTGTGCTTGTATGAATCAGATAGAGCCATGCAAGTTATAAATTCATGACATGACAGTGTAAGAACAATGTCAAATTTTAGAGTGTTGCTAAATGGATCTGCAAAAGTTTTGCTCTCGAATCTCCCAGTGCCCCAAAATCTAAGTTGATGTCATTAGCTGGCTTGTTTTCCTTCAAGTCCATTGAATAAAGTTTCCCTGGCCTCTTTTTCTCTGGAGAAATCAGAAATTAGCAGGGCATTAGTCGAGGGGGGAAAAGGGGGCAAAAAAGGAAAAGCATGAATTTTTGTCTGGCTCTGATTTACACATTTGTGTCTTACAGGCTTATTTCCATCTGGGGATCAATGAAAAATTAGGACTCTGCGGAAGGCCAGATAGGCCCATTGGCTGCCTCGGTACATCAAAGGTACTCACGAAATTTCCTTGTAGAGCCGTGTTCAGATTGTAATACCACAGACGGGAATGATGTTTGACCTGCTATGCATCCATTCTCACATTTCATCATATACTTAGGCTAATTATCTGAATTGTTATTTTCTACAAGTAAATATCAATAATTAGTTTTGTGTGATACCACGAACTCTTCTAAAAATAGATAAGCGTCTCACTGCTCTATTATTTCTGAGCCTTGTAAGACACCTGATTATAGTAGTATTTACTCAAATGGAGGCTTTTTCCCTTATAGTAGAGGTGGACTACTTTATTAGCATACTGAGTCAATCAAGAAGCTGTACCTTCTTAATATTATATAGATTTTATAAGATTATTTTGTTTGCTTATTCAGAATTAAACATCAGTTTTAATTTTTATTAGGACTTGTAGTACTGTACCTTTGCCTATGGTCTGTTTTTTTTATTTATTTATTTATTTATTTATTTATATTTTTTTCTTTTTTTTTTTTAAATTTATCCCTTACAGATTTATCGCATTCTAGGAAAGACTGTGGTTTGTTACCCTATCATCTTTGACCTAAGTGATTTCTACATGTCTCAAGATGTTTTACTGTTGATAGATGACATAAAGGTAGCTTCAGAACACCTTTTAATTGAAACGGGATGACATTGTTTCTAGTGATTTCTATCGTATGTTGTTAAATTAAGTGTTCCTGGGTCTATGATACTGGGTTAATACAGTATCAAATATGAAAGTAAAACAACATCTGCATAACTTTGGGGAGTTAAATTACTTGCAGCATTAGAATAATAGATGTATTCTGTTTTATATAAAGTTGTATGACTTTACTTGTCTACCTTCTACAAATGGAATGAAAGGATATATACTGTAGTTGTAAAAGCAGAGGGGGAACTGTTTTGGAAACCATGTTCATACGACAGTAAGTTTATTCCTTTTTGAACAGAAGTTGAGTTACCAAGATGATTTTATTTATGAAGAATTTCAAGTAAAACCTCACCTAACTCATTATACCCACTCAGTTAAAATCTCCTCCACTCCCTTTTCCATTTGCAGAGTAGAAAAGCTTAGGGTCATGGCCCAGAGCATGAAGTCTGGAGCCAGATTTCATTTGTTAAAATCTTGACTCTACTGTTTACCAGCTCTGTGATCTTGGGCAAGTTAGTTAACTTCTCTGTGTCCCTGTTTTCTCATCTGTATAACTGAATAGGGCTGTCCTGAGGATTAGGAGTTCATATATGCAAAGCCCTCAGAATAGTGCCTGGCACGTAGTGAAGTGTTATGTATGTCTTTGATGGGATGATGATGATAATGATAATAAAAATTGAGTCAAATAAAGAACTCTTCATGTTTCCAATGGTCTGTATAGATTCACCCCAATCTCTTCTACCTGCTGTAATATAAATCTACAGTAACGTGGAGTGAGAATTAATCTTCTGGATGATAACCCTGGGTTGATTTTCCTTCCCTGGGACCATTCTCGAACTGTGTTTATTAGGCCTCAAAAAAAAGGAGGGGGGGGGGTGCAGCCTTAAAACATGTGTGATCTGACTATTTTTAAGAACGAAGTTTAAAATCAAAATGGTTTCTAGCTTAACTTGTATGTATTAGAACATTTCTACCCCTAAGTAGTCTGTCTTATCCAGGGTTTGATTGTGAATTATCTTGATATAGAAGAGTTTTGTTGGCTCTTTGCCACTAATGGTTAAACATCCTGATCAGCTCAGATACTGTGCCATTACATCCTGCCTCATTCTTATGTTTTAATAGAATGCACTACAGTTTATTAAGCAATACTGGAAAATGCATGGGCATCCACTTTTCCTTGTCCTCATCCGGGAAGACAATATAAGGTAGGTGGATGAAAGAGTTGAGGTGCATGCATCTCATCACCGTTAACACTGTGAACCCTTTGGAATCAGGGCCTCCTTGTATTTTTGTATCCATCTCAGCGTGTGACAGAGTGTTGTGCGTATGTAAAGGGTACTTAGTACTAGATTATTAATTTCTCATTCTGTTGTTAATATGCACATTTTGTTTACTGTTTATATTTTTCAGAGGTAGCCGATTCAATCCCATATTAGATATGCTGGCAGCTTTTAAGAAAGGAGTGGTTGGAGGAGTCAAAGTTCATGTTGATCGTCTACAGGTAGTCTTCTGAATTTCAGTGTTTCTGTTTCCAGCACAATTAATCCACAGATACAGCTATGTTTCTTAATTATATTCTGTGGAAGGTTTTTGTCTGAAGGTTTTATTCCCTGTCTACCTTCCCGTTCCTATTGTCATCACCCCGTTTATGTGATCCCTCCAATCTGATGCTTGAGCAATTGCAGTGGTTTCCCACCAGAATTTCAGACTTGAAGAGATCATCTCTGACCTCAGTTTTGCATTTGAGGAAGCTGGGGTCCAGGGCGGTGAAGTGACCTGCTGTATAATCTCAGGTTCTTTGACTCCCTGGTCCAGTGCTCTGTTCCCTACCGCACAGTGACATCCAACCTGGAGATAATCCTTGTTCCATTCAGAATTTTCCAGCATTATTTTCATAGCTCCTAAATAACAGCAGCCCTTTGTGGTTCCCTATAACCATAGCAGCCTCTCTGCCCACAGCTATCTCCTACTAAACATTCTTTCTGCTTCAGCCAATACGGATTACTTACTGTGTTCTCGGCTCTGTGAGGTTCTGCCCCTTTCTGCTCGCTCCATTTCCTCTGCCCAGAGTAGCTTCCCTTCTTTAAACATCACTGGGCTTTGAAGACCAGTTCTGCAGAATCACTCAGACCAGAAATGACACTTTTCTGGTTTCATATCCTTTTATGACCTTGAACGTAGACTATTCAAATTGTAGTCCATTATCGACTTATTTCCTTGAAAAAGTTGTGATCATTCCATAGTCTTTTATGTAGTAGATACTCGATATTGAGTAAGAAAGAGGAAAACGTATAAAGAGGGACCTGAGTAGGTAATGTGGTAAATGGCATGTTTACATAATCGTTCAATGGTGCTTGTATTGGCTTGGCCAAAAAGTTCATTCGGGTTTTCCCATAAGATGTTACAGAAACGACCTTTTTGGCCAACCTAATATTTTGCATACTTGATTGATTTTTCCCTAAGTTTTTACCTTTTCCCCTTACTTTTAATTGTTTAATTGTCTTTTTTGTAATGCTTCGTGGGGCAATTTCTTTGTTCTTTCTCATGTAGCTCCTGAGTTTTGTGTTTTGGCTATCATGTTTTTAATTTTCCCTTTCACAGTATCTTGTCCTTTTTTTCCTGGGTATTATATTTTGTCTTACCCTTCTGAGAACATTAACTAGAGAGCTTTGGAAATTTTTCCTTTCTACATTATCTCTTTCAGGTTTTTTTAAAATTTATTTTTATTTATTTTTATGGCTGTGTTGGGTCTTCGTTTCTGCGCGAGGGCTTCCTCTAGTTGCGGCAAGCGGGAGCCACTCTTCATCGCGGTGCGCAGGCCTCTCACTGTCGCAGCCTCTCTTGTCGCGGAGCACAGGCTCCAGACGCGCAGGCTCAGTAGCTGTGGCTCACGGGTCTAGTTGCTCCGCGGCACGTGGGATCTTCCCAGACCAGGGCTCGAACCCGTGTCCCCTGCATTGGCAGGCGGATTCTCAACCACTGCGCCACCAGGGAAGCCCTCTTTCAGGTTTTTTTTCTCTGTTTTGGGGGGCTCAGTCTTTCATGTTGGAGACATTTGTCAGATGTCTGGTAATCTTTAGCTAGCCCTTCATTTTTAAGAGTGAAAGAATAAAAAGTTCATTGGAAGCTGCGTGTTAGGGAACAAGGATCGTTGTCATGATGAATTTACTTGTAAGGTAGTCTGGTGGCAAAGGCCCTTTTTGCTGGGGAAACCCAGGTGCCAATATCTGGAGATTTTTTTCTCCTCTGCTCTTCAGTTTCCCCAGAAAATAAACATCTAGCCTTCTGCTTGAAGGACATACATTTTGCTTCCATGTCCTGAGAGCAGGGTTGGGGAGGGGAGCCAGGGATGTTGCACTGTGCTGTATATTATCAGAAACATCTCTCATTGGGACAGCTGTTTCACAAGTTGTCTCTCTCTACTGATGCAGATTCAGAAGACAATAAAATAGTACATTATCAAATTGTCCAGGATACTTACAACAGCACAGATTATTTTCACGTAGACAGCACAAGTGGCTTAATTCTGACAGCACAGATGCTGGACCACGAGTTCGTGCAACACTGCACTTTGAAAGTCAGAGCAACGGATAATGGCTTCCCATCACTAAGCAGCGAAGTCTTTGTTTATATCTACATCTTGGACATAAATGACAGCTCTCCAATTTTCAGTCAGCTCATTTATGAGTCTTTCACTTAATCCATTGTTTAATCTTTTTATCTTCTGCTCTCTGCTGTGCCCTATATATACCCTTGAGTACAGAATCTTAACCAGAGAATAAGCCTCGTTCCATCTTGTAAAACTGAAACTCTATGCCCATTAAACAACCCCTCATACCCCCATACCAACCTTTGTCTTCTCTTTAATATAGTAAATAAAAATGGCACCTATGTAACTTCTCTGGGATTTTATTTCAGGCCCTTCCAAATGTCCTTAGCCTATGGTCCACAATCTCTCTCATCACTGGGCCTCAGCGTCACTTCCTAGCTGCATCACCCAGGACATGTCTTCATGCAGTTCATTCCCAGCCCTGCTTTCTACTCCCCAAGTATACTGAGTACTTTCAAAATCTTTAATGAAATTTATTTTTGTTTTCCTGCTCATGCTGTTACTGTATTCTAGAGTTGCCTTTTTCTTTTTTTCCTTCTAAGTCATACTTTAATTTTATAACTTAGGTCAATGTCACCTCTTTAGCAAAGTCTCCAAGACTGGAATTAATTTCTCCTTCCAGTGTGTTTCTGTGGCCTTTTCCTTGAGCTTTGCTGTAGCTCTTATTTTAGGTGTGGCTAGGTTCTTGTGTCTGCTTCTCTGTGTCGATTGAAAACTCTATCAGACCAGGCTTTACTCATCTCTGCATTCCCAGAGTACTCTGCTCACTACTGTTCTCTCTGTAAGAAGTAGGTAAATATTGGTTCATTGATTCAACAAATGTTTACCAAGTGCCCTCTCTAGGCAGCAGAGATATAATGGTGAAAAAAATATATAAGGTCCCTGATCTCATGAGACTTATTCTAGTAGGGGAGCAGAACCAAAAATAAAGCCAGATAGGGGGGCAGAATAATGGGGTGGAGTACAGTCTTGGGTGGTATGTTCAGTTGGAAAAGGCCTGGTGGGATATAATTGAATATCACTGAGCAGGATACCTTTTTGAATACTATATTGCATTTGACACATATGTATCAATATTAAGTTATTTAATTACCATCGAACCGAGGTATTAATGCCTAGCAAATTAATTACAATATTTTTTATAAAACTAATTCAGCCAATATTTTATAATACCTATACATGGAGTATAACCTTTAAAAATTATGACTCACTATATTGTATACCTGTAACATATAATACTGTACATCAACTATACTTCAATTAAAAAAAAACAACTAATTCAGGAGGCTGTGCAACCAACTGAATTTTTTAGATTGAAAGCTCTAAAGCTTATTAATGGAATGGAATCTAGAACTTGAATGTTAGTTCAGGTTAAACGTTTACTTTATGAGCTGAATTAAGGTGGGTAGGCTAATATAAATAGAAAATATTAAATCAAAATTATTTTTCTTATGTTTTCAATATTGGCTATCAGCTTTGAGAGTTAAAAATTCTTGACTCTTTTTTTTCATAACCCACATTACAATCCATTACCAAATCCAATTTTCCCTACCCTCAGATTACATCCAGAATCTAACCACTTCCCTTCACCTCTAGCACTAACATCATGGTCCAAGCTGCATCATCTGTCACCTAGATTTTTATAGTAGTCTCCTAAATTCCTATTGGCCATAACACAATTATTAGCTTCTTCCTACTCTACCTGGTCATAGGGCAGTTAGATTATGTCACACATCATAAGCCTCTAATGACCTCCTCTCTCACACTAAGTGAAAACCAGAGTTCTTCCAATAGTGATGCCCATGGTCTGGACCTTCTTCTCTGACCTCATCTCCTACCATTCTCCCCTATCTACTCTACTCAGCCACACTGTCCTCCTTACTACTCCTAAAACATACCCAGCATGCTCCTGCCTCAGGACCTTTACACTTGCTGTTCACTCTTTCCTCAGATCCATATTGTTGACTGCAGTGCTTCCTTCAGTCTCTACTTACGTATCACCCTATTAGAGAAGTCGTTTCTAATCACCTATAAAATGGCAAACCTGCCTCTTCCCTCTTCTCTGCCTCAGCATTCCCCATCCCCTGCCTTTCTCATTTCAACTTTGCACTTATCATCTGACATAGCATACGTAGGGTTTTTTTATGTTTTTTTGTTCTTTTTAAACATCTTTATTAGAGTATAATTGCTTTACAATGGTGTGTTAGTTTCTGCTTTATAACAAACTGAATCAGTTTTACATATACATATGTCCGCATATCTCTTCCCTCTTGCGTCTCCCTCCCTCCTACCCTCCCTATCCCACCCCTCTAGGTGGTCACAAAGCACCGAGCTGATCTCCCTGTGCTATGCGGCTGCTTCCCACTAGCTAGCTATTTTACGTTTGGTATTGTATATATGTCCATGCCACTCTCTCACTTTGTCCCAGCTTACCCTTCCCCCTCCCCATGTCCTCAAGTCCATTCTCTAGTAGGTCTGTGTCTTTATTCCCGTCTTGCTCCCAGGTTCTTCATGACCTTTTTTTTTTTTTAGATTCCATATATATGTGTCAGCATACGGTATTTGTTTTTCTCTTTCTGACTTACTTCACTCTGTATGACAGACTCTAGGTCCATCCACCTCACTACAAATAACTCAATTTCATTTCTTTTTATGGCTGAGTAATATTCCATTGTATATATGTGCCACATCTTCTTTATCCATTCATCTGTCGATGGACACTTAGGTTGCTTCCATGTCCTGGCTACTGTAAATAGAGCTGCAGTGAACATTGTGATACATGACTCTTTTTGAATTATGGTTTTCTCAAGGTATATGCCCAATAGTGGGATTGCTGGGTCGTACGGTAGTTCTGTTTTTAGTTTTTTAAGGACCCTCCATACTGTTCTCCATAGTGGCTATATCAATTTACATTCCCACCAACAGTGCAAGAGGGTTCCCTTTTCTCCACACCCTCTCCAGCATTTATTGTTTCTAGATTTTTTGATGATGGCCATTCTGACCGGTGTGAGATGATATCTCATTGTAGTTTTGATTTGCATTTCTCTAATGATTAATGATGTTGAGCACTCTTTCATGTGTTTGTTGGCAATCTCTATATCTTCTTTGGAGAAATATCTATTTAGGTCTTCTGCCCATTTTTGGATTGGGTTGTTTGTTTTTTTGATATTGAGCTGCATGAGCTGCTTGTAAATCTGGGAGATTAATCCTTTGTCAGTTTCTTCGTTTGCAAATATTTTCTCCCATTCTGAGGGTTGTCTTTTCGTCCTGTTTATGGTTTCCTTTGCTGTGCAAAAGCTTTTAAGTTTCATTAGGTCCCATTTGTTTATTTTTGTTTTTCTTTCCATTTCTCTAGGAGGTGGGTCAAAAAGGATCTTGCAGTGATTTATGTCATAGAGTGTTCTTCCTATGTTTTCCTCTAAGAGTTTGATAGTGTCTGGCCTTACATTTAGGTCTTTAATCCATTTTGAGTTTATTTTTGTGTATGGTGTTAGGGAGTGTTCTGATTTCATTCTTTTACATGTAGCTGTCCAGTTTTCCCAGCACAACTTATTGAAGAGGCTGCCTTTTCTCCATTGTATATTCTTGCCTCCTTTATCAAAGATAAGGTGACCATAGGTGCGTGGGTTTATCTCTGGGCTTTCTATCCTGTTCCATTGATCTATATTTCTGTTTCTGTGCCAGTAACATACTGTCTTGATTACTGTAGCTTTGTAGTATAGTCTGAAGACAGGGAGCCTGATTCCTCCAGCTCCGTTTTTCTTTCCCAAGATTGCTTTGGCTATTCGGGGTCTTTTGTGTTTCCATACAAATTGTGAAATTTTTTGTTCTAGTTCTGTGAAAAATGCCACTGGTAGTTTGATAGGGATTGCATTGAATCTGTAGATTGCTTTGGGTAGTAGAGTCATTTTCACAATGTTGAGTCTTCCAATCCAAGAACATGGTATATCTCTCCATCTATTTGTATCATCTTTAATTTCTTTCATCAGTGTCTTATAATTTTCTGCATACAGGTCTTTTGTCTCCTTAAGTAGGCTTATTCCTAGATATTTTATTCTTTTTGTTGCAGTGGTAAATGGGAGTGTTTTCTTAATTTCACTTTCAGATTTTTCATCATTAGTGTATAGGAATGCAAGAGATTTCTGTGCATTAGTTTTGTATCCTGATACTTTACCAAAGTTATTGATTAGCTCTAGTAGTTTTCTGGTAGCATCCTTAGGATTCTCTATGTATAGTATCATGTCATCTGCAAACAGTGACAGTTTTACTTCTTCTTTTCCAATTTGTATTCTTTTATTTCTTTTTCTTCTCTGATTGCTGTGGCTAGAACTTCCAAAACTATGTTCAATAGTAGTGGTAAGAGTGGGCAACCTTGTCTTGTTCCTGATCTTAGAGGAAATGGTTTCAGTTTTTCACCATTGAGGACGATGTTGGCTGTGGGTTTGTCATATATGGCCTTTATTATGTTGAGGAAAGTTCCCTCTATGCCTACTTTCTGGAGGGTTTTTATTATAAATGGGTGTTGTATTTTGTTGAACGCTTTGTCTGCATCTATTGAGGTGATCATGTGGTTTTTCTCCTTCAATTTGTTAATATGGTGTATCACATTGACTGATTTGCGTATATTGAAGAATCCTTGCATTCCTGGGATAAACCCCGCTTGATCATGTTGTATGATCCTTTTAATGTGTTGTGGGATTCTGTTTGCTAGTATTTTGTTGAGGATTTTTGCATCTATGTTCATCAGTGATATTGGCCTGTAGTTTTCTTTCTTTGTGATATCTTTGTCTGGTTTTGGTATCAGGGTGACGGTGGCCTCGTAGAATGAGTTTGGGAGAGTTCCTCCCTCTGCTATATTTTGGAAGAGTTTGAGAAGGATAGGTGTTAGCTCTTCTCTAAATGTTTGATAGAACTTGCCTATGAAGCCATCTGGTCCTGGGCTTTTGTTTGTTGGAAGATTTTTAATCACAGTTTCAATTTCAGTGCTTGTGATTGGTCTGTTCATATTTTCTACATACTTAGGTTTTTGTGTGTTTATTGTCTACTTAATTTTGTTCATGCTGTACCCTCAATACCTAGCATAGTGCTTGGCATATATCGGTGTCCAGTAAATATTCGTCTAACAGATTAGTTAACTAGAGAGCAGTATGTGTAGGTGTAAGCCTGCATCCTAGGAAATATCACTCTATAGACTTCCATTGTGCTTGGCACTGCTCTCTGCCCAGGCACAGACTGCTCTCAGCCCTGACTGTGGCTGAGCCACATAAAATTGTGCAGATCAGTTGCATGTTTGGCCTTTCTCTCTCAAACTCTGCAAGGAGGCTTTAGTACGATTGCTGGTAACATGTCCATCCTGCCATTTGTAGTGGCTATTTGTTGATGAGCTACTTTATGAGTTTTCAGTAGAAGAGAAGGCAGCACAACTCTGGGTGGTTAACCAACAAGAGCAACATTCCCTATATCCTGTTGCTTTACATTTGAAATGAACAGTGAGAAGATAGAGGAAGTAATATATTTAAGACTGAAAAATTACCTTATTTTTAAAATAATAACTTATGGCTTATTTTCTGGGCAGTACACTTCTCACTTTTATTTGACAGTTCATCAGATAATTAGAAGTGACACATAGTGCTAAAAATCATTGTGTGTTATCATTCATTTATACATTCACCATGAACCACTGACAGACAACAACTGTGTTCAAGTTTGGCCTCATTTAGTTTTCTCAAGCTATAATCAGGAACTAATGGAATATAAAATGACCAAATATTGGTTTCCAGAATGTAGATAATCGATACCTTCATGATCCTGAAAAATGGAGAGTTGGCAGTGTCTCATCGTTGGATAGCCCTGAAATATATTACTGTAGCAAAATGCAAAGCATAATTATCTTTTCTGAAGACAACATTGGTATTTCATGTTTTTTTTTATTTCAAAATTTTATTTTTTAACATTCTAATAAATACTGAATTTTAATTGAGCTTAAAAATTAATAAGAGGATGGAAAGAAAAAACAATTCATCTCATGTTGATTCTGCTATTTATTATGACTCATGAACTTGTAGCTTGATGTGTATGTTCTATTTCAGGGGGTTTTGTTGTATGTGAAAATCTGTCTGATTGTAGAATGCTCATTTAAGAAGTTACTTAAAAATCATGTATATTTTTTAAGTAAACTTTTTAAAAAGTATTATGTATTTACAGAAAAGTAGGCACATAGATCATAAGGTTGTGGCTTGATGAATTTAAGAGCTGTGACTCTTTTCTCAATCACGTTTCAGACACTAATATCTGGAGCTGTGGTAGAACAACTTGACTTCTTACGAATCAGTGACACAGAAGAGTAAGTTCTTTTAGGTTATTATTGTGTTTCTTGAGATTACATTAGGAATACAGGGAATCTGAAACTTTTTCTTTTAAATTCTAGGCTTCCAGAATTTAAGAGTTTTGAGGAACTAGAAGTTCCCAAACATTCAAAAGTCAATCGACAAAGCAGCACCTCCAATGCTCCTGAACAAGAACAGCAGCCAGATGTCACCATTACTGAATGGAAAAACAAACCCACCCGTGAAATTCTTCAAAAACTGAATGTGAGGAAGATGCAATTCCCACATGTCCCTGAGTGAGGTTGGCAGAGCAGGAACTCCCAGGGGCAAACCATATTTCTTCTTGTCCTCCCAGAGAAGGTTGCAGTTAACCTGGAGGTAGATGCCTGTCTGTACCTGAGGCAGTAATGAGAGGTAGTTCTCATGGTCTGATATTAGTGTGGATGTCTTAAAGATGCTTAAGGAGTGTGTTGTCTTGAGTAACCCATTAAAGAAGTATAGTTGCCTTTGGGATCTCCAGATTTCTCTTTCAGTGCCCTTTGTCACCTTTTCCCAACCCGGGTCTTCTCTCCTGTCTCAGTATTTAGGTCTAATGCTTGCTTTGAGTCTCTCCAGTTACCGAGGAAAGCAATCCTATAACTACATCCATATGAATATTATGTTAGCAACCTAGTATTATACCTTCCTTGAGGTTATTTTCATTTTAAAGGAGGAGGGGTGGGGGTATAAGGTATAGTACCTATCAAAGGAAATGAAATTCTAATGGTAGAGCTATAAACACAGTGACATTTTATTAGACCATACAAATTTGAGCATGTAGGCTAAATATATAACCTGTCAGATACCAGTTCTTGTGATTGATCGATATTATCTATAGATCTACATAAGCATGAATATGATGTAATAGGCATAAAACATAATGCATATAATAAGTGGTCTACATACATCCCCTCCTTTCATCCTTCTCTCCACAGTGCGTTGACAGCGACGTGGTCTCCCATTTATGAACAAGTCAAAAAGGGAGTGGTTAAATGACTTGGCCAAATCTCTCAGAGAGTGGCAGAATCAGTATTAATGCTTGTGGACAACATATTTTCTATTCATTACTTATCTTGTCTCCTGGAAAATTTGATTATTAAATCCTACTACCCCAGGAAGCTAGCTTGCCTACCTACTGTTTCCAAGATAGCTAAAATAAATAGTTGTATAATGTCATCTTACGTTTGGTAGTATATCAATGACATTTTATCTTTTCTCAGTTGCATAGCAGAATATTTCCTCTTTGCATCATGTGGTTTCATGATTAGTTACCCCCTGTGGTAATTTTTGTACCCATTTCATTACAGTTACTCATAGGGATTTATATTTTCAGGACTGTAGTTGTCTAGCTAGCCAAGCCATCCTGCTGGGTATACTGCTCAAAAGAGAAGGGCCCAACTTCATCACAAAGGAAGGTAAGAGTACATGTCTAAGAGAACATTTTTAAATAAAAAGACCTCTCTATTTTTGAACTTATATCAAATATGCATAATGAATATCCACTAAAATGTTACAAGTTATTTTCTCCTCTGTTAAACCTCTTTTTTAAAACAACTTTTAAAAGGAAAATTCATACCCCCTTCTCTGATTGTCTGAATGGTGCTGGAGCCTGGCTTCTGCCTGTGACTGTTAACCTCTGATAACTCCATAGTTGTTTATTGACAGTTTCCAGTTTTATTTTCTGTATGTTTTCAAGAACAATATTGAATCATTATAGCTATAAAAATTAGCTCCTTCATGGTCTGCAGCAGCCATTTGAAATGGAACATGGCATTTAATAGAATTATACTCTCAAGACTTTACAAAAATAAATCATTCTAATCGTGTTCATGTCCACTCTGCATTAAGGATGAAACCCAATTATCCCTGAAATCTACACTCATATGTTGAGTCACTACTCTAAGGAATCTTTGAATTCTACATCATGGTCTACTTCCAGCATTTTATAATACAGAATAATGTAGGATACATTTCAAGTATTTAATGTCTAGCTACTCAAAGTTTTTAGCTCATCTGAAAGTTCTCTGTCCAGAGATGCATATTGTTTGGTTAGAGTTAGAAATTGAGTTGATATTCTAAACAGCAATGTAATTAATAAGATTTATAGTTCTGGTAGTGAACTAAACATAATTGTTTATTCAAATAAGGTCTACTTAGTTTTTGCATTATTGTAGCTAAGAGATAACCATCTTGAGTATTATACAGTGAATTGAATAGTCTTAATTTTTTAACTTAATATTATTAAGGCAGAAGAACTCTTAAGCAAATTTCAAACAGAATCCTTCATGTTTCTAATTAATCTTGAAACTCAAAAGTGTAAACAGGATCCTAGTTATACTGAGGACATTTATCAAAATTTATACTTTAAAACAATAGGATAATTAAAAAGCAGACATTTCATTAGGAACCTAGAATTCAGAATGGTTATTTTAGTAGTGCTTTAAAATGAAACAAAATTTATATAAAATAGTTTATAATGAAAATCTTGAGAGAATTATTTTTTAAACCATTTTTATAAACTTGGGAGTAATATTCATCTGTTACTTAGATATTTAAAAGACTTTAAATCTTTTAAATCTGCAAAACCTTATATATTGAAAATCATAAGCATCTACAGAATCTGAATATAATTTTATCCAATTTGTTATAAAGCTATAAAAATAAGTTCAGGGTAAAATGATAAAGGTCTTGTTCTTTACCCTTGTTTACCCTTTTTTGTGCTCTGTCCTGTCACATGGTTAATTTACTGACAAACCAGTCATGAGGCCAGACCACATGTAAATTGCTCCCAAAGAATGAAACCCAGTGGTATTTTTTTGAGCACTGATATATGATCATGCACATAACAGAATCACCATAAAGTTTTTTTGAACAATGAAGAATTATGTATAGTCAGTCTATAGTATTTGTTCAATTTGCTATATTCTGTTTTTTATTTTCTATAGTAAATTAAAATAACTTATTTTTATTTATTAAAAACATAGATTGTGTATTAAGAAAACAATTAATTTCAAGAAATAAAGTACTTATCCAAATCATATACTCAGAAGGGCTGGAGACATTCACACTATATATTTGGGTTACATATTTAAAAATGTCAGGTAGTTCAGAACATTAATGGATGAATGTATTAACTCTAATGGAACAAAATGAAAATTCAAGAGTGTTTTTTTTTAAGGAGAATAAATGTTATGCATTTAATTAAAAGCATTTTTCAACAAAGACTCTATTATCTGATGTCTAGGTACTGTTTCTGATCACATTGAGAGAGTCTATAGAAGAGCTGGCAGCAAAAAATGTTGGTTCGTATTAGCGTCCTTGTCATTATGTTTTATTTTTATGTTGTCATATTCAGTATCCTAAAGATAATGGACCAGTCTTAAAGGTGGTTATTCATCCTAATTTTTACTTTTCAACTCCAAGGTTACAGCACTGTGACTCAGCCTACTTTCTAAGGATCTGCCTACATTGCATTTTATCATGGCTCTCCCAAGTTATTAAAAACATATCTGGGAGTGAAGACACCCATAGGAATAGAACCTGCAGAGGATGCACTGGAATGATGTTCCAATGACTCTTTCCTACCCTGCACCTCCTCTGTCCCAGCAAGATGCTTTAGGTTCTAATTTGTATTTGGGAAACTTGTTCTGTTATAGAAGGTCATGAAGAGACCAGTGTTTCATTTAATCACAAGCAAAAAATAATATACTTAGGAAATAGTTCTCTCATGACTTAAGTTGAATGAATCCCAGTGATTGTAGTTGCTTCATAAGAAGTAACTGATACGTTCTGCAGAGGTAGTCTCTTCCCAGAGACTGAAGAAAACTTAGGTAAGTTGAGATAAGATTGTTTAATTTCACAATGGGGTAGGTATGTCTAAATGAATGCCATCTGCATTTTTGAAGCAATTGTAACAGTTTTACTAGCAAAATCTAACATTTTGAAATTAAGAGTATATAAATATATATATTTTTTAATAACCCATTATTATCTAATTTTGAAAAAAAAAGTTTCAAGCAGTGTCATAAGAAACTCCCTTAACCTCACTGAGCCTCAGTTTTCTAATCTCTAAAATAAGGGGATTAGACAAAACAATCTCTTAGCAGTATTTCAACTCTATGATTTATAATAAATATACCATTCTGACCCAGAAGAAATTATGTAATAATCCTGTGGTTAAGTCTCAGATTTTCGCTGTAAATTCTCAGCACAGTAAGGCATGCAAACCAATAGATGTTGCTTTTTAGTCAGTAAATTTCAAATGTGGTCTATAATCTTATCTTCGGTTAAGCAAACCTGTATTTGCTTTATTTTTAATACTTGTATTTTAGATAAATCATTAGCAGACATTTAGAGTCCTGACTGTTATGTTTAAAAGAACAAACTCCTGGAAGTTTTATTTACTGTATTTTCCCTTTTATGGCTTTCCACTGACATACCCAGGTTGGCGGTACGCTACGGGGCTGCATTTACCCAGAAATTTTCTTCCTCTATAGCCCCACACATTACTACTTTTCTGGTACATGGGAAACAGGTAACATGCACGGAATGTGGAAACTCAAGCTGCTTGAAATGTGTGGGCTTATTTGCGTCCTGAGGGTTAAATATGTCTTTTGGTCTTACAGTGTGTGGGTGAAAGCTTCTCTAAAAGTAGGAAGTGTTTGTTTCACTGACTTTATCAGATATGACTTAATTTTCTACTAGTTCATCTATGTTGAGATTAAGCAGTGTAAGTGTTTTTTATAGGTCAGCTCCCATAGATATCCTGAAATACAAGAAAACAGTTTTAAACCTACATTTTAATTTTATTTGCTCCATCTAAAAGTCCCACATGAATTTTTACTTTTGAGGGGGCAAAAATGTCTTATGTATTGCAGGTGCTGTGCTTAAAAATCTGTTCTCCTTACAGTCTAAGACTTCTTCAGAAATGTAAAAATAGCAGTGTGAATTCCTTCCCCCAACATTCTGGCAAGAAAAAAAATGCTGGTATTTCATTGTATCACTTCCTAAAATTGAGTACTAAGTGAGTCCCCTGATCCAGGGATTTGGTTGTCTAGGCACCGAAAGAAACTTGATTTAAAGCGGTTATAGGAATAGAGGGCATGTACCAGTGACAGTCTTAATAATGAATTTTTTAATACAAAATCAGAATAATCAATTCTTCCTCCTATGCCACTCCCTGCCAAAGGGATAGTTAGGCTCCCTTTTCCTTCTTTTTAAATTGTTAGTGGCACAAATAATGCTGGTGGCAGAGGTGAGGATAAGGCTATCCCTCCCTAATTCTGGTTGGTCCTACAATCTGGGAGATTTCAGCTGTGAGGTCCAGTGTCTTGGGGTCAGTGTTTCCTCCATATTATTACATGAGGACCTAACTGTGCATATTTTTAAGTCTCCCCGTTCAGGGGCCCCACTCATTAATCATTCAGATTTGCCAACCTCTGGCCTGCTCTCTCCTTTGCCCCCAGGTCGGTGGTGCGCCATACAGCAAGTCTTTTAAGTAAACTAGTGGACAGCCTGGCCCCATCCATTACTAATGTTTTAGTGCAGGGCAAACAGGTAAGTATCTGATTTTCGGACTCTTCGTCACAGTCACAAAGGTTTCTGGGCAGGACCCTGGCTTTTAAATATGGCAAGCCTCAGTGTCATAGGTCTCTCATAACCACATTTACAACGGCTCGGGCATTTCTACAAAAGGCTCCTTCCCCAAGCAAAATCTAGTCTTAAAGATGCACAGATACTAAGTATTTGCGCTGCACCTCAGAGCTTTAATTTTCAACTTCTGTGTTAACTTGAGATCAGTGAAGATACTGACAAAGAAAATGGTATGATACCTGCTGAAGCACTCCAGACAGGCTTAGGATAGGTAGAACAAAGACAGGGCGCAGTGAAGGGCGCATTTTCCCCTCTACTCCGCTTAAGATTCTTCTCCCCCTTAGAAATGCATTGACTCCGCAGATCCTTAACCCTCTGGGCCACCTCTCCTTCCAGCTCCTCCCCTCCCACCGAGGCCAGCTCTTGTCAGCTCCTCGGCACAGAGCCATCTCCAGTTAGCAGTCCCTTTCTCTGGGTCCTCACAGTAGGCCTGTGACACTCCTCACAACCTGCCCTGGATCCCGGTTCATTTGAATGTGTGTCTCTCACCCCAGGGTAGGCCATGAACCCCTGGAGGTCATGGTCCATGTCTTGTCCAGCACCTGTCCCAGTGTGCCCAACATGGCCTTGGAGAGGCACTTGGTGAATGTGGGTTGAATTGAGCCCGTGCACGTGGGTATGTGGAGTGGAATATGGCTGCTCATTTTTTGTTTTATTTTCTATAAGCTCTAATTACCTGGCTGAATAATCATTTGATTGGAATGAAAACCTGTTTGCTTTCTATCTCTTCTTTGGGAGTATGTGTGCTTTGTCATGTCTTCCTGATAGTTAACCTAGGGATATAATAATACAAAAAAACTTTAACCTTCTTTGATGGAATCAACCCATTGTTCATATCTCAGGGCTCTTAATTCATTAAAACTGAAATTATTTCATCTTGACATCTAGCTTTTGAAAAGTTGAAAGAATATTTTATTCTGTAATATTTAATACTAATAAAAAACTCCTGAGAAAAATTTAAATCACTTTTCACATACGTTATTTTCTATTTTCTCCAAATTATTAAGAGGTAGAATTTTCATCCTCATTCGTCAGCTAAATAGACCAAGACACAGGTAACTTATGGGGTGCCTTTCCTCACTGCAATCCTCCAATCCAGCCACAGAGTCCTGCATTGTTGCCTTGGACTGAGCCACCCCTTGAAGAAAGTAAACAGGCTTTGGGAAGCTATTTTTCCTTGGATTTTAGGCCCCTGTAGTATATCTGAAAATATAGTTAATTCTACGATGTATGAGAAGGTTTTGGCGATCTCTGAGGTCACTGGCACCTGACAGTTGGAGAGGAGGGGGTAGGTTAGGGTTGGTCATGTCCAATCTATACACTATCTAGAGGGAGATTACAGCCTGTGATTCTGAGATTCTGTTCACCAGAGCAGAATCCTGGAGGCCTTGGAGCCTGTCCTGAGGCTGTGGCTGGACCATTGCCCACCAGACCAGTACATCTCCCAGGGAAATAGTCACTTACAGAGCTGGGTACCTGGGAGGCTGACAGCTCTGCTTCAGGTGTATGAAGTCCATTCATTGACTGCATCTTACACTTTTACAAAAAAGAAATGAGAATGGAGCATTCCAAGTGTGCAACTGCTTATTTATGAAATTCCACCCTGAGAACTGAAGTAATATTGTTTGTACAGAGCACTTTCAGATCACCTCAAGCTCCCTGGAATGAAATAGTGCTTTAGTCATCATTGCTTCCAGAGGCAATGATGTGCCTTCTGTTTGTTTTCTTCTCTACTAGCTGACATTTTAATAAAAGTAATCGCACTTGGACTAACTGGTTGGTACCACTTGTGTTACAATAAACTAGCAGTTCTCAGTTTTCACTCCATCACAAAGTTGGGGCAGAAGACCCCTGTCCTGCTTTCTCCCCTCATCTCAGAAAACACAGGGCCCTTTGATGTCCTCTTCTTTCTCCTGCATCTTATAATCGTGCACTGTACAAGGAAGAGAGAGGGGAGAGGGGTAATGAGGAGGAAGGAGGGGCTGCAGGCTTTTCTGGGAGGCAGAATGCTAAGGCGAGAGGAGAAAGGGAGAGCAGAGTATTTATTTCTCTTGCCCAGGCTCCACAGCACTTTTGGCTTTGAATTTTCATTGCCATTTCCCTCTGTGCTTTCTCATTTCGCAGGCTTGTGGGCAGTCTTGTTTATTCCCCTCCACAGGCCAGAGATACATCAACAAGTATTTCAGCACTCACTGGGTGCCTAGAACTACGCCTGGAAAAGTGGGGCTACCCTACAACTCTATGTCCTTGCACCTGCCTTTGAAAAGATTACAGTGTTGTTAAAGAGCAAACACTTCCACATGAGAAACTGTAAAAGAAGTGAAGGATATACTCTCAAACATAGACTGTGCACGAAAGTAAAACTAGTCAGTGTATTCTGGTTTCTCTGGGGAGTTTCTAGTACTAAAGTCATTCGGAATAATCTTATCTCAGTAGTTATTTATATTCCTTCCCTGCTTTTATCCACTCACCTCCACTCTCCTAACCAGGACCCTCACCTGCCCTTGTATTTCAGACCAGACTGAACCATCATGAACTCCAGTGGGAGTCATGCTTTGAAAGCCATTTTAATAAATAGCAGGAGCAGTTATTCTACCTAATTCCCTAGCTTGCATAGAGTAATTTCATCCTGCCCGTCATCCTGAGCCTTGAATTTTTTTCTTTTATCTGTTAGTAGCTAGGAAATTTTTACAATAAAATTCTGCCACCTATAGGTAACTCTGGGTGCCTTTGGGCATGAAGAAGAGGTTATCTCTAATCCTTTGTCTCCAAGAGTGATTAAGAACATGATCTATTACAAGTGTAATACCCATGATGAGAGGGAGGCGGTCATTCAGCAAGAACTGGTCATTCATATTGGCTGGATCATCTCCAATAACCCGGAGTTATTCCGTGGAATGCTGAAAATACGAATTGGGTGAGTAAAGTACTTTGCATTTGCATAAAGAGAATTGTTCAAGTGGTCCTTGGCCTCTCTGAGTGAAGGGCTGCCCCAGATCTGGTGGGCATTTAGGAAAGTGCATCTTGCCCTAAGTCATAGAGACAACATCTGGTGGTATGAAGAAATAAATACGAGTGGCCTGAAAAAAACCCTCCTGTTAAACATATTTAACTCCCAACATGAGATGTAGGGGAATAACTCTGTTCTCTGGTAAAATCAAACTCCAGGGGTTTAAACAGGTGTATCATGTTAAAAAACAAACAAACAAACAAAAACCCCATTATGCACAAGACTTGTAAAAAATCCTAATACGTGGATAAGACTTAAGAGAAGAGTGGGGTTTTTTTTAGTAGAACTAGGTGTCAGGAGGACACACTCAAATAAAAATTTGGTCCTTTTAAGAATATTCTTCTGTATCCGTTTTCTACCAAAATCTAAATTTTAGTCATTAAAATCGTAAGTGTTCTGTTTGGAGAAGTAGAAAGTAAGGCTCGGGTGATCTTGAATCTTCTTAGTCAAGCACTGTGTGAGGCAGTGCAGTAAGCACGTGACCAGGCTCTGGCATCCTGCGGAACTGAGTGCAAGTCCAGACCGCCACTCATCATCTCAGTGGCCTGAGGCCAGTGGCTGACCCTCCCTCCTGCTTTCATACCAGCCTCATTGTTTTGTGTGAGATGAAACAAAATAATATGTTAAAAAGGCCTGCCACAACCGAGTAAAGTACAAATGCTTCTTTTCATTTTTTTAAACATATTTTTGATTGTATTGAATACAGGTATCATGTGAATATGTTCTAACTGTAAAAAAGTCAACAAAAAACAATACTTGAGCATATAGAATAACCTAATATGTGGCCAATTTGGGGGATGTTCAAGTGTTTGAAAAGACTATGTAGCCTGTCAGGCGCAAATACACGTGAATGTGTGTGAGTGTGATTAAGTGTTCAGCTTGCTAGTTGTATAATTAGATCGTCAGTATCTTTACTATTTCGTCCTACTTGACTTTCAATTGCTGATAAATTGTAAAATGTTCTCCTGATTATGAATTTGTCAATTTCTCCTTGCATTTTTATCCGTTTTGCTTTATATATTTTAAAGCTTTGTTTTTGTCCATGCTACCATGTTTTAAAAATGTATCTTGTGTCATTTATTTTGTAATTGAATTATTTTTAAAAAATTATTTTTAATTTCAAACATCTACAAAAGTATAGAAAATAGTATAATAAAGCCCATACTATTACTCAGCTTCAACAATATCATCATATGGCCAATCTTATTTCACTCATACCCCCCCCACTACCTACCTCACCCACACTCCCGTCTATATTTAAAGCAAATCCATCTAATCATTTAATCTGTAAGTACTTCAGTGTGTATCTATAAGACATAAGGACTTCTTAAAAGCATAACCATGATCCCATTACAATGCATGAAATATAACAAATGAATTCTTTGTGTCTAATATTACTGCCATGCCTGCTTTCTTTTTTTCTTTTTATTAGCTTGGTATACTGTCTTCCATTCCTTTACCTTCAATGTTCTTTTTTCATTTTGTATAGATATGTCTTTTATATTTAACATTCATGCCATATTTATTTTTAATTCAGTCTGAGATTATCTTTTAATAGAAATATATGTGATATTTGTGCCATTTCATTTATATTTTGACTTATTTCTGCCATTATATCTTGTTTTCTAGTTACCAAGCTTTCTTTTTTTCTTTTTTTTTTTTTTTTGTAAAACATTTTGTTTCTGATTCTCACTCCTTTTCTCTTTCCACTGCATCTTTTTTTTTTTTTAATTAATTAATTAATTAATTGATTGATTGATTGATTTTTTTTTTTTTATGGCTGTGTTGGGTCTTCGTTTCTGTGCAAGGGCTTTCTCCAGTCGCGGCAAGCGGGGGCCACTCCTCATCGCGGTGCGCGGGCCTCTCACCATCGCGGCCTCCTGTTGCGGAGCACAGGCTCCAGACGTGCAGGCTCAGCAACTGTGGCTCACAGGCCCAGCCGCTCCGCGGCATGTGGGATCCTCCCAGACCAGGGCTCGAACCCGTGTCCCCTGCACCGGCAGGCAGACTCTCAACCACTGCACCACCAGGGAAGCCCCACCAAGCTTTCTTGTTGTTTCTTTTTTCTTTTTCCTTTCTTCTACTGCTGGATTGATTTCATTTTCCCTTTCATTTCTTAGTTTTAATTTTGCATGTGAGTATGAAGCACTTTATGTAAAATGATTACCCATTTTTTCCTTCAAAAAATTACATTAAAAACTAGTTGCTTATTGGAAGTATCTGCATGCCTCTCGTTTCAACAATTCTCATTCTAGGAATTTAGACATACTTTAACAGCAGTCTTCATTTCATGCTTGTTTGAAATAGTGAGCCATACAATAAAATGCTGTGCAGCCATTACAAGTAACAAGATAAAGTCAATATACTGACATTTATAAATGTCCAAGATAAATTAAGTGAAAAAAAGAGTTGCAAATATATTGTTCTATTTTTTATAAAAGAACAATAATACTGTATATATATATGTATAATGTGTATGTGGGAAAATATACATAAAATCAGTGTCAGTTATTTTCTCTGGGAGAGTTCTACTTTGTAAGTTATGTTTTTCAGTTTTATTTCAATTTTTTTAGTTGAGGTTATTAGTTTTTAAAGTGTTTACCTGATTTTAGTTAGAGTATATCTCAGGTGCGCTTCCCATTCTTTATCTCCTCTTTCTTTTGATTGAGAAATGAACTCACTCTGCATAAAACTTGACCTTCATTTTTATCCCTTAAAATAGTTCCTTTCAAATATTAGGATGTATTCCAAATCAATTATAAGAACTTTGAATCATATCCTGATTTTTCGGTCTCTGTTAGCTCTAAAATTTTCAGCTCTAATTCCTGACGATGTATGAGGATGCAGAAATGGGTCTTTCGTGTGAGTTGTCTCTAAATGAAAAGAGGTGTGATTCTTCGTATCCATACAGGTATTAAAAGTACTCTGTTGTCACAGATTCAGGCATTTCTCTGAGGCTGACTAAGAAGTATAGGTTATAACTCTTCCAAAGCACATTCTTTGTAGTAAATGTTCTATTCAGGGGACTCTTTAAGTGATAGTCATCCTTGCCGTGACTTAAGCAAAGGCTTAAAGTAAAAGTTAACTGTTCCCCAGGATTTTACAATGCTGTGTTTTTCAGCCTCTAAGTAGTTTTTCCTTTACTGCTTATTCAGCATTTTAGGCTAATTTATGTTCTCTCAAAAATCCAATGTAATTTTGTTCCTTGAATCCATCTGACCTGAAGCTTCTTTCTCTGCACGGGAATGAAGTATGTTTAGTTTATTCTAAAAATAGTTTTCTTCCTGTTTTTGTATCTGCTATTCTATATGTTCAGTGCCTTCCGTGAGAAATAAAATACTCTTTTTTCCTCAGACTGTCACCTGAAATCAAAATGTCAGGACAGAGCATCTGACTTAGTATCTAATGATAGAAAAAAGCCTCCTAATGAAGAAATTTGCCAGGAAACTTTATTCACTGTCCTGAAACTCATCCTGGAATCAATCGAGGCATTATATTCCCATTGTGGGTAGTAACAGTGTCCCTGCCCAACTTATTATGTGTATTTCCCCCATATGCTAGACTCACAGGGTCAGCTCTAAACACTGGGACATTGTCAGTTGGGAAGGAGTCTAATTTTTTTTAATTTATTTATATTTTTTTAATTTATTTTTGGCTATGTTGGGTCTTCGTTGCTGCACGTGGGCTTTCTCTACTTGTGGTGAGTGGGGGCTACTCCTCGTTGTGGTGTGCGGCTTCTCATTGCAGTGGCTTCTCTTTGTTGCAGAGCATGGGCTCTAGGCGCAGGGGCTTCCGTAGTTTGGCTTGCGGGCTCTAGAGCGCAGGCTCAGTATTTGTGGCGCGTGGGCTTAGTTGCTCTGCGGCATGTGGGATCTTCCCAGACCAGGCATCGAACCCGTGTCCCCTGCATCGGCAGGGGGATTCTTAACCACTGTGCCGTTAGGGAAGTCCTGGAGTCTATTTTTTTTTTTTTTTTTTTTTTTAAATAAGAAGTAATTTATTTAAGAAGTTTACTTCTGCCAAGGATAGAAACCAGATCTTCTCTTCCTATCTGTATTGTGGTCTAGCCCACAGGAGATGTTCAATAAAATTTGACAGATTGTTTAATATATAGGTTATAAGTAGTTTCAGGTAGTTTGCCTTGAGCTAGTGATGGGGAATTTAGGAAAAACAAAAGCATGGCTCTCTACTCAGAGAAAGAAAGGACTCTTAATTTTGATAAATGCACTTGGTTTGTACAAGTCATGTCCCTCAGGAAATGACAAAGTTAAACAGGGCCTTGTTTATGTGAAAATCTAGTCATACATATAGAGAATAGAAGGATGTAGCACTTTCCCCATTTATTAATGGAATGGTGTGGCTAATCATATCAGAGTGTGGTACAAATTACCTTATAATGGTACTTCTCTAAGCAGCATTCCCAGTAAGACTCTAAGGGGATACATATGTGAGTAACATGTTGTTATTGCACTCAAAAGTTTACTCTGGTGAACGGTTTCATCCTCCTTTCCTCCTCCATCACCATAACCACATGTTATTTATTGCACACCTATTATATGCTAGACAGTATGCTAAAAATACTTAATATATATTATCTGATTTAATCCATACAACTTTGAGGTAGTCACTAGGACCCCCATTTTAAAGTAAACAACCTGAGATTCAGAGAGCTTAGATAACTTAAATCAGTAAGTGAAAGAACTGGGATTTATACCCAGGACTGCCTGACTCCAAAGTTCTTGCTCTTCAATCTTAAATACTTTGTGCATGTTTTCACTTATGTATACTGTTGCTCTCTTTTAAGGGAAACAGGCCTTACTGTTTGTTTCTAAAACCTTATGACCTTTATGGTCCCTTCTACATGATTTCAACCTGTGACCCATTTTACTTTCAAGTATTCATGTAGCAGCTATGATGTGCATTGCCTCCTGATGGTTTTTGTCTTTAGTTTGTCAGTCCTCCAGTCTAGGATCAGTACTATTTAGCATTGTACAGTACAAGACACACCAAGGAGGCTGAACAGTTACAAATTAACAAACAAAAAAAATAAGATTTTGCCCCCTTTATTCATCATGAGACCAAGAAAATAGAAATGATTTGGAACTGATTCTAGGTTAGCCCCTTGTACACTGCAAGAGATATATTAAGATACTGTGAAAATTCAGTGAAGTTAAGTAACTTGCACTTGGTCACAAGACTAAGAACCATGATTTGAACCTAGGATGAATGACTCCATAGTTCATGCTTCCCATCCGTCTTCCAGCTCTCATGTATATAAAATAGGGAGGCTGTCCCTGCTTTGGCTTTTTCATTGGTTTGTGGCGGTTCTGGGTAAGGAATGTGAAGGTCTTTTGCAAAGGATAAAACTTAAACAGTATTGCTGTGACATTTGGTAATTTGAGGTCCTCTATCTTGTGGCATTTGGAGAGCAAGTGCCTCTGGGGATTTCTTTTTGCAGACCACAAAGCCCAAGGAGGAGGATCCCATGCCCCACCCACCCCCTCCAACAAGCACACACATACTCACCCTTGTCTTCCAGTCCTAGGTTTGCAAAGACCCTCTGCTCCCACAAGAGATGTTCACCCTAGAGGTATCCCTTTCCACCATAGTTGATTCTCCTTCAAGGCCCAGTGGAATGATCCCAAGCATTTCATAAAGAAACCTTAACTCAAAATCCCTTTTGGATTCTCTGCTGCCATCTGACATGGTCTTCCCCCTCCATCATCTGGTGGGACCTCATGAAGCACATGGCAGACACTCAAAAATTCTCCTGTGGGGACTTCCCTGGTGGTGCAGTGGTTAAGAATCCACCTGCCAATGCAGGGGACACGGGTTTGAGCCCTGGTCCGGGAGGATCCCACATGCTGTGGAGCAACTGAGCCTGTGTGCCACAACTACTGAGCCTGTGCTCTAGAGCCTGCGAGCCACAACTACTGAGCCTGCGTGCCTAGAGCCCGTGCTCCACAAGCAAAGCCACCGCAATGAGAAGCCTGCACACCACAACGAAGAGTAGCGCCCACTCACTGCTACTAGAGAAAGCCCACGTGCAGCAACAAAGACCCAACGAAGCCAAATAAATAAATTAATTAAATAAAAATTAAAAAGAAAAAAATTCTCCTGTGCCTGCCCATGGTGCTCCTCCACCGTATTAACAGAAAGGTTTTGGAGCCCTGTCTCTACTCAAGGGATATCTAACAACCTCAGAGAATTGCAGTTATCCTGTCTGTGGGGCTTGTGATAGTGCCCTTCTGAAAAGAAAAAAGATATTTTTGTATCTTTTTAATATATTTTTATTGCACTTTATTCTAAATAAATTTTACTCAGACCTCAGCTCCTTAAATGAGCAGCTTCCTTGCATTTACTGCTAGCAGCAAACACATACTCTATTTATATGTTTCTTTACAAAATTTACCTTGACTTAGTCCCTGGAAGGTTTTGCTTAAAACCTTGCTTAAAATTGATGAACAAATTATTCATTTATAGAGTCCTTGAGTGTCACATTTCTTATAAACTGTTGAACTTCTTGCTCTTCTAAGTCACCCGTTTGTGTTTGTAGCATGATTTTAAAAGAAAGAAGGGAAGGGATTTATAGAAAACATTCTTTTTTTATTTCCTTATAGGTTAATTAAAGCATTTCAAACTCATTCATATCTGACTTTTTACTGTTGTTTCTATCTTTTAAATGTTGATTATGATTAAAGAGATGGATAGTTTAGCCAGCTTTTAACACCATATTCCTCCTGAAATGCTAACATTCATTAGGCTGAATGGACATAAAAAATAAGAACATTTGTCTTAGTCATGGTACATCTTACACATAATTCTCCTGCACTGTGTATGCTTGTGTCTCTCTGTTTTAACCTCTCTCTCTGAGGTTTTTGGATTTTTAGATTTTATTTATTTACATCACCCACTGCCTCAATTGCTTTAAACCAATACCACCATGTTTCTTTTCTCTTTTTCCCAAGGTTAATCCTGCCAATGCAATTTCTTCAACATTACTGCTATCAGGCACTCCAGTGAACAAAATTAACCTGCTCACAGGAATGGTATTCTAGTGTGATAATGATTTGATTTGCTGTCTCATTATTGATTTGTGCTCCAGCTTTCATGTTGAAATAGATCAAGTTCCTGACAGGCCCATTACTGTAAAGACCTCCAATCAACTGCTTTCTGTTCTAGGTCTGTCATTCAGGAGACAACCCCTGAGGATATATGTTATCAAGTCTTTTTCATCCCTGCTTTTCATACTGCCAGGACATCCTCTGTAAGCCGTTCTGATCCATGCATGTCTTGTCTTCTATTGCCCACAGCTGCATCTGTGGATCACACACCCAGTGCTTAAGAGAAGTCCTTTGGTGTCATAGGTACCAGACTATAACATTGCTTGTGCAGTAAAGGAAAAAGGAGATAACTGCAGCTCTTGAGTTCATTAGCATGGTTTGATACTCATTCATAGTACTTTGCTTTTGACATTTGATATGAGGTAAAGAAGTGAGATGATGGAGTTCTACCTCTATTCTGTTATGATTAGATCAGAGGTAGAGTGGGTGAGTGATTGTTCTCCAGTTACCAAACAGGAAGCTCCCTTTGCCTCATCAAATTGTCACCCTCTTTGTGTTAGTAGGAATCAAGCAGAACAGTCCCTTCTTGCAACTTTTCATCTCCTATCATATAGCTTAGTAAAATGCTTGCACAGACAGTTATTTGTTCACTTGTTTAACAGTAAAATTGGCAAATACTTCTTAGTATCTTGAAATAACCTCAAAATGATTATTTTAAAAATTGTTTCTTGCTATGGATCAGTGCTATTCTTTATAACATTTTTTTCGGAAAATGTCAGCTCTTCTGATTTACCAGTGATGTCAGATTTCCATGTACCTTATTTTATATTTCACTCCTTAATTGGGGCAGGTTGGAAAGGAAAACGCCAACACATACACAACATGCTAACCAACCTCACATTAAAAGAGTTTTTAGAAGGTTAAACTTATTCCCAGGACTGTAGAGGAGTACTAAGCCGCCGCGTCACATTTTTCCAGCGGTGTGGAGGAATTCATCGTCAAGTCAGACCATGCTACGTTTGAAGGTTGATCTGGTCAGTAGCGTGCATCTGCCTCTCTCTCATTTGCTTATTGTCAAATAGAGCATGTCCCTGGTTCTTTAGACAGACTGAATTTATAAGGATCTGGACCAAGAATAACCTTCATTCTTTTGACCTTCCACAGTTGCTTGCTTGCTTGCTTGCTTTCCCCATTTCTCATTAAGTGCTTTTACATTGGAATTGTCAAATCAGGTTTGGTGACTTTGTCAGCAGGAATGAGGGTAAGAAGCCAGATTTTCCCATGCAAAGGAATTCATGCTCTTTTGTATTAGTAGTTCTAAAAATGGATTAAAATGTCTTTGATTTTCTAAACTGTGTGACTCACTTGGTTAATTACATTCTCTAAGTGTCTGACTGTTCATATATAAGGCTATTTGGCTGTTTCTGTTTTAGTCTTTTGAAGAATTCCAAGCTAGACAGATTAACTTGGCCAATATTTTTGAATGAATAATGTATTTTTAACAATCAGGCAAATAAGTTAGATTCATTTGTGCTCAAATGAACCTTCTGGGACTTCCCTGGTGGCGCTGTGGTTAAGAATCCGCCTGCCAGTGCAGGGGACACAGGTTCGATCCCTGGTCCGGGAAGATCCCACATGCCGCGGAGCAACTAAGCCCACGCGCCACAATTGCTGAGCCTGCGCTCTAGAGCCCGCGAGCCACAACTACTGAGCCTGCGTGCCACAACTACTGAAGCCTGTGTGCCTAGAGCCCATGCTCCACAACAAAGAGTAGCCCCCGCGCGCCTCAGCTAGAGAAAGCCCGCATGCAGCAATGAAGACCCAACACAGCCGTAAATAAATAAATAAATTTATTAAAAAGAAAAAGTCATCTTCTTTCTTTGGTGGCTGCTGAGTACAATGTTTTCTACAATTTGCTCACAGAACCGCTGAGATTTTGTAAATAGAAGCCTGAGGGGAAATATTTAGATCTCCAGCTATCTTTGTTTATGGTACTGAAGGTTTTAAAAGGTAAATGTGATAGATAATGTTTAGTTTTAGTAACTCAAGTTTTGGGAGGACCTTAAAAAGTAAGTGTTTTAAAAAATTTAGTTACTTATTTTAGAAGAGGATACCTCCTGAAGTGAAATCAATGCGGCACTTCTCCCAACCTGAGTTTGAGAAGTCAAATAAAAGGAGTTTGCTAACATAATTTGAACATAACAATTGAACATAAAAATTGAACTCTATAATTTCAAAAGCATTTTAACAGTTTTAACATAACATTGTCTTACTTATTCCTCAAAATAATTTCATAAAATGAGCTGAACAAGTAATAGTAATACAGTATTCCCATTAGAAAAATAACTTGGAAATGGGGTTCAGTTGGTAAGTGACAGAATTGGTATTCAGGTCTGTCTTCATTGTTTTTTCTTTTCATTATGAAAATATTTAAATGTGTAATAACAGGATAGTTTGGTAGATTCCTATATACCCATTATTTAAATGAGTATAAGCAATTGTTAGTAATTTATATTTACTATATTTGCTTTATTTTTTTTTTGGCTGTAAATTATAAAGGAAGTTTACAGCCAAATGACATTTTGACGTTTACCCCTCAATAGTTTAGTAAGTATATATCTAAAGTAAGAAAAAGGACATTTTCTTAATAACCACAGTACCATTATCACACCCAACAAAATTAGCAATAATTCCTTAATATTACCTGGTACACTGTTTTTATTCGTATTTCTCTGGTTGTCCCCAAAATGACTTTGTTTTAAAAATACCAAGGTCCCAAAGAAGGCCCACACATGGCATTAGTTGCTACATCTCTTAAGTCACTTTTAACCTAGAACAGCCCTTATCCCATTTTTCTTTTCATGACATTAAGTTGTTTGGGAACACCAAAAGGCTGGTCTTCAGATTTTCAATTTGATGTTCCTTCTATTATACTGAGCTGCCTCAAATGTAAATTTTAAATGTTAAATAAAGAAATAAAATAATAAATAGAAAACAATTTTGTCCAACCTGTAAAATTAATAATAGAATTTTTATATTTTAAAGAGAGTCCATGGAGCAGTTTATTGTAACTGAAATGTTGCTGTAACAACTAATTAGGTTTGACATAAATACACTACCGTGTGTAAAATAGATATCTAGTGGGAACCTGCTGTATAGCACAGGGAGCTCAGCTCAGTGCTCTGTGACAACCTAGATGGGTGGGATGGGGTGGGGGAGGGAGGCCCGAGAGGGAGGAGATATAGGTATACATATAGCTGATTCACATATCATTGTACAGCAGAAATGAACACAACATTGTAAAGCAATTATACTCCAATAAAATAAATTTTTAAAAGAACTAATTTCATAAGCAACTTTATCATCAAAACATCCAAAGTCACTAGTAACTATATCCTTGTGACTTTTATGCGTGTATAACATTTTGATTAAATGTAGTTCATAATAATGAAGATGAACAAGTAAATAAATTCTAGTCTTTGGCAATAATATAGGTTTGGTCCAGTTTTGCTTTTCAGCTGATGAGAGAAGGGCAAATTGTACATCTTAACTCCGTTACATATTCTGTTGTTGCACATACCAGGAAACTCACAAACATGTATTTTGTTGTTTGTAGATACCTTGTCATCTTTAGTGTTCTTACCAAAGAGCAAGTATTAAATATTTGTCATGTACTACCAGTGGTAATAGTAATGTTATATATTTTTTAAATTATTATGTTCTATCCTTGTGTATCTCTCATGCCTTTATAATCTATCTCAGTGTCATGCAACATAGTCTGCATTTGACTGGCAGACTAGTTAAATTCCTAACTTCCAGAAATGGCAACAACAAAGAATAGTGAAGAGGATAGGAAAAAGAGCTGAGAGTTGCCTCATCAGAGGGATTGGAGCAGTCACAGGAGACACACTGCCTTGTGGCTTATGGCCTGGCCCAGTGGGCAGGGTGATATGCTTGGTTGATATTACTTCCTGCTCAACTGGAAGCGATTACCATTTTTCTTACCATTTTTTCCATTGAGAGACAGTAAAGTCATTCCATGAGAATGTGTCACTGTTGTTTTACAAACCAAACTTGGCAGAAAGAAGGACTTGAATCTTTTGATTATTTCCACCTAACTTTTTCATCTCTGTACCTGCAATAACCTGTAGGCAGTCTTTCAAAGAAGTGTATAAGAGAAAGATACTGAAATATTTGGGCACAGTAACTTCGCCACTTTAAATCTTTGTTGCTGTAACTAGGCGTTTCTACCTGTGGGCTGGCTACACAGTACCCCCTTTGGGAGACAAAGCCTGGGTGAATGAAGACACGTTCTTTGCAGTTCTCTGCCTCTGTTTGCTATTCGGTGTTCACCAAAGGATTTAAGGATAAAGCATAGGAATCTGCTGTGTAAAACGAATTCCCTAGCTTTTCCTAATGGTCTGTAGAGTTTTGGTTCCCTAAGGCATAGTATTAGTTCCTGAGTTTTCTTTGGTTTGCATAACTAGTTTATCCGAGTTCTTTCCTCAGAATACAATAAATGAGATGAGATGAAACTGTAAAAATACTTACTAAAAGCTTCTCAAGTTAAATAATAAAATTATTTACACATAAAATGATGAAATATTTTAGGCATTTCTAGGCATATAACTACCAGGCACACAAATAGTGCTTAATAAATGCTTTCCTAAATAATCACGTTAAAGCTCTTTCTGTAATAAAAATGCGTTTTATGAACAGCATTTAAATATCTATTACAGATTTTTTTAATAATAGGTACATGAACAGCATTTAAATATCTATTAAAGAATAGATTCTTCTGAAATCTACTGATCAAAGTATGTTCTCTGACATACTAGTATAATTAAGTTATAACTAACTGTGTGCCTGTATTTCAAAGGCAGGTATTTCTCCTCTGTCCCTTCCAGTTATAAGGGAATGACTACAAAATAAATGAAGTAGGTAAAAAATACTTGTCCTTCCTGGGAAAGGAATGTTTATATAATAGCATATCTCAGCCCATTTCTTAAAATGATTTAATTTTATCGTATTTGTTTTTTTCATATATCTCGTATTAAGAAAATAGTAGTCTAGCAGCCACTACTCATCAGTCTCATTTGGTAAGAACCTAAGTACCTGTCTATTTTCATGTTTTACTACCTAACCACATGTGCACGAGCAGGGCTCATTTTTAAGAGTCTGCTCATGTCACATAATCTTTTTTTTTTTTTTTTGATTTATTTATTTTTGGCTGTGTTGGGTCTTCGCCTCTGTGCGAGGGCTCTCTCCAGCTGTGGCAAGTGGGGGCCACTCTTCATCGCGGTGCGCGGGCCTCTCACCATCGCGGCCCCTCTTGTTGCGGAGCACAGGCTCCAGACGCGCAGGCTCAGTAGTTGTGGCTCACGGGCCCAGTTGCTCTGCGGCATGTGGGATCTTCCCAGACCAGGGCTCGAACCCGTGTTCCCTGCATTGGCAGGCAGATTCCCAACCACTGCGCCACCAGGGAAGCCCCTTTGTCACATAATCTTGATGGAAGTAATTATATCAGTAGTTCAGGAAATTCAAATGGCCTTTTCTTCATTCCTCTCTGGATGGGTCAGTGCTGTTAAGGGCATTGCCAAAAGAAGCACAAGGTGATTTTATTTCAAGAGTTATTGATTCATGCTTTCCCTGTTTTGTTTCAGGTGGATCATCCATGCTATGGAGTATGAACTACAGATCCGTGGCGGATACAAGCCAGCCAGAGACTTATATCAGTTGTCACCTAGTGAAGTGAAACAGCTTCTGTTGGATATTCTGCAGCCTCAACGGAATAGAAGGTAATGAGGGTCCTTTGTTACCTACAGGACACTCTGGATTTACAATAACTATATATATATATATATGAAATTAGTAAGGTGTTAATAAGAAATAAAATGCAGCAGAGTATCAAAGACCAGTAGATGGGCAGCATACCTAGAGATACTAATTAAAATTGTCTTCAGTTATGATTTTGTGTTGATTTGAATTTTATACTTTTTTCAGGTATAGATTGTAAATGTGTTTCTTAATTTTTATTATTCTGTGCAGAATGTAACACTTCATTCCACTTTGGTCAATTCCCTTTCTGATCCTTTGTAGTACTTGCCATCTCCTCCCAACATTTTGGCATAAAAGTTTGGATTTGGTAATGTTACTTAAATATTTTGCCTGTAACTCTGTCTCTCTAAGTAGACTGTAAACTTATTCAGGTGAAACTTGTCTTAGACTTAACTTGTGCTAACCTTAGAATAAAAGCAAAACAAATACTTTGGATTGCATTGAATTGAAGAGTTATTTTTATTACAGAAAGTGCTTTAATAAAATTATTGAAGCAAGCATTTATTGAGCACTATCTGTGTGCCTGGTACTTTCCAAGGTATAGTTATATGCCTAGAAATACCTAGAAAAGAAGTCTTCTGCAAAAGTATATTTGAACAAATGGAAGAGCATCCTTGTTCTTAGACAGGAAAACTCAACATTTTAAAGATGTCTGTTACAAGTTTAATGAAATTCCAATAAAATTCCAACAAGCTGTTTTATGGAGTTAGACCAGTTAATACTGAACTTCCTGTGGAAAAACAAACATGCAAGAATAACCAGAAAAACATAAAACAAAGACTTGCCCTAAGAGAGACAGTAAAAATATTTAAAAGCCTTTATAATTAAAATAACGTGATGCTGGTACATGAACAGAAAAATAGAACAGTTAAACAGAATAAAAAGTCCAGAAATAGACCCCCCAAGAACATATGGAAATTTCATGTATGATAATGTCATGTGTGACATCTCAAAATCATTGGGTCAAGGATGGACTCTTTAAATAAATAGTGATGGGACAACTGGATAGCCATTTGGAAAAGATGAAATAAAATTCATACTTTATACTGTACTCGAGAATAAACTCCAAACAGGTTAGTGATCTAAATGTTAAAAAAAAAAATGAAACCATACTAGTGCTAAAAGAAGACATGGGTTGGGACTTCCCTGGTGGCACAATGGTTAAGAATCCGTCTCCCAGTGCAGGAGACACAGGTTCGAGCCCTGGTCCGGGAAGATCCCTCATGCCGCGGAGCAACTAAGCCCGTGTGCCACAACTACTGAGCCTGCACTCTAGAGCCTGCAAGCCACAACTACTGAGCATGTGTGCCGCAACTAGTGAAGCCCACGTGCCTAGAGCCTGTGCTCCACAACAAGAGAAGCCACTGCAATGAGAAGCCTGCACACCACAACAAAGAGTAGCCCCAGCTCACCACTAGAGAAAGCCCGTGCATAGCAACAAAGACCCAACGCAGCCCCCAAAAATAAAATAGAATAAATATAAAAAAATAAATTAAAAAAAAAAAGAAGACATGGGTAAATTCCTTTGTTACCTTGGTATGGGAAAGACTTTCTAACTATGATTCAAACCCAGGGGCAATAAAAGATTATATAAAAATTAAAAGCAACATTTTGCATGGTGAAAAAATAGACAATGTCAAAAGACAACTGAGAAGCTGGAACAAAACATTTGTTACAAAGAGCTAATATCCAAGAATCTTAAAAATTGAGGGACAAAGAACCAAAAACCTAAGAGAAAAATGGGGGAAAATATGATTGATCAGTTCATTTAAAACATTAAAAAATGGACCTTAAATATTTGGAAAGATGTTCAAACTAACTCATAATTAGAGAAGTGTAAATTAAAACACATTGAGATACCATTTCTCATCTATCAGACTAGCAAAGTTAAACAGTGTGGCAAACATTTGCTGAGCCTGGGGAGAAACAGACACTCCCATATACAGCTGGTGACTACAACTCTTCTATATGGGAATTGGACAACATCTAAAAAAAGTCTACATTTGCACTTACCCTTTGACCCAGCAGTCTTACTTTTAGGGACCCACCCTGGAGGTTGCCTCCAACAGCATGAATAGATATTATATATATGCACAGGGTTGTTCATTGCATCATTGTTTATAATTGCAAATTTTGGAATGCCCATGACCTTAGTCCCCATGCATGAGGGATTATTTGAATAAACTGTGGTATGTCCACACAGTGGAGTACTATGAAGTTGTGTAAAAAGAATGAGTGTGGTCTCTATGAACTGACATGGAATAATTTCTAGGCTATATCGTTACATAAAAACAGCAAAGTAAAAGACGAAAGGTTTATACACTCTGAAGAGAAACCAGAGGACTTCCCTGGTGGCGCAGTAGTTGAGAATCTGCCTTCCAGTGTGGGGAAACGCGGGTTCGATCCCTGGTCAGGGAACTGGATCCCGCATGCATGCTGCGGCTGGGAGTTCGCATGCCACAACTAAGGAGCCCGCGAACTGCAACTAGGGAGCCTGCCAGCCGCAACTAAGTAGCACATGTGCCACAACTAAGGAACATACGTGCTGCAGCTAAGGAGCTGGTGAGCTGCAACTAAGGAGCCCATGAGCTGCAACTAAGGAACCCGCCTGCCACAACTAAGACCAGGAGCAACCAAAATAAAGAAATAAAATAAACAAAATAAAAATTTAAAAAAAAAAACAGCAAAGTACAAAAGAGTATATATTGTACGCTACTCTTCATGTAAGAAAGAAGGGGATATCTGCTCATTTTTACAGAAGAAATACAGGAAGGATAAATCAGAAACTAATTGGTTACCTTCAGGGAGTGGGGAGGAACAGGGTGGGAAGAATGAAAAAAATAGGTACAGTGCAGTAGGGTTGAGGGTTGAGCAATACTTCCATTTGAATATACCTTCCATTTGAGTATACCATTTGAATAGCTCTGACTCTTAAACTATGGTAATGTTTTATATTCCCCAAATGTAAATAATTAATTAAAATTAATCCACGTGTGGAAGGTACCCAAAATAGAATACAAACAGTAACAACTGACCCTAACCATATTACAAATGAATAATATTACCACACTGAAGGGGGAGGGGACGACAAGAATTAACCAAAGTACCTTTGGAAAACATTGACTAGACACTGTAAAGCTAAACAAAAAAGAACTGCACACAAATCCTGTACTCTGTATAATAAATTTTGTTCTCACAGAGGTAGGAATTAGCAATTCTGGAATTTATATATATATATATATATATATATATATATATATATATATATATATATATATATATATATATATATATTGCACACATACTTACATACGTAGTGTTATATATATGGTGTGTATACATACACACACTGATATTAAATAAATAAGTAAATGTGGCTAATTTGAGCCAGATTTTTTTTCACTGTTGGAAAATGTAGTTACAAATAAGGAAAGAGGAGTGGCTAGAATATACCCTGTGGTTTTGGGCTGGGATTGGGAGTATCAGTATGAATTCATGATTTTTACACAGATATATAGATACAGAAATAAATGTGGGTGTGTTTATGCGAGCATACATCCATATCTTTCCTAATTGTCCACTGAGAGAACCTAGAAGCAATGAATCCCCAATAGCAATGAGCAAACCTAGTGCCCAGATATTGATTTCCAAATACCACTTTCTAATAAAGGAACCAGAGTTCCTTGAAGAAATGGTTGATTCCAGGGCTGGGTCAAGAAAAATACAAGACGAACCTGGAGCATCTTGTGGTACCAGAAAGTAAGAAAGTGCTGCAAAAAATTATAGAGGTGTGTTAGAAGGATGCTGGAGACAACGTGAAGAAGGCTCAATGGCCAAAGCTGGAACAATTTGAGCAAGAAAATAAATAATGATACTATTGGATTACATCTGATAGAATAAATATCCATGAGTCCATGCTGATATATATAGATAAATGGGAGAGAAGGGACTTGTATTACAATGGAATTCCAATTAATAAGTATAGATGGAATGATGGAAATACAAAAATCACCAGGGCTTCCCTGGTGGCGCAGTGGTTGAGAATCTGCCTGCCAATGCAAGGGACACGGGTTCGAGCCCTGGTCTGGGAAGATCCCACATGCCGCAGAGCAACTAGGCCCATGAGCCACAATTACTGAGCCTGCGCATCTGGAGCCTGTGCTCCGCAACAAGAGAGGCCGCGATAGTGAGAGGCCCGCGCACCGCGATGAAGAGTGGCCCCCGCTTGCCGCAACTGGAGAAAGCCCTCGCACAGAAACGAAGACCCAACACAGCCATAAATAAATAAATTTTTTTTAAATGCATTAAAAAAAAAATCACCATTAGGCAAATACAAGAGTAATAACTATTGCAGGCAAGAACCACTAAATTTAGCGGGTAGAAGTATGATGAGAAACGGAAAATGTGCATAATTTCAAAGTATTTCCATTCAAGATACTTTTTAATTGTAAAAGGAAAAATTGTAACTTTACAGTGCAGAAACCCAGCAGACTCCACCTTAACCAAATGATCAAGGTTAACATCACCAGTAATAAGATACATCAACATCACATACCCCCTGATATGTGCTGGGAAGGGTACAACCATTTGTGGGTATTCTTGTGAAAAATGCGTAACCTAAGTCTAATCATGAGAAAACGTCAGACGAACCTAAATTGAGGTACATTCTACAAAATAACTGACATTTCTAAAATGTCAAAGTCGTGAAAGATGAAGATTGAGGAACTGTCACAGAGTAGAGGAGCCTAAGGAGACCTGGAAACTAAACGCAGTGTGGGGTCCTGGATGGGATCCAGGACCAAAACAAGGATATTTGTGGTGAAATTGGCAAAATTTGAATAAGGTCCATAGATTAGTAGTATTGTACCAGTGTTTATTTTCTGGTTTCGAATAGTTGTGCTATTGGTTATGTAAGATGACACAAGTAGAGGAAGCTGAGTAAAGAGGAACTTCATTTTTTTTTTTTTACTTTTCTATAAGTCTAATTTTTTTCAAAATAAAAAGCCAAAAAAGTAAAAATAAGAGAATTCTTCTAAAATAATTCCTCCTCTGTGAGTATTCACACATTTCTACCTTTTATGTTGTTCTGAGCAAACATCTCCTTTTTATAGTATTAACCATGACTTCATAGAACTCGGAAAACATCTCTTTTGTTGTTGCCAAACAAAGGAAATAGGGGGTAAAAATCAAACGCAGAATATAGGATATTCAGTTTGCACACCCATTATCCAAAATAAAACGTCATGAAGGAACTCCTTTGGCTTTTTCTCTTTAGCATAGCCCTGAACCCAGCCACACAAGTGTGGGTCTACCAGAAGAAGCTGTATGTCCAAAAAAGTGCCTCTTCACTTATGTAGTGATGTAATTTCATTGGTCCTCTTTCACCAGAACAAAAATGTCTTTTTCTGTTTACTGTATCATGCATAGCTATCTTCGCACCTAGAAATACTGTTGGTCATTACATTCCCACCTTGTGGTTGATGACACATTTTACTCTGCAGCCTGTTTTAATACCAAGTATAAAAAGTTTATACTTGCTCCTATCTTCAGCTTTTGTAAGAATATACTACTGTGTCATTTGTGTGTTCTTTTCAGATTATGCAAACTCTGCATCTTTAGCAGTTTGTGATTGAAGTAACTATTGTATCTTTAAGATTTAATATTTAATCTATGAAAATAATAGCTCTAGAATTTTGGCTCTTACGTGTCGATTATTATGACATGTAAAATTTGGTAACTGATTCTTCAGCACTGGTACTTTGGCCATATTCAAATTAAGGTTTAAAACTAAATATAAGGTTTAAATTGACACATAAGGTTTAAAATAAGGTAATTTCATTAGATACATCATGCTTTTTTGAGCATTCACCCACTTATCAGGTGTTTATTAAGCACTTTTCTTGGAGAAGTGTATAGGAATGATCCAACTATATATATCAATACAATGCCTAGGCCTTCATGGAGCTTATTACATTTTATTGTATGTGAGGACCATGTGAACTAATTTTGAAAATGACTGCTGCTGTGTTTTTACATTGAGCTGCTTTACATGTTAGAAAGTCATTTAATCACATAGTGAGTTGTAAGTAACTCACTAGAGAATAACATTTTGCTTGTTAAATTTCTTTAAATCTTGGGGATTTTCTCCTTTCCTGCAAGCTCTGTTTTCACTTTGAAATATTTAGTAGTATATGGAATATAAAAGCCCTGCTTTCTGCCAGAACAAGCTTGTTTTTCAACACTGAGGCATTTTCTTTTGGTCTACAGATGTTGGCTGAACAGGCGTCAGATCGATGGCTCTTTGAATAGAACTCCCCCTGAGTTCTATGACCGAGTGTGGCAGATCCTGGAGCGCACACCCAATGGAATCATTGTAGCCGGAAGGCATTTGCCCCAGGTACAGCCCCACTGTGTTTGTGTCAGTTTATAAAGGGACTTCTAAAGGGACCTCAAGGAGCAGAGAGTTCTTTCCTTCTCTGCTTCGAAAATAACTTTTCTACTTATTCCATTTTCTAAGAGTATTTAAAGTAGGGTTATCCAGATACCTGAAGGGAGAAAATAAGTCTGGTCAATTGGATTGGAAGTAGTTTTTCCCAATCTGAGTTCTTTTTATTTTTCAATTTTAGTGTTCCTCTATAAAAAAGCCTTGCTTTACAAATGGATATTTTGCTTGAAAGTTGTATTCAATAAAAAAAAAAATTTGTTTTATCATATTTTAGATGTTTCAAGGAAGTTCTCAGTTTAAAGACACCGTATGGTCAAACCTTTTGCCAAGCAATCTGTCCTTCCTTTATTTGCTTATTAGTGAATTTAGGGTTTCTTATATTGACATTACTGAGTGGTGGTATTCCTTCACCACCAACTGTAATGGGCCAGTGCTGGGGGACCTCGCAAACAGGAAAACATACATTCAAAAGACAGAACCAAATCAGTCTTAAGAAACAAGGTGACTTAGTAATGCTGTGGATAAGGAAATTACTAGTTAAGAACTGCACTGAATGTGAAAAGTACAGTAACTTTTTAGGTCATTAGACAATCACTTATTTAATTGAGATGTAACTTACCGTTGGTCCGAATGAATTAGTGTTCCCTCCTTTAGATGGTTTCCCAAGTTATATAAACTGGCCTGCCTCTTTGATTTAATTATTTTATTTAATCCTGACACCTAAATCATTGTGCTTATGCACAAACGGGAATAATTAGGCCTTCAAGAAATGGAGTACTGTATCTGTTTATAGTGTTGAAACATCAAACAAATTATTCTTGATGAAGGTCTTTATACAAAGTATTCTTTTTTTATTGAAGTATACTTGATTTACAATACTTGTTTCAGGTGTACAACATAGTGATTCAATATTTTTATAAATTATACTCTATTTAAAGTTATTATAAAATATTGGCTGTATTCCCTGTGCTGTATAGCAGGGGTCCCCAACCCCTGGGCCTCAGACCGGTACTGGTCCATGGCCTGTTAGGAAGTGGGCTGCACAGCAGGAGGTGAGTGGCGGGCGAGCAAGCAAGTGAAGCTTCATCTGTATTTACAGCCGCTCCCCATCGCTTGCATTACCTCCTGAGCTCCGCCTCCTGTCAGATCAGCGGCGGCACTAGATTCTCATAGGAGAGTGAACCCTGCTGTGAACTGCACCTGCGAGGGATCTAGGTTGCGTGCTCCTTATGAGAATCTAATGCCTGATGATCTGAGGTGGAGCTGAGGCGGTGATGCTAGCACTGGGGAGTGGCTGCAAATACAGATTATCATTAGCAGAGAGGTTCGACTGCACAGAGACCATAATAAATCAGTTGCTTGCAGACTCATATCAAAACCCTACAGGGGGTGGCAAGTGAAAACGAGCTCAGGGCTCCCACTGATTCTGCATTATGGTGAGTTGTATAATTATTTCATTATATATTACAATGTAATAATAATAGAAATAAACTGCACAATAAATGTAATGTGCTTGAATCATTCCAAAACCATCCCCCCCACCCCCACCCCTCTCCGTAGAAAAATTGTCTTCCATGAAACCAGTCCCTGGTGCCAAAAAGGTTGGGGACCACTGCTATATAGTGTATACTTGTAGCTTATTTATTTTATACATAGTTTGTACCTTGTAGTCCCTTACCCCTATCTTGCCCCTCTCCTCTTCCCTCACCCCACTGGCAGCTACTAGTTTGATTTCTATATCTACGAAAATAAAATATTCTTAAATACACACACCCATACTCATTTTGTTTATATGTACATAGAGTATTTCTGAAAGGACCCACGAGAAATTGGTAGCGTTCTAGTCTTTGCCTTTGGGAAAAGGAACTGTGGTCTGGGGGGACGGAGCAGCTTTTCACTGAAAACCCTTTTTAACCTTTCAGAATTTGAACTTGTGAATCTATTATTTATTTTCAAAAATGAATAAGAACTTTTTAAAAGTATTCTTTATGCTACTAACAAAACTGTTCAGTGGTTCTTGTCAGCTGCCAGTATAGGTGCTCCAGCCCTTTCCCAGATGCTCTGTGACCGTTGTATGGGGCAGCTCTGTCTCCTGTGGGTGGGGAGCTGGCCTCTACTGTTCGTGTCCTGCTTCTCCTGCTAGGCCTTGTGTCCGTGTACAGTGGACTCTGGCAATGTTTTGTTAGCTTCTTTCCCAACCCCTGCTAATACCTACCAGATATTCTTTTAATTGTCTAATTGCCTAGGCCACTTACATTTAGTATTTTCTCCATGCTAACAACAACTACATGTTAAGTATTTTTATGTGCCAGGCACTTTTCTAAGTGCTCCTTTAATCCTCACAACAGTCTTTTGAGGTAGGTACTTTATTGTTACTGTTTGACAGATGAGGAAACTAAAGCACAGCTAAGTGGTTTTTCCAAGGTCACACATCTAGGAAGTAGCTGACCCAGAGTGCAACCCCCTTCCCCAGCAATTTGACTTCTGAGCCTTTTCTCTTAACTTCTCTGCTACAGTTGCCACTTCTTTCAGAGATTGGAAAATAAGGCAGCCTTGATGTCTCTTCTCTAGGTTTAACTATCGTATTGCACACTAGCTAGGTTGACTTTTCAAATGAGATATATTAAAAGGAAATTGATGTGAACCCATGACAAGTTCTTCCTTTTCTTCTGTAACCCCATTAGTCTCATTGCTAGACATCTAAACAGTTATAATTACAGGCATATCTCAAATATTGCAGGTTTGGTTCCAGACAATTGCAATAAAGCAAATTACATAAAATTTTCTGGTTTTCCAGTGCATATAAAAATTATGTTTACACTATACTGTAGTCTACTAAGTGTGCAATAGCATTATGTCTAAAAAAACAATGTACGTACCTTAATTAAGAAGTACTTTGTTGCTAAAAATTGGTAACCGTCATCTAACAACACAGGGTTGCCACAAACCTTCAATTTGTAAAAAAAAAAAAAAATCTGCAAAGTGCAGTAAAGTGAAGCACAATAAAACAAGGTATGCCCGTACCCTGTTGAACAACCAGCTTCATTTTCCCCTAATTAGGTACTACCTGTAAACATTAACATTATGTTGGATTGTATTGAATACAGAATACAATAGATGGACCACACTGAATATAGGACTGAGGCATTATTATACCAAGCAGAATAACACTGCTATCATTTGATTGAAAGGAGACATTTCTGCTGGGTCCCATTTTGAGTAGTACGTAGATAGACATTGTTCTGAGGCTGTGATTAAGTTCACTGTAAATCATCACTGAGGTAAAAGCAAATAAGTATGACTCATCGTCTCTGCATCTCTGGTAATAATTCTGGGGACTCCATCTGCTTTCCACCATACGAGCCTAACATTGAGAGCCTTTCCTTCCGTCCTTTGAAGATTATCTACCATGCCCAGATTTGGTTCAGATTTGAGTTTATTTTCTGCTTTCATTTGGTTTGTGGAATGTGAATGGAAGATTTTGCAATACTCTTGTCTTAAATGAAATATAAAGAGTAGAGTAGAGAACACTTTTTTTGTTTTGCTTTTTTCTGCACATAATGTTGTTTCACTTATTTGCATGCATTTTTATGCTGCCAGCTCAGAAAGGACCTGCCACAGAAATGATGTTAATTTAATAGCAGGTGACTTACATGCTGCAGTCTGACAGCAAGCATAATAACTTCTTGTGTTAATTCTGAAAGCAATATGTACTCTTATTTGTTGTCTCAATTTTTGGCTGTTCTGTTTGTGTATTGAAGTGGTTTTCTAATATAGTCCCTTTTCCCCAAAAACATTAATATAGTAAAGATAACTACTAAAAACAGGAGGTTTAATTTATCACAATAGTCAGCTGGTTGGCTTCAGTAATTTGACATATATAAAATCCGATAGTCATATAGCTGAAAATGTTCTATAAGGTTTTGTAGAAGCTGAAAACGATTATTGACTAGAAAATGAAATTTTCCTATTAAGTGGGAACCAGGATATAACAATGCAGCATATTAATATTGAGTTATTTCTTTCAGCAACCAACCCTGTCAGATATGACCATGTATGAGATGAATTTCTCTCTCCTTGTTGAAGACATGTTGGGAAATATCGACCAGCCGAAATACAGACAGATAGTTGTGGAGGTTTGTATTTTAAAATGTAGATTGCTGAAGAAGTGCTTTCTATCTGTTCCCTGAAAACTAGTATAAGGAAACTGGCCAAGAGACCAGGAATTCCACTCCTCACCTAACCCAAATCTCCAGTTGAGTCCTGGAGAAGATGGCCATCCTTGACCCAAGTTGAAGCACATGAACAATTCAAACATCTTAAATCCATCAGGGTGGAAAGGCTAACTGCCCAACTTTCTCAGCTACACACTCACCCCGACAGTAAGTGCATCAACGATACCATGAAAGAGAGGAAGTGACCTTTTTCTATTTGTCTTTTTTTTTTTTTCTGTTTACAGAAATAACTCATGACTATTGTACAAAATTTCAATAGTTCAGAAAATGATAGAAAAGAAAGCCAAAAATGTCTCTATATCCACTAACAATAGATTGTCACTATTATTTTGAGGGACACCTTTCTAGACATCTCTCTGTGATCAGAGAAGGCGTGTAATTTTGTGTATCATCATTGCTCCATATAAAGTTAAATGCTAGCATACACACACACACGTGCATGCGCATGTGTACACATATTTTTTTGCCATTTTAAAACATTATATCAAATACATAGAGAGAAAATAAATAAATAAATAAATAAATAAATAAATAAATAAATAAATAAATAAATAAATAAGAAAAAAGAAAAAAAATACATAGAGAATCCCTCAAATGAATGGATATAATTTATAGCTCATCCTCACTTTGTCTGTTTCTCTGGGAATGTCTCCATCAGACTTTGTGTTTCTTGAGGGTGGGTAATACGTCTTATTGATACAGAAGCTCTCAGTGAGTGCTGAACTGGATGTGGCACCTCCTAAAATCCCTGTCTAAAGATGGGGTTTTTAGAAGGGTGAATGCCTTCCTTGTGCTGTTAACCTTTTGGTATCTTGTGCCCATAGTTATCTCTAAAATAAAGTCATTCTCTTTGCAGAAGAAATCTACATTTAGTACTTGAGCAAAACTTCGAATTCTTTTGACTAAAGCCCTGCGCCAAGGTCTCCCGCATTGTGACCCCTGGATTTTTCTGTTTCCTTTGGTTCTTTCCGGTTCTGTTTGGGAAGCATTTCAATAAAATACATGCAGAAAGATTCCCAAGTTGGGGATTATGAGGCCATAATTCCATGTCCAACTTAGGAGCCATAATCATCATGAGAAAGTCTTTACCAAGCATTGTATACTCAGATACAATCTTTGCATATTACAGTTTGTCATATAAAATGAACATTACTACTTAGATAAATGTATAGGGTAGCCAAACAATAGGATGATGCCTTAAACTAAGATAGCTTATACAAACCAAATAGTACTCATGTCATAGTCAGAGTTAAGTATATTGTTTAAAACATAACTGTCCCCTGAAAAATACTATGATGCCACAGAATTATACTCATTTTGGGGTGCTAGACTCCAAGTCATTTGATCCTGAGCCTAGATCCAGAATCTCCACTGAACTCATCTGCCTTCTCTGGCTTTGTTGCCTACCACCTCTTCTGAGGCAGCCTCTGCTCCACTGGACACTGTTCTGGTGTCTTGCCACCAAGGATTAAGGCCTGAAGACCAGAAAGAGTTCAGACACTTTGGGTGAATAGGGCACTATGTACTGTTGACAGGATTAGAAAAGTCATTTTTCTAAGTTATTAGTTTTATTTAAGTGACTAAAAAACATTTCCATACAGCTACAGGGATACATACAATGAAAAAAAAAGTGAGGTTTCCAAACAGAACTCATGCTACTAATTGGCAAGATTAGGAAGATTCCATCCATGGATGATCCTAAAGCCTATCATTGTACAGAACACACTGTGGAATATGAGGACCATACATCAGTCTGAGTAAAGAATGAAAACATATCCAGACTGTGTCGCTTTTATGGTTCATATAATTGGCTTTCAATATGTCTGTCTCTTCTAGTTACTAATGGTTGTATCCACTGTACTGGAAAGAAACCCTGAGCTAGAATTTCAAGACAAAGTAGATCTAGACAAACTGGTGAAAGAAGCATTTCATGAATTTCAAAAAGATGAGAGTCAACTAAAAGAAGTTGGAAAACAAGTAAGTAGACAAAATAGCTTTTTGTAGAATTGCTTTTTTGTCTCAGTTCTTCAAAATATCCCTAATCTCTTATCATTTAACTTATGAAACAGATTTACGGAGTACAAAATAGAGTACTTGAGAGGCAGAGGGAAGTCTGATCTATTTAAGGAATTAATGTTACTTTTTAGTTAATTACTAGTCAGTTCAGCTATGAAGTTCTAACTAAAAAGAAATCTAAGAAGAGATAAATTTTCCTTTTTATAGTTAGCAGTTAAAATGTGTTTTACCAGAAAAGAGCCATAGATTCCAGAAGGCTATAAAATTAAATTCTGGGGAGGATGGGAATGAGTAACAGGCTACATTGGCACTGTGTACTACCTAATATAGTCCCTTCCAGGCTCTCTGTTTAATATTTTATGCTTGTCAGTAAAAAGGTTCCCTAAGTAAATAAAAATTATCAGCAAAGAGGAGAATACTAAAAATGTCTGTCTTTGCTTTATATGCTGAGAAGACACCTCAGGAAAATAAAAGAAAAACTCAAGAAGCTCATCTTTTCCATGAGGAAATATTTCTGTGAATTTACTTTTCCCTCTAGGCTGACACTGACTTTACCTGTCAACTCTTTACAAACAGAAAATCAAACAACTTGCTTATTGTTTTCCTTTGTAGGATGACATGACTTCCTTTTACAATACTCCCCCCCTGGGAAAAAGAGGAACATGCAGCTATTTGACAAAGGTCGTGATGAATTTGCTGCTGGAAGGAGAAGTCAAGCCAAGCAATGATGACCCATGTCTGGTTAGCTAGTGAGGAAGGTGTTAGAGACTCTGTTGAGGCAGGTTTTCCAGAAGTGTGTGACGTTTGTGTTGAAGCTTAATCAAGGCAGCCATTGATGTGTGGGCTGATCATGCTGGTGAGTGGTTGCCACACCCTTGGCAGAGTTATTGGACCTCTTGCATGCCATAAGCAATCTGATGGTAAGAACTGCTTATAATCAAGTGCAAATAAGTTCTCATGATTATGCCCACTACAATAATAATCTTTACTGAACAACGGTAATTGTTTATGAATTGAAAGTTCACCACTGCATGTTTTGTGATTACACAGCTCCTCAAAATGAGTCTTTGCACTTTGGACTAAATTCCCACCTTACTGCCAATTAAATGAATTTCCCAACTAATTATGCGTACTAGGAATGAAAATATGTGGAAAGGTAAATTTTTTTAAGTGGCATTATAGTGCTAGAAAAAGATACCAGTATGCATCTTAAAAGCAAAATCAGCCAGCTGATATTTTGATTCTCAAACTGCATTATTGATAATGTTTTAGTATACAGAGCTATTGTACAATTTTTGCCTTGTAAACATGATTGTGGTTTTGTATTTGTGCTAACTGTAGTGGTTGAACTAAAATAATAAATCTATGCCTGATCAAATATTTTCTCTGTGCCCTTACTAAAAACAGAATTTAAGTAAGATTATTCAGAAGTGTGGACTGTTAACCTAGTTTGTACTCATAAAAAACAAAATTAAAAGTCATTAAATTTTATTTCTGAATCAATGAATATATCTGGATACATTCTTTGTTCCCATTTTTCACAGTATCAAGTTTATTACTCCTGAATATTTTCATTTAATTGATCAGGAGATGAAATGGAAGAGAATCTATGGTACCTACAATTACACATATTTTGTTACCAAATTTACTTAAGCAAATGTCAATAAAAATATAAAGTAGATTAAACATTTAAATTTTATGAATTTATTTCCTTACTGAATATTACAGTGAAGCCCATTAATTTGATCCCTGGCCCCAAAGAGAGTCATTTTTCTGACCAGTCTTATTATTGAGTTTCACCTGAGAAGTCGAACTTGTCACAAAAAATGCAGCCCATTTGTAGAGTCTTGAAAGGATCTAAGAAAGAAAGGACAAAGTAGCTTCAGTGACAAGTCAAATTGATATCAAATAAATGGATGCAGGAGCACATGAAAAAAATCTGAAGAGTCAGGCACATTCCTCATAACTTTGAGGTACACTGCCTAGATCCTGCATAAGAGATCATACGTGTGCAGGTTGGCAAAATTGAGAAAAATGAGGTAAAAATCTGACCAAATAGAACTTTTTTTTTTTTCAGAAATCAAGGAGAAAAATAACATCTATTCAGAACCTGTTATGTATTAAGTGTTTCACATGAATTATAATATCAAATTTGCATACTGATCATATGAAATAGAAATTGTTATCCCAATTTTACAGGTAAGAATACTATGGTCCATATTATGTAATAAATTCTTCCACTTGTAATATGAAAAGAATTCAGATTTCTGTATGTCATTACAGAATCTATGTACTTCTCTCTAGTCTACCCCAGACTGATTTTTCTTCCCTCTAATGTGATTGTAGTCTTAGATTGCCACATTTCCTGGTGAAACCTACTGGGGAGAAGCCAGTAACAGTTGATTCAGGCTATGGGGGATGATTTAGTTTAGGAGGAGTTCTCCTTGCTTCTTCAGGAATTCTGGCCTAAGGCTATCTTATCTGATTGAACTATCTTTGATTCCAAACCAATCACTGGCTTCTGTCCAGAACCATGATCTTACTGGATTACAAACCACTTTTGAAAGCCTCCAGATAAATGCTATAAGCGCTCACTGCCCACTGAGAATTCCTCACTAGTCAGTCAATTTGAGTTTTCCCTTTGACTCAGAGCATGAATCTGGCTCTGAAAAAAATTCCAGTAGTAACATAAATAATAGGAAATAAAAGTGGTATCACTGAAATAATTGTTTTATCTCTAATGATCAATAATTTGAAAGAGCTAGAACAATTTATATTTGGCAATGTGGATGCATTTGAGTACTAAAGTCAGTCAAACTGTACAGTCTTTTCTCAGTGCCCACAGGAAATTTGTTCCGGGACTCCCCATGGATATCAAAATCCATGGATGCTCAAGTTCCTTATATAATGGCATAGTATTTACATGACCTACATACGTCCTCCTGTACACGTTAAATCATCTCTAGATTACTTACAATTCCTAATACAATGTAAACGCTGTGTAAATTGTTGCCAGTGTGCTGCAAATTCAAGTTTTGCTTTTTGGAACTCTCTGAAATTTTTTTTTCCTGAATATTTTTGACCCATGATTGATTGGTTGAAATTGTGGATGCAGAACCCATTACACGTACACACACATGCAACAAATATATCTATCACATTGTATTATTTGTGAACTCTGTATGTTTGCTATATAAAAATGCATCTGTTTTGAGTGACAAAAGAAGAGCTTGTTCTGTTGTTACATATTTGATTCTCTTTCCTTAACATAAAAAAAAAATGCAGCTAATGGTGCTTTATTATTCACCTTGAAGAAGTACTGAAGATTAATTAGATTTGCATGAAATAATCTGAACTCCTTAAAAAAACAATAATAAATAATATTTCAGTGGGGAAAATTAATATGCACATAGCATGCATATATTAAATGTATTTACATAGATTCAATTCCTATTTATATGTGTATATATGTTGAATTTATATTTATACATATATTTAATTTTTTCTTCAAAAACACACACATACAGATTGGCCTTTCTTTGTTTGCTTATTTACAATAGTGAAAATACTTCAAGGAACTCCTTTGTGAATTTTGCAGCTCTTTGAGGAAATATCCATTTAAAATGTCTGGAATGTGTGTTAAGAAAAAGAAATGACTTTACATTTTCTTGAGAAGAAAAAATTTCACTATGCACAAAATGGCTTAGAGTAATATAGATGGTTTTTTCACTGTATCCTTTTCTTTTCTCCCCACCCCACCATATGCAAATTCAGAAAACAGGTAAAATATGAGCATGGCCATTACTTAAAATATGGCTTATATTTCAATGTAAGTTTTCTTGTAATATTATGGTTAAAGAGGAAAGTAACTTGAATTGAAATTGATAATTTGGTTACTTCCATCCTGCTTTTAGGTTTGTGCATCCAGAAGAAAAACAGATGCTGCTTCTCTTTTCTTTCCTTCTTTTTTTGTTTTTTTTGTTTTTGTTGTTGTTTTTGTTGCTCAGTAATGCAACATATTTGTTTATTTTTTCTTTTTACCTTTTGACCCCTTTCACCCATTTCTCTCACCCCCCAGCCCCTTACCTCTGGCAGCCATCAATCTGTTCTCTGTATTTATGATCTTGCTTATTTTTTTTAGATTCCACATGTAAGAGAGGTCATATGGTATTTGTCTTTTTCTTCCTCTGTCCGACGTTTTTCACTTAACATAACGCCCTCGAGTTCCATCCATGTTGTAGCAAATGACAAGATTTCATTCTTTTATGGCTAATATATAGTGGAATATTTCTTTATCCATTCATCCATCAATGGACACTGAAGTTGTTTGCATATCTTGGCTACTGTAAATAATGCTGCAGTGAATATGAGGGTGCAGATATTTTTTCAAGTTAGTATTTTCATTTTCTTTGGGTAAATACTCAGAAGTGGAATTGCTGAATTGTATGATGGTTCTATTTTTAATTTTTTGAGAAACTTCCATACTGTTTTCCACAGTGGCTGCACCAATTTACATTCCCGCCAACAGTGCATTAGGGTCCCTTTTTCTCCACACCCTCACCAATACTGGTTATTTCTTTTTTTATATAATAGTCATTCTGACAAGTGTGAGATAATTTCTCATAGTGGTTTTGATTTGCATTTTCCTGATGGTTAGTGATGTTGAGCATCTTTTCATGTACCTGTTGGTCATCTATATGTCTTCCTTGGGAAAATATCTCTTCAGATCTTCTGCCCATTTTTTAATTGATTTTTTTTTGTATGAGTTTTTTTATATATTTTGGGTATTAGTCCCTTATCAGATATATGATTTGAAAATACTTTTCTCCCATTCAGTAAGTTGTCTTTTCATTTTGTTGATGGTCAAGAACATCTTAAGGAGAGGGATATGGCAAAGAAGATAATACTTGACTTGCTATATTAAGAGAGTTTATGAAAAGATAATGAAGCAGCTAGTTTATAAAACAAGCATGAAAAAAATTTAAACATGAGACCCATGGAGAGAACTGAGGACTGACAGTTCATAGCTAGGGCAACTGGAAATTTAAAAAAAAACCTTGAAATATTTAATATTTGCTGAAATATGGAGGAAAAGGAACTATGTTGTACTTTTAAGAAAAGAAGTCCGATTAGCTGAGCAGAGTTGCCAGGAATCGGCCGCTGTCTTAGCTGAAATCAAACAAACATCATTTGCAAATGCATATATGAGTTTTAGCTTCCTGCTTAAATGTAACATATGCAGAATTCTGAAGTTTTCCGCTACTGAAGGCATTCAGAATCTGTGACATATGTATCGAGTTTGTGTTTTCATGAAGTTCAAAATTTGTTGTTCTGAAAGATATTTTGGGATCAATAAATCTTGATATTCCCTCTAGAGAAGCCAATGTCTGTTTTCTAATTAGGAAAGAAAAAAATAATAAGAATTAGAACACAGAACTCATGAATTGTAGAAGCCTCATTTGGCCTACAGAGCCAAAATGTTTTAACAGCTGTACTAGAGACTGACTGAAAATATTAGCACATTTACCCAGGCATGGCAAGACTTAAATCTAATTTAAAGCTTCCTTTATCACAATGGCAGATTCACTGTGTAAGTTTATTGTACAAGCAATGTCTATTGGAAACTCCTCACTGAATGTCCAATTCAGCTACATTTCCAGAACATTTTAAGAAGCATGGTGTCTTCCAGATTTCCTTCGATTTTATTTAAGTTTGAAAAAGTCATATTTCAGTTTTTAAAAATCAGAGTGTGGGATCATCTTGATGTCATCTCCAATATGTGATAAGTTTGCAGTGCCTTACGGATACCACACAACATTTATAGAATACCTGAATAAATTTAACTTTTCACCAGAACTCTAAAGATAAAGGTTCAGATAAAATTACTTCATGAGCATGCGTATTAAATAGATGGTATATAAAAGTAGAAGAATCTACACAATGTGAAAACATAGTTATAACAGCACAGAGAGACCACAGTTAAATCAAGGAGAGTCTGGAAGTATGGTAGTATGCAGCCGGATTCATAAAACTACTCTATCATCTCAGAAACTAAAAACGTGAATGGAAATTGAGGGAGAAAGGATTGGCAAAACAACGTCAGCAGCATTCAAACTAAGGAAGCAATACAACCTCATACTGTAAACTCTGAACAGCAGCAGGAAGACAAAAGACTCATAGGAATTTGTATTTGGCTCCTATCCTCTGGCCTCCCAGAAGCTGTACAGGGTGAGGACAAGGTCAGTAGATAAATTATGAAAAACCTAATGCATTTGGAGGGAATCAGATGAGAGCTGAATCAGCATCTAAGGGAAAAGAAACAGAAAATGTCCTTCCAGGATGGAAGTTCTTCCCCCACCACACATAACACTGTCCCACATTATTCTCCAGCAGGACTATTGCCAGCCCACTTGACAGCTGTGTGAATTAGAAGAAGGCACCCTTTCTGAGCACACTTAGCCCTGTGGGCACAAGGTTTAGTACCTTTGTGCAAAGAAAAAGATCCTTTCTCTGCGTAGATACAGACCCATACTAGCCTAGGACACGTAGCTCAGAGAGCCTAGCATAAACTGGATTTCAGCCCCTTATTACCCTCTCAACTGGGCACCTTTGTGCAGTGTGCAAACCACACGACTGCCACAGTCATGCTCCCCAAGGAAGGGAATAGCTACTAGGAGTGGGCATTTTGATTGTTTCATCTGAGAGATTGGCAAATCAGAGAGAGAACCACAGTGAATGCAAATGGAAAAGAAAAGAAACAGGGGTGGACAAGGTTGATCCAACCTAGAATTGGTATCTGTAGGTAGAGAAGGCTATGATTGGCACAGGAAAAAAAAAAAAAAAATTCAAAGATATGATAAAGTTTTCCCTAAATAAGGAAGAACTAAAAGATAAAGAGGATACATCGTGTTTCAGAAAAATTTGATACAGAATGAACAACACTGAAACATCTTGGAGAAGTTACTTGGAGAAGTTCAGACCAAAAAAATCCCATCAGGTAGGGCTGAATTTCTCCACATCAGTTCAATGTCACACAAAAAGTGTGACCTAAGTTTTTTTCCCAGCCAGTTATAAAGGCAAATGAAGAATCCTTAAATAGGCAGTAACTCAGGAATCGTAACAACCATGAACCTTTCTTGAAAATAATATTTGACTAAATCCAGTCAATCAAGGGGATCAATGTGAAGAGTATAGTAATGGAGAAAACTTGATACATTAAAAACATAAGAATTAATCCATTAAAATATAAAATTAACTATGCAATTTGTATTTACAGAGAAGAATGTAAAGATGACTTGAAAGAAAAACTTCACAATTTAAAATAATATAACTAATGGACTGGGACAAAAATCCTAGAGCTTGCTGACAAAACTCAGTGGGGGCTGAGAAGGAAGTATGAGTGAGCTAATTCCCTTGTCTTGCACAGCAAGATGTCAATATTCACTTCATTTTTTTAAAGTTAATAAATCAAGAAATAAAGTTTTTAAAAGTTTACCATTTGAAATACAAAAGTAATTTTAAATTACCAGAAGGTGGGGGTGGGGGGGTGTTCAGAAAATTGACCATATAGCACAAGATAGAAAACAAAAGAATAATGATAGATCCACTATAACTGCAGCTGTCTTCTTTACTATCAGACAGCATTGAATTAAAATTTTAAAAAAGCATTAAATCCACAACTAGAGTACAAGTGGCCTAACTCAATGTACAAAACAAAACACAGCATCATGGTAGAAATTGCTAGCTGTCCGTCAAAATCTATTCTTCACTTGCATAGTAAAAATTATAGCTTGGCATATGGCTGCTCAGATTTGCCATACAGTCTATTCTCTCTCACAGTTGAGTGTGGCCTTGTGACTTCACGGGAATGTTCTCCAATGGGATGTGAGCAGAACTAATGAGTGCCACTTATAGGCCTGGCCCATAAACCTCCCTGCTTGCCCCTCCGTGCTCCTTCCCCGTTCCTGTGGGCTGGGATGATAATGACTACAGCGAATGTGGCAGCCAAACTGCCTCAGTCTCTTTCTAACTGTGCAGCAGTCTCTGCCCGTCCCCACCTCCCCAACACACTCTGCTTACTACAACAGCCATCGCTGACTACTGAGCCAGTGTTCTGTCCAGAGATAGAAACTATCCCGGTTATTTGGACAGAAAGAATGTAACACAAAGAATTGTTTAACCAGTGTAAGTATCAAGATACATAAAGCAAGTGTCTGAGAATGCAAGGAGAAACAAAAACGTAGACAAACTAAATCTACAGACAAATAATGATAGCATGGGAATAGTATAATCACTAATACATAAATATTTAATTTCATATCCAAACAACTGAGATTACACCTTCTAGTTCCTCTAAAACATTTTGAAGTTGACCGAATTTGGGTTGCCAAAGAAAGCCTCCAGGCATTTCAAAATTAGAAATAGCAATGACTGCATTCTTTTATGTAAAGCAAAAGGGAAAAAACCAACCAACCAAACAAACAAACAAAAACCCTAGTTTCATAACCGAAATAGAAAAGAAAAAAGCCAGGCTCTTGGAAATTTTGAAATTCCTTTCTAAATTGAAACCAAAATTGAAATTTCAGAATATCTATACTAGAATCAAATTACTACATATAAGAAGGCTAAAACCACATTCAGACAAAAATTCATATTTTTAAACATAGTACTAAACAAGATAGAATGGAAATAAATGAATTAAATACTCATTGCCAGAAGTTTTAAAATAAAACATAAGGAAAGCACAAGAAAGAAAATGATAAAGTGAAACAGAAATTAATTCAAAAACAAAAACAATAAATCAAAAAGGTGGTTTTTTGAAGAAAACATTACATAGCTATACGACTTGTTAGCTTAATAGAGTAATAAAGGAGTCTAATAATAGCTTACATTTACTGAGCACTTAACATCCTAGGCACTGGGCTTAGTGCTTTATGTATATTAGCTCTACCTTATGAGGTAGGAACTATTGGTATCCTCCTTTTACATTATGAGGAAACTGAGGAACAGAGTTTAAGCATCTTATCCAAGGCCCCACAAATAGTGTCTGAACAGTCAGATTCCAGTTCACAATATTAGCACTCAGAACTATGAAATAGTTATTTCACATATGCAGAGGACGTTTAAATGGAAAATTTAAATTTTTGATACATATTAACATTGTTCCATGACTGGTTTAAAGATGCTTCATGAAGAAACAAGCTCATCTATTTTTGAAGATTTGAGAAATCTGGGGTACGGTTAGGGACTCTCCTGCTGTCCCATAGCCCATATGCCTACTTTGCAACAGCATTGGTTCCTCTGTGATGCACCTTAGGAACAGCACAGTGGGAACCCAAGGGAGCAGTTTCCCTAAATGAGGGAGCTGGAACCCCTGCTGCTCCAAGAAAAACATTTACACTGGAACCTGGCTAATCCTCCTTCTTGCTTCAAAAAGATTACCTGAGGCATATCCGTCTGATAGAAAAAGCAGGTCCCCGTTCCATCTTGTAGAATGCACTGAAGGGTACCAAATAAGCACGAAAGTTCACAGCGTGAGTGCATCTTACTCTTCTTTTGAGCCCACGGTAGAATGAGAACGAAGAAACTCGATAACATCAGCCACTCACCATCAAGTGCCATCTTCCTGCGTTTGGTAGAGAAGTACAACGCGAGGTGGATAACTAACTCTCCCATCTTGTGCTCTCAGTATTGTGAACTACAGGGGCAGGTTTAAGTGGCAATTTTGGTTCAAATACCAGCTGAGCCACCAGTAGAGATGATCGGTTCAGAAGGGGTTTGGATCATTTAGAGAAGTGTTTGTTTTCTGAGCCTGAAAGTGGGTGCTATAATCAGAAATCCTTCATGCAACATGCATTTCTAGCTCTTCAGATTCAATTGTTTTTTGATGGAGAGATTGCAAATTATGAAAGTACAGCTTACGACCTAGAAGTTTGGCAGTGCAATCAAGTTTTTCTTTTGGTCAACTTCATGCACGACTCTGGGCTGAAAAGAAGCAGGATGAATTCAAGCAGAAATGAAATCGTTTGAATCCAATTTTTTCTGCCACTTCTTTATCCTGAAAAAAGTAGGGGAGTGATTCTCCAGCCCTTGAAATCATTAATCAGCCCTCAGTTAAGGAGATTACCTTTCATTTTAAGGTATTTTTCTGGGTTTGCTTTTTTGTTGTTGTTGTTTCCCATTGATCTATGTTAAAGGACAAAGGGCATTCACTTTTTTAGTATTCATAATTCCTTGACTCATAAGTCTATTTTACCCCAGTTTAGAAGCTCATGCTTGCCAATTTCATTTTGGTGGTCAGTATTAATAAACATTCACCTTGCACACAGCCATTTCCTGGTCTCCAGCCTAGAACTGTGGGAAAGGACAAAAACTAGGAGTTTGAGAACTTAGTCTCAGGCCCCTGATCTCCCATTTTTCTGGATGTTGTGGACCACTCGATGAATCACTGATGCTCTCTGAACCTCAGTTTCTTTATCCTTAAAGTGATTTACTTGGGCTACATTTTTGCAAAGGTCCCTTCAACTCTGCCATTTTATCAATCCATCTTCCATTTATGTAAGTGTGTATCAGCCCCTTTGCTTTAAACTTTCACTCCCTGTGTTGCTAAGTGCTGTCTTTCAAGGAGTGCCTCCATTCTCTTGCCTTAAATATCACCTGTATCCTCATAACATATATATGTGTGTGTGTATACATATACACACTGTATCTCTTATTTGTCCACTAGAAATTTACATTCATCTGTCCTACCGTCTTTCATTAAACCCTTTCTTATCCAAATTTTATAGAACTTGTTTTTCCTCCCCAGTATAGACACTTCCCATTTCTGGCTTCAAGGTCTCTTCACTATGGCATGCCCTTTATCACCAAACCTGTGGTCATATTTAAAGCCCTCATCCTCAGTTGCCAAGTCCCATTGTCTTCTTACTTCTGTCTTCAGAATCTGACATCTTCCTGTTTCCACTGCCAGGACGCTGATGGCCTTGTTTCTCTGTAATTGCCCACTTGACATCTGGCTTGAACCAGAAGAAAGTTCCCCAGCAGGGAGTGGGACTGCTTGCCTGCCTGTCTCACTGTCTGTAATCACAAAATCATAAATGGGACAAAGAGAAAACGTGGTTTAAAAGACTCAGATCTCAGCCCGGAAAAAGGATGCCTGCTGCCCCAGGAGATGACTGAAAAGCCAGGGAGCCATGTACCCAGAGACTTCCTTTGGGATCCTGCCCAGACCCTCCCTATAGATTTACCTGGGACACCTCCCCATGATGTCCATCAGGAGTTTTGGCTCCACCTCTGCTAAGCTTTTGGAATGATTTATCACATTTAACCCTAACACTATTAGGGTTAGGATTAAATGAGGAAAGCACTGTTATTACTCCCATTTCACAGATGAGGAAACTGAGTAACTGAGAGGTTAAACAGTCTGGGCAAACTCAGTGGCACAGCCAGGATCAGAACAGAGATCGACATGGTTTCAGATCTGGCCTCTTACATCACTGCTAATTCGCTCACCTTCTGAAAAAGCTGATTTGGGTTAATTTTATTTTTTAACCATCTATCTATCTATCTATCTACCATCTATCTTTCTTTAATGACAATAATGGCTAAGAAAAAGCAAGTCTGAAATAGTGTCCTCAGGGGAGAACCCTCCTTGTTGTAAACACGAAAGAATGGAAACTTTCTTCCATTTCTGCTGCATTGCATCCTCCCTCCCCCACCCCTAATGGAGTCCCCAACCCAACTAAGGATAGCTCTCCTTAGAACCCATCACACTTGGTGGGTTGTCTTTTGGGCAGGTACTTCCCTAGGCCAAAATTCCCACGGACATGGTATATTTGATTGACAGGGACAGTAGGGCTTATAAACATCTCTTCCCACCCAAAACTTAACAATTTTTAAGATCCATCCAAAACAAACCCTGGATTTGGTTTAAACTATAGCATGTATATGCCAGAGCAGGTGATGAGACAGGAGCCTTTCTACCTGTGCCCCTACCTCAGTCCTGGTCAGGCCACACCTGGAGCTGAAATTCTTTGTGGACACTGCAGCGGGGTCAGGGGAGGTGGGCAGCAGAGACTGTAGCCAGGCACTGAAAGGATCCCAGAGCAAGCCTCTCCCAGTCTCTAGCCCACCTCCTGAAGTTATAGGAGAGGCTGGCTAGAGTGGTGGTTTTTGAAACAGGGTGGGTTGTCCTCACGGGGAATGGTTTTTTTAAACCCAGAGGTCCAGTGTCTAACTCAGGAAGCGTACATCTTCCATGAGGGAGGGCACCTTTTATTTTCAAATTATAGTCGATGGCACACCTCCCCCCAGCCCTGGGCCCCCATTGAAAAGAATAGTGACCTAGATGGGGTTGTAAGCTATGTGTCTTTGTCTTGCTGCCTTAGGAGAGAAAGGATGCTATCCTGGGGAGTCAAGAATCCTTGAAGGAAATCCTGAACAAACTGCAGGATGGCTTCCACATTTACAATGCTCTGAATCAATGTTTTTCCCCTCCCTATTATACCCCAAATGTCCTTTTGGGTTCTTTTGTTCTTCCTGGGTTCCCCCACTGGCAGCAGATGAAAGAGTCACTTTCTGTTCCTAGAACTATCCACTGCCAAATACTTTTTCTTGTTTTAACACCTTTATTGGAGTATAATTGCTTTACAATGGTGTGTTAGTTTCTGCTTTATAACAAAGTGAATCAGCTATACATATACATATATCCCCATGTCTCCTCCCTCTTGCGTCTCCCTTCCACCCTCTGTATCCCACCCCTCTAGGTGGTCACAAAGCACCGAGCTGATCTCCCTGTGCTATGCGGCTGCTTCCCACTGGCTATCTGTTTTACATTTGGTAGGGCACTGCCAAATACTTTGACTGTATATCCTCCACCCATCCAATTTCATGACTTGAGTCTAATTATCTGTTCCCTTCTGGCCATTGCAAAACTGAATGTCTGTAAACACCTGTTCATCTTGTAAATAAACCTTCCCTGGCTCCTTATGATCTGCCTTTTTGAGTTAGTCCAGGCTAATCATGGTCTTCAAAACAGACACAGATGTGGTCCCCTTGCCTGAAATGTATTTCCTTGGCTGCTCTCTGGCTCAGTTCCTCCTGTCCCCTCCCCCTCCTACTAGTCTCGGTTTTGGACAGCCCAAGGATGCCAAGTAATTCTGTGCAATAATAGAACACAGACTATCTACTGGTGAGGCCAATGCTTTCTTTAGATGAAGTATAAACTCTCTGAGGCCCAGCACTCAATAAAGGCTAAATAAATTGGGTGTCTCCACCCACTACTCATTACGGTGCTAAACTTATAGCAGAAGTTGAATAAATGCTTCTTGATCGACAGAAAAGAGGGTGGATAATAAATATTTAGTATGAATGGGGATTTTCCTAAAGGGAGAGGTAATTGACTGTCTGAAAATAGGAAAGGGACTAAGGGCTGTTTTGGTACTTCTATGTATGACTGTGCAGTGAGAGAGTTAGAGAAATTCAGTAAACCTGTGCATGTTTACCTCATCTAGAAAATGAAAGGTAAAAAATGTAAGCTTGATGTTTATGAGAACCACTGATGAATGACTATAGTCATTTGAAAGCAAAAAGCTGAGAATTCCAACGTTGCTTTGTAAAAACAGCTTTAGAGTCACATTCTGAAGCTGGAAGATTTCACACAAATTAATAATACAAGTGATTTTTCAACTTCTATTGAACAAGGAAGTAAATAACTAGAGCTAGCAGAGTCAGCAGTTAGTTAAGTGGTTTTCTCAAATGTATCCAAGGCAGTGCCATTAATTTTCTCTGTGATGAAGGTAGAGGTAGGGGTAGGGGGTGATCCCAACACAATTCCTTCTACTTTTAACCCAGAGCCCCATATCCTTGACAGGAGTTTAGTTGGAGACTGTTTGATTAAAATACATTATGCCAGTGAAATTTTCCTTTGATTCTTTAACTTAGAGACCCACGGCAACAGTACATAGTATTAACTCAAGGAAGCACGTGCTCATCTGTAGGTCTCTCGTGGCTCCCTCTCCCCAACAGACGTATGAGGGAGACCAGTAGTCACCCCCCCCAACATCACAGAGGGTCATTATGAAGAGAAACGGGTGATCAATGAGAAAGGGCACTGACAAGGATAACACTTCTTTAGTATCTAATTATTGAAGGTTGCTTGGTATAAAACAATCAGTCTGCATAGTAGTTATTTGATTACACAATGTATAAAATGAAGTTTTAACTGTATTCAGGCATTGGATTATTGTACAGAGAGGAGCCTGATTCTTACTATGTCCGCGCTGGTGTTAGAACAGTGACCACAGAGCCTTTGGCCCAAAGGCTAGAGCAGGGGGTCCCCAACCCCCTGCCCGTGGACTGCTATCAGCCCACGGCCTGTTAGGAGCCGGGCAGCACAGCAGCAGGGGAGCGGCGGGCGAGCAGGCGAAGCTTCATCTGCCGCTCCCCGTCGCTGGCATTACTGCCTGAACCATCTCCCTCCCCCCACCCCCACCTGCCCCAGTCCGTGGAAAAATTGTCTTCCATGAAACCGGTCCCTGGTGCCAAAAAGGTTGGGGAGTGCTGGGCTAGAGGGCTCCATGAATCTTCACCAAATCCTTCCAACGTTTAAGGATTCAGGACAACATTAGTCACCTGTTCAAGGACACTTCCCAGCCATCATCCCATTTCACCCTCACAGCCTGCTCTGGGGTGGTTCCTCTCCCCCTAGCGTAGCGGCCCAGCTCAGTCCTCATCCCCACTACCACTCTGGGGCTGCACCAAAGGCCATTCCAGCTGATCTGACTAAAGAGGGGCAGTGGCCCCCCTCCCAGCTCAGGCCAGAGGCTCCGTGAATTCTCCAGGCCAGAGGGGCAGGGAGTCGGGCAGCGGCTGCTCTCTTCTGTTGCTGCTGTTCTTTTAGTGTCTGTCTTGTTGCCTTTGGGAAAGTGATGTCTTACAGTGACCCAAGCACCAACTCTCTGGAGTGCTGTTGTATTTCTGACCTTCCTTTTGCTGCTTATTATGTCCAGTTGGCCTGTCCATGGGACTTGGCCATTTATTATCATCCTGAGAAGGTGAAGGATGGACAGTCTGAACTCTGAGAACAGGAGGAATGGACAAAGGGTGTTTTGATGTGTGAGGTATAAACTGAGGTCTCAGCTGTGAAAGGAAAAGCCTTTAAGGCAGGAAGTAGAGGTAGGGTCTCCTATGGGGTTCCTGTTTCCAAAACATGTGTTTAACAAGTGTGTGTGTGTGTGTGTGTGTGTGCGCGCGCGCGCGTGCGTGTGCATGTGTGCGTGCGTGCATGTGTGTATGTGCGCGTGTGTGCGCGCGCATGCGTGCATGTGTGTATGTGCGCGTGTGCGTGTGTGTGTTTGTGCACGCACGTGCATGTGTGCGTGTGCGTGTGCACGTGTGTGCGTGTGTGTGCGTGCGTGTGTGTGCGTGTGTTTGGCATGGGGGCAAGAAGCACTCTCCTCCCACACCCAGTGCAGAGTCAATAGCAAACAGTGCCCAGCCAGGCTTTTTGAGAACATCATCCCTGCTTCCAGTGTAGCGTGTGTTCATTCCTGGATATAGATGAAACCAAGGTTTGCTTTGGGCTCCTCGGGGCAGAAGCAGATTGCCCTGCCAGGTAAGGCCAACCCCTGCAGCTGTGCTGGCATCTCACCTTCTCCTGTCTTCTCAAGCACCTTACCCATCAGTCAATCTCCTTCTTTTCTACTTTTCACTGAATCCTTCCTATTAGCTCTACCTTTTGCTCACATCACTCCCATCTTAAAATAAACCTTCCTTCCTCACCCCACATGACCCTGCATCCACACCATCCTTCTCCTTCCATTCGAACCAAATTTCTCAAAACAGTCTGCACGTGTTCTTTTTTCTTCACCACCCTGTCACTGAAATTACTACGGTCACCAATAATTTTCCTGTCACCAAGTCCAAAGGACATTTTTTATCTCTCAGCACTGTTTAAACAAAGAGCCTCTTCCACCCCAAAGTACTATCTTCCCTTGGTTTCCAGATCACCACACTCTCCTGGTTTACCTCCTCCTCCCTGGAAACTCTTTCTCAGCCTCTTTTACCAGCTCATCCTCTTCTACCTACCATTAAAATGTTGGCATTCCCCCCTCCTACACTGTTAGTGGGAATGTTAATTGGTGCAGCCACTTTGGAAAACAGTGTGGAGCTTCCTTAAAAAAACTAAAAATAGAGTTACCATATGATCCAGCAATCCCCCTCCTGGGCATATATCTGGACAAAACTATAATGCGAAAAGATACATGCACCCTTATGTTCATAGCAGCACTATTTACAATAGCCAAGACATGGAAGCAACGTAAATGTCTATCGACAGATGAATGGATAAAGAAGATGTGGTGTATGTGCACAATGGAATACTACTCAGCTATAAAAAAGAATGAAATAATGCCATTTGCAGCAACAGGGATGGACCTAGAGATTATCATACTGAGTGAAGTAAGTCAGACAGAGAAAGACAAATATATGATATCGCTTATACGTGGAATCTTAAAAAATGATACAAACGAACTTATTTACAAAACAGAAGCAGACTCACAGACATGGAAAACAAACTTATGGTTACTAAAGGGAAAAGAGGGGGAGGGGTAAATTAGGAGTTTGGGATTAACAGGTACAAACTACTATATTTAAAATAGATAAACAACAAGGTCCTACTGCATAGCACAGGGAAATATATTCAATATCTTGTAATAAACCATAATGGAAAAGAATATGAAAAATAATATATATGAAAAATATATATGCATATATATGTATAACTGGATAACTTTGCTGTACACCAGAAACTAACACAACATTGTAAATCAACTATACTTCAATTAAAAAAATATTGGTGTTCCCCTTGGCTTTGCCTAAGGCCCCCTTCTCTACTCTGTGGTCTCTCCTGCTTTCAAGACATCAATGATCAACAGCCAGTGTTTGTAACTTCAGCCCAGACCTCACCTCTGACATCAGATTCATATTCAGCTACCTGTTTGATAGCTCAGTCTATGGACACTTCACTGTCAATATATCCAATATTGAACCTGTAATGATCTCTCTCCCAACTCCTAAAATCCTGGCTTTCTTCCAGTTTTCCATCCATGACCCATATTCCCAGCTGTGCAGGCATACTTGGGATTCATCACTCCCACAGTCAATCAATATCAAGGTCTTTCAGTTCAGGTCCTGAAAAATCTTGCATCAGCTCACTGCTCTCACGTCTACGGCCAACACCTCAATTTGGCCACCATCATCTTGTGGCTGGACTTCTGTGCTGGGCTCCTAACTGCCTTCCTGCTTTCACTCTTGCCTCCCTCCCAACCATTCTCCAGCCATCAGCAGGAGATATACTTTTGAAATGAAAATCCGACCATGGCGGGGTGAGGTGGGGGGTAAGGGGAGAGCAGGGAGACTTAAAACTCTTTAAAATTAGAGAACCAATTTTTCTAAGATAAAATTCAAAATTCCTGTCTCAGTTCCTCAGATTCACCACAAAACCTTTGCTCTTGTTTTCTCCTCCCCCTCGTCACTTCACTCCTTTTGCCTCGCTGTCTCCTACTCATCCATCAGTTCCCAATTCAAATGTCACTTTGCCGGGAGCCACTGTGGAGATCAGAAACCAGAGAGCTCCTCCTGTTACTCACTTCATTCTCCAAAAGGAGTCTATAGGAGCAATGACCACAATTGCAACTCATAACTAAGTGATTAACTCCTTTAAAACTTACACTACCTTTCAAAGTAATGAAAAGGCTCTAAAATAGATTGTGGTGATGGTTGAATAACCCCATGAATATATAAAAAGCCATTGAATTGTATACCCGAAATGGGCAAATTGTATGGTATGTGAGTTATATCACTATAAAGCTGTCTTTTTTTAAAGAAAAGACAAACTTACACTAGAACAAAAGCTCTAGGGGAGGCAGGAAACTTTTTTATCTCATCATTGAGTACGTAGCACCCAACAGGGTGCCTTGCACGTGGCATGTGCTTAAATATTGGTTGAATGGTGGCAAAGAGGGTGAGTAAATGGTAGGGCTGCCCTTCTGAGTAAGTCTGGACTTGCAAATGTTTTTTTCTTATATTTGGGAAAGAAAGGTTGGCCACCCTGATTAGTTGAATGCTTTTTATATAAACGCCCTTAGGCCTCTGTCACGCTGCAGCGGGAAGCAGCGACCCTGAATTCAGAGGTTCCCAGTCCATCAGACCCTGAGTTTTCTAGTTTCCCCTCTGCAAGTCCTCCTCCTGCAGCCCCAGTCTGGCTCTATACCTGCAGAAGCAGCCAAGCAATATCCAGGGTCACGGTCCCCACACTGGGGTCTGTGCTCAGCTCTGTCTCCCAGCGTGATTCCTAGGGAAACACAGCTGAGTTATTACCGTCGTTATCACTGTTACTGTACATCTCCTGAATAGTTCCCTTGTTTGCTATGGCCCCACAGAGGTACCACACACAGCTATGTCACCACTGAGGAAATTCTGTAACCAATAGAAATTGGTCAGTCAGGGAGGGAGTCGTAGGAGAGAATTCAGACTGACCACACACCCTTCTTTCTACAAACCATTAACCTTTTTAAATTTTAGAATTACTCTGAAGGGAAGCAAGCACAATCGACGAGTTTGGCCCCATATAGCCCATCTCTCTCTACTTTTCTTTCTGGATCAACGACTCAAGATGAAACACGCTCACAATTTGCATCCTAACTGGACAAACTGCCTTCTTTGTGTCCCCTGGGGGTGCATGTGGCAGCCTAGACCACATCTAAATAGAAGTGTAAGAAGAACAGGGTAGGTCAGTGGACTTCAGAAGGAGAGTCCAATTCCAATTTCTCCTTTCCATCACAGGCTACTCTTTCCCAAGCAGCAGCGTGACTCTGACTTTGAAATTACTTCCTGTGCTCAGACTGCTTGAGACATCATTTTAAAGACTTTCCAACTGACGCCTCTTGTGGCTTGTATATGTAAGATATTAACAGGGCTGACTGCAGGATCCATCTCTGGGTAAAAATACTTAGGAATGAACGTAAGTGGCTCTCGGGGGTGAAAACTAGAACCTCTGGGTTTTGTTATAAAGTGGCTTCCTACAAATTACTTCTGTCTTCTGTCAGGTGCCAGCTGGGAGCAGAGGGGTGGCTTGAGCTGCAGTGATGGAGTGCAGAATTCTCTGTGAAGATTGCCAGATTGACATATTTCCACATGTACTCTCCTGATTGCTGAGCTTTAAAAGAATTATTTCTGGATTTTTTTTATTATTGTGAGTCTCCTAAGAGATTTATTCATTCACTCATTTAAAAATAGCAATTGAACACTGTTATAGGCGCTAGGGATCTAATGGTCAACAAGACAAGTGAGGTCTCTCTTCTCCAGGACCTTATACTCCAGTGTGGAAAGACAGAATAAACAAGTAAAGAAATACAGTAATGTCAGAGCTAGATAACAAAAACAAAAACAGGATAGTGATTAGAGAGTTATGGAGGGAGCAAGGGGTATTTTATATAGGGAATGTCAGAAAGGCTTCTTGGAGCAGGTAACATGTGAAGTGAAGGATGGGAAGGGACCAGCCACGCTGAGACGGGAACAAATTAGTTGTGTTCACAGAGCAGAAAGAAGTCCAAAGGTGCTGGACTGGAGTGAAAAAAGGGGGACAGGAAGATGTGAGTTTGGAGGGTGGGGCTGGAGCTAAATCACTTGGGAACCCTGCAGGCCTTGGCTGGGGTTTGGCTTTTAGTCTAAGTGCCATGGGAAGACATTGGAGGGTTTTAGGCAGGGGGCTGACATGAATGCCTTGGAATAGAAAGAATTTGGGGCACTCTGCAGGGTTGGAAACAAAGAAAGACAGGCCCTGGTAAGGCCAAGGCCATTGAGGGTTTGTGCAGCATCTGAGCTGAGTGCCAGAGTCCCTGGCTCTCATTCAACCACCTCCCTTGGCCCTGGTGAGCCGCTTGGCCTTTAATTTGAGACCAGCTTTAAGAAAAGGCAACTAAAATTCATATGTGCCTTTAGCTTCATAGTTAGCCAGTGCCCTCCATCCTTTTCAATGAACTCAAGTGCTGTTTCTTTTTAATGAAGAGGCTCTGGCCTTAATTAAGACGACTTGGCTACATTTGCAGAGTTTGCTTTCTACCTTCAAAACTGCTATCACCAAAATGCTAGGTGCCTAAAGCCAGCCAGCCACCTCCAAAAGCTTCCCTCCTCCACATCTCCCTGTCAGCAAGGGCAGGTGCCCAAGGGCTTCCAGGGGACCTCTTTGAAGTGCTGGCCAAGGCTCTTCTGTGACATTTGTCACGGTTCTTAGAGACAGAGAATTGCCAGTTATCCACGTCATCTGCTTTTGGAGTCCAGTCTAAACATCATTTCCTCAAAGAGAGCTAAATTATAAATTTTTTCTGCTGATTGCAGATAAGAGATCAGAGCATTTCTAAATATACTGCTCTTTTCCAGGAGGGGAATGAACATCCTGACACTTAAAAAATAGCATCAACAACTATCATGATGTTTTTCCTGTGATATACAGGAGCAAATCTTTATGTTCTTCACAAATAAGGGTTCTTGTCTGGGTCATAGGGGAGTGCGGGAGGAGAAAGTGACTTCGTATGGAATTCTGGTTCTACTTTATTCTCTGCCTACCTGTGATTTCAACTCCCACTAGTGTTTTCTGGTGAGCTAATGCTGAATTAAAGCATTCTTTCCTTTAGCAATGTCTCTTGACAGCTAGAACTTAGGTAACAATAATGGGGGTGCGGTGGGAGGAAGAAATGGATCTTTAACCAGCTTTTTTATTTGTGATAGGTGGAGAAAGTAGGGTGCGGGGTTAGCTCTGAGGGAAACCCAGGAATAGAGCTGGGTAACAGGACTGACAATTTTAAAATCTATTATTGCACGTTAAAAATGTTAATCATCCAAGTGCTTTCATAATAGTCCCTCAGAAACACGACATGATGCTGCCTGTTTTTCAGGGACCCAGCAAGGGAGATTTTGGTGGCTCACCTCCACCACTGGATTAGAAGCCGGGCACGAGGGGAAGGATGGACGCAAATAATGGAACAGCAAAATACACTTCTCTCTTCATTTCCCAGAGTCTTCGGTTGATGTGGCTGGAAGAAGTACTCTCTGGTGATGGGCCTCTCCCAGCTAAGGAAAGCAGGGGACACCTTTCCAGGGCTTGAGAGCCTCCAGCGCCTCCGTTCCCAGAAAGATTTCCTTACCAGCTGCCCACGGGGGTGAAGTCCAGCTTCAGTAGTCCTTTAGCTCAAAGCCATTACTTCTAGGAGATTCTTGCTAAATGCATGCTCTAGGCTAATGGGTCCATATCATATAACCACATTTATGTGCATTAATCATACAGGTCATCTACAGCTAGAGCCCTAAGGTAATTCCATTCATTTTCTCTTTCTACTTTCATCACCTCTTCATGACCTCTCATCTGGATGTTCCAAGTGCCTCTTCTACCAGCTTTTCAAACCGGAGTTGGGACCAGCTCCCCTGTAAGCATTGTGCCCAATCCAGTTCCTCTTCTTCCCAGAAGCCCTTTTTTGACTCCCCAGACTTCTTAAACTGTGTCTTGGGAAAGGTCCAAATCTGTACTCTGCAACAGAATAACCCTCTGCTAATGGGAGACTCCAGCAGCCCCTTTGGTCCAGAAGCACAGCGAAGGAGCTGTCAAGATCATACCTCATGCCCATCCCTGTGCTACACAATGTGTGCAGACACCAGAGAATGTTTATTTCCTCTTCCCACGTTACAGTCTTTAGTTTGTTGAGATGTCAGCTTCATGAGCACGCCTGAGTTTCTCTATGCATGTACCCTTTTCCTGCTGAACTATGAGGAGGCTGAGGAAAACGCACAGACACATTACACTGATTCCTTCTCTGCTACTGTTGGAAGCCCCTCTCTGTAAAATAGGGAGAGCAATACTTAGCTCAGTGGCTTGCTGTGATGTAATGTACATGAAAGTGACACTCCATGGGATCTGTTCCCAGCATTGCAGCATCATTCCCCTCCACGCACTTCCTTACATCTCTGTGAGCTCAGCATGCCTAGAAGGGTGCCTTGCATATTGGAAGTTCTTATTCCTCTACTTGAGGCAACCCCAGCTGGTATCCTCTGAGAACTTGCCCTGCCACCTTAACAGTCATCTAGCTGTATCTGCTGCCCCAGGTACACCCTGTTCTGCAAACCTGACTGGCTTTGTCCCTGAGTTGTTTTATTGTTTTGTTTGTTTTTCTGTGTCTGTAGACTCTTAGACATGGGAAGGACTTTGATTCTTGTGAGCTGTCACAACTGTAAAAAAAATCAATCCTGATTTTCATGCCTTCAATAAAGGAGATCCCCATTAATTTGCTCACACTTCAGTGTTGAAATTCCTAAATTGTTGCTCTAAAGCTTCACAGATTCTATGGATAAAGAAGATGTGGCTCATATATATAATGGAATATTACTCAGCCATTAAAAGAAACGGAATTGAGTTATTTGTAGTGAGGTGAATGGATCTAGGGACAGGAATAAAGACACAGACATAGAGAATGGACTTGAGGACACGGGGAGGGGGAAGGGTAAGCTGGGATGAAGTGAGAGCATGGCATGGACATATATACACTACCAAATGTAAAATAGCTACCTAGTGGGAAGCAGCTGCATAGCACAGGGAGATCAGCTCGGTGCTCTGTGACCACCTAGAGGGGTGGGATAGGGAGGGTAGGAGGGAGACGCAAAAGGGAGGGGTTATGGGAATATATGTATACGTATAGCTGATTCACTTTGTTATACAGCAGAAACTAACACACCATTGTAAAGCAATTATACCCCAATAAAGATGTTAAAAAATAAATAAATAAATAAAGCTTTGTAGATTCTAGTCCTAGATCTACCTCTGAACAGGGTGTGTGACCTTACAGAAATCAGCCAGCCTTCCTGAGCCATGGCTGGCTCACTTATAAGATGCTGGAGGAAGGGGTTGAGGTGGTCCCCAATCTCCATTTCCCAAGCCTGGGTTTATTTACTCTCTTGTTTGTGCCTCACTGGAGAGGAACAGCACACTGACAGCATCATTTCTGTAAAAGCCCTAAATGAATCCACCTCATAACATTTCAGAGGCAAAACAAGCAGCAGCAACCCCAGCTGGCAGGTGAAAATGAATCTCTGAGTTCCATAGTTGGTTAACAGCCAGCGATAACATCGGGGGGAGCTGTCTGGGGAGAGGGGCTACAGCAAGCACATGCCAACTTTGGACAGTTTTCTCTGCTTTTCGTGGTCTTGCTTTCACACGTACACCTTCTAATGTCTCTCATCTATGTCAGCATAGAATGTGAAAAAAAACTGCTGAAAGCACTCCCCCTCCGCCTCGCCCATTATGCTTCTGGGAGGGACAAGAACTAAGGTCCCTTTGATCCTGGTCCAGCTGTGCCTTCTGTCTCTGTGAAGGCTTTCATCTCCATGCTGTGGGTGAATTGCGCTCCTTTTACGTTTTGGCAGTGATCTCATGCATAAATCTTTTTTCCTCTTTCCTGCTGCTCTTCTCCTAACAACTCTTTTCAAAGTTGTCCTTGCTCCTCTGGTCTGGGAAACCTTGAACTGATAGAGATGTCACCATATTAACATGGTTCTGATTTCTTTTACTCACGTCGCCATGGGATGTTGTCTTTCCCTGAGGTCCCTCCATAAAACAAAAAACACATGAAAGGCATTGCTCCCGGTTTTCCTGTCCTGCTTGTTTCTGCTCTGTTAACACAGAATGGTCTGCCCTGCAAGCGGCCACAGGCAGCCGGCCTGCCATCCTCCACTGAGTTTCTTAGGGAGTGGGAAAGTGATGCGGCAGCAATTTCATTTCATCTCTGCTCCCCAGTCAGATGTGGCAGAAGGCTGGCCCTGGGAGCCAGCGGATGGAAATCGGGTCTCTTGCAGCACAGCCTGTGTTGAAGGTTCATCTTGTTGAAGGGTGTGGTGCAAAGAATGGAGTCTTAATCAAGTGAAAGCCATAGGTGATGAGGCTTCCATTTCCTCTCAACTCCACACTCTTCCACCTCCGGCTCCAGCATTACCACAAGCACAGTCCTTCCTCTGATTAAAAAAAAAAACCAGTAGACCAGATTTCCTACTCCATCCCTCCTGCCCAGCTGAGTTTGGGTGGTAATTCCTATTTAATTACTGCTTTATCACCATATGGCAAATGATCTCCAGTTATTTCTTACTTCCTTCTGCTGGAAGTTGCTTTAGCTAAAGCTCTCAGTCTACTCCAGTAAGGGACTGAAAGGAGAGTAAACCAAGGAAAATAGCATAATAAATAATGATAGCCAGCACTGACTGAATACCCTCTGTGTGTCAGATACTGTGCTAGGCACGTTGCATGAATTATGACTTCATCTAGTCCTCACTACCACTTTATAAGGTAGAAGGAAGTATCTCTATCTCAAGTCTCAGGGTTGGGGGGGGGGTGGATCAAGAGCTTTATCAAGGTCATAAGGTGGTAAAATTACAATTCAAATGCAAGTTGGTCTACTTCTAGGTTCCATGCTCCCAACCATGTCTCCCTGTCCTCTGGGAAGAACAGGAAGCTGGACTTGTTTTGTCAAATTGTCTGGCAGCATTTCTTACTCTGTGTCACCTCTCTTGCCTATCCATAAGCAAAGGACAGACCCATCTGAACTTCAAGATCCCACTAGAGTGGTTGAGAGTAAATGTAACATGGGCACCCAGAGGTTTGTGTTGTGTCAGCCAGAGGGCAGGGATTCAGAAAGTGCTAGTTACATTTCTCAAGAGGAGTCTTTTCATGGACACTTGGTTTTTATTCGTAAAGAGACACTTGGGTGTAGACTTTCTGCAAAAGATCTGTATTGCAGGTCACTTTATCAAATGTAAAGAATGGTCTTGCTAGTTAATGATGCAGTCAGTGAAGTGAGCTGCTTCCTCTCGAAGATTTATGTGTTAGTAGCCAAGGTGAAGGCACCAGCTTGGTCAGCTTAGAGGAAAGGAAAGAATGATAGGTCAGAGGAGACTTCACAATGACGCACGTTTACCTTCTTCCACGGATCCGTGTCCCTGCCTGTGGAAGACCAGGCAGGAGATGAAGAACCTTGTTTCCCTTCTGCCCCTTGCACACCTAGAAGCAAATTGAAGCTTTTGTGGTTAAAGCCTACTGAAATCCTGGGGCTTCCTTTTTCAATTTGATTATTCTTCTTGGTTTTCTAGGGGCTTGTTTCAAGAGAGGCTTAGAAATCACGCAGTGTAATTGGATGATTGGTGCACTTTAATCAAGGCAGCAAGATACAACGTGCTGCACATTTCAGGTTGACTGTAGTGAGGTGAGGCATTGTCTGCTGGTTAAGGCTCCAAGGACAGGCTCGTTTTAGAGACCCACAAGGTAAAATTGCCATCTGTAGGCTGGTCTGTGCTGTTAAGACCATGGGGTCTCATTTGTATGTAAAAACTAGTGAGTCCTCTGAATGATCACTCCTTAATCTAGCTCCATGTGGGTTGTGTCTTCATGAATAATGATGACCGGTTCCCTGGCAGTGCAGGAAATGCTCATTGCATGGAATTAAATGATCTCTTGATAAATTTTAAATCAGCTTGGTTTCCTTCCAGCTCTCACAGCTATTCTCTTTAATCATGCAGTTTGTGCCTAGTTGAATATTTAACCAATTTTACTACTAGATTAGTCAGAGCACAATTCAGGATGTAAGAAGGAAAATATCCTAAAAATCCGACATACTCCTAGCTCAGATGTAAATTACTTTTAGATTACTTGGCATTTTGGAAAATGTGATACAATTGTATTGAAAATCAAATGTGAAAAAATAAAGTTTCCCTTGATTTTTAAAAATAAAAGCTCCGAAAACTTGAGAGTATAGTGTATGAGACATGTACATGGCTAGAGTGGAAGCCAGTGCTGTTTTATCCTGGTGATAGTTATGCATCCAGATGGCATCCCATAGAAAGCTTTCTAAGAATTGCTATTCACAGGAACTTATTGAAAAATACTTTCCTTGCATGTTCCTGATTCACATGTCTGGGCTGCTCTTGGCTCATTGCTAACACTTGGGACCATTTCTTTCTCTGGAGGTCACCTGTCCTTGGTGGTGTCCAGCTCAAGATGATGTAAAGAAATGACAACAGTGACCTACTACATAGCTCTCTCTCCTGAGACTCTCAGGAGATGGGGATGATTTGATGAGACAAATATAACATTGTCACTTTGTGTGTGTGTGTGTGTGTGTGTGTGTGTGTGAGAACAAAGAGACAGATATCCAGAGCATACTTCTAAAGAAGTATTTAATTAACAGGATGCTTCACACAAATGGCCAACAAATACATAAAAAGATGCTCAGCAACACTAATCATCAGGAAAACGTAAATCAAAACCACAATAAGATATCACCTCACACCTGTCAGGATGCTTATTATCAAAAAGACAAAAGATAACGAGTGTTGGTGAGGATGTGGAGAAAGGAACCCTTGTGCACTCCTGGTGGACAAGGAAAGGGAAGCCATCTCCCATGTAGTTGGCCTTGTCACCTTCCTTAGTCTTTTCTAGTTTAGCTTAGCTATTTTCTAGTTATTTCTTTAGAACTTTAATGTCTAGTTGAAATTCTCTAGGGGGGGTGTGTCATTTAGCTATTGCTGTGTAACAGATCACTCCAGAACAAATCAAGCTTTTATGTAACTCATGATTCTGTGGGCTGGTTAGGTGAAGTTTTTGGTCTTGACTAGACTTGCTCATGCATCTTTGTTCAGCTGTGGGTCAGGTAGGTGACTCTGTTGAGAGTCAGCTGGCTGGGCTTTCTCAAATGTTGAGAGTCAGCTGGCTGTCAGCTGGTTTAGGAAGGTCTTGGGTCTTCTCCAAGTTCAGCTAATCCAGCTTGCTCACATTGCAGAAGCAGGGGCCCAAATTCAGAACTGAACAACATCCCTCTGCCCATTCTACTGGCCAAAGGAATTTACCAGGCCAGCCCAGATTCAAAGGGTGGCAACAGACTCTCCCTCTTAAGGGGAGAAACCACATCACATTGCAAAGAGCAAGGACACAGGGAGGGTAAAAAATTATGGGCTTTTTTTTTTTGTTCGCAGTTTATCACACTGGGACAACTTTATACACAGACACAGATACAAACAAAAAAGCTTGCTTTAGCTGCTGCAATGTAAGAGCAATGATCAGAGTGCGTGATTAGGTCTCAGAATTTAAAAGAACACATGTTTCCTGTACTCTAATTTTAGGTGTCCATTTTCTCAGGGTTCAACCTTGGTTGTTTTTGTATTGTTGCTCATTTGACTACATTTTCGAAGGACTGGAACTTTCAAATGGCTGAGATCATTTAAGATGCAGGTCTTGGCTTAGCCCTGTGTATTTGGAAACTTTGTAGTGTGTAACTGAATACTTTTGGCTATAATAGTTTTTTTTTCCCTAAGATGTTCATACTCAATGTTTCTTGGCAGCATTTTAGAAAGTCCTGTCTTCTAATTTAGGACTATCAAATTAAACATTTTTTGGAAACACTGTTCTGGACCAAAAAAAAAAAAAAAGTCTTTTGTCTTCTGGCAATATTTGTGGACCTTTGATTTGCAACACCTGTAAAGTTTTAAGACTCCAGACCAGGGGTCACCAACTCAGAGGCCAAGGCAGATAAGGTCTGAGTGTACTGCTAGGTGTGTTATCTGGGAGGCGATAGGAAATGGGGGGTCTTGTGGTAGACCAGCAGCTCTTGACATTTGCAGCATGTTAAAATCAACTGGGGAGCTGAAAAAAATGCCCAGGCTGCATTCCAAACTAATCAAAACAGAATCTCTGAGAGTGGGACTCAGATATCTGTACTTTTTAAAGCTGCTCAGGTAATTTCAAAATGAAGCCCAGTTTATGAACAAGTGAATTAAACCAGGATTTCTTAGTCTTTAATGTGCAGACAGATGACCTGGAGACCTTGTTAAGATGCAGATTCTGATTCATCAGGCCTGGGGTGGGCCTGGGATTCTGCATTCTGAGTAAGTTCCTAAGGGATGCCAGTGCTGCTGGTTTTCAGACCACTCTGAATAGCAAGGATCTGCTGTAGAGATCTCAAGCAGCCCACAGACTGTTTTGTGGGGTTTCTTTAGGTTGGTCTATTGCATATTTAAACACATATTGAGTCAACATTTCAAAACCAACAGATTTCACCTAAAAATTCATATTTCTTATTTATTGTGAAAAAAATTAAAGATTCCTTGACACCTGCTCTGCATTTCCACATAGACTGGTGCCGAAGAGTGACTGCCCCTGATAAGGGGGTGCAGGTGGCTCACCAAGGTGAAACCGCACCCCTCACATGGGATTTGAACCAGTCAAAACCAAAATTGGGACTTGAACCCACGGGCTGGGACTCGAACCCACTGTCTTTTAATTGAGATTACACACCTGGTCTGAAGACTTAATGAAGCTCGGGTTCTTTATGTCTCAGCACAGAAGGAATTCAGCAAGAGGCAAAGTGATAGGTAAGAAGTGGATTTATTTAGAGAGACACACATTCCATAGACAGAGTGTGGTCCGTCTCAAGTGGCAAGAGAGGCCCTGGGAGAAACACTCTCCACAGACAGAGTGTGGGCCATCTCAGAAGGAGAGAGACCCCAAAATATGGAGTGGTTAGTTTTTATAGGGGTGAGTAATTTCATAGACTAATGAGTGGGAAGGTTATTCCAACTATTTTGGGGAAGGGGCGGGGATTTCCAGGAATCGGGCCACCGCCCACTTTTGGGCCTCAGAATTGTCATGGTGCCGGTGGGTGTGTCATTTAGCATACGCTAATGTATTACAATAAGCGTACAATGTGGCTTAAAGTCTACTGGAAGTTGAATCTTCCACCATCTTGGACCTAAACAGGTCCAACCAGTTTTTGTCGTATCCTCAATGGCTATGTCATTCTTTTAAATGTCCTTTTCCCTCCTGTTTCAAAGGAAGGTTCTGAAATGCCTTTTGTTGCACTTATTCATGAATAGGATAAATGTATCTTTTGTCCATAAGGACGCATGCAGATCCACACACAACACACAAGTGTACAAGTACATACTCAGCAAAACCATGAAGGCAAAAGCCAGCAGTTACATGGGAAAATGTAAAAGGAGAGGAGAAGAAGAAGAATTCTTTAAAAAGACAAGAAGAAGGATTCTTTAACACTTAGATATGTTTATTAGTAAGGACCCGATTGGTTGGATCAGAAGCCTACTGGAGCTGTTCAAGGGGAAAAAGCAGATTTCTGAGGGGAATTGATTATAAGGATATCAGGGTAGCTCACAGGTCCATGATGCAGCTGGGTTTCAGAAAAGAATGGAACCAAGGACATGGATGCCACCAAGGAGGATCCTCTCTTTGCCTTCATTGTGGCTCCTCTCTGCACATCTTCCGCATTCCAGGTCTTTGCTTCCTCTTTTCTCCAGGTCACCTGGTGGAAGATGGGGCCACCAGCAAAGCGTGATTTTACATGCTGGGGATCTTGCTACACAATCCCAATCCATATTCCTGAGGATGGGATTAGGATTGGCTCAGCCTGGAGGCTAGAGGGTGACCTGAGAGGCTTCTGCTACACTAAAGAAACTTACTCAACTGAGCATGAAGTTGAAGTCTCCCATGTAGAGAGGGAGAACTAATGCTCTGGATCTAGAATGACCCCAGTCCATCCCAGAGGTGGAGGGGATAGACGGGAAGTGCTATGGACTCCTTCACTCATGAGGCCTCATTGCCTGTTAAAGGAGAAGAGGCTGTCCAATTGCAGACTCAGCTGTTTCTCAATAACAATAATAATACCTGAAGGTAAAGCAAGGGCAACAGCGACTAGCTTCATTGACTTTTTCCCTCTCCAAAACACAATACAAAGCATGAAAGTTACATAAAGATATCAACTACTGACAGCCCATTACAGGCAAACTTTCGTGTTTTGAGTGTGACTGTGTGGGTGGGTGTCATTAAGTAAATAACCCACAGAAATTATTTCTGGAAGCAAAGTCAGGGGAACACAGCCAAGGGTACACAAGACAGAGATGCTCCAGCTGAATTTCAAAAGGTGAGGAAATTAGGGGAAATGTGAAAATGGGAAAAGAGAAGAGGGAAATGTTAATAAACTAGGTTATTGAGGAATCTGAAAAGTGTTCATAAGAGTGAGCATTTACTCCCCTTTAATGAGACCTGGGTTTATCTGTAAAAACATTTAGCTCTGATTGTTTCAAAGAGAAGAGATAAAATGTTTAATATATGGCACCCTGGAGTGAGCCTTTTTTCCTTATTTTAAATGATAATCCTAATGAAACTCCTATAATGTGTAAGATATCAAGTCACACAGCGTCCCATCAGAGAGTGCAATTGAGAACAATGACACAGATGTCGTGTATTCAAATGACAAGGTGAGAGCAGATTTGAGGATAAGAAGTGCCTCATGTAAGACTATATGAATGCTCCCACTTGGTCCTAGGACTCACCCATCTGACTTTGGCCAAGATGTTTCATATACATAGGGTCAAATGCTGAGTTTACCTTATAATTAAAAATATACACTAGGGTTCTTCTTTGAGATCTGAAAAAATGTAATTGTATTAATAATTACCATGAGGCATTGTGCCCAGACCAGTGGTCCTAGAATGTTGTCTCAAAAAGCTGAGAGAATGCACATCAATATGTAGAGAGGAAATATGGAAGTAACTCACCCACTTTGTCCTGGGGCAAAATCTTCAGTTAAGCTTGTCAGGGGTCCAAAGTTGGTCTATTTATCTTTCTCTGGCTATATTAAATCTATAAGTACTGGTCATTCTCTCTGGAAAACTGAAAGTGGTACCCTCTCCCAAATAACCTCAGGTAACATGGAGACAGACATGAAAACGTCTCCCTGGCTCCTTTTTACCCCTTCCCCTGCCTTTCCCATCTTTACTTGGAATCAGGCCCTTGGAGCAACACATTTATTTATCAAAATAAATCTGACTGGTACCAGAAAAAGAATTCATTTTTATTGAGGCCTGGCTTCTTTCTACAAAGAAGGCTTTTTGGAAAACCAAATCTTGCTTGGTGAGGTCTCTGAAATGAGAGCAGAAAAAGAACTACCTACTCTTATCACCTGGGTGGGCTTGGCTCCCTTCTCCTAGCCAGCGAGGGTAGGGGGGCAACTCTGCTCTATTTGTCTTAAACACTCCCTCTACAGTAATCCAAGCTGCCCTTTCAGTTGTGCTGATTACACTAACAATTGTATCAAATACTTTCTGGCTGCTCCAGGACGGTAAATTCCAGCAATCTCCAATTTCAGCCCCCACATGTGTTGACTTCTAAGTCTTCCATGGAAGAGAAGACTGCCTTTCCCAGATAGGAAATAGGTCTTCCTACCCTTCTGCAGAAACCAAGAGACAGAGAGACAGTTTGAATCATTATCTCTCCATTAATAACTTCTTAAATTGTTCATAAACCTCAAGATTCCTGTGACTTCTGAAGTAGTGAATACTTAAAAATGGATCTAAAAATATTTCTTCATATGCAAGAAGTTGGAGTTTATAACCCACATGCTCCAGCTAAAAATATACTAAGGAAATGACTGACCACGAAAAAAGAATAGAGAACTTCAGTTGGGGAAAACCAGAAAATGAGGTGAACAAAAGAATACCTGTAAATGGATATGGATAGACTGACATTGTTATATAAGAGAGAACAAAAGCAAACATTCTTCAAACAGGAGTATTGTAGGGGAAATTCTAATAAATACTCAGCAAATCTATGAGCTGGGAGATGGAGATGCAGATAATGCAAAAAAGAGGCAGGTGAAGGAGGTGATTATGAAACAGACTGTGAAGAGGGAGTATAGGTGATAAGTGAGAGTCTATCAAAGGTCCCACTTACTGTGGTCACGTAGAAACTACATGTGTCATGGGCCCACAAAAATGGCCCTGTTGAAATTAAAGTGGGATTGAAGGGTAAAAGCACTAAACATGATAAATAGGGAATATTATGCAATGATAAATCAAGTATGTGTGTGCCAAAAATAATAGCAACTAAATATGTGAAGTAAGGGAGAATCAGTAAAAATGTAATTAAAGTGGACACCTCAATCACCTGTCGCAGAGTTGCACAGATGATTTTTAAAATAAGCTATAACTGGGCAGGAGATAAAGATGGCAGAGTAGGAGGATGTGGAGCTCGCCTCTCTCCACAAACACATCAAAAATATATCTACATGTGGAACAATTCTCACAGGAAACCAACTGAAAACTGGCAGAAGATCTCTTATATAACCAAAGCTGCAAGAAAGATCCCCACATAACTGGGTAGGAGGAAGGGAAAAAAAGGCATCAGAATGGGACTGGTGCCCCTGGGAGGGACCTGTGAAAGAGGAAAGGTCTACATGGGTGGGCCCTTGCCCTGGAGCCCTCCTTGCCTTCTGGGAGGTCCACTGGGACAGATAGAGGGACTGGAGGGGCCTGAACTCTGCTCATGAGGAGTGCGTGCCTGCTGGCTTGCTAGCAATCAGGGCTGAGAGACCTGCTCTGACAGCTACCACCTCCCGCACTTCCCAGCCTGAAATGCACTCCCAGTGGGGCTGCTAGTACCAGCAGCAGCTAGGCACTGAAACTCGGGCTTCAGCAGACGGACCCTGGGAGAGGACTCAGTCTAGCTGTGCAGAGACAGCCTGGAGCATAGTCCAGGCCTAAGAATTGTTTGCGCATGCAGGGCTGGGTATGGGTCCATCATAGGAACCCAATTGTCAGCGTGCTTATGGTGGTGAGTGGCTCTAGCAGTGGTGGGCTTTCTGAGATGCACATTGTGGAGGTGGAGCTGACATTGGAGCCCATTATCAGTGCTCCCATAATGGGGGCGGGTTTGGGGGTATGTCCAGCAGCAGAGGACTTTGTTGGTGTACACATCGGGTGGTGGACAGCATCACAGAATCCCGTGTCTCCAGTGGATATCCCCTGGGTAGGAGTATGCAGTGGTTCTTTCCCAGAGGGAATGCTCCAGTTCTGCCCTTCTTACACTGCAGCCTGTAGCTGGATCTGGGGCCAACAGGTCCTGGCAGAGACCTACCATAGAGGCAGCATATGTTCCAGGCTGCAGCACAACCACCTCAGTTCCTGCAGCCACAACGCCCTGGCCCCCAGAGACAGCCTAGCACTAGATCTGGGATAAACACAAAGGAGAAAGGCCTGCAAACTTGGGCTGCTTCTGTGCAGAACCGCAGATGCCTGCATGGGTGGCACGTAGGTTTGCTGTAACTACACAGGTCTCGCTTCAGCACTCACCTCCTTGGTGAGAGGGCACACACTTAAGGGCAACAGAACCTTATTGAACCCAACCCTCAGGGCTTCTACTCCAACAAATGGGGAGCAGACCCTGCCCCCAACAGGGTTGTGACAGCCGCAGAGAAAAGGGGAGGCCCTGCCCAGCATCCAGTGCAGGCTCCAGTCACCACAACAACAATCACACCCCCTATCAAGGGGATAATGGCCGGCACAATACATGGCAGGCATCCATACCAAACTCAGCCCTCACACCAAAAATATTGGACCCATATAGTCTACACAGTGATGCTCCTACATAAAAACAGCCTTTTAAGACCACAGTAGAGGGACTTCCCTGGCAGTGCCGTGGTTAAGAATCCACCTCTCAACGCAGGGGACACAGGTTCGAGGCCTGGTCTGGAAAGATCCCATATGCCGTGGAGCAACTAAGCCCATGCGCTACAACTACTGAACCTGTGCTCTAGAACCTGCGAGCCACAATTACTTAGCCCACAAGCCACAACTACTGAAGCCCGCATGCCTAGAGCCCATGCTCTGCAACAAAGAGAAGCCACTGCAATGAGAAGCCCACTTGCTGCAACTAGAGAAAGCCCACACGCAGCAACGAAGACCCAATGCAGCCAAAAATAAAAAAAGGGACCACAGTAGATAATTGTTTCTCCTAAATTCAGGAAGACAGAGAAATTTAAGTGAAATGAAAAAGCAGAGGAACTACTCCCAATTGATAGAAATGCAGATCACTGTAACAAGGAACTAGAAACTATAAAGAGGAATCAATCAAAATTAGACAACTCAGTTGTTGAGATAAAAACTGATCTAGGGCTTCCCTGGTGGTGCAGTGGTTAAGAATCCACCTGCCAATGCAGGAGACACGGGTTTGATCCCTGGCCTGGGAAGATTCCACATGCTGTGGAGCAACTAAGCCTGTGCGCCACAACTACTGGGCCTGCACTCTAGAGCCTGCATGCCACAGCTACTGAAGCCTGTGTGCCTAGAGCCCGTGCTCTGCAACAAGAGAAGCCACTGCAATGAGAAGCCCACGCACCACAACATAGAGTAGCCCCTGCTCACTGCAACTAGAGAAAGCCCACGCACAGCAACAAAGACCCAACACAGCCAAAAATTTTTAAAAATTTAAAAATTTTTAAAAAGTTCGTTTAAAACAAACAAACAAACTGATCTAAAAGCAATGAATAGTAGACTAAATAATACAGAACAATGAATAAGTGCTGCAGAGGATAGAATAACGAAAACCACCCAATCAGAACAGCAGGAAGAAAGACAAATGAAGAAAAAAAAAAAGAAAGCGACATACAAGATTTATGGGATAATATAAAGTATGCCAACCTATGCATAATAGGGGTTCCAGAAGGAGAAGAAATTGGGATCAAAAATGTATTTGAAGAAACAATGGCTGAAACCTTCCCAAGCTTAAAGAAGGAAACAGATATACAGGTATAGGAAGCACACAGGGTCCCAAACAATATGAACCCAAACAGACTCACACCAAGACATATCATAACTAAAATGGCAAAAGTTAAAAATAAAGAGAGGATTCTAAAGGCAACAAGAGAAAAAAAAGTCAGTTACAGGGGAACCCCCCCATAAAGCTGTCAGCTGATTTCTCTACAGAAACTTTGCAGACAAAAAGGAAAGACATGATATATTCAAAGTCCTGAAAGGAGAAAACCTGCAAATTAGGATATTCTACTCAAAAAGATTATCAGAGACTTTAACACCCCAGTGACATCAATGGAAAGATCTTCCAGACAGAAAATCAATAAAGCAACAGAGGTCCTAAATGACACAATAGAACGGTTGAACTTAGTTGATATCTACAGGGTACTACATCCAAAAAACCCATAATACACATTCTTTTCAAACACACATGGAACATTCTCTAGGATAGACCACATACTAGGACACAAAATAAGCCCCACAAATTTAAGAGGATAGAAATTATTTGAAACATTCAAAGATTTCAAGCATTCTGACCACAGTGGTATATAACTAGACATCAACCACAGAAAGAAAAATGTGGAAAAAAATTATCACGTGGAGACTAAACAATATGCTACTAAAAAACCAGTGAGTCAACAATAAAATCAAAAAGGAAATCTGAAAACATCTCACGACAAATGGCAATGAAAACACAGCCTTACAACATCTATGGGATGCAGGAAAAGAAGTTCTGAGAGGGAAGTTCATAGAGATACAGGTCTTCCTCAAGAAACAAGAAAAATTTCAAATAAACAACCTAACCTACCACCTAAAAGAATTAGAAAAAGAAGAACAAACAAAATCCAAAGTCAGCAAAAGGAAGGAAATAATAAATATCAGAGAGGAAATAAAATGGAGATAAAAAATGATAGATCAATAAAGCTAAGAGCTAGTATTTTGAAAGGATAAACAAAATTGATAAACCTTTAGCCAGACTCACCAAGAAGAAAAGAGAGAGGACCCAAATAAGCAAAATAAGAAATGAAAGAGAAGAAATAACAACAGAGACTGCAGAAATTAAAAAAAAAATCATAAGAGAATACTATGAACAGTTATATGCCAACAAACTGGACAACCTAGAAGAAATAGACAAGTTGCTAGAAACATAAAGCCTGCCAAAACTGAGTCAAGAAGAAAGAGTTAATTTGAACAGACCAATCACTAGAAGTGAAATAGATTCTGTAATTAAAAACAAACAAACAAACAAACAAAAAAACTTCCTGCAAACAAAAGTACAGGACTGGATGAATTCAGTAGGGAATTCTACCAAACATACAAAGAAGAACTCCTACCTATCCTTCTCAAACTATTCCAAAAGATTGAAGAGGAGGGAAAACTTCCAAAGTGTTTCTAGAAAGCCACCATCAGTCTGATACCAAAACCAAAGACATTACAAAAAGAATTACAGGCCAATATCTTTGATGACTATAGATTCAGAATCCTCAACAAAATATTAGCAAACCAAATCCAACAACACATAAAAAGGATCATACACCATTATCAAGTTGGATTCAATCTAGGGTTGCAAGGATGGTTCAATGTATGCCAATCAATCAATGTGATGATACACCACATTAACAAAAGAAAAGACAGAAACCACATGATTATCTCAATAGATGCAGAAAAAGCATTTGATAAAACTCAACATGCATTCATGATTAAAAACTCTCACCAAAGTGGTATAGAGGGAACATATCCGAACATAATAGAAGCCATTTTTGACAAACCCATAATACTCAATGGTGAAAAGCTGAAAGCCTTCCCACTAAATTCTGGAACAAGACAAGGTGTCCCCACTCACCACCTCTATTCAAATAGTATAGAAGTCCTAGCCACAACAATCAGACAAGAAAAAGAAATAAAAGGTATCCAGATTGGAAGGGAAGAGGTAAAATTGTCACTATATGCAGATGACATCATACACTATATGGAAAACCCAAAAGTCTCCTCCACAAAAATACTTTTAGAACTAATAAATAAATTCAGCAAGGTAGCAGGATACAAGATTAATATACAGAAATCTGTTGTATTTCTTTACACTAACAATGAAATATCAGAAGGTAAAAAAAATCCCATTTAAAATCACATCAAAAAAATAAATAACTAGGAATAAACCTGAAAATTATAAAACATTGATAAAGTAAATTGAAGATCATTCAAAGAAATGAAAAGATATCCCATGCTCTTGGATTGGAAGAATTAATATTGTTAAAATGGCTGTACTACCCAAAGGAGTCTACAGATTTAATGCAATGCTTATCAAATCACCCATGACATTTTCCACAGAAATAGAACAAATAATCCTAAAATTTACACAGAAACATGACAGACCCAGAATTGCCAAAGCAACCCTGAGGAAAAGGAACAAAACTGGAGGCATAAACCTCCCAGACTTCAGACAATACTACGAAGCTACAGGAATCAAAACAGTTTGGTACTGGCACAAAAGCAGACATATAGATCACTGGAACAGAATAGAGAGCCCAGAAATAAACCCACCCATCTATGGTCAATTAATTTTTGACAAAGGAGGCATATACAATGGAGAAAAGACAGTCTCTTTAGCAAATGGTGTTGGGAATGCTGGACAGACTCATGTAAATCAATGAAGTTAGAACACTCCCTCACACCATGCACAAAAATAAACTCAAGGTGTTTTTTTTTTTTTTTGTCTAGATGTCCAAATGTAAGATATGACACCATTAAAACATTTTCAGACATAAGTTATAGCAATATCTTCTTAGATCAGTCTCCCAAGGAAAAAGAAATAAAAGCAAAAAATTAACAAGTGGGAACTAATCAAACTTAAAAGCTTTTGCACAGCAAAAGAAACCATCAATGAAACAAAAAGAACCTACAGAATGGGAGAACATATTTGCAAACTATGTGACTGACAAGGGGTTAATTTCCAAAATTTACAAACAGCTCATACAGCTCAATATCAAAAAACAAACTACCCAATCAAAAAATTAGCAGAATACCTAAATAAACATTTCTCCTAAGAAGACATACAGATGGTCAACGGGCACATGAAAAGATGCTCAACATTGCTAATTATTAGAGGTATGCAAATCAAAACCACAATGAGGTATCACTTCACACTGTTCAGAATGGCCATCATCAAAAAGTCTACAAATGATAGGGCTTCCCTGGTGGCGCAGTGGTTGAGAATCTGCCTGCTAATGCAGGGGACACGGGTTCGAGCCCTGGTCTGGGAAGATCCCACATGCCGCGGAGCAACTAGGCCCGTGAGCCACAGCTGCTGAGCCTGCGCGTCTGGAGCCCGTGCTCCGCAACGGGAGTGGCCACGAAAGTGAAAGGCCCGCGCACCGCGATGAAGAGTGGCCCTCGCTTGCTGCAACTAGAGAAAGCCCTCGCACAGAAACGAAGACCCAACACAGCCAAAAATAAATAAAATAAATAAAGTAGCTATTAATTAAAAAAAAAAAAAGTCTACAAATGATAAATGCTGGAGAGAGTGTGGAGAAAAGGGGACTCTTCTACACTCTTGGTGGGAATGTAAATTGGTGCAGTCACTATGGGAAACAGTATGAATAGTTCTTAGAAACTGACGATTGAGCTACAATATGATCCAGCAATCCCAGTCTTAGGCATATATCTGGAAAAGAGAAATATTCTAATTCAAAAAGATACAAATAGTTTATGGCAGCACTATTTACAATAGCCAAGACATGGAAACAACACAAATGCTCATTACCAGATGATTGGTTTAAGGCATACACTATATATACAAAGTGGACTATTACTCAACCATAAAAAAGAATGAAATATTGCCAATTGCAGCAACATGGATAGACCTAGAGAATATCATACTAAGTGAAGTAAGTCAGACAGAGAAAGACAAATATTATATGACATCACTTATATGTGGAATCTAACAAAATAATACAAATGAGTCTAGATACAGAGCATAAACTGTCTCACAGACATAGAAAACAAACTTATTGTTACCAAAGGGTAAAAGGGTCGGTGGGGGGGAATATTAGGAGTATGAGATTAACAGATTCAAACTACTATACAAAAAATAGATAAGCAACAAGGATTTACTCTATAACACAGGGAACAATATTCAGTATCCTATAATAACCTATAATGGAAAATAATCTGAAAAAAATATGTAAATGAATCACTTTGCTGTACATCTGAAGCTAACACAGTATTGTAAGTCAACAATACTTCAATAAAAAATAAATTAAATGAAATATAACTATAGAATAGTTTCAGATAAAAGAAAAATTGGGACAATAGTACAGAGAGTTCCTACATACCCCATATGAAGTTTTTCCTATTATTAACATCTTAGAATATTATGGTATATTTGTCACAATTAATTGACCAATATTGTTATTTTATTATTAACTAAATACATACTTTATCCATATTTCCTTAATTTTTACCTAATGTCCTTTTTCTCTTCCAGGATCCCATCCAGGGTACCATATTATATTGTCATCATGTGTCTTAGTTTAGACAGTTGTTTATTATTTTTTGGTAACAGCTTTACTAAGATATAATTCACTTACCATGTAGTTCACCCATTTGAAGTATACAATTCAATATTTTTCACTGTATCCAAAGTGTTGTGCAACCATCAGCACAATTAATTTAAAAAATTTAAATCAGAGAGGAAAAAAGGAAGAAACAAACAAAAAAATAAATTTAAAATGTCATTGATATTTAACTATGTAGTTTACTGGTCTTATTTCTTCATGAAATTCAAGTTACTTGTTCTTTCATTTCAGCCTGAAGGATTTCCTAAAATTCCCCTTTATTTTTTGAAGGATAATTTTGTTGGATATAGAATTCTTGGTTGACAGGTTTGTTTGTTTGTTTGTTTTCTTTAGCACTTTCAATAGTCATAACATTGCCTTTTGGCTTCAGCCAAAAGATGAGAAATCAGCTATTAGCCTTATTGAGGATCCCTTGTTCATGTTCATGAAGAGTCACTTCTCTCTTGATTTTTAAATATTCTCTCTTTGTCTTTAGCTTTTGACTGATTATGATATCTAGATATGGATCTCTTTGAGTTTAACTTACTTGAAGTTCACTGAGCTTCATGGATGTGTAGATTTATTTCTTTTATCAAATTTTGGAAGTTTCCACCCATTATTTCTTCAAATATTCTTTCTGCCCTTTTCTCTCACTCTAGCTTCCCATTAGGCTTGTGGGACTCCCAGTATGCTTGCTGATGTCACAAAGACCCTTAGAGGTCTGAGAATCTGTTCATTTTTCTTCATTCTTTTTTCTTCTTATTCCTCTGACTGAAAAATTTCAATTGATCTGAATTATTTCAATTAATCTGAATTGAATGTTCAAGTACACTGATTCTTCTTCTGCCTGCTTATCTCTGCATTATATCTTACATTGAGCCCATATAGTAAATTATTCATTTCAGTTATAATTTTAACTCCAGCTTTCCTGTTTGATTCCTTTTTATAAATTCTATCTTTTTATTTTTTTACGCTATATTTGGTGACAGATTGTTTGCCTGATCCCTTTTGTTCTTTAGACATAGTTTCCTTTACCTCTGTGGAATACTTAAATAGCTGATTTAAAATTTTAGTATAATAAGTTCGATGTTTAGGCTTCCTAAGGGAAAATTTTCACTGGAATCCTGTGTATGGATTTTTTTTTTGTCATGTCCCATATCTTTTTTGTTGTTGAAAACTAGACATTTCAAATAATATATATGACAACTCTGAAAATCAGATTCTCTACACTACCCAGGTTTGGCTACTGCTGTTTTTTGTAGTTTTTCTTGTTTGTTTAGTGACTTTTCTGAAATAGGTCTCTAAAATCTATATATTTGTCATATGTGGACACTGAAGTCTCTTAGTGATCAGCTAATTATTGGACAGAAATTGCCTTAAATGCCTGGAACCAATAAGTCTATTGGTATTTGCCAAGGGGCTCTGTGTGCATGTTTGGGAATATCTTCAACACTCAGTCAGGTGATTTACAGCTCTGCCACCGTCTTAACTTGATGCTTACACAAAGCCTCAAAGCCAGTCAGAGGTGAGAACTTGGGATTTTCCTCAAGTCTCAGATCTTTCCTGAACATGTGTGTATCTTTATGCATGTGCATGACCTTTCAGCCCCTATAGACACCTTATTCCTCAGCTTTTTATTTCAAGCTTTTTGGTTAGTCTATTGTTTGCCCCAACTGTTATTCACTGCCTCAGGCAACCAAGGTTTTAAAACATTTGACAAATGCCTTCCAAGGACAACCTTTTAGCACTGGACTAATTTGAGTGAAGTCAAACAAAACCTTTTGAGTGAGGTCTTCTAGGGAACCATCAGATCGGTCATATAATGGCCCCCTTTTGGTGATGAGGCTTTGAGAGAGAGCTCCAGCCTCATTTTGCTCCCTCTTGTACAGTATTAGGAATGCAAGCTATTATTTTTCAAGGCCTCCACAGTGCTGAGGAGTGGGGAATGTTAGATTATAATGCCACAAAGCTTGCTGCTCTCGCTGAGATTTAATGTTTTTTGCTGTTTTTTTTTCTGACCAGTTTTGCCAGTTTTTTCATTGCTTTTATGGAGGGAGGACCTTGGCATGTCCTTATTCTGAATTTTTGCTGACATCTCAACCTTGACAGTTTTGATTACTAGTCAAATATTTTGTGGGGTGTCACTCAAGTGGGATTTAGCCTGATTTCTTTTCTCTTGAGTAGACTGTAGTGTTTTCTTTTGGAGAAATACCACAGAGGTAAAATGCCATTCTTGTTACATCATATCAAGGGGACGTACTATGAGAGTGACTTATCATGTAGATGTTAACCTTAATCACCTGGATGAAGTAGTGTTTTTCATGTTTCTCCACCATAAGGTTACTTTCCCCCTCCTCTTTCTGTACTGTACTTTGTGGAAGAAAGTCACTATGCACAGCCCACACCTAAGAAGTGGAAGGTCTGCTCCATGTCCTTGAAAGTAGAGTTGCCAAATAACTTATTTGGAATTCTGCACTGGAGAGTTATCTATTCTCTCCTAATTACTTATTTACTCAATCATTTATTTATATCATAATGGACTCATGGAAACTTACATTTTAGGTTATGACTCAGTACAATTCTGTTTATCTTGTTGCTCAAATTGTTCCAACTTTGGCCACTGGGTGCTCTTTCAGTCGGCTTTACTCTCCCTTTAAGAAAAAATTTGTTAAAAAGAAATGATATAGTAGAATTGGATTGCACTCAAACTTGATTTGATAACTGTATATAGAACTTTTACGTCTTTCAGATACAAAACAAGGTTTTAAATGTTCATGCACATGTTTAAAAATTGGACTTGGTCATGAAAAAAACCTTAAAATTTTCTGACTATACTTTCTGATTATAATCCAATAAAACTGGAAGTAAATAATGAAAGGGTTTTTAAACAATCTTAATTACCTGCAAATTAAGAAACAGGTCTTTAGAAAACACTTGAATTCGAGAAGAAATTTAAAAGAAATCACCAACAAAGTAAAATGACCCAGCACAGCAGAACTCTCCAAAATCTAGAGCTTTGAATGTCTTAATTTTTAAAGAAGAAAGATAAAACTATTAAAGAAACAAAATACTCATCATATAAAGTTAGAAGAAGTAACCAAATAAACTAAGTAACTAACGAAAGGGAATTAATAGAGATAAATGTTGAAATAATGAAACAGAAAAAGAGAAAGGTAAATAAATCCAGAAATTTGTTTCTTTGGAAAAAAACAATAAAGTAGAAACATTTGCAAGCCTAATTAAGATGAGAGAGAGAGAGAGAGAGAGAGCAAAAATAGACAAGATTTGGAATGAGCAAGGGGCTATAACCATTTAAAAATTACAGAAGAATACTGCATGCAACGGTGACATCCAGGTTTAAGGCCTAAAGGAAATAGATTATTCCTAGCAAAATAGATATCACTGGAGATTACTCAGGAATTGTAAAACTTGAATAAACTAATGATCTTAGAAAAAACTAGAAATTTATTCGAGTTCTATCATTGTTAAGGGCACCACTGTCAAGATGAGTTTGACCTTTACAGAATAGATTATTCCAATGTATTTTGATATTTCAGGACATGGAAAATCCAGACCTCCCACATTACTTTATGAAACCAGGATAATCTTAACATCTAATTTTGATAATTCTCATAAGATATACTATCAACCAATTTTGCTTATGAATATAGAACCATTGCTGAACTCTTTTTGTTAACTTTGGGGGCCATTTTAAAATCAAGACAATAATAACTCTGACTGAGTATGATTTATTCCAAGAATGCAAGGTCAATATGCTAATCTATCAATGTAATCCATTACAATAATACAGTAAATGAGATAGCCATATTATAGCAATAGATACAGAAAAGATATTTGATAAAATTCAGTAGCTATTAAAATTGTGAATAAAATAGCAACAAAAGGAAACTACTTGAATCATGACTATAAATCAAGGTTCAATAATAACAGCAGCAAAAATGAACTAAATAGCAAATAAACTGGTTTCATATGGTCTGACAATAGATAGGGGATACCTACTATGGCTAGTATTTAGTATTGAGTCTCTAAAACTGCAACAATATAAAGCATGGAACAAAACTGGCATAAACAATGGGGGAAAAAAGAACAACATTACTTTTGCTAAAGGCATCTATAAACATAGAAAATCAAAAGGTTGTGTTTTTGTGGGTTTTTAAAGTTGCTTTTTAAGAAGGTATCAGAATTTGGCTGGATATAAATAGTACTATATAACAATGAATTGCATTACTCTAGAAATCAGCACATAGAAATGTTAGTTATAAATGACATTGTTATATGACATTGGTTATAAATGACAAATTATGCCGTGTTTAGAATAAATTTAAAAGAAAGGCACAGGACCTATTTGAAGATAATTATAAAATCTCACTGATAAAAGAAAGGTCTCCCCAAGAAACATGTTTTTTGAATAGGAAGACTTATGGTTAGCAGCAGTTCTCCCCAAATGATTATATAAACCTGATGAAATTGCAATTAGTAATACAAATACTTTTTAAAATCTAAATGAATAATCTTAGAATATGTATTACAGAATAATGCCTAGGAATAATCTAGAAAATCATAAAGAGTAACCGTGATGGAGAATTTGCTTTTTAAGGTTTAAGTCACTGTATTTAAATCAATGTGATAGTTGCATGGGAATAGACAGATCAGGGATATAGAACAGAGACTTCAAAATAAGTGTGCCAATGCTTGAGAATTTTACATATGACAAAAATGGGTACTTCTATGGGAAAATATGGGTTATTTAATAAATGCACTAGAACAATTAGCCATCCAGCTAAATTGACTCTGATCTGACACCACATCCAAAAGTAAGTCTTTCCTGAACTCTCCCAGGGTTCCAGTTATGATGAACTAAGGCCACACTGCACGACCTGCCTGCCCCTGCCCCTCACTGCAGAAAACAATGATAAAACCTGGACACAATACAAAAAGTGATTACCTGAAAGTATGGGATAGTGAAGAGAAGCAGATAGACTCTAGTGGGAGGTGCATGCTCACTTGGTGGAGGGGCACAAGAAGCTTAGCAAGTTCCTCTCTGTGAGTCCACATGGCAGTGCCCACAGCAGCTTTAGGGGAAACAGCAAATTGAAGCTGGAATACTGTGAATGCTGGAGAGAGTTGGAGGGGGAGTGTGAATCCACATAATGACTCTCAAACTATGCATGTGCAGAAGACTCAAAGCAGCTCAGCTAAAGACAAAAGGTCTGAGCTGAGACTAGAGCTGCTGCTAAAGACAGAGTTTGAAGTTTAAACCAGGCAAGAACGTTCTCTGCTAAAAACACTCATAAGAGAAAAATAACAGAATCCAGAATGTTCACAACTTAACATTCATAATGTCCAGGATATAATCCCAAATTATCTAACATACAAAGAACTAAGAAAATGGAATGTATTCTCAAGAGGAGACAAGTCAATCAGGTATGACCCCCCAAGATTAATCAGCTGCTACAATTAATAGACAAGGTTATTTAAATGACTATTACAACTATCCTCAATGAAGTAAAAGAAAATGTATTTTCAATTAATGAAAATATTTCAGCATAGAAAAGGAAATCTCTGCAAAGGAAATAAAAACAGTAAAAAGAAAACAAATAGAAATTCTAGAAATAAAAAATACAATTTTGGAAATTAGAAATTCACTGGATGGACTTACAATCCAAATGGATATGAAAGAAGAAAATGTAAGTGAATATGATGATAGAATGATAAATATTATCCATGAAGAACAGAAAGAAGATTGATAAAAGAAAAACCATTTTGATTTTTTGCTGTTCTAAAATATTTTTCATGTCCTTACTTACTGTGCTCAATCTTCCTCTAGCTTAAACATATGGAATGCAGTTATAATGACTATTTTAATATCCTTGCCTCCTAACTCTATCATCTATGTCATTTCTGGGTCAGTTTGATTGACTTTTTTCCTCATTATGGCTTGCATTATTTTCTACTTCTTTGCATGCTTCTTAATTTTTGAATGTATTTTAGGCTTTGTGAAATTTTCCTTGTGTATGTTATTCTTTTTTTTTTAAATTAATTAATTAATTTATTTATTTTTGGCTGTGTTGGGTCTTCATTTCTGTGCGAGGGCTTTCTCTAGTTGCGGCGAGCGGGGGCCACTCTTCATTGCGGTGCGCGGGCCTCTCTTGTTGCGGAGCACAGGCTCCAGACGCGCAGACTCAGTAGTTGTGGCTCACAGGCCCAGTTGCTCCACGGCATGTGGGATCTTCCCAGACCAGGGCTCGAACCCGTGTCCCCTGCGTTGGCAGGCAGATTCTCAACCACTGTGCCACCAGGGAAGCCCCCGTTATTCTTTAATGTGTACTTGCTTAAATATATTTGAGCTTCATTTTTGGATGCAGTTAAGTTGCTTGGAAACAATTGGATCCTTTTGGGTCTTACCTTAAGCTTGGTTAACAGGGAACAGAGCAGTGTTCAGATTAGGGTAAAAATTTCTCCACTACTGAGGCAAACTCTCTTTAGTATTCTACCAGTTCCTATACTTATGAGGATTTTTCACTCCAGATCATGTGAACAGGCATTATGTTGGCCCTTTGTACTCCTCGAGGACTTTCCCTTCTAATCCTTTTGATAGTTTTCTCACACACGTCTGTTGAAGAGTATTGGGACTCTCATAGATCTCTGGAGTTCTCTTTCCTTGCAGCTCGCTCTCTCCTATTCAACACTCTGCTCTGCTAATTCTAGCTGCCTTAGCCCCTCCGGATCCCAGCTCCTCTCTTCAACTTAGGGAGACTGCTATGCTCCACCTGGGTTGTCCTGCCCTGTGCTGCTGCCTGAGAACTCTCTCTAGGCCATAGTTAGAGCAATTGTAGGGCTCACCTCATCTGTTCTTCATCTTTCAGAGACCACTGTCCTTTTTTGGTTGATGTTCAATGTCTTGAGAAACTTTCTTATTTTGTCCTATATGTTAGTTGTTTCAGGCAAGAAAGCAAATCTGTTAAGGAACAGATTACAGTTACTCTATCTACTCTGGACCTCCTCAGTATCCACATCCTTCAGTCTGGGCTGTGATCTGGAATGCTCCAGGGTCTGAGAAGATGAAAACCAGTAGGATTTTTGAAGAAATATAACAAGCAAATTGAAAAATTTATATAGAAAGGCAATGGACATAGAATACTTAAAACAATTTTGAAAAAGAAAAATCAATTTGTAAGACGTACACTACCTGATTTCAAAATTTACTATAAATCTGTAGCAATGGAAATTGGCATAAGGATAGTCATAGAGACCAGTGGAACAAAATAGAGTTCAGAAGTAGACCCACACTTAAATGGTCAATCAAGTGCCAAGAAAGTTTTCAACAAATGGTGCTAGAATAACTATCTATTCATATACAAGAAATGAACTTACACCTTTACCTAACACTAGAAAAAGTTAATTAAAAATGGATCATATACCTAAATGTAAGAACTAAAATAATAATACTTCTGGAAGAAAACATAGGAGAAAAATCTTTGTGACTTTGATTACATTAAGATTTCTTAAACAGGATACAGTCAGCATAAAATATAAGTGCAAACAAATTATAAAATGGACTTCATTCAGATTAAAATCTTTGGGATTTTAAGAAACACAGTTAAGAAATAAAAATGCAAGTCATAAATTGGGAGAATTTTTTTTTTTCTCAAAACATACATCAGAAAAGGACTTGTATTTAGAATATATAAAGAACTCTTAAGAAGTCAAACATCCCAGTAAAAACTGGGCAGAAGGTCTTTCTAAAACAAGGACCAAATTTCTAAATGGATATTTTACAAATGAAGATATATGAATGCCCAATAATCATATGAAAATATTCTCAACGTCAGTAGTCATCAGAGAAGAACCAATTAAAAACCATAATGACATGCCTATTAGAATGGCTGAACTGAAAAGTATTGATAATACCAAATGTCGGTGAGGATATAGAACAACTGTAAGTCTCACACATTGCTGGCTGAAATGCAAAATTGTATAGTCACTTTGGAAAACAGTCAGGTAGTACATTTAACTGTAACCATACACTTACCATGTGACCCAGAAGTTCCACTCCTAGATATTTACCCAAGAGAAAGAAAAATTTATATCCACAAAACCATGTATACAAATGTATTGCAGGACAATGTATAATAGGCAAAAACCAGTGAGTGGATAAACAAATTGTGGTTTATCTATACTATGGAATTCTATACTGCAATGAGAAGTAACAAAAGATTAATGCACTCAACATCATGGATGAATCTCAAAAACATTATGCTAAGTGAAAGAAGTCAAACACAAAAGTCTATAGTGGATGATTCCATTCATGAAAAGTTCTAGAAAAAGGCAAAACTATAGTAACAGAGAGCAGATCAGTGGTTGCCTGGAGCTGGGGTTGGAGATATAAGGCGGCATAAGAAAAATTTTATGATGATGGAATTGTTCTACATCTTGATTGTGATTACTTTGTCATATACAATTACCATGATTCATCAAACTGCACACTTAAAATGTGTATTTTATTTTATATAAATAATACCTTAACTTTTAAAATCAAAAAAAGAAAAAAAAGTAAAATAGGTTCCTCATAACTTAAATGCTCAAGTATTCAAAATGAAAAACAAAAAACACAATACTCCTGCAAAAAACTTCTGCAACTTAGGGGTCAAGGAGAACGTCTCAACTAAAACCAGAAACTTAGATGTTATAAAACATTATAATAACCTTTGTATGGCTATTGAAGCAATTAAATGAATGGACAAAATGGAGTGGGAAAAAATCATGTAATACAAATGACAGATAAGGGGTAAGTTGTCCATATTATTCTAAGTACTTCTTCAAACTGACAAGAAAAATATAGTAGTTAAAATATCAGCTAAGGAAAAGTCATAGAGGAGCAAATTTAAATGGTCACAGATACATAAAAAGATGCTAAAATTCACTGGTAGCCAGGAAAATGCAAATTTAAAGAGCTATGAGTTTACATTCTTTAGAAAAAGCTACACACCTAATACTTGCGGGGATTTAAAGAAAATGATGCTTCCCTGCTCCTGGTGGAAATGTGCAGTCTTATAGCCTTTGGCAGAAGTAACCTAGCAGTATTTATTAAAAATAAAAACACATATATCATTTAACCTTACCGGGCTTCTCCCAAGGATGCCAATAGAAATAAAAGCAGACCTATTAATGGATATGGGCACTAAAGTGTTATTGCAGCATTGTTTCTAACAGCACAATGCTGGATTAAAGTGCATGCCGGTCAAGAGGGGAATGGTTGAATACATTCTATGGCATTCATACTCCATTCTGTTGAGCAATTGGTGAAATGATTGAATTAGAGCTATAGTAGGGGACTTTCTCTACCACTTATTGAGTAAGAAATGCAAGATACAGAAAAGGGTATATAATAGTCCACTTTCTTTTTTTTAAAAAACAAAGACTAAAATCCCAGTTTACATACATTCCTGTGTATGCGTATGTGTATATTTGTTATAGTATTGTGAGCATGAAGGAAAAATATGGAAGGATTCATACCAGATTTTAAAATCCTTCTCCCAATGTGACCCATGTTGTGTGTGTTGATAAATGTGTAGGTAGGGGTGGAGCCAAGCAACAAACAAACAAACCAAACAACAAACCCTGCATTTGGAAAGCATGTATATAATCAGGTGTGTATTGTATTGAATATGAGTCAGATAAGTTAGGTTATTCTTCAGTAGTAAACAATTTAACTCTCAGTGCATCAATTTGAAAAACATTTATTTCTTGCTCACAAAAACTCTGAGGGTCTGGAAGACTCTCCAGAGCAATTTTCTCAACAGATTGGTTTAGACTCCCAGGCCATTTAGCTCTTATGGACTCTTCCTATCAACCTGTATTTTCATGATTGATGCAGTAGGGGAAAGAAGTTAATGGAGAATTGTGCAACAGCATTTAAAGGTATTCTCCTGGATTTTATGCATGTCCTTTCCCTTTTCTTTTTTTTTTTCTATCCAAATCAAGGCACATAGACATACATAAGTTCACTTAATTAGGGAAATCTGTTTTTCCTATGCTCCTCTGGAAGAGGAAGAGTAATGGAAATATTGGTGAACAGTAATATCTTCTATATATAAATTTATTTACATAAAAAACTAAGCTTTAAAATAACTCTGAAATAAACATACTTTATGAACAAGCAATTTACAAAATATAAGAAATGGCCAATAAAAGTGAAACTATGTATACATTAGCAGATTGGCTAAGATTATAAATGTTGATAAGGTCCAGAGATGATGAAAGTGTGGAAAAAAGAGAAATTCTCGTATAACCCTTGTGTGGGAATAACTTTGTACATCCCTGAAATACAATCAGGCTGAAGATATCAAAATGGAATTTTGAATTATCTTTTGGTCCAGTAATATGACTTACAAACATTCACCCTTGAAAATAATCAGATAGGTGCATATGTAAATAAATATTCACCTCAGCATTATTTATGATAATAAAAAGGAAAACAGTCTAAAAGTACATCTATCAAGGATGAGTTAATTAAAGTATGATAAATGCATATAATATGAGAAACCTTAAAAGAGATGAGGTCCATTTAATTTGTTTTAACAAAAAATATTCGAAGAATATGTTTTGGTTATCTGTTGCTATGTTACAAACAACCCCAGAACTTTGGAGTTTAAAATAACCATTTTAATTTAGGAAGTCCTCTCTGGTTACAATACAGAGAATGGATTGAAAGGGGTCATGTCTGGTTGAGGGAGCCCATTTAGGTGGCTGCCGCAGTGAGCTAAGTGAGACAAGCAAAGGCGTGGCTAATATCTTGTATTTATAGTTTTGGACTTCAGTTTTTTCACTTAATGTCCCATAATTAGTATTTTCCCATTTCATTAAAAATTTCTTGGTAATCATTAAAAAAAGCAATGATTTCACTCTGCATCTGATTTTGTAGATCAGGAATCAAGAAGGGCTCAGCTGGATGGTTTGTCCTTGACACCCCCCCACAAGATATATCAGCTGGGTCAGCTGGGATGGAAGGATCCACTTTCAAGATGACTTCTTCATTTGCCTGTCTGGTGCCTTGGTGAACTTTGGTTTCCTCACCTCTCAACATGGAATCTCGTCTTCCAGGCCTTCTTGGGCTTCCTGAAGAGCATGATGGTCTCAGGAGAGTCCTACTTCTTACATGGTGGCCAGCTTCCAAGAAGTAGGAAATGGAAGTTGCCAGGCCATTTAAGGGCTATGCACAGAACGAGCATAACATTATGACAGCCATATTCTATTGTCTGAAGCTGTCCAAAGGCCTTCTCAGATTCCAGGGAGTGGAGAAATAACCTTTTCTCATGAAAGAATGGATTGAAGGGAGCAAGGACACTTGCAGAAGTGCATGCAGGATGGGGATATTGATGTGGTCCTCTTTGGAAAATGCAGTCTGCTACAATATTGTATGATTCAATTTTCATAAATGTTGATATTTCTTTATATTTAAAAATCTAGAAAAAATATGAACATAAAACAATGTTTCTGTGGAACATAGCAATTTTGAGTAGACACTGCTTTTTACTTTAGATTCCTCAGTGTTTGATTTTTCTACAGTAAATGAATTACTTTTATAATCAGCAAATTAAAAAAAAACAATTTTGATATTAAAAAGAAACAGGTTGTTTAAAGTTGTTTGCTCAAGGAATTTGCAGTGTTCAAAGCATGCATTTAAATGGATGACAGTTTTTTCCTCTTTAAGGAAAATTTCAGGAGGAACCTCTACATTTAAGTTTCCATATTTGCAGATGGAGTAGGAGTGATAGCTTCTTGGCAAAATTGAATTTAAATAATGGATTTAAATAATAGAAGCCATTATTCAGGATGAGCTTAATGCAATCCCCACCCAGATGATTTAGGCAATGAGATGGAGCACATAAAAGCCTTACAGCTGCCTCATGCAAATTATTATATTAAAAACTTAAAGAAAAAATTAAAAGTAAAGCAGACCAAAAACTTCAAGGAAGAAGGGCTGAGGGGTTAAGTGGCCTTTTCAGCAGTCAGGAAAATGATGTCATCCTTTAGTGGGCGTCTGTCTGGTTCCTCCTCTATTTTCAGGATCATCATTCCTGTGGCTGTGGGTTATCAGAATAACAACAAATGTGCATATTCAAAGATTTTTTCATTGCCTTCACCCATCTTTTCAAACATACCCAGAAGTCATAATGCAGGAATTACACTGACACAATCATCCCCATGGAAACAGAGCCTGGTGTCATAATCATGGCATTATGACTTCTCAGCAGGAGGTAGGTGGGATTTTGGCACTGAATCTGTAAGATTTATTTAAAAACACAAATGTCTAAGAGAATAACACCAAGGCAAAAAAGAAAAAAAAAGAAAAAAGAAAAAAGAAAGGGCATAGAGTTGCCCCTATAATATACATGACTTGTTTTTCATTTTCGATGTTTTCCAAAGATTTGTTCGCCTATGGCAGGGCTTGATTTTGCCTATTCTTTTTCTTTTTTGTTGTGTTTGGCATGTTCTCAACTTATTCACTGGCTGTTCATCTTGGTAGGGGCTGCATTTTTAGATGGAGAAGTTGAGACTCTAAGAAGGGGTCTGACTTGCTCAAGTCACCTAGCAAGTTAGTAGCCCCACTGAAGCCAGAGCCCTTCTCTTATCTTCCAATCCACACATTACAGTTTCCCTTTCAGTGTCTCAGTTGTACTTTGAGAACATAATTTATGCATCAGTTAGGACATTGCTTTGGCCGGTCTAATGAGATTCCCCTCTCCAAAAAAACAGTGTTTTATATAAGATAGAAGTCTTTATCTCTCTCAAAGCAGTCCATGGTGTCAGGGACACAGGCTGCTTCTGTATTACTTTTCTTCTGTGTCTACTGTGTTGCCCTCATCTTCTAGTATAGGATGTCACACACCGTATCTGTACTCCAGACAGATAAGGGGAGGGCATCCCCCACCTTTTAAGAGTGCGATCTGAAAGCTGCACGTATCACTTCTATTTACATCCCATTGGCTAGAACTTAGTCGTATGGCCATTTCTAGTTTCAAGGGAAGCTGGATAGCCACGTCATCAGCTACAAGTGGTTGAACTATTCTTATGGGAGAAGGGAAGAACAGATATTAGCAATGACCAGGGGTCTCTGCCATAACTTGCATCCCCTTCAAGAGAATGCTGCTTTCAGGGGACTCTCATCTAAAATTTTTCAGCTAACGCAATGGCTGGAGTCAGATAACAGTATCTATTTCCCCAAGGGTATTTAAAATTGTAATTACTATATTAGTTATAGAGATCACTGAATTGACAGAAAGACTGAACATCAGACTGAGATCAAAACAAATTAATTGACCATTAGAGTATGTATCAAGATTGTAACAGAGACTCTCCAATTCAGTGGCTGTAAGAACAAATAAATTTATTTCTTTTTTCAACTTACAGTTCAAGACGTGTGGTCCAATGTTGGTGAAGCCTTGCTCTGTGCAGATATTCAAGGATCCAGGTTCATGATAACGCTTCTGTTTAAAACATATGGCCTCTAAGGTCCCTCTGCTTACTGCCATTCCAGTCATCAGAAAGGGAAAAATAAGAGTTCAGGGCTGGGGATTCTTTTTCTTAATATGTGAGGCAAGAATTGTTCTGCTCATTCTATTTATGAGAGCTTAGTCACTTGGCACCATGTGGGGGCTGGGAAATATGGTTCTTAGCTGGGTTGCTACTTCCCATATTTAAATTCATTACTGTGGAAGATGGTCACATGGATATTAGTGGGCAGCTAGTGGTTTCCTCTGCAGGGTAGCACAGCTTAAATGACTGAGTGCCAACAATTTCTTTCTTTCATCCAAGTATCTTTCCAATAAAAGATGACAGGGAGAGAGAAGGAGAGAAAGAGAGAGGGGAGAGATTTTTGTTTAGTTAGGCTTAGGCCATGTATGCCCCCATTGGTAGCTGTAGAGGAGGAAGGAGGAAGAATCATGGAATCTCTTTATGTACCTGGATTTACATTCCCATAGTGGAGTATTGGTCAGGGGTCTCCTTCAAGGTCCTTGGTTCTAGAAATATTCCTTCTTATTCCTGTTGTGTAGCAGGCCCCTTATTCCCTCTTGACAATTAGGATCAATCACCCCAACCAACACAACTGTTTTTTGGTAGTTTATCCAGTGACATGAAGAATTCAAACTAATTATGTGGAATTTTCAACTTTTATTTCAATGTAAACATTGTTGCAACCCCCAGGTAGAAGCTTTTATCTCTTAAATTCTAAAACCTCTAAATTAACAAAGTCCAAATGTATAGAGATGGGAAGAAAATAGTATAAGTCTGCACTCTGATCAGTGGATCATGGTATATTCTGAGTCTGCAGGAATTAGTACTAGCTTACAGCTGGAGTCCAGTAATCTCTGAATGGTCTTAGTATTTTCATTTCCTTAATGATCAGTTACACTGGCCTCTAGTCCCACTGGCCATGGTAAGGAGGGAGATTTCCAGTACACATTTGTGTTATTTCAATATTCATACTCAATGTTTCCTGATTTCCCCTTTATTCCAGAGACTCTGTATCTATGAATTGATTCAGGCCTAGGAACTTAGTAATGGGCTATGATTCTTTTCATGGTGACTAAAGTAAGTCTTTTTTGCAAGACTCATAGCATGATCAATCATACAGAGCAACTACAGCCTTAGAGTTTCTCATCTGTTTTGGTCCTAGAGACTCCAATGATCAACTGACTTCCATCTAACATTATTTCACATACTTCTAATCACTACCTGAACTCTGCTTCCTAATACAGAAACAGTGCTCAGTTTGCAGCAGTTGTTTAAGTGCCGCTAGTTCTCTTCTGTCACTCCTGGATAGCATCATGCTAATTGAAAAAGGAAGATCTCACTTGAAGAGTGGCTTTACCCATCTAATCTCCTCCCTGCAAAGCATGGCTTCTATATCCTTTTCAAAAATCAATACATTCTTATGCCAGAAATGCAAACATTTGAAAATAAAAAATGTATGATTTATTAACAAACTAAGTAAGAAAAAACACAATCATTTTGATGAATGTATAAAAAAATCATTTAACAGAATCATCTAGTTATGATTTTAAAAAAACCTCTCAGCAAAATTATAATAAAGGAAATTTCTCAATCTGAAAAAGGGCAGCTACAACCCCCCTCATATAATTAATATCATACTTAATAGTGAAAGGCTGAATACTTTCTTCCCCAAATAAGGAATCAAACAGGATGTTCTCTCTCGTCACTTCTATTCATTTTGTTGGAGGTCTTAGCCAGCACAAGAAGACAAGAAAAAGAAATAAAAAGCATCCAAATTGAAAAAGAAGAGGTAAACTGTTGTTATTGGCAAATGGCATGATCATCTATGCAGGCAATCCTAAGGAATCTACCAAAAAACTATTAGAACAAATAAATGAGTTTAGCAAAGTTGCAGGGTACAAGATCATATGGCAAAATCAATATATTTCCATATATTTATAATAAACAATCAAAATGAAATTTAAAAAATGATACCATTTACAATATCAAAATATATGTAAAAACTTAAGGACAAAATTGACAAATGATGTGCAAAACCTGTGTACTGAAAACTACAAAATATTGCTGACAAAAATAAATAGAATGATATACCAGGCTCATGCACTGGAAGACAATATTATTAGGACATCAATTTCTTCCCAAATTGATCTACAGATTCAATGCAATCACAATCAAAACCCACAGGCTTTATTTGTGGAAATAGACAAACTGACTTAATAGATTAGTGGTGATGGTTGTATAACATTATAATATACTTGATGACACTGAACTGTACACTTAAAAATGGTTAAATGGCAAATTTTGTGTTACATATTTCTTACTAGAAAAAAAATATTTTTGAGTTAAAAAAAAGCTCATCTCAAAATGCAAAGTGCCTAAAAGAACCAAAATTATTTGAAGAAAAGAACAAAGGGAGAGGACTTTCATTACCTGATTTCCAGACTTATTATAAAGCTTTAGGAATCAAAATGGCATGGTACTGACCTAAAGACAGATACAAAGAAGAGTGGAACAGAACAGAGTCCAGATAGACCCCATATGTATGGCTACTTAATTTCTCACAAAAGGTGCTGGAAGAATTGGATATCCTCATGGGGCAGGGGAGATCTTCAAACTTTACCTCATATCAGATCAAATACATAAAAATGGATCATAACACAAAATGGATTATAGACCAAAATATAAAATCTACAATGAACTTTTGGAAGAAAACCTAAAATGAAATCTTAATTACCTTGGGAAATTTTCTTAACTATGACACAAAAAACACTAAAATCATATATTGAACTTTATCACACTTAAAACCATTCACTCTTCAAAAGATACCCTTAAGAAAACTCGAAGGTAAGCCAGAGATTGAATGAAAAAATTTGCAATGAAAAATATGAAAAAAGGACACTTATCCAGAAAATATAAAGAACTCTCACAACTCAATAATAAAAAAAAACACCAATGTTTAAAAATGGGCAAAAGTGGTTCTTCCACTTCTGGGAAGATGGAATAGATGTACTTATCTCTATTCTCCTTTCACGGTATAACTAATCCCTGAACATTATATATAAAACAAACACAAGAAGCCTCAGAAACATAAAGTGAAGAAGGCAGACTGGCTAGGGACCACTGGACCTAATGAATAACATGATGATGAGTTCTCTGAGTTTTCCTTTGGCCTCATATATCCCAGACTTGGAGATGAAGAAGCTGGTGACCTGGAAATAAAAATGGGTGTAGACCAAAAAAGTCCCAACAAAGGTCCCAGACAAGAGCAGCCAAGCAAGATAGAAGGAATTTAGGCAGTAACTGCTCTACTCCAGCCAAAAAACATGGAAAAAATCATGGCTCTTATCCCCATTCATGCCTTCAAAGTCCTAGTGTGGAACCTAGACTTCCACCATCATGAGGCTGTAAAGAGGTATCCCAACACTACCTCCAAAGAGGTGGTGTCAGGGAAGGCCAGGTAGGGATATGGGACTTCATACCTGCTAGCAGGTACTAAGATCTAATTCCTGTGGTACCAGTGGACACCATGTGGGAAACATGGACTTGCATGCCACCCAGCAGTTATGAGGCTCCCCTTTTCTTCCCATTGGGAGGTGTCAAAGCAGGAATAGTGGAGAGTTAGGACTTTCACAATAGCCCAGTGGTAATGAAGCTACCCCTACTTCAGTGTCAATGGAGACCACATAGGGAGCTGGAACTCCCACCCCACTCAGCAGTAATGAGGAGTCCTCAATGCACAGGTGTCAGTGGAGGCTGAGAGGGGAACCTAGACTTCTTTTCCCATCTGGTTATAAAAAGGCACTGTCCCGACTCCTCCTGCCAGAGCAGTGTCAGAAAAATCCAACTAAATTTTTTTAAAAATAATATCCTGAGTTTCATAATTTTCAGTAAAAAATTACTCATCATACCAAGAAGAACCAGAAAGAGCTCAAACTGAATGAAAATACAATCAACAAAAGTCAACACCAAAAAAAAAAAAAAAAAGTCAACACCAAAAAGAAATTTTAGAATTACCTGAGAAATACTTTAAAGCAGCCAGATAAAAATGCTTCAAAGAGCAATTATGAATTCATTATGAATTATTTAATAGAGAAAAATAGAAAGTATCAGCAAAGAAATAGGAAATATAAAAAATAGCTAAATGCAAATTTTAGAACTGGAAAATGTGAAAATCTCAGTGTATGGGATCAATGGCAGAATGGAAGGAACAGAGAGAATAAGTAAAGATAGAACAATAGAAAATGCTCAACCTAAACAATAGATTGAAAGAAAATAAAGTGAAAATAATTGCACAGAGGCTCAGAGATCTATGAGACTATAACAAAAGATTTAACATTTGTGTCACCAGAGTTTCCAAAGGAGGGAGAAAATGAGCATGGCTGAAAAAGGAACTGAAGAAATAATAACTGAAAACTTCCCAAATTTGGCAAGAGATATAAACCCACATATGAAAGAAGCTGAACAAACCCTCCAAAGAATAAACCCAACAAAATCCATGCCAAGACACACCAGAATTAAACTTCTGAAAATTAAAGACAAAAACTCTTGAATGTCAGAGGAAAAAATGACACCTTACACATAAGGAAAAAATTAGAATGACAGCCGTTTTCTAAAATAATGCAGGTCAGAAAGGAGTGGCACAATATTTTTCAAGTGCTAAAAGAAAAGAAAATTCTACCCAGAATCCTATATCCAGAGAGAACTTTTTTCAGGCTAATAGAGGAGATAAAATGGAATTATATAAAATGCTAAGTTAAAACCATGAAAGGCAGAAAAAGTGGAAGACAAAAAAAGAAATGAAGAGCAAGTGTAACAAATAGAAAAGTTAGACATATAGTAGACATTAATCAAACTATCTCAATAGTCACTTTAAATGTGAATTGCCTAAATATACAAGTAAAAGACAGAGACTACCAGAATGGATAAAAAACCACCACCCAACTATATGTTGTCTACAAAAAAAGTTATTTTAAATATTAGATCAGCTCAGTGCTTTGTGACCACCTAGAGGGGTGGGATAGGGAGGATGGGAGGGAGATGCAAGAGGGAGGAGATATGGAGATATATGTATGTATATAGCTGATTCACTTTGTTATAAAGCAGAAACTAACACACCATTGTAAAGCAATTATACTCCAATAAAGATGTTAAAAACTAAATAAATAAATATAAAAGCACAAATAGGTTAAAAATAAAGGAATGGACCATGTATAAAAACCTACAGGTAACATCATATTCAATGGTAAAAGACTGAAAACTTTTCCTCTAGGATCAGGAACAAGACAATGATGCTCACTCTTGCCACTTGTATTCAACATAGTGTTGGAGTCCTGGCCAGAGCAATTAGTCAAGAAAAAGGAAAAAAAGTCATCCAAGTTGGAAAGGAAGAAGTAAAGTTATCTCTGTTCACAGATGACATGACCTTCTATGTAGAAAACTCTAAAGATGCCATAAAGAACCCATTAGAACTAATAAATACATTCAGCAAAGTTGCAGGATACAAAATCAGCACATAAAAATCAGTTGTGTTTCTGTACACTAATAATGAACAATCAGAAAAGGAAATTAAGAAATCAATTCTATTTATAATAGTATGAAAAATAATGAAATACTCAGAAATAATCAACAGATAAACAAAATGAGACATATACACACAATGGAATATTATTCAGCCTTAAAAAAGGATATCTTGTCACATGCTACAATATAGGTGAACCTTGAGGACATAATGCTAAGTGAAATAAGCTAGTCACAAAAAGACAAATACTTTCTGATTCCACTTATATAAGGTTTTTAAAAGAGTCAAACTCATAGAAACAGAAGGTAGAATGATAGTTATCAGTGAAACTGCACACTTCAGATGGGACTTGAAACCACGGCCTGGGACTCGAACCCAACCAAAACCCAGATTGGGACTTGAACCCACTGTCTTTTAATTGAAATCACACACCTGGTCTAAGGACTTAATGAAGCTCAGGTTCTTTATGTCTCACCACAGAAAGAATTCAGTGAGAGACAAAATGATAGGTAAGAAGTAGATTTATTGAGAGAGATACACACTCCATAGACAGAGTGTAGGTCATCTCAGATGGCAAGAGACTCCAAAATATAGGGTGGTTAGTTTTTATGGGCTGGGTAATTTCATAGAATAATGAGTGGGAAGATTATTCAACTATTTTGGAGAATGGATGGAGATTTCCAGGAATTGGGACATGACCCAATTTTTGGTCTTTTATGGTTGACCTCAGAACTGTCATGACACCTGTGGGTGTGTCACTTAGCATATGATAATGTATTACAAAGAGAGTATAATGAGGCTCAAGGTCTACAGGAAGTCGATTCTTCTGTCATCTTGGGCCTAACTGATTCTAACCATTTATGTTGTATCTTGAACAGCTATCTCATTCTTTTAAAGGTTGTGCCCTGCTCCCTTCCCTCCTGTTTCACCAGGACTGGGAATGGGGGATGAGGAATTTTTGTTTAATGGGTATGGAGTTTTGATGCTGAGAGCTTGGCCTCTGTGCACTGGTGCTGAATCGAGTCTCAGAGACAGAGTTTTGGGTGAAGTAAAAAAGAATAGCTTTATTGTTTTGCCAGGCAAAGGGGGACACAGTGAACTCCTGTCCCTCATACCTATGTGTCTAAACCTGAGAAGATTTGCTGAGGAGTTTTAAAACAACAGTTCAAGGGTGGAGTTGCTGATAAGATTAGGGTGTGTGCAGGGCCTGCACTCCTCTAATCTGGTCTCAGGTTACCTTCTTGATGAGTTTCTCTGGTTCATTTAGCCTGGCCTCAGGTGGTCTTAAAAATTTTTTTTTGGCTGCTCCGTGCAGCTTGCAGGATCTTAGTTCCCTGACCAGGGATTGAACCCAGGCCTTCAGCAGTGAAAGCACGGAGTCTTAACCCCTGGACCGCCAGGGAATTCCCTCAGTTGATCTTCTCTAGTATGAAAAATGCTGACTTCTTTCATTTTTTGGGTTTTAATTCTATAAAGAACTTAAAGGCATTGCTATGTGTATCCCTTGAGACAGAACCAGGACCCCTCCCCAAGGCTGCACTATTTTTTCTTGGCTGCTCCTCCCTTGTCTCTGGCATTCCCTCCCTTCCCCAATCAACAACTGTTCGAATCTGCCCTTTGGAACTCAGGGAAGGTCATGGAGGCTGGAGTCTGTTCCCTACAAGAAATGGGGGACACAGAAAGGCTTCCATGCCCAGGAGCCCCACAGGGTCCTGCTCAGTTTAGTTTCAGTTTTGCAAAATGAAAAAGTTCTGGAGATCTATTGCACAACAATGTGAATATATTTAACACTACTGAACTGTACATTTAAAAATGGTTAAGATGGTAAATTTTATGTTGTGATTTTTACCACATCAAAAAGAAGGGAAAAAAGTAAAGGAGTGGAGAAGACATACCTAACAGTCTATTCAAAAGAAAGCTGGAGCAGCTATACTAATTTCAAAGGAAGCAGACTTCAGAACAAGTAAAACTATTGGGGAGAAAGAGATATATTATGTAATGATAGAGGGGAAAATTATCCAAGAAGATATAACAATCCTTAATGTGTATGAGCCTAACAACAAAGCATCAAAATACATGAGCAAAACTGATAGAACTACAAGGAGAAATAAATGCATTCTAGTGGGGGGAGTCAGATAATAAGCAAATTAGGACATATAGTCTGCAACTAGTAATATGTGTTTTGGAAGAAAATAGAACATCAAAGGGGAATTTGGAGTGTTGGAGGAGAGTCACAATTTAAATAAGGAAGACAGATGAGACTTCACTACTCAGGTGACGTTTGAGGAAAAACCTTCTGGTCAAAGGAAATAGCAACTGTGCAGCAGCTTGTAGTAGGAACCTGCCTAGCATATCTGAGGCCTTTGTGGATAAAAGGGAATTAGTTAAGGGAAGGGCAGTAAGGCCAGAATATATTGTTATGTGGGTCATTGTGGGAACTTTTGTTTTTATTCTGAAAGAAATGAGGATTTTGAATAGAGTTGTAACATGATGTGGCTCTAATAAAAAATATATTTGGTCTTTTTCTCTTAAAACCCTTGGAATTTCCTGAGTGATAGGAATGTCTTTTGTATGCTAATGAGATGACTCACTCGTGGTAGAGGTGAGGGTGGGGGTGAGGGAGGGGTGGCTAGGTAGCTTCAGGATGGGGGCTGGTCACACCCACATGACTAGATGGTTAGAAATTCTAGCCTCACCTTCCTACTCCCTCCATCTCTGGGGAGGGGACTGCGGTTGGAGATTGAGTTTATTCACCAATGGTCATTAACTTAATCCATCATGCCCACATAATGAAAACTTTATTAAAACTCTGAAATATTTTGCCTAGAGGAGCTTCCAGGTTGGTGATCACACTGACGTGCTGAGAAGGTGGAGTGCCTGGGCAGAGCATGGAACCTCTGTGCCACTCCACCTCCCACCTCCCCAATACCTTGTCCTATACATCTCTTCCATTTGTATCCTTTGTAATAAAACTGCACTAGTAATGATACTGAAAACTTGGCTTTTGTGCACCAGTGCCAAATCAAATCTCAGAGACAGAGTTTTGGGTGAAGTAGAAAAGAATATCTTTATTGCTTTGCCAGGCAAAGGGGGACAGAGCGGGCTCGTGCCCCTCAAAAACTCTGTGTCTCAACCTGGGAGAATTTGGTGAGGAGTTTTATAACAATGGTTCAAGGGTGGGGTTGCTGATAAGATTAGGGTGTGTGCGGGACCTATACTCCTTTAATCTGGTCTCAGGTAATATCTTGATGAGCTTCTCTGGTTCCATTAATCTGGCCTCTGGTGGGCTTCTCTGGAATGAAGAATGCTAACATCTTCCACTTGTTGTGGGTTTTAGTTCTGTAAAGAGCTCAAAGATATCGTTAAGTGTATCCCTTGAGGTGGAACCAGGACCCTGCCCCAAGGCTGCACTATTGTTTCTTGGCTGTTCCTCCCTTGTCTCTGCATCCCCTCCCTTCCCTGATTAGCAACTGTTCGAATCTGCCCTATGGAACTCAGGGAAGGTTATGGGGCTGGAGTCTGTTCCCTACAAACAAGAAATGAGGGACATGAAAAGGCTTCCATGCCCAGGATCCCCACAGGGTTCCTCGGTTTCAGTAAGTCTAGTGCTTTCCTGAGTTCTGTGAGTCATTCTAGCCAGTTATCAAACACGAGGGGGTGGGTGGGTCATGGGAACCTTTGAGTTTGTAATTGGCTGGGCAGACATGCAGCTAGCCTGGGGACCCCATTTGTAGATGGTTTCTGAAGTGGGAATAGTCTTGTGGGACTGAAGCCTTATCTTGTTGGGTCTGTGTTAACTCTGGGTAGTTAGTGTCAGAATTGAATAAAATTGTAGGACATCCAGTTGGTGTCAGAGAATTGGAGAACTAGTTATTATTGGAAAAAAGACACAGCAGGGGATCGCTCTTGTATGGAGGACCGCATGAAGGGGACCAAAAGCAGAAAAAGCAGGGAAACCAATCAGGAGCCTAGTGCAGTAACTCAGGGGAGACAGCAGTAGTTGTGATGAGACGTGTTTGTAGTATGGATGGATCTTGAAGGCAAAGCCAACATATTTGCTGATGAATTAGAAGTGGGATGGGGGAGAGAGAGAGAGAGACAGAGAGACAGAGAGACAGAGAGAGACAGGGAAAGACAGAGAGAGGCAGAGAGAAAGAAAGGGAGACAGACAGAGACAGAGAGACATAGAGAGAGAGGGATTCCAAAGAATTAGTTACATGATTACGGAAGCTGGCAAGACCCAAGATCTGCAGGGTGAGTTGTAAAACTGGAAACCCAGGAGAGATGATGATAGTTTAGTTAAGTCTAAATTCAGAGGCTTGAGACCAGGAGAGCAGATGGTGTAGTTCTAGTCCAAAGGCCAGCAGACTCAGGACCCAGGAAGAGCCAGTGTTTTAGTTCAAGTCCAAAGGCAGGAACAAAACAATGTACCAGTCTGAAGGCAACCAGGTAGAAGGAATTTTCTCTTAATGGAGGAAGAATCAGCCTTTTTGTTCTATTCAGGCCCTCAGCTGACTTGAGGAGGCCACTCACATTAAGGAGGTCAATCTGCTTTACTCGGTCTGCCAATTTAAATGTTAATCTCACCCAGAAGCACCCTCACAGAAACAACCAGAATAATTTTGACCAAATGTCTGGGCACCCCGTGGCCCAGTCAAGTTGATGCATAAGGTTAACCATCACAACTTTGTTCATTCAGCCCTCTGAGTGACTCTGGTTGTTTCTGAATGGAAAAGAAAAGGGCAAAATAATATGGATATAGAAAGCTGTAGAAGGTCTGTGGAAAAAGAAAACGAAATTTAGTTGGGTAAATGGACTTTGTTGGGAATGGGCTGGGACAAGACTGAATTTGGTTTCTCCCTCCAAAGTCTTCTTGGAATACTGCTTTTGATAACAGCTTGTGAGTTCATTTGTCTTTAAGTGATCTGTATTTGCCTTAGTAAATAAGTATTGTTTGGCTGATTCTAAAAGTTCTTCTGACCTCCAGCCAACTTTGAGATTCTTCAGAGGAAACTTGAGGCATCTCAGAGAAATACTAAATTAACCAGGATTACTTGGTATGTCAAATTACCTGGGAAGCATTGTCAAGTGAGTAATTCCTACAAATCTGGTATGTTCTGAAAATGTTACCAAGTCATAATTTGGGTTACTGTAACCAAGTTTCTTTACTGATTACATTGTAATCAGATGTTTAACTTTGCCCTTTTAAGTCTTTCTGTCATTTATAGACAATTATTGTGGTACTCTTGTGCTTTTGCAAAAGTACTTCATCTTCAAAAATGTTCATGGGGATACCCTCATCCACCAGAGGGCAGACAGCAGAAGCAAAAAGAACTACAATCCTGCAGCCTGTGGAACAAAAACCACATTCACAGAAAGATAGACAAGACAAAAAGGCAGAGGGCTATGTACCAGATGAAGGAACAAGATAAAACCCAAGAAAAACAACTAAATGAAGTGGAGATAGGCAACCTTCCAGAAAAAGATTCAGAATAATGATAGTGAAGATGATCCAGGACATCGGAAAAAAAATGGAGGCAAAGATCGAGAAGATGAAAGAAATGCTTAACAAAGACCTAGAAGAATTAAAGAACAAACAAACAGAGATGAACAATACAATAACTGAAATGAAAACTACACTAGAAGTAATCAATAGCAGAATAACTGAGGCAGAAGAACGGATAAGTGACCTGGAAGACAGAATGGTGGAATTCACTGCTGAGGAACAGAATAAAGAAAAAAGAAAGAAAAGAAATGAAGACAGTCTAAGAGACCTCTGGGACAACATTAAACGCAACAACATTCACATTATAGGGGTCCCAGAAGGAGAAGAGTGAGAGAAAGGACCTGAGAAAATATTTGAAGAGATTATAGAGGAAAAATTCCCTAACATGGGAAAGGAAATAACCACCCAAGTCCAGGAAGTGCAGCGAGTCTTCAATATATGCAAATATACGCAATATACTCAAGGATTCTTCAATATACGCAAATCAATCAATGTGATACACCATATTAACAAATTGAAGAATAAAAACCATATGATCATCTCAATAGATGCAGAAAAAGCTTTGGACAAAATTCAACACCAATTTATGATAAAAACTCTCCAGAAAGTGGGCATAGAGGGAACATACCACAACATAATAAAGGCCATATACGACAAACCCACAGCAAACATCATTCTCAATGGTGAAAAACTGAAAGCATTTCCTCTAAGATCAGGAAAAAGACAAGGATGTCCACTATCACTGCTATTATTCAACATAGTTTTGGAAGTCCTAGCCTTGGCAATCAGAGAAGAAAAAGAAATAAAAGGAATACAAGTTGGAAAAGAAGAAGTAAAGCTGTCACTGTTCACAGATGACATGATACTATACATAAAGAATCCTAAAGATGCCCCCAGAAAACTACTAGAGCTAATCAATGAATTTGGTAAAGTTGCAGGCTATAAAATTAATGCACAGAAATCTCTTGCATTCCTATACACTAATGATGAAAAATCTGAAGGAGAAATTAAGGAAACACTCCCATTTACCACTGCAACAAAAAGAATAAAATACTTAGGAATAAACCTACCTAGGGAGACAAAAGACCTGTATGCAGAAAACTATAAGAAATTGATGAAAGAAATTAAAGACGATACAAACAGATGGAGAGATATACCATGTTCTTGGATTGGAAGAATCAATATTGTGAAAATGACTATAGTGCCCAAAGCAATCTACAGATTCAATGCAATCCCTATCAAATTACCAATGGCATTTTTTACAGAACTAGAACAAAAAATTTTAAAATTTGTATGGAGACACAAAAGACCCTGAATAGCCAAAGCAGTCTTGAGAGAAAAAAACAGAGCTGGAGGAATCAGACTACCTGACTTCAGGCTAAATTACAAAGCTACAGTAATCAAGACAATATGGTACTGGCACAGAAACAGAAACATAGATCAATGAAACAAGATAGAAAGCCCAGAGGTAAACCCACTCACCTATGGTCAACTAATCTATGACAAAGGAGGCAAGGATATACAATGGCGAAAAGACAGTCTCTTCAATAAGTGGTGCTGGGAAAACTGGACAGCTACATGTAAAAGAATGAAATTAGAACATTCCCTAACACGATACACAAAAATAAACTCAAAATGGATTCGAGACCTAAATGTAAGACTGGACACTATAAAACTCTTAGAGGAAAACATAGGAAGAACACTCTTTGACATAAATCACAGCAAGATCTTTTTTGATCCACCTCCTAGAGTAATGGAAACAAAAAGAAAAATAAACAAATGGGACCCAATGAAACTTAAAAGCTTTTGCACAGCAAAAGAAACAATAAACAAGACGAAAAGACAACCCTCAGAATGGGAGAAAATATTTGCAAATGAATCAACGAACAAAGGATTAATCTCCAAAATATATAAACAGCTCATGCAGCTCAATATTAAAGAAACAAACAACCCAATCCAAAAATGGACAGAAGACCTAAATAGACGTTTCTCCAAAGAAGACATACCGATGGCCAAGAAGCACATGAAAAGCTGCTCAATGTCACTAATTATTAGAGAAATGCAAATCAAAACTACAATGAGGTATCACCTCACACCAGTTAGAATGGGCATCATCAGAAAATCTACAAACAACAAATGCTGGAGAGGGTGTGGAGAAAAGGGAACCCTCTTGCACTGTTGGTGGGAATGTAAACTGATACAGCCACTATGGAGAACAGTATGGAGGTTCCTTAAGAAACTAAAAATAGAATTACCATATGATCCAGCAATCCCACTACTGGGCATATACCCAGAGAAAACCATAATTCAAAAAGACACATGCACCCCAGTGTTCATTGCAGCCCTATTTACAATTGCTTGGTCATGGAACAACCTAAATGCCCATCAACAGACAAATGGATAAAGAAGATGTGGTACATATATAAATGGAATATTACTTAGCCATAAAAAGGAACGAAATTGAGTCATTTGTTGAGACGTGGATGTATCTAGAGACTGTCATACAGATTGAAGTAAGTCAGAAAGAGCAAAACAAATATTGTAGATTGATGCATATATGTGGAACCTAGAAAAGAGGTACAGATGAGCTGGTTTGCAGGGCAGAAATTGAGACACAGATGTAGAGAACAAACGTATGGACACCAAGGGGGAAAAGCCATCGGAGGTGGTGGTGGTGGTGTGCTGAATTGGGCAATTGGGATTGACATGTATACACTAATGTGTATAAAATTGATGACTAATAAGAACCTGATGTATAAAAAAAATGTGATCAAATGTATTCTATTGGAAAGAAGCAAAAATAGACAATGTTTACTGTCTAAAAAAAAAATGTTCATGGGAAGGACCTTTTGAGAAGTAAAAGTCTCTGATAAATTTCAGACAATACTGCTGAGCTGGGTTAAAAAAAAATTATAAAAACCTAATGGGAGGGGACTTCCCTGGTGGTCCAGTGGTTAAGAATCTGCCTTCCAATGCAGGGGACGAGGGTTCAATCCCTAGTCAGGGAACTAAGATCCTACATGCCGTGGGGCAACTAAGCCCATGTGCCGCAACTAGAGAGAAGCCCACATGCCAACGCGAAGAGCCTGTGCGCTGCAACAAAAACTCCCAAGTGCCGCAACTAAGACACAATGCAGAGGGTCTGGGAAAGATGGTGGAAGAGTAAGACGCGGAGATCACCTTCCTTCCCACAGATACATTAGAAATACATCTAAACGTGGAACTGCTCCTACAGAACACCCACTGAACGCTGGCAGAAGACGTCAGACCCCTCAAAAGGCAAGAAACTCCACACGTAGCTGGGTAGGACAAAAGAAAAAAGAAATAACAGAGACAAAAGAATAGGGACGGGACCTGCACCAGTGGGAGGGAGCCGTGAAGGAGGAAAGGTCTCCACACACTAGGAAGCCCCTTCGCGAGCGGAGACTGCGGGTGGCGGAGGGGGGAGCTTCGGAACCATGGAGGAGAGCGCAGCCACAGGGGTGCGGAGGGCAAAGCGGAGAGATTCCCGCACGGAGGCTCAGCGCTGACCAGCACTCACCAGCCCGAGAGGCTTGTCTGCTCAGCCGCCGGGGTGGGCGGGGCTGGGAGCTGAGGTTCGGGCTTCGGTTGGATTGCAGGGAGAGGACTGGGGTTGGTGGCGTGAACACAGCCTGAAGGGGTTAGCACACCACGGCTAGCCGGGAGGGAGTCCGGGAAAAAGTCTGCAGCTTCCAAAGAGGCAAGAGACTTTTTCTTGCCTCTTTGTTTCCTGGTGCGCGAGGAGAGGGGATTCAGAGCGCCGCCTAAACGAGCTCCAGAGACAGGCGCGAGCCGCGGTGATCAGCGCGGACCCCAGAGACGGGCATGAGATGCAAAGGCTGCTGCTGCCGCCACCAAGAAGCCTGTGTGCAAGCACAGGTCACTATCCACACCGCCCCTCCCGGGAGCCTGTGCAGCCCGCCACTGCCACGGTCCCATGATCCAGGGACAATTTCCCTGGGAGAACGCACGGCGCGCCTCGGGCTGCTGCAATGTCATGTTGGCCTCTGCCGCCGCAGGCTCGCCCCGCATCCGTACCCCTCCCTCCCCGCGGCCTGAGTGAGCCAGAGCCCCCGAATCAGCTGCTCCTTTAACCCAGTCCTGTCTGAGTGAAGAACAGACGCCCTCAGGTGACCTACACGCAGAGGCGGGTCCAAATCCAAAGCTGAACCCCGGGAGCTGTGCGAACAAAGAAGAGAAAGGGAAATCTCTCCCAGCAGCCTCAGAAGCAGCGGATTAAAACTCCACAAACAACTTGATGTGCCTGCATCTGTTGAATACCTGAATAGACAACGAATCATCCCAAATTCAGGAGGTGGACTTTGGGAGCAGGATATATTAATTTTTCCCCTTTTCCTTTTTCTGTGAGTGTATATGTGTATGCTTCTGGGTGAGATTTTGTCTGTAGAACTTTGCTTTCACCATTAGTCCTAGGGTTTGGTCCGTCCGTTTTTTTTTTTTTTTTTTTACTAAAAAAATTTCTTTTTCTTAATAAATGTTTTCTTAATAATTTTTTCCTTATTTTCTATTTTTAAAAATTAAAAAAAATTGTTTTCTTAATAAGTTTTTTCATATTTTTTATTTTAAAACATTAAAAAAATTTTTTTCTTAGTAAATTTTTTTTCTTAATATTTTTTTCTTATTTTAATTATAAAAAATTAATAAATCTATTTTATAAAATTAAAAAAATTGTTTTTTCTTAATAAATTTATTCTTAATAATTTTTTTGTTATTTTTTATTGTAATAGCTTTATTTTATTTTATTTTATTTTATTTTATTTTATTTTATTTTATTTTATCTTCTTTCTTTCTTTCTATTTTTTCTCCCTTTTATTCTGAGCTGTGTGGATGAAAGGCTCTTGGTGCTCCAGCCAGGCATCAGGGCTGTGCCTCTGAGGTGGGAGAGCCAACTTCAGGACACTGGTCCACAAGAGACCTCCCAGCTCCACGTAATACCAAATGGTGAAAATCTCTCAGAGATCTCCATCTCAACATTAAGACCCAGCTTCACTCAACGACCAGCAAGCTACAGTGCTGGACACCCTATGCCAAACAACTAGCAAGACAGGAACACAGCCCCATCCATTAGCAGAGAGGCTGCCTAAAATCATACTAAGTTCACAGACACCCCAAAACACACCACCAGATGTGGACGTGCCCACCAGAAAGACAAGATCCAGCCTCATCCACCAGAACACAGGCACTAGTCCCCTCCACCAGGAAGCCTACACAACCCACCGAACCAACCTTAGCCACTGGGGACAGATACCAAAAACAACGGGAACTACGAACCTGCAGGCTGTGAAAAGGAGACCCCAAACACAGTAAGATTACCAAAATGAGAAGACAAAAAAACACACACAGCAGATGAAGGAGCAGGGTCAAAACACATCAAACCTAACAAATGAAGAGGAAATAGGCAGTCTTCCTGAAAAAGAATTCAGAATAATGATAGTAAAGATGATCCAAAATCTTGGAAATAGAATAGACAAAATGCCAGAAACATTTAACAAGGACGTAGAAAACTAAAGAGGAAACAAGCAATGATGAAAAACACAATAAATGAAATTAAAAATACTCTAGATGGGATCAATAGCAGAATAACTGAGGCAGAAGAACGGATAAGTGACCTGGAAGATAAAATAGTGGAAATAACTACTGCAGAGCAGAATAAAGAAAAAAGAATGAAAAGAACTGAGGACAGTCTCAGAGACCTCTGGGACAACATTAAACGCAGCAACATTCGAATTATAGGGGTCCCAGAAGAAGAAGAGAAAAAGAAAGGGACTGAGAAAATATTTGAAGAGATTATAGTTGAAAACTTCCCTAATATGGGAAAGGAAATAGTTAATCAAGTCCTGGAAGCACAGAGAGTCCCATACAGGATAAATCCAAGGAGAAACACACCAAGACACATATTAATCAAACTATCAAAAATTAAATATAAAGAAAGCAGCAAGGGAAAAACAACAAATAAGACACAAGGGAATCCCCATAAGGTAAACATCTGATCTTTCAGCAGAAACTCTGCAAGCCAGAAGGGAGTGGCAGGTTATACTTAAAGTGATGAAAGAGAAAAACCTACAACCAAGGTTACTCTACCCAGCAAGGATCTCATTCAGATTTGATGGAGAAATTAAAACCTTTACAGACAAGCAAAAGCTGAGAGAGTTCAGCACCACCAAACCAGCTTTACAACAAATGCTAAAGGAACTTCTCTAGGCAAGAAACACAAGAGAAGGAAAACACCTACAAGAACAAACCCAAAACATTTAAGAAAATGGGAATAGGAACATACATATCGATAATTACCTTAAATGTAAATGGATTAAATGCTCCCACCAGAAGACACAGACTGGCTGAATGGATACAAAAACAAGACCCATATATATGCTGTCTACAAGAGACCCACTTCAGAACTAGAGACACATACAGACTGAAAGTGAGGGGATGGAAAAAGATATTCCATGCAAATGGAAATCAAAAGAAAGCTGGAGTAGCAATTCTCATATCAGACAAAATAGACTTTAAAATAAAGACTATTACAAGAGACAAAGAAGGACACTATATAATGATCAAGGGATCGATCCAAGAGGAAGGTATAACAATTGTAAATATTTAGGCACCCAACATAGGAGCACCTCAATACATAAGGCAAATACTAACAGCCATAAAAGGGGAAATCGACAGCAACACAGTCATAGTAGGGGACTTTAACACCCCACTTTCACCAATGGACAGATCATCCAAAATGAAAATAAATAAGGAAACACAAGCTTTAAATGATACATTAAACAAGATGGACTTGATTGATGTTTATAGGACATTGCACCCAAAAACAACAGAATACACATTTTTCTCAAGGGCTCATGGAACATTCTCCAGGATAGATCATATCTTGGGTCACAAATCAAGCCTTGGTAAATTTAAGAAAATTAAAATCGTGTCAAGTATCTTTTCCGACCACAACGCTATGAGACTAGATATCAATTACAGGAAAAGATCTGTAAAAAATACAAACACATGGAGGCTACACAATACACTACTTAATAACGAAGTGGTCACTGAAGAAATCAAAGGGGAAATCAAAAAATACCTAGAAACAAATGACAATGGAGACACGACGACCCAAAACCTATGGGATGCAGCAAAAGCAGTTCTAAGACGGAAGTTTATAGCAATACAAGCCTACATCAAGAAACAGGAAACATCTCGAATAAACAACCTAACCTTGCACCTAAAGCAATTAGAGAAAGAAGAACAAAAAAACCCAAAAGCTACCAGAAGGAAAGAAATCATAAAGATCAGATCAGAAAGAAATGAATAAGAAATGAAGGAAACAATAGCAAAGATCAATAAAACTAAAAGCTGGTTCTTTGAGAAGATAAACAAAATTGATAAACCATTAGCCAGACTCATCAAGAGAAAAAGGGAGAAGACTCCAATCAATAGAATTAGAAATGAAAAAGGAGAAGTAACCACTGACACTGCAGAAATACAACCGATCATGAGAGATTACTACAAGCAACTCTATGCCAATAAAATGGACAACCTGAAAGCAATGGACAGATTCTTAGAAATGCACAACCTGCTGAGACTGAACCAGGAAGAAATAGAAAATATGAACACACCAATCAGAAGCACTGAAATTGAAACTGTGATTAAAAATCTTCCAACAAACAAAAGCCCAGGACCAGATGGCTTCACAGATGAATTCTATCGAACATTTAGAGAAGAGCTAACACCTATCCTTCTCAAACTCTTCCAAAATATAACAGAGGGAGGAACACTCCCCAATTCATTCTACGAGGCCACCATCACCCTGATACCAAAACCAGACAAAGATGTCACAAAGAAAGAAAACTACAGGCCAATATCACTGATGAACATAGATGCAAAAATCTCAACAAACTACTAGCAAACAGAATCCAACAGCACATTAAAAGGATCATACACCATGATCAAGTGGGGTTTATTCCAGGAATGCAAGGATTCTTCAATATACGCAAATCAATCAACATGATACATCATATTAACAAATTGAAAGAGAAAAACCGTATGATCATCTCAATAGATGCAGAGAAAGCTTTCGACAAAATTCAACACCCATTTATGATAAAAACCCTTTGGAAAGTAGGCATAGAGGGAAATTTCCTCAACATAATAAAGGCCATATATGACAAACCCACAGCCAACATTGTCCTCAATGGTGAAAAACTGAAACCATTTCCACTAAGATCAGGAACAAGACAAGGTTGCCCACTCTCACCACTATTATTCAACATAGTTTTGGAAGTGTTAGCCACAGCAATCAGAGAAGAAAAAGAAATAAAAGGAATCCAAATCAGAAAAGAAGAAGTGAAGCTGTCACTGTTTGCAGATGACATGATACTATACATAAAGAATCCTAAAGATGTTACCAGAAAACTTCTAGAGCTAATCAATGAATTTGGTAAAGTAGCAGGATACAAAATTAATGCACAGAAATCTCTTGCATTCCTATATACTAATGATGAAAAATCTGAAAGTGAAATTAAGAAAACACTTCCGTTTACCATTGCAACAAAAAGAATAAAATATCTAGGAATAAACCTACCTAAGGAGAGAAAAGACCTGTATGCAGAAAATTATAGGACACTGATGAAAAAAATTAAAGATGATACAAATAGATGGAGAGATATACCATGTTCCTGGATTGGAAGAATCAACATTGTGAAAATGACTCTACTACCCAAAGCAATCTACAGATTCAATGCAATCCCCATCAAACTACCAGTGGCATTTTTCACAGAATTAGAACAAAAATTTTCACAATTTCTATGGAAACACAAAAGACCCCGAATAGCCAAAGCAATCTTGAGAACGAAAAATGGAGCTGGAGGAATAGGCTCCCTGACTTCAGACTATATTACAAAGCTTCAGTAATCAAGACAGTTTGGTACTGGCACAAAAACAGAAATATAGATCAATGGAACAGGATAGAAAGCCCAGAGATAAACCCACGCACATATGGTCACCTTATCTTTGATAAAGGAGGCAAGCATATACAGTGGAGAAAAGACAGCCTCTTCAATAAGTGGTGCTGGGAAAATTGGAAAGGTACATGTAAAAGTATGAAATTAGAACACTCCCTGACACCATACACAAAAATAAACTCAAAATGGATTAAAGACCTAAGTATAAGGCCAGACACTATCAAACTCTTAGAGGAAAACATAGACAGAACACTCTATGACATAAATCACAGCAAGATCCTTTTTGACCCAGCTCCTAGAGAAATGGAAATAAAAACACAAATAAACAAATGGGACCTAATGAAACTTAAAAGCTTTTGCACAACAAAGGAAACCATAAACAAGACCAAAAGACAACCCTCAGAATGGGAGAAAATATTTGCAAATGAAGCAACTGACAAAGGATTAATCTCCCAGATTTACAAGCAGCTCATGCAGCTCAGTATCAAAAAAACAAACAACCCAATCCAAAAATGGTCAGAAGACCTAAACAGACATTTCTCCAAAGAAGATATACAGATTGTCAACAGACACATGAAAGAATGCTCAACATCATTAATCATTAGAGAAATGCAAATCAAAACTACAATGAGATATCATCTCACACTGGTCAGAATGGCCATCATCAAAAAATCTAGAAACAATAAATGCTGGAGAGGGTGTGGAGAAAAGGGAACACCCTTGCACTGTTGGTGGGAATGTAAATTGATACAGCCACTATGGAGAACAGTATGGAGGTTCCTTAAAAGACTAAAAATAGAACTACCATATGACCCAGCAATCCCACTACTGGGCATATACCTTGAGAAAACCATAATTCAAAAAGAGTCATGTACCAAAATGTTCATTGCAGCTCTATTTACAATAGCCAGGACATGGAAGCAACCTAAGTGTCCATCATCGGATGAATGGATAAAGAAGATGTGGCACATATATAGAATGGAATATTACTCAGCCATAAAAAGAAATGAAATGGAGGTATTTGTAATGAGGTGGATGGAGTTAGAGTCTGTCATACAGAGTGAAGTAAGTCAGAAAGAGAAAAACAAATACAGTATGCTAACACATATATATGGTATCTAAGGGAGAAAAAAAAGGTCATGAAGAACCTAGTGGCAAGACGGGAATAAAGACACAGACCTACTAGAAAATGGACTTGAGGATATGGGGAGCGGGAGGGGTGAGATGTGACAGGGTGAGAGATTGTCATGGACATATATACACTACCAAATGTAAAATAGATGGCTAGTGGGAAGCAGCCACATAGCACAGGGAGATCAGCTCGGTGCTTTGTGACCACCTAGAGGGGTGGGATAGGGAGGATGGGAGGGAAGGAGATGCAAGAGAGAAGAGATATGGGAACATATGTATATGTATAACTGATTCACTTTGTTATAAAGCAGAAACTAACACACCATTGTAAAGCAATTATACTCCAATAAAGATGTTTAAAAAAAAAAAAGACACAATGCAGCCATAAATAAATAAATAAATACACAAACAAACATTAAAGAAAAACAACCTAATGGGAAAAGTGATGGCTTCATAAAGCAGATAACAAAAAGATTAGTTACTGAGTGAACTGGTGAATATGGTTATAATATTTGTGGGTTTTTTGTATGGAATATTACTTGTTTGGATCTGTATTTTCCAGACATAGGGAAGCCCTTCCCCTCAAGCTACTTATGACTTAGAGAAATTGGATAAATTACACCTCCGTAGGTAAAATTGAAATATTTTTATTTTCTCTCTGCCTGGTTGCTCCAGAAATTGGAGACTCTTGGGTTCTGAGTAACCTTATCAGGTGAATGGGAAAGACTGTCTCCTGACATGTGCAGGAATCTTGATATTTTGGGGACTTTTAGAAAAGAGAAATCCACCAAGGCAGAATCTGATGGCAGGCCTTTGGCATGGCTTTCCTGTCCTTGAGAGGCCTTTCAGGAATTTAGTTTGAGATTTCTTCTGAGGAATTACACCAGAGTCAATAAGGAGGAGCCTATGTAGTCAATGGACCAGAATTATTTTGGAAAAAAATTAGCCTTGGTTTGGCTGTGTTTGATGGAGATGAGGGTAATTTTAGAGAAAAAGATTATGTTTCAACAGATATGAAACTCTAGTTCTGCTAGTAGAAGTCTACATTTATGAAAGTTATTGTGTTAACCATACTTTTGCCTTGATGTTCAGGAGGAAAGGAAAATTACCTAGTGAAGTTATCAGAGTGTAATTACTCATGACGTATCACTGTTTGCTTGAGGTCTACTGCTAAAAGCACATGTACAATGCTTGTGTGACAATTGGATATAAATGATAAAATATATGGCCTATAAAGCCTTTTCTCATTAACATACCTCTGAGCTTGTTCATGATACCTGATCAGTTTTCCCCCAACGTGGATTAACTAGGCAAATATAAAGGAGGCCTAGCATCAGGGGACATGATCTATACCTGGGGCAAACAGCTGAATCACCCTGGCATTGAGGGACAGATATTTTGACCATCAGTGTTTTCTATTGAAACACTTGCAATCAAAAGGGGAAATGATGAGAAAAAAATAAAAAAAATCTGAGCATATTGAAGTATGGGGAAGTCACTGTGGCTTATATATGGTTTAACTTAGATTTTACTAACCAAAGCAGCCTGTTTTGTGGCCTTTTGGACATGCATTGTACATCTACTTTGGCCACTGAGGAGGGGAATGCACTTGAAAGTCAAAAAGGAGTAACTATGGTTCAGACATCTAAGGTAGAACTAAGTGACCATTGTGGATGTTATTTCAGACTCATTCTTGTATTGCTGAAAACTTGAATTTTCTGAGCTATGTCAGACTTGGGATGCCACTAGCAATTCCCAAACAGTGTCTGCTGGCAGCTGGTAGCTGCAACCTATGTTTTCAAAGTCTCCTCTTGTAACTCTTAACATTTTTAGACAATGAAATTGCTTTAGACCAGGTATAAACAGAAAGAGGAGACATATGTGTAGTCACCAATAGCTCCTGTTATGTATATGTTAATGCTACATCAGAAGTTAAAACATACTTAGGTAAAATTAGACAACTGGCTACAACAAGTCTCCCTGAAGTGTCAGGTCCAGACTGAGTTTCAGGTTATTCTTCTGAATTCCTCAGGGAATGAGATCTATTTTGTCTATTAAAGTTCCAGTTGTCACTCCTCTTACTTCTTACTGGATCTGTTGCACCAAAATGACAGACTAAGGGATTGAGATCTTAATCATACAAGACCAAGATCCATAACGTGGAACTCAAATATTTCTAATTCAGTATCCATTCGCCCCAAACTGAGGCAGGACTACACTCTATTTCAGCAGGAAGTAGCCAGAACAGTCATAGCTCCATTCCCTGAAAGACTTGGGGAAAGATAAAACAGAAGTGGGGATTAAAACCAAGTCCCCCTAAAACCAAGTTCCTCTGCTGAGTTTATGATTAACATCTCTATCCAAAACAATTATTCCCTTTCTTGTCCAACACCTGTTTTCCTCAAGATTGAGAAGTATCAAAGAAAAGGGGGGAGTGAGACTGAGCAGGACCCTAGGGGGTTCCTGGGCATGAAAGGCTTTCTGAGTGCCCCGTTTCTTGTTTGTAGGGTATAGGCTTCAGCCTCCATGACCTTCCCTGAGTTCCAAAGGTCAGGCTTAAATAGTCGCTAATCAGCGAAGGGAGGGGATACAGAGACAAGGGAGGAGCAGTCAAGAAACTATAGTGCAGCCTCGGGGCAGGGTCCTGGTTCTGCCTCAAGGGCTACACATAACAATATCTTTGAGCTCTTCTGCAGAACTAAAGTCCCCAACAAATGGAAGATGTTAACTACTTGATGAAGCATTCTTCATTCCAGAGAGAAGGTCACAGCTTGATAACCTTGAGAACCACAGAAGCTCATCAGGATACCACCTGAGGCCAGATTAAAAGAATGCAGGCGTTGCACACAACCTGATCCTTATCAGCAACCCAGCCCTTGAACCACTGTTATAAAACTCCTCACCAAATCACCCCGGGTTGGGGCACACAGTTTTTGAGGGCACGAGCCCACTGTGCCCCCTTTGCCTGGCAAAGCAATAAAGCTATTCTTTTTACTTCACTCAAAACTCTGTCTCTGAGATTCGATTTGACACTGGTGCAGAGGCCGAGTTTTTGGCATCACAACCAAGGAGTTGCTATCCCTGCCACAATCAGGAAGCCATCACCAAAATTGTAGCCTCTTCTGCTGTAATCCAAGCCAATAAAATGAACACTTCACTCCTTTAAACTCAATCTTCACACAATTGAATTGGTCTCATGCAAATGCACCTAATCTGTAGAAACCAAGCCACATCTAGAGCCCTAAACTTCAAGGAGTAGATTTGACCTCTCCAAGCTCTGCAGCATAGGAAGGAATGCCAGAATGCGATTGGTGTCACTTGAGCAAGCCAAAGACAGCTAGAGGGCTGTTGGAAAGGGGGACTGATCCTTCTACCAAAGCACAACAAATATCCAGTGCAGTTACTTAACAATGTTTAAGTTACAAAAACGATTCACAAACGCATGCTAAGCAAAAAAAGTCAAGCATGAATATTTAAGGGAAAAAGTTTTATCTTCACCTTCTACCTTGCCCCAATCTTCCCAACCTCCTCATGGTTAACTGTCACCAGTTTTTTAATCCTTCCAAGTCATTTCCTATGCGTTTGTGAATGTGTGTTTTTTTACATAAAAACCGTACCTAGTTTTTTATACGAAAGTTATGTTACCAGATCTTGGCAGCTGGCACAGTGACCTGCAGAGAGGGAACATGAGCACCCTCACCTCACTTCCTCCTCCCCTCGCTAATCTCCTGGTGGGGCTCCCCATTGGCAGAGAGAGGACATGGGAGCCTGCTGATGGGGTGCATACACGCCAGCCTCCCCACACAGAGCATAAGGCTGGGGGGAGACCTGGAGGGGCAAAAGGAGGACATCCAGCCTGGAGAGACTGGGAAGAGGAGACGAGAACACTGCTTGTGGGGGCTGTGTGGAAAGTAGTCATAGATGGGGTGGAGTCCCCGATCACTGCCTCCTGCTTGGTCGGGGTGGCTCATGGAACAGCTGCATAAATATCTTCACATGACCCCTTCCCACCCCACCACCTCCCAGGGAAGGAGTGACCTGTACCATCAGTGATCTGTGACCAACTCCCTGTAGTCATAAATAAGGTACACTATCCCTGCCCTTGCCTGAGGGCTGGGCTAAGTGGGATAGTATCTTCTCAGCGGGCTCCCTCAGCCGTCAGCCGCCTGACCCTCAGGCCACTCCTCTCTCTGTTCCAAGCCAGTCCATTCCCTTGGAGGGGCATGAGGAGGCCATATTTCCCTGTGGAAGAATTTAACGGGCCTGCTATTCTCCCCTCCAGTGTAAGGAGTTGGTGAGATGGATAAAAGCTACCTTTATTTTCCTGACTTAAGACCATAGGAACTAACACTAGAGCAGACCTCTGTTTCAGTTGTACATTCTGAGCCAAACGTCGTTTTTCTCCAGCCTTCAAAATCTAGCTGAAGCCTCATCTCTGATGACAGGCTTTCTTGGGCCACCCTGATGCCTACTACTTTTCTGCTGACAGGGTACACCCAAGCTCAGTTTTTTTGTTGGTCTTCTTCTATGTACAGAAGACCAGCTGTGTGCTGTTGTGGAAAGACCTGGGTGTTGGAGGGTCCAGTCATGGCATGGCCCCAGCTGGTTCAGGGGCTTTAGGGAGATCCTGTCTCTTGTTGGGGGCTTTGAACATTGCCCATCAATGGACCAGCACTGGCCCAGCATGTTCTGTTGTCCTAAAAAGTGTTTTTACTATTCATGTTTGAAACTGAGCAGGACCGTGTGAGGCTCCTGGGCACAGAAACCTTTCTGTCCCCTGTTTCTTGTTTGTAGAGAATAGACCCTAGGCTCCATGACCTTCCCTCAGTTCCAAAGGGAAGATTCAGACAGTTGCTAATCAGGAAAGGGAGGGGAGTCAGAGACAAGGGAGGAGCAGCCAAGAAACAATAGTGCAGCCTTGGGGCAGGGTCCTGCTTCTGCCTCAAGGGATATACATAACAATATTTTTGAGCTCCTCACAGAACTAAAGCCCACAACAAATGGAAGATGTTAACATTCTTCATTCCATATTAAAGGAACCAGAGAAGCTCTTCGAGAGACCACCTGAGGCCAGTTTAAAGGAACCACGGAAACTCATCAGACCACCTGAGGCCAGATTAAAGGAGTGTCAGCCCTGCACACACCCTGCAACCTCGCCCTTGAATCATTGCTATTAAACTCCTCATCAAATCCTCCCAGGTCGGGACATACAGCTTTTTGGGACAGGAGCCTGCTGTGTCCCCCTTTGCCTGGTAAAGCAATAAAGCTATTCTTTTCTAATTCACTCAGAACTCTGTCTCCAAGATTCAATTCAGCACTGGTGCACAGAGGCCGAGTTTTTGGCGTCATGTTCTTCAACGTGAGTGTGCTTTCCAGCTCGCTGCCTCCCTCCCCAGCCCTTCCTTACTCTACCTGGCCTATTTCATGCATTCACACTGTCTTTGTGGACCCTATGGGTATGTGCTCCTAACTCCTTGTTCATTTATTTTTAATACTTTGGGGGCTGTGTGTCCTCTTGAGGATCAATGGAAACTCTCTTCTCTCCCCAAAATGACTCACATATCACACATAGAAGAAAATCTTGTATATGATTTCAGGATACTTAGAATCGCTCTGGATCCATCCAGGGATGAGCTTCCTCCCTGAGATGCATGGACCCCTTCATCTAAATGATATTGAAGACGCTTGGCACAATGGAGTTGGGGGGATTCTTTGCAGTCTTCTGCTTCTGTGGGGTGGAGAGCACTCTGTCACAGCTATCCACATATAACTGTGCACATGTGGTTGTCATGCACAAGGGTGGGTGCCCATATCCTCAAAACAAAGGGCTGTCACAGCCCATATAGAACATGCATAAGGGTAATTGGGTTGAATATCTAGGGCAGCATCCCCAAGGTCCTTGACACTTTTCCCCAGGAAACTGATAAGGGATTGACTTTGGCCAAATCCTGGATGAACCCTAAACACAGGTATTACTATTGAGCTATTTCCTATCCTCATAAAAAAAGAAATTTCCTGAGGCAAAAGACATTCAGTGTTGGAAGGGGAAGAGGGTTCTTCCAAGAGGCCTGGAAGTGGCTTTGCTCAGCACGTGGCTACTTACCCTCTCAAGCTGTTGACAATCTCCATTAAAAATCACCTTTGTGACCAGAGAAGAAGTTCTCTTAGTGGCGCCCTCCCAGGGGCAGGGTGGGGAGCTGGCTTTCATCAGAGCTGCCTTCCCAGGGAGGGTGGAGGATGAGGAACCTGGAGGCAGGGAAAGCAGTGAGCCCGGTCGCCAAGAGATATGAGTTCTAGTCCTGTGAGATCACAGCGTTAGCTGGACTGCTTATCGCATGCAAAAGTGCCGCAAGCCTATGCGTAGGTCCTATTATTCCTGTTTTACGGATATGGACACTGAGGCTCAGAAAAGTAAGATGACTTCCCCCAGGTCACACAGCTTGGAGGCAGTGGGTAAGGCCAACCTGACTCTGTCAAACACATCTTTATCTGCAATGCTGAGAGTTGCTGGGTGTGTGAGGCAGTGAGTGACTCAGGATCCCCACCTCAGGCTGAGTCATACTTGGTGGTGAAGGGAGGAGGAGGGGAGGGCAAGATACCAGCCGACTCCTGCAGCATCTCCTCCCTGAACCCAGCACCACAGAACGGCAACTACCCCTATGGGAGGAGCCACAGGAGTCGCCTAAGAGAGCCCAGAAGGGACTCAATTCAGAACGGGAAGCAGACTGTCCCCTTAAAGGTGTGAAAACCCTTGGGTCTGACTCAATAACCAGTTAAGTTAGCTTAACACCTTAAACTCCCCAAGGTCCCTTCTCTGGCATTATTTCATTTTCCTCTGAAATAACCCTGGGACATTGTACATTTATTTCATCCACTTTTCTGTTTTACATTATCTTTCACAACAAAAAGGTAAAAGAATTCACATATACAACTCAAGCAGGGCAGCTGGTATTGTTTTTTGCAGATGAGGAAACAGAGGTGCATGAGTTCTGTGATTTGACTAAACAGAGCTGCTACGTACAGTTGTGCAGGTTTTTCACTATGTAGGGAACTCAGAAGAGAAGTGAGTAAAGCTGAAATACAGCTTGTGCTAGATAGCCAAGCTGTCCATGGGCTGCATCTACTGGAGGAGAGGACACCTTTTTGTTTTGCACAAAAGTGTCTTTTGGGTTAGGGGTAGCCCAATGCCCAGGGTGGGGAGGTGGGTCAATGGCATCGCTGGGAAGAGAGGTCAGGTCTCCACACTCCTGCAGCTCATCTTTCACACCCTCTGTCCATGCCCTCTTGTCCTACATTCCCCCAGCTGTCCTCAGTCTCTGCCTGCAACCCCCCACACTGCATTCTACATCCAACAGCCTTGGAGAGAAAAGAAAAAAATAATAATAATGCAAAGGGAGTTCAAATGGAAGTGAAAACAGAAATGTAATGAGCTTTAAAAAAGCCTCAGTGGCTTCCTCAGGCTGGGACAGAAAGCTATGCAAATGGAGGAAGATGGAACTCTCCTCCTGAAGCTCTTTAAAAGGGGGAGAGGGCAGCCTGCTCCTGTCTATCGATGCCTCTGGGTTCCTGGCACCCTACCAGGTGCAGCAAAGAGGTCTCTCTCTAATTGGTAATTTGATGATTTCTTTTCACACCCCTGTTTCCCTGGAGTAGGTTTATTCACTCCATCTTGGTGCCTTGGAGCTCCTTTTGACCTGCCTGCTGCTTCCTGAAGACTAGAGGCTCCTTGGCCCTCACTTCCATTTCCTCCAGCTTTCTGTACCCTGGACAGACAACATGTGCCCCTTGGGTGGTGGGATTTCCTGTGGTCCCAGAGGATCTGGGCACCTGGAAGGAGGGGACAAAGGAGGACAGGGCCCTCCTTTTCCACTGACTCTCCCACCTCAGGCTCATTCCCATCTGCACCTGAGTGTACGTTCTCACTATTGCCCGCCCAGAATTCGTCTTCATGCCCAGCAGTACCCAGATTCCTTCTGGGAGTTTCCTCTCTCCCAGCCTTTGCTGCCTTAGGGACAGGTGTGCTCCAGGTCCTGCTTCCCACTGCAGAAACTGAGGAAAGAGCCTTCCTCTTGCTCCCCATCCCTAGGTTTGCTGGGGACTGGCCAATGGAACAGGACTTCTTGGGAGTTAGAGCAGAGGACACAGGAACAGAGGGGATGGTTGGTGTCCCACTCAGGCTGTTCAGGTGTGAAAAGGCACCGGGCTTCCCAATGCCCATCTCCTGACGTTTTGGCGCCCTCTTGTTTCTTGCCTTTTCCCATAACCACTGCTCCATGGATTCCACCAGTGCCTTGGTATCCTCAACAGATTCCCTTTGTTTTTGTTGCTTGCAGCCAAGAGTCCTCTCCTGGTCAGCTCAGGCTGCCATGACAAAACACCACAGACTGGGTGGCTTAAACAACAGACATTTATTTCTCACAGTTCTGGAGGCTAGAATTCTAGTCCAAGATCAAGGTGCAGATTCCGTTCTTGGTGAGGGCCCTCATCCTGGCTTGCAGACAGCTCTCCTCTCGCTCCCCGACCTCCTCTTTGTGCGCATGCGGAGACAGAGATGGCTTCCTTTTCTCTTCCTCTTCTTCTAAGCGTCTAATTCCATCATGAGGGCTCTACCATCATGACTTAATCTAAACCTAGTTACCTACAAAGACCCCTTTCTAATACCATTGCATTTGCGGGTTAAGGCTTCAACATATGGATTTTGGGGGACAGAAACATTCAGTCCATAACGAACCAGGACTGAACCAACCCCCAGATTCACAGGCTTAGTATGTTATAGCAGCCCAGTGATAAACAGTGTTTCTCTGCCATTTTATTCTGTGGAAAAGGGTGCTGTGGACACAGCTTTCAGGCAGTGCAACCACGCCTCCTGCCCCAACGTCTGGATTCTCTCCCGAGGGCTTCCCTCACTGCCTCACATTTACCTGGAGGCTGCCTGAAGGCAGCACCTCTTCAGCTCCCACCTTCCAGTTTCTTCAGACAGATACCCACACACTTTTATTTTCAGGAGGTAACAACAATACTAAGTTTAGGGAATCTTTAAAAGGATTAAAACCCAAGTTCTTTTTGATCTTGTGGGATCAAACCCCTGCCTGGCAGTTTCCTAACTGTGTTGCTTTGCTCAAGTTACTGAGTCGTCCATGCCTCCAGGTTCTCATCTAAAATATGCAGTAATGATATCTATGTCTCGGGAGTTTTGTGAAGAAAAAATGAGATAACAAACGTAAAGTGCTTAGTATGTTGCTTAACATATAATCGCTTAACAAATATGAGCTATTAGATGAGTGTTGTATTATTAGAGGAGCATTTATGGCTATAGGGTCTTCTCACTGCCCTCTACCCATGATCTCTGATGATTCAGGAAGGTCTCTTTCCAGCCCTCTTTTCCCTTCCTCCTCTGAACCGTGGGGGTGAAACACCTAAGTCTTCCCCCTTCCTTTGGGAATAGTGTCCCACCCTGGCACTGAGCATCCTCTCTGTGCACCCAGCCCAGCCACACGAAGACACTTCCTGGGTAAACCCATGTGCCTAGAGCTGGTGTCTATCCTCTTTGCCTCTATACTTTCCGTGGACAAAGTCCTCTCCCTTTAGCCCCTGAGAGCTTCAGGCTTTTCTGCAGCTTCTCAGCTTTTTTCCATTCACCTTTACTGAAAGCGCTCCAGCTGTCTGCTCCTCCAGGAAATGTTCTCTAGGAAATGTTCCTCCTCCAGGAAATGTTCTCTGAATAGTTGACAGCACAGTGATGACTCTCCCCAGAGATTCCGCCTACTCACAAGCCCAACTCTCTCTGTTTGTCTTCATGGGCTAAGGAGGGAACTGTCTCTGAAGGCTGGAACTTCTGGGGCCTGGAGGGACACCAGGACTGGTGAGGAGAGAGGGAAGAGTTTTCCAGGTTCCTTCCCAGTATAGTGTTCTACGGTCTTAATGCAAATTCTTAGAATCCTAGAACTCAGAATTCAAGGAACTTCAAACAATCGCCTACCTTCACTGAAAACAGACTCATATTGTTGTTGAGATTATGTGACATCACAAGGTCACATGGCTGGAGCAGAAAGAGGAACTAGACTTGGGTCTTCTTCCTCCTGGTCAGAAGCATTGCTAGTTGGACCCATTCTCTCCCCAAAGTCCATTCTCCAAAAGTAGTGTGGCTTTGATTCTCTCACTCCCCCCACCCCCCTCTGTCTCTTGCTCTGTGAAAGCAAGGGCCAGTCTGTCCAAGATGCAATTGGAACATTAACAGACCTGTGGAGAGAACCCTAGAGAAGGTTGGGGGAGGGGGTCAGGATTTCTTGATTCCTCCCTCACAACCCCAGTCTTGCTCACTGGTTGCTGGAATCTGGCTCTGCCTCTGCTTACAGCATGGTGTGTTCCCTTCCCTGCATCCCGGTGCTTCTTTTTGAGTAGGTTAGCCTCACATCAGCATCACTACTTCCATGATTATAACTGGCCTAAAGATTCTGAGGCTCAGATCCATCCATTTGATTTCTCCCTGAGTCTCCCCACACTCTCAGGAGTTAAATAATTGGTTTTAAGGGTACAAGTTCACAGACTATAGATGTTATTAGAAGAAGCCAAGCATTTCTTGTTCCTCTGAATGCAAGGAGAGTACTTATTCAGAATCCAGGACTGTTTCTGCATTTTCCTCCACTTAGAGTGTTTATAACCTAGGGGCAGCACAGGAATAAAGACTCAGACGTAGAGAATGGACTTGAGGACATGGGGAGGGGAAGGGTAACCTGGGACTAAGTGAGAGAGTAACATTGACATATACACATTACCAAATGTAAAATAGATAGCTAGTGGGAAGGAGCTGCATAGCACAGGGAGATCAGTTCAGTGCTTTGTGACCACCTAGAGGGGTGGGATAGGGAGGGTGGGAGGGAGACGCAAGAGGGAGGGGATATGTGGATATATGTATACATATAGCAGATTCACGCTGTTATACAGCAGAAACTAAAACACCATTGTAAAGCAATTACACTCCAATAAAGATGTTAAAAAAAAAAAACAGATTGAACACTTTTCAGATGCCTTGGATTTTCATTCTTTTGTGAATTAAAGCAAGATGTTGACTTGATTTGGGATCTCTGTGTGTAAGAGGGTCACAGTGTAAAGTGTTAAAAGGCTCTTTAATAAAAGATGAAAGAAAAAAAGCAAGTAGCAGTGAAGAAGTTTTTTTTTTTTTTTTCTTTTCAGTTAAGGAACTTGAGATTCTGAACAGTTACATGTGAAATTCAGCTGCAGCATATCTGGATATAAATAATACATTGAAATTTTTATGTAGTTAAGCATTACAGTAGTTGGACAAGCTCTGCAAGGATTTTCATTTAATTCTGTTTTCTAAAAAAATGTGTTAACTAAAAATAAAAGAATTTCGGGCATGCAAAGTAACTAAGACAGTAAGGAGAATTTGCAGCAGAAAATGATCTTTTTAGTTTAGTGCCTGTATCTTATACCATTCATGGGTTTGTTTACAGGAAAAGGTCACCTGGGGTGGGAGAAGGAGGATGTTGCTCTGAATGATGAGGCAGGACATTGGTTTGGGCCTTCAGAAATGTTCCATCTTACTCCTCCCTGGCTCTTCCCAGAACCAGCTCTCTTTTTGCTAAATAAGGCTGGAGAAACATTCCTGTAGCCAGAGAGGTCACAGATGTGGGCAAAGACAGAGGGTGAGAGGACAGGAATAGGGGAGGAAGGTCTGGAGACTCTACTCCCTTTGCCCTCACCTTCACCTTGATCCATCATTTGGGGCTTCTTCCTTCTTTTGGGCAGGACAACGCTGAGCAGGCATCCAACAGCCTGTCGGTGACTGTGTTAGTTTGCCAAGGCTGCCATTACTAATACCACAGGCTGGATGTTTAAACAACAGAAATTGATCCTGTTTTGGAGGCTGGGAGTCCAAGATCAAGGTGTTGGTAGGACTGGTCTCTCCCGAGGCCTCTCCTTGGCTTGCAGATACCACCTTCTCCCTGTGTCCTCACTTGGTCTTTTCCCTGTGCACGCACATTCCTGGGGTCACTTTCTTTTCTTTATAAGACACCAGTACTATTGGATCACGGCCCCACCCTTGTGACCTCATTTAACCTTAACTCCTCTTTAAAGGCTCGGCCTCCAAATACAGTCACACTGTATTTGGGTTAGGGCTTTGATGTATGATTTTGGGGGCACACAGTTCAGTCCATAACATGGTCTTATAGGTGTGAGTGGGGGTGTCCTCAGCAAGTGTCTTGAATCCATTCCTCTTTCCCTCCCCTTCATGTCGCCTAAGTACATTATACAACTTTTTAGGTCTTGGTTTCCTCCTGTAATAAAAGGTGGAATTACAAAACGATATTTATGAGCTGTCTCAATTCTAGGATTCCAGTTGATCCTCCTGATTCATACTTACCAGACACATATGTTTCTGGGATTTAGACCAACTCCATTTCCAGCTGACTCTGAAGACTTGGGAAACTCTCAACTGATCCAATAACAAAGGTATATTCTAGACCCTATGCTGGGCACCAGGGACATATCCAACCCTTTTCATAAGGAGCCCCCGGGCAGGTAAAGCAAAGGCTGCAATGCATATAAGTGCTGGATTAGAGGATGGAAAGGAGTTTGAGGGGCACAGCTCTGCCCTGGAGAGACGGGGTAACATTCACTCTGTGCCATCCATCTCCTATGCCCAGTGCCCAGTCAGCTTGACACAGCAGACCAACTGAACTCTGTGCCCCAGACACACATCTCCTCCTTTAGTCACATGATTTCACTGTGGCATAGGTACTGCTTTTTTTTTTATTGAGGTAAATTTTACATAATATAAAATTTGCTATTTTAAGCCCTTTAAGGTATACAATTCGGCTTTTAGTATGTTCACAATGTTGTTTAACCGTCACCACTATCTAATTCCAAACATTTTTATCACCTCAAAAAGAAACTGTCACCTCCCCTTCCATTCCCCCCATCCCCAGCTCCTGGTAACCACTAATCTCTGCTTTCTTTCTCTATGAATTTGCCTGTTCTAGACATTTCACATAAGTGGAATCATACAATATGTGTCTTTTTGTGTCTGGCTTCTTTCACTTAACATAATCCATGTTGTTACGTGTATCCATGTTGTTATGTGTATCTGTACTTCAGTCCCTTTTATACCTAGCAATATTCCATTTTATTGCTATATCGGATTTTGTTTATCAAGTCATCAGTTGATGGACATTTAGGTTGTTTCTAGTTTTTGGATATTATGAATAATGCTGCTATGGACATTGATGTACAAGTTTTTGTTAGAAAGTATGTTTTTAATTCTCTTCAGCATATGTGTAGGAGTGGAATTTCTGGATCGTGTGGTAACTCTACATTTAACGTTTTGAGGGACCACTACTTTTACTCTCACTTAACAGGTGAGGAAATTGCAGAGCTGGGGCTCCAGCCCAGGACCTCTCACTCTAGAGTCCATGCACTGACCCTCTCCATCACATTACCCTGGAGGTGATGCTTGAGCTGGATTCTAAAGGACTAGACATTATCTTGGTTGACGGGGGCAGGAAAGGCATTCTGGGCAGATGTATTAAGTCTTAGAAGTATGAGAGAGCTTCTTTGCATTTGCAGGAAGAGGTAGTTGATGGTGTCTAGAACATGTATTTTTGTAGGAAGAATTGCCAGGGGAGAGATGCAAGGAGCCAGACCCCCAAGGGCCTTGCATACCATGTTCAGAAGTTGAGTGCAGAAAGATTTTAAGCAGAAGAATAAGTATAGAAATATATGTAAATAAAACAAAAATGAAAACCACAACTGAAATGAAAAGGCAAGAAAAAATATTTGCAAACCACATGACATTGGGTTAATAGTTTTGTTACATAAAGAACTCCTAAAGATGATTATGAAAACATTTAAAACCAAACTAGATAAATGGGCAAAGGACATGAACAGATGATTCACAAAATAAGAAATGTAAAGCAGTAAACAAACATATGGAAAAATGTGCAACTTCCAGTATAATCAAAGACATGCAAATTTAAACAACAGTAAGTGAACCATTCTTTGCCTACCAGATTAGCAAATGTTTGTCAAAATGATAATAGCTGATTCTGGCAAGAGTGAGCTATGAGAGGAATTCCTCCGTATCTTCGGTATGTTCAAATCCCGAATGCCAAATGCTCCTTTCCCTGTAACTCTGTAATTCCAGTTCTAGTCATCAACTTACTCAGAAGCTACATCTATATGTTGTTTACAACAAAGAAAAAATTGGAAACAAGAAGGTACAGGGTGCAGGTGACCAAAGTTCAGAACATCATTCATGTGTGGACACCAGGAAGATATTCCAGCCCCAACTTCTGGTTAGAGGTCCAGAACTACCTGAAGCCAAACTCATCATTGTTTTCTCCAAATCTGCTTTGCCACACCCATTTTCATTTTCACTGATGGTATCACTGGCTAAATTGTAACCCAAGCTAAAACCATGGGAGTTGCCTTTTTCTCATTTCTTCCTTACCATCATCTTACTGTTTGTGTCTCCCCTCCCCAAATTCACATGTTGAAATCATATTTCCCACAGAGGATGGTATTAGGAGGTGGGGCCTTTGGGAGGTGTTTAAGTTGGGAGGGTAGAGCCTTTATGAATGGAATTAATGCCCTTATAAAAGAGACCTCATAGAGATCCCTAGACCCTTCCACCATGTTAGGACACAGTGAGAAGGTGCCATCTATGAACCAGAAAGTTGGCTCTTACCGAACACCCAATCTGCCATGATCCTGGACTTCCAGCCTCCAGACTGTGAGAAATAAATTTCTACTGTTTATAAGGTGCCAATTTGTGGTATTTTGTTATATCAGCCTGAACAGACTAAGATAATCCTCCTCTCCTTCACTTAATGTATTTGCCTCAAATTTTGTCAGTTACACCTTAGAAGGTCTCTCAGTCCTTTCTCTCATCTTTGTAATTGCCATTGCCTTAAACTACCCTTTATATTCTCACCCCTGAATTGTTTCCAGAGTCTCCTATCACAGGCCAGTCACCTGGGGGTGCTGAGTGAGAGGGAGGGGGATGTGTCCAGGAGAGAGATACAAGAGAGGCTTCAACAGTGTCTGTGAGTTTTTAATTCTTATTTTTAAAAAGACCTAAAGCAAATATCCTCAAAAGTTTAAGGCTTATTGAATCTGTGTGGTATGAACCAGATATTCATTACATTCTCTATAGTTAGAATATTTAATAATAAAAATCTTTCAAGTCTTCTGCCTAACCTCCTTCCTGGAAGTCCCCCTTCATCCCATCCTTCTTCCACAATTCCACTACAAATTTTAATAAATTAATAATATTATTTAATATTATATTTATTTTTAAAATATTAAGTAATATTTAATATTTGATATTTTAATTATAAAGGAATCTGATTCTGTTGTTCTCAACTTGAAAACTTCCTTTAGATTAGTATCCCTTTTCTTACAGAATAAAATCCAAACTTATTAGCTCAACACAAGACCATCTACACCCTATGATCAAGCCATGCTAAACCTAAAAGATTCTAACTAACCTAACTTCACCTGAATGACTCTACACCCTACTCACGCCTCTGCATATGCTCTGCCTCACATGCCCATCTTCCGTCTCTCCCATCTGGCAGAGCTCAACTCACTTTTCAAAGCGAAGTTCAAACATCAGTTCTAGAGGAAAGCTTTTTCTGATTTCCTCAAGCAGAGTTTGGTCATTCCTTCTTTTAGGTTTTCAAAAAATTTTTTTCATGACATTTATCATTGCTCTTACCACACCGTTTTGAAATTTGTTTTCAATCTTTCTTCTAATAGACTGTGAGCTCCTCAAGGACAGGGCTGGGGTCCTCTTTGCAATTCTCAGGCTGAGTGCAGTGCCAACAATAACCAGAGCCCTGTGAGTGCTCTTGTTTGCATGGAGTTTGAATGGAGGAATGAGGATGAGAGAACCAACATGCACTGGATCATGAGGCATTTTCCTCTTCGAGGGAAACTTAAGAAAGTGGGGACAGAAGAACTGTCATCAGTTTGGATAACACATACAGTCAGTAATCAGAGACTACTGTTAGAAGAGAGAATCTAATCCAAGGAAAGAAAGCAGGAGAGAAATTTCGAGTGTGTGAAGGAAATCTGTGAGGGCGGACTCCCAGCCTGGACTATGCAGGCACGCTGCAGGCCATTCATACCACGGATGGTATGGACGCTGTGGCTTGCAGCCCAGGTCTGCAATTGACTGAGAGCATTGAGGCATCCATTCCCCTAGGTGCTGGGAGTGTGGCAGCCAATGGCTCTCAGTTGAGTCACTCTCTGAGAATTGCCCTCAGCCAAAGAAAACCCTCACTCAAGGTCATGCCCCCTCCTGCAGGCATCCCTCAACCAATGACTAGTCAATGAGGGAGTGTAAAGTTCCAGCCTGCTCACCTCTAGTCTGGACCACTCTAAAGAACCATCCCAGCACCAGAGCTCCACATGCATGGCGGCCTATTTTGTGTTTGCAACAAATTTCAGCTTCTCCCTTACCGGTTCCCACTTCTTTCACTCTGAAAGAAGGTGTTGATTCCTAAGTCACTCTCTAATACATATCCAGCTTGCAAATCTCCATCTCAGAGTCTGTTTGCCAGAGAACTAACTTAAGACAAATGATACTTCAAGGGGTTCCATTTCAATCCCAATGTTTTCACTAGACTGGAAAATACTTCCTTAGAAACAGCTACCAAGATCAACTGCACAGGTTTTTGAAGAGCCTTTTGGCATTTTGGAATTTTGTTAGTGTCCCCAAGGCCAAAGAGTCCCACCTTCTGACCCATGACCTGAGTGATTTTTTGGTAACAATTGATAAGGTGTCACTGATTTCAGTCATATTATACTTTTCATAGAGAGGTCTGAAATTAAAATAGATTTAGCAGTGAACTAGGAGGGAACAAAAACATTTGAAATTTTGGCCCCCCTCTCCATTAGCTGACTTTTTAAGGAAAACTTAAACTTTTAGGGAAAACAACTTTTGAAGGAAAGATGGCTTTGACCTGACCTGTTTTTGTTCCTAGTTACTTGAGCTAGAGGGATGAGAGTCTGTTTACCTCAGATTAGGACCAAAGACGAGGCTGTGATTTAGGAGAGGTGGTCAAATTATGTTTGGGATTTTTAATTCAGGGCTTGGGGTGTCAATTGTTTATTTGAGATAGCAAAGGCAGAGTTGTTCAGACAACCAACCAGTATGGTATTTGCCCCTGAATGTTCCCTCCCAACAACATTCTTCTCCTGCTTTAAGGACGTGGATAGCTGTGGTGATGCACTGAAAGGCAGATGGAATCTATGGGAGAGCTCTTGGAAAGTTATTGTTAGAACATCCTTTTCTCTCTCTCTCTTTTTTAAAAATTCTTGGCTGCATTGGATCTTCATTGCTGCGTGTGGGCTTTCCCTAGTTGTGGCAAGTGGGGGCTACTCTTCGTTGTGGTGCACAGGCTTCTCATTGCGGTGGCTTCTCTTGTTGTGGAGCACAGGCTCTAGGTGTGCAGGCATCAGTAGTTGCAGCATGTGGGCTCAGTAGTTGTGGCACGCGGGCCCTAGAGTGTGTGGGCTTCAGTAGTTGCTGTGTGTGGGTTCAGTAGTTGTGGCTCGTGGGCTCCAGAGTGCAGGCTCAGTAGTTGTGGAGCATGGGCTTAGTTGCTCCGTGGCACGTGAGATCTTCCCGGACAAGTGATCGAACCAGTGTCCCCTGCATTGGCAGGTGGATTCTTAACCACTGTGCCACCAGGCAAGTCCCCCTTTTCTCTTTAGAATTAACCTCAGTTCCTTTTTCTCCAATTCTTCCTGGAACTTGCTCCTCACTTTTGACCCTCAGCTCCAATAAGGCCCCTTCTCTCCAGCAGCCTCTATAGCTTCTGCCTCTTCATCCACATTCTTGTTCATGTTGTATCAAATTTTCTCCAGGTTCCTTAGTTCATTGTTTCATACAATTGTTTTTTAATATTTGTGAATTTATTTGGCAGGCAGACATTGCAATTATGGATAAGATTGACTATTAGGAGAAATCCCCCCCTTCCCCCCTCCCCTAGAGCAATTGAATGGCACACCACACATTAAATCAAATGAGCAGGCATTAGCATCAGTTGTAAACAATTTACACTGCAGAACTCCTGCCATCTTGCCAAATCGCCCAAGAACTAGATGTGGATTCCAACTCACCTTGCTAATTAATTCAGAATAAGAAGATATCCCCAAAAGCAGTACTCTTTCATATTGGTGGAGACTCACATAGACATTTTAAAATGTTTTAATATCCATCCTGTTATTAGCTTAAGAAGATTTCTTTGCCAAAAATATCCATCCTGTTATTTTTAACTTAAGAAAATTTCTTTGCGAAAGACTGGTTCCAAAATTTCATTACTTTCTGAGAAAAAGTGTGCATGGAAGCATGTGGATATTATTGCTGTCTGATTCATCTTCAAAATCCCAGCACCTAGCATAGCTCTGGGCATACTGTATGATATTGAATGAAATCCTAATGTGCTCCTATAGTAGAGTAGTTAACTCAGGAATTCACAGAGATGACTGAGATAAATTTCAGTACATTTCTAAGTGTCTTAGTCAGTTTGGGCTGCCATAACAAAAATACCAGAGACTGGGTAGCTTATAAACAACAGAAATTGACTTCTTACAATTATGGTGATTGGAAGTCTGATATCAGGGTACCAGCATGGTTAAATTCTCATGAGGGCTCTTTTCCAGGTTGCAGGTTGCCCACTTTTTGTTGTCTCCTCACATGGTGGAGGTCAGAGAAGGAAAGCAAGCTCACTTGTGACTCATACAAGGGCACTAATCCTATTCATGAGGGCTCCACCCTCATTACCTCATCTAATCCTAGTTACCTCTCAGAGGCCCCACCTGTAATACCATCACATTGAGGGGTGGGATTTCAACATATAAATTTTGGGAGAACACACACATTCAGTCCATAACAGCACATAATGTCCATCCTGTGTGCTTTTGTAACTGACTTTCTAAGAATGGAAATTGCCCAAGGTTAGTAGGTAGGAGAACAGAGAAACCAGATTTTCAATTTAACACTGTTTGATTCCAAAGTTAATCTCTCCTTCTCACCATGCTGGAGGATCTTTTTTCAATCTCTGCCCTTGGCAATTTTTTTTTTTTTTTTTTGGTCTTAGGTGCTTGTGTATCCTTGCTTTTCAAAGCAGTTCTCCCTGCATTTGGAGCCTCCTAGTCAGACACTCTGTGCTTTCACTCTGCCTGTACTGCAAAGAATGGAGAAGGGGTGTGTGGTCAATAGGCTTCAATTAAAATGCTGCCTCCTTCAAGGGTATTTGCACTTTATGTGAGGAATCTGGAAAAACCGACATTTAAGTCACTGAAATATGTTCAGTCAACAGTCTGAATGTCATTCCCTGTCTTAAAATCCCCCAATTGGCCTCCCATTGCACTTAGAATATAATTCAAGTTTTACACCAGGCCTATATGGCTCTACATGATCTGGCCTCTGCCTACCTCCCTGGCTCCATCTCAGTCTACTCTCTCCCTGGTTACCAAACGCCTTGGTTCCCTGAACATACCAAGCTCAGAACCACTGCACTCACTGTTCCCTTACTTAATGCTTTTCCCTCACCTATTTTCCACTTCCTCCTTCTCATTTGTCAGGTCTCCTGAGAGAAGCCTTCCTTTATCCCCTAATCCAAAGTAGCCCCCCTGCCATTCCTAGTCCACTCCCTATCTCATGATATTTCCATTTCTTTATAGTACTTATCATTATCTTATTTATTTCTTTGTTGTCTGTCACTTCCACTAGGATGCAGACTCCCTGTTTGCAGGGACCTATCTTCCTTCTTCATGGTTGGAATCCCACATGACCAGAACACTACCAGCTTTTGGAGGTCAGATAACACCTGGGATTTGGAGGTCAGATAACATCTCTGAAGGTAGTCCATCACCTCTCCCCTGTCTCTAGATGTGCAGGCCCACTCTTGGCTCTGGTCCCAGACCTCTTGCTGATCTGAAGCTGTGATTGGAGTCTGAGAGCTGATACATGTGTGGCTGTTCCCTGCAAGGTGCTTGGGGGCCCTTCAGTGGGTGCTATTGTACAATACCAGTGGCTGCATTGTACTCTGGAACTCATTATGTTGTGTTCATGTGAAGGAATGAACTAAATTTTGTCGAGGAGCTAAAGAAAGTTTGAGAAAGCAGGAAGGGCAGTTGTTGCTGTTCCTTGTGAGAATTCTGTCCTCTCTATTGTGTAGAGCAAGCCATGAAAGCCAGCAAGCCATATGTAATAGGATTTCTTGCCAACCATCACCTATTCTCACCAGAGGTAGAAGGAGCAGACACTTATGGGGAGTGGCATTTCAGTGACTGAATGGATTGGCTAATAACTCCGCCACTTTAATGAAATAAGTTCTTGCATTAATTGTCACACGTCTGCACTTAAAAGTTGTTTAAAACTTCTTTCCTTTCATTTGCGTTGGTGGGTCAAGTTTTTCCGAGTAATTGGGTGGCTTTGCTGTCCGTGGTGCTGAAACAATTTTCTTACAGCAGGAGACAAGGGCGGAAATAGTGTTTCCACTGTCTTCCATTTTGACGCTACAGAAGGATTTATGGGTTTCAAAACTCTTTTCACACATATCTTATGTTTTTTTCCTGAAGGTTTTGTAGACTTTGTAGGGAAGGTGTTTCCCTCTTCCCACATTTTATAGACTGGGAATACTTGGCTCAAATCTAAAAAGCTCTACTCCTATTGAAATTTCTCTCATATTGATAGATGTCTCTTAAAACAAATATTTTCCACATAGGTTAAAAAAAGGTTGATTGTGGAAATTTTGGAAATACAGGTAAACAAAGAAGAAAAAAATACTTTATGGGCCCACACCCATAGAGAACTACTATTAACATTTTGATAAATACTCCTTAATATAGATTAGATAGATGGAAAGAAGATATATGATCTAATACTGTGTATGCTGTTTTACAACCATATTTTTCACTTAGAAAATTATTAGACACTTTTTCTATGTCAATAAATATGTTTTTACAACTTTTCAAAATAATATAGTATATAATTGTGGGTTTATACCATATTTTATGACCATTTTTAGTTGGGCATTTAGATAATTTCTATTGTTTTGTGATTATAAGCAGAACTGTAAAAGAATTTTTGAAAATAAATGTTTATGCATATTCTTATCTATTTCTTCAAGAAAATGGCTGGAATTGGAATTGGAATTGATGGGTCTTTTGATCCATGTTGCTAAATAGTCCTATTTGTACAACCATCAGCAGCTCGTTTTCCTCTATGCTAATATATTCTGAGTATTATTACTTAAAAACATATTTCAAAAATATTATGGGTGGAAATGGCAACTTCTGTTCTAATTTGTCTTTTTTATATAGTGAGATTGGATATTTTTTTCAAGTATTTTTGGCCATTTGAATCTTTCTTACTTAAGTTCCTTCTCATAATCTTTGTCTACTTTCCTGTTTGATGGTTTTGAAAACTAGGTCTTCTGACTCTAAATTCAATGCTCTTTCTTTGAGCTACACAGGACAGCTTTTATGAAAATAGATATGTGTCTGAGACTGGTCCTTAGGTCGAAAAGTGGTTCTTAGCTTTCAGGCCCTTCCCCCTCAGGCTTCCAGTGTTTCCAATTCAAAGTGTAATGACTCACTAGTGTCTTTGTTACTTTATTACTTACACATTATCTCACTCAATTCTTAAAGTGTCTGGAGAGGCAGATGGGGCAAACCCTGGTGTTTGTATAACAGAGGAAACTGAGACGTTTTGAGGTTAAGGTAATTATCCATGATGACAAATTAGTACCTATGTCAAGGTAAATCTTGAACCAGGATCTCTTAGGAGTCTAGTGGGAAAGTGATATGATAAACTAATCACAATGATGCTTAATGACTCTCATAATGTATTATCTTTTCCAGAGTTATTTGCATTTAAATAGAGGAATCTGAAATAATCACTACTTAATGTGCCCTGTCAAGCCAGGAGAAGAACTCTTTTGGAGTCTGGGGCCTGCTTACCCCTTAAATCACACTGTGAAGATATCCACCTACTTCATCTATGCATGGTCCTGGCACTGCTGTCTCAAAATGGGTTGACTTGAAACACCAACTATGACAATCTGAATATATACAATATAATGCCCAAAACAGGCAGAAAATAGAAGCTGTTTCCCTTTCTCCTCCTCTTCCTTCTCTTCCTCTTCTTCCTTCTTCTTCTTTTTTTTTTTTTAATTTATTTTATTTATTTATTTTTTGGCTGTGTTGGATCTTCGTTGCTACGTGCGGACTTTCTCTAGTTGCGATGAGCGGGGGCTACTCTTTGTTGTGGTGCGTGGGCTTCTCATTGTGGTGGCTTCTCTTGTTGCAGACCATGGGCTCTAGGCGTGTGGGCTTCAGTAGTTGTGGCACGTGGGCTCAGCAGTTGTGGCTTGAGGGCTCTAGAGCACAGGCTCAGTAGTCGTGGCACAGGGGCTTAGTTGCTCCGCAGCGTGTGGGATCTTCCCGGACCAGGGCTCGAACCCATGTCCCCTGCATTGGCAGGCGGATTCTTAACCACTGCACCACCAGGGAAGCCCCCTCTTCCTTCTTCTTCTCCCCCCCCCCACTTATTTTTGTCTTCTATATGCAAAAATGTGTTTTCCCATTTTCTTCACAAAATTACTCAGAGCTCTTTTCCTTTTCTCTGTGTTAGAAGTTACTAAGTGCCTCTCAGAAATGTTCTCTAAGTGCCCAGAAGAACAATAACCAGTTAGCTAGAAACTAAATGAGTAGCAGGGATGGTTCCTCTCTGCTGACCTGATGAATTCAGTTTGTCACAGCTTCCTCGGCCCACTGACCGTATATGGTAGACCCACCCTGGATCCTTAGTGGACACCATGCCTCATCAGAGCAAGTAGGAGTGTCTCTGAACACCACATCTCCAGTGCTCTTACTGTGTGGTGACGTTTCATATTGTACAAAATCACAAAGATAAATCAAGACCCCTCTGGGGTATATTCTCCATTACCCAGGATGCTGACCTTCTACTGCCATGTCTGCCTTAGTTTTCTCCCTGGTGGATTTCACCTTAATGACTTTAAACATATTATGCTAGGGGGCTTTGCAATATTTTTTTTGCAAAATTTTTGGGCGATATTTGGTGATGTTCTTTTAATAATGATTGAGGAGGACTGCTTATTTCAGTGACTACCTAGTGCCTTGTCTATATTCTCTTTGCTTTTCTCTGTATCTCTTTTGAAGAACTTTCTAAAGGTCTTTGTTGATACTTTAATTTTTGTGGAATTAACATACCAATGCTAGGAATCCTGAGGCTCAAAGTAACTGGTATAGTATAACATTACGAATTTTTTTTTTGCAAAGACTTGAGGACTGACACACAGTCAACTCTAAATTGGCTAATGATTACAAGAATGAGGGAGATCATGGATAAATCCATATTTTGATTAATACAGTTAAGATTTTTATCCCATGGTGGATTAACCAAGGTCAAGATAAGGAAAGACTGGGAATGGTCTCATATCTCTAGGGGAAAATAATCAGATAACAGATGATCACTATTAATTGACACCTCCCACTGGTGTGTGTGTGTGTGTGTGCAGCATCCAGGAGCTCACACCCTCTACATGAGTTAGGATCAGTCCTAACTCATTCTGGACCTCTTCATGGTCCTCAGATTTCTTCTCCATGAAATGGTGATAATCTTCCCTGCCTTATAAACCTAATAAGGTAGAAGTCAAGTTTATAATGGAAGGTCTTTGAGAAGACAGTGCTATACAAATGCAAAGGGTTTCGATTTCTTGTTGCTTATTGGAGTAAATGGGCTAGCATAGGGATCCAGAGTGCATGCTGGCAGGCCTGCCAGAGCTGCATACCTAAAAGACATCAGGTTGTGTAGCTGTGAGGCAGCATACTGAAGTGCCTATATCTTGGAAGAAAACATTTCAGAAGCTAGAATGACAGATGCCTGAGAATCGATTTTTGAAACACAGCCTTTTTCAAGTATGAAAAGAGTCCAAATAACTTGTTTTAGAGAAAGACGTGCTAGCCACAAGAGCCAGCTCTCAGAGTGTCTCGGGTGGTTTCATACCCATGGGCATGGGTGGCAAAGCTGTCCAGATAAGCAGGAAGGGCACCAGCTTCATGGCAGGCAGCTGTTTCTGCTCGAGCCAGAACTATACTTTCCTCTCATTCTGTCAGAAACAACGTGTTATTTTGGTAACTCTTTATTTTCCACACTGCAGCTTCCCATGTAATTATTGAATGCAATTAGGTATTCCATGCTGCATAATTACTCAGCTATCTGTGCCTCTGAAAGATATGAGAATAAATATCATGAAAGTCCATGGTGAAAAGCCTCCATCCAAAGAATAAGCCTGTTATTTCTACCTACCTGACAATGTGTCTGAATCAGAAGAAGTAAAATTTAAACATTTTGGGTTTTTCCTCCATCTGCTGTACATGTACATGAATGAAATTTAACATTAGCACAGCAGAGCAAACTGGCTTGGTTAAGGTTTCTCTGTCACCTAAATCTATGGCTTCCTATTCTGGTTTGTGCAGGCATCCAAATAAAACCTCTCTATGGCATGGAAAAACAGGGGTAATGGATCAGGGTCCAAAGATAAGCTGTAAATCCAGTCTAACTAACTAGTGCACAGGTAGCTAGAAGGTCCACATCAAGTTCATCCCTTTGCACAAAGAAAAAGAGAATAGCAAGGCATATTAAAATAGAGAAAGGGCTTTGGTTTTTACACACATCTATGTTAACCGGGATTCTTTTGATTGCAAGTGACAGAAACCCAATTCCAGCCAGCTTAAGCAAAGAAACGGATTTAGTAACAAGATACTGGGGCATCTCAGAGAATAAAAATGAGCTGCAGGAATATTTGAAGCTCAGAAACTGGAACTGGGGACTTGATTCTAAGACCCTGTCTCCCTCTATTCATCTCTTATCTTTGTTTTTCTCTCTGTCTTGGCTTCATTCTTTTCTATGCCAGAAAAGTTTTCTCCATTTAGCGGTGGTCATGACTTCTAGAAACTCTGGGGTCACATCTCTGAAGCTTCTGTCAAAGGAAAAGGGAATCTTCCATGTTAGTTCTGTTAAGAAAAAAAAAAACAGCCAAAGCATCTGATTGACCTAGATTGGGTCAAGTACCTTCCCCTGGACAAATTTCTGGCTTGAGGGGTAAGTTACGGTGCTAAGGTTGGTCCAGGCTGGGTCATATACCCAACCCTGTGCAGGGAGCAAAGTTTTGTAACCAGAAGGTGGGAGCTGGGACAGGAGAAAGCAGAAAGCTGGTCAGATGACAACGATAGCACCAAAGCACCCACATATGATTTTGTACAAACTTGGAGATTGTCCTCAGGGCCCAGGAGAATAACCCATCATATATTGATGTGAGATCATTTTGTGTAGAATCTTAGAATTCAGTTTTCTGTTCTTGGAACCTGTATTTTCTTTTGTGACCAGGACCCTAGTGAGGCCACATAAAAATTCGTAAGAATTTTAGGCAGAATTATTTATTTTCAGGAGAAATCCAATATCAAAACCCTAGATATTGGGGCAGTGAATGGTGATGGTGAGGACAAGCAAAGCCTCAGGGAACCAGTTGTAAGAGTTGTCCTGTTGGGTTCAAGTTAAGTAAGGCAGCCATTGGAAAAAAAGTATGTTGTTTATTTTCTCCCACTCAGAAGTCTCAGTGATGGGGAGGTTTATGTCTTCCCTTTTTCTTGCCTCACTTAAAGATTATTTCTGAAGGGAATTTTATTTCTTTCTCTAGGTAGATAGGTACACAAGTAGATAGATAAAAATAATTGCCCAATGATGCTCTACTTTCTAAAACCAGTCACAAATCAAGTATAGGACTTTGGGTGTTTCTTTTGGCCTATAAATTTCACATTGCCTAATTTGAATATTCCCAGTGTCTTAGCTTGATTTCCCCAGAAAGCAAAGCCTGGGGCAAAGCTCATGTGCTATCTCTTTATTAGGGAATAAAATCCCAGGGCACAGGAGTGAGGGACAAGGGAAGTGAGGCAGAGTGGGGGAAAGCCAATGTAAGGATGCCTTGATCAGCTGGCCACCACTTGGTGAATGTAACTCTTTGCTCTATCTCATTGGACCGTCTTCTGCAATGCCAAATAAAAACATGCTTCTTAGAACAGTTCATCTGGTTCAACAAGGGAGAAGAATTTCCCACAAGATTCCATCTCCCATCTGTCAGACGCTTGACCTACAGGGCTTGAATGCCCTCGTACTTTGAGATTATGCAGCATGGACGTTCATGCCTCAGTGTCAAATGGGGAAGTCCCAGGACAATAAGATGGAGGTGGGTGGTATGGGCCGGAGGCAGGGCACTGTCCGGTTGTATTCATGTGAGGTTGCCGCTGAGTCAATGTGAGCCGGTCACCGCAGGGCTGACGCAGGATGGAACAAGTGGTCCTAAGTCAGGTGAGGCTGAGAGGACTGAAGTGACATACAAGAAGCCCCTATTTTCCCCAGAATCAGAATGTCAAATCTCGGAGACACATTACAGGTACTTTCAGATAAGCAGATTAACACCCAGAGAGTTTAAGGGACTTGCTTAAAAAACCTCACAGCCAGTTATTTCAGTTACTGACAGAGCTTGGAACACGTCTATTTCCAATTCGGTCTATTCATTCATTTACCATGGCTCCCCAAACATCAGACCCCCATATGTGGCAAAATTTCCCAAACACCTTATGCAGTGAGAAGCACGTCGACACCTCCTAAATATTCATGAGCTGTTTAATGGTTCAGTCTTGGTGGGTTGCAATATGTCTAACAGGATCTATTTATTCTCATTACTTCAGTGTTGTTCTGGAGTGATGCATTATAAACAATTTATGATGTGTTGACAGGACAGATGAATGCTAGGATAATAGGCTGAAGAGGAGAAAATCTCACCACGGTAAACGGAATGCAGAGGCGTGACTTTGAGTAAGGTTGATGGGAATGATATTGATGGTTTGCATGCTTAGCCATTTATGTGCCAGCCTGCAGGCCTGCTAGTTTTGTGCTACAGCAGTTGTGTGTCTACCTGCCTCTGCTAGCATTATGTGTCTTCATGATAGAACCTGTAGGATCTCTGCTTCTCAAAAGGAGGGTAGCATGGCTGGGGAGGTGCAGTGGTCAGCAGCCTGTGGGCATGAATGTACTTGAATTCCTAATGTCTTAGTAATTTTAGATGGAGATGTCACCTTATTTAGCCAACCCCAAAGTCATCTGGCTCAAGGTTTGGTTGAAGATTAAGTTTCCAAAAGTCAAGGCTAATAGCTCAGCCAAAATAGTCTTATCATTTAGGGCTGCCTTTTTGAAAATTGTGTCTGAGAACAGAACCAGAGCATTCTCTCAAATGCTGAATATTTACCCTTCTCTGCCATTCACAATGATAGTCTATGCTGACTACTCACCCAGAGTGAGGACAGGACTCTGCCTTTCTCCCACTCTTACATACCTCTCCTATAAAAAGCCCTAAATAAGTCAACAAAAATCATGTTGAGCTTTTTTTTCTTCCCAGGATACACATTATGGGAAAAAAAAATTTGTTAAGTACTCATTAGGTATTACCCATGTTTTACAAAGGAGAAAGAAAGAGGTAAAAATGGGTTAAGAAATTTGCTCAAGGAGACAGAGATGGCACGTGTTAGGATCGGAAATCTGAGTCCTACTGCTTAGCTCCCACCATCTGTCCTTTGAGCATTGTCATCTTTACACGGGCTTGAGGAATGTATTTACTTCTCGATGTCTTGAATTCCTCATCTATAAAATGTGTGTTTAGATAAATTGCCTACATACCTTAAAGGTAGGGTCTGTGGAGAAAATAAATGGATAAATCTTAAAGAGCATTGAAAACAGTGAAAAGGTATGGGGAAAACAAAGGAAGGACTTTTTCCCCCTTTGCCTTTTTTGGTTGTCTGTTTGTTTCACTCAATTCTTGAGTGTCATTTGGATGGTTTCTACCAGTTATCCCTCATATCCACCACGTAGGTGAACTATGGTGCTCTGAAAAGCACATTTATGCATATTCCCCTCAATCTGATCTTCAGAATTTTGAGAGCTGGGGTGATGAGAGGCAGGGATGATGCCCTTTAAGTTCTGAGCAAACTGAGTCTACCACGGACTCATCTGCCCACGACTGGAGAATGACCCTCCCAACACTGTGCAGTGAGCTAAGTGCAGACCCCAGCACTTGGCTATGGGCTCTGTGCTCTTTCCCCATACCCCGCAGTCTAAACCAAATTTTGGTACGAGAAGATCTTGAAATCAGGGCTGGTGGTGTGTGCTGGGCAGGCTCCTGGGCTTGAGGTGAGGGAGAGAGGATTCTGGATATTTCCTCGTTGGATTCCTGTTCTTCCTTCACTTCTACGCTGCTTACGTGCCTTTCTGAAGCACGCTGTGCGTCTTCTCAGCCTTGACGTCTGTTGCCCTCTTTCCCTCAGTACCAAGTCCAGAGTGACACAAAGAGGGAGGAAGAAATGACAGCAATCCCAGGTTGCCTCTGGTTGCAACTATTTTTAGCTGTTGATATTTATGTTGTATACATCATTGAATGCCTTATAAGAGGCACAAAGGGAGACTTAAAACAATAAAGCTCACCTGTTAGTGTATGCCCCTCATGAGTTGATAACTGCTGAAGCTGAGTGATGGGTTTATGGGGGTTCACTAGATCAGGGGCCGGTACATTTTTTTAAAGGGCCAGAGAGTAAATAATTTAGGCTTTCAGGCCTTATGGTCTCTGTTGCAATCACCCAACTCTGCCCTTGTAGTGTGAAGGCAGCTGTAGACAATATGTAAATGAATGAACGTGGCTGCGTTCCAATAAAACTTGGCAAGAACAGGTGGCAGGCCAAATCTGGCCCATGGAACAAAATTTGCTGACCCATGCTTTGTTCTGTCTAGTTTAGTAGATGTTTTACATTTTCCATAGTAAAACGTTAAAATATTAGTGCCTGAAGTTATATGTGATAATGTCTTAAGGAGTGAGACCTAGTGACAACATTCTTACTCTCTATTGCTGTGCATAGGGCAAATGGTCACTTAACAGTAATCACATTTTGATAAAAGGCAGCCTTTTCCAAATAAATGAAGTAGAATATTCATCAATTATCTTGAAAATATTGGAGAAAACAAAGTAGTTTTTCTGCAAACTTTGGGTAAAAATAAAAATCTAATTCTGCCTGAATTATTCAGACTGGCGAGGCTTAGCTGGGGAGTTGGGTGTCAGATCTGGCAGAACTCTTTTTTTTACTTTCCAAAGTCAATAATCTACAAACTCTAGCCGAGTATCTCATGCCTTGGGCTGGGCAGGTGCGATTTAGGAAGCCACAGTTCTGATCTCAGGCAGCAATTGTTTCTGACGCTCACCAAAGCCAATTCTCACTCCACTGCTGCTATTACTTCTATTTCCAAGGAAATGGACACCAGCTCAGCTAAAACAAGGTAATTGAAGTTTTAAAACAGTGATTATTTGGGCTCTCATTTTCTATGGAAATCCCAGTTAACAATAAACATCACTATTTAGATCATGATTTTTTCATCTCTGAAATAGAATACCAGCTTTGTGCAACAATCTTATCTGTAAAATGGGGATGATCATAGTGCCTGCCTCATAGGAACTAACCAGATAACTAAAGGCAAGTAGTAAATTATGCAGCTATTAAAAATAATGCTATGGGGAGTGATGAATGGCAGGTAAAATGCTCACATTAAAAAGTTAAGTAAGGAAGCAAGATAAAAATTATCTATATGCTGTCATCTCAATAACTTTAAAATATGCATATAGAAAAACTGGAAGTAATATTGTAAATGGGATTCTCATTAGTGAACTCACAAATTATTTTTATCTTTGCAAAGTGGGTCTATGTTCAATTTTTAACACTAGCTTTTAGACTTATGAATTGTTTTGTGTGACTACATTTTGTGTGCTTGATTTTCAAATGATTTGAATGTTTCAGAAAGTGTGTTTCCTGGGAGCAAAAAGCTAGTGTTTTTTTGTATATACAATATAAAATGATGTTTTGAATTCAGTCATTTAATAACAGCATTTCTCCAGGGATCTGAAATGTCTCATTGTAAAATGAGCTGGGTATTCTGTGTTATTTTAGGCAGGGGTTAATTTTGCTGGGCAGAACTGGAGCTCCAGTTTCCTCCACTCTCCTGTAGGATGGAGTGAGCGGACTAAGTGCAGGTGCTGCAACAAATGACTTGTGTTGTCTTGCTTACTTACGGCTGGCGCAGAGAAGGTGGTCCTCCTCTCTCTGTCTGTCTGTCTCTCTCTCAAACACACACACATTCTCTCCATAGTGAAACTATATTTTAGACAAAGTAAATTAGAAACTATATTTTAGACTGTTTTATGAAATTCCTCTCTGAGAAACATTAAAAAAAAGAAGTTAGAAAAAACATAGAAAAAGAAATTTGTTAAAACACAGAATTTCCCTATACTTGCAAAATGCTTTGGTATATTGCTGGTTAACAAAGATGTCCCTTGATGAGTTATTTTGCCCTCAGAGGAAAAACTGAAACTAACTCCAAAGCCCATAAGGGGTGAATGGTTTAGTAAATTATAATACACTTACATGAATGGGCCTCTGTGCAACCATTAAAGATGTTTACAGAGGTTTTTTTAAATAAAGAAATTATTATGGCATATTTAGTAAAAAACAATCAAGATTTTAAATTTCAAATATAGTCTACTGATATCTATGTAATAACATATAACATAAACATAAAACATAGTAACATATAAAACGTGAAGAAATATCCCAACAAGAGAATCATAATTTGTTTTTAAGTTAATTCTTAATGATAAGAAATGCATGAATACATATTTTATGTAAAAAAAAATTAAAATATTACACCAAGGCTAAATGTCCTTTGACCACTGTGCCCAGTCTTCTTTTTTTTTTTTTTAATGATATCTTCTTTTTTTTTTTTAAATTAATTTGTTTATTTATTTTATTTTTGGCGTGTTGGGTCTTCATTCCTGTGCAAGGGCTTTCTCTAGTTGTGGCAAGTGGGGGCCACTCTTCATCGCGGTGCGCGGGCCTCTCACTGTCACGGCCTCTCTTGTTGCAGAGCACGGGCTCCAGACGCGCAGGCTCAGTAGTTGTGGCTCACGGGCCTAGTTGCTCCGCGGCATGCATGTGGGATCCTCCCAGACCAGGGCTCGAACCCGTGTCCTCTGCATTAGCAGGCAGATTCTCAACCACTGCGCCACCAGGGAAGCCCCTGTGCCCAGTCTTAACCGCCTGTCCTCCTCTGAAATAATCACTTGTATTAGTTTGGTGTATTATATTTTTAAAGCAATCTTCTTCATATTTTTCTATTTCTCCCCAATTTTTCTACATTAGCATATGTTACTTTTATAGTGCATATGTGCTTTTGCAGTCAGAAAATAATTTAAAAGAGAAATGAAAAATAAAACAGAAATGAAAAATAAAACAATCATAGGACACCATTTCACATCCATCAGAGTGGAAAATATTTTAAAAATCTGATAATGCTATTTGCTTATAAGGATGTGGGGAAGGAGTGGAGAAGGCTCATCCATTGCCAGCAGGAGTGTTAACAGACACAACTACTTTAGATAGTATTTCATAATACATAAGACATAATTTTTTCTCAGCAGTGACACTTCTATGCATATGTTCTAAAGAAATTCTCACACACAGACACAAGGAAACATGTATAAGGATGTTCATTACAACATTTTTGTAACAGTAAAAATTTAGAAACTAAATATTGATAAGTGGTAGGTTAATAGATATAGCAGTTAATATATATTTATAATAAGATCTACATGATAATATAAAATTAAATGAAATGTTAAGCTAAGTGAATGACATAGTCTGATATAATCTGTATAAGATTTAGAAATATACAAAAACATTTCTAGTTACAATTAAGATGAAGTAAACACACTCCATCCTGTTTTTCCACTAAAAGCCCAGGACAGAATACATGGAGCAGCTATCTGAGGACTCTGAAAAGTAAATGGTATCAGGCAGACTGGGAAAGAAAACCTGAACTTTAAGTATGATTGATATATTGGTGGTTTTCCTGCTTTTCCCCTTATATATTCTGTGTTAGTTCAAAGGCACTAGAATCCTGGAACAGCTCACTGAATACAGAAAGAAAGAGCTCCAAGAGAAGCCCTTCTTTTCTTGACAGAGGATTAGGAAGAGGAGCCCCTATTTAACAGAGAATGAGGAAATTTTCCTGTATTTTTTCCTTCTCTCCTTAATCCTGAAAGTGAAACCTGGCAGGGGCAATGTTGGCAGCAGTGACCAGGCAGGCATCTAAAATTCTGAGGAAGATGAATCCTTCTTTCTTTCTTTCTTCTTTCTTTCTTTCTTTCTCGCTCTCTCTCTTTCTTTCTTTCTTTCTTTCTTTCTTTCTTTCTTTCTTTCTTTCTTTCTTTCTTTCTTTCTTTCTTTCTTTCTCTCTCTCTTTCTTTCTTTTCTTTCTCTCTCTCTTCCTTCCTTCCTTTCTTTCTTTCTTTCTTTCTTTCTCTCTCTCTCTCTCTTTCTCTCTCTCTTTCTTTCTTTCTTTCTTTCTTTCTTTCTTTCTTTCTTTCTCTCTCTCTCTCTTTCTTTCTTTCTTTCTTTCTTTCTTTCTTTCTTTCTTTCTTTCTTTCTTTCTTTCTTTCTTTTCTTCTGCATTGGTTCTTCATTGCTGCATGAAGGCTTTCTCTAGTTGGGGTGAGTGGGGGTTACTCTTTGTTGCAGTGTGTGGGCTTCTCATTGCGGTGGCTTCTCTTGTTGTGGAGCATGGGCTCTAGGCACATGGGCTTCAGTAGTTGTGGTGTGTGGGCTCAGTAGTTGTGGCTTGCGGGCTCTAGAGTGCAGGCTCAGTAGTTGCGGTACACAGGCTTATTTGTTCCGCGGCATGTGGGATCTTCCCAGACCAGGGATCGAACCAGTGTCCCCTGCATTGGCAGGTGGATTCTTAACCACTGCACCACCAGGGAAGTCCCTGAATCCTTCTTTTTAAACCTAACTGTTGTCTGAAGTATGGGGGTGTTTCCCACTGCTTTTTCCTCTCTCTATTCTCAAACTATTTGGCCTTTGAGGTGGACCCTATTGTAAGACGTGCATAGCACTTTAGAGAGATGAAAGCCCTGGGTTTCCAGCCAAAGGACAGGAAACGGGGTCCTGGCAGAGAGTGTGGAGATTGTGGAGAGGAGGAAGATTGAGGAAGGGATCCCATGAAGTTGCTGTGGATGAACTCCTGGATTCAATCTCCAAGCTGCACAAATGTGGATCTAATTCGAAATAACAAATCAACTACTTTGAGGACTGAACTTTGGGGGTAGATGACCACCAGGTCCCCAATTGGTCCCTGGGTGACACCCACACAGAATATTTCTGAATAACACTGGAAAAACCTTGTAAACAGAACTGACATTGAAACCACAGACCACAAAATGTAGGTCAAAACCTGTGGCCTGGTCCTAATTGGGTCTATTGCCTGCTAACCGACAACAAGCAAACAAATAAGCAAAGAAATAAATAAATATTCTCCATAAGATTTAAACAGGAATGAGAATCTCTTGACATAATATTCAAAATGTTCAGGATAGAGTTTAAAATTATTCAACATACAAAATAGCAGAAAAATTAAAACAATATGCAAAGAGAAAGACAATTAACAGGTGTCTTCTTCAAGATGATCCAGATGTTGGTATTATTAGACAAACCATGCTCCAAGAAGTAAGGGTGAATACTCCTTGAAACAAATGGAAATTTTCAGCAAAGAAACAGTTGCTAAGAAAAAGAATCAAGATGGAAGTTTTAGAATGAGAAACATAGTAACTGAAATAAAACATTCACTTAAGATCTTCAATAGCAGAATAGAGATGACAGAGGAAAGAGTGAACTTGAAGACAGGTAAACAGAAAATATCCAATCTGAGAAACAGAGGTGGAAAGATTATGAAATAAAATTACCTGTAAGCCATATCAAAAGGTCTAACACTATGTCACTGGAGTTTCTGAAGGAGAAAAGAGTGTGCAAAAAATATATTTGAAGAAATAATGACTAGCAACTTCCCAAATTTGGTAAAAGATATAAAATTACAAACTCAGGAACCTCCGCAAACCTCAAATAGGATAAACTCAGAGAAATCCACACACAGACATAGCACATGAGAGTGCTAAAAACCAAAGATAAATATAGTGAAAGTAGTCAGAGAAAAGCAGACATTACATGTAGATTAACAACAATTTGAATGACTGCAGATTTCTGTTCAGAAACTGTAGAGGCCAGAAGGCAGTGGAATAACATTTTTAATGTGCTCAAAGGCCCAGAGTTTTACATATAGCAAAAATGGTAATAATAATAATCTTTTTGGAATAAAGATAGAAAAAGGACATTCTCAGATGAAGGAAAACTAAGATAATTAATTACCAATATACCTGATCTAAAAGAAGTGCTAAAATAAGTTTCTCAGGTTGAAGAGAAATGATACCAGAGGAATTAGAAATTCAAGATTGAAGGAAGAGCAACAGAAATGGTAAGTATATGGACAAATATAATAGACTGGTTTTTCCCCTTTAAGTTTTTAAGATGAGATATGTATAAAAGTTGAAAGTAAAAATTGTAATATTGTTTAGTAGGATTTTCAATGTATGTAGATATGCTAATTAGGACAATTATAGGATAAAGGAAGGAAGGTAAAGGACCTATATGGTGGTAAAGTTTCTAGATTTCAACTGAAGTGATAAATAGTAATTCTAAGTAGACTGTGAAAAGTTAAGTACAGTAAGTTATTATTATTTACAGTAGTTATGTTCTATAAACTCTCCATGACACTGAATTAGCAAATACTGAACCATTGCTCCTAGGGGAAATACAGGATAAGGTTTCTGGAAGACTCTGGTCAAACTTACATTAACTGATCAATAGATAACCTTGTTTGATGTGTGTTTCTGTTTAAAGGCATCTTATTTAATCTATATTGTTGATCCATTGACATTGAACTCCTGAACACATATATTTTTTTTTCTGTAAAGCACATCACAGCCTTCTTACACTTAGGAACAGTAGACAGCACTTCAGGACTATAATTGCGGGCCATTTCAAACATTGAATTCACCAAAAAAGTACAAAATATGAAAAATGTATCATTAAATAGAGCATGAAAAGGACATTTGGTTACACCATGAAACTGAAATAAGCAGGGAGAACATCACCTTATTCTAATGCAGCTGGGAACATGCATGTTGGATGACTCAAATTTTTCATCATTCTGTGCATGTCTGTGAATAACTGTGAAGGTGCCACAAGTATCGATTTTGTGGTTACAAATAAATTTTAGTGAATAGGCAAATTCACAAGTATGAAATCTTGTGAATAAGCATTAACTGTATATTTACTGTGAATTCTAGAGCAGCCCACTAAAAAAACTATACAATTAGACAGTAAAAAAACCCCACTAGAGATATAACTCAAAACGATAAGATTTTCAAATCACTAGAAAAATATCACAGTTCTAAATTTATATGCAACCAAAAATACAGCTTCAAAATGTATAAGGGAAAAATTACAGAACTACAACAAGAAATCAAAAATCTAAAATCATAATGGGGAATTTTTAACATCTTTCCTTCTGTGGGTGCTTGGAAAAACAGGCAAACTATCATAAGAATATAAAATATTTGATTAACCCTTTTTAAAATGAAAATCAAAATACTACACTCCATAATTACAGAATACTTGTGTTTTTAAACCACACAGGAAACATTTGCACTCATTCACCATTTACACTAAATCTCTTGAGTTGGGTCTTAAAGCAAGTCTCAATAAATTTCAAAGGATTTAAATAATTCAGAGTATGTTTTCAGAGTTAATGTACTTAAGCTGGAAATCAATTACAAAAATATAATTTATATATGTAAAAATTAAGAAATATACTTCTATTTTATCCATGGTAATATTGACCATGGATCAAAGGAGATGTCTCAATTGAAATTAGAAAGTTTTGCTCATAAAAAGAGTCAGATTTGTGGTTATCATAGGCAAGGGGCAGGGGGAAATGGAGGAAGGAGGTAAAAGGTCCAAACTTCCAGTTACAAGATAAATTAGGACTAGGGATGTAATGTACAATATGATGACTATAGTTACTACTGCTATAGGACATACAGGAAAATTGTTAAGAGAGTAAATCCTGAGTTCTCATCACCAAAAAAGAAAAAGAAAAAGAAAAAGAAAAAGAAAAAAAGAAAGACAGAAAAGGTGAAAGGTCTGAAAGGTCCCAAGATGTAACTGTTTTACTTCACAATTTTGCCAAGGGCCTGCTGTACTTACTTCATAGTTGACCTTCTCACTAAAGTGTTGATTTAATTATCAGAAAACTTCGGTGCTCAAAAGCATTAATAAAAAATATGCTGTAACATTTGGGGAAAAAAATATTTTGTTTTGTTTTTTTTTTAAACATCTTTATTGAAGTATAATTGCCTTACAATGGTGTGTTAGCTTCTGCTTTATAACAAAGTGAATCAGTTATACACATACAATATGTTCCCATATCTCTTCCCTCTTGCCTCTCCCTCCCTCCCACCCTCCCCATCCCACCCCTCTAGGTGGTCACAAAGCACCGAGCTGATCTCCCTGTGCTATGTGGCTGCTTCCCACTAGCTATCTATTTTACATTTGGTAGTGTATATATGTCCACGACACTCTCTTACCCTGTCATATCTCACCCCACTCCCTCCCCATATCCTCAAGTCCATTCTCTAGTAGGTCTGTGTCTTTATTCCCGTCTTGCCACTAGGTTCTTCATGGCCTTTTTTTTTTTTTTTCCTTAGATTCCATATATATGAGTTAGCATACTGTATTTGTTTTTCTCTTTCTGACTTACTTCACTCTGTATGACAGACTCTAACTCCATCCACCTCATTACAAATACCTCCATTTCATTTCTTTTTATGGCTGAGTAATATTCCATTGTATATATGTGCCACATCTTCTTTATCCATTCATCTGTCGATGGACATTTAGGTTGCTTCCATGTCCTGGCTATTGTAAATAGAGCTGCAATGAACATTTTGGTACATGACTCTTTTTGAACTATGGTTTTCTCAGGGTATATGCCCAGTAGTGGGATTGCTGGGTCGTATGGTAGTTCTATTTGTAGTTTTTTAAGGAACCTCCATACTGTTCTCCATAGTGGCTGTATCAATTTACATTCCCACCAACAGTGCAAGAGTGTTCCCTTTCCTCCACACCCTCTCCAGCATTTATTGTTTCTAGATTTTTTGATGATGGCCATTCTGATTGGTGTGAGATGATATCTCATTGTAGTTTTGATTTGCATTTCTCTAATGATTAATGATGTTGAGCATTCTTTCATGTGTCTGTTGGCAATCTGTATATCTTCTTTGGAGAAATGTCTATTTAGGTCTTCTGCCCATTTTTGGATTGGGTTGTTCTTTTTTTGTTATTGAGCTGCATGAGCTGCTTGTAAATCTGGGAGATTAATCCTTTGTCAGTTGCTTCATTGGCAAATATTTTCTCCCATTCTGAGGGTTGTCTTTTGTTCTTGTTTATGGTTTCCTTTGCTGTGCAAAAGCTTTTAAATTTCATTAGGTCCCATTTGTTTATTTGTGTTCTTATTTCCATTTCTCTGGGAGCTGGGTCAAAAAGAATCTTGCTGTGATGTATGTCATAGAGTGTTCTGCCTATGTTTTCCTCTAAGAGTTTGATAGTGTCTGGCCTTACACTTAGGTCTTTAATCCATTTTGAGTTTATTTTTGTGCATGGTGTCAGGGAGTGTTCTAATTTCATACTTTTACATGTATCTGTCCAATTTTCCCAGTACCACTTATTGAAGAGGCTGTCTTTTCTCCACTGTATATGCTTGCCTCCTTTATCAAAGATAAGGTGACCATATGTGTATGGGTTTATCTCTGGGCTTTCTATCCTGTTCCATTGATCTATATTTCTGTTTTTGTGCCAGTACCAAACTGTCTTGATTACTGAAGCTTTGTAATATAGTCTGAAGTCAGGGAGCCTGATTCCCCCAGCTCCATTTTTCGTTCTCAAGATTGCTTTGGCTATTCGGGGTCTTTTGTGTTTCCAAACAAATTGTGAAATTTTCTGTTCTAGTTCTGTGAAAAATGCCAGTGGTAGTTTGATAGGGATTGCATTGAATCTGTAGATTGCTTTGGGTAGTAGAGTCATTTTCACAATGTTGATTCTTCCAATCCAGGAACATGGTATATCTCTCCAGCTATTTGTATCATCTTTAATTTCTTTCATCAGTGTCTTATAATTTTCTGCATACAGGTCTTTTGTCTCCTTAGGTAGGTTTATTCCTAGATATTTTATTCTTTTTGTTGCAATGGTAAACGGGAGTGTTTTCTTAATTTCACTTTCAGATTTTTCATCATTAGTGTATAGAAATGCAAGAGATTTCTGTGCATTAATTTTGTATCCTGCTACTTTACCAAATTCATTGATTAGCTCTAGGAGTTTTCTGGTAGCATCTTTAGGATTCTCTATGTATAGTATCATGTCATCTGCAAATAGTGACAGCTTTACTTCTTCTTTTCCGATTTGGATTCCTTTTATTTCTTTGTCTTCTCTGATTGCTGTGGCTAACACTTCCAAAACTATGTTGAATAATAGTGGTGAGAGTGGGCAAACTTGTCTTGTTCCTGAGCTTAGTGGAAATGGTTTCAGTTTTTCACCATTGAGGACAATGTTGGCTGTGGGTTTGTCATATATGGCCTTTATTATGTTGGGGAAAGTTCCCTCTATGCATACTTTCTGCAGGGCTTTTATCATAAATGTGTGTTGAATTTTGTCGAAAGCTTTCTCTGCATCTATTGAGATGATCATATGGTTTTTCTCCTTCAATTTGTTAATATGGTGTATCACATTGATTGATTTGCGTATATTGAAGAATCCTTGCATTCCTGGAATAAACCCCACTTGATCATGGTGTATGATCCTTTTAATGTGCTGTTGGATTCTGTTTGCTAGTATTTTGTTGAGGATTTTTGCATCTATGTTCATCAGTGATATTGGCCTGTAGTTTTCTTTCTTTGTGACATCTTTTTCTGGTTTTGGTATCAGGGTGATGGTGGCCTCGTAGAATGAGTTGGGGAGTGTTCCTCGCTCTGCAATATTTTGGAAGAGTTTGAGAAGGATAGGTGTTAGCTCTTCTCTAAATGTTTGATAGAATTTGCCTGTGAAGCCATCTGGTCCTGGGCTTTTGTTTGTTGGAAGATTTTTAATCACAGTTTCAATTTCAGTGCTTGTGATTTGTCTGTTCATATTTTCTATTTCTTCCTGGTTCAGTCTCCGCAGGTTGTGCATTTCTAAGAATTTGTCCATTTCTTCCAGGTTGTCCATTTTATTGGCATAGAGTTGCTTGTAGTAATCTCTCATGATCGTTTGTATTTCTGCAGTGTCAGTTGTTACTTTTCCTTTTTCATTTCTCATTCTATTGATTTGAGTCTTCTCCCTTTTTTTCTTTATGAGTCTGGCTAATGGTTTATCAATTTTGTTTATCTTCTCAAAGAACCAGCTTTTAGTTTTATTGATCTTTGCTATTGTTTCCTTCATTTCTTTTTCATTTATTTCTGATCTGATCTTTATGATTTCTTTCCTTCTGCTAACTCTGGGGTGTTTTTGGTCTTCTTTTTCTAATTGCTTTAGGTGCAAGGTTAGGTTGTTTATTTGAGATGTTTCCTGTTTCTTGAGGTAGGCTTGTATTGCTATGAACTTCCCTCTTAGAACTGCTTTTGCTGCATCCCATAGGTTTTGGGTCGTCGTTTCTCCATTGTCATTTGTTTCTAGGTATTTTTTGATTTCCCCTTTGATTTCTTCAGTGATCACTTCGTGTGTATTGTTTAGCCTCCATGTGTTTGTACTTTTTACAGATCTTTTCCTGTAATTGATATCTAGTCTCATAGCGTTGTGGTCGGAAAAGATACTTGATACGATTTCAATTTTCTTAAATTTACCAAGGCTTGATTTGTGACCCAAGATATGATCTATCCTGGAGAATGTTCCATGAGCCCTTGAGAAAAATGTGTATTCTGTTGTTTTTGGGTGGAATGTCCTATAAATATCAATTAAGTCCATCTTGTTTAATGTATCATTTAAACCTTGTGTTTCCTTATTTATTTTCATTTTGGATGATCTGTCCATTGGTGAAAGTGGGGTGTTAAAGTCCCCTACTATGACTGTGTTGCTGTCGATTTCCCCTTTTATGGCTGTTAGTATTTGCCTTATGTATTGAGGTGCTCCTATGTTGGGTGCCTAAATATTTACAATTGTTATACCTTCCTCTTGGATCGATCCCTTGATCATTATATAGTGTCCTTCTTTGTCTCTTGTAATAGTCTTTATTTTAAAGTCTATTTTGTCTGATATGAGAATTGCTACTCCAGCTTTCTTTTGATTTCCATTTGCATGGAATATCTTTTTCCATCCCCTCACTTTCAGTCTGTATGTGTCTTTAGGTCTGAGGTGGGTCTCTTGTAGATAGCCTATATATGGGTCTTGTTTTTGTATCCATTCAGCCAGCCTGTGTCTTTTGGTGGGAGCATTTAATCCATTTACATTCAAGGTAATTATCGATATGTATGTTCCTATTCCCATTTTCTTAAATGTTTTGGGTTTGTTATTGTAGGTGTTTTCCTTCTCTTGTGTTTCTTGCCTAGAGAAGTTCCTTTAGCATTTGTTGTAAAGCTGGTTTGGTGGTGCTGAACTCTCTCAGCTTTTGCTTGTCTGTAAAGATTTTAATTTCTCCATCGAATCTGAATGAGATCCTTGCTGGGTAGAGTAATCTTGGCTGTAGGTTTTTCTCCTTCATCACTTTAAGTATATCCTGCCACTCCCTTCTGGCTTGCAGAGTTTCTGCTGAAAGATCAGATGTTTACCTTATGGGGATTCCCTTGTGTGTTATTTGTTGTTTTTCCCTTGGTGCCTTTAATATGTTTTCCTTATATTTAATTTTTGATAGTTTGATTAATATGTGTCTTGGCGTGTTTCTCCTTGGGTTTATCCTGTATGGGACTCTCTGTGCTTCCAGGACTTGATTAACTATTTCCTTTCCCATATTAGGGAAGTTTTCAACTATAATCTCTTCAAATATTTTCTCAGTCCCTTTCTTTTTCTCTTCTTCTTCTGGGACCCCTATAATTCGAATGTTGGTGCGTTTAATGTTGTCCCAGAGGTCTCTGAGACTGTCCTCAGTTCTTTTCATTCTTTTTTCTTTATCCTGCTCTGTAGTACTTATTTCCACCTTTTTATCTTCCAGGTCACTTATCCTTTCTTCTGCCTCAGTTATTCTGCTATTGATCCCATCTAGAGTATTTTTAATTTCATTTATTGTGTTTTTCATCATTGCTTGGTTCCTCTTTAGTTCTTCTATGTCCTTGTTAAATGTTTCTTGCATTTTGTCTATTCTATTTCCAAGATTTTGGATCATCCTTACTATCATTATTCTGAATTCTTTTTCAGGTAGACTACCTATTTCCTCTTCATTTGTTAAGTCTGGTGTGTTTTGACCCTGCTCCTTCATCTGCTGTGTGTTTTTCTGTCATCTCATTTTGCTTATCTTACTGTGTTTGGGGTCTCCTTTTCACAGGCTGCAGGTTCGTAGTTCCCGTTGTTTTTGGTATCTGTCCCCAGTGGCTAAGGTTGGTTCAGTGGGTTGTGTAGGCTTCCTGGTGTAGGGAACTAGTGCCTGAGCTCTGGTGGATGAGGCTAGATCTTGTCTTTCTGGTGGGCACGTCCACGTCTGGTGGTGTATTTTGGGGTGTCTGTGGCCTTATTATGATTTTAGGCAGCCTCTCTGCTAATGGATGGGGCTGTGTTCCTGTCTTGCTAGTTGTTTGGCATAGGGTGTCCAGCACTGTAGCTTGCTGGTCGTTGAGTGAAGCTGGGTCTTGATGTTGAGATGGAGATCTCCGAGAGATTTTTGCCGTTTGGTATTACGTGGAGCTGGGAGGTCTCTTGTGGACCAGTGTCCTGAAGTTGGCTCTCCCACCTCAGAGGCATGGCCCTGATGCCTGGCTGGAGCACCAAGAGCCTTTCGTCCACACGACTCAGAGTAAAAGGGAGAAAAAATAGAAAGAAAGAAAGAAAGAGGCTATAATATAGTGAAGTAAAATAAAGCTATTATAAAGCAAAGCTATACAGACAAAATCTCACCCAGAAGCATATACATATACACTCACAAAAAAAAGGAAAAGGGGAAAAATTAATATATCCTGCTCCCAAAGTCCACCTCCTGAATTTGGGATGATTCGTTGTCTATTCAGGTATTCAACAGATGCAGGCACATCAAGTTGTTTGTGGAGTTTTAATCCACTGCTTCTGAGGCTGCTGGGAGAGATTTCCCCTTCTCTTCTCTGTTCACACAGCTCCTGGGGTTCAGCTTTGGATTTGGACCCGCCTCTGCGTGTAGGTCGCCTGAGGGCGTCTATTCCCCGCCCAGACAGGACGGGGTTAAAGGAGCAGCTGCTTTGGGGGCTCTGGCTCACCCAGGCCGCGGGGAGGGAGGGGTACAGAGGAGGCGGGGCGAGCCTGCGGCGGCAGAGGCCAGCATGACGTTGCACCATCCTGAGGCGCGCAGTGCGTTCTCCCGGGGAAGTTTTTCCCGGATCACGGGACCCTGGCAGTGGCGGGCTGCACAGGCTCCAGGGAGGGGCGGTGTGGGGAGTGACCTGTGCTCCCACACAGGATTTTTGGAGGCGGCAGCAGCAGCCCCAGCGTCTCACACCCGTCTCTGGGGTCCGCGCTGATCACCGCAGCTCGCGCCCATCTCTGGAGTTCGTTTAGGCGGCGCTCTGAATCCCCTCTCCTTGCACGCCGTGAAACAAAGAGGCAAGAAAAAGTCTCTTGCCTCTTCGGCAGCTGCAGACTTTTTCCTGGACTCCCTCCCGGCTAGCACGGAAGCCCGAGCCTCAGCTCCCAGCCCCCGCCCGCCCCAGCGGGTGAGCAGACAAGCCTCTCGGGCTGGTGAGCGCTGCTCGGCGCCGAGCCTCTGTGTGGGAGTCTCTCCATTTTTTCCTCTGCGCCCCTGTTGCTGTGGGGTCCGCAATGATAGCCGCGGCTCGCGCCCATCTCTGGAGTTCGTTTAGGCGGCGCTCTGAATCCCCTCTCCTCGCGCACCAGGAAAAAAGAGGGAAGAAAAAGTCTCTTGCCTCTTCGGCAGCTGCAGACTTTTTCCCCCGGACTCCCTCCCAGCTAGCTGTGGTGCACTAACCCCTCAGGCTGTGTTCACGCCGCCAACCCCAGCCCTCTCCCTGGGATCCGACTGAAGCCCGAGCCTCAGCTCCCAGCCCCGCCCACCCCGGCGGGTGAGCCGACAAGCCTCTCGGGCTGGTGAGCGCTGCTTGGCGCCGATCCTCTGTGCGGGAATCTCTCCGCTTTGCCCTCTGCACCCCTGAGGCTGCGCTCTCCTCCGTGGCTCCGAAGCTTCCCCCCTCTGCCACCCGCAGTCTCCGCCCGCGAAGGGGCTTCCTAGTGCGTGGAAATCTTTCCTCCTTCATGGCTCCCTCCCACTGGTGCAGGTCCCGTCCCTATTCTTTTGTCTCTGTTTTTTCTTTTTTCTTTTGCCCTACCCAGGTACGTGGGGAGTTTCTTGCCTTTTTGGAGGTCGGACGTTTTCTGCCAGCGTTCAGTGGGTGTTCTGTAGGAGCAGTTCCACGTGTAGATGTATTTCTACTGTATCTGTGGGAAGGTAGGTGATCTCCGCGTCTTACTCTTCCGCCATCTTCTCTCCTCCCTCGGAAAAAATGTTTTGAACTTACTGAAAATTAAAATTCTACATTCAAAACTTGCTCATGGTGTGTAGTTAAAGCTGTGCCTAAGGGAATATTTGAATTTTAAATGTATATAAAAAAGAAGAAAGACTGATGATCAATGAACTAAATATCTTTTTCATGAAGTGGAAAAAAAAATCAAAGTAAACTCAAAGCAAGTAGAAGAAAGGGAATAATAAATAAAAGAATTAATTAAATAATGTCATTACTGACAAGATTAATAATATTTGATACCCCTATTGAGGCTGATCAAGAAAAAATGAGAGAATGCGCAAGTAACCAATGCCAGGTGTGAAAAAAGAGAGCATCATTTCAAACCCCATAGACATAAAAAAGTTAATAAGTGGATATTTTGAACAGCTTTAAGCCAATAATTTAACATATGGATAAATAGACAACTTTCTAGAAAAATACAACTTACTAAAATGAACACACAAAAAAATTAGAAAATCTCAAGAATGCAGTTTTCTGTATATTTGATATATGTCACAATAAAAAAGGTTAAAAATTAAACATAAAGTTAAGACTCACAGAGCTGGAAGGGCACCTAATAAGTTAATTGCTTTATTATGTGGCTTTGAACAGATTAATGTCTAGATTCCAATTTTATGAAACCTCAGATATGCAACATTATTTAAGAGGGTAGAGGTGACAAATTTAATTGAAATTCGGATAAATAAAAAGTCAATTTACAGTTCTTTGACATGATGTGAGTTTCTGCAAAACTGGATAACATGATGCTAGAAGTTCAACAAACTCCTAAAAAGTTGATAACCAAGAGAAAGGCAGACTTGCATATTGTCTTCTTGGCACAGTTTTCATTGGTTCCATTCTTTTTAATCTCCTTGACAGTCAAGCCGTTCTTCCTATTTTAATATCAGTACATTGTCTTCTTGTTTGAGTTAAGAAAACAACTGGCCTGTATCTGCCTGGTAACATCTCTGAAGAGAGAAATAAGCTCACTCAATTCCTCTTCTCTTCCCCAAATGAATATTATACTTTTCGCTTGTCCTGAGATGACACACTGGTAAACTATGGATACATTTTTTAGACCTATGCTGTTTTTAAAAGAGCTTTGATTCCTTATAAATCAGGCTGGTATTGGGCTTCATCACAATACACTGTCTGTCGTGCTTGTTACCTGTTCCTTTTAGTTATTTATTTTTTTAACATCTTTATTGGAGTATAATTGCTTTACAATGGTGTGTTAGTTTCTGCTCTATAACAAAGTGAATCAGTCATGCATATACATATGTCCCCATATCCCCTCCCTCCTGCATCTCCCTCCCTCCCATCCTCCCCATCCCACCCCTCCAGGCGGCCACAAAGCACGGAGCTGATCTCCCTGTGCCACACGGCTGCTTCCCACTAGCTATCCACTTCATGTCCCGTAGTGTATATATGTCCATGCCAACCCCTCACCCTGTCCCAGCTTACCCCTCCCAGCCCCCCATATCCTCAAGTCCATTCTCTAGTAGGTCTGTGTCTTTATTCCTGTCTTGCCCCTATGTTCTTCATGACCATTTTTTTTTTTTAGATTCCATACATATGTGTTAGCGTACGGTATTTGTTTTTCTCTTTCTGACTTACTTCACTCTGTATGACAGACTCTAGGTCCATCCACCTCACTACAAATAAATTTTGTATCTTTTTATGGCTGAGTAATATTCCATTGTATATATGTGCCACATCTTCTTTATCCATTCATCTGTTGATGGACACTTAGGTTGCCTCCATGTCCTGGCTATTGTAAATAGAGCTGCAATGAATATTTTAGTACATGACTTTTTTTGAATTATGGTTTTCTCAGGGTATATGCCCAGTAGTGGGATTGTTAGGTCATATGGTAGTTCTATTTTTAGTTTTTTAAGGAACCTCCATACTGTTCTCCATAGTGGCTGTATCAATTTACATTCCCACCAACAGTGCAAGAGGGTTCCATTTTCTCCACACCCTCTCCAGCATTTATTGTTTGTAGATTTTTTGATGATGGCCATTCTGACCAGTGTGAGATGATATCTCATTGTAGTTTTGATTTGCATTTCTGTAATGTTAGTGATGTTGAGCATCCTTTCATGTGTTTGTTGGCAATATGTGTATCTTCTTTGGAGAAATGTCTATTTAGGTCTTCTGCCCATTTTTGGATTGGGTTGTTTGGTTTTTTGATACTGAGCTGCATGAGCTGCTTGTAAATTTTGGAGATTAATCCTTTGTCAGTTGCTTCATTTGCAAATATTTTCTTCCATTCTAAGAGTTCTTTTTTCATGTTGTTTATGGTTTCCTTTGCTGTGCAAAAGATCTTAAGTTTCATTAGGTCCCATTTGCTTATTTTTGTTTTTCCTTCCATTTTTCTAGGAGGTGGGTCAAAAAGGATCTTGCTGTGATTTATGTCATAGAGTGTTCTGCCTATGTTTTCCTCTAAAAGTTTTATAGTGTCTGGCCTTACATTTAGGTCTTTAATCCATTTTAAGCTTATTTTTGTGTATGGTGTTAGGGAGTGTTCTAATTTCATTCTTTTACATGTAGCTGTCCAGTTTTCCCAGCACCACTTATTGAAGAGACTGTCTTTTCTCCACTGTATATTCTTGCCTCCTTTATGAAAGATATGGTGACCATATGTGTGTGGGTTTACCTCAGGGCTTTCTGTCCTGTTGCATTGATCAATATTTCTGTTTTTGTGCCAGTACCATACTGTCTTGATTACGGTAGCTTTGTAGTATAGTCTGAAGTCAGGGAACCTGATTCCTCCAGCTCCGTTTTTTTTCCCTCAAGATTGCTTTGGCTGTTTGGGGTCTTTTGTGTTTCCATACAAATTGTGAAATTTTTTGTTCTAGTTCTGTGAAAAATGCCAGTCGTAGTTTGATAGGGATTGCATTGAATCTGTAGATTGCTTTGGGTAGTAGAGTCATTTTCACAATGTTGATTCTTCCAATCCAAGAACATGGTATATCTCTCCGTCTATTTGTATCAGCTTTAATTTCTTTCATCAGTGTCTTATAATTTTCTGCATACAGGTCTTTTGTCTCCTTAGGTAGGTTTATTCCTAGATATTTAATTCTTTTTGTTGCAATGGTAAATGGGAATGTTTTCTTAATTTCACTTTCAGATTTTTCATCATTAGTGTATAAGAATGCAAGAGATTTCTGTGCATTAATTTTTTATCATGGTACTTTACCAAATTCATTGATTAGCTCTAGTAGTTTTCTGGTAGCATCTTTAGGATTCTCTATGTATAGTATCATGTCATCTGCAAACAGTGACAGCTTTACTTTTTATTTTCTGATTTGTATTCCTTTTATTTCTTTTTCTTCTCTGATTGCTGTGGCTAAAATTGCTCTTTTTAGACTGATGACCTTATTATCTGGCCAACCTCATCTCTAAAGACTTGCAGCCCTAGAGCTGGGGTAGGGGATTAATTCTGACCTGTGACAGAGGAATCCAGGTTGTCCAGCATCAAGGGTATGAGAAGCTGCCTCTTTTCTCCCTTAGTTCTGTGACTGTGTCCCTCCCTGTACTCTAGTTACAGCGTCATAACTTCATGTGTGAATGTTTGTCACTGCAACCTTGCCACATGCTTCAGCTTCTCCAAAAGCCCTCCTCAGGCCTCCCCTCTCCTGCCACTAAAGACCTGTTCCCCAGTCTTGGCTGAGTGAGCCTGTCCCAGTCTCCTGCTCAGAGACTTCCGATCACAGATGGTGGTGCTGAGACATTACCTGTTGCCCTTACAGGAAAAGGCAGTATGGCATACAGCACAGGGCAAGGGGTTTAAACTCAAATAGAAGTGGGTTAAAAATCCTGGTTCTGACACTTACAAGCTTGATCCTATTACTTACCCTCTTTGGGTCTCACTTTTCTCATCTGCAAAAGGAAAGTGAAAATGACTATCTTATAAGCTTGTATGAGAATTAAATGAGAACTTGTAAAACACTCCTTTTGGTCCGCTCTTTCCTGAATTTCCATGACCAGATCTTAATCTTGCTCCCTGTATCCTCTTGCCAGTGCAGTATCCTCCCAAGAACCTACATGTTCCTCATAATCCCCCAGTGGCCCAGCTTCTTCCTGTATGATGCCTCCAAGTACTTTTCAAGAGTCATGTTCCTATTCTATAATCCTGGTGGCCCAAACTTTCTTAGAAGAGAGAGACAAGACACAGCCTATCCAGTGAAATAACTTTATGTTATGGCATCTATTCTATATCAGCACCAACTGGGTATATTGCAGTTCAATTCTGACATGAACCACCTTGAAGTAGCCTTGGATTCCTCATGTTCAAGGGCTCCATCTTTCAGAAGATAGTGCTTACTTTAGACACCAGCCACACCTTGGGTGTCCCCCGGCTGCACTTCTGACCAACTGGCTATAGATTTGGGAGCTCCCATGACCCTCTCAGGTTTGATAATTCACTAGAATGACTCACAGAACTCAGGAAAGCACTGAGTTATATTTTTAATTATAATTTTACTATAAAGGATACACATATGGTGAGGTCTGGGAGGGTCCTGAAGGCAGACCTTCCATGCCTTCTTCCTGTGGAGTCAGACCTTGTCACCGTCCTGGCACATCAATGTGTTTACCAACTAGGAAGCTCTACTGAGCTTTGGTGTCCAGGGTTTTATTGGGGTTTCATTATTTAGTCATGATTAATTAAATCCTTGACTCTGTGGCTGAACTCAGTGCTTTCTCTTCTCTCTAGTGGTTGGTCTGGCCAGAGGTCACTACCCTTTAATCACCTGGTTGGTCCTTCTGGTGACCAGCCCCATTCTGAAGCTATTTGAGGGTCCACCATGAGTCAACTTATTAGCATAAAAAAGACACCCTATCACTCAAGAAATTTCAAGGTTTTTAGAAACTTCCTGCCAAAAACCTGGACAAAGATTAGGCAAATTCTTTATTATTACTACAGCATATAATAAGTGTTCTGATTAAGATGAAAGATTTTATCCTCCCCAGAAGATGAAAGATACATTCCAAAGCCAGAATGTGTGATGTAACAAAAGATAGAAGGCAGGCATATTTTAGGATACATTTAGCTCCTGAACTTAATTCAACTCAAGGTGCACATAGCTAAGCAATTCAGTGAATGCCTTTCTAAAATAAGAATTTACCAAGTAGAATTTTCTTTCAATTCTCAAGTGTGATTTTTGTAGGTGTTGGTAGCATGTTTACTAGAAATTCTTTACTATTAGCCAAAGATAACAGTTTTGGGATCTTTGCTTTGCAAAATACTCTGTTCCACAAAGCAGGTCCCCAGCTGAAATGACTGTTTGGGATGCTTTTCAATGTTATCAAATTATTTTTCTATAAGGAAGTGCTAAGAATAAAAAAAGAGATAGCACTGAAGCCTGGGGTTAGTCAAGTCCTCAGAGGTCTTCCAGTTTGGTTCCTGTGTTTGATGCCTGAGTTATTTCACAGTATTTCCAGCAAGTGTTTATCCAGCTGAATTTCTCCTGTAATGGGCAGTTCACTGCATTGAAAGGCAGCCTGTCCCATATTCAGACAGTCCTATCTGTGAGAAAGTTCTTCTGTTATATTTAGTTGATAGCAGTCTCCCCATATTTTTCAACTGGTGGTTCTAGCTCTGGTTTTTGGACTAACCGAGGACTGACAAAAGGATGAGGAACATTGTTCCAAAATGTGTGAGAACAGACATTCCTGCAGGCAGAAGAGGAGCTTGGATATCCTATGAGTATTTCAGCTCCAGGAAAGATGGTGGTCAAGAGCCTGTCCTATGGCTCTTCCTAGCTGTTAATCTGGGAATTTTAGCACCAGATATGTTACCAATAATGATGATAAAGTAGATATAACAATAGGTAACATCTTTTGAGTGTTACTATGTGCCAGGTACTGGGCTAGGAGCTTTCCTTGCATGATCTCACTTAATCTTCAAAACAACCCTGTGTGGTAGACACTATTGCTGCTATCACTTTACAGATGAGTTCACTGAGGCTCAGAGAAGTCAGATAACTTTCTCAAGTGCCCTCAGCTAAGGGAGCCAGTTTCAAACCAGGGATCTTAACTCTAGAACCTATATTTTTAGTGGTTGACATTCCATTGCCTTCCATTTTAATTTTAACAACACACATGCATTGTTGATTAGTTTTTCCTGAAGACGAGAGTCTTTTGTCTTCAGATCTTCCTATATGCCATTGACTCCTGGAAGAGTTACTATCATTGTGAACAGGGGTAGGGCAGTTTGGGTAGCTGGAGTCCAGGGGTAAGTTAGTAGCAGCAGCACAGGGGAAAGAAACAAAGTGAGACCCAAAATGATGTCTAGTACCAGAATCTAATTCTCTAACGAGTGGCTTCAGAGTCTATTTTTTCTAATCTAGACAACCTTCCTGGGAATGTCCCACTCCAAATCATGTTACCAGCTGCATGTCACCTCACAATAAATTTTATGGATGATTAGTGCCACCAGAAATGCTGGCCTGAAATCGCCTCACAGATTAGTAACTGCTCAGGGTCACAGTAATGCAATAAGTGAAGGTTCTTCTGAGCTAAAGATGACAAACAGCCTCCGCTGTGAAAGACTCAGGGTGCGGACAATGAAAGGGATGTTTCAGGGAATCTCATCAGAGGATGCACCCAGAGTCTTTCCCCATTTTTTTACCCTCAAAGCTTTCACTAGATATCTGATTGTGCTTTTCGAGGTGCTGCAGTTAGTAAAACACACACAGTTTTTGTCTATGTGTATTTTCGCTCAGAAAATTTTCAAGAAATTTCTTTAAGAATTTTCTTTAAGAAATCCATCCAGGCTAGGCATCATGGTACTACAGAGATAAATCACCTATGATCTCTGCCTTGGAAATACAGAGATTGACATGAAAGTTAAGATGGATGCACAAATCACATAATACAAGGCAGGACATGTTATGAGTGGTCAAAGAAAGAGAGGCAAAATGATGAGGTGTCCGAAGGAGAGAGTGGTCATCTCCTCTTGTTGAGAATCAAAGAAGGCTTCACCAGAAAGGTGGAATTTTAATCTAGAGGTCACAAGCTGGAAGTCACCATCTGTATCTAGTCAATAGATGTGTGGGAAGGTAAAAGATACAGTCTATATAAGGCAGCACATCAAACAAGAATTGAAACTGTATAGAAAAAGTCTTTGCTTCAGACTTGTTGCAATAGAGACTGAATTTGAAAGATGGGCCAGGACTAGACTATGGAGAGCCTTGTCAAGGAGTTGGAAGTTTCCTTCTTATTGAATACGTGCCATAAAGGGGTCCTCACAAGGTAGAATTGTCCTATAACTCTTCAGCCCTTCTCTCCAAGAGAACACTTAACACTGATGAAGGTGAAATTATCAGATGAGGTAAGTTATCACCCACTTATTTGTTGACAGTATTCTGTGCCAGGAAGGGTTATTGTTATGGAACTCAGAAAACCCCAAGAGGATTAAAAGATGTACTATTTTTGTGATTAAACCAAGGAAAAAGCACATCTTAAATTCTATATTCTTGGGAATAAAACGTATTCTGTGTGAACTTCACATTTAATACAATACACAAATAAAGATCCCCAAAGGAGCCAGATCTGAACCATGGCTCCCTGGGAATAAATCACACTTGCCATCCTTCTTCCTGCTTTCCTCCAACCAGCCAGTCTGTTTGCATTATTCTGGGTATTTCAGGTTGGAAAAGCTCCACCTTTAGTTTCACTTTATTTTCATTTAATATGCCAATTATGGGTTTTGCTTATCTGCTCATGGGCAGTTTTCCAGAAGACCTGTCTCATTTTGTGTAGATTAAATCAATTATGCTGATTCAATTCCATTGGCATCACATGTAGGACAATTATTACCCATGTTCTCTACTTCTCATTCCTAATTTAGTTCTGCAGCTCCTTTCAGTAATTGTCTCTCTTCTTGCATCACATCTCTGTCTGGACTCAGAGCCAGGAGTTCCTCTCTCTCTGCCTGTGGGATGGTGTGAATTTAGCATTGTTATTTCAGAGTCCGTATAAAATTATTTGAATGCAAAACTCCATTGGCTATGTCTTGGTGCCATGGAACCTTGGTCGGCTTTTCCATAACATGATGAAGCCACTGAATCAGAGCTGGGAGGCCTGGCCATTAGGTTTGACTTTGCCAGTAACTTTCTGTGGAGGTAACTTTCTGTATCCCCAGCATCCATTCTCCTATCCTCTTCACAGCAGCATCCAAAATTTCTCAGCTATGAGATTTGGGTGGACTTGTCCTACCTCCAGCTCTAGAGAGGCCCTGTTTGCCTTAACTTAGTCTGCATATCCCTTTCCAGTGGCCATGGCGATAGGTTCAGAGATATACCACACACAAAGCTAGGTGAATCAGGGCCAATAAAACCAACTTCTGGAGTTTCAGTTGGATTATTGGGGAAATGGAATCCAGTGAGGAAGTATATATTTCTCGGATGTTGGAGGACCCATTTTGGTACCCCAATAGGAGAGCCAAGAGAGGGAGGACACACTAATCCCAATCTCATCACTGGGGTCCTAGATCAAGTCTCAGCTAAACCTAGGTATACCTCTGGACTGTTCAATTACATGAGCCAATAAATTCTCTTTTTGTGTAAACCATTTTGGGTTGAAATTTCTATTTCTTGCAGCCAAAGCATCTGAACTGCTGTGTGGTGTTGGGCTAAATTACTTTCCCTGTCTGAGCCTCAGTTTCTTCATCTGCCTTGCAAAGGGCTGGGCTGGCTAAGGCCAATTCCAGCTCTGAGATTCTGAGACTCTTTAATTTTTTTCCTTCCAATTTTTTATGATGCACCTGGCCATTTTTTCCCTGATGAGACAGAAAGGATATGTGAGTGGAAACTTGCTCATCGCACACTAGTTGGTAGCAGGGGTGGATTAGGAGAGGCTGCTCTGAAGGAAATGTTTACTTTTTGCTGAGGCCTGAAGAATGAGGGGCAGTAAGGGTGACAAAGCATGGTGTGTACTCTCCAGGCAGTAGGAGCAGCCAGTTGTAAATGGGAGATTTGGTGATGGGTTGGCTTGATGCTTTGAGTCATAATTATAAAAGTAAGCATCTGTCCAATCTTGAGCTCCACATGCCCACTCCTCTTCCACATCTGCCTTCATAAAGAAGGTCCTCCTCTTCCTTATAGAGGCATCTTCCATTTCTACTTTATCTGAAATTCCTTGAGCATAGAGGTTGTGTCTTAATCAACTCAGTGCTTCCAGAGTGCCTAGCACAATGCCCTCTCTGGACACGAGTTGAATTTCAACTCGTGAGATGAGTCAAGTCTCAAAAGTGGGAAAGAGCATGACAAGTTTGACAATGGAAAGGAGACAGGGCTGGCTGGAGTGGGGACTCCGGTAGGAGAGGAGAGGAAATGGGGATACAAAATTACATTTGGAGAGAGTCTCAAATGACAAAATAAGGTCTTGGGGTCACAAGTTACCTTTAAAGAGGGGACTAAATAATAATGTAATCAAAGGACACATTTGTGCAACCAAAATTCATTCAGTCTCTTTAACTGTCCAGGCCACTGACAGATCATTTGGCAACAGGGGATTTGCGTAAGCTGAACAGACATTAATGCTCTGGAGATAGTTTGGGAAGTTTCTGGGTTATGCTTTTATTCTTGGCGACCTTCCAAGAATAATCAGTTATATATTTAGGCTCATTCTCCACAGGTGCGGATAATCAGGGAGCTAGTGAAAGAATAAATGATGGTTGGAATGCTGCACTTTCAGGCAGTTATTGGGGGTGGACCCAGGACAAGCCAAGCCTAACATTGATCTGCTTCCCCCACCAAACACACACACACACACGCACTTGTGTTTAACATCTTTTCTTATCCAAATCCTCAGAGGGGCCTGGATTCTGAATAGATGATGAACCACTCTTTCAACACAACATAGCCAATATATCCAAAAAACAAACTGATTGTTGTCCTCCCTCAACCCTAATCTTCTTCCTGATTTATAAATTTCTACTGTTCTTTTTCTAATAGGGCACCAATAGCTTCTCAATCTTCCAGGCCTGAAAACTGACAGTCATCCTAGTCTCCACCTGCTATTGCTGCCCCCTCATCCACAACAGTCTGCAAGTCTTGCCAATTTCATCCTCATCACCTTGTCCTCTTCCTAATAATTCCTTGTTCATACTTTCATTGAGGTTCATTTGAACAACTGCTACAATCACTGAAGCAGCCCTCATTTTTGAAACAACCTAAAACTTACAGAAAGTCGTAAAAACATTTGTAAAAACATTTGAGAATAAGTTGCTAATATCATGCTACATTACCCTTGAATACTTTAGTAACCACAAAAACCATAATACAATCATCAATTTCAGGAAATTAAAATTGATACATTACTACCATCTAATCTTCAGATTCCCTTCAAGTTTTCCCAGTTGGTCTACAGCTCTTTATAGTAAAAGGATCCAGTTCAGTATTACGTGTTGTATTTAGTCTTCTTCAGTCTGTAACAGTGTCCATCTTTCCCTGACTTTGACCTTGATACTTTTGAAGATTACAGTCACTTATTTTGTAAAATGCTCCTCAATTTGGGTTTGTTTGATGTTTCCTCATGATTAAACAGGGTATGCATCTTTGATTAAACAGGGAATATCACAGAAGTGATACAATATGCTTCTTATTGCATCTTATTAAGTGGCACATGATTATGACTTGTCCTATCATTACTGGTGACACTAACTTTGATTTAATAAGGTGGTGTCTATCAGGCTTTATAAAGTTATTATTGTTCCCTTTGCAATTCATATGCTTTTCTTGGAGGGTGGGTATTTTGAGACTATGTGGATATTCTATTTCTCCTCAAACTTTCAATTTATTATGCCTATTGGTATGGATTCATGAAGTCCTGTTTTAGCCAATTAGTTATAACCTGTTGCTATCATTCATTTTGATGCTCAGATTATCCAAGATTTGCATAGTGGGAGCTCCCTTCAAGCTGGTTTCTGTGCCTTTTTGACATGACCCCATCAACATTTGAGCACCTAGGCTTATCTTGTACTTGCCCTGCTCCAACCCAGAAATCAATAATTTTTCCAAGGAGCTCTGGTCCTTTTATGGAAGAATGATACTTAGAAACTCAGATCTGGTGTGCTTATTGAAGCTAGGGTGTCACTGCTCTTAGGCCTTCACAGTGATGCACTAGGGAATTTATATTTACACATTGACATCTATATTTATTTCCATATTTAGTTATTCATTCTAATTTTCTCCCTTTTCCTATTTGTAACTCCCTCTCTGACAATAAGAAACCTGCCTCCAAAGACTTCCAGTTTCTGATTCGCATGTAAGGAGCTTGGAATTTGCCACTCTTTCCTAACAAGAAGCAGAAAGCTGAACAGAAAGGAATCTCAACTCTTCTTGGATCAGTGTTTGGAAGGGTGGGAACCCAGTACAAACCACTGCCCCCCAAACTGCAGAGATAAACAAATACAGGCAGTATTAAGCTGCAGCTTACCAGAACAGAGACACCACCGGGGGAACAAGTGCCAGGATAGAAAACTGACAATTGTAGTTGACAATTGCTAGAGGCTCAGTGTGAACAATTCTGAGAATTGAAAACTCCAGGGGAATTTACCTTTAGGAACTCGACTAAGTTCCCACAGTAAATACCTGAGAAAAATCCTCTTTTGCTTCTGGTAGGGGGAGGGGAAAAGGAACCATTTTGAAATACACCACAGTACTCTGTTCTGAACGAGCCCTGCCCTCAGGAGAAACTAGTTAACTAGAACCTAAACTGCTAGGGTATTATCAGAGCCTAACTGACCCGGGGAAGGGAGATACCCAACTCCAGTCCACTCTAGCCATCCTATCCTACTAAGGAGGGACAAAAAAATTGAGAAACTCTTGTGAAGTTCACAGTCCAGAGGCATAGGCTCACTGAAAGACTGAGACCTACTCACAGGACTATAGAATGCTTTCCCTCCCTCCACACCTCACCAACACAGTACCAAAGATCTGTTTATAGCAGTTCCTTTTACCCAGTATGTCATACCTGACTATCAGGAAAAAATTACAAGGCATACCAAAAAGCAAAAAGCACAACTTGAAGAGACAAAGCAGACGTCAGAACCAGACCTGGCAGGGATGTTGGAATTATCAGACCAGGAATTCAACTATGATTAACATAGGGCTCTAACGGATAAAGTAGACAGCATGCAAGAAGAGATGGGCAATGTAAGCAGAGAGATGGAAATCCTAAGAAAGACACCTGTCTCCATGGTCCTTATCATACTTATTTATTGACCAACTCTTCCTTATGTAACCAGTCTCCCATTGCTGCTGCCCTTCCCACCAACGTGGACATCTCTTCACCCCATCCACTCTCTGACACCCCACACTGTGCTGCTGCCCTCCTGTGCCTGTGTGATACCCTCTTCACTCACAAGGACCTCACACCATATGCTGGGCCGCCACCCCTTGTGGAGATGCATCTTGCCCTAACTCTAGCACTCCATGCCAAGTTGCCCTTCCCTCAGTCACACGGGAGCCTTCCTCATCCTTCAGTGTATTGTGCTGAGATGCCTCCTATGTCCCTCTCATCCTCCTGTCGGGCTCTACTGTTCTGTGCTAGTCTGTCCTCCCAAATGTCCTCATCATCCCTCTCAGGCTTCAGCATCTTACACATGCCATCGCCCTGTGGGAATGCTCTTGAGGGGTCTACTTACTGCCAGTCTCTTCCCATGTGTAAAACAAAGCTCTGACCATACCAGTCCACTGCTCAAAAAACTTTCAGAAGAAAAACCCTATATTCAAAAACCTCTGGAAGAAAAACCCTATGTTCATCCTGACTTTCAAGCCTTCTCTAACCTAAGACCAGTTTGTTATGCTTACTATTACTGATATTCATAGTTCTCTTGTACCTGACTACTTAATTTCTCAAATGCACCTCATACTACTTTTATTCTGAATCTGGACTCCCGAAGCCTGTCTGCTCTAATAATACTATCCCAAGTACTTGCACATCCAACATCTGTCTTCCTTATAGTCTCAGCTCAAATGCCACCTCATCTATGAAGAATTTCTTGGCTGCCATCCACTCCGAACTCAGATACAATCTGTTGAGTGTTTCCACGTACCTCACACTACTCGTAACAATTTTATGAGGTAGATAAGCATATGGAAAGGTAGTTGATCTTGCTAGTCCTTAGGAAAATGAAGATTAAAACCATAATGAGCTGCAGCTCAGTACCAAAAAAACAAACAACCCATTCCAAAAATGGGCAGAAGACTTAAATAGACATTTCTCCAAAGAAGATATACAGATTGCCAACAAACACATGAAAGGATGCTCAACATCACTAATCATTAGAGAAATGCAAATCAAATCAAAACTACACTGAGGTATCACCTCACACCAGTCAGAATGGCCATCATCAAAAAATCTACAAACAATAAATGCTGGAGAGGGTGTGGAGAAAAGGGAACCCTTTTGCACTGTTGGTGGGAATGTAAATTGATACAGCCACTATGGAGAACAGTATGGATGTTCCTTTAAAAACTAAAAATAGAACTACCATACGACCCAGCAATCCCACTATTGGGCATATACCCTGATAAAACCATAATTCAAAAAGAGTCATGTATCACAATGTTCATTGCAACTCTATTTACAATAGCCAGGACATGGAGGCAACCTAAGTGTCCATTGACAGATGAATGGATAAAGAAGATGTGGCACATATATACAATGGAATATTACTCAGCCATAAAAAGAAACGAAATTGAGTTATTTGTAGTGAGGTGGATGGACCTAGAGTCTGTCATACAGAGTGAAGTAAGTCAGAAAGAGAAAAACAAATACCGTATGCTAGCACATATATATGGAAGCTAAAAAAAAAAAAAAAGTTCTGAAGAACCTAGGAGCAGGACAGGAATAAAGACACAGACATAGAGAATGGACTTGAGGACATGGAGAGGGGGAAGGGTAAGCTGGGACGAAATATATACATTACCAAATGTAAAATAGTTAGCTAGTGGGAAGCAGCGCATAGCACAGGGAGATCAGCTCAGTGCTTTGTGTCCACCTAGAGGGGTGGGATAGGGAGGGTGGGAGGGAGACGCAAGAGGGAGGGGATATGGGGATATATGTATATGTATAGCTGATTCACTTTGTTATACAGCAGAAACTAACACAACATTGTAAAGCAATTATACTCCAATAAAGATGTTAACAAAAAAACCATAATGAGACATCACTATGCACCTATTGGAATGGCTGGAGCGATTAAAATAATAATATCAAGCGCTGGCAAGGATATGAAAGAGCTGTGTGTGTGCATGAACATAACATACGTGTGTGTGTGTGTATGTATATATATAAATATATATATATGCCTCAGGTTTACTAAGGCATAATTTACATATAGTGAAATTCACCCTTTTTAGTGTATAATTCTATGAATTTTGAATAATGCACACAATCATGTAACCACTGCTCTATTGCTTCATAGGCAATTCCTCCCCAAACCCAGCCCCAGCAACCACAGACCTGTTTCTTGTCATATAAATGGAATCATGCACCTAGAATCATACATCCTTTGAGTTTGGCTCTTTTCATATAGAATAATGCATTTCAGTGCATCCATGTTGTGGGAAGCAATTGTCATTCTCTTTTATTGCTGAATTATTATATGGATTAATCATTCTTTGGTTACTATTCACCAGTTGAAGAACTCTTGGGTCGTTTCAAGCTTTTGATGATTATGAATAAAGTCATTATAAACATTCATGTACACGTTTTTGTATAAACATGCTTTTTAATTTTAGTGGGGTAAATACATAAGAATGGGTTACTGGGTCATATGGGAGGTAAAGGTTTAACTTTAAGGAAACTATCCAACTATTTTCCAAATTGATTAAGCTATTTTGCGTTCCCATTATAAATGTCTCAGAGTTCCATTTGGTCCTCATCTTTGCCAGCGCTTGATATTATGTTTTTAAAAAAATTCTAGCCATTTTAATAGATGTGTAGTGATATCTCACTGAGGTTTTAATTTGCATGTTACATTGGGAATCCTTTCATACGTTTATTTGCCAACAGTTTATCTTCTTTGGTGAAGCATATGTTCAAATATTTTGCCATTTCTTTGGGTTCTATATTTTCTTATTACTGAATATTGAGAGTTGTTTATATGTATTCTAAAAACAAGTCTTTCATCAGATATTTGCTTTGTATGTTTCTTTTCTCCCAGTCCATGGCTTGTTGTTTCTTTTTATTTCTAATTGTTTTATTGTGGTAAAATACACATAACATAAAATGTACCATCTTAAATATCTTTTATTCTTAACAGGATCTTTGAAGAGCAGAAGTTTTAAAATTTGATGAAGTCCAATTTATCAAAAAAAATTTTATGAATCACTCTTTTTGTACCATATCAAAAAATCTTTGTCTAACCTAAAGTCACAAAGATTTTCTTCTATGACTTCTTCTAAAAGTTTCATAGCTTTAGGTTTTACAATTTTGCCTATAATCCAATTTGCAAAATTGTGTATATGATGTGAAAGATAGTAAAGATTCATATGTTGCATATGTATATCCAATTATTCCAGACCACTTAATGAAAAGACTATGATTTCTCCATTGAATTGCCTTTTTGCCTTTGTCAAGAAACGATTGGTGATATCAGCAAGATAGTGGAATAGGAAGCTGCAGGTCCTCATTCCCCCACATAGACACCAAATTAATAACAATATATTGACCAAAGTACCGTTGTGAATATTCTAGAAATCAGTTGGGAAGCTGAAAATCCAGGGGAACGTATAGCGAAGGGGGAAACAAAAAAACCAAACCACTGGGGCTTCCCTGGTGGCGCAGTGGTTGAGAGTCTGCCTGCTAATGCAGGAGACACGGGTTCGAGCCCTGGTCCGGGAAGATCCCACATGCCGCGGAGCAACTGGGCCCGTGAGCCACAATTACTGAGCCTGCGCGTCTGGAGCCTGTGCTCTGCAACAAGAGAGGCCGCGATAGTGAGAGGCCCATGCACCGCGATGAAGAGTGGCCCCCGCTTGCCACAACTAGAGAAAGCCCTCGCACAGAAACGAAGACCTGACACAGCCAAAAATAAATTAATTAATAATTAAAAAAAAAAAAAAACACTGAAAATGGTAGGAAAGTTTGTGGCATTCTGCACCTTCTAGCCTTTTCTCCTGCCCAGTTTGTTGCAGCCTGATTGGGAGGAAACCTCCCAATTTCTGGCTCCTCCCTTGGGAGAGAAAGAAAAAAGTAGTACTTGTGTTCAATATTCTAGCTAGTCTGGTGGCTTCCCCAGGGACTGGTTTCCATCTTATGAATTTAAAACTAATGGCAGTAGAGGCATAGTTTAGATATCAAGTTGGAGGCCATGCTGAAAACAGAGGCAAGCACTGTAGCATGTCAGCGCAGAAGGGAGTCTGAAGTTTTGGAGACAGGCATCAGGGGAGCAAGAGATTATAGGCAGAGTAATACAATAAAAGCAGAAACTGAACGGTCCTGAAGTGGAGCAGGGTGAGCTTCTTAGAGAAATTAAGAATAGTTAAAAGCAGCTGTATATACTGAAATAAAAGCACACACACAGAAGTCCGGAGAATATGTATGCCAAGAAAAAGTTTGAGAGGTCCCAGAACCTCTAGGAAGGCTGATTAGTGAAGGTCTCCTCTTGCATGAAGTTAGTCCATAAAGACTGGAATTGCTCTTTAGTCAAATACACAAGTCTCAACAAAAATCACAAAGCATACAAAGAAATAGGGACATTCAGTCCAAACAAAAGAAGAAAACAAATCTCCAGAAACTGACCCTAGAAATACACATATCTCTGAATTACCTGACAAAGTGTCAATTCACCAGAAAAATAGAACAATTATAAATCTATATGCACTGAACATCAGAGTTCCTAAATATATGAATCAAACTTGGCAAATTGCAGTGAGAAATAGACAGTTCTACAATAAAGGCAGGGAACTTCAGTACTCTTATTTTCAATAATGGTTAGAACAACTAGGCAGAAGATCAATTAGGGAACAAAGGACTTGAACAATACTATAGATGAATTAGACCTAAGAGACATACACAGAACACTACCCCAAAGCAGCAGAATACACATTCTTCTCAAGTGCACATGGGACGTTCTCCAGGATAGACCACCTGTTAGATCTCAAGACAACTCTTAAAACTTTAATTTACATGTTAATATCTTAAATTATTTAAATAGAGTGAAGTTATGCCAAGTTTCTTTTCCAATCACAGTGGAATGAAATTAGAAATCAGTACTAAAAGGAAAGCTGGAAAATCCACAAATATGTGGAAATTAAGCAACATACTCTTAACCAACGGATCAAAGAAGAAATGATAGGGAAATTAGAAAATATCTCAAGACAAATGAAAATGAAAGCACAACACTTTAAAACTTATGGATGGCATGAAAGCAGTGTTAAGAGGAAAGTTTATAGCTGTAAATGCTTACATTAAGAAAATGGAATGATCTCAGATCAACAACCTAAATTTACATCACAAGGAACCAGAAAAAGAGGAACAAACTAAACTCAAATTTAGCAGAAGCGAGGAAATAAAAGAGCAGAGGTAAATGAAACAAAGAATAGAAAAACAAAGTCAATAACAAGTCAGCAAAATTAAAAGTTAGTTTTTTGAAAAGATCAACAAAGTTGAAAAACCGTTAGCTAGTTTAATAAAAATGAGAGAAGTCTCAAATTGATAAAGCATAAATGAAAGAGGGGACATTACAAGTGATGCCACAGAAATAAAAAGGATTATAAGAGAATAGTATGAGCAATTAAATGCCAACAAATTTGGTAAATTAGAAGAAATGGATAAATTTCTAGAAAAACACAACTGACTAAGATTAAATCAGGAAGAAATAGAAAATCAGCATAGACCTATAATTCATAAGGAGATTGGAGCAGTAATGAAAAACCTCCCAGCAAAGAAACCTAGGACCACATGACTTTACTGGAGAATTTTGTCAACATTTAAAGAATTAACACCAATCCTCTTCAAACTCTTGATAAAAAATGAAGAGAAGTGAACACTTCCAAACTCATCCTATGAGGCTAGCATTACCCTGATACCAACACTATACTATAAGACAAGACAAACAGATACTATAAGATACTATAAGACAAGACAAACATACAGCCTTCCCCCCCAAAAACTTCCACAAAACTCCCAAAACCATACAGAAAAATATATTTAATGAATATGGATGTAAAAATCCTCAACAAAATACTAGCAGGTCTAAATCAACAGTACCTTAAAAGGATTATAAGCCATGACCAAGTGGGATTTATATCTGGAACTCAAGGATGGCTCAACATACAAAAATTAATCAATTTAATATACCACATGAACAGAATGAAGAAGAAAACCTCACTTGATCATTTCAATCGAAACAAAAAAAGCAGTGACAAAATTTAAGAGCTTTTTATGACAAAAACATTCAACAAATTAGGAGTAAAGGTAAACAACTTCAACATAAGAAAGGCTATATATGAAAAGCCCACAGCTAATATCATACTCAATGGTGAGAGACTGAAAGCTATTCCTCTAAGATCAGGAAAAAGACAGGGTGCCTACTCTCACCACTTCTTTTCAATATAGTAGTGGAAGTCCTAGCCAGAGCAATTAGTCAAGAAAGATAAATAAAATACATCCAAATTGGAAAGGAAGAAATAAAATTATATGTTTGCAGACAATATGATCTTACATGTAGAAAATTCTCAAGATTCCACAAAAAAATTGTTAGAACTAATAAAAGAATTCAGCAAAGTTGCAGGATACAAAATCAACCCATAAAAATCAGTTGTGTTCCTATACACTAACTAAAACAATCAGAAAAGGAATCAATTCCATTTACAATAGCATGAAAAAAATACTCAAATAAACTTAACCAAGGAGATTAAAAACTTGTACACTGGGCTTCCCTGGTGGCACAGTGGTTGAGAATCTGCCTGCCAATGCAAGGGACGCGGGTTCGAGTGCTGGTCTGGGAAGATCCCACATGCCGCGGAGCAACTGGGCCCGTGAGCCACAATTACTGAGCCTGCGCGTCTGGAGCTTGTGCTCCGCAACAAGAGAGGCCACGATAGTGAGAGGCCCGCGCACCGCGATGAAGAGTGGCCCCCGCTTGCCGCAACTGGAGAAAGCCCTCGCACAGAAATGAAGACCCAACACAGCCATAAATAAATAAATAAATAAATAAATAAAAATTTAAAAAAAAAACAAAAAAACTTGTACACTGAGAACTACAAAGAATTGCTGAAAGAAATTAAAGGAAACACAAATAAATGGAAAGATATCCTTTCTTTATGGAATGGAATACTTCATATTTTTAAAGATTTCAATAATTCCCAAAGCAATCTATATATTGAATGCATTCCCTACCAAAATCTCAATGGCATATTTTGCAGGAATAGAAAAATCCATGCTAAAATTCATGTGGAATCTCAAAGGAACCTGGATAGCCAAAACAATCTTGAAAAATAAGAACAAAGTTGGTGATGTCATGTTTCCTAAATTTCTTTTTTTTTTTAACATCTTTATTGGAGTATAATTGCTTTACAATGGTGTGTTAGTTTCTGCTTTATAACAAAGTGAATCAGCTATACATATACATATGTTCCCATATCTCTTCCCTCTTGCATCTCCCTCCCTCCCACCCTCCCTATCCCACCCCTCTAGGTGGTCACAAAGCACCGAGCTGATCCCCCTGTGCTATGCGGTTGCTTCCCACTGGCTATCTATTTTACGTTTGGTAGTGTATATATGTCCATGCCACTCTCACTTTGTCACAGCTTACCTTTCCTCCTCTCCATATCCTCAAGTCCATTCTCTAGTAGGTCTGTGTCTTTATTCCCGTCTTGCCACTAGGTTCTTCATGACATTTTTTTCCCCCTTAGATTCCATATATATGTGTTAGCATACTGTATTTGCGTTTGTCTTTCTGACTTACTTCACTCTGTATGACAGACTCTAACTCCATCCACCTCATTACAAATACCTCCATTTCATTTCTTTTTATGGCTGAGTAATATTCCATTGTATATACGTGCCACATCTTCTTTATCCATTCATCTGTCGATGGACATTTAGGTTACTTCCATGTCCTGGCTATTGTAAATAGAGCTGCAATGAACATTTTGGTACATGACTCTTTTTGAACTATGGTTTTCTCAGGGTATATGCCCAGTAGTGGGATTGCTGGGTCATAGGGTAGTTCTATTTTTAGTTTTTTAAGGAACCTCCATACTGTTCTCCATAGTGGCTGTATCAATTTACATTCCCACCAACAGTGCAAGAGTGTTCCCTTTCCTCCACACCCTCTCCAGCATTTATTGTTTCTAGATTTTTTGATGATGGCCATTCTAACCGGTGTGAGATGATATCTTATTGTAGTTTTGATTTGCATTTCTCTAATGATTAATGATGTTGAGCATTCTTTCATGTGTCTGTTGGCAATCTGTATATCTTCTTTGGAGAAATGTCTATTTAGGTCTTCTGCCCATTTTTGGATTGGGTTGTTTGTTTTTTTGTTATTGAGCTGCTTGTAAATCTTGGAGATTAATCCTTTGTCAGTTGCTTCATTTGCAAATATTTTCTCCCATTCTGATGGTTGTCTTTTGGTCTTGTTTATGGTTTCCTTTGCTGTGCAAAAGCTTTTAAGTTTCATTGGGTCCCATTTGTTTATTTGTGTTCTTATTTCCATTTCTCTGGGAGCTGGGTCAAATAGAATCTTGCTGTGATGTATGTCATAGAGTGTTCTGCCTATGTTTTCCTCTAAGAGTTTGATAGTGTCTGGCCTTACACTTAGTTAGGTCTTTAATCCATTTTGAGTTTATTTTTGTGCATGGTGTCAGGGAGTGTTCTAATTTCATACTTTTACATGTACCTGTCCAATTTTCCCAGCACCACTTATTGAAGAGGCTGTCTTTTCTCCACTGTATATGCTTGCCTCCTTTATCAAAGATAAGGTGACTATATGTGTGTGGGTTTATCTCTGGGCTTTCTATCCTGTTCCATTGATCTATATTTCTGTTTTTGTGCCAGTACCATACTGTCTTGATTACTATAGCTTTGTAGTATAGTCTGAAGTCAGGGAGCCTGATTCCTCCAGCTCTATTTTTTGTTCTCAAGATTGCTTTGGCTATTCAGGGTCTTTTGTGTTTCCATACAAATTGTGAAATTTTTTGTTCTAGTTCTGTGAAAAATGCCACTGGTAGTTTGATGGGGATTGCATTGAATGTGTAGATTGCTTTGGGTAGTAGAGTCATTTTCACAATGTTGATTCTTCCAATCCAAGAACATGGTATATCTCTCCATCTATTTGTATCATCATCTTTAATTTCTTTCATCAGTGTCTTATAATTTTCTGCATACAGGTCTTTTGTCTCCTTAGGTAGGTTTATTCCTAGATATTTTATTCTTTTTGTTGCAGTGGTAAATGGGAGTGTTTTCTTAATTTCACTTTCAGATTTTTCATCATTAGTGTATAAGAATGCAAGAGATTTCTGTGTATTAATTTTTTATCCTGCTACTTTACCAAATTCATTGATTAGCTCTAGTAGTTTTCTGGTAGCATCTTTAGGATTCTCTATGTATAGTATCATGTCATCTGCAAACAGTGACAGCTTTACTTCTTCTTTTCTGATTTGGATTCCTTTTATTTCTTTTTCTTTTCTGATTGGTGTGGCTAAAATTTCCAAAACTATGTTGAATAATAGTGGTGAGAGTGGGCAACCTTGTCTTGTTCCTGATCTTAGTGGAAATGGTTTCAGTGCTTCACCACTGAGGATGGTGTTGGCTGTGGGTTTGTCATATATGGCCTTTATTATGTTGAGGAAAGTTCCCTCTATACCTACTTTCTACAGGGCTTTTATCATAAATGGGTGTTGAAAGCTTTCTCTGCATCTATTGAGATGATCATACGGTTTTTCTCCTTCAATCTGTTAATATGCTGTATCACATTGAGTGATTTGCGTATATTGAAGAATCCTTGCATTGCTGGAATAAACCCCACTTGATCATGGTGTATGATCCTTTTAATGCGCTGTTGGATTCTGTTTGCTAGTATTTTGTTGAGGATTTTTGCATCTATGTTCATCAGTGATATTGGCCTGTAGTTTTCTTTCTTTGTGACATCTTTGTCTGGTTTTGGTATCAGGGTGAGGGTGGCCTCGTAGAATGAGTTGGGGAGTGTTCCTCCCTCTGCAATATTTTGGAAGAGTTTGAGAAGCATAGGTGTTAGCTCTTCTCTAAATGTTTGATAGAATTCGCCTGTGAAGCCATCTGGTCCTGGGCTTTTGTTTGTTGGAAGATTTTTAATCACAGTTTCAATTTCAGTGCTTGTGATTGGTCTGTTTATATTTTCTATTTCTTCCTGGTTCAGTCTCAGCAGGTTGTGCTTTTCTACGAATTTGTCCATTTCTTCCAGGTTGTCCATTTTATTGGCATAGTGTTGCTTGTAGTAATCTCTCATGATCGTTTGTATTTCTTCAGTGTCTGTTGTTACTTCTCCTTTTTCATTTCGAATTCTATTGATTTGAGTCTTCTCCCTTTTTTTCTTGATGAGTCTGGCTAATGGTCTATCAATTTTGTTTATCCTCTCAAAGAACCAGCTTTTAGTTTTATTGATCTTTGTTATCGTTTCCTTCATTTCTTTTTCATTTATTTCTGATCTGATCTTTATGATTTCTTTCCTTCTGCTAACTTTGGGGTTTTTTTGTTCTTCTTTCTCTAATTGCTTTAGGTGCAAGGTTAGGTTGTTTATTTGAGATGTTTCCTGTTTCTTAAGGTAGGATTGTATTGCTATAAACTTCCCTCTTAGAACTGCTTTTGCTGCATTCCATAAGTTTTTGGTCGTCATGTCTCTATTGTCATTTGCTTCTAGGTATTTTTTGATTTCCCCTTTGATTTCTTCAGTGATCACTTGGTTATTAAGTAGTGTATTGTTTAGCCTCCATGTGTTTGTATTTTTTACAGATCTTTTCCTGTAATTGATATCGTCTCATAGCATTGTGGTTGGAAAAGATACTTGATACAATTTCAATTTTCTTAAATTTACCAAGGCTTGATTTGTGACCCAAGATATGATCTAACCTGGAGAATGTTCCATGAGCCCTTGAGAAAAATGTGTGTTCTGTTGTTTTTGGGTGGAATGTCCTATAAATATCTATCTTGTTTAATGTATCATTTAAAGCTTGTGTTTCCTTATTTATTTACATTTTGGATGATCTGTCCATTGGTAAAAATGGGGTGTTAAAGTCCCTTACTATGATTGTGTTGCTGTCGATTTCCCCTTTTATGGCTGTTAGTATTTTCCTTATGTATTGAGGTGCTCCTATGTTGGGTGCATAAATATTTACAATTGTTATATCTTTTTCTTGGATCGATCTCTTGATCATTATGAAGTGTCCTTTGTCTCTTGTAATAGTCTTTATTTTAAAGCCTATTTTGTCTGATATGAGAATTGCTACTCCAGTTTTCTTTTGATTTCCATTTGCATGGAATATCTTTTTCCATCCCCTCACTTTCAGTCTGTATGTGTACCTAGGTCTGAAGTGGGTCTCTTGTAGACAGCATATATATGGGTCTTGTTTTTTTATCCATTCAGCCAGTCTGTGTCTTTTGGTGGGAGCATTTTATCCATTTACATTTAAGGTAATTATCAATATGTATGTTCCTATTCCCATTTTCTTAAATGTTTTGGGTTTGTTATTGTAGGTGTTTTCTTACTCTTGTGTTTCTTGCCTAGAGAAGTTCCTTTAGCATTTGTTGTAAAGCTGGTTTGGTGGTGCTGAACTCTCTCAGCTTTTGCTTGTCTGTAAAGATTTTAATTTCTCCATCAAATCTGAATGAGATCCTTGCTGGGTAGAGTAATCTTGGTTGTAGGTTTTTCTCTTTCATCACTTTAAATATGTCCTGCCACTCCCTTCTGGCTTGCAGAGTTTCTGCTGAAAGATCAGCTGTTAACCTTATGGGGATTCCCTTGTGTGTTATTTGTTGTTTTTCCCTTGCTGCTTTTAATATTTGTTCTTTGTATTTAATTTTTGATAGTTTGATTAATATGTGTCTTGGTGTGTTTCTCCTTGGATTTATCCTGTATGGGACTCTCTGTGCTTCCAGGACTTGATTAACTATTTCCTTTCCCATATTAGGGAAGTTTTCAACTATAATCTCTTCAAATATTTTCTCAGTCCCCTTCTTTTTCTCTTCTTCTTCTGGGACCCCCATAATTCAAATGTTGGTGCATTTAATGTTGTCCCAGAGGTCTCTGAGACTGTCCTCAGTTCTTTTCATTCTTTTTTCTTTATTCTTCTCTGCAGTAGTTATTTCCACTATTTTATCTTCCAGGTCACTTATCCATTTTTCTGCCTCAGTTATTCTGATATTGATCCCTTCTAGAGTATTTTTAATTTCATTTACTGTGTTGTTCATCGTTGCGTGATTCCTCTTTAGTTCTTCTACGTCCTTGTTAAATGTTTTTTGCATTTTGTCTATTCTATTTCCAAGATTTTGGGTCATCTTTACTATCATTATTTTGAATTCTTTTTCAGGTAGGCTGCGTATTTCCTCTTCATTTGTTAGGTCTGTTGTGTTTTTACCTTTCTCCTTCATCTGCTGTGTGTTTTTCTGTCTTCTCATTTTGCTTATCTTACTGTGTTTGGGGTCTCCTTTTCGCAGGCTGCAGGATCGTATTTCCCATTGTTTTTGGTGTGTGTCCCCAGTGGCTAAGTTTGGTTCAGTGGGTTGTGTAGGCTTCCTGGTGGAGGGGACTAGTGCCTGTGTTCTCGTGGATGAGGCTGGGTCTTGTCTTTCTGGTGGGCAGGTCCATGTCTGGTGGTGTGTTTTGGGGTGTCTGTGGCCTTATTATGATTTTTGGCAGCCTCTCTGCTAATGGATGGGGCTGTGTTCCTGTTTTGCTAGTTGTTTGGCATAGGGTATCTAGCACCGTAGCTTGCCGGTCATTGAGTGAAGGTGGGTCTTGGTGTTGAGATGGAGATATCTGGGCGAGTTTTGCCATTTGGTAGTACGTGGAGCTGGGAGGTCTCTTGGGGACCAGTGTCCTGAACTTGGCTCTCCCACCTCAGAGGCAGAGCCCTGATGCCTGGCTGGAGCACCAAGAGCCGTTCATCCCCACGGCTCAGAATAAAAGGCAGAAAAAATAGAAAGAAAGAAAGAAAGAGGATAAAATAAAATAAAGTAAGAGAAAATAAAATAAAGTTATTAAAATAAAAAATAATTATTAAGAAAAAAAATTTTTTTAAGTAAAAAAAAAAACAAAAACGGATGGACAGAATCCTAGGACAAATGGTGAAAGCAAAGCTAGACAGACAAAATCTCACACAGAAACATACACACTCACAAAAAGAGGAAAAGGGGAAAGAATAATATATCTTGCTCCCAAAGTCCCCTCCTCAATGTGGGATGATTCGTTGTCTATTCAGGTATTCCACAGATGCAGGGTACATCAAGTTGATTGTGGAGATTTAATCCGCTGCTCCTGAGGCTGCTGGGAGAGATTTCCCTTTCTCTCCTTTGTTCGCACAGCTCCCGGGGTTCAGCTTTGGATTTGGCCCCGCCTCTGCGTGTAGGTCGCCTGAGGGCGTCTGTTCTTTGCTCAGACAGGAAGGGGTTAAAGGAGCAGCTCCTTCGGGGGCTATGGCTCACTCAGGCCGTGGGGAGGGACGGGTACGGCTGGGGGGCGAGACTGCAGCAGAAGAGGCCGGCGTGACGTTGCAGCAGCCTGAGGTGCGCCGTGCGTTCTCCCGGGGAAGTCGTCCCTGGATCACGGGACCCGGGCAGTGGCGAGCTGCACCGGCTCCCGGGAGGAGCGGTGTGGAGAGTGACCTGTGCTTGCACACAGGCTTCGTGGTGGCTGCAGCAGCAGCCTTTGCGTCTCATGCCCGTCTCTGGGGTCCGCGCTGATAGCCGCGGCTTGTGCCCATCTCTGGAGCTCCCTTAAGCAGCGCTCTTAATCCTCTCTCGTCGTGCACCAGGAAACAAAGAGGCAAGAAAAAGTCTGTTGCCTCTTTGGCAGGTCCAGACTTTTTCCCGGACTCCCTCCAGGCTAGCTGTGGTGCGCTAACCCCTTCAGGCTGTGTTCACGCCGCCAACCCCAGTCCTCTCCCTGCATCCGAGGGAAGCCTGAGCCTCAGCTCCCAGCCCCCACCCGCCCCAGCGGGTGAGCAGACAAGCCTCTGGGGCTGGTGAGTGCTGGTTGGCACCGCTCCTCTGTGGGGGAATCTCTCCGCTTTGCCCTCCGCACCCCTGTTGCCGCTCTCTCCTCCGTGGCTCCAAAGTATCCCCCCCTCCGCCACCCGCAGTCTCTGCCCGCGAAGGGGCTTCCTAGTGTGTGGAAACTTTTCCTCCTTCACAGCTCCCTCCCACTGGTGCAGGTCCCATCCCTATTCTTTTGTCTCTGTTTTTTCTTTTTTCTTTTGCCCTACCCTGGTACGTGGGGAGTTTCTTGCCTTTTGGGAGGTCTGAGGTCTTCTGCCAGCATTCAGTGGGTGTTCTATAGGAGCAGTTCCACATGTAGATGTATTTCTGATATATCTGTGGGGAGGAAGGTGATCTCCGTGTCTTATTCTTCCACCATCTTCTCCTCTCCAGAAAATCTAAATTTCTAAACATATTACAAAACTACAGTAATCAAAATAGAGCGGCACTCTTGTCTGGCATAAAGACAAGCCATATAGACCAAGGAATAGAATAGAGAGCCCAGAAACACACCTTTGTGTATATAGTCAAATGATTTTCAACAGGAGTACCAAAGCCACTTAATAGGGAAGGGACAAATGGTGTTATGAAAACCTGATATCCACATATAATGGAATAAAGTTATGCACTGTTGGTAAGATTGTAAATTGGTGCAGCCACTATGGAAAACCGTATGGAGGTGCCTCAAAAAATTAAAAATAGAATTACCATATGATCCAGCAATTCGACTTTTGGATAGATATCCAAAAGAATTGAGAGCAGAGTCTTGAAGAGATATTTGTACCCCTAAATTCACAGCAGAATTATTCTCAATAGCCGTGAGGTGGACGCAACCCAAATATCCATTGGCAAATAAATGGATAAACAAAATGCAATATATACATATCTATTAATTTGCTAGGACTGCAGTGTCAAAATACCACAAACTAGGTGGCTTAAACAACAGAAATCTATTTTCTCACAGTCCTGGAGGCTGGAAGTCCAAGATCAAGGTGCCATCAGGAGTGCTTTCTAGTGAAGCTTCTCTCTTTGGTTTGCAGAAGGCCAGCAGCTTGCTGTGTCCTCACAATGCCTTTCTCTCTGCCTTTGCTTCCCTGTTGTCTCTTCCTGTTCTTTAAGGGCACCAGTACTATTGGATTAGATTCCCACACTCATGACCTCATTTAACCTTAATTACCTCTTTAAAGGCCTTATCTCCAAATACAGTCACATGGGGTTAGGGCTTCAACATATGAATTTTGGAGAGATCCAATTCAGTCCATAACAACATACAATGTAATATTATTCAGGCTTAAAAAGGGAGGAAACATGCTGCAACATGGATGAACCTTGAGGGCATTATCACTTAATGTCCTACACAAAAGACCTCTATGATTCGATCTTAAAACTTGCCCCCTGTCCTGCCATGAAAAGCACTCAGCTAATCATTGCTGTCATGCCACATGCCCCTGGGCCTCTGCACATGGCTGTTCTCTCTCCTGGAATGCATTTCCTTCACTCCTCCCATCAGGGGAATTTCATCCATACTTCCAAACCCAGCCACAGTGCTCTCCTGTCCCCAAGGCACAGTTCATTTCTCCTCTTCTCTGCTCCCCCAGTTCTTTGTACAATACTCTATGTTATAACTCTCTTTCTTTTAGCCTGCCCTGTCTCCACTACTTGTAAGCTCCCAAAGACACAAAGGCTTTTCCTCTCTTGTCAACCATACCTAGCACAATGCCCATGGACAGTAGTTACTCAACAGTGTCTGTTGAATGAATGAAGACACAGGTGTGTAAACAGTGATAAGAGGATTGAGACCACCGTGACTCAGGTTGGGGGAGGCCACCTAGTCTAATCTTGGCAAAGTGTGTATTACTAGTGGCCTGCAGGATGATTTTAGGTGGCACATGGATGAACACGTTTTTTTAAAGTGATAAATTTATTTTAATGTATCCAAAAATATATAACTACATCTCAAACTTGTGCTTTCATAAATCTCATTGTCTCTCATGAGGCTAAGTAAAAAGCAGTGAGTCAATTTAACAAGAGCCACTGAGTAAATAATACTATAGTTGGTACATGGGCATAGTAAAACTCCCAAATGACTAAAGATTGAGAAGCGCTGGGTTAGTCTTTGGCTTTGTCTTTGGGCAAAATTATAGATTGATATTCCCAATGATCCTTGGAGAATAACATTTTCTATGATTCATTCTATTTTTCAGTCTTCACCAGCAGGAAGGGATGGGGTGAGCTGGGGAGGGAGATAAAGGTGTCCTCACTGTCTCTCCGCCCATCTCCTAAGATGCTGTCTTTGGTTTGGGGGCCAAGCGAGGGATGATGAGCTATTCTCTCAGAGAATATCAGCTAGTTCCTTTCATAGCCAAGCACATCAGCATTTCTGGTGATTGTGCATTGTGGTATCTGTAAACAAGCGATATATATTCCACAGGCCTCTCTATCAGGATGTTTGTAAGATCCGTGTTAAAAAAGATAGGCTTTGGCTTGCTTCCAAGTCATGAAGACGTTAAGTCCTCTTTTAAACATGTTATTTATGCCTAAAGCTGACCTTATAGAATGGAGTGGGTGTGGGCAGGTGGCCACCAGCAGGGGTGGAGTGGGAGAGGGGAGGAAGAGCAAGATGCGGGCAGGTGGTAGCGGTGATTTGATATCACAGAAAGATTCTTTGCCTTACAAAAGGATTAATCACAGGGTCCCTTTTAACCTAAAAGTTTCATGCATTTTAAAAGAGGATTTGATTTACAAGAAACTTTTCAGGAACACAGCTGCCGGGCAAAGCAAGCTATTTACACCTGCTTGAAATCCATTTTAAGAGCCAGGAGTCTGGGGTGTCAGGGGGAGTGATAAAACTCTTCTCATTTTTAATTGATGAGTGATATTGACTAACACAGGAGCCTAGGTATTGGGCCTGGAACAGGGTGTTTCTGTAGTAAATATGTGTGAATGTGCTGAGCGCTTGAGTATTGATTCATTTATGTACCTGTTTGGCTTTTGCTGTTCAGGGCTTTGTACTTTGCAGCTTTAGAGCTAAGCTGGCTTTCACAGAAGCCAGTGTCAGAATGTATCAGGTTGTACAGCTCGAATCATCTGGCTCAATGGCCTCTGGGGAGAGGGCCGGGCCTTGTACGCATGGCAAGGAGAAGCCACAAAGACATCAGTGTGGGGGAAGAGACCAGGGGGGTGAGAGGGCTGCACAGAAGAGGAGATGTGATCTTTGCCTTGGAAACAAACCTCAGCGTTTCTTTTAAGGCCCTTCCCCCTCCCATGCTGCCCGCTAATAGTTCTCTCCCTCCCAATTGTCCCACTCCATTGAGTTTTTATTATCACCTCTCTATCTTGTGGAAATTCCACACAAACCCTGGGGTCCTTAAATGATTCCCTCTTTCCCGCTCCCTGCTGCAGTGGCACAATGGTAGAGCGTCAGGCGGAGAGCTTCCAGAAAGAGTGTCCTACTGCTGAGCCTCAGATCTCAACCAGGCAAAGAAAACCATACAGGGCCTTTGTTCCACAGGTTCTAAGACCCACCTTGAACACTGTCTGTGTGATTTCATCCTGGAGCTGGCACAATAAGAGTATCATACTTATAAAAGAGCTACTGTTCTCAGACCGTAAAGATATTAGAGATTCAGTGATCAATGGCAAATGTTTACTGAGTGTCAGAGAGGTGGAAGTTATCTAGGCATTCTATTTTGCACAATTCGAAAAAAGAAAAACCCATGGAGACTGACCTCAAGGAGCTTGCAATCTAACAGGAGAGAAAGGCCAGAGTGGCTCCTGTATTACTCTGCCTGAGGACAATGTCACACTTCAACATACTTGCTTCCCCTCCCTTGGCCACGTGGCTCGACTGCTTTAGCTGATGAAATTAAGACGCCTCAGAGACATTTGTGCTTTGCTGGACTCTCTTCTTTCCTTCAGGCAAGTACATTGGTTCACTGTCAAATGGGCTCTGAGTAAGAGCAAAAAAGATGACAATGTAGGTGGTGATGCTGGAGCAAAGTGCCCAGCTAACCTGCGGGGGACCTGTGACATGAGCAAGAGATAAACCTTTGTCATGTTAAGCCCTGACATTTTAATGATGTTTGCTACCACAGCATAAGCTAGCCCCTGACTCACACTCTGGCTCAATCCTGAGTAGCTGCAAAGGTTAATCTTAAATGGCATTTAGTTGACTAATGTTAACTTATCTTCATGTTATAGTAAATATCTGATAAATGCTTAGGAAGTCAATATGTAAACATAGAATTTGGAAGAACAAAGGAACCTTTGAGATTTGTCCAACGCAGATCTTTTCCCATCCTGCTATATTTGCTTGTTTGCATCTCTCTCCATCTATTGTCCCGCTGTCCACCAATCAACCCAGTTAGGACTGATGCATTTCAAGTGAGCTTCCACTATAGCGCTTTTAAATGATTATCATTTATGTTATTCACTTTGGCCCGAGTTGGACAATTGTACTGTTGACTTCATGTAGTTGTGAGGCTCAAATGAGGTAAGGAATATTCAAAAAGTTAAAAGCAGCATTCAAATATGCTTACCTGATAAACATCGTTGAGAATGTTAGCAACAGCCCCAGTTTTGTGTGAGGTCTCGGGGATCAATCACAGAGACAAGGATCAATCACTGTCTCTATGTTGGAGGAACCTGGGGGGTTTCACTAAGGGAACAAAGTGTAGGCTTCACTTTATGGTGCTGATATTTACAATTTTAATACAGTCTCAGGATCACCAATGACCATCTTTGTAATAGACACACACATAGACACTTGAACCTGTTAATTTGCTTCTTAGTTCTCTCTCTTCAGACCTCCAAGGTGTTCAGTATAGATACAAAGATACATACTTTCTAAGAGCACAATCATGGTCACACACCCTCACGTTAATGAGAATGCAGCTAGCGTGATGCACAACGGAGTTTGAAAGAAATCAATGATTGAAAAGATGACATGGAACAAAATGAGCTCTTCCAGGTCTGAGTCCTCAAATGCCTTTTGTCATCCAAAGACTGGTTTTGGGGAGGTGGGGAGAAAAATCTTCTCTTTGCCAGCATGAGTCAGGGCTGAATATCAAAGCAGTTTCAGGACTAAGGGGCAGAGGAAGCGTCATGCTGGGCTGGTGGTATCCATGGCAACTCGGGTGCCTGGTGGAGTTAATAACCCTGTTTTTCAGATCTCAGCTGCTCTCCTTTGGTGGGGAGAGGAGGGCTGGGCTTGACTCCTTTTAAAATTTTTATGAATTTCCCAGTTGGTGCATCATGTCAGAGGTGCCAGTCCCTTCCTGTTACATAACTCAGCAGGGGTGACTCGATGGGGTGTGAGAGGCCTGATTGAGACCTGGAGACTGTGAGGGCTTTGGACAGCCTTTGGGGTTCCCTGTGGGACACAGAGCGGTGTTTGTTGCAAGGACAAAAAATGCGTTCCTTTGCTACCTCCCATAGTCAAGTTTGCCTTGGTGCCATGTCATCTCTTCAACCTATCTTTTCCTCCTGGCATCTGATTCATGGCTGCTGAATGCCCTGCAGTAGTTTAGACCCTGGAGTTGGACAACCTATGTTCAAATCCCAGCTTGACCACTCACAACTTCCTGAGCCTCCCCTTGCCTCAGTTTACCCATCTTTAAAATCATAAGGATGTTGACTGGGTAGGATTATCTGTGTCCTGTGTTAGAACAGTGCCTGGCATATGTTATAATGGTATTACTCTTCCTGCTGCTGGGGAAGTTCACTGAAGGTGAGGCACACTCGGTGGGGTGTGGGTGTGAGTTGTGATTGTAGGTGACACAGTGAGGTGAGTGAGGCTGACACAGGGAGATAAGCTGATGATTCTGTGACTGGAAATATATCAAGCTTGTCAATTCCTCCCCACCTCCATCTCCATCCTGCAAACCTGCCCGTCTTCTAGTCTTCCCATCTTGGCCAATGACACATCCACCCATCCCATTACCAAAGCCAGCACCCTGGTGGTCATCTGTAACTCTTCTCTCTGCCTCCCTTCCCAACCAATCTCCATGCCCTGTTAGCTCTTGGGTTAATTAATTAATTCCTTCAGTACATACGGATTGGGCTTCTACTGTGTGTTAGACATTGTTCTAGGCACTTAGATGTATCAGTTAACAGAACAGCCCAAACACCTCTACCTTCATGGAACTAGAAGGGGGAGACAGAAAATAAAAAGAACAAAGAAGTAATTTCTGTAGTATTGTCAATGTCCTCCAGCCAAAGACCACCAGGAACGCACGTGTAGTTGAGCAAGTTGGGTTTATTGCTCATTGTACCAAAGGGGACGCCCCACGGTTCCCCTGGTACTTCACCTCTGTCGCTGCAGCAGTGATAGACTGAGCATGCGCCATTTCAGATGTGTTCCCGGTGGTCCATGGCCAGAGGGCACTGACAGTTTGTTAGAAGATAAGCGTTATAGAAAAAGCAAAGCAAGGTATAAAAGTGGGAGGGAGGTGTTCGAGGTCCTGTGGGGGTTGTCTTCAGTATTAATGGATGACTGTGGTAAGCTTCACTGCGAAGGTAAGGTTTGAGCAGAGGTGAAGAGGAGAGGGCACCGCAGGCAGAGGCAGCAGCTAGACAGAAAGCCCTAAGCGGGAAGCGTGCCCTTCCAGGCACAGTGAGGCTGGGGTGGCTGGAGCCGCATAGCTGGTGGGTCACCTGAAATGAGCAGGGAGGTAACAGGCCAGGTGTCCCAAGGCTTGTAAGGACTTTGGCTTTTTACACAGAGGTAAATAGAGAGCGGCTGGAGGGAACTGAGCAGAGGCATGGTGTGATCCAACTGACGTGGAACAGAATTGCTTAGCCTGCTGAATTGAGATAAACTGTGGTTGCCAAAAGACCCCTTGGAAAGTTATTGCAGGGAATCCCCCATTTCTCTCCACTTCCCTCCCCCACCATGTTTAAAACAACTCGCCAGTGCCCTTAGAAAGAAATACAACTCCCTAACACAAGTTGTACAATCCTCTAGGCCCGCGTTCCTCCCTGGTCTCCTTTCTTTCCTCTCTCCCAGGCACAGTTTTGCTCCAGTCACACTGATTTTCTTTGCGTTATAGACCCCATGTTGAAATGGCACAGCCTCCCTGAATCCCCAAATCCAGGATTATCCTCCCTGTGATGTGCTGCCAGCCTCCTGAACGCCCCTCAGTGGTCCCTCACGCACTGTGTTGGAAGTTGTTACTCATCCTTTCCCTTCCCCTACCCCAACACACACACGTGCACGCACGAATATACACACGTGCTCGCGCACACACACACATACACCCCACCCATAACTCCTTACAGGCAGGAACTGTGTCTGTCTTGTTGATGCTGTAAATTCGTGCCCAGCACTGTGCCTGGAGTATTAAATATTCCCTAATTATTTTAAGCAAATGAATGCATACAAAGCTCAGAGCCAGCCTTTATGCACAATTTCTAAATTTTACAAAAAGCCTAGGAGATTTGTAAATTATCCTCATTATACTGAAGATGAAATGGAAGCTGAGAGGCCATGCCCAGGGTCACGGTCATTAACTTCTCCAAGCTGCACTTTCCTCATTTGTAAAGTTGGGATCACCTTACCAACCTTCAGAGGGGGCCAGAGGAAAGTGCCAGCTGTGCTGGGCACATTGTCACTTGCTTCCGGGTGCTCCCTTCATCCCCCTCACCAGCCCCAGCCCCCCACCTGGTGATACAGAACCCTGGGGACCCAGAATCAGCTGGGGGACATCTTTCCTTCTGAGAGAAGGCTGGTGGCTGGGCTGGGGTGTCTGGACTTACAGATTCAGAAGCAGCCAGGGCAGCAGGCAAAGAAGCTGGGAGAAGCAGCAAGAGGCCCTGATCCTAGCAGGATGTGGGTCAAGAAGCCCATCAGGCCTACTAAGGATACAGTCACATTTATGGGGAACAATGGAGTGCTGTTGAGTTTGGAGTACAGCTCCCCAACCTGAAGCCCACAGGGCTGGCCAGCTGGGCTCCAATTGCAGCTCTGGACCCATGAACTCCTGTGACTATTGTGAAGCCCCAGGGAGGCTGGATAGGAATACTGAAGAATTCAGTCCAGCTGGTCCCCACCTTGCTTATACTCCATTTGACGTCCTAAAATACTGCCTCTGCAGCCAAAGCTCCCAGAAGCTCAGGTGGACATTCTGCCTGCATCTTTCCCCATGCCCTTTACTCACCTTGGCAAACCCCTTCCCCACACCGTTCCACTCTAATGATAATAGCCCACCTTACATATGAAAAGGACTTTTGTATTTAAAACCCTACTCATCCTATAAGGCCTGGCTCAAATTTGACCTCTTCCTGGAATCTCTTTCTAGTTTCTCCTTCCTCTCCACCCAGGGGATTCATTGTTTTTTTTCTGTGCATGCCCATAGACTCTTGTTTGTACTCTTTAGCACTTAATTCACTCTGTTCACTCAGCAGGTAAAGTCAACGGGTAAAACAGCCTGCGGGGGAGGCAATAGGGAGTACGAGGGACTAGGGCAAACTGGGGAGCACATGCCCCACCCCAGAGCAGCAGCCAGTTCTCTTCTCAGTTCTCAGTGACTGTCGCCACATGGAATATGGGCTCAGTACTGCCACATCTAATACACTTTGAAACTTGACATTGGGATTAACAGATACACACTACTGTATATAAAATAGATAAATAACAAGGACCTACTGTATAACACAGGGAACTACATTCAAGAACTTGTAATAACTTATAATGGAAAAGAATCTGAAAAAGAATATATATATATGTATCTGAATCACTTTGCTGTACACCCGAATCACTGCAAATCAACTGTACTTAAAATAAAACAAAATTTAAAAAAAAAGAAACTTGGCATTGACTGTGAAATGTCCTGTCTCTTCAATATTGGCAACAAATCCAATGTAGCCAAAAATATCACGCAAGACAGACAAAATATGGATGGGGCCAAACTAGTTTGTGACTTTTTTTTCATTTTTATCTTACCTAAGATGGTAAGCAACTTGAGGGTGAGTCAAACAGGTAGAGCAGACGTTGAAAACTGTGACTTAGTCCTCTTTGGGAAAGTTCTATACCCAGGAGTATCTGATAAGCTATGTCTCATCCTAGTACTACCAGGTCACTTTCTACAAGGGGCCCATGTGGGACTTAAGGAAGCCAGTGCCTGAAATGTCCCCGTGACCTCCTAGCCATAACTGGTATCTTAGCTCAGTGCCTGGTACGCAGTAGGTGCCTAATAAATGTTTGTGGAGTGGATGCATAGTATATGGGCATTCACTTATTCAAAGCAGCAGGGAGATTGGTGCTCTAATATGGAGTATAGGAGAACTGGGTCAAAATTTTGGTTTCTCCATTTTCGGGATGTGAAGTTGGGCAAGTTATTTAACTTCTTAATTCTGTTTCATGGTCTGGAAAGAGATAATGTAAAGTCTTGGCACAGAGTAGACAATAACAGCTTTTAAAACAGGGCTTTTATGAGAACATTACGTGCCCCTAGCCACAGTGTTTGGCTCATGGGCAAGTGTGACCCAAGCAGTGCCATTCAGAATCATGGCAGAATCCTTTGCTGGGATTTTTGCTGGAAATACTGGCAAAGAAAAATTCTCCTTCCTGGGGACACCAAACTGGCAAGATGTAGGCTTGGAACTGGAACTGCTGGGACCCATCCTTGAGGCACATGAAGATAGCCCATGTGGGAAAAGAGTGGGTATGGAAGAAAGCAGAGTGTAAATAAAGAAACTCATGTCTGGCAATATTTTTTGGACATTTAGATGCAGCTGTGCCTGAAGCTGGACCACTATGCAGCTTCTCAGTCACAGGGTTCACTAGGCCTCTTTTTTTGCTTATACTAAGTTCAGCTGGTCTTCTATCATCTGCCCTCAAAAGTCCTGACCAATATAATCCTCTCTAAGTGAGAAAGGGGACCTGAGGAAAACAATGAGTTATTTCTAAATGTATGTGCTTGGTGGGGATTTGGACAAGTGACTTCTGTGTCAATCAGAGGTCTACATTTTCACAGCTGATAATATACAGGTGGAACACAGTGGTTTCCAAAGGGGTCCGATTTGTTCATGTGGAAGGTTAACTTATGATGGTCCAGCCTTCCTGATCAGAACAAGGGCAGATGCCATGGAAATGGTGTGTTTGTGTGAGCCTGGGGCAAAATTGTTTTTATAGATTCCTGACTCCAAGACCTTAGGAAGCAGGAGGGTCTCTGTTTTACAAGATTCATATCAAAACCAGAAATGACAAAGGAGTTATGATGATGCTTCAACAAGGTTTGGCAACCAGCTGCTGCCCTGGCTTCTCAGATCGCCCTGAAAGACAGGATCCAAGGTGGAGGGGCATCCTTTTCCATCCTTAGCTGCTCTGATTCCTGATCAACATGCAGGGTTTCATGAGCCGTGACTCCAAGTCAGCCACCAAGGCACAACAGCCATAACCCTTGCCTCCGGCGCCCTGGTGTATTCTGGTAGCATCTCACAGGCATTTTTGAACCATCCTCAGGTGTTCCTACCCTTGGGCCCCCTCCACACTACCCTGTGCTCTGCCGAAGGGAGCTAAAATAAGCCCTTGTTTTCCCAACCCCCTGGAGCAAGGCTGACACGGTGTGCTGCCGCAGAAGAATTGGATTGGGTGGGGGTGGGGAGGGTGCAGGGAGAAAGGAAGGACTGTGTGTGAAATCCCTCCCTCCCAAAGAGGACTTGGAAGAAAGCCTGTGTTTCAGGCTTATTTTGACAGTTCCAGGCCAGGAGTCATAGGACTATAGCTGGAGAAAGCACAAGAAACACATTTTGTGTTATCCCATCAAAATATTCCAGGGAGCCAGATTGTTGGGGCAAGTTGTGTGCCATCACTGACATCAAACGAGAAAAAGAAATAACTGGTCTGGCCCAGGTGCTGAAGCTCTCATCACAGGGAGGAAAATGAACATTTCCCAAGCCCCAGTGATAAGAGCAAAAAATATTTACTGAGTGCTTTGCATGTGCCAGGTGCTGAGCTAAACACCTAATGAGCATGAAACCAACGATTACTCTGCTCATCTTCTGAGGCAGGCTACTCTTTATAACCCATTTTAAAGATGAGGCAGTGAAGGGACTTCCCTGGTGGTCCAGGGGTAAAGAATCCACCTTACAAAGCAGGGGACGCCGGTTCGATCCCTGGTCAGGGAACTGGGATCCCACATGGTGCGGGGCAACTAGGCCCACGTGCCACAACTACTGAGCTTTCGCGCCTCAACTAGAGAGCTCGCGTGCCACAAACCACAGAGCCCGCTCACTCTGGAACCTGTGTGTGACAACTACAGAGCCCCCTGACCTGGAGCCTGCACACCACAACTAGAGGGAAGCCCGCGCGCCACAGCTAGAGGAAAGCCCGCGCGCCGCAACAAAAGATCCCGCATGCCTCGATGAAGATCCCACATGCTGCAACTAAGACACGATGCAGCCAAGAAAAAAAAAAAAAATGAGGCAGTGGCGACTCAGAGGGGCCAGGTGATGTGCTCAAGGTTCATCGAAGTAAGTGGTGGAGGTGGGATTTGAACCAGATTGCCTGGCCCAGAGCCCACGCTCTTACTCGAAATGCTGAGATGTTCTGACTGGAAGGAGTGGGGGGTCCCTCCTCCAACTCCCAGGCTTGTGCTGGGTGAGTTGCACTCATTGCCTCATTTAAGCTTCAAAACATCCCTGAGGTATAGGGATTATTAGCTCTGTCTTAGAGATGAGGAAACTGAGGCCTAGGGATGCTCAAGGTCACATCATCTGTAAAGAGCAGAGTCAAGGTACCCAGATGAGTTTTGCACTGGCTTCTATCAAACTTGGAAGGCTGAAAGGACCAGCTGTTCTGTCAGAGCTGAATTCAATACAGAGGCAAGCAGGAAGTCTGTATCTTTTCTATTTCTTTCTGTCTTCAATCCTTTTTCTTTTTTAATTGAAGTATAGTTGATTTTCAGTATTGTGTTAGTTTCAGGTATAAAGCAAAGTGATTTGGTTATACATATATATGTATATAGCTATATTCTTTTTTTCTATTCTTTTCCATTGTACTTTATTACAAGATATTGAATATAGCTTCTCATGCTATACAGTAAATCCTTGTTATTTGATCCCTTTTCTGAAATGTAGAAAAATATAACAGGTTCTCCTTTCAGGCCACGTTGCTCAGAGGAGGGCATTCTCTCAGTTGGGCTACTTTGCTTGCCAGCAAGAGTAACAGACTTGGGCTAGACTGAATTAAAAGGGAGTCACTGGAAGGATATGTGCTTTACTGTTATTCATTGTAAAGCTATTTATTGAGCACCTAATATGTGCCTGGCACTATTCTAGTTATTGGGATACTTCATAGAGAAACAAAGGTCCTTGAGATTATAGAATCAGTCTCTTGTTGGGGAAGGGTTGGTAGGCAAACAGACAGTAAATAGTAAAGAAAAATAAGTTATAGGATATATGGGAAGTGATAGGTTATATGGAACAAATGAGAGTAGAGCAAGCAAAGGGGTCAAGAGTGTCCAAGGTGGCACTTTTAATTAGGGTGGTCAGGGGAGGCCACATGGAGGAAGGGAGACTTGAGGTAGGTGAGGGGTTAGCCGTGCCTGCCAAAGCTCCCAAAGACAGAGAAGTGCCTGGGTGATTCAGGGCGGCAAACAGGGCCGGGTGCTGGAGCAGAGTGACTTAGGAGGACAGTGGTCAGAGAGGAAGTTGGAGAGGAAAAAAGCGGCCCCAGATCATGTGGGTTCTTGTTGGCCACGGCAGGGTCTTTGGAATTGACTCTGAGTTCAGCGGCAAGCCTGGAGAGTCTGAACAGAGGAGAGATATGCTCTGATTTTCATTTTGGAAGACACACTCTGGCTGTTGGGGGAGGAGACTATAGAAGCAAGGATGCTGATTATGAGGCAGTAGCAGCAAATCCTGAAAGAGGTGATGGTGGCCAGGAGGTGGTGAGAAGCTGGATTCTGAGTATACTTTGAAGGGAGAGCCGGCAAGAGGTCCTCATATGCTGCACATGGAATGAGAAAGAAAGACAGGAGTCAGAGATGACTCCAAGGTTTTCAGCCTGAGTAAGTGGAAGAATGGGGTTGCCATCCAATGAGATGAGAAGGCTGTGTCTAGAGCAGGGTTAGGGGAGGATCAGGAGTTAGACTGGATTTTGGGGTGCCTGTTAAATATTTAAGTGGAGGTGACAAATAGCAGTTGGGTGTGTTAGTGGGATTGGAGAGAGAAGTCTGGGCGGGAGATATAAATAGTTCACAGAATCCCAGGTAATTCTGAAAGAAAAACCTTTGGAAAAGACAGGAACTATGGCAAGTTCTCAGTAGCAGGAATATCAGGGATTTTCCCTAAAGGAAAATCAAGGTGATCTGAACATGTAAATGGAAATGATAAGGGACACAAGGAATAACCATTGACCACTGCTGGGACATGTGTGGGCATATCTGGCATTTCTTTCCAAGTCTTCCTGCTCCTGTGAAATGAAAGTAAGTGATGTTGCTGATAGCAGGCTTTCCCATCTGCTCAGAAAAGTCTCCATGTCTGGGTGAAGAGTGATGGAATGTTTAAGCTATCTTATTAAACACTGTTTATCTCCTAAAAGCAGTCAGCAGCACGTTTAATCAAAGTCAGAGCAGATGTGATTTGCAACCTCCAAAAGTCACTTTTCATTCTGCTTTCTCTCCCTCAGAGAAACAACCCCTCATCCTCACCCTGAATCCTGGAGGAAAATGATGCACTAATAACAGGGGCATCCAAGTCCTGGGCAATGGATTGGAAGGGTCCACCCCGCACCCACCCCTGACAACTCTACCTCTTCTCCCAGTCTCCCAGTTCTTTGGAAATGGAAGGGAAGGGGAAACCAAAGTACAAGTTCAAAAAAGTCTATAGTTATCTTATTCCTACTCTGATGGGAAGGAGGAAATTCAAACCATAGAAGAATCAAATCACTGTTCTTCCCATCTTGGGGCTTCCCATTGAAGAGTACCCCATGTTGGATGAACAGGTCCCATGTTCATTTTTACTACTGAAGAAAAGTAGTCAATGAGTCTATGCCTCTGTGTCTTTCATTTCTGCCCACAAACATCTGAGGAAATAAACTTTATCCTGATGTTATGGGCTGAATTGTGTCTCCCACCCCCATTCATATGTTGAAGTCCTAACCCCCAGTCCCTCAGAATGTGAACGTATTTGAAGATAGGGTCTATAAAGGGGTGAATAAGTTAAAATGAGCTCATTAAGGTGGCTAATTCCCACCCTAATTCTGATATGACTGATGTCCTTATAGGAAGGGGAAATTTGGACACAGATATGCACAGAGAGAAGACACAGGGAAAAGACAGCCATCTACAAGACAAGGAGAGAGATCTCAGAGGAAACCATCCTGCCTACACCTTGATCTCAAACTTCTAGTATCCAGAATTATGAGAAAATACATTTCTGTTATTGAAGCCACCTGGAGTTGTAGTACTTTGTTATGGCAGCCTGAGCAAACAAATATACCTGATTTAAGGGTTAAAGACTCTTTTAAGCAAACTCTAAATTTAACTGTTTTGCCTTTTCTTGAGAGATGATCAGGAAGGCCAAATATTTCCAATGTAGCCCTAAAATGAAAGACACCTCATATCCAGTTGTGTTGGAAAGGAAAGCAAGGAAGGGCAAGGAATTATTAGGAAACATTTGTGACTTACTGTTTAGACAGTGTTTTCAAGATAATTTTGTCTGAATAGCCTAACTGAGGGAAATATTTATAGATATTCTCCAAGTGGGCAAACCCGTGGGCATCTTTGGCAGTGCTTGGACATCTTTGCAGCTCCACGGTAATGTTCCATTTTCTTCCAACCGTCATCTCATCTACTTTTCTTTAAGAAATGTTTGCTGAGGGAGAAAAAAAATCTTCCTCCTGGAACTAAACGATTTAGTGTTTGGGATGCAGGCCAATTAAATGTGACCCTAGGAATATATTTAACATTGAAAATGTTATCTTTTCAAACAGAATGCAGCCCTAAGTCAAGAGGGTGACTTACTGCCCCCAGAAATACTGCACTGGTCTATACCCTGTTCATTCACTCAACAAATATTTATTGAGTTGCTTAGCATGTACCAGGCTCTGTGTCAGGTGAGCAATATTCAATGCCAACCAATGGGGAGTCTACGGGGAAAAGCAGATGACTAAATGGACAATTATAACCCTGTGTGATGGTGCTACAAGGTGGTCACAGGGTCTGGATGATTAGGTAAGAATTTTGGAGGAAGCGATGTCTCAGCTGACCTTAAGGACTGGTAGGAATTAGCTGGTTTAGAGGGACGAGGAGAGCTCGGCAGACAGAGCTGTGCAAACAAGCAGGCTGGTTCAGAGAACTCAAGATGGAGCCCTGTGGCCGAGCGTGCAATCCCATTCTGGATGCCTGGTGGGGAGAATTTCTGTGTTCAAGGTCAAGTCTGAATGTCTAGTAAGAAACCTCTTGTATCTAAGGGAATGGCTGAGGCACTTATTTTCCTTTCTTCTAATTTTTAAAAGTCTTTCTGCCCTCCAGTCATTTTTCTGTGTTGAGCCCAAGGTTCTACGCTGCTTTCACTGCACTTTTGTACTTTGGGTACAAATGGTTTCAAGTCACCAAGCAGTATCAATAACTGAGTCTATCTCAGAAAGAAATAATTTTCCAAGATGAATTTGAGCTTCATTTTTTTTAAAATTTTTATTTATTTATTTATTTATTTTTGGCTGTGTTGGGTCTTCATTTCTGTGCGAGGGCTTTCTCTAGTTGTGGCAAGCGGGGGCCACTCTTCATCGCGGTGCGTGGGCCTCTCACTATCGCGGCCTCTCTTGTTGCAGAGCACAAGCTCCAGACGCGCAGGCTCAGTAGTTGTGGCTCACGGGCTTAGTCGCTCCGCGGCATGATGGGATCTTCCCAGACCAGGGCTCGAACCCGTGTCCCCTGCATTAGCAGGCGGATTCTCAACCACTGCGCCACCAGGGAAGCCCTGAGCTTCATTTTTGTTGTCTCCTGTTCATCTTTCACCTTGTAAGATTCTTAAATAAGAATTTTCCTTACCAAGAAATAGCCTGTGGTTAAGAATTCTCATCATTTTCCTTCTTCTTTTCTGTGCCTGAGGCAGTTTCCTATGAAAGTGTGTGCACAAAGGAAAATGGACATTTTCTACCTAACTCAGAGGCTGTGGGTTTTATTCCTAACATTCAAAAAGAACCACGCACAGCAGGGTTCCCGAGGCTCCAAAAGCATCCAAGGGTAGAGGTACCCTGTGTTAATATTAATAGGCCGAGTTGGCTCTCTAGAGGAATTTTCAAAGGGCTCATTTTCCTGCCTCCTTTTTCCTCCCTAGCCTGCACTGATTTTTTTTTTAAAGTTTGGACTGCTTAAATCAAATATAGAAAAAGCAAATTCGTCTCTGGGAGGACAGTAATCTTTCAAGTCCTCCTGGATTGGTGTTGCCACCAGGGCAAGTTTCAGCATTTCTTTTCCCTGCTTCTTCTCTGTGGAAAGAGTCTGTGTGTGAAAGGGCATGTGGACCCAGAAAGTCAGACTGTGCCTTTCAAGAGGAGGCAGGGCTTTCCCCCAGATCATCCTCTCGCAGTGCGGAAGGCAAGGGCTACTCCCACTCTTGATGCTTAGATTTGATGTGGAAGGTCTTTCAGAAATATGAGCATATTCACCATTGAGGCCCTAAAGATTGTGAGAATGCTGTCTGAATTCTTTACATTCTGATTCTCCTAAGTTATTTAAGGCCAGAGTATAGCTTATGTAATGTGGTGAAATAAATCACAGAGCAACCAAAAATTTGTAGAGAAAATTCAGAGTGTATTCAGAAAACTTGAGAGATTACTACAGGGCAAGTTTCTTGAGAGACATCTACATTGAACCAGATTGTCTGTACTTCCTGGAAGGTAAGCTCAGAAATTCATCAAATAGTCATTCAATAAATATTTATAAAAATATGGGGGTGAAAGTTGACATTAGGGTTAAGGGACAGCAACAGACAGCCTGGTTAGAGGGCAGAGTTTGTGTTGGACACGAGCTCGCAAGAGGTTGTTATCCCTTCTTTCCCCCACGGTGCCTCCCTCACTCCACCCTTTGTGGGCAGGGTCTTTGACTTTGCTATCTCTTATTGTGACGTGTCTTTAGCCTGTCCTTGCCCCGGGGTGGGAGGCATGAATCCTCATGCATAGCCATTGCTTCACAGCGACTTGATCTAAGACTGGCTGGTCTCAGCAGCCTGTGGGCCCTCCACGGGCTTCATGCCAGTGCTGGGCTGACTCTACTGCCTGGGTCCCCACAGCAAGTCCCAAACTGCTAGGAATCAGACTGCATGCTTTTGGCCATCTCTTTGTCCAACATGCACTGTTACTTAATAATTACTCAGTAATAAAAGCAACTCATTTTGTAAAGGGATATATAGGTTGACTTTAAAAAAGACATTTCAGATCACATATTCATATTATAGATGCAAATCAGCATCAGTTGCCATAAACATGAGATACCACTCTAAAATAAATGCATAACTGTTAAGTGATGTTTTCCAAGTACCATGTAAAATCTCTGGTGATACATTTATCCCACCTCAGGAAAGCATCAGGTTAGGCCCATTTTTTGCTGGAAAGGGGAGAATCTCAGAACCTCAGAGCCAGAAGAGGCTTTAGGAAGTATCTAGGCAGTGGTGTGTAAGCCTTTTCATTTTTTTCCACCACTGATGCCCTTTTATCTTCCCTGCCCTTTATTTTATTTTATTTTTTAAGAAAGATATTTATTTTACTTTTTTTAAAAGGGATTCCTTTATTTTTATTATTTTATTTATTTATTTATTTATTTATTTATTTATTTATTTATTTATTTATTTATTTATTTATTTATTTATTTATTTTTGGCTGTGTTGGGTCTTCGTTTCTGTGCGAGGGCTTTCTCCAGTTGCGGCAAGCAGGGGCCACTCTTCATCGCGGTGCACAGGCCTCTCACTACCGCGACCTCTCCCGTTGCAGAGCACAGGCTCCAGACGCGCAGGCTCAGTAGTTGTGGCTCACGGGCCCAGCCGCTCCGCGGCATGTGGGATCCCCCCAGACCAGGGCTCGAACCCGTGTCCCCTGCATTGGCAGGCAGACTCTAAACCACTGCGCCACCAGGGAAGACCCCTGCCCTTTATTTTTTAAGCCGGAAGTGTGACATAAAACAGTAGAAAGCAGGGTTGCTCTGGCTGAACCCTTTCATGGACTCTTCCTTGTTCCCTGGGCAAACCAAGTCTCCCCAGAAACCCAATCTGGAAACTTCTCCCCAAGTCCCTTCCTCCCTTGGTACCCTACCTGCCCCTTCCACAGAGAAGCAGTGTGTGTGTCCCCTGCCAGCCCCATCAGCAGCCCGGGGGAGGCACAAGCAGTCACAGGCCAACCAGTGGGGTGGGCTGCAGAGAGCCTACTTTGCTGTGTGACACCAGTGCACCCCAACATTGGATAGCACCCCAGGCCTTCATCAAACCTTGACTGCTGTGTGTGAGAAGCCTGCAAATAACACCCCAGGAGCTGCCAGCATCCTTTCAGAGGCCCACCAGCCTGAGCCTCGGTTCTCTTTGATGCCTAGCACTGGGGAGGCTTTAAAGAGTGGGCGGCTGCCTTTCTCTGCATGTGCATTCAGCCCTCTCTCCATCTTACCCTCCCTGTGGTCTCCCTGACACTCCTTTCCTGAATATCACTTCTTTCCCTTTTTCCAGCAGACAAAAGCTTAATGCAGAGTTCATTCTGTGAGCCTGACCTTTTTTTTTTTCTTTTTTTAAACTTTGTTCTCATAGAATTTTTATTTACTTATTTATTTATTTATTTATTTTTGGCTGTGTTGGGTCTTCGTTTCTGTACGAGTGCCCTCTCCAGTTGCGGAGAGCGGGGGCCACTCTTCATCGCGGTGTGCGGGCCTCCCACCGCCGCGGCCTCTCCCGCTGCGGAGCACAGGCTCCAGACGCGCAGGCTCAGTAGTTGTGGCTCACGGGCTTAGTTGCTCCGTGGCATGTGGGATCTTCCCAGACCAGGGCTCGAACCCGTGCCCCCTGCATTGGCAGGCAGACTCTCAACCACTGCACCACCAGGGAAGCCCCTGTGAGCCTGACCTTTTGCTTCCCCACTAGGCTGGCGCAAACGCCACCTGCAAACATGTAAATCTCAGCTGGGCCGAGTCCAGTTTCTGCTTTGCCTTTCCAAGTTCCTGCTTCCCTCTGGATCACCATCCAGCTGTGTGTGGAGGGTTCGGAGCACATAAGGCCTTGGAGAGTCCACCGGTTGGGCTGATTTTCATCACCTGGGCTAAGACTTTAGAGGCAAACCTAGTCTCATCCAGTGGGAAGTGAGACTCCAGTTCCAGTCCTGACATTTACTGTCGTGACACTTGTAACCTCAAGTTGACCTCCATTGTAATATAGACAGAAACAATTGCTCTTGTCAAGCTCACAGGGTTGCGGTGAGGACCAAATGGGGCAGGAGCCTTGTTCACCCGAAATGTTCTAACAGTGAGGGCATTCTTTTTGTTAGGCACCTGCAAGCCCTTTCCAAGAGGATCGAACAGTTTCCTTAGAGAAAATATGTTGAAAATTGGCTGAATTCTCCCCTCTCTCTAGACCAGCAATTGTGGAGGTGGTAGGGAGAGTCATTTTTATGCAAATTTCATCCTGATTAGATGCAAAAAAAAAAAAAAAAAAAAAGAGTAATGATTGTTGACTGGTTTTTGAGGGTTCATTTTCATCCGAGGGTTTTGTTTGCATATTAGATGCATACAGTGTGAGTTACATCATCGGCCTCACCCTGTCTTATGTGCCTTAATGTAATTGTCTGTTCAGATCCACTGATGGTGAAAATTGCATTTGTCCTTATCAGTGGAGATGTTCTAAAAATAAGAAGTTCAAAGAAGGCAGAGGCTTTAATACAGGGAAAGTGTGTTTATTTTCTTGGCTCCTTTGAAATAGTCGGATCCCCTGGAATAGGATAATCTCTTTGCGGAACACCAAAATGGATGGCTCACGGTAAACCCTTATCAGGGAAGTTGCTAAAAAAGTGGCCTGATTCAGAGCTTCTCTGCCAGTTCAGCAGTGTTCTTGGGTAACCTTGGAAAATCTGGGAATGTTCCGAGAAATCCACAATGTGTGCCTTGGTTTGAATGCAAAGGCAACTCCAAACTCTTCCTTTATCGGGATGCTTGCGGTTGGGAACGTCCCTCAGCTGAGGGGACACATAGGAAGGCATGAAGTTTAGATGTGGGGGAGGGGAGTGGAATCAGTTCCCTTATTAAAGTCCATACTTACAGAGTTCTTAGCATTTATTTGCTGACTTAGTACCAAATGTTTGGAGACATTGTCTCTTCCAATATTATTTACTTTCATTAGGCTGTAAGACTGTAGCTTCGCATGGAGTTTTAGACTATCAGATAAGCGTAGGTTTGCCAGGTTACATAAAATAAAAACAATAGCCAACATTCATTGTGTACCCATGTGCCAGGCACTGTGCTAAGGGCTCAGTATGGATTATCTCATTTAATCGTCACAAGAACTCTTGGAGGTAGGTTCCATTGTTATTATCCCTTGTGGTTGGAAGCAGATAAGTAACTTTACCCCAGGTGACACAGCTGGTAATTGGGAAGCTGGGATTTGAAACCAGCTGTGCTGGCTTCTGTAGCAGTGTTCTTACTTACAACGTCAGGGCCTCCCAAGCACATCAGACTTGCTTAGGGAAGCTTTTGAAATACAGTGAAATGATTCTGACATGTCACTGGAGGTGGAGCTCACGGATGTGTGCTCTAAGATGGTCCTGCTCAGCTTTGGGTTAAGAACCACGCCCCAAGCCAGTCGGGCTGGCTTTGCACAAGCTGGTCTGGCTCCCAGAATAACGTGGGGACATTTGTTATAAATGCAGGTTCCCAGGCCCCACTTCAGAGCTCCGGAATCAGAATTGCCCCCAAAACACCTGGGAAGCTGATTTTAAGAAAGCTCTTGTCCCGAGCACTTACCCAAGGACTGTGTGGAAAGGCGCTCGTAGGAATGTACTGAATAAGCTGGATGATTCATATGGAAGGTCCTTGTTGTGATTTGTTGTGAAGAGTGCTTGGGCTGAAGTCCTGGTCCTGTCCTGCTCTGCCCTCACCCTCTGGGCAGCCTCTGACAAGTCACGTCTTCTCTCCAGACATCGATTTTCGATGTGAAATGGAGTGGCCAAAGTGATGCTTTCTGACTCTCACATTTTTGCATAACATTAATATTCACTAAGCCCACTGTTATTAAAAAAAAACAAGGCTGCAGGCTTTAGTTCAGATCCCCCAGTACTAATTTTTAGGGCAAAACACCTTAATTTGCTGTGAAATAATGAATATTTCTGGATGAGAGTCTTCCAGAGTTTTCTTATGAACTCTGAACACTGATAAAGCAGTCGTCCCACCCAGTTTCAACTTCTAGGTCAATACTGGAGACATTACCTACCCACTTCTCCCTGTGCCATCTCAAGATACAATTGTTCTTCTTCACCTGGGAGAGATGGATCAGGCAAGAGATGAAATGTGCCTTACCTTGAAGGCCCCAGTTTCCCAACTCTTTCCGCACCCACGGCCTCATGTGACCTTGACACAAATGTGTAGGGTGGGTGGGACAGGGGGTGTTACCCTCCTCTGGCCAAGGAGATCCCGTGGCTAGTTGGCGCCCAGCTGCAGCTGCTTTCTCAACTTCTCCAGTCTGGGTGGGGGTTTCCCTGAATAGGGTGTAGCTGCCACTAGAGAAGAGAGCTCGCCCGTCTTGTTGACTTGGGACACAGAGTGTGCTGGCACACGGCAGACACCACAGTTATCTTTTTTTTTTTTAATGTCTTTATTGGAGTATAATTACCTTATAATGGTGTGTTAATTTCTGCTGTATAGCAAAGTGAATCAGCTATACATATACATATATCCCCATATCTCCTTCCTCTTGCGTCTCCCTCCCACCCTCCCTATCCCACCCCTCTAGGTGGACACAAAGCACAGAGCTGATCTCCCTGTCCTATGCGGCTGCTTCCCACTAGCTATCTATTTTACATTTGGTAGTGAATATATGTCCATACCACTCTCTCACTTCATCCCAGCTTACCCTTCCTACTCCCCATGTCCTCAAGTCCATTCTCTACCTCTGTGTCTTTATTCCTGTCCTGCCCCTAGGTTCTTCAGAACCATTTTTGTTTTTCTTTTTAGATTCCATATATATGTGTTAGCATATGGTATTTGTTTTTCTCTTTCTGACTTACTTCACTCTGTATGACAGACTCTAGGTCCATCCACCTCACTACAAATGACTCAATTTCGTTTCTTTTTACAGCTGAGTAATTCTCCATTGTATATATGTGGCACATCTTCTTTATCCATTCATCTGTCGAGGGACACTTAGGTTGCTTCCATGTCCTGGCTATTGTAAATAGAGCTGCAATGAACATTTTGGTACATGACTCTTTTTGAATTACGGTTTTCTCATGGTATATGCCCAATAGTGGGATTGCTGGGTAATATGGTAGTTCTATTTAGAGTTTTTTAAGGAACCTCCATACTGTTCTCCATAGTGGCTGTACCAATTTACATTCCCACCAACAGTGCAAGAGGGTTCCCTTTTCTCCACACCCTCTCCAGCATTTACTGTTTGTAGATTTTTTTGATGATGGCCATTCTGACCGGTATGAGGTGATACCTCATTGTAGTTTTGATTTGCATTTCTCTAATGATTAGTGATGTTGAGCATCCTTTCATATGTTTGTTGGCCATCTGTATATCTTCTTTGGAGAAATGTCTGTTTAGGTCTTCTGCCCATTTTTGGATTGAGTTGTTTGTTTTTTTGATATTGAGCCACAGTTACCTCTTGATGGAGGGCATGAGTCTGGCCCTCTCTCCCTGACCACGGCCTCTGTAGAAGTTTGTCAGTGCCTGGAGAATCATTTTTGTTACCATTGTCATTTTATTGTTTCCCAGGCAACTGTTAAGCCTTTCTTTTTAGAATGCTGTTGAAAGGCTGTGAGAGCAGAATGTCCCAGTGTGAGAGCTATTAGAGGAGAGGCACCAACTGATGGTGGCCCCCCGCCCTTGAGAAATTCCCATCTCTGTACAGTGGGTGAAAAAGAGGGGGGACTTCATCCTTCCAGGAGCTCCTGATCTAAGGTGGCCACCTGCAGAAGGTGGTAGGGTCACAAAACTATTGGTAGAAAGGCAAGCGAAGCTGGCAAAACTCTGCATCAGCAAAGTCCTTCACCTTGAATTCTGCCTCTCAGGTGGGACAACTCGGAGACGTGCTCTACGCAGGAACCTCTCTCAGAAAATGGGTTCTTCCCAGGGATGTGATAAAGACCTCATGAGATGACAGAAGGACAAGCCCTTGGCAGGAAGGAACAAGTGTTTTACTGATACCCGGCAGTGGCATCATTATCTATTGTATCAGCCGCTATAAGCTGCAACCGGCAGATGTTTTCATTTAGACTGCAGTATTTAAAAATTTTTGAATTTGTTACCAACACATTTGAAAATAGGATTTCAAATAAAATTTAGATATGTAGTTTCTCTTGAACACTAAGGCTACCTTCTCACGTGGCCAATAATTGGCTGGAGCTAATTAGCTCTGCAATTTCTTGCTGACACGAGGCTCTTGCTTTCTCATAGTAGAGTCGTTTTCTGTATGTGTGACAAGCACTGTTGGTGCCCTGCCCACCTCCCCTGGGCCTGTTCTGTCCCACACACCCCAGACAGACGGGCTTCTGACCTCTCTGACCTGTGCATCGTTCCCTCAGGGCTTTCTTTGGGCATTCTTAGCCCACCCAATGGGAACCCCTGGAAGCAGCTCTCAAAAAGTGATGGTGGGAGTTGGTGGATTAATACCTCCACCAAGGCACAGTCTAAGTGGTGCTTGAGGTCCTCAGCACGCTTGAACTCCAGTTGCCCCCAGTAGAACCTGCTTACACACACGCCCTCATTGGCTCTCTTCCCTACCCTTTCCTCCTGGATTCCTGGGATCATCTCTCAAATAAGCGACTTGCACTTAAATCATCATCTCAGGATTTGCCTCTCAGGGATCCCAACCTAAGATGGTTTGCTTGACGCCATCTCAAAAGGGAAGTGAAAGGAAGACCCTGTAGCTGAACTTGCCTTACCTGGTATTTCCTAATCCAGGATCCTCCGAGATCACGTTTCTGGGGATGCTCAAGAAGGCACGTGACAAGCCACTGTTCCAGTGACCTTGGGCATCACTGAGCAGCATCAGGCTTGTCTCTGGGGTCTTTGTGCCTTAAGATGATCTCCCCACAATGCCCTGGACTCTCAGGAGGCCATCACATCTGGACAGTGTCCCTTGACTACCTTTCAATCTTCTCCGTACCGGTGGTGAGGAGGAAGGCAGACTCTAAACACATCTGTGCCACGTGTAAGTGACAACTGCTGATGGGTCTGTCACTTCTCCCAGCATCCCCTCTTCTGGTCTAAGAGCCACCTCTTTATTTTGAGGAACCACTTCTCACCTGACCTCACTCTGTGAGGGCTGAGGGTGGGATGTGAACCCAGCTAAAGCCACACCAAAAGGGCCCTTAACATTGCTTGGGGGTGGGTGGCTGACCACCCAGGTGCTGGAGTGAGGTCTGCCACAGGGCACTCCTCACCAGCTGTGAGGCTGGGTAAGTCCTGGTCACCTTTCTGAGCCCCCACTTCTTCATCTTTTTCGTGGACTTGTGAGAATGTAGATGATATAATAATCAGAAAACGCTGAGCTTTAGTTCTGGGCTCATCAAAAGTGCTCAACCAAGAATAACTATTAATATTTAAATTATTAAGATTCTAGGTGACTGAAGAAAAGTAACAGAAGCGCATACATGAAACCTGAGCTAGAGTCTCTGAGCTGCCCTCTGGGCACTTCTAGAGAACTCAGACTATGCAGGTTATTCCCTTCTATTCCTCACCCCGCCCCCACTCCTGAATGTGTGACTGTGTGTGTGTGTGTGTGTGTGTGTGTGTGTGTGTGTAGAACCACAATCCATTGAACATACTTCCTAAAGCTCAGCTAAGTGAGCTCCCTGCCAGGAACTTACGTGTGGCCAGCCAGGAATTGAGGCATCAAATAATATTTAATTTCACTTCTCCTTAAATATTATTGAATTCCATTCCCAGTAACTTTTCTTTTTGACTTGCTCTTTTTGAGGCAGTTCAAGTAGAAAAAGAAATCGCTTAGATGCAAGTAAAAGAAGCTCGTTCAATAAAAAGTCTTCAGCTAAATTCAAGGGACTGGGTGATTTGGGGTTTTTTTTTTCACATATGTTATTTAGCATAATGATTATCCTACATGTCCTTTTTTATTTCAGGGACTGCTTTTTCCATCCCCCTTGGGAGAGAGTTTTTAGCTTCACGGAGCATGAATTTTTTCACTTATCTAGTGATGATTGGGTATAAAAATCCCCTTTGGTAAGAGATTCCACCTTTAATGGTCTCTTCAATGAGCAGTTTTCTGTAAATATTGCATAAGCTTATTCATGGAAAAGTAATGCTCTTGTCTCTGGATCCTTTGTAACCCTGCTCCGATGACAGCACCTGCTGAGTTGCAGCTTGTGGATCTACAGAGCTGACACAGATTCCAGTCCTGAGCACCTCTCTTCCTTGGGCTTCCATTTTTTTTTTCTTTAATGGCATTTCTGCATGACCCTGGAGCCAGACTCTGACATTAGTTTGAATGTGTGACCTTGAACAAGTTATTTCTCTCTGGCTTATTTTCCTGACCTGTTAAATGAAGATAATATCATGATCTACTTCATAGGACTGTGGTGCAAATTAAATGTATTAATACTCAGATGAGTGCCCAACACATAGTAAGTACCAAACACATAGTAAGTGCTTTATATGCTAGTTTATCATCATCATAATCACTCAAGTGGGCCTTTATTTTCAACATACACGGGCTGCCAAGGTGATAATCCGAAATACAATTCCCCTTGTGTGGAATCCCTCTACAGCAACCCAGAGTATAGCAGGCAGAGACTGCTAAGGTGAAGTTTGTTCACCTTTGTTTGCTTTGCACATAGTAGGTATTCAAGAAATGCTAACTGTAAGTCTTACTAGAGCTCTTGCTTTCAGCTTAGCTCTTAGAAGAGTTTAAATATGCAAAGAAAAACCAATAAATTCATTCCTTAAACAAATATTAGTGCCTTTTGTGTGCTGGGTACTGTTCTAACCTCAAGCAAAGCTAAAGTATTGAATACCATGGACAAGTGACAAGGTTCTTACCCCGTCTATTGTCATGGGAGGTGACTGACAATGAACAAACAAGTATCTATGTCATGTGGTAATAAGTGCTTGGAAAAAATAGAAGTTTAAGGGGAGGGAAGTAAAAGAGGTCAGGATAGGAGGGGGGGTATGGAAATAGCCAGGATGAACTAGGAAATCCTCTCTATTGGGTGACATTTGAGCAGAGGCAGAGGGAAGTGAGGAAGTGAGGGAAAGCCGAGCCTTTTAGGTGGAGGAACAGTAAATGCAAAGGCAGGAAGCAGGCAAGATCTTCTTGACTATAACATTCCTTCCTTTCTCTCCATTATTTTCTCAATTTTCTCTCCAGCCTTGGAGCTAGAATTTCCCAAAGGCACAACACTGAGAGAACAGATGGACTTTAGGAAAATCAGGGGTCAACTGCTTGGGAAGACTTGAAGTCATTAGCAAACTCCCATGTCACTCACTGCCCAGGACCTGTAGAGGCAGCTGCCACTTCCCAGTCAAGTGTCCTGTTTCGTTCAGAGAATAGCCAATCACAGTCGCTAAACTGCTGATATGGCACATCAGCTAATTAAATTATTTCACGTTGCTGGTTGCAAGGCTAAAGCCAGCGGAGTGATTTGTTATTATTCTCTTGAAGAACAATCCGTGGGCAAAATATCATTAGATTTTACTTTTCTGAAAAGCTGGGTGTGAAGTTATTTAATTAAGGTTGTGTCAAAGCATGGCTCCATTTTTCCCTCTGGCTCTTTTCTTTTCATTTCAAATATGGAAATGTTCCTCTTGGAAAAAAATGTAAAGAAACTGGTTTGTCTCCATTATTGCTAAAGTACAAGTTTTATTTAATCAACCTATTCCCAATCCATATTGTAAACTTGCTATCAAGGCTCTTTTATGTAGGAAAAGTCTAATCAAATATAATCTATACCAGGGTGTAGCTGGACTTCATTTTGTGCCAAAATCTCAAGGAGAGACCATAGTCTGGGTAGGGACTTTGGGTATAATTCTTCATTTATTTGTTCAACTCATTTATTCACTCCATATTAATTGACCTTAATTTGGGCAAAATACTGTGCTAGGGGCTGAGTGTACAGTTAAAGATAGGACAAAATTATAATTCCTCTTGCTGAAAGCCTTTGAACACTGGAAAACTATAAATAAAAGAGAAATGACTTGGTGCTACCAAATGTCATTTGTTACTCCTTAGAAATGGACCCTCCTCCCAACTTGTCCAAACCTAATCTGCCCTTTAAACTCTTGCTCAGATCAAATCTAATTCCATAAGGCCTTCCCTGAATTCTCCATTTCTTACTTGGAGTATGTTTTTTGTTTTTTCCACCTGAGTTTTCTCTGAACAATCTGTACCACATAATTTTATGTTTAATTATATATTGCCTTATTTCCAAATTAGATTGCAACTCTTTTGAGGGCTCGGACCTTATCTTCTACTTCTTTGTCTCAAAACATCCACCACCTTTATGCCTCACATAGAGAAGGCACTCATTTGATTGGAAATAAGCAAACCTAATTTTCCTCAGATGATCTGATTTGACTACAAGAGTCTGCTTACATCCACCATCCAACCACCTATCCATCTTCAACCATTTATCTACCTACCATCCATCCATCTTTCTACCCACAGTTTATCCCTCTATTCACCATCCATCCATCCATCCATCAACCCATTGTCCATTAATCTTTCCATCCACGATCCATCCAACTACCTATCCACCATCCATCCATTTATCCATTCCCCAGAGAAAAGTTTATTAAAAGTTAGTTCAACTATGGCAAAATCTATGGTTTTAAAATCCTTTTATCTTATGAATAATATTAACTGCTGTATCAAAAATGTCAAGAGAGAGAATCAGCACAGAAAGTGAGGATCAGAAATGGGAGCACATGCAGATGATTGGCCTTGATGCCATTTGCTATTTCCTCCTACGCAGATTTTCTCTAGTTTTTAGAAGGCCTAGGGAGTCATCTTAGAAGCACTCAGGCAACAGAAACAGTGCAGCTGAGAATTACTAGCCTACTTTCTAATGGCTTAGTAGTCAATGGACATCTATAATTTAAGCCATTTAACTTGCTTTCACATGTTTTGTTTTAGAAGCAAACAATTTATGCTAATATAATTGTTATGTTAAAAATGGTATAATTTAAGCTTTCTAAGACTACAAATGTACAGCTCATAACTGTTCTGTTATCATTAGTCACACACAAGAGAACATGACACCAAGTAGGTATTTTGTCTCTTGGAAACAAAAACAGCTTGAAAGAACAAAAGACTGCATATCAGTTCCCTGGGGGAAAATGCCAGCCAAATGGAGTGTATCCTATAAAACACTAGTGACAAAAGGAGGGTGGGAGAGAAGGAGACAGGGACAGAGGAGGTGGGGAAGTGAGAGAAGGGAGAGGAGGGAGTGAAAGGAAAGGTTTTCTGAATGGCTAAGGAAACAAAAGAGGAAGAGAAAGAAGAGTCTGGTGGGAAGGGCAGTGTGCCATGATCTCATGAGGGGGGCGCTAAGCTGCTGGTCCTGAGGAGGAAACCCACCGAGCCAAGTGGGCTCTGGCAGGCCTGCCTTCTCCACGTCCCATTCTATTCACACCTGGTCCACTTGGGCCATGGGCTCTCTTTCAGTAGCTTCCCCACAAAACCATCTAATCCTCTTCTCCCTGTCTGAGACCCTTTCCTCACAGCCAAGCTGGCAAACCTCTGCTGGCTCACAGAACACAAGGCCGGCAGCATCCAAACACAATTAATCGACTTGATGCCCTTATCCACTGCCAAGTGGGTCTGGATAACAAAAAAGCCATAGAAAAAGCAATGTGGCTATTCAGTACATAGAAAAGAGGACCATTGGCACCTACTGGTGGAAGCTGTTGGCTTGAACTGTATCAACAATCACTCCAGACCTGCTTTCTAAAATAAAGCAAGAAAATAGTTTATTTGTTATTTGGAAAGAGAATGTTATTTATATATTTATTTGAGAGGGAAAAGAAAATAGTGGTGGTATAAGACCACAAGCCAAAAAGGAAAAAAATGTTCTGTTTTATTCTTGAAGGATTCGATTACCAGCCTTTGAAACTTTGAGGAAAATCTTTCAGGAGACACTGATAATTTGCTGAGAGGAGCACGACATGAGCTTGAGAAGCATTTGTGCAGCTTTTCTAACAGAGAAAAGAAATAGAAAGAGAATGGTTTGTTATTCCAAGCAGTAGAAACACAAAAGAAGTCAGCGTTTCTTGAAAAAGAAGAGAATGCCTTGGCTTTTTGTCTTGGGTAATTATTTTTAAATATTTCAAATAATTACTTGGATCCATCTTCTCTCTATGAGTTTGAGAAAAAGATATAAAAGTAATACTACTCTCTCTAGCTCCCCAATTTGTATTTATTTAGCTAACTATAACTGCCCTGAGGGAAAACTGGGGTTCTCATTGAAGTTGCAGCCAGAGGCTTGAAGCCTCTGAAATGGCATTAAGAGGTAAGAAAACAGCCTTGGTGATGGCTATACCCACAGCGATGTCTGTCTTCTCTCTTCTTGTGGCATTTCATTCTCTTCCCAGAAAAAGTTTGCTCTGGTAAAGCTATCCAGCTCTTTCTTTTTCTTGTTCTTGCGGGAATATCAGCTAGTCTCTTCCCAAATTCCCTTTCTCCCCAGCCAAATGTGCAGACAATTATGAAAAGTAGCTTCAAAGAGTATCAGCTCTGGGATTGAGACTGGAATCCCAGCTCTGATTTGCTGTGTGACCTTGGATAAGATAGCTAACTTTCTGTGCCACAGTTTCCTCATTGACAAAATGGGGATAATAATCTTCATACGTCACAGGGGTCGTTGAATGTTGACAAAAACCCCTTGTTCACACACACACACACACACACACACTCACACACACAACAGTACCTGGTACATAGTTAACACCTGATAAATGCTAGTGTTTGTTGTCTCCCAGATAGCAGTCCCCCACCCCTAAATGCATTGCCTCTTCCAGGATACAGATTTGGTACTAAACTCTCTGTAAATTTCCTATTTCAAAGTTGTTCATGTGTTTTCTTTATAATTCACATCACAATCTTTTTTTTGCAGCCATTGCTTAAGCGCGAATCAATTTATTCTTGATAATCTTATTTGATGTAATTCTTATCAGTAGTCCCTGACAAAATCAAATTAAAAAAAAAAAAGCTTCAACACCTCCAGCTGCCTTATGTTAGATTTACTTGCATTAGATCATTTTCTCTAGCTTGGCATTTGGCACCTTTTGCTTAACTACTTTTCATCCCAAAAGATTGACATCTTTGCATCCGTCTATCGGGGCTTTGAATCTTGTTTTTCACATCTATGCCTACCCCCGAGTCAGCGATGAGATATTGATTCTTCTTCTTGTCATTTAACATTCTCATGGAGACCCTGGCAGACCAATTTACAAATGATTGCAAAAGTGCTTTGGCAAACTGAGAGTATTTTTGGCTGAGGAAGAAAAATACAGACTAAGAAAATTTCGCACTTTTCAATTGGGCTCACTTATTGCCGCCCAGGCTCTCTCCTAATGAGCATTTTCAATCACTACTAAAAGTCTTGTTTGCCTCCTTCGATCCTATGATTCACAGAGCTCCCTCACTCGTGGGGAGGATGTCTCATCTCTGCACTTTGTGGGCTGGGGCTGATTCTTTCATGCCAACAAGGCCTCGCCTCCAGGCCCACTCCTCTCTTAAAGGTTGGTCTTTCCCTAAGCAAGCACCACCATGGGGTTAATTTGCAGGTCCTCAACCCATAGGGCAGACACCACTTTTCTGACCCATCTGTCAGGCCCTGCAGTTCATGATCCTCCCTAGGGCAGAAGCCACGAGCCACAGAGCAAAACCGCAATCAGATTGTATATTTCAGCGTTATTTATTGGCCCTTGGCTTGAAAACCTAGCCAGGAGGTTTTCACTCGGGGTCTGTTTGCCTTATGCAGTCTGTCTCCAAAGTGCAATTTGGAGATATAGAGATGTCAGGGTAATTTTCCATCCTCTGGTGACAGTGTTATTATGGGGAAGGAAGGATGAGGGCTGCTTCTCATTTCTTCTAGGAGCCCCAGGATGTAAACATGCAAGCGACTATTCAAGGCCAGGTTCCCTGAGAGCCTCACCTGGAGTTCCTCTCCCTGGGGAGATGACGGTAATGGCTTTCTTCGCAAATCCCTCTCTACCCTTGCCTCCTTGCAGGATTGTAGAACCACTATGTCTAGAGGTCCTGGGAGCTTCTAGGATTTCCTGAGCCTGTTTTTGCCTGTTTATTGTGCAGTCTCTTCTGGAAGCTGCATCAACATTTAGTATGGTGTGTGCTGGGGGCAAAGGAGGTGCAGAGACCAGATCCTTAAAATTCCCTGTCTCCCTCCCCCAGTTCTCCAGGCTTTCTCTGGACCCCAGTCACACTAGCTCTCTCCAGGTCCTCCAGCATCCCATGCTTCTGCCTTCCTCAGAGCATGAGAAAGCTCCAAGTCTAGACTGCTCCTCCTCTCTCCACTTCATCTACTTAATGCCCGCCCATCCTTTGTACGTCAATCATCAGAGAACCCTCCATGCCTCCCCCCCAGACTAGATAAAGCCCCTGTTGGAAGCTCTTAGAAATTCTGGTTTGTTTCCTTCAGTGCCTTTCCACGTTTCCTACTTAATGTTTATGTGAGAATGTGCTTGGCCTTGTCCCCAGGACAAGCCTGCAGGCTCCCAAAAGCAAGGGCAGCCTGGCTTAGCTCACTAGCGCTCCAGGACCAGGGAGAGTTCCTCACCCCGGGAGTTACCTTACTTATTAATCTTTATCGCATAAACCACGGGGAGGGACTAGCCTTGGGGTATTCTGTGCGGGGTTCTGAGTCAGAGGTAGGGTGTATCATGTGTCCTCACCTGAAAATGGTCTTTTCTCTTTCAGTTCACCCCAGGGAAAAGGATGGGAAAAGGCTCCATGGTGGGTCATACGGTTATAGAAAGGAGAAAGGGTACGAGATCCAAGTCATAGTTTTCTCGTCTTGGCATGATCTGTGGGTGTGAATAGCCACCAGGAGTAAACTCAAAACTCAGCTATATTTTAATGGGTGTCATTTCCAACAGACCTTTGGCCTGAGCAGTAAGTGGACTGTCTGTTTCAAAGTTGATGTGTGTGTGGGCACAGAACTGTATGTAGAAGATGGAATTTTAAATATAAAAATAGATAAACATTGAAGCATGGGAAAAAATCATGTTTTTCCATGGAAGGGTATCGCCCGAAATAGAGCACAGATCAAAACATCTTATTTGTTTTTATTCTCTCTTTTGATTATAAAAATCCCTTTATTCATTGTATTTATCTCTTCAATGACCCAAACACCCAGGCATCCCAGGGATTTGGCAGAGCTTGAGTCTTAGCATTCGTTTAGAAAATACCCACCAGGCAGGAGCCACATGCTGGGTGCTGTGACTGTGTTTCAGAATCATGCAGGACACAGGTCCTGTCCTCAGAAGCAGTGGGAGGGGGTGAAGAGCCTCGGGCTGAGAACCACGCTATCCTGAGTCAGAATTGCACATCTAAAATTTACAAGCAGCATCTATTTGGGCAAGATATTTAATCATCCCCACCCCCAATTCCTACATCGATAAAGTGAGGTTAACGCTACTTCTCTCTTAAGGTCATTTTGATGATTAAATGAGGCACAGCCATTTGAAAAGTAACTCAGATCATGGCATGCTCTCACTCAAGAACCCACCAAAGGGTTGTCATGAAATTTGGACTAAAGTTCAAAATCTTTAGCATGGTGACATGATCCACCTTCCCATCCCCATCTCTTGATCCTTATTGCCTCACTCCTCTGTCTCCCTGCCCCTTTAGCAGCTCACTTTCCCACCTCAGGACTTCTGTGCTGGCTGCTTCCTCTGACTGGAGCATTCTTCCTCCCAGTGGTCACAAACCTTGCCCTCACTTCATTCAGGTCTTTGTTCCAGGGCCATGTCCTCAGAGAGTGCTTTCCTGACCCCCAAGCTAAAATATTGCCCATCACTCCTATTTCTTTAACCCGCTTTCTCTTCATAGCCGTGATTCCTATCTGCCAGTATGCAGTTTTATTTGCTTACCTTCTCTCTCTGCTCGCTGGAATGGAAGCTCCATGCCAGCAGGGACTTTTGTTCTTTCATTGCTGGCTGAGTGAATAAATGATGGAAGTTGTCTCAGCCAGTGCTTGACATGTAGTGGGAACTCACTAAATATCAGTTCTCTTTCTCTGCCCTTCTCAGCAAGGAGCTTAAACTTTACAGCTGAAGATAAGACAGTAGGAGATGGATTTATTTGGATTTAGTTAAGCCACTTGGATCTTTTCACATCCCAATAACTACGCACTGCAGAGCCTAACAGAAAGTGAATCTCGTTTTATATTTTAATCAATTTGTTCCACATAAAGTATGTCTGGGATGATAAGAGCAAGTGTTAGAAACAAAATAAAGCACTAGAACAATTGATGGAATTTGCTTATTAGTTCTTGTCCTCTCAGGCCCTGCTTGCCTTGAGAGGAGGGGCTGGCTGGAGAGAAAAAGCCACATTGACTTTGCAGGAGGGGACATCACAATGAACAAAGTTTCCTTTAATGAATCCTACTTGAAACTTGCTGTTGAAAGATCCATCAGTGGAAGCTGTTTCTATCTGTTGCTTAATGAATGAATTGTATGGAGATGTTTCTTTGGGGAAGTAAAAAGCATGCCACGTGGAGCACAGGTTCTGTGTTTTCTGCTCTCTAATTGACTCATGTGCTTACAGAGTGCCGATTGCTTGTCCTGTGTGGTGGGTGGGAAATGGGCAGGTGGGGAAGAAACACACTGGTAGGTGTTATGAGAATGTGTAATGGGGGCCTGGATCAAGTGGTGGTGGCGGGGATCAGTCCGAGAAGACTTGCCAGAGGAAGGGAGTTGGAGCTGAGATTTCAAAATTAATAGGCATTAACTAGGTGAGAGGGTGGTATGGGGAGGGTGGTGTAGAGTGAAAGGCATTCTAGGCAGAAGAAAGGGAAGTTTGGAAAACTGGATCCTGGGTTCTTATCTTATCTCCACCACCATGGAGATCCATCCCCTTTCTGTGCCTCAGTTTTCCCAAATGTAACACAAGCGGTTGGATTAGTTGATTTAAGTTCTAGCCAGAAAGGAACTTTGTTTGCTCCTGTAGCGCCCATCTTTTCTTTCCCTCACACTCCTGTGCCCTTCTTCTCCTACAAAGTGCATTTCCCTTTCCCTTTCTCCTTTGACCCACCCCCCGCTTTTTTTCTTACTTGTCAAGTCACCAAGGGCAACAGAGAAGATTATTTAAAGTCTCTGAGAACATTTGGGGCAAAAGGAATGACAGATTGCTGCTCTAGCATTTACTCTCAAATTTTACAGGCAAAATATTAAGTGGGAACACTAAATCCCATGGCGGTAAAAAGAAAAATTGAGTTCTGTTGTAGCAATATTTGAGTAAATAGAATTTATTTTCTTATGAAATGGGTAGTCACTCTATTTAATATTAATCACTAACACTAGTTGGGCTCTTTCTATATTCCTATATTACCCCACAGAATTCTCACAGCAGGTAGATATCAATTATTACCCCCAATTTATGGGTGGGAAAACTAAAGCTCCAAGAGGACACTAAGCTGGCAAGTGGTAGCAGCAGGCTTGGATCTCTGGTAGCCAGATCCCAGAGTTCATGCATCTTTACCCCATGTTGGCTGATCTGCCCCAGATCATGTGGATCGTGTGACCCTGGCTCAGTCACTTCCTCTCTGGGCTTCAACTGATCTCTACAAAGCCTCTCAGCTCTAACTTTCTGATTTGTTCACAAATCCCTGTTCTTTCCCTATGTCTAAAGTCACCATGAGACAGAGGAGGAAAAAACAACAGGAGACTTGCTAGCTCTGTGGGAAATGCTCCGAACTATTTCAGTGACTGGGAGTGTACTTAACTCAAGGGCAAAGTGAAGAGCAGGTTGAGTTTTGGTGCAGTGGGATAGGTAGAGAAGCGTAAATTCAGGGCGTATGACAATTTCTAAGACTGTGAAGAGAACAATAAAAATCCGATTTTGCAGTGGGGAAAAGGAACCTCTCATTCCATCTGGGCCATTATACACAGAGAGTAGTTTTGGCAAGGGGAGAACCTTGGTTTGTGAAATATTAAACAAAAAAAATTAATAACCTGGCTCATTCTTCATGTCTGTCTCTGGTGGTACAACAAACCCTAATTCATTTTTCCTCTTCTTTCACTCTTAGTCAAGCTGATATTTGATTCTAGAAGAATTTATTTAATTGCTAGTGGTAAGCCTTCCAAAGGTTTGGCAAAAGGTAGACTCCTGAGAACTGTTCCTCCTTTCCTTAAGAATGCAGGAGCACCTAGGAATAAACCTACCTAAGGAGACAAAAGACCTGTATGCAGGAAATTATAAGACACTGATGAAAGAAATTAAAGACGATACAAATAGATGGAGAGATATACCATGTTCTTGGATTGGAAGACTCAACATTGTGAAAATGACTCTACTACCCAAAGAAATCTACAGATTCAATGCAATCCCTATCAAACTACCATGGGCATTTTTCACAGAACTAGAACAGAAAATTTCACAATTTGTATGGAAACACATAAGACCCCAAACAGCCAAAGCAATCTTGAGAAAGAAAAACGGAGCTGGAGGAATCAGGCTCCCAGACTTCAGACTATACTACAAAGCTACAGTAATCAAGACAGTATTGTACTGGCACAAAAACAGAAATATAGATCAATGCAACAGGATAGAAAGCCCAGAGATAAACCCACACACATATAGTCACTTTATCTTTGATAAAGGAGGCAAGAATATACAATGGGAAAAGACAGCCTCTTCAATAAGTGGTGCTGGGAAAATTGGATAGCTACATGTAAAAGAATGAAATTAGAACACTCCCTAACACCATACACAAAAATAAACTCAAAATGGATTAAAGACCTAAATGTAAGGCCAGACACTATACAACTCTTAGAGGAAAATATAGGCAGAACACTCTATGACATAAATCACCGCAAGATCCTTTTTGACCCACCTCCTAGAGAAATGGAAAGAAAAAGAAAAATAAACAAATGGGACCTAATGAAACTTAAAAGCTTTTGCACAGCAAAGGAAACCATAAACAAGACAAAAACACAACCCTTAGAATGGGAGAAAATATTTGCAAATGAAGCAACTGACAAAGGATTAATCTCCAAGATTTACAAGCAGCTCATGCAGCTCAGTATCAAAAAAACAAACAACCCAATCCAAAAATGGGCAGAAGACCTAAACAGACATTTCTCCAAAGAAGATATACAGATTGCCAACAAACACATGAAAGAATGCTCAACATCATTAATCATTAGAAAAATGCAAATCAAAACTACAATGTGATATCATCTCACACCGGTCGGAATGGCCATCATCAAAAATCTACAAACAATAAATGCTGGAGAGGGTGTGGAGAAAAGGGAACCCTCTTGCACTGTTGGTGGGAATGTAAATTGATACAGTCACTATGGAGAACCTTATGGAGGTTCCTTAAAAAACTAAAAATAGAACTACCATACGACCCAGCAATCCCACTACAGGGCATATACCCTGAGAAAACCATAATTCAAAAAGAGTCATGTACCACAATGTTCATTGCAGCTCTGTTTACAATAGCCAGGACATGGAAGCAACCTAAGTGTCCATCGACAGATGAATGGATAAAGAAGATGTGGCACATATATACAATGGAATATTTCTCAGCCATAAAAAGAAATGAAATTGAGTTATTTGTAGTGAGGTGGATGGAGCTAGAGTCTGTCATACAGAGTGAAGTAAGTTAGAAAGAGAAAAACAAATACCATATGCTAACACATATATATGGAATAAAAAAAAAAAAAAACGGTCATGAAGAACCTAGGGGCAAGATGGGAATAAAGACGCAGACCTACTAGAGAATGGACTTGAGGACATGGGGAGGGGGAAGGGTAAGCTGGGACAAATTGAGAGAGTGGTAGTGTATATATGGACATATATACACTACCAAACGTAAAATAGCTAGCTAGTTGGAAGCAGCCGCATAGCACAGGGAGATCAACTCGGTGCTTTGTGACCACCTAGAGAGGTGGGATAGGGAGGGTGGGAGGGAACAAAGGTGGAGGAGATATGGGGATATATGTATATGTATAACTGATTCACTTTGTTATATAGCAGGAACTAACACACCATTGTAAAGTAATTATGCTCCAAGAAAAATGTTAAAAAAAACCAAAAAAGAATGCAGGAGCTGGGGACCCTTAAACATTGCTCAACACAGCAGCAGAAACATCATGCAGCCCTTCTCTCTCCTTGGCACTGGTCTCTCCCTGGGAAAAGGGACATGCTCTCAGAAGGCACACAGGAGGACCAGATTCAAGAGTATAGTTGCATATATCAAATCCAAATGTTTTAGGGCTGGCTCTTCAGAGGAAGGAGAAGTAGGCTCCATTACCTTCAAGTCCTACAGGATCAAAGTGATGGAGTGAAGGAGGTGATGGGAAGTGTCAGAATCTGCCCAGAGAAACAAAGGGATAATAAAGATCACTAGCAGAACAGACATGAAAGTGAATGAAGTTTAGCTTGAATTATAGCACAAGAATGTGGATAAAAGTTTCTGAAAGCCTGAGATTAGGGCATTGTAAATAATATACAAAGATATTAGTGCCTGTCTTACTTATTTGCCATCCATATTTAAAATATACCAACCACCTCCATTGTTTGATGTAGTACAGTTTACAAAATGGGTAGAGCACACGTGCAGAGTTCAGTGCCCCTCCAGATGGAATTTTACTGAATTAGCAGCCATATTCTGTTTTACATTTCTTTCAGAAATGCTTGAAAAGTAACCCTAAACAAAGAAATACTTGACTGATATTTTAAAACACAAACCACATGCCAAATAAAATAGCAGGATGTTAAGAGCTCTTTAATAAATGCGTACACTTTAAAGACCCAAATGTACACACTCATTTCAAGTACGTTTTATAAAATAATTTACTCCCAGTCTGTTTTGAATAATTGTATGAAAATAGTTCATAAGCATAATAAATCTTTAACATACCCTCTTCTTGCATGCTGTTCCTGAAAGTCTCAACTTGAAGATTATGCTTAATGGAATTGTCTGTCAATTTCAATCATTATCATCTGAGGCAGATGGCTCTTTGATTGTGCATTTATATGCAGAAAAATCCTCTGCCTCTTTTGCTTTTGAGTTAGCCTCTTGACGACTGACATTGTGATGGGCCGCTTTCCTTTTAGAGAATTATTTCTCTTAAACAGCAGACTTCATTATCATTACAAATAAATATATTCAGATGCATTTTTTCATCTCCTTTAATTTGTTCACCTCACACATTAGCATTTGAAATGGCACTCACTGGGGTTTGTTACAAGATACTCAATTAGAGAGGAATACGTGCAAAACTCCCACCAAAACTAGAACTAAGAAGGCAGCTGGAAAGCTCCTGGGAACAAGATTTGTCCAAAGCAAGGACAAACGCATAGGACCTGAGTTAGAGAAGAGAAACTTCATTTCTCTTGCCTTGCTCTTGGGATACTGGATTCTCTCTCGGAAGCCAGTGTCCTCAGTGGGTCAAAGGTTTGATATATACTCCTGGCTCAAGTGAATTGGGCTTTTCTCTGGAATTCTGACTGTGCCATTATTTTAATTTTTTTCCAGCACGCCCCCAGGGAGAGTGGAACAAAAGGGGCATAAAGAACATGGAGTCAGAGTTCTCACTTGTGATGGGCACTATACCAGAGAGAAGACTTCAATTGTGGAAACTGTGGCTACCATTTTAATATGTCCTGAGCATCTACTACTACATCCAAAACTGTATGCATCAGTATAAACAGATCTAAGTGTATAATGTTGCTTGTGAATCTACGTCACAGTGTGATATAGTAAAAAAACTTAGGTTTCTGGATCACAGGACTCAGGTTTGAATTTTAATTTCTCTCCTTGGGAGGGAGTTAGATTTAAGACAAAGAAGGTGGCTCTGGGGTCTATGTGGCTTAATTTGACGCCCAGCTCCCTAGCTATTAACTGTGCAAGTTTGCATGGGAGCTTAATCTCTCTACATTTCTGTTTCCTCATCTATAAGTGGGGGAGGAGAATAAAGTTATTGTGAGAATTAAATGAGATAAGGCATAAATCATAAAGAGGCACCTAAAGAACGCTAGTCCAAGGTAACAATTATACACCAGGCCTAATGCAGTACCTGGCATTTCATAGTTGTTCAAGAAATATTTGGTGAATGAACTAATGAATATTAAATATAAGATAAACACATAAACACCTTTAGCGCTTAACTGTGAACCTGAGTGAATCTACACCACGCATGTGCAGTCCTTGTGCTGAAATCAGATTGCCCTGGGCAACGCACTTAAACTCTCAGCCTTTGTCTTCCCAGTTATACAAATGGAAGTAATAAAGTACCTACCTCATAAGATTGCTGTGATGAGGTACTACCCGCAAAGCACTTAGCGTGTTTGTGATTATTATTAAATTTAGCCATTATCTGCACACTGCTAAATATTCTCTTGTTTGCTCAAAGCCCCCCTCTGTGCGGCTCCCTGATGGGCCCTCTCCTGTGTGCACGTTCCTTCTGGGTGGTCAGCTACCTGGCAGTGAGGGGAGGTCGGGTATGGGGGAAACTTCCGCTGAGGCCCTGCCAATTAGAAACTATGATTCTTAATCATGTGAATCTCAGGAGAGGGATATTTGATTCACAAGAATTTAATTTGCATCCAACGTTTCATTTTGCATGGAGCCGTCTACGCACTCTCCACCCGGGGAAAGGATGCCCTGTGTGTGAACCACACATTATGCGCAGATGCATCTTCATTAGTGACCAGAGCAGTATTAGAAATGGGTAAATTGGATCATTTAATATCATTGCTCTGACCTCCAGAAAAAAAGAATAGAGGTATTTTTCCCCCATTACGGTTAATAAGACTTGAGAGGCTAAATTTTCATTAGGAAGGCAAAAGCGTTCTTATAAATTCTGTCTCTATGAAGAAGGGCTGAAAACAGAAAAGTGTGAACCCTGGCAGTCATGGTCACCATCTTCCCGGGGTGAAACCTTGTAGTCCCTGGGGACTCCCCCTCTGCTCTCTGCTGCTAAGTCTTTGGGCGCTGAAATCCTGCAGCCCAAAAGGGCTTTTCTGAGTTGCCCATTCACATTTCTTTCCTCAGAAATTAAACTGAGAACTCACTTCCTCCAGGAAGCCTGCTCTGGTTACCTACAAGAGCCTGGTCATGCTCTGCACACCAATAAGAGTTATCAAACTTAAGTATGTACCAAATATTGTACATGTTCTAATTTTTAGTCCTCATAAGAACCCTATGAGGTTTTCGGGATGGAGGCCACACAATTATTATGCAGAGACAGGGTCCGAACCCAGGGAGTCTGGCTCCAGAGCCCTAGATCTCATGCTGTTTGTCTTACATGTCCACAAATCACTTCCCTAAGGCTGTGCCCTGGATCCCCACCTGACCACACACTCTTCCAGATCAGAGGTATTCTCTTATTTTCTTTCTACCACCCGGCACTGCTCACACCTGCTGTTACCTGAGCAATGGGGCTGCATGAGTGCATGGCCTGGGGGCAGAGGGGCACAGGTGCTGGTGGAGGTGACTGTGACATTTTGTCCTGACTTAGTCGCTGCTCCCTACCCTCTCGGGAGCTGACATTTCTGCAGGCATGTGACTTTTCTGGATCAGTGTGGCCAGACCATGCCTGCTTGGTGGGTGAGAACAGTTCATCCTGGAGGGTTCTGAGGCCCCCATGCATGGCCACTTGATGGATGAGTGAGAGACCGAGGCAGAGGGAGGAGGGAGAAGGCACTGACATTTTGCAATTTTTCTCTCTATAAACTCAAACTCCTTCACCAGTTTGATTTGAGCCAATGTTCTGACCTATGCATGGCCTCTTTCATCCAGCGTCTGAAAAGGAAGGTGTTAATTTTTCCTCTGCATTTGGAAGAAGTTTCTTGGGGCAGCAAGGACATTGGGTCAGCTCACCCTTTAAAGGTGGCAACTCCAATTTAGAAGATTTAAGTTTGGGAAAATGTACTCTCTCCTAAAAGTCCAGAAGCAGAGTCATAATTCCCCTGGCAGAGGTATATGTGGGTTCATTCTGGAAGTTTTCAATGGGTTTAATAAAGGTGGGAGTGACTCTGCTGTCTACTGACTGCAGGGTTGACTGGCCTCAGAGGTCAGCAGGCAGCTAGCTTGCTGTGCCCCTGCTTGGAGGAAAAACAGCACCTGTTCAGAGAGGGGTCTTTCTCAAGGCATAAGACAGGTAGCGACTGAAGAGTTCCAGAAAGCTTGTTAATCATCTGCAACGTCTGGCCTGCCTCAGCCTGGTGTCTTCAGAGGTCAGTGATGGGGGACCCAGAGTCAATTTGAAATAAAGGCCAGAGGCCTGGTGAGCTTCCCTGTGATCCAGGTCCCAGCTTCATGAAGAGAGGGTGCGGACCTTACTTGTTGACTTTTAGAATATGAACAGCAGATGTCCGTGATTCATGCTTCAAGCTTTAGAACAAGAAGAAAAGTAAGACCAACTTCACCAGGGTCATCAGCCTAAGGAATGCAGTGCCCCAAGAAGGAGGTTCTGACCAAAACCATAAATGACCTCCAGGAAGGTTGACATATGGGAGTGGAGAACAACTTCCTTCGTGATTTGGATTCCGGGAGGAGAATCATGATGGTACTGGAACCTCCCTCAGTAACCCTACCAGACAGACAGTTCCTCAGCTAAATGGACTATGGAACTGACCCCAGAGAGAAATGCTGGTCTCTTTAATGTTTGGTGGAAGTTGCTGTAGTTTTGAAACCATACACCTCTGATTGGGACTTGAACCCACATGCCGGGACTTGAACCCAGCCTAAACCCAGATTGGGACTTGAACCCATGGTCTTTTAATTAGAATCACTCACCTGGTGTCTGGACTTACTGAGGCTCAGGTTCTTTGTGTCTCAACATGGAAGGAATTCAGCGAGAGGCAAAGTGATAGGCAAGAAGTAGATTTATTAATATAGGACACTTGTGAGTGATGCAACTGGCCGGGCGAGGGGGTTCTGCCCAGAGCATTAAGTGGGCTACATTTTTATAATCAAAGGAAAGTAGGGGAGGGGGAAAGACAGCCTGCTTTCTCACTCTTCCAGTAGACGTCAGACTTACACCACTAGCTCCTCCATCATATCGGGCAGGAGAGTGTCTGACCCCATGAGGTCAAACTAGGACTGTCATAGCGCCTATTCAAATCAGCAGAAGGGTGGTAACATATACTAAAATATGTTGAATTATCTCAGGTTTCTCTATAATGAGGGTCTCCTACTTTGGAATGTCCCCTTTCCCTTAAACTCCTGTCCTTGGTCCTAAGGATCATTATTTTGCTGAACTCGACCAGCAGAATGCAGGCTTCATTTTTTTCTTTCACTTAATGATCTGGGGCATATCTCATGCTTTTATTTATGGCTTTATAGTTAAGTAAGGCTGCTTCATTCCACAACATCCCAATAGCTTTCTTGAGCAATTATTAACTTACAGTGGTCTCCCAAATTTCCCTAGGTTTCTCTCTCTATCTATAATCCCCTGCTGGGACTTCTACAACTCCCTGTGTAACTATCCTAGTTTATCCCTATCAGTTTCAGATATAGGTTGACTTAATAAATCTTTGGGTGTAGAAGTAAGTATGCAGGCATGAGTTAGGGTCAAATTCTGGACCCCTGAAGGTTCTCTGTGTAGCAGCAGAGTCACACTGGGTGCCACAGTTGTGACAGCCAATATTTATCTAGCACTGATGAAACAGTACACCTCAGATTGGGACCTGAACCCATGTGCCAGGACTCGAACCCAGCCAAAACCCTGATTGGGACTTGAACCCATGTAGCCAGGCCTTGAACCTGTCCAAAACCCATGGTCTTCCAACTGACATCAAACGCTGGGTTTCAGGACTTAATGAAGCTCGGGTTCTTGATGTCTCATCACAGAAAGAATTAAGTGAGAGACAAAGTGATAGGTAAAAAGTGGATTTATTTAGACAGAAACACACTCCACAGACAGAGTGTGGGCCATCTCAGAAGGCGAAAGCGGCACCAGGGTATTGGGTTGTCAGTTTTTATAGGAGTGGGTAATTTCATAGGCTAATGAGTGGGAGGAGTATTCCAGCTATTTCAGGAAGGGGTGGGGAGTTCCAGGAATTTGGCCACCGCCCACTTTTTGATCCTTATTGTCAGCCTTGGAACTGTCATGGCACCTGTGGGTGTGTTATTTAGCATGCTGATGTGTTACAATGAGCATATACTGAGCCTCAAGGTCTAGTGGAAGTCAACTTCTCTGCCATCTTGGACCCATTTGGTTCTAATCAGTTTATGTCATGTCTTTGGGCTATGTCATTCTTTCATATATTGTGCCCTGCCCCCTTCCCTCCTGTTTCACTGATGTGCCAGGCACTATGCTGAGTGTTTTTCTTACTTTCTTACATCTAATCTTCACAATAACTCTATAAAGTAGGTTTGAATCATTAGCCCTGTTTTATTGGTGAGGAAACAGAGGCACAAACTAACTTGATGAGGTTAACTCTAATAGGCGGGGGCAGAACTGGTATTTGACTACAGGAGTTTTGAAACCGAGTCCCTCTAAAACTGAGTTCCCCTGCTGAGTTTATGATTGACCCCTCTACACAAAACTTTATTCCCTTTCTTGCCCTGCCCCTGTTCTCCTCAGGATTGAGGAGTATCAAAGAAAATGGGGAATTGAAACTGAGTAGGACCCTATAGAGCCCTCCCGATACAAAAGCCCCTCTGTGTCCCTTATTTCTTGTTTGTAGAAAAAGGCTTTAGTCTAGGCCTTCCCTGAGTTCCAAAGAGCAGACTTAAATAGTTACTAATTAGGGAGGTGAGGAAATGCAGAAACAAGGGAAAAGCACATAGTTCAGAGATAAAACAGAGTCCCAGTTCCTCCTCAAGGGATATACATAACTATCTGATGCATATCTTTGAGTTGTTCTGCAGAAATTGAGACCTCCACATGGGGAGGGGGTGGGGGTGACTACACAGGAGGATGGTGACTACATGATGACCACAAGCCTGTAGACCCCAGACTGGTTGGGACCAGAAGGTTGGGGATTAAGATCCTGTTACCTCACCACCAACCAATCAGAAGAAAGTCCATAATCTGCAACCTTCACCTCAAATGGTGCCTTAAAAAAAACGCTTCCCTGAAAGCCATGGGGGAGTTCAGGTCTTTCGAGCGTGAGCTGCCCATTCTCCTTGATTGGCACCCTGCAAATAAATACTGTACTTTCCTTCACCACAACCTGGTGTCAATAGATTGGCTTTGCTGCTTGCCAGCAGACTCACGTTCAGTTTAGTAAAGGGTTGACTCTGGGAATTGTCTCTTAGCCCCCAGCTTGGGGCCCCTCTCTCAGGCAGGCATGCCTGATCCAAAGGAGTGTCGGAAAAGTACCAACAGGGTCTGGAAAATGCCTGACTCCCCAGGCCAGAGCAGTTGGTGGCAATACCACACACACAATCTGCCTTGATAGGGATAAGCAATGTGAACAATCTTAAACTATTTGAACATGGACTGGAGTATAAGGAGTGCTGGGGTTTGTCTTTGAGTCACTGCATCCCTCTAAGCACTGTTTCATAATCTGTTCATCTGTCTTTACTGTCTCTGGAGCTTGGACTTTCCTTCAGAGACTTTCTGTACCCATTAAATTTGTTTTGGGTAAAAGCATTGGTTGGGGGTGGTGGGGTGGGGCACGGGTAATGGGAAAACTAGCATTCTGTCTAAGAGTGAGCTGAGCGAGGAAATCTGAGGAAGATGACTCACCTCGTCTTCCCAAAACCCAGGTCAAGAGTTGGTCCCAATCATCTGAAGAATCTGTCCTTCAAGTCCGTCAGACCTGTTTGGGGGAACAGAAAGACCTGGATAACTCTTTATCATTTGAGAAAAAAATTATGATTTGATTAAGACTTTTCACATGCCTGGTAGTGGTGGTTCATATGTAGAAATGATTTCAGACCTGGGGAAAATAGCTACATTGAAAGAGTTTCTGAGCAGTTGAAAAGAACAATGCGAACAAAACTTAATTAGGAGTACAAGCTAATGGAACTGAGAAGGAGGCAGGATGAATTCATTACATTAATAATAACCTGAACTTAGGGAAGGGGAAGCAGATGGAAAGAAAGGAACACATAATGCATTATGTTGCATTTCTTCTGAATAAAGTGTAGTGTGCTGAAATGTAATGAGATTATCCATCCTCTCCATCTGCTTTTGTCTAAATAAATTCAGTTTTTTCACAAATGTCATGAATTTTCAGCTTGTAATTTGCTGTCTCCAGTGTGTGTGTGGTGCTGGGAAGCCCATTTACTACTATGTGACCCAGACTGGGACCTCCACTGAGCACCAGGGCCTCACAGAGCAGCAGCGAGGAGGTTCAAAATCATCCTGCTCTCAGCATGGGTGGGATGTTCTGTCACAGTGGTCCCCCCAGGGGGTTTGCATGGCACAGGTTGGTGGAGAAGGAAAGTGGTCTGGATTTGAGATGGGGGGTAGAGTGGCAAGAGGGTTCTCTTCTTCTGCAAACTTTGAGATGAAAATTTGCTTCCTCCTCATTTATCACACATTTACTTCCATGTCTTTATTCACGAAGTTTTCTCCACCAGGAATTCCATGTCTCCTATACTCCTATTTTTCAAATCTATTACTTTTTTTTTTTTAATTTTATTTATTTATTTATTTATGGCTGTGTTGGGTCTTCGTTTCTGTGCTAGGGCTTTCTCCAGTTGTGGCAAGTGGGGGCCACTCTTCATCGCGGTGCGCGGGCCTCTCACCATCGCGGCCTCTCCCGTTGCGGAGCACAGGCTCCAGACGCGCAGGCTCAGCAATTGTGGCTCACGGGCCCAGCCACTCTGCGGCATGTGGGATACTCCCGGACCAGGGCTCGAACCCGTGTCCCCTGCATTGGCAGGCAGACTCCCAACCACTGCGCCACCAGGGAAGCCCAAATCTATTACTTTTTAAAACTCACTTATTTCAGTGTCTCCTTCAACTGTTTTAGAACACACAGATTTATTTCTCCTCTCCCTGAACCTGTGTTTCCCTTTCACTTGGTGAATTCCACCCTGCACTCAGTTATTTAATTCCCTATATTGTTCCTCCTGAATAAGATTGTAATTTCTTCTTTTTTCCTGCCTTTAACAAATGTTTTTTGAATGCTTTCCATTTGCTGGTTACTTCATAGGCATTGGGGATCCAGTGATGAACAAAGTAGACATGGTCCTTGGCTTCATGGAGCTTGAGGGCTAAGAAGGAAGACATGCTAAATAGTATTCACCCCAATAAGTAGACAATTATTGTGATGGTTAATTTTCTGTATTAACCTGACTGGTCTAAGAGGTGCCCAGATAGCTGGCAAAACATTATTTCTGGGTGTGTCTGTGAGGGTGTTTCCAGAAGAGATTAGTATTTGAATTGGTGAACTGAGTAAAGCAGATGGCCCTTCCCAATGTGCATGCACCTTATCCTATCTGATGAGGACCTGAATAGAAAAAAAAAGGGAAGGAAAGGCCAATTCTCTTCTTTCTCTGCTTGAGCTAAGACACCTATATTCTCCTGTCCTCAGACTTCTGTGCACTGGTTCCCAGGCTTTCAGACTCAGATCGGAACTTATACCATCTGCCCCCTGATTCTCAGGACCTGGGACTCCAACTGAATTATACCATCAGATATCCTGGGTCTCCAGCTTGTGGATGGCAGATTATGGGACTTCTCAACCTCAATAACCACATGAGACAATTTCTAAATTAAATCTCCTCTTATGTATCTCTCTTTATATACCCAATTTGTTCTGTTTCTCTGGAGAACGCTTGACTAATACAATTACAAAATTTAACGTGTCAAATTTAAGTCAATGTTATTGACAATAAAATTCACACATTTTAAGTATACAGGTTGATGACTTTTGACAAATGTAACCACCACCCCAATTAAGATACAGAACATTTCCATCTCCACAAAAGTTTCCTCATACCTCTTCCCAAACTTTCTCTGCCTAAATCCTAACTGCCTACCTGCCTACCTACCATCTGACTTCTATCACTTTAGGTTATCTTTACCTTCTCTAGAATTGTATATAAATGGAATAATATAGTAGATACTCTTTTGCATTTGGCTTCTTTCACTCAGCCTAGTGTCTGTGATATTCTTCAATGTTGTGTTTTGTTCAAAATTACTTTTGAACAAGTAACTTGTTCCTTTATATTGCTGAATATATACATGAGGATATATAAATAATTTATTTATCAGTTCACTTGTTGATGGACATTTGGGTTGTTTATGGCTTTTGGCTTTTATGAATAGAGCTGCTATGAATATTTGTATTCAAGTCTTTCTGTGGCATATATTTTTATTATTCTTGAATAAATACCTAATAGTGGAATTTCTAGGTTATATAGAAACTACAAGTGTTTTTTAAATGGATCATAGACTTACACATAAGAGCTGAAACTATAAAAATTCTAGAAGAAAACATAGGAGTAAGTTTACATGACCTTGGAATAGACAAAGATTTCTTGGGAATGTTATGCTTTTACACAAAATATTTTTAAAAACCTCACAAATTGGACTTTATTAAAAGTAAAAATGTCTGCTCTCCAACCCCATCCCCCAAACAAGAAAACTTCCCAAATTCCAAAACACTTAGGAATTAAAAAAGACAACTCACACATCAGGAGGAAATATATGTAAAATATATATGGCAGTCCTGCATTTTTGAAACTAGAGGCCTGTAGTTTAGTTAAACCTGCAGAGAACGGGTGATTACCACACCTACCACACCTTTTCCCAATCACCATTCCCCATGCTCCCTACACCTCAGATGGCCCTGCTGCATTATTCTTTATCCCATTAATACCCCAGCTCCTTTTCTTCCGGGATCCAGATTTGAGATTTTTCTCCTGTCTTCTACTTGGCTGCCCTGTGAATAAGCCCTGTCTTCACTGCAAACAGTGGATTTCTCATCGTTTTGGCTTGCTGTGTTTCTGACAAAGGGAACCTGGCTTGGATAAATCGCCCAGAGAAGAAAAATCCAAGGCACCAGTCAGATTTTTACCACAGTTGTCTACGCTGTGTGGCTGACAGGGTCTTGGTGCCCTGGCCGGGTCTCAGGACTGAGCCTCTGAGGTAGGAGAGCCGAGTTCAGGACATTTGACCTCTGGAGACCTCCTGGACCCATGTAATATCAATTGGCGAGCGCTCTTCCAGAGATCTCCATCTCAACATTAAGACCCAGCTCCACTCAACGAGCAGCAAGCTCCAGTACTGGACACCCATGCCAAACAACTAGCAAGACAGGAACACAACCACACCCATTAGCAGAGAGGATGCCTAAAATCATACTAAGTTCACAGACACCCCAAAACACACAACTGGACGAGGTCCTGCCCACCAGAAAGACAAGACCCAGCCTCATCCACCAGAAAACAGGCAGCAGTCCCCTCCACCAGGAAGCCTACACAACCCACTGAACCAACCTTAGCCACTGGGGGCAGACACAAAAAACAATGGGAACTACAAACCTGCAGCCAGTGAAAAGGAGACCCCAAACACAGTAAGTTAAGCAAAATGGGAAGACAGAGAAATATGCAGCAGATGAAGGAGCAAGGTAAAAACCCACAGAGCCAAACAAATGGAGAGGAAATACGCAGTCTACCTGAAAAAGAATTCAGAATAATGATAGTAAAGATGATCCAAAATCTTGGAAATAGAATGGAGAAAATACAAGGGACATTTAACAAGGACCTAGAAGAACTAAAGAGCAAACAAACAATGATGAACAACACAATAAATGAAATTAAAAATTCTCTAGAAGGAATCAATAGCAGAATAACTGAGGCAGAAGAACGGATAAGTGACCTGGAAGATAAAATAGTGGAAATAACTACTGCAGAGCAGAATAAAGAGAAAAGAATGAAAAGAATTGAGGACAGTCTCAGAGACCTCTGGGACAACACTAAACGCACCAATCTTCCAATTATGGGGGTCCCAGAAGAAGAGAAAAAGAAAGGGACTGAGAAAATAATTTGAAGAGATTATACTTGAAAACTTCCCTAATATAGGATAGGAAATAGTCAACCAAGTCCAGGAAGCTCAGAGAGTCCCATACAGGATAAATCCAAGGAGAAACGCACCAAGGCACAAATTAATCAAACAATCAAAAATTAACTACAAACAAAAACTATTAAGAGCAGCAAGAGAAAAGCAACAAATAACATTCAAGGGAATCCCCATAAAGAAAAGAGCGGATCTTTCAGCAGAAACTCTGCAAGCCAGAAGGGAGTGGCAGGACATATTTGAAGTGATGAAAAGGAAAAACTTACAACCAAGATTACTCTACCCAGAAAGGATCTCATTTAGATTCGATGGAGAAATTAAAACCTTTACAGACAAGCAAAAGCTAAGAGAATTCAGCACCACCAAACCAGCATTACAACAAATGCTAAAGGAACTTCTCTAGGCAGGAAACACAAGAGAAGAAAAAGACCTACAATAACAAACCCAAAACAGTGAAGAAAATGGTAATAGGAACATACATATCAATAATTATCTTAAATGTAAATGGATTAAATGTTCCAACAAAAAGACATAGACTGGCTGAATGGATACAAAAACAAGACCCATATATATGCTGTCTACAAGAGACCCACTTCAGACCTAGGGAAACATACAGACTGAAAGTGAGGGGATGGAAAAAGATATTCCATGCAAATGGAAATCAAAAGAAAGCTGGAGTAACAATTCTCATATCAGACAAAACAGACGTTAAAATAAAGACTATTACAACAGACAAAGAAGGACATTACATAATGATCAAGGGATCAATCCAAGAAGAAGATATAACAATTGTAAATATTTATGCACCCAACATAGGAGCACCTCAATACATAAGGCAAATGCTAACAGCCATAAAAGGGGAAATCAACAGTAACACAATCATAGTAAGGGACTTTAACACCCCACTTTCACCAATGGACAGGTAAACAAAAATGAAAAAAATAAGGAAACACAAGCTTTAAATGATACATTAAACAAGATGGACTTATTTGATATTTATAGGACATTCCATCCAAAAACAACAGAATACACTTTCTTCTCAAGTGCTCATGGAACATTCTCCAGGATAGATCACATCTTGGGTCACAAATCAAGACTTGGTAAATTTAAGAAAATTGAAGTCGTATCAAGTATCTTTTCTGACCACAACAGTACGAGACTATATATCAATTACAGGAAAAAAATTGTAAAAAATACAAATACATAGAAGCTAAACAATAGACCTCTAAATAACCAAGAGATCACTGAAGAAATCAAAGAGGAAGTCAAAAAATACCTAGAAACAAATGACATTGAAAGCACAACGACCCAAAACCTATGAGATGCAGCAAAAGCAGATCTAAGAGGGAAGTTTACAGCAATACAAGCCTACCTCAAGACACAAGAAACATCTCAAATAAACAATCTAACCTTACACCTAAAGCAAGTAGAGAAAGAAGAGCAAAATACCCCAAAGTTAACAGAAGGAAAGAAATCATAAAGATCAGATCAGAAATAAATGAAAAAGAAATGAAGGAAACGATAGCAAAGATCAATAAAACTAAAAGCTTGTTCTTTGAGAAGATAAACAAAATTGATAAAGCATTAGCCAGACTCATCAAGAAAAAAAGGGAGAAGACTCATATCAACAGAATTAGAAATGAAAAAGGAGCAGTAACAACTGACACCACAGAAATACAAAGGATCATGACAGATTACTACAAGCAACTATATGCCAATAAAATGGACAATCTGGAAGAAATGGATGAATTCTTAGAAAAGTACAACCTTCTGAGACTGAACCAGGAAGAAATAGAAAATATAAACAGACCAATCACAAGCACAGAAATTGAAACTGTGATTAAAAATCTTCCAACAAACAAAAGCCCAGGACCAGGTAGATTTACAGGTGAATTCTATCAAACATTTAGAGAAGAGCTAACACCTATTCTTCTCAAACTCTTCCAAAATATAGCAGAGGGAGGAACACTCCCCAACTCATTCTATGAGGCTACCATCACCCTGATATCAAAACCAGACAAAGATGTTACAAAGATGAAAACTACAGGCTAATATCACTGATGAACATAGATGCAAAAATCCTCAACAAAATGCTAGCAAACAGAATCCAGCAGCACATTAAAAGGATCATACACCATGATCAAGTGGGGTTTATCCCATGAAGGCAAGGATTCTTCAATATATGCAAATCAATCAATGTGATACACCATATTAACAAATAGAAGGAGAAAAACCATATGATCATCTCAATAGATGATGAAAAAGCTTTGGACAAAATTCAACACCCATTGATGATAAAAACTCTCCAGAAAGTAGACATAGAGGGAACTTACCTCAACATAATAAAGGCCATATATGACAAACTCACAGCCAACATCATTCTCAATGGTGAAAAACTGAAACCATTTCCACTAAGATTAGGAACAAGACAAGGTTTCCCTCTCGCACCATTATTCCACATAGTTTTGGAAGTTTTAGCCACAGCAATCAGAGACGAAAAAGAAATAAAAGGAATCCAAATTGGAAAAGAAGAAGTAAAACTGTCACTGTTTGCAGATGACATGATACTATACATAGAGAATCCTAAACATGCTACCAGAAAACTATTAGAGCTAATCAATGAATTTGGTAAAGTAGCTGCATACAAAATTAATGCACAGAAATCTCTTGCATTCCTACACACTAATGATGAAAAATCTGAAAGAGAAATTAAGGAAACTCTCCCATTTACCACTGCAACAAAAAGAATAAAATACCTAGGGATAAACGTACCTAAGGAGACAAAAAACCTGTATGCAGAGAACGGTAAGACACTGATGAAAGAAATTAAAGATGATTCAAACAGATGGAGAGATATTCCATGTTCTTGGATTGGAAGAATCAACATTGTGAAAATGACTCTACTACCCAAAGCAATCTACAGATTCAATGCAATCCCTATCAAACAACCAATGGCATTTTCCACAGAACTAGAACAAAAAATTTCACAATTTGTATGGAAACACAAAAGACCCCGAATAGCCAAAGCAACCTTGAGAAAGAAAAACGGAGCTGGAGGAATCAGGCTCCTGGACTTCAGACTATACTACAAAGCTACAGTAATCAAGGTAGTATGGTACTGGCACAAAAACAGAAATATAGATCTATGGAACAGGATAGAAAGACCAGAGATAAACCCACACACATATGGTCGCCTTATCTTTGACAAAGGAGGCAAGAATATACAATGTAGAAAAGGCAGCCTCTTCAATAAGTCATGCTGGGAAAACTGGACAGCTACATGTAAAAGAATGAAATTAGAACACTCGCTAACACCATACACAAAAATAAACTCAAAATGGATTAAAGACCTAAATGTAAGGCCAGCCAATATACAACTCTTAGAGGAAAACATAGGCAGAACACTCTCTGACATAAATCACAGCAAGATCCTTTTTGACCCACCTCCTAGAGAAATGGAAATAAAAACAAAAATAAACACATGGGACCTAATGAAACTTAAAATCTTTTGCACAGCAAAGGAAACCATAAACAAGGCAAAAAAACAACCCTCAGAAGGGGAGAAAATATTTGCCAACAAACCAACTGACAAAGGTTTAGTCTCCAAAATATACAAGCAGCTCATGCAGCTCAATTTCAAAAAAACAGACAACCCAATCCAAAAACGGGGAGAAGACCTAAATAGACATTTCTCCAAAGAAGATATACAGATTGCCCAGAAACACATGAAATGATGCTCAACATCACTGATCATTAGAGAAATACAAATCAAAACTACAATGAGGTATCGCCTCACACCAGTCAGAATGACCATCATCAAAAAATCTACAAACAATAAATGCTGGAGAGGGTGTGAAGAAAAGGGAACCCTCTTGCACTGTTGGTGGGAATGTAAATTGATACAGCCACAATGGAGAACAGTATGGAGGTTCCTTAAAAAACTAAAAATAGAACTACCCTATGACCCAGAAATCCCACTACTGGGCATATACCCTGAGAAAACCATAATTCACAAAGAGTCATGTACCACAATGTTCATTGCAGCACTATTTACAATAGCCAGGACATGGGAGCAAACTAAGTGTCCATTGACAGGTGAATGGATAAAGAAGATGTGCCACATATATACGATGAAATATTACTCAGCCATAAAAAGAAACAAAACTGAGCTATTTGTAATGAGTTGGATGGACCTAGAATCTGTCATACAGAGTGAAGTAAGTCAGAAAGAGAGAAAAAAAATACTGTGTGCTAACACATATATTTGGAATCAAAGAAAACAAAAAGGTTCTGAAGAACCTAGGGGCAGGACAGGAATAAAGACACAGATGCAGAGAATGGACTTGAGGACATGGGGAGGGGGAAGGGTAAGCTGGAACGAAGTAAGAGAGTGGCATGGACATATATACACTACCAAATGTAAATTAGATTGCTAGTGGGAAGCAGCGGCATAGCACAGGGAGATCAGCTCAGTGCTTTGTGACCACCTAGAGGGTTGTGCTAGGGAGGGTGGGAGGGAGATGCAAGAGGGAGGGGATATTTGGATATATGTATATGTATAGCTGTTTCACTTTATTATACAGAAGTAACTAACACAACAATGTAAAGCAATTATACCTCAATAAAGATGTTAAAATATATATATATTTGGCAAAGTAGTTGCATCCAGAATATGTAAGGAACTCTTACAACTCTATAGTGAGATACAATGTTTTTTTAAAAGGAAAAATATTTGAATGAACACTAGGAATGACCAAAAAGCACATGAAAATATGCTCAATATTACTAACCTCTGGGGGAGTGCAAATTAAAACTACAGTGATATACCTTTTCACACCCACTAGATGGTGTAAAAAATGAAAATCCCCAGGATTAGTGAGGAGATAGAACAATAGGGTAGTGCAAACACATTGACAACCAGTTGGGCAATATTTTGTAAAGTTGAACATGCACTTACAATATGACCCAGTGATTCCACTCTCAGATAACTACTCAAGAGAAATAAAAACCTAATTTTCCCTCAAAGAGTTATGCATAAATGTTCATAGCAGCTTTATTTATAATAGCCCAATCTGGAAACAATCCAAATGTTCATCACCTACTGAATGGATAAACAAATTGTGTTACATCCACGTTATAGAGGAACACTACTCAGCAATAAAAAGGAATAAACTTTATAGACATTATGCCGAGTGAAAAATAGACACAAAAGAATATGTGCAACAGGGTTTCATTTATATGAAACTATAAAAAAGGGAAATCTAATTTATAGCCGCAGAAACAGGTCCACGGTTTTCTGGAACTGTGGTTTGCAGAGGGATTAGCTGCAAAGAGGCAGAAAGGAACTTTCTGGGGTGATGATGATGTTGTATATCCTGGTGGTGTGGTTACATGTCAAAGTTATTGACCTCAGCACTTAAAATGGATGCAATCTTTTGAATGTACATTATACCTCAATAGTGTTGATCAAAACAAACAAACAGGCATGTATCCGCTCTATGACTGTCTGTAAGTGACTCTGTTCTTTCCCTCCCTGTCTTCCCAGGGAGAAAATGGACTCAGTAGACTCAGCATGCATCCTTTTGGAGAGACTCTATTCACCCTGTGGGAGCATGTTTGAGATCTGCTGGGGTGCTGGTGATTTAGTTCTACATTATGCTGCAGAAAGTGGAACAATAAGTGGGTTCCATGTGACACTTGCATTTATTAGCAGAGAAACAACGGATCTGCTAAGAAAAGTGACACTCTATTGTGTGGATGCCACTTCTGATTGTCAAGTTGCAGAAAACCTTCAGCTAGGTCTTCAGCTTGTTAAATCTGAAAGAGCTGTTGAAGGGTTTTGTATTTTCCTCATGTGAACTACTAAGCATTCCATTTAATTTGCAAAGGCAGAAAAGGTTTTCTTGATGGCGTGGCTCCTTTGGGATGAACGCTTAGAACCACACTCAATGTGAGCACCTATGGATCTGGAACTCTCAATTAAGACAGTTGGAGTCTTAAACTGGGTTTCCCAGAGTACCAGGAGCTGTAGTACATCTAAGTTACAGTGATGTGTCCCTTCACAGAGTGTCATGATGGGACTGATGGACCCTTACCATAACCTGTCATTTCTCCTCTGAAAAAGATTGTACAAGAGCTCAACGTGCCGCCCCTTCTTTGTAACAGATACTCGACTGTGAGCAAAAGTCTGTTTCCATGACCACCCAAGCCTTTATGCCAGGGTCAGATGTTTGGACATATGGGGAAAGGGGGAGAAATCTCAGAGGGCTTGCAGCCACTATTGGTGACTGAAAGTTGTATAATATCATTTGAGCAGAGAATGGGGAAGCAGAATAACCCACTGAATGTCCTGGGTCTCTTGAAGTCCAGAAGTTTCCACCTCAGAGTTAATTTTAATGAACAAAACATTACTTGTAGCCTACAGAAGGGTCAACTCCTTGATTCTGGAAGGAGGCCAACCTGCCTAAAAAGGACTCAAGGAGCCCTGATGGGGTTCAGATACACTGAATGATGTTGGACAAGCCACTTAGCTCTTCTGATGAAGTTTCCTTACTTTTGAATGAAGTTAAAACCCAGGGCTGATAACCAGTGGCAGCTATGTCCTCATCCTTCAGTTTCCCCATTTTGAGATTTGTCTGTCTTTGCCGATCACCAAAGTAGAAATAAAACCTAAGCATCCCCAAAGAACCCACTCACATGAAGAGTGTAAATGAGTGATGCCAGCTTCACTGAAGATCTGGTAAGAAGGAGAAAGGGGTTTTATTGCACTTCCCACACCTAAAGAATATTCTGAAGGGATTGTGTATGTTTGAATGAATATGTGTGTGCTTGTACGTGTGTGTGTTTAAGGGTTCTTGCTCTTCCATCGTGCAGTACCCAGAATCCTCACCTCTCTTTCTCCTCCCGGTGTTCCTCCCAGAATTTCATACGTCTCTGTCCTCCAACAAACATAGCAATTCTACTACACCCCAACTTGTATACCCAGACTCATCTAGGAGCTCAGCAAACCAAATCATAGGACTTTCTCCTCCAAGAAGATGGAGTGGGGATCCTCTTTTGTAGTTGCACATGATTTGGTGCTTCCCTCCTTTCATGTCAAATAGCTTATACAAATATCCATTTTTCATCAATTCTAGGACCAAGATTTTCTCATATTTTAACATCTCTGAAATTGGAATGCTACTTACAATAAAAGGCATCTTACAGTATAAATGTCAACACTTTTCTTTCTTAGCATTTTAGATTTGATGAAACATGGCATTTCTTCCAGTTGAACACAGGGCTATTTCTCTCCAAGAGCAATTATTATTATTATAAACTTATTATGTAAAATTTTCTCCATCTCAAAACAAATTCTCAAAATCCATGGGATTCCAAAGTCTGGTTAACAGATTATATGTGCAGATATGTCCATCCCTGCTCCTGGCTCATTTGCTCTTTCTCACTGGAAAGGATAGAGACAGACAGCTAGAAATAAGGACAGGAAATGGTCTATTTATCTATAAATTCTGTTTGGTAGGCAGAAGTCATCAGTGGAAATGGAACTTACCTAGTTAAGAGGTGATCCTCAAAGTGTGATCCAAAGATAAACTACACTAAAATCTCCTGGCAGGCTTGTTAAAAAGCATGACTTTTGGGTCCACATTTCAGGTCACCCCAGTCATATCTCTGGGGTGGTGCCCTAAAATCTGTGTTGCCAACAAGCTCTGCAGGGAGGGTTTATTCAAAACTAGATTACTACCTTTGGGGAAAGCTGCATACCAGCCATAGGCCAGGAATTTCCATTTCAATTCACTATGATTTAAAACTCTCAAAGATATTTTTAAAATGTACATTAGTCTTATGTTAGCAGTGGGTAAACTGAGGCACAAGGAGCTTGGGTAACTTCCCAAGTCACTACCCAGGAAGTGGTAGATGCTGGATGTGAACCCCACCTGTTTGACTCCAGGGCTTTCTGAGACCCATCTTGTCTGCACTGAACACAGAACATAACTTATACAAACTTTTTGGAACACAATTTGATGAAATTGATTGAATTTAACATACCTATCCCCTTTACCCAGAAATTCCATTTCAAGGATATAGACTATAGAAATACTGAAGCATTAGCACACACACATGCACACGCACACACACGAATATTCACTGTAGCATTACTTGTAATAGTAAAAAATAATCAGAGTCTATAGACCCATCAGTAGGGAGAAAGTCAAATTATGATACTTCCTTTCTATGAAATACTGTGTAGCAGTGAAAAAGATAATGTACTTCTACATATAACAGAATGGAAAGATCTGTAGGATGTATGATTAATATAAAAAATGAAATTAAGTACAAAAAATGTAGAGGAGAATGCTGTTTCTGTAAAACAAGGAAGACCTTTATATGTTTATATTACAAATGCGAAGACAAAGAAAAATACCTTGAAAGTTATATAGTAAATTGCAAATAGTGTTGACCTCTTGGACAGTGAGTGCCATTTGAAGTGGATAGAGGTGGGATGTAGGGGTGAAGATCACTTTTAATATTTATTCTTATTTCTACTTTGTATTAATTTTTACCCTGAGAATTCAGGTGTTAGGTAAAATTTTAAATTAAAAAAAAGCAAAACATCGTAAACTGCTCACACACCCCTTTTCAACCCTGAGGTTAGGTACAAAAGTGGCTGAAGCTGTAGGTTCTGCAGAATAGCTAATATAAAGGATCTTTGTTCTTTCTTGTTATGAATTATGTACTCTGCCTACTGGGTAGCTTGTTTTTTTAAAATCTCAAATCAGAACTGTGAAGTATAAAAATATAACTCAGCGGGGCTTCCCTGGTGGCGCAGTGGTTGAGAATCTGCCTGCCAATGCAGGGGACACGGGTTCGAGCCCTGGTCTGGGAAGATCCCACATGCCACGGAGCAACTGGGCCCGTGAGCCACAATTACTGAGCCTGCGCGTCTGGAGCCTGTGCTCCGCAACAAGAGAGGCCGCGATGGTGAGAGGCCCGCGCACCGCGATGAAGAGTGGTCCCCACTTGCCGCAACTAGAGAAAGCCCTCGCACAGAAACGAAGACTCAACACAGTCATAAATAAATAAATAAAAGAACGTGAATTTCTTAAAAAAAAAAAAAAAAAAAAAAAACTCAGCAAAATCAACAAGTGTAACCTGTGTTAGTGAAACACTCTTATTAATGGTGATGTTGGGCTTGTTGGAAACTCGTCATATTTCATTTTATGCATATTTGTTCCCGAGTTTTAATTAAGAGCCCATAATATCTGCTATTTACCAAGGGAATTTAAGAAAGCTCATCAAAATGTATACAAAAGAACAAAGATGAATTGCATGCGGTGAACTGCCACATTCTTCTTGGTGTATTATTGAAAAATGACAACGTTACTGAAAATTGCTGTTCCTTGTGTCCTTTTTCTGTTTTGAAAAACCCAAATTGGCTCATAGCAGTGTTTCAATACCTATGCCATTAGTCTTGAAGAGGTCTTTAGAAGATGCCTATAATTACAGGCTGTGTGGTATAAATCATTTAATTCTCAATAAAGAACAGGCTAACTGAGGAGATGCTGTGGTAATGTGGCTTGAAGTGTAGGCTAGGCAGTTTTTCATGATTTACCCTGGGCAAGCAGATGAACCAGAAATTTTCATTATTTTCAGCACTAATGACTCATCTTGCCTCCTCCATGGGTTGTCTCATTGGTTTTATTCCTTTACCATATTGTCCAGTTGGGTCAATTGACTATAGGAATGGGATATATTCACTAACAAGCTGTGTGACATTGAATGTCACTCATCCACTTTGAATCTCATTTCCACGTTTATAAAATGAAAGAGTGGCCCAAGATAATCATGCATGTCTTCGTTCTAAAATTGAGAGTTTGAAATTCTCCTATAAAAAGGTCAATAGCAAAGGTCTTTTCCCACTTCTCTGGGTCTGCCTGGCCTTGGGTCTTGCTTTAACAAATACAATGTGTTGGAATTGACATTGTGCTAGTTCTAAGCCCAAGTCTCAAGAGATCTTGCATGCTTCCGCTTTCTCCTTTGGAACCCTGTTAGCTTCCATGAGAACAAGCCCAAGCTAGTCTCCAGGAGCAGGAGAGACCATGTGGAGCAGAGATGAAGCAACCTAGCATGACCTACAAAAGTGAGCTCACCCAGGATAGAAGAACCACCCAGCTGAGCCCATCTTAAATGGTCAGTCTGCAGAACTATGGGTTAAATAAATGGTTGTTATTTTCAGCCATTAAGTTAGGGGTGGTTTGTTACACAGCAAAAGCTAATTAGTACAATGATGGATATAGAGACAAATAGAAATAGTGTGAAGACATTGGGTGAAGGTCACATTCTATGATTTTCAGGGCAAAGAATAGCAATTCCTAATATTTATCATTAAGTAGAAAAATGTCAGAATGAAAAGAAGGTTCCCTAAAGATCAAAAGATCAATGAGAAATGTTTTTGATGAGGAGGTGATAAAACACACACTCACACATTTTTGTGGGGATTATCAACTGGTATGACATCCTGGGAGGATAACTTGGCAATACCCATCAATTTCAATACATATACAATTTTCCCAGCAATTATTAGGAATTTATCCTAGAGATACACTTGTGATATATGTGAAAGCATGTTTAATGAAGCAAAAAACTAGAAGCAATGTAAATTTAAGAGGAACCTGATTAAACCATGCACTATTTATATAGTGAAATAGTACCCAAATGTTAAAATAGATACATGCTAATATAAAATGATTAATCTGTATTATGTTATGTTATGTTATATTCCATTCGAATCTCTCCAGAATTCATATGTTGAAGTCTAAAACCCAATGTGATGGTTTGGAGGTGAGGCCCTGGGGAGGAAATTAGGTCATGACGGGAGAACCCATGTGATGGGATTAATGCCTTATAAGGAGAGATTCAAAAGAGTTTGCCTCATCTCTCTCTGTACTCTGGTATGTGAGGATACAAGGAGAAGACTGCCATCTTCAAACCAGGAAGTGGATTCTCACCAGATGCTGAATCTTCTAGCAGTTTGATCTTAAACTTCCCAGTCTCCAGAACTGTGAGAAGTAAATGTTGTTTAAGCCACATAGTCTATGGTAGATTTGTTATAGCAGACCAAACTGACTAAGACAATCTGTAAGGTACATCGTTGGGTGAAAAAACAAGTTGAACACTGTAATTTGCTCCCAGATAAGTCAACATTCATATATGCACATACAAGCATAAATAGGAATTTACCCATGAAACACTGGAGTAGAATCCTGGATCTGGAATTTCCTTTAACATCTAAGTCTAATTCACCATCTGGTGCAGACATTAACATTATTATGGCTTTCTGTCATTCACCCTGGGCTTACAGAATATCATATGATGAAAAGCTGTGTACTTAGTGTACCTCAAGAAAGCTGTTCCAGAGTCCTCTCTTAAAACTTAAGAACTCCTGGCATGGGGAAAATTATAAGTTGTCTTCAGCTAAGGCTTGACATCTACCAAAGAGCAAGGACCTGCTGGAATGGGCTAAGGATGGATACCTAAGAAGGACAGGGTGTCCTGATACTGCTGATGCCCAGTCCTAGAAAACTAACATGATAGAGCACAGAGAGCATCGGTTTTTAAGTCGGGCAGGTCAGTCAATCTAACAGGAATTGGTGCCCAGCATCATTTCCACTCAGCCCACCTTTGATTTCAGCTGTAATTCTGGTGGACAGGTCCATACACACAGATTGCCCTCAGAGGCCAGCTGCATCAGTCTACCAGCTTTCCTGTCTCCAGGGTCTCCTCCAAAGCTAGGGCCCTAGCTACACAGTTCCTCAAAGTCTCCAGTGGCATTGAGCCCGGTTGCCCACAGCAGTAACCAACTCAATAACATGGTTTCTGTTAACTCTACCTTCCTTCCTTGAATCACTCTGCCCTCTCCCTCACTCCGGTTTACTAGAATTGCTTCGAAATAAATTATCTGCACTCAAGTCTTTGTTTCAAGTTCTAATTTGGGGACAAACCAATACACTTACTAAACTTTTCTGAATTTTGATTTTCACATCAGTTAGGGAAATGTATACATATGTATATATACACACACTCTATATACATATATGTATGTATACACATTACTGTGTGAAATTAAATATCTATCATCTGTCTATCTATCTGGCATATTGTGAACGCTCAACAAATAGTTAGGGGTTAGTTCCCAGCCAGGGAGCATCCTTCCCTCAATCCTGACCCAAATTCTTTAGCTGTTCCTGAGTTTGTGAGTCTCTCTTCTTTACTCCTGGAGTTTTGCCTCATTTAAGCAGAGGCACAGTAGAACACAGAAGTTTAGTTAGTAAAGCATGTCTTAGCTCTTGGAATTTACAACTTGACCTTCAGCCTTCTGTCTGCTGTGCTGTGCAAGTTGAATTTACGTGAAGGAGAGCACGCTTTCCAAAGGATGCTTAGGGAGCAGAGGCAATGTGCCCAGTTTCACCATGTCATCCTGACTTTTAGGGAAAAACCTGCTCAGCTCTTCAATTAGCAGCCCTGCTGGTAGCTCAGGCAATGTTTTTCACAAATCAGCAGCAGGAAATCCAATGAGAAGTCACTGTTTATGTAGCAGAATAAAGGATCCTAGTTGTCTGTCTATAAACAGTGACCCTGGCAGGTAGAATCGAGTTCATGTGGACCACACTGTGCTTAATTTAGAATATCTTTATCCCTTCTGAATATTCCATACATCCTAATATATTTCTTTTTTTTTTTTTTTTATTGGAGTAAAATTGCTTTACAATCTTGTGTTAGTTTCTGCTGTACAATGAAGTGAATCAGCTATATGTATACCTATATCCTCTCCTTCTTGGACCTCCCTCCCACCCCAACCCCCATCCCACCCATCTAGGTTGTCACAGAGCACTGAGCTGTGCTCCCTGTGCTACATAGCAGGTTCCCACTAGTTATCTATTTTACATATGGTAGTGTATTTATGTCAAACCTAATCTCCCAATTTGTCCCACCCTCCCCTTAGTGGTTAGATTTCTTCAATGGAGCAGCCATTTCCTAGGTTGTAACATACTGTGAGAATAACTTGGGGTGTGTGTGTGTGTGAGAGAGAGAGAGAGAGAGGGAGAGAGAGAGAGAGGAGGAGAGAGAGAGAGAGGGAGGGAGAGAGGAGAGAATGATTCATCAGTGACTTTTCACCTCTAGACACTTGGACCTATGGTCCTTCTGTCAGAGACCTTTTTGGCCATTATTCCCGAACCATATTTTTAGATCTTTAATAATTTAAAATGACTTTGTATCAGAATTATTTGAAAAATGAATGAGATCTCAGTAGAGAAGTTATTCTGATATTTACTTCCCTAGCCTCAGTGCCTGACTCCATTTGCCCAGGAGAAGAAGGAAAAAAAAGAAATGTCTTTTTTTTGGCTATTCGCTAAGTGTGAGACCAGGTAAATTACAATCACCCTTTTGGATGGATATGATGATTGGAGAGAGACACTTTTTTGCCCCAGTCCCTGCAGTAAAATATGTCATGAAGGAGATTTGTGACCAAACAGGGTCATATGCCTCTGGTCGTTTGGAGTGGAAACAATTAATCCTGGAGTATGAGAGAGGTCTTGCTGACTCAAAGACATTTTGTAGGTGTGTGGCTTAAAAAATGGAGCACCTCTGACTCTCCGATTTGATCCAAAGCAAGATTCAAATGTCAAGCTTTCTGGGTGGGTGTGCATAGAAGCTTTCCCCTGACATCCTGATGACAGCATCATGATCAGATATATCTTGCATGTCACTGCTGATGGGGCAAACTTGGGTTTGGGAGGCAAGAAAGAAATATTTTGCAAAATCAACTCTAACCCTTTATTGTCTGGATCTGTGGAAATGCTGCCCTAGAGGGGCTCTGGATCTCCTGAGTTCAAGTTCTCAGCGCGTGGTTTTGCTCCTGCAAAAGTAAACATTTGTGCGTGGACGGAGGACTGCAAAGTCCCCTCCAGCTCTGCTGGTTTATGAATCTAAGGAGGACGCCCGTCTGTCTCCCATCTCTTTCCTGTTATGGGGCTGGAATTGCTACAAGAGAGATGGTTTGTTTCACTCTTCAGGCTGTGTGGCCATCGCTCCAATTAGAGTGCATACTCTCTCTAGGGCAACATCAACTCTCCCTTTTACACAGCGAACAATCCAGATTATGGATGTTTCATGTATTAGATTTCTCCTTGTTTTTCTTTCCTTCTCAATATTTGAAGGATATTTTTAAGCCAAGCATTCATGGTAGCCTAATAGCAGAAACATGGGAGGAAAAAAAGTTGATGGTCCGCGAATTACGTTTTCTGTGCAATTAACCTCTATAGTAAGCTACTTAGTCACAAATTTGTCAGTAGGAAAACCAGGCTTCTGGATAGAGAATTACACAATTACAGTCTGGGGTAGGAATACCTCTTAAGAGATCTGCTAGCATGACCTCAGACACTAGGCAGATAAGTTGTGTCCCCGTTTCACAGATGAGGAACTGATATTGGATTATGAAGGCAAGAGAACAGAGAAACTGGCTTTTCTCAGATTGCCTCAGTAGAGAAGATTTGTCTTGAACACAGGAACCTATGGTTATGAAATAATAAGGAAAGAAGATGGGTGGAAGTTTGTGTTTTCCTGATTTCTGTTCCCCACTCCATACCCAGACTAACTCCCAAACAGACCTGTAGATTATAGTGTCACACAGCCATAAAATAACTCTTTTTTTATTTCAGCAAATAATCTTTGAGTGGATTTTATCAGGCACTGTGTTACCCAGTGGAAGCAGAGTGGTGAACAAAAAAATAGGTGTCTCTCCTTGCAGAGTTATGGAGATAGATATTAAATAAACACAGAAATAAACATATCATCATTGTGAATATGGTAAATGACATGGAAAAAGAAAAGCAGGGTATGTACAGTCACTTTGGAGGACAGTTTGGCTATTTCTTATAAAACTAAATATACTTTTTCCATGCCATCCAGCAATTATGCTGCTTGGTATTTACCCCCCAAAGGTGAAAACTAATGTCCACATAAAAACCTGCACATGGATTATTATAGAAGCTTTATTCATAATAAAGCTTGGAAGAAACCAAGAAGTTCTTCAGTGGGTAAGAGGATAAATGAACTGTGGTACATTCAGACAAATGAATATTATTCAATGTTAAAAAGAAATGAGCTGTCAAGCTATGAAAAGACATGCAGGAAACTTAAATGTGTATTACTAAGTGAAGCCAATCTGAAAAGGCTACATAGACTATGATTCCAACTATAAGACATTCTGGAAAAGGCAAAACTATGGAGACAGTAAAAAGATCAGTGCTGGGCGGGGGCAGGAGTAGATGAATAGGCAGAGCACAGAGGATTTTTAGGGCAGTGAAAATACTCTGTATGATATCACAATGATAGGTATATGTCATTTGTCCAAACCCATAGATGGTACAACACCAAGAGTGAACCCTAAGGTGAACTATGGACTTCGGGTGGTTATGATGTGTAGTGTAGGTTCATCCTTGATAAAAATTTATACAGATAAACCCACGCACATATGGTCACCTTATTTTTGATAAAGGAGGCAAGAATATACAATGGAGAAAAGACAGCCTCTTCAATAAGTGGCGCTGAGAAAACGGGACAGCTACATGTAAAATAATGAAATTAGAACACTCCCTGGAAGAGCTTCAAGATGGAGGAAGAGTAAGATGCAGAGATCACCTTCCTCCCCACAAATATGTCAGAAATACATCTACATGTGGAACAGCTCCTACAGAACACCTACTGAACCCTGGCAGAAGACCTCACACCTCCCAAAAGGCAAGCAACTCCCCATGTACCTGGGTAGGGCAAAAGAAAAAAGAAAAAAACAGAGACAAAAGAATAGGGACGGGACCTGCACCAGTGGGAGGGAGCTGTGAAGGAGGAAAGGTTTCCACGCACTAGGAAGCCCCTTCGCGGGCAGAGACTGTGGGTGGCGGAGGGGGGAGCTTCGGAGCCACGGAGGAGAGCGCAGCCACAGGGGTGCGGAGGGCAAAGCGGAGAGATTCCCGCACGGAGGATCAGTGCCAACCAGCACTCACCAGCCCGAGAGGCTTGTCTGCTGACCCGCCGGGGCGGGCGGGGGCTGGGAGCTGAGGCTCGGGCTTCGGTCGGATCGCAGGGAGAGGACTGGGGTTGGCGGCGTGAACACAGCCTGAAGGGCCTAGTGCACCACGGCTAGCCGGGAGGGAGTCCAGGAAAAGGTCTGGAGCTGCCGAACAGGCAAGAGACTTTTTCCTGCCTCTTTGTTTCCTGGTGCTCGAGGAGAGGGGATTCAGAGTGCCGCTTAAAGGAGCTCCAGAGCCGGCCCAAGCCGCAGCTACCAGCGCGGACCCCAGAGACGGGCATGAGACGCTAAGGCTGCTGCTGCCACCACCAAGAAGCCTTTGTGCGAGCACAGGTCACTCTCCACACCTCCCCTCCCGGGAGCCTGTGCAGCCCGCCACTGCCAGGCTCCCGTGATCCAGGGACAACTTCCCCAGGAGAACGCACGGCGCGCCTCAGGCTGGTGCAGCGTCACGCCAGCCTCTGCCACCGCAGGCTCGCCCCGCATCCGTATCCTGCCCTCCCCACGGCCTGAGTGAGCCAGAGCCCCCGAATCAGCTGCTCCTTTAACCCCGTCCTGTCTGAGCGAAGAAAAGATGCCCTCAGGCGACCTACATGCAGAGGCGGGTCCAAATACAACGCTGAACACCGGGAGCTGTGCGAACAAAGAAGAGAAAGGGAAATTTCTCCCAGCAGCCTCAGAAGCAGCGGATTAAATCTCCACAATCAACCTGATATACCTGCATCTGTGGAATACCTGAGTAGACAACAAATCATCCCAAATTGAGGAGGTAGACTTTGGGAGCAATGATATATATATATTTTTTCCCTTTTTCTCTTTTTGTAAGTGTGTATGTTTATGCTTCTGTGTGTGATTTTGTCTGTATAGCTTTGCTTTTACCATTTGTCCTAGGGTTCTGTCTGTCCATTTTTTTTTTAACTTAAAAAATTTTTTTTTCTTAATAATTATTTTTTATTTTAATAACTTTATTTTATTTTATCTTCTTTCTTTCTTTCTTTCTTTTCTCCCTTTTATTCTGAGCCGTGTGGAGGACAGGCTCTTGGTGCTCCAGCCAGGCATCAGGGCTGTGCCTCTGAGGTGGCAGAGCCAACTTCAGGACACTGGTCCACAAGAGACCTCCCAGTTCCACATAATATCAAATGGCAAAAATCTCCCAGAGATCTCCATCTCAATGCCAAGACCCAGCTCCACTCAATGACCAGCAAGCTACAGTGCAGGACACCTTATGCCAAACAACTAGCAAGACAGGAACACAACACCATCCATTAGTACAGAGGCTGCCTAAAATCATAATAAGACCACAGACACCCCAAATCAGACCACCAGACGTGGGCCTGCCTGCCAGAAAGACAATATCCAGCCTCATCCATCAGAACACAGACACTAGTTCCTTACACCAGGAAGCCTACACAACCCACTGAAACAACCTTAGCCACTGGGGACAGACACCAAAAACAACAGGAACTACAAACCTGCAGCCTGCAAAAAGGAGACCCCAAACACAGTAAGATAAGCAAAATGAGAAGACAGAAAAACACACAGCAGATGTAGGAGAAAGGTAAAGACACACCAGACCTAACAAATGAAGAGGAAATAGTCAGTCTACCTGAAAAAGAATTCAGCATAATGATAGTAAAGATGATCCAAAATCTTGGAAATAGAATGGGGAAAATACAAGAAACGTTTAACGAGGGCCTAGAAGAACTAAAGAGCAAACAAACAGAGATGAACAACACAATAAATGAAATTAAAAATTCTCTAGACGAGATCAATAGCAGAATAACTGAGGCAGAAGAACGGATAAGTGACCTGGAAGATAAAATGGTGGAAATAACTACTGCAGAGCAAAATAAAGAAAAAAGAACGAAAAGAATTGAGGACAGTCTCAGAAACCTCTGGGACATCATTAAACGCACCAACATTCCAATTATAGGGGTCCCAGAAGAAGAAAAGAAAAAGAAAGGGACTGAGAAAATACTTGAAGAGATTATAGTTGAAAACTTCCCTAATATGGGAAAGGAACTAGTCAATCAAGTCCAGGAAGCACAGAGAGTCCCATACAGGATAAATCCAAGGAGAAACACACCAAGGCACATATTAATCAAACTGTCAAAAATTAAATACAGAGAACAAATATTAAAAGCAGCAAGGGAAAAACAACAACTAACACATAAGGGAATCCCCATAAGGTTAACAGCTGACCTTTCAGCAGAAATTCTGCAAGCCAGAAGGGAGTGGCAGGACATATTTAAAGTGATGAAAGAGAAAAACCTACAACCAAGATTACTCTATCCAACAAGGATCTGATTCAGATTTGACGGAGAAGTTAAAAGCTTTACAGACAAGCAAAAGCTAAGAGAATTCAGCACCACCAAACCAGCTTTACAGCAAATGCTAAAGGAACTTCTCTAGGCAGGAAACACAAGAGAAGGAAAAGACGTACAATAATAAACCCAAAACAATTAAGAAAAAGGTAATAGGAACATACATATTGATAATGACCTTAAATGTAAATGGAGTAAATGCTCCAACCAAAAGACATAGACTGGCTGAATGGATACAAAACCAACACCCGTATACATGCTGTCTACAAGAGACCCATTTCAGACCTAGGGACACATACAGACTGAAAGTGAGGGGATGGAAAAAGATATTCCATGCAAATGGAAATGAAAAGAAAGCTGGAGTAGCAATTCTCATATCAGACAAAATAGCCTTTAAAACAAAGACTATTACAAGAGAAAAAGAAGGACACTACATAATGATCAAGGGATCAATCGAAGAAGAAGATATAACAATTGTAAATATTTATGCACCCAACATAGGAGCACCTCAATACATAAGGCAAATGCTAACAGCCATAAAAGGGGAAATCAACAGTAACACAATCATAGTAGGGGACTTTAACATCCCACTTTCACCAATGGACAGATCATCCAAAATGAAAATAAATAAGGAAACACAAGCTTTAAATGATACATTAAACAAGATGGACATAATTGATATTTATAGGACATTCCATCCAAAAACAACAGAATACACATTCTTCTCAAGTACTCATGGAACATTCTCCAGGATAGATCATATCTTGGGTCAGAAATCAAGCCTTGGTAAATTTAAGAAAATTGAAATCGTATCAAGTATCTTTTCTGACCATAACGTTATGAGACTAGATATCAATTACAGGAAAAACTCTGTAAGAAATAGAAACACATGGAGGCTAAACAACACACTACTTAATAACCAAGAGATCACTGAAGAAATCAACGAGGAAATCAAAAAATACCTACAAAAAAATGACAATGAAAACACAATGGCCCAAAACCTATGAGATGCAGTAGAAGCAGTTCTAAGAGGGAATTTTATAGCTATACAAGCCTACCTTAAGAAACAAGAAACATCTCAAATAAACAAGCTAACCTTATACCTAAAGCAATTAGAGAAAGAAGAACAAAACAACCCCAAAGTTAGCAGAAGGAAAGAAATCATAAGGATCAGATCAGAAATAAATGAAAAAGAAATGAAGGAAACGATAGCAAAGATCAATAAAACTAAAAGCTGGTTCTTTGAGAAGATAAACAAAATTGATAAACCATTAGCCAGACTCATCAAGAAAAAAAGGGAGAACACTCAAATCAATAGAATTAGAAATGAAAAAGGAGAAGTAACAAATGACACTGCAGAAATACAAAGGATCATGAGAGATTACTACAGGTAACTATATGTCAATAAAATGGACAACCTGGAAGAATTGGACAAATTCTTAGAAATGCACAATCTTCTGAGACTGAACCAGGAACAAATACAAAATATGAACAGAGCAATCACAAGCACTGAAATTGAAACTGTGACTAAAAATCTTCCAACAAACAAAAGCCCAGGACCAGATGGCTTCACAGGTGAATTCTATCAAACATTTAGAGAAGAGCTAACACCTATCCTTCTCAAACTCTTCCAAAATATAACAGAGGGAGGAATACTCCCAAACTCATTCTATGAGGCCACCATCACTCTGATACCAAAACCAGACAAAGATGTCACAAAGAAAGAAAACTACAGGCCAATATCACCGATGAACATAGATGTAAAAATCCTCAACGAAATACTAGCAAACAGAATTCAACAGCACATTAAAAGGATCATACACCATGATCAAGTGAGGTTTATCCCAGGGATGCAAGGATTCTTCAATATATGCAAATCGATCAACGTGATACACCATATTAACAAATTGAAGGGGAAAAACCATATGATCATCTCAATAGATGCAGAGAAAGCTTTCAACAAAATTCAACTCCCGTTTATAATAAAAACCCTCCAGAAAGTAGGCATAGAGGGAACTTTCCTCAACATAATAAAGGCCATATATGACAAACGCATAGCCAACATCATTCTCAATGGTGAAAAACTGAAAACATTTGACTAAGGTCAGGAACAAGACAAGGTTGCCCACTCTCACCACTATTATTCAACATAGTTTTGGAAGTGTTAGCCACAGCAATCAGAGAAGAAAAAGAAATAAAAGGAATCCAAATTGGAAAAGAAGAAGTAAAGCTGTCACTGTTTGCAGATGACATGATACTATACACAGATAATCCTAAAGATGCTACCAGAAAACTATTAGAGCTAATCAATGAATTTGGTAAAGTAGCAGGATGCAAAATTAATGCACAGAAATCTCTTGCATTCCTATACACTAATGATGAAACATCTGAAAGTGAAATTAAGAAAACAATCCCATTTACCACTGCAACAAAAAGAATAAAATATCTAGGAATAAACCTACCTAGGAAGACAAAAGACCTGTATGCAGAAAATTATAAGACACTGATGAAAGAAATTAAAGATGACACAAATAGATGGAGAGATATACCATGTTCTTGGATTGGAAGACTCAACATTGTGAAAATGACTCTACTACCCAAAGCAATCTACAGATTCAATGCAATCCCTATCAAACTACCATGGGCATTTTTCACAGAACTAGAACAGAAAATTTCACAATTTGTATGGAAACACATAAGACCCCAAACAGCCAAAGCAATCTTGAGAAAGAAAAACGGAGCTGGAGGAATCAGGCTCCCAGACTTCAGACTATACTACAAAGCTACAGTAATCAAGACAGTATTGTACTGGCACAAAAACAGAAATATAGATCAATGCAACAGGATAGAAAGCCCAGAGATAAACCCACGCACATATAGTCACTTTATCTTTGATAAAGGAGGCAAGAATATACAATGGGAAAAGACAGCCTCTTCAATAAGTGGTGCTGGGAAAATTGGATAGCTACATGTAAAAGAATGAAATTAGAACACTCCCTAACACCATACACAAAAATAAACTCAAAATGGATTAAAGACCTAAATGTAAGGCCAGACACTATACAACTCTTAGAGGAAAACATAGGCAGAACACTCTATGACATAAATCACAGCAAGATCCTTTTTGACCCACCTCCTAGAGAAATGGAAAGAAAAAGAAAAATAAACAAATGGGACCTAATGAAACTTAAAAGCTTTTGCACAGCAAAGGAAACCATAAACAAGACAAAAACACAACCCTTAGAATGGGAGAAAATATTTGCAAATGAAGCAACTGACAAAGGATTAATCTCCAAAACATATAAGCAACTCATGCAGCTCAATATCAAAAAAAGTTTCCTTAAAAAACTAAAAATAGAATTACCATATGATCCAGCAATCCCACTACTGGGCATATACCCAGAGCAAACCATAATTCCAAAAGACACATGCACTCCAATGTTCATTGCAGCACTATTTACAATAGCCAGGTCATGGAAGCAACCTAAATGCCCATTGACAGACGAATGTATGAAGAAGTAGTGGTACATATATACAATGGAATATTACTCAGCCATAAAAAGGAACAAAATTGAGTCATTTGTTGAGACATGGATGTATCTAGAGACTGTCATACAGAGTGAAGTAAGTCAGAAAGAGAAAAAGAAATATCGTGTATTAACACATGTATGTGTAACGTAGAAAAACGGTACAGATGAACCAGTTTGCAGGGCAGAAGTTGAGACACAGATGTAGAGAAGAAACATATGGACACCAAGGGGGGAAAACCTCGGTGGTGTGGGGATGGTGGTGTGCTGAATTGGGCGATTGGGATTGACATGTATACACTGATGTGTATAGAATTGATGACTAATGAGAACCTGCAGTATAAACAAAGAAACAAACAAAACAACTAATACTAAACTTTCATTGGGTTATTTGTATGGAAATATGTTAATATAAATGTTTCAGACATTACATGTAATTTCTAAAAATCTTATATGTTCTGGTATAATGTTATAAGTCATAATTCTAGTTATTACTTTAAAATGTATATCTCAGAAATAACTACATTTCCTTGTCAATTGCATTATTATGAATTTTCATCAAATCTTTAAACATGGTCATTTTTAAGTTTTTTTTTGTCATTTACAGACCGTTCTGAGTGTACTCTGATGCTTTTGTAAAAATGTTCCTATAAAAGGGTTTGATCTTCAAGGAATTAATGGAAAAGACTCTGACCAGTACAGGTTTCTGGTAACTGACTATAATGTGAACTGAATGAATAAGCATTTTCAGAACTCTAATGGAAAACGGATGAATTCATAAAAGTGCTAACAAAAGATCAAGCTGAAAAAAAAGTTAATTACATGGGACTGAGTGAACTGATGAGGATGATTATAATTTTTGTGACTTTGTGTTTGAATTAAAAACAAACAAACAAAAAAAACCAACAAAAAAGCAAACACAACCTTGCAGCCTGTGGAACAAAAACCACATTTACCGAAAGATAGACAAGATGAAAAGGCAGAGGGCTATGTACCAGATGAAGAAACAAGATAAAACCCCAGAAAAACAAGTAAATGAAGTGGAAAATTATTCATAATAATGTTACTGAAGATGATCCAGGACCTCGGAAAAAGAATGGAGGCAAAGATCGAGAAGATGCAAGAAATGTTTAACAAAGACCTAGAAGATTTAAAGAACAGAGATGAACAATACAATAACTGAAATGAAAACTACACTAGAAGGAATCAATAGCAGAATAACTGAGGCAGAAGAACGGATAAGTGACCTGGAAGACAGAATGGTGGAATTCACTGCTGCAGAACAGAATAAAGAAAAAATAATGAAAAGAAATGAAAACAGCCTAAGAGACCTCTGGGACAACATTAAATGCAACAACGTTCGCATTATAGGGATTCCAGAAGGAGAAGAGAGAGAGAGAAAGGACCCAAGAAAATATTTGAAGAGATTATAGTGGAAAACTTCCCTAACATGGGAAAGGAAATAGCCACCCAAGTCCAGGAAGCGCAGCGAGTCCCATACAGGGTAAACCCAAGGAGAAACATGCCGAGACACATAGTAATCAAATTGGCAAAAATTAAAGACAAAGAAAAATTATTGAAAGCAGCAAGGGAAAAACAACAAATAACATACAAAGGAACTCCCATAAGGTTAACAGCTGATTTCTCAGCAGAAACTCTATAAGCCAGAAGGGAGTGGCATGATATAATTAAAATGATGAAAGGGAAGAACTTACAAACAAGATTACTCTACCCGGCAAGGATCTCATTTAGATTTGATGGAGAAATCAAAAGCTCTACAGACAAGCAAAAGCTAAGAGAATTCAGCACCACCAAACCAGCTCTACAACAAATGCTAAAGGAACTTCTCTAAGTGGGAAACACACGAGAAGAAAAGGACCTACAAAAACAAACCCAAAACAATTAAGAAAATGGTCATAGGAACATACATATCGATAATTACCTTAAACGTGAACGGATTAAATGTTCCAACCAAAAGAAACAGGCTTGCTGAATGGATACAAAAACAAGACCCATATATATGCTGTCTACAAGAGACCCACTTCAGACCTAGGGACACATACAGACTGAAAGTGAGGGGATGGAAAAAGGTATTCCGTGCAAAAGGAAATCAAAAGAAAGCTGGAGTAGCTATACTCATATCAGATAAAATAGACTTTAAAATAAACAATGTTACAAGAGACAAGGAAGGACACTACATAATGATCAAGGGATCAATCCAAGAAGAAGATATAACAATTATAAATATATATGCACCCAACATAGGAGCACCTCAATACATAAGGCAACTGCTAACAGCTATAAAAAAAGAAATCAACAGTAACACCATAATAGTGGGGGACTTTAACACCTCACTTACACCAATGGAATAATCATCCAAAATGAAAATAAATAAGGAAACAGAAGCTTTAAATGACACAGTAGACCACATAGTTTTAATTGATATTCATAGGACATTCCATCCAAAAACAGTAGATTACACTTTCCTCTCAAGTGCGCACGGAACATTTTCCAGGATAGATCACATCTTGGGTCACAAATCAAGCCTCAGTAAATTTAAGAAAATTGAAATCATATCAAGCATATTTTCTGACCACGCTATGAGATAAGATATGAATTATAGGGAAAAAACCGTAGAAAACACAAACACATGGAGGCTAAACAATACGTTACTAAACAACCAGGAGGTCACTGAAGAAATCAAAGAGGAAATCAAAAAATACCTAGAGGCAAATGACAATGAAAACATGACAATCCAAAACCTGTGGGATGCAGCAAAAGCAGTTCTAAGAGGGAAGTTTACAGCAATAAAATCCTACCTCAAGAAACATGAAAAATGTCAAGTAAACAATCTAACCTTACACCGAAAGGAACTAGAGAAAGAAGATCAAACGAAACACAAAGTTAGCAGAAGGTAAGAAATCATAAAGATCAGAGCAGAAATAAATTAAATAGAAACAAAGAAAACAATAGCAAAGATCAATAAAACTAAAAGCTGGTTCTTTGAGAAGATAAACAAAATGGATAAACCATTAGCAAGACTCATCAAGAAAAAGAGGGAGAGGACTCAAATCAATAAAATTAGAAATGAAAAAGGAGAAGTTACAACAGACACCGCAGAAATACAAAGCATCCTAAGAGACTACTACAAGCAACTCTATGCCAATAAAATGGACAACCTGGAAGAAATGGACAAATTCTTAGAAAGGTATAACCTTCCAAGACGGAACCAGGAAGAAACAGAAAATATGAACAGACCCATCGCAAGTAATGAAATTGAAACTGTGATTAAAAATCTTCCAACAAACAAAAGTCCAGGACCAGATGGCTTCACAGGTGAATTCTATCAAACAGTTAGAGAAGAGCTAACACCCATCCTTCTCAAACTCTTCCAAAAAATTGCAGAGGAAGGAATACTCCCAAACACATTCTATGAGGCCACCATCACCCTGATACCCAAACCAGACAAAGATACTATGAAAAAAGAAAATTACAGACCAATATCACTGATGAATATAGATGCAAAATTCCTCCACAAAATACTAGCAAACAGAATCCAACAACACATTAAAAGGATCATACACCATGATCAAGTGGGATTTATCCCAGGGATGCAAGGATTCTTCGATATACGCAAATCAATCAATGTGATACACCATATTAACAAATTGAAGAATATAAACCATATGATCATCTCAATAGATGCAGAACAACCTTTTGACAAAATTCAACACCCATTTATGATAAAAACTCTCCAGAAAGTGGGCATAGAGGGAACCTACCTCAACATAATAAAGGCCATATATGACAAACCCACAGCAAACATCATTCTCAATGGTGAAAAACTGAAAGCATTTCCTCTAAGATCAGGAATGAGACAAGCATGTCCACTCTCACCACTATTATTCAACATAGTTTTGGAAGTCGTAGCCATGGCAATCAGAGAAGAAAAAGAAACAAAAGGAATACAAATTGGAAAAGAAGAAGTGAAACTGTCACTGTTTGCAGATGACATGATACTATACATAGAGAATCCTAAAGATGCCCCCAGAAAACTACTAGAGCTAATCAATGAATTTGGTAAAGTTGCAGGATACAAAATTAATGCACAGAAATCTCTTGCATTCCTATACACTAATGATGAAAAGTCTGAAAGAGAAATTATGGAAACACTCCCATTTACCATTGCAATAAAAAGAATAAAATACCTAGGAATAAACCTACCTAGGGAGACAAAAGACCTGTATGCAGAAAACTATAAGACACTGATGAAAGAAATTAAAGATGATACCAACAGATGGAGAGATATACCATGTTCTTGGTTTGGAAGAATCAACATTGTAAAAATGACTATACTCCCCAAAGCAATCTACAGATTCAATGCAATCCCTATCAAATTACCAATGGCATTTTTTACGGAACTACAACAAATCATCTTAAAATTTGTATGGAGACACAAAAGACCCTGAATAGCCAAAGCAGTCTTGAGGGGAAAAAAACGGAGCTGCAGGAGTCAGACTCCCTGACTTCAGACTATACTACAAAGCTACAGTAATCAAGACAATATGGTACTGGCACAAAAACAGAAATATAGGTCAATGGAACAAGATAGAAAGCCCAGAGATAAACCCTCGCACCTATGGTCAACTAATCTATGACAAAGGAGGCAAGAATATACAATGGAGAAAAGACATTCTCTTCAATAAGTGGTGCTGGGAAAACTGGATAGCTACATGTAAAAGAATGAAATTAGAACACTCCCTAACACCACACACAAAAATAAGCTCAAAATGGATTCGAGACCTAAATGTAAGACCTGACACTATAAAACTCTTAGAGGAAAACATAGGAAGAACACTCTTTGACATAAATCACAGCAAGATCTTTTTTGATCCACCTCCTAGAGTAATGGAAATAAAAACAAAAATAAACAAATGGCACTTAATGAAACTTAAAAGCTATTGCACAGCAAAGGAAACCATAAACAAGACAAAAAGACAACCCTCAGAATGGGCGAAAATATTTGCAAACGAATCAATGGACAAAGGATTAATCTCCAAAATATATAAACAGCTCATGCAGCTCAATATTAAAGAAACAAACAACCCAATCTAAAAATGGGCAGAAGACCTGAATAGACATTTCTCCAAAGAAGACATACAGATGGCCAGGAAGCACATGAAAAGCTGCTCAACATCACTAATTACTAGAGAAATGCAAATCAAAACTACAATGAGGTATCACCTCACAGCAGTTAGAATGGGCATCATCAGAAAATCTACAAACAACAAATGCTGGAGAAGGTGTGGAGAAAAGGGAACCCTCTTGCACTGTTGGTGAGAGTGTAAATTGATACAGCCTCTATTGAGAGCTGTATGGAGGTTCCTTAAAAAACTAAAAATAGAACTACCCTATGACCCAGCAATCCCACTACTGGGCATATACCCAGAGGAAACCATAATTCAAAAAGACACATGCACCCCAGTGTTCATTGCAGCACTATTTACAATTGCCTGGTCATGGAAACAACATAAATGCCCATTGACAGATGAACGGATAAAGAAGTTGTGGTACATATATACAATCGAATATTACTCAGCCATAAAAAGGAACGAAATTGAGTCATTTGTTGAGACGTGGATGAACCTAGAGACTGTCATACAGAGTGAAGTAAGTCAGAAAGTGAAAAACAAATATCATATATTAACGCATGTATGTGGAACCTAGAAAAATGGTACAGATGAACCGGTTTGCAGGGCAGAAGTTGAGACACAGATGTAGAGAACAAACGTACGGACACCAACAGGGGAAAGCCGCGGTGGGGTGGGGATGGTGGTGTGCTGAAATGGACAATTGTGATTGACATGTATACACAGATGTGTATAGAATTGATGACTAATAGGAACCTGCAGTATAAACAAACAAACAAAAAGCAACTAATAGTAAAAGAAAACATGAAAAAACAAACAAACAACCTAATCCAAAAATGGGCAGAAAACCTAAATAGACATTTCTCCGAAGAAGATATACAGTTTGCCAACAAACACATGAAAGAATGCTCAACATCATTAATCATTAGAGAAATGCAAATCAAAACTACAATGAGATATTATCTCACACCGGTCTGAATGGCCATCATCAAAAAACCTACAAACAATAAATGCTGGAGAGGGTGTGGAGAAAAGGGAACACTCTTGCACTGTTGGTGGGAATGTAAATTGATACAGCCACTATGGAGAACAGTATGGAGGTTCCTTAAAAAACTAAAAAGAGAACTACCATATGACCCAGCAATCCCACTACTGGGCATATACTCTGAGAAAACCATAATTCACAAAGAGTCATGTACCAAAATGTTCATTGCAGCTCTGTTTACAATAGCCAGGAACAGGGAAGCAACCTAAGTGTCCATCAACAGATGAATGGATAAAGAAGATGTGGCACATATATGTAATGGAATATTACTCAGCCATAAAAAGGAACGAAACTGAGTTATTTGTAGTGAGGTGGATGGACCTAGAGTCTGTCATACAGAGTGAAGTAAGTCAGAAAGAGAAAAACAAATACCATATGCTAACACATATATATGGAATCTAGAAAAAAGAAAAAAATGGAAAGAAGAAAAAGAAAATGGTCAGAAGAACCTAGGGGCAAGACGGGAATAAAGATGCAGACCTACTAGAGAATGGACTTGAGGATACGGGGAGAGGGAATGTTAAGGTGGGACAAAGTGAGAGAGTGGTATGGACATATATACACTACCAAAAGTAAAATAGATAGCTAGTGGGAAGCAGCCACATAGCACAGGGAGATCAGCTCGGTGCTTTGTGACCACCTAGAGGGGTGGGAGAGGGTGGGCGGGAGGGAGGGAGACGCAAGAGGAAAGAGATATGGGGACATATCTATATGTATAACTGATTCACTTTGTTATATAGCAGAAACTGACACACCAGTGTAAAGCAATTATACTCGAATAAAGATGTTAAAAATATATATATAAGAATTGTGCCTGTCGATGTTTCTACCAACTGTGTCCATTGACAGATGAATGGATAAAGAAGATGTGGCACATATGTACAATGGAATATTACTCAGCCATAAAAGGAAAGAAAATTGAGTTATTTGTAGTGAGGTGGATGGACCTAGAGTCTGTCATACAGAGTCAAGTAAGTCTGAAAGAGGAAAACAAATACCGTATGCTAACACATATATATGGAAACTAAAAAAAAAATTTTTTTCTGAAGAACCTAGAGGCAGGACAGGAATAAAGACACAGATGTAGAGAATGGACTTGAGGACATGGGGAGGGGGAAGGGTAAGCTGGGACGAAGTGAGAGAGTGGCATGGACATATATACACTACCAAATGTAAAATAGATTGTTAGTGGGAAGCAGCCACATAGCACAGGGAGATCAGCTCGGTGCTTTGTGACCACCTAGAGGAGTGGGATAGGGAGGAGATTGGGGATATATGTAAATGTATAGCTGATTCACTTTGTTATAAAGCAGAAACTAACACACCACTGTAAAGCAATTGTACTCCAATAAAGCTGTTAAAAAATTTATATAGAATAAAATCTCTTTTTAAAAAAGATTTTAATTTTTAGAATAGTTTTAGATTCAGAGCCAAATTAAGTGGAAGATACATAGATTCCTCATATATAACCTGCCCCCACATATGCACAGCCTCCCCCAGTATTAAAATCCTACAACAAAATAGTATATTTGTTACAACTGATGAACCTGCACTGACACATTATCACCCAAAGACCATAGTTTACACTAGGGTTCATTTTCGATGCTGTACATTCTTGGGTTTGATAAATATGTGTCATGTATCCACAATTATAGTATCATCCAGAATGATTTCACTGCCCTAAAAATCCTCTGTGCTCTGCTTATTCATCTAACCCCGACCCCCCAGCACTGATCTTTTTACTGTCTTCATAGTTTTGACTTTTTCAGAAGGTCATATAATTGGAATCATACAGTATGTAGCCTTTTCAGATTGGCTTCTTTCACTTAGTAATATGAATTTAAGATTCCTTCATGTCTTTTCATGCCTTGATAGCCCATTTTTTTAAGAACTGAATAATATTCAATTGTCTGAAAGTGCCACAGTTTATTTATCCACTTACCTACTGAAGGACAACTTAGTTGCTTCCAAGTTTTGGAAATTATGAATAAAACTGCTATAAACATCCTTGTGCAAGGTGTTGTGTGGACATACGTTTTATAGGCATTTGAGTAAATACCAAGGAGCTTGATTGCAATATCATATGGTAAGAGTATGTTTAGGGATATAAGAAACTTTCAAACTGTCCACCAAATCGGCTGCACCATTTTGCATTCACACCAGTAATGAATGAGAGTTCCTGTTGTTCCACATCCTTACCAGCATTTGGCATTGTCAATATTCTGGATTCTGGCTATTCTAATAGTTGTGTACTGGAATTTTCATTGTTTTAATTTGCATTTTCCTAATGCCATATGATGTGGCATCTTTTAATATGCTTATTTACTATCTGCATATCTTCTTTGTTGAGGTGTTTGTTCAGGTCTTTTGCCCATTTTTTATATTAAATTTATTTTTTTATCTTTATTGGAATACAGTTGATTTACAATGTTGTGTTTGTTTCAGGTGTTCAACAAAGTGAATCAGTTATACACATACATATATCCACTCTTTCTTAGATTCTTTTCCCATATAGGCCATCACAGTGTATTGAGTAGAGTTCCCTGTGCTATATAGTAGGTCCTTATTAATTATCTATTTATATATAGTAGTGTGTATATATCAATCCCAATCTCCCAATTTATCCCTCCCCCACCCTTATCCCCTGAAAACCATAAGTTTGTTTTCTACATCTGTAACTCTATTTCTGTTTTGTAGATAAGTTCATTTGTACCTTTTTTTTAGATTCTACATGTAGGCAATATCATATGATATTTGTCTTTCTCTATCTGACTTACTTCACTCAGGATGACAATCTCTAGGTCCATCCATGTTGCTGCAAATGGCATTATTTCATTCTTTTTTATTGCTGAGTAATATTCCATCATATATATGTGCCACATCTTCTTATCCATTCACCTGTCGATGGACACTTAGGTTGCTTCCAAGTCTGGCTATTGTAAATAGTGCTGCAATGAACATTGGGGTACATGTACATTTTTGAATTACAGTTTTCTCTGGATATATGCCCAGCAGTGGGTTTGCTGGGTCATATGGTAGTTCTATTTTTAGTTTTTTAAGGAATTTCCATACTGTTCTCCATAGTGGCTGTATCAATTTACATTCCCACCAACAGTGTAGGAAGGTTCCCTTTTCTTCACACCCTCTCCAGTATTTATTGTTTGTAGATTTTTTGATGATGGCCATTCTGACTAGTGTGAGGTGATACCTCATTGTAGTTTTGATTTGCATTTCTCTAATAATTGGTGACATTGAGCATCTTTTCACGTGCTTTTTTTCCATCTGTATGTCTTCTTTGGAGAAATGTCTATTTAGGTCTTCTGCCCATTTTTTGACTGGGTTTTTCATTCTTTTGATATTAAGCTGTATGAGCTGTTTGTATATTTTGGAGATTAATCCCTTGTCGGTTGCTTCATTTGCAAATATTTTATCCCATTCTAAAGGCTGTCATTTCATTTTGTTTATGGTTTCCTTTGCTTTGCAAAAGTTTTTAGTTTCATTAGTTCATTAAACTTCATTAAGTTTCATTACATGTAGCTGTCCAGTTTTCCCAGCACCACTCATTGAAGAGACTATCTTTTCTCCATTGTATATTCTTGCCTCCTTTGTCATAGATTAGGTGACCATAGGTGCATGGGTTTAATCTCTGGACTTTCTATCCTGTTCCATCAATCTATATTTCTGTTTTTGTGCCAGTACCATAGTGTCTTTATTACTGTAGCTTTGTAGTATAGTCTGAAGTCAGGGAGCCTGATTCCTCCAACTCTGTTTTTCTTTCTCAAGATCGCTTTGGCTATTCACGGTCTTTTGTGTTTCCATACAAATTGTAAAAATTTTTTGTTCTAATTCTGTGAAAAATGTCATTGGTAATTTGATAGGGGTTGCATTGGATCTGTAGATTGTTTTGGGTAGTATAGTCATTTTCACAATATTGATTCTTCCAATCCAAGAACATGGTATATTTCTCCATCTGTTTGTGTCATTTTTAATTTCTTTCATATCTTATAGTTTTCTGAGTACAGATCTTTTGCCTCCTAGGTATTTTATTCTTTTTAATGTGATGGTAAATGAAACTCTTTCCTTGATTTCTCTTTCTGATCTTTCATTGTTAGTGTATAGGAATGCAAGAGATTTCTGTGTATTAATTTTGTATCCTGCAACTTTACCAAATTCATTGATGAGCTCTAGTAGTTTTCTGGTAACATCCTTAGGGTTTTCTATGTATAGTATCATGTCAGCTGCAAACAGTGACAGTTTTACTTCTTCTTTTCTAATTTGGATTCCTTTTATTTCTTTTTCTTCTCTGATTGCTATGGCTAGGACTTCCAAAGCTATGTTGAATAATAGTGGCAAGAGTGGACATCTGATCTTAGAGGAAGTGTTTTCAGTTTTTCACCATTGAGAATAATGTTTGCTGTGGGTTTGTCATATATATGGCCTTTATTATGTTGAGGTAGGTTCCATCTATACCCACTTTCTGGAGAGTTTTTTTTATCATAAATGGGTGTTGAATTTTGTCAAAAGCCTTTTCATCATCTATTGAGATGATCATATGGTTTTTATTCTTCAGTTTGTTGACGTGGTGTATCACACTGATTAATCTGTGGATATTGAAAAATCCTTGCACCCCTGGGATAAATTCCACTTGAATGGTGTAGGGTCCTTTTAATGTGTTGCTGGATTCTCTTTGCCAGTATTTTGTTGAGGATTTTTGTGTCTATGTTCATCAGTGATATTGGCCTGCAATTTTTTTTGTGTGTGTGGTAACTTTGTCTGGTTTTGACATCAGGGTGATGGTGACCTCATAAAATCAGCTTGGGAGTGTTCCTTCCTCTGCAATATTTTGGAATAGTTTCAGAAGGATAGGTGTTAATTCTTCTCAAAATGTTTGATAGAATTCACCTGTAAAGCCATCTGGTCCTGAACTTTTGTTTGCTGGAAGATTTTTAATTACAGTTTCAACTTCAGTACTTGTGATTGGTCTGTCCATGTTTTCTATTTCTTCCTGGTTCAGTCTTAGAAGGGTACACCTTTCTAAGAATCTGTCCATTTTATTGGTGTATTGTTGCTTGCAGTAGTCTCTTATGATCCTTTGTATTACTGTGGTGTCTATTGTAACTTCTCCTTTTTCATTTCTACTTTTATTGATTTGAGCCCTCTCCATATTTTTTTTTTGATGAGTCTGGCTAAAGGTTTATTAATTTTATTTATCTTCTCAAGGAACCAGCTTTTAGTCTCATTGATCTTTGCTATTGTTTTCTTCATCTCTATTTCATTTATTTCTGCTCTGATTTTTATGATTTCTTTCCTTCCTCTAACTTTGGGTTTTGTTTGTTCTTCTTTCTCTAGTTGCTTTAGGTGTAAAGTTAGGTTGTTTATTTGAGATTTTTCTTGTTTCTTGACGTAAGATTGTATTGCTATAAACTTCCCTCTTAGAACTGCTTTTGCTGCTTCCAATAGGTTTTGGATGTTTGTGTTTTCATTGTCATTTGTCTCTATGTATTTTTTGATTCCCTCTTTGATTTCTTCAGTGATCCATTGGTTATTTAGTAACATATTGGTTAGCCTCCATGTGTGTGTGTTTTTTACAATTTTTTCCCCCTGTAATTGATTTCTGATCTCATAGCGTTTTGGTTGGAAAAGATGCTTGATGTGATTTCAATTTTCTTAAATTTACTGAGGGTTCATTTATGACCCAGGATGTGATGTATCCTGCAGAATGTTCTGTGTGCACTTGAGAAGAAAGTATTCTGCTGCTTTTGGATGAACTGTCCTTTAAATATCAATTAAGTATATCTGGTCTAATGTGTCATTTAAGGCTTGAGTTCCTTATTAATATTCTCTCTGGATGATCTATTGGTGTAAGTGGGGTGTTAAAGTCCCCCACTATTATTGTGTTACTGCCAATTTCCCCTTTTATGGCTGTTAACATTTGCCTTATATACTGAGGTGCTCCTATGTTAGGTGCGTAGATATTTACAATTGTTATATCTTCTTGGATTGATCCCTTGATCTTTATGTAGTGTCCTTCTTTGTCTTTTGTAATAGTCTTGATTTTAAAGCCTATTTTTTCTGATATGAGTGTTGCTACTCCAGCTTTCTTTTGATTTCCATTTGCATGGAATATCTTTTTCCATCCCCTCACTTTCAGTCTGTGTGTTTCCCTAGGTCTGAAGTAGGTCTCCTGTAGACAGCATATATATGGGTCTTGTTTTTGTATCCATTCAGCCAGTCTATGTCTTTTGGCTGGAACATTTAATCCATTTACATTTAAGGTAATTATCAATAGGTATGTTCCTGTTGTCATTTTCTTAATTGTTTTGACTTGTTTTTGTAGGTCTTTTTTTCTTCCCCTCCTCTTTTGTTCTCTTCCTTTGTGTTTCCCACCTAGAGAAGTTCCTTTAGCATTTGTTATAAAGCTAGTTTGGTGGTGCTAAATTCTTTTAGCGTTTGCTTGTCTATAAAGCTTTTGGTTTCTCCGTCAAATCTGAATGAGAGCCTTGCTGAGTAGAGTATTCATGGTTGTAGATTTCTCCCTTCCATCACTTTAAATATGTCATGTCATTCCCTTCTGGCCTGCAGAGTTTCTGCTGAAAACCTTATGGGGATTCCCTTGTTAGTTATTTGTTACTTTTTCCTTGTTGCTTTTAATATTTTTTCTTTGTATTTAATTTTTGTTAGTTTGATTATATGTGTCTCAGCGTGTTCCTCCTTGGGTTTATCCTGTATGGGACTCTCTGCACTTCCTGGACTTGGGTGACTATTTCATTTCTTATGTTAGGGAAGTTTTTGATTACAGTCTCTTCAAATATTTTCTCAGGCCCTTTCTCTTTTTCTTCTTCTGGGACCCCTACAATTCAAATGTTGCTGCCAGAGGTCTCTGAGACTGTCCTCATTTCTTTTCATTCTTTTTTCTTTATTCTGTTCTGTGACAGAGATTTCCACCATTCTGTCTTCCAGGTCACTTATCCATTCTTCTGACTCAGTTATTCACTATTGATTCCTGCTAGTGCATTTTTCACTTCAGTTAATGTATTGCTCATCTCTGTTTGTTCTTTAGTTCTTCTAGGCCTTTGTTAAACATTTCTTGTATCTTCTCGATCCATGCCTCCATTCTTTTACAAGATCTTGAGTCATCTTTACTCTCATTACTCTGAATTCTTTTTCAGGTAGATCGCCTATCTCCTCTTCATTTAGTGGTTCTTGTAGGTTTTTATCTTTCTCCTTTGTCTGTAACATATTTCTTTGTCAAATTGACTGTGTTTGTGGTTTCCTTTCTGTAGGCTGCAGGATCATAGTTCCTCTTGCTTCTGCTGTCTGCCCCTGGTGCGTGAGGTTGATCCAGAGGCTTGTGCCATTATCCCCTTGATAGGGGTTTTGATTGGTGTTGTGGTGACAAGAGCCTGCCCTGGATATTGAGTGGGGCCTGCCCTTTGCTCTGTGGTTGTCACTGCCCTGTCAGGGGTGGGGTCTCCCCCCTTCTTGTTGGAGTAGAGGCCCCCAGTGCTGTTTCTTAGCTGTGTTTGTGGTCTGTGGTGCAAGGTAGGTGGGATTGGAGCACTCCCACTGGGAGAAAAGCCACCGAGTGTTCCTCCTCTGGATCTGTTCACCTGTGAATGTGCTCTATTGCATCTCCTTTTGCCTGTTGTGCAGGGTTACAAAGTACACCATTGTTGGCACTGCTCTTGGTCCCACCTTAACTGTGGGTATGCTGGCGATTGGCTCTGGTGGTGACTCTCAGACGTTGTTTTCACCAGGCCACCAGTGCAGATCCACTGAGGTCAGGTCCCGGGACTGCAGTGATCATGTACCTGAACCCACTGTGGGAACTATGGAGGCAGCTCATACTCTGGCTTTGCCCAACCCTCTTGTGAACGTGCCCTCAAACCCCACAGCTGCTAAAGCCAGACCTGCCCCAGCTGCAGGAGCACTTTTCCTTTTAGATGTTTTGTAGGCACTGAATTTGGGAAGCTATCAGCATAGGTGTGACTCTGCGGTTTGCACAGCTGCGAGGAGAGATTTCAGTTCTTCTTCCTTAGTCACATGGCCCCTGGGGCTCAGCTGTGGTTTCATCCCCACCTCTGGGTGTGTTTCTTCCACCAGAGTCTGCTCCAGAGGTTGCTGGAGCACATGAGCCCATCCGGTAGAAAGGCGCCGAGGAGGTGATCAGGGCAAGCAGGTCACCCAGGTGGGACGGTGCTGCAGTAGCGATTGGAAAGCTCAAGCCCTTCAGGCAGTGATCATGGGGAGTGGGCTACCCTGGTGGGAGGGTCCTGGGGTAGGGATTGTAACACAGGTGGGGATTAGGGCGAGTATGTAGCCAGGCTGGCAGGGGCGTGGTGGAGGAGGTGATGGCAGAGGTGCACGAACCAGCTCTGGCAGGAGCCCTCCGTAGTGCCCATGGAGGCAGGGGCTGGTGCATTAGAAGGGAGGCTGCAATGGCGGCCCCACCCTTTGTGAGTTACTCAACCAAGGTGCTTCGCTTCTGTGGTGTTCCAGGCTTCCTCCACGAGCATTCCGGCTTGAAGAGCACCACACTACTATCCCCTCAGGCTGTGTCCTCACAGCCAACAGCAGTCCCCTCCCCAGGTCTGCTCTCCAAACCCCACATTCCAGCACCCAGCCCCGTGCACACCAGTGGACTCCCATCTCAGGGCAGGGCTGGGGCTCACAGGGCTGTGTAGGTCTCACTTTGTCCTGCCTGCCACAGACTGGTTGCTGGGTTCTCCTCCCAGACCCCAAGGCTCCCCTTTTGTCCCAGCTGATCTCCCCACCAGTGAGGGGGCTTTCCCAGATGTGGGACTTTTCCTCACCTTCAACTCCCCACCAGGGGTGCAGGTCCTGTCTTGCTTCCTCTCCTCTTCCTTTTCCCTTCTTCTTTCTTTCATCCTACCCGGTTACATGGGAATCCTTCTTGTCCTTTTAGGTGTCAGAAGTCCTCTGCTCATGTTCAGCAGGTGCTCTGTGAGAATTGTTCCATTTGTAGATGTATTCTTGACACGTTTGTTGGGAGAAATGAACTCACATCCTCTTACTCCTCCGCCATCTTGGAAAGTCTGCTATATACCAGGCATTGTCCATGACACTTGGGAACCAACAGCAATCCAAACAGACAATGATGCTCGCCCATGTGGACCTTGTATTGTCTCCAGGGTCTGAAGCTCCGGGGAGAGGTTGGAGATCGCTGCTAGCCTGCTGGCCTAGAAACTGGGGCCCCCAGTCTTCACTTCACTTTGCCTCCCTGGGACTGTGCAGCTTAAACTACCAGTTCCCTACCCACCCCCTCTTTTGCCCATTTTTAAATTGAGTTGTTCATTTTCTTATTGTTGGGTTTGAAGAGTTCTTTATAGTTTGTATAACAGTCCTTTATCAGATGTGTCTTTTGCAAATAGTTTCTCCAAATCTGTGGCTTGTCTTCTCGTTTTCCAGATGTTGTTTTTTGCAGAGTAGAACTTTTAATTATAATGAAATCCAGCTTATCAATTATTTCTTTCAGATCATGCCTTTGTGTTGTATCCAAAAAGTCATTGCCAAACTCTAGGTCATCTAGACTTTCTCTTATGTTATCCTCTAGAAGTTTTACACATTTGCATTTTACATATAGGTCTATGATCTATTTTGGGTTAATTTTTGTGACAGGTGTAAGGTCTAATGAAGGGTGTAAGGTGTCTAAATTCTTTTTTTTTTTTTTTTTAATGTGGATGTTCATTTGTTCCAGCACCATTTGTTGAAAGGCTATCTTTTCTCCAGTGTGTTTATGCCTTTGTCAAAAGTCAGTTGAATGTGGTTCTATTACTGGGCTCTCCATTCTGTTGCATTGATCTATTTGTCTATTCTTTCACTAATACCACACTGTCTTGATTATGTAACTTTATAGTAAGTCTTGAAGTCCTATGGTGTCAGTTATCTGACTTAGTTCTTCTGCTTCATAATTGTGTTGGCTATTCTGGGTTTTTTGTCTCTTCATATAAACTTTAGAATCAGTTTGTCTATATTTGCAAAACCTGACGGGGTTTTGATTGTGATTATATTGAGTCTATAGATCAAGTTGGGAAGAACTGACATCTTGATAATATTGAGTCTTTCTATCCATGAACATGGAATATCTCTCCATTTATTTAGTTCTTTGATTTCTTCTATCAGAGTTTGTAGTTTTCCTTGTATAGATCTTGTACACATTTTGTTAGATTTATCTCTAAATAATTCATTTTTGGGAGTTAATATAAATCGTATTGTATCTTTAATTTCAAATTCCTCTTACTCATTGCTAGTATATAGGAAAGTGACTGACTTTCACATATTAAACTTGTGTCCTGTTACCTTGCTATAATTGCTTATTAGATACAGGAGGTTTTTTGTCAATTACTTATATAAACAATCATAGACAATCACATAATCTGTGAACAAAGAGTTTTATTTCCTCCTTTCCAATAATTATACCTTTTATCTTCTTTTCTTGTCTTATTGCTAGGACTTATTAAGCTAGGACTTGTCTTATTAAGCTAGCTTTTGTTGTCTTATTAAGCTAGGACTTCCAGTATGATGTTGAAAAGGAATGGTGAGAGAGAACATCCCTGTTTTTTATTTTAGTGGGAGATCCTCTAGTTTCTCACTATTAAGTATAACATTAGCTGCAGGTTTTTGTAGATGTCCTTTATCAAGTTGAAGAATTTCCTCTCTATTTCTAGTTTACTGAGAGTTTTCGTTAGAAATGGATAATGAATTTTGTCAAATGCATTTTCTGCATCTATTGATATAATTATGTAATAGTTCTTCTATAGGCTGTTGGTGTGATGGATTACATTAACTGATTTCCAGTGTTGAATCGGCCTTGCATACCTGGGACAATCCTACTTGGTTGTGGTGTGTAATTCTTTTTATGCATTGTTGGATTCAATTTGCTAATATTTTGTTGAGGATTTTTGCATCTATGTTCGTGAGAGATATTGGTTTGTAGTTTTCTTTTCTTATAATCTTTGTCTGGTTTTTGTATTAGGGTAATGCTGGCTTCATAGAAAGAGTTAAGAGATATTTCCTCTGCTTCTATCTTCTGGAAGAAATTGTAGAAAATTGGTATAATTTCTTCCTTAAATGTTTTGTAGACTTTACCAGTGAACTCATTTAGACCTGGTACATTTTGCATTAGGTGTTTATTAATTATTGATTTAATTTCTTTAATACATATAGATTTATTCAGATTGTCTATTTCTTTTTTTTTTTGAGAGTGAATACTTTAATTATTTATTTATTTATTTTTATTGAAGTATAGTTGATTTACAATGATGTGCCAATCTCTGTTGTGCAGCAAAGTGACTCAGTTATACACATATATACATTCTTTTTTATATTCTCTTCCATTATGGTTTATAACAGGATACTGAGTATAGTTCCCTGTGCTATACATTAGGACCTTGTTTTTTATCCATTCTGTATATAATAGTTTGCATCTACTGATCCCAAACTCCCAGTCCATCCCTCTCCTCACTCCCACCCCCAATTGTCTATTTCTTCTTGTGTGAGTTTTTACAGTTTGTGCCTTTCAAGGAATTGGTCCATTTCATCTAGGTTATCAAATTTAAGGGCATAGGATTGTTCATAATGTTCTTTTATTATCCTTTGTCCATAGGACCTATAGTAATGTCTCTTCTTTCATTTCTTTTTTTCCTTTTTTTAAATTAAAAAAAAATTTAAATCTGGCTCTCTTATTCAATATCACTTTTAATTTTATCTTATATATTTTATATTCCTATATACAAAAACCACAGGCATAAGAAACACTGAATATATCAGAAAGTAATCTTGAAACTCATATATCTATTTACAACTTTACTGTTATTATTGTCTATTAGAAGACTTCAAATATCTTAGATAGCAAGTAAAAATAAATGATAAAATGTAATAATAGTGCTAGCAGAAAAAAGGATAATCTGACCTTTAGTCTTATGGTGAAAATATGAAAAATGGAGAGAGAGAAATTGAACTTTAAGGAAAAGAAATTTTAAAGCAGAATTGAAGAAGACTGAAACTAAATAGTTTTAAGAAATTGGAAAAAAGAATGAAGGAAAATTATTTGATATAAATAAAATGAGAACTGAGATAAGTCAGACAGAGAAAGACAAACGCTGCATGTCACCACCTATATGTGGAATCCCCAAAATAAAACAAATGAATGAATATAACAAAACAGAAACAGACTCACAGATGGTAACTAGTGGTTACCAGTGGGGAGTTATTCTTTCATTTCTGATATCAGTAACTTGTATGTTCTCTCTCTTGCTTTTTTTTGTTTTTTTCAGTTAGCCTAGTAGAGGCTTATTGATTTTGTTGATCTTTTGGTTTTGTTGATTTTCTCTATTGATTTCCTGTTTTCAATTTCATTGATTTCTGCTCTAATTTTTTACTGTTTTTTTATTCTTCTTATTTTGAATTTAATTTTCTTTTTTTTTCTAATTTCCTAGACAGGATACTTGGATTATTGATTATAGATTTTTCTTTTATTAATATATGCACTAAATGCTGTAAATTTTCTTTTCAGCACTTCTCTTGCTGCATTCCAAATTTTTGTGTTTTATTTTCATTTTCATGTATTTAAAACTATATTTAAATTCCTTCTGAGATTTTTTTTCTTTGAGCCATGTGATATTTAGAAGTGTGTTATTTAATCTCTAAGTACTTTTAGATTTCCAGCTATCTTTCTGTTTTTGATTTCTAAGTTTAATTCTGTTGAGGTCAGAAAACAGGCATTATATAATTCTTATTATTTTTAATTTTCTAAGCTCTGCTTTATGGCCAGAATGTGGTCTATTTTGGTGAATGTTCTGTGTGAACTTGAGAAGAATAAGTATTCTGCTGTTATTGAATTAAATAGTCTAGATATCAATTATATCTAATTGATTGATGATGTTGAGTTCAACCAACTATGTCTTTACTGATTTTCTGCTTTCTGGATCTGTCCACTTTTCATAGAGGGGTGTTAAAACCTCCACCTATAATAATAGATTTGTCTAACTCTCCTTGCAGCTCTGTCAATTTTTGCTTTGTGTATTTTGATGTTCTGTTGTTAGGTGCATACACATTAAAGATTGCTGTCTTTTTGGAGAATTGACTCCTTTATCATTATGTAATTTCCCTCTTTGTCTCTGATAAAGGGATGATTTAGTGGGGAATTCTCAGTCATTAGGTTTTGAATGTTCCCTTTTCTCTTCCTTCTCCCTCTGGTATTCCCATGATGCATATGTTACACCTGTTGTAGTTGTTCCACAGTTCTTGGATATTCTGTTCCATTTTCTTCAGTCTTTTTTCTCTTTGCTTCTCAATTTTGGAAGTTTCCATTGATATATCCTCAGACTCAGAGATTCTTTCCTCAGCCATATCCAGTTTACTAATGTGGCCATGAAAGTATTTTTCATTTCTGTTACAATGCTTTTGATCTCTGGTATTTTAAAAATTCTTTCTTACAATTTCCATCTCTCTGATTATATTGGCTATCTGTTCTGGTATGTTGTCTACTTTTCCACTAGAGCCCTTAGCATATTAATCTTAGTTGTTTTAAATTCCTGGTCTGTTAATTCCAACATCCCTGATATTTACTGTGAAAATCTGGGCAAGCTCCTGGAGGTAAATCTCACAAAATTGTGGAGGACCTCCAAGACTGGGTTTTCTTGACTTTTTTATCTTTCAGACTTGTCCACACTGAACTTCCAGCAATTTGTCAGTTACAGTTTAAATTTTCCTACCCAGGTACTGGTTCCCAACGAGGTTTCTTCTCAGTTAAGCTGTGACTCCCTGTATTTGCTTGTCTGTCTCTCTAAATTGGAGGGGCTTTGGTTTGCCCTGTGACCTCACTTCTCTGAGAGATCTAAGACAAGTTGTTGCTTTGTTAGTTTGTTCAGCTTTTTACTTGTCATTGGAATGTAGTGACAACTTTGAAACCCCTTACATGCTGGACCAGAAACTAGAAATCTAAAATTTCTTTTAAAAATATACATTTGTTTGCATTAAAAAGTGAGTCTGAATATAAGGACAACATTACTTAAAATAGTACAATTGATATTATAGTAGCTTGAGTTTGGGAAACACTTCTGTGGCCCATGGCAGGTGGGGACAGAAACTGTCTTTCTTTGTTTATTTCAGCTCTTTGGCCTAATAACCACTCCTGGATGCATATGCAGTGCCCTAAGCACACAAAATCCACATGCGTGCTCCGGTGGCCATCTGTCTTTGAAACAAAAGGTGTGCGGAGCAGAAAGCCCCTGCCCCATCAGCTATGATTTATGAGCTCCTGAGTTTGGAGGAGCGGCTGGTCCAGTCTGTGCTGACTCAGCACTCTGAGGGCAGCCTGTCCTGATGTTCTAGCCTCCCCTGGGGGAACATGTGACTATGTAGTCACTTTCCAGACCTGGAGTCCCAAGAATGTTCTGCTTTGGACTCCTTGTCCACTTCACCATCAGGATTTCCCCTTTTCCCTCCTTTCTCTGCAGAAGGCATTCTCCCTTCCCAGCCCATCCCACATAGACTTCCTACCTCTTCTCAGCTGGGCTGGTCTGACCTGCCTTGGGTCTCCCTCTCTACAACTGTGAGGCTCATCTGAGCACCCTGTTCATTATTCACTTCTCTTTTGGTGCCTTTGCCCATTATACCTCCCCTCACTTTGCAGGCAGTTCTATCCTAGAAGGGTGGAAGAAAAGGAGGACCCAGAATCAAAAGACCCAGGTTCAAGTTCTCACTCTTTGCTAAAAGTGTGCACGTGTGTGTGTGTGTGTGTGTGTGTGTGTGTAGGAGAGAGAGAGAAACAACGAGTTTGAGCAAGTAATAAACATCCCCGAATCTATTTCCTGTGAGTGATCCTCTGGATTAGTAGGCTATCCTGAATCAAATGCCCTTTATCCTATTAACACCCTGATCTTGCATTGTATACTTTTGAAGAATGGCAGTTCCTATGCTCACCTCTTACCCAGGAAGCTGAGGGGCATGAATACTTCTTCTACCTTCTGTCTATCTCCCATCCCAGCCAGGGGACAGGTAGCTGATGTAAGCTCAGTAAGCTTCTCCCTCCTATGACCTTGCCGATTGGCAAAAGTTGGAGTGACCATCTGGAGGTCAGATCCTTGCCCAACCTGGTAGGGAGTGTGGGCCAGACAGATCCTGCTGCATGACCTTGATTCCCACCCACCCCAAAGCCGGGTCTTCCAACCTCCCACTGATTCTTTGAATCCCTGATATCCTTTCATCACATTCCTTTTTGCCTAGGAGAGCCAATCTGTTTCTGTTTTTTGTGACAGTCTAACTGGCACAGCCCCTGCCTGTAAAACAAGAATAATAATGTCTAGGCAATAGGGACTTCGTGTTGATTAAATGAGAAGATATGCCAACACTCCTAGTTTGGTACCTGGAATGTAAAAATTAAGTTTACAGAAAGCTTCCTATGTGTCAAACCCTCAGATGAGCAATATACAACCTTAGCTCATGGAATCCTCACAACGACACCATCAAAGTATTACCATCTGCTGACGCAGAAACTGAGGCACAGGGACATTATTAGAAATCTTTATCAATGCTCCTCTTCCCTCATTTCTATGTCCTCCTGCCCAATTCAGCTTCGAGGGCTATCAGTGTGGATTTGGAAGTAAAACCAAAGGCAGGTGTAGGGACCATGAATCCAGGGCACAGCCCTCAGGGTGAGGTCCCATGGGCATCACCTCTACTAAATCTGAGGGTAGTACCTCTTGTCTGCTGAGTGGAGCCATACCCTCCTCGCCCTCTTGCCATGAAAAAACTCCTTGACTCTAGGCCATGGGCCGGGCCAAAACTCAGCCCAGGGAGGAGGCCACCATTGTTTTGGGGCTCACGGTCTGTGAGCCTCTTGAAAATGTGACTCAGGTGAGAGAACAAAGGCCAAAATGATTCACAAAGTATGAATCAACTGGAGCAAGGTCCCTGCAACAGTACTGGGGGTTGAGGGGTTGTTTCCATGGGAGAGAGTTGGAGTGGAGGAGGGAATGGGTGGGGAGGGATCCAGGGAGAGGCTGGGCCACGTGAGGCCACAGCCTCTGCTCAGACCCCAGTCAACCATCCTCTGAGAGGCCCCAGCTCAATTCTGCAACATCCCCGGGGTCTGGGGAAGCGCCTCCAGCAGTACCAGGGCCCTGAAATTTCTGGTAGTTTTGTGGCATCTGTCTTCATACCAGCCAGAACTTCTCAGCTGTGACAGTCAACTTAAAACCACGTTTTTAAAAGATGAATTCACAAGCCTGGCAACTGTGCAGGCTGTGGGGTGGGTGGGGGGGGGGTGGGAACTGGCATCAGGCACAACAGATCTAGATGCTCAAACTGTGTCCCCGGGACCCTTGTCTTTCCCACAACTTGGCTTTGCTTCTCTCTGTTGGCTTCCTTCCCCTCGCCCCCAGTGATGGCAAACATAGCCCCCAGCAGCTCCAGGCCTGTTTTCTCCAGCCTAGCAGTCACAGCTGAAAGAGAGCCCTTCTCCACTGGGTCCCAAAGCACGGATGGCCCCGCTCGCCCTGCCCAGGAGAGAGGGGGCTGGGAGTCAGCCCCACCCAAACTGTGGGGACTCAGCCTTCTGGCTTTGGGGTGAGAGCCTTTCTACCCACCTGGCTTCCTGGCTCAGCTCTCTTACCTGTGTCCCACTGGACTCTGCCAGAATCTGGAGAAAGGGAGAAGGAAGGCAGAAGACCTATGTTAGATTTTACTCCAGAAGCCTCTCCGTGCATCCTGAGGATCAAGCCTTTCTCTGTTCTCTTTGTACCTCTTCCCCTCGCCCCCAGTGACTTGCACACAGTAGATGCTCAGAAAAATGAATTTGATGGTAGAATATTGAGAGAAAAAAGCAAAAGAAGGCAGTCCCTGCCATCCAACTTCCAGCCCCTTCTAGTCAGAGCAGGGTGGACATTCATCTCTCAGTCCCAGAGCCCTGCAATCTCTTGGACGAGACTGTCATTGTGGCCACTTCCCTGCCTGACTCGTTTGGTTGGACGCTATGGAATGAGGGGAGGCAGAAGATGGAGGGGATCTGGCGCTGCTCTGTCCCAAGGATCTGAGAGCAGAGGGTCGTGCTGTTCAGGGTCAAGTCCAAGGCACTCCACGCCCTCCCCCTGAGTGAGGCTCTGGGGCCTGGGGCCGGCTGTGAATGTTAATTGGGCACAGCTTAACTTTATGTGACTCTGTTAATGCCGCTGTAATAATCCATAGCACAGAATGTGCATCGGATGCAAGTTTACTGTGTACGAGCTATATCGTAATCATATTAATTGAAGTTTCAGAGCAGAGGGGTTTCCCTTTCAAGCCACGTTTTATTACATTTCATTAGCACCATGTTAATGGCAGCACAATAGCAGAAACTCTGGACATTAAAACAATTTTCTGATGGCTTAACTACGTTTTCTGTGCTGTTAACTCGAATGCTAGCCTGGTTAGTCAGGATTTCTCTGCTGGTTAAAGAAGCCTTCTCTCTTTGTGTCTGCAGAAATTCCTGAAGCAGCAGACAAACTCAGGTTACAACATTTAGATGAATGTTACCAAGCTAATAGTTTTTCTGGCTTCCAAAGAATCTTGGTCTAGAGGCAGGGCTGGTCCTAGGCCCCGAATGGTGCTTGCCTCACTGCCTTCTTTCCTTCCTTTCCTGACTATTCCAAAATGGATTTGAAGTGGCTTATAAAATATATACTACAACAGGGTGAAAATAAATAAGATCAGTATAAAAGGGAAGCTTGAATTCAAACACTGACTCCATCACTTCCTAACTCCGTGATCTCAGATGTGACTTTCCCTCTGAGCCACAGTTTCCTCATCTATAAAATGATATCAGGGTCCACTCCAGGGCTGCTGTGAAAGTTACGTGGAAGGTGCTTGGGTGGCCTGTGCAGCTGCGGGCAGAGAAGATGGAGAGGGAGCTGGGCTCGGGCAAGTCTGCAAGGTCCGCGGTAGGACCCAGCTCTATCCTCGGGGAGGCGGAGGACCACTGGGGGGGTGTGAGCAGAACAGAGAGGGCCCTGGTATGACTTACACTGTGAGAAAGGTCTCTGGTTGTCACGTGGAGAGTAGACTAAAGGGGGCAGTGGGGGGGAGCCGGACCAGTGTGGAGGCTATCGTAAGAGCTGGACTAGTGAGGCGGTCACGGGTCCGTTTTGGAGGGGAAGCCAACAGGGTTTGCTGAGAGATGGGGATTCGAGAGAAAGGCAGAAGCCAAGAGTGGGTTAAGGGGTAGATGGGCATACTAAGGGCTCACCCTCCCAGGCCCCAGCGTAGCCCTGAGGCCAGCCTTTCTGCCCCCTGATCCAGCGCTCACCCCCTCTGCCCCGCTGTCCGCTTTCTTATCCAGATGGATTCAATCTCAGCTTCTGAAGAGCGGGTCCTGAATCACACCAGACATGCAAGAGGACAGGATACAGCAGTGAAATCTCACGTGGACTGGGGGAATCCAGCTGACTAATATCATGAGCTTGTGTATTGTTTTTCATATGCTTTAAAGTGCTTTCACGTAGCTTACCATGCTTTGCTTCCCACGCCAACCCTGCACATTACAAAAAACATTAAATTATCCTCTTTCACAGATAAGCAAACAAATCTGGAGAAGACAAGTGACACATCCAAGGGCATATACTCAGCTGTTACCATGCGAGGACCAGTGAAATCACCACATGAAAACTTTGGGTTCCTATTGAAGAAAGGCATCAGATAAATCCAAGACATTCCGATTTCATGAAAAAAAATATTTTTGTAAAATCGAATAATAAAGTTTAAAATGTTTTAATTTAAAATATTTAAGTTTAAAATGTAATAAACGTAATTATTCCCTCACCATTTGTCTAATGATTTGGGGATAAAATGTGCTAGATAAGAAACAGAATGGAACCCATCTTTGATCTCCTCTTGTAAAACCCTATATTATACATAGATTTTCTCAGTTAATCACAGTAAGGACCCCAAGAATAAGCACCATTATCCTCATGTTACTGTGACAGTCACGGAGGTGCTTTTGGCCCTCAAATAGCTTGTATTCTGTAGATGCCTGAATGTTGCACTCAGTGGAGTACTTGTCATAAAAAACAGCCGGGAAGCAGTTTGTGCCATCCATTCAGAGGGATATCACGGCAGGGCTATTTCTCCAGTAAGCCTTATAATGTCTGCCATAAACATGGATGTCAAAACATATTACCCTCTGGGGAGACCACAACCATCCCAAGATTGCATGTTAAAATGACTGAAACAGAAAAATACAGCTCTTGGATTGACGACGGAAAGCCAGAGGTTTTCATCTCGGGCAGAGCTGTGTATCAGGTAAACTTCGGCGGCGGGAGGAGGCGGCCAGCTCTCCCGGGGGTCCCCAGGGGACCCTGCAGGGGGCAGTGGGCCTGGCCTGCGGCTGGGAATCCATCCCGATTGTCAAGGCCCTGTCTTGTTAGTCAAGCAAACAGGCGATGTCACAGTAGATTATGCTCGTGTCAAAGAGAATATCCCGGCTGAAAATACATCTGAGATTGAAAAATCTTTCACCTCAGAAAATGGAGTGGTTTTGAGAAACAGCTGCTCTGGAGAGGGTCGGCAGGCAGGTGTGGATGTAAATTTACCTCTGTTAATGACACACGGGCAGGCGGCCTTCAGTGGCCACGAGACAGGGCTTCTGGAAAGACACCCCTGACTCTGCACTCACAGAACAGTCTGGAAACCCCCCAGTGAGAGAGAGAGTAGGCCAAGGACAAAATGTGTAAATTCGAGGGTGCAAACCGGTTACCCTCAGATCAAATGTGGCCCACGGATGTGTTTTTCTGGTTGACTAGCTTAGTGTTTAAAAAAATATTTAAATTGTGAATTAAAAAGAAATTGCAAATAAAGCCCCCAAATTTTGGCTTTTCTGAAAAGATTGGAAGATCTGGCAATTCTGGGCCCATTTTCCAACTTGAAGAGGTGGCTAAGCTGAGAAGCAGCTGCCTCCGTTTCGATGGAGAATGAGCTCTCCAGCTGCCTCTGTTCTTTAAATTTTCCATTTATTTAAATTACCTGCCTGGCCCTGTCAGCATTCACGTTTGCAGTCCTGATTTAATGTGGAGTCCCTATCCCAAGTTCTTTAAAGGAGCCCCCAGTGCCCCTTCCTTTGGCAGTTTCTTCCTCCCGGCCCCCACTACCACCAAGGCAAACCCCTGAGGGTCAGCTTTTCTTCTCGACAGAAAAAACTTCCTCCCACCCTCCACTCCCCTCCACTCCCCACCCGCTTCCCACCCCTGCCCCGTGGTTTTATAAACAAGAATACAATTTTTCAAGTGTCCTCATAAGTAGATCAGAGATTTCCCATTTGTTTCCCTTCCTAGCTGGTCCTGAATGAGAAGGAACAGTTTCAAAATTTAAAGAGAAGCCATTTCACATTTATTTTGAAGCTGCAGATGTGGGAGAAGATCCCCCACCCCGCTTCCCCCAGTTCATTCTGCCTATTTTGTTCTTCTACTAGCAAGAAAGGGTAGAATGTTAATAATATCTCCCTGGAATGACTTTCTTCATGAATGAATTATTTCTCATTTACAAAGGTTTGGGAGATGCTTTTTTTCCTTCTATTTTTTTGCTGTGGAAAATGATGACTGTTTTCATTGCTAGACACATCACTGTCAGAATTCATGAAGCTGATGGTCAGGGCTTCTTTCCCACGGAGTCCCTCTCCAGCAACCAGCTCAGCTTGTCGCGTCCCTGAAATAGCGGCTCTTGTCAAGGCGTGTATAGGGATGTCACAGTCACGCTGGCAAATGGCAGGTGACTGCTGTGGTTGCACTGCTGGCACAGAATAAAGGCAGATGAAAGGCTGTGGAGGGCTGGCTCTCTCTCTCGTTTGATCCTCATGAAAACCTTTTATGAGGAGGTATGATTATCATTTTTACAGATGAAGAAACAGAAGCTCAGAGAAGTTCAGCCACTTTCTCGAGGTCACTCAGCCATGTAAATGACTGAACTGGTATTTGAATCTGACTCTGCCGACTCCCAACACTTTGATCACCAGACGGGGCTGCCATTCCTGTGTTCGCTTGGGGATTTCACCCAGGGGTGTGGCTCACGTGAGGGAAGGGGGATGATTTCTGAGGTGTGTGGGCACAAGATGGTGCCAGGGCAAAGCCAGCAGTGGCGATCTTTCGGGAGCCATGCTAACCCTTGAAAGTATCAGTGGGTTTGCGCCCCTGCAGCACCTGCAGCCTGCCTGGCGCCTCCTAAATGTCACCCCATCTAAGCCTTAGAACACCCCTTTGAGAGGGGTATTGTTCGCGTCCGCTTTACAAATGCAAAAATGATGCTGTGCATTAGCTCCAGAACGTTTTCATCATCCGTTTCCAAGTTTGTGCCCTTTAACAAGAGCTCCCCAATTCCCCCACCTCCACCCCTGGTGACCACTGTGTTCCCTGTTCCCATGAGTTTGGCTTTTTCAGATTCCACATAAAAGTGAAATCATACCTTGTTTGTCTTTCCCTGTCTGACTTATCTTACTAAGAACTTAGGGTGATCACCACATAAGCAAAAGAAAGCATAATTATGTGACATGATAGAGGGGTTACCGAACGCCATCGTGGTGATCACAATGCAATATATAAATGTACCAAATCAACATGTTGTACACCTGAAACTCACATGGTGTTATATGTCAACTATATCTTAATTAAAATAATCATTAAAAATAATTATTTTTTAAAAACATAAAAACTGAGGCTCACAGAGTTTTTGTGACATGCCAAGGATTGAATAACCTAGAAAGGGAATTTGCACTCAGGCCTGCCTGTTTCTAAGAACCACTGTCCTTTGCTTTCTCTTTACTGAGAACTTCTGAGGGCACCTGTCCCAAAGTGAGCATTCATGTCCCTGGGGGTACATGAAATCATTTCAGGAATTCATGGACAAACCTTTTTTATTTTAATGGCATGGACTTATCATAATCTGTGCTAGAAAAAATATTTTAAAAAGAAACCAAACCTACAGTTTTATAACGATTATTGTTTAAGCTAAGGCCAAAATTACTTAAGTAGAATAAGTGAATTGATTAAAAAATTATGTAGATAACAGGAGAGGTGGTACTCAGAAATGGCAAGAATTGTCAAAACGGTTTGTGGATGTCTGAAGCTTGGAAACACCGAATAATCATCCCATGACATTAAAGAATGGGATTTCCTGTACAAACGCCTACGTAGTAAGGCCATAGAGGACATGCTTGGGGGGGCGTCTCCCAGCTCGCTGTGTAATTACCTCTTCTCTGATAACTGTTCCCTCCCCACCCTAAAGCATTTTACAGTGAGAGAAGCCATGTTCATATAGCATGGCCACAACCCACAGGCCACAGTTGGTGGTTGGTCCACAGTGGTCAGTGCTAGCTGCGCCAATCAGTTGCTTCCCAACACAAACAGGCTGGTATAAGAGCTGGCAGCCTTAGTTGGAGTGCTCTGTTGAAAGGAGGCTGTAGGAATTCAGGAGCTGTTCGTAACCACCATTCTGTCTTGTGGACAAGAAAGCAGAGTTGGCCACTCTGTTGGGTGAAAAAAGAGTGGAGTAGGCATGCCAAGAGAAACGGAGATGAGATGTGGAGAGAGAGGCCCCCTTTCCCCCTACCAGTCTCCAGTTCCTGGCTCTGTGCTGTCCTCAAAAGCCAGTGGGCTCTGTAAGGCACTCCTGTGTTCTTCCCATTGTTTCTCCTTCTTGCCAATGACAGCTCCAGTGAGGATCAGTAACTGCACCCAGAAGAGTTGGAACCTACACAAGGTGCCCCAGGATTGGTGTGACTGCTAAGCACTCACCTTTGTCAGTGCCCTTTCCTCACCTTCATGCCCTCCCTGGGTGCCAGGAGAGGCAGCGGGGCACACGCTCCACCTCCTGGCGTGGACCCTTAAAGATGAGACAGGTCTGATCTGCTTCTCAACATGCCACTTAGGGCCAGTCAACACAGCCCCATCTGGAGGTCTGGAGATCTCCATGTGCACCTACCGTCAGTCAGGAGGTGTGGATGTCTGTTCCTCTGGGGGTGAAGAAGGGCAGCCTCTGTAATGAGGGGAGACAGGTCATTAAACCTCTCACAACAGCACTTCTTTGCAAAGAAAATGGTTCTGTAACTGAGCCCCCAATTGCTTGGGCTTGCTCTCCCTGGTCCTCTTCCTCAGGAAGGAACGCATTTCTGGCAGAGGTACAGGATATGCCCCCAGGGAACCTGGAGCCCAATCTTTTTTTTTTTTTTTTTTTAACATCTTTATTGGAGTAAAATTGCTTTACAATGTTGTGTTAGTTTCTGCTGTATAACAAAGTGAATCAGCTATATGTATACATATATCCCCATATCCCCTCCCTCTTGAGCCTCCCTCCCACCCTCCCTATCCCACCCCTCTAGGTGATCACAAAACACTGAGCTGATCTCCCTGTGCTATGCAGCTGCTTCCCACTAGCTATCTATTTTACATTTGGTAGTGTATATATGTCAATGTTACTCTCTCACTTCGTCCCAGCTTATTCTTCCCCCTCCCCGTGTCCTCAAGTCCATTCTCTATGTCTGCGTCGTTATTCCTGTCCTGCCCCTAGGTTCATCAGAACCATTTTTTTTTAGATTCCATATATATGTCTTAGCATACGGTATTTTTCTCTTTCTGACTTACTTCATTCTGTATGACAGACTCTAGGTCCATCCACCTCACTACAAATAACTCAATTTCATTTCTTTTTATGGCTGAGTAATATTCCATCATATATATGTGCCACATCTTCTTTATCCATTCACCTGTCGATGGACACTTAGGTTGCTCCCATGTCCTGGCTATTGTAAATAGTGCTGCAATGAACATTGTGGTACATGACTCTTCTTGAATTACGGTTTTCTCAGGGTATATGCCCAGTAGTGGGATTGCTGAGTCATAGGGTAGTTCTATTTTTAGTTTTTTAAGGAACCTCCATACTGTTCTCCATAGTGGCTGTATCAATTTACATTCCCACCAACAGTGCAAGAGGGTTCCCTTTTCTCCACACCCTCTCCAGCATTTATTGTTCATAGATTTTTTGATGATGGCCATTCTGACCGGTGTGAGATGATAACTCATTGTAGTTTTGATTTGCATTTCTCTAATGATTAGTGTTGTTGAGCATCTTTTCATGTGTTTGTTGGCAATCTGTATATCTTCTTTGGAGAAATGTCTATTTAGGTCTTCTGCCCATTTTTGGATTGGGTTGTTTGTTTTTTGATATTGAGCTGCATGAGCTGCTTGTATATTCTGGAGATTAATCCTTTGTCAGTTGCTTTGTTTGCAAATATTTTCTCCCATTCTGAGGGTTGTCTTTTCATTTTGTTTATGGTTTCCTTTGCTGTGCAAAAGCTTTTAAGTTTCATTAGGTCCCATTTGTTTATTTTTGTTTTTATTTCCATTTCTCTAGGAGGTGGGTCAAAAAGGATCTTGCTGTGATTTATGTCATAGAGTGTTCTGCCTATGTTTTCCTCTAAGCATTTTATAGTGTCTGGCCTTACATTTAGGTCTTTAATCCATTTTGAGCTTATTTTTGTGTATGGTGTTTGTTAGGTGTTAGGAAGTGTTCTAATTTCATTCTTTTACATGTAGCTGTCCAGTTTTCCCAGCACAACTTATTGAAGAGGCTGTCTTTTCTCCATTGTATAATCTTGCCTCCTTTATCCAAGATATGGTGACCATATGTGCATAGGTATATCTCTGGGCTTTCTAATCTGTTCCATTGATCTATATTTCTGTTTTTGTGCCAGTACCATACTGTCTTGATTACTGTAGCTTTGTAGTATAGTCTGAAGCCAGGGGGCCTGATTCCTCCAGCTGGAGCCCAGTCTTAAAGCATTTCTACAGCACAGGTTCTCTCTTGCCTAAAATATACTGTACATAATGCTGCTGGGCCTTCAGCTGGTCAACCTCAGTGATCCAATTCCGTCCCCAATTCTTTCCACATAAACCATCTTTTCTGGTCCAGCTGATTTTGTTAGGATGCCCTGTAGTTGACACACCTGTGGAGTTCCTGGGCCTCCTTCTCTGAAATCTTCCATCACCCTGGGAGCAGATCCCTGCAGCCCTAGGTGCCCTCTTTCCCACACCTCAGCTGACTGGATCTGGAATAAATCTGGGGAGTCTCACAGAGGCTCTAGTTAGTTGCAGAGCTAGACTGGAAGGTCTTTTGGACTTGGGGGGCTGTGGGGTGAGCTGGGATTTCCAGGCTGGACCATGTGCCAGTGCAATAAATGAAGGTGGTCCAAGAGAATTTGGGCATGGAGTGAGCAACAGAAAAGATGCCATTTGTGCACGATCTTGCTAGTATTCCAGGCCCTTGTTCCTATTCGTCTTGACAACCAGGCATGTTTTTTTAACTTGAATATCAGGAAATAATCTTAGAAGTCTACTTTTGATTAAGTTATAATTTATATGTAGTAAATTGCTCAAATCTTGAGTGGGTTGCTGTTTTTAGATACCGAACGGTGCATGATGAGCTATCTCCCCACATGATGTCTATTTCATTGTTCCCATTTGTTCATGCTGCCTCCACTTCAGTGGTGTCATCCCTGCTTCCCTCTGCTTTCTTGAGTCCTCCCCATCCTCCATGAAGCCTGCCTGACTCCACTAGCCCAGAAAGGGCTCCCTGTGCTTTGAGCCTGTCTTAGTCAGTCTGGGCTGCTATAACAGAAACACCACACGACTTAAACAACAGAAATTTATTCCTCACAGTTCTGAAGTCTGGGAAGACCAAGGTCAAGGTTCTGGCCAACTTGATTCCTGGTGAGGACTCTCTTCCTGGCTTGCAGATGGCTGTCTTCTTGCTGTGTCCTCACATGGCAGAGAGAGGTCATCTCTCTCATGTCTCTTCTTGTAAGGGCACGAATCCCATTCATAAGGGTTCCACCCTCATGACCTGATTACCTCCTCAAGGCCCCACATCCAGATGCCATCACATTGGGGATTGGGTTGCAATATATGAATTTGGGGCAGGAGGGAGCACACAAATATTCAGTTCATAGCAAGCCTAAGGACACTGAAGCAGTCCAGTTAACAGTCTTGACATGAGCTTCCTCTCTGGGCCAAGCCTGTGCTGGGCACTAGGGACACAAAGCCACAGAGACACAGCCTTCCCTCTAGGCACTCACAGCAGAGGAGACAGACCTGTGAAGACACAATCGTAATGCCATATGACAAGTGCTAAAATGAGATCCTTTCCTTCTGTTGAGAGAGGCATGGGGTCCTCAGGGAAAGATGGAAAATAAGGTGATGTTGAAATTGAAGGATGAATGAATTTTGCCAGGTTCACAGGGGAGCAGGGCCTTCCACACTCTTAAGTTGTAGTTAAGAAAAAATTATTCTGACACCTGTTAAAAGAGTAAGGAAGATTTTACTCAAGACTGTTGCAATAGGAGTATTGTAATAGGGAGAGAGATTAGGCTCAACTCTGATTACAGCAAGGTCAGGTGGGGATTTATAGCCAAGGAGCAGGGTGAAGGGGCCAGTGGATGGGAAATTGCTAAGAGGAGACACCAAGCATAGGGAGATTTGCTAAACTGACCTAGCAAAATTTTTGATAAAAGGGAGCCAAGGACTTAGACAACAAAGGTGGGGGATGAAGAATTTGATCAGATATCAAGGGTAGATGATGACTTAGCAGGATTCTTTGCTTAGACTTGTATGGGGAGGCCAAAGACAGGATGAGGGCCCAGGTCAAGGCCTTGTGGAAAAGAGGGCTCAGAGGAGCCTGTCTCAAGTTTGGTCAAGGAGAGTCTTTGTGGTAGTCCAGTTCCTGCAACATTATCTAATTATTATGTGTGAAGACTTCTCTTCTGACTTGCTCCAGTCAGTTTTCTTTCAGAGGTCTAGGAAGCTCAGCATCTAGAAATCACACACACACACACACGCACGCACGCACACACACACACACACACACACACACAATGGTAATGAAACCATCTTGGATGTGTATTGAGATGTAGAAAAGGAAGTGGGAAAACCTTGTTTCCTACAGATTTCTAAAGGAGCTAGGAATTGAAGCTAACAAGCATGGAGGCAGTAGACCAAGGCTGGTAAGTAAAGAAACCCACATGTAGGAATGACCCCGCTTTAGAATCAAGGTGCTGAGGCAAAGTTGGGCTTCTCTAATTTTGCAGAAAGTAGGAAGCAGGCCTGATTTATTTCTTGAGGTGCTATAGACTGGGCTCCATCCCTATCTCAGCCATCTCTATGGCCCCTCAGTGCTTTGCACAGACTAGTGTCTCAGTTAGCTTCTGTTATATCAAATGAAATTTGATTAGAAGCCACTGCTTAGTTACCCTAGTCACAGGTCATAGCATGATATTGTCAGGACCAAAAGTAAATTGAATGATGGACCAAAAATACATTGTAGGTATTAAAAGGAATTCAGAACAGCCTACCCTTCTTTTCAAATATCTTTTCTCCCCTTCTTTTTTCTTGACAAGAGTTTTGAAATAATGAGTGCTAGTAGGTGATACATGAGTGGCCTTTATTTCTTACAGCAATGAAAAATGTAAGGAGCTTGTGCTGAAGAATCCCATCTTTATTGTCATCTACCCTTGGTGGATATGTGAATTGGTACAGCCTTCAGGGAGTGGATTTGACAGTATCTATCAAAATCGCATAGCACCTTTCCTTCCATCCAGCAATCCTTACTCTAAGCTTTCTGTTCCCGTTATCCATGGCTGCGCAACAAAGCACCCAAGAACTTAGTGGCTTGAAACAACCGTTTATTATTACTGCTCGCACTTAGTTATGTTGACCAGGCTCACTTAGGTTTAAGTGAGAAGCTCACTTAGCGTTTCTCATGTGGTTGTAGTCAGATGGAGGCTGAAGTTGCAGTCATCTGAAGGCTGACGTTGCAGTCATCTGAAGGCTCACCTGGGCTGGACATCCAGGACAGTGCACCCCTGTGCCTGGGAGTTGAGAGCGCCGATGGAGCTGTTGCCTGGATTACTTCACATCGCCTCTTCATGTGAATTGGTTTTTCATAGCGTGGTGGCTGGATCTCAAGAGGGAATGTGTCATGAGTAAGTGTTCCAAAAGACAAAAAATGGAAGATTCCAGGTCAGTTAAGGGCAGTGCCCAGAACTGGCCCAGTGTCGCTTCTGCAGGATTCTACTGGTCACAGCAGTTACTGGGTCTACCCTCTCACCAAGGGTCCATATGCCCTCTACTCCCTTAATATATTCTATGAAATGTTTTCCCACAATTCTCTTTCTTGTTTTATAAAATATCAGAACTCTTTTACATACAAAGCTTTTTCAGTTAGGGTTCTTCAACTCTAAGCAATAGAAACTGAGTGTAAGCAGTAGAGAACTTACTGGATGAGGAGTGGCTGAGGAACCGGGCTTGGAGCAGGAAGGAAGTGCTGAGCAGTCTCTCCCGGGTTCTGCTGCCGGAATGAACCAACTCTGTGATTGACTCCGCTCTTGCTCCTCAACTCAGGAGGCAACATCCCACGAGAGAGATGCTGGTTGGCCGAGGGTAGGTCAGGAGCCAAACCCTGGTCTTTGGGGAGTGGAGAAGGAGCTTCTGGGAATTCCTACAGCTTCCATGGTGGAGGGCAGGTGCCGAGATTTCCATTCCAGCATGATTTAACCCAGTGGGGGAAGACAATATCCCAAAAGGGACAACAGATACGGGATTAACATGCAATAATGGACATCCTTCCCACTGGGTTTGCTTTCTAATGCCTCCTCCTGATGTTACACACAACCAGATATGAATCTGGGGTGCAGTTCAAGGAGGATGGACTTTGGAGCCAGACATGGACAATCACTTAATCTTTCCTGGACTCAGTTTCCTGATCTGTAAAATGGAGGTAAATGGTGCCTAATTTTCAGGGTATTTGTGAAAATTAGAGAAGACCTGTGTAAAGTGCTTTGCGTGGTCTCTGGCCCACAGTAGACCCTTAATAAGTGGCAGGCATTGCATCATTCTTCAAGATGGAGCAGCCATGGACCTGCTCCTCTCCCGCCCACCACCTCCTTGGGACCTCCGTCCTTCTTCCATGATTGGTGATGAACTCACTACCTATCCAGATCGTCGTGTGAACTGGGTGTGAACTGTGGGACCTCAGAACACCCTGGGAAGGGAGCATAGCTGACAGGGAGCCCCCTGCCCTCCCCAGGAGAGTGGTATTGTCTGCATGCATAGTTTTGGAAGGAGGAGCTCATGCCTTGGATCCACATGACAACATGTTTGAGCCCAGATGCTCTCACAGCTGCTACTCCTTCCCAGGAAGCCAGGCACACTATGTGCTATTTAAAGCTATGATTCCATGGGCAGCTACATCCCTCCTCTTTCATTCCTGGGCTTTTCTGTTCTTTAAAGAGACCTTTGTTCTTTTTTCTTCTGTCCCTCTAGGAGTAACGGGATGAGTTCATGACTGCTGTCACCCTCAGGATTGCCTGGCTTTGAGATTGTATTCAGAATCCTTCAATGGTGCTTTAATGTCAGGTGCAAGATGAAGACTTTCCTGAGTCTTTACAACATGCTTGAAGGGACAAAGTGGTCTTGTCATAGGCTGTTGCGATGCTCTCAGAGCTTTGCCACAATTCATCTTGTAACAGATGGACTCTTCATTAGGTGTGCACATTGCATCCACCTGGGAATTCACTGTCTTTGGTTGAGAGAGATTTGATTTCAGCTGCAGATAATTACTCCCTTTCTTGTCTTGACCCTTAGTTAATAGATTATCAACAAATTCAAATTCTTCTGTCTTCTCTTCTGCTGGATTGGAATACGAGAAATAGGTTGGATGAAACCAGCTTTCTTTCAAACGGCTTGGCTTGGACTCAAATATCAAGACCAAGGTTATTAGTGTTTGGCGGGGAGTGCAACATGGGGCTTCTGTCATTCATATCCATGGAAATCACGGATGACAGCAGATTCCATTTCTATTGCTCTTGGCATCACTCCCCTGCAAAGCGCAGGTGAGGGCCCCAATGACCTCCATGTGAAATCATCCTTAAAACCCTCCCTTCCTTGTCCTGGTTTTGTTCCTACCACTCTGACCATTATGTCTGTCTTGTTTTTACAGGTTTCTCTTGGCCATTAAATATTTGAGGAAACTCAGGCTTAGTCCAATTTCTTTTCTGTTCTCATTCTTTAATCCCTTCTTGTGAATATCCTCAGTGCCCATGTCTTCAGTTACCTCCTATGGGCATTTTGAAAAGCCTAAACCTAACCTCTGAATCTCAAACCCATACACCCAACTGCCTTCCTGACATTTCCATGTGGATGTGTCAGAGGCTCCTCAAACTCAGTCTGTTAAAGTCTGAACACAATATTTCCCCTCAGAAGCTTGTCTTCTGAGATTTCCATCTCCATGGATGGTGGCCCCATCTACCAACCTTCAAAAACCCAGGTGTCTTCCTTGCCATGTCTTTCTCCCACCCTCTCCTATCCACTCTATCATTAATCACTGCAATTGTATCTCTTGAATATCCCACGTTGCTCGGCCCGTTTACACCCCACCAGCAGCACCTTAGCCCATGTCATCTTTCTGGCTGAGATTACTGTGCTTGGCCCCAGTCTGTTTCCCATGTCGTAAGCTTTCCAAAACATAAATCGTATTACGTTACACTGTGCCTAAAAGCCTTCAGGGCTTTCCAATTGATTTTAAGATAAGAACCCAAATCCTTAACATGTCCACAAGGCCACGCTTGCCTGACCCCAATCCAGCCTTCCACACCTCCCACCTGTCTTCCCTCTGCCTGTGTCTGTCTCTGCGACAGTCACGGCAAGGCTTTCTCACATGCTGTTTGCTCTACATTCCACACCCTTTCCCTGTATTTTATTTTATTATTATTATTATTTTATAAATTTATTTTATTTTTTCGGCTGTGTTGGGTCTTTGTTGCTGGACGTGGGCTTTCTCTAGTTGCGACGAACGGGGGCTACTCTTCGTTGCAGTGTGCAGGCTTCTCATTGCCGTGGCTTCTCTTGTTGCGGAGCACAGGCTCTAGAGCACAGGCTCAGTAGTTGTGGCACACGGGCTTAGTTGCTCCATGGCATGTGGGATCTTCCCGGATCAGGGCTCAAACTGGTGTCCCCTGCATTGGCAGGCGGATTCTCAACCACTGCGCCACCAGGGAAGCCCCCTTCCCTGTATTTTAGATAACATTTACTCTGGTTCAGATTTCTGCTCAATTATCAGCCCCTTGAGGAAGGCTTTCCCTTACCTCCCAGACAGGTCAAGTCCGTCTCGTGAACACTCTCAGAGCACCCCGTGCCTCTCGATCACAGCACTTATTATAATGGATCTGTTGGGCTCTCTGATTACTTGGCTCTATTCCATGAGAGCAAGGGCTGTATCTCTTTTTGCTCATCATTATGTTGCAGCCCCTAGTACAGTGACCATACACATAGTAGGTGCTCATTAAATGTTTTTAAATGAATAAACAACTAGTGAAGTTGAGATGAAACTCATGCCATTCAAGAATTAGACAAGATAAGTCTCCATGGGACCTCAGATTCTGGATAGAAGAAGAAAGAAGAGAATTATTCACAAAGTCTGGTTTGGGTCTGGGGGACACTGTGGTCTCTGCTTTTATCATGAAGTCTTTGTTGTACACCCAGGGTCAGTCTATGCCCAGTGGGGTTTCTTCAGTTGTACAGGCTGGGTTTGTGATGGGAAGGAATGTGCTATCAGAGTAGAGTTCTGTCTGAAGGACTACTCTGTTAGTTGCTAAATGTTTAGTTCTACTGTGTCCCATTCCTGTGCTCACTGAATTCGAGGAACTCAGTCTAGCAGGAGGGCCAGGACAAATCAACATGAAATCTGAGTGTTGAAGCCCAGGGTGATAGACCAGGTTTAGAATCAGCTCTTCCATTTCCCAAATGTGAGACCCCCAACACGTTCCTTAACCCCTCTGAGACCAGGTGTCTTCATCTGTAAAGTGAGGATCACAAAATCAAGGTGGGTTTGAGGATTCAAGGAGTTAATACTGGTGGGGTGGATGCAGTGCGCAGTGAGCAAAGGTGTGCTGTAGTTACAAGGACTGACTGGGGCAGTGTGACTTCTGGGAAGAGGGGAAGGAGGGGGTGGGGGGATGGGGTCACAGAGGAAGGGACCTGGACTGGGCTTTGGGATATGGGGTGGGTTAGGATGGGGAAGAAGAGGGACAAGAGGAAGAGGAGAGAGGTGGGATTTGGTGAGAAAAGGAACAGAGGCAGGAAGGGAGTTTGCTCTGAGGGAGAGGGGAATAGCATTGAGGTCTAGTGAACAGACCCACAGGGGCTTAGATTTTGTTGCATGGTGAGCCTGGGTAGGTCTGTTAGCAGAGGAGGATCTGAATATTTCTTATGACATATCCCTTTATTAAAAATAAACAAGTAAGTAATATTTACCATGTGGAGTTTGACCTTGGGTTTGTTAGGTATTTTTATAATGCAAACAGAATTGTAAATTGCCTGGGCTCTGTGCTAAGTAAGTATTTCAGCCCTTGATTTTATAAGTAAAAGAGAAGAAAGCACACAGGCGTTGGTGTCGAACTATGTCATGATAACACGACATTTACTGTCTCTCAACCTCAGTTTTCACACCTTTGAAATGGAATTAAAATGCCACCTAGTAATGATAAATAGCTTCTATGTGCCTGGCACTGAAGTGTGTTAAGTAAGGTATGCATTGCTTGAACATCGTGCTATGTGCTTTACATGAATTTGTTACTCATGACAACGCACTGAGGTAAGATTATTATCATCCACATCTTCCCCGGGAGGCACAGAGAGGTTTAGTACATCAGCCAGGCAGACTCCAGAGCTCAGTCTCTGACCTAGGATTCTGGACTATCCTAATTACCACCTCACAGGGTTGCACCAGGAACGTGTGGGGTAGTGTATGGAAAATACCACCTAGTCCACTGCCTGGTTTGTAGTAAGCACTCAACACATGTTAGTTCTCTCACATTTGATTACATTTAGCTCAGTAATTTATCACACTGTTCCTTATTTGTTTCAGGTGTTTCTCTTTTCATCCAATAACATTGGTAATAAATTTCTTAAAGAAGGACATTACAGCTTGTGTTTCTTTTGTAGTTTTCACAGTGCACCTAGAGGTTCTCAATAGAAATTTCTTAAAATGAAAATGAACTGAATAAATGCCTACTGGTTGAATAAATGAGGATTCAATAAAAAAAGCAAATGTAGAATATGACTGATTGGCTTTTATGTCCTCTTATTTATTTTAGTCTACCAAATTCTAAAAGAAGATTTGAGGATGATTGTAAAAATGTGAAAGTTTCAACAGGATTAAAGAAAGAAGTGAGAAAATTGGAGTGAGAGGGAAATAAAATTAAACCAGGGGTGTTTCATTTCTTTGTCATTTTTGGATAGAAATTTGTCAGAAAATAGCCAAGATGAAACTCAGAAAATTTTCCAAGAACTGAAATTATTCCTGTAGAATGTTCCCTGGACTCTGATGAAACACAGCTCAAATCTCAAAGGGAGAAGGAGTTATAGTTTGAAAACTGGGGAATGTGGGACTCTTTCTGGTCTGGCTACTAGGAAAATACCAGGTTTTCCTTAAGACCAATGCACTCGGACCTCTCTTATAAAAAGGTAGTTTTCTCAAAGGTAGAGAGAATGGTGTCCCACTGGCTTACATTATCCCATCAAACCTCCCTCATTTCTTTTTTTTAAATTTATTTTTTTATTGAAGTATAGTTGAATTACATTGTGTTAATTTCTGCTGTACAGCAAAGTGATACAGTTATACATATATATATATATATATATATATATATATATATACATTCTTTTTCATATACTTTTCCATTACGGTTTATCACAGGATATTGAATATAGTTCCCTGTGCTATATGGTAGGACCTTGTTTTATATCCATTCTATATATAATAGTTTGCATCTGCTAATCCCAAACTCCCAATCCATCCCTCCCCCATTCCCCATCCAACCTGGCAACCACAAGTCTGTTCTCTATGTCTGTGAGTCTGTTTTTTTGTTTCATAGATAACTTCATTTGTGTCGTATTTTAGATTCCACATGTAAGTAATATCATATGGTATTTGTCTTTCTCTTTCTGACTTACTTCACTAAGTGTGATAATCTCTAGGTCCATCCATGTTGCTGCAAATGGCATGATTTTATTCTTTCTATGGCTGAGTAATATTCCATTGTATATATGTACCACATCTTCTTTATCCATTCATCTGTTGATGGACATTTACATTGTTTCCGTGTCTTGGCTATTGTGACTAATGCTGCTATGAACATAGGGGTGCATGTATCTTTTTGAATTATAGTTTTGTTCGTATATATGCCCAGGAGTGGGATGGCATCTCTATTTTTAGTTTTTTCCATTGTGGCTGCACCAATTGACATTCCCACCAACAGTGTAGGAAACCTCCCTCATTTCTATTTCTACCTGATCTCCAAGATCTATCAACATGTGTCCAGAAGTCTTGGAAGAAGCTTATAATTCCCTCTTCTCTCTTGGATTTAGAATCAATTAAGAATAGACACAATAGGGTCTGTGGAAACCAAGGATGGTAGAATAAGGTTAAAATTTTGCCTCTGAGGCTACCTATCCCTCACATCTCACTTGACCTTTTCATATAGAAATTTCTCCCCATCAGTGGTTCTCAGTCCTGGCTGCGCATTAGAATCACCTGGTAGCTTTAAAAAATTACCAGTGCCTGCACACCACCTGTGGAGCATCTGATTTAATTGATCTGGGAGGGGCCGTGCATCATTATCTTCTAAGCTCCTAAGATGAGTCTAATGTGCAGCTTAGTGTTGAGAACTGTTTAGCGTGGATCAGAATCCCCTGCAGGGCTTGTTCCAACACAGATTGCTGGACCCCACCCCAGAGCTTCTGATCCAGAAGGTGGATGAGAAACAAACTTGTAGGTGATGCTGGTGCTGTTGATGCTGGGACCACACACCGAGAACCACTGCTCTAAACCAACAATTTAGCCAGACGACCTCAATGTTCACAAAAGTTCCATTATAGTGAAAATGTTTATTGTTATAGAGGTAATTTTGTGTGTTTTTCTTTTTGATTTATTGAACAAATAATACTAGAAAAAGAAAAATGGGAATGGAACACAGTCCTACACACTTTACACATATACCATCGTATTGCGTAACAGCAGCAGCTGTAACTAGCATTTATTGTGTGCTTCCTATGTCTGAGGCATGAGCTGAAACTTGAAGGGCATTCTTGCCTTCCATCCTCATGACAACCCTATGAAGTAGCTACTTTACTATCCCATTTTACAGTTGTAAAGTTTGCAACCCAAAGAGATTATAATGGATATTTTACACACTTGTAACCAGAGCATAAAGTCAGCTTCTTAGTACAATGGCATATTTTCCATATTCTCCCATTGTATTCCCATGGTATATCACGGTTTTTTTCTCATTGGACATTTAGATAACTTCTGTTTTTCACAATTATAGTTAACACAGCAATGATCAATTTCATTTTGTGCTTGTCTTAAATTATCTTTTTAGAATAGAGCCTCAATCAGTCAAAAGGTGAAATCACCTAACTTTGCTTACAATGCACCAGAACAGAAAACATTTTTTTAAACCAAATATTTTACAACTTTTTAAAACCAAATCGTTATCTGAGTTTATTTATTTTAAATTTTATTGAAGTATAGTTGATTTACAATGTTGTGTTAATTTCTGCTGTACAGAAAATGACTCAGTCATATATATATATATGCTGAGGACAGGGAGTTATGAGAAGGTCTGTGGAAGGGACAGGCAGAGCTCCCAGATCTCCACTCCTACTGCCAAGAAACAGACAGTAATGCTCCCCCAAAATGGAATAGATAGCCTCCAGATTCAGGGACACCAGGCACAGATGAGGCAAGGTGTGCCAGGCCAGACCCAGGGGATTGGGTGCAGGTCTGCATCTTGAACAGGGAGACCTCCAGCCCCTTGGCCAGGTGAAATCAAGTCATTATGGTTCCCTAACTGACTCAGCAGTGAGTCAAAATTTATGAGTTTAATATTGAAAATACTTCGTATGGGTTTATTCAAAAGTTGTGCTATAATCATATTAGAAGGTTGAGTTGAAGAGAGGTAAGATATGAGAGAGCCTTATCTATTTACTTTAAAAGGAAATTGTATTCAATATGGAAATATTTGGAAGTATGGAGGTAAATAAAGAGTACACAGCTAAAATTGTTAAAAGGGGTTGCCTCTAGGAAGGGGGATAAGGGAGGGGGTGTTATATGTGTGGGGACTGCTGTTTTTTCTTATAAGCTTGTAAGCACTAATTGACTTTTTAATGATGTGAGTGTATTTCTTTGATAAATTAAAATTCAAGGAAAAGGGGAAACTTGCTCAGGCACTGTTTACTACTTGATTTCTGTACATAATGAGTTGGATTTCCATAAATGGATTTTGTTCAAGCCGGCCACTCATGGAGATTGCAGGTCGTAAATAAGAATTAATGATATTGGGGAGATAATTAATTGGTCTGTCGCCAAAGAGAGAACTCTTCTCTTGATTCCTAAGAGAGGAGTCTAGGTTCCAGCTTACAGAGTTAGGATCTCTACTGTGGGCTTCATTCTGACCAAAATTCTAAGAGAAACCCTGTACTACTCTACACTTTGCCATTCAATCTAGCTGATGAGTCACCCATACTGTGGGTGAGAGTCTAACTAACCATCATTCCAGCTAGGAAAATGCTCGTGCTGTCTCTCTGTTGCCATAGAAACAGTGCAGCTCAAGTCTCTCTGTTGCTTTGGTAACCCACCCCCGTTTCCTCACATCATTACCTCGGGGGTATTTTGCTGCCAAGATAATGGTCTCTATTGTGGAATGAATGTTAATGGGGCAGCAATCTACCCCAGCCTAACCCAGCCCCCCTCTGCAGCTCCACATTTGAAGGCCTTGTCTAAGTGGTGTCTCGATGAGATGATGATAGAAGCTCAAATCAGATGGAAAGGGGCTGTAGTGGTTGCTGTGGTAGTGGTTCCTTGTGATGCGGAAACAAGGGGTCAGCTCCTCATCTTGAAAAGGGAGGAAGGGAGAGATCATCCATTAGAGGGACCAGCTGTTTTCAGGCCCCTAAAACTAGTGCTCTCGAGCAATAAATGATAATGATCATAAATGAAGCTTGCTAGATGATGAATATATGCTAGGCACTGGGTTAAGTACTTCATGCCGACTGAATCCCTATTCTACAGAAGAAGAAAAAGGTAAGCAACCTATTCAATATCACACACAGACTTCTGATTTGATTCAAACTCAAATCTTAAACCCTGCACTATAGTGCCGCTCGAGACCAGGGAAAATATGAGGAGCACCAGAGAGTGTCCTTGTGCCAAAAGATCTTACTCTTCAACTGGAAAAAGAAATCTAACACAAAGGGAAAAAAATGAGAGAGAAGTCTTAAGGGGTGTGGTGAAGTGTGAAGTTCAGATGCCATGTTCACCAAGAGGGTTGAGAAGGCACAGAAGTCATAACAGATTTTCCACAGGGAAAAAGAAGAGGGAGGGTCCTGCAGGTACCGTGAGAGATCCAGGAGACAAACCTTATACGGCGAGACTCGGGGTCAACGTCAGGCTCGGGCCCAGAGCAGGCATTTAGCCCAAGTCACCTCCAGGTGATGGCAGCCTTTTAGTTGCTCAACAAAGGGAAATCTTTCACTCCTCTCCTCATTCCCATGTCCTCAAGCCCTATGAGATTCAAATTTCCTTGATACTGCCTGACTCTTTTACTTAGAAATACAAAAAAATATTGGAGTTTCACATAAAATTGTTTTAAATTTTATGGCTCTCAGTTTCACAATCCAATAATTCTAGTTGTTTTCCAAGTAAAGTTTTTTAGCCACCTCAAGTTCTCATGGGTTTAAGTGGAGTATAAATCTTCAGAAATAGAATTTTTATGGTGTCTTGATTTTTTTATCAGAATTATAATGCTTAGACATGTCCTTGTGTATCCTCTAATTTGCCTACACTCTCCTCCTTTTAACACTCCAAGGCATGACAGTCACAGACAGCAGGCTGGAGGGACCATGTGGAGTTATAATGGAGACACTGAGTTCTCCAAGGGGAACTCAAGGGTGAAGCGCCCTGACGGCCCCATCTGTGGGGTCTTTTTAAGCCTAAAGCAGTGGTTCTCAATTATGAGCTCTCTCTCTAGTCACTGAAAAGAACATGAAAAATGCTCAACTGTCAAAGTCAAATGAATATAAACTTGCTTTTTCTTTTTGTAACATATACGTATGTTGTTAGGAAATATTAAAGGGAACTGAAGGCAAAGGTTTATCTGAGCATAGTATCAATTGTTGGTTAAGATGGTGGCTCATGAGTGAGACTGTTAGATTTAAGTCCAGCTCAGCTTCTCTGTCTGTCTCCTTCTCTTTCTCCCTTTCCCAGTAGCTCTCCTCTCTCCCAATAGCTGTGTGACCTTGTACAAGTCACTTCATTTTCTTAAGCCTCAGTTTCCTCATCTGCAAAATTGGAAAAATAATGATAGTTCATTTTTATGCAGATTAAATGAGGCTTTGCATGTAAAGAGTTTATCATGATCCCTGGCACATAATGCTTAGCAGATATTAACAGCTTTTACTCTAGGAAAAAGAAATCCACCAGGTGTTTAAGATCTTCAGAAAAACTCCTCTCCCTTAAGGTTTGGCTTCTTTCTGGCAGTCTAGCCTGTTTCAGCATGTGAATTTTGGCATATGGTATTATATTCCAATATACTTACCAACTATTCCTGCAGTTTCTCTTCTAGGCTCCTACCTGGATTTGACAGTTCAGACTCTGATGTCTTAAGCTTCTGACCTTGTGTAGTGGCATCCACCCACTATCACACTCTACATCTTGATTTCTGTGGTTCTGCTTCTGGACTCAGGATTAGATCTTGAATCTTAGTTGCTCCCTTGCTCAGCAATAAATTTCCGATATCCTTGATGGTGAACTGTATCTCAGATTATAATTAACACAAACATGGAGGGGTTTTGGGCCCTTGTAGGAAGAAATCAGATGTCTTGGCATCAAGAGAATTGATAATTACTGCCCCAGAATGCAGAGGAAATTTTATTAATCAACTACGGTGAGTCTGGTGTCAAGGCCTAGAATTTAGGAAGTTTCTAGCAAGAGTGTACAGCTAGTCTTGATTAGCTTTGTCTGAATAACCATCTCCTCATCTATGGAAAGGCTTTATCATTAAAAGAGCATTTGGCCTCGTGCTGTGAGGAAAAAAGGGGGACCCCCATAGCCACCAGAGCAACTGAGTCAATTTTGGTGGCGTGATGGTAGTAGTGACTCAATATGCTCACATTCCCAATAATTTATGGTTTGCAAAAATAGAGAAAGCTTACATACTGCCCTCCATAAGCTGATGAAATTGTTGGGAATGGGCAAACAGAGTCAGATACTTATATAGAGGATATGTATACAATATATGTGTATGTGTATGTGTGTGTATAACAAACTCTAATGGCTACAGAGTTTGAAAAATACTTACCGAAATGTGGCAGAGCTGAACCACAGTGGTTTGGGGGGTGGGGTAGTATTCAAGGTAATTATTTATATTTGGTATTTGAGAGCCATCAAAATATAGAGGATGTCAACTTGGAGAGGTCCACCCAGTTCCACATCAACCCTCACTTTGCTGTGTGAACCTTTCTTTCTATGTAATGTATAAATCTACTGTATTTGGATAAAAACAAATAATGAATATGACATTGATTGGAAACATGTAATTGTCATAGAGTCAATGGTTCAGTAACTATTGTGAGTCTATGTCTTGCATTTCAATACATCTAGCTGCTCTTTTTACATGGGAATTCATAATTTTATTAATGGAAAGTTTACTGAGTCTGCCATGTGCACAGAGTGGTGCCAGGTGCTGGGCAGGTGTGACTGGTGGGCAGTGGCTTTCTCTCGGCTCTTCCGAGTGGGCACAGTGGAGGCTCAAAGGGTTTCACCTGGGCACTGAGACAGTCCCTAACTAATTTCATGCCTTCCTCTCATGCTTCCCTCAATCCCTTGTCCATGCAGGAGCCAGAAGGACCCAGTTTTCTCTTAAATATAATATTTGATACATTATATGTATATTACATATATATAATGTTTATGTGTGTATATATATATATATATATGTATATATATATATATATATATATATATGGTAAAGCATAATCAAATGGATACTCAAAACCAACCGTCCCCCTTAGAACACAACCTGGTAACTACCTATGTGTCCCCTATCCCACACTTTTTCCTCTTCCCAGAGGTTAACCACCATCCTGAATGTCATGTTTATAGTTCCCTTTAAAAAATATTCTTTCATCCCGCCTATATCCTCAAATAATGTATCGCTTAGTTTTGTTTGTTTTTGAGCTTTGTAAAAATGGTATCTCATGCTTCCATGGTGGTGCAGTGGTTAAGAATCTGCCTGCCAATGCAGGGAACACGGGCTCGACTCCTGGTCTCGGGAGATCCCACATGCCACGGAACAAATACGCCCGTACACCACAACTACTGAGCCTGCGCTCTAGAGCCCGTGAGCCACAACTGCTGAGCCCACACGCCTAGAGCCCGTGCTCTGCAACGAGAAGCCCGTGCACCACAACAACGAAGAGTAGCCCCTGCTCGCTGCGACTAGAGAAAGCCCGCGCAGCAACGAAGACCCAATGCAGCCAAAAATAAAAATAAATAAATTTATAAAAAAAAAAAATTGGTGTCTCACAGTATCTTTTTAAGATGATCCATGTTGTTGCAAGTAGTGTTTGTTCTTTCATTTTTACCTCTGTATACCCAGTGTGATCTTAAAAAATATATCAAATCATATCACTCTCCAGCTAAAATACTTCAGTGGCCTCCCATTGAATTTAAGGGAAATCCCAGACGTCTTACCTCCAGTACAAGTCCCTCCATGATTTATTCAGAGTCCTGAGGTCCTCAGGCAGCCTCCTCTGTTCTAGGGATCTGCTTCTCCGTACCAGTCTTGGTCTACTGTTGCCTGTGAATTTCAGAATGTGCTCTCTCCTACCCTCTCCTGCTCCCTCGCTCCTGTTCCTAACTGGCCTTGGTAATTCGGAGGCCCCCTCGCACCTCTCCAGGCTCTTCTGTCCCCACTCTTACACGTGTCTTATGTTCCAGCCACACTGCCCTTTCTTTCCAGTTCCTATATGCCCATCTGAGGGCCTTTGCACAGAATGTACCTTCCACCTGGAATGCTACTGTTCCTTATTCTTGATCTTCTAAAGCTAGGATGACCCTGCCTCTGGCCAGCTGACTAGATCAAGTGGCTCTGTTCAAATCTCTCATCCTGCCCTGTTCATTCTCTTCATTGTACTTAATGAAATGGGAACTTTAATTATACTTACTCATTTCTGTGATTATTTAGTTACTGTTCATTCTCCTTCTGGAAATTCAATGAGGCCAAACACTGTCTTTCTTTTTTTCTTTCTTTCTTTTTTTTTTAACATCTTTATTGGAGTATAATTGCTTTACAATGATGTGTTAGTTTCTGCTTTATAACAAAGTGAATCAGCTATACATATACATATATCCCCATTTCAAGCACTGTCTTTCTTATTCACCACTGTATGCCTAGAACCTGGAATAGTATTGGCAAAAAGTAGATACTTAGAAAATATTCGTTGACTGAATACATGCTTGAATGCATAAAAGAAATAATGAATAAACTTATTTTTAAAAATCTGGATGGGACCAGCATTTGTTTACAAGACCCATTGCTACGGGCAGCCTCATCTCAGCCTCACTCTGTCTGTCTCCAAAGAGCTTTGACTTTCTTGTACCCCCACCTTCAAATTCCAGATAGCTGTATTTCTGTCTGTTGTTGGAGTCCTGTATCCCTGGAAGCCCACAGTTATGCAGTTAAAGTTGTGCTGCAGGAAATCCTTGATACAAATCCCCAAGCCCGGGAGCGCAATAGCTGCCCTTGCCTTCCCAAGTGTAGACCTTGAATTGGTCTTCTCTCTCTAAAGTACCGACCCTCCCGTTATATTTGTGTTTTTCCCTACTTGGAAAAAGAGCGTGGTAAATATGAGTATGCTGAGGGTTAATTTGGCAGAGTGTCTTGTCGGAGCCTGAAATGACATTTTTGCTTTGACCTGTCAAGTCCTTGTGACTTTCCAGAAATGGATGTGGGTAATGACTTGCCATTATGAGTAATTAGCATTTGCGGAAGTCTGAGAAGGCCTGCCCTTTCTTTTTTAGCTTTGGAAACTTTACTACCCTTTTGACACATCTAGTGAAGTCACACATTTGGCAAGGGTGAGATAAAATCATGGAAATAAAGGTTATTCATCCATGCCTATAATTAACCCTTCACTCTCCTGAAATAAAGTTGGTTACATTTCTAGATGTAGTAGACATATCTTCCAGACTGGACCAGATTTCCATTAAACACTTCAAATTAAAGTTAGCATTTATAAGTTGATATTTGGAAGGACAGAAGAGAGCCATAGTTGTATTTTCTTATCCAGTGTGTTTGACCACACACCAGGGAGTCTTTGACTGCTTACTGATCTTAGATATGCCGGTTGATTTATGAGATGATGGAATCAGAATGAATCTTAGACTTTGACTAGTCCAGCCCTCTCATGGTACAGATGAAGAAACCCAGGCTGCCCCAAAAGATAAAGTGACTTTGTTTTTAGTACTTAATTTATAGTTTGGAGATTGAAGTAGATGACCTTTAAAGTTCTTTCCAAATGTATGACATACAGAACAAAGTGTTTTAAAGTTTCAGCACTCATAGGGATTTTCTGGGCTCGCAATACTATTGACCTTATTTAGTTCTATGAAGACAAATTCTGGCATGTTCACAAATGAATCGTCTCAGTTTACACATCATAAGTATCTTATCTGTTCTGGTATCAGGGCTGCGTTGTGCTGGAGGCTCAGTCAAGCGCCTGGAAACTGAACGGTGAAAAACAAAGGGTGCTGCTCGGTGCTTTATGAACTAGAGAGATACGGGCCATAAACACATTCATGGACTCTCACAGCCAGCCGGGAAGCCATGAAGGCAGGACACTGCTACTCTCTGTCTTACCAAAGTCACTAAACTGTAAATTGGAGAGAGGAAAGTGTGGGAAATAGCAAACCTGATCTTGATGTCCCTTTGACTAACCCAAGCTTGCTGCTTGCGAGTTAGAATAACAATATCATAAGATGATCTGGTGTATGTACAATGCACTTGGCTTCCGAAAAAAAAAAATCTGTGTGGCTTCAGAACTCCCCCCTCCTTCCCTTCCTCCCTCCTCCCCCTCCTCTTTTTCTTCCTCCTTATTCCTCATTCACGCTTTCCTTTCTTCCATTCATCGTTCCTTACCTTTTTTCTCTCTCCCTCCCTTCTGCTTTTTTGCTCCCCCATCCTCTCTTTTTTCCATCTTTTCTTTTTCCTTCCTGATATTATGCTGGGCTTCCTTTCCCTTTGGCTCCCAACCTAGATTTTCCTGTTTTAATGAAGAGTGCTGATAGAGTCTAGGGGTTTTCAGAGTGGAGTGATTGCAAGAGCTTCCATTGCTAGGCAGAATTAGAAATTCTAGTTCTAATATTTAGTGTATTACAATACGAAAAGTTAGGCCTTACTAATGTATCATTATATTTTTATTGATAGTGGTACAAGATCAAAGAAGTTTGGATTTCTTAGGTTTGATCAGAGCAATAGGGGCATGTAGAGTAAAGAAAAATTAGAGTTTGGTCCCAGATCTCAGCACCTTGCTCTGTGATCTTCACCAAGGTGCTCAATTTCATTACTGCAGGTTTCATGCCACCTTTATTTGCTAGACGGGAGTGGGAATACATCAAGAGTTTAACTCTTTTCTTGTAATATGGCTTGTTGCTTTTCTCCAGCTGCCAGGTTAGCTATGGCTTTATGAAACCTTCCTTCTCAGCATATTGTAGAAGTTGGTCTTCACCCCAGGCACCATGTAGTGGTGCAGGGCTAGGACCAGCTTTTCCTATAGGAATACAGTGAGTGATGGTGTGTGTGTGTGTGTGTGTGTGTGTCTGTGTGTGTCTGTGTATGACTAATGCAGAGTTGGGCCTGTCTTCATACATTTGGTAAATGTTTAGTGAGTGTCTCTGGGTAAGGTACCATGAGCCAGGGACTTGGGCTGCAGAGATGAATAGGAATGGGTTCCACTGTCTGGTTGCAGACATAGACACAGACAGACAATTGCAACGGAGTGTGATAACTGCTTTGACAGAGGTATTGTGTGTGCAACCATGATGCAGGGATTCCTGGAGTGGGTGCTCAATGCACTCTCTCTCCACACACCAGTGCTTTTTAAAAATGTGGTGCATGGACACTGAGAAGCTTGCTGAATGTGCAAATTCCTGGCTATCACCCCAGAACTGGAGATTCTCTGAAGGCGGAATGTGGGAATCTGCGTTTATAGCAAGCTCTCGAATAATTTATAAATGATTCCAATGGAATATACCATTTAAAGTATACCTGAAAATCCACCATTTGAGATCCATTTTTTTAGGTCTTAAGGTCTTTTGAGGCTTAAAAATCCCAATTTAAAACACAAATGCTGGCCCCTGTTGGGAGAGATCTTGTGTCATATTCTTTACATATGTAACTTCCCATACTTGCCACCCAGCATCCTCTAGGTATTCAGTCAACAATGACTGCATGGAAAAGCTGCACTGAGCACAGCTGAGCCCTCAGCTTTAGGGGGAAGCAGAGAGGGAAGACAGAGAGTGAGTTGTGTGTAAACAATTGAGAGCAAGTAGAGGACAAATCAGCAGGAGTGGAGAGAAGGACTCTGAAAGGGAAAGTGGGAGTGAGGTAATGAAAAACTTAATCTGTTTCACAATGTCCAATAACCTTTATCAAGTGCGACTGAGGGCAAAACTTACCCTTAATTTTTATATTCTATCACTACCACTATTTGCTACTAGGATCTGGTCTAATTCTAAAATATATGCATATTTTAAAGATGAGACTTAGAGTCTTATCAGGTTTGATATTCTGGCTCAATCGCATAATAGCTACGCAAATCAGATAACTCTTTCTCCCAGACTTAGTTGGCTTCACTATAAAGCAGGGATAGCAATACCTGCCTGCCTCACAGGGTTGCCATAAAAATAAAATGAAACAATATAAGCATATTTTAAATCTGGGTTGAGCCATTTCTTAAAATATCAACACCAAGAAAGCAGAGATTTTTGTCCAGTGTTTATTGCTGGGTCCCCAGCACCTGGGACTTTGGCAGCTAATCGTAGGCCCTTAAATGCTGGCAGACAAATGACTTCTGATGACTTATCTGATGAGGTGGATGAAAGTATTGGAGCAAACTTCAGACCCAGGCAGAGACGGGTTCAGATGACAAGGTCTACCTCTGATTGCTCTGTGACTCTGGGCAAGTGACTAGCCATCTCTGATCTTCATTTCTCCTCCATAACATGGGAGTGATAATATCTTGTAAAGTGCAGAAACCAAAAGATAATAAAGTTCTTGGTACAGTTCCTAGTATTTGGTTGACAGTCTAAGGCAGCTTTATTATTAACCAGAAGCTTAAAAACCAAAAGTAGAAGAAATACAGAAAGCACAGAACTGTATTCTGGAGTCATAAATACTTCTGACATTGGATGAGAATATGACATACTTTCCAGAAAAAAAATCACACACATGGATATTATGCATAGAATTTCAGAGTCCATCTTGAAGCCATTCATGGACTCATAGTCACTGACTTTTTCAAGTCATGATTTTATTTTAGGCCGCAGGGCGCAGCTTGCAGGATCTTAGTTCCTGGACCAGGGATCCAACCCGTGCCCTCGGCAGTGAAAGCACAGAGTCCTAACCACTGGACCACTAGGGAATTCCCATGATTTTTTTTTTAAACATAGTACATGATCATGGTAAAAAATGCAAACAAGGCAGAAAAGAACAAATACTGAAGCAACAAATTAACTAAACCCCCAGTGCCTAGAAATAACTAATATTAACACTCAGTGAACATGATTCCAAACATTTCTGTATGAATATATATATGGATCAGAGAGAGAGAAATCTGTAAGAATACATGTTTTTGAGAAAATAAAAAATTTACATTTAAGTTTGCATGAATTTAACAGAAGGGAAAGAAACTGATGCAAAATTGAAGGACTTTTTGAACTTCTATTAAACACTTTTTACTACAGGTATCATTAATTCCCCCCAAATTCATTAATTCCCAAAATATTCTGCTATGGTCAAGAAAATATATATTACAGAATCTTTAAGAGTTAACTCTATTTTTAATTCTCTTTCAGTTTTAGAGGTAAATTTTGATCTTTACTATGGGAGGTGAATTGATTATTATACTGCTTATTTTTTGCCTCCTTCCTCTCCTGACCACTCAATTTTTGTTGGCTATATTATTCTTAGTTTATCAGGGTGTTATATGTTTATATTCTATACTGAAACCATAATCCTCTCAATAACTTAATGTTTATTCTATGTTAGTGAACTCTTGTCAGAAGTTTTTTAATAGTGTTTATGCTGTTTTGTTGGAAGTCAATTTGGGGGGGGTTATAGTAGACTGGAATGTCAGGATATAGGATAACATATACTTATGTTATTTCCAAGTAGTCCAGGGGATGCAAAATATTAACACACAGTCTTGGGCCAATGGACGGGAGTTAGGATGTAATCTGACCAGATTATTTGAGGAATGCAGGTAAAGGGCTGGAAGCACAGGCCTGCTGGTCAACCACGGCTATGACAAGTTGGGCTCTGGTTCCTGGGAGAAGCCATTGGTTGCCAAATTCCTTGGAGAGGACCATCTGTTAGACTCTACCCTCAACCTCTCCACCAAGTCCCTCAGAAGAGGCGATTCTTCAAGGCCAGCCACCTGTGGTCTCGTGTCCAGCCTACTCCTAACCCTATGGCTTGGCTCATGCTTGCTGTTCTTTTAACAGTGATGGTCAGAGGGGAGGGGGATTTCTCCCCTTTTCTACAAATGCCAATCAAATGTTTAAAATGAGACAGTGAACATGCCTAACCCAGCCTCTGCCACATAGGTGCTGAGTTAATGCTTACTTGAAATGTAAATTGAAGTAACAATTTAGTGTTTTATCTGAGTTTAGTCAGCCTATCCTTGAGGGTTAGGGTCTGCTATCAGCTTTCTGTCAGTATGCATTAGGGAAGTGAGGTAAAAGGGCTCACACGGGGAGAGGAGGAAGCCAGAAAGGTAGACTGAGGTCACAGATGGTGGAGCGCATGCTCTGTGTTAGAGGGCTGCTGTTTACCACCAGCAAGGAGGGAGAAATAGACCAAGTGCACCGAGGTATTTTTGTCCTGCAGCTGCAGAAGCAGGCAGCTCATTTTGCATGATTTATAAGGACCTTTCTAGTTTGTTCTTTTTAACCTAGCTGACTCTGAGAAAGAGCTCCTTGCCCAGGGGAATCGTTCATTGAGGCATACCTCAAAATAGGAATGTCTCCTTGGAAGCATGGATCTGGAGAGGTCTCTCAGAGATCATCCCTTCTGGTGATCTCAGTCCTGGCTGCACACGGGAATCTTCCAAGGTGTTTTCAACAACACCGATGCCTGGGCGCTACCCCTAGGCAAGTACAAATCATTAGTTTATCTGTGGAGGAAGCCATGCATATTACGTTTAAAAGCTGCCCAGGTGATTCTAATGTGCGGCCAGAGTTGAGAAAGCCTGAACTATTTCAACCCTCTCGTGGTACAGATGGGGAAAGTGCAGCTCAGAGATGGGAAAGAGCTCGCACAGTGACACACAGTTACATTAGTTGTCCAGTTGGGACAAGAACCCAGGTGTTCTGACTCCCGTGTCAATATTCTCTAGAATGTCATCATGCCCTCTTGTAACCAGACCTTTGGATATAGTAAGCAACCTCTCCTGACTCTTTCTCACAAGGCTCAGAAATGAGCTTCAGCTATTGCTACCAGACAACTGTTGATCCACTCCTGCAGGGAGTATTTTAATGAAATTAATTCTCATGCAGAATCCTACAGAGGGTTTACCAAGAATGAACAAAGGATGACCAAGAGAATAGCCAGAGGGTGTTGCAGTGTGAGAAAGGATATTGCTGTGACCACACTGTTTTGTTTAAGGCAGAGGGTTTGCCGTCCCATCACTAAGGTTTTGTTTTGTCTGGCCTTTGCTTGGGGTGCGGTGGGCGACCACGGAACAGAACAAACTGAGTAATCCACATCTGCTGACAAATTTGATGTGCTTTTAAAATCAGATATTGAGAAGAATGCACCTTAACATGGTTCTTTTTCACCTTGGGTGTCAGGAAGCTCAAAGTAACATTTTATACTCATTCAGGTCTAGGTCTCTACAATAATATTTTCTGTTTGGTCTCTTTCAATGTTTGTTTCTTATCATTTAAGTCTTGTTTTTACAGGATTATTGGACATGTATCTTTTGATGTAAGCTACCTCACATCTTTTGGAAAGTAGTCAGGGGTATAAATAACATATGGCTCACGAGTTTGATCCGGCCATGACCTGAGTGTGGACAGATGGGTGGTACTGGGGTGGAGGTGGGGTGGGAGAGCTCTTACAGTTCCAGGCACTGGTGCTGAGCCCTCTGAGGTCTTAGTCACCCATTTATGGGGACGTTCCTGTGCCCTAAATTGAAATTTCTGCACAACTTTCCTCATTTTGAAAGTTTTTGTGCTGATTAAGTCAAAGTAAGCTCCTTCCACCCTTCCTCACCACACTCCTTTCCTGTGGATTTAAAAGCCAAGAGCACAGGCCATTTTATATTTACAGTGAAGTTTTGTGAGCAAGCCCAGTCTGAAAGAGTATCCTGGCCAAAGCACCCTTTTTTGCACTATCATCATGGCAGATGATAAAAGTCAAGAAGTGATAGGGCACGAGCAAAGTCCACACTGAAAATTACCATTCGAAGCAGTTGCTGGCTGGTCTTTACCCTCCTGGCTCTATTAATCTGGGATGGCCATTAATACCAGGTGACAGGAGCATCTGTCATCTGGGGCTGGAGTTGTCAGCTCGGGTAGCAAGCAGGGGGCAGAATAAAGCCCGTGGGTAGGTGCTCTTTGGTCTGTTGATGTGGTTCTCTAGTGAGGCTCTCCTTCCGTATTTACCCCAGGACCAGTCAAGTGGCCAGTGTCATCTCTAATGAGGTGGGATCTCTGCCAAGCAAAGCTAATGTGGCTCCTCTGTTTTCTCTCTTAATCCTGGGAACAAACGTGGAGGTGGCTACTGTCACGTCAATCTCTCTCCCAATCTGGGTGACAGCAGCTTCTTTGGTGAGGAAATTGTACCCCATTCTCTCTCCTCCTGCCTCATTGCCCATTTCTGCAAAAGATTCTGAAAGCGATAGTAGAGTGAGTGTCTATGACAGATGGGTTGACAAGATAACAGATGACTCTGTTATCTAAAGTCAATAATCCTCTCCTGGTACCTCATTAAAAGCAATTTTTATGTAACTTAGATGGTTTATTCTAGGGGTAATGAGAGCATGAGTTTGAGAGGCAGACAAATCTAGACTCAAATCTGTGCCCTCTTCCCAACACACACACTGTTTACTAAGTGTGTGACCTGGGGTAAATCACTTCTCTCTGAGCCTACTTGCTCATCCATAATATGGGGATAAGTGTAGCACCTGCTTCATGGGCATGTTCTGTGGAGTTGGAGTAAATGAAACATGTATGTGCAAGGCTTAGCCAAGTGCCTGGCATGTAGTAAGTGCTCAATAAAGGGTAATGGTTAGCACCCAGCATGGATGGTAACAACACCCAAAGGCATTTCTCTAGGGAAGCTTCTGAGAGTCAAAGAAATGAATTTTGGCAAACCAGTTTCCAGGAGACTTTACAAGCTCAGTTCTCTGACCTCCAAGTTCTGCAGAATAGCAAGTCTGAAAATTCCCATCTGATGTGCTGTGTCCATGCGGCTCAGCTGAAGACATAGCATGCAGCCTTAATAGATCTAGAGAAAACTGGGGAGTGTGTTAAAATTGGCCACAAAAACAAGCAAGAATCAAGCTCTGTAATTAGTGTTCAACCTTCTATAGACTGTGAAGTTTAACAAGATGGTCTAAAGGTCAGGAGTGGGACTTAGTTAACCCAGAGAGGGAGAGAGAAAAGAAATATCTTGTTGCCTGACCATTTCCATGTTCCAAAGACCTCATGTTGGGGAATCAGAGAAATTCCAATCAAGCCCTTTCATTTTGATTTCTCATTAGATCCTTAGAATATCTGCAGAAAATTAAATCGAACTGGAGACCTCGAGCAGGGAGATTTATCCAATTTAATGTTTTGAAAGAGACTTATTACCTTGTCAGGAATAATTTGAAAATTCAAATAAGAGCAATTGAATCAGCAGAATTTAGGCCTCAAGATAACGATCATTTTGTACAACCAACCATAGCATTTAAACAGCTGAAGTGGCATTTCCAAAGCTGCAGCTCCTGGCAGTTTCGTCCTTCTAAAACCTCAGCCCTTCCTCACTGTACCCTCTCCCTCCCCTCCCATCACTCACCATTTCTTAAAGACCACAATAAAAGACCATGGCAATAGCATTCAAACTAAACTCATATTTGGGTTCCTCACTCTTGCTTAATCAGTGTGCAGATAGGCTGTAGCTCAGTAGCCTTCCAAAATGCTTGCCCTGCTCCTCCGGGTGTCTTTGGCTGGCTGTGTTTTCCATGTGAGATAGCAGCTGGCTGCCTTCCTCATCATCTCCTGGGATGAGGGCTCATTGCTAGAACCAATTAAATGGGTTTCAAAATGTAATTGCGCTTTTTTTTTTTTAAGCCTTCCAGCTACAGGCAGCAACTGCATTGATAGATCCAAGGAGCAGGCTGTTTCATGAATAACCAGAACCTTCAGATTAGGAGGTGTGTTCCACCGTGGCTTCTGTCAGAATCCCTGTTGAGGCCACGTGGATGCTGAGATGTAGCCCAGTGACTTATGCCTCAGTCCTGAAGGACGCTGTCTCTCTAAGTATTGTCGGCTGCCCGGGGGCTGCCAGGCCCCATCGCTCTCCAGCCTGCTCTGCTGAGACTGGGCTAGAGAGTGGGGAGAGGGAAGGAGGCAGGCAACACACTCTGAACTTGCCAAATAATGGTTTCTCCAACTCGAGTCATGTAAAGAGTCTCTTTTGGTTTAGAACAGTCTCTATTGGGTAAATAGTTGGTCAATTCAAAGCCATTTCTTCTTTCCCCCTCCTCCTGCCTCCCCTCTGGGTGTGGGAAAGCTTTGAGTCCTGCTATGGAGGTTGTGCTCTTTCTCTCATCTTCACTGTTGGGTGGCTGAGCTGCTCTGATGGCTGAGCTAGTGTTTGTTTAGGTACCACTGTCATTGCCTCTGGTCGTTGAGGTCCCATCCTTGATGGCCTCCTGACCCAGGCTTCTGCTATACCAATAGTCCTCTCTGTACTTTGTCTCTTTCACTGAACATATAGGAACTTTCACGTCCCCTGAAGCCCACACATAAGCCTGAGAGGTCCAGGAATGCCACCACAGGGTATCCTCTCTGACCCCTCACTCTGAGTGGCTGCATCCTCCCTGTGCCACATGGGTGTGGCCATGTATATGTCATTTTCCCCAGGCAGGGCCCATAGAAGTATGATTCTTTCCAACCTCCAGCCCCATGATGATCTTGGCTCCCCCTTACCTATCAGGATATTTCTACCAACCCCAGCAAAGCTTCCACCAACTGAGGAAGACAGTAGGGACATGTGTCTGACATCTTCACCCTACTTCTGCCTACACTTCATTATGGTGGAAGGGGTGTCTCATCTCACACTTCCCTTTTGGAGAGCACTTATCCTATTTCCCAGGGCACTGAGTTTCAGAGCTCAGACTTAATAGCAGAAGGAGAAACATCCTTGCTACATCATGGAAGAAACTCTATGATCTGAGCCTTATTGGGCGCGGTTCTTCATGTGGGAGCTCATATGACAAGGAAAGAAGGATTAGCAGGGGCAAAAGTTACACTGGTTTAACTTACCTCCAAATATCCTCACTATATTTACAGTTCACTCTGCCTTCTAGGGGAGGCGGATCCCAAGAAGCAGCCTTTGTTATTGGGCAGAGGCTGGTGCGAGGATGCTCCCTGGAGATTCTAAGAGCACAAATCTCACTGCCCTACCCTAGGAAAGAAAGACAGGGACACAGAGGATCTGGGTAGCCTCTGGCAGGAAGGAGCCAGGGTCTAGCCTGGTTGGGGGAGCTGTAGGAAGGGTTACTCCGGAGGAGAAAGGGGAGGTCAGTTAGCTGGCATCCGGAGAGAACTTTGGGGACAGAGCAAAGATGTTTAAAGTGAATATTTATGAAGTTTGGCCACGTGGTATGAAATATATACTCCTCTGTTGCCCCCCCAACCTCCTGGAAATATGACATTGTGGATTTGGATCTAATTCCGGGATGTGCGACAGCTGAGCTTTCATTCAAGGTGGGCGTGGAGTGAGATCCGGGCTGTGCACAGGGATCCAGTCACAATGCAGTCCTGTTTCTCTCTCCCACTGCTTTCTGCTCCTAAATGAACCCAGGAGGTTAATGAGATCTGCAACCTTTCCAATATCCCTTAATCACTCCTCTTTCTTTTTTCAGGGGGAATTTGTCCATATTTTTTGTTGAGCTATTTTTATTTTTGTCACTCACTTCGGATAATGAGTTTTTAAAATTTCATTCCCCTAATCAGTCAGTTTATCGATATTTGCTGAGTGCCCATTTTGTAGGAGGCAAAATTCTAGGCACCTGGGAGGGTGATGAACGCTACAGGCACAGTGACTGTCACCATGCAGTTTTGTGAGGAAGACAGACATTAAATACAGAATTATTAGATGATGTGGTGGGTAATTCCAAATGTGTGAAGTCCTATAGTAGAAGAGATGTGGTACCCTTAAAGACTCAGCATCTTCTAAGGGGTCAGGAGAGGCTTCTCAGAGGAAGGGTATTTGGCTGAGTTGTCCTGAAGGATGAGCAGACATGAGCTAGGGAAAAAGAGGAGGAAGAACATTCTACAAAAGGGACCAATAAGTTCAAAGTTTGGAGGCACAAGAGAGCACACCATCTTCTAGAATGAGGGTGGCCAGCCTGGGCAGAGCACAGGATGTGAGGGAGGTGTTGGTAAGACATGAAGCTGGAGACATCACCAGGTCCTGTCCTGATGGAGACAGTACAACACAGAGCTAAGTGCATAGGCTACGGGGTCAGAAAGTCTGATTGCCTGCCTCCTAAATTAGGGTGACCTTGAGAAGTTGATCTCTCTAAGTTGGCTCATCTGTAAAACCAGGATACCTGACTCATAGGCTTATTTTGAGAATTACATGACTTAATCCACAAAAATCACTTAGCTCAGTGCCTGGCCTTTAGCAAGCACATGATAAGTAAGGCCATGATGAGGAATTTGGATTATATTTTTAAAGCAATGGGAAAACATCAGTGAGTTTTAAGGAGGATTTTGTCATCTGTCTTGTGCTTTTAAAGCATTGTTCTGGCAGCAGAGAGGAAAAGGGGTTAGAGAGGAAAAGGAAATACGGTGGTGTCAATGGGAAGAGGGTGGCAGATGGGGGGCAGGGGTTGACTGGTTCAATGTCCAGTTCAGCCTCCCTCAAACATGCCTTCCTGTGCTGCAGAGGCTGCTGAAGACCAGTTTCCAGCTCAGGTTCCGTAGCAGATAACATTCCATCAGTTACATGCATCTGGGAGATTTAGAAGGTGGTCTCAGCTGGCATGATTGGTCATGGCCATTGGCCCTCCCGGCAGCAGCGGCTCAGTGTCAGGCACCAGCAAAATGGCCACTAGAGGCATCTTCACTGCCTTTGTGACCCCGGGTCACCTCTAATGGGATGTTCTTAGGGTCAAAATTTCCAGCGATGGCTTCCTGACTCTCCACCTTCCTGATTGTGGTAGGGGAGCAGTTCCCCTGCTGGGCTCATTTTGTGGTATTGTTCTGGATGTTATTTCTGGAAGCCTAACCCAGAGGCTTCCAGTTTTTCCAAGATGGTGCAAGCTCCTTGTTTCCTGTATTAAATCTCTTTATACATAAAAACTAAAGTGTTTTCTATTTCCTGCAACTAACCCCTAATTGATATAAAGATTATAAATGGAGACATAGAGATTATTGTGATATTTTAGACAGGAAACGATGGCTAAACTAGCATACTGTCATGGGAAAATATGTAGAAAGGGATATAGCTGAGAGATATTTAAGAGGTTGAATTAACATGACTCAGTGATTGATTATGTGGTTGGGGAGGAATAACAAGTGACTCATAAATTATTGACTTGAGAAATTATGTGGGTGGTGGTGATATTTCTTAAGGCTATCAAGCTGGAGTTGGAGCAGTTTGGATAGAAAAATTATGCATTTAATTCTGGACATACTCTGTTTAAGGCATATTTAAAGTAGTCAAAAGGAGATGCGGCAAAGTCTGTTGAATATATGATTCTGGAGTTCAAAGGAAAGGCATGAGCTGGATATTTGTGAATCCATTGTATAAAGATGGTAATTAAAGCCTTCGAAATGAATATAGTTGTTTAGGGCACATGCAGAGTGAAAATAATTTAGGTTCCAGATAGATCTTTGCGAGATGCCATCATTTAGCGGACATTGAAAAGAAGAGGAAGCCAGAAAGGAGCAGCTGGACAGGCAGGAGGGCACAAAGAGAGAGAAGCCAAGAAGAGGTAGTGAACCAAAGACGGAGGGAGAGAAGCAAGTAGGATGGGAACTGAAAGATGTCCATTAGATTTCGCAAAATTGAGGTCAGAGGTAAAGTGGCAGGGGAAGAAACCAGATTGGAGTGGGCTGAGCAAAGAGTAGGAGGTGAGGAAATGGAGTAGGCACATGTAAACAGCACCGTGGGGCAGCACTCACCAGCTCATGTGTCAGAAAAGCTCAACATAACAATAAGAGTGGCAGGAACATTCTGAAAGGTCTCCCTTCTGGCCATATCTTGAGTTCTCCATAATCTTTCCATAAGGTGGACACTTTATGGTCTTCATATGAAGGAGAAATGTAACCATGAAAGAAACCCCAACAATCTAATGCTGAAGTTTGGCTATGAGAGAGAAGAGAAAGGAATGCAGTAGCCATAAAGAAGGTGGGCCTGAGGAAAGGTTTAGTTTTTTAAGATGGGAGAGGCTTGAGCTTGCTTCAGTCCTGATGGGAAGGAGCCAACAAAAAAGAGAAAGGACTATTGATTCTGCAAGGTTCCTGGGAAGACAGAACAGCAGAGGGTCCAGAACACAGGAGGAGGCATTGACCTTGAATAGGAGCAGGGATCACTCTGGTCCAACAAGAGGAAAGGAGGGGAAAAAGTCAATGGGTATCTTATGTCAAGTTCCCTACAAGCAGAGCTCAATATGGGGATTTTTGTGCTAGTGATTGAATGAGGGAGTGTTCTCAAGAAAAACACTTAAGGCAGTATGGGAAGCAGGGGTTGCAGGAAAAAGCTAAGCAAAGGTGTGGTTTCAAAAATCCAGCCTCAGCCCAATCCCTCAGGGAGCTCTGGTGTGTGAACTTCTTCTGCTGAGTTTGTCTGTCTTTGAAGCAAGGGGGGCTAGACCTCTATATCCCTGCCTCAGGCAGTCATTACCCATTGGCTGCTCTGTTGGAAGTGGAGTGGGATACATAACCTCCCAGGCATCTCTGGGTAAGGCGGCTTCCATAATCAAAGGGCATAATCTCACACCTTAGAGAAGGGTGCAGGAGTGACCCGTTAGCAGCCAATTCCACAGCAGCTGGGGAATGGGTATGCCTCTCTGTAAAGGATATCTGGGTGGGGTCCCAATAATAGATGTTGTAGGAGTAGTGCAGGAACATATGCATATTTGGTTTCAAGGATAAACAGTAAGTGAGGAGGCAAGAGAATTGGAGATTTAAGAAGAGGAGAAAATGTTGAAAATAATAGGAATATGAACTCACCAGGAAAACATAGTAGACTTCCTGGACAGTTGAGGTTGGTGACCACGCATTTCTAGCGGTACCAGTGAGCCAACTGTGTAATTTCCTCCAGTGGTACCCAACAGTCTAGACGCAGCCATGGAGAAAGCAGTTAGATTCATCTGAGGCTGGAGTCAGGGTAGGTGCTTTGAAAGGACAGAAGATAAGGGACATTTAGGCACTAGTTATGGTCCTTAGGGTCTAGCTGGCATAGCGAGAAGTGGAGGAGACTGATAGAGAGGGAGAAAACAGATAAGAGTCAATGGCTGGAGGTCGCTATGAGGTTGGAGAATAGATCTGGTGGGGGGTTGTTGAGTGAACAAGCTTAAATGATAGAATTTCATGGGCATATAGAGAGCACTTTGAACATTTGATCTGATAGAGTGGACCATGGGAAAGGAAGCCTGACTGAACCAAATACCAGAGTCATCAATGAATGAGGCTGGAAATGACTGAAAAATAAAGAGCGTGGCAAAGTGGTGTGCAGAGTACTGCAGTGAGAATGCACATGCCTCAAGGGTGGAGGGATTGTACTTCCTTTCAAGGCCCTGGGGATCCCCTAAATCCCCCAATCTAGCAGGATTTGGTCACCAAGGCAACCTCACACTAGGCTCCTTCAATAAGCTGTGATCATTTGGGTTTGTTTCTACCGTTCCCTAGAACTTCTCAAATTCTATCATATTTTTTTCCCCTTGAGGAAAAACGAACTCAACAGTGCGTTGTATTCAGAAGGGAGAGCCAAGGGGCTGTGGTCCAAGGTGAGCATTTCAGCCTCAGTGGAGCCCTGTGTCCTCAGGTTCAGTACCAAAGTAGCATCGCTTTAGGACACTGTCAGAGAGAGCAAGACCAGTTTTCTTTGGGGGATAACTTGATGTAAATAACTATGCCCTCAGGTGCTTTGGGAACAGGTAACGCTCCCTCCTTCCTCCCCACCTGGGGAAGGAGGCAGCACATTCAGTGATTTCATGACTGGGCTTCTGGATCCAACTTGCCTGATTTGATTCCCAGTGTGATTTTCTAGCTCTACAAGTGTGTTTCCTCTTCTGTGAAATGGAGCCAATTATACTTCTTTCTTAACAAGTTTTTGATAAGAATTGACATGTTGCGGCTCTTAGCACAGTTTCGCGCACATAGAAACTCCTCATTAAAATTTAGTCATTACTATTTTTACAGCAGTCCACCTCCCTTTATAAGTAGTGAGGTGTCATAGAAATACTGGCCTTTGGAGTCAATATGGACTCAAACTCTGGCCTCTCCACTTGTTGGTTGTATGGTCTGGAAAAATTACTTACATCTTAGAACCTTGGTTTCTTTAAATATAAAATGGGAGTAAGCTCATGAAAACAAAGAATAGAATGGTGATTGCCAGGGGCTGTGGAAAGGGGGAGATGGGGAGTTGCTAATTAACAGGCCTAAAATTTCAGTTATGCAAGATGTATAAGTTCTAGAGATCTGCTGTATGACGTAGTGCCTACAGATAACAATACTGGATTGTGCACTTAAATATCTGTTAAGAGGGTAGATCTCAGGTGTGCTTACCACAATAAACAAATACAAGTTTTAAGTTGTCAATGCAAAAAAATGGGGTAATAGGAATTTCATAAGGATCAAAGAGATAATGTATACTGGTAAACTACTGCTCACACTGTTTTTTTTTTTTTTTTTTTGACTGTGCCACGCAGCTTGCAGGATCTTAGTTCCCTGACCAGGGATCGAACCCAGGCCGTTGGCAGTGAAATCATGGAGTCCTAACCATTGGACCACCAGGGAATTCCCAGGTTCACAATTTTTATTATTTCCATTTGGAAATGTAACAATGTTAACACTGCTGCTAAGAAATAGTTAATTGGGCTTTTGGTACTAAATCTAAGGCCTTTTGACCAAAGTATCTTAAGATTTTTCAACATTGAGAGTGAACAGAGGAAAACGAGCTTGTTACCCACATGTTCAGAGTTTAAGAAGATATGCTGGGAAATATTTAAAACAGGCTCTGGCAGTGACGGGAAGTTCAAATCCTGATTTGTACTATTTTCCAATTTCCATAGAGTAAATACTCCTACTCTGGTTAATTTTAAACTACCAACGTGAAGTCAACTGTCTTGCAAACTTCCTGAAATTTTAACAGTGGGCCCTCCTGAGCCAGCATGAGCCAAACCCACAACACCAGTAAAAAACCACAAATATCTTTCTACCTACAAATCTGGTTCTTTTCCACTTAGCACTCCCAGGTGCTTGTCTTTAATCTGGGTTACTCCACAGTCTCCATCTTTACTGGCTGCTTCTCTTCAATACAAACTCACTTATATTTACTAAAATCTCTCACTCAGTCCCAGCTTAGGCTCATTTTAACAAAAATAGTTTTCATAACATTGACATTGACCATATTCAACCTCATGTTAATTCCAAAGCTTAGTGAAAGTTTTGTTCTAATCATTTACATTGCTCTCCGGTCACTAATTACCATGCCATGGCCAAATTTGAAGGTTCCTTTGCAGTTTTCCCAACTCACTTTATGAGACCAGTATTATCCTGACACCAAAGACAGTACAAAAAAACAAACCGACCCCTCTGCAAAAAACCACTATGCAAAGTTGATTTAACATTTGAAAATCAAATTAAATCCACAACTCCAACATGCTAAAGAAAATTATTTGAGAAAATCCAACAGGATAAAAACTCTCAGAAAGTTACAGAGGAATTACCTCAACTTGATAAAGAAAATCTACAAAAAACAAACAAAAAAACCACTAAAACCAACATCCTACTTAATAGCAAAAGACACAAAGCTTTCCCTCTAAAACTGGAAACAAGTCAAGGACGCGCTCTCACAACTCTCATTCTCCTCACTACAGGAAGTTCCAGCTACTACAGTAGGCAAGAAAAAGACATAAAAGGCACAAAGATAGCAAAGGAAAAAATAAAACTCTCTCTTTGCAGGTGTCCATGATTATCTATGTAGACCAACCCAAGTAATCACCAAAAGAAAAAAACAAGTAAGCGAGCTCTGTGAGGTCACACAATACAAGATAAACACACAAAAATCAATCGCATTTCTATATATTAACATAAAACAATGAAGAAAATAACGTTCTTATATTTTAGAGATAAGTACTGATATATTTACAAAGAAAATAATTTCTGATATTCATTTCAAAACAATTTGCTGAGGAGGACGGGGTGGGGATATACATAAAGGAAGATTGGCCCTAGGTTGCTAGTAGCTGAAGTTGGATAATATAGAGATCTTTATAAGCACTAACCTCTCTTGTTCTGCTGTTCTCTAAGCGTGGTCCTTGCACCAGCAGCACCGTCCTCCCTGTGGAACTTGTTAGAAAAGCAAACGCTCCGCCCCTAACCTATTTATTTTGAATCAAAGGCTCTGCACGTGAGGCCCATTACGCTAGGACTTAACAAGCTCTTCAGGTGATTCTGATCCAGGCTAATGATTCCAAACCGTGGCATGTCAACTGCTCTCACCTGAAGATGTTACCGAACCAAACTTGGGTCCGCCCGCCCACTTGCTGTAAAGCCAATCTACTGACACTGGGCTCTGGTGAAGGAAAGTGCAGCGTTCACTGAAGGGCATCAAGCAAGGAGGCCAGGACAGCTAGTGCTCAAAACACCCAAATTCCCCGAACGCTTTCAGTGAAAAGTTTTTAAAGACAGGGTGAGGGAGGGGGGTTTGGGTGTGTGTGATCCGCTCATGGACATTCTTCTGATAGGCTGGTGGTGAGGCAATCAGGAGTCAAGATCATCAAACTTTAGGTTCCAACCGGTCTGGGGTCTCCGTGCTTGTGAGCAGCAGACAGTTAACCTCTTCCACCTGGCGGGGGTTTCAGTATCATGTGACAGAAAGGCTGCTTGGTGCTGGATGTGTCATCAAATGAAGCTGGATATCTGCCATCATAAAACTGATGTAGATTCCTGTTAAAAAAAAAAAAAAAGAAGAAGATATAGATGTTTATAAAGTGTGGAGCCTTTTATTTTTGTTGACTGTGAAATCCACAAGAGCCCTTAGAGTCCATCCAGCTCACCCATCCTTAACACGTGGGGAGCTTTGGCCTCAGAGGATGATGGGACTGCCTCAGTGTTGGGGTGGTACCTGCATTGTGATAGTCTAAAATTTAAAGGTGTATCACAACCACATAAAGCTTGCCAATAAATTACTATTAACTCAACTATAAAAGAAAAAGAGGCAGTTTACATCCATTAAGGACAAAATGACATGGATTTCACTGAGTCAGAGAAATCCTCTCACCAAAGGCACTAGACGTTAAACAACTGGGTTGGCAGGTGAGTTTTAGTGTGTTTTTTCTACTAGTTCATTGAGATCGCTCCTCTTACCTGATAGATGTTCTACAGTCATGATAGGATCTCAGCATGAAGACCCACGGCAATTTCTGATCCAAAGGGATAGTTTAATTGAATTTTATCCCAGAATATAAGTGTGGAAGATACTTTCTCCAGGACCATTTCTATTCTTATCTTGAATCCTTCATTGACCGGAATTGCATCTCAAAGGCGGGAATCACTATAGAAGAAATGTCATATTTCAAAAAAAAATTCATGTATAAATTCCCTGGCAAGAAATCTCCTTTTTAAAGCCTATGATTGTTTTAATTTTCTTCACCCAGAATGGGCTGTGTCACTCTAATCAGTCCACACGAGCTGCATGTCCAAATCATCTATACACCTCATTGTACTCCACCACCTCAATGTTTTATTCATCAGCACCTGCTTCTCTGTGTGTCACTGAAACTTGTTTTGCTCAGAGTAGCTCCCTTTCAGCCTTTTATCAAATAATCTCCAATCCCGCATTAATAATTTGATGAGAAAAAACTGGAGATGGTATTCTCCACAGTGTGACAAATATGCCAGTGATTTCATTTGAATTACAGCAATGGAGTGTCTACCTTTTCAATCAATGATTTTTCTTCTTTCCTTGGATGATAATCTTCATTATAAGTAGTGTTCAACAAACCTGATAACATTCGCTGGTGATTTTCTATAACAGCAGCCGTACAGAAGTGTAATTTCAAAGTCCCTCTGATCTCATTCAGCTTTATACTGTTGGATTACATGTCAAAGTTGTCTTTGTACCATCTGCAATATTTCTTCTATTCTGAATACTCTTAGTTTGCTCTCAGTTATCTGGTAAATCATTCTGTACATTTATCACCAGTATTAAATTTTAAAATTAAAGCTGTTCAAGATAATTTATTTTGCCTCTAGTTTTAATAATATGGTAGTAAAATTGATTCCCAAGTGTCACGAACTGTAGAGGTAGATCAACAGGGGAGAAAATTTGATTTTTATAAGCATCACACATATCCCTTGGGGTCCTGACAAATAAAAGCATCTCATAATGTCTTAAAACATATTGGCTTATGTTTTTTCTTTTCTTTTCTTTTTTTTTTAACATCTTTATTGGAGTATAATTGCTTTACAGTGTTGTGTTAGTCTCTGCTGTATAACAAAGTGAATCCGCTTTATGCATACATATATCCCTATAATTTCCATCAACAAAACAGAGTTGAAAGTAATATGCTTAAACAGGTTTAGGATAAAGAGCATGTTGAAGATAGCAAATATTGGAATATTTATGTATAGAGGATTGGTTAAACAAATATAGTAGCTCATGCTATGAATATGCAGCTATTAAAGAGTGCAGTGGGTCAAAATTATTAAAAGGGACAGAATAATTTTTGTTAGCAAAAATTATAATACACAAAGAAGAAAATAATAGTTATGAATCTTCATGCAACAAAAAACTAAGAAGGGAAATATGTATAATAGAAATGCTTAGAAATGCATGAAGAATTTGATAGAACTATATTATTATTGAGAGACTTTGATCCAGGTCTTTTGGAATTTGATATGTCAATTAAACAAAACATAGAAAGGGCACAAATGACATGAATACCACAATTAACAAACCTGAAATATATTTGGTATACTACAAATAGAGAACACACATTTCTACTTTTTTTTTTTTTTTGCTTATGCTCACAGATCAGGTATAAAAACTGGCCCTTTACTTGGTTACAAACAAACATAAACAAAAGCCTTAATAAATTCTCCAACTATAAACATTTTTGGACCACAGTGCATAAAAAGACAAATCAATGAAATCACATTCTCCCCCCAAAAAATCCCACTTTGAAATTTTTTTAAAAGCTGCCTTTAAAATAGTTTTTTGTTCAAAGAAAAAAATTACAACTGAAATTTAAATTTATTTGTGATTAAAGATATGTAAATCCTTTATCTTAAAACCTTCAGAATGATGTTTCTAAAGTAGAATCAAAACATGTCACCCCCCTGTTTAAAACACCTCAGTCTATTTTCATAGGAACTTGAATAAAAATTCAGACTTCTTTCATGGCCTTCAAGTGCCTTCATGGCCTGTTCCTGCCTAACTCTGCAACCTCACCACTTACATCTCTCCCTTCTATCAGTCCCCAGCAGCCACACTGCCTTTCTTTTCATCCAGCAGAGTGTCAAGGTAATTCTCATGTTAGCTTTTGCTTTTACTTATTTTTTCTGCCTGAAAATTGCTTCTTCAGACCAGTGCTATCCAATAGAACTTTCTGTGATGATGGAAATGTTCTATATCTGTGCTGTCCAATAAGTAGCCACTGGCCACATGTGGTTATTGAGCACTTGACGTGTGAATAGGGCAACTGATGAAATGGAATTTAAGTTTAATTAAAAATGTTTAACTTATTGAATTAAATTTAATTAATTAAATTTGGTTAGGTAATGACTATCACTTTGGACAGTGCAGCTCTAAATCTGTGCTAGGCTGTTTCCTTTCATTCATATTTCATTCATCAATATTTCAACATAAATATTGCCTCAAAGAAACTTTCAGCAGGTGATCAAATAAAGTTTCATGATTCAGTTTTGGTAAGTTGTGTGTTTCTGGGAATTTATTCATTTTTTCTAGGCTATTCAACTTGTTGATATAAAATTATTCATAGTATTCTCTTATAAACCTTTTTGATTTCTGTGACATCAGTTGTAATATTCCATCTTTCATTTCTGATTTTAGTTGAGACTTCTCTTTTTTTTCACTTAGTTAAATTAAAAGTGTTTGTCAATTTTTTTGATCTTTTAAAAAGACCAACTCTTAGGCTGGTTGATTTTGTTTCTGTTTTTTGTATTTTCTATTTCATCTACCTCTGCTCTAATTTTTATTATTTCCTCCCTTCTGCTAATTTTGGCTTTAGTTTGTTTTTCTTTTTCTAGTTCTTTGAGCTGTGAAGTCAGGTTGTTGACTTGAGATCTTTCTTCTTTTTCAATGTAAGCATTTACAACTATAAACTCTCTTAGCACTGCTTTTATTGCATCCCATAACTTTTGGTATTTTGTGTTTTTACTTTCATTCGTCTCAAGGTATTTTCTAATTTCCCTTGTTACTTCTTCTTTGACTCTTTTGGTTGTTTAAGAGTGTGTTTTTGGGGACTTCCCTGGTGGTCCTGTGGCTGAGAATCTGAGCTCTAATGCAAGGGGCTTGGGTTCGATCCTTGGTCAGGGAACTAGATCCCACATGTCGCAACTAAGAGTTCGCATACCGCAAACAAAAAGACCCTGCATGCAGCAACGAAGATCCCACACACATGCAGCAACTGAGATCCAGCACAGCCAAATAAATAAATAAATAAATAAATAAATAAATAAATAAAGAGTGTGGTGTTTAATTTCCATGTATCTGTGGATTTTCCAGTTTTTGTTCTGCTACTGATTTCTAATTTTATTCCATTGTGATCAGAAAAGATACTTTGTATGATTTTAATCTTCTTGAGTTTGTTAAGACTTGTTTTGTGGTAGTCTGTCTTGGAGAATATTCCATTTGCACTTGAGAAGAATGTATATTCTGCTATTATTTGGTGGTGTGTTTTGTATACATCCAATAGGTCTAATTGACCTATAGTGTTGTTCACGCCCTCTTTTCCCTACTGATATTCAGTCTAGTTTTCTATCCATTATTGAAAGTGTGATATTGAAGTCTCCTATTATTGTGCTGCTATTTCTCCCTCCAAGTCTGTCAAAGTTTGCTTCATATATTTAGGAGCTCTGAGGTTTAGGGTATAAATATTTATCTTTATCATATCTTCTTGGTGAATTGACCCTTTTCTCATTTATAATACCCTTCTTTGTCTCTTGTAACAGTTTTTGACTTAAAGTCTACTTTGTCTGATATTTGTATCGCCACTCCTGCTCTCTTCTGGTTACTATTTGCATGGAATATCTTTTTCCATTCTTTGACTTTCAGCCTGTGTATCCTTAAAGATAAAGTGAGTCTCTTGTAGACAGTATATTGTTGGGTGCTATTTTAATACATTCAGCCAGTCTCTGTCTTTTCACTGGTGAGTTTAATCCATTTACATTTACAGTAATTACTGATAGGGAAGGGCTTACTATTGTCATTTTGTTAACTGTTTTCTGTGTATCTTATAACATTTTTTGTCCCTCCATTCCTCTCTTACTGTATTCTTTTGTGTTTTATAGTGACGTGCTTTGATTTCCTTCTCATTTCCTTTTGTGTATATTCTATAGACATTTTCATTGTGGTTATCATTGCAATCACATAAACCATCTTAAAGTCATAGCATTCTATAGTAAACTGATAACAGCTTCAATCACATACAAAAACTCTATCTTTTACAAATTCACCCCACCTATCCACTTTGTTATTGATGTCACAAATTACATCTTTGGATGTTTCATGCCTATGAACATAGATTTATATTTTTGTTATGCTTTTGCCTCTAATTCCATGCACCAAAATTACAATAATACAGTTTACACATTTGTCCATGTATTTACCTTTACTGGAGAACCTTATATTTTTGTACAGCTTCATGTTGCTGTCTACCATCTTTTTGTTTCAACTGGAAGTGAAGGACAGTTTTGCCAGATGCAGTGTCCTTGGTTAGGTTCTTTTTTTTCTTTCAGCCCTCTTAATATATTATCCCACTGCCTTCTGGCATGCTGTGTTTCTGCTGATAAAACCGCTGAGAATCTTACAGAGGATCCCTTGTACATGAGTAGTCAATTTTCTTTTGCTGTTTTCAAGATTCTCTCTTTATTGTTTACTTTTGACAGTTTGTAATGTGACTCATTAACTGGGTCTTTTTGGGTTTATCAGAGTTGGAGTTCTTTGCGTTTCTTAACTATGTATGTCCATTTCTTTCCCCGGATTTCAATCATTATTTCTTCAAATAAGCTCTCTGCACTTTTCTCTCTCTCTTTTCTCCTTTTGGAATCCCCTTAATGCATATGTTGATCTACATTATGGTATAATGCATATGTTGATCTACATTATGGTATAATGCATATATTGATCTACTTTCTAGTATCCCATAAATCCCTTAGGTGCTCTTCACTTTTCTTTGTTCTTTTTTTCTTTTTGCTTCTCTAAGTGGACAATTTCCAATAACCTATCTTCAAGTTCACTGATTCTTTCTTCTGCCTGATCAAGTGTATTGTTGAACCCCACTAGTAAAATATTCAGCTCAGTTACTGTAATTTTCAGCTCCATACTTTCTGTTCTGTTCTTTTTAATAGTTTCTATCTCTTTGTTGATATTCTCATTTTGTTTATACATTGTTTTCCTTAGTTCATTTAGTTGTGTATCTGTGCTCTCTTTCAGCTCATTGAGCATCTTTATGACAGTTATTTAAATTCTGTGTCAGGCAGCTTATATCTCTGCATTTCTTTAAGGTATGTTTCTGGAGTTTTATTTTGTTCCTCTGATTGAGCCATGTCTCCACGATTCTTTGTATGCCTTGTGATCTTTTCTTGATATTTGGACATTTGAATAAGCAGCCAGCTCTCCCAGTCATTACAGACTGGCTTTGTGCAGGAAAATACCTTCACAATGAGCCTGGCTAGAGGTTATAGGATCTTCCAAAGTGTTTCTGATCTTTTGTTCCCTTTGACGTCTGCATGCAGAACTGCAGCTATAATGTCCTGCAATACTTGCCTCTGTTTTCAGCAGCTTCCAAACTCTGGCACCAGTGCCCTCAGTACTCCAAGTCAGGCAAAACAGAAACCAATCCTTCAGGCAGCCCCTAGACAAGCCAAAATGTTGGGTGCACAGTCCTCTCTTTGTTTCAGACCCAAAGAAGAACCCTGGTATTGGGGATGGGGGATGCCTCACTAAGCTGTGTAGAGGGAGGGGAAAGAATGGCTATGCAAAATGCCACACAATTTTCTACATCTTTCTCTGGAATCTTTTCTTGGTTTTACATTGGCCTGGTTGCTGTGGCTTCTCAACTGTCTCTAGAGTTCTCACAGAGTTATTATGGGCCATATATTGTTGTTAACTCATTGTTTCAGGGTAGGGGAGGTGGAAGGCCTGGAGCATCCTAGTCTGCTGTAATGGTTTAACTCTGGTGTACTATAAACAAAGGACTGGGCATCTAGAAAGAGAAAGAAGCTCTTCATTGCTTATTATTTTGCATTCTTTGAAACAGCTCGAACTATACTATTTTATAAAAGTTAAGAAATATTATTGAAACAGGCAATATGTACAATGTCTATTATGGAAAATCTGAGAAGAGAGAGGCTAGAGACGTGGCCCTGTGTTTCAGAAAAGGTCTAGTCAGGAAAAATGAATCCACTCCAGCTGTCAAATAAAGAGAATTTAATATGGAAGACTCATTACAAAGGTACAAATGTGTTTGGAAGATCTGAGAAGTTAAACAGGGTTAGTGAGGCAGCCCAGAGTTTAGTAATACAGATGATAGGGTTGACCATGGAGGAGACTAGTCACTACCAGTGAGGATACTCCTCAATGATGTCTCACCTCCTACTGGATGAACCTACCTAGAAGCCAGTTGGCAAGGGAGCCTTGGAAACAGAGTTTGCAGGGGTCAGCTCCTTGCATACAGAGCAGAACAGGCAACGAATTAAAGAACAAAAGGTAAATGACTAGCACATTCTATAGCACTTGATTGTTCTCTACAAAAGTGGAGATCACTTTGGATAAAGGAGCTATGACATGTATATTCTTTATGTGCAAGCATTATGATCTTGAAGAAATTGTTCAATCTTACTGTAAAAGTAAGTAATTATTGAAAAGTAATTATTCAATCTCATCTGTAAAATGGGGATGATAAAAGCACCCACTGGACAGAATTTTGAGGCTTAAATAAGTTAAAATATGTAAAGTTTTCAGAACAGTGCATGCAAGTGCTTGATAAATGTTTACTATCAGTATAAACGTTAAAGAAATTCAGGACTATAAGCAAATATTAATGCACATAATGTAACCATGGTTCCCTAACTTGTGAGCTTATTGGACTTGCCCTTAAGAATCCTGATGTTTGGACTTCCCTGGTGGCACAGTGGTTAAGAATCTGCCTGCCAGTGCAGGGGTCATGGGTTTGATCCCTGGTCTGGGAAGATCCCACATGCCATGGGGCCATGTGCCACAACTACTGAGCTTATGCTCTAGAGCCCTCAAGCCACAACTACTGAAGTCCACATGCCTAGAGCCCGTGCTCCACAACAAGGGAAGCCACTGCAATGAGAAGCCCATGCACCGCAACAAAGAGTAGCCTCTGCTCGCCGCAACTAGAGAAAGCCCGTGTGCTGCGGTGAAGACTCAATGCAGCCAAAAATAAATGAATGAATGAATGAATAAATTTATTTTTTAAAAAAGTGGAGATCAAACTAAATTTTTAACAATGGAGGAGCTTTGGGATAAGTTAGAGGAGGAGAAGAGGATGTCAAGGGTGAAAATAAGCACGAAGCTTGGAAGATTGAGGAGGCAACTCAAGATGGAGTTGTTGGAGATGAGATTGGTTTAGGAGAGTGGATCCCCATCTTGTGTAGTTTTGAGCAATAGGAATTTATGGAGAATCATAACAAAATAGTGTTTTAGGCAAATTAGCTTGGCATATGTGCAGAGGGCAAATTGAAAGGGGCTTAAATTGGAGTTGAGGATACTTTTAAAAGCCCACTTGAGACCACAATTAGAAACATGAAAATTATGAAAGGAAAAATCTCATTGGTAAAGGCATATATGCAGTAAGGGTAGTAAATTAATCACATATAAATCTGTTAGGAAGGTTAAAAGACAAAAGTAGTAAAATCATTTATATCCACAATAAGTAGTTAATGGATACACACACACAAAAAGATGTAAAATATAATGTCAAAACGTGGTGGGAGGGCTTCCCTGGTGGCGCAGTGGTTAAGAATCTGCCTGCCAATGCAGGGGACACAGGTTTGAGCCCTGGTCTGGGAAGATCCCACATGCGACGGAGCAACAAAGCATGTGCACCACAACTACTGAGCCTGTGCTCTAGAGCCTGCAAACCACAACTACTGAGCCCATATACCACAACTACTGAAGCCCCTGAGCCTAGAGCTCATGCTCCACATCAAAAGAAGCCATCACAATGAGAAGCCCATGCACCACAACAAAGAGTAGCCCTCACTCACTGCAACTAGAGAAAGCCTGCGTGCACCAATGAAGACACAACACAGCCAAAAAAAAAAAAAAAAAAAAAAAAAACAATGTGCTGGGAATGGAGTAAATATACAGGGTGTTTAAAATGTATTTGAGCTTAAGAGATCAGCAACTAAAATAATCGTGTGTGTGTGTGTGTGTGTGTGTGTGTGTATCATGGTAACCACACAAAAAAAGAGAAAGGAATCCAAACATAACACTAAAAACAGATGTCAAATCACAAGGAAAGAGAGCAACAGAAGAAAAGAACAAAGAAGGACCCACAAAAAAACCCCCACAAATAATGAACAAAATGGCAATAACTACGTACCTATCAACAATTACTTTAAATGTAAATGGATTAAATGTCCTAATCAAAAGGCATAGAGTGGCTGAATGGTTACAAAAACAATATGCATATACATATGCTGTCTACAAAAGACTCACTTCAGGTCTAAAGACACACACAGACTGAAGGTGAGGGGATGGAAAAGGGTATTCCACGTAAATGGAAATCAAAAGAAAGCTGGGGTAGCAATATTTAATTCAGGCAAAATAGACTTTAAACAAAGACTGTAACAAGAGACAAGGAAGGACATGACATAATGATCAAGGGATCAATCCAAGAAGAAGATATAATAATTGTAAATATATATGCACCCAACATAGGTCCACCTAAATGTATAAAGTAAAATTAACAGACATAAAAGGAGAAATCGACAGTAACACAATAATAGTAGGGGACTTTAACACCCCACTTACATCAATGGACAAAGCATCCAGACAGAAAATCAATAAGGAAACACTGACCTTAATTGACACATTAGACCAGACGAACTTAATAGATATATATATAGAACATTCCATCAAAAAGCAACAGAATACACATTCTTTTCAAGTACGCATTGAACATTCTCCAGGATAGATTATATTCTAGGCCACAAGTCTCAGTAGATTTAAGAAAATTGAAATTGTGTCAAGCATCTTTTCCAATCACAATATAATGAGACAAGAAATCAACTACCAGAAAAAAACTGCAAAAAACACGAACAGTATGCTCCTAAACAACCAGTGGGTTAGGCTAGACAATATGTTCCTAAACAACCAGCGGGTCACTGAAAAATTCAAATAAGAAATTAAAAAATACCTAGAGACAAATAAAAACAAAAACACAACAATCCAAAATCTATGGGATGTGGCAACAGCAGTTCTAAGAGGAAGTTTTTAGCAATACAAGCCTACCTCAGGAAACAAGAAAAATCACAAATAAACAACCTAACCTTACACCAAAAGGAACTAGAAAAAGATAAACAAACAAAACCCAATAGTAGAAGGAAAAAAAATCTTAAAGATCAGAGCAGTAATAAATAAAATAGAGACTAAAAAAATAGAAAAGATCAATGAAACTAAGAGCTGGTTCTTTGAAAAGATAAACAAAATTGATAAACCTTTATCTAGACTCATCACAAAAAAAGAGTGCCCAAATCAATAAAATCAGAAATGAAAAAGTAAAGTTACGACGCACCACAGAAATACAAAGGATCACAAGAGATTACTATGAGCAATTATGGGCCCAAAAATGGACAACCTAGAAGCAATGGATGAATTCCTAGAAACATACAATCTCCCAAGACTGAAACAGGAAGAAATAAAAATCATGAACAGACCTATGACCAGTAATAAAATTGAATCAGTAATTTAAAACACTCCCTCCCCAGAAAAGTCCATGACCTGATGGCTTCACAGATGAATTCTACCAAACATTTAGAGAAGATTTAACACTTATCCTTCTCAAATAATTCCAAAAACTCACAAAAGAAGGAATGCTCCTGAACTCATTCTACAAGGCTAGCATCATCCCGATACCAAAATCAGGCAAAGATATCACAAAAAAAGAAACTACAGGCCAGTATCACTGATGAGCATAGTTGCAAAAATCCTCAACAAAATATTAGCAAAATGAATTCAACTATACATAAAAAAGATCATAAACCATGATCAAGTGGGATTTATCCTAGGGGTGCAAGGGTAGTTCAATATCCACAAAACAATCAACATGATACACCACATTAACAAACTGAAGAATAACGCATATATGTAGAATCTAGAAAAATGGTATAGATGAACTTATTTGCAAAGCAGAAATAGAACAAATGTATGAATACCAACGGGGGAAGGGGGGTGGGATGGATTGGGAGATTGGGATTGACATATATACACTACTATGTATAAAATAGATAACTAATGAGAACTGACTGTATAGCACAGGAAACTCTACTCAATGCTCTGTGGTGACCCAAATGGGAAGGAAATCCAAAAAAGAGGGATATATATATATAGCTGATTCATATACATATATATATGTATATGTATAGCTGATTCACTTTGCTGTACAGCAGAAACTAACACAACATTGTAAAGCAAGTATACTCCAATAAAAAAATCATATGATCATCTCAATAAATGCAGAAAAAGCTTCTGACAAAATTCAATATCCATTTATATCCACAAGAGGGTATAGAGGGAACTTACCTCAACATAATAAAGGCCATATGTAATAAACCTACAGCTAACTTCACACTCAATTGTGAAAAACCAAAAGCATTTCCTCTAAGGTCAGGAACAAGACAAGGATGCCCATTCTTGCTACTTCTATTCAACATAATATTGGAAGTCCTAGCCACAGCAATCAGACAAGAAAAAGAAATAAAAGGAATCCAAATTGGAAAGGAAGAAGTAAAATTGTCACTATTTGCAGATGGCATGACACTATACATAGAAAATCTTAAAGATGCCACCAAAAAACTACTGGAGCACATCAATGAATTTGGTAAAGTTGCAGGATACCAAATTAATATACAGAAATCTGTTGCATTTCTATACACTAACAATGAAATATCAGAAAGAAAAATTAAAGAAATAATCCCATTTACAATCTCATCAAAAAGAATAAAATACCTAGGAATAAATCTAAATAAGCAAGTAAAAGATGTTACTCAGAAAACTATAAGACATTGATGAAAGAAATTGAAAACAACACAGACAGGTGGAAAGATATACTTTGTTCATAGACTGGAAGAATTAATATTGTTAAAGCATCCATACTACCCAAGGCAATCTACAGATTTAATGCAATCCCTGTCAAAATAACTGACAATTTTCACCAGACTAGAAGAAATTATCCTAAAATTTATATGGAACCACAAAAGATCCTGAACTGCCAAAGCAATCTTGAGAAGAAAGAACAAAGCTGGAGGTATTATGCTCCCTGACTTCAGACTATACTACAAAGCTTCAGCAATCAAAACAGCATGGTACTGGAACAAAAACAGACACATAGATCAAGGGAACAGAATAGAGAGCACAGAAATACACCCATGCACCTACAGTCAATTAACCTACAACAAAGGAGGCAAGAAAATACAATGGAGAAAAGTCAGTTTCTTTAATTAATGTACTGGGAAAACTGCACAGTCACATGTAAAACAATGGGATTAGAACATTTCCTCACACCATATACAAAAATAAACTCAAAAGGGATTAAAGACCTACATATAAAACCTGAAACTATAGAACTCCTAGAAGACAACGTAGGCAGAACACTGACTTAAATCATAGCATGGATCTGTCTCCTAAGGCAAAAGAAATAAAAGCAAAAATAAACAAATGGGACCTAATTAAACTTAAAAGCTTTTGCACAGCAAAAGAAGCCATCAAGAAAATGAAAAGACAGCCTATGGAATGGAAGAAAACATTTGCAAATGATATGACAGATAAGGGGTAATATCCAAAATATATAAATAGCTCATATAACTCAATAACAACAACAAAAAAACCCAACCTGATTAAAAAATGGGCAGAGGACCTGAATAGACATTTTTTCAAAGAAGACATACAGATGGCCAACAAGCATATGAAAAGATGTGCAACATTGCTAATTGTCAGAGAAATGTAATTCAAAACCACAATGAGATATCACTTCACACCTGTCAGAATGGCTATCATCAAAAAGACCACAAATAACTAATGTTGGTGAGAATGTGGAGAAAAGGGAACCCTAGTTGGTGGGAACAACCAACAATTGAAAACAGTATGGAGGTTCCTCAAAAAACTGGAAATAGAACTACCATATGATCCAGCATTTCCACTCCTGGGTATATACCTGAAGTAAACAAAAACATTAATTCAAAAAGATACATGCACTCCAATGTTCATGGCAGCATTATTTACAATAGCCAAGATATGGAAGCAACCTAAGTGTCTATCAACAGATGAATGGATAAAGAAGAATATTACTCAGTCATAAAAAAGAATGAAAATTTGCCATTTGCAATAACATGGATGGACCTGGAGGGTATTATGTTTAGTGAAAATAAGTCAGATGGAGAAAGACAAGTGCTGTATGCTACCACTGTTATGTTGAGTCTAAGAAATGAAACAAATAAATTAATATAACCAAACAGATATAGACTTACAGATATAGAGAACAAACTGTGGTTACCAGTAGGGAGAGGGAAGGGGGAGGAGCAAGATAGGGGCAGGGGATTAAGAGGTACAAACAACTATGCATACAACAAATAAGCTGCAAGGCTATGTTGTAGTGCACCGGGAATATAGTCAATATTTTATAATAACTTTAAAGGGAGTATAATCTATAAAACATTGAATGACTGTGTTGCACACCTGAAACTAATATAATAAAATTAATTAATTAACTTAAAAATAAAAGCTTGCTTGAGTATTTCCTAAGGATTTTGCACAATTAGTATTAGATACAGACAGCCTAGACTAGACCAATCTGATCAAATATATCTTATTTCTCTTTTAAGATGCAGAAACAAGAAACTTCAACCTTGCAGAGCACTATATTTTCCCATAGGAAATCGATACTTTCTTTCTGTTTTCTGAAGTAATTTTCTATGAATTCTTGGACAAAGAAAGGAAAATCTGGGGGCCACATTCTGGGCAATCCTGGTCAAAACATTTCCCTTGAATGATTCAGATAATTCAGATAAGTGTTTCTCTGAATTATTCATATAGTATCCTCAGTTCTCCACTTTATTTTTTAGATGTAGCTCATATTTTGAACTGGAGCTGGGGCAACGATGTGGCTACTCAATATGAAATGAGACTCAATTTCAACCATGTTGTTTACCATGGGTCAGAGAGAATGAATTTAACACATTGAAAGAGGCCGAGAAAAAAACAAAAAAAACAAAGCCTTTATCCTTGGTTCCTGTTGTCCCTTGGCCCGGCTGCATCCTTGCTTTTACCACAGTTATGTGAAAAAATACTTTCCCCTTTTTAACCAAACTGATTCAAATGGGGTTTCTGTCACTTGCAATCAGAACATGTCACGTACAACCCTTCAAGTGTATACAAACTATTTTGGGGAAACAAATTCTCAGAGGGATCAGAGGTCCAAGGTAGGTTAAGAATCCCTTTTCTAGGTTCTCTAGTGGGTTATTTACCTTATCTTGCTCTTATTTTTTGGTCTTTGGGTTCTTCACCCAGAGATCAGCCCTACTAACCCAGAGTATGAACCAAAGACAGGGATCATCCCTTCTGGGAGAAAGTTCTGGAAGGGGCTTCTTCCTGGAAGAAAGAGCTATGGCGAGTATAAGGAGTTCCCTGTTGGCTGGTAACGAGAGGCATATGGACTGTATGAGAGGCACGCTGGCAGAGCATGGATTCTAGAACTAGGCTGTCTGAATTTGAACCCCAGCCCTCCCACAAACTGACTCTATAATCTTACAGAATTTACTTATTTTCTCTGTGCTCTAGTTCCCTCATCTGTAAAATAGGGAGGCCTATATCCACCAGGCACCCCAGACCACCATCTTATCAGCTAAAGGACAAACAGAAAGACCAAGGCTTTTTCCCAATAATTCTAGTAAAAGTCCCAACAATGAGTCTGATGGGCCAGCCTTGAGTCATATGCCCTTTTATGAATCAATCAGAGGAATGAAATAGTCTGAATGGTTAGCCCTGAGTCATGTGACCATCTATGAAACTGGAGAAGAGGCAGTGCTAAAAAGCCATACAATCTGGGAGTGGAGGTGGGATGTTTCCTCAAAGGAAGTCAAGAGTCCTTGAGCAGCATAAAGGAAAATGGACGCAGCTCCCTTGTGGTGGCCTGTGAGCCTCCTGCGTGTGGAGATGACAGCTCATGCTTTTCTAAGCACAATCTTATGTACTGCGAGCGCATAGTAAGTGCTCAATAAATAATCTTCCCTTTAGCCTGGCTATCACCAAACCTGACTGATATTGAAAACTCCCTGATTCTCAGTGTTATGATTCCATCCTGCTTTTTAGGCAGAAAAGTCTAGGGCAATACTTATGATCAGAAATATAGCACAAACACTTAAAAAAACCTTTCTCTGACTTTGTTCAAAGTTGTGAAGGTGTTCAGTAGCCTCAGACTCAGACTTTGAGCAGCAGACTGCAAGGTGTCTTTGGAAATTCAGATGGGGCTAATAGTCTTCCAAACGCATGAGGGTCACATGACTCAGGGCTAACCATTCAAATACATGGTCGAATATGGACCAGGCCTAGTGCTGTCGGTTTAAACAGGTCTTTATGTGGACACCATGTAGGGTGCCAGTGAGCACTAAGTTTCTCAGGATCCCTATGGGGACATTGCTGCAGTGGATTTGTGGCCCTGGCCAGCCTGGGATGGAGACCTCCCAGGACACAGTTGGGTTTTGCTTTTCAGCTAATATGCTGTGGAAAGGAAGCATTTGCCTGCCTGTAAATCTGCTCAAGCCCAGATGCCGAGACAATTCTTTAAAGACAAGGATAATCTGACCAATATAATAACACTGATGGAGCCTGCCTGGTTAAATGTCATGAAAAAAGGGAATTAGGATAATAACAAGAACAAAGAGAAAATCTCCGTCTTCTCGCCAGCAGCTCCGAGACTGCTCCCTCTAGGCAGTGCTGATGGCCGGCTCAGGGAAGGAGAGCGCGTGACTGAGTGCCTTGGATTCCTCCAGCAGGTGCGAATTTGGAGCAGGGAGCCTTGAAAAGATTTTGGTCGTTAGACTCTTTTTTAAAATATAAGAATGCCATTGGGAAGAATCACACGGTCAGATCCTAACAGGTAATCTTTTGTTGGAAAGAGAGAGAAAGACAAAGAGAGACGGAGAGGGACTATATGAGCATGTGTGTGTCTTGATACCCTGCAGATGATTACGTCATTATCTCTTGTTGCTGGTAAAAAGGGAAGATCTAGAGAAAGGAGCAGCTCCTGGAAAGACTCATCATAGCGAGTGGGTGGGAGCAAAACAGTGTGAGTGGCTTTGTAATTCACGGACATCTGGTGGAGGAAGAGGAAGTGAAGGGTGTGCTAGTAAATACCGTCTGCTGTTCCTGCCCAGCGTCACTGGCCCTTTCTGCTGGGAACTCCTTTAGCCCTTTACCCATGGGGTCAGTCTTGATATTACATGCCCCTCCTATAGCCATAGTTGATTGGTCAGAGGTGGGCACCTGACCTAAGATGGGCCAACGATAGTATCCCTGCCATCACAGCCATGGCTGATTGGTCTAGGAATGAGCCTCTGATCCACTTGATTCAATAAGCCTCTTCCCTAGGAATCTATATTAGAACCACAGAGCTTGTCCATCCAATGTCTCTCTGGTGAATGAAGTTAATATGGAGCTGCTGGTGGCCACGTTCTCTGCGGAGAACCTCTCTGCAGAGAGTGGGAGGTGACGCTGAGGTGTAGAAGGGAGCAGGGATGCAGGCGTTTAGTGGCATTTGAGTCCTGGCCTCTATCTGCTCCTGAGGCCCATCCCTGCCTTTCTGTGGCTGACTGGCCAACCTTTCCTTGGATTCCCTTGAGCCTGTAAACTTCCTTTATTGCTTTAGCAGTTTCCAGTGGCTTCTGTTACTTGTGGCTGAAAGAGTCCTGACAGCACAGGCACTTACGATGGTCCTGAGAAGACAGAATGTAGAAACGTGGTTGCTAGGGCCTGGGAGGAGCGGGGATGGGGAATTGTTTAATGGGTAAAGAGTTTCAGTTTTGCAAGATGAAGAGAGTTCTGGAGATTGGTTGCACAACAGTGTGAATGTGCTTAAAACTACTGAACACTACACTTAAAAATGGTTAGAGGGCTTCCCTGGTGGCGCAGTGGTTGAGAATCTGCCTGCCAATGCAGGGGACACGGGTTGGAGCCCTGGTCTGGGAAGATCCCACATGCCGCGGAGCAACTAGGCCCGTGAGCCACAACAACTGAGCCTGCGCGTCTGGAGCCTGTGCTCCGCAACAAGAGAGGCCACGATAATGAGAGGCCCGCGCACCGCGATGAAGAGTGGCCCCCGCTTGCTGCAACTAGAGAAAGCCCTCGCACAGAAATGAAGACCCAGCACAGCCAAAAATAAATAATAAATAAATAATAAATAAATTTTTAAAAAAAAAGGTTAGAAAGGTAAATTTTATTACTGTATTTTACCACAATTTTTTTAAATGGCCCTGAGAAGAACAAAACAAAAACACACCTCCCACAAATTTCAAAGTCAAGGGTCAGCCTTGCTGTGGATTCAGACCACCAATTATTTTCTCAATATCAGCTTTGCAACTGAGCTTGAAACTTTTTTCACCCCAATCTGACTAGATCTCATCACTGGTCACCCCTGTTGTGTGTGACCTCATTTTAAAAACATGGGGTCTACAAGGCCAAGCCCTAACAAGTAATTCAAAAAATACATTGGCTCCCTCAGAACCAAGTTCATTCGATTTCTTCCAAAGCCTTGTAGAAATGATGTGGGGTCCTCAACCTTGTAGCCACCCTCCATCAGCCCGGATGACTGACAGTGGCCTGAGCAGATGCACACGTGTGGGAGGGAGGGCTTCGGTCTGGATGTAGATCTCACAAAGGGTGAGAGAAAGAGCCTCTGTTCACAGCTCAATTTTAAGATCCTTTTGTGTGGCTGAAATTGAGGAGGAGGGGATCCTAATGGACCCAATACGGTCCCCAGTGCAGCCACAGTCTCCTGAACAAGTCGGCTGAATGAGGGTGATAAGGGGGATAGGGCAGTGCATCTTCCCACTTTGGAAGCTTTTCTCCAAGGGCTCAGCCAGAGGCAAAACAGTCAACAAAGACAGGATTTCAATAAAGAAAACTCCAGAGCTGATTTCCCTTTAGTGTATTGAAAAGACATATCAATCACAAATACAGAGCTTTGTCCTCCAGATACCCAAATATTTTGTAAGTATTTGTTCGTATAATATTCTTATCCACAAACTGAGAAATCCCTTTCTTTTCGAAATGTGCTATTAAAGATATAAAAACCTTCAAAACATTTCAAGGGAACTGACTTGTCAAGATGAAAATCCATCCCCCTGCCAAGAGGTGAAAATAGAAAAAGATGTTTATAAATTATATTGTGGAGAAGGTGAGTTTGAGTTTTAAGAGACATGGAAGAGGCTGTGGAGGTGGGAGTCGTAGACCTGCCTGCTGAAACCCATTTCTTTTCTGAGCTAAACGCAGGTGTTTTAAAGTGCAAAGTGTAAATTTTTAAAGTCCTGCGGCTTTAAATCTATGCATATTAGTGTCCCTGAGGACACCCTAGCTCCACTGCTGATGTTGCACATTAACATTCTGCGTGGCAGCAAGATAATTTGATTTTACCAAATTTGAGAAGCTATTTATAAAAGCAGAATTGAAATAAATCATCATCCTGCAAATGCTGGCTGCTGGACTTTGAGGGAAGGTGAGAATCGTGAGACTGTGCAGTGTGAAAAAAAATGCAAACAGTTCCCTTCTGAGCATCCGGCTGGGATGCTGTAATCAAATCACCAGCTCTCTCTGCTGGAACCAACCGCCCTGCTGATGTCAATTTTGCTCAGCACTCCTCTCGGTGCTGTGTGAGTCTAGACTAGCCCTTACCCTGGCCTTGCTCTTCTTTTCTTTTTTTTTCCTTCCTATTTCAAGAACACATACATACGCTGGAGTTCATCCGTAACTACTTCTGCGAAAATGTGATTCACATTTTCAAGAGGGCCAGTTGCTCTGGAAGAAGTTTCTTCAGACTCAGAAAGATTGATAGAAATACATGTTCTGCTTTTTTTTTTTTTTTTTTTTTTTTACAAAATCCTTAGAAATGGACTTGGACAAAGTTATGCAATAGACAAGGTATATCTGGGTCACATTAGCCTATAACTCCTATTGGCATAGCCCTCCTATGGACCAACCTGGTTTACTTTCCTACAGTCCATACAGGCACCCTTTGACCTCTGGACCTTCTCCCGAACCTGTTTTCCATCCCTCAGATCTCTCTTTTTTCTAGGGAATAACAGGTGATAGTAGTATAGTCACCAGATAACAAACTCTACTCAGTTAACTTTCAAGGGAAGAAATCTGTAATTTAGTCGGAACATAAATTTTTAGCAAGTCCTTGTAGTGCAGTTGGTGTTATTAGAGGGTATTTAAAACACAGCAGGTGCCCAGTGAGGTAGGGCGACTAGGAGGCGGTCAGTGTGATGGCATTCTTTCTGCTCCTGGCCTGCCACTAGGTTTAACTTGACATTGATTAACTTCCTTCTCACCACACCATGCTGGTTCACTTTTCTGCTCATGGGTTTGCTGAAAATAAAAGTAACTGCCTGGTATTTTAAAAAGGCAGGCATCATTACCTCTAACCAAAATGATAACACAGCAGCAGGAGCAAGGGGCCCATCGACCAAGAGGACCCCCAGCTTTTGGGGGGGGTCCCCACTACCATCTTCTCACTTGCCATGTCTAGACTTTGCCAGCGTGGAGCTAGCCTACCAGAACAACACCAAGGAAAAGAAGTTCAGAATTTGTTTTGATGCTGAGGTGATGTACAGATCTCTATCACTGACCCTAACAATTGAAATCTTTTTAGGGGGTGTGAGTTTATGTGAAAAACCATAAAGCTGTCATACAAAATGACCCCAATCATTGGTTAGGTAAAGTGTGTGCTACGATGGTTCTTGCAATAACTAGTTCCAAGAAGGGGATGATGGAGTTAGCTCCTGTCTGGCTTCCAGGTAGTTGGGAAGCTCTGAGATTGATAGCTGACATTGTTACATTACTTGATAATAACAAAAAAGATGTACAGGAGAGTAGACTGTTAAATTTAACAAAACAGCAACAACAAAAAAAACCCCAAAAATTATTCAGGGAATTACATATCTGCTCTATTTGTTGAGATAATTCCCCAGCATTTCTCTGGACCAAGATCCAAGTCTATTTCCCTTGGCTCGTGTGCACGCACATTTGTATATGTCTAAGCCCTCAGAACAGACTTCACAGGCCATGAGAAGCACACAAAGTGTATTTCAGATCAAAGCCAGCAAGTGTGCTCGTGCGTGAATATTTGTGCACATGTGTGCATGCGTGTGGATGTGTGTGATTGATGCTATATGCTGGCAAGACTACAAAAACTTGAAGAAAAGCAGATTGAAGGCAGCATGGAATTGCCCTGTTCCCCAGCAGTGCTGAACACCTGCTGTTCCTGGAAAGGGTCCAAGGCACTATGTTGTTGCCCACTCCTCTGTTTTTGCAATCATGTCTCATGAGCTGGAAGGTCCTCTTCTATACCTCATTCAAGGCTCAGCTTAAGCATCTCTTTCAAAGCCTTCCTTGACTGTAAATAGGCAGTTAGCCATTTCTCCCGTGGTGCCCACTACACCTTGCATTCTCCTCTGATAGAACATTAAGCTTCACCACCAGTATTTATTTACATGTTTCTCTCCCCAGCTGGCTCAGTTAGAGCAGGGATTACGCCAGACAAGACATGCTTCTGTGGCCACAGGTCTGTACTGTGCAGAGCTTGAAGGCACTCACCTATGAGGAGAACACTAACACGGGACAGCCACTGACACAGGCACCCGTCTGTGGGGCACCGTTTGTGACCAGGACCTTCCTGGCATCTTATAGGAACTTCTAAGGGCTTCACAATAAGATCTCGAACCAAAGGAGAGAATCAGCTTGTCTCACATTTCATTTAAAGAATATTTTGATATTACAGAAGAGTTTTAGAAAATGAGGAGATTTCTTTCTGGGTATAATTGATTTTCTTATGTCATTTGCATATGAGACAGAAGATTTTGATTTTGGAGCTCATCTTAGTTTTTGCCATTTGTTCATTTACTCATTCGGCTAATGTTTACCGGGTATCTGAACTTCAGCTCCAAAATTATCTCATGCACCTGAACATGACACAAAAATCTTTATCCAGACATAGCGTTGTAATATGGGATTTAGAAATACTGGAGATAAAGCCACTGTATTATCCATCTGTGGTAGCTGCCTCCCCTCCCCAACTTAATCTTTCCTCTAAGAAGCCCAGAGACCCTGATCACGGAGTTTACAGCAAGCTTACCAGCTCCTTCTGTGAGCACCTGTCTCCACATAGAGGGAGAACGGCAAAACACAGTGGGCCCCAATGAAGGAAAAAGAAATCAGTTAATATTTATTGAACATTTGCTACATGCTTGACACAAAGAAGACACAAGGAGAAAATGAAGTAGTGTTCTCCTGCCTCCTTACTCTAGTCTTACTGGAGTGACCAAACTAACACATGGGAAATAATTACAGACAATAGAAGACAGTTCATTCCCTCAATCAGCATCTCCTAAACTTCTTCCATAGGACTGGTCCTGTGGGAGCCCCGGGAAATGCACGTATAAAGATTCAGTCCCTGTCCTCCTGGCACTCCTGGTTTAAGGGCCATCAACACGTAACGTGTAAACTGTAACAGTGGAGAGTCGTAGTTGCCCAATGAAGCAAATAATAAGCTGACTGGAGGCCAGCCAGCCTTTCAGAGAGGATGATGTGGGAGGGGTGAGTTCACTGGGGAGGGGCTGGGGCAATTAACTGCTATTGAGGTATTCTCAGGAAGTATTCTAATTATACTGGGGTCTGATACCAAATAGTACTATCAGCAAGTTTGAAGAAGGAGAAGGGTTTCAAATTTGCCAAGCCCCCATTTGCTTCTAAGATGCATCTTAAGCCAAAATGACCCTGAAGGACACGTGTATACATAAAGGATTTTCTTTGTTGCTTCCTTTCCCATTCACTTCTTCATTCATTCAACAAACTTTATTGAAGTTGCAGGTGCCAGGCAGGCTAGCTCTGCTATTTACTAAGTGTGAGAACTTGAGTAAGTTTCTCAAGCTCTCTGTGCTTATTTCCTCATCTGTAAAATGGGGATAATAATATTATTTATCTCATCTGTTTTTTGGCAAAATTAAATGCGTCAATAGATGTCAATTGCTTAGAATGATACCTAGCACATAGTAAGCTCTCAATAAGCATGAATCAGCCCATCACATCTCTTATGTGACCAGGAAGAGACACAAAACAGTTGTCACTGCCGCAAGGTCTCTCCCTGCTGGGCCTCCTCTTAGAGTACTGGGCTTTCCTCCCACACCTCCTGTGACCTTGAAAACCTGCAAAGGGCAAAATGAGTGTTGATGCGTAGGACCAGATCCCAGGATGCAGCCAGCCATGGCCCCGGGGAGGTGAGGAGAGCAGCCCACGCTTCCAGGCAGCAGGAAAGGCGTGGGCTCGAAAGGGGCACAGCAGCTGCAGGGGTGGCAGTCAGTGGGAAGGGCTTTCTGCAGCTGGGCACTGAACAGCTTCCAAAAGAACTGAGCATATGTCCCTCCATCCTCTGAAACTTCTCTGAAGGGCTTGGAACCATGCTTAAAAGTGGGTCTACTGCTTGCATAGGAATTGAATAATACACCCCTGAATTATATACTCTACAGTTTCCTCCTCTTCATTTTATCTTCTGAAGTCTTAACTTGTCTTTATAAAAAAAGACAAAAGGTGAACTTGTAGGGGACGATAAGCTAAGAAACTCTCATGTCTCTAATACTCCACTTGCTGGGACCATTCCTGCAGTGACGCTGCTGTTTGCCTTGGACATGTGGCGGGGTAGCCCTCTAAATGCCCAGGATTCATTTTCAATTCCCCCATGTCAGAACACACAGTCCTTTCTTTATGGACCCTCCACTCAGCTTGTTACCATAGAAACTGCCTCCTGTGTCAGAGCACCTCTGAGAGGGGAGGAAGGAGGCATGAGCTGCTGCCATAGCAACACACGTCTCCTCAGCAGCAGCCCACACTCGGTGCCATCTTGATTCCAAAGAGGGAGGAATGGTCATGGGGAGGCCTGAGTAGTTTCCCTAGGCTGGGAAGTGGAAACTCAAATAACTGATCCTTTTCAGGAATTCAGGCAGCTCTGCCTGCAATGAAAGAATCAGAAAAGTTCATTTCAAAGTCCTGAGATGACCACAGGGGGTCAGAACCATTTGAAGCCAAAGTACCAGTGAGGCCACTTGCCAGTGTTGAAAAAGACAAAGTTTTAATCCTAATGTTTCCACTAACATTGTACTTACATGACTAATGTACGTAGCATCATGGTTAAGAGTAAGCTCAGGGGCCAGACTCCCTGGAATCAAATGTTAGCTTTGTCACGTATGGGCTATGTGGCCTTGGATAAGTCAGTGAGTCTGTGTCTCAATTTTGTTATCTGTAAGATGATAATAATAGTCCCTACCTCACAGGGTTGCTATGAGAACTAAGTCACTGAGTTTATGAAAAGCTCTAAATCCCATCATATAATAATTCCCCAACAAATGTTAACTGTTATGATTATCACCAGTAATGATGTGATAGTAGTTATGAGTGCTGAACTGGTGCCAAGCATGTGCTAAGCACACTACTTGCAGTATGGCCTTTAGTCCTTCAATAACCCCGTGTGGTGGTGCTCTTTTTATCCTTCACAGACCAGGAGCCGAGGCCCCAGGAGGCCAGGCCTGTCAGTACCATCTCTCTAGAGCCTGCATTCTCAACGGGGCAAAATCATCCCCAAGGGGGTAAAAATTGGCTCCTGGAAGGGTGGGGAGTGAAAAAAATCTTACTCTTTTTTAGGTATAAGCAGAGATACATATAGTACATAAACAGACATACAGTGTATCTGTGTTACTAACATTTCATGGGCAGGTGGAAGGCAAATAAGGAGAAATGTCTAAACAGACTTTTTAGGAAAGTGATAATGAAACAGGGTTGAGAAATCAGCAATCAGATAGGAAGGTTTGGGAAGCTAAACTGAGGCAAATCCAACCCCAGCCCACACTCTCTACAGGCTGTCAAGGCCAGAACGTCCAAACCATCTTCCTTTCATACCACCTAGGTATTAAGAACACCTTCCATTGACCTTGGAAAAAATGAGCCCAACATCCAAGAAATTGCTCTGAGCCTGTAAGAAGCAAGACCCCGTGTAAACCCATAGGATTGTTGTGATTCTTGCCCTGAAGGTGAAGCCTGAGGCTGCTGTGGAATCAAGCCCCAAAGCCCTTCTCTGACCTGTGAAAGGACAGCAGCAGAGCAAAGGCTGGGGTGGAGGAAGGGGGAGGGGGGAGCCAGCAGACTCCTGCCCCAGTCTCCCCAGCTGCTGGGATGGATAAGTTCGATCCCTGACTAGTCCCTGGATGTCTGGGAAAAGGCTGACAGGGATAAATTCTCCTGGAAACATTTCCCAAAGAACTGGAAGCTTTTCTATCCCCGTCGCCTAAGCAGCTAACCTCTGGGCATTGAGCTTCTAATTGGAAGAAACGGCACCCCGAGGTCTGGCAGGTGGCAGCAGCCACAGGACAGTGAGATGGGAGACTCCCTCGGAGCCTGTGATGACAGTCCCATGGCACTCACCCCCTCCATCTGCCCGCAGATACGTGAACAAAAACACTCAGCAGAAGTGAAAATCAACCTGGATATCGATGATGTGCAACATTTTAGAATTTGCTAAGCAATTTCACATCCATCAGAGCCAGGCGAAATCATTGCCATTTATATTATTATGATTAGGAGAGGTAGGAAAGAGAGAGGGCAGGACCTATCCAGTGTTTTCCCAGAGGGACCCAATAGCCCAGAGACCTTCAGACTGTTTTTGGTTGTGACTAAACTTAGGAGGGACAATTTTACGCTGTAAACAGGTATGTGCATACACATATGTGTTGAATTGAAATAAAGTATTGAGAAATAATACTTGTCCTGAATATGGATGATGTGCTTTGATGTTCCCAGTTGGAGCCTGGTGGAGTCTATTTTTACAAATGCATGATTCACTAAAACGACTTTGTGGGTCACAAGCCAAGATGTGAAGAATGCTGTGGAAGATCACACGTGACTCGTTAGAACAGTGAGGCACAGGTGTTAACCTGGGCGCTGGAGTCAGATTCCCTTGGTTCAAGATACCAGTCACTGCTGTGAAGAGTTCAGCCAAGTTAGTTTACTTCTCTAGTCCTCATTTCCTTCTTAGCAAAGTGGGAGTAATGTTTGTAGTACCCAAGCCCCAAGGACTGCTCTGAAATTAAGTGAAATAGTGCTTATAAGGCACTCAACACCGTGCTTGACAAGGCATAGAAAGTGGCTGCTAGATGGTAGGTATCATCATTATAACTGTTGTTATTGTGTTCGTTGCTGCTTTTAAAGCATGTAGAAGGAGGCATGTGCACCAAAGTGTGGTCATTTGGGAGTTCAAGCCTGGATAAAGCAGTGGTGGAAATGAAGCCAGGCCCAAAAAGAGAAGGATGAGCCCTAATGTAGTAAGAAGAAGGGGAGGGTAAGGGACAGGGTGGGGAGATCCCAGGGTGGATTGGAAAGGGGCGCCATTCCCATGACAAGGCTGGTGTATATGTTGGGGTGGTTGATAGCCTCAGAAATCCTCACATACAGAATTTTTTTTCTTGCAGAAGTCCAGGACTGACTTGTTTTTAGACCACAACCAGTAGCAACGTGAATTCCAGAAGAGAATGCAGTGGCTTAAGCAAACCTGGATGCTTGTGGTGTGCTAATCGAAAATTATACACTTGGTTTTCTGACTGCCAACCAAGGTCCAAGGATGATCTTAAATACAAGTCTGAGTGCACAATTTACCCGACTGCTGACTCACAAGCTGTGTTTATTGAGCAGCCGAAATTGCTGGTGAATCTGCAGAAAAGAGCCCAGTTTGGCCTGCAAATCATGGTGTTCAGGCCAGAAGCTGCGTGCCAGCTCCTTGCCTTTGCCCTCGCCCTGCAGAACAGCTAGTCAGGTGCCCCCAGAGCCAGGTGGTCAAGGTGGGGGGATGTGCACACTTGTCCACGTGGAAGGCAGCAAAAACAGATGGCTCCCAGGAGTGCTGAAGGAGGAAGCTGTCTTCTGAAACTGGTTACTGCTTGTCCCTGAGACCCAGGATTGGAAAGGAAGAGATAATCATGATCAAGATGATGATGTTGATGATGACAATAATATAAAAATGACTAATATTTGTTGAGCATTTATTTTACACCAGGCACGGTGCTGAGCTCTTTAACTGTAAAGTCGCATTTACTCTTCACGATAACTGTGTGACATAGCTGTTACTATTACCCTCACTTTACGCAAGAGGAGTCTGGGCTCAGAGACATCAAGCAACCAGCCCAAGGTCAACTAGCCGGCTAGTGGCTGAGCGAGGACTTGGATGGTTTGACTTAAAGCGTATCCTGAGGGAGGCAGCCAACAGGTGCATCTTCCACTGGGGGGAAGGTGGTCTTCCGAACTGGGTGCAGAGCTGTCCCAGCTTTTCCAGGTTGAGATGCAGGGGGGTTGCTGACATCTTCAGACAGTTTGGGGTGCTGAGGACAAATGGGAAGGAGCAGGTAGGAGAGTTGGAAGGCTTTGCTTGAATGTTGTCTTTCCAAGGAGTACAGACTAAAATACGTGCATTGGAATGGCCTTTTGGCTTTGAAGATAGGGACATTGAGACCCAGAAAGGGGAAGTGACTTGCTCAAGTCCACACAGCAAGTTAGTGGCAGAGACAAGATGAGAATCTACATTGAAAGACTCTCAGTCCAGAATGCTTTTTCCACAGTCCCAATGAGCACAGTGAAGGTAATAGCAATATAATAAACATTTATTGAGTGCCTATTATCCACCAGAAACCGTGTCAGGTATGTTATATGTTATAAGGTCTGTTCTATTATTATCCCCCATGAAAAAACAGTGACACAGAGAGGTTAAGCAACTTGCTCAAGATCACACAGCCAGGAAATGATCGGTGTCCGTCAAAGCTGGACAGAGGAGTTGCCGTCCTTCCCTGTTTCCTTTGCTCAATTTATTTGGCCCAGTTTCCTCCCAATTCCATGTGCCCTCAGCTGCCTGCTCTCCTCTTTACCCCACTCTCCTCCAGAGAACTCAAATGATCCTTTCTCTCCCTTGATCTCAAGGAGTCTAGGCTGAAGGGTCTGGGGGTGTGTGGCAGGAGGCCAGCAGGACCAGGAGCAGGGGTTCTGCTCTTCCGAACAGAGAGCTTTCTAAACAGTGCAGCAGTGCCCACTCCTCAGTGGCTGATTGGCCACGTGGGAGGCAGGACCTGGGCTGCTGGGCTCCATGCACAGTGGGCACAGCTCTGGGGCTTATGTGTGAGTGGTGACTAATAGCTCTGCACCGTCTCCACAAATTCCACTTTGAATCGGGTGTCACTTTAGACAGAAAGGCTTTTGTTTAATTTGAGTTATCTGGGTGGCAGTTGTATTTTTCACCTTCACCTTACCCTTTTCATAACCGTAGATAATCTTTCTCTCCATAGACAGGCCCACAAATGTAACTGCATTTATGGGTCACGCTTCGCAGATGATCATCACTCAGACGGAGCAGTGACTCCCTGGAGTAGCCGAGGCACCTTCACAAGCTCGGCTCTCCCTCCCCAAGCTGGCTCACTTGGAGCGGGTAGTGAAGGTGACCCACCCCACCCCAGTGGAATAGGAGATGAGATCTCAGCCTGGTCCAAGGAGAGTGAAAAAAGAACGGGAAGGAGCAATTGGGAGGCCAAGGGGTGACTGGGTGAGGAGGTTTCCAGTGGCATGTGACCTGCGCCAGGCTCTCTGGGCTTCCGGCTCTGGAGTCAGACCCCCAGGCTCAAATCCTGACTGATCTGCTGACAGGCAATGTGATCTGAGCAAGTTACTTAACCTCACTAAGTCTCAGTTTCCTCAGCTACAAAATAAGGATGGTAACCACACGCCATCAGATTATTATAAAGACATAAAGAACAGAAAACATTGAATCCAGTGCCTGGCACACCAGGAGAGTTCAAATATGTTGGGTGTTATTTTCACGAATGTAGATGAACCTTAAAACATCATGTTGAGTGAGAGAAGCCAGATACAAAAGAGCACATACTGTCTGGTTTCCTTGAGAGAAAGTTCTAAAACAGGCAGGACGAATCTATGGTGAAAGACATTAGAACAACAGTTGTCTCTGAGGTGGGAGGTGGGGACAGGTAGACCAGGAAGGGATGCAAGGGGTCTTCCAAGAGTAATGGTATTGTTCTATGCCTTAATAGGGGTGTGTGTGCATTTCTCAGAACTCATTGACCTGAAGACTTAAGACCTGAATTTTACCATATATAAAATATACCCTCATTAAAAATTACCAGTAAAATCATGATTATTAATTATTATTCTACTTGTGTTTAACATTTTGTGCCCTAAGATCAATCTTAATGAGGAGTCCTTCAGTGATGGAGACCAAAGTAGATTAAACAAGGAGGGGGATTTATTGACTCTCTTAGTTGGGAAGTCCAGGATAGTTTGGCTTCAGGAACAGCTGGATTCAAGGGCTATGTCATTCACATCTCCTGTAAAATGCTGATGTCATTAGCTTTCCAGCCTGCATCATGGTGATCAGCGGCATCACGGTGATCAGAAGATCCAGAGAAGCTGATCCAGTGAAGGTATTTTGAAAATCACAAGCACTTTCAGTAAGAGTTCCAAGAAAGAGTACTAAGCGCCCTATAGAGAGACCCTTGTCTGTCACCTTAGCCACCTGCAGGTTGTCAGAGTGAGTTTCGTTGGCCAGGGCCCCAAAGGAGGCTCCTTATAAGCCCCAACCCAAGTCTGAACAAGAGATGCTGACTTAACCCCATTGGGAAGCACTTGTGACCCCTCCGCCACAACCCCATGCCTTCTGTCCGGCTCCCATGGGGTTTTTTTAACATCTCTAGGGCAGAATTTAAACATACCCTTTGATGCACTTCCATGTCAGAGAATCTCCCTTATGACGTGGTAATCCACACACACTAAGACCCCGGTAAAGGAGGGCTCATTGCAACATGTTTGTGATAGAAACGCTACAAAAATACCCAAGGGTTTATTAATAAGGAGATGGTTAAACACATTAAGGTACTTCTGGATTATGGAATGCTTGGTGGTCTCTAAAAAGAATGAAGTAGGTCAATAGCTCTGTTTCTTGAAAAAAAAATAAGTTGAGGAAGAAATCATTTATTCATCCAGCATTCAACAAATATGATTGGCTGCCTACCAAGACTCTCTTTTTGGAACTGTAATAAAAATTAATAAACAGAAATCCCAATTAAATAGAGTTGGGAGACCAAAGAGGGGATTTTGCACACCCTGCAACCATAGCAGAGCCCAACAGGAAGAAGAAAGACTTCTCTTCTTTCCTGGCAAGGACTTGGCCAGTGGAAAACCATGGACTCTTTTTTTACTAGAGCCCTCCCAGCTTCCTTTCCCCTCTATAAAATCACTCCCCTTCCATTGCCCTGTGGGGACTTGTGTGTGGCTCGCCATGGTTGCAGACACAGAATTGTAATTCTCTGTTGATCCCGAATAAACCTGTCTTTATTGGAGAAATACCTGGCCGTCTATTTGCTTTAGGTCAACAGAACAACAAGGAGCAAGACACAGTCCTGGTTCTCATGGGCCTATTTTTGGTATAAAAATGTTGGTGCCACATCCTCCGAAAATGCCTGCTCATGGCCACTGTCCCCAGGGTGTGGGATCTGGGGAAGCCACAGAGGCCTGGGGGAAGGAGGGTGGTGTTTTCACTTCTTCCATTATATATGTTTATGCTATTTGAATATTTTTACAATGAGTATTTATCACTTTGTAATTTTTGTAAAACCAGTAGAGGAGAGGAACTCTGGTCTGAAGGGCTGTTGCGAGGCCTCTGAACATGGCACTCTGTGAGCAAGTGAAGCTAGACTACACACAAAGGAAAAAAAGATGTATGCTAACAAGAAGGAAATAAATAGAAACCAACTGTTCTATCTCCTGAACCTACTTCATTAAGAGCTATGTGGCTAATAGAGTCTTGGAGCTCAGGCCGGATGTCAGGCCTGAGCCTCTGAGGTAGGATAGCTGAGTTCAGCACATTGGACCACCAGAGACATCTCGGCCCCACATAATATCAGTCTGTGAAAGCTCTTCCAGAGATCTCCATCTCAACACTAAGACCCAGCTCCACTCAACGACCAGCAAGCTCCAGTGCTGGGCACCCCATGCCAAACAACTAGCAAGACAGGAACACAACCCCACCCATTAGCAGAGAGGCTGCCTAAAATCATAGTAAGTTCACAGACACCCCAAAACACACCACCAGACGCAGTGCTGACCACCGGAAAGACAAGATCCAGCCTCCTCCACCAGAACACAGACACCAGTCCCATCCACCAGGAAACCTACACAAGCCACTGAACCAACCTTACCCACTGGGGGCAGACACCAAAACAATGGGAACTCTGAACCGGCAGCCTGCAAAAAGGAGACCCCAAACACAGTAAGTCAAGCAAAATGAGAAGACAGAGAAATATACAGCAGATGAAGGAGCAAGGTAAAAACCCACCAGACCAAACGAATGAAGAGAAAATAGGCCGTCTACCTGAAAAAGAATTCAGAGTAATGATAGTAAAGGTGATCCAAAATCTTGGAAATAGAATGGAGAAAATACAAGAAATGTTTAACAAGGACCTAGAAGAACTAAAGAGCAAACAAACAATGATGAACAACACTATAAATGAAATTAAAATTCTCTAGAATTCTCAATAGCAGAAAAACTGAAGCAGAAGAACGGATAAGTGACCTGGAAGATAAAATAGTGGAAATAACTACCGCAGAGCAAAATAAAGACAAAAGAATGAAAAGAATTGAGGACAGTCTCAGAGACATCTGGGACAACACTAAACGCACCAACATTCGAATTATAGGGGTCCCAGAAGAAGAAGAGAAAAAGAAAGTGTCTGAGAAAATATTTGAAGAGATTATAGTTGAAAACTTCCCTAATATGGGAAAGGAACTAGTCAATCAAGTCCTGGAAGCACAGAGAGTCCCATACAGGATAAATCCAAGGAGAAACACACCAAGACACATATTAATCAAACTATCAAAAAGTAAATAGGGCTTCCCTGGTGGCGCAGTGGTTGAGAATCTGCCTGCCAATGCAGGGGACACGGGTTGGAGCCCTGGTCTGGGAAGATCCCACATGCCGCGGAGCAACTGGGCCCGTGAGCCACAATAGCTGAACCTGCGTGTCTGGAGCCTGTGCTCCGCAACAAGAGAGGCTGCAATAATGAGAGGCCCACGCACCGTGATGAAGAGAGGCCCCCACTTGCCGCAACTGGAGAAAGCCCTCGCACAGAAACGAAGACCCAACACAGCCATAAATAAATAAATAAATAAAATTTTAAAAAAAAAGTAAATAAAAAGAAAAAATATTAAAAGCAGCAAGGGAAAAGCAACAAATAACATAAGAGGGAATCTCCATAAGGTTAACAGCTAATCTTTCAGCAGAAACTCCACAAGCCAGAAGGGAGTGGCAGGACATATTTGAAGTGACGAAAGGGAAGAAACTACAACCAAGATTACTCTACCCAACAAGGATCTCATTCAGATTTGATGGAGAAATTAAAACCCTTACAGACAAACAAAAGCTAAGAGAATTCAGCAACTAAGCCAGCTTTACAAGAAATGCTAAAGGAACTTCTCTAGGCAGGAAACACAAGGAAGGAAAAGAGCTACAATAACAAACCCAAAACAATTAAGAAAATGGTAATAGGAGCATAGCTATTGATAATTACCTTAAATGTAAATGGATTAAATGCTCCAAACAAAAGACATAGACTGGCTAAATGGATACAAAAACAAGACCCGTATATATGCTGTCTACAAGAAACCCACTTCAGACCTAGGGACACATAAAGACTGAAAGTGAGGGGATGGAAAAAGATATTCCATGCAAATGGAAATCAAAAGAAAACTGGAGTAGCAATTCTCATATCAGACAAAATAGACGTTAAAATAAAGACTATTACAAAAGACAAAGAAGGACACTACATAATGATCAAGGGATCAATCCAAGAAGAAGATATAACAATTGTAAATATTTATGCACCCAACATAGGAGCACCTCAATGCATAAAGCAAATGCTAACAGCCATAAAAGGGGAAATCGACAGTAACACAACAATAGTAGGAGACTTTAACACCCCACTTTCACCAATGGACAGATCAACAAAAATGAAAATAAATAAGGAAACACAAGCTTTAAATGACACATTAAACAAGATGGACTTAATTGATATTTATAGGACATTCCATCCCAAACAACAGAATACACTTTCTTCTCAAGTGCTCATAGAACATTCTCCAGGATAGACCATATCTTGGGTCACAAATCAAGCCTTGGTAAATTTAAGAAAATTGAAATCGTATTAAGTATCTTTTCTGACCACAACGCTATGAGACTAGATATCAATTACAGGGAAAAAAACTGTAAAAAATGCAAACACATGGATGCTACACAATACCCTACTAAAATAACCAAGAGATCATTGAAGAAATCAAAGAGGAAATCAAAAACTACCTAGAAACAAATGAGAATGAAAACACGACAGCCCAAAACCTGTGGGATGCAGTAAAAGCAGTTCTAAGAGGGAAGTTTATAACAATACAATCCTACCTCAAGAAACAAGAAAAATCTCAAGCAAACAACCTAACCTTACACCTAAAGCAATTAGAGAAAGAAGAACAAAAATTAAAAACCCGAAGTTAGCAGAAAGAAAGAAATCATAAAGATCAGATCAGAAATAAATGAAAAAGAAATGAAGGAAGCAATAGCAAAGGTAAATAAAACTAAAAGCTTCTTCTTTGAGAAAATAAACAAAATTGATACACCATTAGCCAGACTCATCAAGAAAAAAAGGGAGAAGACTCAAATCAACAGAATTAGAAATGAAAAAGGAGAAGTAACAACTGAAACTGCAGAAAAACAAGGATCACGAGAGATTACTACAAGCAACTATATGCCAATAAAATGGACAACCTGGAAGAAATGGACAAATTCCTAGAAAAGCACAACCTTCCGAGACTGAACCAAGAAGAAATAGAAAATATAAACAGACCAATCACAAGCACTGAAATTGAAACTGTGATTAAAAATCTTCCAACAAAGAAAAGCCCAGGACCAGATGGATTCACAGGTGAATTCTATCAAACATTTAGCAAGACCTAACACTTATCCTTCTCAAACTCTTCCAAAATATAGCAGAGGGAGGAAAACTCCCAAACTCATTCTATGAGGCCACCAACACCCTGATACCCAAACCAAAGATGTTGCAAAAAAAGAAAACTACAGGCCTATCTATGAACATAGATGCAAAAATCCTCAACAAAATACTAGCAAACAGAATCCAGCAGCACATTAAAAGGATCATACACCATGATCAAGTGGAGTTTATCCCAGGAATGCAAGGATTCTTAAATATACGCAAATCAGTCAAAGTGATACACCATATTGACAAACTGAAGGATAAAAACCATATGACAATCTCAATAGATGCAGAAAAAGCTTTCAACAAAATTCAATACCCATTTGTGATAAAACCTCTCCAGAAAGCAGGCATAGAGGGAACTTACCTCAACATAATAAAGGCCATATATGACAAACCCACAGCCAACATTGTTCTCAATGGTGAAAAACTGAAACCATTTCCACTAAGATCAGGAACAAGACAAGGTTGCCCACTTTCACAACTATTATTCCACATAGTTTTGGAAGTTTTAGCCACAGCAATCAGAGAAGAAAAAGAAATAAAAGGAATCCGAATCAGAGAAGAAGAAGTAAAACTGTCACTGTTTGCATGATAGAGAATCCTAAAGAGGCTACAATAAAACTACTAGAAGTAATCAATGAATCCAGTAAAGTAGCAGGATATAAAATTTTTGCACAGAAATCTCTTATGTTCCTATACACTAATGATGAAAAATCTGAAAGAGAAATTAAGGAAACACTCCCATTTACCACTGGAACAAAAAGAATAAAATACTTAGGAATAAACCTACCTAAGGAGACAAAAGACCTGTATGCAGAAAACTATAAGACACTGATGAAAGAAATTAAAGATGATACAAACAGATGGAGAGATATACTATGTTCTTGGGTTGGAAGAATCAACATTGTGAAAATAACTCTACTACCCAAAGCAATCTACAGATTCAATGCAATCCCTATCAAACTCCCAATGGCATTTTTCACAGAACTAGAACAAAAAATTTCACAATTTGTATGGAAACACCAAAGACCCCGAATAGCCAAAGCAATCTTGAGAAAGAAAAAGGGAGCTGGAGGAATCAGGCTCCCTGACTTCAGACTATACTACAAAGTTACAGTAATCAAGACAGTATGGTACTGGCACAAAAACAGAAATATAGATCAATGGAACAGGATAGAAAGCCCGGAGATAAACCCATGCACATATGGTCACCTTATCTTTGATAAAGGAGGCAAGAATATACAATGGAGAAAAGACAGCCTCTCCAATAAGTGGTGCTAGGAAAACTGGACAGCTACATGTAAAAGAATGAAATTAGAACACTCCCTAACACCACACACAAAAATAAACTCAAAATGGATTAAAGACCTAAATATAAGACCAGACACTATCAAACTCTTAGAGGAAAACATAGGCAGAACCCTCTATGACATAAATCACAGCAAGATCCTTTTTGACCCACCTCCTAGAGAAATGGAAATAAAAACAAAAATAGGCAAATGGGACCTAATGAAACTTAAAAGCTTTTGCACAGCAAAGGAAACCATAAACAAGACGAAAAGACAACCCTCAGAATGGGAGAAAATATTTGCAAACAAAGCAGCTGACAAAGGATTAGTCTCCAAAATATACAAGCAGCTCATGCAGCTCAATATCAAACAAACAAACAACCCAATCTAAAAATGGGCAGAAGACCTGAATAGACATTTCTCCAAAGAAGACATACAGATGGCCAGGAAGCACATGAAAAGCTGCTCAACATCACTAATTACTAGAGAAATGCAAATCAAAACTACAATGAGGTATCACCTCACACCGGTCAGAATGGTCATCATCAAAAAATCTACAAACAATAAATGCTGGAGAGGGTATGGAGAAAAGGGAACCCTCTTGCACTGTTGGTGGGAATGTACATTGATACAGCCACTGTGGAGAACAGTATGGAGGTTCCTTAAAAAACTAAAAATAGAACTACCATATGAGCAAACAATCCCACTACAGGGCATATACCCTGAGAAAACCATAATTCAAAAAGAGTCAAGTACCACAATATTCATTGCAGCACTATTTACAATAGCCAGGACATGGAAGCAACCTAATTGTCCATCGACAGATGAATGGATAAAGAAGATGTGGCACATAAGTACAATGGAATATTACTCAGCCATAAAAAGAAATGAAATTGAGTTATTTGTAGTGAGGTGGATGGACCTAGAGTCTGTCAGACAGAGTGAAGTAAGTCAGAAAGAGAAAAACAAATACCATATGCTAACATATATATATGGAATCTAAAAAAAAGAAAAAAGTGGTTCTGAAGAACCTAGGAGAAGGACAGGAATAAAGACGCAGACATAGAAAATGGACTTGAGGACACAGGGAAGGGGAAGGGGAAGCTAGGATGAAGTCAGAGAGTGGCATTGACATATATACACTACCAAATGTAAATCCGATAGCTAATGTGAAGCAGCCGCATAGCACAGGGAGATCAGCTCAGTGCTTTGTGACCACCTAGATGGGTGGGATAGGGAGGGTGGGAGGGAGACGCAAGAGGGAGAGGTTATGGGGATATATGTATATGTATAGCTGATTCACTTTGCTATACAGCAGAAACTAAAACACCATTGTAAAGCAATAAAGATGTTAAAAAAAAAAAAAATAGAGGAAGCAAAATAAATGAGCTGCATGCACCTGTGAGCCCACCCCATCCGTAAAGAGCCAGGCTGGGAGGAGATAGAGGGGAGTAGGGAGAATCCATGTGAGAGAGAGAGAGATCTTCCCCTGTCCCCAGGGAGGCAGCTGAAAGGAAATTGCTTTTGGAGTCAGCAAATCACTCTAAGTGTTTCCTACCCCAGTGCACCTGTGCCAGGACCCAGGCCTGGCCTGAGAATATGGCCCCTCGTCATCCTGGGTACAGAAGGGGCAGACACCAGCCAGCATGTGCTGTTCCCTTTTCGGGAGAGGAGGCAGGTCTGTCCCTGCCTTCACCAGGACTTCATCATCTTCTCCAGGGTCCCCATCCTGCTCCTTCCAGCACAGGACAACCCAGGCCCCTCATATAATCATACAGAGTTCAAATGCTAGCTGTATCACTCCTGAGAAGTGTAACCCCAGGCAACTCCCTCCGCCTCTCTCTGACTCAGCTTTTTCTATCTATAAAGGGGAGATGATGATAATGATAGTGTTCTGAGGTTCTGATAATGAATATGCTGAGGGTTTAGTAAGTTAATACATGTCAAGTGCTTAGAATAGCGCCCAGCACACTGTAAGAGTTCAGTGTTAGTTATTTTATAGTTGTTGTTATGATTGCCTTCTACCATGGTGATCTTACCATGCAACAAGTAGAACAAGTTTTTACTTGGCCCCAGGGGCTTGAGATATGATTATCATCCAGTTCAACTACCCTCAGAGTTGAATATCTCAAACACAGAAGGCCTTAGAAATCCACAACCCAACCTCCTAGTTTACAGATGGAGCCACTGAGGCCCAGAGAGGCCAAACCTCAGTAACTGCACTCAGTTACTGTGTGTAGGCAGAAAGGAAAGCTCTGAGGGTGTGCTAATTTGATTTCTACCATGACGTGTAGTATAAAAATTATGCTACTTATAAAAAGGAATGAAATTGAGTTATTTGTAATGAGGTGGATGGACCTAGAGTCTGTCATACAGAGTGAAGTAAGTCAGAAAGAGAAAAACAAATACCGTATGCTAACACATATATATGGACTCTAAAAAACGGTACTGATGAACCTAGTGGCAGGGCAGAAATAAAGACACAGATGTAGAGAACGGACTTGAGGACACACAGGGGGAAGGGGAAGATGGGACGAAGGGAGAGAGTACTATTGACATATATACACTACCAAATGTAAAATGAATGGCTAGTGGAAAGCTGCTGCATGGCACAGGGAGATCAGCTTGGTGCTTTGTGACCACCTAGAGGGGTGGGATAGGGAGGGTGGGAGGGAGGCTCAAGAGGGAGGGGATATGGGGATATATGTATATGTATAGCAGATTCACTTTGTTGTACGGCAGAAACTAAAACACCATTGTAAAGCAATTATACTCCAATAATGATATTTTTTTTAAATGATGTTACTTAAATTTCCCTGTGATTCTCTTGTGGATATGACTAAATGTAAATTTCTTGCTGTTATGTGTATTTTCATCTTGGACCGCTGTCACGGTTAATTTTATGTGCCAACTTGGGCAGATCACAGGGTACCCAGATCTTTGGCTAAACATTATTTCTGAATACTTCTGTTAGAGTGTTTGCAGATGAGACTAGCATTTGAATTGGTAGTCTCGGTAAAGTAGACGGCCCTTCCCAATGTGGGTGGGTGACATTCCATCCATTGAGGGCTTGAGCAGAACAAAAGGAGGAGAAAAGGAGAATTTTTCCCTTCTCTGCCTGACTGCCTGAGCTGAGACTTTGGTCTTCTTATGCCTTTGGACTGAGAATTATACAGCTACCTTGGTTCTCAGGCCTTCTGACTCAAACTGAATTACACCAACAGCTTTCCTAGGTTTCCGGTTTACAAACAGCAGATCATGGGATGGTTCAGTTTCATAATTGTGTGAGCCATACGCAGCCAATCTATATCTGTGTGTTTCTGTATATATTTATACAACCATGTATCTTTTAACTTTTTATTTTGAAATAATTTTAGACATAGAAGAATTGCAAAGACAGCATAAAGTTTCCATATACTTGTCATCCAGCCTCCCCCAATGAAAATGTCTTATATAATCATAGTACAGTTATCAAAACTAAGAAATTAATATTGATGCAGAACTATTAATGAAACTACAGACTCTATTTGGATGCTTTTTTTCTGTTCCAGAATCCAGTCCAGGCCATCACATGGCATTTAGTCATCGTCTTTTTCTTCTTTTAATTAAATATAATTTATTTTTAATACAGCAGGTTCTTATTAGCTATCCATTTTATACATATTAGTGTATATATGTCAATCCCAATCTCCCAATTCATCACACCATCACACCCCCCGCCCCCGCCACTTTCCCCCCCTTGGTGTCCATACGTTTGTTCTCTACATCTGTGTCTCAATTTCTGCCCTGCAAACCAGTTCATCTGTACCATTTTTATAGGTTCCACATATATGCGTTAATATATGATATTTGTTTTTCTCTTTCTGACTTACTTCACTCTGTATGACAGTCTCTAGATCCACCCACGTCTCTACAAATGACCCAATTTTGTTCCTTTTTATGGCTGAGTAATATTCCATTGTATATATATACCACATCTTCTTTATCCATTCATCTGTCGATGGGCATTTAGGTTGCTTCCATGTCCTGGCTATTGTAAATAGTACTGCAATGAACATTGGGGTGCATGTGTCTTTTTGAATTATGGTTTTCTCTGGGTATATGCCCAGTAGTGGGATTGCTGGGTCATATGGTAATTCTATTTTTAGTTTTTTAAGGAACCTCCATAGTGTTCTCCATAGAGGCTGTATCAATTTACGTTCCCACCAACAGTGCAAGAGGGTTCCCTTTTCTCCACACCCTCTCCAGCATTTGTTGTTTGTAGATTTTCTGATGATGCCCATTCTAACTGGTGTGAGGTGATACCTCATTGTAGATTTGATTTGCATTTCTCTAATAATTAGTGATGTTGAGCAGCTTTTCATGTGCTTCTTGGCCATCTGTATGTCTTCTTTGGAGAAATGTCTATTTAGGTCTTCTGCCCATTTTTGGATTGGGTTGTTTGTTTTATTTAATACTGAGCTGCATGAGCTGTTTATATATTTTGGAGGTTAATCCTTTGTCTGTTGATTTGTTTACAAATATTTTCTCCCATTCTGAGGGCTGTCTTTTCGTCTCGTTTGTAGTTTCCTTTGCTGTGCAAAACTTTGAACTTTCATTAGGTCCCATTTGTTTATCTTTGTTTTTATTTCCATTACTCTAGGAGGTGGATCAAAAAAGGTCTTGCTGTGATTTATGTCAAAGAGTGTTCTTCCTATGTTTTCCTCTAAGAGTTTTATAGTGTCCAGTCTTACATTTAGGTCTCTAATCCATTTTGAGTTTATTTTTGTGTATGGTGTTAGGGAGTGTTCTAATTTGATTCTTTTACATGTAGCTGTCCAGTTTTCCCAGCACCACTTATTGAAGAGACTGTCTTTTCTCCATTGTATATCCTTGCCTCCTTTGTCATAGATTAGTTGACCATAGGTGTGTGGGTTTATCTCTGGGCTTTCTATCCTGTTCCATTGATCTATATTTCTGATTTGTGCCAGTACCATATTGTCTTGATTACCGTAACTTTGTAGTATAGTCTGAAGTCAGGGAGTCTGATTCCTCCAGCTCCGTTTTTTTCCCTCAATACCACTTTGGCTATTCAGGGTCTTTTGTTTCTCCATGCAAATTTTAAGATTTTTTGTTCTAGTTCTGTAAAAAATAACATTGGTAATTTGATAGGGATTGCACTGAATCCGTAGATTGCTTTGGGTAGTACAGTCATTTTCACAATATTGATTCTTCCAATCCAAGAACATGGTATATCTCTCCATCTGTTGGTATCATCTTTAATTTCTTTCATCAGTGTCTTATAGTTTTCTGCATGCATGTCTATTGTCTCCCTAGGTAGGTTTATTCCTATGTATTTTATTCTTTTTGTTGCAGTGGTAAATGGGAGTGTTTCCTTAATTTCTCTTTCAGATTTTTCATCATTAGTGTATAGGTATGAAAGAGATTTCTGTGTATTAATTTTGTATCCTGCAACTTTACCAAATTCATTGATTAGTTCTAGTAGTTTTCTGGTGGCATCTTTAAGATTCTCTATGTATAGTATCATGACATCTGCAAACAGTGACAGTTTTACTTCTTCTTTTCCAATTTGTATTCCTCTTATTTCTTTTTCTTCTCTGATTTCCATGGCTAGTACTCCCAAAACTATGTTGAATAATAGTGGTGAGAGTGGACATCCTTGTCTTGTTCCTCATCTTAGAGGAAATGCTTTCAGTTTTTACCATTGAGAATGATGTTTGCTGTGGGTTTGTCATATATTGCCTTTATTACGTTAAGGTAAGTTCCCTCTATGCCCACTTTCTGGAGAGTTTTTATCATAAATTGGTGTTGAATTATGTCAAAAGCTTTTCATCATCTATTGAGATGATCATATGGTTTTTCTCCTTCAATTTGTTAATATGGTGTATCACATTGATTGATTTGTGTATATGGAAGAATACTTGCATCCCTGGGATAAATCCCACTTGATCTTGGTGTATGATCCTTTTAATGTGTTGTTGGATTCTGTTTGCTAGTATTTTATTGAGGACTTTTGCATCTATATTCATCAGTGATATTGGCCTGTAATTTTCTTTTTTTGTAGTATGTTTGTCTGGTTTTGGTATCAGGGTGATGGTGGCCTCATAGAATGAGGTTGGGAGTATTCCCTCATCTGCAATTTTTTGGAAGAGTTTGAGAAGGATGGGTGTTATCTCTTCTCTAAATGTTTGATAGAATTCACCTGTGAAGCCATCTGGTCCTGGACTTTTGTTTGTTGTAAGATTTTTAATCACAGTTTCCATTTCATTCCTTGTGATTGGTCTGTTCATACTTTCTACTTCTTCCTGGTTCAGTCTTGGAAGGTTATACCTTTCTAAGAATTTGTCCATTTCTACCAGGTTGTCCATTTTATTGGCATAGAGTTGCTTGTAGTAGTCTCTTAGGATGCTTTGTATTTCTGCGGTGTCTGTTGTAACTTCTCCTTTTTCATTTCTAATTTTATTGATTTGAGTCCTCTCCCTCTTCTCTTGGTGAGCCTGGCTAATGGTTTATCATTTTTTTTTATCTTCTCAAAGAAACAGCTTTTAGTTTTATTGATCTTTGTTATTTTTTTCTTTGTTTCTATTTCACTTATTTCTGCTCTGATTTTTATGATTTATTTCCTTGTACTAACTTTGGGTTTTGTTTGTTCTTCTTTCTCTAGTTCCTTTAGGTGTAAGGTTAGATTGTTTATTTGAGGTTTTTCTTGTTTCTTGAGGTAGGCTTTTATTGCTATAAACTTCCCTCTTAGAACTGCTTTTGCTGCATCCCACAGGTTTTGGATCGTCGTGTTTTCATTGTCATTTGTCTCTAGGTATTTTTTGATTTCCTCTCTGATTTCTTCAGTGATCTCTTGGTTATTTAGTAGCGTATTGTTTAGCCTCCATGTGTTTGTGTTTTTAATGTTTTTTTCCTTGTAATTGATTTCTAATCTCATAGCGTTGTGGTCAGAAAAGATGCTTGATATGATTTCAGTTTTCTTAAATTTACTGAGGCTTGATTTGTGACCCAAGATGTGATGTATCCTGCTTAATGTTCTGTGCACACTTGAGAAGAATGTGTAATCTGCTGTTTTGGGAAGGAATGTCCTATAAATATCAATTAAATCTATCTGGTCTATTGTGTCATTTAAAGTTTGTGTTTCCTTATTAATTTTCTGTTTGGATGATCTGGGCACTAGTGTAAGTGAGGCATTAAAGTGCCCCACTACTTTTGTGTTATTGTCGATTTCCCCTTTTACAGCTGTTAGCATTTGCCTTATGTATTGAGATACTCCTATGTTGGGTGCATATATGTTAATAATTTTTATATCTTCTTCTTGGATTGATCCCTTGATCATTATGTAGTGTCCTTCCTTGTCTCTTGTAACATTCTTTATTTTAAAGTCTGTTTATCTGATATGAATATTGCTATTCCACATTTCTTGTGATTTCCATTTGCATGGGATATCTTTTTCCATCCCCTCACTTTCACTCTGTATGTGTCCCTAGGTCTGAAGTGGGTCTCTTGTAGACAGCATCTATATGGGTCTTGTTTTTGTATCCATTCAGCAAGCCTGTGTCTTTTGGTTGGAGCATTTAATCCATTCACGTTTAAGGTAGTTATCGATAGGTATCTTCCTATTACCATTTTCTTAATTGTTTACAGTTTGTTTTCCTAGGTCCTTTTCTTCTCTTGTGTTTCCCACTTCGAGAAGTTCCTTTAGCATTTGTTGTAGAGCTGGTTTGGTGGTGCTGAATTCTTTTAGCTTTTGCTTTTCTGTAAAACTTTTGATTTCTCCATCGAATCTGAATGAGATCCTTGCCGGGTAGATTAATCTTGGTTGTAGGTTCTTCCCTTTCATCACTTTAAATATGTCATGCCACTCCCTTCTGGCCTGTAGAGTTTCTCCTGAGAAATCAGCTGTTAACCTTATGGGAGTTCCCTTTTATGTTATTTGTCATTTTTCCCTTGCTGCTTTCAATAATTTTTCTTTGTCTTAATTTTTACCAATTTGATTACTATGTGTCTCGGCGTGTTTCTCCTTGGGTTTATCCTGCCTGGGACTCTCTGCACTTCCTGGACTTGGGTGGCTATTTCCTTTCCCATGTTAAGGAAGTTTTCGACTATAATCTCTTCAAATATTTTCTTGGGTCCTTTCTCTCTCTCTTCTCCTTCTGGGACCCTATAATGTGAATGTTGTTACGTTTAATGTTGTCCCAGAGGTCTTTTAGGCTGTCTTCATTTCTTTTCATTCTTTTTTCTTTATTCTATTCCACAGCCGTGAATTCCACCATTCTGTCTTCCAGGTCACTTATCTGTTCTTCTGCCTCAGTTATTCTGCTATTGATTCCTTCTAGTGTAGTTTTCATTTCAGTTATTGTATTGTTCATCTCTGTTTGTTTGTTCTTTAATTCTTCTAGGTCTTTGTTAAACATTTCTTGCATCTTCTTGATCTTTGCCTCCGTTCTTTTTCTGAGGTTCTGGATCATTTTCACTATCGTTATTCTGAATTCCTTTTCTGGAAGGTTGCCTATCTCCACTTCATTTAGTTGTTTTTCTGGGGTTTTATCTTGTTCCTTCATCTGGTACATAGCCCTCTGCCTTTTTATCTTGTCTGTCTTTCTGTGAATGTGGTTTTTATTCCACAGGCTGCAGGATTGTAGTTCTTCTTGCTTCTGCTGTCTGCCCTCTGGTGGATGAGCCTGTCTAAGAGACTTGTGCAAGTTTCCTGATGGGAGGGACTGGTGATGGGTAGAGCTGGCTGTTGCTCTGGTGGGCAGAGCTCAGTAAAACTTTAATCTGCTTGTCTGCTGATGGGTGGCGCTGGGTTCCCTCCCTGTTGGTTGTTTGGCCTGAGGTGACCCAACACTGGAGCCTACCCGGGCTCTTTGGTGAAGTAAATGGCAGACTCTGGGAGGGCTCATGCCAAGGAGTACTTCCCAGAACTTCTGCTATCAGCATCCTTGTCCTCATGATGAGACACAGCCACCCCCTGCCTCTGCAGGAGACCCTCTAACACTAGCAGGTAGGTCTGGTTCGTCTCCTATGGGGTCACTGCTCCTTCCCCTGGGTCCCAATGCACACACTACTTTGTGTGTGCCTCCAAGAGTGGAGTCCCTGTTTCACCCAGTCCTGTCGAAGTCCTGCAATCAAATTCCACTAGCCTTCAAAGTCTGATTCTCTAGGAATTCCTCCTACTGTTGCCAAACCCCCATGTTGGGAAGCCTGATGTGGGGCTCAGAACCTTCACTCCAGTGGGTGGACTTCGGTGGTATAAGTGTTCTCCAGTCTGTGAGTCACCCACCCAGCAGTTATGGGATTTGATTTCATTGTGATTGCACCCCTCCTACTGTCTCATTGTGGCTTCTCCTTTGTCTTTGGATGTGGGGTATCTTTTTTGGTGAGTTCCAGTGTCTTCCTGTCGATGATTGTTCAGCAGTTAGTTGTGATTCCGGTGCTCTTGCAAGAGGGAGTGAGAGCACGTCCTTCTAATCCACCATCTTGAACCAATCTAGTCATCGTCTCCTTAATCTTCTCTAATCTGTGACAGCTCCTCAGTCTTTTCTTGTCCTGCTGACCTTGACACTTTTGAAGAATACCATTTGGTTATTTTGTAGGCTGTGTGAATTTGGCTGGTGATTTCTTATGATTTGACTGAGGTGGTAGATTTGGGGGAGTGCACCACAAAGATGAGGAACCCTTCTCATCCTATCATGTCAGGGGGTAGGTGAGACCAACATGTCTTATTGCTGGTGATGCTAACTTTCATCGCTTGGAGAAAGTGGTGTCGATTGTTTTTCTCCCTATAAAGTCACCATTTTCCCCTTTCCATACTCTGTGCATTAGAATTGACTCACAGAATCCAGCCCACACTCAAGAGGATGGGAGATAAGCCCACCCTCCTGGAGGAAGGCCTGTCAAAGAATTTGCAGGTATACGTTAAAGCCCCCACAGTAATTAATTAATATTTGAAGGGAGATACTTTGAGGCTATGCAAATATCCTATTTCTTCTTAAACTTTCCCAACGAGTTTTAGCATTCATGAGTGGATTTTGCCTGCAGCAATGATTATTGTGATGCTCTAGTGATGATTTTCTATTTCCCTCATTCCTTCTCCATTTATTAATTGGAATTCTTCTGTAAGGAAGAGTTAGGCTTTCCCCTCCATTTATTTATTCAATCATTTATTTATATCAGTATGGACTCATGAATCTGTATTATACTCTTTGGGTTAAAATTCAACACCATTATTATATATTTTGTTGCTGAAAATGGTTTAGTTTGTCCATTGGGAGCTCTTTCAGGTTGGTCTCTGTGACTTTTTAATATGTCTCCATCCTTTTGTGGTTTGGTTTTGCTGTTTTGTTTCTCTTTTTTTGGTACAGGCCATGTAATTTTCCCCTCCCAAACAGAAATCTCTTTACTGTTTATCTTATTATTATTTTTTTAGCTGCATATATTTAAAGCATCACTTAGACATGTTAGTCTTCAGCTCCAAACCTAATTGTTCCCATTGGACTTAGAATAAACTCAGAGTTCTCCCCCAGCACACAAGTCCCTGTGTGATCTGACCTCACTTTTCCTGCTCTCTTGTCTCTTCCTGACCTTAGATCCCTCTGGCTTTCTTCTTATACCTTTGACACACCTAGTTTGTTATCTGTAAGCCTTTTGCTCCTAGGTCCCCTCTGCCTGGAGTATCCTTGTCCAGATGTCACCTTGGCTAGCTTCTTGTCATTCAATCCAAAGCTCAAAGTGGCCTCCCTGACCACAAGCGAAGTGGTAGGAGCACTCAGAGGAGCGACTGAAGAGAGTTTAATGATGGCAGTTTACAGAGGTATGCATGGGCTTATGGGAACCAAGAAGGAAGAGTAAAGCATTGGGGATGAGCCAGATGGGGAACATTACCAATCCCCAGCTTGGAGGGGCAAGAGGAGGAAACAATGTTAACAGTGCTTGGCAAGAGCTGGGGCCACTGGTACAGGAACTCAACCACTGCCCAAGCTGTGGTTCCAGCTGAGCCAGGGGTGGGTCCCAGGGTGTATTTACCTTTCCCTCCCACTCTCCAATCTCCTGTCAGTGTTCTCCATTGGCCAGACCCAACATGGAACCAGAGGACATGTCTGCTGCTGCACCCAGCAGAGGTTAGCCTCCTGGCACACAGGACAGGGCGGAGAATGGGTCTGCAGGGGCCAATGGAGAATACAACCCCAACCAAACTGTGTCCATCATTTCATCTTGTTCCTTTCCCACCCCATCATGCATTAATCATTATCTGAAACTGTCTTATTATTTACTGCTTGTTTACAGTCTACCTCCCCACCCCATGACATAATGTGATCTCCATGGAGAAGGGACCATCTTGTTCACCACTACATTCATAGTCCCTGGCACATAGTAGGTGTTCCATAAATATTTGTACATAAACAAAAAGTGAATCCATGTTCAAAGGCCAAAACACATGTTTGGGCCCATGGTACTCCCAGCTGGTTTTTCTCCCTTCAGAATGCTTCTGTGGCTGGGATGATTTGTGTTAGAATTTCTCCAGCACCTCTGATCCACCCTCACCTCACATACTCCTCATCAGCATGGCTGAACTGACTTCCAGTGCAGCAGTGATGTGCCATCTCTCTCACCCTCCCACCCCTGAGGCCTAGCTCTACCTGCTTCCTCCCAAAGGCTGTCTGATGTCTGCAGCCCTCCTACCATCACCATTCCTATTTGAAGGCATGTGCCCATCACCTCCCACTGCTCACCAGTTTCTCTAGACCTGCACTGTCCTATGTAGCAGCCACTAGCCACATGTGGCTACCTAGCACTTGAACATGGCAGTCAAACTGAGATGTGCTAAGTGTAAAGTACACACCAGATTTCAGAGTTAGTATGAATAAGAGGATGTAAAAATCTCAATTACATGTAAATGATAACATATTGGGTATATTGGGTTATGAAAATTAACGTCACCTATTTTCAGTTTTTTAATCTAGCTACTAGAAAATTTGAAATTACATATGTGGCTCACATTCTATTTCTGTTGGACAGACCCGCTCCAGATGAAATGTCTCCATGAGCACCATTTCATTTGCTGCAACATTCCCAGGGCCTGGCACAGAGCATGGCAAGTAGTAGATGCTCAATAAATACCTGTTGGGACATAGAAAACAAACTTATGTTTACCAAAGGGGAAAGGGGGGAGGAGTTTGGGATTAACACATACACACTACTATATATAAAATAAACAACAACGTCTTACTGTATAGCACAGGGAAGTATATTCAATATCTTGTAATAACCTATAATGGAAAAGAATCTGAGAAAGAATATATATGTGTGTTTGTGTGTGTGTGTGTAAAAATCACTTTGCTGTACACTTGAAAGTAACACAACATTGTAAATCAACTATACTTCAGTAAAAAAGAAAGAAAGAAAAAATAAATAAATACCTGTTGGACACAGGAACATTCCCCACTAGAAGTCTTCCCCAAAGGGATCATGAACTGCTGGAGGACAAGGCAGGGCCCTTCTGTCTGCCTCGCAGGTAGGGGGAGTGTACCCAAATCTCAAATAGACTGAGAGTGGCCTATGGCCCATGTTTGCTGAATGAAGTTGAGTAGGGAGGTTCAAAGCTGACTGCAGCTCCAGGAACCAAACCTGGTGGGGCCTGATGTGTGATAAAGGAAGTAAATGCAAAAGACCAGATTGGAGAATATGTGGTGTTACCATTCTACTAAGAATAACTCACTCGAGGGTTCTAGAGGACACAGGACTCTTACAGAAAGAGTGCAGGACCCTGGAGACCTGTTTTGCTCAGGCTAGGGAGGTTGCCATGTGCCAATTTTCTTGACAGGAGGAAGCTCGTTTGTGCTGGCTCTGCACATTTTCACCTGACAGAGCAGAGAAATATGTAACCTTTTCTGCTGCAGGAGGTTGTAAACGGAAGAGCTATCTGCCTCTCTTCAGAGGCAGAGCTTGAGCCAGACGCTGTTGTGAGCACTTGAGAACTGTTATTTCATAAATCCCTTCAATGCCTCTGTGAGGCAGGTAGTATTACCAGCTCTGCTTTACTGATGAGGAAAATGAAGCTCCAAGAAGTGAAGTCACTTAGCCAAAGTCTCAGAGAGGCAATGGCAGAGTCAGCGCCAGAATGTAGTTCTCTTGCCTCTTTATCCAGTGTACTGTCAACTGCACCACACTGCCTCCATCCTTAAACTGAAAGAGAGGGAGAGGGAAAAAGAGAGAGAGAGAGTTGGGTTTCAATGACTATTTGGTCAAGGAATAGAAACACACATTGTGCTTCAAGAATACTGGGCGTATTCTTGATTTGTAAGATAATGCTACAACAGATTTCTATTACATTCTGGTTCATCATTTCCTTGATTTTAATATTTCACAGGTCAAATCCCATCTCTGAAACTGAACTACATCTGATTTGATGTAATCGGCCAATACACAAATCCCATTTTCCATTACCAAGATGGTAACATTTCCACTACAATAACATAGAAACTTACCCCAGCATTGAGAGTGAGCTTCTCCAATTGCAGTTTTCTCTGTGCGTGAATTATTAATGACAAAAGCTCCCCTTATAAATCTACGCACTTTTCCATGGCCTTCCCAGATTTTAGAGCTTGCTACTTTTCTAAGAGCATTGCATGAAGGTTTGCTGTGTTTAATGGCAAATGGGTTGGGTGTGTTTATCAGCCAAGTAATCATAGATATGTAGGCCCCAGTTATGTACAGAGCACTGTGGCAGGGAAGTAAAGACAGACTGAGTAGAAGAGAGTCCCTACCCTCAAGGAGCTTAGAGTCTTGTTGGGAAGATGATATACTCTCCGTAGGGACACAAGCCAGCCGCGTCAGTACTACAGTGTGTGTGTGGCTCAGGTCAAACCGTCACTGAAAATGTCACCTTAAATTCCACAGTTGAGGCCATGGAATCGCATGTTTTTTAACATGTTCTCAAATCTGACTTCTGTAGTTTGGATCTCAAAAGCAAACATGAAATTTTGAAAAAAGTTCAGTTTTCTGAAATGATGGTTTCAAATCTCTGATCAGCAACGCTTAGGTTTCTCTGGCATTCCTTTCAGCTTAATTTCTTGTCTCGTCAAGGGTATTTTTATCAGTTTATGGGAGAAGACTAATTTTATTTGATAAAAGAAAAATAGAAGCACTAGATGGTAAGCATTCATCTCATTTTCGGTTCATGTTTCATTGTGAATTTGCATTGCATCTGACACTCTTGTGTTAACAAATCCTTGGATGTATCATCTTGGAGTTAAGACAATAATTTGCCTGCAAACTTGACAAAAAAATTCAGTAATGCTGGAGATCCATCATACAGATATAATTTGTACTGCTGTGATCATTTTCAGTAAAATGATCCAATTATACTCTGCATAGCTTATTATTAGCTTCCTTCCCTCGACCAGCTGGAAAAGGGAAATAGTGTCATTTTATTAGTAAATGGATAAAGTTTGTTTTGTGCAACTCAAAGTCTGATTTTAACAGTGAATTTTGGGGACATCAAGCCCCAAGCCTTGTGATCACATATTTGCTTAACAAATACATACTATGCAAGACATTGTGCTGGGTATGAAGAGGAGGAGGAGTAGTACTACAAAAAAGTAAGACAGGAGGGCCCCAGTCTCAGTGCCTGCAGTTGCCACACTGCTGACATGAATGGCCCAAGTGGGCACAGGGGGAGTCAGCAAATGGGAGGCCACATGCCCCGCCTACTCAGCTCCAGTCACCCATCACCTCATGTGAAGGTAAGAGGAGGAGGAGTGGTCAGATCATCTGAAGTTTTTAAAAGAAGCCATGAACCTGGGCATTTAGTGAAATGTCCTGATTTGAAAACGCTGTCTATTGGCCTATGGCTGCTAATTGGAATCCCCAGTTGGAGACAGGATTCCTGTCCTCAAGAACAGGAGGCAGCAGTGGACACAGGTCACTTGCTACAGAGCAGAGAGATGGGATAGATGTATCCCCAAAGTGCTAGAGAAGCAAGAAGGAGGGGGAGAGCCCTCCAAGCATGGGTTTCAGCAGGAGTCTTCCCTGTGAGACATCTGTAAGACTCAGGCGTTCTTTCCTTTGAAGACCCCACCCAAGACATGGTAATCATATTAAAATACACCCAGTTCTCATATTAAATTTAATATTTTGTTGTCGAAATTTATTTTTAAAATATTATTTTGATTTTGCAGTTTTCATATTTTGGAGTTCATTCTTTCTTTCTGAGATGAACCTCTACTGCAGGTCTCCAACATTGTCACAGGCTCATGAAAACCCTTTGGGGCCTGATGGATAAAATACTCCTGGGGTCAAGAATGATGGTATAGATCTTGAAAGAAGAGAGTATTTCCACCAGCAGAGAGGGAGCTGAAGGGCTTTCCAGAAAGAGGAAACAGTGGGAGAATGTTCAGGAACATTCTGGAAAAGATGAAGTATTCAGCCCTTGCCAGAGGCAGTTTAGAGAGAGGTCTGGAAAGATAGGTAGGAAACAAATTTTGGAGACTAGACTTTTTAGGCCATGAAGAGCCACTGATGGTTCTGAGAGAAACATGACCTGTCCAGAGGACTGTAGGAGGGACTGGCCTTGGAAAGCTCCAAGGAGGTGAATCTAAAACCTGACTTTGATGAATGAACCTCAGAGCAGAGCTTGGTATAGAACCCACTTGCTTTCTGCACTGACTGTGCTCCTTGTTTTTCTTAATTCCTTCTTATCACATTGCTTTTCAAGCCTCCTCACTTCCTTTCTCAGCCACCATGTTCCCTAGAATGTATTTTACTTCTCCTTCCTGGTTTCTAGCTATCCTGGTGCTGGCCCTGCTCTGTCTGGCCCTCTCAGTCAACACTTCATTGGTTATTACATTTTCCTCTCCCAAAACACATTTCCCAATAATTCACACTATAGGTTCTTTTTCTACCATAGAATGAACTTATTTATAGAACTTTAATGCTGAAAGGGACATGAGAAGCCAATCACTCTTCATTGCCTCAAATTTACTTGCCTAACATCACTAAAATGAGAGTCAGAGTTGGGACAAGAATCTGTGTCATCTGGCTCAAATAAGGTAGCTTCTCTGTACCTGGCCACCTCCTGTGGGTATAACCTGGAGATTAAACTGACAAAGTGTGAGCTTTCAGATACTAAGAAGAGGCACAACGCTCTCTGAATTGAGACTGGTGTCCTCTGAGACAATCTAGAAATACTTGTGGTCATGGGTTCTTGGGGTTTGTGACCAGACCATGTTGTCTTGGGGTCAATTATACTGACCTTGGAATACACTCTCCATGGATTCTTCAAATCAGTCTCTGATTTCCTTCCTTTTTTAACCTTTTCAAATAAGAGTGAGTGAAATAAATGTTGGGATTGATCAGTCACCCTTTTTCTGATCCTCCTTTTTTTTTAAGGCCACTGTCTACCCTTGGAAAAATAGTGATGTCAAGCATAGCCATGAGCTTCCTTAGTCATCGAAACTGCCTTCCCCCACCAGTTTTTCAGAGAGGGCTTCCCAGGCATCATGAACTCATGAAATCTTCATTTGTCTTTAAAGGAGATTTGGTGCTGGAACTTTCCACGACAGTCTGTAAATGTCAATATAACTCATGGTGATAGGTTGTGTTGTGGAGGCAGTGGAGGTGAGCAAAGTAGCCATGAAATCACCAGAAAAAGACCTGTCTCACTCCCTCTCTGGCACTGTCTTCAGAGAGCTATCACACCCCTTCCTGAAAATCTCCCAGAAGGGACACCCCCGTGCCCTGACTCCGTAGGCTGAACCTGATGTTTTACTATTAGACTTGCACAAAGCTGATTCTCTGATCAAAACTGCAATCCCTTCAACATCCATGTAATCTCTTCCTTTCTCAGTTTGATGCCTAAAACATGGAAATTACCACTTGACTTTGTTCTTCCCCTTCGTATTTTTGCAGATGACACTGCTTCTGATGGGAATGGCACCAAGGGCTCTCGAGGGTAAAGGCAGCTTGCAGGGAAGGTTTCCTTGGACCCACGACCCCGGATTCTCACTCTGGGATGCATTTCAGATAGGTCCTCTTGGAGAAGGTGGTAGCTCACTTCTCTGCTGTCTCTTCAATTTCTTCAGGATGCCAATGAACCTACTGCCTGCAAAATGAAGAGTTCTTCCCTTGTTTGAATCTGTGCTTACGGTTTCTAATTAAATAATAACTTTCACAGCATTCTGCTGCTCTAAGCCTGAATAACATTTCCCTTACCTCTACAAGTGAAGTCAAAATTACAAGCCTGTCATTTCCTGGATTCTTTCATAAATGCAAGCATTAAGTTTTACCTACACTCACCCATTAGTAACTTCTCTTTGTGGTGGGTGTGGAAATGTCTTATAATGACTCTACTACCTCTTCAACTTTCCATCCCTCTCAGAATAGTAATGAATTTCACCTTGTTCTAGAGTTCCTGTCTAGTTTGTCTTCTAATTTCTTGATGTAACATGCATTTGATTTCATAAAGTTCTTTTTTCCTTCTCTTTGGGAAAGGAAAAGAGAAACATCTTTCTTATGCAGTTACCATTCTTTAAAGAGTGAGAAGCTGCTAGAAGAATCACCTTTCAGCTTTCAAGTTTTTCTTTGAGAAGACCTACAGTTTGGGTCTGACTGCAGACAGACTGGGTCCCTCCCTCTGGGGTTTTTAATCATTTTTGCCCCTTGATCACAACACTTGTGTTCTGGGTGCTTTATGTGTATTGACTATTTTAATCCTTCCAATAACCCTATGTTCCCATTTTACAGATGAGGAAACTAAGGCAAAGAGGTTAATGAACTTTCTCAAGATCACACAGCTAGCAAGTGTCAGATACGGATTGAACCCAAGTGGTCTAACCCCAGAGTCCACATATCCATCAGAGTTTTTTGAGTTATAAGTGACAGGAGCTCAACTCAAATTAACTAGGCAAAAAGGGAAAGTTTGTTTCCTCACAAGACCAATCCTTGAAAAGAACAGGAAGGGAGCTGCTCACTGAGACAACTGAGACTGGGAATTTGACTGCCCTCAGGACTCTCTATCTCTGATCTCCAGGTGTTTCCATAGTTCCTTCAGGCTGGATTCTTCCACAAAACTGGAGTCTTATTTCTTAGCTGACACCCCCCTAGCTTCACAATGAAAAGAAGGCTCTTGCCTCCAAGCTCCAATTGTTTAAAAAAGAAAAAAGAGAGAGAGAGAAGAAACAGGAAAGGATACTGATTGGCCAACTTGAGTCACATGCCCATGACCGGGACCCAATCACTGTGGCCAGTAGGGTGAGGTACCAGGATCATTCAGGCTGGGTTAGGCGCCTATCCTTGGAGAAGTTATTGCAGAGGGAGAGATAAAGTAGCTTCTGGTAAATCATATTTTAGAGTCATGGAATAGGAAAAAAATGAAACAAATCCCTAAAGGATGGAGAAAGCACAGCTTTGCCACTGGAATTATTACTGCAAGCTGGACAGCTTCAGGAAAAATAATTTATCTTAACCTTTATGTTCCTGAGTTTTATTGTTGCTCCTGAAGTGGATGGAACAGATCAACAGATCTGGCAACACTAGACTTGCAGGTGTACAGTCAGCTGGAGCTGAGGACCAGGTCCTCAGGTGGGATGAGGACAGTCCACTTTGCCAAAGCTGCCATCAGTTCTGCTTTGCTCATTTATGTGGCCTGCCTGGACCCTGTAGGCATTTGAGGTGGAGGCAGGTGGCTTAGTGTATCACCAAATAGCACATTCAATCATTGGGATGACCAATGAGAGCATCCATTTCCTCCATTATATTTGGCCAACAGCCCATGAAGAAGGTTAATGCTTTGAAGAAGAAAGAGGAAAGGCAAAACATCTGGCAGTTAAAAACAAGAGTTTTCTTGACAGAATGGCTTATGGCATTTGACAGAATTATTCAAGGCACAGAAAAACAGGTTTGACAGCATGTGTTTTAAGCAGAGATTCGTATATGGCACTTCCAAAGTCAATCACTGCCAGCCTGTGTGTGGGGTGGGAGGCGGGAGGGACGGGGACTTCTTTTCTCTCTCCTTTCTTCTTTCCACCCAGGGCCTCAGTCTGCTCTCTTTAGATGCTTGTGTGAATAGGCAAACCCATTTCCCTCTTGTTCCCACTAATTTTCAAGGTACTGTCTGCCTTGGCATTCCCTTTGTCATGATACCTAGCAGCTCCTGGAACGCCATGGACCCCAGGGCATCACACAACGCCGAGCTTTCCAAACTGTGTTTCAGGAGATTCTTCACTGCGTAAACCAAGAGGCGTTTTCTGGCAAGATGCCTGCTTGAAAGCCTTCTAGAGCTTAGGGAAAAGATTTTGTTTTCCCTGATGGGCTGGGAAAAAGTGGGCTGGTAGTGGAAACATAGAATGAAAGCTTCATGCTTCACATTCAGTCTTCATTTTTCTCCACATCTGGAGCTGCACAAATATTGGGAGGGGAGGGCAGTGACCCTGAGCTGGGAAGTGGAAAACGAGGGAGAAGGAGATGTTCATTTTGGAAAAGACATGACATCACACTGGTCAAGCACTCTTCCTAGTCCCCTCTCACTGAGTGCCTGTAAGAAGATGCACCTCCTGCTTCCTCTGATGGAATTATTGGTTCCATTATCATATTTGGGGTGGAGAGCAAACTTGGCCACCAGTGACTGTCTCCTTCTCTTGTCCCTTTTGGAATAAAACCCATATTTGTGCAGTGGATTCAGTTTTCCTGACTGCTTTGCAGCACCTCTGGGCACTATTGTTCTCCCTGTAACTTGTGTAATCACCCTGCTACGTTCCTAAATGATTTTGGTGTTCATTTGTATGTTTTCCTCTCTTTTCACAGATAGAGAAGAAACAGTTTATTGGTCCCTAGTTGCACACCAGTAAGTCTCAGCTTCAGCTTTACTATTAGACTTAAATCATCTTGTCCAACTCCCCATTTTGCTGATTTTTTTCAAGCCAAGAAATACTGCCTTTTTCAAACTCAGCTTTTGGCCAAAAATAAATGAGAATGTTTTTAACTTCATTTTTTTGAATTTATAACCTGTGCTCAAGTTCATCCTTAATCTAACAAGTGATTATCTCTCACATCAGGTTAGTCATTCATCCATTCATTCATCCATCCAACCATCCATCCATCCATCCATCCATCCATCCATCCATCCATCCATCCATCCATCCATCCATCTGCCCAGCCATTTAACAAGCATTTTGTTGAGTGAATACTGTGTGCCACTCATGAACAGGTTCTTTGCTCTTCCCAGGTGCAAATAATATTTATTCAGATATAAACACGAGATCAAAAAACCATCTTTTTAATATTTTAATTTATCACAATGATGTTATTGGATCAGCTACATCAAGAATCATAGGTACTGGACTTCCCTGGTGGCTCAGTAGTTAAGAATCTGCCTGCCAATGTAGGGGACATTGGTTCAATCTCTGGTCCGGGAGGATCCCACAAGCTGCGGAGCAACTAAGCCTGTGGGCCACAGCTAACTACTGTGCCTGCGCTCTAGAGCCCGCGCGCCACAACTACTGAAGCTCACGTGCCCTAGAGCCCGTGCGCCTCAGCTACTGAAGGCTGCATGCTCTAGGCCTGTGTGCTGCACCTACTGAAGCCCACGCACCTAGAGCCCGTGCTCCGCAACAACAGAAGCCACAGCAATGAGAAGCCTAAGCACCGCAAGGAAGAGTAGCCACTGCTCACCACAACTAGAGAATGCCCACGTGCAGCAACAAAGACTCAACACAGCCAAAAAAAAAAAAAAAGCGTAGGTACTATGCAGACATCAGTTTTTAAAACAACCAAAGAAGCACTTTGACTAGGCAATCATTAAGTGTATAACTGGACTTTTCTGGAGAGTATTGTTTCTAAATCCTTAAAAGTAATTTTTAGTTGTGGAAGTAAAGTATGACCCTATTTCTTTCTTTTTTTTTTAAAAATTAATTTATTTATTAATTTATTTATGGCTGTGTTGTGTCTTCATTTCTGTGCGAGGGCTTTCTCTAGTTGTGGCAAGCGGGGGCCACTCTTCATCGCGGTGCTCGGGCCTCTCACTATCGCGGCCTCTCTTGTTGCAGAGCACAGGCTGCAGACGCGCAGGCTCAGTAATTGTGGCTCACGGGCCCAGTTGCTCCGCGGCCTGTGGGATCTTCCCAGACCAGGGCTCGAACCCGTGTTCCCTGCATTGGCAGGCGGACTCCCAACCACTGCGCCACCAGGGAAGCCCGACCCTATTCCTTAAAAAGAAAAACAAAAGGAAGGAAAGGAGAGAGAGGAAAAGAGGAGAGAACATTACAGATGTCCCTTTGCTAAGGTCTCTTTGCTCCCCTTGCCCAACCTTGGTCCCTTCCCTTCTCCCTAAAGGCCACCATTGTTATGAGATGAGAGTGGCAGACCTTTTTAGATGCATTTATATAACTATACATTATGATACAATTTATACTGTATCATACTGTATATTTAGTGTATATTATACTTTATATCTAATATATATTTATATTAAAATACACACAAAATAATGCCACATATTTCTCCATGGATAAATAAAAATACATGCATTCCCTGATATCTTTATCGCAAGCAATTTCAAAGAGTTCCCATAGTTTCAGTAGAAATGGACCTACATCATTTATTCCTTGTTTTTTAGCATAAATTTGGAAGACCCTGGTTAAACATCAGTGCTTCGGGTGGCAGCAATGTCTGGGCTTGGGTCAGAAGGCTGGCATGAATTTGGAGAAATGTAATTTGCCCAGATCAATTAAAATTCAAAACCACCCACTTTTACAGAGGACACTCACTACATTACCAACTTTGCCCAAGGCGTTTCCTCAGGAGAGGCTGGGGATTAGGAAGAGCAGCCTATCAGCATCCTCTTTGCTCAGGCTAGCCCTCTCCCATCAACCCACTTGCTCTCAGTTCACTCTCCCTGAATTGAGAGCAGAAAAGTTGCCACCCCCAAAAAAATAACTTGAAGAAGAGAGAGTCTAAAAGCGTGGGGCTGTCATATCAAGTTCAAACTGGAGGTGGTGGAGGCATAAAAACAGGGCCTTAAGTCCCAAGGCTAAGCTTGCTATCATTGACAGGAATCTTTCAGCTCTTCCTTCACATCATTACTTTGTTATATATTCACTCTTTGCTTCGATCTGGTAGGACTGATCATAATAAATTCATTTGCCTTTAACACAAGAGCTCATTCCTCACCCTCTGCCCCAACCTTATCACCAGCTCTGCACTCCCACATGGATTAAGAAAGCATGGTGTCATACTTCAACAATGGCATAGCCATACATTAACATACAGAGAAATTTCTAAATTGGAAGGCTTTAAGTTTAAAAAATATGTATCTGAGTTATAAATCACCAGGATTTATAGACATATTCAAATAGTCCAGATAAACATGAATAATCACATATGTTATCCTAAGAATCTACATTAAATTATTCATCTCTACAGTGGATTTTCCAACTAACCCAGGGTCCTTTTTCTCAAGATGCTTTTTTTTTGAGAGTAATGATTGTATTAGGCTGTTTTGTTTTTAACAGTTTGTGTTTATTATAAAGAATTTAAGCAATGACAAGTCTATAGAGAAGAAAGTAAAAGAATTATCCCAAATCTAATCCCCAGAAATATCATTAAAACAATGTGAATATTTTTTAAATTACAAAAATATTATTCCAAATATGTCTTTCTCTTTTGCATATATACAGATGGGAGGCCAGATAAATCAAGTAAACTATATTTCTATGAATTGGATGATACTATACATGCTATTTTTATTTATTTATTTATTTTTAATAAATTTATTTACTTTATTTATTTTTATTTTTGGTTGAATTGGGTCTTTGTTGCTGTGCGCGGGCTTTCTCTGGTTGTGGCGAGTGGGGGCTACTCTTCATTGCGGTGTGCAGGCTTCTCGTTGCAGTGGCTTCTCTTGTTGCAGAGCTCGGGCTCTAGGCGTGTGGGCTTCAGTAGTTGTGGCATGCAGGCTCAGTAGTTGTGGTGCACGGGCTTAGTTGCTCCATGGCATGTGGGATCTTCCCCGGCCAGGGCTCGAACCTGTGTCCCCTGTATTGGCAGGCAGATTCTTCACCACTGCGCCACCAGGGAAGCCCTATACATGCTATTTTTTAAAAATTAATTTAATTTTACTTAAATTTAGTAGGAAAAAGTGACATTAAACTAAAATAATTTATGAATTTGAAGTAAAAAATTACTGTACCACTAGAGGTATTATTTTTCTGCTTAAATTTTAATTATTTTTTATTTTATTTTATTTTTTATTTGAGTATAATTGCTTTACAATGTTGTATTAGTTTCTGCTGTACAATGAAGTGAATCAGCTATATGCATACCTCTATCCCCTCCCTCTTGGATCTCTTCCCCCCCATCCCATCCATCTATGTCATGACACAGCACTGAGCTGAGCTTTCTGTGCTTTATAGTATGTTCCCACTAGCTATCTGTTTTACACATGGTAGTGTATATATGTCAATCCTGATGTCCCAATTCGTTCCACCCTCCCCTTCCCACCCTGTGTCCACATGTCCATTCTCTATGTCTATGTTTCTATCCTGCCCTGAGAATAGGTTCACCACAAGAGGTATTAGTTCCTAAAAAAACCTTCTTAGATTAAGATAATAATAATAATTAAAATTTGAAAATGTTTAAGTCATTTTTACCTTTCTATATCCATTTTAAATAATATTTATCTACTCCATTCTATGCAAAATATGGAAATCAGCACTACCCTCCCCCTACTTTTGTTGGTTTTTTAAAAAGATTTTTCAAGGTTTATGACATTTGCAGGCTAGTCTATAAGTATGATTCCGAATTTATTTAGTTCTGGTTTATATTGAAGTGATTCTCTTGTTCAGAACCTGCTCTTTTTCCATGGCTTCTTTATTGTGTTGTCGATTGTTCTTTTCAAGAGGACTCAGGGTGCTGTTTTTACATGGTTCTTTCCAATGAGAATCTTGGTCTGCCTCTGTTACAGCCAAATGACATCTTGTTGGACTAGAATAGATTAGGAAGGTGTGTTCCATCCAGAGCCTTGGACAGAGATGCAGGCAACATCGCACTCAGCCTGTTGGGTTTCAGTGGACCCAACGTAGTCATACTTAGAAGAAGAAGAAGAAAAAAGGGGGATGAGGAGGAGGAAGAGGAAAATGTGCTAGAGGGGCAGGGGTTGGAATGATTAGATTCTGCTTGAGCCTGCATGAGGGGAAGGCCCCCTGGTCCCCTGTGGGTGTCGAGGAAAGGCTGCCCATCAGAGGGTGACCCCCACCCTTGTTCCAGCTCTCCCTTCAGCTGCACATGGAATCCAAGGGAGGAGGGCAGAAGCCCCCATGAAATCTCAGAGGACTGGATGTGAGCCTGCCAGGGAACGAAGGAGGAATTCTGCCACCTGAGAGCCGAACCCTCTAAGGAAAAAGCAGAGTGAAACTAACAAACTCAATCAGAGCAAAAGCAAATAAAAGGGAAGTGAGACTAGGAGGGAAAGAAAAGCTGGTGATCTGGCACAGCTGGCTCATTCAGAGCAAGCTGAATATCTCTCAATTACAGGATGAGCTCTGCTCTTCCATAATATCCATGCTCATTTCCTCATTCAGTGCTCCTGCAAGGTTGACAGTTCTAGCCCCATTTTACAACAAGGACAACAAACCAGGAGATGGTGGGGCTGAGACTAGGTCCTTACGTGCTAATCCAGGTGGAGGTTCCTATATGCTGCCTCTGGTATATTCAAAAGACAACGAAACAAAAAGACAAAGAGGATTAAACCGGGAGCTTTAGACGCTTTCCACTGTAATTTTTTTTTTTAAATTTTATTTATTTATTTTTGGCTGTGTTGGGTCTTCGTTTCTGTGCGAGGGCTTTCTCTAGTTGGGGCGAGCGGGGGCCATTCTTCATCGCGGTGCACGGGCCTCTAACTATCGCGGCCTCTCTTGTTGCGAAGCACAGGCTCCAGACGCGCACGCTCAGTAATTGCGGCTCACGGGCCCAGTTGCTCCGTGGCATGTGGGATATTCCCAGACCAGGGCTCGAACCCGTTTCCCCTGCATTGGCAGGCAGATTCTCAACCACTGCGCCACCAGGGAAGCCCCCCACTGTAATTTTTTCATTGTCTTTTGCAAGATGGAGGCTGGGCCAACTATGTAATAGACTTCCATCAGCTTTGGCTACCCGCCAACATCTCTTCCCTGATGGCCCACCACTTTCCTGTTGGGGAATCATCTTCTGCCCCTTCCCATTGGAGATGGTCTTGGTGAAAAATAATACCAGGTGACCACCTTTCACTATAAAAACTGAGGGAGCCAATCCCACCCCAGGATAGTGAGGGCATGTGTTCTCTCCCCAGACCCTGAATCTTGAAAAATGCTGAAAAGTGTAAATGGTTGGAGGTCATTCATCGTGGCCATGGCGGAGGCCATGGCATCCACGCTTCGGATGGAACGGCTCCTGCCTGTTATAGCTATCCCATAAATCTCCGTTTGTACAAAGAGGCCAAAGTTGCTTGCTGTTGCTGGCAGCCCTGACCCCTAACTGACACAAAGTGTTGGCAGGGCTTAAAATCTTTCCAAAGTTCCAGCCCCCTCCTCGGTCACTGAGGCCCTCGGTGGACAGCCAGGAACTGGGAAGGGAGCAGAGAGGGCTAGGTTCTCTTTAGGCCACACGGCTACAGGTGAGCAGATCCCAAGTTTGGTGGATTGTCCGCAGCAACCCTGAGTCACAGTGAGAAACTCCTGGAGCCTCCTGGATGGTGGATTCCTGGCCAAACAGAGGAGTTCGTGTCCCAAGGGGGACCCTGGGACTAAACGCTGAACTAAGCTGGGGCTGCCTGTGCACGGGCTTTGTACAGGAACATCCCGGGGTGCCTCTCCATCACAAAGCCTGCTCAAAGTGTCATTTCCTCCTGCAACTGGTTCCCTGCACCAGCAGAACGGTCAGGCATCCTATAGAAAGGTTATCCTCTATTCGGGCTGCTGTTTGTAGCAGAGATGCTTGAAAGAGCCTGCCCAGGAAATGTCAGTGAGTCAAGTCTGGAGCGCTCACCCCTGACCTTGCACCGGGGAGGCGTCCACTCCCTCGGCTGCCCTTAAACATACATTTTCCATTTTACAACAGAGCTTTATTTCCAGAGCGCTCAGGGAGTGGATGGGTGCGAGAGCCTCTGTAAATCACATCTCGGATCCCACTTCCTTTGGGCTCTTTCCTGCTGCCCTTGGGGTGGAAAATGCTGCTTCCCTGGTGCTGTGGGTCCTCTGCTTCTCTCCTGTTTCCTCCTCTTGCTGCCCAGGAAAAGTGACATGTTTGCTCCTTGTGGGAGTAGTTGTTAAATGAAAGAGTTGTTAAACTCCCCCCAAAGTGTTTATTTTACCTTATTCATTCCGTCATTCTTAAGAAGTATGCTTACAAAATAGAGGTGAGGAATAACTGATATGCCTACAGTGGCAGAAGCAGCAAATCCTTCTCTCCTGGCTTCCCCATCTGAGCTGCAGGGCTGGAGAGCAGCTGGACAGTGCCTCTTCATGAACTCCTCCGTTTTCAGTCTTTCCTTCCTAGAATGGAAGCTCCATGAAGGCAAAGGCTGTGTGCTGTCTCTCTGCTGCATCTCCAGGGCCTAGGAACATGCCTGCGACTCGGGGATGGGGTGGAAAGGAAGTGGGGAGCACCAGCGGTGCCATGTGGCAGGGTGTCTTTTCCCTTCCTTTCATAGCCTGGAATAACAATGTAGAACATACAGGTACCTTAGTGATGGACTCCAATGGCCTCATTTTAGATGAAGATGCCCAGAGAAATAAAAGGATTTTCCCCCTCCCCACCCACCAAATCACACAGCTGGTTAGTGGTAGGGATGGGACTCAAATTAGACAATTCTATCAAGACCACAGAGGTAGAAGTCCCCCTAAATTATTATTTTTTCAGGCTACATTAGAAATACAGGATTTAAAAAATCTAATTGTATTGTGGTAAGAACATTTAACATGAGATCTACCCTCAAAGATTTTTTAAGTGTACAATGCAATATTGTTAACCATAGTTACAAAGTTGTACAGCAGATTTCTAGGACTTATTCATCTTGCTTAACTGAAACTTTATGCCTGTTGATTAGTAACTGCCCAGTTCTCTCTCTCCCCAGCCCCTGGAAACTACCATTCCCCTCCTTGATTCTATGAATTTGACTATTTTAGATACTTCAGGTAAGTGGAATCATGCAGTATTTGCCAGAGACATGGTATGGAACTTTGCATGTTGTAGAACTTCCCTCTTTTTTAAGGTTGAATAATATTCTATTGTATGCATAGACTACATTTTTTTTATCCATTCACCCACTAATGGATACTTAGGTTGTTTCCACATCTTGGCTGTTGTGAATAGTGCTGTAATGAACATTAGAGTGATAGTATCTCTTCAAGATCCTGATTTCAGTTCTTTTGGGTAAATAAATTTGGAGGGGGGGATTTTTTTCATTTTTTTAAATCTGCTTCCAATTGTGGGAACATATTTCTCTAAGCCTAAATATAGAATATTCGATTGAATTAATAAGATAGAGACTACCGTGTCTCATCTTCATTTCATCTTAACAAGTGGTTAGTACATGAATACCCAAAATTGAGATTGCTGGATCAAATGGTTTAAAAGGAAGAGAAGAAAAAAGAAAAATATGGTCTTGGTTAAGTGCCAGATTTTAAGGGGGATAATTCTTTTGAAAGAATTACTTTGACAACTTGGATGAGCTGAAGAAGAATGGCGAAGGGGTCTGAGAGCCATATTGTTTGAGAACAAGCCGAATACACTGGGAGCGTGGAGAAGGAAAAGCAATGGGATGGAGAGCTGCTAGCTTCACGTAGACATCTTCCCCTGCAAACACTTAGCACAGAGTGGGCTCACCATAAATATTTGGTGGGTGAGTGATTTAATTGCTTTACCTGGAAAAGAAGGGGATGACTTGCTGCATGCTGCTTCAGAAAGCTTGATGATAGCTAATGAGTAAAAGAGTTTCAAAGAGCTTTTGGGGGAAGTGGGTGGCATCTGTCAGAGCTGAAGAACAGTGCTTCTCAAATTTCAGTGTGCTCCTGAATCACATGGAGCTCTTACTAAAGTGCAGATCCTGATTCATTAGGTCTGGGTGGAGCTGAGATGCTGCATTGTCAACAAGCTTCCAGGCGATACTGCTGTTCATGGACCACCTTTTGGGCAGGGAAGATATAGATGGAACTCTTCAGCGAGGTTAGTGTGAATCATCATTTTAGGTCACTTCCTTCTCTACGAGTCCCTGAGTGCTGAGCCTTCCACAAAAAGGACGAAGTTGAGAAATCTAGTATGGTGTGATTTCCCCACATACAAATTCATCTTTATATTTATGTAAATCCAGAGATCTCTATGCTGGGAACTGTGATCAAAGGATGTCTTTGTATTTGTATTTTCACACCAGAAGAAAAGCATTCCTGGTGGCTATGATTTTACTAAAATACTCAGCATATGTACTGCACTTCACAACAAATCTGTTCAGTTTGATGCATTTAAAACCTGTCAAACGCTTTACAAACAGAAAATACATAACTCATGCAGAACCCATGAGGCGGTTAAAGCTCCTTGCTGTTGATCTCAGCAAAATGAGGTCCCTCATACACCCCACAGTGTCTCCATTCGGTCTGTTTCTCTGAGTTACCAGCTTTTCATACAGATTTTCACCCTAATGCTGCTCCTCCACTTGGCTCTGGAGAGCCTGGGAAATTGCCCTCCAGGCCCTTGAGCTGACCACACCAGCCATTCTTGAACCACTGGCCATTCCTTCCTCAGCAGAGATCACGGAATTGACAGCTTGTGTTTGGAGCGGGGGTGGCAAGTTGATAGGGAAGGAAGAAGAGGAGGAGGAATCACATTGCTGTGCACCGACTACATGCCAGACAATGGACCAGGCTTATTCCACACATTTTCCTTCACGCTCATTGCACTATCGTTAGAGGGCAATGGAAGGTACAGACAGAAAAAGAAGTTTCCTGATTATGTATGGGCAACAGAGGTGAGTCAACAGTTCCCGGACTGCTCTCCTGTCCCTCTACACACAGGTCCCAACTTTGACTATGTCCAGAACTCTCCCACTGTCTCTGGGGGCCCAGGACAGACACCAAAGTATTCCCAGATCAAGGCTGCCTGGCTGCACAGGGAGAATCTAGTGATGATGGCTCCATGTTGTTATTTTCTCCCAGTGTTGTCTGCTCCCAGGGGAGGCTGCAGACAGCAAATGCAGAAGTCCTGCCCAGATTCTGCGCTCGCAAAAATTACAGATCCTCTCCTGGAGCCTGAAATGCCAAACTATAGAGTGCCAGAGCCCAGACCAAAATGTTACGGCACAAACACCTTGTTATCAATGCTGTCGATTTCAGGTCCATTTCCAATAGAGGAGGAATGGGTTTGTCTTTTTTTTTTTTTTTTTTTCTTTCCAGTTGAAAGGGGCTAAATTAATAAGCAACAGTGGGTATCTTTATGGACAGTTGCTCACACTGGTAAAAAATATCCCAGGTAAGAACAATAATAATAATAACAACAACAATAATAACAATGCCACCATGCCCTTTTAGCACATGGAGGAAATCTCTCTTCAGCAGGGAATCATTTTTCCAGCTTTCATGTTTTTAGCCACAGGAAATAAAGCAAGCATTGGACCTTACCCTTTAATTCACTGTTTCTCCCATCTAGTGTCTATTTCTTAGTAAATTAAATAGGTGCAATTTATAGGCTTGTCTTACTTTCTTTGTTCCTGTGAACTCTATTTTCAAAAGCTTCTCAACTCTTCCCCTACCCCTCCCTCCAAATATCTATCTTGGCTCTTCTGAGAAGAGTTTATACAAATATTGTTAAACTAGAGTAAGGTATCCTGCATGTAGTAGGTACTTAATAAATGTTGCCCTGGATTAAATTGAAGGACCAACAGTTCCTTATCTTGACCTCAGCCCAGTGGAGAATTACAGAATCCGGGGAAAAGACACCTTGCCTCCCCAATCTAGTCTGCTCTCTTCCGTGTTCATTACTCGAGGTCTGCACCCTCGGAGGAGCTCTTACTCCCTAAGCAGTGTGTTGGAGATGAAGCCCCGAGCCCAACCCAGCCCAGCCCATGTCTGCCACAGCAGCCTGTGCATATCAACACAAGGCCCCCGGATCCCGGATCAGCCAGACGGGATCTTCTGATGGGGCTGCCCCGGTAGGGCCACTCTGTGAGAAAGGAGTCACGTATTTGCTAAATGGGGGCAGGGGGGCAAGCATACTTCCCATATCCTCGGAAATTGCAAGAATATTCACGAGCTGAAATAATCCCGGCTTTGTCTTTCTTTCTCCCTGTTTTTAAATAGTGCTCTGTTCTCCATCTACTCCCTGCCCACAGCAGCCCCTAGTGGCAGCAAGCTAGGCACGCAGGCCTGCAGAAGGATCCTAGGAGTTGAGACGGCTCCAGAGAGGTCTCCAGACCCCACCCTTCCTGCTCACCTTCATTGATCTACTTTGTATTTCTTGGGGGCTCAGGTTTACCTTTTGATTTTTCAATACGTACAAATGCACACAAATGAATGTTCACAGATGAATGAATGTTCACACTGACTCTGTGTGGGGTGGGACCAGCCAGGTCAAGGAGCCTTTCAGGTGGTGGAAGTGGGTGCAGGGCTGGAGACTGGTGAGGAGAGGGAGGCTGTCTTAGCAAATTCCCATGTTTACTGGTCCAGTGTGGCCTGGGAAACTGGGGCCTGGCTCTGACTTGATTTTTGTCCAGAAGAATCAGCTGTCAAAGAGTGAGGGGTGGACAAGCCAGGCCTCACACAGGGACTGACAATCCCTGCTTTTATCCTCACAGCCCCACAAGCAGCTGCCAGCAGCCAAGGTGAGAAAAGCATAATGGCACCCTTGAGAGAGAGCCCTTCATGAAGCAGCAGAATGTCTTCTCTCTTCCCAGGGAATGACTTCATAAAACCTCAAACTCCTACCTTGGATGACAGCCTAAACAACTTTTCTTAAAGAAAATCTAAATGCAAAAGCTTATTTCAAACAGCGTCCCAAGGGTGTCCTTGGATCCCTAACCCAGGTGAAGAATTGATGCAAAGACTACTTTCCCTTAAGGGAATCTTAATAGTCAAGCCCCTTCACAATCCCCCTTCCTGGAATCAAAGGCCAGTGGAAGCATCAGGGTCCATCCAGGCCCATTTTGGAAGGGCTGGGAAGGGAGGGGAATTGGATTTGTGGACGCCTACTGAGGGCCGAGACACCACTGGATGCTTCCTTCACTAACCTTAGCTCACTTCAGACTCTGCACAGAGAAACCAGCATGGGAAGAATTCCTCTGGGAGGGAACTGACACTTGGGGGAATGGAACTCTTGTTCCTGCCTTTAATGGACCCTGTACATGTTAAAATGGATGCAAATACAACTGAAACTGAGTTGGGTGATTTTGACATCAGTTAATATACTCCAATAAAGTTAGTAGAAGGGGTCTTTGAATTAAGCTCAAGAAAAAAAAGAGAAGAATAAACAGCTCTTATACTTTCTGCTTGAAATTAAAACAGCGCATACAGGGCAATTCCCTCGGGGCTTATTTCAAAGCCTCAGAAGATGTTTAACCCATGAGGAAAAGCCTGGAGCTCTGGATCTTGGAGAGGAAGGTGAGTTAGTCAGTAAGGGGACAGCAGATCCTTCCAGCCATCTTGGACCTGGTGTGGCCTGCTTCTCAGCAGTTTGAAAGATGGATGTCAGAGCAGGCAGGCTGGGCACTCAGGGGTTAACTTCCAAGCCAAGACCAGGAGAGAAGGAGACCCTCCCAAGGGCCGCAGGCCGTTTAAGAAGCTGAGCCTCCTCCCTGTCAAGACCTGCCCTCACCTTTCTGTGGGTGACTTGGGGTTGCTGAGCATTTATTTTCTCCTCCCAAATCTCAAAAAGTGTTACACGTGAACTGTTTCCACCTGTCCATCCACCTTCAGTTGGCTGCATCACTGAAACAACTTTGGGGAAGGGCACCATGTTGAGCGCCCTCTCCCCATCCAGATCCACGGACCTTGTCCCAGGCCTTCCTGCAGGTGACCTGCCTCTCTGAGCCGTTCTCCTCATGGAGCCCCTGAGACAGGCTCACACGGAGGTCTCCTATCCACTGTTCTTCCTCATGCCCCTCAAGCTGAACTTGGTGATGCTCTCTTGTTGATGGTCATCATCCTGTTGATGCTCATCATCTTGCTGATGCTTTCCGTGGTTTGGTAGTGGGCATCCAGTCCTCACTTCCCCTTTATCCATTCATTCCACCGTATTCATTAAGTGCCTACCATCTGTCAGGCACTCCTCCAACCCAGGGGATGCAACAGGTGGATATAACAGACAAAAGTCCCTGGGACTTAGATTCTCGTGCAGGGGTTGGCCAACTTTTTCTGTAAAGGACAAGACAGTAAATAGTTCAGGTTTTGCAGGCCAGATGGTCTCTGGAGGTCTCTGGACGACTCAGCTCTGTTGCTGTAGCTCAAAAGCAGCCAGAGGCAATGCATAAACACACGTGGCTGGGTTCCAATAAAACTTTATTTACAAAATGGGTTGTAAGGGGAGGGATTTGGCCCGTGGACCTCAGTTTTAGTGGATTAACAACACCCCCAATTTTTCTTTGGGCAGACACCCTTCTCTCCTTTCAGTTCATGTCTGAGCCCACTCCTCAGACCTAAGTGTGGTCGTGTGACCCAGGCTCGGACAAAGTCATAGTGATTGCCTCAGGGATGGGCGCAAGGCCAGTGAACTGATGAGAAGCAGCCTTGCTCCTTTTTCTGTAAGTGTTGAGAAAGACATACTCCCTTTCTGTTGGGATTACTAAGCAAACAGAGTAAGTCCTCGGGGTCACCTTTGCCACAACACAGGGACAACATGCCTGAGAATGAAGTTATCCAGAAGGAAGGTAGAAGGAAGAATCCTCATGACATCTTTGAGCACCCAGAATCAACCATGCAACCGTGTGTGAAGCCATATGTACCTCTCCTTGTGCCTTTGGTTACTGGAGTCAATAAACATTCCTCCTGTCTCCATTTTTTTCCCTAATCCAGTTGAGTTGGGGTTCTGTCATTTGTAACCAGAGTCCTGACTTATACAAAACCCAAACCCATTCTTGAACACCCTTTCTCTTTATTCTACATATTTCTCTGGACAATCTCATCTACCTCCATGAGTTTCTGCTGTCACCTCTATGTAGATGACCTTCCTATCTTTATTTCAGGCCCTAACTTTGACACTGGGCTCATATTACCTACTGACTACTGAAACGTTTCTACCAAGAGAGCCTGCAAGTATAACATCTAAAACTCAACTCATTATGCAGCCTCACCCCTCCAGACATCTTCTTCTGTCTCATAATATTACTGAAAATAATAACAACAAATAAGGTATTACTCTGTGCAAAGCCCTATAGTAGGCAGTATATATATGCATTATTTCTAGTCTTCCCAACTAACATGCAAGGCAGATAGTATAAGTCCAACTATACAGATGAGGAAACTAAAGCTCAAAGAGTCTAAGCTCATTTGATTAGTAACTGAGCCAAAGTTTAACTTCAGGCCAACTGTTCCCAATCCTTGCTGGCTGCCTTTGACTCCACTATGCCAGGCTGGCTGCCTTCCTGTTTGTTTAAGAGCACCACCGTCCAATCAGTCATGCAAGTCAGCAACTCCAATATCCTTTCAGTAACTAGGGCCCGCTGACTCTTCTTCTAGGCATCTCTTCTATCTTCCTCTCTCTAAACAGCCTTTGTCTTGGTCCAAGTTCTCATTCCTGAGGAAACACAGTCTTCTAAATGCCCTCTCTTTCCCTTCCACTCCAGTCCATACTGTATTACATTACATAAAATATAAAGCCAAACCTCAAAGAACAAAAATTTAAAAATCTCTGCATCTTGATACTCTGCTCAGAAATCAACAATTACTCCATTATCTACGGGATAAAAGCCAAGCACCTTAGCTTACAGTCAAGGCCATTTTCTTTCCTTTCATTTTTTTAAAGCAGTTTTATTGAGATATAACTTGTATACAAAAAACATACACACTTAATATACACAATTTGATGAGTTTGGATATATGCATATACACATGAAACCATCGCCACGATTAAGGTAACAGACATCTCCATCACCTCCAAAAGTTTCCTTGTGTCCTTTCGTATGTGTGGGTAAAAACATTTAACATGAGACCTACCCTATTAACAAATTAAAAAATTTTAAGTGCACAATACAGTACTGTTAACTATAGCCACTTTGTTCAATTGGTAAAAAGTTTCAGTTATATACAACAAATAAGTTCTCGAAATCTGCTGTGTAACATAATCAAGGCCATTTCAATCCAACCCATGACCTACCTTTTTAATCTTCTCTCTGGCCCACTGTTTAATATATTCTTGATCTAGTGACTACTTCCAGAAAATAGCAAATTTAACCTGCTTTTCTAGAACTGTTGAGACCACTTCAGCTTGGAATGATCCATCTGCTAGCTAACTCTCCTTAAATCCCTTCTCAGGCTCCAATTCTTCCACAAAGCACTCCTGAATACTTGAACTTACTCTCATCTCCACACCTCCTGAACTTTTTTTTTCTTTCCACTCATCTGGAAAGTTCTCTCTCTCTCAGTTGTGTGCTAGTTTGAAACATCTTTTCTTTTGAGTCTTGTCGTAGTTCATTAGTTAACACATTCATTATTTTTTTAATAAATAAATAAAATTTATTTATTTATTTATTTATGGCTGCATTGGCTCTTCATTGCTGTACGTGGGCTTTCTCTAGTAGTGGCGAGCAGGGGCTACTCTTCGTTGAAGTGCATGGGCTTCTCATTGCAGTGGTTTCTCTTGTTGCAGAGCACGGACTCTAGGCACGCAGGCTTCAGTAGTTGTGGCATGTGGGCTTCAGTAGTAGTGGCTCGCAGGCTCCAGAGTGCAGGCTCAGTAGTTGTGGCACACAGGCTTAGTTGCTCTGCGGCATGTGGGATCTTCCCGGACCAGGGCTCGAACCCATGTCCCCTGCATTGGCAGGCGGATTCTTAACCACTGTGCCACCAGTAAAGTCCCCACGTTCATTATTTTTTAACTGCATCTTATTTCTCTAACTAGGCAGTAAGTACTTAGCAGTCAGGGTTTTTTTTTAATCTTGCCACAGTTTCTAGCACATTTCTTATTACACCTCTTCTCAACCTTGGCTATACTTTAAAGTCTCCAGTAGAACTTTGTGAAAATATAAATAAATGCCAGGTCCCACGACCAGAGATTTGGATTTAACTGGTCTGATGTGAGGCCCAGGCCTAGGTTCTACTATAAAGCTTTCCAGGTGATTCTACTGCACAGCCAGGTTTGAGAACTAGTGGTTTAGCACATCACAGATACTCAGAAAATGGTCAATAGATATTTGATTGATTGAAGAGTTCAGACGTGGGACCAAATTTCATAATGAATTGTTCCAAGTTTATTTGGCTACCGTCACAACGTACCTAACCCAGCAGACTTAATAAATATTGTCTGGGGCTGAGGATGACAATGTCATTGATGATGATGATGATGGCGACGGTGATGAAAACCTGAAACATATTCACTCTTGTGTTTCTAGTCTCAGCACCAGGCAACAGTTCCCCAGTAAGAAATCAGGTCAGCCCCAGGCTGATCTCTGAAAATTCTTTTCTTCTCTAATAGGTGCCTTGTGCCTTCCTGGTCACTCCACACAGGACTCTTTGCAAGACAACATTAGTGGAGCAGACTCACTGAGAATAACCCAGTTCCTCCTCATCCCCAAGGCCACAGTTTATTAAAAGCTTAGTTAATTTGTCATCTGAGGAAATTTTGGGCACAACTAGCTCTTTTCTTAATAAAGCCTGGTTCCCAGGGAACGGACAGGGACGCAGACTTTTGTCTATGACCTAAAATGTTCTTGAAAGAAAAGGAGTTCGCATCAATGGTTGTCGCCAGCTGTTTAGAGATTATTTGCTAATGAGGTGAGGGTCAGGGCTCCATCCCCACATGGAATAACAAGCTCTGCTTGTTCTGTGAGTGGAGTCCGCTCCTAACGTCACCCAGCATCTTGCAAATGTCCTCAGAGCATCCATATAGATGGTGAGAGGGCGTGGAGGATGGCTCATTACTGCTGGATTAGAGGGAGCATCTTTATCCATGAAGCAGGCCCCACAGCTATAGCTAAGCATTCAGGACCCGGGGGCTGTTTCTGCTATTTTATAGCATAATTGATTAAGGACTTATCTTGGTTAGAAGTCAAATGACATCTAAGATGCAAAAGCCAGGCATATGTTTTCTTTCTCTTTAGTCCAACTTCCATTTAAAGTCAAAAGAAACCAAGGCAGGTCTGAGCGGATCAGAAACAGGGGGCCTTGGGCAATGCTTATTTGGGGGACCATATGGAGAATAGGTCAGGGGATCAGAGTAGTATAGCAGTCAGGAACACAAGCTCTGGAGTCAGCCTACCTGTGTTCAAACCCCACACCGACCTTAGGTAATTGACTTCACCGCTCTAGGCTTTAATTTCCATATTTGTAAAATAGGATAATAGTAGTAAGTAATGGTAACAATCCTGGTTAGGACTCCGCCTGCCAATGCAGGGGACATGGGTTCGAGCCCTGGTCCAGGAAGATCCCACATGCCGCAGAGCAACTAAGCCCGTGAGCCACAACTACTGAGCCTGCGCTCTAGAGCCTGTGAGCCACAACTACTGAGCCCGCGTGCTACAACTACTGAAGCCCGCACACCTAGAGCCCGTGCTCTGCAACAAGGGAGGCCACCGTGATGAGAGGCCCGCGCACTGCAACGAAGAGTGGCCCCTGCTCGCCACAACTGGAGGAATCCCGTGCGCAGAAACGAAGACCCAATGCAGCCAAATAAATAAATAAAATAATAAAAAAAGAAAAAAAAAAAAAAAGAAGTCATTACCATCTGAGGGCTGGAAGGACAATGGGAAAATATGGGTTTGCAGGGTCCAAAAGCCACGCTTCCAGGTAGGAGCTAAGGCTGTAAGGGGCTGATAAGAAATACCCGGGGGGGCTCCCCTGGTGCCGCAGTGGTTGAGAATCTGCCTGCTAATGCAGGGGACACGGGTTCGAGCCCTGGTCTGGGAAGATCCCACATGCCGCGGAGCGACTAGGCCCGTGAGCCACAACTACTGAGCCTGCGCGTCTGGAGCCTGTGCTCTGCAACAAGAGAGGCCGCAACAGTGAGAGGCCCGAGCACCGCGATGAAGAGTGGCCCCCGCTTGCCGCAACTAGAGAAAGCCCTAGCACAGAAAGGAAGACCCAACGTAGCAATCAATCAATCAATAAATCAATAAATAAATCTTTGAAAAAAAAAAAAAAAAAAGAAGTACCTGGGACATTGGAGGGAGGGACTGTTTGTTGGAAGCTAAAGCCATGGAGGGGACAGAGCCATGCCAGAGACAGCATAGTAAGCAGAGGGAGATGGGAAGAAACACCCTGGCTTTTCTCCTCCTCTCATCCCATCCAGTGAGCAAGGGAGTCTGGGAAATGTAGTTTCCTACGACTCCAAGTGGGATAGAGAATGCAGGCAATGGATCTGAGAGAGACGGGTAGTTGACAGGCATAGCCTCCTTTCCCAGTTCCTAATGCACTTGTCTCCCCTGGAGCCGGCACAGAATTTTGTCTCTTGAGGGAATTAAAATGCAAAGGAGCATTTCTCATCTGGGAAGTATCAGAAGGCATTGGGTAAACTGGTTAGAAGGGTCCTGCAACCACACTACATACCCAGGGCTGCTCTGTTAGGATAAGGAATACTATAGATAGCAGGAAGGGAAATGCTGCTGGGATTGGGGGAATTACATTTGCTTGTTTTCTTTAAATTTTTTCTGGCAAGTGCCTTAGTTCTTTTTATTATTAATCTGGGATTTTTCTTTCATGTTCTCCATACATCTTTGGAAGATTAATTTAAACCAAATCTGTAGGGCTAATCCATTTTTCTGACTCTTTGAACAAAGGACAATTATTATTTCTTATCAACAGAAAAGCATAGCTCTTTGAGTTAAAAGCCCAAGAAGTTCCCTGTCTCCTTGGCAATCTGGAGGCTTGAGACTTGGTTGACAATCTCAGCACAGGCTGAGTTTCTTGTGGGATTTTTAACATAGGGGGAAAGGAAGGAAGAAAGAGGATGGCTTTTCCCACACCAGGCAAAGACTTTAGGACCCTGGGCACTGCTTTCCCTTATCCTCCTGCCACCCCAGTTGTGTGAAAAGGGCAGGTTTCCCCTCAGCCCGTGAGTAAATGCGTAATGGGGGAGAAGGTTCTGCTGTGAGCAGAAGTGAGTCTTCCATCTTTGATCCGAAGTTCACAAGCTGGGACTTCTGGCAGAAACTAAATCATGGCAGAGGCTGCCCAGGGGGCACTGAGAGACCCAGAGATACCAAATAAGCAGAGAGATTGGGAAGGAGTACCCCGGCTTTCCCCTCTTCCTGCCCTCCAATCCTGGAGCTAGCATCAAGGTGAAGATATGAAAATGACACAGTCTTAGAGCTAGAACGTCAGCCTTCTGACAAAAGTCTCCTCCCTGGGCTTCCCTGGTGGCGCAGTGGTTGAGAATCTGCCTGCCAATGCAGGGGGCACGGGTTCGAGCCCTGGTCTGGGAAGATCCCACATGCCGCGGAGCGACTAGGCCCGTGAGCCACAACTACTGAGCCTGCGCGTCTGGAGCCTGTGCTCCGCAACAAGAGAGGCCGCGACAGTGAGAGGCCCGCGCACCGCGATGAAGAGTGGCCCCCGCTTGCCGCAACTACAGAAAGCCCTTGCACAGAAACGAAGACCTAACGCAGCAAAATAAATAAATAAATCAGGAGCTCTTTAAAAAAAAAAAAAAAATTCAAAAAAAAAAAAAGTCTCCTCCCTTAATACCCCCACCCCACAACACACGCACACAGAACCCCGATGCTGTTAGAATGCGCACGGCGCCGGGAAGCTCGCTGTCCCTCCATCCCGTTAGCCGCTGACCCGAGATCTCCACTTCTTCTTGCGCCCAAGGGAAGAGGGCTCAGTCTGCCCCGCTTGACAACCCCTCAGGCCTCCCCCGTCTCTCAGGTATCCTCTGTCCTGGATGGAGAGCCTGTTATTCTTATAACAGAAGCGCCACTTTCAGCTTTGGTTTTATACGCCTGCCTGCTAACTATCTGAGCTAGGTTTATCCAAAATGTGTCACAGTGTAGGAATTGATATTCCTTGGAGGGAAAAAATTAAAATTCTGTGGTCAAATAAGTTTTTAAAATTCTGGGTTAATAAACTTTGGCAGTCGCTGTCAGCGACACCCTTGACTCTTCAGTGCAGGCAACCAACCCTCGTTCCACGGTCAGATCCTGCATTTCTGTTCTTGAAGTCTTTGTTGGACCCCTGGAGCCCACCCTGACAGCACAGGACCAGCAAGAAGTACCAAGGCATGAGCTCTCCTTAGGAGCAGCCCTCAGCCAAAGGTCCACAGCGGTGGTGTGTGTCCACCCAGCTCTCCCACCCTGCGTTTTTGGGCAGACAGCAGGCCAGTATTCTCACTGCTGCAAAATTCCCCAGTGGAATCAAGTTCATAGGGGTCACTGGCCCTATAAGTCATCCTTCCCTGTCTCACTTCCCCACCTTCATTCTCCATCTTTCAGGAATCAGGAAACTTTATCTCAGTCAATGCTCTTGGAAAACCCAAATGAAGACACAGCCAACTTACACTGTAAATCTCCAGCCAAGGGCCGTAGTCTGAGGCCTTCCCAAATATATTTGACCGAGGAACTCTTTTCTCACAGTTCATCTTGAAGGGCTAGGGTTCCAGAGAACACTCTTTGGGAAGCACTGTTCTAACTCCTGGGCAGGATGCATACCTGTCACAGAGTTGTGTCCAGGCAAGAAGTCAGGGATGGAATGGATGACCAGGATGTGAGGCAGGAGGGATGTTGGAGAGGGAATATTCGGCCACCTAGAAATATCTGTGGTTAGGACTCCTCAGGGACAGAGCTCTCCCAAAGGCCCAGGCTGCCCGGAAGGGCTGAAGTGGGCATTAAACTGGTTCATTTGCTGTTACGGGGCCTGCTTTGAATTCCTGTTCTCCCATTTCAAGGGCAGTGTGTGGATTAGGCTAAGTCCTAGAAGGATTCACACTTCACAAACAAAGAATAGTTTGTTGCCTGTGAGGGAACAAACCGTCCTGCCCTGCTCCTGCCTGTAAGGAAATGCTACCAATCTCCTCCAGCTGTGAGACGGAGAGTCAAAACAGTGGAAGAGACAACTGGAGGGTTTTGCACTGGTTTTTCCATGCATGAGTCCATGTTGACTTGTATCCTTTCCATTTAAGCCTATTAACCAACATTGCAAGAGAATTGCAAAACTCCCCTCATAATAGCAAGGGAATGGTGGGGGTGGGGAAGGAGCCAATGGAATGTTTGGTGAGACCACTGACTCTGCTACAGGTAGGAGCTAAAGTTGCCACTGGCTTTTCTTCACCAGATGAGGAAGATGGGCACCACTGGGGGGAAATCACCAACCCACACTGCCCAGCCTGAGATCCCATGCCCTGGCTCCCAGTAACACACAGGAAATTGTGAAGCATGAAGCCTTCCAAACACTCTTGTTATGTCCATCTTTCCTTGGAAATGCTACTCACTGCCCAGGTCTCACTGGTCCCTGGCCTTCTTCTGCAGTGTGGTTACCAACATACAGGAGAGCTCCATCTTCAGGCAGGTGCCTGGAGCCCACGGAGCAGTGCTTCTCCACTGCATCCACCAACATCCCCGCCTTCCTCCAGTGGAACTCTGCCCCCAGGTACTCTACTTTGCACACAGTTGCAAAACCCAATTTTGTAGCATCATGCTCTTCCCTTTCTTGATTTTCAACTTTTCCTCTGCTCTCACCCTCATTCTCCTTTCTGGTGCCAATCCCTTGAATCCTACTATGTTTTAATGTTTCAGTTTCATCAGATAGCTCATCTCTGGGGCTGCTGTCACCAATGGCTTCAAAGAAATAACTTTTGGCAATCATTTTCCATGTCTTCCCTCCCCTATACCCCTGCCCCCCAACACCTCCTATTGTCCTCTGCATCTTCTTTTTGTTCCTAGCTTGGACTCATTCATGAAAGTCATTCTCATTTGTTTTCTGCTTGAGTCCATTAATACAATGCATTTCCATGCTATTGCCCTCATTAATCTTATTTGTGCTGCCGACTTCGACTCAGGAGATATACATCAATCCACACGTGGTAGCTTTTCAGAAGAGAGAGGAGAGAGGCTTGGCTTAGTGGTCGGAGTTTGCATTGCCTCTGCTGATTTGCTTTCTTCATTACCTCCCTAGTTCAGGTGATAGTTTTCATTTGCATGGGTTCCTCTTTCGGACTATGAACTCCCCTCGGCTGTGACCTCCTTCCATGTTTTTCTGCATTAGTGACAGCCCATGGGCCTGGCTGGCTGGCTGGTCAAGCACTCCACTCCCATCTTCCTCCCATTCACTCTCCCAGACGCTCACGGTCTGGGGCAGAGGAAGACCAGAGTCCTCACAGCAGCCCTGTCGCACACGGGAGCTCTGACCGTCCCCCGGGATGCTGGTCCCTCCATCACATACTTGCCTCCTACCTCAGCTCAGAAAAAAATTAAACCTTAAACTCCCTTGGACACCGAGGACACTTTCTGGGGGGAAATAAAGTCATCTGGGTTTGAGCTGAAACTCTCCCTAGCTTATCAGAGGGACCGTGGCTAGCACAGACCACCTGCTCCTTCTGAACTTAGAGGGAGGTGGTCCAGGTTAGGGGGTTGGAGGGTGAGGGTGGAGATGAGCAGTTTCTGAGACAGTGGGCAGGCACAGTGTGTGTGTGTGTGTGTGTGTGTGTGTGTGTGAGAGAGAGAGAGAGAGAGAGAGAGAAAGGGAGAGAGAGTTGCAGAGAGACAAAGACGGGGGGGGGGGCACACCCCTCTGAGAAGCACAGTAGAATAAAAGAGCTGAGAAGATTAAGACTCCAGACCCCAACTTGCTTTCAGGCAGACCTCTCTCTCCTTTGACTCTCCGTCTCCCCCACAGTTAGATGAGCAGCTGGAATTGCATGGTTTCCGAAATTCCCTCCAACTCTGAGCTTCCATGTTTTTGTGAGTGAACTCTGACTTGAGAGTCCTTGTCTGACCGAAGGCAATTTATTTCAACTTGTTATGCATTGGGTTTTTTTTTTTTTAAATTCAGAAAACTGTTGTGACAATAAAAGGAGATTAAAGATGTAAAATCATTGAAAAAAATTCAGTGATACTTTTAAAATGCAGGGTCCTTGAGCAAGTAACTTTACTTGCCTGGCCCTCAGTGAAACGTGGATCCCAGCTGTGCTCTTGTGAGAAGTGAGTGAGGTCATCCTGCAAAACTCATAAAACAGTGTCTGGCACGTGGCAAGCACTAAATAAATGTGTTCTTATTTTTGTGCTTCAAGATGCTGGTAGGAGAGTATAACAGAGCAGGAGACCTCCTGGGACTGACTTGTAGGAGGAGGCTTTGTGCAGGGGAGGCCTGGGCCTGAAAGAGCATCTGGTTCCTAGCCTAGCCTTCTGGTGAGGGGCCTTCTCCCCATTCAGGGCACAACACAGTATAGCTCTGGCCCGGCAGGTACTTTGGGGGCTGGGAAGCTCCGGGGGCACCAGGAGTCAGTACCCCATCAGCAACAAATCCCCAACAGAGATCAAGCTACCCAAAAGGGATGAGGAATGCCCAGGGCACATGGTAACATCTTCCCCATCTCTCAGTTCTGCTTTCTTCTGTGTTGGCTTCTTTCTCAGGCAGACGCTCTCCTTGAGATATCAAAAATGGCATCTGGAAGCTGGAAGCTAAAGAGGTCTGTGGTTCCCTCCCTCCATCCAGGAAGGAGAATTCGCCGTTTCCCTCTTAGTTCCAGCTAAAGTCCTGGGTTTGACTCTGACTGGCCCGGCCTGGGTCACGTGCCCAGCCCACACCTCTCACAGCACCACGGAGGTGTGACTCTCTGATTGGCCTCTTCTTACCCCAGGCCCACCCCAGGAGATAGCTGGTGAGTCAGCACCATCTGAACTGCCTAGGTCCTGGGCTAAGAATAGAGTGGGTAATGGTCCCCCAAGAGGTGCTGAGATCTTGAAAATGACGAGTTTGGGTTTGAGCTGAGATTTCTTTGACCTTCTGTCTTAGGTAGGCTCTCCCAGAAATAGACCCAGAGATAAGGATTTATATGCTAGTAATTTATCAAGGAAGTGCTCCCAGGGAAAAATCTGTAAAGGCTGAGGGAAAGCAGGACAAGGAAGGGGAGAGGTCCAGATTCTGGCCAAGTCCTGTAGAGACTCCCTTCAACCTAATCCCACAGGGGAACTTGCAAGTGTGTGTTACACTTCTGAAAAGTCCCACCCTGAGACTAGGGAGCTGGCCTATCAGCTCAGAGCTGCCCTGGAAGAACGTAAACTTCTACACTCTTCTGCCTTTCCTTGTGTGAGCTGAGTGGCTCCAGTAGCCCAAGGTGGTCCTGGGAAGAAGAGGTAAAGGTAGAGCCCTCTGGAAGCAAGAGCAGGCTGAAACATCCCACTGACCAGAGGGATCCGGGCAGAGCACCAACAGCGTTTCCTAGAAGACCATGGCCCAGGCTTGCTTCTCTCCCCTGCATGCCCTGTCCTTCAGTTTGTCTATCCTGATATTAACATGTTGCCTCCACTTAGAGTGAGGACACCTGGCTCTAAAATCCCCATGTCAGAGAAAACTGGGGAATTTGATTAGTGCTGTAGCACCGTTATCACCACTTACCAAAGAAGCCCTTTGGTTGCCAAGCCAAATGCGCTCTCTGCACAGAGTGGCCTCATCATTTCCGAATTGGTCCTGCTGTGCAGATCATCTCAGACTTACCTATTCCAGAAACAAAGAGACATGCCGTGGAAACAGATGCGCCAGAGGGAACTTGGCTTCCCTTCCACCGAGCGCCCGGGAGAGAGCTTCCCGCTGGCGGGCAGCAGGTACGATACAGGCTGGTGAATGTGACCCTTGCATGTCCCTGGCAGTTCGTCCTCAGGACATGCATCCTGCCCTGGGGATGGGGGGTGATGTGGCAGAACCAACCCATCTCTGTCCTCCCATCGTTTGTTGGCTCCACTGGCTCTGTGGCAGTGGAATTGTCCGAGGCCCTGCTTTCCTTGGCCAGACTCCCTGGATTGCTAATGCGCTCTTTCCAGCACCTGCCCTAATTGATTCCACAACAAACTATATCCAATTACATCCAAGCCATTGGTGGTCTCCACCTGTGTTTGGAGATGCAGACATTGAAGCATCTGACAATTTTCCAAACAGTTCTCAGTGCTAGTTAGGCAGTCACCTGCCATCTCCCTCAACCAGGCCTCATCCTCACCTCAGGTCTTTGGATGATTTCCCCAACCAGGAACACCCTTCCCAGTCTCCCGCCTTAGTGGCCCCTATTTGTCCTACAGGGACTGTCGGTTGTTTTCAGAATCGTTCTCACCACTTCTAAATTTCATTCACTTTCCCCTTTTTCAAATGGAAGGAAGGATCAAAAGAGTGAATGATCACATAAAATACTTAAAGAATGAATAAATAAATAAGTGAAAGAATGAATGAATGAGCTCACATCTAACCTTACACTCCATCCTCCTGCATTTTACTGTATGCTCTTTGGCACTTTTAAGTCACTTCCCCCGTAATATTATAAGCTTCCTGGAGGAAAGAACTATTATTTTTTATTTCTTTTATGGTTCAGGTCACAGAACTGGGCCACCGTCGATCTTTTTGAGAACAGTCTGTGCATCAATCAGTGTGGCATCATGGACACAGCACCAAGTTAGAATTCAGGATCGCATTCCCCCCGCCCCCCGCTACTCTTCAGAAGAACTCAGACCAGTTTTAGACTTTCTGGGCTTTAGCTCCCTAGTCTTTAGAGTGGAGGGATTGAACTGAGTGGGCTCTTGAGTACAAATCCTGTTTCCTTGGTCTACCATCTGGGCAGATGCTGTAACCTCCTTGAACAAACAGGAAGACTTAATGAGTTGCTTTAAATACTTAATGATATGCCACATGTTAGGTGTTTAGCCCACAGCTGATAATTACAGTCTCTAAATTCCTGTCCATATTCTGACACAATGAGAATATTCATTCAAGACACTATATCAGAGAAGGAATTTGCAAGGTGGTGGAAGACTGTTTCTTCTGTTAAGATTCTTACATGCTGTGCAAATTTCTCTTTAAAAGAAATGCAAGGCCAATAAGCACATGAAAAGATGCTCTATGTCACTAAACATCAGGGACAAATCAAAACCGCAATGAGATACCACTTCACACTTATTAGGATGGCCTTAAAAAGGAATGAAATTCTGACGCATGCCTTGAAGACATGCTAAGAGAAATTATCCAGTCACGAAAAGACAAACACTGTATAAATCTACTTATATGAGCTGCGGAGAGTAGTCATATTCACAGAGACAGAAAGTGGAATGGTGATTACCAGGGGCTGGGGGGAGGGTGGAACTGGGAGTTATTTTTCAATGGGTATGGAGTTTCAGTTTGGAATGATGAAAAGGATCTGGAGATGGGTGATGGTGATGGTTGCACAGCAGTGTAAATGTACTTAATGCCACTGAATTGTACCCTTGAAAATGGTTAAAGTGGTAAATTTTATGTTATATATCTTTTGACATAATAAAAAATGTTTTAAAGAAATATAAAACAATTGCCACAAACCAAATTTAGGTTCCTTTGGGTGTGAGTTTTGCCAGAGACTCCTGGAGCTGAGGGTAAAGATCAGCCTGGCTGCCTCCGTGTTTCTTGCTGAAACCATAGAAACAGCCTGGGTCTGGCCCTTTAATGCCAGTCCCACCAGAGGGAAAGCCTTTCAGCAGAAGCCATGAACATGCACATCGGGAAATCAGGCGGGCAGACCCTCTCCGTGGAAATCAGCATGTATTTGAAGGTTTTAGTGCCCAATTTAGCCTCACTCGGAGGTGACCTTCTACACAGGGCCAAAAGAAAAGTGATTTCTTTGATCGTCCATCTGACCCCAAACTGACCTCCTGTGCTTTTTAATTCATTTTAAATCATGCTGTTCTGGCCAAAGTGACTCCAACTCTTAGCAAAGAATATTTCACATTTTGACCAACAATTCTTGGCTGATTTCAGATCTGTTCACTTGAATAGCAAAAATAAAAAATCTGTGAGTTCTTTCTGGGTCCTTCTGATCTCAGGCAGCAGGGAGGGAAGGTGAGGGAAATATTCATATGTGGCATGAAGCTTTGGCAGGAGATGAGAATTAGAAAGTCCTTCTTGCTTGTATGTGAACTAGTGCCCACTTGGGCCACTTCTAAGGTAGAGGAAAATGGGTGTGACTCCAGGGCAGGGACCCAGGTTCGCTTTTCCTCGGGTCAGGCTCAGCATCTTCCCAGGAAGGAGGATGTCACCGTCTTCTGCATCGTTTATGATGTTTTTGGCCGCAAGTAACAGTAAGTCAACTCCAGCTGGTCTAAACCATAAAGAAAATGCAGCCTCTCACATGACAAGAGGTGGGGTGACTTCAGGGTCGGCAAAACAGCAGCTCAGTGTCATAAGCAAGAACTTATGCTCCGTCCATCTCTCTACTTCCTCCGTGGGCACAAGGTGGCTGCCGCAGCTTCAGACATCACGCACACACACCAGGCCACGGGAGAGAACGCTTTCCAGAACCCACCCTCCAGCCCTCAGCTGACTTCCCTCTTACGTCTCATTGACCTGAATTGCATTACACACCAATGCCTAAACTTTTTCTGTAAAGGGCCAGGAGAGTAAATATTTCTGGCTTTGAGGACATGCGTTTGGTTGCAACTACTCAGCTCTGCCAAAAAGTAGCCAGAGGTAATACATTAACAAACGAGGGTGGCTGCGTTCCAATAAAACTTTATTTATAAAAACAGGCGGCTGGATTTGGCATATGGGCTGTAGTTTGCCCATCCCCACTCTAGATCAGCCGTTCTGAAACATGTCACAGGCAATTTGTTAATTTATAGTAACAATGCTTATTGGTGGCTTATTCTATTCTTTGCTGGCATCTAATAAAGGATATTTGAGAAGTTCTAAGTCATAACATTGAACGTATGATCACCTAATAGACAGGCAGATTAAGAGAAGACAGTAAAACCGGGGCACCAAATAAAATGAGAATAAAAATTTCAATGTCCTTCTAATGTCCTAATGAGCATCAAAGTAGACACTAAAGGAAGAGTCAGAACTCAGTTAAACCTTGTTCAAGTTACTTTACAAATTTAACATTTACAAAAATGTTTAATTACATTTAGGGTTCACTATAATCCCCTTGAAAGTCCAAATTCCAGTCTCTAGAAACTATTTTCATATCTCCTTTTTATTCCTCCTGTATTGAAAGTCAAGACTGAAAAGAACTCAGTCCAAACCCCCAAATTTTACAGATGAGGGAATGGAGGCTCAGAGAGAGCAAGCTACTTTCCCCAGATCACACAGCCACTCAGTGCCAAAATTAACACCCAAACCCAGGCTGTGGTAGGTTGTAATGTTGTTCAGAATATCTGCTGTCCCTCCCAAGAGGTGGATTATACAACTCCCTGCAGGGACAAGCTTGACCATGTGCCTTGACATGCCCACCACCCCTGCCCCGCAGGTGGAGTACATGCCTCACCTCCCTGTTGAACTCAGGAATGGCCATGTGACTTGTTGCCCATGAAATGTGGTGAAGTGGCACGTGGCACTTCTGATTGCTCTGCCAGCCTGGGCTGCAGAATGAAGAAGATAGACAGCACAGGCACAGATGACCCATGATGGACATGTCATGTGAACGGGAAATAAACCACTGAGATGCGAGGCTGTTTGTTACCACAGCATAACTGAGCCTAATCCTGACACAGGCTTTACAGCTCTGAACACTGGGCTCTTTCTCACCTGAAGAGTCTCAGGTTTCCAGCAGTGCTACATGGGACTGAGGGGCACACATTCCAGCACCAGTCTGCCTGCATTCAGATTTCACTAGCTGTGTGACGTCGGTCCAGGGACTCTCAGTGTCTCAGTGTCATCATCAGTAATATGAAGGTAACACTGGTACCTTCCCCACAGCAATATAGTCAGGATTCAATGAACTCAGTCTGTGTTTTGAGGACTACAGGCACACCTCACTTGATTGCTCTTTGCTTTATTGCACTTGACAGATACTGCGTTTCTTACACATCAAAGGTCTGTGGCAACCCTGCATCGAGCAAGTCTCTCAGTGCCATTTGTCCAAAGGCATTTGCTCGCTTCTTGTCTCTTTGTCACACTTTGGTAATTCTCACAATATTTCAAAATTTTCATTATTACTGTATTTGTTATGGTGATCTGTGATCAGTGACCTTTAATGTTACTATGATTCACTGAAGGCTTGTATGATGGTTAGCATTTTTTAGTAATAAAATATTTTTTCATTGACGTACTTTTTTTTAGACGTAATGCTCTTGCACATTTGGTGGACTACAGTATAGTGCAAATATAAATTTAATGTGCACTAGGAAACCAAAAAAAATGTGTGACTCACTTTATTGCAATATTTGCTTTATTGCCATGGTCTGGAACCAAACCTGCAGAATCTCCGAGGTCTGCCTGCACTGGCTAAACATTGGTTATCATTATTCAACATACTTTCTCCCTGGCCAACATTTCAGTGACAATAGGGGTGGGAGGGGAGGGCTCCCTGAGACCAATCCATGTCATTGCACATGCAAGCAATAGTCATCCCTCCGGAAGTCACTCTTTGCTGGGTGCCATACTGACAACCAACACTGTCCCGGCTACAGGATGAGGGGAATGGGCATGAGGGGCTTTTGTGGAGGGGTTAGGAGCAGGGTGCTAGAGTCAGACTGGTTAGGGTTCAAATCCTGCCTCTGTTTTTTCCTTTTGTACATCTATAGCTAAGTTACTAACCTCAGTGAGCCTCAGTTTCTACCTCTGGAAGATGGGAATAATAAAAGCGTCCGTCTCATGGTGTGAGGTGAAGAGTCAATGAAATTACTCATGTAAAAATGCTTATCACGGTGCCTGGCACATCACAGGGGTGAGTCAGGATTGGTATTCTCTTCTGGACAGTACAAGCCCAGGGGAGCATGGGCAGAAACAAGTAGCAGGAGATGATTCATGTTTTAGTGCATCGGAATGAGCCACAGGGATTTTTGTAGCCTTGGCGCCCTCCTGCCCTCCCGGAAACACCTTCCTGAAATCATAGACTGATTGTCTAGCTGGTGCTGAGTTGGTAGAAAACAAAGCATCCTCCTCCATCACACAGCTGGCATGGATTTCCACGAGCAGCACAGACTGCCTGGTCTGTTTGCCACATGGGGGAGTCACTGGACATCCATCCATCAAAGTGAAGACCGCACTCAGCCTGGAGCAACTGCTCCAGAGCCCAGTGGATGTGGGTTTGAAGACCTCAGATAAGCCTCACATACTGTGATAAGGCAAGAATCAGGTCAGGACAGTGAACCGTTCTAAGATGCACTGTGTCCCTTCACAGGGAGATCTGAACTTGGCATGGAGCTGCCGTGAACGGAGCCCCCTCACTCGTGGCCTTTTCAACCACATCCTTCTTGCTCTGTGTCCTCTGCTGATGGCAGAATTGCTGCCCGACTACCTTAGCCAGGACCTTAATGGTCACCAGATGGGGAGCTCTACTTGCAGCCAGCTGTGCCTGCTTCACCTCTGGTCCTGCAGACACCTGCCCAGGCCTGGCCAGAGGAGAGCTGGGGACTGATTTGTTGGAAGCACACACCACAAGCCCAGCCTTTGAGATGCTAGTGGATGGCTTGTCTTCCCTAAATCTCAGCCTCTCCAGATTAAACCCTTAACATGCAAATATACCCTGGGAGTAGGGAGATGGCAGGTACCTGCCAGGATGAGTTCATCATGGTGTCATGCACTCATGTCACTCACTCCTGAGTACTATGTGCCAGGCTTGCCTTCCTCCATGTTTGGAAGGTTAGGGTGAAGGATGGGACCAAGACTGAGAAGAGGTGGGGCAGGGGCTTCCCTGGCCATGGCTGCCCCATGCCACTCACTCCTGGGCTGCTGGGACTATGTCTTTACTGCCTCCGTCATAGCAAACTTTGAGGCTGGAAAGAAAGATTTTATTAGGGAAACGCTGTGGAGGTTTGTTACTGAGTCAATGGAGAAAGCAAAGAGGGTCTGTGAGAGTAAACAGTACAGAACCTGGAATATCTTCAGCAAAATAATTGCAAGGCAACATTTCAGGGTAGTTTAATTTCCTACTGCATTTTAATGACCAATATAGAAGATATAAAAATGTAATTTACAGAAAAACTCCAACATTTTGTTTCCCTGGTTATTCTAATAGAGCAAATGGGACATACAATGTGATTTTTTTTAAAAATTTTCACCCAACACTGTAATCAATCTTTCATGCTACAGATCTGTGTAGTTACTTGTCACACGCTCCAAATAGATGTGAATAGGAGTTAAGCAGGAAGAACACTCTGTTTTTTCCCTTCTGATAACAAGGCAGGAAACCTTTACAAAGTCCATCCTTAGGCATTTTTCCATTCTGTTTGACCAGTTTTTAACTGAAAGTTACAATGGTTCCATTCCCAGGCACTGAGGTGGTAATGATGGGGACACATGAGGGATGGTTGGGGTTTTAGAAGGTGAGGGGCAGTTTTTTAACCCACAAGCTTCTTCTGCCTCTGTTCATCACCTAGGACCAGACCCACGCCCTCCAAGTGAGGTCAGGAGGCACGTGCTGGGCGAGGCAAGGAAACAACCTCCACCCCAGCCCTGCCTGTGCTCCAGGCGTGGGAGGGATGGTGGACCAGGGCTGCCCCCTGAGATAACGGCCCCTCCCCCTGCAGGCACATCTGACTTATCTCACACAGCCTCCTCTTCCTCTAAAATCAGCTGATGTGGCCCCTATGGGGACCTTTATAGTCGGACTTTTTGTTCTGCTGCTAGTAACATCGCAAACGCAGAATCTAGCTTCTCAGCAAGGACTTCAGGCTTATCAAACTCGACCACCTGAAAGTCAGAGAAGAAGAGCTGAAATTGTCAGAAAATATCCACCCACCACAGAGACCAAGCTACTGAAACCTCTGGAGAGGTGACGCCAACTTCCTGCACCTTCCCGTTTTCCATGACCAGGACACGGTCACAGTTGAGGACTGTGTTGAGGCGGTGGGCAATGGTCAACACAGTGCAGTCTTTGAAGGCATCTTTGATGGTGCTCTGAACAAGGGTGTCGGTCTTAGAGTCCATGGAGGCAGTGGCTTCATCAAGGAGAATGATCTGTTGAGGAAGGAGCGTTGTGAAAGTCACACCAAGCCAAAGCTATACCTAGAGGGAAACTTATAGTCTTAGCTCAATTTATTTAAAAAGAAGGGCTGAAAAGTAATGAGCTAAGTATCTGTCTCAGAAAGTTAGAAGAAGAACAAGAGAATAAAAGTCGTATCACACCACCTTCATCTTCCTCAGAGGGACTTGCTGGAGAAAGAAGGTTGTATATTCTTTACTCCTCTTTTTGTGAATGGTTTATTCTAATCCTACAAACCAGTAAGAAGAAATGCCACATGGTCTTTATCTACTGTACTACATGAGTTAGCATGAGATATAATAACAGTACTTGTTATGTTTCCTACTGCTGCTATAACAAATTAGCACAAAGTAGAGGCTCAAAACAACACAAATTTATCATCTTACAGTTCTGGAGGTCAGAAGTCCTAAAGCCAAGGTATTGTCAGGACTGCATTTCTATTGCAGGCTCAAGAGAAGAAATGGTTTTCTTGCCTTTTCCAGCTTCTGGAGACTGCCTGCATTCCTTGGCTTGTGGCCTCTTTCTGGCATCACTCTAACCTTTACTTCCATCGTTGCATTTCTTCTTTCTTTCTGACTCTCTTTCCTCCCCTTATAAAGACTTGTGTAATTACACTGGGCCGAACAAGGTAATCCAGGATAATCTCCCCATCTCAAGATCCTTGACTTAATCACATCTGCAAAGCCCCTTTTTCCCAGGTAAGGTAACATGTTCACAGATTCCGGGTATCAGGACATGGGCATCTTTGGGGGGCCATTATTCTGCCTGCCACAGTGCTGGTTTGCCAGTCAGAGGGCTTGAGTTCAGCTCTAACTCTGCTTGACTTTGGCTAAATTACTTGACTTCCCCAAGGCTCCATTTCTTTGTCTGTAAAAGGGAGTTACACCTTATCATGAACACGAAATGCAAGGACAACACATCAACCACTCAGCGCTGTGTAGTGCCACAGTCAGGACTGAATGCCTGCTTGTTCCCTTCCCTGTCGTTAGCACATGTAGAGAGCACACACGATGGGTTACACTTTGATCAGGGTTCAGAGAATGGGATTTCTAAAGCAACAGCAATCCCTTCCCCGAAATCAGTAAGCAAAGATGGCTAAGTCACTCAGAAAAATGAGTATAAATTTTACAGTCCTTATATCCTGGCATTCTGAAGGCCTTCTTTAGTATCCTGAGTACTGTTTATCAGGCCTCAGAATCATTCAGGGACAAAGGGAAAAAGTTGAGAGGCAGATTTCTCAAACCCAAACCACTTAGGGGGACAGAGAGAACACCTAAGCAAGACCTCCCGGGGAAAGGCCCAGGGGAGGCAGGTGCTGTTGCTGTAAATGGCTGTTATTTTTCAATTTTTTCCCCTCACAACTTTGTCTTAAGAAAAAGTGATCGGTTTTTAAATGGCCCAATTGCTCTCTCTTTGTTGAAAGACAAACGCCTGGCTCTACCTCTTGGATTGAGTGGCGCTGCAGGAAATATCCAACATTTGACCAATCCATTTTCCACGCTGTGTCCTTACTTTTGAACTACGGAGAAGCGCTCGGGCCATACAAAGCAGCTGACATTCCCCTACTGAGAAGTTTTCTCCATTTTCTGTGACTTCTGCCTGTAATTTTTCCAGGAGTTTCATTATCTATAGAACGCAGAGAATGCCATATTTGTGCTGATGATCTATAAAATTGTCCTGTATCCTCCATATTGATTGCCCCCTTCTCTCGCATTTATCAGCTGGCTTTATCTTACTGCGGAAAACAAAGTGCAAAACAACAATCATTTCAATATTGCGAACAGGCACCAGGGAAAGACCAAGGAGTAGGCAGTCATTAATAATTTAAAATCACAGTGTGATTCATAGAACCCCGTAGCCACCTTGCCAAAAGAGTACAAATGATGCACATATGGCTCCAGAGAAACACAAACAAGTATAAATGGCTTTCAGGATCCTTATTTCTATGCATAAAATGGAGATGGGATGGAGTTTTCTGGTCACCAAGGAAAGGTAAAGACAGGGTCTGATTTATCTAGCATGACAAGTCAAAGTGGCTTTGGGAGATGCTCACCTTGGTACCAAGTCCTGGGGAAAAAAAATTCCCTCTGGGCTGCAGAGGTGGCCACGCTCACCTGCTGACCCCAGCTGCAGCTCTTCTAGGACAGGGTTCCGTCTCACAGATGGTTCATTCCATGCTATGCCCTCTCACCTTCCCAGAGTTTATCTGCTTCAATAAGCAAATGAGGCTATTGGCAGAGCAGTAGGGCACTTCATCTGCTCTAAAATCAGATGGGCTTGGGGTCAAGTCTCCATTCCGCTACTCACACCTGACTACCCTGAGTCTTAATTTCTGCATCTCTAAAAGTAGGGGTAGGAGTACCAACCTCAGAGGGTTGTAGTCAGGACCAACTGAGATAATGCATGTAGAGCTCTTGACTGAATCATTGCAGTGGCCTGATGAATACTATCTATTGTTGCTTTTAACAAGGAGTAATAAGGATTGACATATGTGGTGCCAACAAACAACTGGCCAAATCTAAACCTGAGCCAGGTGTCTGGGGCACTGGTGCTGGGAAACGGACTCACCCCGGACAGCCCCAGAGACCTACAGTGTCTCTCATGAATGTTCTCTCCAGAACCTGCCAGAGCATCTCATCGCTGTGACTCCCAAAGGGATCCAAGTTGTACCTGCAATGAAGGAAAGGAGAGGAAGCTGAATTTCTGAGGACGAGAGGACGGGAGAGCATGTTTTCCATAGCATGAGGAGGAGAGCGGGAGGTGGTGTGTGATGACACCGCAGCAACCAGAGCAGCACTTAGTCCAGGGCACTGGTTCATGAAATACCAACCTCAGGCCGAGAGACCGAGGACCCATGACTCTGGGACGGAGCAGAAACCACCAAGGCGGGCAGACCACCAACCCTGCCAAGACATAGCTCCGAGCGAGGCACTGGGGAGACACATTTGGTCCTCTCCGTGGCCGTGTGCAGCAGAGCGGATCTGACCTTATGCAAATTCTTGGCAGAGAGAGGCCGCGAGCAATTCCACCTCCCGGTGTGTTCACTCTGCCTTCAGAGGCAAGAGCTTTATCTGCATCTCCTAGGCCTTGCAGCGGGTGAGCACCTTACATGAAGGGTGTGAGTCTAGCATTTCAAGACACGGAAGGCCCTTTTCATTCACCTCTCAATACAGCCCCCTACTTCATCTGGTGCTCAATGGGGGAATGTCCCTCTTGTTAGAGGGGCAGCTACTACACTGGGGCAAGTGAGTAACTGTGGTTTTCTCCTTGTGCTTTGATGACAGATCTTGAGCCCTGTAGAAGTTGCAACCCTACTGTTCTTGGACTTGAGCAGTTTCTGTTCACTTCTTCGTGGGAGTGAATTGACGTACTTCCGAAAGGATAGCTACATACGTAGAATAACCATTTATTTTATCGTGCAAACTGGGGTAATTTAGGGAGTGGCCACTGCTAAACCTGATAGGATGCTGAAACAGGCATAAATCAGGGCTCTCCAGGGCCAACTGGGATGTCTGCTCACCCTGCACATACGCATCTTGTGTATTTGTAATGTAGTTTATAAAACACAAGTAATGTTCAGGCCCCTAGTCCTCAGCTCCTCCCAAGGCTTGTGAACATCTCAGGATAGGACGGCCCCAGGCCAGCCACGGCGCGGGTGCTTCACAAAGCTCTTGTTGGTCTGATTTCACTATCCAAAAATAGGGATGCACAACGATCAAAGACAGCTACCTTACTGTACCTACAAACAGGACAGGATCCTGGGGGATGACAGCTTGGTTCTGAGGTCTTCGCAACCAACAGTACAGATGTCCGTGCCATCAGTGAGGGTTGTGCCACCGGAGGGCTCCACCAGACGAAACAAGGCCATTCCTAAGGACGACTTGCCTGGGAACGATAAATGCAACAGCAGCAAATCAAACATCAGTTTGTATTCCATCATACCTGAGTATCTATCTAATCAAGGGAATTTTTAACGCAATGAAAATGACATTGTGCAGACAGAAATCCCACTCTGCAAGGGCACTCAGCTACCCTAATACAGTTAACCTGTCCACCCCTGCAGGGGCTATTTACACATGACTCATCCTCTGGGCCTCGTCTCACCAGAATGATTCTCATTTAATTAATTCAAAAACTGATGTGTGTTTACTTCCGACTCCACACATCCATCCAACCTGAAATCCTAATTTACAGTGAAGAGATGTCAGGGAAAAAACAACCAATCCACCACACATGCACATCACCCTCTGTTGTGATTTAACTAGCATGCCCAGTGGAAATGCAAAGAAAACAACCTGAAAGAAACACAATCAGAGCTTGTCCTCACTAGAACCTGTTCTTCAAACAATCCCAACTGTCTGCCCGCTCTGGATGTTCAAGTTCAGCCCGTTGAGAACAAGGGGAGTGTTGTCTCTATATCTCATCTGATAGTCTCTGAATGTTATCTCCCTGCGGCTGGGCCAGTCATGGGGACAGGTCCCTACTTTGAGGGGGTGAGTGCATTCAGGAACACAGGTCTGAAAAGCAGAATAACAAATGATGGGTTAATAGTCATTTGCTTTTCCATTCACTTCATTCATTCATTCATTCACTCACACAATTCTAGGTACTGGTATTCATGCTGGTGAACTAGGCCAGTAAGGACACTGCACTCCAGAAACTCACATTGCAGTGGGGAAGTCAGATAATAAACAAGAAGAGATGAGAAATGAAGACAATAAAACAGAGTATTGTAATAGAATACACAATGTGTGGGGTGGAAGGGGTAGGCGGAGTAAAAGTTACTTAAGTGTTGAGGAAGGCATCTGTGAGGATGTGACATTCAAGCTGAGACCTAGAATGCTGAGAAGATGCCAGCTACAGGAAGATTCATTCCAGGCAGGGTAGACAGCTAGTGCAAAAGCCCTGAGGCCAGAATGAGTGTGGGGACTTTGAGGAATAGAAAGAAAAGTCGTGTGGCTAGAGCTTAGTGAATAGAATGGATGACTATAAGGGGCAGCTCATACTGGGCCTTGTGAGCCTGGGCAAGTGTCAGCAGTGTGACCTTGAAGCTGTGTGACAAATCCAGACCAAGCCTTGAGATTTGCAGAATTCGATCAGATACAATTTCATTATCTGCAAGAGTCACTGTGGTGTTAGAAGCAGGAAGATGACAGTAGCACCAGGTGTCAAGTTCAGAGTTACTTGGAAAAGGAATTAAAGTTTTATAAGAGCCCAAGAAATGCAAATCTCCTCTAATTAAGGAGGAGCGCAACTTGACTGCATTATAAGACCAACCCGTCCTCTGAATTATAAAGTCCCTGTTAACCAGGAGAAATAGAGTTCCCGTGTTCCCCATTAGGGTCGCTGACCAGCCCACATCGCTGGTCGATAAGCAACCACAATTAGCTGAGAAAATAATTGTATTCCTAGACAGTGAGTATTTTTAATCCCTAGAAGATTTAGAATTAGTAATAATAATGTTTAAGAGAAGCAGAATTGGAATAGTAGTATTTTTAAGTTTATGGAATCTGCATATTTGGTGCTTTAAGTATTCATAATGTTAATAACATTCAGGCTTGTGATTCTAATTTAAAATGTATAATTGAATAACTTATTTTAACATGGTTTTAAGTTTAAAAACTTACTGTTTATATACAGTATTGGGATTGTCATGAGAACTTAAAGCTCACCATATTTACAAGTTTAATTTATTAGAGTTATATAACCTCAGGAAGGTTTGTTTGTTAAATCAGATTATCGAGGTACTTAAAAAGGAAATGGAATGCATTAAATTTTAAAATGCAGTTTAAAATGTTTTAAAGTGTTTAATTAAGTTTGTAAAAGGGGCCAAATGCTGTTCAAAGGCCCTTAAAAGTGATTGCTTGAATTGGCAAGACTGCTTTTCAAAGAATAGCAGGATTTGTAAGGGGAACATAAAAGCTTTTAAAGAAGAGGAAGACTGGTTTTTTCAATTTACAATTTTAGTCAAGTAAATATTAATTTTTAGAAACTAAAGTAAGCCACTGAATTCTCTCTTCTGTGTACAGAAACTGTCCTTGAGGAAATTTTTTTAAAAAGAACCTCTCCCTCATCATCAAGGACTTTAGACTATATTGTAAATATGGGTGTTAAGAAAAGGGGTTGTGGTCCGATTTCAGTTTTTAAAGAGATCCCTTTCACATGTAAAAAGATCAAATACCTAAATTCTGCCAGAGTTAACTGGCTCCTCCTCTTGCACTGATTTCTTACCGAAATGTACTCCCTGAGCAGCTCCACGGAGGTGAACTTGGCCTGGGTCTCCGTCCCTGTCCGCACACACACTTGGAGCAGCCCACTCAGCTGTGGAGGGGGCGACAAGCAGCCACAGTCAGAGCCCTCTCTGCCTTCAGGGCCGGCTTGTGAATCACCCCTCCTGTCTTACTCAGGACCACACAGAAAGCAGGCCTGCATTCCCAGCCAAGTGCCCAGATGTAAAGACACTCCTGTTGGGGTGTTTTGCCTTTAAACACTTCCTTTGTATTTAGAAACAAATGGTAATTATATTCTCCCTGGCACTCCAGATGGTCAGAGTCATCCCACTACAGCACCGCTCAGGCACAAGCTTCGTGGTTGGAAGGGTGGGGAACTGCTGTGAGCAGGAATTCTCCCAGGGCCTCCGCACTGCTGGAAACCCAGCGCTTGCGGCCACCTGGTGGGGTCCTGCACCTCTGTGCCCTCCCTGATTACCCCAGCTGCATCCTGGAAGCACCTGAAACCCAATCACCACAGATATCGGAAGTGGAAGAAAACCATCAAGCCCATCTGCTTGCTTCGGACATGAGAAACTCTAGGCTTAGACGGTGGCCTGCTAAGGTCACCCACCTTAGGCCAGGATCCCCCAGAAGCCAACCCTGAGGTTTGAGGGCAAGCAGGTTGAATGGAGGTCCCCCCCAAAGATATTCCACATCCAAATCCCTGGGACCCTTGAATGTTACCTTATTAGGAAAAGGGTCTTTGCAGGTGTAATTAAGGACCTTGAGATCAAGCTGGGTTACCTGGGTGGACCCTAAATCCAACAAGTGTCCATATAAGAGAGAGAGGAGGAGGAGATATGAAGGTGGGATGGAGATTGGAGGGATGCAGCTACAAGCCCAGGAAGCCAACAGCCATCAGAAGCTGGGAGGGACAAGGAACAGATTCTCCCCTAGAGCCTTCCAAGGGAACATGGCCCTACAGACACCTTGATTCTAGACTTCCAACTTCCAGGACCGCAAGGGAATACTCTTCTCTGGTTTTAAGCCACTAGTTTATAATTTGTTACAGCAGCCCTAGGAAACAACTCCAGGAGGTGGACCCAAAAAGTCCCAGTAGGAGCTGGGAGAACTGAGGCACAGAGGAGGAGAGTCCGGATAGGCTTCACTGTGGGCAACTGAAGCTTGACGCCCCTGGGGGTCCTGGGAGTCCGCACGGAACACACCTGACTTGTCCCGAGGAAGCTGTTCCGTCTCCACTAACTCCCTGCAGGCATTGCTGGGGCGCTGGGAGGACCCCCCATACCGCAGGTGCAACCTGCCTCAGCCTTGAACCGAGCACCTTCCCGCAGCAGTGGGAGGCCAGCTGGCCTGCCCTGGAAGGGCGGCCACCAACAGCACCTGCCTCGGTCGCAGGGTGGGCTAGTGGGCCGGAGGAAGGACCAGGTCTTCCTCACTAGGTGAGTAGTGACTTGGTGCCGGCACAGTCGGGGCTGGTTTCCCAGGGGTGAACGTGCTAGACAAGACCCCTGCAGCCCCAGGGCTTGCATTCTAGTGGGCCGGCGGGATGAGACACAGGCAATTTTAAGGAACCCTAAGAATGTCAGTTATATGGGAAGATGTGAAAGAGGGGCTAGGGCTGGGCTGGGGGGTTACCTTAGTTGGGGTGATTAAGAAGACGGTGTGTGCTGAAGCATTCATGATAAGAAGTCTGCCAGGCAAACTCTGGGTAGCAGCAAGTGGCCTTAACAGGAAGGAGGCAGTGTGGCCTGAACAGGTGGATGAGGTGAGAGCAGACCCTCCGAGAGCTCATCTCAGTGGGCCTCCCTTGCTGCCGCCCAGCTTTACACATGCCACTGGCTTCCCATTTCTCTTAGGGCACTGGCTCTCAGCCGGGGTGATTAGGCACCCCGTCCCCGGCACATTTGGCAATGTCTAGAGACATCTTAGGTTGTCACGACCTTGGAGGCGGGAGATTGTACTGGCATCTCCTGGTTAGAGATCAGGAAGACTGCTGACATCCTGCAACACACAGAACAGCTCCTGTCAAAAAGGATTATCTGGCCCAAATGTCCACAGTGCTGCAGGCGAGAAAGCCTTTCTTAGAAGACAGGTGACACCCCTGCCCACGGCTGACGGAGCCCCGCCGACCCCTCATATCGCATTCTCCACCACGCTGCTCAGGCCACAGGAGCTTCTGAGTTCCCCAAAGGCACCAGTCTCCTGCCTGCCCCCAGCCTTCCCTGGTCCCTCAGACTGAAGCACTTCCTTGGCTCCTTCTTTATTAAATTCAGGTGTCAGCTTGCAAGTCACCTCCCAGCAGAGGCCTTCCCTGACTATATCGGGTCTAACTCTGCTTCCCCACTGACAGTCAATTACCCTGCTTCATTATCTTCATAACAGTTCAACAGTTTCTGAAGTCTCCTTATTTATTTACTTGCGCACTTATTTATTCCATCCCACTTTATATCCCTTTATGTCCCACTAGCATGTAAGCTCCATGAGGGCAGAGACCTGTCCAGCTTGTTCCTGCTGAACCTACAGCAGCTGGCATGGTTCCGGTTCCTGGCAGGTGCTCAGTGGACACGTCTGGTGAGTGAATGAGTGAACTCTGCTCTTGAGAAGGGCATATAAATATTTTGTTAAGTTCAAGGGTATCAGCTCCTCAGGGCCCCGGGCAGCCCTCCACGGGGTTAGAATTCCCTTATCAGCACAGTGCTGGCCCCAGGAAGTGCTCATCCGCCTCCGTGATGGTATGTGATGTTACTTTGCACTCACTTTCTGCTCTGTGGGACTTCACACCAATTTCTCATCCACCTAGGGAGTCTCCTCTGTTCTCAAGGGAAGCTCTGTCAGCTGGATTTTCTGTATTCTCCAAAGGGGGACTAATGCTCAATAAATCTCCAAAGCCAGCTGGAGGGGAAACACCCCCTAGGTCTTGAGGTGTGCAAATTCTCCAGCCTCACAGGGATGTTTGAAAACAATCTCATAGAAAGCTGGTGATATATCCCAAGAGCATAACCTCAGTTGAGGAAAGCGGTTTCACTTGGACCAGGTAAGGGAATCTATTCAACATCATCTGTTTAATATTTTACTAGGTAACAGCAAATAAAATCATCCATCAATGAGGGAAACTGCCTGCCCAAGGAAAATTCATTTCCCTCACTTAACATAGAGCCCTGAGCATATATTTGTTCCTCTTCCTTTCCAAAATATTATTAAAATGATAGTACAGAGATTGCAAAAAGGAATAGACCGTTAAAAGCAAGGGGCTTGGGAAGAGATATCATTGAAGGAGAGAGTTACACATTTCTGGAAGATGGAAAGAGGATGAAAGCCTTTTGATAGGATGGAGGCAGAGTGTGCTGCAGGGGCTTCCAGAACCTTCTGTCCAGCAGAAGTCAGAGAGGCTCCAGGTAAGAGAAGGGGTCCACAAAGAGACAGACTGATGTGGTATATAGACAGCTACTCCTGTTGGGCCCATTTCCTCCCCCTCCTCATCTTCCTCCCAACCAGAGGTAGCTGGACAATTTATCCCTAGGCCAACACACACACACACATACACAGACACACACACACACTTCCCTAAAGAAAGTGGATAAATGACTTGGGGATAAATGGGGCTCCCAGAATAGTATCCTAGATAAAATCTCTTTAAATCTAGACCTTGGGCGTCTGAAGGCCCGCTCTCTGGCTGCTTTCCTGAAGTGAAGCCAGCCTGTGGAAAAGTCCAACCCACCTATCCATAGTTATAAAACCTCCCATCAGGAGAGACCTACCAAGGCATATACAAAGGCAGATGAAACCGTGAAAACCCAACCAAGTTTCTCAGCCTTAACCACAAATGGATCAAGAGACATATGAACAAAACCAATGGCATGAAAGAGCAAGAACAAGATGAACAAACAAACAAACAAAAAACCTGATCTTGGAAAAAACAGATATCAGTCAAAGAAGAAAGGAGAGTTTAACAAAGGTGAGGAGCTCTAATTAATATCCTCAGAGAGATTAAAAATATGTTGCACCCATTTTAAAATGATTTGCTTAAAAACTCAGAGACTAAGAAAGAGTTTGTGGAAATTAAGTATACGAACATATGATCGCCAAACTTCAAATTCAAGAGAATGGCCGAATGACAAAGCAAAGGAAAATTCCCAGAATAAAGATAAAAATACAAGAACATGGAAACTTTGAGATGCAAGAAAGGAAACATAGAGGACTGATGCAAGAAATCCAATATTCAACCAATATGAGTCACAGAAAAAGAAAACAAAGGGAAAGGAGACAAGGAAATTATCAAGAGGAGAAAAAGGAATAAAGGAGGAAAAGGAGAAATCTTTCCACTTGAAGAGAGATTTGACTTTATTCTGTTCCCAGCCTTGAACAGAATAAGTGGAAACAGACCCCCACTCAGACTCACTGTCCTGGAATGTCAGAGCACCGAGGATAAGGACTGCATCGGAACAGCTTCCAAAGACAGAAGTGTGAGGTATGTAACAAGGAGCAGATGCAAACTCAGATTGGTATCAGACCCAGAGGACGTGGGTTCAAATCCCGGCTCTCACACATGCCAGTGTGTGATTCTGACAAGTCTTTCTGGACCTCAGTCTCCTCACCTGTAAAACCTGGATTATGGCGTCCTTACCTCATGGGTTATTGTGGGGATAAGTGAGTTAATTTATGTAAAGGACTTACAACAGTGCCTAAAATGACATGTGTTTCCCTATTATCATTATTATTCCCTATTATTATTATTTCCCTGTTATTCTTATTTTTCAAAAGAAAAACACCAAAGCAACCAAAAAGAGAAGTTGGTGATTATTTGTCATGGACACCATGGTTGCCCCCCAGCATTCCTTTCCCTCTCCCCATTGTGGGGCAGCGGTGTGTGACATGAGAGCAGCATGGGGTATGACGCCATCCTTTGGCCTAAGCCAGTCATCCGAATCCCATCGAGCCACAAATTAGTTCTGGGATGCCTCAATTAATCCAGTAAAAGTAGAACACAGGGCTTTTGTTCAGTGGCTGGGGCAGGAAATGCTTTTCTCCTGCTTTCTTCCTGCTATAGCCCCCAGAGCTGCCAGTCACCATTGCACAACAACGAAGAAAGTCATCACAGGAGGAGGACAAACCCAGGGGCCATGATCCAACTGTGCCTGAAGCCCATGCAGCCACCAGACCTTTTAATGATGTGAACTACTGAGCTCTCTTTATTATTTAAACCCGTTGAGTTGGGTTTTCTGTTATGTCCATCTTTCCTGATACACTCTATGCCAGAGCCTCCAGGCCAAGCCCAGCTTCACACTAGGTGTTACCTGGATGATGTAAGACAATGGCAAGCCTTTGGATGAAGCACTGATTGAGGAGAAACTCAGGGTCACCAACAAGGCCACAATGAAGGTGACAATGTTCATGAGGACATCCATCCTTAGAGCAAACCACCTGAGAGCACAGTTAAAGTATAGGAGATGGCTGCAGTTTTCATCATTTAGCATCTTAAACCTAAAATTAAGAAATCAGACAAAACAGGAGGTCAGGTTGTGCTTCCATAGACTTAGGGTTAGGGCTACTGGAGAAATAGGGAGAGAGGAATGCATCCTTATATAGGAGTCTCTTAAAAGATGAGCATATATTCATACTCTTTAAAATCTGCTGCCATGGGCATCTTTGATTTGCACTTATTTTGAGAAATCCTACATAGCAGTAGCATATGGTGCTGAGTGGGCTCTTTCTGTCTTTCCCAGAACTGGCAACTGGAACCCACAGCTGAGAACAAAAGGGGCTGAGAACCTCACACTCTTCCTCCAAAGGACCGCTGTCTTGGGGACAGCCACTCCCCAAAGGCCCTGTGGAAATGACCGTTGACCCCTTCGATCTGTACAGGGTGGCAGGTGAGGAGATCTCAATGTTTGTGATGGCAGAGGAAGGAAAGGAGGGTGCTGGATTGGTTCTCCTCCCCAGTTCAGGGAAAGAAGAGTCAAGGCAATTGTTTATAAAGGTGGAGGAAAAAAAAGAAAGCTGACATCTTGTACCCCTGCTGCGTGTCCCCTGAGCCAAAGAGGAGAAGGAGCATACGGCAGAGCGACAGAGAGATGACACCGCCGAGGGATGAAGGCAAGACCCAGCCCCGGAGTTGCTCGGTCCCCAGATGTACGGAAGGTGGGTCCTGCCCGTTCCTGCAGTCCCTAGAGTTGGGGTGCAGAGGGAAGATGGCATGTGAGGCTGCAGTCTTGATGCCACACTGATCGGCATGAGGCAAGAGGCCCCATATAAAAGGAAAGCAGTGTGAGGCTGCCAGGCGGAGCTCATGGGAGGACCCACCAGAGCCTGCCCATCGGCAGTGCCCAGCAGAGCGGCTGGGGACCTGGGTCCTGTTGGGGGCTCTCCCCTGCCACACCTCATCTGCACGGGGAGCTGGACCAGAAGAAATCAGCAGCAGAAAGGAGAATGACCCGGACGGGGTGGTCACCTGAGGATGTGTCCTTCCCCACCTCCATCCCGCTGCACCAGCCTCAGAGAACCAGGCTCAGAGAAAAGGGAGAGAGTGTTTAAAAGAAAAGACTAGGTGCTTCCCAACAGTGACCCTGCCCCCTTGCCCGACACATAGAGCAGCACAGCATGCCCACTCCAAGCCTCTGAGCAGGTGGAGGGTGGGGGGCCGTGGCCTGAGTACCTTCAAGATTGAAGTTTTAACTGGACTGAGCTAACCTTTGACCAGAAGGGACGTTAATCACAATTGCCCCTGAAGGTTCCCCTGACTTACTGGGAAAGGGGCTTCATCAGAACAACTGGTAGAAATTATTAGAAAAAAAATTAAAACTTTCCATGCTTAAACCCCTAAAGAGTTGAGATTCCTCCACTGGTGCAGTCATGACGTCCTCGGCATTGTTGTTCCATCCTGTTCTAAACCTCCTCAAAGGATTCTGGCTGGAAGCTCCTCTGACTACCCAGGCTGGGCCCTGTAGCACCCTCCTCTCTGCTTCCGCTCCGACTAGTTTTTCCCAGAGCTTAGTTAAAATATTCTTCCAAACACTTTGGTCTTTCTACCATGTCGTTATAAAGCCTACACATTCAACTGACAGCTTAAGTGACTTAGGAGTCATCTGCGGTCTTACGTGTGTGGTTGGTTAGGTTGTGCAGAAACAGAGTCACTGGCGGGGATCAAATTGGAATTTGACCTCGAACCTTTTTTTAGTGCTGTAGCATTTTTGTCTGTTCGCAGAAGCAGTACAAGTCAGAAGCCCAAGCCCTCTGGAAAGTCCATGAAAGGAACGAAAGGATTAAAAGAGGGGGGAGCCCATCAATGGCGTAGGGCTCAGCTCTCCTACAGGATCGTTTTGGAAACCTTGGGGGAGAATCTGCAGGAAGACAAGGATTGAATCTGTCCAGTTTGTTGTGAGTTGATGAATGACCCATGACCAGGACACTGGAAGGGTGGATGTGTGATGCAGGACTCCTGACACATGATGTTCAGGTCACACCAGTAACAGGGCTAGCTGCTGACTGAACTAAAGACAGGCTAGGGTGCCAGGTCCACACTGAGATCGCGGGTGGCGGGGAGAGAGAGAGACACAAACTTTGAAGTGTGTGTTAGGATTTTAAGGAGGGAAAGGATGGGGGTGGAAAAAGAACATCTATGTGGCAGAGACGCTACAGATTCACCAAACTCCATTTTCTTTTCCTCCTATGGCCACAGCTGGACTACATTTCCCAGCCTCCTTTGCAGTTAGGTGCACCCATGTGACTGAAATCTGGCCAATGAGTGTGCAGAAATGATGAGCGTCTTCATTGGGGTCCTCCACCCACATCTCTCCTCTTATCTTCCAGTTAGACCAGAGGATCCTGGAGAGGTCCCCAAGGCCCTCAGGATGGAAAAGCCCCAGATGGAGAGAGACCGTGTACCTGAGTGTGGAGCCCCAGGGACCCTCATTCAGGTGTGGCTTGAGGAAGAACAAATGTGTATTGCGTTAAGCCCCTAAAATTTGGAGTTGTTTGTTACCACAGTGAGCCTACTGTGATTGATACACACTGATTATATGTGATTATACGGTGTTTTCGAAGTTTGGAGCTGGAGGACTCCAGAGAAATTTATTAATCTAGTCCCGACATTGTAAAAAGAAGAAAACTGGTCCATCTACGAAGTGAGATGTAATGTGATCTTTGAAAATGACTTTTACAAGGACTATGTAATAACATGAAAAATGCTATTTAAAAATAAAACAAGACAAACATGATTATAAATACTTCAGAAATAGAAAAAAAGAAAAGACTGGAAGGAAATACACAAAAATATTAATAGGATTTGGGTTGGGGGCCCATGGGTGATTTTTTTTTTTTTTTTTTTTTTTTTTTTTTTTCTGTTTTCTCCTATTTTCCTGAACTGAACACATTTTACTTTTAGGGAGAAAAAAAATAAAACGTGTAAAACCCTGTACTGAGGTTGTCATTGGATGAGCTCGAGTCTTTGGGGGCCTTGGACACTGGGGAGAAAGGCCTAGTGTGTGAGGGGCTCCTCCTCCGTTCTACCGGCTCTCCGTCCACAGTCAGGCCGCGCCACCCAGACTTCCCTCCTCAGAGCCAGAGCAGCCGGTGTTTCTGGGCCTCCCGCTGGGGCTGACAGGGAGCGGAAGCCCTGGGGCAGGCCCTGCCCAGGACTTACTTGCTGACGCGGTCGTCCCTCTTGGCGTAGGCGTGGATGGTTCCCAGGCCCTGCATGCACGAGGCTACGTGGGAGACCCAGGGGGACTCGCTGACGCCCTCGACCTTCTTGAGCTCCTGGATTCCTCTGTGAAAAATGCTGCGGGAAAACCAAGAGCGGCCCAGGGGGCCCCACATGGGCTCTCCCAGTGATCCCCTCAGCTCACACAAATCCAGCTGGGCACTCAAGACAAATTGAAGACGGGCGGTGCCATCTAACCAGGGAGGAGGGGCTGGCCCGCCATTCTCCTCTTGGGGGGCCCATCCCTGTGTGTGAGGGTGGGGCTCTCAGAAATTTGAGCCACTCCTTCCTGTGGTCTCAGCTCTGAAGGCTTCTTGCAGCATGAGTGTCTCGCTGCACGAGCTGTGACTCTAGTCTTTGAAGACTAGAGTTTTTCACACAGTGCAGCCCCTAAATACAAGCCAACCACTTCCGGGTACCCAACCAAAGAAAAAGGGGTCTGTTCCAATTGTGGAGGAAAATCTGGATCTGGTGCGTCAACTGCCAATATGTGATCTTCTAAAGACATTTTCAAAGGTAATTTTGAACATTTGAACATTGTCACCTCGGGAGCTGATTTTAAAACCAAATGCTCCACAGGATGTAACTCCCCCAGGGCCCCGGTGAGTGAGAGACCACTGCCCTCGGCACGCACATTGGCAGCTGGCCCGTGACAGCGAATCTGATCTGGCCTCCAGACTCAGCTGACACTCACCCAGGGGAGAGGAAGGGAAACCTCATTCAGAGCTCAAGTGAGTTAGTTGGAAACATTGGGTAACTCAGTCTGGATCAGCCTGATCTGGCCTGTCTTGTGGCAAGAGGTAGGGGTGCAGGGCAGAGAAAAACCTTTTGCTAAGTAAGTCAACAGCACAGAGGGGCGAACAGACAGGAACAATGGTCAGACAAACACACAGATTACAAAAACAAACACCAGCCCAAGGAATCCATTTTAAGAAGTGGTACCCAGGACATGTTATGTTTGTAAAGGACTTGCAGAAATTATGTTTATTTGGTCACTGCAATAAACTCTTGAGGCTGGACACTGAGGCCCATGTGTCCTTTCTCAGAGTCACGAAGGAGGCAGTGGGAGACTGAAGCGAGAGCCCGGCTCCCCCAACTCCCAGGGCACATGTGCTAGTTCCCATGGCGACGCCAGCTTCAGCCAAGGACGTGGAGTCAGCCTCTCTGCCCATGCATCCCTACACTCACATTCCCCACTGTGTGTGGCATTATCTGTGGACTTGATCCACAACCTTGAAACATCCAAAATCAAACCGGTAACCTTGATCACCCCCAACTGCGTCTCCTCCAGTATCACTCATATCTGTCTTCACAGCACTCCCCATCTTGGACTCATCCTTGGCCTCTCCCATCCCCCAACCCCAGCGGACTAGCTCCGAAACGGCTCCCGAATCCACCTCTTTTCTGCCCTGACTGCTGCTGCCTATGTCTCAGTTCTCACTCAGATTCTACACTGCAAGAGTCTCCAATCCTATAGCCTTGTCTCAATCTTTCTGTAGCTTCATGCCCCCTCCACACTGTGCAATGGCCACAGCAATATTTCTAAAACTCAGCTCTGAGTGTGATGTTCCTGCTTACAGGTGGACATGGGTCCACGATTTGTGGGCTGAATCCTGGCAATCTGGGGCACCCTCTTCAAGACCCTCCGTGTCCAGACCAGGGCTGGGCACATTTAGGAACATAATAAACATTTCGTTGAGTTTTATAGAAACTCAAAGTTTATATAATATTGTGTCCCATTTCTAATTTACAAGACACTTATTGATCCTCGTGAGAACCCTTCCAGAACAGGCGAGGCGCATGTTTCGATGATTACCGTTTTAGAGATAAGGAGACTGAGGCCTGCAGCGTTCCTCCGACTTCTCCAAGGTCCTCCAGCTAGTTTTGCAGCAGAGCTGGGACTCTGATGCAAATTTCATGTGATTTCCAATCCTTAGCCCTCACGCAATACCCACCAGGCTGCCTGCTGAGAACTCCAGCTCGCCCAGGGCGAGGGGGGACCTGAGGAGCTGGGTTTCCTGGAAGGCTGGGACCGATGCTGCCCTCCTGCTTTTCCCCAGGGTGGGTGTGAAGGTGGGCACGGGGACCCCTCAGTGCCAAGCAGCCAAGGCCTTTCTCTCACCGCGTCAGCGGTCAGGTGGGGCTATTTCTCAAAGCTCGGAGAGACTGGTCTCCTCTATCCTCCAGCAGCAGGAATGGCAAAGCCCAGTGGTTAAGAACGTAACAGCAGGTAGACAGCACCCACGGTCGCTCATTTCCTGGCCTGGGACCAGTGACTTAATCTCCCAGCCATATCCACCCCTCAGCCTTGCTCTGAGGCTAAAATGCCAGATGTATGCAGAGCACTTAGCACATCACCAAAAATCAACGTGCACCACCATTCAGAGAAAACAGCAAGGACTCAGTACCACCGGGTACTACCGGGTCACTGCACAGGGTTAACCAAATATGCATAGGTTTCGTGTGCTCCTTTTTAAATCGTGCATCGACCTACCGTAAAAGAATGAAGAAGCCTACAGCCAGGCCGGCCAGGACTAAAAGGACAGCAGGAGACACAGCAGCCAATATCACGAGAATAAACAGCACCATAAAAAACTGCTGCAGAAAGTTCTCGGCATAAAACGGCAGTCTCACATCCAGCTCGTCCATGTCCTCGGAACAACGGTTCATTAGCCTGCCGGCTGGAGTCCTGTCAAAGAAGCTCATCGGGCTCTCCAGGATCTGTGGGCGACGACGGAGGGTCAGGGGCTAGGTGCCTGTTCGGTGACCCTCACCCCTGCCCTGTCTGGCGCTCCCTGGGGCTGGGATTGCGAGCCAGGCCTGAGGTTTTTTCTGGGGGCCAACACAATGCGCCAGGCCGTCCTGGGAAAGCGAGAATGCGGCCCTTTCTCGCCACCACCATGGCTGAGAGTGACCGTGGAGGGATTCAGCCTCCTTGGAGGAGGGAGGGATTTTTTGCCCAGGGCAATAAAAGGCCAAGTTCCCCTGTGTATGTGTCGGGGGGGGGGGGGCCACACCTGTGCACTCCGGCCAGGGCCCTCCACGGCAGCAGCGGAATGAAGAGGGGGCCTGATGTCCTCAGAGCTCTTTGGAGCAGGACATGCCCTCTGGGCCTGCACACGTCTGCTCCAGGGCAATGTCCCAGGGAGACGTTCCTGACCACTCACACCTTCACCCCCAGCCCTGCCTGGGCCCATGACACACCCACAGCTCCCTGAAGTTTGCCTTTGCAGTTGATAATCAGATACTGGGAGACTCTTCCCAGACTCGACTGTAAGCTCCATGAGCAGTGTCCCCCCCAGAGCTGAGCACAGTGTCTGGCACATCGCAGGTGATCAATAAACCCCACTGACCGATGTACCGATGCGCATGCAGCCCCTGGGGCGGGGGATGGGGAGCCTGTACCTTGTCAAACACTCGGTCGTGCAGTGAGAAGGATGCCGTCGGCGTGGTCCTGGTGAAAGTGAAGCCTCGGGTGATACCAAACACCAGCACGGACACCGCGCTCCCTGTGCACGCCCACTGGTACACCCTCGGCCCGGTGTCTGCCAGCACCGGGCCCACCCCGCACGTGCTCATGTTGCCCTGAGGCCCACACGTCATCTTGGGAGGAAAACAAGAGGCACCAAGAATTGATCAACTGTCAAAAGAATGGGAATTTTTCAGAGAATCTTTCCAGGGAGAAGAAACTAAAAAGGGGTGCATAATTGTTAAGAATGAGTCAGGTGGTAAAATCAAGTCAGTTCCCTGTGGGGACCTCCTGAGCTTTGCATGGGTCCTCCTGCTGGGCCGCTGGGCACCCAAAGGCCCCTGGCTGACAAGGCTCAGCAGAGCCAGTGAGAAAAGCAAAGCAGACAAACCAGACCTGTACAGGGCAGCCAGGAACCACCTGCACCTCAGGATACCAGAGGTGACTCTGGGCCAGGAAAATCACAGAAGCAACAATAGCTGGATTCCACAGGCTGGCTGAGCAACATTCAGGCAGCCCAGACAGGCCAGGGGATCAGAGACCTGATGGCAGAAACCACCAGGCCTTTGGGGAGACTCAGGAGTTTCTCTGTATGATGGGCCAGCCCCCCGGGGCCCTCTTCCTTTCCTTTTCTCAGGGTGCACCTAGGAGGGCGCCGGTCCACTGCCCTGGAGTCGGCGGTGGGGAGGAGGGAGCCTGATGAACCAAGGACTCTGGGAGGGTTCAAGGAGACCACTCTTGGCTCCATCCTGCACGAGGAGAACACATGTTTTTGCCTGCATTTCTGGAGGGAGGCCATCTCCTCCTCCTGAAAAACTGGCAGTTTTGCTTTTCTCTGAGCCATGTGCTAAAAGTCAAGACTGCCTTTGGGGAGCAAACAAGCATCTTTCTTCTAAATGTCATTTTGCTGATTACAGCCATAGCGGAAATGTAAACCAGAGGTGGTGGCTGACGGATGAACATCCATAAAAGCAAAAGCATCCCTGGGGGGCTAATTGACCAAAGGACCAGCTTGAAGAGGGGGTTTTGTTGCGCTGTGGGCTATGCCCGCAGTGTCTGGTCGTGGCGCCAATGCATGGGTCAGCCATCATTGCTGCTGCCCAGTTAGAATGGCACTGGCCTACTGGGGAAGCACCACGCATGGGGAGAGGCTCCACTCTGACTCACCCCTTGGGTTCTCCAAGGAAAGGGCTCTTCATGAGCAAGCAAGGATCTGGGGGACGTTCCAGAGATGGCTGTCTTTTTGCACAGAGAAGGCCACCCCTTGGCTTCTCCCCTTGGGACTGGTCTCAGGGAGCTATGCCAAACTCCAGGAGGGCAATCGCATCCTCTCCCCTGCCCATGTCTTCCCAGGGCCTCCTCACTTTGGTTGTCATAGCAACAGAACTGTAATCTTGGAGGATGGGCAGGCAACCCCACAGCATTTCCTGGGGCTCCAGGAAAGCTTTGAAACCATAGGCCAAAAGCTGGGAGAGTTTCCAGCAAGCTTGAAAGAGAGTAGATTTATCCATCCTTCCCAGGAGGGGCCTGGCCTAGATGAGAGCTTGGGAGGCAGAGAGAGGCCCCCCAATGGCCCTACAACACATCCAGGGACCCAGTCTGACTTTTGCATGTCCTATTCCTGGAGGGGGACTTTGGGGAGCAGAGCCAGGTGGAACTCTCTGACACCAGACAGTGTCCATGACAAGATGACAGTTTCTCTTCAGAGGCAAGAAGACAGAAATCTGTGTTAGGCTTCCCCAGCCCTTCCCAGACACTGCTCAGAGGTGCCTTACAACAGAGGCTGCAGAGCTGACCCTATCCTGCATGTGCACAACTCCAGCCATGCTGCATTTGCCTGGCACAATCCTTTAAAATTTGAAGGTGGCACATACAAATTTGGATGCCCTGCTTGTCTTGAAAAATCAAAGGGGATTTCAGGAGTTGAGTTGTGTAGTCTAAGCAGCTGACCTCAGCCTTGTGGAGAGGGCTGTGGAAGGCTCATTGTATGGTGTTCAGACGCTCCATTAGCAACTGACTCAGCATTTCCCTAAGCCAAAAGGGAACTCACCTGTGAGCCCTTGTTTAACCAGACACCCAGCCACAAGTTGCTGAAGGCGGAGCTGCCAATCATCAGGAGGAAGAGGGACACCACGAAGAGAGAGAGGAAGTACCCTGCAGGGGAGGGTAGAGGGCCAGGGGTTACAGAGGCCAGGGGGCTGTGGTGGGCTCCTCTTCCTTGGGTCCAACCCTGGTGGGAAAATCAAAGCCTGTAGGAAAATGGCCTCTACCCCGGGAACCACTTTCTAGGCTGATGTGACAAGTCTGAGTGTTAGGTCCCTGAACCCCCAATGAGGACATCTGTTCCACCTGGTTGGAACATGGGTCCAAATTGTCAACATATTAAAAAAAAAAAAAAAACAAAAAAAACACACCACTATTCACTTTAATAGAAGTGACTCAGTATTTTAAAACAAACAAATAAAACCCCAGCCTTGCTGAGGGGAGACAAGGAATGAAACTATAAGGTACGTTTTGCTCATGGAGATGACTCTTGCACTGAAGGCAGACAACGAGCGGGTGCCTGCTGTCCTCAGAGATTAGAGAGCGAGGTTACACAAGAACCACAGCTGGGTCATGCTGCTGTTCACTCAGTTTCAATAAATAGAGTCTGGCAGCTTTAATGGAGACAAAGGATGATTCCATTTAAAAGGCTGTTTTATCAGACTTTAGATTTTTAGGGGGAAAGAATAAAAGCACTGATAAATGACCCTAGCATAAAGAGAGTAATTGTTAAAGAAACCATAAAACATGAACCCAACAGTTTAAGAAAGAATTTTTTAATGCAAATTAAATCAAGAAACCCGTTGTTTTCTACCGAACCTCCAGAAGCCTTAATGTACGTGTGATAAGTTTTCCAGGTCACGGTTGCTCCCCGGGGGGACTCAGTCTGGATGAGCTGGTGCAGAGGAACGGTGGGGACAAACACAAGTCCTGCGGCGCCCCCCGGCGGGGCAGGTCCCCTCCCGCCCACTCCCAGCCACCACTAGGGCCAACTGCCATCCTTTCTTCCACCAGCCCTATGCTTTGAAATTTCCAACATACTTTTGCTCATTTTGTTTTATTTGGTCCTCATTACAGCCCTGTGAGGCAGGTGGTTTTCCATGTTTTGAGAAATATATTTATTAAGCACGTACTGTGTGCTCAGCCCTGGGGAGACAGGGGTTGTCTTGATCTAGTTCTGCAGAAGCAGATCCTAAGAAGAGGATGTGAACACATGCAGTTTACTCCAGAGCTAAAGCGTACAGGGAAAGGAAGGCAACAATAAAAGGTGTCTCATCAAGGCAGCAGCACCCATGGGCGATGGGAGCTTAACCCAGCATAGAGGAATCTCAGGCTGGGGCAGAACTACAACTCAGAGGTCTTTCTCATGCTCAGCGGGACCTGGGATGTTTCTACACCAACTCCCGTTGGCCACTGGGTGAGGGCTCCCCCCAGGGGTTAATTCCCCAGCCCTTCTACCTTGACCTGCAGCTGGCAGCTACTAGAGAGCCCCAGGCAAAGGGATGCAGGTGTGGCAGCTGTGTGCGCAGAAGTGCTAAGGGCACCCACACCATCTACTACAGGGCCAACAAGAAGACATCTACCATGGAGCTCACACCATAAGAAACCTGGGGCATCCTCCCAGGTGGATTCCTGATTCCCTCCACGTGGCTGTGCCAAGTCCTCTCCATTTTCCAGAGGGTGAGGGCAAATGACCGTCAAGCTCTCATTGAAACAGCTTTCAGAGGTGCAGAGAGGCTGCCTAAGAGCTCCCAGCAGCCAGGATTGAATGCATGTCTCTTCCCTCTCCTACACAGAGCATGAAAATGTCCGCTCCAAAGCAGCATGCTGTAGTTATACCTGGCTCTTGTAAACAGAGATAAATAGAGCCAGACAAGGGGGCCCCCCTTCGCAGGGCTCTCTGCATCCCGCCCTGGCAAGGAAAACTGTCCCATCTCAAAGGCGCCTCCATGAATAGAGCTGCCATTATCCTCCCTGCCTGGGAAAACCTCGCGTTTCTTTGAAATGTTCAGCCTGGCTTCCACTCATTGTGTCTCCCTCTGGGGCTGCAGCATGAGGGGGTCACCTCGATGGGTCGGCAGAGCCTAACGAATGGCACCCTAGAGCATAAAAGGAACCGTCAGATCCCCTTGCAGCCCCGGTCCAGTCAGCTGTGTTGCTGATGGTCTGCTCACCTTCGCTGCCCTTGGAAAATGCCCTCGTGCCAGCCCAATGGGCCGTCACCTTCAACCCTTCCCTTCCTATAGCTCTCAGAGCATTTAATTTCACTTTTTCCCTTTCCTCTCCAGAGAAGAGGGATGAGGAGGAGAAGAGGAGCAGGATTTACTCTCCCCACAGGACCCCAAATCCTGAGCAGCCTGGAGCTTTCCTGGGAAAGCATGGAAGAGACTACAGGGCCCCCCACTTCAGCCTCGGCCGCCTCCAGAGCGATAAAAATACATTGTTTTTCCAAATGGGCACGCATTTGTCACAAGCACCATTAATGGTGCCAACTTTCATCGATAAGAAGACTCACATTTTTTTCCCACATTTTAGCATCTCTGAAATCAGGATGTGTCCCATTCGGTAGTATGCCATATCATCTAATTGGCAGAGACTTTTCTTAGTGCTACGTAAAATGATGGTGTTCTCAAAATGGATGGCATCTTAAATTTGTTGAAATATACTAAGGGTTTTTTTCAGCTACGCATTTTTGAGGGACCTTGCTGTGGGCACTTTGAGCTAGGGGTATTTTGATCTCTGCCCTCTCAGTGCCCAGTGAGGGGCAGGGCACAGAGTAGGTGCTCAACAAATGTTGAATGGATAAAGGGATGGAAGGCAACAGAGTCTAAGGAGGAGAGGCAGCTTGGCCAGCCTGGTTCTCGCCAAGTTTATCTCCCACATCTCTCCTCTCTGCCTTCCTGGAATTGCCTGATGCCCTCAAGCCCAGGTCCTCGCCTTTCCCCTCCTTGTCACCAGAGTGTCCCTGGCAAACTCCTACATATGCTTAAAGGACCAGTCCAAAGGTCACCTCCTCTGTGAAGCCCTCCCTGACTTCTCACTCCCACCCCAGCTCCCCATTACTCTTATCACAGTTTCCCATGATTATCCTCTTGCAGGTGGCTCCCACCAGACCAAAAGATTCCGAGGACAGGGGCATATTTTCTTTCTCTCCCCAGCCTAGCTTAGTGCCTGGCACATAGTAGAATGCTGAGTCCTTTTGTGGAAAGAAGGAATAACCTTATCCCATCTAGATCTCTTCACGGCTGCATAATTCTTTCTCAATGCTCCGCATAAAGACTGGGAAGCATCTCCTGTGTGCGCTTTTGCGTGTAATTAATCTCTGTGCATTGCTTTGATCTTTCCAACTAATCATCATCATCGTCATCATCATCATAACAAAAACAACTACTGAGGGTTACTATATGTCAGGCACTGTGTTATTCATTCTATGTACAGTTTCTAATGTAATCTTTGCAAGAACCTATGAAGTTGGTACTCTTATGTCCCCCATTTTATGGATTAAGGAACTAAGGTTCAGAGTGGCCAAGTACCTTGCTTCAAAGTCATAAAACTAGTAAGTGGTTGAGCCAGAATTTGGACTCAGGCAGTTGAGCCCCAAGGCTCACACTATAGTAAACCACATAATTCTAGCTGCCCCAAAGGACATACAGCGTGCCTACACTTCTCTGTCCCAAATGGTAGGTGCCCAACAAATAGTTAAGAGTATGTAACTGAGGTAATGAAAGGTAAACACCTTTTATGTCTACAAACTCTGATTCTGTTTCAGGTTCTTTTCCGTCATGTTACTCATCTCCTGGAGCCAAAACTAGGGTGAGAAATAAAGAGAGATCTGTGTCCACTCGTGAGCCGTGGGTGATAAGAGAGGCGTGATTGGAACTCTGATTGTACCAGTGTCTTCATCTCTCTCAGCAGGACTCTCCTTAAGGGCTTCCACCACTGCTCCATCATAAATGTGCTCAGGCTCCTGGAGACAAAATGAAATTCCTCTGAAAATGAAATGACAGAACTTCTCCAGGCCAGAAATCCTGAGGGAAGGCAACCAATCTCTTGCACCCAAGGCCGAAGAGTTTTACCTTGAATCGCAACCCTCAGAGTTTGTGAATCAGTTTTGCATAGAGTCCTCTCTCCTCCATTAACTGTTCCCTTCTCACAGATCTCTCCATCTTTCAACAAGATGACTTCATCACAATACTCCAGGAACTGCAGAGATATTAAAGCAATCTACAATGAGCTTCTGCCTTGGAAGAGAGGGAAGAGAGCCATGCCAGACTCCCATTCAGCAGTGTCCCAGGCTCATCTGGTCCAGGGGTTCTCAACCTTGGCACCACTGACATTGAGGGCCAGATAATTCTTTGTTGGGGGGTGGGGTGGGGTGGGGACTGACCTGTGCATTGGAGGATATTTAGCAGCCTCCCTGGCTTCTACCCTCTAGATGTCAGGGGCCCCTCTTCCCCCAGGTGTGACAAGCAAAAGTGTTTCCAGACATTGCCCAGTGCCGGCTAGGAGGCAAAATGGCCCTCAGTTGAGAAGCACTGATTTAGTGCCCACGGGTCTCATGAGTATAAAAGAGACCTTTGGTTGCCACTGTGAAGCATATTGAGCCTTCCTTTGCTATTGCTTCCTACACGAGCTGCTGTGCTAAGAAATCTCATCATGGAGACTTGGAGTATGAAATTGACAAAGTCACTGCAGCCAAGATTTGGTGGAGAGGGGAAATATGACCTCAGAGATGGCTTCCCTCTGTTGTAACATTACAAGCCCACCTCATCATCCTCATCTAGCCCAGGAGATGTAGCCTACCGTGCAGTCTCCGGCCTCCAGGCCACACTAGCTGGCCTGAGGAGTTTACACCAGCTTCATCTGTACGATAAAAATATAGCCACATTTAATGATAGCATCCTACATTTTGCCCAAAGCACTTCTGTTTTTCTAATTTGAGTTCCCTTCATTTCCATATCATGCCTGAAATCAAAGAGTTGCTAAGAGGAGTTTCCTTTCATTTTGAAATGAGACCAAGCTCTCCCCATAGGATCAGCCCATCTAGGGGCAGGAAGACCCTCTTAGAGGTGGACAAGATGCTGTGAGATCTAAGATGGTTCAGCCAAAACAGGGCCTTGAAATACAGGTCTTTCCCCTGTGCTTTGGGGTTCACCCAAGGTCAAATCTACCTTTGATGCTCTTGAAACCCTGAAAGAAGTAGCTACATTTGGTCATTGTGCATCTGATTGGGTTTGGGGGGAAGAGGGTGGTGCCCAAAAGGCCAAATGACAGCAGTTTCGCTTGGCTTTGGACAGCTCCAGCCTTTCTGCTTCCTTTGTACTAACTGCCCTGTCCACTTTCCCAGACAGCCCAAGGAGGGACAGTCCGGCTTTTAATGTCCAGTTGAGACACTTTCTGACAGGGCCATTTTCCTGAAAATCACCTCTCACCTTTGCACAGCATCTTCTAACTTTCAAAGGCCGATCTCGTCTCCTATCTCTCAGTCTCCCACAACCCAGTGAAGAAAGCAGGCAGCATTATTATCCGCCCATTTCTCAGATGTGGAAACTGAGGCACAGATGTAGGGGCACACATTCCAGCCCCTGAAGCTCCTGGTGCAGCTCCTCTGGCCAGCAAGCTCCCAGTTCTCTCCAGTGAGACTAGGTGTGATCTGAGCAGCTTTGTTCTGCAGACTCACAAAATCTGGCCCCAGGTTGGATTTCAGTGGCAGGCCAGCCGCCTCATTTCATTTGTTTCCTCAAGTAATAGAAGGGCAATGGTCCAGCCTGAGCACTTGGAGGCATACAGATTGCCCGCGGGCCCTAGAGTAAAAGCAGCCCGAGAAATGTTCTGGAAAAGCCCACAGGCTCCAGGTCCGGGCTCCGAGCGCCTCCTCCCCAACAATGGATGGCCGGACTGAGACTCCAGTGCCATCTGGTGGCTGCCTGTATTTTTCAACACGCAAAAAGTAAGATGAAACGACCTTGGTGAAAAATAGTGTCTCCGAGGCCTCCTGGGTTCTTGCCTGAGTTCATACCGCTGGTGAGTGAGGTTCAGAGATTGGGCCAGGACCAAGGTCACATTCTCCCCCCTTGAGGACTCCTGCAAAGACAGCTCTGACCCACATCTGTCAGGTGCTGGGAGTCTCCCTGTGCACCCCCAGGACTCCAGGAGGACAGCCCTCCCTGCTACACATGGTCTCCAGGGACTGGACCCTTGCAGTGCAGAGCTGTGGTCACCATAGTTAGCACCCTGGCTGGGCGAGAGCCCGTTCCCAGTCACCTCATGGGGGCCCAGAAGAAATCCAACCTTCTCCTCACCCTGGTCCCTGCCCAGCAGAGGAACGAGGAGCTCTTGTCTGCACCAGCCCAGCTGGCTGCTTCCTGGAGGTGACAGATGCCACTCAGAGGAAACCTGAGCAATCCCCACATGCAGAATTCAGATGCTTGGAGCTTATTCTGAGGTCTCTAGCCCTCAGCAAACAGAGGCAGAGGCTGGGGGCAAAGCCACAGGTATAGGAAGGCCTGGTTTTCCTGGGTCTTGAAGAAACTTTTCCCTCTTTGGCCGGCCCTTCTGGCCACTGACAGAGGAGCCTAAAGATGCTGGCTACGGCATCCTGTAGCCACGGCAACTTCATTTGCTGCCAGCTCCCATCCCAGCTTGACTTACCTTTGCAAAGGCTGAGAGTCCTGCCTCTTACCCCTAGTTTAACATTTCCCCACAGGTGGCAGGAGAGTCAGAAGACAGGACTTCTGCTGCCTCTGCTCCAACTGACCTCTCATTACAGGCCAGTCCTGTGGGCTCTCTCCTCCTGCAGGGGACGCACACGCATGTGCGTGCACACGCATGTGCGTGCACACGTGCACACACACACACACACACACACACAGCACATCTCTGGGGAGTCACTGTAGGACAAGGGTAACTTGGCTTATCTCAGGGTAGAGAGGGGTCCTGGCTTCCCACCAGGCATCCAGAACCCTTTACATGGGGCTGACACAGTAAGAACTGTCCCCACTCTGCCAAATTCCCAAGCTCACTCAGGGGATTCAGTCAGTCCCTTTCCTGGGCAATATTCATGTTCCTAAGCCTGAGAGCGTGTCTCTGGGCAGGGAGAAGCTTCTTGCCTTAGTCCCGAAGTCCTGGTCTCCAGCCTTTTTCCCCTGGGGAGTGATGCCAGGGGTATCTGGGCCTCTCATCAAGGGATCTGTCATCCCCTGCCACCCCACACCCGGGCACCCCTGGCCTCAGGCCTGCCCAGCCCTTGCGGGAGGAAAGGTTGGTCTAAATGTTCCTACCCGACTTCCCATCTCCGCACCATCAGTGGTCCAGAGCTGGAGAAGGTGCCCCGTGTCCACCCCACAGGTAGGGGTCAGTGGTCCAGAGCTGGAGAATCTCCCTCTGATGGAGGAAAGGTCTTGGCCCCACTGAGCCCAAAAGTAGGGCAACGGAAGCATGCACAGAGAGGAGCAGGCAGGTCTAGGTGCGAACCAGGATGGCCGGGGCCGGTCATGGTGTCTCCTGTGCGCCTCTCCCCTTCCCTGACCTGGTCCAGGTGAGGACAACAGGTTTAGGCAGAAGAGGAGACTCTGTGAGCATCAAGTGCCACGCCCATTTCATGACCTCACGGGTCCTGCTGGTCCCAGTCACCTGAGCTGGTGGGTCACCAGGACGATGGTCTTCCTCCTGAGCGCCTCTCAATGCACTCCTCAGAGACGTGCTTCCCCACATGGGCGTCCACAGCCGACAGCGGGTCATCCAGCAGGTAGATCTCATGGTTCAAGGAGACGGCTCGGGCCAGGCTGATCCTCTGCCTCTGCCCCCCAGAGAGGTTGAGGCCCCGCTCCCCGATCTGCAGACAAGGGCAATGCTACTGTCATTCACCGGACCCCATTCCCCACCCCGCAGTCCTTGCGGACCAGGAACTTCCTGAAGCTTCTCTAGATTCTTCTGCAGACTGCTCATCACCCCTTTACAGGAACCCCCTGGCCACACCAGGTACCCTGGAAAGCGGAAAGCTCCACTTCTGCAGGCAGCCTGGTGGGCAGTGGCAAATAGGGAAAAGCTCCTTCCATTGCTGAGTGAGGGGTACCGGGCTCACAACAGCCCCATCCCAGTGCAGTCCTGTAGGGAGGGGCTACATCTTGACCGCTAGCACCAAAGGGCATTGTTGAGCAGGAAGCTCTGGGCAAGTGGACAAGCGAACAGGAAGGAAAACTGTCTGGGAGAAGAGGGACAAGGGGTTTCTATTTGTTTACCTGTGGATCAGCTCCCTGCCCCCACTAGGCAAGTCTAAGCTCCATGAAGATAACAGACCTGTCAGCCTTTTTCATCATTACATCCCTAAGGCCCGGCACCACACCTGGCCCAGAGCAGGTGCTCAATAAACATTTGTTGAAAAGATGAAAAGCTTAGGTTGCCTACTTCAGGTGATTCTATCCAACTGACCCCAAAGTGAGCCTCCAGGAGTTCAGCCAGGTGTTGTGCTGAGCACTGGGGCTGGACACATGAAGTGGGACCAGAAAATTCCCCTATCTACTGGGAACTTGCATCTTAGCGGGGGGGGGGCGGGGGGTGTGTGGTTAGTTATACACATAATAATGGCACAAAGCAGAATTTAACGAGTGCCAACTGAGAAGCATAAACTAAGTACTTTGGGGCAAATTAGTTTAGACTCTGGGTCTGGGGAAAGTCTTCCTCAAGGGTGTGGATTTGGGGTGGGACCTTGAAGGGTGGTAACTGGCAGAAGCAGAGGTCTAGAGCCTGGAAGGCGAGTGCACACCTAGGCAGGCAGGTAGGGGTGGGTGGAAGCAAACCCTGGCAGGGAGGTCAGGGCTGCAGTGGCTGTGATGGCCATTTCCTTGATGCAGGCACACGGAGGTACCAGCAGAGAATGACAATGTGCTCTGAACTGGGCTTTCTTCAGGATGCCTCATTCTTTGGGCTCCTGGGCAGAGGGGGAAGACTGGGCAGAGGGGGAAGTCTGTGCAGAGGGTATACTGGGATGGGAAGACAGAAGGTGGCCCGGTGACTCCCCTGGGTCACCTGAGTTGGCAGGCTCAGCCCAGGACCCCGCCAGCCCTTTAAACAAAACCCTGGGGGGCAATGTTTGGAGATGACCCTTATACTCCTGGGCGGGCAGGTCCAGTGAGGCAGGAAGGGGACCTTGAGCCTCTAGCCACAATGCTGTACCCTTGATCTCTGTCTTAGGATGACAGAGCTGGTCCAGGAGGTGAGGAGGCACCTTTCACCAACAACCTTCCCTGAGATGACAGGCAAATTGGAAGTGACCCCAAGAGTGACCGGGCTGAGCCCAGCACAAGTGGAGTTGGTGTCACTTCCATTGTGATATCTCCCAAGAAAGGACCCAGGTGGAGAATGCAGAATGGTAGAACCTGACTTTCCCCACATTTCCTGGGATTTTTCTGTCCTCTGGGGCACACGGATACGAAGGAGCTGGTGCCTGCAGAGCTTCAGCCCATTGGACCTGGCGGTTGATCTGCCGTGAGCCGCTGTGGGGCTGAGCTCTGGGTTCTACTCACCTCAGTCAAGTCTCCGTAAGGTGGGCTGCTCAGGTCCTCCTGAAGGGCACAGACACGAACCGCGTGCTGATACCTGTGGGTGGAAAGCTAGAAGTCAGCACGGTGAGAAAGACCCCACGTCCGTGCAGCCCTCGTTGCTCAAAAGGTGCGCTGGCGTCATGGGCAGGCGAGGAGGCGGCTGATTGCTTGGTCTTTGATGCCCAAGGGCAGCTTCCCCTTGACCTCTGCCCCGCTTACCTGATGCAGAGCTGACTTGGGAGGGCCCCTCTGCTCACAGGCTTCCCGCCATTCGAGAAAGATGAAATCAGTGCACATGAAACACCTGAAGGGAAAATTGCTCGTGGGAGTCAGAGCAGGGAGTCACCAGTGAGGGCTGAGGTCGCTGCAGGAGGGCTCCCAGAGGCCGCAAGACCGCTAGTAGACGAGAAGAAGTGTGCGGGTGGTGCCAGCTTAGCGTGAGCAGGCAGATCACCAGTAGCTGCCCGGCAGGTGGCGCACTACGTCCTGGCAGCACTGGACGCCCTGAACATTGTGCCCATGTATCAACTTTAGGGCTGGTGTGCCTGGTGGTTAAGACCGGTAGCTTTGGAATCAGAACAATCTGGGTTTGAATCCAGCTGGGTAACCTTGAACAAATGACTGTACCTCCCTGATCCTCCCTCTCCACTCTACACAATAGGCTAATAGCTCTCACTGGGTTGTGAGAAGCGGGAACACACATATCAAGCCAAGAGCAGGCTGTCTGGTGCGCAAATTCTCCATCAGCGGTAGTTATAATTAATGTTATCACTTTTGCCAATCTTGGACTATGAGATTCAGACTGCTCAGCACATCTTCTTGCCAGCTCCACCCCCATCTTAAACTTCCTCCCACCCTCCTGCTTCCTGTGGTCCTGAGAGTCTCAATATCCGCCCCAGGAGCAGAACCCCTGCTAGAGAAGCCACATAGGAAGGGTGCTCAGTCCATCCTTCAAGGCCCAATTCAAGCGCCACCCTCTCTTCCCTCTTGTGATCTCTGCTGCCTCTGAACAGTCCAGCACAGTCTCCTGCCCTTGGCGCATTCCTCCTTGGCCCATTGTGCATCTCCTATAACCCTTTACAGACTTGAGCACCTCAAGGGCAAAGTTACATCTGAGCCACCCTGGTGGCCCACGTGGCCCTGCATAGTCCTGTGTCTTGCAGGTATTTGGTAAATATTTGCTCTCTGACGTCCTAATAATAAAAGACAGGAATCCCTCCCTCTAGTCTGCTTCTGGGGAAAGAGAAGCCATTCCAGGCGGGGTTGGGAGGAGGCACAGGCAAAGGCAGTCCAAGAGATGCTGGGCAGAACAGTTCGGCTGGTGCCAAGGACTCCCTGACTGAGCCTCCTGATGACAGGATGTCGTGGCCTGGAACAAGGAGGGGAAGTAACAGATCTCTTGCAGAGAACCCACATGCTGGCCGATGTCGTCAGTAAGGATAGAGTTTGTGGGTTCAGGCAATAAGACGTGAAAGTCCAGACCACAGTTAAAGAGCTGACAGCCAGATTTGTAAAACCAACTCCATTTGTCTTTCCTTCAGCATCGTGGCACCTGAAGGGGGTTGTCAGGCAGTTCCAGTGGGAACAAATGATGCTGGCCTGGAGTTTCTCTGACATTTAATAGCTTTGACCTTTGGCAGGTCAACTCTCCTCTCTGGGCCTCAACCTCTTCATCTGTAGAATGGGGATATGATGCCAGGATCTCCCTTATACGGGTGGTTATGGGACTCTAACGAGAGAATGTACATGGCAGCATGCCAAACTCGGCAAAGAACCTTAGGAAGCTATTTCCAGAGCTTAAATATAATGGTCCAAAGTGAATTCAAAAATTATGACTTGAACTTTGTTTTCATTCCATTAGATCGTTTTGAGGACATCAACAGTGATATATCCTGATAACTGGTGTCAATTAATAGTTTCAGGGCTGACTAATTGCACACCTGCTGCGCTCAATTTCAAGGAAAGTTCTTGTTACTTGGCCTAAAGCAAAATTGCCAGATTCCTCTTCCTCCAGTCAGACAGCATATGCACTGTTACAGAGAACCGCAGAACATATGCTACTCTGCACTGGGATTGAGTGGCGATTCCGTACATTTCTGAGAGCGTGATCACAGGTCTGCAGAAGGCACTTCTCCTGAACTCTTGGATCAGGAAGAGAAAAAGCAACACCCATTTGGATCTGACAAATGTTTAATCAGAACTCATTAAAGAAACCCAGTTAGCAATCATTACCAATGGCATCAGCATCTGTAGCAGATTATACCAAATACTAAAATGCCTCATGCTTTCAAAGTTAATATTACCTTTGGTGATCATACTTTTCTGCAAATAATATGTTTTATCTCACATTTCCCTGAAAGATCCATGCTTGCTGGGAAACGTAGGCCAGAGTCCCGCTGACGGCCACGATCCCTTGTTGTAACTGCATCTGGAGCAACAACACCAGAGAACCTTCCGAAGCCAGGCCTCACCACCTTCTCCTCGGGGACCTATTGCACACTTGCCACCCACTTACTGTATGAGCACTAATTCGGAAGGTGCAAGAGGGTGACAAGCTGTCTTGCCACACACTGCAAAGCCCGGCTGTGCAGACCAAGGGTCTCAAAGTCAAACATCTGCGAGAGGCCGGGTGGGAACGTTCCAGAAGGGGCAGAGGTGAGCCCTGTGCTCTGGAGAGCACAGGCTGCAGGGCTGCTGCTGGCACACGTGCACCTTTGTGCAGCTAGGATGAGATGCTTTCTGAGTAGACCCATCACAAAGGCTCCCTCTTCCCCCAGGTGCACTGGCTAGACCCCACCCTCCCCAGCCAGGCCGCCAGGGAGAGGGCACAGCCTGCACTGCTGTGGATGGTGGCCCTGGCATGTCCCATCCTAAGGAAGCAACCTTGACTCCATTGCACAGTTGGTGCCAAGCAAGGATGCAAGCCTGCTGTGGCGAGTTTCTGAGTTTTCAAGAGGAACGGAAAGTCTAGTTTCATGTGGAACTTCTGAACTTTCAAAACAATGAGGAATCCAATTAAGGAACATGCCTGGGCTCCAGTCTGTGACCCTGAGTACCCACGTTCATTTAAGATGGCCCTTCACGGTGAGCCTCAACAGATAACGGGAGAGGCTAGTGGTGGTGCCATGTTTGTAGCTGTCAGGAAAGGGAGTTTGAGGCAGGCCGTGGTGCTCAGGGCTGGTGCTCATGGGCCAGTGGCAGTGTGTTGGGGACAGGCAAGGACGATAGCCAAGATGGCCGAGGGATGTGACTCCGTTCCTCCTCAGGAATGGTCTAAGGGATAGAGAACATTGGACTTGGAGAAGAGAGAATAATAATAACAACAACAACAACAACAACAACAACATAATAATAGCTAAAATGAATAGGGTGTATGCCAGGCACTGTGTTAAGTACATATAAAATGCTAATCACTGTGGCTGGCGCTGGGAATTGTCCTGTAACTACTATTATATCAGTTTTCTCATTTAATCCTCATCACAGCATCCTTAGCCCCATTTTACAGATGAGCCAACCAGGGCTCAGAGAGGTGAAGTGACTTATCCACGCTCATGAGGCTGAGACAGCTGGTGAACCCACGCCGTCCAGAGCCCACTCACTTAACCCAGTGACCACGTGAGGGGCCTGATCCCACCACTGTCACATGGGAGATGGATTCTGCTTTCTCTGGGACATTCCACAGGAGCAGGCCATAGGGTAGAAGTTAAAAGGAGGCAAATTTCACTCCCATATACCTCAAATCTCTCTAAAGAGATAATGAGTTCTCCATCACTGGAGGCATCTGAGCAGAGGTTGGCCCATCTCTTATAGGATTCAGTGGAAAGGACTCATGTTATTAGGTGGAGAATTGGGCTGGGTCACCTGCAATGCCCCTGCCGACTCTAGGGTTATCAAAGGCACTCACGCTGAATCCCAGAGCCTGAGGGACCGCCACAGCTCTCCTGACTCAGCCCCCGCCTCCGCCTTCAAGCAGGGAAGGAGTTGTCACTCTTTGTACAAATGAGTCAGCTGAGGCCAGAATGAGTCACCCTGGTCTGGAGGGGCTCTTCTGAGCCTAGCATCCCCCTGTCTCTATTGCAGGCAAAGGCAATCCCAGGTGCCCAACCTTCCCTTTAGGAACACAGAGTGGAGAGAAAGAGAACTTAATTCCTTTCCCCAGAAAGTTTCTCATTCATTTGGAATGAGAAGCCTTGGCAACTGTGAACTATTCATTTACTGTGGATACAGTGAATGGCTTGGCCATTTCCCTGGGGTCAAGCAGCTAGAAGTAGCAGACAAAGGATGAGCGTCTGCCCGCCCTCCCTTGCTACCACAAGGTGTGCTTTGGTTCACACATTCATTCAGCCCCTCCTCCATTGAGAAGCGGATGCTCGGGGCAGACAGTGGGGAAACGGAGATGGATCTAATGTCACCGAGAGTCGCAGGTTCCCGGGTTTTTCCCCCGCCAAGCTGCCTGGCCGGCCTTTCTATTTGGCATAGGCCAAGCATGTCATGAGAGAACCATGGATTTAATGACCCATCGCTTCCTTTGACCAAGATGGAGCTCCAGGCAAGGAAGCTATCGCTGCTTAACTCATGTCCTCAGGAGGCAAACCGGGGAGGGCGCGTGGAAGGCCCGGCCCCGCCTGCCATGGGCCTGGGACTGCCAAGCGCATTGACCTCCTGGGCATCAACGTTAACTAGGAGCACAGAGTCCAGTGCGGCCGAGCCCAGGGCCCCAAAAGCGGCCGGCAGGGAACCACTCCATCGTCACAACGCTCAGCACACAGCTTACCTGTCCTAGGAGAGCAGCGAGGAGGGCGCTCTTTCCACTTCCAACATTCCCACAGATGCCCAAGACCTTCCCCTACCAGAGAAACAGAGAAAAGACAGTCATTCTCCCAGTTCTTAGAGGGTCACCACCAAACTGGCCAGGCCAGGCAGGGACCAGTGGGGCACTGCTGGCTCTGCGAGGTGGCAGTTGCAGCCTCGCCCCCCAACCCCGATACACGGCCTCATAGGAGGCAGGGGCCTCAGTCTTAATTAAGAGCCTCCTCTGCACAGCCCAGCACAGCTCCCGGAGGGCTTCTAGAAATCATGTATACGCACTGATGCAGAACAGCCTTGCGCTGCTCTGGGACACACAGGCCCTGAACATGACGGTGGTCCTGTGCCGACTGCAGGAAAGTAAATCTAATGGACGTCAAAGGCTGCACAACCCAGAGGGACAGTGACAGCCTGCAAGTACAGAAGGCTGGGTGCTTTTTAAAAGTCCTCTTAAAGCATCCTTCCTCCATCACAACTCAGTCTGAAATAACTGAGCAGTTATGCTGTTCCAACATGTTGGGTTCATGGATTTTTCTACGGCCGCAGATTTATTAATTCAACTAACAAGTCATTGCTAAAGCCTGCTTTGTGCCAGGTGCTGTTCTGAACACCAGCAATAGCACAATACAGCAAAGAACATCACAGTCAAAAGTCTGGGTCTGCCCGCAAGGAGCTTATGTTTTAGTTGGGGAGGCAGTAAACAAGATAAGTAAGTAAAATATGGAGCATGTCAGATACATGCCATGGAAGCAAATAAAGCAGGGAGGAGATGGGGGCGGGGAGCCTTACTGGACATGTGGACCCCTTAGCTTGAGTTCTCCCAGAAGGAGACCCCAAAGCAAGGAATTGAGTGAAGGTAGCTTGCTGGGGAGGTGCAGAAAACACCAGCTGGGAGGAGGGGGATGGTACAGGAGAAGGAAGGTGGCCCATCAAGGGAGTGCTGTTAGGTCAGCTCCCACAGGAGGCAAATGAAGCTCAATCCTGCAGGGAAACTCAAGGAATTGCGGAAACTGAGCATGGCTTTGTCCTCCCAATGGCTGAGGGAGTCAGGATAAATAGCCAACAGTCAGTGTTTGAGAGCTGCTCCCTCGGCCGTTGACGTCTTGGCTTACTGAGGGTGGTGGGGAGGGCCCTCAGGCACACACATGCAGATCTGGCAGTTGGAAGATGGCCAGGCCACACAGATGGGTCACTGACAGTACCTGCTACAGGTGATGTCTGAGTAAGACCTGGAGGAGGCAAGGGAGTGAGTCGTGTAGTTATCAGGGGGGAGCCACTGCTGGCAGAATAGGAGTCCATGTGGAGACTCTGAGGTGAGACCACTCTTGTGTTCAAGCAGATATTGCAACGCAGCAGTTGGAACATCTAGAACATTCTCACTGAGACCTGCTCCCAGTGATCCCTCAGAGCAAAGATGCCCAGCAAGGGACCAAATATGGCTTCTTTCCCACCTGAGCTAGACCAGAGGGCCCCTCGCCTGCCTGCTACACCCAGCACAAGAGGGTTGTTGCCTGTCATCATTCATCCCTTGGATAAGTCTTTACTGAACACCAGATACTGCACCAGGCACTGGCAATAAAACAGTGATCAAGGCAGACGCAGTCCCTGCCTTATTGTCACTGGTGCTGCAGGTAAGTGAAGTGGATCCATTTTAATTCCACCAAAAGGACTACAAGGAACAGGGGCATTATGAAGACTTTGGGACAAAGAGACACAGGGATGGATCCAGCTTCCCTAGACACTTGGCTCTTTGTTGAGTCCTGTCCACTACTTGTGGCCAGATCTAAGCCTTCCAGATTCATCCTTGTCTTCAGCAGGAAATCCATGAGGCCTGCACCCCTGAGTTTCTGATGATTCGGAAAACATTATTGGAAACCTACTCTGTGCCAGGCTCTGGGCTCAGTGTAAGGCCACACGACTGTGAACAAGTTCACAGATACGCGCCCTGACCTCAAGGAGGCTATGGTCTAATGGAATCTTAGAACTAAATTTGGAAAAACATAGATGCCTTGAGTTTAGGACATTTAAGGGCAGCACTTTAGCTGGACATAATTGTTAGAGGAAAGAGGCAACAGCAATAGCTCCTGTCCATGGGGACTTAGCATTTGCGTGTGATGTGTCTTTCCGTCCTCACATCCATCTTGTGAAGTGGGTACTATTATTAAAATACCCATGGAGCAGGTAAAGAAACTGGCTTGAAGAGGTTAGGCAATATGCTCAAGGCCATGCAGCTGGAGAGTGGCTGGGATTGGAACCCTGGTCCACCAGGCTAGAGAGGCATAACCCTAATCCCCAAGATATTGTGCTGCACCCTTTGTCTTCACCTTATTTCACAAAATATTTGATCATGTCCTTGATGACAAGTCATGAGCCACCAACGTACTGAAAAGGAGGAAAGCAACTGAAGGGCTAAGAGGGGGTTTCTTTACAACACGAGAGCAGTTCACTGAGGCCTCTTTGGAGCAACGCCGAAGGCATGGTTGAAGTAATCTGGGTGCTGCACGTCATAGGCGGGGAAAAGTGATGAGAAAGCAAGTGGGCTGCACACAGCAGGACTTCACTGAGAGCCAAGCTCAATTGCACTCAGCCAACCGAATATCATTTCCAATGAATATGTGCAGAGAGCCTTGTTAGCTACAAGAGGTACCACTCTACACCAGCTATTGAGCCTAGCGTCACATAATACATAAGAACCTCTCCCTCTATAGTGCTCACATGGGGAAAGGGTGAGTCAACAAGATGGGAGATTAAAATATTAGGCACAAGATAAATGCTGAGCCCTTTGCAGCAAAATCAACACTGCCATCTGGGGAGCACGGCTGACGAGTACCCAGGGCAAGAAAACCACATGCAAGAGAAGGTCAAACATTCCCCAAATGCAGAGCTTCTCTAAGGACTCTACCCCCGAATCCCGAGGGGAGGGGACCAGCCAGCAGAATCTGGCGGGCTTCTGTTCCTAGGCTGCTTGTGGCACTCACTTTGCTTTTTACAAGAGCAGTGTCGCTTGGTGGTTAAGAGCCGACGGTCGCACCCGGCACCCTGGGTGTGAAGCCCTCTTCTGCCACTTTCGAGCTGTATGACTTGGACGAGTTATTTAACCTGCTGTGTCTCTGGTTCCTCAGTCATTAAGTGGGGCAGCTATACACCCACCTCATAATGTTATTGGGGTAGCTAAATGAGTTAATTTTGTGCCTGGTAAATAGAAATTGCTCATAACTGTCAGCTATTATAATCTATTATTGGACTCCAATGGGAAATTAAGAACAAATCTGAAAAGACTTATGAAAGTTAGTCAGTTTGAGTCTAGCCACCTGAAATGGATTGTCCATTAAACACTGCAACTGGCTCTCAACTCCTGTGGAATTTGAAGATCGGCACTAATACAACCACTAAGACAACGGTATTCTCTCAGCTTGAAGAGATGTCTCCAGGGTTCATTTGCATAGCTTTACAATTTGGGGAGAAATGGAGACATCCCACCACCACCTCCTGCTCAAACTGAATTATATTCAGCCTTGAGAAGGCCATGGTCATGTGACACAAAGAAGGATGGAGGTCACACCTTTGGAACACATACCCACCTTTCTCACCACAAAGCTTATACTGTGCAGAACCGATTTGGGGCTGCCACATTGCTCCTTGGCGCCGGTGACTCCCTGACCTGATAGACTCAAACTGTATGCCTCTGGCCTCTGTTTCTTAAGAAGATGCTTTTTCTGGTTCTGCAATTTCTTTAGGTCACTTTTCCTCCTGGTTTCTTGCTCCCATGTGGCATTTCTTGCTCCAAAGGTGGCATTTGCTAAAAGCAAGACTGTATCTGGGTCTTCTGGTTGGGTGATGTAAGATGGGGGGCTTTTAGCTATGAGAATTTTCTAAGATTAAAGAAACAAAATTAACTTGTCAGACGTCATCCATTTGCAAGAATCATCCCAGTATATCTTCTAATGACCCCAAATCATAATCTTCGGAATTCTACCTGGGACATCCAGGAAAGGTATTCTGAAGATATTCCCCTAGGAGAAGCTGCAGCAAAAATAGTCTATTAGCTCGTACTATCTAGAACGGATGCCTTTTTAACCACAAGGCCTATCTGGGTCACCCACATTGGAGAATGCTGATCCCAGCTACAATTTACCCTTATGCCCAAGATGGCCAGCTTTTGCCAGTCTTTGGGTGGTTGGCTTCACTGCTTGACACTAATGCTTATGAAACCAAGGTCACACGCTCAGTCTCTGCTGTGTCTTCTTCCTAAGTCCCCACTCAGCTCAGTTCAACAAAACACCTGCCAAGTGCCTACTCTGTGCCAGATTCTGGGGTAAACAGCAGAAATGCAAATATTAATAAGGCATGCTTCCTGTCCTTGAAGAGACTGCAGTCCAGGTGGAGATGGGAACATGCACAGATCATTTCAGTGAAATGTGACAGGGACAAAGCCCTGTAACTGCCAGAGATGGGACACTTGGCTCCCCATCCTGGAGGCCCATGTCATTGATGCCTGAGCTGAGTCTGTACAGGCAAAGATGAGGGAGGGGTTGGGGGGGGGAGAGCTTTCTAGTAGATGGCACAGCATGAGCAAAAACAGGCAATAGCATGGTTTTGGGGGATGAGAGGTATAAGACAAGAAATTCGGTATAACCGAGGGCCAGAGCTCCAGGTAGGAAGCGGATAAGAAATGAAGTGGAGATATAACTGAAGACCTGCTGATGGAGGACTCAGGCTCAGTCCTGGAGAGAGAAGGACAAGGATTTCAAGCAGGTTAATGTCAGTGATCAGACAAATATTTTAAAGCTCAATTAACAGTGCAATATGGATTTGAAAAGGACAACATTGGAAAAAGACAATTGGTTCTTCAGTCACTGCGATAGTTCAGATGAGAGACTATGAAGTCTTGAATGAAGGTGATGACACCAGGGACAGAGTAGAGGTTGAGGAGTCAGGAAATAACATTGTTCCTCTAGTCTAAGATATTGGATATCATTATACAATTAATGTGATGAGGTTGACTCTGTGTTTTGTTCAAAACATAATAACTCAACAGTGCACCTTCCAATCCAGTCTCATAAATGGTGCCTCTTAAAATTGAAGGAATACAGTGAGCAGGAGGTGAGTCAACAGGATTCTTTTTTTTTTTTTTTAATTTTTGGCCACGTTGGGTCTTTGTTGCTGTGCGCAGGCTTTCTCTAGTTGTGTCAAGCGGGGGCCACTCTTCGTTGCAGTGTGCAGGCTTCTCATTTTAGTGGCTTCTCTTGTTGCGGAGCACAGGCTCTAGGCACATGGGCTTCAGCAGTTGTGGCACACGGGCTCAGAAGTTGTGGCTCACGGGCTCTAGAGTGCAGGCTCAGTAGTTGTGGTGCACGGGCTTAGTTGCTCTGCGGCATGTGGGATCTTCCCGGACTAGGGCTCGAACCTGTGTCCCCTGCATTGGCAGGAGGATTCTTAACCACTGCACCACCAGGGAAGTCCCAACAGGATTCTTGATTGGTTAAATGTGGATGGTAAGGGAGAAGAGGGATACAGGCACCTAGGATGCTTAAAATGACATCCACATTTCAGACATGAGTGAATAAGATCTTCCAATCAATTCACAGAGGTCTGAACGCATTGTTCTCTTGACTGAAATGCCCTGCTTCTTTTCCTTTCCGTGCCTCAACTTCAAAACCACTTTATCTGCCCTTCCTACACATCACTTTCACCCTTACTATATATAGCAATTACTGGGATACCTGGTCCTGTACTAGACTGGAGGCTCTTAAGAGTAAAGACTCTCTTCCTTGTATTTGCGTTTTCCACAGTGCCTTGCATATAGGAAGCATACCGTAAATCTTATTTGCATTTTCCACAATGCCTTGCATATAGGAAGCATACTGTAAATCTTTTTTTTAATCGAGATATAGTTGATTTACAATATTATATTAGTCTCACGTGCACAACATAGTGATTCAAAGTTTTTATACATTATACTCCATTTAAAGTTATTATAAAATATTGGCTATATTCCTGTGCTGTACAGTATATCCTTGTAGCTTATTTATTTTATACATAACAGTTTGTACCGCCTTATCCCCTTTTCCTGTCGTGCCCCTTCCCCTTCCCTCTCCCCACTGGTAACCACTAGTTTGTTCTCTATATCTGTGAGTTTGTTTCCTTTTTGTTATATTCAGGGTTTTTTGCTTTACTTTTTTAGACTTCACGTATACATGATATCATTCAGTATTTGTCTTTCTTTGTCTGACTTATTTCACTTAGCATAATGCCCTCCAAGTCCATCCACGTTGCTACAAATGGCAAAATTTCATTCTTTTTATGGCTGAGTAATATTCCATTGTGTATATGTACCACTATCTTCCTTATCCATTCATCTCTCAATGGACACAGGTTCCTTCCGTATCTTGGCTTTTGTAAATAATGCTGCTATGAACATTGTGGTGCATGCATCTTTTCAAATTAGCGTTCTGTTTTCTGCAGATATATACCCCAGAGTGGAATTGCTGGGTCATATGGTAGTTCTATTTTTAGTTTTTTGAGGAACACTGTTGTTTTCCATAGTGACTGCACAAATTTACCTTTTACCAACAGTATATGAGGGTTCTCTTTTTTCCACATCCTCCCCGACATTTGTAATTTGTGTTCTTTTTGATGATAGACATTCTGACAGGTGTGAGATGATATCTCATTGTGGTTTTGATTTGTATTTCCCTGATGATTGGCGATGTTGAGCATCTTTTCATGTGCCTGTTGGCATCTGCATTTCCTCTTTGGAAAAATTTCTATTCAGTTCTTCTGCTCATTTCTAATTGGGTTGTTTGGGTTTTTGATGTTGAGTTGTATGAGCTGTTTATATATGTTGGATATTAACCCCTTATCAGTCATATCATTTGCAAATACTTTCTCCCATTCAGCAGGTTGTCTTTTCGTTTTGTCAATGCTTTCCTTTGCTGTGCTACTGTCAATTTCTCCCTTTATATCTGTTAATATTTGCTTTATGTATTTAAGTGGGTCCTATGTTGAGTGCATATGTATTTATAATTGTTATATTTTCTTCTTGGATTGATCCTTTGATCATTATGTAATGCCTTTGTTTCTTGTAACAGTCTTTGTTTTAGAGTCTATTTTTTCTGATACAAGTATTGCTACTCCAGCTTTCTTTCGATTTCCATCTGCATGGAGTGCCTTTTCCATCCCCTCACTTTCAATCTGTGTGTGTCTTTAGATCTGAAGTGAGTCTCTTGCAGGCAGCATGTATATGGGTTTTGTTTTCATATCCATTCAGCCACTCTATGTCTTTTGGTTGGAGCATTTAGTCCATTTACATTTAAAGTAATAATGGGTAGTTATTGTCATTTTGTTAATTGTCTTGGGGTTGTATTTGTAGTTCTTTTTGGTTCTTTTCTTCTTTTGCTCTCTTCCTTTGTGATTTGATGACCATCTTTAGTGTTATGTTTGGATTCCTTTCTTTTGTGTGTGTGTGTTTATCTATTATAAATGTATGGTTTGTGGTTACCATGAGGTTTATATATAGCAATCTATACATATATATACACGATTATTTTAAGTTGCTGATCTCCTAATTTCAACTGCATTTTAACAACCCTGCATTTTTACTCTCTTCCCCTCACAAGTACTGTTTTTCCATATTTTACATCAATTTGGTTTTTTTCCCCTTAACTATATATTGTGGATTTAGATGATTTTACTACTTTTGTCTTTTAACCTTCCTACCAATTTTATACATAGTTGATTAACTACCTTCACTGTATATTTGCCCTTACTGATAAGCTTTTTCCTTTTGTGATTTTCATGTGTCTAGTTGTGGTCTTTTCTTTCTAGCTTAGAGAAGTCCCTTTAACATTTCTTGTAAAGCTGGTTTGATGGTCCTGAACTCTTTTAGCTTTTGCTTGTCTGTAAAGTTTTGAACTCTCCATCAAATCTGAATGAGAGTCTTGCTGTGTAGAGTATTCTTGGTTGTAGTTTTTCCCCTTTCATCACTTTAAATATATCGTGCCACTCCCTTCTGACCTGCAGAGTTTCTGCTGAAGTCAGCTGATAGCCTTATGGGAGTTTCCTTGTATGTAACTTGTTGCTTTCCCCTTGCTGCTTTTAATAGTCTCTCTTTATCTTTAATTTTTGCCATTTTAATTACAATGTGTCTTTGTGCGGTTCTCTTTGTGTTGATCCTGTTTGGGACTCACACAGTAAATCTTTGATGAATGAATAAATTAATAAATAAAATGACTAAATGAGTGTATAAATATGGTGCGCCCCCCCCACACTGTCTTCATCACTTCTGTCACCACACACATCCTAGGACAAACTAGGTAGGCAAAGGGGGGATGGCTCAGTGCAATCTGAACTCCACTCCTGGAACAAGTTAAGATTTATGGCTTGGAGAAAGAGTAGAGGGTCAGGAACATCATCTCCCTGGGTGGAGACTCCATCTCATTTTTACGAAAAGGGCAGGCCACCTATAATACTCTGTCTGTATCCTGCTTGATGCATATTTGTGTATCCAACACTGAATGGAGGGTCTTCTCCCAACACCCACCAAACCAGTGACCCAGCCCCTCCAATGGGTTGACACAGCCTCCCCTTATCTGGGAATTTTCCTGCCCCAAAATGAGATCTTTCTTCCCTGCTCACCCAGTGTTAGTTATACCTTCATTCTCCTTAGAGAGACATTGGCTCCAGCTGCTGCTTTGACCGAGAAAGGTAAGATTGCAATTGAAAACTTCATTACATTAAACATGGCAATCACAGTAAATGCCTGAAGAACAAAAGAGAGGTATAGAATTCAGGATGGGATGCTGCCTTGGCTTTGAACCATCAAGTCCATGGGGATTAAACTTCCTGAGACGAGAAACAGTAGCACAGTTGGGATTCTCAGAGGAAAAATTTTCTCATTTCATGGCTCAGAAATCATGGGTTGGCAAATTAAAGATATTAACATCTTAAACTATATTGCCTTTGGATTTTCACCAAAATGGTGGGAAACTTATCCCCTTATCTTTGTCAATCCAGAGGATGAGGTCTGAAAAGGGCCTCTAATTGAGTGCCTTTGGAAATCTCCATCCATACCATATCCTTATTTGGCCTAGACCATTCGCTCAAAAACCTATGCAGATTTTTCCTAAATTATCCCCTTCTCTCAGTTGCTTCAGAGGCATCTGACCCTTCAGAGACAGAGCAACCTTTTACATCCCACACAGAGACCAATGTTGAGGGTGGAAGCTCCCTAGATTGATGTGCCTGGCCCAGGCTGGTTGCTGGTTCTCCTGCCCTCAGGGTCTGATGCCCTGCCTCCACACACACATAAGGGACCAATTTGAGAGCCTTGGTTCCACTGTCATTTCCAAAACAATGAACAATGACCCCCCTTCACTAGGGCCTTCCCCACTGAGCCCTGCCTGGTGGGTGGATAATATCATATAGCCTCAATGAAGACAAGTTTCCTTGTTCTGTGGGTGCCCCACAGGGGGCATGATCTCATCTCTCAGCTTTCATCTTCTCATCTGTCCGACTTGTAATTAGCAACCTCTCCCTAACCACCCAACTAAGAAATTAAAAACACAACTTCCATCGACAAATCTGGAGTGATCCTTCCTGCTGTTGAATGGGCCCCATGGACAGGGCCCCCAGGCTTCAACTAATCCTAGTTAGTTCATTAAGAGGATGATGAAGGATGCTCCCTTCATCACATCTGGTCCTAAATATATCCCCAGAGAGAATTCATCTCCCCCAGGTCCTAGAGCACTATCTTGGCTCAGGAAACCCAGGCCCTGGCTGGCAGAGCCCCCGGGCTGCCTGATGTGGCAGCTCCTCAGGGCTGACCTCCTACTCATGTGGCTCTGGCAGAGGAGGAGACTGAAAGGGATTCTTAGTCCAAAGGAATACGAGCCTCGCATTCAGGGAATTTGTTCTTGGTCTAGATTTCTTCTAAATCATCGCTTTAAAAAATATTAACTATGTGCACTCAATTTGGTTTCAAATTAATTTACTTGGTGTGTTCTGGGAAAAAAAAAATTTTTTTCGTTTCGGTTGGTAGACAGCAGCCACAATAATCTGGGAGCATTCATTCTGTACATCAACCATTGCTGTTCATTTTGGCTTTCGGTTCGTGGCTATGTTCAAGTCCCCGGAGTGTGTGAGAGAAAAATGTGTGTGATGAAACTAAGAAAATTAAAGTATCTCCCAAAGAAACACGGGGCAGTAATTGGATTGACAGCACCACAATGAATGCCCCAGAAGAGCATCCTGCCTTCTCAAACATCCCCCCACCCTCCCCTCCAGATCCTGATTTTTGGTGCAACTTTTCCCTGGTGAGCATACCTCTCCTTTTTTATTTCACTCTCTCTCTCTCTCTTTCTTGCCTTTGTGTTCTTTCTTCCAACCACTTGCCCTTCAGACACTGGTTTAATATCTGAAATGCTTGTTTCTTTATTTCAGTCAGGGGCCATTTCCTCTCTAGCTCAGGTCCTGAGCCCCTCACGTTCACTCCAATTCTCCTTCTGAGGCTTTCAACCTGAATATGCCTGGGCTGGGTGAGCATAAGGCTAATGAAAGCAGCAACAACTTATGCAGCATTTACCGCATTCGAGGTGCTGACCGAGTGCCATTTACCGCATTCGAGGTGCTGACCGAGTGCTTTGTGTAAGACAACTTCCATCCTCACAACGATAGGGACTGTCATCACCCCACTTACAGATAATAAAACCGAGACAAGAGAGGTTCCATGAACTGCTGTAAGTCATAGCTAGCAAGTGTGGAGTCGGGCTTTAAACAAGGGGGACCCTGATCTGGACACCACACTGCCTCTCCCAATACTGACACCCCTCCCACCCGGAGAACTTTCCCCAACTCTCTTCTTGTCGTATATATGGATAAATAGGAATAAAATAGTCAAGGGCTCCTTTGGTTTCAATGTCCAAATGTAAAATTGTGTTCCAGCATTAACTACTACCCCTGCCCTGCTGTAGACTGAATAAGAATTGCTACTAAGCTCTCCTTGGCTCCCAGTTAGCTCAAGTACTTGTTTTAGAAGTCAGGGTGGAATTCTGCTGTTTTCTGGCTCACCGTGATTGGGTGTTCTGATGCCAGTGCCAGAGGAGCTACCCACCTGGCACTTGCAGAGTTGGGTACAGACGAGGCCAGCTCTGAAGAGGTGCTTACCACTGGGGCAGTGAGCTTTCGTCTCAGGAGGATGTGGCAGGTGAATGTCAGTACAATGGCTACGGTGGATGCAATGGGGGCCAGTGCTGAGTTTCCACTTTGGACAAATCCATCTTTTTCCAGTAATCGCCTTTCCCTCTTCCTTATATCTGTGAAATAGAAATGGTCCACGGTGGTCTTATTTTGCTTGTCAAGCACCAGCATTAAGAAACATATTACTCAATGGAATACTCCTCAGCCATAAAAATGAATGAAATATTGCCATTTGCAGCAACTAGGGCGGACCTAGAGATTATCATACTAAGTGAAGTAAGTCAGACACAGAAAGACAAATATCATATGATAGCACTTATACGTGGAATCTAAAAAAGTAATACAAATGAACTTATCTAGGAAACAGAAAGAGACTCACAGACATAGAGAGCAAAGTATGGATACCAAAGGGGAAGGGGCAGGGGGAGGGATAAATTAGGAGTCTAGGATTAACAGATATACACTACTATATATAAAATAGATAAACAACAAGGATTTACTGTAGAGCACAGGGAACTATACTCAATACCTTGTAACCTATAATGGAAAAGAACCTGAAAAAGAACATATATATATTATATATATACATATATAATATAGATAACTGAATCACTTTACTGTACACCTGAAACTAATACAACATTGTAAACCAACTATACTTCAATTTAAAAAAAAAGAAACATATTACTCCTGCTCTGTTCTCCTGCAAATGAGTGTTAAGGACTCTTGTTGTGAAGTTTAAATGGGAGGAAGCACAGACAGCCCGGAGCACAACGCCAGCATGTACTGGGGGTTCAGTGCATGCCAGCTGCCATTGCTGGATGGTTTCCAAGGTCCCTTCTGATCTGATTCTCTGTGTGTCAGGAGTCATACACTCAGATGCCTACAGGGGTCAGGCAAGTAAGGTAAATGAAGGGAGTGGGCAGAGAGCAAGACCAGAGCGAGGATGTCCCAGGCTCACCAGACTGTTTTGAAGTCTGAGATCTGGAATTTTATGAGACATCTCCCTACTCTTAAATGTTGGGAACTAATTGAAAAAGTTAAAGTACTGTAGGGGCCAAACAAAACACATGTGCCAGCCTGAAGACTGCCAGATTGAAGCCCCTGCCCTTGGTCTCAGGAACAGCTACAAAAACCCAAGAGCATGTCTCCCTTCCATAAGTCCAGATGAGGTCATGACTCTGCACCACTCACATAAAATTCAAGCTTCCCTCCCCTGCTGTTTAAAGAGTCCTTGATGGCAATTCCAGCATCCTCCGCAGAAACCCTTTCACATTAGCAACATGGTGTCACAGCCCGTCTGGCTGAGTGCTGCCTACGGACCAGGTGTTGGGCTGAACCCTGCACAGGCACGCTCTACCTAGGCTGCTCTCACCACAGGGTGACACGGCAGAAGCCATCATTATGCCCTTCTGGCAGTAGAGGAAAGGCTTAGCAGGTTAAGTGACTTGCCTTTTAAGAGGTTGGGATCCAAAGCATGCTGTCCACATGCCCTTCCCCTCACGAACACCCGCACCTCCTTCTCCCCACGCCAAGCCTCTAGGCTTTTGCTCCTGCCCAGGGGGCTTCCCCAGCTCCATCTGTGTCCACATCTCTGCTACCCTTCAGGGCCTGTCTAAAACGCCACCTCTGCCAGGAGGCTTTTCCTCATCTCTCACACCCGTGGAGCTCCTCTCAGTTTCTCTTGTGGCATTTTACCCATTTTATCCTATAATTAATTCACATGTTCACTCATTCAGCACATTTTAATCTGATGTCTACTGTATGCCAGGGGCTGTGCTGGGTGCTGGGGAGTATAGGGACAAACAGGGTCTCGGCTCTTCCAGTAGGGGCGATAGACAATGAAGAAACAAACAGACAAGTAAATAAGATAATCACAAACTGTGTTGGGTGATATGAGAGAAATGAACAGCATGAAGTGACTAAGAGGTGAATGGGGAGTGGACCTGCTTGGGACTGTGGTCAAGAAGGCCTCTTGAGTCAGTGACATTGACTTCAGGAGACCCAAAGTCAAGACAAAGTCAGCATGAGCATCTAGCAGAAGACATTCCAGGCAGAGGGAACAGCAACGGCGGAGATCCTGAGGCATGAATGGGTGTGGATGTTGTTCTAAAAACAGAAGGTTTGTGTGGCTCAAGCAGAGGTATCAAGGCCTGGGACAAGATGTGATAAGGTCAGGAGGTCAGCAGGGGCCAGACTGTGCTGGATCTAATAGCTCATCAGAAGGAATCTGGACTTCATCCAAAAGACCTAAATTTGAAAAAGCCTAAGTGTGCTAAGAGGCCACTAAAGCTTTTTCAGCAGGGGAGAGACAAGATCTGATTGACATTTTTAAAAGGTCACTCTGGCTGCTGAGTGCATCATGGGTTTTAGGGGGAAGGAGGAAAGCAGGGGTTGCATCTAGAAGTTCTTGCCGCAGTCTGGAAGGGAGAGGATATTGCTTGGACTAGGGTGACAGTAGAATGAAGAGAAGCAGAAAGATTCCAGATATATTCTAGGAGTAGAGCCAACAAACTAATAGCTATTTTTGAGCTTAGTTAACTCATCGTCCCTCAATTTTAAAACTAGGGACCCTTTTCCTAATTATTTTGTGTGACTCCCATGGCCTTGCACATGGTAGGAACTTGGTACCTATTTATTGAGTTAAACTGACTTGAATTAAATTGAGTTTTAAATTGAATTATGTCAAATGGAATCAAATTTAATCACATCAAATAAATTGTATTAAAGTGAGTTCAGTGTGTGAGGAAGTATTTCTGCATCTTCAAAGAGGGTACCATAGGGCTGCCAGCACCCCAACCTGGGGCACTTCCTTTGGCAGTCTCAAAAGCAGATTTTCTAAAGCCACTTCCTAAAATGTGGATACACAGCTTCGGGCCCAAATACATGCTGGTCTAAAAGTGTAATTGTGGATCTAGAGAGTTAGTTGTAACGGTGGTTCAAATCATTAACCGGTCAACCACCTGAGTCTATGTCAGCAATTATGTAAATGTTCCTACAATTAGATTTGCATTTTTATTTGATTGAAATAGTCTTCATATCGTCTTTAAAACAAAACAGCTATACATGCATTCTCTTATCTGCCCAAAGCATGTCAAGTCAGTGAGACATCTGATCCTGATGAGGTTACTGCCGGCGAGGAGGGATCATGTGTGTAAGTGTTAGTGTGTGCGTGTGTCCTTGTGGACGTCTTCCAAGTCAAGGAAATAGCCTGAGCCAGCTCTTCTCCTGCTCATACTGTTTTAGTGGACTATTTTTGTGAAAGGTAACTGACCAGTACAAGAATTCACTGACCTCAGTATGGCTAAACCATATGTCACTCACCTGCTGAGCCCTTGAGTTCAGCAGAAGAGATGCCTGGGTCTATTCTAAAATCTATGTAATTTTTTGAAAAGCCTACAGATCAGCTCAGGGGTTGCTTCAGCCAACTTCCAGAATGCCTGGCCCCAGGACCCTTAAGAACCCCTTAGAAGAGCACATTCTACAGGGTAAGTGGTTCTTTCAGCAACTGCTCATCCTACCTAGGATGGCGTTCGTAAAAGATTTCTCCCAGGTGTACATTTTAATCAGCTTGATGCAGGTCAGAAACTCATTCATTGTCTGAACTCGTTTATCTGTCACTGAAATTGCTGATCATCGAAAAGCTGAATTGAGCTTAGCCATAAACATCTGAAATCGAGGTACAAACAGTGTGTTCAGAGAATTGCTGAGTTGCAGCTGGCCTAAAAATCCAGGGATTGGAGTGTAAGTGTCAGGAAAAGTTCTAAGGGAAGTTGGCCCGAGATTCTCAGCTGAATCCCTCCCTTGAGTTGTGGCTGATGTGCTCTGGGGGACACGACTGGGGTTGGGGCAGATGATGCAAATGCATGAATTGCCAGGGTGCAAGGAAAGTGCTGGGGACTTTGACAAACTGAAGAAGCATGCTCCCCTTCCCCAGGGTATTCAAATTCAAGTTTTAAAAAAACTGTACTGTCTGTGAGACCAAAGTAAGGGCCCAGGCTTCAGGGCCAGGCCCTGGACACAAAGTCCACTTCAGTGAGAGTGTGTGTGAAGTGCAATGGCAAAGACCTGCCATTACCTGGATGGGGATAAATAGCACATACATGGATATCCCGATGAGAGCTGTGGGCCCCAGAATGAAAAAGACGTACACCACAGAGACAGCCATTAGGATAAGGATGGTAGCTGGCAAGGGACAAAACAAAGCAGCTTCAAACAAAGAATAACTATCAGTTGATAGTATATTGAGCACCTGGAAAGAAAGCACACGGGTTCAGCCTTTGGAAGGGCCACCTAAACATTTCCTCAACTGAAGGCTTTTGGAATGGCTGAGGGGTCTGAGGAAGGAGGAGAAAAACTGACTTATAAGGGGAGAGAATTGTCAGAGGACCAACAGGGTGAGTTTCGTGGGTCTCATTTTAGTATGACTTTGGAGAGGCCTTTTAGAACTGAGAATCCCAATGAAGATAGGCTTAAATACCACCTGGGAACATGCCGGTGAGATTGCCAGCTGCCTACCTGATAGCTCTATCTCCTTCTTCCTTATTAGCACAACCCTGTTTAATCAGGGCATCCATGGGCCCAGCAAAAGGACCACATTTCCCAGCCTCCTTTGTGGAAGCATGGTGACCATGTGATTATGTTAAGGGCAATGAGGTATAGGCCAAAGTGCTGAATGGAACTTTGGGGATGAATTCTCACAGGGAGCCAACTCAACTTGGAAGTCTCCTTCCTCCTACCGGCTCTCTGAAACATGGTTGGGATGGCTGGACCTGCAGCTTCCATCCTGAACCATTACGGGAGTTACGTGCTAAGGTTGTGATGAAGAAAAATAGAAAAGCCTGAAAGTCCCCACTCCAGCCCTGGATCATCCTCTTCCAGACTCCTTTTACACAGAGTGAAATAAATCCATCCTGTTTAATCCACTGTTTCGGGGGGTTTTCGGTTATATGCAACTGAATCTAATCGTAATTGATACAGGATATTTTGAACAAACTGAAAGAGCAAGCGTAAGAAAGAAACAAGTCTTTTCCCTTACCTCACACCACCCAGGTTTCCTTTGGCCAGGGAAATGTTCTCGTGTAAAGGGTGAAGATTTTATTGCTAAGGATTAAGGGCTTAAGAAAATGTCAACTCTGAAGTCCAACAGGCATGGTCTTTGTTGGGACTTGGCATCCCAAATACTACACAGTTGGAATCATCAGATCCATTAGTCAATCAACTTTATTAAATGCTGTAGTGTTCTCTGTACTGCTTCAGTGTCCTCACTGACGATCAAAGGGATTGGATGAGGTCACCCCTAAGCCCTGTTCCAACTGGAACAGGGACGCCTTTCCAAATTCTCCAGCTTGAATGGAGCTCTCCTTTCTCTGAATTCTTCTGGTGTTTTGAGTCTCCACCACTTCACTTAGCAAGGAGATGGGACACGATGGGCAGGATATTGACAACCAAAAGGGGGGCAGATATTCCATCCAGGAAGCACATCTCACACGTATTCAGAAAACTCGGAATTTAGTTTCCTAAAGTTAGACTCCTCCTGGACCAACTTACCTCACCAACAGAGATGTGTGTCAGCGTCTTGAACGACACCAGGTTTTCGAAAACCAGGGTGGAGATGACCACCTTCAACCGGATCGCTGTGCAGTAATTTATGGCCCAGGCAAGGGTCCAAAAGAGAACTTTGGTAAACTCGGTGGCGAAAAAGGCTGTGCACAGGCTGACGCCAACCCAGACCTTCCTGGAGATGCTCTCGGTCTGCTGGAGGATTTGGTGAATGAGAACCATCTGTAAAACAGCGCGGTGGAGAGAGAAGAGTGCTGCTGGGGGTCAAGGTAGGTACAGGAGGCCTCAGATAATGTCAGCAAGCTGACTTTACGAGGCAAACTTTTTTAATTAATTTCAGTGGCTACTGCTGTGCTTGACAAGGATTAGCTTTATGAAAATTCTCCCCCAAGGAGCGCAAAGATAACAACAACGTACTAAACCCACCAGATGGTAGAGAAAGTAACTAATGACATTCTTTGCCAGTCTGGGGACCTGGGAGACAAGGCAGAAGAAGGGCCAGTGCGCTCACCGGCCCTATGGCTGCCGTGATAATGCACAGGATATTGGCCACGATATCCATCAAAACATGCGTCCTCTGGAATTTCCAGACCACTCAGCCCAGAGAGGCTTTCTCGGGACCCATCCTTTCTACCTCTTCATCCCAAAGGATTTGAAATCTGTGATGAAAGAACAGGAAGAAGGAAAAGGATTTACATTCCCACTTGCTGTTCAAAGCTACTCTGATGGAAAAAACTTTGCAAGATTTCTTAGCACAACCCCCATCCCTGGCAGTGGTGGCCTCAGAGGAACAGCATTTGTTCTCCCTTCTTCTTTTGGAGGGTGGATGGGACATGAGCGAGGCAGCGGGCAGAGCCCTGACACAGCACAAGATGGTATCTGGCATTTGGGCTCTTTCTGGGCCTTGATTTCCTCCTCCTGCCTGTCTCTGGCACAATACCAGTTGTGATAAAAACACTGAGGCAACAGAGAAACCAAGAAAAAATCTTCTCCAGGGCAGGGAGGATTTTGTCCATTTCAAAGATCTGAAAGGAGGCCAGTGTGACAGGCGTGTGGGGACACGGGGAGGCAAGGGAGGGCCAGATCTCATGGGACCTCACAGTCCTCACGAAGGAGATTAGATTGCAAAGGAAGCCACTGCAGGCTTTTAAGCCAACGTGACAAGATCATTTTACATATCTAAAAGAACATCTGGCTGCTGTGAGAGTAGTGGGTTACGGGGGGCTGGGGAGCAAAAACGGAAGCAGGGAGGCCACAGTGGGAAACCGTCGGCATCCAGGTGGGAGGTGGCAGTGGCTTGACACTGGATTTAGGGAAAGGTGGTCAGGGGAGACAACAGGACTTACTGATGAATTAGATGTGGGAGAAAAGGAGAAGGGGGATCAGGGGCCCCAGTTTTCTGGCTTGACCAACTGTGGGAATAGAGTTCACAGAGATGGGGAGAGGGGGAAGAGGGAACATCGTCAGGTGGGGCTGAAGATCAAGAATGCAGCTTTAGATATAGGATGCTTGTGAATCATCCAAGTCCAGTCAGATGCTGGGTGTGTGAACTCAGAGTCTGGAAGAGAGGCATGGACTGAAGATAGTGTGTTATTAAGGTTGTCAAGCATGTGTTTGGTGGGTCAGCCTTTGGAGGAGAACACTAGCATGGAAGGGAAGAGGATCTAAGTTGATGTTGGGTAGATGGAAGGCAACTTTAAAAACCGACAGAGAGGTAGAAGGAAAACCTGGTACTCCACAGGCACTGGTCCAGCTCCTTTCTCTCCATGCTCCCTGGCAACTTTCTCCAGACTATAGATTTTGGAAACTACCACTGACAGAGATTTCTGCAGGACACAGATGAGGGGACGCACAATTGTAGGAGCAATTGCAAGAGCATGATTATAACTCCCAGCCCTTCAAGCATATGAGGCCAAAGAGAAGGAGAATTCCAGAAGAAACAAATGCAGAGAGAGGGCTATGAGATCTTCCCCATTGTTTAAGATATGAACCTTGAAGTTCAATGCAGCCGTTAGAAAGAATGAAGTTGAGGTTTGGGGCTGTGGAAAAATCTTTATAAACTCTTAACTGAAAATAGCAAAATGGTTAACCATGAGATAGTATGCTTCATTTTTTGTTCAAAGAAAAAAAGATGACCTGTGAGTAAAGAGGAAGAAGAGGTATCGATCTGCAGAAGATGGTAGCACAGGGTGTGTTTAATCAGAGTAGAAAAAATCCAGGACAGATGCACACCAGCATTTAACAGTGCTGACCTCTGGGGAGTGGGGCTGGAGTACGGTGGGGATACTTCCACTGCTTAAACTTCTGTTACTTTAACATTTCTATAATGAATCTGAATTAGGTTGAATCAAAGAAATACATGTTTTTGCAAGTCAAAATTGTCAAATATTGGAAGTTTTCATTTGGTTCAACCTAAACATATTTTGTAATATAAAAGCTCACAATATTCTGTAATAACCTAAATGGGAAAAGAATTTGAAAAAGAATAGATACATGTATATGTATAACTGAATCACTTTGCTGTAACACCTGAAACTAACAAAACATTGTTAATCAACTATACTCCAATATAAAATAAAAATTTTTTTTAAAAGTCCAACGACAGTTTTTAAAGTGAAATACAACACCATGCCTGGAAGCAGCCCAGGTGGTGTCCAGCCAGCACAGAGCAAAGTGAGATTCCAGCCACTCTTGTCCTGATGCGGTGCTCCTGCAAAATAGCTGATAGCCCTGCCAGAATGATCCTGAAGCCTCAGGCTCTCAAGAAGTTCATTCTCCCTACCAAACCTCCCCAATGCTCACCTCCCCAGAGACGAGGCCAGGAAGGTCAGTCAGCCCGCCCTCATCTCAGAGATAAGCCATGAGAACAGCCACCAAACCAGTGGGTGTTGATTTCCGCAAAGGGAAATGGGAGCACACACAAGGACTCACAGGTCCCTTCCCAAAGTGGGATCCTCTCTAGATGTGACCCAGACAAATCCTGGTACCTTTTGGCATTGGTGTCGAATGAGTCATATGGTGACAGTGGGGGCAGGGTGTCCACAGTCAGCGCGTGCTTGTAGCTTCTCACCATCACTGGCGTGAGCCAAGAGAATGTGGCAAAGGAGAGCAGCCCTGCGTCATCCACAGGGTTGGGTGCCAGCCTAAAACAAGCGAAACACTCGGTGTTCCAGGATGTTGGGGTCATTGCCTTGAGTCCCTGGCTGGAATTCTTAACTACAGTGATAACCACAGCCACGCTCAGACGTGTGACTCACGTCATCAGCCCCATGAGCAGCGGTGTGCTGGGCCAGCTCCTACCAGCTTGCAAGAGCTGATTGTTCGATTTTTAGGAATTCTGCAAGTCAGTTCTTAAACACAGCCTATATTAAAAATTAAATTACATAAATGTAAGTAAATTATCTTAAAGACAAAGGCAATCAATACTCAAAACTCATAGCTTCCAAGATTATTTTACTAGATTTTACTCGTATTTGTTCTTTAGATTATGTAAGTCTATGGTGTCTGTGGTGGAAATACCATACAGAATAGGGCTCTGTTACCTTGCATCTCTTCCCAACTTTGCATTCAGTGACATCACATTGAAATCAGCCATGGTAGGAGAATTTACACCAAAAAAGTGATAAATGCTACAAACCAGGGAATTTTTTAGTGAACCAGTTGTTAAATATTTACCAGTGACCACCCCATAGGAAAGAAGGTACCTGCTCCATTTGACATGAGGAAATGGAGACCCAGTAGCTGATCATCAGAGGAGTTGGACGCCTGGCTTTTGCTCTCAGGAGGATGGGGAGGGTCAGAGCAGAGTGTGCCAAAGTAGAGGTGAGACTGTCCAAGGATGCAAGAGCTAGAGGCAAACTCATGGTTTATTGTGAGGATTAATACATGTAAGCTGTTACATAAATATTAGCTCGCAGATAAATAGGGAGGACAGGGGAGGTAAAAGGAAGGAGAAAGGAGAAAGGGAATTAGAGGAGGAAGAAGAAAAGGAAGAAACAATGAAGAAGGAGGAAGAGATATGTTTCTGCCCTTGAGGAGCTAACCATCTAAGATGGAATAAGAGTCGGAGGCACAGAGTGTTATCTACTAATTGCTGAGTGTTTGTTATATTCCGGGCCCTGAAAGAGCTTGGTATTTGTAGCAGATGCTGTCAAGATGCCCTGAGTCGCAGTCTCTGGTGGTGCAGTGGTTAAGAATCTTTTTCACATCCACCTCCGATCTCAGATGTGGAAGACAGCACCGTGCAGCTCAGGCTCATGCTGACAGCATCCCATCTCACAGGTATCCTGTGCCTCTTTTCACTACCGGGTTTGGGGCCTTCTCAGAGCATAAGTGCAACCCAGAATTGCAAGGGGTGAATGTCCCCAAGAAGAAAACCTAACTAATGGAGTACAGGAGCCCATGGACAAATATCCCCACCGCCCATCCTATAGATGGAAAATTGTACACTTCTCGGGGGGACCTAGTAGAATCCAGTCCCCATGTCTACAGCAGGGACGCTGATGACACACCCCATGTTCTCCTTCCCTGCCTCACACTCCCTAAATCTTCCCTCCTGCTTCTTGAAATCACCTCCCAAATAAGCTACCTGCATCCAAGTTTTTGATTCAGGCTCTGCTTTTGGGAGAACCCGAGCTAAGATAATATTAATAAGGTACTATGTGCCTGGTGCATAGTAAATATTTCCTAAAGGATAACTTTAATGATGAAGTCATGCATTACCTCGTATAATCCTAACAACAGCTCAGTGAGATAGGTAGTTGAGAAATATTATGATCCCAATTCATAGACAAGAACATCAAGGCACAAAGAGGTTAGGGTACTTGCCCAAAATCTTATAGCTGGTCAGTGGTGAAGTAGGGATTCAAACCCAATACTTGCTGACTCCAAGGTCCCATCATTCTCTTAAGCACTATCCCACATTTCCTCTCCACAAAGAAATTGTGAACTGAGCCAAAACGGTGGGTAGTTAGAGCTCTTCTGCATGGGGCTAAGGATGGTACACCATGCCCTCACCTTTCAACCTTCACCTCTCACCTTAGAGGGCTCACGGGTGTATCTTTGGTCCATAGATTCAAGGAGAGAGCAGTGCTGTATCACCTCATTATAAAGATGCCCTTGGCCTTCTGCTGCTCAGAGAGCAGGCTATAGGGCACTTCTCATGTAGAAAAGGCAGCTTTCTATAATGTTATAGTTAATGTAATGTTAAGAATACATATATAATATTATAATATGACGTTGTAGTTAAGCATGTGAGCTTGGAAATCAGGCTGCCTGAGTTCTTATTCTGCGGTTCAAAACTGACCCAATTCTCTCTCCTCACCTGTATCCCGGACCCTTGGAGCTCCTTCCTTCAAGACATTTCTCCACGTCTTGAATCTGTGCTGACTTGTGACTTGCTTTGGCCAATAGAATGGCAGTGAAAGAAATGGTGTACCGGTTCTGAGCCTGAGTCTCAAGAAGGCCTATATGCTTCAACTCATCCTCTTGGCCACCTACTGCATTACTATGTGATAGAGGGCAGGTTAGCTTGCTCGAGGTTCATAGCCCATGTGGCCCACCTTCCCCCAACCAGTCTACCCCCAGAAGCACAACCATCTTGCTGACGAGCAGATGCATAAGAAAGCCTGGTCAAGACCAGATGAATCACCCAACTAGGCTTAGCCCAAGTTGCTGACCCACCCATAAAATTGTAAGCTAAATAAATGGCAATTGTTTCAGGCTACTAAATGTAGAGGCAGTTTGTTACAAAGCAAAATCTACCTGATTAAATTTGTGCAAGTTATTTAACCTTGCTGTGCCTCACTTACTCACCCATCAGATGAAGATAATCACAACACCTCCAGACTGGTTGTGAAGAGTGAATGAGAAGATGTTTGTAAAGCACCTGAACGGGTCCTGGCACATGGAAAGCTCTCTTAAACATTTGCTATTGTCTCTCTTTCACCAAAGTACAGGAGGATTCACGAAGTGAATGGTCAATAAATGAAAAAATTGGATGAATGGATGGATGGATGGATGGATGGAAAGACAAAAGGACAAGCATATAGAGCAGCAGCATGGGGAACAGGGTCAGAGTCCACTCTCCTGATGGGCTGGAAATGATTCCTAGAAGTTCTGCCCAGGACCTCCCTCCAATCTTCCTCTTGGCTTACCTTGCATAGAGTCTCACTGGGATCATGGTCTTCAAGCTGGGTTCATATCTCTCTGAAAATGATCTCTGCTGGCCTCGCCGGTACAGATCAGAGACAAGGCAGGGGCCATCACCCACCATCTTGATGGTAGTCTAGAGCCCTTGGCTCCTGGCTTTGGGACCTTCACTCTGCAGCAGAGAGATGAGGAGATGAGAAGACACTCTGGAATGAGATCAGGCAGCCCCTACTCCACCCAGACCAACTCCCTTTCTCTGACGACTCAGACCTGGTTTCACCAATCAACCCTCCGCATTCATGAGAGAGTGTGGCCAGAGATCCCACAACTCCCTCAACTCCACTAAGAGCCTTCCTTATTAGCAAAGACATTCTGTTCCTCTTCTTTCCCATTTTGGGTTGGCTGGGAGCAGAAAAGCCTGTTACAGGTTTTCTACCAGGATCCAGCCCATGACCAAGACTGAGTCCCAGCCTGGCAATAGAACCCCAAGAAGGTGGATTTTCTGCCTTATTGTGACCCAGAATGAAGTTTGTCACACATACAAACCTTTTTTTCTCTCTGATTCTTTCAGATACCCAAGCTTGTGCATCCAGGTTCCCATGTCCCCACACCCAAGGATCAGAGAACTTCAACGAGACCACCTCTCAGGACCAGGCATATCTGAACAAGCCCACATTCCCCCCACTTCTGTGACCACTGCCCCAAAGGGAAACCAACAATCCAGGTAGAGAGGACACTTTTGGGAGTGCCCGTCCAGTCCACAAACCAACCACCCCATTCACCAATTACCTAAATGAAAAGAAAAGAGAATGATTCCCAAAGGTTTTCTATTTCTAGTTCCAGTTCTTCCCTGATACACAGCTCTATTCTTGCCCTAGAGTTCTATGACATTCTGCTCCCCATATCCTATCAATAAATTCTCTTTTTTAACCTAAATATACCAAGTTGGTTTCTGTCACTTGCAACCAGAAGCCTCACTATTATAAATAAATGGGTCCCCATCTTATGAATTCTCTCTGGAATTTTTCATGGCTATAAACATAAAATAAACCAATTCCCATCGAGGTTTTAATGGCTGATAAACCTATGGCATGTCAGAATTAGAAGTATCCTCAAATGCAATCTTTTATAAACTCCTCATTGAACAGAAGAGGAAACAAAGGCCCAGAGAGGCAAAGGGACTTACTCAAGAGTATATGTAGTAGTGATATCAGATTCATGGCTAAGACATACCTCATTTGTGCTTTCCTGCCCCCTGTCCAACAAGAGCAATTTTGCAGGGGAATCCACAGAACTTCTGAGAAAACCTCAGTGTCCCTAGCAGGGCTGACAGAAGGTATTTCTCTCCCAAAGGCAGTTAGTAAAGACTGGAGGAGGTGACTACTACTTCAAATGCATATGAGCAGTCTAACAAAGAGATAGGAATCATTAAAAAGAACCAAAAAATCATGCCGGATCTGAAGAATACAACAAATAAAATGAAAACTGTAATAGAGAGTATCAACAGGAGGAAGAACCTGTAAGTTAGAAGACAAGAACTTTGAAATTATCCAGGCAGAGGAGAACAAAGGAAAAAGAGTGAAGAAAGCATACATAATCTATGGAATACCACCAAAGGAAACAATTTGCAAATTATTGGAGTTCCAGAAGGAGAAGAGAGGGAAAAGGGGCTAGAAAACTAATTTAAAGAAATAATGACTGAGAACTTCTCAAATCCTAAAGATTTTGATATCCCATTTCATGAAGCTAATAGGTCACCAAACAAACTGAATTTAAAGAGATCCTCTCCAAGACACATTTTAATAAAACTGTCAAAAATCAAATAAAGAAAGAATCTAAAAAGCAGCAAGAGAAAAGAAGCTTGTTACTTACAAGGAAATCCCCATAAAGGTATTAGCAGATTTCTCAGCAGAAACCTTGTAGGTCAGGAGAGGGTGGGATGGTATATTCAAAGTACTGAAAGAAAAAAATGCCAACCAAGAATACTCTATCTGGCAAAGATACTATTCACAAATAAAGGAGAGATAAATATTTTCCCGACAAAAGCTGAAGGACTTCATCACCGCTAGACCTAACTTACAAGAAATGTTAAAAGGAGTTCTTCAGGCTAAAATTAAAGGATACCAATTAATATTCTGAAAACATATGAAAATATACAACATACTGGTAAAAAGTATATAATCAAATTCAGAATATGCTACTAATATAATATGGTAATGTGTCAACCATTCAATTCTAGTGTAAAAGCTAAAGGACAAGAGTATTAAAAAAAACTATAGCTGAAATAATTTGTTAATGAATACACAATATAAAAGAGGTAAATTATGATATGAAAAACACAAGGGGGGAAATAAAATGGTATGATTTTTGTATGCAAAAAGTTAAGTTGTTATCAGCATAAAGTAGACTATTATATCTATAAGTTGTTTTATGTAAGCTCATGGTAACCACAAAGCAAAAACCTACGGTAGATTCACAAAAGATAAAGAGAAAGGAATCACATCATAACATTACAGAAAATCATCAGTTCACAAAAGAAGGCAGCAAGAGAGGAAGAAAGGAACAAGGGAACTACAAAACAGCCAGAGGACAATAAGATGGCACTAGAAAGTCCTTATGTATCAGTAGCTACTCTAAATGTAACTGCATTAAATTCTCCAATCAAAAAGCATAGAGTGGCTGGATGGATTTGAAAAAACAAGACCCAGCTATATGCTGCCTACAAGAGATTCATTTCAGCTTTAAGGACACACGTAGTCTCAAAGTGAAGGGATGTAAAATGATATTCCAAGAGAGTAGAAACCAAAAGAGCAGGGTAGTTATACTAATATCAGAAAAAATAGATTTTTGGCCAAAAACTATATGAAGAGATAAAGGTTATTACATAATGATAAAGGTGTCACTTTATTAAGAAGATATAATAATTATACTGGGGATATATATATCCTTAATATTGGAGGACCTAAATATATTAAGTTAATACTAACAGATGTGAAGAGAGAAATGAATAATAATATAATATTAGTAGGGGACTTCAATACTCCACTTTCAACATTAAATAAATCATCCAGACAAAACTTCAATAAGGAAACATTGGACTTGAACTATCTTTTAGATCCAATGGACCTAACAAACATATATAGAACATTTCAACTAACAGCAGTAGAACACACATTCTTCTCAAGTACACATGGAACATTCTCCAGGATAGATCATGATAGGTCACAAAACAAGACTTAGCAAATTTGAGAATATTAACATCATATCAAGTATCTTTTCTGACCACAATGGTATGAAACTAGAAATCAACAGCAGAAGGAAAGCTGAAAAAAATCACAAATATGTGGAAATTAAACAATACACTTCCGAACAACCAATGGGTCAAAGAAGAAATCAAAAGGGAAATAAAAAATATCTTGAAACAAATGAAAATGGGAAAAAAACATACCAAAACCTATGGGATGCAGCAGAAACAGTTCCAAGGTAAAAGTTTATAGTGATAAATGTCTACATTAAGAAAAAAGAAAGATCTCAAATAAACAATCTAACTTTACACCTCAAGGAACTAAAAAACAAGCTAAGCCTAATAAATTTAGCAGAATGAAGGAAATAATAAGTATCAGAGCAAGAGATAAATGAAATAAATATTGAAAAACAATAGAAAGGACCAGTGAAACCAAAGGCTGAGTTGGTTTTTTTTTAAGATAAAATTGAAAAACCTTTAACTAGTCTAAGAAAAGAAGAAACGAGGAAAGAAAGAGTAGGCCTTAGGACTGATACCACAGAAATACAAAGGATCATAAGAGACTATGAACAATTATATACCAACAAATTGAATAACAGAGAACATGGATAAATTCATAGAAACAAATAACTTATTCAGACTGAATGATGAAGAAATAGAAAATCTGAACAAACCAATTATGAGTAAGGCGATTGAACCAGTAATCACAAATCTCCCAACAAAGAAAACCCAGAACCAGGTGGCTTCACTAGTGAATTCTACCAAATATTTAAAGAAGAGTTAATGACAGTTTTTCTCAAACTCTTCCAAAAAATTAAAGAGGAGGAAACACTCCCAAATGCCAGATAAGGATGCTACAAGAAAGGAAAAAAAAAAAACTACAGGCAAATTTCCCTAATAAATATAGAGGCAAATAATATCAACAAAATATAAGCAAGCTGAATTCTACAACACATTAAAAGGAGTATATGTCATTATCAAGTGGGATTTATCCCTGGGATGCAAGGATGGTTCAACATACACAACTCAATAAATTAATACACCACGTTTATAGGATAAAAGATAAAATCATATGATCATCTAAATAGATTTAGAAAAAACATTTAACAAAATACAGCATCCTTGCATGATAAAAACTTTCAACAAATTAGCTGTAGGAGAAAAGTACCTGAACATAATAAAGACCATATATGACAAGCCCACCCCTAACATCATACTCAGTGGAGAAAGTTTGAAAGCTTTTCATCTAAGATCAGAAAGACAAAGATGCCCACTCTCACCACTTCTTTTCAACATAGCATTGGAAGTCCTAGCCATACCAATTAGGCAAGAAAAGGAAATAAAAGGCATCCAAATTGGTAAGTAAAATTGTCTCCGTAGATGATATGACCTTATATATAGAAAATTCTGAAGACTCTGCCAAAAGAACCATTAGCACTAATCAACAAATTTAGTAACATTGTAGGATAAAAAAATCACCATATAGAAACCAGTTGTGTTTCTATACACTAAAACAAAATATCTGAAAAAGAAATAAAGAAAATAATCCTATTCACAATAGCATCAAAAACAATAAAAATACTTAAGAATAAATTTAATCAAGGAGGTAAAAGATCTCTACACTGAAAATTAAAAGACTTGGAGGAAAGAAATTGAAGAAGACGCAAATGGAAAGATAGCCTGCGTTCATGGATCAGAAAAATTAATGTTGTTAAAATGTCCATACTACCCAAAGCCATCTATAGATTCAATGCAATCCCTATCAAAATGCCAATGGAATTTTTCACAGAAATAGAAAAAACAATCCTAAAATTTGTATGAAACCACAAAAGACCCTAAATAGCCAAAGCAATCCTGAGAAAGAAGAACAAAATTGGAGGTGTGACACTTCCTGATTTCAAAGTCTGCTGCAAAGCTTTATTAATCAAAACAGTATGGTGCTGGCATAAGAATAGACTCAGACTAATAGAACATAATTGAGAGCCCAGAAATAAACCTTCACATATACTGTCAACTAATATTTGACAAGAGAGTCAAGAATACTCAAGGGGGAAAGGATAATCTCTTCAATAAATAGTGTGGATAAAACTGCATAATCACATACCGAATAAAATTGTTCTCCTATCTTACACCACCCACAATTTTAACTCAAAATGGATTAAAGACTTAAAACATAAGACCTGAAACCATAAAACTCCTAGAAGAAAACATAGAGAAAAATTTCCTTAATACTGGTCTTAGCGACTATTTTTTTTTAATATGACACCAAAAGCACAAGCAAAATAAAAAGCAAAAATAATTAAGTAGGACTACATCAAACTAAAAAGCTTCTGCACAGCAAAATAAACAATCAAGAAAATGAAAAGGTAACCTATGGAAGAGGAGAAAAAATTTTTAAATCATATGTCTAAGTGGTTAATATCCAAAATATATAAAGAACTCGGTAACAAAACAAAAACAAAAAACAATTCAATTTTAAAATGGGCAGAGGAACTGAACAGACATTTTTCCAAAGAAGACACACAAATGGGCATAAAGTACATAGAAAAGTGTTAACATAACTAATCATCAGAGAAATTCAAATCAAAATCACGAGGACATAAGTACTCACACCTGTGAGAATGACTATCATCAAACAGACAAGACATAACAAGTGTTGGCAAAGATATACAAAAAAGGGAACCTTGAGCATGGTTAGTGGGAATGTAAATTTGTACAGCCACTATAAAAACAGTATGGAGGTTCCTCAATAAATTAAAAATAGAACTACCGTATGATCCAGCAATCCCACTTCTGGGTATATATCCAAAGGAAATGAAATCAGGATCTCAAAGAAATATCCACACCTTCACGTTCATGGCAGCTTTCTTTACAATAACGAAGATATGGAAACAACCTAAGTATCTATCTATGGATGAATGGATAAAAAAGATTCAGTGTATATATGGTTTACCCTTGAACAACATCAGTTTGAACTGTGTGGGCCCACTTATATACAGTTCTTTTTAATAACTACAGTATTACATGATCCAGGGTTGGTTGAATCCACTGATGCAGAACCACAGATACAGAGGGCTGACTATGGGACTTGAGCATCTGCAGATTTGGATATCTGTGCCAGGTCCTGGAACCAATGCCCCTTGGATACCAACGGACAACTGTACATGAGTTTACACAGCATGGTGTGTCAGTGCCACCCACCCCTGCTTTGTTCGAGGGTCAACTGTGTATACAATGGAATATTATTCAACCATGAGAAAGAAGAAAATCCTGCCATATGCAACAACATGGATAGAACTTGAGGACATTATGCTAAGTGAAATAAGTCAGACAGAGAAAGACAGATACTGTTTGGTATCACTTATATGGAAAAACTAAAAATGCCTAACTCATAGAAACAGAGAGTAGAATTGTGGTTGTCAGGGCTTGGGGCTGGGGGTGGGGGGAGAAATAGGGGAACAATGGTCAAAGGATACAAACTTCCAGTTATAAGATGAATAAGATCTGGGGGGTCTAATGTACATTATGGTGATTATAGTTAATAACACTGTATTATACACTTGAAAGTTGCTAAAACAGTAAATATTAAATGTTCTCACCATAAAAAAAGAAATAGTAATTATGTGAGTAGATAGAGGAGTTAACTAATGCTACTGTGGTAATCACTTTGTAATATATATATGTATCAAATTAACACATTGTACACCTTAAAATTACACAATGTTATATATCAATTATATCTCAATAAAGCCGGGGTGGGGGGACAGTATATGTAAAATGAGTAACACTTTCTCATCTGAGGCAGTCTAGATATAGGTAAACTGATGCACACTCTCTTCTCCAATAACTTTAGAAAATCCCTTGCTTATATCCCAAAAAGCACTCCTCTGGAATAATATATTCTTTTTTATAATAGAATTTGAAAATCAAAATGTCTTCACCTCAAAAAGACAAATCCCCCAAAGTGGAAACTGAGGCATTATAGACAACTGGACGAGGCACATGTTTTATAGGCAATAATTCTGTTCAAAATCTCTTCAATCATTCGATTAGTGAATATTAAAGACATGAATATCATGGATGCAGCTTTATATTCCTGAAAAAATTAGAAGTTATCAAATAGGGACTCCCTAAACTTCTTGCCAACCTGTACCATACTCCACATTCCACCCCCATTTGCTTCACCTAACACTATGCTCCAGCCATGCTGCATGTCTTACTGCTCCCTGAGCAAATTGCCAGTTGCTCCTGCCTCTGGGTCTTTGCAGTCACCACTGCCACAACCTGAAACGACCTAACATTACTCCCTTCACTTGAAGAAACTTGCACTTCACTGCTCAGCCTTCAAGGCTCAGTTCAGACATTTCCTCCTTTGGGAAAACTTTCCTACTTGCTTATCTATTTCCCTAAGCAAACTGTGGGCTTCATATCTGTCTGATTCACAGCTATATTTCTAACACTTAGAAGTCCCTGGCACATAGTAGATGTGTGATAACAATATGTCAAATGAATAAATCAATGAATGAATAATGATGATATGAGAAAAGTCTGACAACTCCTCTCCTCAAAGAGGGAGAAATAAGCACACAATAACACACATGAAAATATAAAGCCATAGCATAGTGTTAGCCCTAGAAAACACACACACACACACACACACACAAATAAAGACTTAAAGCTAAAAAGTCAGTCTAGGAAATAAAATGGAGCAATAAATTGTAGATTAACCCCCCAAAAATATAGGCAAAGAGGAATAGAGAAAGAGCAAATAGAAGACAAATAGCAAGCTGACAGACATAAACACAATTAAATCAATAATTATATTAAATATAAATGGAATAAACACTTCAATTAAAAAGCAGAGATTGTCAGATTGGATATAAAAGCAATACCCAGTGATATGCTGCTTATGAGAGATCCATTCCATATAAAGACATAAATGGGTTGAAAAATAAAAGGATGGAAAAAAACCATGCTAACAGTATCAGAATTATCAACCCATAGCATTTTGAGAAACAGCTTTATCCAATGGAATACAGTGCTTCCAAAAGTACAGTAAATATGGAAAAGGGGAAAAAAAGAGTAACTTTACAACGAAGAAACCTGACAAGCATTACCTCCAACCAACTGATCAAGGTAAACATCAACACCGACAAGTCTTTAATCAAAAGACGTAATTTTTTTAAAAAATGTAAACTGAAAAAAAATTAAGATTCCAGCCCCAGGCCCACCTGAGCCCCACAGCCGGCCACCCTAGGACCTGTCAAACCCACCAGCAGGCCAGCACCAGCTCAGGGACCTTCTGGGCCCCACCCACCAGTGGGCCAGCACCAGCCTCAAGACCTTCTGGGACCTGCAGCCAGCTGCTTTGAGACCTGAACCTGCCCACCAGTGGAGTGGGCTCACACATGAGGCGGAGCCTAGAAGCCGACGGGGCTGGGGACATGCCCCACCACCAGCACACCCACAGTGGTTGGCCCACCTCAACAGAAGGGAGCATGCAGCCTGCATATGGTGTACCCTTACAGCATATAGATGTGGTGACCAGAGGACAGTGTGCTGCTGGCCCCATATGACGTCTCCTACATAAGCCTACTTCTTCAAGATCATGAAACTAACCCACCTACCTAGAATATAGAAATAAAAACAGAAAATTAGACAAAAAGAAGTGACAGAAGAATATGTTCCAAATGAAGGAACAAGATAAAACCCCTGAAAAAGGGCTAAGTGAGGTGGAGATAAACAAGTTACCCCAATAAAGAGTTCAAGGTAATGATTATAGGGATGCTCAATGAACTCGGGAGAAGAATGGATGAACACAGTGAGAAGTTTAACAAAGAGTTAGAAAATAGAAAGAAGAACCAAACAGAGCTGAAGAATACAATAACTGAAATTAAAAACACATTAGAAAGAATCAACAATAGATTAGATGATAAAGAGGAATGGATCAGTGAACTGGAAGACAGAGTAGTGAAAACACCCAAGCTGGCCCCCCCCCAAGAAAAAAAAGTTTTAAAAAATGAGGACAGTTTAAGAGACTTCTGGAACAACATCAAGAATATTAACATTCATACTATAAGGGTCCCAGAAGGAGAGAGAGAGAGGAAGTTGTGGAGAACATATTTAAAGGCATAATAGCTGAAAACTTCCCTAACCTGGGAAAGGAAACAGACATCCAGGTCCAGGAACCACAAAGAGTTCCAAACAAGATCCACCCAAAGAGACCCACAGCAAGAAACATTGTCATTAAAATGGCTAAAAATAAGATAAAGAGAGAATCTTAAAAGCAGCAAGGTAAAAGCAATGAGTTACATACAAGGGAACTCCCATAAGATGGTCAGATGACTTTTCAGCAAAAGCTTTGCAGGCCAAAAGAGAGTGTCACAATATATTTAGAGTGATGCAAGGAAAAAACCGAAAGCCAAGAATACTCTACTGATCAAGGCTATCATTCAGATTTGATGTAGAGACAGAGTTTTACAGACAAGCAAAAGCTGAAAGAGTTCAGCACTACTAAACCAGCATTACAAGAAATGTTAAAGGGACTTTTCTAAGGTGAGAAAAAGGCTACAACTAGAAATATGAAAATTACCAAAAAAATTTATTGGTAAAGGCAAATATACAGTAAAGGTAATATATCAATCACTTACAAGGCTAATAGGAAGGTTAAAAGACAAAAGTGGTGAAATCAACTATATCCATAATAAGTAGTTAAGAGATAAGCAAAAAAAAAAAAAAGATGTAAAATATGATGTCAAAAACATTAAACATGAGGGATGGGGGAGTAAAATGCAGGGTCAAAATGTGGTCAAACTTAAGAGATGACAGTCTGTTATATATAAACCCTATGGGAACACAGAACAAAAACCTGTAATAGATACACACACAAAAAAGAGAAAGGAATCCAAACATAATACTAAAATAGCCATCAAATCACAATGGAGGAGAGCAAAAGAAGAAGGGAACAAAAATGAACTACAAAAACAACCCCTAAACAGTTAACAAAGTACATACCTATCTATAATTAATTTAAATATAAATGGGCTAAATGCTCCAATCAAGAGACATAGAGTGTGGATACCTAAATAAGACCTATATACATGCTGCCTAATTCAGATCTACACACACACAAGGTGACTGAAGGTGAGGGGGAAAAGGTATTCCACACAAATGGAAATGAAAAGAAAGCTGGAGTAGAAATACTTATATCAGAAAAATAGACTTTAAAACAAAGACTGTAACAAGAGACAAAGAAAGACATTACATGGGATCAAGGGATCAATCCAACAAGAAGATATAAAAATTGTAGACATATATGCACACAACATAGGAGCACCTAAATACATAAAGCAAATATTAACAAACATAAAAGGGAAAATTGACAGTAACACAATAACATTAGGGGACTTCAACACTCCACCTACAACAATGGACAGATCATACCGACAGAAAATCAACAAGGAAACACTGGCCTTAAATAATGCATTACACCAGAGAGACTTAATAGGTATACATACAGAACATTTCATTCAAAAGCAGTAGAACACATTCTTCTGAAGTGCATTTAGAACAATTCTCTAGGATAGATCACATGCTAGGTCTCAAAACAAGTCCAAATAAATTTAGAAGATTGAAGCCATATCAAGCATCTTTTCTGACCACAAGTTATGAGACTAGATATCAACTACAAGAAAAAAACTGCAAAAAACACAAACCCTTGGAGGCTAAACAATATGCTACTAAACAACCAACGGACCACTGAAGAAATCAGAGAGGAAATAAAAAATACCTGGAAACAAATAAAAATGAAATGATCCGAAATGTATGGTACACAGCAAAAGCAGTTCTAAGAAGGAAGTTTATAACAATAAAAGCCCACCTCCGGAAACAAGAAAAATCACAAATAAACAACCTAACCTTACACCCAGAGGAACTAGAAAAGGAACAAACAAACCCAAAGTTAGTAAAGGGAAAGAAATAATAAAGATCAGAACAGAAAAAAAGATCAGTGAAACTAAAAGCTGGTTCTTTGAAAAGATAAACAAATTGATAAACCTTGAGCCAAACTCATCAAGAAAAAAAGGGGGCCCAAATAAATAAAATCAGAAATGAAAAAGGAGAAGTTACAACTGATAACACAGAAATACAAACAATCATAAGAGACTACTATGAGCAAATATCCACCAATAAAATGGACAACCTAGAAGAAATTGACAAATTCTTAGAAATATATAATCTCCCAAGACTGAATCAGGAAGAAACAGACAATATGAACAGACCAGTTGCCAGTAATGAAATTGAATCAGTAATCAAAAAACTCCCAACAAACAAAAGTCCAGGACCAGATGACTTCACAGGTGAATTCTACCAAACATTTGAAGAAGAGTTAACAACTATCTCAATCTTTTCTAAAAAATTGAAGAGGGAGGAATGCTTTATGAGGCCAGGATCACCTTGATACCAAAACAAGACAAACACCATAAAAAAAGAAAATTATAGATCCATATTACTAATGAATATAGATGCAAAAATCCTCAGCAACATATTAGCAAACTGAATTCAACAATACATTAAAAGGATCATACACCATGATCAAGTGGGATTTAATCTCAGGGATGCAAGTGTGGTTCAATATCCACGTATCAATCAATGTGATACACCACATTAACAAATTTAAAAATAAAAATCATATGATCATCTCAATGGATACAGAAAAAGCTTTTGACAAAATTCAACATTCATTTATGATAAAAACTTTCCACAAAGCGAGGAAACATGCCTCAATATAATAAAGGCCATATGTGAAAAGCCCACAGCTAACATCATACTCAAAGGCGTAAAACTGAAAGCATTTCCAGTAGCATCAGGAACAAGACAAGGATGCCCACTCTCGTCACTTTTATTCATTATCGCCTTGGAAGTCCTAGCTACAGTAATCAGACCAGAAAAAGAAATAAAAGGAATCCAAACTGGAAAGGAAGAAGTCAAACTGTCACTTTGCAGATGACATGATACTATATACAGAGACTCCTAAAGATGCCACTAAGAAACTGTTAGAACTCATCGATGAATTTAGTAAAGTTGCAGGATACAAAATTAATATACAGAAATCTGTTGCACGTCTATGCACTAACTACAAACTATCGGAAAGTGAAATTAAGAAAACAATCCCTTTCACAATTACTTCAAAAAGAATAAAATACCTAGGAATAAATCTAACCAAGGAGCTAAAAGACCTGTACTCAGAAAACTACAAGACATTAATGAAAGAAATGAAAGATAACACAACCTGCAACCTGCTTTTTTTCTTTGATTTACGATATTCACATAGATTGATGTGTGGACTTAGTTCATTCATTTTTACTGGTGAATAGTAACATATATGGAATCATAACACTACACTATACTAATATAAGATGTTAATAAGAGGGGGAACCCTCTGTACTATTTCTGCAATTTTCCTGTAAATATAATACTGTTTTTAAAAATAAAGTTTATTTTTAAAAAATGAATTAGAAAGATACACACCGATTTCAAGATGATGGTTACCTCTGGGAGGTAAAGGAGTGAGATCAAGAGGTCATGCAGGGATTATCCCATGACCCTGTGATATTTAATCACGTATTTAAGAATATAAACCCTGGGACTGGGCTGTCTGTACTCAGCATCACAGAGTAACACAGATCCCCTGTGCTACCCAAGTTCTGCGGAAGGACAGATCAGGACGGTCTGGGAAGAGGATGGGTTTAGGGAGGACTTCTAATGGGAAGTGAGGCTAGAGCTGGGTGGTTAGAAGCAGAGGAGAGGAGAGAAAGAGAGTTTGAGGGAAAGCCCAGGTGGGACGTTCCGCTGAGATTGGGTGCGTGGAGTGGGCATAGTGAGACTCTTAAGGGAACCACGTGCATGAGGCTTGGCCAAGAGTCAAGAGCGACAAGGCTGAGAACAGCAGTGAAGGGCTTTAGATCTGCTCCTGCTTATGTGGACAGCAGACTGCTGACCCCTGCACAAGCCCAAACCTGGGCCAGTGTCCCCCAGGAGCCTTTCCCACAAGACTTCGATTGTCTGTTTACCAGAAAGCCCTTCGCAGCTTCCTTAACCAAAGCACCATGCTCTCCTGGCTTCTCGGGCTTTGCTGCAGGAAGACAGTGGGGGGAGGGGCAGGGGGGCTGATTGCTGCAGGGACGCTCCGACTGAGAAAAGTAAAGAAATTGGCCTCTCACCCTTGGATGGCTCATTGGCTCCCTGAGTATACACAATCCATCTCTGGCCAGAGAAGCTGGAGGATGGAAATCGGCTCACAGGCACAGCCTTGGATGCAGTCTCTCGGGATGCTCTTGTACGTGGAGAATCCCCATCCTCCCTGTTACAGCCACAGCATGGGTCATGAACAGCCGCGCGCTGTGGGCCCAGACACCTGCCCACAGCTTCCCACGGCCTCTGGGCCACTCCCTTGCCTGCAGTGCCCTGAGGGCTGCACAGAAGTTTAGAGTGAGCAAAGCAGAGGTAGGAAAGCCGATTAGCTGATGAAGAAAGAGCTCACTACAAGTTCTGAAACTATTTTGGGGAGAGAGGATCACAGAATCCGAGAATTTTAAAAATTCATGAAGACATCAGACATGACAAACTCAGTGTCTTGAGTGAGAATTTCCTTCTGGCCAACAGACTGTGATTCAACAAGCTTGGCAACAGACCCTTGTCATTCTTTTCAAGACAGCCTTCATGCAGTATTTCTGCAAACAATGGATAACCTGAATCTGGTCACGAGGACATATCAGACACATCCAAAGGGACATTCTACAAAACCAAAACCACTGGCTGTGCTTTTCGAAACTGTTAGCAACATGAAAGACATAGAAAGGCAAGGAGACATTCTAGGATAAAGGCAACTCAAGAGACATGACAGCTAAAAGCAATATGCAGTCTTGTATTAAATCCTGGACCAGGAAAAATGTTAGGATGTTATTGGGACAATTGAAATTTGAAGATGGACTGTAGGTTATGTAAGATTATTATGTCAGGGCTTCCCTGATGGCGCAGTGGTTGAGAATCTGCCTGCCAATGCAGGGGGACACGGGTTCGAGCCCTGATCCGGGAAGATCCCACATGCCACGGAGCAACTGGGCCTGTGAGCCACAATTACTGAGCCTGCGCATCTGGAGCCTGTGCTCCGCAATAAGAGAGGCCGTGATAGTGAGAGGCCCGTGCACCGCGATGAAGAGTGGCCCCCGCTTGCCACAACTAGAGAAAGCCCTCGGGCAGAAACGAAGACCCAACACAGCCATAAATAAACAAAAATAAATTTAAAAAAAAAATTATTATGTCAGAGTAAAATTTCCTGATGTTGATAATTGTACAATTTTATAATTGATAATTTAGATAATTATGATTATGTTAAGAGAACATCCTTATTCTTAGGAAATACATACTGAAGTATTTAGAGGTAATGGAGCAAAATGTCTGCAATTTACTCTCAAATTTTTCAGAAAAATAATAATTATGCATAGAGAGAGAATGTTAAAGCAAATGTGGCAAAACGTTAATTTGCAAATCAGAGTGAAGAGTAGTTAGGATTTCTTAGCATCATTCTTATTACTTTTCACACATTTGAAATCATTTCAAAATAAAAAGTTAAAGCTTTTTTAAAGAAATAGCCCTACAGGGGATGAATTGTTTTCCTTCTGTGGAACTGAAAGCGATTTGCCTGCCACAGTTGCTCTGCTCTCAGGGTCCATGCAGATCACACTTATGCCCTCTTTATGTGCCCTCACATACGTGAAGACAATAGCCGTGCCCCTCTGCTCACCCCTAGCAACCCATTTGCGATTCCTCTCTTGTGCAGGCTAAACGTTCCCGGTGCCTCCGATCCTGACCCTCCTTCTGAGAGGGTGGGCCTCCCCATCCGTGGAGAACCCTCCTATGACTTCTATTATTGTCCTCACTTCTCTAATGGCAAAGAGGCCTGGCAGCGAGCTGTCATCAGCTTGTCTTAAGGGGTCTGGACTCCAAGATGCCAAACGCAGGACACCAGGCCTCCCTGGCTGGGTTTGGGTAAGCAGAGTGCATAGGAAATTAGGGCTGGGAGGTAACCTCCTTGAGCACTGCACAGGGAATGCAGAGTTATGATTACCTAAGACCACTTGGAAACACTGCAGCTGGAATGGCACTTTGCTAAATTTGTCAGCCTCAGGGGGAAAACGAGACTTTTTAAATCAGGAAGTCTGCTTTGGCTAATGTCTCTATCCCCGTCTGTTGTGCCATCCTCTGCCAGGAGTGAGGAGCTGCCTGGAGCAAGAAATCTGCTTGCTGGCAGTCATGGGGTGGGGGTGGGTTGGGTGGGGGGGCGCTGATGAGAGCTGGAAAAAGCAATGACCTCACAGGCCAGGGCGCCTGCACCCATCGTGACTCTGTTCCTGGCTTGCCAATTTCCACTCAGAGCATCTGCGAGATGGCAGGAGATGGAAAAGGGTTCCTGGTGTATCCCTCTGCTTGCTGGTGGGGTATTCCTAACCTGACTTCAATAGACCAGAAGAGGCAGAAGCAGGAAGTTCTCATTTTAGAGCAGAGGACACAAACTCACATATCATGGACTGCATACAACTTGCAAGTCCATTTTATTTGGTCTGCACAGTTTTTTAAATTTTTTGAACTTGTGGAAAACATTTTAAAATTACAAGATAATCTCATTAAGAGAAAAAAGACTTCTGTCTTTTGTCAAAAAATGAGGAGCTCTGTATGCTCATGAGCTATATAGTCAGCTGACGCAGAGCAGCATCAATCCTTTCTTGGCAGGGCACACGTGCTTTAGTTTGCCACAGTCCCCACCACTCCTTAATGTCTCCCTGTCTCTGGGGTCTGCGTGACTTACCATTTATCATCACATTTGCACTGCCATTCCCCTTACAGTGGATTCATTTTTCTCTATCCTTGTCTCTCTCCAAAGATGGAAGACAAAAGGTACCTTGAGGGCATTTCAAGAAGAAACATTTTCCACAGCTACCCACTTTGCTCCATTATGATCCATTTCTGCCTCTCTAACCCAGAAAATTAACAATTAACGATATCTTGTTTGAGAATTGGATTCTCAGTTTCCCTTGGTGCCCCTATTGGAAATCCTTCCTTAGGACTCCCTTGCATCAGTCAAATGCAGATACACTTTTTTTTTTTTTTTGGTACTTTATTTAATTAATTAATTAATTAATTTTTGGCCGTGTTGGGTCTTCGTTTCTGTGCGAGGGCTTTCTCTAGTTGCGGCAAGCGGGGGCCACTCTTCATCGCGGTGCGCGGGCCTCTCACTATCGTGGCCTCTCTCGTTGTGGAGCACAGGCTCCAGACGCGCAAACTCAGCAGTTGTGGCTCACAGGCCTAGCTGCTCCGCGGCATGTGGGATCCTCCCAGACCAGGGCTCGAACCCATGTCCCCTGCACTAGCAGGCAGATTCTCAACCACTGCGCCACCAGGGAAGCCTGCAGATACACTTTTAATCATAAAATCTTTCCCAGATATGAGATTATGGCCCCTGTCCCTCTCTTAACAACTCTGTTCTTAATTTAAAGCCATCAAAATTACCAATGTCTGATGGTCTCATGACCTCCCCTGCAAATCCCACAGCCCCTTCCTCCAGCCGCTAACTATCTTTCAGCTCAGAGGAGAAGATCTGGGAAGCTTTCCTCAGCCCCTTCCCTTCTGCCCTCCTGTCTGTCCAGTCCAGCTGTCCCTAGTACCCACGGGGTCAGCCCGACCCAGGGCTGGTGTTGGAGAGGGAGGATGCAGGGGAAGAGAGGGCAGAAGGAAGCACAGGCAGGTGAGAGCACACATGGCCTGGTGTGCAGGAAGGGGAGGGGCTTTGCTCAAGTCCTCTCATCCCCAGATGGCCCTAAAAGGTCACCTGTGATGGGGTCTCCAGGTGAGGGCATCCGCTCAGTTACAGAGACGCTCTGACAAGATTGAAGAAAGATGAGAACTCCCGTACACCTGTGTGAACCACACAAAGGGTACCATGAATTTGAGGTTTTTTAAAAAATAAACCCTGTGATTAAATTGCAAACAGTACTGTCTGTGTGTGTGTGTGTGTGTGTGTGTGTGTGTGTGTGTGTCTGTTAAAGGGCTTCAGTTATTCTTGTAGGCTTTTGTGTATCAGATTTGGAGATCCTGTCTTGGCATTTCTACTCTTTTTTTTTTAGCAACACCAGGGGACTGCCAAATGGCAGTATCCCAGGCCACCCCTGTGCTCTGGGGGCCCCAGGTCTCTGCTCCCTCCCACATGGGCAGCCATGTTTGACACGGTGTTTCCCATCACAGCCTGTCTCCAGGATGAGAGACAAGGGCCCCCAACACTAACTGGGGGCTGATCGCTATAGAGAGGAGCTCCACCTGGGCAGGCAACGCTGTCGTCCTGAGGACAGGAAGGAGAGGAGGCGGGGTCAGAAGTCACGGGGCTCAGAGGGTGGGCCCTGCTGTTGCCTGGGTCTCCTCTCCACAGACCTCAGGTTGGGCTTCCCGTCCCTCCTGCCTGGAGCCCCCCTCTCCAACTGCCCCATTCAACCGCTGCTCCCACTACACTTGTGGAGGGAACCCTGGGGGACCAACATTCCCTCTGCCCACATTAGAGGGCACTGCCCCCTCCCAGGACGGGCCTGTGACACGGTCCCACTCCTTCGGTGACAGTCCAAGCTCATGGGATGTGCTTACACAGCCACCCCCTCCCCAGCCCATCACATCACTGCTTGATATAAGATGAGAAAATCCTCCCCCAGCTCCCATTCTACAGATGAGGAGGCCGAAGAACAGAGGGCTTTCCATGACTGGCTTGGGGCAAGGCTCAGACCAGTAGACACGTCTCCTGACTCTCAGAAGGCAAGCATTCCTCCCTCTGTGTTCCTGCAAAGGTGAAGCAACTCTGAGGTCAAAGGATGGAGGGAATCCAATCCTCAAAACAGAGAAAATTTCATTCATTCATTCCCCACTTATTTAACCAAAAATAAAACGCAATTTGAGCTTAATTCTTCTTCCTGAATTAAATGAAAGGTAAGTCTGGGACTGGCACTCTTGCATATAAAATGTTCCTGTTTATCTCACTTCATGCTTGCAAACTCTGCGACACAGGTCTTTTCCCATTTCTTGAGTCCTCGTGACTGGCCTCAGTGCCTTGCTCAGAACACGTGCCAAGCCCAGAGGTGGCTCAAGGATTCCACAGTGGCCAGTGAATAGTTGGGAGGGAGCCACATCTCTAAATCCAGAAATAACAAATCTTGATTCATTTTTAAGAATTATTTACACACCTTAGAAGACCTTCTTCATCTGACTCACATGGATTTTATGACAAATTTCACTGTAGTATTTCAAGCCTGCCAAGGCCTCTTCCTACCCTTGTCCTGGTCAATTCCCCCTCCTGCTGGCTGACTTCTCCATGTCCTGGGGGTGTAATTCACAGAGGAGGCACAGACAGAGAGAACAGACTTGAGGTTGCCAAGGTGGGTGTGGGGTGGGAGGGATGGATTGGGAGTGTGGGATTAGCAGATGCAAACAGTTGTATGTAGGTTGGACAAACAGCAAGGTCCTATTGCAGAGCGCAGAGAACTATATTTGATATCCTGTCATACATAAACCACAATGGAAAAGAATATGAAAAAGAATGTAGGTATATATATATATAACTGAATCACTTTGCTATACAGCAGAAATTAACACAACATTGTAAATCAATTACACTTCAATAAAATAAATTTTAAAAAATTCACAGAGGAGGCTGCCCTCACTCTTCATGCCTGAGAGGGAGGTGGGAAATGGGGAGGGTCTGTAGACGGGTGCCATATAGGAAAACCTTCCTGTGAGGAAGCTTCCCTGGCCTCAGGGTGGGCTGGGCCCCCAGAGGCTTTCTCTATGCGAGTCTAAGGGGTCTTGTTTTACTTGCTCCATTCCTTCCTCCGTAAATGCAAATCACAGCTAATAATATCACTTGACATTTGTAGGGCCCTTTGTGTATCAGGAACTTCTGCATCCTTTTATCACTCGATCTTCACAACAACTCCAGGAGGTCTCAGAAACACAGCACAGACTCACGTTCACAATTTCCAAACAGATTCAAATGCTGTTGGGTTTATGGAAGATCAATGGGCAGCTTTTGTCCACGTCCGCCGAAGGTCTGGCAGAGGTGGATTTCTACCAAGACAGTTTTGCGTACTACGTCAAGAAGATCATTTGGCCAGCAGACTGTGGCATGGAATGATGGAGAAGGCTTGTGCAGTCTCCACCCAAGGGAAACTCCAGCTTAGGAGAAAGGTAGACAGACTCCTGTCCAGGCGGTGCGTACACTCATGGAAGGTGGGGGAGTAATAATATATAAATATTATTTATATAAAATAAATAATAATTTTATCATTTCTAACAAAAATATTAGAAATCCTTTCTAAATTTGTCCTCATCCTTATAAAAATTCTATTTTTGTGTGTACAGATATGTTAGCCCAGTGACATACACATATATGCGGTACATCATTGTAAATAAATGTACATGCCTGTATTAGGAGTCTGTGATGCTGTGCTTGGTGCAAAGTTTCAGGACCACCCCTCTGGAGGATCTTGCAGTTCTGAGGTTGTGTGAGGTCTTTATTCCAAAGTCAGTCTCTGAAATCCTCCCTATTCCTGCCCTTCAGCAGTAAAGCATAAAAGGCATGAACTCAATCAACCTCAAAAAATTGTTTAATAATTTTTTAAAAACATGTATGTGTGTATGAGAGAGAGAGAGAGAGAGGGAGGGAGGAAGGAAGGAAGGAAGGAAAGAAGGGAGGGGGGAGAAATAATAGAGGGAGAAAGAGATAGAGACATAGAGAGACACAGAAACAGAGACAGACAGACAGAGGGACCTGGCTCGAATACCCTAGGAAGCACACAGAGGTCAGCAAGTGGAGTTGCACAGAATCAGCAGCATATAGCCGTTAAGGAACGGCTATATGAAGAGGAACTCTGGAATCAGATCTGAGCTCAAAGTCTCTAAATTTCAATTCCTCCAACTACAAAATGAGAATACTAACTTCCAAACACTGTAAATTAATTGGGGATTAGATAATGTAGGTGCTTAACACAGTGTCTTAAACATAGTAAACACTCAATAAACTGTAATAAACTGTAATAAACTGTGAATAATAATTTTTTAATTAGCAGGATCTTACAGGAAATAAGAATGCCACCTCCTGGGCTGCTGTTGGAAGGACACAAAATATCTGCTAAAGGAAGGGGTTTGGGGTTCTCATTTTTGTTTTTTTGCCTATGAACTATGGAGAGAGATACAGGGGGAAGAGCAAACAAAGTGGATGTCAAATGATTTCGGAAACTGATTTGGAATTTGAACGGGCTTTTAAAACAGGAAGTTGAAGAAACATAAATGAGTGAACCAGAAATGCATGCATATAGCAATTAGAGAGCAAACCTCTAGGAAAGCACAAAACAGGTCCTTGGACAGAAATCCTGTGTTCTGGCTCAGCTCTACCACTTAGAGCTTAAAGATCTGAGCACATCTTTAGAGAGATGAGCCTGAGAATACCAAGTTGCCCCACATGCAGAAAACATGACCCTCCATTCTCAAGACCAGGAAAACTATGCTTATTGTGAACAACCACATTTTTTTCTTTAAATGGTTGGGTCATGAAGATCTGGTAACACATCTTACTTCCTTCTTCGTGCTAACTGTTAAGGAACTCGGAGTGAAAACTCTTAGCCCTCTCTAGCAATGGTGCACAATCTTATGGTGTGCATTTTGTGTGAACTGATATTTGTGGACCTGCTCTGTAAGCTCTAAATCATGAATCAGGCGAAAGCCCAGAACCATGAAGTATGTTGATGGGTGTAGGGAGAAGGGGTGGGGAACATCCAAGTGAATGCCGAGTGGGACTGGGACTATCCTATTGGAAGAGAAGCTTCTGGATCAGTCACCTGTTGCTAGAGCACAGCACAGATGGCAAAGCATCCAGGACCCAAGGACTGGCCGGGGAACATTGTTATTAAGTCAGAAAATTATACTCCTCTTTGCTGTAATGAGAATTGGTTCTGCCCTGGTACTGCTCAGAGCTGCTGCAATGATGGCAGGAACTGGAGAAGGGTCAGCTAGGCAGCAGCACTAGAGTTTGTGTGAATGGGTCACCCTCTGCTCTGAGCAGACTGTGCCCAAACATGGTATTGGGTGAGACCCTTCTCCCCAGTCCTTGCTGCTCTCCTGTCCCTTCTTTTCCTCCCTACTTTAGATTCGAGTCCCAAGCCAGCCTGCTAAAAGCCAATGGTATAGTTGTGGGCAAGAAACCTTCTCTGTCTTGGACTCAGTTTCCCTCTGTAAAATCAAGCATGGAACTAGATGAGGGTTCTTAACCCCTTTTGTGCCATGGATCTCTTTGGCATTCTAGTGCCCTCAGAATAGTGTTTCTAATGTATAAAATAAAGTACATAGGAGTGCAGTGAAAAGCAATTATACTGAAACATGGTCATCAAACTACGTGTAAAAAGTCAAAATCAGATATTGTCATATATATGCTTCTATACTGATGCATTAAATAACAAGATCTAGCAGTAGGTCGAATACTATAATTTCAAAGCAGTGATGCATATAAATGATATTTTGAGGCATCTGAAACAATGGAAATGAGATTTGAGAATACTGGTGATTTCTGTTGAGGACAAAGTCACAGGTAGTGTTGATACTATTATAGTTTGTTGCCTCCTTCATAACGAATGGAAATTTCTGTTAGTAAAATTTCAATTATTAAAAATAAAGACATCATTTTTTTTCCCATCCAAAGTCATGGCTCCCCTGAATCTAGCTAAGGAGTCCATGGACCACAGGCTAAGAACATCTGAATTGACAATCTCTGAAGTTTGCTTCTGACTCTGAAATAGTTGGATTCCACAGAGTTGGATAGACTAGGACATTGAAGATAATGGGGGTGAAATGTTACTATCTTAACAGCTGGCACCTATTGTAGGGTGGATACTGATTTTTGTTTAGAGAACTGCCTTGACCTGTCTCTTGAGGTAAGCTATGAGACCCTGATGACTTGCCTGGGAGGAAAAGGCATCAACAGCAAGAACTCAACTGCTCTGTGTAGCACATGCCAGGGATTGGGAGGTGGAAGCAGAAAGAACTCAGAGGGTGCTGGTGAGCAGCATGGAGGAGACTGGGATAGAAACTCCCCTGTGGCCCAACCTTCATTGAAGTCATCTACACGTACGAAGGAAATAAGGGAAAGTGCTGAGTTCTCCTTCTGAGTCAATGTGATGTAGAAAAGGAGAGTCTGTATGGCCCAGTGAGTTGCTCCAGAGGTCTGAACCAAAAGAAGTCATAAAAATAAAAGTGTTCCGGAAATGCACAGAAACTCTGGGGAACACATGAGAATGATGGTTTGAACCTTTGCAGTCTAGAGCATACGGGACAGAGTGATCTTGCTGAACCCCGGGTTCTAAGAGTGTGGTGCTGGGTCCAGCATCAGCAACATATGGGAACTTGTTAGGCAAATTCTCGAGGCCCACCCCAGACCTCCTGAATCAGAAAGTATGCGGGGGTAGGGGACCTGGCAAGCTGTGTTTAGCCCTACAGGCAATTCTGATGCTCACTCAAATTTAAGAACCCCTGCCATTGGCATTATTATGTTCACCATTGCATCCCAGAGTCATATACCCCTTAGAAGTTATCTAGTCCGATTTCCCACGCATAAAGCATCCCTGCTGGCACTCAGTCTTGCGGGAACCCTCTCCGAGCCTGGGGATATCAACAGTGCCCCTCGCCCTACACAGGGGAGAGCTGTCCAAGTCAGAAAAGGCTTCCGACCAGGGGGAGCTCCCTAGCCAGACATTTCTGATGAAAGAATGTTCATGCCCCTTGGCCTGGGGCTGCCCTCTGGAGCTGCTTCTAGAAGAAGCCCTGCAGGAAAGTGAAGACTGCCTCTTCCTTCCTGGTCCCTCTCACACCAGGGCTCAGGACCCCTAGTGGCCGTCCTTTGAAGAGCCTCCACTTAATAGTGTTTCTCTTAAAACAGTGTCCAGAGCTGGAGACAGAGGGCAGGCCAGGGTCAGGGCCAGCAGGATGACCGTCTCCTTTGATCTGTACGTCTGCCTGCTGTCACTGCACGGCATCACATAGCTCGTGTTGAAGTCTGCCCACAGCACTCAACCAGGAGCGGGGCTAGGCCCTGAGGACAGATGGAGCCTTTAGAACCCCTGGACACTAAAAATACTCCCCCAGCCCCACAGTGATGTAATTGACAACACAAATAATAGCAAACCATTAAGTAAATATACGGAAGTAGAGCTACAGTCTCTCATTACAATTATTTTTATGTTATTTTTGAAATATCAAATATCAATTTTTTAAAATTTTATTATAACATAGTTCAGAGGCCCCAAAATATATAAAGAATTAAAGAAAACAAACTCATATAGTCACCACTCAACTTAAGGAATAAAATATTTCCAATACTGTTGAAAAAACCCGATATACTATTTTTCAAATAATTCTACTTTATTGCTGCTTGGAGCGAATGGTTCTCAAGTTTTGCTGCACACTAGATCCACCTACAGCTTTTAAAATCCCAATGGTCTCTACCCCAAACCAACGGAATCAAAGCACCTAGGAGTGGACATCAATCAGGGTGTTTTAAACACTGTGGGAGATGCCAGCGTGCTGCCAAGACGGAGAACTCCCTCCCCCACCCCAAGGGAGGCTGCTGGGGGGGAAGGTGGGATGAGGCCCTGAAGCCCGAGTGGAAATGGGCTCTAGTTCTTGTCCTCTAAGGCAGCGGTCCCCCAACTTTTTGGCACCAGGGACCAGTTTCGTGGAAGACAATTTTTCCATGGACGGGGGAGGGGGGGTGCGGGGGGCAGGGAGATGGTTCAGGCGTTAATGCAAGCGATGGGGAGCGGCAGATGAAGCTTCTCGCTGGTCCCCCTGCTCACCTCCTGCGCTGCGGCCCGGTTCCTAACAGACCATGGACCGGTACCGGGGACCCCCTGCTCTAAGGGATTCTCAGTGGATCTACTGGGTTGGCCAAAAAGTTCGTTCGGCTGTTCCGTCACACCTTACTGAAGACCCTGGACGAACTTTCTGGCCAACCCAATAGATCTGGAACCGGCAGGGCATCCCCACATTTTTGGGAAGAGCCTGCCATCTGCTGGCCCACTGAAGGAAAACAGGCAGCTAACTTAGGCCTAAGGAAAGACACTGGGGTCAAGTATCCGGCATGGAGTGTGCAGAGCACTTTCTCACACAGGACACAGGCATCTGCCCCAAGGCAGCTCTGGGAGGGGGCAGGGCAGGGCGTGTAGAGTGACCTTCAACTTGCAGATGAACGGCTCTGCAACCCTGCAGAGTTGAGCCAGGCTGGGAGCAGGAGGGGCCCCTCTTCATGGCCCAGGAAGGGAAATGCAAGGACAAAGGGGGAGGGGATCAACCAAACAAAAGGATTCTTAAGAGAGAGGAGACATTTAGCCGGGAAACACCCTAGGAAGAGAAGCGGGTGCTGCCTAAGAACCAGGAAGGGCACAGAGGTGATGCACACGTGTCACTAGCTCCAGGTCCAGTGATTGCATCAGCCCTGTCGTAGTTCATTCCCACAGGGGTTTGTTTGCTGTTCTCTCTGCCTGGCACAGTCTTCCTTGCCCTAATCCCCTTCATCTGAACAAATGTTTGTTGATTTTTCAGGTCTCAGTAAACCACAACCTCACTTCCACCAGGAAGACTGCTCTGACTGCCACCATCTCCTGCGCCCTGTCCTTGCCTCCTGTCACTTGGTTCTGGAACCTCCTGTTTACTTGTTTACTACTTACTCTCTGGAGGGCAAATTCCATGACGGCTGGAACCTCATGGCATTACATCCCCAGCACCCATCCCAGTGCAACAGAAATACTTGTTTATGGAATTGATTTTTCTTATGGCAAAATCAGACACTAATCTGAAAACAAAAGGAAAGTGCTTTGAAACATACTCTGCCTGAACAATGAGGCCTCCCTAGAAGTAAATTGAAAATACTTACCTTTTCTATTTATATATATCTATAACAACTTGGGGTAGGGGGGCAACAAATAATCTTATTTCCAGTTGGCATATGTTATAAATAAACTCTTTATTTCACCCATCTATGCACCAGTTAGTAAACAAACATATGGTAGACAGCTACTGTTTTGGGCCTGCCCAGCATCCATTTCCATTCTTCCTTAATGTAGTGAGAACACCCCAATTTTATTTTGGGGAAACAACCTTCTCCATTCTCTGTGTGATTCATTCAGGGCAGCTGACTCCATCCCCAGGCCCAGGTGTGAGAGTGTGACTCGGGCCTGGCCCATCGCTGTATTCCAGCAGCCTAGCACGTGACTGGTTCACGGATTAGTACATGACCCAAGTTGGCCCAGTGAGATTTAGCCCTGGAGCTTTTGCTGGAATCCCTGGAGAAAGAAGATCGGGAGTACTGAGCTGGTGGGACGTGAGCCTAGACCTGCTGGCAGCCATACTGCCACCATGAGGAGAGAAGCCCAGAGAGTGAAGCCAAGCAAAGAAAAGTAGAGCTGAGAGAAGAAAGGCAGAGTCTGCAAGGCAGACATCATTTTGATGCTGGCACTCAACCCAGAACTTTTTCTGGAACTTTCCATTACATGAGCTAATACAGTCCCTTTTACCAGAAAGCTTAAGAGTGTTTCTGTTCCCTGTAGCTGAATGAGTACCAGCTAACAGAGAAAGCAGAACTGAGAATGTGACTTTTTCTTTTATTTTTTTACAACGTCAGTTTATCATTTGCAAAACTTTTAACACCATCAGAAAACTATTATTAATAAGCTTTACCATTATTACGAGGTTCCTCAATGTATCAGTTAAAAAGAGACACGTGATCATTTGATCCCACGGTCTTCAGTGGTGCAGGGGTTCTCAGGTTTGGGGAGCCACAAGGTGCCCTATTCTAGGCTTTGCTCCCTCAGTGTCCTTTTCCCTCCCATCACCAGCACCCCAAGCACGTTCCAGCCCTGCTTTCCAGAGAAGCAGCTGTCTCTGCCAAGGAGGTCGCAGGCTGCAGCCTCCCAGCCGGCTCCCGTGCACCGTGATGGGTTCGGCTACCCGCCTTCACTGCAGTCTCCCTTCTCCTAAGCTCAGCGAAGAACTGGCTGCCGCCAGTTCGCAGTGGAGGGCTGCGAACATGGACCCGGGCTTCTTCTGCAGGACCTCAGGCCTGTCAAACTCCACCACCTGGGAGGCGGAGAGAGGAGGGGAGGGGACGGGGGCACAGCTGAGCTCGGTCCTGAGGGACCCGAAGACCTCCTGTGGTGCCGGCCTGGGCGCCATCCTCCCAGTGGCCCCAGGGGTGTCCCCTCACCTTCCCGTTTCTCATGACCACGATGCGGTCACAGTTGAGGATGGTGGTGACGCGGTGTGCGACAATCAGCGCTGTGCAGCCCCGGATGCCTTCACAGATTGTGCTCTGGATCAGGGTGTCCGTCTCCAAGTCAATGGAGGCCGTGGCCTCATCAATAAGGATGATGTGATGGATACGAAACGGGGGTGAAGGCAGCCTCCTCTGGCCGAGACCTGAGTCTACCACTAGTTCACCAAGTACCTTAGCTGGAAAATGAGGTCTTTGGACTAGGTTCAGAACCCACTTTGAGTTCTAAGTTATCCATCGCATTATGAAGAGAATCTTGTCTCAACCAAGAGCTAACTATTTTTTAGTGACCAGAAAATTAAGTTCTTAAAAATGAAAAAGTGCCAGTGGCAACCTCTTGTTTTATGAACCAGCTTCCTATTTGTCTGAATTAACGTAGAGCAATGTTCCCCAAAGTGGGGGGGCGGCCAGGCACACACTCTGGGTGGCACAAGAAATGGTGTAGCCAGTATACGGATAAACGTACTTTTTACTTTAACATTTTTGTGTTTCCTTCGTTAACAATATGCATTAGAAAAATCTAACTGGCACAGAAAGTGTGATTTTACGAATGCTCCTGTATAAGCTGAGGCTGTTTTTTAAAAGTCATCATGAGTAAATCATAGGGTAGGTGGTACGCAGATACAACAAAAATCATTAAGTGATGACTCAAATTTGGGAAACTATATAGAGAAAGCAGCTTTCAAGCCAAGTGGCTAAGTAACTGTGAAATACGGAAGCGAGAGTTTAAGAAAGTGCTACGTACATACCGCAAGTCCTGTCACCTCTCTCTCTTAGCAAGAGGGGGCAAGTCCTCCCTCCTCTGAAACTTTCTCCCTGCTTCTGGCCCCATTGAGCTCTGCCTGCTCTTCCCCACAGCTCTGAGAGTCTGAAACATTTTCTGCATTGCTCATTAATTGACCATGTTGTGTGTTGCATGTGCACGTGTGTACATGTGCAAGTATGTACATACGTGTGCGTGTGAAGGTGTGTGTATGTATGTGTGTGTGTATCACCCCACTTGTCAGGGAAAGTTGGCTCCTAACTAGCCCCTGTAGTACCTGAAATTACAGGTGACATATCTGGGAAACCTCAAGAAACATTGTCAGATGAAACTTTAAATATATATATCATTTTGCCCCAGAACAGCTGTCATCTGATTCTCAATTCTAACGAAGACGAGGGAGTATCCTGCATCCAAGTTTTAAAAGTAAAGTACAGTGGGCAGTTTTGAGTGAATACGTTTCTAGCCTTGTGGCTTCGTGTAGGAGAAGTGCGTTGGGGCTTGGCTGTGGCAGTCGGGATGCCAGGATCCAGAGGCCCAGGTGGAGAAGCCCCACCCCCTCCCCAGGCAGGTGCACATGGAATGGCAGAAAGTGACACAGCAAACCCTTCTCGGATTTGTGGACAGAACCCAGCATGGCACCCAGAGTCCCATGTGCCCGAGGGAGAAAGAGCCAGTGTGTTTCCCACGCCAGGCATCCCCTGGACCCCTCACGCCTTGCCAGCTCTCACCTTGGAGCTGCGGAGGAGGGCCCAGGTGATGCAGAGCAGCTGCTATTTTCCACAACTTCTGCTTGCAGGCCTTGCGGCAACTTTGAGATCTGTGATATTGGGGAAGATGCCCGTGCACCACTGTGGGGTGAGCCCTAACCAATCCCCTCATACCTCTCCTGTCACATTCTGAAACTCCCCCAAACCCCCGTCTGTCTGTCTCTACACTCCAGCCACTGGCCTTTCTCTTCCTCAACTGTGCCTGTCTCCATCCCCTCTCAAGGTCTTTGCATCTGCTAGTTCCTGTGCCTGGAATGTTCCCTCAAAGATTGGTGCCCAGCTGCCCCCTCAGTATTTGGTCTCAGTTAAATGTGCATCTTTACAGAGGCCCTGCCTGGCCACTCACTGCAGTCTGCAGGTCTCAACACTACCTACACAGCACTTGCCTCTGTCTGAAAGCGTCTCTCCTGAATGTAAGCACCGGGAGGGTGAAGCCGTACCCACCTTGCCCTTGCTATGCCCTCTGAGCTGGAACATACCTGGCTTACTGCTGGTGTCATCAGCCTTTATGCTTTATCTAGGGATCCCAAACCATCTCATCCCGTGAGATGATTTAATCCATGCAGAATGAGCGGAGCCCAGAGGACCATCAGGCTAAGACCAAGAATTCAGCCTCACAGCTACTCACCACCTCGCTCAAGGATGTCCTCTCCAAGGCATCCCAGATCTGCTCATCTGTGCGGTGGTCAAAGGGGTCCAGGTTGAACCTGCCTCAGGAGAGGAAGAGAAGTGTTCAAGAAGCATCCTTGACCATTGAGCAGTCTGCCCCCCCACACAGCAAGTGACCAAGGATGGTTAGAGCTGGATTACCGGATCCAGAGAAGCCCATTGAACTCCCATGAATGGTCTTTCTTGTGCCTTCCCAGGACCCCTTCCTTCTTCAGGCAGCAGCCCCCAAGTCTTGTTTGGGGGCCACCTCTTCCCCAGCCATCAAGCCCATGTGGTCCAGGTGGAGCTCCGCCACCAGCACCAGGGTGGAGCAAGGACTCAGGTAAAAGCAAACAAGCACGTGGTACTCCCTGGCCACAGTGATTGGCTAGGGGTGGGAAGGGAACCCATCAGAGTATATCTCAGGATTTTGACAACAACCACCAGGAAGGGGGCTTGTTCTTTCTCACTAACTGAACAAGAGAGGCTGCAACCATCTCGTCTTGGGAGTGGGACACATGGTGCCCCCCAGGGCCCTCATCGGAGCCCAAGAATGAAGCCAAGGCAGAGTGAGAGGGACACTGGGCCCTTGAATCAGCCTTGGCCTTCCCAGTATTGTGAGCCAAAAGAGGCCCTTTTAGCTTAAGCCACCTGGTGTGTGTGTGTGTGTGTGTGTGTGTGTGTGTGTGTTAGCATATACGTAACATAATACTTATCATTTTAACCGTTTGTAAGTGTACAATTCAGTGGTGTTCAGTACATTCACAATGTTGTATAACAATCCACTAAAACTCATCATCACCAATAAAAACTCTGCCCATTAAACAATCTCTTTCTTCCCCGCTCCCTCAGCCTCTGGTCCCCTCTTTTCTACTTTCTGTTTCTATGAATTTGCCTATTCCTGGTACCTCATTTAAATGGAAATATACAATATTTGTCCTTCTATGTCCGGCTTATTTCACTTAGCATAATGTTTTCAAGGTCTATCCATGTTGTAGCATATATGAAATTTTCATTCCTGTTTATGGCTGAATGATATTCCATTGTGTGTATATATCACATTTTGTTTATCCATTCATCTGCTGATGGACATTTGGGTTGTTTCTACCTTTTGGCTATTGTGAATAATGCCATAAACACTGGTATACGAATATCTGTTCAAGCCCTGCGTTCAACCCTGTTAGGTATATACCTAGAACCAGAATTGGTGGATCATATGATAATTCTATATTTAACTTTTTGAGGAACTGCCAAATTGTTTTCCACAGTGCCCGTGCCATTTTACATTCCCACCAATAGTTCATGAGGGTTCCAATTTCTCAACATTCACACCAACACTTGTTATGTTCCTTTCTCTTTTTTCTTTTCTTATTATAGCCATTCTAGTAAGTATAAGGTCATTTTCTTCTGTCTCTTGCAGTGAAAGAATCCTAACTGATCATCCAGGCGACTGACATCAGATTGGGATCTAACTGGACTTTATACCTATTAAGGTTTGCACTGGTATTTGGCATAGGAAACATTATAAACCCTTCCCTGTTACACAACCACTGAGTCCCGATTGAAACCCGTTCTTAACCTCTGCTTTATCTTTCCCCAGTTCTGGCAGCCACATACATTTTGCGTGTAGAGCTATATCGCATTAAAGAAGCAGAAGGTAAAATGCCCTATTTGCATGATATTTGATAGTTTCCAAAGCATTTTCACAGATGGGCTCATTGACATCCTCTTCCCCATGAGATGGGTATACCCCTTGTATTGATGAGAAAATTATGGCTTATTAGTGTTAAGTGGCTTGTTCAAGGTCACACCACAAGTCAGTCTGAGAGATAGGCTGGAATCAAAGATACTCAGAGATAAATGGAACCTTAAAGGGCAGAGAACCCAGGTCTCCTGTACGCCAGTCCACTCTTCCTGATGCAAGGGGGGGACCATCGCTGGTTAAGGGGTTGGACTACCTGGGGTTATATCTCATCTTTACCCTTTATGTGTGTGTCTCCTTCACTTTTCCTCTCTAAGTTCAGTTTCTTGCCTTATAAACGGGGGTTAATAACAGTGCCTACCTCATAGGATTGCTGTGACAGTTAAATGACACAGAATATTAAAGCATGGGGCTGGCACATATAGATGCTCAATAAATGTTAATTCATACTTTTACTTCTCCTATACCTTGGCACCATAGATTTGGCCTAGTTCTACCTTAACACAGAAATCTATCATTAAATATTATCTCACTCCTCTAAAACAACACAATCATTACAAAATTTTCTGTCTGTGCACATATTATGCACTCTCCCTGGAAAGACTATCTCCCCTTTTTCTGCCAGGCAAGCTCTTACTTATCCTTCAAGACCCTACTCAAATGCCCACCCCCCTCCTCTAAGAAGACTTTCTGGATTCCCCCAGGCAGAGTTATTTGTCCTACTTGTGGGCTCCCTTAGCACTTAGTTCATATCTCTGATCTAGCAATTACCTCCTTGTATTATAATTTGACAGGTCTTACATCTCTACAATGTCCCCACCCCCAACTATACTGTGAACTTTTGGGGGGAGCACGGGCAGTAATCGTTCATCAAAGTGTCCCCAGTCCCTAGCACAATGTCTGGACCTGGCAGAGGCTCAGAAAAGGCAAATTAAGTGGGTGAAAGGATGAAGGAATCAATGAACAATGAGAAAATAAATAAATGGCTGATCAGAGCTCTGGGGTAAGTTATCCTCTTGCCTCTAAGAATGCCACTTAAATATCCCTGGAACGTGCGGGGTCCAGCTTCATTTTTAATGTCTCATTCTTCCTCAGTCTCCATGCCTTGGGTTGGAGCAAGCTAGCAAGCACCAAGCAGCAGCACTAATCTGGATGAAGCTTAGTCCCCGAGTTGACTTCCAAGGAAATAGAAAGTATGGAGAAGGGGCTAAGAGACCCAGTTCTGCCTGCTTCACTGACGGGACTGCCTGGATTGCAAAGTGCATCCTAACATCCAGCCTGAACGCCCTGGTCGGCCTTACCCAGTGGGCGAGAGAAGAGAATAAACCACATCCAGACGTGGAAGGATGTGGTGAGCCACAGGGCAAATGCTAATAGTGACCTGAAATCTGACCAATCCCATCAGATTTTTTAAAAATAAAAAATGCCTGGCTTTTGTTTAGGACATCATGGTTTACAAAGTGCTCTTGTGTATATCCAGGCCTCATTCAATCAGTCCTCTGGAACATCTCGGAGAGGGGGGCCAGGTGGGCAGGACAGGCCCTGTGTGCCAAGGAGAGAGCGGAGGCCCAGAAATTGATGCTCTGGCCACAGCTGACCAGAGGCAGCCCAGCCCCAGAGATCCGTCCTGCAACTCCTGCTGGGAGCCTGCCCTCCGCACAGGCTGGCCTCGGCCCAGCACTCACCTGATGGTCCCTGACAGCAGGACAGGATCTTGAGGGATAACCGAGAACTTGGACCGCAGGTGCTCCAGGCCGAGGCTGCAGATGTCCACGCCATCGATGAGGATGCGGCCCGTGGCTGGTTCCACCAGGCGGAAGAGAGCCTCTCCCAGGGAAGACTTCCCTGTGGGGCAAGAACAAGTGGGGCTCCGTCTCCTGAGTCTGCAGGAGTGGTAGCACAGGTCTGACTTGGCATCCAGCCCTGACCCACCCCCTCCGTGGCCTGTTCCTTGTCGTCATGAGCACTGAGAGGGCAGAAGAGGCCCGGAGTCTCCGCTCCAAGGGGTGCCCGAAACCACGAGCAGCTTGTTACTGCCTCAACCAGGAGGCGCAAATGGAGCCCCTGGATAAATCCAGCCCATACATATGTTTTGTTTCACACACACAACGTTATTGTTGTTTTTCAAATTCTTTGCCAGCATTTAAAAAAAAATCCAAAGACCCAATATACAAAAATTCAAACTGCATGCTTCTCTTGAAAGTCAGTAGAACCGGCAACACTGGTCCCGTATCTCCCTGGGCAATAGGCAGCTGGAGCCAGGTGTAGCTGCTCCCTTGAGAGAGAACAGCCTTCAAGTTCAGTGCGCTGCCCTCCCCGCCCTCCTTTCATCACACCCCAGGCCCACTTCATGCATCTATTTTACTTGCTGGGCCCTAAAAGCATTTTAGTTTTCAACCTCTGCTCTCAAAGATAAGGTCAGTGTGAGGGGCAGCCATGTGTCTTGTTCACCTTTGTGTTTCCACGCCTGGCATATAGTAGGTACTCAGTAAATACCTACTGGATGAATACAGTCAATTGGACCATCTCTACTGAGAGCTTCTCTATGTCAGACCCAGTCCTCTCAGCCCAACTGTGGGCGAGAAATAGAAAGGGAAGAACACACAAAAGAATATAGCTGGGAACTCGTCACCTTGCAGTAGTGCAAGGCCTTCAGGGGCCTGAGGAGGCAGAGACCCACAAGGCTCCAGTCATCCTGGGGGGCTACCTGGAGAGGCAGCCCGGGGAGCGCAAGGCTGGGGTCTGAGCATTGTCTTTGAAAAACACAAGAAGTGGGAGGGGATGACCCTAGGGTCAGATCTCCCAAAAGTGATAGGAGAGGAAGAGAGGAAAGAAGTCAACCAGGAGAAAGGAAGTGGGGAGAGACAGGTGGAGAAGGAGGAGGCTGACTAGAGAGGTCTAGAGCTGGAGGGGAGGAGGAATGGAGGAGCCGGAGCCCTGCACGCCCCCTGCTGGAAGCGCTCGTTCCTGCACCCTGTTCACCATTCCTGTCTCCCCGCAGACGTTGGCCTCAGAGCCCAGACCACTGTAGCTCAAGGGCCCACGAACCCCGTTACTCTGTAACACACCCCTCTCCATCCCCAAGGCCTTCACCACCAAGTCAGTCACCTCCCTCATTTCCTTATTTGATGACCGTTAACATCTGTCCCCTCCACTGGAATCCCATGACAGCAGAGACCTTGGATTTTGTTCTCCCTGCACAAAGTGAGGGCCCAATAAATATCTTTGGGGTCGCTGAGTAAGCACAAGTCCGAAAACAGGTCCGACACCCAAAGGCCAACAATGAAGATGGGGGTACCCCGGACACTCAGCTCACCAGAGCCCGTCCTTCCCACAATGCCCACCACTTCCTGGCCATGAATCGTCAGGTTGAGGCCGTAGAGGACAAGAGGCGTGTTGTCTCTGTATTTCATCTGATAATCCTGGAACGTGATTTCCCCATGCTGCGGCCACCCGTGGGGACAGTTCGTGCCTTCTATGTGTAAAGCAGCTTCAGAGACACACATCTCATTTATAAAGAAAGAAAAAGAGATTAGTAGTTATCCCCCATCTCTGCCCATCCCCTGCCGACCCACTGGTCTCTAGCTGTTGGGTGTGTGACGCACCCCAGCCTGCCCTGAACCAGGATCAAGCCACCACCATGTGATCAGAGGACACCCCAAGAGGAACATCCCACCCCCAATCACCTGAAATGCGCATGATTTTATCCCTAAAGAGTGAGAAACCATATAGCTAGTCCCCTTGTTATTAACACAGAAAACTCTCTCTAATTTATTGTATGAGGCTCTAAAGAAACAGAATCCAGAATAATGATAATAAGTACAGCAGAGCTAACTCACCCCTGTGGGGCATGTTTTATAGCTCAGAGCCCTCATGCAGACTTAATCTCTCTCGATCCCTATCCTAGGGGGTAGGCAATTTTGGATGATTTCACAGATGAGGAAATAGAGGCTCAAACAGCTCAGATAACATGCTAACACCACACAGCTGGTGAGTGGACCACCGGGGACTCAAACCCAGGGCTGCCTGGCTCCAAGCCCACAGCTCTGCATCGAGCACGGTGGGCGTATTGGAAGGAAAGTCTCCTCCTCTGGATGTTGGGGGTAATAATTCAGTCAACCCCATTAAGTTGTTTTGTAATTCCATGAAATAATCTACATATCATTATAGTGAGCCTTTACTATGGGCCAGGCACTATGCTAAGTGATTTACATGTGATGTTATTTAATCTTTGTAATAGCCCAATGAAGTAGATACTGTGATCTGCCCCATTTCAGAGATGAAGAGCAGAAAGGCTGAATAATTCACAAGGGTACACAGCTGACTCACACGGCAAAGCTTAGACCTGAACCCAGGTGATCTGGCTCCAAAATCTGGGCTCTTAAATACTAGGACCTAAATAGAAGCAATATTAATAACAATTATTATTGTCATCATTATTATTATTATATTTGGGCAAACCTCTCACTTCTAAAAAGGGCAGATCATTCCCTCTACATCCAAGAATGCCATGAGGGATGTGGTCAAAATGAGCCAATGGGTGTGGAAGAGCTTCTGAGAGATGATATGCACAGTTCCAGGAGAGATGGGGAGGAAGGACCAGGAGCCCAGCTGCCTCCTGGGAAAATCTCAGGGCCCCTGAGGTGTTGGGGCTTGCAGAGGCCACAGAAGCTGAGCCCCAGGCTGGATGTGAGCCTTCTAGATCTCCCTGCACAAAGCCCAGACCTGTGTCCCACCTTCATGTACTGCAGCATCCTCTCCACAGCTGTAAAGTATGCCTCTGTCTCTGAACTAATCCGGACACAGGCCTGGAAGTTGGACGCCCGCTGGAACGAAGGAGAAGCGTCAGGCTAGCAGGCTGTGGGGGTGAGCTCAGGCTCTCTCCACTCCTGAAGACTGGGAGTTGCCATTCCTCCTGAGCAACTCTTCAAACCAAGACAACTTCCCTTATAGGGATGGAGCAGATACCTCTGGTGCCCCCCTGAGGCTACTCCTAAGTTTCACTGCAGCTGTGGTTGGCAATTGTAGGCGAGCAACCCTACCAACCCCGTTCCACCTCAGGAACCCTCTGCTTTCCATTCAAAGCCTTCATCCACACCACAGGAGCCCACTCAGCCCACGCCCAGCCCAGAAACACGGGAGTTACGGCCCTTGGGAGCAACCCTCAACTAACGGGGAAAAGACCCAGCAGATGAAGGCTCCTGTCTCTCAGCCTTCGGGGGACAATCCTGGGAGTTGAGTGCTGATGACCTAGAGCAGTGACCTCAATGACACAGTCTCACGGTGCAGTTCCTCCTTCCCTGTCTCGCGCTCCTGTTCCCTTGGTCCCCTTTCCAGGGAGCATCTCACAAATAATCTACCTGAATCTGAGTCCTTGTCTCAGGCTCTGCCTTCAGGGAAACCCAGGTTAAGAGGTGTCTCAGGGATTCTTGGGAATTGGAGGCACCATAGATGAGGAAATGGAGGTCCAAATAGAAGAAATGGTACACAGAGAATCACCTGGAAGCCGAAGGCAGAGCTGGGATGGGGACCCAGTCTTTATGCTCTGCACCCCCCAGGCCATGCAGAAGGTGCTGGGCAACAACTCCATTATACAGTCAGTCAACAAACTCTCATGGAGGTGCTGGGCCAGGCTCCATGCTTAAAGTGCAACAGACACAGTCCCTGCCCTCGAGGAGTGCCCAGTCGGATGGGGGGATAGGTCAGCAGAGAAGGCAGCATGACAGAGTCAGCCCACAGCACCGTCGTGGCCAGGGGACAGTCACCAGACAAGGGCCACAGGGAAGGCTTCCTGGAGGAGTTGGCACTGGAGCTACATTTTTAAGGAGAGGTGGGATTTAACCAGCTAAACACAGGTGGAGAGAGATGTTCCTAATAGAGGGACAACGTCTTGACAGTAGTAAAGTGGCAGCATACATTCAGGACCCCGCAAGCCATTTGACTGTGGCTAAAGCAAAGGGTGCAGGGAGGCCAGGGCCAGGGAGGCCAGGGAGGGAAAGTCTATATAAGTCAGAGAAGGGGTCACCATCCTGAAATGACACTGAGCTGGGAAGGGATATCAGACACAGTTGATTGCCTATCCACAGCTGTTCCCCTCTTCCTTCCTTGCTAACACACCCTCTGTTATGTTCAGGTGTCTACAGCTTGGAATTCCAGGAAGGCTTGGTTACTCCAAACCACTCATGTTAATCCCTCTCCTCTTGCCAATGACTGGTTTAGGAGTGAGCAATGACACAGCTCTGGCCAACAAAGCACAAGGAAGACTCAGATGCAAGCATTCCAGAAATCTACTCCTTGTTCTTACAAGGGGACACATGGACAAATTTATCTACTCTCCAGTCTTTGGCAGTTTCTGGGTGAGGATGTGCTGCTTGGGGCTTCAGCAACCATTTTGTGAACTTGAGTAGATAATCCTGAGGACAAAAATCAGGCGTGGATGCCAGAGCAGAAAGATCAAATGATCATGGGTTCATGCTAGGCCAGTAAATTAGCCAACAGAGAACAGCCCTACCCCAGCCTTCCAGTCACATAGGATAATAAGTTGCCAGATTGTCAAGGCCATTTTGAATTGGTTCTGTGGCTTACTTTGGCTTGCAACCAGAAACATCTCTAATATTTGCTAAGAAAACTCTTAGGGCTACAAAGCAACATGGTGTGTGATACCTGTCTCCCAAAGCCTGAGTTTCCTCAAGAGTGCATGCAGAAGTCAGAGTACCAGTTTGACCAGAGGAGAGAGTGCATGTGGGGTCTGAGGCCAGATTTGAGGGCCTGGAATGTAGGTCCATGGCTTAGGTTTGGTACATAAGGAGACAGGGAGTCTCTAGAGGTTCTAACCAAGGCAGTAACATGAGGAAAACAAGAATTAAAGATTACTCTGGAGAGAGTGTAGAGGGTGCATGGGAAGGGGCTCGGGGGTGGGCGAGGCAGGGAGGCTAGGAGGTTGTTACCCAGGATAGAGATGAGACACTCAAACAGGGCAGCAGATGTTGAGAAGAAAGGATGAACCCGGGGTCATTCTGAAGTCATCACACCCCCAGGCAGGGCTCCTCCATGGTGGCCGGTGATGGGACAACTGGTCGACCTTGAGTGGACACCTCTATGCATGGTGCTCCTGGGAGAGCTAAACCTCCACCCGCTTCCTGCACCAGCACTGGACAACCTGGACACAGGGTGCAGCAGGCAGGGGCATCTCTGGCCTTAGTGACTCCGCATCCCCCAGAACTCCAGTGTGGGGCCACTCCCCAGAGTTCTGGAAGGCTCAGGGCCAACTCTGCACTAGGGCACGTGTGCATGTGCTTGTGCATGGTCGAGTGTGTGCTTATGTATGTGTGTGTCAGAGAGAGGGAGAAAGAGAGAGAGAAGAGTGTGCCCCACCATGTACAAACCTGTCTCTCAGCAGCTGTGGGAATATGGGCAAATTAACTCCAGAAACTCTAGTTTCCTATCTGTAAGCTGGGAACAATAACAGCAAACATTTATCCAGCATTTATTCTGGGCCAAGGTTGTTAACATGCATGAACCCTCAAGTTTACATACATTCTTCACAAGTCCATGATTTCAGAACTTTTATCTCCCTTTTATAGAAGAGGAATCCCAGGCATAAGGAGGGTAACAGACTTCCCCAAAGTCACACAGCTGTTAATGGGCAGAGCCTGGTGTGAACCTGCACGTTCCAAACCACACATTCTTAACCACTTGGCCGCATCTCATGGAAGGTGGTGAGAGTTCAATGGAAGAAAGCACAGCAAGTACCCAGCAGGGTGTGGGCTCAGTGCAAGCTCCCCAATACCCTAGCTATGGCACGGGGCGGCTGTCTGTGGGCATGAACACTGCACAGCCTCCTGCGTGGGTCTGCACACAGGCATGGGCATGTGGGCACAGCACTGTATGTGTGTGCAAACATGTGTCTGCCACAGGGCTCAACAAGGAGCACGAGGGAGCCCCTCTGCACCCAAAAGGATGCCTCAGCGTGGGGCACACGAGGCCTAAGCCCAGCTAGAGAGAAAGCATCCAGAGAGGATAGTTAACAAGTACCCCTGGGGGAGGGGACGGCCAGGATTCCCTGAGCCAGCATCTGGCCTCAGGCCCTTCATGGAGAGCCCTTCCCCAGGACTCTGTGGACATGAACCTTGGCCCCACTGCCTGGCATGGAGGAACTCAGACCATGAGGCCTGCCAACTGCTACACCAGGGTCCCCCTGAGAACCCATTCTTAAAATTAGATTCCAAGACCCCGCCCGACAAGCACTTGACTCCGAATCCCTCCAGCTATGCTCTGCAGCTTGGCCCTCCTGTCAGCCCCACAGGCCTGGCTGAATCAGCCTGGCAGGCTGGGCCGAGCGCTCGGTTTCAAGCCTATACACTTTGAAGTGTGAGAGGCCTGCTCCAGGGGAGGACTGGGAAACCTACATTTTCAACAACTCCCTCGCCCAGATACCTCAGAAAAGTTTGACACCTGAATCAGGGTATTAATAGTAAAGTGAAAAGACACCAGACAGGAAACCAAGAGGGCAGAGGTCTTGCCCTGGCTCTGCTTCTAACGCTCTGTCCGTTCAGACAACTCCTTCCCCTCTCTGAGCCTCAATTTCCCCAGCTACACAATAGGAGGGTTGGACTCTGTTGTCTGTGGGCTCCCCTTCAATCCCAATATTCCATGATTCCGTCAAACACCTTTAAATACAGACTTCCCAGTTCAAAGGTGACAAGGAACCAGAACAATCCTGCAGATTCAGAAAGCCAAGCACATCGTTCGTAAGATCACAAACGGCCAAACCCAAGGTGTAATCAAAGTCCCATGGACCCCTGAGTCTGCCCACAGACCACAGGCCACCACCTGCCATCTGAGAGTCCCTCCCTCACCTGCAGGACAAGGCTGATAGCCATGGCTTTGTAGGAATAGGGGGCAGAGGAAACTCCAAAAAACGTGAACAAGGCCACCATCAAGGTCACCATGTTGGTCATGAGCTCCAGCTTCAGTGCCACCCATCGCGTGGAAGACAGAAACCTCAGCAGGTAGTTATTCTGTGCAACCGTCAGCCTTTTAAACCTGAGAAGGAAAGGACAACCTGAAAGCCACATGTGTTTGTCTAACCCAGGGTTTCCCGAGGTGGACACTGGTTGCTTCCTCCAGCATCCAGCTCCCCACTCTCATCAAAGAGCCAACAAGGAAAATTGAGGGGATTCCTTCCTACCCCTTTCTCAGCCATGGAGTTCACCTGACCCCAGATCTAGGAGTGGTCTCTGACCGATTTAGGCCTATCAGCAGTTCTCTTCCCCTGGCCTTGATGATTGGTCCAGGATGGGCAAGTTACCGTAACTGGGCCAATGAGAGTGAATACACGCCCAGATTTGTGAGTGAGTGAAGGGGAGTGATCCCTTCCTTGTACGTATCCACCTTGTTTACTGCTGTATCCTGGTAGGTTCTCAGTGTTGACTGAACGAATGTGTCACTCCAGGATCCCCTTAGTCCTAGTGTCTGCGCAGTCCTTGGGTCTCTCCAGTGCCACTGGGAGAGCTGGCACCATGGCTTATCCAATATTTCAGCCAACAGAGCACACACCATCTCACGTGCCCTAATTTTCCCAAGCTTCAAGGCCACCTCAGATGCTGCCTCCTCCCCAAAGCCTTCCCTGATCCCCAGATGTGGGTCGTCGTTTTCTCCTCTGAACCCCCAGGGCATTTTACCTGCTCCTCTCCTATGCTGTCTTATCATATTCAACACTGTATTATTACAAAAACATACGTCTGTGTCTCCTGTCTCCCATTAGACAGTAAGCTTCTTGTAGTTCAGTGCAGACCATGTTTGACTGATCTTTACAAGTAGATAAGTTTATGTTACACAATTAAACTTCAGCAACAATCGTAGGATTTGTTTGTTTGTTGCAACAAACATTTAGAAGGCAAATCTGTGGGTGTGAATAGTGAAGAAAATTGTGTTATTTAGAGACCCCTTGTTCTTTATTATTTTATTATATTTAGATACCTGTTTGGGAGCGAAAGAAAAAAGAAAACCAATGCAGTAAGTGCTAACACAGTAACACATTTTACCATTAATTATATTGATATATGTATATAATAGCCACAGATCTTTAAGGCTGACAAGCATTTTTCATATCACTTACATTTTTTATTCTTATGAGCACCATCTTCCAGATGAGGTTCCGGAGGCTCGGAGAAACAAATGGGATAAAACAGAGTTCTCTCTGATTCTTCTGAAGATGATCCTATTTCCAGATGCTCTGTTTCCAGGCTTCCTGCGCCCCACCACCCCCAGAGTCCCCATCACCCTCAGACAGCAGAGGGACTCACTTGCTGATGGAATCTTCAGTTTCTCCATAGACATGGATGGAGCTCAGGCCGTGCAGAGTGGTGAGGATGGGGGAAAGTAAAGGGGAACTGTAGTTCTCCAGGCTCTTGAACGCATTGATGGCCCTCTTGAACATTCTGCATCGAGAATGGGAGTGAGTGACCTGGGCCATCTACCTCTGGGACCCTCCAATTCTAGGTTGGTCCTAGACTCATACCTCAAGTCACAAACCTCATTCACAAGCGAAAAGAACCCACTCACCTAAAATAAACGAGGCAAACAATGAGTGTTACGACTCCCGTCAGCAGGACAGAGGGAGACGCCACACTGACAATCATCAGGATGGTGGTCACCACCAGAATCAGGAGCAGGGACTGTTCAGCCACAGTGGGCAAGAATTGGTCCAGCTCATGCAAGTCCCCTGCAAAGCAGTTCAGGAGTCGGCCTGTTGGGGTGGTGTCAAAGAAACACATGGGGCAACGGGACACCTGCAAGGACAAAAGCAACCCAGGTCATGAGGCTGGCTGCAGGCCTTGCTTGGGGCTTGATGAAGACGCCAGGTACCCTCAGGCTGTGAAGAGGTACAGGGTGCAGCCTAAAGGGTATTCAGGGAAGGCAACATAGAGCACTGGTTAAAAGCAGGGGCTCCAGAGTCAATTTGCCTGGACTCCAGGGCTGCCCCACTCTTCCACCTACTACTGTGGGACTGTGGGCAAGTTACTTAACCCCTCTGAGTCTCAGTGTCCTCATTTGTAAAATGGGGATGACAACAATGCTTCAGAGTTGTGATGACGATTGCACAACTCTGCAAATATACTAAAATATACAATTTTAAAGGGTATATTATCGGGCTTCCCTGGTGGTGCAGTGGTTAAGAATCCGCCCGCCAATGCAGGGGACATGGGTTCGAGCCCTGGTCCCGGAAGATCCCACATGCCGCGGGGCAACTAAGCCCGTGCACCACAACTACTGAGCCTGCGCTCTAGAGCCCGTGAGCCACAACTACTGAGCCTGCGTGCCACAACTACTGAAGCCCACGTGCCTAGAGCCCGTGCTCTGCAACAAAAGAAGACACTGCAACGAGAAGCCCACACACCGCAACAAAGAGTCGCCCCCACTCGCCATGACTAGAGAAAGCCCATGCGCAGCAATGAAGACCCAGCTCAGCCAAGAATAAAATAAATTTTAAAAATAAATTTAAAAAAATAATAAAAAGGTATACTATTGTATATTATATATTATATTATTGTATATTAAAAATATACAAGTTAAAAGGGTAAATTTCATGGTATGTGAATTATATCCTGATAAAACTATTATTTTAAAAAGGAAGGAAAGGGTGGGAGGGAGGGAGACGCAAGAGGGAAGAGGTATGGGGATATTTGTATATGTATAGCTGATTCACTTTGTTATAAAGCAGAAACTAACACACCACTGTAAAACAATTATACTCCAATAAAGATGTTTAAAAAAATAAATAAATAAAAACAAAAAAATAAATAAAAAGGAAGGAAACGATAATACATTAAAAGTCCTCAGAACAATACCTGCCTCCTGGTATTGGTATTAATACTAACTCTTACTCTTACTTTTTTCTCAGTAAAAAAGACAGGACCATTTCACTCAGTATCACCAAAAATTAGTAGCAGTCATTCCACTGCAATTGCATAAGATGGAATATTGGGTAGATTTTAACCATGACTGCCCCTTCTTGAAGGTGGCATCCCAACTTGACCTCTAAAAGCAATGGATGTGAGGTCCTTTGGAGATCAAAGAGCATTTCATATTAGAAAAGTTCGAACAAAACCATCTAGTTCATCCTCCTCACTTTACAGATGAGGAAACTGAAGCCCAGAGAAGGGGGAGCAGCTTAGTGACTTGCTCAAGGTCAAGGTTAATGACAAAACCATGACAGGACCAGGCCTCCCAAGGCTTCCCTCACCCCCAACACAGCCACGTTCTTCACTGGAGGCATTTCTTAAAGGGTCAAGGCAAGGACATTCTGACTACTGACCACTTTCATTTTCCCATGTATTTCTCAAGCCATAACACAAAACAAAGAAATGAATAGAAGTTAATAGTATCTAATAAAGCCAAAACTAAAGGAAGCAATGAAAGGAGAAGGGAGAGAGGAAGAAAATACACTTTGACTATTAATAAATTATAATTATTTGAGTCATGAAGTGTCCCTTACTTACAGCAGCCCTCATGGCAAGCACCTGGATCCTGCTGACCAAGTATAGCTCATTTGCCATCTAAGGTGGGGAGCAGCAAACTTCAGAGGGGCCTACTGTGAGCTTCCTTGTTTTCTTTTCCTGCCTCTAAATTGTCTTTAATTTTATCTGCAGAATTTTTTGTTAAATACATGAGCTAACTAAAGCAAAAAGAATTGTCACAATCACTGTGACAAATCAAAGACTAAAACAATCACCCTCTCTAGGACGCTGAGCACTCATGGGGAGCGGGGTGCAGGGAGAAGGGCTCAGAAGCAGGACTCGGCTCAGCTGTGGCATGAAAGGAGTCTTTGTGAGAGCCCATTCTCACGAGGCATTAGAAGAAAATGATGGGGACACAGGGACAGGGGCTCTGGTTGCCTCCTTAAGTATCAAAATAATCTGGTTCTGTTTTTGTTTTTGCAGTTTGTTGATTTTGCAGTTGAGTCAATTTTTTCAGAGATTTGTCCTTGTGATTATTTAAAACTACAAAGGCAAATTTAAAATCAATAAAGCCATAAAAGGATGAGACAAAGGAAAATGTTTTAAATATGAAATGTATTTTCTAATGAAAAAAACTTGAACATTTCTTAAAATTAAAATACAGAATATCTCTTTGAGGCCTGGGCACTAGATATTTCTAGAATCTGGGAATGCGGAGTCAGAAACTTAGAGACCAGCTAGCTGGTGCCACCACCACAGGCCAGGTGGTGAAGGGTGCCAGGCCTTGGGTAGAATTTCCCCTCTCCTGCCTTCTGGCTCCACCAAGCCAGTTGCTTTATCTGAGATGTGGGGAAATGCCTTGGCCTCACCCTCCTAAAATTAAAACACAATTTGCATTCAATCTACAAGGAAAGATGGGTGGCTTCCTTGCCTCCCGAGATCCCTCTGAGAAGCCCCCTCTCTACAGTTCTGAGCTCCAGCCTTCCTGAACTCCATGCAGCTCCCTGCTCTGCTTCTGCTTACCTCTTAATCTTGAACTGGTGAAATCCCATGCATCCTCAGGTCTTAGCATAGAGGTCACTTCCTCCAAGAAGCCTTCTTGGACTCCTACCTTCCTTCCACCTCCCTCAAGCTGGGGTTAAGTGCGTCATGTTCTTATGGCCCTGAGTGACCCACCCCATGGGTAACTCTGCACACCATATTACAACAGCCTATTTTCTTGTCCCTCTCCCTCCTTAGACTATAAGGCCATGATGACCCAAACCATACCTGCATTGTTCATTTACCATTGTAAACCCAATACCCACCCCAGAGCCTGGCACATAGTAATATTTGATAAGTGAGAGAGAGAAGGGATATTTCCAAGAGGTAGTGAAATACCATAGACAATTTGGTATTCTAACCATAACACACATTCTAACCATAACACTTGTGGGGTTTCAGTTTTCTCATATGTAAGATGAGGCTTAAATACCCACTTCAAAGGGAACTTAAGGAAATTATAAGCAACCCTTTATGTGGCAGTGCTCAGCCAATGGAGGCCAGCATTGGTAGCTGAGGTTTGACCCCCCCAGCAAGGGACACTAAACTTTTACAATCATGCTTCCACTAGTAGGAGAGTTTCAATGCACCTATCTCATTCTCTGGCCTGCTCCCACCCAGCTAGTGACCCAGTGTACACTTACAACTATATGACATTACATTCTCCAAACCATGGAGACAGCAAAAAAGATCAGTGGTTGTCAGGCATCTGGGGGAAGGGAGGGGGAGGGATGAATAGGTGGAGAAAAGGGGATTTTTAGGGCAGTGAAACTATTCTGTATGATACTTAATGGTAGACGCATGCCAGTATACATTTGTCAAAACCCATAGAATGTACAACACAAAGAGTAAAACTTAATGTAAACTATGGACTTTAGTTGATAATAATAATGTATCAATATTGACTCATCAATTGTAACAGATGTCGCCCATTAAAGCAAGATATTAATATAGGAGAAACTGAGGATGTGGTGAGGGATAAAAGAGAACTCTGTACTTTCTGCTCGATTTTTCTGTAGACCAAAAACTGCTCAAAAAAAATAAAGTCTAGTAATTAAAAAAAAAAAAAAAGTTGAGCAAGGTCAGGGCTCAGCCTTTGGCCACGCCCAGTGCCCAGGCCCATACCCTGTTGAAGAGCTTGTTGTGCAATGCTGTGGGTGTGGGTGCCTTCCTCACGACCTTGGTGAAAGCCGCCGAGGGGCAGATGCCCATGCAGACTGTGAACAGGGCGCTGAGGCCATACACCAGTTGGTAAAAGGGCAGCTGAGGATTGTCCAATATGTCACCTGGGTCTGCAGTGGTCCTATTGCTCTCTTGACTGCTATTGGTCTTCAAGAAAGGACAGGGGGTGTGGTATGATAAGAAATACGCTTAGTCTTTTTCCCCAATTCCTGGCACAGAGCTCCTAAAACACTTGCAATTTCCTAAGTGATGGGGATGCTAAGAGCATCATTTGTGGTAATATTTGGCCTTTGACTCTGGTTCCTGACACAAGCGCTTCTAAGACCTTTGGGGTCTCTGGAGCAATAAGAGAGTCTTTTGTAGCTAATCAGATGACTAGTGGCTGGGAGCCCCTAAATAGCTTCAGGTTTGGGGCTGGTCACCAGAAAGACCAAGCCATGAGTCCAAGCTTGGAACTTTCAGCTCCGCCCCCATCCTCTGGGAAGCGGGGAGAGCCTGGAAATTGAGTTAAAAATCGATCATGCCTACATGTTGAAGCCACCATAAAAATCCCTAAAGCACGGGGCTCAGAGAGCTCCCAGGTTGGTGAACACATCCATATGCCAGAAGATCCTGCACTTTGGACCCTTCTGGACCTCACCCTATGTACATTTTCATCTGGCTGTGCATCTGTATCCTTTATTATATCCCTTATTTAAAAAACTGGTAAAAATATCTCCCTAAGTTCTGTGAGCCATTCTAGCAAATTATCAAACCCAAAGAGGCAGTCATGGGAATCCCCAATTTATAGCTGATTCATCAGAAGTACAGAAAGTCAGACTTGTGATTGGCACCTGAAATGGCAACAGTCTTGTGGGACTGAGCCCTTAACCTGTGGGGTCTGTGCTAATTCCAGGTAAGTAGTGTCAGAATTGAATGGAATTGTAGTACACCCAGCTAGTGTCCAGAGAGTTGGAGAACTGGTTGATGTTGGGAAAAACCTGAACAGTGGGTATCAGAAACATTGTGTGTGGATAGAGGAAAACTGTAAGTTTACTTTTTTAGAGGGTCAGACCATCTGAGTTCAGGGTGAAATTCAGCAAGGAGAAAAATCCTTCTTCCTGGGGCTACATAAGACTCAGTAGCTGGTAGAAGGTGAAACTATACATTACAACCTTCCCGCTCAGTGCTGTTGCTTTTCCCTTCTCCTTCCCCACTGCCCTGCCCTGGACTAGGCCCTCATTGTCTATCCCCTGGACCACTACAACAGCAGTCTCCCTGACTCTAGCTCTTGCCTCCACTCCATCTCCCACTCCACCCTGATTGCTCTAAACTCAACCCCACAACCTTTAGGACTTGTATTCATCCCTCTCTCAATGCATCTTTGTCCCAAGGCAGCCTGCTGTCTAATGTGGCCTCTTTTCTTCTGTCAGGGTAGAAAATGGCTTGATAAATTACTTCACTCTGTGGTGTTAGAAATCTGTGCTAGATAATAATCCAGCATCACCTCTGCCCCCTTCTACACTCTCCACTGCAATTCAGGGGAGAGCTTGGGAACTCGGTTTGCCAGACTCCTTGCCAGCATGGTCTGAGGTTAGATTCTGCCAAGGAGAGGCACTCACAGGAAATCTAAAGGCTCAAAGAGAAGAAGCCATCACACGCTGGTGGCAACTGTGGACAGGTGCAGGGGACATGGAGTTCGGCCAGTGGTTTGCAGGCATCCTTCCAAGGATCAGCCCCCTCAGTGCTGCCTGCTTCTGAGACCACTAGAGCCTGCTTCCCCTCTCCCCTCCAGCCCTTCCAATGGCTGTGTAGCCTCTAATTTGTGTATTAAATCTTTGGAAGCTCTAAATATTTCATGTGGCTCCTGCTTTCCTGACCAAACTCTGTCTGACACATGACTCAAAAGTTAACCAAATAGAGCATTTGAAAAACATGGCCTGGATTCAAAGCACAGAGTTCAAGGCACCTTCACGTCTCAGGGCAGCCTCCTTATCCTCTCTAAGCATTGTTTCTGCAAATATAAAATGCGTACAGTGATACCTACCTCAGAATGAGCTGGGAAGGTTAATGAATTAACGTGGCACATAATGGCTGAGAGCCGCAGAACCCTCAACACAGAACAACTCTGTGCAAACTCTTGCACTAAAAGACTTGACCAAATTCTAGCACGGCTTCTAGAGGTTAAGGCAAGTCCCTTGGAGGATCCCAGCTCCCCCCACCTTCATTAAAATGCCTCTGCCAGGAAAATTTACTGTTTGTTCCAGCTTGCACCTGATGACAGGCCCCTGATCTCCCTTCCTCAGAGCACTTACTAAGAAGGGCTCACAGTTGTGACTACGTATCTCCTGCAACTCAGAAGCATGTCTCTTAAGGACCTGAGAGCCATTCCTTTGAAATGTAATCATCAGAAAGGACAGAGCCTCTGTCTCCCAGTCTCTGTGGGAGGATAGACAGCTTGCTGGCTACAGACACAGCTGGCCTAATCACACTGACACTCACCAGCCTTTTGTACTTTTTCACTTCTCTGACCCAACTGAGCCCCTGCTTTCCCTCCTCCCTCATTCTCCCTTTAAAAAGCCCAAATCACCTCTGTGCAAACCAGATTGGAGCTCAGCTCTTTCCCCGCTGTCAGGAGTGACGGATAAAACCTATTTTCCCTTCTCTAACTAATGTCTGGCTATGTCCATCTTGGGCGTGGCCTCCCAGCCCCCCAAGGGGGTGTACAGAAGCTTATTTTAAATAACGCAGAGCATGAAGGCAAAACAGCTGCCAAAGGAAAGTCACTCAGGCAGACTGTAAAGCAATCTTGGGGACAGAAACCTCTTGGTTTTGTCCCTGTGAGACTGCATAGATGACCACTTACTCTGTGAATACAGGAGGCCAGACCGGGAGGGAGCCCCAGAGTCTGGTCCCCAGAGGTCCCCTCTAGAGCTCCTTTCATCAGCACCACAAGGGCAGGCACTGGGCTTGCCATGGGCTTCCCTAACCCGTGCCCACAGGGCCTCAAGGAATAAGAAGCCCCCCACTCCACCCAAGCCCACAGAAATGCATCCCACCCCCACCATGGCACTCACCCCTGAGCCTTGCTCCAACCAATAGCTCAGTCACCACAAGTTGAACATTGTGAAGAAGACCATCATCGCCAGGAGGAGGAAAACCATGGCAGAGACCAGGTAACCTGGGGAGGGAGAGAAAGGTGACACACAGGTGCCAAAAGAAGGTGCACAGCCATCCCAGGCACTTGGATCTCCCTCAGACACCTTAGAGGACTGGAAAGAGCTGGGCTCCAAGGTTAGAAAGCCCTGGGTTCAAATCCTGGCTCTACTACTTACAAGCTATGAGAGCCTGGGTGAGGGACCAAATGTCAGTGACATTCCACTTCCCTACGTATAAGATGGTGATGGTAGTCCTGCCAGCCTCATATGGGGGGTTGCTCTGAAGATGGTATGAGGTAACATGTGTCAAGCACCCAGCCCAGTGCCTGGTACGTAAGCAGTGTTCTAGAGAAGTTAGTTCCCCTTATGCAGGTCCTGAGGGTTCAACGTTCAAAATAAAAACAACAGCTTCCTTTCACGTGATAGGTGCTATTATGTACCATGCACCAGGCAGAATACTAAATATATGCATTAGTTTTGAATTCTGGATTCCTATCCCCATTTACTGAGTCTCCAAGAGAGGAAGTAACTTGCCCAAAGTCACAGAGCTGGTGAGTGCTGAAGCCAAGGATAAGAAAACAAAGGGTACACGCCATCCTTTAGCATCTGCCTCTTGCCCTGGCACTCTATCCACCTCTCCAGTCTGCATCCCATGCCCATATTCTTTTTCCTGAATTCTATCCTTCCTTAAGCTCCACTCAAGGGCCACCTGTCTTTGATGACATCTGAGATTATTCCTGGTCCCAGAGATCTCTCTTGCTACTGATGGATGCAACATCCTAATTCTCCAACTAGATTACAGGGTAGTTTCTTAGGTGACTTTATACGCCCTTCCCTCCAGAGCTCAGCACAGGGCCTAGTCCATAATAGGCACTTTCTGAATACAGATCAATTGGTTTCTTGATTCATTCATGTATTTCACAAGTATTTGCTGCTCCCCTGCTTTGGCCAGCCTCTGTGTTACGTCCTGCAGGGATGCCCACAGTGGAAGGGGTGAGGATGCTGATCTCCTATGTGCAGCCTACCTCTTCCTCCCCTAGACAGGTAGAGAGAAGACACACCTTACCCAGGGTTAGGTTCCAAACTCAATGAAGAATAAAAAGTTGGCATGGAGTCAAAATATTCTCAAAAATTAAATTACTCAAAAAGCACAGTATCATATACTTGGTTTTGTGTTTACAACATTGTGTAGTTTAGTTAGGGATCCATAGTAATACTTTTCCCTTTGTGACAATAATTTACATGTCTAGGTATCTTACCATATTTGATTTTAAAATGCCAAGTACACATGAAAACATAACTTCCGTCATTGACTCTGGTGGTAGAGTTACTATAGTTGAGTATGGTTGGGATTATGTAAGTTAAACCCATGAATGGCATGAATTTGTTTAGTTATGTGTGTGAATTTGGTACCATACACCATTTAATAAAGCAGTAGCTTTGAAACTTTTAATTGCCATCCACCTTCAGAAATGCATTTTAATACATACCAAAATGAAATCTTCACCAATGTTACTTTTGCAATGCATGCAGATATTTTCTACTCTATTCTCATTTCTATTCTCATTGCTACTTACAATCTACTCAATTGATTTCACAACCCACTAGTGGGCCAGGACCTGCAGTTTTTCAGTTGAAAAACACTGAAATAGAGAGTATGGTTAGCACTCTTTATTTCAAGGAAATATATTAACAATATTTTCTTATTTTCCGTATTCCTAATGCTGTGTTATTTGGGGTCTTAATCCTGAAGACTGCTCCTCCCAAGGTTAGCTAATTCCTGGAGAGAGCAAATGACTCCTTGTGAGCCCGTCTTTGATATACAAACCAACCAATCTACAGCCCACACTCCCAATCACCTCTTTTAGCAGACTCTCACACACCAAACCAATATTCCCCCTGCCCTAAATCACCCCAGGACCAGGTACCAGACAACTAGGACCAACCCTATAGCCCAGAGCCTACCAGAATTGTTTGAACCATCCAATCCTAAGCTTATTCAGTGTACCTACCCTGCCTCACCCTCTCCTTCCCACAAAAAACCTAATAAAGGCTCTGGGCCATGCTTTCTCTTACCACCCCTCTGCCTCCTGACCAGCCCTGGTGCTTCCCCTGCATGGCATACCATGCCTATTTCTAGGGATCCCTAGTAATACTTTTCCCTTCGCGACAATAATTTACATGTCTATGTGTCTTACCATATTTGATTTTGAAATGCCAAGTACACATGAAAACATAACTTCCAGCATTGACTATGGTGGTAGAGTTACTATAGTTGAGTATGGTTGGGATTATGTAAGTTAAACTCATGACCTTTTGGGTCCCTCTACCTCACATGACCTTGCACATTCCGGTCTGACCCAGCTTCAGGGATAGACCTGGCCTGGAGCATATGACAGCCCGTACCTCTGGCTGCCTGGATGTAGTGGTGGTAGATGCTCCACTTCAGGGACTCTTTTTCCATCTTTTCCTTCTGTGTGAGCTGATTTTCTAGCACCGGATCAGGGAAAAGAAGAAGGAAACAGTATGCCTCCCAATCTCCTGTATCTCCTTCCCGGGTCAAGAGGAGTCCTTGCAAAGCCTTCTGTTCTGGCTGCCACCCAGTGCCCCATCCAAGTCTGACTAACCAGCAAGGCTTCCAGGTTTGCCCCGGCTCCAAAGTCTGAAAAGGGGGTCCATCGCCAGCCATTCAATAAACCCTGGAGGGCCTGCGGTTCCCAAGGGCTTGGTGGCTTGAGAGAGACAGCAGGAGAGAATGAAGAAAGCAGTGACCTAGGACTAGAAAACCTGGGTTCCAGAATTATCATCATGATACTGTACAACTTCAAGCAAATCACTTAACCTCTTCACTTAACCTCTCTGTTTCCTCATCTGACAACTGGCGGGCCTATAGATGATTGCTAACATGCATTGTAGCAATGCACTTCTGAGGCAACTCCTCAAAAAACAGTTGTGACACCAGCCCAAGCAGACTCTTGGCCTACAGCAGGGCAGAGAGACCAGGTGCCTGGAGATATCAGTAGATGTTGCCAATGACACCTACAACAATAATAGAAGACAGCACTGCGGGGGGACATCTGTTGTTTCTGCCTGACGCTCTCCCTTCTTCTAATAGCAACACCACAGTTCTCCCTGGAGAAGAGGGCTCTCTTTGTGGAATTTTAATCTTGAGGGAAATTATACTAGATGGAAAACGTTTGGAGTAGGTTTTCTTCAAAAGGATTCTGCACGTGTTCCTGCTACTTTAGACCCCAAAGTTGCTGAGGCCTGGTTCTTCAACTTTTCCTTTCATTCTGTGATCTATACCCTTTTCTGCCAATAAATTATTTTTCTGCCCAAATTGGTTTCTGATCTTTGCAGCTGAAGACGCTATTGGTGACAGAAACCTACAATGTGCCAGGCACTGTCCTGAGACCTTCCCTATACCTGACCTCTTCTAACCTCCACTACGACCCTGTAATGTAAGCACTATTATCTCTACTTTTGCCAGTGAGGGTTCAGAGAGTTTAACTTGCTTGGCCAAGGTCACACAGCTTTGTGAGCAGCAGAGCTGGAATTCAAATCCAGAACTTGTCTTATTTTAAAAATGAAAGAATTTCTCTTCTGCTACCTTGTCTCAGAAAAGAGCAAGGCCATGAGCTTCTGGATGCCTAGGACTGGGCCCAATTCATTTCTAACTTTCAATACCTTTGCTCTCAAAAAAAATGTGTAATGAATTAATGGTCCGGATGCCTTGCAAAGTTTTAAATTTGAGCCACTCGAGGTCAAAGCTACCCCCATCCTGCCTCTGCCTCTGCACACGCTCAGCTGTTTCCCCACCAACACTCACTTCCTGGACGCTTCAGGCCTCCTGACCAGCACAGTTCATGCCCCACAGCCCTCATATACTTGGATCTGTAGCCTGTATGTGCAATGTCTGGGACCCCGTTCAATGAGTGACATGGCCTGGTCTCTCATCCAGGAGGAAATGCCAGGGCCTCTGGAAGATGCAGGCAGGCAGAGGTTCTCACTCTGTTCCCCAGCACTTTTACCAGCATTTTCATTGAGAATCTCTTCTGGACAAGTGGTCTGGGCCTGACCTTCCACCTGTAGTTCTTCTGCTGCCTTTGCTATGCCCTGCAACATGCCCTGGGGAGAAAACACAAGATGTGGATGCAGGGGGTGGTCCTCCGCGTTGGGTCAGGAGTGAGAGCGGGGTGGGGTGGAAATCACCTGTATGGCTTCCCCGTGCATCTTCTGGATGAGCTGGGCATATCGCCCCTTCTTCTGTATTAACTCACTGTGAATTCCTTTTTCACAGATTTTCCCGTCTTCTAACAAAATGATCTGGTCGCAAAACTCTAAATACTGAAGAGTCAGAAGAAATAAGGTCTTCAGTAAGCATACAAAAAGCTATTCAACTTCACTATTCAAAAGGAAAATGTAAATTTAAATCATGACAAGATATTTTATGCCACCAGTTTGGCAAAAACTTAAACACTGGACAACCCCAGGTGTTGGTAATGGCTGGGGTAAGCGGAACTCATAAAGTTCGGGGGGGGGGAGGGGCTGTAGACTGGTACATCTACTTTGAAAGACAATTTGACAATATCTAGTAAAGTTAAAGAGTTTTGAAGAATTATGAACCAATAATTCTACTCCTAAAACACTACCCTAAAAAAAGCCCTCTCAAACACGTGCGTAAAAACACGTGTAGAAGCATGTATGTTGAAGCATTTCTTGTAAACGTGAAAAATGGGAAACAACCTAAATGTCCATCCTGGAGAAATAAATTCTGGAATATTCAGATTTTGTAATACAATGCAAGTGAGAATGAAATAAAATTCCATGTATTCACATGGAAGTTCTTAAAAATATAAAGTTGAGTAGAAAAGCAAATTACTGAAGGACACAGAAAGGAAAATGTCAATTATGTAAAGTTTTTAAATATGCAAAAGGACACTTGCTCACGTCTGGAGATTCGTACGTATGTTGTAAAAGTGTGAAGACATACACAGGAACAATGAACAGCCGAGTGAGTGGGGCAGGAAGGAGGGAAGGGAGTGTAATTGAGGGCCGTCAACGTTGGACTGTGTCATCTGGGTGGTAGATACATGGGCTTTCATTAGATTATTTTCTAACCTGTTTTTATGTCTTAAGTATTTTATACCAAAAAATAGTAAAGCCAGTGCTTCCCTGGTGGCGCAGTGGTTGAGGGTCTGCCTGCCGATGCAGGGGACACAGGTTCGAGCCCTGGTCTGGGAAGATCCCACATGCCGCGGAGCAACCGGGCCCGTGAGCCACAACTACTGAGCCTGCGCGTCTGGAGCCTGTGCTCCGCAACAAGAGAGGCCGCGATAGTGAGAGGCCCGCACACCGCGATGAAGAGTGGCCCCTGCTCGCCGCAACTGGAGAAAGCCCTCGCACAGAAACGAAGACCCAACACAGCCAAAGATAAATTAATTAATTAATTTTAAAAAAATAGTAAAGCCAAAATAGAAGACGAGGGAGAAATAATAATAGGGTCTTAAGGCCAAAACCAGGTATGAACATATCTAGGGAAAAGGACCCGTGAGAGGCAGCACCCAGCACAGCCACTGCGCTTGATGGAAGAATGTGAGACTTGGGGAATTCTTCTCTCAGGGAGTTTTTTCTTTTTTTCTGTAACTTCAAAAGCAGTGGCCACCCATACAATTTTGAAAATGAAGGAGACCTTAAATTTGGTTTCAATTTCTACCAGCCTATCTTCTCCACGTGGAAAGCAGAGGAAATCAAGTTCTCCCTGACTTCGGGGTCTGTCTGAGATGAAGGGTAGCTTCTGGGAGGCTGTTATTGATCACACTGAGATGGCAGGGGCTTGAGGAGCTACATTATCTGCCAATCACGGCCAGAGCCTTGGGAGGGTGGTCACCTGCAGCTGGTGGGTCACCAGGATGACGGTCTTCCCCCTGAGCACCTTGTTAATGCACTCCTCAAAGGTGTGCTTCCCCACGTGGGTGTCCACGGCCGACAGGGGGTTGTCCAGCAGGTAAAGCTCGCGGTCAGAGTAGACAGCTTGGGCCAAGCTGATCCTCTGCTTCTGCCCCCCCGAGAGGTTGAGGCCCCGCTCCCCGATCTGCGGACAGGCAGCCAAAGGCACTGTGTCTAGAGCGTGACCCAGCCAGGTGTGCTCCCACCAGCCAGGTGGGCAGGTGGACAGACTGAGCCCCCTCGATGCACACTCCTGGACACCTAATGATTTGGCACCCTTGGTATTTAAAAAATATTTTTGAAAATCTGCTTAGTAGGGGATGAAAAAACTGATTTTCAGTTAACTAAAATTCGTAATTCATAATTAGATACAATTCTTCTAAATCAGTCAGCTTCTCAGAAGGCGTGTTAAACTTTTAACAATTTAGTTTGTAAAGTAAATCATTTATTACCAAGTAACAGCACCTTCTTACATCTTATCCATGTTTTAAATCTCCGTTGACTGCAACCATCAACTGGGAGGACCACTGGCCTGGGTTTGGGGTATTGCCCAAGACTGTTTGCACCATAGCTGTGGTGGTGGGCAGGCTCTGCTGTGGCTGCCGTGGGAAGGGCCACCTTCCATGACACCCGTCATGTCAGGAGACGAGGGCGCAAACCAGAATCACTGGGCAGAATGTCTGGGGTCCCCTAGCAGACTGGCACCCCAGGCAGCTACCGGCCGGCCCATCCCTCAGCCAGGCTCTGAGGACGAGGCAGCCAAGGTCTAAGTCCTATCCCTGCTCTACCATGAACTCTGGAGACTCTGTAGAGAAGAAGCAGAGTTTAAAGAACAGCAGGGTGACCAGTTGTCACTGCTCCGCTTCCAGTTCACCACGTGACCATAGATAAGCTGCTTGACCTGGGCAAGGCTCAGTTTCCCTACTCACTCAGCAAAGACTGAATAAATGCCTACTGTGTTCCTCTAATGAGAGCGTAACACCTACACTATGCCAGGCACAGTTCAAAGCATGTATGTATCAACTCACTTAAACCTCACATCATCCTGATGAGCTCAGTACTATTATTGATGCATTTTACAGACCAGACCTGGTTCTTCCTACTGAAAAGACGACCCTGAACAAGACAGCTGAGCTCTCTGCCCTCCAGGGTGAACACGCCCATCCTTAAAGGAAGGATAATAAAAGAACTGACCTCCTAGGGTCATCTGAGGCTTAACTAAGACAATACATTAGAGTTGCTAGAATAGTACCTTGAATGCAGTAAGATAAACTATCTGTTATTAGATAACAAAATCAAGACAACAATATCGCTTTTATCCTACGGATGTCTTATGTGGAATAAAGGTGGCTACAGATGTGCAAGATGGAGAGCTATCAGGACAACGCAGCAGTCAGAACTGACACTGCCAGTGGTGGGGCCATGGTTGTCATTCCCACTGTCAAAGGAAGCGCTGCCAGAGAGGAGCAGGGCAGTGGGTGGGGCAAAGGGGGACGACGGGAAGCTTCTTATCTTCACAGGGTCTCCACTCTTGCTTCAGAAGGAGAAGTCTGAGGTCAGCTCCCACCCTTGTGGGGCAAGATAGCCTCTTTGTCAGCTCCCAAGGTCAGATGAGCCCCAACTTCCCTCCCTCGGTGTGGGAGGCTCTGAGGCTGCAGAGCCAGCTCGGGCTGCTTTGGGAAGAAAGAGCTGGGGTCCCTCCTCTACCTACCCAGGGAGGCAGGCTGGGGACCCCAGAACACCATGACAGAGGCTCTGTCACAACAGGGCTGGGGGACGCTCTCCTCCTGCTCACCTCCGTCGTGCCTCTGAAGGGCAGAATTTCCAGGTCGTGGTTCAGGGAGCCGCAGTGGAGCCCCTGGAGGTACCTGAGAAGGACAGGGAGCTAAAGAGACAAGTGGCCGGGCCGCAGGCCCTCCAGCCTTCCCAGGTTTGGAAGGGAAAGGCTTGCATTCCATGCTGAGAAATTTGGTCTTGATCCTCCATTTAATGGTAAACCACAGGAGGCTTTTTTCATTTCCTTCCTCCCTTCATTTCTTTTAATCCAGCACGTGCGCTTGGTAAATATTTGAACAGAACAAAAAGAAGAAAAGGTGAAAAGCGAGTCTCCCTCACATCTTTGACCCTTGGTTGCTTTCCTCGGAATCAGTCACTAATAGAGTTTCCTATGCACGTATTCAGAAATAATCTAGTGATATATGTATACGTGCAGCAGATATAGGTTTATACTGGTTTTTTTTTTCTTTTTTAAATTTATTTAATTCATTAATTTACTTTTTTTTTAACATCTTTATTGGAGTATAATTGCTTTACAATGGTGTGTTAGTTTCTGCTTTATAACAAAGTGAATCAGCTGTCTTTTAGGACAACTGCCCTGGCGGCGGTACACAGAGAGGAACAGAGAGGGTGAAGGCTAGAGACAGGGAGCCAAGGGCAGGGGCGGTGGGCACAGTTTAAGCAGGAGGTCACAGCCCAGAACTGGCAGTGGAGATGGAGAAGAGAAGGGAAATACAAGAGCTTTTTAGGAGGTGGAGTCGTCCAGGGTTGCTGACCAGTTAGATGTGGAAGGTGTCAGAGGCGGAGGCGTCAGGCTCCTTGGGATGCACAGTTCAGTGATGCCGTTAAGCTTAACTGGGAATTTGAGAAGAGGAGCAGGCGGGGTGGGGGCGGGGTTAGCAGGGTCCTCAGGAGTCGGCATTGGACCTGATGTTGAGGAGCCCGCAGGACAACTGGCTGGAGATAACCGATTTATACACCCGCATGTCTGTGCCCCTCAGCACTGTTACAAGGGGCACATTGCAAAATCAAGCCAACAGTCGAAGGAGGCCAGAGTCCAGCAGAGTTGGAAGCACAGCTGCAGCAATCAGGGCACTTTTCCTGGATCCTCCACTGACTAGACTTCACTCACGATTTCCAAGTGCGTGTCTCGAGCAGGTCCACCCCCAGGATCCTGGGAGGGAGAGGCCGCAAAGCGCAAGGAGGGGTGTGGGTGGGAGGCGGGCGGCCCGCTGGGCTGTGAATCCAATCTCCTTCCCTCTATGTTGCACAACTTCATCACCCCATGTGTTTTACTTTTTGACTTAGGGGTTAGGAATTCATTAACGCAAAGTTTTAAAGTAACATTTTTGGAAGGGGAGGGTTATTTTGAGCTAAAATAGCATAAGAGTTAAGCCTGAAGTTTCTGAAAGCAACTGGGTTCAAATTCTGGCTCCGTCATATCTTAGCAGCTGAATGATTTTGGACAAATTATTTCACCTCTTGGGGCCTCACCTGACTTGCCTAGAAAATGGATATGGTAAGAATATTTCTTTCCTGGCGAGAAGGAAACACAGGGATGCATGTAAGTGAGCACACAGCCAGAGTTAGCAGTTGTCAAGTCACTCTTAGCAGCGAGGGGTCCCTCCGCAAAGCAGCCACACACCCCGACGTCCTGCCCTACCCCTCCCGGAAGCTTACCGGGCCTTGTCATACTGGCTTCCCGTGAGAATGTTTCCCCAAATGCTCCCCCCATGATCCAGGCCTGCGGGGGGACATAGGCCAGGCCTCCGTGCACCCTCACTGAGCCCTCCAGCAAGTGCGTCTGCGGTGGAGTGAGTCTAGCCTCAGGACCGGGGCAACCAGGGCACAGACCCCGCCTGGCTCAGCAGACACGGTGCCCAGGGCCCCACTGTGCTCCGGGAGCCTGGGGGCTCTCCCATGTAAACGGGATCTTAACACGGTCCTGCCAGGCCCACTGGTGAGGCTGAGGGAAGGCCTGAGGACGTGGGGCAGTATTGGGAGTGAAACCAGACCTATTCCTGCTGTGACTGAATCCAAGGTTTGCATTGAAGTCACCCCATACTTTTTTTCTCTTATTTCCCCAGCCCCAATCCCTAGCAAGGAGTGCCTCCCTGATGTTTGCCGTGAGATGGAAAGTTCCAGGCCATCTCTGTCTATCCCTGGATATCGCAGAATTATTACTAGTTTTTTAGGTGTGATAATGTCATCATGGTTAGATGGGAAAACGCCCTTATTTTTTGGACATCATGATGAAGTATTTAGTGGGAAAAGTGTCATAATCTCTGTAATTTAAAATACTTCTACAAAGTATGTTTCTACGTAGATGTGGCAAATATGCAAACCTTATATCAACTCTTGAATCTCGGTGGTGGGTATACGGGTCTTTACTGTAGTGTTCTTCCTGCTTTTCTGTATAATAAATTTAAAAGCACACATTAAAAAAAATCAAGGCCATAACCCTCATGCCCATGACCCCAGCAGAGGACCTCATCATCATATACTTCTTTCTCTTTCTTATCCTGTGCTCCCTACTTCTGATTTGAAGACAGGCTTTAATTTAATAAGAACAAAACTTTAAAATGACATCTTTTTGTTTTCCTTTATTGGAAGGAGAGCGATTGGTTCATTTGAAGAGGAAACTGACATGCCCCTGGCCATGTAGAAAGGCGGCCCTGAATGGAAGCCGCCAGGAAACGTAGCTATTATGAGAAGCAGAGCTCTGACGTCAGCTAGACTGGGTGTCAGCCCCGGCTCCCCCTCTCACCTGATGGCGACCTTGGGCAAGTCACCTCTCTCAACCTCATTTACACGTATATAAACTGACGTTAATGTCTGTGCCTTCCTCATGGGGTTGCTTTCAGGTCGAAGGAAAACAATGGGAAGCTCTGAGCACAGGGCCTGGCATGCAAGTACTATTCAAACTATTTTTCCTGTTTAAAAAAAGTGGAGTCTTTCTTCTCCCCAGCTGCAAAGAAGTTGGGGAAAGGCCATCACATGTGGAGCCAAACAAATGAACCATCAGACTGATGTATTAGCAGAGAACTGCTATGGACAACATGGCCACTTTCCTAGTAGGTGATGAGTTTAGCTATGGACATTCAGAAGGAGGAGCTGAGGGAGAAGCACAGTAAAGGAAGGACACCAGCTAGTTTTCCCAACCACTGGGAAGGAGGGACTATGGGCAAAGTAGGGAGGGGGAGGGAGAGAAGCCCCAGGACAGGGTGAGACTGAGGCTGAATATGGAAGTGCTGGCGAGACCCCGGTGGGGAGGGAGCCATACACATATACCAGGGGTCGTGGCCGTTTTACGGTGTTGTTCTCTAGGAGGTGTGCAACATGACCTCAAATGTTTTGGGGAAATGGGTTGGTTTTTTTGGAAACTGGGGTGGGCTGAGCCACATGCCTGCACAGCTGCAGACGATGCAGACCTCCAGAATGTCCAGAGGCAATGCAGTTAGACGGTTCAGATCTCAATGGCAGGGCCCCCGGCAGGCATGTGAATTCTGCTGCTGGAGGGGGACTGAGACAGTCCCATCCCATCCGCTGGCCTCCTCTCCTCATCCCCTCCCTCCCTCCTTCTCCTTCTCTCTCCCTCCACAGTTCACTCCCGATGCTGTCTCCCAAGGGACACGTGTCCCACTCTGAGTCTGGCTTCGTGAGATGATTTTTGTTATCATATTAAATGTTGAGATGCCCTGTATCATCACCTTGGTAGCTGGTTGATTACAACACAGGGTGGGGAAAGCATGGAGAACAGATGAGGATGGATCTCCAGGTGTCCTAAGAGGCAGTACCCCCAGTTGCAGGGTGAAAGGGAAGCACATTCATAACTCACCTCCCCCTCGGTGCATGCTCAACTGTTTTCAATTTTTAAAAACTCTATTGGCTTAGACCCCTTCGTGGAAGAAAGTGGTGGTGCGACTTACTGGTGGAACTGGAGACTGGGAGCCCCTGGTCCTCCTGGGGGTGGACATGCATGGGCCACAAGACACTTACCTCCCCCAGGATGGCTGACAACAGGCTGCTCTTGCCATTCCCTGTGTTGCCACAGACCCCTAGCATGGTCCCCTGCAAAGCCAAGGAGGACAGACCGGCGTTGGGACAGGTGACTCACCCAGGGCAGGTCTATTGTCTGAACACAAAATGACAAACAGAAAACAAAATACCCACATGCACCCGCAAGGCCCCTCAGACAAACAAAGCTCAAGAGGAGCTCAGAGGCCGGTCTGTACAGGTGGGATGGGGCAACCTCAGAGGAAGGAAATTGCATGGGAGTGGCGGAGAGGAATCATGGCTAGATGGTCCTGTCAGGCAAGAAACCCAAATTCCAGATCTGCATCTGTTCTAGTCTATGTTCCTGGGCAAGTCACTTAGACTTTCTGTGCCTTGGTTTCTTCATCTGTAAAATAGGGATAACGAAGCCAACCCCACCGAACTGAGCATACATTCATTCATTTATTCATTCATTCATCAATCAAATAGTCATGTGCATTTCTTCTGTGTACCAAGTAATGAAGAAAAGAACTCTCATTAAGCTTACAACTAGTGGGGAGAGACAACCCATGAAATAAATAAGAAAACAAATAAATAATTTCAGATGGTGGTAAGTGATATAAGTAAAATGAAATTGGCTACCATGACAGACAGTTGGAGGTTAAAGCAATGTTAGATGAGCTGGCCAGGGAAGGCTTCTTAAAAGCACGTGTCATTGCAGCTGAGACCTGAATGACAAGAAGGAGAGAGATATAGGAAGATCTGGAGGTTTCACACCATGGGAACAGCAGGAGCAAAGGTCCTGAGACAGGAACAATGTTGGCTGCCAAAGAGCGGTGAGAGGGCTGGTGTGGAGGGAACGAATGGGAGACAAGCTTGGAGATGTGGGCAGGTGCTCAGGGAGACTTGGACTCTATCCTAAGTGCAGTGGAAAGTCACTGAAGGGCTTAAGCAGGAGAGTGACTTGAATTGGTTTAAGCAGGAGATGTGATGTGCTCCAAGGACAAAGAACAAGATAAACTCAAAGGGTCAATATTGCCAGAACAAAGAGTAACGGGACTCCTATCACTCTGTCACAATGTGACCATTGCAATGTCCCAGAGCCCTCCCAAGCAGCATGCCCTGTCCCTTTCCCATCCCATATAAGGAAAGACATTTGCCCCGTTCTTCTCCCACTCAGCACACTGAAAGTATACATACTCTGCCCAGTCAGCAGATGACTTGCAGGTTCCCTGGCTATAAAAGGAGACAAGCAACCCATGCTCATGGTCGACCTTCCCTGGCTACCGGGAAGTCAGCCCGCTGTTCTTGCAGCCACCCTTCCCTTTAATAAACTCTATCTTCCTTACATTCTGCCTTGTGCCTGGAAATTCTTTTCCAACCTGCGCTCGGACCACCACAGGAGAGTGACTTGAATTGGTTTGTTTTAGAAAGCTCCCTCTGTCCACTGTGTGTAATGGACTGTAAGAGGGCAAAAGTGGAAGCAGAGAGGCTGGGAAGGGGGCTCTTAGAGGAGCTGGGCATGGCATGTTGGTGGCTGGGGCTAGGGCAGTGGAGGGGGCTGTGGTGAGAGGAGGCTGGTCCGGGAGAGATGCTGAAGCAGAGCTGCCAGGCCTTGCTGACGGACTGGATTGGTGGGAGGAAAAGACAGGAATCAAGTTTGACTTCCAGGACCTGGACCACTGGAAAGATGGTGATGCCACCTCCTGAGATGGGGAAGACATGGGGAATGGGTCGGAGAGGGTGAAAACCAAGAGTTCTTTTTCTGTCTTGTTTTGTCTGAAATGTTTGGTAGGCATTGAAGAGGAGACAGTAAATAGACAGTTGAGTCTGGAGCTCAGAGGAGACTTCAAGGCTAGAGATAATACCATAGAGATGGAACTTAGAGCCGTGGGACTGCAGGTGATCACCAGGGGGGAAAGTATAGATATCTAATTGACATTAGATATTCATATTAATTGATATTACTGTTAATATTTATTACTCTTAGATGTCTATATTGATTACTATTAGATATTTATACCTGTTTTAGATATATCTATCTTAGATATAGATCAATGTCTACATTCTATATCTATATTATTATTAGACATTAATATCTATAATATTTTACCAGATATTAATAGATAATAGAGAAGAGAAGCGATTTGGACAGAGCAGGGAAGCCAGCCCTTGCAAATATGAGTCAGAGAAGAAGCCAAATAATGTCAGTTCACAGAATAACCAAATTGAAACACGTAGCACAGTGCTTGGCACACACTAGGAACTTAATAAATGTTAGTTTAGTCTCGTTCCCCTTATCCTTGGTCCCTCCAAAGACCAGCGCACACACAGCTTGCTGTTCTGTTTTTTGTTTGTTTGTTTGTTTTTGTTTTTGTTTTTTTAGATGACTTTGAAACATCCACTTACATCCATTTTAATGAAGAATTAAAGGATACACTGTGTTAAAGACATATTTAAAAGATTAGCAGTGGAATAAGACAGATGAATCAAATTTTGTTGTAGCCTAAATAATTACAAGAGACTTTGAAAACATAGTGTAATTCATGTTTTCTTTCCATTTTAAAAACTTCTATCCATTGCCTCTATCTTTGGTGTCACTGCCACCAATAAACACAGTATACGGCTTAGAAACCTAATTACTATCTTCAACTAGGAAAAAGTAAATTAACATTATTTCTTTAAAAGTAAGATATAAAGAATGTGGTCCAACTTAATTTTGTCTCATGGTCCCACAGTATTCTTAAATATCATGCCAAAATGTAAAAGTTTAAAAGGGAACATCACCATTTGTCATGCTATTACAAAACAAGTTTAGATGATCAACCGATTTACCCTTAAGTTTGAAAGACTTCCTATTTGCCCTCCATGGAAATTTTCTTTTTCTCTCTCTCTCTCTCTTTTTTTCTCTCCATGGAAATTTTCTATTTTAAAGGGAGATCTTGGAGAGGGCAGTCTTTAGCCAAGGAAATGGTAGGGCGCCAGGTCAATCTCCCAGCCTCAGGCCCCAAAAGTCTGGCAGCCAGCCCGCCTGCATGGCCCAGATGAGGCTACCTTTGACACCACCCGGTTTATCTTGTGCAACTCTGGGGCCCGGGTGTCCCCTTTGTCTTCTGGCCTGAGGGCACCCAGAGGAGCTGAGCCCTGGTCATCCCCTCAGGAGTGTGTCCATTCTTCTCCAGCTCCAAGGCTCCATTGACGATCCCGGGCAGGTCTTTCTCCACGACAAGGTGGCCTCCCCCCAAACCACTGTTTTGCTGGGGTCTTTCAATGCCTTGACATATATGACAGGGCTCTCCTGGAGGAAAATTTTCTGTACAGAAGAAAGGAAAGGAAGGGAGGAGGAATTCAGTTCTTTAGTCCAGTAGGAATATGTACCCATTTTACTGGCCTGCCCATTGGCCTGGTTTATGAAATTCTAATAAATCGTAAAAGTCTGAAGAACCACCATCAATTAGAAGAGGCTAGATTTGCTGGCGAAAATTCTACATCAAGGTTTTTCAGATCTCAGACGACCAGGCCACTCTTTCATGTTTGTAATCTTCCTGCACTATGAGTTATTTCCCATTTTATTTTACATCAACTAATGGCATAAATTACATTAGTCTCATCTTAAGTGATAACAGCTGTTGAATCGCAATATTGATGGGCAGTTTTTCTCATTAAATTTCTTTTATAAGTATTAAAAGTAAAAGGTCTGCCCATGCACCGTTCTGTGAGAGATGCTGTTTGGGGTCCTATATTTCAAAATGTGGCCATTGGCAGATCACTTCTCTCTGCATCTCCATCTCCCTGTCTGTAAAACACAAAAGTTGAACTGCATGAATTCTAGCACCAAAAAAAGGTGGGTGAGAAGTATGGTCTCACTGATCAAATTATATTCACATGCCTCCACCTGGAGATATGCTCAGAAAGAGATCTAGAAAGACACTTACAGACATTTTTGGACAATTGGTTTTATCTTTAGGTAGTAAATGCTGAGCAATTTTAGTCTCTGTATCTTTTTGCCTTGTCTGAATTTTTACAATGAGTATATATACAGCATCTTACAAAAACACAACAAAAAGGTATTTTCAAAAGAAAAAAGATACTCAGCCATCAAAAAAGAATGAAATAATGACATTTGCAGCAACATGGATGGACCTAGAGATTATCATACTAAGTGAAGTAAGTCAGACAGAGAAAGACAAATATTATATGATATCACTCATATGTGGAATCTAATTTTAAAAATGATGTAAATGAACTTATCTACAAAACAGAAACAGACTCACAGACTTTGAAAACAAACTTATGGTCACCAAAGGGGAAAGGTGGGCGGGGGAGGATAAATTAGGAGTTTGGGATTGGCAAATACATACTACTATATATAAAATAGATAATCATTAAGGACCTACTGTATAGCACAGGGAATTCTAATCAATATTCTGTAATAACCTATACAGGAAAATAATTTGAAAAAGAATGCATATATATATATATATATATATATTATATATATATATATATATGAACTACTTTGCTGTACACTTGAAACTAACACAACATTGTAAATCAACTACACTCTAACATAAAATACAATTAAAAAAAGAAAACAAGAGGTGGTCTGTTTATTTTTTTAATTGGACCTCAGGTATATTGAATTGAATTAACAATAACATTTGAGTCAAGGCATATAGTTATCAGTGGGAATTGCATGTCCCACTTTATTTCGTTTAGCTAGTTGGGCACTTACTTCTTTAGCTATTTTTACTAACATAATGAATATCTGTGAGCCCACCACTCAACCCAAGAGCCATGACTCTTACCGATCGATGGGGTCCTTCCCCATCTTATCTGCCCACTTGGTGTGGACAAAGCCCTCCTCACTTCCAAGCCCTCCCCTTGTGTAACCACTGTCCCAGAATTTGTGGTTTTCATTCCCTTGTTTTAAAAAAACACAAAGATCATGCTGACCTAATGTGTCAGTGTGACAAAATCAATGTCTGGACATGAATCAACACTGATAAACTGGGTTATGGGGAACAAAAACAGGGTGTCCTTGACCCCCAAATAGTCTAAGCAAATTCTCAATCTATAACTTTATTGATGCCATTCAGTGATTTTTCACTTATTTTTTTTTAATAACCAGTGCAAAGGAAAAGGTGATCTGGAGTGCCGGCCCAGGGACCTTGTCTGGAGCCCCAGTGTGCAGCCTCAGCAGCACCTAGCAGCCAGCTCACCTCGTACCTGCAGCCACCTGCAAGGAGGCGGCCTCACTGAGGGCTCACAGCTTCCTTCTCCCTGCACGCTGCCCTCCAAACTGGCTCCTCGGTATAGCCCAGGGGGGCACTGAGAAACACCACAGTGAGAATAACCAGTAGGGTTCCTGCTCTCAGAAGGTTACAATCTGGTATTGGAAACAGGCAAGGCACAAGTGAATTAACAATCAAGAAGATAACATCAGCTCACATGAGGGCTGTGAAGCCAATAAAGCAGAGCCTGGGGGCAGGGCTGGGCCACAGCGGATGGGCTGGTCAGGGAGGGCCTGTCTGCCAAGGCGACTTTTCTTTTATTTTCCTTTTTCTTATTATTGAGCTGAGTGATGATGACAAGGCAGAGGAACAGTAAGTGCAAAAGCCCTGAGGCTGGAATGAACTTGGCTTGTCTGAGTAACACCGGAGAGTCCTATACTCGCCAACAGCCTCAGGAGCTCCCCTAACCTCTCAGCCGTGGCCACTGGGGCCCCTGCTACCTCCGCCTCCCTACTGGTGCCCTAGTTCTCCCACCCTCTCCTTCTGTGCGCGTGTCCACCTGCAGGGGTGGGCAGAGATGAGGATGTTACAGCCTGGGCTCAGGAGGGTGGGTAGGGATGTTGGCTGCAGGAATGACCAGGGAGACAGCTGGAGAGAGGGCCCCTGAGGCTTTGAGGAAGTGCAGCTCAGGGTCTGAGATCATTGCCCTGACCCCTCCCCTTCCTCTCCACCGTAAGTACACCTATCTCACCCTTTCCCACTCTCCAGCTGTCTCCCTGGTCATTCCTGCAGCCAACATCCCTACCCACCCTCCTGAGCCCAGGCTGTAACATCCTCATCTCTGCCCACCCCTGCAGGTGGACACGCGCACAGAAGGAGAGGGTGGGAGAACTAGGGCACCAGTAGGGAGGCGGAGGTAGCAGGGGCCCCAGTGGCCACGGCTGAGAGGTTAGGGGAGCTCCTGAGGCTGTTGGCGAGTATAGGACTCTCCGGTGTTACTCAGACAAGCCAAGTTCATTCCAGCCTCAGGGCTTTTGCACTTACTGTTCCCTCTGCCTTGTCATCATCACTCAGCTCAAAAGTCGCCTTGGCAGACAGGCCCTCCCTGACCAGCCCATCCGCTGTGGCCCCAGCCCTGCCCCCAGGCTCTGCTTTATTGGCTTCACAGCCCTTCATGTGAGCTGATGTTATCTTCTTTGATTGTTAATTCACTTGTGCCTTGCCTGTTTCCAATACCAGATTGTAACCTTCTGAGAGCAGGAACCCTACTGGTTATTCTCACTGTGGTGTTCTCAGTGCCTGGCAGGTGGTAGGTGTTCACTAAATTTTTTTTTTTTTTTTTTTTGGCAACTTTGTGCAGCTTGCGGGATCTCAGTTCCCCGACCAGGGATTGAACCCAGGCCACTGCAGTGAAAGCCTGGAATCCTAACCACTAGGCCACCAGGGAACTCCCCACTAATTTTTTTTTTAAATAAATGAATGAGTGAATGAATGATATAGATTAGGGACTGCACACATTTAAGTGAGATGACTATAAAATGCTTTTAGAAATCAGTTTAGAGTTTTTCAATTCCGATGCCTGTAGGAGCAAGACCAGAAGCGTAAAGAAGTGAAGGAAGCAATTGCTAAGAGGATGAATGAACTAAAAAAAAATAAAAAAATTAAAAATTAAAAAATTTTTTTAAAAATTAAAGAAAAAAAATCATTAAAAAAAAATTTTAAAAAAGAGGATGAATGGTAAGACAGACCCAGGCCTGGCAGTGAGATAGGGGTGGTGGAGGCTGCAGCAACCCCACCTGAGTGCCCTGACTGAACGCAGGTCAGCTATCTCCAGCTGCTGTGGTGGCCATAGGAGAACACGGGTCCACTGTTGCCGGATTGCCTGATTATTCAAGAGAATCCAGAAATCTGAGTTTTTAACAGACAATTTCTAGTTTTTTAAATGCCAGCAACAGATACAATTTTTTAAAAGCAAAACCATCAGCGTAACTCTACACGCACCTAGACAGGGTCTGCAGGTCACCTGTCTGAGATGTGGTTTGGATCCACTGTCCTAAGATGTCCTTGGGGCCTGGGAGCCGGCCTGACTCATCTGTCTTCCCAGGCCCACACCAGCCTGGGAACAGTAGGTCACTGAGTTAGAGGGTCCCTCTCCAGCCAGGCTGAATTCTGCCTTGGCCCAGGGTCACATTCAGGAGGACTATCGTAGCGATGAAGGCAGATGAGCATGCGGAACAAAGGGCTGTGAGTCCAGGCCTCTGACAACTCACCTTGAACCTCTCCGAGGCAGACCTGGACATTGCGAGGCCTTTGACTGTGAAGGGTACTAAGACCACTGACAGCCGCATGGGATTCAGGGTGGCCACGGTGGTGAAGGCCTGGAAGAGGCGGAGAGGAAGCAGTGAGTGTCGCAGCCCTGTCCTGCTCCCCCCACCCCCTGAGACCCCATCCCTGAGCCTCAAGCCACAGAGGCAGACCCTGCAGCTTCCAACAAGCAGGTCCTTCATACGGCGGACACCAAGCTGGTATTTCGGGGAGACTGGGAAAAGTGGGGGAAAGAGCACTCATCTTAAAGTCGCTGAGTGAAGGCCTGGTCGCTTTTGTAGTTTAGCTACTGGGTTATTCTGTAACTTGGACAGGTGACCCTCACCACAAGCTCAGTGTCCCCATTGGCATAATGCCCCAAATCCTAAAGGTGGTACAGGAATAGTTGGGAAGCACTGAAAAATTACATGCGAGAGAGCTTTGTCTACTGGAGACGGAGCTTTGTACTATTATTGTTGTTAAAATCATATCTATTCTTATTTGCCTTAGATACTCTTTTCTTTTCTAATATTTAAAATCCCCCCACACAAAAAAACAGAAATGTAGATCAATGGAACAGGATAGAAAGCCCAAAGATAAACCCACACACCTATGGTCAACTAATCTATAACAAAGGAGGCAAGAATATACATGGAGAAAAGATAATCTTCAATAAGTGGTGCTGGGAAAACTAGACAGCTATACGTAATTAGAACACTCTCTAACACCATACACAAAAATAAACTCAAAATGGATTAAAGACCTAAATGTAAGGCCAGACACTATCAAACTCTTAGAGGAAAACATAGGCAGAATCGTAGCAATGTCTGTTTTGATCCACCTCCTACAGTAATGAAAATACAAACAGTAATAAACAAATGGGACCTAATTAAACTTAACAGATTTTGCACATCAAAGGAAACCATAAACAAAATGAAAAGACAACCCACAGAATGGGAGAAAATATTTGCAAACGAAGCAACTGACAAGGGATTAATCTCCAAAATATACAAACAGCTTATGCAGCCCAACATCAAAAAACCAAATAACCCAAACAAAAAATGGGCAGAAGATCTAAATAGACATTTCTCCAAAGAAGACATACAGATGGCCAAAAAGCACATGAAAAGATGTTCAACATCACTAACTATTAGAGAAATGCAAATCAAAACTACAATGAGGTATCACCAGTCAGAATAGCCATCATCAAAAAATCTACGAACAATAAATGCTGGAGAGGGTGTGGAGAAAAGGTAAACCTCCTACACTGTTGGTGGGAATGTAAATTGGTACAACCATTATGGAGAACAGTATGGAGGCTCCTTAGAAAACTAAATATAGAACATGATATGATCCAGCAATCCCACTCCTGGGCATATATCCAAAGAAAATCATAATTCAAAAAGATACATGCATCCCAATGTTCATGGAAGCAACCTAAATGTCCATCAACAGATGAATGGGTAAAGAGATATGGTACATATATACAATGGAATATTACTCAGCCATAAAAAAATGAAGTAATGCCATTTGCAGGAGCATGGGTATTATCATACTAAGTGAAGTAAGTCAGACAGAAAGACAAATATATGATATCACTTATATGTGGAATCTAATAAAAAATTATACAAATGAACTTATTTACAAATCAGAAAGAGACTCACCAATCTCGAAATCAAACTTATGGTCACCAAAGGGGAAACAAGGGGGGAAGTGATAAATTAGGAGATTGGGATTAACATATACACCCTGTTATATACAAAACAGATAACTAACAAGGACCAACTGTATAGCACAGGGAACTCTACTCAATATTCTGTAATGACCTATATGGGAAAAGAACCTGAAAAAAAATGGACGTCTATATCTATATCTGAGTCACTTTGCTGTACACCCAAAACTAACACAACATTGTAAACCAACTACATTCCAATAAAAATTTAAAAAGAAAAAGAAAAAAAATCTTCCTAAGCATCAAGCCTAATCCATGCCTCACCCTCTCAGGAGACCTCCCCTGACTACAGCAAACCACCTTCGGCTCTCAGGGTCCCAGAATGTGACCTCCTGTAGGTACCCTGGGGACCTTCCAATTCATGACGTTCATGGCCCATCTCCACCCCCTTCTGGGTCCAGCTTAATCTCAATTCCAACGGAGCAGGAACGCTTTGGTCCAGCCTGGCAAGGTGTGAGTGCAGCGTGACCCTAAAGTTCCACTGAGCGTTCCCCTTACACAGCCTGCCGTCCACCCACCAACTCGCCGGGGTGTTTCCCTGGTGTGTGCCGGGGCCTAGCAGAGGTGACTGCCGTCTGGAGCGCAGAGGAGCCCTTGGCTGCAGACTCTCAAATGCTCCCCCTCTTGCTTCAGTTGCCGTCTCCTGGCCTCCCTGGCTGGATTCCAACCTCTCTAAGAGCAGCAAAGTGTCCTATTCTCAAAGAATTGGATTCCTAACCTTGAAAGGCAGCTGCTGCTTCCCAAGGCCAGGGTCAGACCACAAAAGAAAAGACAGAAGAAGCTAGGCTTTTGTATTTGAAATGCATTTTCATTTCCCTATTTTGGGATCAGAGGAACTCCCCACTTTAGGATTTTCAACCTCAGCGTCGTCCGGGTGTTAACCGCACATTTCACCTCCCCTGCACCCCCAGATGACTGTTTCCCCTGCCCCACAGCTGCTTTGCAAGGGATATCAGTTCCTCAGATGGACTGAGAAGGAAGAAACCTGGAGACCCTAAAAGTCTGGAAGATCAAGATCAATTTGTATTATTCATTTGCAAAATCTTCAGACCTTTCAGGGGCCTAGACTAGCAAAGGACACATGAGAAACCTCCCTATCAATGTGGGGGAGGAAACAAAGTATCCCAAACACTCACTACTGAAGCTGTGAGTTTCAGCCGTAAGCCTGTGTGGATGAGGAATGTCACTACTGAGGCCATGGAGGAGGCTGTGAACAAGGTAGCAGTGGTCAGGCTCCAGATAAACCCACACTTCTCCAAGAGCTCCACTTCCTTTCTTCTGAGATCTGGAATTCATCGCAAGAACATTCTCCCAGGAGCATAGAACAAGCCCCGGAACATGAAAGAAATCCCCAGAAGGTGAGAGGCTTGGCCTGCCGTGACACTCCCAGGCTCTGAGCAGAAAGCCAGAGTTTCTGTACCTTTAATGATTTTTGAAAACGATTTCTCCCAGGTGTACATTTTAATCAACTTAATGCATGTGAGAACTTCACTGGTCATGCGGATGTACTGGTCGCTGACCTCAGATGCATGATTCTGTATCTTCACAACCTTTCTGGCCAGGAATATCTGCAGTCGGGATGCAGCAAGAGCATCTTTTATAAGGGCAGGAAAGTGTGGCCTGGCATTAGTGTGGCAACTAAGAGTATTTCCAAAGGTAAACTCCAGTTGTGGACTGAATACCTGGGTCTAATCCTGCACTGTTTGAATCCATTGTGACTCTCAGTTCCAGGTCTCTACTGAAGGGTTCCAATGGAAGCCTCTCCACGCCATCATACCTTGGGGGGGACGGCGGCGTTCTTTTCTGGGTCCCAAGCTAGGCCATGACTAACTAAACAGAAATACGACTCCTCTGCCTCTGGGAGCCCTAAACTCTCTACCAATTACAACCACCTTTTTAAAAAAATTTTTTATTGGAGTACAGTTGACTTACAATGCTGTGTTAATTTCTCTGCACAGCAAAGTGACTCAGTTATATATGTATATTCTTTTTCATATTCTTTTCCATTATGGTTTGTCACAGGATATTGAATATATAGTTCCCTGTGCTGTACAGGAGGACTACAATCACCTTTTGATCAGAATACATGAGCTGAGGGAGGAAAACACTCCATCTCAATAATTCAGAGCACACAAATCCAAGAGTCACTTCCTGTTTTGCCCAATTTTATTTCGGCTGAATCTTGGGCAGCAAATTTGCTTCCTTTCCCCCATTATACTGTGCCAATGTGAAATGCTATCTGCTTTATTATATCAGCACATTCTGGGTAGAAAAGAAGGAACCAAAATCTTACACAGAGGATGGCTACTGAGGAAAGTCTGTGAAGCAGATAATCCGTCACAGAAACCTACGAGGTGGGCCTCACCCATAAGATTCACCTCCTATTTATGAGGCCAGCATTGTGGCCAGAGAACCATTTGAGGTAGGAATTGAAGCTGAATCTCACCCCCAGTGGAATGAGCAGTCAACAAGAGTCAACATTCCCACTGAGAAGTACCCCGGATTCCAGAGCCCTAGGAGTTCTAGGGAATGTCCAACATCAAATGGGTGGCAAAGGAAGACATTACCTCCAGTGGTAAAATCAGGAGATAGCAGAGCACGGCAATGAGCGCTGTGGGTCCAAGAGTGAGGCAGGAGGTAATGCTGCAGGCTATCAGCAGTAAGCAGGTGAGCAAGGCCAGGGGCCCATAGCACACCCCTTCAAACAGGCAGTTTATGTCGCTGGTGAAGAAGCTGATGGCCTATAAGACAATAAGCCCATGGACACAGGTGTCACCTCTCCAGGCACCCAGAAGAGGCTACATGTGCATGTGGCAGGTGGGCTCGCCATGCCTTCTCCAGGCAGGAAGGCTTGAGGCAGGGTGGTAGAGTGGAGACAGACACACCAGGTTCACAGCTCTCCTGTTACTAGCTGTGTGACCCTGGACAAGTTACTTTGCCACTCTGAGCCTCAGCTCCTCCACCCATAAGGCTGGAATGATTATACCTACTTTATATGGTTGGTGTGACAATGTCAATAAATATCTGCACACATAGACTGTGCCCAATAAAAGTTATATTTTTCTATACTATTGTTACTACTACTAACAGCCACATTCCAGAGAGCAGCTTATAGTCTTCTATTTTATTCTAGTCTAGTCTATTCTATCCATTCATTCTACTACTACTACTACTACTACTAACTGCATTTTTTGGCAGGAGCTGAGGCTTTTTCTCCTCCTCCTTTCTCTTTTTTGCTATAGACTCTTTGGCCCACTCCCTACCTCCCCAACATATACTGCCTAGTTCAGTGTATAAAAGCTGACATTCCAAGTCACAAAAGTTTTGAGGAATCGATTCATTAATGTCTTTTGGAATTACCAACCTGAATCCCTAAGAAGTGATTTCCTTTTAACCTTAACCTGATGTCCTCCCAGTTCCCAGGATGTACCCCAGGCTGAGCCTTTAAAAACTGTTAGTTGAGGGACATAACTTGGTACAGACACTTTGGAGGGTAATGTAACAGTATCTTTTAAAATTAATGATTGCACAAACCCCATGACCTGCCAGTTTCATTTCTCTGTTGAGAAACATTCTCCTGTGCTGGAGGAAGCACATATACAGGGATGTTCATTGCAGCACTGCTTATCGCAGCAAACCCAGAAACACCCTAAATGTCCATTGTTGGGGAAAGGTTAAAGCATCCACCCAAGAAGTATTGGATAATATTGATGTAAAAATCTCACCCAAAAATCTATATTCTACATTTTCTATTGGTAAAACAAAGTTGCAGAACACTATGTAAAATGCAGTATCATTTATGGAAAAACATGCACACAAATACAATATGTTTTCTATGGGTAACTTGCATGTGTACCTAAATGTACTTTAAAAAGTTTGGAAGGTGATGGTAGTCACCTCCAGGCATAAGGGGGGTGACGAGGTGTAGGGGGTCATCTATACTATTTTTTTTTTTTCCAAGGAGAATGTATTCAGGTGTTTTCAAAATTAATTTTAATATAGAATTTATGGGAGCAACTCTCTAGAAATCCTCATATGAGCAACTACTTCCATCTCCAGTTCCAAATGGGTCATGTTGTTTTCTGCTTCTGTGAAGATGTTTGGGGAAATCGGGCCTCACATACAGTAGGGACTTAGAACAGAGGCAAACAGAAAAGGAGCCAGGGTTGGCCTCGGTGCAGAAAGTCTCCTCAGCGAGGCAAGTAAGGGCACTGGTTCAGAGCCTGGAATTTGCAGCCAGGCTCCGCTGCTTACCAATCACTTGACTTGTACAAGTTTCATACCCTTTCCTGGCCTCAGTTCCCACCTCTGTGACAATGGGAACAATAACAGAAACTACCGCCTAAGAGGGTCATCAGAGGACCAACTGAGCTAAGTAAAGCTCCGGGGACAATGGCTCAGAGGAAGTTAGCAGTTACTGTGATGACTGCTGAGATGAACAGGGAGAAGGGCTGCGTGAGTCCTTTAACTCCAGTCACGTGCAGGAGGACAGGGCAGCCTCCTGCTTAAGGCCTAACAGAAATTAATGATACAATTTAACACATGAATCACCGGCCCCCTTCCACATACTTTGTATGTAAATACTAACTCATTTTATCCTATGAGACAATTCTATAAGGCTGGCCCTATTATTATCCCACAGCTCCAGAGAGGCTGAACAAGTTGCCTAAGGTCACAGAACTAATAAAATGGTGAAGAATAACAATAATGATGATAACAATAAATATCTTACATTTGTTAGCATTTGAATTAGAAAAAGCATCTACTTGTTGGCAATGGTTAATACAGCAGACATTATTTTGGACATTGTCCTGTGTAATTCGGATGCTGGGCTTTTCGAGGGATAGAGTAGTGAATCTGAAATGGTTCGTGTCTTTGAAGGGGGCTCATTTGAGTGGAACAGCCAGATTTGTGCTTGGTGGGGAGTGGGGGCAGAGGGCGGGATCTAGAGACACTATCATGAAGGAGAGGACGTCTCAGCTGGGCCTTGAAGGATGAACAGAATTTTAAAAGGGCAGGGGCAGTGATGTGAGCAAAGCTACCAGGGGGTGGACATGTCTGGTCTATCTGGGGACTGCAGGTTTAGCCCCACCAGGCTGGGAGGGTGGAAGCCAACCTAGGACTAGAGGAGGGGACACAGGAGGAGATGAGGCTGGAAAGTTGCTGATGCCAGATCACAAAGGAGTTTGGCTTGAGGGTAAAGAGCCAAAGCGGTACTGAGTTTTCCAAAAATTAAAATGTGTGTTTCAATATAAAAGTAATCCATGCTTCTCAAGGAAATTGGTAAGCAGTAGAAAAATAGGGAAAGTAAAATTAAATATAGAAAATTCCAATATCCGCCCCATGAGTCTGGGCCATAGTTGGTCATATCTTTCTTCAATCTCTGCCATTGTTTGTCTGTGTTATGCTGTAGGGAGCCCCAGACAATAACAATAAGCAGGCCTGTAAGTATGCGGTTGTCCTCTGCACATAAGAAAATTAATACTGAGAGGGTTTATCTCTGCTTGCTTTTCCCTAGATTTCCCTGAGCTACCAAGTCCTCCCATACCTTCTTCCCCAGGTTGTCCTGAGGGGATATGCTTTCTGTTGTGCTTCTACTCAGGATCTGTGCCTTTTGGTTCACTGCTGTATCCCCAGGGCCTAGAACAGGGCCTGGCCCAGAGTAGGCCTCAGGAACTATTTGTTGAAAGGATGGATAAATCCTCTCTAAGGTTCTGAATACAACTGGCATCCCCCTGGGTTGTTGTTGAACTACTCTTACGACCCCAGAGGCAATTGTTGATGGTTATCAACATTCATCCTGGGAATGATTTCCTTTCTCTATCTTCCTTCTCTCCTAACTCCCTCTTCTCCCTCCCTTGGCCTCCAGGAAAGTGATGTCTCCAGGAGAAGGAGGAAACTACCAACTCACCGCCCCCCCCACCCCCCCCCACCCCCCACCTCATCACTTACCTCTCCCATGGTGATGTGTGTTAAAGACTTCAATTGGGCGATTGGGATTGACATGTATACACTGATGTGTATAAAATTGATGCCTAATAAGAACCTGCAGTATAAAAAAACAAACAAAACAACTAAAAAAAAAAAAAAAGACTTCAATTGTATCAGCTTCTCAAGGGCAAAGGAGAAGACAGCTGTACGAAAACTGATGCCAGTGTGCTCAGAGACTTCAGACACTCGGTGAGAAAAAGGGCAAAGCAAAGCCCTACTCCATAGGCAATGTTCCCCAACTGTTCTTCAGTATATTCCAGGATCTTTGGTATAACCAGCATCTAAAAGGAAACAGGAGTTTGGATCATTCAGACTTCCCAATCCTGCTTTCAGGCAACACCAACCCAAGATGGACCACGTGTGAGGTCCTCAAGTCAAGGGAGGGAGCTTATTGAACGATCACAACTGACTCAAGCATAATCCTGCACTCCAGAAGGGTACAGGCCAGTTGGAGGAGACTTAGGAGTTCAGCTGACCCAGATCAGAATCCCAGCTCCACCACCTCGTAGCTGGTCCTAAAACCAAGCAGGATCCTGTGGGACTCCTGGACACAGAAGCTTTTCTGTGTCCCCTGTTTCTTGTTTGTAGGAAATAGGCTTCAGCTTCCATGACCTTCCCTGAGCTCCAAAGGGTGAGTTCAAACAGTTGCTAATCAGGGAAGGGAGGGGATGTGGAGACAAGGGAGGAACAGCCAAGAAACAGTAGTGCAGCCTTGGGGCAGGTTCTGGTTCCACCTCAAGGGATACACGTAACAATATCTTTGAGCTCTTCTGCAGAACTAAAAGCCCCAATAAATGGAAGATGTTAACCACTTGATGAAGCATTCTTCATTCCAGAGAGAAGGTCACAGTTTGATAACCTTGAGAACCACAGGAGCTCATCAGGAGACCACCTGAGGCCAGATTAAAGGAATGCAGGCCCTGCACATACCCTGATCCTTGTCAGCTACCTCGCCCTTGAACCACTGCTATAAAACTCCTCACCAAATCCCCCCCAAAAGAGACACACAGTTTTGAGGACATTAGCCCACTGTGTCCCCCTTTGCCTGGCAAAGCAATAAAGCTCTTCTTTTCTACTTCTCCCAAAATTCTGTCTCCGAGATTCAATTCGGCACTGGTGCACAGAGGCAGTTTCAGCCTCAGTCCCGACAGGAAACAGAGGACACAAACAAACGGGGTAATTCAGGAGTTAATAACAAGACTATTTACAAAGGTGTGGGCAGAACTGAGGAAATTCAACAGGGATGGAGAAGCACCCTGGGGCTAGCAACAGCAGGGAACTAAGGGGAGGAGACAGGGTGAGGTTACCGAAACCCAGAAGGAGAAAGTCATACAGAAAGACCCCCTCATTTTCGGATCTGGTCACCAACCTCCAGTGACAGGAAGGGAGGCAGTCAGAGCAATAAATATCTTGCCCTCACTTTCTCCTTCCCTCCAGTTTCCTGTTGGAATCTCCCACTGGTCCAATCCAACCAGAAGCCAGAAGCAGGGGGACCCCATTGACGTGATCCATAAAGGTCACACATTAGGGGCACAGGGCAGTGCAGAGGAAGGTGGAGAGTGGATCTGGAGGGACAAATGGAGAATATGCAGCACACTAACTGTCACCCAAGTCACTTATCTCTGTGGTATCGTCAGCTGTTGCTTCCTCCTGACTTACCTCCATCCTTCCCTGAGCTGGTAACAGCACCTCAGTTTTCTTCTGGGGAGACTCTCGCCTGCCCCAATGCATGCAGTCTAGGCTGGATTGTCAATCAAAATGCTCCACTGCTGGCCAACAGGTGAGCACGTGACCCCAGCTGGGACAGCCAGACTCACTGTCTGCAGTGAGAATCTTGGGTTGAGGAAATGATAGGAAATACTGAGCCCATTCATCCCAACCATGGTACATGGAGGAGACCTACATGCCCAGAGCTGCTCAGCCATTTCTCAAAGCAGCTCGCGTGTACTGAGCTGGGCCAAGTTCCAAGTGTTTTATATGCTTAACTCATTTAATGTCACCCTATGAGGCAGGTAATTTCGGGCTCTCCATTTCACATGTGAGGGTTTCTATGAGGACTACGGCCGAGAGTGTCATGGGGTTCACGAGGAAACCAAGGCACAGAGGAGGTAAACAAATTGCCCAAAGTCACCCAGAAATTAAGTGGCAGAACTAAGGTTAGAACCCAAGCAGTGGCTGAAGAATTCACACTTCTAACTACTACTAGCTCCACTGTCCCCAGAAAGTCTTCATTTTCTGAGCAGCAGCTGAGAGACAAAGACATCCCCAATTCTCGGCATGGATTTCAACATGCTAATCTCCAAGGCCTGGAGTCCCGAAACCTCCCCAAGCCTGCCACTTACTGGCCCCAGAACACTCGCGGCAGAGAAGCAGCTGCCCAAAAGCGTATTGAAAATAACCCTTGTTCTTTGGAATCTCAGCATCACTCGAAGCACTGAAGCTTTGTCAGTTCCATGCCTTGAATCTTCTTCTTCCCAAAGGAGATGAAGCCTTGAAAAGAGGAGAATTGAGGCAAATGAAATCTCTTTGTATGTGTCACCCAATTGTCCTAGTTCTTGCTAGTCTAGGAGCTTGGTCACAGAAATCGTCAAACATAACACAAATAGAGAGAACAGTATAGGGCATCTCCCCAGATATGCATTCCCCAGCTTTAAGAATTATCAACATTTGACATTTTTGTTTCATCTCTCCTCCCCTCCACTTTTTCCTTTTTTTTCAAGCAAATCCCAGAGATATCATTTCATCTATAAATGCTTCAGTGTGTATCTCTTCCAGATAAAGCCTTAAAAAACCCCATAGTAAACATGATAACAATAGTTATGAATTAATAACTATTCATTATTAGTAACTATTAATTAATAGTTACATATTAATAACATAGTAAGAATAATTCCTTAATGGCATTTAATCCAACTTTCTCTAATTAGTTCAAAAATATGTTCTTACAGTTAGTTTGCCTAAATCAAGATCCAAATAGGGTCCACTCATTGCAGTTAAAAGACAAATCTGATAGGCCTCTTGCATCTCATTTTAATCTATAACAGTTTCCCTTCCTCTGCATTTTCTGCCATTTACGTGTCAAAGAAACTGAGTTATTTATCATGTAGAGTTTTCCACATTCTGGATTTGACTGATTGCATCCCTGTGGGTCTGTCTAACATAAATTTCTAGTCCCTGTATTTCCTATTAAACTGCTAGTTAGATCTATAGGCTTAATAAAATTCAGAATTCAAGTCAGCTGGCAAAAATATTTAACAGGTGATGTAGTGTATGTCCTTTTGCATCACATCAGAAGACGTACAATGTTTGCTGTCCCACTTTTAGTTATATTAAGCTGGATCAGTGAGTTAAGGTGTGTCAGCCTGATTCATACATTGCCAAGTTCCCCATCACTGATGATCGTTGCCTACATCCACTTCCAACAGGATTGGCAAAATGGTGATTTGTCTAATTCTGTCATTCCTTTTTATTTAGTAGCTCGAATTTTTTCTGTAAAAACTAACTTTCCCTCATCAACTATTTTGTTACCCTGAAATACAGTAGGTTGAGGAAACAGCCTAAGGCTTTGAATAATGTCACTCTTCCTTTTTATACGCAAATTAAGATTCATAAAACCCAGAACTCTGACCTCCAAAAAGTGTCCTCATTTATTTCAAAGTCCCCAAAAGTGTGCCCCAGTGTTGGATCATCCAACCAAAAGTGTATCCTTATTTTGACATTCCAAGCTAATGATGCCTGGGAGGTTTGTGCTACACCAGCAAAACAGAAACACCAAAAACATTTCATTTGGGTTTCAAAACATTTCATTTGGGCTTCCCTGGTGGCGCAGTGGTTGAGAATCTGCCTGCCAATGCAGGGGGCACGGGTTCGAGCCCTGGTCCGGGAAGATCCCACATGCCACGGAGCGACTAGGCCCGTGAGCCACAACTACTGAGCCTGCACGTCTGGAGCCTGTGCTCCGCAACAAGAGAGGCCGCGACAGTGAGAGGCCCGCGCACCGCGATGAAGAGTGGCCCCCGCTTGCCGCAACTGGAGAAAGCCCTCGCACAGAAACGAAGACCTAACACAGCAAAATAAATAAATAAATCAGGAGCTCTTTAAAAAAAAAAAAAAAATTCATTTTTTTTTCAGAAAAGCATCAAAGAACTTATCATGAAAAAAATTAAAATCATGTTGACTTTCTTACACTTCTTTTTTATTTTGAATTATATTTGAGGCAGGAACAGGGGACCGGACAATAGTCATTGTGCTATTCAAGGCTTCCAGCGTCTTAATCTGGCCCTTGGATGCCTCCCATGCCTCCGCAATCCAATCTGTCAGCTGCAGGCACCGTGCTGGCGTCTGCCCTTGGACTTCCTGGCTCCTGCTCCCCTATGTCCGGTTCCACTGTCTGGAAAGCGGTTACCGCTGCCCATGATGAGAACATCAAGGACTTCACCAAGGGATTCCAGATGCTCCCGGAAGGTGCTACTCCTCAGGCTGCGAGAGCAGGTGGGCAGGACAGCCTCCCTTTTTTGGCCACCCTTTGCCCCCAGGGCCCGACAGCGGCACTGTTTCTGCATGTTCTCAAACAGCTCTGTCAGCATCTGGGTCTCATTCTCTGCCCAGAATCTCACCAACTCTCTCACGGCAAGCAGTTCTAGCCCTTTCTACTCTTTACCCTCCAGCCATGGATACTCATGCCTAGCCTAAAACCAGAAGGGAACCAATACCATGAGAATCTTTCTGTCCTACGTTCCTTCACCTGCAATCAAAACTCCAGGCCTCTTCTTCCTTCCTGAGTTATGAAAACTACACAATCCCATGTCCACCTATGTGGACCAGATAACTTGAACAGCCTGGGCCCTAGCTCAACAAAGCAAAAATGTCCCCCCGGACACCTGTCTGTGTTGGAGGCTTTTATTGCTTGTGGGAGATATTACTCAGGACAAACCATGAAGCCACATCTCCTCATTCCAGCCCTAACCCCACACATAACACAATCCACAGAGACAGCAAGCTCTAGAGTTGTTTCTATTGATACTTTGACTAGACAAATCCAAGTTTTCTGTAGCCTGCCCACAGCTCCCCTAGCAACTCTATCAATTTCTGGCCATGATTATTAGACTTAGATTCAAGAGACTTGGTTTCAAACTTCACCTCCTCCATTCATTAGCTATATGATTCAGGGAACATCATTTCATTTGTCTTCATCCTGGTTCTTCACTTGTAAGTTGGGGAAAATAATATCTGCCCTGTATCTTTCATAACCCTATTGTGATGGTCAAAGAAGACAATGGATGGGGAAATGCTCTGTAATTGTAGAACAGTAAAAATGTGAAGAATTATGAGGGTCGTAAGGATGAAGGTGATGGTGGTGATAATGGTAATGCTGCCGAGAGTGGTGGCAATGGTGATGGTGACAGTTTGTCAGCACATCCTATAGAACCCAAAGCCCTTTTGAAGGACTAGGGAAGACACGCCCCAGAATGCTGCCTGTTAAACGGAGAACATATAGAAAGAAACCCCTCTAAAGGTGTGAATGCATGCATGCACCTTTCCAAAGAAACATCCAAAAAATGGAGTGATTGCAAAAGTGTTGGCAGTCAGGCCTTGTGAGTTATAGAATTCAAAAGGCAGCATCAGTGAACAGGAAGTGAAGGGAAGGAAATCAGGAGATCTTGTCCTCGCAATGGTTAGGGAAGAACAAGCAAGCTAACATTTAACTGATTGCCTATTATGCATCTGGCATTTTCCTACGTGCTTTACACCGAATTTATTACCTCTTGATTCTTACAACAATCCTATGAAGGACCATGAGATAAATTTTTTATAATTTACTATTTTGTATATAAAAACACAGGACCCTGAGAGGGTAAGTAACTCATCTGACATCATAGCTGGTAAAAGGTAAGATTCCGACCAGTATCTGACATTATCCAAAAGGGGCTCCCTGGAAACTTTTCTTTTCCTGAGTAAGTCTGAGAAGCAATGGGTCAAAGTTTAACCAGTTTCTGTATTCTCAGTGTCTTCACTACATTGATTTTCTTTATAAATCTCTGAGACCTGGAGACAGCATGCAACAGTTCACAAGCTCCTTGACCACTGAATGCTCTTTTCAGGGAGGCTCTGAGGGGACCACCATTTCCAGGAACATGTTTGGAAAATGCCATCTACACCTGGGGTATCTCATAAGCAGCTAGAGGTAGTAACATGAGTACAGGACGTTTCAAATCACTCATTTTTCCCCCATATGATCTTCCTATCACCTTGTAAGGTGGGTGGTACAGGAAATTTAATCCCACAACTAGTTAGTGGTGGCTCAAGGATTAAGAGCCTGGGCCACTCACCAAAATTTAATCATCAGTGACACAGATAAATGCTTGATCCACAAAAAAAAAGGCAAAAGGGACAAGAAGCAGTAATTTCTAACCTCTCGGTGTCCCGGGCCCCCAGGCAAACCTGATAAAAGATGTGAATTCTTGTTCCAAAAAAAGAGCTCTAGCCCATACATATAAAATATGTAAATTATTTCTTAACTCCAGATTAAGAACCTCCAGACTAGAGTGCGGTCTCCTGCTACAAAGGAAGAACTGACATATTTTGACTGTCTGAGGATGGACCACCCCTAAACACACACATTTAAGCGACTCTGGTCACCATCCACCAAGACATGGTCTTTAACCAACCCCACTGGCTTGCCCAACGTGACTTTACCTTTTGGCATTTTTGGCTGAGGCATCATGTACTGACAGCTGCGGGATGGTGTTCTCATCTAAGCGTTTCCGTAAACCTTGGATCGTGACTGGGCTGAACCATGACAGCGTTAGGTAAGAGAACAAGCCAGCATCATCCGGGGGCTGGGGCGCAGGAAACCTAGCAGAGAAGTCACAGGCAACGCGGTCACACTAGGATGTAGGCGCCAGAGGTAGACAATTAAGTCAAGGGCAAGATTTGGAAGGGATGAGTGATAACTATGTAAAAACCACCGTGTGGTCATCTGGATATACAAAAAAGCATTTTTTTTCATGACTATTATTTGTGATAGTTAAAAACTAGAAACAGGGGCCTTCCCTGGTGGCGCAGTGGTTGAGAATCTGCCTGCTAATGCAGGGGACATGGGTTCGAGCCCTGGTCTGGGAAGATCCCACATGCCACGGAGCAGCTGGGCCCGTGAGCCACAACTACTGAGCCTGCGCGTCTGGAACCTGTGCTCCGCAACAAGAGAGGCCACGATAGTGAGAGGCCCGCGCACCGCGATGAAGAGTGGCCCCCGCTTGCCACAACTAGAGAAAGCCCTCGCACAGAAACAAAGACCCAACACAGCCAAAAATAAATAAATAAATTTAAAAAAAAACAACTAGAAACAACAAAACACCCATCGATAGGGGAATGATTTGAAAAGAAAGAAAACCAGTATGGTACATCTTGTACCGTATCATAGAAAACAATGCAGAAGGGCCTAAAAATACAGATGATCTACATGTAGAACATGGAAAGAGCTCTAAGAATATTAAGCAAGAAAAAAAAGCCACTTGCAGATGAAGAAATTTATTTAGTATATTTTTACTTATATAAAAAAGGAAGAAATAAGGGAAGGCAGACAAAACAATATATATATCTATTTTACATACAATATATGTCAAATTATATGACAATTTATATCAAATCATTAATAGTGTTTGAAGTAGGGATTAGAATTGGCCAAGAAACAGGAAAAGAGATTCTCATTGTTTTAATTTTTCTGTTTTACTTATATAACTTCCACAAAAACAATAAAAATGAAGAAAAGTAAATAAGAATGATAAGGTCATAATCTCTGGGAATGATTCACAAATACGGAAATAATGATTGGATTAGGGTGTTGAGATCGTGCGCTATTTCTACTTTTTTTTTTTTTTTTTGGCTGTACCTCGTGGCATGTGGGATCTAGTTCCCTGACCAGGGATCCAACCCAAACCCCCTGCATTGGAAGTGCGGAGTCTTAACTGCTGGACCACCAGCAAAGTCCCAATTTCTACTTCTTTTTTCAAAATTGCCTTTAATGCTAAATAATTCAATATGAAGAAAATTCAATTTTTAAAAAACATTTGGGGAGAAAGACATGAAGGCAAAAATGCGAAACTCGTGGGATGTTCTTTGTTTTTGGCTATGGCTTCTTTTCTCCATGTTCTGGCCTTTTACATCCTCCCAGCCCGTCAGCAACCACGGTTGTACATTCTGGGCGATGCTGGCCATGCCTTTGCCAGAGATGTTGGAGAGAGAAGGACTGATGGGAAGATGAGACATTGCAGCAGATGTATGGGGCCATCTGTGATCACAAGAATAGGGCCAGAACTGATGAGCTGGGGCTGATATTCCAAAGGCCCAGCAGAAACACTGTCACTCTAAGATAAGGCTGCCCAGGTAAACTCAAGCACCAAGGTTCTTTGTGTTGGTGGAGATAAGATGCATTCGGTGGGTAACAACCTAGGTAGTATTGATAGAAGCTCAGATTTAAAAAATAGGAATACCAATGCAGTTTGTTTGACAGCTAAAATGTGGGAGGGAAGAAGGATCTGTAAATACGAAACAGGCTCCTGGTGATGAAACGCTGAGGAATCAGACTAGAAGTGTCATGGTCCTGTCAATATATGATGCAAAAATGAACGTGTGGGTGAATCTGTGGGGGGCCCTGAAACCATGGGTGTATAAATCAGAGAGCCATTTGGTGATGGTTACTTTAAACTATGGTTTGTTAGAGAAGGTTCCATGAATTTCTTAAACTCAAGTTTAAGGGTAACATCATAGGGCATGTTACCCTTAAACGGCCCTTTCAATGGCTGCCCATTTCTCTCAGAATGAAGATGAACGTACTTAATGTGGCCTGTGGGGCACACATGGTCCCCCAGCGTCTGCCCTCTGCCTGCAGCTTCATCTCATGCCACATCCACTATCACACAGGACTCTCCAGAGACACTGGCCTCCTTCTCAGTTCCTGGACACATACATCACTGTGTTCTTTCCACTGCAAGGCCGGGCCTTTGCACGTGCTGTTCCCTCTGCCCAGGTCATCCTTCCCTCACTCTTGCCTAGTAAATTCTTGTTCATCCTCCAGGTCTCATCTTCAGTATCACTCGGAACCCATCACATTGTCCCTGTTCCCCTGTCCCTCACGCCCCATATTTCTTCACAGCACCTTCCTCAAACAGCTGTAATCACATGTTTATCTTTGAGCCTACGAGCTTACTGTCATTCTTCCCAACGTGAGGTTGGTGACGGGCAAGGATCCTGTCTGTCTCGCTCACTGTTATCCCCCTACCGTCTGGCACAGTGCCTGGCATGTGTAGCTGCTCAATGAATCCTTCTTGACTGACTTACTGAATGAATGAATGAATGAATGAAGGTGCTGGCTGTGCTTCCCTGATGTGCCTCAGGCTTCTCAGGAGGTGTTTGGCTATGGTGGGTGACAGGACGGTGTTGGGACATGATTATGTAGCCTTTGGGAGGGGTCCATGTGTGAGGGTCTGAAGATCACTGCCCTGGAGGGTACCAACCCTCAGCTCCCCTTCAGGACTCACTTTGGCTTCGGACGGAAGGGAATCACGGTTCTCCGGGCAGCATCGTACTTCCCCATCTCTGGTGCCTCAGGCTCCCTCACCTGCTGGCTCCAGGGGCTGTCTTCAAGAGTGAAAGTTTTCTTGGGAAAGAAAAAACAAAAGCACATCAGTTTCAGACTTCACAAATACCATCCTGAGGGAGTGAGGGACCAGCCACCCAAGGAGGGTAGATCTTTCCACATCCAGTCTTCTAGAGAACGGCTGCCAGAGTCAGATAGAGAAAGACAAATACTGTATGATCTCACTTATATGTAGAATAAAAAAACACCTACCCAACCAACAACCAAACAAAAAGCCTGATTGCCGGGTGCCAGAGTTGGGAGGTGGGGCGGGGGGGATAGGCAAAATGGGTGAAGGTGGTCAAAAGTACAAACATCCAGTTATAAGTCATGGGGATGTGATGTGCAGCGTGGTGACTATAGTTGATAACACTGCATTGCACATTTGAAAGCTGCTAAGAGAGTAGATCTTAAAATTCCTCACAAGAAAAAAGATATTTGAACTATGTGTGGTGACGGATATTGTGGTGATCCTTTCATAATATATACAAACAGCAAATCATTATGTGGTACCTCTGAAACGAATATGATGTTTTATGCCAATTATATCTCAATACAAATAAATAAATAAAAGAAAGGTTGCCAGGCAGGGAATGAGCACGGCTGAGAGTCAGAACAACCAGGTCCCAGGTCTGGCTCTGCTCCATATCGGCTGGGTGACTCTGGGTGGGTGGGTGGGGTCACTCCACCTCCCCGGGCTTTTATCTGTCGATCAACACTGTAGACAAGAAGAAAGGGCGCTATTTTTTTTTTTTTTGGCTATGTTGGGTCTTCGTTTCTGTGCGAGGGCTTTCTCTAGTTACGGCAAGCGGGGGCCACTCTTCATTGCGGTGCGCGGGCCTCTCACTATCGCAGCCTCTCTTGTTGCGGCTCATAGGCTCCAGACGAAGGGCGCTAATTTTAGACATCCACAGAATGCAAGACCAAGTCAGCCTCTGAGGGTAAATCTACTAAAAAGAAATCAAGAAGTAAAAAAGTAAATCTGAAGACATTACATGTCACCCTTTTGATGAAGTGGGAAACAACTAAAATGAAAAAGATATATCATTTCTAGGACTTCATATAGAATAAATAACACTCTCTTGAAAGCACAGCAAGGGACCTATGGGAAGAGATTCAGAATAGTGGTTACTTCAGGTAGGGAGGGTTGGGAAATGGGATGGGTGGAAGACCAGTAGGTGGATGTGATTGTTAGGGTAGGAGCTGGTGAGTTGGTGATGGGTTTATTGGTGCTTATTATATTATTATAGGTAAATACATAGATAAATAGGTGTGTGATAGAGAGACAGACAGAGACAGAGAGATAGAGAGGGATAGTGGGAGAGAGATGTATGAGCCATGAATGTGTATCATGACCAAGGATTATGATTCATCTAATTGCGGAAGCCTGAGTTCCATTAAAAAAAAAAATCAAAGTTGAATAAATATGGAACAAAATTCTTTGACCTAGTTTATGACCATTGAGAATGTCCTGTCAACTCAGTTTCCTGGTGTTTTGATGCAAAGGAGATCTACTTACATAGCTAAGTCCTGAAACTGTGTCATCATCTACATCCAAGCTGAGATTCACAAGGTCACCGGAAGACCTGGGGACCCAGTATATCTTCTTTCTGGTCATTTTCAGGTGTCCTGCCAATTCTTTGTTTCCCAGAATCAGAGAATCTGAAAAGGCAACAGGTAGGAGCAGATGAGATAGAGCCCTAAGCAGCCAGGAGAGGGGGCACATCACCCAGCAGCGAGTGTACTGGGGGCCGTTGTCACAGCACCTGCTCTTCTCTCTGCTCAGAATGGGCTTGGGTCCCTCTCTTTAAACATCTACTTGGGTCTCAGCCCAAGATCACCTAGGGAAACCTCAAACCACCCATTCCCAACCCACATCCTTGGGCCAGGCCAATCTTCTCTAACATATTCAAGGCCTGCTCCTAAAACCATGCTTCTTCTTTTATCCCAGTTTGTAATTGTCCATTTAGGTGAATCACTGATTTTTTAGAGTTCATTTCCTGCACTAAACAGAGATCCTCACGAGGGCAGAGACATGTCTGCTCTGCTCACTATTAAATCTCTGGGGCCTAGGGATCTCCTAGGAGGAGAGCATGTGCTCAATAAATAAATGGTGAATGGATGAATAAATAAATGAAAGAAATGTGATTTTGCCATTCTCTGACTTGGTTTTCACAGACGCAAGGGAGTGGATCTGGGCACAATTTAGGAAATTTAAATAATTTAAAAATATATTAATTTGCTTTTCATTTTGCCTATGTGAATATCTGATTCACTCCCAGAACATCCATGTGCCTGGGGCAGGAGGGGGGATGGTAATTAGTAATATTTCTGAAGGAATAGAAAGAGAAAGAAAATGTACAACAGGGCTGGCATCGTGGGGTATGATGGGTGTCTCACAGGGCCCCGTACTCAGAAGGGCCCCAGGCTTGGTTCAATGCTCTGCCCGTCACCATCATGAAATTCTTCATAATTTGAACAAGGAGTCCCACATTTTCATTTTGTACTGGGTCCTGCAAATTATGTAGTCAGTCCTGGTGTTCAGTTACAGCTTTTGACATTCAAGTATTGGATTGTGCTTCAAGTAAACAGACCTGAAGACTAGCCTATTCTCTTGGGAGAAGATTCTCTAAATTCCTTTTAGCAAATCGCACCCAAATCTGGTGAACTCAGTTTCTGGAATTCTCCTATAGAGCCTACAAGATAGACTCCCCAGCCATGGCACCAGGCCATAAGGTATACAGTAGGCCCTCTGTACCCACATGTTCCGCTATCAGGATTCAACCAACTGACGATAGATAATATTCGGAAAAAAAAAAACCCCAAAACCAGAATGTTCCATAAAGGAAAACTTCAACTGGCACAGGAAACTATTTACATAGCATTACATTGTATTTACAGCTATTTACATAGTATTTACATTTTATTAGGTATTATAAGTAATAAGTAAGAAAAGGAGGGATGTCAGGTAAGAGAGGCTGTCACATATTTCTTGTTTAAGACTGTGGGAAGAGTCCAGTTTCTGGCTGCTATGAACCAGCCTATGACACAGACACATTAAACTGAAACTGTCATGATTCAATGGAAGGAGGCCCCGGGGATAGGACCATGGTGTACTGGTGTACAGTTTATTCACTACACAAAGGTTCTCAGTGGAGGGAATGGGGAGGGGGAGGGGGAGAGGGAGTCAGCAAATTCTAGATTGCAAGTCACGCACCCTGGCAAGGGGCTGTGTCCACGGTCTCAGTGGTGTGCTGGTAAACGTGTGTATCTGTAACTAACCTGTGGTTGCAATTGGTGTAGTTCCAACATAAGTGTTACTTGACATTTTTCTTTATGTTAATGAGTCTCTTTGCTGAAGAGTTTTCAAATACTTGAATATTTTCTCATTTTTTGTGCTCTTCACAATGTAATGGCTACAAGCACCACACACTTGTTAATCTGCATTATTAACACTTCCTGCATTTATTTCTTAAGCTTAGACAATCAATAACATAATAAAACAAGCCCAGATTTGTAGCCTTTGCCGATTTTTGTGGTGTAAATATTCCCATCATGGATGATTTCAAGCTACCAACATGTTGGGAAGAGAGGCGCATCCAGAAATCACCGTATGGTTATCTCCAGGATACAAGTACAGTAGATGTAAATAACCTCAAAAGTATAAATAGTAAAATGCAGTGAAATAATCAGGAAATGACAGATTTTTGAGTATTACCTTTGTCTTTGATATTATTAAGTCTATATAATTTAATTTTAATGTTTGTGTTTAACAACTGGGTTCTCAAAATTCCTGAAAATTTGAGTTTGTTCTTGTGAACTAGCATCTTAAAATGGTAAGCCTAAACATTTATGTTCTCCTAATTAACCAGCGAGTAGGGGCTCATGAGGAAGACCAGATTCTTAGAGAACAAATACAGAAATTAGATTTTTTCTCACCTTTCAGGTATAGTATGATTTGCCAACCTGGTTTATTTATACACACCTGCAAAGAGATACAATGAGGGTTTTAAAGACGTGACTCCTTATAGAAATACAGAAGTCATCCAGGAAACTAGCAACAGGGAAAAGTAAAGCAAATGCAAATGAAGGGAGCGCAAATGTGTGCAATGGCTATGCTTGCAGAACACCAATTGCTCATCTCAACGTTAACTGGAGCTCAGCCACGTGTTGGCTTGAGCTGCCTTCCATGTCTACGAGGCCCACTTCCGCTTCCTTGAATGGCCGGGGGAATTCCCTCCAGAGTTTTCTTTGGCATCCTAGAAAAGTTCCCTGGCCTCCCACCTTCCTCTCAAGAAGATAGAGCTGATGTTTATTCATTCTAATTAGGGGCAAGCCCATCACTGTGGTCAGGCCGGGGGGCCAGGACAGGACTGGGAGTAAACCAGAGAGGAAACAGATGCTTCCAGCCCTGTGTTTCCCGATCCCCAGGGGGCCAAAGTCATGATTAGACACGGGCCATTTGCATATGGGGAAACAGCCTGTGTACAGGAGGGGGGCCCTTGGAGAGACGTAACTTTTTTGGAGGAGCTGATTTATTTCCTCATTGTTCTTACCACTTTCCCAGCAGGGTCTAGTGTCCAAGGCCAGAAAGGGCACCAGAGGGTAGGGGAGGTGCCCATGGTGAGGGCCACAGGGCCGGAGAGCCAGGCCTGAGGAAGCTGAGATGATTAGACCTCTCCCTTGCCTTCCCTGGGTAGCTGGGTAGCTTTCCAGGGGCTGGTTCTCAGAGATCCTGGAGCCCCTCGCTGGCCGTGGCCGTCTTGTTGACTGCTGAATCCCTACAGCCCAGAGCCTGGTCTTCTCTGTTCCAGAAACTGGGAAGCTCCTTCCCATCTTGGTCTTTGTCTGAGTCCTAACCTCTGCCGAGAACACTTTCCTCCGAGCTCCCTACAGAGCCTGGCCTTTCTCGTCATGTAGGTTTCAGCTCAAACACCACTTCTGCAGGGTCACCTTCCCAGACCTCCCTCCCTCATCTTGTCCTCCTGTCTCTAGCACCTTCTACAGATTTTCCTATTAGATTTCCTTTACTTATCACTTTCTGAAATTGTCATTTCTTTGGGGGCTTACTTATTTTCTGCCTACCTCACTAGAATGTAAGCCCTTTGACACCAGGGGCCTTGTCTGTCTTTTTCGCTGATGCATGCGTGAATCTAGATTAGTGCCTAGCACATAGCAGATGCAGAATAAGTATTTGGTGGATCAATGAAGGAAGTAGATGTAGAGCTGGTTAAAGTAGGAACCAGGAGAGCCACACGGTCGCTTAAGAACTCACACTTAGATTCTTGATGCTTTCCCAAGTGGGCTGGCACCCCATCACAGGGATAGACTGATGGGATAGAAAGAAGGTGTTCATCAAGCAAGCAACTTAAACGTGGACCCGGTCCCATACCACACCTTCTACGATACAGAAGGAATTTGTATTTAGAAATAAATCCAGCTATTATTATGTGACTAGACACTCATATTGCTTGTCGTTGTTGGGGAGAGTGTATGTTAAAAGCATTAAACATGATCAAAAAATATACCACAATGTTTATAAGATGGGTTTTGAAGTTCTTCAAAAAATGGGGCCCTTCCCCCTTGACCTTGGAGAGGTCTTGGTGAAAAGGTAAGCTCTTGGGGAGCTGGGCCATGCATTTTTTAATCTTATTTTTTTAACCCCTAGAGTCTATCAGGGGGTGAGGTACTCAGCCCCATCCAGAGAGGTGATCCAGAGCTTGCTGATTGGATCTAGGATCTCCTGCTACCAGCCCAACTGCTCTCTAGGCCCTAGCGGCTAGGGCCCTGGTCTAGGGAACATCCTTGATGACTGTTTCTCCTTCACTCATCACGTCCAATCCATCAGCGTGCTCTGTTGAAGCTACATTCAAACGTGGCTTGAATCCACTGCTTCGAGTCTGAGCCCCATCACCTCTTGCCTGGACAATCTCAACCACCTCCTAACTGGCCTCCCCGCGTCTGACCTTAAAACCTTGCATTCTGGGGCTTCCCTGGTGGCGCAGTGGTTGAGAGCCTGCCTGCCAATGCAGGGGACACGGGTTCGAGCCCTGGTCCGGGAAGATCCCACATGCCGCGGAGCAACTAAGCCCGTGAGCCACAACTACTGAGCCTGCGCGTCTGGAGCCTGTGCTCTGCAACAAGAGAGGCCGCGACAGTGAGAGGCCCGTGCACCGCGATGAAGAGTGGCCCCCGCTCGCCGCAACTAGAGAAAGCCCTCGCACAGAAACGAAGACCCAACACAGCCAAAAATAAATAAATAAAAATTAAAAAAAAAAACCTTGCATTCCCACGACCTCTGCATGGCTGCAGTACAGGGCTCAGCTCTTCAGAGAGGCCTGCTCTGGCCATGTAAAGGGCATATCGCCATCCAAAAGGATTTTCCTTGCTTATTTTCGGTTTCTCCCCCTAGAATGTTAGCTCCATGAAAGCAGGAACCTTGTCTGTTGTGTTCACTGATGTATCCCTGTGGGAAGCATGCAGTCTTAGCCGGAGGTAACTCCTGGAGGAGACACTATGTCTCTCACAAAAAGCAAAGCCCTTACCTTGGAATGCACTCTTTTTCCCAGGCCTGAGGGATGTAAAAGAGATTAGCAAAGCTATCTCAAGCTAGGAGACCTCAGGGAACTGAGAGTCCTGGTTGTTCCTTATGGCTGGGGGCTGTGTGTGAGCCTGGTTAAGGGAAGATAATGTTCAAGGATAGTTGTTGTAAACTTGTTGATGTCCGTGGTAATGACTGAACTGAGACGATAAGCAATTCCATGGGTTTATTGTCTAATAATGAGTTCCTCTTCTGTCTATATAAGATTCAGTAAATTCTAAATAAAGTGCCTTGCAACCATCAGTTGTCTTGGCCCTTCTGACCCCAGACTCGTGGTGCTATTCAGTCTCTTGCCCCTCTCCGTCGGGACCTGGAAGACCCTCTGCGGTGGCTGGACCATCGCATATCCCCAGCACCTAAAGTAATATCCAGTACATAGTAGGCATTCAAAAAATGGTTGTTTAGAGAATGAATAAAAGGTGGGATCATGTCAGAGAAAGAGCTTTAGGCCGGAGACTCCGAGTTCCTGAATTTCTGTCTCCAGCACAGCAGCTAGGACACCTGCCTTCTCCTTTCCCTTACCTGCTGCACTGTATCAGACTCAGCTGTCTATGGGTCTGTCCCTCTGACCAAGAGGTGCTTGAGGGTAGGACCTTGCCTTCTGTTCCGCTCTCTACCCTCCACAATCAGACTGGGGCCTTGCACTCAGCAGGCCCTCAACAAATGCATGTTGTCTTGACTAGACTTTCAGTTCCCTCCTGGATTCTGAGAGCATTGCTGGATTTCATATTTGGGGAAAAATTTCCATCTGCAAACTACAGCCAAACCCAAGTCAAATTCCAGTGCGAAGGAGCTCCCAAGGGCCAAATCTGAAAAAATTCAAGCAATGATATACGTGATATTATTGCATGATAGCCCATAAAAAACTGAATACCCATGAGTCCATACTAACATAAAAAGTAATTGAATAAGTAAATTATTCAATTATTGGGGAGGGAGATGGGGCAGCTTTTTCTTACAGATTTCAATTAATGTAGACTTAACTCCCTACACATACTTACTACTTATAATGAGAAAAATAGTACCTTAAAGTGGAGAAACCTAGCAGATACTATTATACCTTCACCAAGTAATCACTGTCAAAATCATCATTGGTAAGACATTTTACCATCGTGTATCACTAAGGCACATCACTTCTGTGGTCTTCCTGACAAAAATGTATAATGTTGATCTTGAGAGAACATCAGATAAACCCAAATTGAGGGACATTCTACAAACTATGGGATCAATACGTTTTAAAAGTTGCAAAGCTTTGAAGAAAAAAAGAAAAGAAAGATTGAGGAGACATCACAACTAAATGAAAAGTGGGATGGGGACCAGAAAAAAGGACATTTGTGAGAAAACTGGCAAAATTTGTGGAAGTCTATAGATTAGATAACAGGAGTGTTAATTTCCTGGTTTTTAATAGTTGAAGGATGATTGTGTAAGATGATTACAGGGGAAGCTGGGTGACAGGTACATGGAAACTCCCTACTGTATTTTTGTACATCTAAAATCACTTCGAATAGAAAGGTACAAACATTTCAAGTGGACACAATTCACATGGGATCATCCTTGGGCATACAGCTCTGCTCTGAGGGAGCCTCCGGAGAAAGCGGAGTAGCGGGGCCGGGAGGCAGGGGTCGCCCCGGCGGGCGGAGTGCGCATCTCTTCGCGTGTGTACGGCGCGGGGCGGCGGCAGAGCCCGGGGGCGGACGGGAGCGCGGGGCCGGAAGCGGCGGCGTGCCGGGGTCTGAGGGTTGGTCGTCGCCGCGTAGGCCGCGCGGAGCCGGCCGTCGGGCTCCCGGGGACTCTCCCGGCGCGGAGGGCCGTCGCCATGTCGTCCCTGAGCCCCATCCAGATCCCCAGCCGCCTCCCGCTGCTGCTCACGCACGAGGGCGTGCTGCTGCCCGGCTCCACCATGCGCACCAGCGTGGACTCGGCCCGCAACCTGCAGCTGGTGCGGAGCCGCCTGCTCAAGGGCACGTCGCTGCAGAGCACCATCCTGGGCGTCATCCCCAACACTCCCGACCCGGCCAGCGACGCGCAGGACCTGCCGCCGCTGCACAGGTAGGCCGGGCGGCTCGGCGGCAGCGGCGGCGGCGCGGCCTCCTCCCGAGACCGGGCCCGGCTTCGGGGCGTGGGGCTCGGGGGACCCCGCGGCGGTGTTCCGCCTCTCCAGACGACTCACGCGCCAGACGGGGGTGACAGGAATGCCTCGTGACCGTTAAATGAGATGACTCATGGAGTCGTGAAAGCTGCACGATTAGCTGCTCACCATCTGATGTGAATTTCCTTTCCCGCCCCCCGGGTCTTCAGACTCCTAGGCCGGTGCTCTTAACCTTCCAGGCCCCCCTCTTTCTTTTCCTTCCTCTCTTCCTTTCCGCCTCCCCCTTCTTCCTTCTTTAACTTCCTTCCCACCTCTTTTGTCCTCTTAACGGAGATACTTGGCTGCCTCACGTTTTCTCTTTTCCCGTCCCATCCTAAATTGCACCGTTTCCTTATTAATTTGGGGGTGCCTTTCTAACACACTCCCTGCCTCCCCCGCCCCCTGCCGTCTCTCTTCCCCTCACTGCTTCTGTTTTCCTTCCTAAAGGACCTTCCCTGTTCACATTTTCCCTTGTCTCCTTTTCTAGAACTTTCCTGTCTTCTCATCTCTTCTCATATTGTAACGTTTCTTAGGCCCCAAGCTTACCACTGGATTCCCCTACACCATGGCCCTAGTTGTGTGACTTTGGGTGACAGATTGAACCTGTGCTTCTTTCTTTCTTCACCTGTAATTTGGAAACTAGCAGCATCCGTCTGTTATGTGTGTTAATGAAGATGAAGTGAAATCACAAGTGTGTGGTTTTGCGCCAGGCTGGATAAATGGTTGCACTGTCCAGTACTGTAGTCACTGGCTACAGAGCAGTTGAAATGTGGCTTGTCCAAATTGAGATAGTATTATTAGAGTGACCAGTTGTCCCGGTTCGCCAGGGACTGTCCTGGTTTCAGCCCTGAAAGCCCTATATCCCAGGAAAACCCTTAGTTCCAGACAAACCAGGGTGGTTGGTCACCCTAAATGTGCTATACGTGTACACTACACACTAGATTTTGAAAATTTAGTATGAAAAATGTTGATTAATAAATTTTATATACATTAAATGTTGGAATTAAGTAAAATATTAGCATTTCACTTGTCTTATTTTCTAATGTGGCTACTAAAATTACATATGTGGTTCACGTTATATTTCTGCCAGAAAGCGCTGGTATGTCGTATGCTCTCAACAAATGCCATTATCTTCAAGCCTCCCAAGCCCCTGCCTCCTATCCTTAACTCTTCTTGAGGTATTTTTAACTTAGAGCCCCTCCCTCGTTCATCTACAGTTATCCTTTTTTAAAATTAGGTGTAGCCTGACTCTGAATGGTTTTGGGGAGAGTTAGGAATGTCTTGTTTTTGTCCAAAATCTTGTGATTATATACTCTCCTTTTAAAGGAGAGTCCATAGCTTTGTCAAAATTCTCAAAGGAGATTTGGTTCTCCTCCCCTCCCCTCATAAAACCAAACCAAACCAAAAAAACCCTAGCAGTCCATTGTTGGTCCACATTGCAAAAGCCTGGCTTTTCTCAAGCATGGAAAACATCTTGGTTCCCATCTGATGTACTTTGCTTATTGCTTGAGTGAAATTGGATACTTTTCAAGTTTCAGTAAACTGTGATAAATTGTGTTGGATTTTGGTTTCCCTACATATGACCCCATTCCTTTAGCCTTTGTTTATTTCTCCCCTAATTTTTTGCTTTCTGTGCCCAGGGACTTAGTTGCATGTTGAGGCAAGAGTGCTCATGATAAGCTGTTTCGTATTAGTTCTGCTGATAACCGATGGGTACACTGTGAATTTCGAAAGTAGATTAGTCATGTTTCAGGTTTGAGTGACTATTTGTTGGTATGATTCTGGCAAGATTTTGGAGGGTTTTTAATTTCTTTTATGTAAATTCCTCCAAAACGACTAAATTCTTCTGCTTGGAAGTAATCACTAATATCAGATGATGGGTAATCTGGTCCTTGCTGTTCATATTGCTGCCTTTGTTTTAAATGAATAGCAGTGTTAAATTTTAATCATTTAAGTTAGAAAACATACATAGAAAATTCTTCATAGAATTTCAGCATTATAAGGACCCACCAGGCCATCTCGTTATCCTAGAAATATTATTTGCTATTTGAAAAGTCTGTAGAAAGTTTGCATTGCATTCCTTAGTATTAGGTTCCAATGTCTTTTTTTCTCTAGTATCACCTTTAAATGCTCTTACTTTAAAAAGTTAAAAGAGCTTTTTTTTTTTTTTTTAAGTAACCATTTTATTTTATTTTGGCCTGCACCCCTTGCAGTGGAAGCGCGGAGTCTTAACCACTGGACCGCCAGGGAAGTACCTAAAAGAGCTTTAGTAGTACAAGTACTGCGTTGTCTATAATGTTATTGTGTTTCGATACACAAATCTGTCCTTCCCCAGTTACCTGCTTTTCCAGGTGGTAGTAGGACCTCAGAGGGACGGTGAGGGCTCTCTTGCTGTCCCTTGTTTCCTTTAGACCATCCAGGTGACAATGCCTGTCTTCAGGGAGCAGCAGAAGTAATTTGTTCCCCTGGGTTCCTTGTCATACAAAGTGGCAGGGCCAGGTGTTGACTTACCTGAACCACTTCCTTTACCGTTTGGAACAGCACAGGCCCTATCTGCACGTCAGTGTGCAGGCATGTCACCTAGCACAGGAAGAGCTTTGGATTATCCCCACAGTCTAGAATTTGGTTCCCATGCCACCTCAGGCCACCCTGCTTCACTGGACTGTCTTTTTTAGTGGCTCCTCAGTGACCCATTGTTTTCTTAGTGCAAATGGATAATTAGCATTCCTTGTGCACTGTCCTTTCATGCATTTCAAGATGGCCCCGCAGTCTTCTCCCAGCCTTCCATTCTTCAGGGCACCTGCCTTCATTTCCTCATAGTGCTGAATGCTCAGTCCCTCTTCATTTTTTGTGTACTTCATCTCTAGGACCCCAAATTAGTTTCATTGGCATTTGGCAAAAAAAATGAATGCTTTATATAGAGCAGATACACAGTTTCGTAATTTGCCAAGTCTCTATCCATGTGTTACTGTTATTTGTATCTATTAGCACTCTTCAGCATTCAAGAAACCTGATAACACTAAGATTTTAAAATTTAATCTTTTATATTAGCAAGTATGTAATGAATAGCTCTACTAAGATGTTCCTAAGTCTGCATTTACTCTTTTTAAGGAAGGTCTGTCTGCAAGTTGCGTTTCTTAAATTCAGAAATGAACTTTCAAGAAAGGAGTGAAAAGCAAAAATCCTGTAGCCACAGAAGCCTCATCTGTGGTAGAATTTGGGACTATCCTAATAGACTCTTTCCTTGTTTCTAAATCTTTATTAACAGTGATGATAAATTTTGCTTAAAATCATCAGATATTCAGGAAGATAAGTTGGGTGACACCAAGTCAAAACCAAAAAGATGTTTCAGTGGTCCTTTCCCAGAAGTGTGTAACTTTTGCTTCCAGAGCTTTGGTGGAAATACTTCTCTTAAGTGTTGTTAAGATGTAAACATTAGATGTTAAATAATAGCTTTGCTTTGCAGTATCTCAGCTATTTAGAAGCTATGTTAATAGTGTTTATTTTTATACTTCTTATAAGTACAAATTCATATTGTCCACTGTGGTGGGAAAAGAGTAAAATTTGTCATAAAACCTAATTCAACCCCCCTATTGCTATTTAATATCCTTCTAATCATGGATAACTCACCTGTTTACCCTTTTTGAATCTGAATTACTCATTTTTAATAAAGTGCTACCTTCCTCACAGAGGTGAAAGGTGGTGTGTATGAAATAATACCTATGAAAGCCTTTTGTAAACTGCAAAGCAATAACCCTGTATGTTAATGGTATTACCATTGCCCACATGGGTAGTTTTAAGTGTAGATTTCACAAATGGAGGTTGGGGGAAGGAGTGGGAAGACCCCATATTCTTTCTTTTAATATGGGCAGAGCTGAAGTAGCATTATTTGGAAAAAAGATTTGGAAGATTAAGGATTCCAAGAAAAATGGAGGGCTGGTAAAGTAAAAAAAAGAACGAAAGAAAAGAAAAAAGCAAATGGTTGGCAAATAGACCACTGGTTGGCAGATAGACCACGGCTATCCTCATCTTGGAAAACTGCTTTTTGCAGTAGTGCTGCTTTTAGATTTTCCCACCACCATAGTTTGATGGTTCTCAAAAACTTATATTATCTAAGTCAGTTTCCAAATTATACAGATCTTACCCATTGTTGTCAGACTTTGGGTTAAAATAATACTTTACAACTCTGAGGGTAGTTCTCAGGAATTTCAGAAATTCTTTGAACTGTAAAATACCACAGTAATTAAGGTGTAGATTTACAGAGCTACTACCTAAATGGAAAAAACACTACACATTTGGGTACTAATAAATGTGGATCTGTTGCGAAATCAAATTGTTGTTTTTGGTCATGCCTAATAAAGTGCATAGTAATAGAAGAACTAGAATATTTTGAAAGATGACTAAGTTGATATAAAGCCTATGTATCATATGGATCATAGTTAGAAGGAAAGTATTAGATTAATTGACTATTTTGCTTACCTATTTTTATATGTAAAACATAGAGCCCAACACGCAATGCAACTTGTCTAAAATAACATTAAACGTCGTCCTTCTTTCCAGAGCTTTTACCCCAAATGTCTTTCACTAGGTAGTTTGTTTCTAGCCATCTAATTATTTCACACATCATGTTTTTTTCTTTAAAAAGGGTACATTCTTTTTATGTACCCTTTTATTTTTTTAGGTATGTTGTCAACTATAAGTGATTTAAAGCAAGAAATAATTAACATATTTAAAACCTTTATATATATATATTTTTTTTTATTAGGAGGAAAAGCATAGTATAAATCCAACTTAATCTCTTTTCAGTTTGGAACATCTTCCTTTCACAGTTAGGAAAACTATTTTATTTGCTTTGTAAGAAAACTCACTTTTAGTCTCACCTTTAATCAATGACATACCCCAAATAATTACATTTATTTCCTAACCTGGAAGTTTGGATTTGTCTCATCTCTCTCTGGTTTCTCCTTGGCTTCTAGTTTGTAAACCCCTTAGGCCAGGAATCCGGTTTCTTGTCTGTTAATGTTTCTTGTATATAGAACTGTAAACTCTTTCTGCATTGTGTAAGCATTGGTGGTTGTCATCTGCAGTGAATTATAGTCTTCGTTGGTCTCTAATCAGTTTAGGTATGGCTAACTCAGGCAATCGGAGTTGGTTTTAAGGGAATGGGAGATAGAACCTACTGTTTGATTAGTGACTGAAGAAAAGCAGCCACAACACAAATAACTCAATAGATGATTGCCAAATCATTTCAGGTTTTTAAAGTACATGATGTTTTTTCTCTCCACCAAATTATCTTCCTAATTTTTTGGTTTAAGTTATTGTTTAAATCAAGTTTTATCCCCTATCCACGTGATATGCCTGGAAGGGTGTTAAGGAAATTATATGCATAGCTCAGGATAAACTGAGTGGTGGTGGGAAGCTGAAGGTACAGATAATCTACAGAATGAATCATTTACAAGGAACTAATCAAGAATTAACTGCATATAGAAGTGAGCAAGCTCACTAAAAATATGCACATACTGTCTGTGCCATCAGTATGTTTGAGACGGGCAAGTGTAGCATTCCAGTGTCACCATTGTCCCAGGGTGTTGAGAGCTCTAGTCACTTTGATTTTAGTTTCTTTTCTGAAATTACAACCTTTCCTATGCCTGAGGGGAGAAAATATAATGGTAGTTTGGGATCTGGAAGTGTCCTCTGAACCTTGATCTTTCTATTTTGTATCACTTCAGCTTACTTTGGATGAAACTTTCTTTCTGTGAATTAGTTTATATATGACTTGGTCAGAATTGCATGATATGGAGCTAAGACTTAAAGTATAACTTTTTCAGCTAGTGTTAGGTGAGGTGATTACCACTTAAACAGAACTAGGTTTACGTCTTCCTGAGATGTAGGTCTTTGACTAACTCTCCTCAGTCCATGAAAGTGTGGCCTCTGATATTTAGCCCCAGATTTAGAAATTCAAAATTCAAGGACATACATGTTAATTCCCAGATTTGATGGCAGTTTTATAGATGGATTATGTAAAAAACCGTCTTGGTGTTAGTAGCAAAACTGGTATCAGAAGGGGATTTTTTAGATTGGTTTACATCACGCTGTTTAAATCTGTTTAAAATGCTCATATATATTCTCATGTAAGATTGCCTCATTCCTAGCTGGCAAAATTAACTTAAGCTATATAAGTCTCAACTGCTTTTACTCATGTTTTTATGCTTAAATAATCCAAATGTTTAGGAATTTCTACCTAATTTTTAAATGGCTAATTAGAATGAGATGGCCCCATATCAGATGGTAGGGACTTAAAAGACCGTGTACTGGATGCTAAATTAAATAGAGAAATAATTCATTTGCACTTTAGACGTTCTTTGTTTTTTTAATGAATTTCTCAGAAAACGCAACCCTTTTGAGGTTTTTTTTTAACATCTTTATTGAAGTATAATTGCTTTACAATGTTGTGTTAGTTTCTGCTGTACAACAAAGTGAATCAGCTATATATATACATATATCCCCATATCCCCTCCCTCTTGCGTCTCCCTCCCACCCTCACTATCCCACCCCTTTAGGTGGTCACAAAGCACCGAGCTGATCTCCCTGCGCTATGCCGCTGCTTCCCGCTAGCTATCTGTTTTACATTCGGTAGTGTATATATGTCGGTTTCACTCTCTCACTTCATCCCAGCTTACCCTTCCCCCTCCCTGTGTCCTCAAGTCCATTCTCTACGTCTGCGTCTTTATTCTTGAGGTGAGTTTCTCTTCTACCATACTGAGCATTTGTAATACTGATATTCTGTGTGTTTTTCAGGATTGGGACAGCTGCACTGGCGGTCCAGGTTGTGGGCAGTAACTGGCCCAAGCCCCACTATACTTTGCTGATTACGGGCCTGTGCCGCTTCCAGATCGTACAGGTCATAAAAGAGAAGCCATATCCTGTTGCCAAAGTGGAACAGTTGGACTGGCTGGAGGAGTTTCCCAACACCTGTAAGACTAGGGAGGAGCTAGGAGAACTCTCGGAACAGTTCTACAAGTATGCGGTACAAGTGAGTTGCTTTTAGTTTTTCCTTAAAACCCTCTTCGGTTTCTTTGTTGCCCTAAGATGTGATGAATTTGTTGAGTGGTGAAGTTTTCGGGCAGTACATGTTTAAATGATTTCGCACTATATTATAGTACATTGATTTCAAACTGCTTTTGTCTGGGATTGTACCTAAATCATTCTAGGACATAACTAGCCAACCCTTCCTAAACTTTTCCCAAAGAGTATTTCTAGAGTTTTCCTTATAATTTCCAGTGTCTCCAAACCAGGTAGTTATTAAACCTAAATAATCTTAAAAATTAAAATACTGTACAGAAGCTATTTGTCACTAGACTATCAAGGCATCAAATTATATGTTATGTTGGTTCAGAAGTCAGGATCACACTGTGAGTGGTATGGAAGATTAAGCCTGTGGTTTCAAGTATGGCTGAAACCTTGATCCTCTAGAATTCTGGGAGGGAAGCACACATGAGGCATGCATAGGCAGGTGTTCATAGCCTATGGTATTTGCACCTGATGTGGCATTTGAAGCTACACATTGCTAGTGTGGTGAACAACAATAGCAAAATAGAAAATTTGGCACTACAGCTGCTGTGGGGGCTGAAAGAGACTTCAGTTTGAGAACCAGAGTAAGTGAATATGCTATTTAGGAGCGAAGAAAATAGAGGGGAAAATAGAATTTCTCTCCCTTTTCCCGAGTAATCCTCCCTGAGTCTCCGTTCCTCTGTTGGACATAGCTTTATAGCTTCTTTCTCTTGTTCTTTACTTCTCCCCACTATCAATCAACAAAAAAAATTTAAATATGTAAAGATTCTGTAATGACATTAAAGGGATTTTTAGAGAGAAACATCACCATTATTTACTGCCATCATGCATCCGATTTTATTTTTGCTTATCTTCTGGTCTTGGTTCCTATTCAGTCTTAACGTTTTGTTTTCTTATCCATATCTAACTTTCGTATTAAGTACTTTTATGAATTCCATTGAGCTGGGATATCATAATTTTTTCATTTCTCTTCTTAGACATTAGGATTGTTTCCAGCTAATGCTTTTCTTCCATCCCCTCTACATCTTCTTCTACAGCCCTCAGCAGTAGACTTCTTCAGGAGCTTTCTAACTGATTCCTTCTAGCTGCTTCTCTTTCTCACCCACCTGTTCACTAATCCTTTCTAAATAAGCTTTGGGTATGCCTCTCCCCTGAGTAGAAGACTTTAACGGCTCTAGGATAAAGTTCACATTTCTTGGTATAACATTAAGGCCCTTCGCAACTCTAGTTACTTCCATTTATACCCAGAGTTCTAGCCACACTGTATGTCAGAGAGCTTCACATCTTGTTATTTCATGTCTCTGTGATTTTACCTTCTGTTCTCTCTGCTAGGAGTGCTTCTCCTTCTCTGAATCTTCAGATTTGACTTATGCTTTCCCAGCTCCTGTAGGCTGTTAGTGCTCCTTTGCATGTGTATCCACAATCGCTTAATCATCCCTTTTAATATAATGCTTATCACGCTGTATGGAAATTTATCTTGTAGGTCTCTTTTCCCTACCAAACTTGAATTCATCCCTGCTTTAACCATGTTATACTGAGCACTTTATTGTGTCTGACAGATAGTTTGTACTCAGTAAGTACTTGGAGAATGAGTTTTAACTGTTTTATTTTCTTAGAATGACTTCCTAGGAGAAAGAGTTTTCAAATTTTATTATCTACTTCTCCCACCTGGACAGCGTCATCATAATTATGCTTTAATTCTTTTGACTCTAAGCAGGTAACAGATAGGTTCCAAAGTTACACTGCTTTTAGAGAGGTTTGATTATTTCTGGCATATGAAACCTCATTTGAGTGACTGTATGAGGATTTGGTACATCATCTGTGTTAGTCAGTATGGTGTTAAGTTAGTTTTGCTGTGTTAAGTACTCCAAAATCTCAGTCACATAACATGACAAAGGTGTATTTCTCACTCACACTTCATGCCCCAAACCAGCGAGTGTGGTGATCTAGCAATTAGAGTCACCTCGGGACCCCGGTGGGTTGGAGATTCATTTCAAAACGTGCTTCCGTTATTGCTGAGGAAGGAAAAGGAAATGTGGCAGATCTCTCAATAGCTTTTGATGCTTCTGCCCAGAAGGAACTGTCACTTCCCCTCATGTTTCATGGTTCCAGGCAGGACCCATAGCCATGTACGTCTGTATTCAAAGGTGAGAAGGAGCAGCCCTACCATGAGTTGAAAAGGAAAGGGCAACTTTGTCAATAGCCCCAGTGACTATCACAGTTACTGAAAGGTTGCCTTGAGCTTAATCTGTCTTAACTCCAGGCTATACCCTGGAAGTTGTTTTTAAAAAAAATCATTCAGTCAGTGCTCAGCTTCTAGTTAATCCAGTGTTCTACTACAAAACAGTATTTCAGCTACCGATTGGTTAATATAATAGCATCAACCATGTGAAATTTCCAGAATTTGATAATTACACTGATTGTGTAAGAGAATGCCTTGGTTCTTAAGAACAAGGGTCGTGATGTCTGTGATTTATTCTAAAACATTCAGCAGTAATAGTGTGTGTGTGTGTGTGTGTGTGTGTAGAGTTGGGAAGAGAGAAAGCAGATGTAGCAAAATGTTAACAATTGGTGAATTTAGGGGAAGGATATTAGGGGAAGGAGTTTCCTGTACTATTGCAATTTTTCTATAAATTTTAATTTTTTTCCAAAATAAAATAACATAAAATCACAAATTTACAAAGCCTTTTATAAACATTAGTATTATCCACTTTTTGAGCCATTTTTGCTTTTCATTCTGATTGACATTTTAAAAGTACTTCTCTTTTCCTCTGAGTCCTGTAAAAATGCCTGGACTCTAATAAACAGTGATTTTTCAGAAATAAAGACTTTCTCTGAGGCCAGAACATTAAACCTCTATGACGATTTGATTTTTTAAATTCACAAATAATGCCATATTTCATTAAAAAGATGTTTTTTTCCCTTGTAGTTGGTTGAAATGTTGGATATGTCTGTCCCCGCAGTTGCTAAATTGAGACGTCTTTTAGACAGTCTTCCGAGGGAAGCTTTACCAGACATTCTGACATCAATTATCCGAACAAGCAACAAAGAGAAGCTCCAGGTAACAGTGTTCCACACTGGAATTCCACATTGCTTTGTCACTTCCTGTTCAGATCTAGATAGTGAGTAAGTTTTGACTTTCAGGTAAGATACTGGAGACTCAGAAGTAGTTAAGATGCTTTTACGAGGCTTAAGTTGACTTTTAAAGTGATTGCTTTACATTTTTGTATACTTAGGCCGTTCTTTTATTTGCATTATCTGTACTGGTAGTTTGTCAATTTGTGGAAAAAGTTAAAACTAGAATAATAAAAAAGGTAAATATTTAATTTAACTTAAATATATAAATATGCTTTGTCTCACTACTTTTTAAAAGTGTGGAGCCGTGACCTTTCCCTTGTGTATAGGCCTGCTTTGTTAGAATTCTTCACGTTTCTTACGTTAACCACCCCTATGATGCGATATTTATGATTTTTTATGATTTTCAATTTCTGTTTATTTAAAGTGAAATGAGTTTCAAAGACACTTGAAAAATAATCCAAGTGCGGACTCTTAGATTTGCATGTCTTTCCTGCAAACTATAAAAGTTTTCTTGCACACTTATTTTTTTTTTCATACATATTTTATTTAATTAATTTATTTATTTTTGGCTGTGTTGGGTCTCCGTTTCTGTGCGAGGGCTCTCTCCAGCTGCGGCAAGCGGGGGCCACTCCTCATCGCGGTGCGCGAGCCTCTCACCATCGCGGCCTCTATTGCTGCGAAGCACAGGCTCCAGACATGCAGGCTCAGCAATTGTGGCTCACGGGCCCAGCCGCTCTGCGGCATGTGGGATCCTCCCAGACCAGGGCTCGAGCCCGCGTCCCCTGCACTGGCAGGCAGACTCTCAACCACTGTGCCACCAGGGAAGCCCCACACTTATTTTTGTAGTATTTTTAAGCAGTCTGCTTTATTGAATCTTCCTAGAACATTAAAGTTATTTTTCATTGAAACAGCCCTCCTTATTTATTAAATAAATCCCCAGTTTATTTAATACTTCAGTCTAACAATTATACTAGCAAGTGCAACTAATGCAGACAGGCTGGGTTTAAACACAAGAATTCGGTTCAGCTGGTAGGAGCAGAGAAGGCAGGAGCTCTAGAGAATGACCTGGCTGTAGGCTTAGCAAGAGTGTTATACTGAAGGACCGGAGAGCATTAGTCACTCAGACAAATCGTTAGTGGAGGTTGGTTAAAAGTGCTCCTAGTCTCTTGTGTTTGTAAAAATTTAATATTTTGAACCTAAAGTTTGTATAGACCTAATATGTAGACTGGGCTTTAAGAGAATAATTCCCAGAAAGAGTTGACATAAAATGTGTTTTGTTCTTGCTCTTGGAACAATACATAAGGCTTCATCTTTAAATGGAAACTCAAGGTATTTTTATTCTTGTCTTTTTTAGGATTCTGGTATTTGTGTCAGATTACCTTGCTGATAATTTGGTTGTGTTAGCCATAGTGTAGCTGTGAATATTGATAGAATTGTCTTTTCTACTCAGTTTAAGTCATGAGTCTTGACTGCCTTGTTTTTGGAGCATGTGTTTCTGAGAGAGAGATGCTATACATTTCCTCAGATTTTAGATGCTGTGAGTCTGGAGGAACGGTTCAAGATGACCATACCACTGCTTGTCAGACAAATCGAAGGCCTGAAATTGCTTCAGAAAACCAGAAAACACAAGCAAGATGATGATAAGCGGGTAAATGCTTCTTTTAATCCATTTCTTCAGGTTCCTAGTTGTTTTTGTGTGATGTGAGATTCAGGTGTGTTTTTTTTTAAGAAAAAAAAATGGGGGAATAAATAAAGAAAGGAACAAGAAGAAACAAGTTCATTGTCTCTTACACTCAAGTTACTGATACAATTTTGAATTTTAGTTTGTTTCCCTCTGCTACTTCTCCATGTCTGGATCTTTTTTTTTTTCCTTTTAAGCATGTAGACATTTTCTCATTTTTTGTTTTTGTTTTGGTAATTACTGAAAAGGATAGTTTACTAAGCCATTTTTCTTTCTGCCAAACATTGCGTGATGTTTTCAGTATTTTAAAAATTAGCAAATAACCACGATGAGTGTCTTTGAGTATGACTTTTTTTCACTGTATGCAGTATTTATTAAGAACATACCACGAAATTGTTTCCTAAAAGGACTGTGTCAGTGTGTTGTGCCATAATTTGGCTTTCTTAAAAATTTAATTGGTTTTACTTTTTAAAGTTTTTTGGCTGACTTTTTTGTTTTAACTTATAAACGTTTCAATTTTCATATACAAACTGTTAGTCTTTTCCTTTCTTCTAAGCTTAGAGTCCTCTATCCTCCAGGGATTTGATAATATCCACTTTCCTTTTAGTTTTCCTTTTGTTGATTTTTAAAAAGTATTTAACTTTTTAACCTATATGTATTTTATTTTGCCCTGTTAATAAGGTAAAGATAGCAGTTATATTTTTTCCCTTTTTATTTGACTTAACACCATTATCAAATAATCCTTCACTTCTCTATTGATTTGTGCATTTATATGGATGATGCAATCTGTCTGAAGACTGCTTTGAGCTGTTGGTTTTACTGTTGTTATGTGTGGGCAGAGTTAGGATCAGGAAAATACATTTGATGTGGACAAGGGTGAAAATGATGGTTCTCAGAAGGCTGTTGGAGAACCAGAAGGCTGTTGGAGATTAAGTGAACGGTTGAGAATAATGTTACAGATTTGATGGTCATCAGCACAGAAACGTTCCTCCATTGAAGATAAGACATTGTGGAGACAGAAGAGCAGACGTGAAGGATTCCTCCCTGGTGGGACTAAAGAAGGAGCAGGAAAGTAGGCTGAGAATGAGAGAGATGGGAGTAGCTTATCTGGTGGTTGGTGTTGTAGAATACCATGCCATTGAAAGCAAACACCAGAAATTGAATTATTTCTGGCTTGAGATCATATCAACTCAGTTATTTATTTTGTACAAAAGGACAAGCCAGTGCATACTCTGCATTGGGAGACAGAAAACTTACAGCTTGCTAGCAACTAATATTACCATTGCTTAAAAAGAAAGTTGCTCCAGAAAATTATCAAACAAGCAACAGTTACTTGAAAATGTAGGAATCAGAGGACAGTTTTTGGAGTTTGCCTAGAACTGTCTCCTTGCCTATTCCCCAAAGAGTTCAAAAGTTCTCTTTTAGCAGCTGGGGAAAAATTGCATAAAAAAGTAATTTTGTCTCAGCAATGAAATAATTGATGTGCTTTTAAAAAAATCTCACTTAAATATTTTATTTTTAGTTTTTCATACTTTAAAATATTTTATTAATTTTGTCTGCTAATGACTTACATAAGTATAAAAGTATGTAGTTAATATTTCTGTTTTTATAAAATTACTTTTTTTTTTTTACTGTTTTATGTTTTTAACTTTTTATATTTGAATGTATTAAATAGGTAATGTCATAGGTTAAAAAATAAATTCTGAGACATTTAAATTAAATACCAGTATACCATTTTGCTCCAGTAATGGCTAGAGTTGATTCATGATAATAATGAGTTGAGGGCTTCCCTTGTGGCGCAGTGGTTGAGAATCTGCCTGCCAATGCAGGGGACACGGCTTCGAGCCCTGGTCTGGGAAGATCCCACATGCCGCGGAGCAACTAGGCCAACTAAGCCCGTGAGCTACAATTACTGAGCCTGCGCGTCTGGAGCCTGTGCTCCGCAACAAGAGAGGCCGCGATAGTGAGAGGCCCGCGCACCGCGATGAAGAGTGGCCCCCGCTTGCCACAACTAGAGAGAGCCCTCGCACAGAAACGAAGACCCAACACGGCCATAAATAAATAAATAAATAAAATTAAAAAAAAAAAAAATAATGAGTTGAGAATTTCAAAAGAGCAGGTAGTTTTAAAATATGATAGAGAGTCATGGAGAAAGAGATCTTAAATAAGACCATTTGACCTGGCAAAGGAGAATGTTGTTGGATTTCAAAGAATAATTTCAGCACAATGGAGACAAAAGCCAAAGTACAAAGTACAAATTACTGAGTAATTGGTAAGAAGGGGGAAGTGGTGGTTAAAGCCTCTTGTTGGAAAAGCAGAACATCACAAGGGATGTAAATAATGTATAGTTAACTGGAGGGACCATAGGTAAGATAAAATATTTTGAAAGGAGGAAGACTTTTCTATGTGTTGACGACAAACAGAATAGAAGCAATGGTGGAAAGATTAAAGATGTTAGAGAGAAACTTTTCAGTGTAGGGGGAAAAATGGAATTTATTCAGTTGCCAAATGGTAAGTAGTCATAAGATTATCAAGAAAATAGTGGCTGCAGGAGTAGCTCAAGAAAAGACAATTCTTAGATGTTTTAATTATTTCTAGTAGCCAGTTCCTTGAATTTTTTTTTTGTCTCGTGCTGGTAGTGTTAGCATATATGGAAGAATCATGTCCACCTTATCGTGGTCTGCTTTTTAAATCCTGCTCCCTCCATATGTGCATGTGTGTCCTACTTATTCTGAACTTTAGTTCCTAAAGATTCAGACTCTAGCCATAAAAATGTGTATGTCTAGCTCGATACTTCGTTTCCAGTTTATTTTGACATGTGGTTTTACTTCTCTACTTTATGCTTTAGATTATAGCAATACGCCCTATTAGGAGGATTACACACATCCCAGGTACTTTAGAAGATGAGGATGAGGATGAAGACAATGATGACATTGTCATGCTAGAGAAAAAAATACGAACATCCAGTATGCCAGACCAGGCCCACAAAGTCTGTGTCAAAGAGATAAAAAGGTAAATTGTAGAAGCTGTTCATTCACTAGTATTTTCATTTTGCTTATTAACGTTAAAAACTGTTGCTCATGGAAATGAATCTGCTACTTTGCATTACAAAGCTGAGTCATTTGTTTCATATTCTTTCATCTTTCTCCTTTTCTTATATTTAGTATAGTCATGGACCACTCTATTCATCTTACCTTTCCATTGTCAACTCTTATCTCTTGTATTTCTTATCTTTATGGCTTTCCTAATTCTCAGGTTATAGCTGTGATCTGTGGAGTGCTTTTTCCTCTTCATTGCTCCACCGGAATCTGATTCTCAAAATGTTCTTAATACTCCTGAATCAACACCACTTTCACTAGTCTTTTCCTCAAATGCTGAGTATAAATGATACAACTCTTCCACCTACTGTATGCTATCAAACACGATCACTATTGCAACTGCCTTTTCATAGTCTTTTTTTTTTTAATAGATCTTTATTGGAGTATAATTGCTTCACAATACTGTGTTAGTTTCTGTTGTACAACAAAGTGAATCAGCCATATGCATACACATGTCCCCATATCCCCTCCCTCTTGAGCCCCCCTCCCATCCTCCCTATCCCACCCCTCTAGGTCATCGCAAAGCACTGAGCTGATCTCCCTGTGCTATGCTGCTGCTTCCCACTAGCTAACTAGTTTACGTTCGGTAATGTATATATGTCGATGCTACTCTCACTTCACCCCAGGTTCCCTCTCCCACCCTGTGTCCTCGAGTCCATTCTCTATGTCTACCTCTTTATTCCTGCCCTGCAACTAGGTTCATCAGTACCGTTTTTTTTTTTTTTTTTCGATTTCATATGTATGCGTTAGCATAAGGTATTTGTTTTTCTCTTTCTGACTTACTTCACTCTGTATGATAGACGCTAGGTCCATCCACCTCACTACAAATAACTCAATTTTATTGTTTCTTTTTATGGCTGAGTAATATTCCATTGTATATATGTGCCACATCTTCTTTATCCATTCATCTGTCGATGGACATTTAGGTTGGTTCCATGTCCTGGCTATTGTAAATAGTGCTGCAGTGAACATTGTGGTACATGTGTCTTTTTGAGTTATGGTTTTCTCAGGGTATATGCCCAGTAGTGGGATTGCTGGGTCATATGGTAGTTCTATTTTTAGTTTTTTAAGCAACCTCCATACTGTTTTCCATAGTGGCTGTATCAATTTACATTCCCACCAACAGTGCAGAAGGGTTCCCTTTTCACCACATCCTTTCCAGCATTTATTGTTTCTAGATTTTTTGATGATGGCCATTCTGACTGGTGTGAGGTGACACCTCATTGTAGTTTTGATTTGCATTTCTCTAATAATTAGTGATGTTGAGCATCTTTTCATGTGCCTCTTGGCCATCTGTGTCTTCTTTGGTAAAATGTCTATTTAGGTCTTCCACCCATTTTTTAACTGGATTGTTTGTTTTTTTGATATTGAGCTCCATGAGCTGTTTGTAGATTTTGGAGATTAATCTTTTGTCTGTTTCACTTGGAAATATTTTCTCCCGTTCTGAGGGTTGTCTTTTTGTTTTGTTTATGGTTTCCTTTGCTGTGCAAAAGCTTTTAAGTTTATGTCCCATTTGTTTATTTCTGTTTTTATTTCTGTTACTCTAGGAGGTGGGTCAAAAAAGATCTTGCTGTGGTTTATGTCAAAGAGTGTTTTTCCTATGTTTTCCTCGAAGAGTTTTATAGTGTCTGGTCTTACATTTAAGTCTTTAATCCATTTGGAGTATATTTTTGTGTATGGTGTTAGGTAGTGTTCCTTTTCACAGTCTTAAGACCATATTTTGGGCTTCCCTTATGGCACAGTGGTTAAGAATCCACCTGACAATGCAGGGGACACAGATTCGAGCCCTGGTCTGGGAAGATCCCACATGCCACGGAGCAACTAAGCCCGTGCGCCACAACTACTGAGCCTGTGCTCTAGAGCCTGCGAGCCACAACTACTGAAGCCCGCGCGCCTAGAGCCTGTGCTCCACAACAAGAGAAGCCACCACAATGAGAAGCCCACACACTGCACCACAACAAAGAGTAGCCCCGGCTCGCCACAACTAGAGAAAGCCCACGCGCAGCAATGAAGGCCCAGCGCAGCCAAAATAAAAGACCATATTTTGCTTAGAAATAATGTTTATTCAGTTACTGTTTTCTTCCTTAGATTATAAACTCTAGAGGGTAGGGACTGTCACTTTCTCTTTGTACAAGGTAAAGTACAGGGGAACCTTGATGACAGGATAGGGTACATGGATTGATTACATTTTCTGGATAATCTCAGGGTTAAATAGAAAACCAAATTTTCCTTTCCATACTTGTAACGTTGTAACTATATTGCATTTTCTTTTATGAGTGAATTGTAATCAACCTAACTGAATGCTCAGTAACTGAAGATTTGACTTCTGAGGTTCACAGTTAAGAATATAAATGTTGTTGAGGCATATTTTATATTGACTCTGACATTAGTTAATAAATGCAGAACATCTGTTGTGTGCAGAACACCTTATTATGCACTGCATATATTATGGAAGTTGCATTTTTTAATTAAATATCTGGTGAGCTGACTTCATCTCTGATACAAAACAATATGTAATTACTGTATTATGCATGATTAGGCACTTAAGTAAATCAATGGGTAAGTGTGACTTAGACCCTCCCTGTGAGATCCTGATACTGATAAGGCCATATTTCAAGGATAGAATCACATATAGTGTTCCCCACCAGTTTGCAAGTATCTGTTTAAAACAAAATAATCATTTTATTAACTAGATTTTTAAAACCTTTTTCAGATTTGTTTAGCCAAAAATGCATGATATATCTGACCATGAAAGGGAGATATACTTGGTTTTTCTGTTTTACAGAATTTTTCTATGTTCTTGAACAGGTTTGCTATGTATTCTTTCCACACAGGCTCAAAAAAATGCCTCAGTCGATGCCAGAATATGCTCTGACTAGAAATTATTTAGAACTTATGGTGGAACTTCCCTGGAACAAAAGTACAACTGGTGAGCAAACAAAATAACACCTTTTTTTTGCAGTCCAATTGTCACTCAGGAAGCTCAAGCAAATTCTGTTGAAATGCTCCCCATTGGTTATCTTCCTGTTATAGTAGTTCATGATGTAAACTATTTAGAGACTAAACTTGTGTCATCTAGGTTTTAGGATGAAAAGGAAAAGAAGGTGCTTCATGGAAGTACCTTTCGCCTAATTTTGGAGAAAGTAAGATTTTCTGTAATTGGTGAAATACGTGTTTCTCAATACCAATAGTCAGACAATAAACTTTTATATTTATGTGCTCTTTGTCAGGAACATAGGAAAACAAAACAGTTTTGAGGTAGTCGGCAATAAGTGCCAACTCAGTACTAGAGACTATATCTTTTATGTTTTCTAAAGGAAATAATTACATATAAAGACAGGATAACAGTGGAACAGTTTTACCATTTGGAAGTTTGTTTTTCTCCCACTAGAACTTATTTAAAGAGTTTAAATTCTTTTTCTCTCTCTATCCTTCAGTAGAACTTTTCTACCTATCAGGAGCATTTTATACCAGTTTTCTTATGTATTTGTTATGTATTTTCTCTTGGGGTAAGAAATATACTCAGTCGTCTTTCAGAATCTTCAGAATCATTTTATTTGCATTTATGTCTGTTATTGGACACTCTTTTGTCAAGTTTACATACAAGGTTTGTTGAGTTCAGCAGGGGGTTGATTGCCTGAACTACTTTTGGCATAAGAATAGCTATATGGTTGACTTTTGAAAATTGAACAGATATATTATCCTGGCTAATAAAACTCTTACATTTAAAACAGTGCTAGAAATTTTGAAGCATTAGCCCTAAAACGCACGTTTATGCCCCACATGAGGTATGATATACATACTAGATTTCAGGATGTTGAACTTTTAATATTAAAAAATACTTTTCTAAAAAAATACTTTTTGGTTAATCGACAGAGGACCATGCTCTCTGGTATTGAGCATTCAAAAAAATTATTTTTGTCTCAAAGAGGGCCCAGAATGAAGCATATTTGTGTTAAATTAACTATGCTGGGGCAGTGTTAAGGTTAAAACAACCCTATTTTAATTAGGGTTTTTTTGATAGGCTCACTTAACACATTAATGTGTGTGGCTAAAATTTTATATAAATGGAATGATATAGTATGTGCCACCCCCTTTTTTTTGGTTCTTTCACTAAGCATAATTATATTAAAGCTCATCCATGTTACTGCATATATCAGTAATTGGTTTGTCCATTTACCTGTTGTTGGACATGTGGGTTGTTTCTAGGTTTTTGGCAACTGTATATAAAGCTGCTATGGACTATGTTGGTACATTTATTTCTTAATTTATTTCATGTTTACATTCATGACAGAATATTGCCTTCTAGTTGACGGTGTTTTACCAGACAAACTGAAGCTGAATTTCTTGGTTTAATTCTTGATTCAAAATTTTCTAGGAATGCCGTAGTAAGATGAATGCAGGGGAGCATGCATTCCCATTGAATTAGCCCCTAGTTGTCACTTGGTCAGTTTGAGTTCTGATGTCTGTCTGGATCTAGCTGGGCTGTTAGGAAATACATTTTGGTTCAGATAGTCTTCGGTTAACTCCTTACTCTCCAATGCCTGCTTTTAAGTGAAGTGGTCCTATTCTGTGAGATTTGGAGAGGGTCCTGCTCCCTGTTTAGACCTGGGAAAGAAAGTTACATTTCAACTTTACATGTTTAACTGCTCTGATTTCATTTCATCTGCGTGAAATGAAACATCTTCCATTTTGGTGTGTGTTTGATGGGTATTTGTTTGTGTCACTGATGGAGTGGTGGTAATTTCCAAACCCTGTTATTTTCTCTTTTGACAGTAGGGCTAGTGCACAATGTGAAGCAGCATATCTAGGTAACTTGGTAACACCAAGGGTCTTGTTTTGAAATTTGGGTGTTCTTTTGGTAATGTTTTTCTGTGCTTCAGGATTTATTTTAACTAATGACTTAAGAGAAATGCAGGGTGTATGTAGTATAATGGCCTGAGAATATTAAAATTGCCGGTTTTATTATTTGCTATTAGTAGCCCAGTAAATCGCTCTTGGCTTCCTCCCCTCCCCACTTGTCCTATTTGTAAAGTGAAATTAATTAGCAACTAGGAATTTTTGTCAGGTTCATACAGTGTAATTGTGGAGAGTTGAGGGCAAAATGTCTATTTGAATGCAGAGTTCTAGCTCCCATTCTTCACTGAAATAACCAAGAAAATATGAAAACAAGGCAAAGCTTTTTGTTTTTTTCTTTACAACTCAGAGAGTTTCTGCTGGATGTGGTCAGCATTAGAGATACATAGCACTCATGTACCCATCACGAAAACACTTCTCATTGTTCATCATTTCAGTGGAGAACTAAAGATGGGTAAATTGTGGTATAGAAGTAGTCATGTTGAGCTTCTAAACCAGTACTATATAGACTTAGGTCTAAATAGTTATGAGTAAGATCATAAAACTGTGAAAATGTCTTTCATAATTCTTGAAAAGGGAAGCTTACCTAAGTAGAGATTATCAAAAGCAGAAAGGAAAGCAGAGAGGAACGAGTTGGAGGAAATAAGTTTGTTGATTTTCCATCTTGAATGGAGGGAGCCAGTAGATACCATTTCAATCTTCTAATTGTAAATAGAGAAATATATGTTCATGTAAGTTTTAAATTTTTTATGTTTAACCACAAGTATTATTCATAATAGGAAACATACATTCTGAATCATTAAAAGGAATATTCAGAAAAGATGCATCAGAGAAGATATACAACAATACGTAACATGGAAATTATCTTTCCTTAAAAGTTTGAAAGAACTTTTAAAATTGTCTTTACGTGGCATATTAGAAGAAATTCCTTCACTGTTTTCATTTTTTTCTAAAGTACATAGAATTCTATTCTTAGTTTACTAAATGTTAATTAGGAATGGATGTTGCATACAACAAGTGCCTTTTTAGGTACAAAATGACATTTTGATAGAAAGTGTTTCTCCTTGGACATGATGATATAATAAATATGTTGATAACTGAATATTGAACCATCTTTGCATAACTAAAATAAATCCCACTGGGACTTAGTAGATTACTCTTTGAATAGATTTGATTTACAAGCATTTTAATATTTAGAGCTATGCGAAATGGAATTGGTCTGAAGTGGTGTTTTTTGTTTGTTTACTATGGTAGGTTTTAGTGTCAGGGTTAGCATCATGAAACAGGAAACTTTCTATATTTCATTTATTCATATATTCATTGGTTGGCTTCTGAAGCCAGGAAAGGGAAAGAAATTTTATTCTTCCGTTTCCAAATCACTCAGCCAAGACTCTGACTAAAATGAATAGTACTATAATTAAATTACATACATTACTGCTTACCTGGGTTTTTATAGACTAGCTTGGGAACCAAACTACCATTTAAGGCATTTTTTTTTTTTTTCTTGTAGGAAAAATGTATAACAGTTTCCAAATAACTGATTGAAAGAGTGGACTTGTGTGTGTTTTTCTCTCTTCCATTTTCTTCCTTCACTGTCAGTATTGTGGCTGTGGATTATCCTCTAGCTGCCACCCAGCTGATGAATTCCTTTTGGCTTCCATGACCTAGTGTTTAATCTGTGATTATTTCAGAGCCTGAAGCACATCAGTAAACCTAATGAAAGCTTGGCTCTAGAAACAGGGCCTAATTCATACATTTCTGGTGAGACTTGAATGGATAGAACTTAGGCAGTTCTTTATGTCTTAATTTTTTTTTTTTTGACCCAGCCCTTCTGTTTTAGAAGATTAGCTGAAGGAAATAATTACAGATATATGTGGAGATTTAGTTACAAGGATGCACAGTGAAGCATGCTTTATAACTGTAAAGATTTGTGGATAACCTAAATGCTCAGCAATAGGGAATTAGTTAAATGAGTGTGGATAATTAAATAATGGAATAATATGTACCCACTAAACTGGTACTGAACAATACATTTGACACTGAAAGACGTCTGTAATATATTAAGTGAAAAACCATTTTACAAAACTTGAAGACCCGTATAATCTTAGTTTGAAAAATAGGTATGTAAGCGTGTGTGCACGCATACACACACACACACTCACACCCCCCCACACACACAGAATCTGGAATAATACGTACTGAAGTGAAGGTAGTGATGTTCTCTAGGGGAGAAATGAAATTATGGGTGACTATTTCCTTCTTTTTTTATTAGTGTCATAGGGTTTTCTGGAATGAGCATATATAACTAATTGTAATAAGAAAAAAACACTTAAAAAAAAAGAACAAATGCCAGCACAAATAGAATATGTAGAAATTATGTCTCCATAGAAATAATGTGTATCTAGAAAATCATTCCAAATTAAATGAGTATTAACTCCTTGAGTTTTTAATTATGTAGTGTCTACTATTTCTGTAAGTACTAAATCTTTTTAAGCAGGAAAACCAAGTCTGGGTCTCCCTGAAGACTCATTTAGAAGAAACCAAGCCTGTTCTTGTCACATCTTTTTTCAAAAAACTATTTTGACTCTTAACCAGCCTGGAAAGGAGTTGTCCCATTGAAAAATTCCACATGCTCAGATTGTTTCTGTTGGGTTGCTTGACAGACCGTCTGGACATTCGAGCAGCTCGGATTCTTCTGGATAATGACCATTATGCCATGGAAAAATTGAAGAAAAGAGTGCTGGAATACTTGGCTGTCAGACAGCTGAAAAACAACCTGAAGGGCCCCATTCTGTGCTTTGTCGGCCCTCCTGGTGTTGGTAAAACAAGCGTGGGAAGATCAGTGGCCAAGACTCTGGGCCGAGAGTTCCACAGGATCGCACTTGGAGGCGTGTGTGATCAGTCTGACATTCGAGGACATAGGTAGAGTACTTCTCTCGATTTAATCTCTGATTTCCTTCCTTTTCATTTGTCTAGAGCCCCCCCCCCCCCCCCCCCCCCGCCAAAAGCCAAGGCATAATGTATATCTTTTTCTTAAAGGGCTCTTTGTGTTACCTTGAATGGAAAGGACATTTATGGTACTTACCTGCTAGCCAAAGCCTCTACCGTCAAGGTATACCCAAACTAACCTTGATGTCTGTGTGACGGTGGACGGTGGTGGGGGTCTGTGCCTCAGCTTTCCTGGAATCTCATTTGAATGCAATTATAAATTAGTTATAATTAAATATTATATTTTTATATTCATTTTGGCCCAATAGCATTTCATCAATAATGACCCATAACTTTTAGAGTTTAAGGAATAAGTGCAATAGCAGGCAAGTAGGAGGAGGTAAGAAATCTTTGATAACAAATTTATTATGTTTGCATTTTAAACTTTCTTTCAAGGAGGCTGGTTTACAGTGTGAGTATGAATAATATGGAGAAAAGAAAATAAAGGCTTTGCATTTTTGACACCCTTTCTATAAAAATACATTAAACTGTAAGAACTGTGTCTCTGATTAATCTGACATTATTAGAATGAGATTTGCATGTTACGTTCATTGTTTTGTTCTCGGTGGCTCATATCGGAAGATGCTTTGGGAAAGCATGAACCTCTGTTTCATAGTTGCAAGTTGTGAGAAAACATTCCTATAGCTTATGTGTTAAGGAACATTTAAAAATTTAGAAATTATGAACTGCTTAAAAGAATATGATGTTGTATACCTGAGACTAATATAATGTAATATGTCAATTATATCTCAGTTAAAACAATTTTTTTAAAAGAAGGCATGTAGCTTTAAGTAGAAAGTAATTAAACTGAAGATAAAACTTCTAACCTCAAGATCATAAACTCGATCTTAAAGTTGTAAAAGCATTGCAGATTATAAATGGGGGCTTTGGCAGGCATGCCAGTGCAAGCAGTGGACAGCTGCCAGTGGCCACGGGTAATTTAAATGCATATTTACAGTTTGGTGAATATGGATTAAACTTGGATTGTGGGGAAAAGAAAAGAACACGATCCTTTTATAACATCTTATTTTCCATTTGCCTTATTCATGGGATCCTTAGGCAGGGATGGGACACTATTTCAGAAACTTTTTCATGAAAAATGGTTCTTTTTATTCTCTTTTATTTGCTTATTTACAATTCTTACGCATTGAAGAAAAAGCATCCCCAGATTTTAGTAAATAAGCAATGAGGACTGCAAATTAGGTCAGGGGATTGATTTGGGTCAGTCTTTCTGGCAATTCAAATCATGTTTTTGTTGCCTAGACTTTCTTATTCTCACATGTGCCACTAGAGGCTGTAGTTTGCTTTTGTAAAGAAATTGGCATCGTGGACCAATCCTGGAGAAGCTAGATCTAGGGCCTAAATCTTCTGATTTATGCTACAGAGCTTTAGGGAGGTGTTCTCCATGCAAGAGACTTGATTCCTGCACTCAGAGTTGTCTTAGTTTATTTCTTCCTTTTATTACCTGTGGCACAGTATTGTGTGATATTTGATGGAATTTGGAGACTGAGTTTGTGGAGTTACTGTCATGTGAAATTAATGTCATGGGCACATGACATGTAGGTATTTGTCCTTATTTCTTCCTACATTGGTGTTGATTATTCAGTAAGGCTTGGAGAGTGCTTAGTGCCCAGCACACACTGAGCATTCAATAAAAATTAGCTTTCATTATTATTTTAATTCTCAGTTCTCAGGAGGACAAGTTTAGATTTATAAGCTTCAATATGACTTTTTATAAAATTCAGTCTGATTCTTAAACTGTACCTAAAATATCCTGTTTTGGGCATTATTATTTAATTTATGTGGCAGAATTGTGGAAAATATATTTTTATGATGCCTGCTGGTAGGCAGTATATAATGTCATAATCCCTACCACTTCTTATGAGCATTGTTGGGTTTAAACAGATCTTTGTTTTAAATTTTTACTGAAACTGATAGACCTAAAATGTGTTCTCTTTTTTTCAAGTGAGTATCCTTTCGTGTGTGTGACTATTGTTAAGACGATTGAACCTAAAGAAAATGAGAATTTATTTTCTTTATGAGTCTTTTGTGAAAGGAGCTTGTGTATTTGCCTAAAATATGTGTAAATATAAGCTTTTTAGAAACGTGTGGTGCGAATTGAGGTTATGATTGTTGCCAAATAAAAGGTTTGTGGGTTTGTCTATGACTCATTCTACTAAGCCTGATTTTTGATACACCTTGCTGGTAAGCATGTACTCACTAGCCATCCCTGTACCAGATGTTTCACTAAACACTATAGCCATCTGCCCTTGTGCTACTGGGGACTTATTACCCAGCTACCCACTAAATTATCAAAGCCTGGTGAAAATTTCTGTTTGAAAACCCGTTTGGAAGCAGGTGGAGCGTGGGGTGTGGTGGTTAAGGGGAGGGGGTTGAGAGCAGAGTATGCGCTTGTGTCAGAGTTGCGGGTTGGAGGAGGTGATAGGAGGGGAGAGAACAGTAGAGGATTATAGCACAGCCACGGGGTGGAGTGTGTGGGCATTTGGGAACACCCAGGTCTTGGCATTTAAGTACCGGTCACATGCTCACAAGTAGAGTTCATGCAGAGTTTTGTTTTTCCGCAGCCTATGAGTAGGCACCACTGTTCTGCAGCCTTAAAATAGCCAAGGAAAAACAGAGCTGTGTTCTGTTATCTATCTTCCTTGCTTATTCTCTTGATTCTGTCACTCACTTTCCCCATTTTCCCACGCATGGAGCTCCAGCCTTTTGGTAGAAGTACCTGTTTATGTGGAGGAAGGTGCTAATAAGTTAGGAATTTATTTTAAAAACAACCTAAGATATGTCTTTTAGAGTTAAAATGATAATGAGGTGAAAGATGGGGAAGAAAAAAAAAAGACTTGGTTTACATTTAAATCTTAAACTGGGAAAATACAGTGATCTGACTAAATATTGGCCCATTGTTTTGGTTCATATTATTTTGAGTGGATTAGAGGAAGAATAGTCATGTTTATGCTCCATATTAGCTAATGCATTTTTTTCAATTTAACATTTCTCATTATCTCCATTGGGATTTTTCTCTCTACTTTTATAAGCCATAGAATCTCTGTTCCCATCTCTCAGTTTTTACGACTTACATTTTTATATTTAAATATTATATTTAAATAATTTAAATCAGTTCATAGACATTAAGTATAAAGTGACTTCTTTTAGGATGAAGTTTTATGAAATCATGTTTCTATAACGATCTTTTTTCATTAGCTGTTCCTCAGTGAAATATACTACTGTTGTGATGTTTCTCAAGTTGTTGTTGAGAGTAGCTGGAGGTCACTGACCAACTATTTGTTCAGACGATAAAGTTCTATCATTGTAAGGAATCCTTGGCTCAATTCTTAAACAAGATGAGAAGAAAAATGAACTTTTCTTTCCACATTGATAAATTTTCATGTGCAACCTGCAATAATGATGTTTTAAAATAAATTTGCTGTTTCATTATTAGTCTCTACAAGGGAAAAATACCTGAAGCAGCAAGCCTTTAAAATATTCTTAGCATGGTATGCCAGACATGTTACGGTTTGCTCACTAGCCTCCTTTATAACCTATATTTGTATGCAGCTCTTCTTTGCCTCCGAAAAACTTTCAGGTTATCTTGAGGCCCCAGCCCAAGGCTTCCTCCATTAAGATAAGTGCAGTCAGTGACGATCGTACTCTCCTCTGAACTGACTACTTACTGTCTGTTGTGCTCTTCAGTGATCAAATAATACAGGCCTCTGGCATTTCTGATATATTCTTACAGAGGTGAAACATAGATATATTAAAAGTAGGAGCTCTGTAGGGTAGGCGTTTTCACATATCTTATACCCCTCTGTATCAGTCTGTGCTGCCAAGCACAGTGCCAAACGTGGTAAGTGCTCTCTAAGTGCTGCGTGAGTTCAAGTAGGATTAAACCATGTTGGAAGTCATGCAGTTCTTTAGATGAGCACATCCATGCAAATGATTTAGGAATGACTGCTGTAAGAACAATTTGATTTGTTTAGACATGCTATATTAAAGACTTTTTAGTTCCTTAAAGACTGTTTTTCTTTTTTAAAAAGACATCATTAGGATCTCTTTTAGGTTTATTACTTTTGCCAACTTGAGAGATATATATATACACCCTTGGTAGAAAATTAGAAAAATAAAAGGAAAAAAATCCTCATGTTTTTCTACCATACAAAGGTAATCACCTTTAACAGTTTATTTCCTGCCCAACTTTTCATTGGGCAGCTTTTGCCATTTTTTTTAAAGCAACAGAATTATCCTACCCTTTCCACTTAACATTATAACATAAACTTTTTATATTACAAATTGTTTGTAAATATCACTTTAATAGTTTGTGTTGTAGCCCATAAGAGCTCCTTAATTGGATAGGCATGAAAATATTGATGGTAAATGCCTGCTTTTCTCCCTGTCTACATACTGGAAAAGAGGTGAGTAAAACATCCCTTATTCCTGACATTTATCCTGATATCCTTGGCAGTGACAGAATGACCAGCTTCTTGGATTACGTTAGATTTGAATATATCTAGGGATGATGCAGAGTAGTAAAATAGTTGATTACCATGGAGCTGTAAATAGATGCTATTGTAATTTGGTGTAGTTGTTTTTTGAAGTATAACACAGACTACTTTTTGGAAAATTAAAAATGCTGACCTTGTATATTAAACTTTTGAACTGTGTAGACACTTTTGTTTTTGTGTATCTTATACACTAGTTGAATTGTCCTGATAAACCTGTGAACTGCCTGTAATAATTATACCTATGAATCCATATATTTTTTAGTTCACTTGTACACTTTAAGAAAAACTTCTAGGTAATTATGTATTCAGGCTGAATAATAAGTAATTAAAATGATGCATTCTTTGCAAACTTTCCTATATTGTGCTATATTGCTTTCTAGATGTTGTATCACAAGGAAGAACATAGAAAAGACAGTATTTTGCCCTCAAAAAAGTTATAGTTTGTAAAAGAATACTAGTTTCATTTATTTCCTACTTAAATGTAGTTTCTCAGTAGGATATTTTGGTATGCTAATTTGTTTTTTAAAATGTTTGTGTTTGTTTAGTGATGTTGAAAGAGAACATTTTCATTTTTGTGTTGCTACATTTTTCACCATCTGGTTCATATTCCAAAGGTTTATTCAAAGTTTATTCTGTAACTTCAGTTAGTGAATTGCCTGTTACGCATACCTTGTGGCAAAAGACAAGCACATTATAGATATTTTCAGTAGCTTACAGGCTCTGATAATAGTTGTCTTGGTTTGACATCTAGACTAGTGGTACACGTTTGAGGATGTCACCTGTGATTAAGGAACTCTAGGGGCATTGAGCACGCTTGGTGCTGTTGTAACTGAGCAAAGGGCTTGTGTGCTCACAGCACAGAAAGCCAAACCCTGACAGTGGGTTTGTAGCAAAGGAAGGGTTTATTGCAGGGCGCCAAGCAAACGCTTGGGAGACAAACCCCAGATCCAATTCCAGTTGATCTTTGAGTGAGGGGTTTTTTAAAAGGCAAAGAACAAAAAGTCTGGGGTTAATCATCATCTTGTGACATTTCTTAATCATAGTTTCAGGAGTCAGGATGTCTCTGGTTTACAGTTCTCTGGCCAGGTAGTCCGTGGCTCATCTTGCCCTGGAGAAATAACCTGAGTTTGTATGTTAATGATAAGATCTATAACAGTGATTTTAGTACATTAACAATGTTATTGGCAACAGCAATTTCAGTCATCTGACTCTGGTTGACCAGTGTTGGCAGGATTGAGGTCAGAGGGGATAAGAAAAGGAGTAAAGTTTTGGGTAGAGAGATTAATCATAAACTCGGTAAGAGAACTTGGTTTGGGGGGCTTGGTTTCACTATGAAAAGACATTTATAAGAGTTGCTTCTGGAACTTACCTGGTGGCGCAGTAGTTAAGAATCTGTCTGCCAATGCATGGGACACGGGTTCGAGCCCTGGTCCGGGAATATCCCACATGCCGCGGAGCAACTAAGCCCATGTGCCACAACTACTGAGCCTGCGCTCTAGAGCCCACGTGCCACAACTACTGAAGCCCGTGCGCCTAGAGCCCATGCTTGGCAACAAGAGAAGCCATTGCAATGAGAAGCCCATGCGCCGCAACGCCGCGCGCGCAGCAATGAAGATCCAACGCAGCCAGAAAAAAAAAAAATTTTAATTTTAAAAAAGGAAAAAAATTAAAAAAAAAAAAAAGAGTTGCTTCCATGAGACAGAGATTGAAATGGGACCCAAATTTAGGTGTACTGATTTCTGCTTTTGTATTTTTTCTAGGAAATTCGAAGCTGACTTTAAGTGGCTATTACTAATAACAATTACAATTAACATCTTTTTGAAAGCTTACCATGTGCCAGGCACTGTGCTTTGTGCTTTACATATTATGTTCTCTCGTGATCTCATATAATCCATCAGGTTGACACTGTCATTATCCCCATTTTAGCAGATGAGGAAACTGAGGCTTGGGTCATGTTATTTATGCAAAGCAGTACTCAGAGACTTATATGACCTTAACAATGGTGATAGAAAGATACTTTGGGTGCTATCATTGTTGATCTGTTGTCCTTAAACAAATAGGAGAAGCAAACTTTTGTTTGGGGAACAATCTTACAACTCTGTATGCAGCATCTAATCTGTATTTAGACCCACTTTCTGTCATCAGAATGCTCACTGGCTCTTTAGAGGAGGCCATATGCTTGGTACCCATGGATAAAACCTAGGTTGTAAGTATGAATCAGGCAAATTGTAGGGCCAGTAAATGTTGCAGACATTACATTATTGGAAAGATCACTTTGTGAGGGGTGGTCAGGAAAAGTTTGGTAGAATTTCTGGGATTTACCTAGGTGGGGAGAGTATTAAGGGCAGGAAGGCACTATATTAACAAAGGTAAAAAAGCTTAAGGGCTATTAATAGGACCTTGATTGTGGATGAAGCAAGAGCATAAGGGCAGCAAGTTAGGAAAGCTGGTGGGGACTGGATTGTGAAGAGCCTTGAATTCCAGACAAAGGAATTTGGACCTTATTCTCTAGGTTCTGGGAAGCAGTAGAAAGTTTAGGAGGAGTTGTTTGTATACTGTGACTAGTACCTAGATTTCCGCTTCTTCTTTAGAAGGGGCAGCTGCCTAGAATATTATTTTCTCTCCATGACTTTAGGTCTAGAATTGTCAGTACCTCTTTTTGAAATCTGCCTATCGAAAGCAGTAAGGAAAAAGAAATTAATGCGCAAGAAATGACCCTTAGAGGCTTTGAGATTTTTTTGTTTTGTTTTTAATTTCCCTTCCCTACTTATTCACAGAAGGCTGACAAATCTGTAAGTTCTCTAGAGAGAGAATTTCAGAGAATTTATTAATCGTGAGTCTTGTCGTTCCTATATCCTGTTCTGAAATCTTGAAATGTGCTAACTCCTTATTATAACCGGACAGTGTTTACTGTATCTGGTTCCAGGGCCTTGGTCACTCCCCCAGATGAAAGGCATTCCCACGATATTTTTAAGGCTTTCTTGTCTTTTTCAAAGGTCACTATTTACTCTGTCCTACTTTATACCAGTCATGTGGCAGAACTGCTCCGTGAGCTGGCTTTGTGCAGATCATGAGATACGGCCGCTGTTCCACTTGCCCTTGGTTTGTTTCTTGCAGGCATTCACCCTTCTATGCCTCTTCACAGACAGCATTTGATTTGCTCATGGCTTAGGCAGCAAGGTTGTAACTAAAATTAGTAAACTGCTGCTTAAAATAAAGTTTTGCTGGCTTTGTAAAAGAGGCACTTTTTTCAGTTTGACAAGCATATTTTTATTTCATGTCACGTACATTTGTCAGTTATGTAGATGATTCTTGTTCAGATATGTTAAAGCAGCCTCTAACATTTGAATGCATGACATAATGTCTGGCTGAGCTTGGTTATGCCAATCAGTGTATATAAGGTGAACACAGTTTTATTCAAAAGGCCAGAATTAATGGAATTTTGATATAAATACTGTTGGCCCCAGATCCTCTTACTACAGTGAATAACAAATTATTCCCTCTGAAAATGAAAAAGTTGGAATTTTTCTTTCTTTTTTGGGGGAGAGGTCTACATTTTGAGTGGTCCTTTGAACCAGTTCTGATTTCCTTTATGAAGATGGTGGTGATGTTTTAGCCAGCTCTGGGTCAGCCATTTCAGTCTGTAAGCAGGTAGTTATGTTGGGGTTTGGTAAGTGCCAGGGAGGTGCCCAGAAAAACGGTGAAAAATGTGGGAATTAAATTCATAGGGCTCTTTGGATGTTTTAGAATCTCAAAGAGTAAGAATCATAACTATGTGATTTAAGTGTAATTTTTTTCAGTTTCACTAAGTGGCAAAAATTAGATACAGTGCTTCTAATATCATGGGTAATTTACAGCCAGAATTCAATAGAAAATAAGAATTGAATCTAGTAACTCTTTGACGTATCACAGGGCTTTTAAAATTGACAGTATCTCTTTGCTATATTCCTGTGATAGCTAAATGACTGTTTCCCAGTCCAGAGTTTTGATTTCTAAGTGATAACTGCTCTGCCATCTCCCTGTTGCTAATCTACTGCTCACCTTCTGCAGGCGCACCTATGTTGGCAGCATGCCTGGCCGGATAATCAATGGCTTGAAGACTGTCGGGGTGAACAATCCAGTGTTCCTGTTAGATGAGGTGGACAAACTAGGAAAAAGTCTACAGGGTGATCCTGCAGCAGCTCTGCTTGAGGTAAGATTTAGAAAATTCCCTGTCTGTAATCACACTGGAAGAGTATGGGTGAGAGTAGATAATCATATTTAGGGAACATATACGTTGATGTGGGTTTAGCCATGGGAAAAACACTTTGATACAAACTAAAATCTGAAGCTATTTGATATTTAAATTAAAATGTCATAGAGATTTTCTTTTTTCTTTTTCTAATAATTCCCCTTGTTTCTTTCTTTGTTTTTATCAAATAGTTTAATAAAAATTTTATGCATACTTATTGTTTAGAGACCAGTTGTTCTATAAGATTGTTACAAAAAACAGCAAGCAAGTCTCCTCCCTCGGGTTCCTTATTTCCTCTTCTGCACTTTGATCCTCTGACTTTTAGTTGATTAGTCCATTTTCTAGCGATCATGGCTGTATTGCTTTCTTGATTTTAGAGTTTTTGGCATTATAGATTCCTATCTATAGGAGATGATTTTGCTTGCTTGCTTCCTTCTGCCCCTACTGTATCATTTTTATATCCCCAATCTCCCAATATAAATTTTATCCTGATTTTGTTAAGTCATTGTTGAGTATTTACACTATTATAGTTATATAAGGGCTTTTCACAGCTGAGCCATGTGGTGAACTATGATCACTTTTCTTTTTCTGTCCTTTTTGTTTTTCTGTGTTTTTAAAAATGTTTTTAGAGTTAATAATCATCTTGTTTCTTTTGTTCACTTTCACCAACTGTCTAATTTTCATTGGGAGACTTCCAGACTCTTTGTGTTTTATTGGTTTTGTCTTCTCTAAGCCTCTAACCTGAACTGGTTGTTCCCACACTAGGCACAGAGCTGTGGTCCGAGGATCTCCCTTCACCTCCCCCCACATTGCGTTTCCTGTTTTCCGTATTCCACGTCTTCCTCTTTCTTGGTTTATTCTCTCATTGTCCTGGTGTTAGTCTCCCAGTAGCTTCCTGAGAAAGCTTGCATGTAAACGTTCTTCAACTTTGCATATCTGAAAATGTCTTTATGCTTCTCTCATACTTGATTGGTAGTTTGACTGGGTATAGAATTCCAGGTGGAAGTAATTTTCCTGCAAAATTTTAAAGATGTTTCTCCATTGTTTTCCAGTTTTCAGTGTTGCTATTGATGAGACTAAGCTGTTGTGGTCCTGTCTTTTGTGACTTGTTTTACTGTCTGAAAACTTTTCAGATCTCCTGTTTATCCCAGTGTTCTGAAAATTTACAATAATCTGCCATGGCATGGGTCTCTTTCCATTTTTGCTGATGCTTTGATGGTTCTTTGTATTGGAAAATCCTCTCCTTTTATTTCTGTAAAATTTTCTTGAATCCTTTTGTTGATTTCTTCTCCATTTTTTGGGAACTCCTATTAATTTGATGTTAGATCTTTAATTTTCTTATCTCTCCTATTACTCATCCTTTTTATTTTTTGTTCTACTTTCTGTGAAGAGTTCCTCAGCTTTATCTTTTAATCCTTCTATGAGTTTGTCATTTCAAAGAACCCCTTTTTTTAACTTCTCTGCATGTTCTTTTTATACTACCTTGCTCTTGTTACATAGTTGTAAAATGTCCTTTTGTCTCTGTGAGAAAAATACTAATAGATTAAAAAAAATTTTTTTTTCCTTGCTTTGCTCCAAAGCTGCATTTATCTGTTTGTTATATATTTTTTCTGGTCTCTGTCTTTTATATTAGAGTCTTTCATTAGATGTCTGGCAGTTCTTGTGTGTTCATATTTAATAGTGAGGCATGAAAAAGCTGATTGGAAGCTATGAGCATATGAGAGGGGGCTTATTGATTACAATTTTCACAGTAGGGTCATCTGACTAATATATTTCATTGAGGAACCTTCTGTGTCAATAACTTTAGGTCTTTCTGTTGAGGCTGGTCAGATTTCTCAGAGAAGACTCTTTAAGTCTCTTGGCTTGAGAATGAAGGCCTGGCTGCCAACATTCTAGGAACCAAGCATTCAGCATCCTGGATGTATGCATTCACCTGAACTGTTGTTTTCAGTATAGTATGTACTCTACTCAGCTGTGCCCACTGTCACCTGCACAGGGAACCACTGCTTTATGTTCTTAAGAAAATCCCAGTACTTTGCTGGGATAGGGGAAGGGATATGGTGTGCCTGACTGCTTCATAAATTTACTTTAACCAGTCCTCCTTATTTTGCCACCTCTGCCCCCACTCTTCACCCTGGTTTAAGTAAAATATTATTAATATTCAAATTGATTTGTAAAACCGAGGGAAAACTTGCTTTGTAAAAAGGTTTTTTTCTTGTTTATTTCCTTGCTTTGAGTTCCCTCTGGCTTCCTGTTTTTCTGTTTTTGTAATCTTCTTAGAACAGGATGGACTGGGGCCTGTGTCTTATGAGCAGGGAGACCATACATTCTCTTTTGCATGGGACAGTCCCAGTTTATGCCTAATTATTAATTGCACTCTCTTTTAGTCTTACAAGTGGGTCCTCTTCGGACAATAAACAGTACAGTTACCCTACTTTAAAAGCCCCAGGGCTTGGAGATAAGAGTTTGATTTGGTTTGGTTTTGCTTGTTTTTATTTGAAGACAGTTCTCTTCTGGCTCAGTAACTGGTTTACTAATCAGTACTCTGAATGATAAAATAGTGAACATTATTTAAGATTTTAGTGGTTTCTTAGTTGTTAACTTTAGACTTGCAGTTTAATTGGGGCACTTTTCAGATAATCTGACAGATTCTCCCGTTAGACACTTACTGTTACCCTGTTGAAAAGAACTTAAGAGTAATTCCCTGATAGTTAGATTTCCCAACAGACTATCTGTAGGAGTCCTGAAACAAGTCCACCAAAGACAGCTTCACAAGTAGTAGGAGAAGATGATTAAGCCCCCTGTATGTTTGTTTGACTGTATATTTCAAATGTTCACCTAGTGCTTTGTGGTGATTCAGTAATATTTGTTGAATTGAATTGATCTTTGATAACAAGCAGCTGATACATTGATATTTTCTTACCTGCCGTAGAACTTGGTATTCACTCTTTTGGCAATTTCCAAACTAAAAGTACAAAAGCCTCAAATGATACCTCAAAGTAAATGCCACCCTGGGCCACATGCTTATCTCTGATGTTTAGTGACGAATAGCATCAGTTCCTTATAGACTGTGGTATCTGTGAAGCAAGATGTAGATTTGCAAGAACCGAGTGTCTTGGTCCCTGACATCCTCCTTCTCCCCACCTGCCCAAATCCTGGGTAAAAACCTCTCATACCTCACAGGTTATTGAAGCAAATAAGAATATATGTAAAAGCACTCTGTAAACTGTAAAGCACTCTACAGATAATATTTTAATTTAATATCCACTGACATTTCTTTTGTGTCTGTTCTGAAAGCCCCTTCAAATTTTCCAATACCAGTAGATCCCCCTGAATGGAAAAAAAGAATAAATTCAATTACTCAACACCTTGTATTTAAAGTAGAATATTACTGAGAGTCTGGAATATTCAAGAGCATGTGCTTTTTATCTTTCCATATAGAAAACCTACTTTTTCAAAATTGACGTTTAGACATTATTTATAAAATTTACTCATACAAGATTATTTTTATTTTACAGCTAATTTGTATTAAGAGAATATGTACTGGATATGAAGAACATAATAGTAGATATAGAGTGGTTACTCAGAATGAATTAAAAAATAAACTTGTTCTGCCTGTAGATTCTTCTTGCCTTCATATGACTCATGAAGAATCTGCTGATTTCCTTGAGCTTCCATGGAATTGTTGCTTATATAAAATAGAATGTATTTCCAGCATAGAATGTATTTCCAGCATACTGTTTTCAGCATAGAAATATTTACTTAAAATTTAGATACCTCTTGAAAATTTATTGGAAGAATATAAAACTAGATCTAACTACTTGATAAACAAATGTTGGTAGTAGAATTCAGGCAAGTCTGTTGTTGAATAGTGTTAAAATATTAGATCAAGGAAAGTCCTTTTACGTAATTATTAGACTCAAAATTATGGAAGTTTTATCAGCTAGATTATTATCATATTTATAATTAATGCAAGATTCAGGCTGTTCGTTAAATATAAGTGCATTTCTGAAATACACTTTTGTGTGAATGGGCAAATAAAATACATGGATACTATACCAAATTTTCTATATAGGCAATAATATTACAGTTCTAATATTAGAACTGCAGCACCAGGGAAGTCCAAACTTCTTTCTTTAAAACTGAAGTTCTTGGAGACTTCCCTGGTGGCACGGTGGTTGGGAATCCACCTGCCAACGCAGGGGACACGAGTTCAAGCCCTGGTCCGGGAAGATCCCACATGGCTCGGAGCAGCTAAGCCTGTGTGCCACAGCTACTGAGCCTGCGCTCTAGAGATCACGAGCCACAACTACCTAGCCCATGCACCACAACTACTGAAACCTACATGCCTAGAGCCTGTGCTCCGCAACAAGAGAAGCCACCGCGATGAGAAGCCCGCGCACTGCAACAAAGAGTAGCCCCTGCTCACAGCAACTACAGAAAGCACACACGCAGCAATGAAGACCCAATGCAGCCATAAATAAATAAATAAATAAATAAAATTTATTAAACGAAAAAAAACAACTGAAGTTCTTAATTAGAATTAGATCCAGTTGAGACCTTCAAGATGGCGGAGGAGTAAGGTGTGGAGTTCATCTTCCTCCCCACAAATACATTGGAAATACATTTACATGTGGAGCAACTCCTACAGAACACTTAATGAACGCTGACAGAAGACCTCAGACTTCCCAAACGGCAAGAAACTCCCCACGTACCTGGGTAGGGCAAAAGAAAAAAGAAAAAACAGAGACAAAAGAATAGGGACAGGACCTGCACCTCTGGGAGGGAGCTGTGAAGGAGGAAAAGTTTCCACACACTAGGAAGCCCCTTCACTGGTGGAGACGGGGGGTGGAGGCGGGGAAGCTTCGGAGCCACGGAGGAGAGTGCAGCAACAGGGGTGCGGAGGGCAAAGTGGAGAGACTCCCGCACAGAGGAGCGGCGCCGACCAGCACTCACCAGCCCGAGAGGCTTGTCTGCTCACCCGCTGGGGTGGCTGGGGGCTGGGAGCTGAGGCTCGGGGCTCGGCGGTCAGATCCCAGGGAGGGGACTGGGGTTGGCTGCGTGAACACAGGCTGAAGGGGGCTAGTGCACCACAGCTAGCCGGGAGGGAGTCCGGGAAAAAATCTGGAACTGCCTAAGAGGCAAGAGAACATTGTTTCAGGGTGCGTGAGGAGAGGGGATTCAGAGCACCGCCTAAATGAGCTCCAGAGATGGGCGTGAGCCGCGGCTATCAGTGCAGACACCAGAGACAGGCATGAGATGCTAAGGCTGCTGCTGCAGCCACCAAGAAGCCTGTGTACAAACACACGTCACTATCCACACCTCCCCTCCCGGGAACCTGTGCAGCCCACCACTGCCAGGGTCCCATGATCCAGGGACAACGTCCCCAGGCGAACACGCGGCACGCCTCAGGCTGTTGCAACATCGCACTGGCCTCTGCCACTGCAGGCTCGCCCTGCATTCCCTACCCCTCCCTCCCCCCGGCCTGAGTGAACCAGAACCCCCGAATCAGCTGCTACTGTAACCCTGTCCTCTCTGAGCGAAGAACAGACACCCTCAGGCGACCTACACACAGAGGCGGGGCCAAATCCGAAACTGAACCCCAGGAGCTGTGCAAACAAAGAAGAGAAAGGGAAATCTCTCCCAGCAGCCTCAGGAGCAGCAGATTAAATCTCCACAATCAACTTGATGTACCCAGCATTTGTGGAATACCTGAATAGACAACAAATCATCCCAAAATTGAGGCGGTGGACTTTGGAGCAACTGTAGACTTGGGGTTTGTTTTCTGCATCTAATTTGGTTTTGGTCTCATATTTATCTTAGTATTTAGAGTTTAGTATCATTGGTAGATTTGTTTATTGTTTTGGTTGCTCTCTTCTTTTTTTTTTAATATATATAGATATATATATATATATAGATATATATATATATATTTCCCTTTTCTCTTTTTGTGAGTGTGTATGTGTATGCTTCTTTGTGTGATTTTGTCTGTATAGCTTTGCTTTTACCACTTGTCCTAGGGTTCTGTCTTTTTTTTTTTTTTAGTATAGTTTTTAGCGCTTGTTATCATTGGTGGATTTGTTTTTGGGTTGGGTTTGGTTGCTCTCTTCTTTCTTTTTTTAATTACTTTTAAATTATTAATAATTTATTTTTTATTTTAAAAACTTTATTTTATTGTATTTTTTTCTTTCTTTCTTTCTTTTTTTCTCCCTTTTCTTCTGAGCCGTGTGGCTGACAGGGTCTTCATGCTCTGGCCGGGTGTCAGGCCTGTGCTTCTGAGGTGGGAGAGCTGAGTTCAGGACATTGGTCCACCAGAGACCTCCCAGCTCCATGTAATATCAAATGGTGAAAGCTCTCCCAGAGATCTCCATCTCAACGCTAAGACCCAGCTCCACTCAACGACCAGCAAGCTCCAGTGCTGGACACCCTATGCCAAACAACTAGCAAGACAGGAACACAACCCCACCCATTAGCAGAGAGGCTGCCTAAAACCATAAGGCCACAGACACCCCAAAACACACCAGCGGACGTGGTCCTGCCCACCAGAAAGACAAGATACAGCCTCATCCACAAGAACACAGACACCAGTTCCCTCCACCAGGAAGCCTACACAACCCACTGAACCAACCTTAGCCACTGGGGGCAGACACCTAAAACAACAGGAACCATGGACCTGCAGACTGCGAAAAGGAGATCCCAAACACAGTAAGTTAAGCAAAATGAGAAGACAGAGAAACACACAGCAGATGAAGGAGCAAGGTAAAAACCCACTAGACCAAACAAACTAGAACAAAAAACAGAACTAGAACTAAAAATTTCAGAATTTGTATGGAAACACAAAAGACCCCGAATAGCCAAAGCAACCTTGAGAAACAAAAACGGAGCTGGAGGAATCAGGCTCACTGACTTCAGACTATACTACAAAGCTACTGTAATCAAGACAGTATGGTACTGGCACAAAAACAGAAATATAGATCAATGGAACAGGATAGAAAGCCCAGAGATAAACCCACACACATATTGTCACCTTTTCTTTGATAAAGGAGGCAAGAATATACAGTGGAGAAAAGACAGCCTCTTCAATAAGTGATGCTGGAAAACTGGACAGCTGCATGTAAAAGAATGAAATCAGAACACTCCGTAACACCATACACAAAAATAATCTCAAAATGGATTAAAGACCTAGATGTAAGGCCAGACACTATCAAACTCTTAGAGGAAAACATAGGCAGAACACTCTATGTTTTTGATTCACCTCCTAGAAAAATGGAATTAAAAACAAAAATAAACAAATGGGACCTAATGAAACTTAAAAGCTTTTGCACAGCAAAGGGAAACATAAACAAGACGAAAAGACAACCCTCAGAATGGGAGAAAATATTTGCAAATGAAGCACCTGACAAAGGATTAATCTCCAAAATTTACAAGCAGCTCATGCAGCTCAATATCAAAAAAACATACAACCCAGTCCAAAAATGGGCAGAAGACCTAAATAGACATTTCTCCAAAGAAGATACACAGATTGCCAACTAACACATGAAAGGATGCTCAACATCACTAATCATTAGAGAAATGCAAATCAAAACTACAATGAGGTATCACCTCACACCAGTCAGAATGGCCATCATCAAAAAATCTACAAACAATAAATGCCGGAAAGGGTGTGGAGAAAAGGGAACCCTCTTGTACTGTTGGTGGGAATGTAAATTGATACAGACATTATGGAGAACAGTATGGAGGTTTCTTAAAAAACTAAAAATAGAACTACCATATGACCCAGCAGTCCCACTACTGGGCATATACCTTGAGAAAACCGTAATTCAAAAAGAGTCATGTACCACAATGTTCATTGCAGCTATTTACAATAGCCAGGACATGGAAGCAACCTAAGTGTCCATCGACAGATGAATGGATATAGAATATGTGGCTCTTATATTGGAATGTTATTCAGCCGTAAAAAGAAACAAAATTGAGTTATTTGTAGTGAGGTGGATGGACCTAGAGTCTGTCATACAGAGTGAAGTAAGTCAGAAAGAGAAAAACAAATACCGTATGCTAACACATACATATGGAATCTAAAAGAAAAAAAAAAGTTCTGAAGAACCTAGGGGCAGGACAGGAATAAAGACGCAGATGTAGAGAATAGACTTGAGGACATGGGGAGGGTTGGAAGGGTAAGCTGGGACGAAGTGAGAGAGTGGCATGGACATATATACACTACCAAATGTAAAATAGATAGCTAGTGGGAAGCAGCTGCATAGCACAGGGAGATCAGCTTGGTGCTTTGTGACCACCTAAAGGGGTGGGATAGTGAGGGTGGTGGGGAGACCCAAGAGGGAGGAGATATGGGGATATATTATATGTATAGCTGATTCACTTTGTTATAAAGCAGAAACTAGCACATCATTGTAAAACAATTATACTCCAATAAAAATGTTAAAAAAAAAACAATTAGATCCAATTAGTAATTAAATCAAGTAGTATATTTACTACTTAGATACAACAGACATATTATCTTCTAAGATGTACAACTATCGTCAAAGAATGTCAAAGAGACTTAGGGAAATCCAGCTCTAAACTTTCATAAATGAAAAACTTGAAGTCCGGGATATTATCTTAATTTTTCATCTCATCACACGCTGTGTTTACAATTTAAATTCTGAAACTCTAGCAGAGTAAAAAAATGCCTTAAATACTGATGTTATGAGAGAAGAGTAGGTGAAGACCCATACCCATTTTTCTGCTTTCTTTTTCTCTCTGCCGCCTCTAATTAGGGGAAAGACTGCAACTGAAAGAGGAACTAAGGTAAATTAGGGAAGCTTAAGGCTTGTTAATCATTACTTTTCAGTGCTAGCAATCATTTTTACCAGTCCCCAAGGCATAGTTGCAGATTACACAAAAATATCTTAATGTCTTTGTTAGCCTTTTTCTTTTCTCTTTATACCCACTTGCATTTTCTGTCTTTCCTGTATTACCCACCCACCCTACCCCCCACATATACATGCACCAGCTGCCACCAGACTATCCACTGCCCTCCAGCCCTTAGCTATATTCTCAACCAAAATTATTATTTCTCATTTCTATCCTATTTAACATTCCTGGTATTAGAGTTTGGTGGTGATTGGATTGCATGATTAAATTTACATGAAAACTAATCTTGAGTGCGTTGGGATAATTATTGGTATGAATTTGTGACTGGATAATCTCCAAGGGTTTCCTTTCCTCTGCTGCCAATATCAGGGCTGCTATATCAGGGAATCAGCAGACAAACGTGTGGCCCAAATCCTGGCTCTTGTCATCTTTCTTTCTCTACAAGGACCACCCCCCCCCCACTGGATTCACTAGTAAAATAAGAAAAGAAAAAAAAGGAAACTTGAGAGAAGTAAACAGTAAATGGTAAATTGAGAAAAAATAAGTTGAGAAATAGAAATTTGACGAATGAATTGAGAAATAATGCATTGGGTTTAGTGTCTACATCCCAGGTTTCCAGGAGCAAACACTTTTCAAAATATCCTGTCCATTTAGGGAAGTATTTTACCAGTATTTAACAAGTTATGTATTCCTATTTTTTACACAAGGAATAGACAGTATTTAAAAATTATATAGGAATCTCCTTTATATTAACGATTCTGTTTTGCCAGAAATAAATGAAAACATTTGAATGTTCTACAAAATGTATGCTTAGCCTTGGGCAGTTTAATTCACAAATGGAGATGGGCATTCAGACTGAGATGTCAACTGATTGCCACTCATTAAACCGAAGCCAGCTCACCCTTTTAACAAATTGTTATTTAAAGATATTTTATTGATTAATTTTTTTTACAGCTTTAGGGTGTGGTATAATTGACATATAATAAAGTGAGTATATTTAAAATGCACAATTTGATAAACTGTGACATATGTATAAATTATGAAGCCATATGAATAATCAAGATAATGAACATAGTGGTTCCACTTCTGAAATGAAAAATTCATAGAATCAGCAGTTGACTTGAACTCGTAGAAGAAAGAACCAGTGAATTTGAAGATAGATTGATAGAGATTATGCAATCTGAAGAACAGATTTAAAAAATGAATAAAATGAACAGAGCATCAAGGAAATGTGGGATACTGTGAAGCACACGAATATGTGAAAAAGAGGGCAGGAGAGGGACATGGGAGCAGAAAAAATTTTCAAAGAAATAATGGATGAAAACTTCCCAAATTTGATGAAAAACATAAATCTACACAACCAAGAAGCTCAATGAATCTCATGTAGGATAAACACAAAGAAATCTATAGATACATAATGTAGTAAAAATGCTGAAAGACAGAAACCTTTGGAAGCAACAAGAGATGGTATGTCCATTCATATTTTGATGGATATTTGGATTTTTCAACTTTTGGCTATTACAAATAAAGCTGCTATGAATACTCATGTATTAATACAAGTCTTTGTATGGACATATATTTTTATTTCTTTTTGATAAATAAATACCTAGGAGTGGAATGGCTTGGGCAAGTGGTAGGTATAGATTTAATTTTTCAAGGAACTGCCAGATTGTTTTCCAAAATGGTTGTGCTATTTTCCAATTCTACTAGTAGTGTGTAAGAGTCCCAGTTGCTCCACATCATTGCCAATAATTGATATGTGGTAAGTTTTTGTAATTTTAGTCATTCTGGTGGGTGTGTTGTATCATCTCATTGTGGTTTTAGTTTGCATCTCCCTAATGATTAATGACTTGTTGAGCATCTCTGCATGTGATTATTGGCCATCCTTTGTGTCTTTTGATGAAATTCCAATTTTACTTTTCCCTTTTAATTGAGTTGTCTTTTCATTCTTGAGTTGTAAGAATTCCTTATGTGTTCTACATAGATTTCCTTTGTCAGGTACATATTTTTCAGATATTTTCTTCAAATATTTTATTGACAGTGTTTGTTGAAGAGCAAAAGTTTTTGTTTTTTATAAAGTCCAATTTAAAAAATTTTGTTAATGGTTTCTTTTGAGTTGTAATTAAGAAATCTTTACTAAACCAAGGTCACACAGATTTTCTCTTCTGTTTTCTTCTAGAAGTTTCATATTTTTAGCTCTAACATTTGAGTCTATGATTCATGCTGAGTGAATTTTTGTATATGATGCATAGTGTGGGTCAAGGTTCCTTTTCTTTTTGCATATAGATATTTAATTGTTCCAGTACTGTTTGTCAAAAAAAGTATCTTTTCTCCGTTGAATTGCCTTAGACATCTTTGTCAAATGTGTGTTTTATATTTTTGAGTTCCCTATACTGTTCCATTAATTTATGTTTATGCCAATACCACACTGAGTTGATCACTTTGCTTTATAATAGGTCTTGAAATCATTTAGTGTTAGTTGTCCAGCTTTGCTTTTCTTGTCTAAAAATTTTTCAGCTATTCTAGGTTCTTTGCATTTCCATATAAATTTTAGAATCTGCTTGTCAGTTGCTGCAAAACAGTCTGCTGGGATTCTGCTGGGATTTTAATTGGCATTTCATTTGAACCTGTAGATCATTTGGGGAGAATTGTCATCTTAAAAATATTGTTTCTTCTCATCTGTGAACAGGTGTATCTCTGTTTTTTTTTAGGTCTTCCTAACTTTCTCAGCAATGTTTTTTCACTTTCAGCATACAGCTCTTGCACTTTGTCAAATTTATCTCAAATTATTTCCTATTTCTTGATGCTGTTTTTTATTTCAATTTTTGATAATTGCTAATATAAAGAAAGAGTACAATTTGTATTTTGTATATTAACCTTGTATCCTACAACTTTGCTAGTAAACTCATTAATTTCAATCACCTTGTCTCTCTACCTTTTTTGTTTGTTTGGCCCCTGTGTTTTATGTTAGGGCTTTCCTCCAATCTTTGGTGATTCTTTGATGTCTCTTTATATATATATAAGGTGTGACATTAAGATTATTGAACATTTTGTGTGCACATGTGAGGCTTGATACCTGGTGGGCTTCATCAGATAGTGATAAATTGGGGGTGGGGTTCCCCATGTTTCAGGATCTATAAATCTTATCTCTTAGACCAGTTGGTATTTTCAAAGAAGGGTCCTGTGGTATCATCTAGTAGAGGGTGTTGGGCTGTCTGTATTGTAAACCTACTATTCTAAGCTGCCTGTAGTTAAAATTTTGACTTCCACTTTCACTGTTTTTGTATTATAATAATGTTATAATTTTGATGTTTATTATGTTTTGTTTAAGTATGTAACTTAAATAAATGTACTGTCTACCACTTATGTATTGTCTAAGTATGTAATTTAAATAATTTCTTAATTTTGGAGTTTAGTGAGGAACCGTTTTTATACATATTCCATAGATTCTAGGAAAGATAGTTTGTGTGTGTGTCTGTGTATACATATATATCTGAATACAGCAGTATTTTAACAAGAGTATATATGTGTGTTATGAGATTGCTATTCTCTAGGTTTATAGCTTTATTTTTTCTGCACGTTGTGATATACAGAAGTGCATTAAACTTGCCACGACAGTTTTTTTTTCTGTCAGTTTCACTTTATAATTTCTAATTTTTTAATATACATTTTAATAGTATTTATTTGTTATGTCATCATTGTGGCCATTTCCTGCTATCTCGTACAGCCATTTTCTTTGTTCCATTCTTACCTTGGTTTCTCCTTAGGCTGGTAATACTTTTGCAGTTCATCCTTCCTTTTTGTTAGTGTATACCAGGTACAGCTTTTTTTGAATTTTTAACCTTCTTGTTTCATTATGTTTTATTAGTATTTCATATAATCAATTTTTAGATTACTTTTGACTCTACCTGGAAGTCTGGATATTCAATAGGCTTTTTCAAATATTGTACTAACTGGTATGTTGGGACTTTTGACATCTGTGGTTTGGTTGTTTTCTGTCCCCTTTTTAAAAAAGGGTCCTAGTTTTTCCCTTTGAATTATGTCATTAACTGTATGGACAGTTTGTTAGATCAGAAAGCATGTATTCTGTTTTTTTAATACTACTTGTGATACCTTTCAGTTAAAAATCACGCATCTCTGTTTCTCTAAGTATCAGCATCATAAATGAAATATATTTTCCCTCCCTTGTATAAAATGAAATAATTAATACACAGTAATCTATCCCTTCCTCATCTCACTACCTAGTTACTTTAGAGGACTTAATTTTTTTACATTATGAATCTTTATCAGAAACTATTTTCAACTTTTATATTCTTTCTTTTTTTTAAATTAATAGCTTTTTTTAAAAAAGCAGTTTTAGGTCCACAGTACAATTTGAGTGGAAAGTACAAAGAGTCCCATATAACCTCTCCCCCTCCCTCCCCCAGTTTCCCCTTAAAATTGATGAGTCGGTATTAATCCATTATTTTAACTTAAGTCCATACTTTACATCAGGGTTCACTTTGTGTTGTACATTGTATGGGTTTTGATGACTGTGTAAATGATATGTACCACCATTACAGTATCAAAGAATATAGTTTCATAGCCCTAAAAATTCCGTGTGCCCCACTTACACATTCCTCCCTCCCTCTCTCCAAGTCCCTGGCAATCACTGATCTGTCTCCATATTTTTGTCTGTTCCAGGAATGTCATATAGTTGGAATTACACAGTATATATAGCCTTTTTAGGTTGGCTTCTTTCACTTAGTAGTATGCATTTAAGATTCTTCCATGTCTTTTTCTGGCTTGATAGTTCATTTCTTTTTATCACTGAATAACATTCTACTGTATGGATGTACAACAGTTTGTTTATCCCTTTATTGAAGGACATCTTAGTTATTTCTAGGTTTTGACAATTATGAATAAAGCTACTGTAAACATTTGTGTGCAGGTTTTTGTGTGGATGTAAGTTTTCAGCTCACTTGAGTAAATACCAGGGAGTGCAGTTGCTGGGGTCATAAGGTAAGAGCATGTTAGTTTTGTAAGAAACTGTCAAACTGTCTTCCAAGTTGTCTGTACCATTTTGCATTCCCACCAGCAATGAATGAGAGTTCTTGTTGTTCCACATCCTCACCACCATTTGGTGTTGTCAGTGTTTTGGATTTTGGCCATTTTAAGAAGTGTGTAGAGTGTCTTGTTTTTGTATTCTTTTTTGTAAACATATTTCCCACCCTTATTTTTTAAATAACAAATTTATTGAGATATAATTCACAAACCATAAGATTCACCCCTTTGAATGTGCAATTCTTTGGTTTTCAGTATATTGACAAGTTATACAGCCATGAACATTATCTAATTTTGGAACACTGTCTTTGCCCATGTACCATTAGCAGCCACTCTCCATACCCCCCCACCACCAGAAGCCCCTGGAAACCACTCATCTTTCTGTCTCAGTGGATTTACCTGTTTTGGATATTTCGTATAAATAGAATCATACAATATGTGGCCTCTTGAGACTAGCTTGTTTCATTTAGCCTAGTGTTTTCAGGATTCCTCCATGTTGTATGCATCAGAACTTCATTCCTTTTCATGGCTAAATAGTATTCTCTTATATGAATATATACCATATTTTGTTTATCATTGAGCGGTTGATGGATGTTTGGGTGGTTCCCACCTTTTGGTTATTCTGAATAATGTTGCTGTGATCATTCATGTACAAGTTTCTGTGTAAACGTAGGTTTTCAGTTCTCAGTGTATGACTAGGAGTAGAATTGCTGGATCATATGAAAATTCTGTATTTAACATTTTGAGAAACTTCCAAACTATTTTTCAAAGTGGCTACACTATTTTACTACCTCACTAACAGTGTATGAGGGTTCCAGTTTCTCTGCATCCTCATCAACACTTGTTATTGTCTGTCTTTTTTATTTTAGCCATCCATTTGGTTTAGTATGTGTGAAGTGATAGCTCATTGTGGTTTGATTTTCATTTCCCTAATTGCTAATAATATTGAGCATCGTTTCATGTGTTTATTGGCTATTTGTATATCTTCTTTGTAGAAATATCTATTTTAATGATTTGCACATTTTTAATTGGGTATTTGTCTTTTTCTTGTTGAGTTCCTTTTATATTCTGGATATAAATCCCTTGTGAGATACATGATTTGCAAATATTTTCACCAGTTTTGTGGGCTTTCTTTTCACTTTTTTGGTGGTGTTCTTTGAGGCACAAAACGGTTTTAATTTTGATAAAGTCTAATTTATATGTATTTTTCTTTTGTTATTTTGGTTTTAATGTCATATCTAAGAAGCCATTGCCTAATCCAAGGTCATGAGGATTTACTCCTACATTTTCTTATAAGAGTTTTACAGTTTTAGTTCTTATATTTAGATCTATAATCCATTTTGAGTTAATGTCTGTATGTGGTGTGAGATGTCAGGATCCGTCTCATTCTCTTGCTTGTGGATATCCAGTTGTCCCAAGTACCATTTGTTGACTTCTTTTTCCATGTAATGTTGCCCTTGTGGAAAATCAGTTGACTATAAGTGTAAGGGTTTATTTCTGGACTTCCAACTGTACCATTGATCCATATTTCTATCCTTATGCCAGTACCACACACTCTTGATTACTGTAATTTTGTAAAAATTATTGAAATTGGGAAGTGTGAATCCTCCTGATTTGTTCTTCTTTTGCAAGATTGCCTAGCCCTTCTGGGTCCTTTTTACTTGCATATGAGTTTTAGGATCAGCTTGTCACTTTCTACAAAAAACCTAAATAGAATTTTGATAGGGATTCTGTTGAATCTGTAGATCACTTTGGGGAGTATTGCCATATTAATAATATTAATTCTTTGAATCCATGAACAGGGGGTCCTTCTGTTATTTAGGTCTTTAATTTCTTTCAACTTTGTTTTTGTGGTTTTTGAGTATATGTCTTGCAATTCTTTTGTTAAATGTATTCTTAAGTATTTTATTCTTTTTGATACTATTGAAGAAAATAAATTGAATTATTTTCTTCATTTCTTTTTCAAATTGTTCATTGCTTATGTAAAGAAATACAAATTGATTTTTGTATATCAGTCTTATATTCTGCAACCTTTCAGAACTTGTTTATTAGTTCTAATGGTTTTTTTAGTGGATTCCTTAGATTTTTTCCATGTACAAGATCATGTCGTATGCAAATAGAGATACTTTTACTTTTTTCCAGTCTGGATGCCTTCCCCCCCACCCCCAATTGCCCTGGCTAGAACCTCCAGTACAATGATGGATAGGAATGGCAAGATCTATTCAGATTTTCTATTACTTTTTAACAGATTACTTTCAATAGTTTATATCTTTCTAGAAATTTTCCCATTTCATTTAGATTATCAAATTTGTTGGCATACAAGTTTGTTTATAGTATGCTCTTATTTCTTTTTTATTTCTGTAAGGTTGATAGTAATGTGGCCTGTGTCATTCCTGATTTAGTAAGTTGAATGTCCTTGTTTTCCTTACTCAGTATGGCTAAATGTTTGTCAATTTTATTGAACTATTCAAAGAACCAACTTTTGGTTTATTGATTTTTCTCAATTGTTTTTCTTGTCACAGTTTCATTTATTTAAGGATTATTCTCTAATCCTTCCTTCTGCTTGCTTTGTATTCAGTTTGCTCTTTTTCCGATTTCCCTTGTGATTTCTTTTTGTTTTCCCTTGTGATTTAGGGGTTAATTTCATATTTTTGTGAATTTCCAAATTTTTAAAAATTATTCATTTCTAATTTTATTGCATGGTGGTCAAAGATTATACTTTGTATGATTTCAGGGTTTTGAAATATAGATATTTGTTTAATGGCTTGCTTATGGTCTACCCTGGAGAATGTTTGCATGTGCACTTGTGAAGAATATGTATACTGCTGCTGTTGTTGGATGGCTTGCTCTCTAGGTGTTTGTTATGTCTAATTGGTTGATAGTACTGTTCAAGTCTTCTATGTCCTTGCTTATCTTTTCCCAGTTTTACCTATTATTGAATATATAGATTTATTTATAATATATAGATTATCTATATCCATGTGTATCTATAGATATGATAGATATCTAGATATACTTATGTAAAGAGATTTATTGTAAGGAATTAACTCATGTAGTTATGGAGGCTGGGAAGTCCAGAATCTATAGTGTGGGCCAGCAGGCTTGAGACCCAAAGAGAGCTGATGGTGTAGACGAAGTTTGAAGGCAGTTTGCTGGAGAATTTCCTCTTGCTCAAGGAGGCCAGTCTTTTTGTTCTTTTCAGACCTTCAGCTGTTTGGATGAAGCCCACCCACATTATGGAGGCAAACTTACCCAAGGTTCACTGATGTAAATATTAATTTCATCCAAAACACTCTCCAAGTTGATACATGAAATTAACCATTGCAAATAGTATGTAAAAACTTAGTTTCAACAAGCCCTCCTTCCCTCAGCCCTCTTTTGTACCATTTTTGTCATAGAAAATACGTCTCTATACACTGTAAGCTTATCAGCACAGTAATATGTAGTTGCTTCTCATTATTTGCAGTAGTTATGTTCTATAAAGTTGCAGCAAGCACTGAAGTAGCAAATACTGAATTATTGCTCCTTGAAGAAATACAGGGTTAGCTTCCTGCAAGCCAATTCGTCATCAATCAGTACATAACCTTGTTTTATTTGTGTTTCTGTTTAAAGTTGCCTTATTTATATATTGTTGATTCATTAACATTAAACTCATGACCATTAACCCTATAACTCATGCCCAAATGAAGCTATCTAACACACGTATTTTCTCCGTAAGGCACATCATGGCCTTCTTGCTCACGGGAACACTAGACAGCACTTCAGCACTGCCTTTGGGGCTTTTTAAAGGGCAGAATCACTAACAAAAAACACAAAAATGCAAAAAACCTGGCACTAAATAGACTGCAGGGAGGATCCTTGCTTAGAATATGAGAATTAAAATAAGAAGGCAGAGCATCATCTTGTTTGACCTCAGCTGGGATTATGCACCTTGGGTGATGTGCTATACCATGTCTGCAAACGACTGCAGAAGCACTACAAGTAGTAATTTTGGAGTTACAAATAAATTCTAGCAAGTAGGTGAATTTTCAAATATAAAATCCATGAATAATGAGGGTCAGCTGTAATTATCGTTTAATGAAGTTTTTTGAATCAGATAAGAGAACATAAAAGTCACAAACAAAAATGCATTATACTGTCTTTTTAAAAAAATTTTATTGGGGTATAGTTGATTTACAATGTTGTGTTTCAGGTGTGCAGCATAGTGATTCAGTTATACATATACATGTATTCATTCTTTTTCAGATTCTTTTCCCATATAGGTTATTGCAGAATATTGAATATAGCTCCCTGTGCTATACAGTAGGTCCTTGTTGGCTATCTATTTTATATATAGTAGTGTATGTATGTTAATCCCAAGCTCCTAATTTATCCCTTCCCCCTTCGCATATACTGTTTTTTATATTTACTGATGTAATTACTTTTATTGGTGTTCTTTTTTGTGTGTGTTTGGATACAGTTTAGCGACCTTTCACTTCAGCTTTTAATATTTCTTATAGTGTGGTCTGCTAGCTACAGATTCAGTGTTTTTTCTTTTTTTTAAAATCTGGGAATGTCTTAATTTCTTCTTCATCTTTGAAAGATAGCTTTGTTGGGTATACAGTTCTTGGTTGAGTCTTTTTTTCTTTCAGTATGTCTTCTTACTGCTTTCCATCCTCATGGTTTCTAATGCAAAGTCAGTTGTTAATCTTATGGAGGGTCCCTTGTACTTAATGAAAACAGTATTTTCTCTTATTGCTTTTAAGATTCTTTGTCTTTGCCTTTTGATAGTTTGACTATGATGAGTGTAGGTATGAATCTCTGAGTTTACTTAGGGTTTGTTGAGCTTATTAGATGTGTCAATTAATGTTTTTTGGATATTCTTTATGCTCCTTTCTCTTTATCCTCTTCTTGAACTTCCAATATGAGTATGTTGGTAATCTTTCTAATGTCCAGAAGGTCCCTGTGGCACTGTTCATTTCTTTGCTTTTTTCTTTCTGTTCCTCAGATTGGTTAATCTCAATTGACCTGTCTTCAAGTTCATTGATTCTTTCTTCTGCCAGCTAAAATTGCTAGTTAGCCCATCTAGTGAATTTTTCATTTAAGTTACTATATTTTTCAATCCTAAAATTTCTATTTGCTTCTTTTTTTATGATTCCTGTCTCTTTATTGATCTTTTCTATCTGTTAGAACATCGTTTTCATAGTTTCCTGTAGTTCTTCAGATGTGGTTTCCTTTAGTTTTGTTTTTTAATTGTAGTAAAATACACTTAGCATAAAATTTGCCCTCTTAACCATTTTTAAGTGTACAGTTCAGTAGTGTTAGGTGTATTCACATTTTTATGTCACCAATCTCTAGAACTTTTCTGTCTTGCAAAACTCTGTACTCATGAAACAGCAACTCTCCATTTTTTCCTTCCTCAGTGCCTGGTAACTATCATTTTCCTTTCTGTTTTTATAAGTTTGACTAATCTATTCATCTTATATAAGTGGAATCATACAGTATTTGTCTTTTTGTAACTGGTTTATTTCACTTTTCATAATATCTTCAAGGTTCATCCATGTTGGAGCATTAGTTTTTTTGAACATATGTGTAATAGCTGATTTTAAATCTTTGTCTAAGAAGTTTGACATCTGGGCTTCCTCAGGGACAATTTCTATTCACTATTTTTTTTTTTTCTTTTACTGATTTTAGGCCATACTTTTGTATTTCTTCATGTGTCTCATAATTTCTTTGTTGAAACTGAACATATATAATGTTATAATTTTTAAATAATATAATTAGATTTCTCACTCCCTCAAGGATTTGTTGGTTTATTGTTGTTGTTATTTGGTTTGTTTTAGTGTTTTTCCTGGTCTCTTTCTGTAAAGTCTGTATTCTTTGTCATGGGTGGCCACTGAAGTTGCTGCTTGTTTAGTGGTCAGCTAATGGTAGGACAGAGATTTCCTTAAGTGCCTGAACCAATAGGTCTCCCACTCTTTTCCAAGGGGCTCTGTGCTTAACATTTGGGCAGAGTTTATAACTCTACCTTAGCCTTCACTTCTTGCTTTTATACAGCTTCAGTGTCTGCCAGAGGTGAGCTTTGAAGCCTTTCTCAGATCTTTCCTGATCATACTTAGAGTCCTATACATATATATGACCGTCTAGATTCCTAGGAATATTTCAGAGCTTTTCAAAAGCCTCTATGAATATCTCATCACCCAGATTTTTTTCTTTTAAGTTTTTTGATCAGCCTCTTGTTAGTCCCAACTGGTATCGCTGCCTCAGGCAGCTGCAGTGTTAAACAATTGCTGTCGGTTGTTTTTGACAAATGCCCTGAGTATAGGGCTGTTCACTCAGAGTGTTCTCTGAGTCAGGTCAAATAAAGATAAATCCTGAGAATTGAGCCTTTCCAAGGAACTTTCAGACAGGTGGGTGACATTCTCTGGAGATGTGGCTTCTGGGGATCTCTGATCTTATTCTGCCCCTTATAGGGGTTGCTAGGCTATTGGTTTTCACAGCTATTGTGGTTGTGAGGCTATTAGTTTTCAAGGCTACCATGAACTTGGGAGAAGGGTAGGGTGTAAAGCAAGTTAATAGACCATAAAGCTTGTTATATTTACTGAGATTCAGTTGTTTTTCTTGAATAAACAGGTTGTTGCAAGTTAATTTCTAGAATACTGAAAAAGTTGATTTTGAAAACATTTGCCAGTTCTCATTGCTTTTATGGAGGAGCAGATTTTCAGACTTCCTTAGTCCCTTGTTCTAAAGGTGTGTCCTCATACATTTAGTTTGAATTCTGGGCTTAAATGATTTCATTGCTTCTGATCCTTTTATTTTGATTTATTTGTTGTTCAGATGGAATATATCTTCAGGTTACTTTTTTTTAAGGATTTGTTTATAAGTTATGTTTTGAGGCCCTTTATATTTGCTAAGGTCTCTTTGTTGTCTGCACCAGTAATCCCCATATGTTTTGTTCACATATTCCATCAGTAAAAATTTTTGAAAATATATCTCTCTATAATATAAATACATATGTAATAAGGGTGTATTAGAATGCTAAGGCTGTCATAACAAAAATACCACAGACTGGGTGGCTTAAAAAAAACAAACAAATGTATTTTCTCACAGTTTTGAAAGCTAGAAGTCCAAGATCAAGTTGTTGGCAGGTTTGATTTCTCCTGAGGTCTCCTCCATGGCTTGCAGATGGCTGCCTTTTCAGTGTGTCCTCGCATGACCTTTTCTCTGTGCTTCTGCATCCCTGGTCTCTCTCTTTCTTCTTATAAGGACACCAGTCATATTGGATAAGAGCCCCACCTTTATGGCCTCTTTTAACCTTAATTTCCTCCTTAAAGGCCCTATTTCCAAATATAGTCACATTGAGGGGACACAGTTCAATCCATAACAAAGGATAAATATGTAATATAAACATAACATAAATGTACCATTGTAGTAATGTTAGATATTTATATGTACAACACACACAGAATAAATTTTTAAAAGTAATTATTTTTAGTGCAAACAATGTATTCTAATTAGATAATTGTTTTTATTTTATAATGTGGCTATCAAAGCTTATTCCAGAAGTAAAAGTGTCAACTCTTATCATTTTCTTGTTGTTCACATCTTTGCCTCTATTATCTTTAATGATATTTTGCAGGAATTTTTTTAAACACTCCATTTATCCATTTATATTCTGTAAAAACAGTTAATCAGGCACACATGGACTGCAGTTGTGCTATAATTACAGTTAAAGCAGATGAGTGAGGGCCCCACATCAGCCCAGTATGTTATGGGATTTCTACTCTTCTCTTAGAATATCTCATGTGTGTAACGTGTATTCCAAGTGAGGGCATTACTTCATTTTGTATATTAAATATTTTAAAAACTAATTTCTTTCTAGTATTTATAGATACATAAAGGTGAATATATGTACTCATATTTTCTACTTGCGCTTTGGTGGGTTATTCTAAACATTCCACTTTGGTGACCGCTCATCTAAACACAAAATACAGATGTAGTCACAATTGGGTAGTCGGTTCACAGGTGTTCACTTTGTTATCCTTTGTATCTTATGTGTTGTGGCATGTATTCTGTGTAATAAAATATTTTTAAAACATTTTAAAGTAGTCATAAGTTTGCTTGAAAATTCTGTAGCTGTTATCCTAACATTCTGTCATTTATTATTGCACAAGAGGAGTCTGAGGCTTTTCAATCTGTAGTGTTGAGTCTTCTAGAATATTTTCTTGGTAATTTCTTTAATTATATCCGATTTTACATTTGCTGAGACCCCTTCTTTAGTTATATCAATTATCTATGAATTAGGTATCGTTATTTTTTCCATATATTTCCCCTACGTAGCTTTACTGCCTTTTTCTTCTGTGCTCTGGACATTTTTCTCAACCTTGTCATCATCACTGATTTAATTTCTACAGTATTTGTATGTGGCTTCCAGAGTTGATTTTAGTTACTTTATTTTACTTTATTTATTTATTTTTACTTTTTGTTGTGGAAAATATCAACCGTAACAAAAGTGGAGAAAATAGGATAATGAACCGTAAAACTTGTAACCCACCTTTAATAATTACCATCTCATGACCAATCTTATTTCATCTATTCCTACCCAGTCTCCCTCATCCCACTCCTATTTATTTTGAATCAAATTCCAGACATCATATCTTTTCATAAATATTTTAGCATCTATCCCTAAAAGATACAGACTTTTAAAAAGTATCACCATAGTATCATACTTAAAGGTGACAGTTGCCACATCATGTGTAATAAGCGGAGTATATTCCTGGATTGCCTACAAACATCTGTAGTTCTTCTCTTGCTAGAAACTTACTGAAGAAAACTTCTCAGTGTACACCTCTTCCCAGAGTTTATCCTACCTCTGACTTCACGTCCCTAAGAATAAAATGTCATATCACAGCTGTTTGCATTCCTAGTCATACTCCGTAGGTAGGAATTATAGTTTCGGGTTTATGTAGAAATACCTTTTAATCAGGAGAAGAGAAAAAACAGCTCTGGTCATTCTTGGAATCTGCTCTTTTATGTGGGTGAGTTGGGCCATGGAAGCCCTGACTCTGAAGTTTGGGGGAAAAGCAGAGGTTTGATGGCTAGAAAGTTCTGACTGTAATTCTTGTCCCTCCGTGAACTCACCAGTTTACCGTAAGGTTTCATTTGAGTATGGTTCCTAGAAATGCTTTTTATCTGGCAGACTAAGGATTACTATTTCTGATGTTGCTTAAACTCTACATATCTTTTTGTATTTTCCTAAATAAAAGATGGAGGTAGGCAAATTGGGCATCACTGATTTTCTGTCCTCATAACCTAGGTATCCTGTAATACACTTTAAAAGACCTCATTCATAACTCAGGAGCCTTGCTTTATTAATTTTCCTACTTTTTAAAACCTCAGTGTCTTTTTTTTAAAATTTATTTATTTTTTATTTATTTACTTTTGGCTGCATTGGGTCTTCGTTGCTGTGCACAGGCTTTCTCTAGCTGTGGCGAGCGGGGGCTACTCTTCGTTGCGGTGCGTGGGCTTCTTATTGAGGTGGCTTCTTTTGTTGCAGGGCACAGTCTCTCGGCGCACGGGCTTCAGTAGTTGTGGCATGCGGGCTCAGTAGTTGTGGCTCACGGGCTCTAGAGCGCAGGCTCAGTAGTTGTGGCACACGGGCTTAGTTGCTCCACGGCTTGTGGGGTCTTCCCAGACCAGGGCTTGAACCTGTGTCCCCTGCATTGGCAGGCGGATTCTTAAGCACTGCACCACCAGGGAAGTCCCAAAACCTCAGTGTCTTAAAATTTTAAGGGAAAAAAAAAATTAACTTCACTTGAACAGTAACATATCTAACATGTATGTATTAAATTTAATTATAGCCATTAAATGATAGATTTTTATTTAACTAGACAGTGGGTTTAACTAAGATTGCCATACATAGATGAATAGTTTTCAGGTAGTTGGTAGACAGTAATATCACACTTAACCAATTTATGCTGAACATAATTAAAATTGTCTTTGATGACTTGAAAGTAACATTTTTATAACATTAAACATTATTAAGTCTTGTGAAAATATGAATAGTAGAACTTTCTAGGAATTGTAATCTAGATACACACTGAGTTGCCAATAACAATGAATGTTTAACAAAATTCAAGAGTTTTCAAGAGTAAAGGGCTTCGAATTAACTTGTGGATATATTTAAAAACAAGTAAAACTTTAGAAAGGGAATCAGAAGCAAGGAAAAGATAGTTATATAGTAAAATTGTGAGTGGTAAGTATTTTAGTCGTTTTGCTTCCTTTTTGCCTGTGCATGTCAACCCTATTTATATCTATACTAACCTAGTCTAAGTGAAAGTGGTAATATGTTGAAGGTCAGAACGTGTGGAAGCCACTCATTGCCTTCTTTTAAGTCCAGTGTAGGCCTCTTCACTGCGAGTGCCTACGACTTGGAGCATTTGAGCAGTAATCTAAGAAGATATATTCTCCTTAACATACAATTGTTCAACGTTTTAAGAACCTAATTGGTAAATTATCTCATTTATCCAACTAAAATATTTTTAAGAGATAGTAATATTTTGCTCATTATAAACAGAAAGGTTTTACTTTTTTAAAAACTGTTAGGGGAATTTCCTGGCGGTCCAGTGGTTAGGACTCCGCGCTTTCACTTCAGGGGGCGTGGATTCGATCCCTGGTCAGGGAACTAAGATCCCACATGCCGTGACGCAACCAAAAGGAAAAAAAACCTGTTAAAGACTTTCTGATAATGTTTGAGGAGGAATATACTAATTATTATTTTACCTGTTACCTAAGAATTTCAAAATGCTGTACACGTTTACTTAATATTCCCATAGCAGTTAAGAGAGGGTGTGTTACCAAGAGGGAAACCGGTTTTGCAGGATTGATAACTTATTTATGGCCACGCAGTGAGTCATTAATAGATTTGAGAACAGCTTGAATGGCTAATTTTTGTTTCTCTGTACTTACATATGTTCAAAAAATTTTAGTTTTAGTGTTATCCCCATATTTCCCGAACTAACTGTATTGAGCAGAAATATCATGTTTTAATTTATACAGCTTTCTTTTGGAACTACTGAATCTGTTTAAATGTTTATTGTTCTCCCACAGGTGTTGGATCCTGAACAAAACCATAACTTCACAGATCATTACCTAAATGTGGCCTTTGACCTTTCCCAAGTTCTTTTTATAGCTACTGCCAACACCACTGCTACTATTCCACCTGCTTTGTTGGACAGAATGGAGATCATTCAGGTGCCAGGTAGTTGATTTGTAAACAGAATCATTATTTTGTTAAATAATGATTGTTAAATAATGATTTTGATCAATAAAAAGCTATTTCTTGCTTTTCTGAGCATAACTCTTCAAAACTGGTCGAGCTGTGGAGTTTTGAGTAAAAAGTTGATTTGCCAGTGTATGATCTTCAGAAGTTCTGAATCTGGCATTTAAACCAGCTTTTATATATTGTAGATTCAAAGTCTACAAAATTTTGCAAAATTTTGTTTGTTTTAACCATGACAGACAAGAGTGTATGTACGTTGTATACAACATAACACTTTCAGATTTAACTTAGCATAAAAGAATGATCATTTTTATGGAAAACAAGATATTCTTCTTTGAAGCAATTTCTAAAATTATAGATAAAAATAATTTATTTTTTTTAAAGTAAGTGTCTAAAACACAAAAATAGGTCTTTACATACCCAATGTAGCTTCCTGTCTATCAGATTTTGAAGTTTTTACCATCTCTTGGAAAGTGTAATCATTTATTCTTGTTAAGAAATAGGTCCTAAAACTTTCTTTTTATTACAGCTGGCCTCATTTTTATATAAAAGTACAGGGTGCTTTTAAATTCTTCTTCTTTTTAGTCGAATCTGTCAAGTAGTTATATACTTTTTTTTTTTTTTTTTTACCATGTCTTCCCCTTCACTGGAGTGTGTAAAAAAAAGTCCTTTAGTTACTAACACTAAATAAATCCCAGTGTTTTCACCTTATTTAAATTGCTCAGAATTATTTTTCCCTAGAAGAGATCAAATGTCAGTGGGTATCTTTTAAAATAAAAAATAGAGTATAATCTAAATATATATTTCATATTAAACTGAAATATATTTTCACCCTCCAGTAAATGATAATTGGATTTCTTAGTTATCTGTGAACCCTGCACGGCCCTATATTTAATTTTAAAATATGGTGGAGAACTTTAAACTTGCTTTGTGCCTATTTATAACACTAAAATAAGTAAGTAATGAGATCCAGTTGCCTGGAAACTCCAAATCAAAATCCATAAGATATACTAACGTGAAGTGAAATAATCAGGGCAGCTGCTGCAGAGGTGGACATATGATGCCACCTTCTTCTGCAGTTTTGGTTATCCTATCTTCTAGCTTTTCTGGTGTTTTTAATTTCCTTTTTCTGCTCAAAAGATGCCTTGTCAATTCATCTTTTTAATTTTTGCTTGTTAAGTGGAAAGGGGCAATTATTGTGGGGGACATTTGTTTTAAAGACAAAGTACATTTATACTCGTTGAGGCTTTTAAGTAGATAAGACCATGAAGTCTTTTAAATATATAAATTATATGTATAATTCCAGCATGTAAGGAATAAAACTTTTATAGGGAAGTCTTAGTTTCTGTTTTGTTTGTTGCTAAAGTTTATAGTCGGAGCTCTGGAAATAGCTCCTTTGCAGCTCTTCCCTTGAAGTCTTAATTGAGGTCTCTGTTGTTGCTGCTGTCAGTGTTTTCAATTACGTGTCAAATTATGCTAAAGAAAAGGGATGCATTATTTTCCTGTTAAATAATAAAAACTCGCATTTGAGTTAAGGAGGTAATTATCTCTAAGTTAATGAAACTGAGATTTTTTTCTCTTCTTTGAGAGAGATATCATTTAATCAGAAGACTTTCAAACACTGTGCTTATTTAGTTAAGTGCTTGTTTTGTTTGTGAAAAAGTTGGAAATTTTAAGAATTATTGATTGGAGATTAAATTTCTTTATTCTGATTATAATCTTAGTTGAAGTCATATTTAAATTCATTCTAAATCCAAGATCCATTGCATCTGTGTTGGATTTATTAGTGAAGCATGGCACTGTGGAAGCACTGTGAACAATCACAAAGCAAAATCGCTTCTTTTCCAGGGTATACACAAGAGGAAAAGATAGAGATTGCCCACAGGCACTTGATCCCGAAGCAACTGGAACAGCATGGGCTGACTCCTCAGCAGATTCAGATCCCTCAGGTTACTACTCTCGACATCATCACCAGGTTAGTCAGCCGTCCTGAGGCTTCAATAATGTTCAGATCCGAAAAGGGGATTCCTATTTCACTGGCAACTCACAGCATCCATTTCTCTCTCTCCAACAGATTCCCAGCAAGCATTTCCATAACTATTGATTTACACAGGGCTCTGTATTAGGCAGAAATTCACAGGGAAAGCATTTAGAGTATCTTCATAGCTAACTAAGGACTTCAGTTGAGCCAGAATTTCAACTTTTCCACAGTTGCAATATAAGGGATTAATTCGATAAATTTAACAACCAAAAACATGGAAAATATTGAGACACCTTTTATGTCCCAGGATCTTGAAAGTTGAATTCTCCTGAGAGGTGAGATGGTACTTTCAGACATCAGTTTTAAGTTATTCAGATTTTCTTTTCTTCTCTTTGAGAGATTTAAAAAAATCCTTAGTGTTTTCATCTTTGGAATTAACACCAGAACAACGGAGAAGGTATATTCCCGAGTTAGCTACCAAGTGGTTAAGCCCGTGGCAAGCAGCACATAAATTATCTGAGTCGAGTATTGCTGAGTCTAATTTATAGATTGCATGTTTGAATGGAAAATATATCCTGTTGAGAATTTCTATCTACAATAGCCTCTCACAGTTTTCCTGGCTCAGTATTGCAGGTCTGTTGCATCATCTGGCAAATTGTGTCAGGCTGCCAGGGCTCCTCATGCAGCCCGTTCCCAGTAACCGCTGTTTTTTCAAAAGAAGTGCAGTCTCCCTCTGTTTTGAACTTTGACTTAGAGTTTGGCCAGTCAGGCTGCTCTTTGATCTAAGCCAGCCTTCTTAAGGAAGTCTATTTGGAAGTCTGTTTAAATTTACTTATGAAACAAGTAAGACTCAATCTGACCTAGGAGTTCCTTTTCTTAACTTGTGATTTATTGTGTGGATAATGCCAGGGGAAATAAAGTAGGTGATTTCTGCACCAGAGTCTTCCAAAAATATCATTATTCCAGATAATACCTCTCATGTCTTTGGGTAACTTTCAACAAGTCACTTAACCTTTTTGATAGCTTCCCCATCTGTAAAATATGAGTGGTAGAGAAAAATATCCATTCATAGCTTATCTGGAACTAAATACTAATGACTTGAAGAATAATCACTATTTGTATTTCCCAATTGTTGCCTGGAGAATTATTTCTTTTTTATATACTTGTTAGCTCAAAACATCAGCTATTAAAAGCTGTGAACATCAGGAAATTTCTCTGAGCAGTTTTAATATTTATAAAAACAGCACAGGTATTTGCTACTCCAGGCAAGTTTTGGGTATTTAGTGAGTTACCCAACTTAGGACATAGATTTTCATCTTTCATGTGTTTTTCATCTTTTCCTGTGTTGTGGTCATAGACCCATAATGTTTGGGAGGAGGGGAGGAAGTCTTAGAAGTCATCTAGTCCTCCTTACCTCCCAGGGTCACTAGACTGCTTGAATTACACTGCTTACTGCAAACCACTCCTTGGTGAGTAAATATAATTGTTAGAAAAGAGTCTTTATATTCACCTCCCTATAGTTTTCTCATTGTGCCCTATATGTAACACCTAGAATCTAATTCCTCCCTTGTACAGCCCTTCTGGCATTAAAAAAAAAATGCTGTCAGGTCCACATCCCATAACTGTTCTCTTCTTCAGACTAAATATTCCTATTCTCTTTACCATTCCTCTTGACCCATTTTCAAGACTTTTCACCTTCCTGATTAGTCTTCTTCTGAATGACTCCTGTGATGCCAATGTCTCTTTTAAAATAAACACCCAGAGCAGAACTCAGTGTTTCAGACATAGCCTAAACAGTTCACGGTGTAAGAAGACCACTGATTTTCTTACTCTGACTATATTATTTTATGACTGTGTCTCAAGATTCTTAGCTCTCTTAGGTTATCCTCTTGCCTATTGCACATATAGTTACGCAACACCTTTAGTTCTTTGAATTTCTGCTGCACTTGGTCTATCTCATTCCATCTTTATAGGGTTGAATTTTTTAAAGCCCAGATGTAGACGTTTACAATTATGTATATTTTAATATACATGTTAGTTTCAGCTACCATTGCAGCAAATTGATTTTTTTTTTCATCTTGATTATCATCCAGTACGTTAGTTTTATGTCCTCTGAAAATTAGCGTCTTCATGATCATCTAGTCATGGTTAGGAAACATTAACCAATTCTTATTTGACACTGGTGATTCTTCCTTTTTTTGGTTTAAAATTACTAAACCAAACCAGCAGTTGATGTGTCTACGTTCCTCCAGTCGCTGTTAATATTATACTGTCTGCATTAGTTCCTAGCCCATGATTGTTCTAAACACCTAAAAAAGTATTTCTTTGTTGCTGATGTCCTTATTATTTTTGGCAAGCTCCAGTTGATTCTGAACTTCCTGGTACCATTTCTGCATGTTCACACCATCCCTCTGTAAGCATCTTCAGGCCCTTCTCTTTCATCTTTTGTCCAGACCCTTTCATCTGAGCTCATCAAATAGTTGTCTAGGAAGCTACATTAGGTTTTTGTTTTTGTTTTTACATGTTGGTTTGTTTATTTTTAAAGTGCCTCCCTATTTTCTTTCTTACTGAAATTACATGCATTTGTATAATATGGACTTTATTCCTTTATCTTCCTATTCCTTTGATTGAAATTAGTTTTTTACTTTAGAGTGTTTAGCCAAGAATTTTATTTGTCTTTTCTCAGAACTTAAAAAATCTGCTTCCCCAGAGTCTTGAATATATGTCTGACTGCCTAATCAAATCCAGTTTTTCAGATAAAACTGCATTCTCTAGCTGATGCTGTCCATTCAAACTCATCCAGAGCTGGGTGGCCAAAAATGATTGTACTGTATAAAGGATTATGAAGTGGCTTATGGAATTTGAGTCTAACATATATGTTTTTTAAGACAGCTCTGCTTAAGCACATTTAGAACCTTTTCCATTTTATCACACTGCTTGCATCATTAGCATATTTCTTTCTTTAGTCTAAGTCTCTACAATGAAAAGACACTAAATAGGGGTAATTAGCACAGTTCCAGGTAAAGACTAGATTTCTGTCTCAAATTATTTTTGCTTTAGTTTAGAAAAAAAATTATTTTTCTGATTCTTTCAGCAATGTTTCCTGTATAATAAATTTATCAGAATTTTCTTAAATCGACAGATTTTAAGAAAGCTCTTACACATATCATCAAGGAGTAAATCATGCTTTATGTGCTGCTAAATTTACTTTGGTGCTATAAATTGAAGAACCAATAATTCATTTTTAAGTATAGCGTAATAGTCCAAGATATTCTATATAAAAGGAAAAGTTGTTGCTGGAAATACTCTGAATATTTAAGAAATAAGAATACTTTACTGAGGAATTTTTAAAGGTGAGGCAGTTAGTACTCAAGAAACTGTAATAAACTTTTAAATGTACACTTCCTTTAGGATAGTTGTTAATCACATGACTTCTATTTTTACAGGTGGTGTTTAGCCAAAAATAAAATATTTTTCTTTGATGACAGGTACACCAGAGAGGCAGGGGTTCGCTCTCTGGACAGGAAGCTGGGGGCCATTTGCCGCGCTGTTGCTGTGAAGGTGGCAGAGGGACAGCACAGAGAGGCCAGGTTGGACCGTCCTGATGTGGCTGAGGGACAAGGTCTGTGACTTTGATCTGGTGCCCACAGGCTTGGTGGCTAGGAGTAAATGGCAAAAAAAAGCTGGATGTGGAGGGATAGTGTGGGGTGGTCCTTGGAGCAATGGCATATATTTCTCCACTGGTAAATGCATCCAGTGAGTAAGTAAAACTTAATGGTTGATATATTTTATCAAGAGGATTCTTTCCTACAAATAATACAGAGTTTTAGCAGGAATAATACTTAGTATTAATGCTTTAGGGATATATTTCTCCAGCTTTGTAATGATGGTACACTTTATGTTTGGGTTCTGGCGTTCTCATTTTTCCTTCTGATCCAGATTGTTAAGTCATTCAATATTTATAGCATAGAAAGTTGCTACAACAGTTAGAAAAAAAAAAAAAAACAAAAGAAAACAGAAAAAAAAAAAGAGAAAAAAAAAATCCAAGCTGTCCAAGTACTGCAAGGGCAGATCTGTGTTCTCTGGAATAGCTTCATGTGTAATATTTGTTTTTCTCACACATTTTCTTTGAGAGGTACACATTTAAGATGTAATTTAAATTACTTTTTCTTTGAAAAATAATTGTGGAGGTGGTGACAAGGAAAAAAAGGGAAGGAGTCTATTCCTCGAGTTAATGACACGTGGACATTTCCTTCGGTGCCCAGTTAAAATGTCTTAACTTCTTGCCCCAGGCCGTGCTGCTGCATAGCTGCCAAAATTTGCTTTCACACACATGACTTGAGTAGTAGAGAATCTCTTTACTCTTGCATAGTAAAGACATTTATTAGATGTGCTACCATTTCCGTAGCTCTTTCTAGAAAGGAGTTTGATGAATATAGCTGAAGAACCATAATTTGTGATAAGCTCAGTAGAACAGATGCAGTTAAACATCTTCCCTGCTTTTCCTTCTACTGCTAAGCGCCGTACATTTAACCGCAGTATCATCCAAAGAGTAGACTTTCCCAAATCCTCCTCTTCCTCATATGTGTTTCACCCCTGCTCGCACCGTGCCTAGAACCTCACTGGTTCATTTCTCCAGAGAGTGAACCTCCCACCTTCTGTTGAATTGGGGAGGGGTAGGGCCCTTGTTACGTGGAGTAGGAGAGAGATCTTAAACCCATAATTATTTCTTAACACAGACTTAAAAACCTTTTTGTCTTTAGTCCCACGTCTCACCCATCTTTTCAGGAGTACCTCAAATTCCTGAGCCTTTGTGGATAACCACCCCACCCCCGTCCTCACAGACATTAAAGTTTCCACATTTTCTAGCCTGCTAAGTGTTTATTACTTCTTGCCCATCTACTTGCGCGTATCCAAAATGTTGTCAGCGTCTCTTTTCTTCTTTCTTATTCTTTTTGTTCTTGTGGGTTTATCCTTTTTGTTTGTTTCTTGTCATTTTGATAGGATTTGGAGAGGAAGTTTAAAGATAAACACATGTTCAGACCACCACTTTCAGAAATCTGAATTTTTAAAAAGTACCCTAGGTGAGTGATAGCCTATTAAGAATTGTGTCACTCGGTGTAGCTGACAAGGACAGTGTAGAACTAATGTATTTTTCTCTTTTTTCCCTTTCTAAATATAAGGGCTAGAGCCTCATGAGTTTCCCCTTTTTATTCTTAGAACATTCCCTTCGTGCTGTGGCCTCTGGCACCCGAGCCTGTGTCCCTTTGTTCTTGTCTGTGATATAATAGAAAGGCAGAGAGTGAAATGAGTTTATCTAGTTAAGACATTTTGAAAATTGTGTTTAGGATTTAGACAGTTTATTTTGGAATTTATAATAACACATTCAGAGGGATTTGATGCTAAGAGAAGCGTTCCGTAGTTATACAGTGCTTATATACATCCATTAGCATATTTCTAATAACGTCTGTGACCACATTAGCTATTTAAAGGTAACCCAGAAATACTCAAGAACTTGTTCAGCTTGTGAACCGTGTGAGAACATCCAGTGTTTCATGGTAACATTTATTTGGTTATTTTTTTTTTAATCCGTGATTCACAGAACAAATCGTAAAAGATAACATAGTTAAGCAGACTTGGGTGGTTAAGATATTACCTAGGACACCCATATGAATAGATAATTAGGACAAGTACTTGTCTCTTGAGAGGATGATTTTGATTGTAGTTCTTCTTAGAGATACATGGACTCCAAGCTGGGTCTTATTACATCGTGAGATACCCTGGAGTTACTGTAGGTGACTGTCCTCCAGATTCTGGTAAAATAATCATAAGGTATCCTGAATTGATGTTTATGACCTCAACCAAGCCAAAAGAAAAATTTCTACAAAAAAAAGTCTCTGTTGGGTTCTCATGCCACAAAGTTCAAATGCAGCTAGCTTAGTAACTGAAAGTTTCTCATTAAGAGATGAATTACGTAAAATGAGAGTCTAAAATAGAAGTTGTCTTGGAAATTTCAAGTAATGCAGTGAGGGAGCTATTTTTAATGTTAAAAGCATTGCTGGACCTGGAGTTGCTGCCAGGAAGAAAAGTGATTTCAGGCCACACGCTTTAAGGACAGGCAGAAACCTCAGCATATGGAACAAACTTTCTGGAGTAGGCCCAGCAGTACTGGTGGGTGAACAAGTTGTCTTTGTGTTCGTGGGGTCTTGACTGTCAGAACGAATAGCAAGAGTTTAAAAGGCGGGTGAGATTTGCAATTGATTTGTGTTAGAGGAGGAATATTTATGGTTTCGGTCACTTCCCTATGAAGTGTAGGAATTATTTCATAAAAGCAGCACTGCGAGTGTTTTTCTGTACGTTATTAGCGTGTTCTGAATTGCCCTTTTCCTTTCTGGGATATTAGTTGGGTCGAAATCGGCTAAAGTTTTATTCCGCTTTTGCGACACACGTGTTCCATGTATTCAGTTTTGCAGATTTGGGCGTTTCTCTCTGAAGAGTTAGGCATATGTCCATTTGTTCAATCACTCATGTGCCATATCTGTCCAGTTACTATCTAGTAAGATTGTTTTCCTCAAACATTATCCTCAGCAAAGAAAGATTCACTTTATAAAGTTTCTCAGACTATGGAGCACTGTCAGTTATTTGTGAAAAACATGGTTTTCTTTGGAGAAGCTACATGAAACGTAACGTACCTCAAGAGGTTAGTTCCTTTGTTTTAAATTTGGTTGTTTCTTATAGCTACTTCTATTTTTTTTTTTTTTTTATTTTATTTTTGGCCGTGCTGGCTCTTCGGTGCGTGCGAGGGCTTTCTCCAGTTGCGGCGAGCGGGGGCCACTCACCGTCGCGGCCCCTCCCGTTGCGGGGCACAGGCTCCAGTCGCGCAGGCTCAGCAGCTGTGGCTCACGGGCCCAGCCGCTCCGCGGCACGTGGGATCCTCCCGGGCCAGGGCTCGAGCCCGTGTCCCCTGCGTCGGCAGGCGGACTCTCAACCACTGCGCCACCAGGGACGCCCCCGAGATGTTAGTTTCTGAACTGTTCTCGTCGAAGCCACCTGAAAAACTGGGTAGGAAAAAAAAGAGACAAAATGAACAGATTTAACAGTTATTCATGAAGTCTGTTAGCTGTTATTACGAATAAGCTTTCTACATGTCACTTAAAGCAATAGGTACGTGGTGATGTTATGGAGATCTGAGATAAACACTCAAAGGAAACATGAATTAAACTAGCCGACTTAACGGTACGTGGGTGGTGGGTACTCTGGGTGAGATTTCCAGTGGCAGCATCAAACACGGTTTCCAGAATGACTGTTGTCCCGTTCGGTCCTGCTACCCGGTAGCGTAAATCCTCCAGGTTTGTCTCTCTTCGGGATTGCCTTGGCTACTGTAGGTCCACCAGATAGCTGCGTTAAGTTTAGAATCAGCTTGTCAGTCTCTACCAATAAATAAGTAAATAAATAAATAAATAACACCTTCTGATATTTTGATTGTGATTTGCGTTGAATCTGTAAATTAGTTTGGGGAGAATTGACAGTCTGATATTATCAGGTCTTCCAGTTCATGACTAGCTTCATTTGTTTGTCTTAATAAATGTTTTTGAGTGTTTTAATAGTTTTCAGTGGTGAGCTTTTGCATATTTTTCTTTAGACATTGACTGTACTCCTAGTTAATTGATCCTTGTGTGTGTGTGTTATGTGTGTGTATCATTGTAAGTAGCAGTTTTAATTTGTAATTTTCTACTTTTTTTGGTTACTATATATGGGAATACTACATTGACTTGTATCCAGCAAACTTGCCAAACTGACTTCTTAATTCTTACTGTAGACTCTTTTGGATTTTCTACACATACCATCAGTTATCACAAGTGCAAATAATGTCAGCTTTTACTTTTTCCCTTCTGATCATTATTATACCTTTTATTTCGGTTCTTCCCTAATGAACTAGCAGGGACCTCCAGGACGATGGTGAATAGAAATAGTGACGATAGACAAAGGAGGTAGAAAAAATGCCTACGAAGAATTACCAGTCTCTGTAGCCTTTGTTTTGTACCTTTGGGTGACTTGACTGACTATTACAAAATCTTAGTGGAGTGGGATGCGCGGCAGCTGTCTGGTTTGACTCTGGTTTGATTCGTCAGTCCCTTCACAGAATTCCCCAGTAAACACTGAGCCTTGCCTATTTGACTCTGTTAACAGACACCTCTTTATAAACTTAGCTGTCTACTTCCCAGTCCATAAGAAAACAGAAGCTGTAGATTGGAAAAAGGGCTGAGTGGTTGGGTGGTATGAGTCACAAGCATTAGGATTTGATGTCAGTGAAAACATGCCTGTCCTCTCATGATAGATGCCCTGGGCCCCCACTGGCCACAAAACATTGGGCTGGCTAGACCACAGATCTAACTCTAGGAGTTTCTCTAGTTCAATCTGGGTCCCAGTTTGACTGAGTTGCATTTCGACATGTATCGTTTCTCTGATATGTTTGCCTTATGTAGTAGGACAGTGAAATCAACCTAATATAGTGGAAACAGGCAGATATAATATCCTTAATTTTTGGTGTATCCTTTCCAGACTTCACAGTTAAAAATGCATCAAAATAAAATAGTCAGAGTTTACAGCACTGTTCTCCTCCTTCATTAGCTTTAATTTTCCTGGGTCACCACACTCTTGGCTGTCAGCAAGGAGTATGCCGGCTGGAGGAGGGGTGTCCTGCCCGGCTGCTTATTGCCGGAGCGGGGCGGGGGCAGATGCTGAGAGGAGAGCCGCATTCTGACGGGCCTTCCTCACTTAACATCCCACTCATTTGCTAGGGTAGCTTTTTCCTTAGCCTTTCTTGGGTCCTTTTCTACGGAGGAATCATCGTCTGTCTGGCTGCGTTCAGGGCTCTTTGTTGTGGCTTCCTGCCGTTGACTTCTCAGACCCTCAGCGTGCTTTACGATGGTTATTTTAAGCATGACTCCTTTGTAACCAAAACAGGAAGCTGTTCCTGCAGGAGAAACAAGTGTTTTTGATCCTTTCAGCTCTTTTTTTTTTTTTTTTCCTACTGGTCATCGCCAGATCCGAAGCATATCCATTCTCTTGTCTAATGTCATGAATTTCTTATATTAATGGAAAATACTATATATCATGTTTTCAGGAAGTAACCTCTGAGCTTTGTGTAACTTTTTGCTAAATTCTTTTGTCTTTGACTTCTTGGAGCCGTCTTCTAACTGTTGCAGGATCTGTCCCTTTATCTTTTGGATTCTACATTGTTCAGTGCTGTGTAACCAATTACCCCAAAACTTAGTAAATCAGTTAGCAAGCGTTTATCACCTCACTGTGTCTGTGGGTCAGGGGTCCAGGAGCAGTTTAGCTGGGTAGTTGTGAGGTTCTGGTCAAGCTGTCAGCCAACCGGAGGTTCAGCTCAGGGCGGATCCGCCTCCAGGCTCACTGATGGCGCTGTTAGCTGAAAAGGGTTCCGAGACCCACCCAATTCCACCGTGTATGTGGAGGCTTCCCCACGCCAACAAGCAATTCTGGGATGCCAGCTGGGTGTCTAAGAATTCAGCTCAATTCTGACACTCACCTACCTAGAGACAGCGTCCGGTTCCACAGGCAAAGGGCTCAGTCTCACAAGACTGCCCTCCACTAGAGGCACGTCATACACCAGGGTCATTCCCTGTACTTCGGACTGACTGGCTCAAATTGGAGTTCCCCACAACCCCCTCCTCGGGCTTCGTTTGCTAGAACGTGTCACCGAACTCAGGAGATCCCCCCTTTACCCACTAGGTTACCAAGTGATTATAAAAGGATATTAAAGGATACGAATCAGCTACATAGGGTGAGGTCCGGAACAAAGGAGCCCACGTCCTCGTGGAGCCTGGGGCCTGGCACCCTGGCACAGGGAAGCTCTCCAAAAATGGACCAAAAAGCTGTCCTTCGGGGCTTTTATGGAGGCTTTGTTACTTGGTCATGATTGACTAGATCATTGGCCAGTGGCGACTGATTCAACCTCAGACCCTTCTCCCCTCCCCAGGTTATCAGTGGGTGGGACAGAAAGTTTCAACCCTCTAATCTCCTGGCAACCAGCACCCACCCCAGGTGCTCCTAAAAGTCACCTCATTCACACAACAAAAGACAGCTTTATCGCTGCTGTCGACACTCAGGATATTCTAAAGGCTTCGGGAACTGTGAGCCTGGATGGATGGGCAGATACCGATGAGAAACACTTCTTAAAATCACAGTATCGCATAGCAACCTGGGTTCCTTGCTGCATGTTGGCCAGATGTTGAGGTTCTCGCCACTTAGGCCTCTTCCTAGGCTCAGGACACGGCTGTTGGCTTCCCCAGAGAGTGTGCTGTGCAAAAGGGAGCAACAGAGAGCCCAAGACAGAAGCTGCAGGCTTTTCTAATCCTCACTTCTGCCACATTCCGTTCGTCATACAGACCAACCCTGGTACAGTGAGAGGTGGCACTCCATGGGAGTAGGGATCATTGGGGACCATCTTGAAGGCTGGCTCTCACAGGTTTTTTTTTTTTTTTTTTTTTTTTACTTATTTTAAAGAAGGTTATTATACATTTCGTTTCTATTAATACAACCCCCATTCCTGAAGATTGAAATAGTTCGTTTCGAGTTTTAAAGAAGACCTGTGGTTTGGGTTGTTAATAGAGGGTGGAAATTTCTGTGCTGCAGGAACAGTTAAGAATAGCTGTATAACTCTGTTGGGTGGGCCTTCAGGGGAGAAAAGCTTAATAAGACCCACAAGCAAATGAATGATTCTTTAGTAACAATGGAAGCAACCTTTACTTGTCAGCTTTTAATGTGGATTTTGTTGATATTGTTCTTGTTTGTTTTGTTTTGTTTTGTTTGGGGACATAAAAACTTTGTTAGCTGTTTTTAATAAAGTGAGGATAAGTGAGTCGTTTCTTATTACTTGGTTCCAGTTACATATAAAAATCCTCAAACATTTTAACCTAAATCCCATATCTTCCCTTCTGGCCAGAGTTAGAACAAAAAAGAGAGAGTAATTTGTGTGTTTGCCTCTGAACCCAAAAACCACAGACCAGACGCTTGGGCTGTTTATTTTAGATTGTTATAATAATACTCAGAAGTCAGATTCTTAGTTTCTGAAGAGACGCCTACGTCTGATGTTGAGGTCTTTGAATACAGTGTGACGAGCCACAGTTTTAGTGTTATTATGGGGGCCAAATTTAAATTGGCCTACATTTTCCTAATCTTTAAGCAGCGACTTTGAGAATTTCTGCACATCCTTACAGAATTTGCTGATTTAAAAGGCTGTAGCAGTTCAATAGGCATCACAATCTAAGATGCTTTATTATCAGAAGGATTTTGCTAAGCCAGCATTTAAGTTTGTGCTGTTGAGTATCCATCCATCAAACTTAAGCTGATTTCTTATTAAAGACCCAGGTTGCACAGATAGGGCTAAGAAGTTTTGATTCATTTTTGCATTTTTAGTATTCAAAGTCTTGCTTCATCTGTTCATGCTTAATCTTTCCTTTGATTGTATTAGTGACTCGGGGCAAATAAAATTTTCTAATAGTCAAAGGAACAACTAAGGTTAACTGTTAAGGAGTATGGACTTCAGAGAGAGTTTTACTACCAGGGCACCTACCTGGCTTGCTGATTCTAAAGCTTTGGGGGTTTGTAGGGTTCTGTTACAGCTAATTGGATTTTGCAAACCAAGATCTAATTAAATTTAGCTTAAGACTTTCTATGCTCAATCCTTTGCATTTGTAGGGATATTAGGCAGCATGTTGTGTCCAAACATCTAAAATCAAGTGGTGTTCAAATTTGAGATGAAAGTGTTATATTGGTATATACTGCCAGTATCATGAAGATATTCTGTTCTGACATTTATGCTGATTTACTGATTGTTCCCTCTTCAATACTGGCCTGGTTTAAGAGATTTGTTTTGCCTATGTAGACTGGAAGGAAGCTGTAATAAAGGAAAAATCCTACTTACGTATGATAGGAGACAAACGTTTGTTATTTAAACTCTATTTGGAAACAGGAAAATCAAATATTGTCTAAAAATTAAAAAGTCATTGTTCCATTTAATGAATCATATAGGAAGATACAGTGGCCTTTGGGTGTCACTGACATATATTATCAAAACCAGCCTTAAGTTACAAGATAGTAAAACAGTACTTTTTAAAAATAATACAAAAAAAAAAAAAATACTACAGATGGTGTCTGCATCTTAACTGCTAATCCAAGTAATTCTCCAAGACTATTTTCTGAATCTCTAACACAGGAAATGAGATTTATTAATGCAAAAAAAAAAAAAAAAAAAAACCCTGGGAGACGGTACAAGCTCTCTTGTCTGGTTTAAAGTTAGGGTCCTATGTCTTGGACCTTTGTATAATACTGATTTATTCAGTAAGTGAGTCAGCTAAGAGTCACTGAATACTTATGATATGCCGGGTTCTAGATTGGATTCTGGGAAGGAGATGAAAGAGAACTTCTAACAAGTATGTAGTCCACTGGGGGAGGTAGATATATAAACAAATACTTTTTAGATGTGGGATAAATGCTGGTTTTTAAAGTGCTGTAGAGGCATTGACTTGATCGTTGAAAGCTTCATTTTATTTATTGTAAATATTGTAGCTTTTAAGAATTGCTTTTAGTAAATCGAGATAAAATGGTCATTTATTTACATCTCAGAATTGATTTGAATAGGTAAATAGATGGAAAAAAAATGTTTTCCAGATACCTTTTTTGATGTTCTTTATTTTTATGAATAGATAACTGTTACTAAAATTGAGAAATGGTTCACAATCCTAATGTCCATCTATATATCTCAACAGTTATTATGTAGAAATGTTTAGTAGGTAAACTCGAAAGAAAATGTATTTGGTAGTGTTAAGGTTGTATTATCGTCCCCAAAATAATGAAGAAAATATTGGCAGAAAGGACTTAAAATATTTTATTGCTAGCGTGAAGGTTTTTTCTGGGCATTTGATCCACAGATTTCCCCATTACTAGTTCCTTTAAAAAAAAAAAAAAAGAAAGAAAAACAGATTGAAAATATGCAGGCACAAATGCTTTGGCAGCCAGGGTCAGTAACTTGAATCTCAGTTGCGTGTAGCACACTTCCTCTGGCTGGGAAGATGGTTTTTTGGAAAAGATTAACCTGAAACTGACAGACAAATTATATAGTTGAAAATATTCAGGTTTTTCTGATTTGTTTTTAGATATTTTGTTTTCCCCTTTCTGCCTTCCTCAGAGAAGGCTCTCAAATGCTTTTTATCTATGGTCAGTTTAGCTTTGAGGCACATCTATTATCTTGTAAGAAGTAACAAAGCCACTTACAATCTCAGCATCTCATCTAAATTTGTGAAGTAGACTTGGTTTTTTTTTTTTTTTTTTTTAAAGTAGTTTTATAACTGCAGCCATACACATCTCTCTTCATGCCTAAATGGGGTCTGGATCCATGTTTACATACCCATGTATGCTAAGGAATTGAGATGTAAACAGTATTCCCATTCATTGGTTCATACACGACCTCTCTGCCAACTACCTGTTAATATACCTAGTAATACACGTCCTACGCCCTGCAAACAAATATAGTTCAACCAATCTGTAAGTTTCATTTTGCTGCTTCTTCAAGATGCAGGAGCCCGGTGTGATTGGATTCAACTTTCAAGAAGAAATTTTAATCATTCGGCAATAATTTTGTCACATATTTAATTTTCATTTATTAAACATCTTTATATTTACTTGACAAAGCCAGTATTAAAGACCTGATAGTTTCTTGGCAAATCAAAGTAATGATTAAGTGTTTTGGTGATTTGTCATTTGTCCATAGATGTTATTAAGATTTAAGAATGCAATAGCCAGTCACTATGCTGTATACCTAAAACTAATACAACATTGTAAATCAACTATACTCCAATAAAATGAAAAAAAAAAAAAAAAAAATGCAGTAGCCAAATTCAACTTAATTCAGCAGACCATAATTCAATACCTGTATTGTATAAGGCACTGTGATGAATTGGTATGGTAAGATTAGAGTTCATCTAGTCTGACGTTTTACAAATAGGGAATCTAGGGTGCAGTTTCTTACCCAAGATTTTGCTCCATAAATGTTAGTCGAGTCCTGGGTGGTGGTTACTCCTTCAGTTTAAAAGCGATTCCAGTGGGAACTATGATTAGGAAGGTAATTTGACACTATATGGTGGTAGATCTTGGATGCACCTCTTAGAAGTTAAGAACTTGCTTAATTTGTAATGAGAAACTAGTAAAGATTTTAAGTCTGGAAATGATGTAATTAGAGTAGTGATTAAGAAAGATTCATTTACAAGTAGTGAATAAAAGGGATAGTAGGAAACTAGGTAGAGAAACCAAATTAGAAGGCTACGTGATAATCCAGGCAGGAAGGCTAATTGTCATTTATAAAGTTCCTACTATTTGCTAGACTCTGTCCTAAGCATTTTACATGTATTTATGCATTTAATCCTTCAATGACCCTGTAAGTTTTGTTTTTAGGCCCATTTTACAGATGAGAAAACTAAGGCACAGAAGATTCAGTAACTTCCCCAAGGTTCACAGCTTGTAAATGTCAGTCAAGGTTTTAATCTAGGCCAAACAGCTCCAAGTCTAACCTCAGTAGCTAGACTATGCTTTCATTATTCCTATATATCCTATATCCATTATCCCTGTAACAACTATTTGAAGTGTAGGTACCATTTCTCTCTTTTCAGATGAGGAAATGGAGCTTAAAGAGATTAGGGAAATGAACAGTCTGAAAATGAAATTAAGAAGGCAGTTCCATTTACAGTGAACATCTAAAAGACTTAAATACTTAAGAATAAATCTCACCAAGGAGGTGAAAGACTTGTGTGCTGAAAAATACAAAACACTGCTGGAAAAAATTTTTTAAAGATCTAAGTAAATGGAAGGATATCCTGTGTCCATGGATAGGAAGACTTAACATTGTTAAGATCTACAGATTCAATGCAGTCTCTTCCAAAACTTCAATATCCTTTTTCAGGGAAATGGAAAAGCGGATCCTCAGATTCATGTGGAATTGCAGTGGGCTCCAAATAGCCAAAACAATCTTAAAAAAAGAAAGAACAAAATGGAGGACTCACATGTCCCGAGTTTGAACTTTCTACAAAGCTACAGTAATTAGCTGGTATGATACTGGCATGAGGACAGACATATAGACCAGTGGGATAGAATAGAGGGCACAGAAATAAAGGGTCACATATATGGTCAGTTGATTTTTAATAAGGATGCCTAGACCAGTGGGGAAAGGAAAGTCTTTTCAACAAATGATTGCTGGGAAAACTGGATATTCACATGCAAAAGGATGAATTTGGACCTTTACCTTATTATATATACCAAAGTTAACTAAAAATTGATCAATGACCGAAACGTAAGAGCTAAAATTATAAAGCTCCTGGCATAAAAGATTTGGGGAAAATCTTCATGACATTAGATTTGGCAATGGCTTCATGAATATGACACCAAAAGCACAGGTAACAAAAGAAAAAACAGATAAATTGGACTTCATCAAAATTAAAAACGTTAGTGCATCAAAAGACACAGTCAAGAAAGTAAGAAAAAACAACCTATAGAATAGGAGGAGATACTTGCAAATCAAATGTCTGATAAGAGGTTGATATCCAGAATGTATAAAGAACTCCTATATAACTCAACCAACAAAAAACAACCCAGTTCAAAACTAAAGGACTTGAATGGACACTTGTTCCAAAGAAGATGGACAAATGGCCCATAAGCACATGGAAGGATGTTTATTACCATTGTTAGTCATTAGATAAATGCAAATGAAAACTGCAATGAGATATTACTTCACACCTAGTATGATGGCTGTAATAAAATAAAGTGGAAAATAAAAAGCCTCGCATTGGTGAAGATGTGGAGAAATTGAAACCCTCGTGCATTGCTGGTGGGTGTGTAAAATGGTGCAGCTGCTGTGGAAAATAGTCCATCAGTTCTTCAAAAACTTAAATGTAGAACTACCATGTAACCAAGCAATTCTGCTTCTAGGTATGTATCCCGAAGAGTTCACAGCAGGACCTCAAACAATAGCAGTGTTCATGGCAGCATTATTCACAGTAGCCAAAAGATGGAAACAACCAAAGTGTCCATCAAAAGATGAATGGATAAACAAACTGTGGTGTCTGCATACCGTGGAATATTATTCAGCCATAAAAAGGAATAAAATTTTGATATATATATCACAACACGGCTGGACTTAGAAAACATTATGCTTAAGTGAAATAAGCCAGACACTGAAGGACAAATATTATATAATTCCACTTAATATGAGGTAGCTAGAATAGGCAGATTCATTGAGACATAAAAGTAAAATAGAGGTCATCAGGGGCTGTGGGGGTGAGAGAATGGGAAGTTATTATTTAATGGGTTCAGAGTTTATACTGAGATGATTAAAAAAAGTTTCGGGTATAGATAGCGGTGAAGGTTACAACAACATTGTGAATGTATTTAATGCCACCTAATTGTTCAATCCAAATGGCTAAAATGATCAATATTATATCTATTTTACCATAATAAAAAGTTACCAAAAAAACAAAAAAAAAAAAAAAAGAGGTTAAGGAAATTTCCCCAAATCATACAAGCTTGTAAGAAATGGACCACAAACCCAGGCTATCTGACTCCAAGGCCTCTTGGAAATAAGGAGCATCAGTTGTACCTCACCTGCATATTTCTGAGGATCTACCCAAAATCAGGAATACTGAAAACGGGAAGTTTCATGCTTTTGTATCTAAAGCAATTTGGTATATCTGTCTGAGGCCCTAAAGCTTTTTGATCGAAACATTTCAGCTACTCTTAGTGGTTAAGAGTTGGCTACTGGGAGAATTTGTCACTTTTTAGAAACAGTTGTTTTTGTTCAGTATTAAAGGATAATTTTTAATGGCAAACTCATCACTACTATACAGGTATAAAATGAACGTGTGTTAAAGACTTTAATGAACTCATTAATTAATTAGAGAACCAGTAAGATCTGGTTCCATGGAGAATTCAGAAAGCAGACATCTCTGTATAGGCAATCAGGAATGCTGAAATTAATTTGCAAAACCAGCTTCTTGGGAAAGGGAGAGGACAAAATTCATTTTCATTTCTATGGACAAGAATCACTCGTATTACTATTAGTTTCCTACAACTTACAGGAAAATAGCTGAAAGGCACTGAGACACAGACAGCCTGGGAGGGCACACCGGACAGCATACCCAGTAATCTATGTTTTGCTCATTTCCAAGTCTTCCACAGTTTTTTCTGACAACAGTCATAGAAGGGAATCCGTGTATATAATGCCAGATGTGTTGATTATTTTCAGTCAGGAAAAAAATAATCTAATCTCTAAATTTACCACCCGGCTGCCTTGTCAAGGAACTCCTGAGCTGCAGGCAGCTTTTCTAGACTGGACTTCAGGTGGGACAAAACGTTCCCTTAGCTGGGTGTCCAGAACCCTGAGACTGTCTGTGATTTGCTGTGGACGTCAGGCGATTTGCTTCACCTTCCTGGGTCTCAAGTTTCCTTGAGTATAAAATGAAAGATTGGACCAGATTTCTTACTTTCTGACTAGCTCTTATATTTTTATGTATCATGGTTCCGTCCTATTCTTGAATTTCTGATGCTTCCTGAATTCTGCTAAGCCTCAGAATGAGATCTGAGGTGTTCTCAGGGACATTGTATTAGTATGACAGGAACAGGTAGTATTGATATTTGTTCCTTTGGAGAATTAACCCCCTGTTTCTGGGCCCTGTTATTCGATTGCTGGCTGCAGTTAACAGTATTGTACACCCTGTCTTCTCCTCCAGACCTACCCCGAAGGAGTTAAAAAAGAAACGGTTATTCGGGAAGATGCACACGTCTTTAATAATCTAGAAGAAGGGGTTCCTTTTATGGCGGTACCACGAAATGTAGCTTTTGAACTCATGAGAGTGGTCTAGAGAGTGTAGCATATGCTTCAAGTTAAGCAGAATATAGAGAATAGTAAGTGATACCTAAAAAGTTCTGTCCTGAGTAAAGATGATTATAGATAACCTGGGGCTGTTTGTGGTTGGGGCGATTTTTGTTTCTGCCACATTCTGCGGAATAGTTGTTTGGTGTCAGTACCCTGTTCCTGGCCTCTGCTACTTTCCCTTGGTTGGATCACCTGCCCAAAGACACCATTTGCTGCAGGATTTGTTCAAAAGGTAAGAAACTTTTTTTTAAACAAGAAAGCTACTGGAGTTTCCTGAGGTATTACACCCCTCTGTCCTTCCTCCTGTCCTCCCTTCTTAGGATCTTTCTTTCTCCCCGCTTCCCACAGTGATTCTTTGGCTCTTGGGCCTGCTTTCATGTAAATCATGTTCCTCTGACAGAGGAAAAGTGGCTGGAAAAGATCACGTGATCATGTCCTCGTGACAGCTGCTTTGGGAAAGCCAGACCCTTCCCCTGAGGAGTTTGTAGCTATAGAATATCCTTTTGTCATAGCTGTGGCGACATCAGCTGTGGAGCCTGGTTTGGCCCTTGGGGAGTACCCCTGAGTTTCACCCCTGCTTTGCCAAGGTCCACATTTGTCCTGCTGGCAGAGCGAGTGCCTTGCAGGTTCTGCCTCTGGTGCTGTTTGCTTATCTGCTACCTTCATGCCGTGAAGCTCCTTGGCTATGCCCTGACCGCCCTGGCTGTGTCCTGAATTAGACTCAGAACAGGCTGATAATACCGTTGAGAAACATGGGGCAGAGTCTTGAGCCTTGGTATCTTTTTCTTTTTCTTGAATGTATTTAATTTATGTGATTCCCAGCAGCCGTGTGTTTGTAGTCAAAGCCCTGTCTATGGAGCCCTGGGTGGGATTGGGCTGCAGAGAGCATTTTGTTTTCTTCTAGTGAAAGGGGCTATGGAGTAAGACATGTGAGTCTTAGAAGTCTGTATTAAATACTGCTCTGACTACATAATTCATTTCCTCATTTGTGCATAGTAAGGCTTTCAGCATTATCAAATTCTCCCAGCAACTCTGAGGGTTACTATAATTATTATGATTTTACGGATTGGAAAACCAGATACAAAGAGGTAAAGTAACTTTTGTCAAGGCCAGTCAGGAAGCCAGAGCCAGGATTGGAGACTATTATTTATTGACTATCTCATCATGTAATCTTAACCTCATAACTTAGGGAATAGCTTATGTTAAAATTTTGGACTATATCATTTCATTCATTCTCATATACATTTATATCATGTTATATTAGTAAAAATCATGGCACATGAAATTTTGTACTCCCCCCCTTTCCTCCGTTTGCTGTTGTTTCAAAAGGATTTTCTCGCATCACTTGAAAAACACTTAGGAAACAGTTTTAGTGACTGTATAGTATTTTATTAGATGTGTGGCTGTGCCACAGTTTACATAACCATGTTCCTAATGTTGCGTATTTATAATGGATCTAATTTTTGCTGTTACAGATAGTGCTGCAGTGAGTATATTTGTGGTCTAAACATTCGTCTAAACTTTTGGTTATGCCCTTAAGGATAGGTTCCTTCAAAATACTGGATTGGCCAAAAAGTTCATTTGGTGTTTTCTGTAAGATGCTTTTAGTAGCGCCGAGTTGTCTTTAACTTCATTCAAAACAATTTTGTTAGATTGTATAGTGACAGCTGTCATACCAGTGTGCATTTTTAAAAAAAGCTTATCAAAACTGGTGAATTTTTGTGTAGCCATTTTAATATTGAAAATGGAAGAAGAAAAGCAACATTTTTGGCACATTATGCTTTATTATTTCAAGAAAGGTAAAAACGCAACTGAAATGCAAAAAAAAAGATTTGTGCAGTGTATGGAGAAGGTGCCGTGACTGATCAAACTTGTCAAAAGTGGTTTGTGAAGTTTCGTGCTGGAGATTTCTCGCTGGACGACGCCCCATGGTCGGGTAGACCAGTTGAAGTTGACGGCGATCAAATCGAGACATTAATTTGAGAACAATCAGTGTTATACCACGCGAGAGGTAGCCGACATACTCAAACTATCCAAATCAAGCGTTGAAAATCATTTGCACCAGCCTGGTTATGTGAATCGCTTTGATGTTTGGGTTCCACATAAGTTAAGCGAAAAAAACCTTCTCGACCGTATTTCCTCGTGCGATTCTCTACTTAAACGTAGTGAAAAGTTCCGTTTTTAAAACAAATTGTGATGGGTAATGAAAAGTGGATACTGTACAATAACGTGGAATGGAAGAGACCGTGGGGCAAGTGAAATGAGCCACCACCAACCACACCAAGACCGGTCTTCAAAGAAGGTGATGCTGTGTATATGGTGGGATTGGAAGGGAGTCCTCTATTATGAGCTCCTTCCAGAAAACCAAAAGATTAGTTCCAACAAGTACTGCTCCCAGTTAGACCAACTGAAAGCAGCACTTGAAGAAAAGTGTCTGGAATTAGTCAACAGAAAATGCATAATCTTCCATCAGGATAACACAAGACCACATGTTTCTTTCACGACCAGGCAAAAACTGTTACAGCTTGGCTGGGAAGTTCTGATTCATCGGCCATATTCACCAGACGTTGACCTTCGGATTTCCATTTATTTCAGTCTTTACAAAATCCTCTTAATGGAAAAAACTTCAATTCCCTGGAAGACTGTAAAAGGCACCTGGAACAGTTCTTTGCTCAAAAAGATAAAATGTTTTGGGAAGATGGAATTATGATGTTGCCTGAAAAATGGCGGAAGGTAGTGGAACAGAACGGTGAATACGTCGTTTAATAAAGTTCTTGGTGAAAATGAAAAATGTGTCTTTTATTTTTACTTAAAAGCCGAAGGAACTTTTTGGCCAACCCAATAGAATCCCTGGGTGTGAGATAATGAATATTTAGGAGACTTTCAATATATTGACAAATGGCTTTCCAGAAAGATTGAACCCATTTATATTTTCATAAGCAATAGTATTTGAGAAGATCTCTCCACTCTCTTTTCCATTGATCTTGGTCATTTCTTAAACTTCTCTACTGGTTACTTTAATTTTGTAACCAGAAAATGTATCTTGTTTTTATAATTTAAACTTCTTGGTGAAATAATCATTTTTTCATGTGACTATTCCCCATTTGTTAAGAACCACTGTTTTAGCCCAAGATAAGGGCATAGAAGAAGAAAGTTAACTGTGCAGTTCCAACAGGAAGGATTTGTGGGACAGGGTCCATGTCCTATAGGGAGGTTGAACTTTGTTTTATTGTTCTTGTTTGCCTTGCCTTAAAAAGTCCACCTGGCGTGAATGTTATGATCTGGGGCAAGGCCCGTAATGAGGCCCAGGGACTCTGCCACTATCTTCTCTTGGTGCCGATCCCTTCTGACTAGGGAGACCGTGGCACTAGAGCTGAGTACTTAAAGCTTGTGCGAGGACTCAGGGTTCAGCTCTAACCTGGGCCTCATTCCTTGAATGGCATGTTGGCGAGATGATGTTTAATGAGGAATCAGAGCGTGTGTTCTCTGAAAACCCAGCATTCTCTTACTCTCACTTTGCGTTACCCAAGGTGCAGTGGATGGTTCTTAAAATCCAGTGCCAGCCCGTCTTTCGTGATTAGCTGGCACCATTTTCTTGACGTGAGCTTTAGTTCTCTAGGCTTGTGCTCCATGATGGAACATTTTGAAGCACAGATTAGTTCTAAGTTTATTGCATTTTTCATCACCCAGCTGCTGTGCCTAGAGCCTGGAGTAAATGGCCATCTTTTGCATTGTAAGGTCTAGATGCATTAGAAGTAGCTCTCCACACCCCCAGCCCCCTCAGTACTCAAAGCACTGAATTCACTCCTCCACTTGGAAAGGGATGGGATATCCCAAAGCAGTGGTTACATAATTGTGGATTGGCTTTCACCCATCCAGCTTTACTTCCTCCTGTGATAGTGAATTCCAGGCTGGCAACAGTAATTAGATCTCAGAAAAGCCCGTCACAAAACACAACAGGTTAAAGAAAGTCACAGCCTCTTCTATGCATCGGCTAGAGTTTCAGAGCCCTTCGTTTTCAGTGTACGGTAACCTTAAGACAGTAGTGCTTTTTTTTTCTGTGCATTAACTTTAATTAAGCAATGACACCTACTTTCTGTTCCGCTCTGAGATCTACGTGTAGCTAAACTGATGGTTTAAGTGCCTCCCCACCCTTGGTCACTGACGTTGCTGCAAACAGAGCAGCAGACAGAAGATCTCCTACACGCGACTGAGTAACCCAGGAATTGCTCAGTTTAGTGAAACAGATAAGTAAGTGCTGTAAGAAGTTGGAAAGGTCAGGGAAGACTTCCTAGAATCTGGTTGAGCCAAACTTTGAAAGATCAAGTGACATTACAGAGGTATGACTATGAGATTATGTATAGCTCAAGAACCACACTTAGGATACAGTGTGTGTATTACACTTTGCAGCCTACAAAGGGTTTTCTCTTTAATTCTCACAAGAGTCCTGCAGAGATAGGTAGTGAGAGGTTTAATGTTTTGCATAAAGTCAAATAGCCAGCAAGTGGCAAAAAGTCTGAACTGTTGTCTGTTTTCACTTGTAATTCAGTCTTGAAGAGGAGCCCCCTAAGGCCAGCAAGAGAGTAGACCAAGAGAGCCCTTCCCCTGAAGGTCACCGCAAGGCCGTGAGACACGGGGATCATTTGGGGACACCCCAGGATGTGTCCAATTATCATTGGAATCTAAAATTAAGGTCTAATATGATTAAACATATTCAGTAATCACTTTGGAAAAGAAAGGAGTTAGTGAAAAGCAATTCCTTTAACTTCATGATATCAGAATAGAAGAATCATAGCAAAGCTAGAATAAATATATATGGATATACAATGTTGAGGTGACTTTATAATTATTATGTGTTGTATATTAATATATACAGTAATCATTTCCAGAAGGAAGGGGATATGTAAAGAAAGTAATAAAAGAAAAATATTTTAAAGCACTTTGTGAGGTGTCGTACAAGAACTAGAAGAATTATGGTAAAACAAAAAGAAAAGAAAAGCAGGGAATGAAAATGAATAGAGCCAGATATTTCCTACATTTTTAAACCTCTACTCATTTTAGGTTTCTGGCTACAGACTTAAGTAACATTTTTCTTTACTCAGGTTGGAATTACAAAGACCAGTAGAAAAGGTGGTCATAGGGCAATTGGCTCCTGTTCCCTGGTTGTCTAATCTCAACCAGAATGAGTCAGTCCTTCGACAAGATGTCAGCAACCAGGGCTCTTAGGCAGGTAAAGGAAATAGTCCATTATTATAGGGATTTCAAGCCAGGCTTCGTATTATCTTACCCTGGCGATGACAATTATATTCGTTTTTATTGGAAAATAATAACCTTGGAGTTGAGCTATATGTTTACACAAGAGGCATTGCTTCTAGGGGTTCTGTCATTTCCAAGTTCACGTTGCCTGTCAGGAAATGGGACACCTGATGCAACTCCTCTGAGGAGGGAATTGAACAGTTTGAGTTGTGTTGATTTCACAGAGAATTGTACAAGGTAATCTATTGCATCTGACACTTGAGTATCTGGCCTCTAAAGGCCATCAGTTGAACAGTGCCAGGCATTGCTCTTGGCTTAATATAATGGTTGAAAAGAAGACAGGCAAGGTTGCTGCCCTCCTGGGGCTTACACTTTAATGGGGGAAGATGGAGGACAAACCAGTGAAAGTAAATGAACAGGGCAATGCATTGTGGCGCCCCTCGGGGGCTCTTGAAAGACTGATTCTTCTGTTGCGTACCACACGTACACAAGGTGAATTTTTGTGCCTTGATAAATGTATAAAGGTGACTGAACGGTTGGAAGTCCACTGAGCTTCTGTTTGCTCTTTACTGCTAATGAATTTTCATACCTGCAAATCTCTGAGAATTCTTAAATAAAATTTTCTCTTAGGTTACAGAGAACACATCTTAGAAGATACAAAACCGGAATCTACCAGTGACACTACCGACTTGGCCCTACCACCTGAAATGCCAATTTTGATCGACTTCCATGCTCTGAAAGACATCCTCGGGCCCCCGATGTATGAAATGGAGGTGATCATTCTCGTTCCTTTGTTGATACCCACCAGTTTACTCTGCTGGTTGCCTAATAGATTGGGGGAGAAGTAGATTTGGGTATCTGGGGAGGCTGAATTTTGTCTTAAGATTGGAAACTTGTGTTCTCTATGGTATTAAATTTTGGTGCTTAATGTGATAATACGGCTTTTGCAGAGCGCCAGAGACCCTGGCCACATCCTCTTTTGGAAACCCAGTCTGATCTTATTCTTTGCATCCAGTTCTATTTTAAGAACAGTGTCTCTGACTTTCTCTGACTTTCCTCCTTAGAAATTCTATATTCCTGTTGTATGTGCTTTAATTAAGTACTCCTTTGTGCTATCAAAGACTTGGAGGGAGGATGGAGGGAAACAACCCAGTACAGAATACCTGAAGACATGAGCCTGGCCTTTAGCTTCAGGCTGCTCTAGTGCAGACCAGATGGCATCTTTCAGGATCTGTTCTTTCATTGTTATCACTAGTTCCTTTCGGGTTAAACCGACATGCAAGTCCTTCCCTATTTCCATCTGTCTCCCCTAACTGTCCCTCATAGCGGAACGCGGAGCCATAAGGGCCTTGGGAGCAGGACTGAGTCGAGGGAGCGGGATAGAAATAGGTGTTGGAAGCTGTGACTGCTGAGGTATTGTGATATACTTTATAGGATGCTTATATGAGCTTTCCTGGGGCATTTACTGGAAAGAGTATGTATTTTACTACTGAACTTATTAGCATCTTTCTTCAGAAGCTTTACCATCACCTTGTCTGTGTAAAGGAAAAAAGGTTTGCAGCAGATACATCTGGTGAATTACGCAGAAGATAATCTCTCCATCCAGCATTTGAAATCACTACCAGTAAACATGATTTTCCTCAAGTCTTAAAACGGAGAAGAGGAGAAGTAGCCCCCAAACCCATCTTGTTTATTTACTTAAACTCTGAGCTAGTCATTTAGTTCTGCAAAGCTCTCAGCTACAAGAATAGCACACGTTTACTGTTGGCAGTAAACCTGGTCCTGAACGATAGAATCAGAAACATTATTTTGGTTATTTGAATTCTTAAGATACTGTGGATGGATTTAAATTTTGAAGTGTTGAAAGAAGTGGAGCAAAACTTGTTTTGGTTGAGAACGTGGGCCAAAGCTGCTTTCCTGCTCCGAGTGAACCCAGTGATGGTGTGAGTGACAGTGGAAACAGGTTCTGCTCCTGCATGTCCGGCGGGCTTTTTTCTCTTGGCTTTCCAGAACAGTACATGCCAGCCATTCTTTGGGAATTTACACCAGAACGGTTGATAAAAACAAAAGATGGATGCGTGTTTCTGTTGCGTAGACCCTTCTCTCCCAGCCATGACTGCTCCTGTTAGGTTTGGAAGCATTGCTGACCTTCTTGGAGCTTTGGCAGAGAAGGAGCCAAAGGACAGAAAAGAGAAATTTTATAAACACTGCTTAATAGCTCTGTTTGATATCACTGCAAAAACTATTTTATTTTCCTTGTAGCATCTGAGCTATTACATATGAACACTTTCACCAGCATGAATCCAGTAGCCATTTTCCCTTCTATAAATAGCATCTTAGAATAGAAGGTCTGGTATCTGGGAGTTTGGAACATTTTGTTCATATTTTCCACAGTTGAGAGAATTTACCCTGGCGCCAGGGGTTTCTTTGTCTACCTTTAGTGGTCTGATGACCATCAGCCCCAAATTATATAACCACTCTCTGCCTCAGCTTTTGCATCCATGAAATTAAGATTTATGGAACTTTTCTTTACTGTCCACAAGGTCCATCAGTGTGCTAGGGGTCGTCCGTTTTACACACAGGGAAAGAGCTTAAGGAAATTAAATGAATCATGCAAATTCACATAAGGTGCAATTAGCGAGGCCAATCTTTAAACTCAGATCAGCCAACTCAAGTCCAGTATTCTTTCCACTCTCCTACAATACCCTGCAGCCAAGCTAGTTCCTGCCCTTTCCTGCTAAAAGAGAATTGCTTGAAGTACAGCAGTTTAACAAAAAGGCATACCTGCTCTACCTCAGATTTTCATTTCTATTCTTACCAACTATAGTACTCTGTTTTGGAATGGGAGATATAAATTATAGAGTTGTTAGAAAATAGAGGATTTTTTAAGTCCTGGGAACGTTGAGATCACCAAAGGAAAAGGATACGGAGGAAAGAGCAGGGAGCCTAGGAGCAGGCCCTGGACAGTTAGGGTCACGGAGGGGAAGAGGAGCCCTCAAGACAGACAGAGAGAAACTAAAGAAGGAACAGGCGGTCAGGTAAGAGCAAAACAAGGATGTTGTGCCGCCATGACAACAAAGGCGGAGACTGTCTCAGGAAGGGGGAACATGCACATGTGTTTGCTGGCTGTGTACTGGATTTGACAGCATGGAGGTTGTAGGTGACCTTGACAGAGTGGGTTCACAGGGCGTGATGGGAGTGTGTTGCAGAGGGAATGGAAGGTGGGGAGGTAGAAGTCGTTTGTAGGCAGCTCTTTCAGAAGGTTGGCTGTGAACGACTGCAGAGAAGTGAGGTGGCTAGAAGGGAGGATGGAGGTCAAAGGGAGTGTGGTAACAAATGGCAGCCTGTTTGCTGGTCAGAATAGTCCAGTAGAGAGAGTCAGACTGAGGTTGCTGGAGAGAGAGGTGGTACCACAGGAGCAGAGTCTTTCGGGCAGTGCGAGGCGGTGGGGTCCCCAGTGTGAAGGAGGCGGTGGTCTGTGATGAGGATCCCCTGTGGCGGGGTATGATGGAGAAGGGGGGCTGAGAGTATTGAGTAATCACAAGGAAAAGATGATAACGCGGGAACAAAGGAGTATTCGTGCACAAGGAGAGCAGTAAAGCTGGGACAGAGCTGGTGTATAATGTGAAGGAGGTAGAGTTGATGGTCTTGAGTACAAGTGAGCTAGAAGGATGAAAAAGTGGTGGTCGGGGAAGGGGGTGGTTAAATTCAGGTTTCGGAGGTCGTATGGCTTCTGTTGGCAATAAGGGCCGGGAGAAGGGTGGCTGGGTGAGGGTAAGGAGCGTGCTTTTGGAGTTAAGGGGTGTTTAGAGACAGAGAGGCCGGGTTGCGCGAGTCTCAGGTACTCACTGAAGAAACCCAGGGTGATGGCGGGACTCAGGGTGGTCAGGAAGGAGAAGCGTGGGTTTGCATATAGAAGGCAGTGAGCAGAGAATGAAGATGGGAAGCCAGCTGCCGGAAGCAGGGCTTAGTAGGAGGAGGAAGAGGCCTGTCACTCACCATGATGAACCCCGCCTCCTTGACTGTGCTGGCGTCATCCGATGCATGGGGGGAATTATATGTAGGTTTTAGAGAGTGTTTAGAATCTGCTGAGTTAATGTATATAAGGCACCCACCATAGTGCCCGGTACATGCTAAAAAAACAAACAAATACTGGTTCCTGCAACCACCATACACCCTAAAAACAAATAGACCTATGCCCAGTCACAAAAGTAAAAGTCCCTATTATTTTTATTATAACCCTAATTTTATATTTGCTTTAATAACCTCTACCACCCCTTACCGTGCTTTATTTTCATTGAAGATGAGTCTGCAAAAATACATTAGTACCAAAAATGTTACTGACCTAGCAAACTAACAGTGAGGAGGAAAGATGAGAAGGCACACTTTTACCCGTGTTACATCCGTTCAGAATTCTCTCAGCAGGTTGAAAAATGAGTTCCTAAAACTTTGTCTAGATTTCAGATTTAGGAACAGTATCATAAGTCACCTTTTCAAATACAATAAAGTTTCCTAAAGAAGCAAGATCAGTTAAACACTCACTTTTAAAGAATAACAGATCGCCCTGCATTATGAGAGAGAGAGTGGGAGAGGGTGGGGCAGGTGCCGGCGTCTGGGGCAGCCGAGACTTCATTCTCCCTGACTGCTTCTCAGAACACCTCAGAGGCAGGCCCGGGTCCCTGCGTGGAGGGTTTAGGAAGGACGCAGCTGTTGAGTCTTATTTGATCTGGTCAGTTATGAGATTGCCATTAATAATGGTAAACGTGGTTGCAGTTACTTTTGTTGATTACATGAACCTCTTTGGGGGGAGATGAGAATCTGATAATTTTCATTTTCGTCCTAGTGAAGCCAGGAGAAGCCTCCGCATTATGAGATACATATATACACACACACATATATATTATCTGCATATTAGATATATATACATAATTAGATACATTATATAAATATAATACAATCCTGCAGTTTGACACCCCCCCCCAAAAAAAAACCCGACATACAGAGTTCCTATATATCTCCGGGGGTAACAATCAATCTCATAGACTGCAAATGTGGTGACACAATCAGAAGAACACATAAACTCTAGTCTTTCCAGGATGAATTTGATTTTCAGCCTCAGAAAACCAGTCATCCAAGCCACGAGCGTCTACGTTTTGTCCAGTCTGCTAATCCTGAGAATGTGTCATCTGAGTATTCCTGACTCCATTCATAGTTTGTATGAAAGCCTCAGTGGTGGACAAAAAGTCCTTATGCAAAGGTCACTGCCCTTAGAAAAAATAGTAATAAAGGGAAGAAGAGACAAGACATGCAGATTTCAAAAAACGTCCTGAATAGAATGCATCCACAGGTGAATTCCAGGAGATTCCATCAGGGTGCTTGCCTTGCAGACAGACAAAAGCAGGTGCTAGAAATGAGCAAAGTGTATACACACTAACGAAATGCCCAAAGAGTCATGGTAGTAAATCCCTTCTTCCTCCCTCTCCGTTCAGACCTGCTGTGCCCCATGCCCCTGTTAGGACAGCACCAATGCTGCACTCAGCCTGGCCCACCACCAGCCGGTGGTACCAAGGAAAGGCCTTACTGAAGGGCCGGCACGCAGCTGGCTCTCAGCAGCGCCGGTGCCGCACCAGACCGGGGCTGTGTCGCGCAGCTTCCAGAGGTGACGGTGGCCGACCCCGGCACCCCTCCAAAGCAAACAAGTTCACAACTGGAAAAATCAAATATTCCTAGAGACTTTAAAGAAGTTGGCAGATGGAGAGCCGCCGTGGTGACAACCCTGGCGGGAGCATAAAAAATGCTATGCGAGCTATAGAGAAAACAAACCAACGTGTGGTGTAAGCGTTACTGAGGCACGAACCTGCACACATACCGCAGCCATCTGACAGCTCAGGTTTTGCGAGGCACTGTGCCTGTCCCTGGCGAGAAGGCCCACAATATTATTCCTGTCTCGAGTCCTTGGCACCTGCTGGCCTCTCTGCTGTGAAAAGGCTTCCTGGCCCTTTTCTGCCCAGCAGACTTTAAGACCGCTCAGTCTCTCCTGTGACACCTGTCCCAACTCCCCAGACACGGACCCTTGCCTCTGCAGGGCTCTCTGTAGATACAGGCACTGGCTAGATGGTTTTGTTGCACTCCCCGTGCTGGGGGGTAAGCGGCCCCTTATCTGATGTGGTTAGGTAGGTAGTCTGTCGCCGCTCAGAGGTTTTCACTTGATATCCCTATGATCCATGATGGGGCCAGGCTCCCATTGCCAGTAAAGCACCCATTGGATGAAGGTAAAACTCTTCGTCCCTCTGATGGCTGCAGCAGTAAATAACAAGGTATTAAAACTGTAAGTGTTGGTCTAGGTTTGGAAGGGTCACAAAGAGTTGTACGTATTTACTATTTCAGTCAAATATCACTAAATATCACTATTTTAAGTTAATCGAGAGGAAAGAACAGTGTGAAATTGGCAATGATTAGATGCTCAAATGCTCCTTAAACACTGCTATCATTGAAGTGTTCAGAATGCAATCATACTTTATAAGACATATCCTATTATTAATTAGGTTTTTCATTAACTATTTTAAACACTTCCTCAGTCTGCATATTTACATGATTGGTAGAATTATTACAGAAGAAAATGACCATTTCTTTGAACAAGATTTAGTTAACAGATAAAGGAAACTTGAAGCACCAGTTTCAAGGGAAATTGAATGACAGAAGTGAACTTGAGATACTGCTGTTCCGCTTTGACATTTAGAGGGAAAAACGTTCAAGCATCAAGCCTAGGCCTGTCTTGGCTAATATAATTGATGATTCCACAAACCAGTAATGGAATTAGAAACTGGTAGAAAAGTACCAGTAGATAAACATAGTTTTGAAATTCTTGTGTTGAATCACTTGTTAGGGAAGTCTGTAAAATACAAATTGTTCTGTATAAAGGGTTTAAGAGGCTTGGGAAACTGCATTCAGGAGCAAGAAAGAGCATATATCTTATCTTTTAAATTCATACTTACTTGCACTCATTACTTCTGAGGGAAAAATACATAGAAACTGGATGCTTGGTTGTTAAGAGAATTGTTACAATTTCAGAACACATGGCTTTGAAGAATATGACTCCAAGTCTAAGAATTACAGATTCTTTACTTCTTAGATAACTGCTATTAGCCTGATCACGAGACTCTAGGTTTGATAATAACTCCTGCCCTCAGTTCTCCCACCCGTGTATGTTGTTGTTGAGTTACACAGATTTGTCACTGGTCCCATCTTCAGGTTAATATTTCAGCACTTACCGTCAAGTTAGGATAAAGTGATTACAAGCCTGGATGGTTTTGGTTTGGTCACGTGTACTTATCTACCCCCTGTCCTTTCAATGAACAACAGACCAGTTACTTTTACCCAGAGCACCACGACTCTCCAGCAGATGGAGAGTGTTGGAAACTGGCGTGGTTTCTTGAAGCAGTGTGGTAATCAACATGAATCCTACTTCTGATTCTTTGGGGACATGTTTGGTATTATTCTGACAAAATGAGTTCTGAGGATTTAGCTGTTAAAAAAAAAGGGATTGTTCTCATTATAGCTAATGAAGTTGTGCTATATTATATGGCTTTTTCTGTTAAATTAGCACAGGATTCAGTATGTTGAGGATAATTCTTTAGGACTGGTTCAGTCAGCCCTAGAAAAGAGCCATGCAGTAAAAACAGGAACCCCTGACAAGTTCCCACCCAAAGTAGATGTCGTTCAGGTATAGAGAATTGATTTCATATTAGCAAGAACAAGCCTTGTGAACACTTCTATAAATAGTTGTTTCTATGTTTTCCTTAAATAGTACTGATCTTTTGTGTCTTTCTCCTCAAATAGATAGAAAACAGGGCAAATGCAAAGCTGAGGGAAGGTGAAATCCATGGTGCACAGCCTCAGCTCAGCCAGCAGTGCAACCGGGCCTTCCCAGTCTCTAACTTATCATTAAATATAAAATTAAAATTTTAAATATAAAACCAACTTAAAAAATAGGCTTTTATGTTTACTACTAAAAATAAGTGCCCAATAGCTTCAATGGGTGTCACACATCCATTTAAAATCAGGATTTTCAGCATCTAAGCCCCTTGGAAAAGAAGTAAGCATCAGCCACCCAGCCCTTTAACCAGAAACTCAGGCTATAGACTCCACTGCTCCTTAGTGAGAAAGTTACCTCTCGGTGGAAAAATCTCATGATTGCACTAGTGCTGGGTTGACATATTGTGCCCAGTTCCTCTAACATGGATAACTTCTATAGGATAAGAAATTTGGAGGCTCAGAGTGTGCGATAAAAGTTAACATGACTGTTTTTCAACTGTTACTTTTGATATGTTTTCATAACCTGGATGCGTTAACCTATTTGGCTTGAAATCACCAGTGAGTGACACGATCAGTTTAATATGGAAGTGAGGCAGCACAGTGGGCCTCCAAGCACACAGAAAGGATCCAGGACATAGTAAAGTAGCATTTTGTAGTGTCTCTGCAGCAATAAAGTAAAGATGAGTGGCGGGGAAGTAAGATCCAGGGGTTTTAATATATACCTTGGCCTCTGGAGCTAACACTTCTCAAAAGTATGTTGAAAAGAGCATTTCTATTTCCAGAAGCAAATTTATGATTGCCTAAAATGAAGTTCGGTGCTGTAGTGTTTTTAAATATGCAGGCTAATAAAAGCATTGAGATAGATAAAACGATTGCGTTTGTTCCTTGAAAATTAGGGCATGTGTAACTAGATGTGGTGCTTAAGAATCAAAGTCATTCACACATACTTTAAGGTAAAATTGTTTCTGATAAATGCCGAAGTTTCTCTTGGCAAAAAAGCCCTATGTGACTCCAAGTCATGTGCAGTAGTAAGTACTTTGAGGTGCAGCTTAAGCTTAAGCCCTCTGAGGAAGAGCCAACGCTTGTGATTAGGCCAGCCTGAAAAGAATTCGGCTCTTGTTGGCCTTACCGATCATCTTCCTTCTTTCTCTCAAGGTGTCTGAGCGTCTGAGTCAGCCAGGAGTGGCGATAGGTTTGGCTTGGACTCCCTTAGGTGGGGAAATCATGTTCGTGGAGGCGAGTCGGATGGATGGCGAAGGCCAGTTAACTCTGACCGGCCAGCTGGGGGACGTCATGAAGGAGTCTGCCCACCTGGCTATCAGCTGGCTCCGCAGCAACGCCAAGAAATACCATCTGACCAATGGTGAGCGACCCGCCCCGGGGAGTGGGGGGGGGCGGGGTGCAGCCGCGGGCACAGGAGAGCCTTGGGATCGTGACCCAGGAGGCATCCCACTGTTCAGAGACAGATCCAGTTACCCCTTAAAGCACAGACCTTTGCTTTTGAATTCCCGTGGAAATTCTAGTTCCCAGTTGAGGACTGTTTGACTGGAACCTGAGCTGGAAACTGACTCCAAGGGTTTGTTTTGTTTTTCCTGCTACTTGGAATAGAATGAAGCTGTTCTTCCAGACCCCCACTTTACTTATACTGCCCATTAATATTTTGAAGGATTTATTTACCCGAAACATTCATTTTTATCTCTTTGATTTTCTTTTTTCGGAGAAAAAGAAAACAGGTTTAATTTTTCTACATCAAAATCCTTTTTTCCTTTTTTAAAGCTTCTGGAAGTTTTGATCTTCTTGAGAACACAGACATCCATCTGCACTTCCCAGCTGGAGCTGTCACAAAAGATGGACCATCTGCTGGAGTTACCATAGCAACCTGTCTCGCCTCACTTTTTAGTGGGCGGCTGGTGTGTTCAGATGTAGCCATGACTGGTGAAATCACACTGCGAGGTCTTGTTCTTCCAGTATGTATGAAGAAACCTATTTATGTGGTTTTTAAATTTTTTAATTTAAAATTTTTATTAATAGCATTTTAAAATCTAAATTAATAGTGGTTTGCCTTCTTCCTATCAATAGCTTAGTTTTAAACACGTATTAAATTATTTTAAAATCTAAATTAATAGTGGTTTGCCTTCTTCCTATCAATAGCTTAGTTTTAAACACATATTAAATTTTTATATCTGTAATTCAGATTTTTAAATTTTGATCAAATAAAGGAAAAACTGACCATTTTCCCCATGTTTTCCCTTCTACTAAAAAAGAAGACTTGCTTACAGAAAAAAATATCAGTCTGGTCACCAGAAATATCAGCTGTTCAGGTGAAGATTTGAGGCTTTGTTCTAGTTAACGAATTGTTAAATATATGGCATGTGTGTAAAATAGGATGGTAGCTATTTTTAAACTTTAAGCCCAATTCTCACCTTTTGGAATTCCTGTGAGACCTCCTATCCGCCTATAGATAACTTAGATTACCGTAATTGATAGATTGATAAAAAAATAATATAGAAAAGAAGTAGTATAAAATGGAAATTGTAGTAAAGACTAACCATGCCTAATTGCTAAATTTTGAAAAAGTTCTGTACATATGAGGCTTTAGGGCTCCAACCTATATCATAACTACTTATAAAAACACTGAAAAACGCATAGAACTTGAGAGCTCATTTAGAGGTTTAAGTCATGAGTTAGTAGTACCAGACTACAATAAAGTTTTGGTGAGTTCAATAGCAAAATGAGAAAAAAAGGAATGTTCTTTATTCTGAGAGCGCCTTTATTTTATGAGTTAATGGTGAAAGTAGGTCATAGAATCACCAATTAGGATCACAAAAAATGCTCTCAGTTCCCTGATTTTTTAAATTTAATTCAACCAGAAAGTCATATTCTAAACCTTATTTACTATGATATAACTGTATATCTATACTCAATAGGAACGTCGATCTCTTTTCTTCACCTTACCCCAGAACTACTGCATTTCTAGTGACAGTAGTGGTTAGTACTAGCTGTACTACTAAAAGGAAATGAGCAAATGCTTTACTGACCATAAACTCTATAGTTTCCTAGTTCAAAATGGTAAGCTAAGCAAGGAATAAAGGGAATAAATTATAACAGTCAAAAATGAGGGGGGAGGACTTCCCCCGTGGCGCAGTGGTTAAGAATCCGCCTGCCAGCGCAGGGCACACGGGTTTGAGTCCTAGTCCGGGAAGATCCCACATGCTGCGGAGCAACTAAGCCCGTGCTCCACAACTACTGAGCCTGCGCTCTAGAGCCCACGAGCCACAACTACTGAAGCCTGCGCACCTAGAGCCCATGCTCTGCAACAAGAGAAGCCACCACAGTGAGAAGCCCGCGCACCGCAATGAAGAGCAGCCCCCGCTAGCCGCAACTAGAGAAAGCCCGCACGCAGCAATGAAGACCCAACGCAGCCAAAAATAAATAAATGAAAAATATAAAAAAAAAAAAAAAGAGGGGGACACACCATTGTAAAGCAATTATACTCCAATAAAGATGTTAAAAAAAAAAAATGAGTGGGGAGCCATCAGCTGATGGTTCAGCCAACTTCTAGAAGATAGAAGTGTCCCCAGCTGATGTAACAGAAATAGAGGTAGAGACAGTCTTCCCAGCAGGAATCTGTTGAAAAGCACTGGTTCAGAGCCAGAAGGTTCAGACCAGGAGAAAAGGAAGGGGGTGGGAAATGAAAACCAGGGGATTCGTTGCAATCTCCATAGAACAAATGGTTCTACCACTAGGTCCCCTGCACTCAAGAGCAAATTGCACGCAGGTAAAGGCTTCCCCACCTCCAGCAGAGGAGAAGCCACAGCAGCTCTGAGTAAGCCTTCAGTTTTAAACTATTATGGGAGACATGGAGAAAAGCAGCAGCATTTAAGAGAAAGACCTGCTAAGTCTGGAGAAAACGTAATTCAAGAACAGAGGATAAGACAGAGCTCGTGAATTTAAAACAATGGTTTTAGGAATTGGTCGATGAACTATTCAGAAAAAAATAATAGAAAAAACAATCTTGACAAGTCCAACATCTAACTAAACAGAGAAAATGGAAGAGAACAAATTGTCATGGAAATACTGGAGCATTTCCTAGAATTTAAGGCTATGTTCAGATTGAAAGGGCCTATACCAACAAGGAAAAAGGATTGCATCCTCGTGACTTTTCAGATCACCGAGGAAGAAGCTTTCTCATCCGTGACCCTAGATACACAGCACCTTCAAGACTCTGAGGGAAAATGGGTTTAAATCAAGTCTTGTATACACAGCCTTACCGTCAATCAAATGTGAATGCAAGATAGACATTTCCATACGTGCAGGGAACCCGTTTATCTCACACTCTTTCTGAAGAAGTTACGTTGAAAGTGTAGTTCAGCAGCATAAAGCAAAAGCCTGGCAAGAGAGTGACAGTGTGCTAGGATGGCCGCTGTGCAGAAAGGCCTACAGCCCAGCCTGTCTGGTGCCACAGGCGGGAGCAGGCTTCTGAGGGCTGTCTCCAGGGGTCGCGTGTTCCGCGTGGCGTGACTGAGACTTGTGTCTGTTATCTATTACTCATACACACCACCCCAAAACAGCAGTTATTATTCTTAGTTTCTGTGGGGCAGGAACTCAAGAGAGGCTTATTAGCTGGGCTCTTCTGGCCCAGGGTCTCTCATCATGTAGTCGTATGCCAGCCCGGTTGCAGTCATCTGAAGGCTGACTGGGGCGGGGCATCTGCTTCTGTTGTGGTTCACTCACGTGACTGCAGATTGGTCCTGGTTGGCCGGACTGCTGGGGTGACCTCAGACACCTGGGCTACCTGAGCTACCTGCAGGGCAAGAGATCCAAGAGAGATCCAGGCAGAAGCTCTTATTTTTTGTGACTTAACCTTGAAAGTCACACGGCATCACTTCCACCACACTCATAAGTAAATCACTAATAAGCCTGGCACACATTCGAGGGAGGGGAATTAGACTCCACCTTCTGAAGGGACCATTTTACACATATTTTAAAACCACCACAAGAGCCTAGATGTTTTCTTCATCACACAGCACAGAGGTCATTGCTTTAAACCTGTACAGAAGAAAATAATCCTGGCATGCAACTAAGCTCTGTAGGAATGGTATTTTATGGTCAAAATAATGTAATGCTTTTTCAGAATTAACCTATAAACAAGATTGTTGTGAGTACAGAAAGGAATATAAATGTTAACCTTGACAATATAAAAGAGAATCACGGACAGAAGAGGTGCTCACACCTGTCAAAAATTTAGAATTTTCCATTAAAAGGATTTAATATAATACTAATTGAAATGTAAAGAATTTACTATTAACCTTTTTAGTGGCTTTCCTAGCTCATGCTGTAGCAAAATGAAAGATGATTTGGATGTTTTAAAAAAGCAGTGGAAAGGTGGTGGGTCAGGGTTTCTTTGACAGCCTGAGGATGATCATAAACCTTAATAACGTTCTTCTCTCCTTACAGGTGGGTGGAATTAAAGACAAAGTGCTGGCAGCACACAGAGCGGGATTGAAGCGTGTCATTATTCCTCAGAGGAATGAGAAAGACCTTGAAGAAATCCCAGGCAATGTCCGGCAGGATTTAAGTTTTGTCACAGCAACCTGCCTGGATGAAGTTCTTAACGCAGCTTTTGATGGTGGCTTTACTGTCAGCACCACACCTGGCCTCTTGAATAGCAAATTGTAAGCCCAGATCTCAACTTCTTAGAATTTTAAGTTATAAAGTGCCGAAAGGTACTGACAGGATGATTTTATTCACACCAGCAGGGGTAAGCAAAATGTCCCTAATTTGCGAACCTACTCACAGCAGTAACAAACCTGACTCAAGTGGTGGCAAGTGGTTATTACAGAAATGTCAATTTAATAAATTGATTAAATTGGAATTGAATTCTTGTCTTGAATGGGCTCATTACTGTCCCTGGAAAGTTATGGAACAGTGGTTCTCTTGTGGTTCCAAACAGAAGCATCTGTATTACCTGAGAACTTGTTAGAAATGTCAATTCTCAAAACCCACCAGCAGACCTTCTGAATCAGACTCTGGGGGTGAGACCCAATCTGCTTTACTAAGCCACCTAGATGATTCTGATGTGTAGTCAAGGTCAAGAACCATTGGTATAGACCATTACCTTAGCAGATTCACCTGTAGACTTTATTGGCCCCTGAAAGCAATCAGAAGGGGAACTGGGCAAAGGTGAAAATAATAGCCAACTATTAGTCTTTTTGGAAAATATTCAAGTGAAGCAAACTCTGTGATGAGGTCTATACATCCTACCCTTCCTTTGCTGAGGGAAGCAGCATAGCGGCATGTGTTGGCCCACATGACAGAAACATACTGGCCCTGAATGCCTGTCATCGTAGAAAAAAGTCCAGTCCCCAGAGGGAGGCAGCCATCCATCCTGGGATGGTCCCTACACTTGGTATCCTGATTCCTGCCACCTCCCCTTGTGTTGCTTGTTTGCCTGTGCCAATCCCCAGTTCTGGTAGCCTTTCCATGCCTCTCTTCTCCTGTGACTCAGTCCAGGATATGGATAACTATGAAGTTAGGCTCTTCTACTTACTAGCATTTGAACTTTCTGTATCTTAGTTTTCCTTACCTTTAAAATGCAAATAATTGTACTCGTGAGTGTTACTGTGAAGATACAGTTAGAATGCAACATATAGTAACACGGAACAATTTCTAATCATTATTCCAGCCAGTAATGGACTTCAGAATCTTATATTACAAAATATAACAACAGATATGTAAAGATACTTTGGAATTTCTTGGATAAGAATGGGGTATACAAATTACCCAAATACTGTGCTCAGACCTGGTGGTAAAAATCTGAATGTGTTCTGGGAGGACAAGTGCAGACCTAGGGCCGTGGCCAGTGGGAGAAAGCAAGCACCGGGAACTTGGAAAACATTTCATTGACTATCTTATCACTACTATGATTTTATTATCTCTGCACAATCATCTTACAAGGTAGAAGAAACTATGATGTTAATTTGTTTCCAGCAACCAGAGGGAGTTAATCCATACCCACCTTGCTCTGCCTTGTCCCACCCAGCAGTGGCAACATAGCACACTTTTAAAAAGTGGGAGTTATCTGTATTCTTCCTCAGGAGTCCTGAGTATGCAGTTTTGTACTGGTCTGCGAACAGCAGTAGGGCATCTGCTGCGCCCTCTGGCTTTGAGCATGCCTTTCCTTACTAAAGGAGCTGACTGAGAAAACCCGTACATATGTGAAATTAGCAGTATGACCTTCATTTCTCTAGCATTGTTTTTGGTTTTTTAAGTCTGAGCTCTTTTATTTACCTTTTTTTTTAATTGTGGCAAAATGATTTACCACGTTAACTTAGAAGTGTGTAATTCAGGCTTGTTAATTACACTAATGTACAACTATCACCACTAGCTATATCCAAAACCTTTTCATCATCTTAAACTGAAACTCTGTATCCAATAAAAAGTAACTCCCCATTCCTCCGTCCCCCAGACCCTGGTAGCCACTATTTTACTTTGTCTCTCTGAATTTTCCTACTCTAAGTACCTTATGTAAGTGGAATATCTGCCCTTTTGTGTCTGGCATATTTCACTTAGCATGTCATTGTTTATCCATGTTGCAGCAGCATGTATCAATTTCATTTCTTTAAGACTGAATAATATTCCACTGCTGCACGTGCCACATTTTATTCATTTATCTGTTGTTTCTGCCTCTAGGCTATTGTGCTGTGAACATGAGCGTACAACTATCTATCCCTTTGAGTCTGTTTTTCATTCTTTTGGAAATATACTTGAGGAACCACCCATGTTTCCCACCACAGCTGCACCATTTGACATTCTCACCAGCAATACACAAAGAAGGTTCCAATTTCTCCACATTCTTGCCAGCACTTATTTTCATTATTGATAATGGCCATCCTGAGAGTGTAAAGAAGCAGCTCATGGTTTTGATTTGCATTTCCCTGATGACTAATGGTTGAGTATCTTTTCCTAGTACTGTGTGTAAAAAGTGTTTCCCAAAGACCCCTCATATATCAGTCAGCTAGGTTTTTTGAGAACTGCTAACTAACTAACTTAAATTCCAATTCAGCAGGCCTAGAGGTGAGGGCTTGGGAATCTGTGTATTTAACCAGTGCTCTCCACACTTTTTATGTGGGCTTTTAAAACTCTTCAAGTATTAAAACTATGTAAAGCTTTAAGTGCCTTGGTAATCAAGAAATTTTACACTGCTTGAGGCACACTTTTTTTCCTTAGCTCTGCCCCTTCTGTTTGAACCTTACTGTAAACCATGTCGTCAGAGATTTACTGCTTTTAATCACCTATATACAGTGGAAGATGCCATCAGAATGAGTGATCCTATTTAACATCAGCCTACAAATCTTGGACCATAGTTAAGGTCTCCTGACTAAATGAGTGGATTTAAAGTGTACTAAACATACATACTTGAATTTTTCTAAATAAGGGGAGGTAAAAGTTATGTGCTGAGTGAAACACACACGATTTCCTTCTCTCCTTTTCTTCCCGGGACATCAGTCAAGATTTGCATTCTGGTCATAGCACAGATCCTCTTCGTAAGAAGAGTGGGGTTGCAAATTCATTTCCATTTCCAGTGCCATCTGAGTTGCAGAGGCTGCTTGAAATGCAGAGGTTTCTGATTCCCATCATCTGAACACAGTGACTAGTCATGCCTACCAAGAGGAGCTCCCGGCGCTCGGTGTGACTGGTCCACATTTAAACCTTACCAAAGTCTACCATGTTGTGAGGTAACCAACTGCTGAGGGTAGAGTGGGCTGACTTTGCATTTTCCTTTTATTGACCACTGAAATGAGAAAAACCTTACTATAATTAAAGGGACTTGACACTAAGCCACAAAGAATGTTAATTTTGCCAATTCTCCTTCCAAATCCAAGGTTTATTTTGTCTGGGACTATTTATTAGATGTAAACATCAAAAACTTTTTTTAATGAAGTGTAACATGTTCAAGCTCACATTATTTTGGCAAAAATGCGTTGTATTTGAGTGCCCATCTTCATGATATCCAGCAGCTTAAAAAGTCAAAGACTACAAAAGTACAGTCATTATCCAATTTGATGATTTATGATCCAATGCTATGCTCCTTTTTTGTTTTAATAACATTTAGTGGATACTGCAATGAAAATTACAGTTACTAGAAAAATTGTTAAAGCACCAAAACAGGAAGGAAATAAATATTAAAGGGATCTGAAGGGACACAATAGGCAAATGCACTGAATGGCTATTGAAATGTTTTTAAACAGCTGTATCAAAAGTTTCTTTTTTAATCTAGGATTTATTTGCTATGAAGATTTACTTATTTGGAACATATCAGGTATGGTAGGTACTATCAATGAGCTAAAGAATGTATTTAACATTCTTGGACCTCATAAAAAATCTTTCGTATTAAAAAGTTTTTAATTAAGTTGAGCTCTAACATATTGTCAGTACATTTCCAGGCAATAGGAACTAAAACCCTTTAGGCTAAATCCTAATCTTGACATGACAGTGCAAGCTTGTCAAAATGTGACTTTATTATAAAACCAAGTATTCCTTCAAACCATTGTTTCTACGTTTCAGAATTTAGAAAGGCCTAAGAAAAATAAATTATTTTCAAAGAAAATTCTTAAGGCTGTATAAAGTTAAGGAAAATGGTTCGGCAATGAAGCTATAGTGCCAGGCATGAGGATAAGCACTTTACAGCACACTTAGCCATCCTCATTCCCTTACGAGGTAGACACAACTACAGCCTTCACAGAGAAGGAACTTAGAGCAAAGTTAAGTCAAAGTTAGTAGGTAAAGGGTCAGAATTCAAACCCAGGCAGTTAGAACCTACAGCCCACACTTTACATTTTAGGAGATGCTTGAATTTGGGGGATGATGCTGTTTTTAGGAAAATGTGAGTTTCTTTTGGTAAATGACTCAACTAGCTTAAGATCGTACGCAGTAAGCCACCAAATCATCCTTTATGTTTGGAACATGCGCAACAGGTAGGTGGGGAGGGGAATGACTAAGGTTCTAGCAGTGCATTCAATCTATAGATTTTCAAAACGTTCTGTGTGTACCTTTCTTATTTAACTTACATAAATGACTACAGTACTAGTTGGTAGGTCATACACTCAATTCACCCTGTGTGTTCTAATCTTACTCTAGTCTAACGCACCAGTCACAGACTGGCCTGGACCCCAGGTATGTTTAAGTTTGATCCAGTGTTTTGTTTTTTAATTTGGGTTACTTACCAATTTTTCCACTCAGGAACCTGAGTGAAATAAAATTCCATTAGTAGAATCATTGCAGATGTTCCTGGATATAGAGCTGTTGAGCTTGGCGGGGGGCAGGGAACATGACTAAGATTTTTTGGTGAGCCAAAAACATCTATAGCCATTTGCTTCACTTAAGTTTAAAGTCTGTAAAACTGGGGGCCTTTTAAATTAAAAAGTTATACATATTATAATAAAAATCACTCAAAGCAAAAGAAAACATTCGCCAACAATCGTTAGCATATTAAACTGGTCCATGATTCAGTTCAACAGGATGAATTCAAGTTTAAGAATGTAAAAGAACAAAGAGTATCACCTACCCCTACCCTATATAATCCCCTGAAAGAAAACACCAAGACACCAGAAGGGGTGGGGGCATCAATAGGAAAAAGTAGAATATTGATTATAAATATAGATGATTTAAGAACAAGAGTTAGATCTCATAAATCAAATCTCAAATGGACCAAGAAATAAATACGGCTCTAGATCACATTATCCCTATAGGCCAAAAATATGAAGACAAATAAGAAGAAGTATAGTTAACAAATATTAAAATATCAACCTTATTACCTATCAAACACACAAAATTTACTCTCTTAGGCATAAACTGGCAAAACATGACGTTACAACGAAAGGCAAAATCCTTCGCACTGCTACCATAAGTTTCCACTGAAACCTCTCCAGAAGCAATGAAAAAAGTATCAAGACCTTTAAAGAAAATAAAAAAGAACCCGAAGAATATAACCAGAAAACAGAGAAATGTTCACAGGCTATTTATAATCAGCCAAAAAAATTTACCTGGAAAAACTGGGCAAAGCAAATATCCAACACTAGGGACCTGGCTAAAACTACAGTCAATCTTCACAAAAGTTACCCCAAATGATGTTTTTCCAAGATTATTAAATGCTTAGATGATCACGTTATGTGTAGGGGCACGAGGGAGTTACATAGTTACACAATCCCAAATTATATGATTTCAAAATAAATGTGTGTAAACACATGTAAATACACATAAAGAACTAGAAAAACGAAAATGTTTGTAGTCGTCTCTGAATGGATAAGACTACAGACTACTGCGTGTGCCAAAGTCTATATATTGAACACATATATCAAAGAAATGTTTTATAATCAAAGAAACATTTTAAAATATTTTAAATACAAATGATATACCTCCACAAAAATATTCAGTATGCTAAATGAGGAGGAAAAACTGCTTTTCTAAACACACATACTAATAGGAGGAATAGACCTGGATATACATTGGTGGTTGACCTGTTTCCTTTCACCACAAAAATGGCTACACAAGCACAAGTTATAACCAATTCAAAAAATAAGGCTTACGTAGGAAAGAAACTACACAACCTTCTTTCCTGAAAATGGTTAACAGAAGTAAATTTTGTTATCCAGAATTGGTGGGGGGGGGTAAGGGGAAGTCCAAATTATTTTTAACTGACTTCCTATGTTTAGGGTACCCATAAAAACCACACAAAATAAAATGATCTCTGGCCAATCAGAAGGCAATTTCAGAATCTTGCTAGGTGCTTCAGGCTAACTCACATCAGTTAACTATATGGTGCTAGTTACAGGTATACTAAAAGCAGCTAACACGTTGGGTTAGCTTATTCTGTACAGAGCACTGTCCTAGGTAACTTGTATCCATCCCATTTAACCCTTGGATGTAGCTACCATAATTAACCTCATTTCAGTTTTCACTAGTAAACTGGAACCCAAGATCACACAGCTGATTAGTGAGTTACAGCTAGCATAGGCATGTAGTCTGGCTGCAGAAACCAGGCTCTTAACCACGAGGCTATAAAACACTAACTCATTTTTTTGTTGTTAAAAAGGGGAGAAAAGTGATCAGCATTTTAACTAATTGGCCTCCTAACAGAGTTGTGAGAATCAAAATCTAAGCAAGAGGAAGGAAAAAACAAGATTCTGTGTAGGCCAAACAGAGACCGTATACCCATTCTTTTACTGTACTTTAGAACAGATCGCTATCTACCAAAATTCAAAGTACATAGTATATTGCTTTTGGCTATAAAATACAGAATTTAACAGGAAAATAACTTCGGATTTTAATCAAACTTGGAGCTAAAGCAGACACGTAAGAGTTTTTAATTTGCCAGATATTCTTTTAATGAGAATTATAAAAGACCAAAAACATTTTTTTTGCAAACTGCCTCTTTTTTTTAAACAAATGACTTGCTTTTAATTACAAATACTGTGTGAGACGATGCCTTCTTTTGCAAAACCAATAAATACAAGAACAAATTTTAAACATATGTGATTTGTCCAAGATATTTGGGGGGAAGGGGGAGAGCCTGATTTTTTTTTTCCCAGTATTAAAAAAAAAAAAAAAAAAAATCAGTACTCCCTAACCTTACAAAGAATAAGTTTGAAGGTATGACTCAACTGGAGAAAAGAGAGAGAGAGAGAGAGAGAGATATCACTTTATAGCTGCTTTAAATAGCTTCTGATAATTCTTCCGATGTTACCTTTCCTTTCTGAAACTCGTATCTTCACAAAATAGTTGAATTTAAAATATTTCTAATGAACTGATTAATGGGGGAAAAAGAAAATATGTATTGAACACATATGTATAAATTTTACCATAAACAGTTATGCATATCAAAAAGACACTAACTTTAAAAAGGTACAAAAAAAAAAAGTGAGGAAAAACCTGAATTACAGAAAAGAAAGTCAAATTTATTTAATGAAAAACTAGAATTAATAAAAATTAGCAAATACACACAAAAAAATATACACACACAGCAGCACTATGTATTGACTCACATAGGGGAAAAGCAGTGGTCCAAGACCACTCAACATGGCTTGTCAGTTAAAGGAAAAAAAACCCAAACACACACACACTCACGCACGCACACGCACACAAAAAAAACAAAACAAAAAACAAGAACCCAATATCTTTTAACAGTACACTCAATCTACAACAAACACAAATTCAGAATTATTTTACAATGCTTCCTTTCTTAATACAAAAGATGCCCATCTTGGGTGTATATATATATATATTTTTTTTTTCAGTGGTTTACTGTTGACTTATTTTTAAATATATTAGTGTTACTACATGCAACTGTTTCCTGTATTTAACAGCCTTTCCTTTTATTTACCTTCATGTGTCTAGCTTCCACCTACCAAAAGCTTCTGGTTGGTAGGCAGACAGGTGCCTTATTCTCTGTGAAATTGAATGCAACGGTTTTCAACACTGGCCAGAAAATGTTTGATTGCCATTTCAACACATGGAAATAGTTACATTGATGCCTAAATTGCCATTTTCTGCAAAAAGCTGTGCAATGCTGGTGTCAAAGACTAGGCAGTCACTATTCATAATGGCTGTTGCAATTCCCTCATGAATAGATCGAGGAGTGGCTTCCCAAGTCAATCGCCGCCTATGACCATTTAGCTCAAGTCGATAAGCAAAATTTTCAGCTTGCTTGCGTGTTCCTATCAGCTGTACAATTGCAAAGAACTGCTGGTGACCATCGTATTTTTCCTGTTTCTCCAAGACTAACATGAAGTGAAAGCCAAAACAGGACTGCATCATCACCCAGTCAACAGCACCAGGAAGATTAATGTCTGTAGCAAGGAAAACTATATCCTCTCCCTGCAGGGTTGTAATAGACTTATGCTGATGCATCAGATGCGGCATTACAGCATCCAAAGAGCCTTGCCATTTACAGGAAGCACCAGGGCACGGACAGGAATAAGGCCTAAACTCACAGAGCTCTTCGTGGTCTGCTTTTTCTGTGTGTGGCAGAGTTATTTCACATCCAGAAGAGGCATATTTACAAGGGAAAAGTACTGAATTGGCCACCTTCTCCATAGCCAAGTTGCGAATGGATCCCAACGGGCCCCGGCAAGTTGGACAACATGTGAGCTTTGGGCGACAGTTGCTACAAACAAGATGGCCACTCTGACACTGAAGAATGGGTGGTAACACATAGTCAAAGCAGACCGGACACTCAAAAAGACTCGCCAAGTCATTGTTGGACGCAGTTGTGCCAGTCAGGGCAGGTACCCTCTGGGATGGTGTACACTTTGAGGTTCCAGTAGGTAATGCTGTTGCAGTCTGACGGCTCATTTCTGTAATAAAAAACATAAATAAAAATAAAAGGAGGCAGGAGAAAAATAATTACAACTATAACTTGTTTTATATAAATAATGTTTACATGCCAGAAATACTTAAGTTTCATGCAAAATTTACTGTAAGCAAAAGAATAAAGGAAAACAGGGTTTAAAAAAACATAAATTACACGAAATATGTGCATTGTACACTGGATAAAATCTCTTTTCAAAATGTTCCAGAGCACATTTAGAATTCCTTTTCTTTAAAAAAAAAATCACCCTTGGATGGACTGTATGTAATAAATGCTAAAATAGAAACTGGACCATAAACAACTAAGGAACACTGTACAAGTAGTTTAAGTTCAATGCAATCAGTTTTGACTGGATCTCCTCCCTCTCTGTGTTCAACTGCCCTACTCATTCTATTTCTTTCTCATTCTTAAGTCAGCTGTTGATAGCTCCAGTGAGTTATACGTGATCCAAAGGATCACCAGGGCACTATGATTAACTCCTCCTAATGGTGAACAGTTATCTGCTCTAGAGGTGTACTGGGGGAAGGGAAGGGGTTACAAGGGGAAGGGTCTACTGCCATTCCATCCTCCGTCTCCATGGAACGTTAACACCAGCTAGGTATTAACCTTGTTTCCTACTGATCTGTGCCCCCTTCAAAAGTGAGGAAGTATGGAGGAGCAATGGAGGGCCATCCTCAAATAAAAGATTTGAGTCTGGTATTCAAAGAAAGTAAACCATTCTATTCTACTTCCATTCTACAATATAAATCAGGTATAATTTGCAAAGCAGAAAGAGAGCCAGGAAAAGATAAATAAAGAATAAAGATAAAAAGCATCAGAGAGACTCACACAACATTGGGGGTGAGGGATAGAGCCAACAGGTAAAGAACTCATTGTACCCTAGAGTTCACCAGTGTTGCTGAAGCATTCATCAGTACAGTGATAAACATTATTTAAGAAATAAATGCCATCTGGAAGAAATGATCAACAATATTAACTAACTTGTCAAGCTAAATGAAAGATAAAACAAGCCACCTTTTCCCAGGAATCTATCTTTGCTAGGATACAGTGGGCCGCTTTCTTGGGGGTGACAAAAAAATCAGTCTACTGATGTCCTAAGAGTATACTTCTACAAAATTAAAATTTAACTCCTCAAATTTAATGTTTTCTCCATTGTACTTGTTATTGTTGGAAAGAATTTAACTTTGAAAAAATGCTGTTATCAATGTGACCACATAAATGCAATCTGGCTTCTATTACTCATAGATTGCTCAAGGATAGACACCTTAAATGGGGACTGAGAGTGAAAGAAAAACAAAAGAAACCCAAAACAAATAGATCAATTCCCCTGCCACTAAAGGTATATTCTAAAGTACAAGGGGAAACAAAAGTACCACAGAATTCTATCATAATGTGGCTCATCACATGGATTTAGGACAACAGGAACCAACTCTCATCACTGAAGCCCTCTATAACCCCGGGATTCCAGCCCAACAAAAGCACTGTCAAGGAACTCTGCCGTAACCCAGTTTCCCCTGAGGAGATTCTCTGTGCATATGATGATCCATGCACTTTGTTTTAGGTCACGAGTAAAACAATGGGCTTATCAGTGTTGCCAGAATATCCTGCGTGTGTGCTGTATGTTTATTTCATGGTCCATTTTATGCTGCTCATTTCAGAGAGCAACATAATAACTGGGAAGTGGTTCCCTGGGCACAAAATAATCTAAGCCACCAATGCCTTTCAAATCACTAAACCAAAACAGCTAGTCACACATCGAGAGGCAGCAAACTCAGTTTGTATTCAATATAACGTAACTATTAAGCAAGAAAAGTATTACTGTTTTAATTTCTTGACCAAGCAAAATAGTTATACATTTATCATCAATAGTTCAGGCTCATGTTACAATGTACATTATTTTTCCAACATTGTAGAAAGCACAACTTAAATTCCTATTCAAAGTGTGAAAACAAGCAAAATGTGGCTTCTATTTCTTGTGAATGGAAGTAGTACAGGATAGCAGCTGCTAAAGCCTCCCAAAGCTCGGAAGGTGGAACCCAGCTCCATCTTCAGAGAAAGAGCCCTAACCCACACACAGCCCTGCAGTAGGAGCCAAGGACTCAAGTGTCTGGACAACTCTGCAGGAGTCATGACATAACCTGAAGTTTGATTTAAATTGAGAAAAGTACTACAGCCGATCAAAAGAAACATCACTGCCAGCTCAATTATGGTGCAGCCATTCCCTGATCCACTTCGATTCCACTGGCTCACACAACTTTCCCACTTCACAGTTTAAGCAACCCAGTCTCTTAATGGCAGTACCTTTTCTCTTCTTTGTCCCAGATGCTGGTAAACAAGTGAGCAAGACGCCCCTCCAGGAGTACAGAAAAGGTAAGGGAGGCTTCCCCGTCATGAGAAGCCAGGCAGCTCATAGCCTTTCCCCCAGAAGCAAAGACGACTTGCAACAGAGGGCCGTCCTGGACACCTCTTGTTCCTAAACATGTCCCGGGTCAAGATTTCACGAAGGGAAGGCACGTGCCCTGCTCCATACACTGCATTCACTCCTCAGAAGCACTGGCTACAGAGGCAGAGCATTGAAGCACCCATCCTGTCCCAAGAGGAGCCGACCACACCTCCCCATGAGCTCAAATTCGCCTGCGTCTCCAAAAATGGGAGCCATTGCCGAGCTGTCCTCTGCTGGGCCCTAAACCTTCGTCTGTCTGTCTCGGAAGTCTATCTTCCCCAAATTCATCGGCTAGGCTCCAGCCAGCTCGGTGAAGGACAGGACTGTAGGGTGCGTGGAGGCGACCGGACGAGGAACTGCGCTCTCGGTGCCAGCTCGAGCTACCACTGCAGGGTCCGGCCCGCAGCTGGGAGAGCCCGCTCCAACGCAGAGCGTCAGACGGCCGCAGGAACGCTGTGCTCAGGGCGGCGGCTGCCTCTGTGGGCGAAGGGCGGGGCGGCGCACGGGGGCGGGGACTAAGGCTCCACCCCACTCAGCCTAGGGCGGCTCTACAGCACGCAGCGCGCGACTCCCACCAGCCACCCAGCCGGGCTAAACCCGAGATCCCCGCGAACCTGGAGACACTGCGCACGCCACAGCATTTCCACCAGCTTACAAGTAGGTCGAAACACTCCGCTTCTGTAGGCCCAAACAGTCAGATATCGGCAATTTCGGTTGGTTTCGGCTGGTTTCAACCGAAGATCTGCACAGAATATACGGGAATCCGTGGCCAGACAAGCACTCTTCTCTGCACTACACTCTCCCGGTTAACCGTGAGAACGCTAGGTTTTTATACAGTAAAAACATTCTCCCTACTTCGTTCAATAACTATTTATCGGGCGTCAACTACCTTATTTCCTCAATTGTAACTCACTTCCCCATTTTTACCGCACCTTGTTTTAAACTCCCCCTTTCTCCCTTCGAGAAGACTTCGCAGTGAGAGTAGTAAACACACATAACCATATTAAACTCCTGCTTCAACCTCCAAATTGAGATTTTATTCTCTTCCCACTCTAGGAAAGCCATCTTAAACGGCCTCATTAAACAGAGTAGCTTGTTTTGTTTTTAAACAAGCATTACCCTTGCCCCAATAAAGTCCAGGGCCTCAGATTTGCATTGCGTCAGCTCAGGCATTCAGAGGTTTAACCTGTCATTACATCATGCTTAGGGCAGCCTTTAAAGGCAGCAAGAGCTGGTAGTGGGGAGTGAACCCTATGCTGCAAATTGTAGATTGCCCATTTTCAGCATAAAATCTTAACTCTAAGCACTTACCCACCCTATTAATACTGTGTTCAGTCACCTCAACCTCATTTTGATATTAGGAAATCTTTAGGAATAGAAATATAATTGAAAATACAGTCTCTTCACTAACAAATATAAATTACTATTACCTAGGTTTTTATTTTCTAATACATATTCATTCTATTCAACAGATAAGTCTCAGGTTTCTAGAGCAGGAGACTTCAAATGTTTTAGGCAGGAAAAACTCTTTCCAAACAGAATTAAGAGAGTCTAAATGTGTAAAACAAATAAAAGGGATGACAGATTTCTCAAGCCAAAGAAAAATTTTCTCCCAAACTTCCAAAGGACCTGTACAGATCCTTACTATCTGAAAACCATTAATCTATGGACAAACCTCACAATAAGTGAGTCAGGACAGTAAAAATGGAAGTGTTCTGGAGCCATCTACACTTGGATTCAAACCCAGTCTTCACCCGCTCAGCTGTAAAACTGGGACAATATTTCCAGCCTTGCATGGCTTTTGTCTGGATTAAGGGAGATGGGTAAGTTATATATATCATAGGTGGTACATATTCCAAAATATGTAAGTACTCACACAATTCCAAAAGTTAACTTGTTTTGCCTGAGGTCATCAATTAGTTAGAGACCTAGAACTTGTGGGTTCCAGATATATACTCTGAAAGATGCCTTTAGCTTGTAAGGTTATCAAAAATGTATACCAAAGATCAACTGCCATTTAACTAATTTTTAGCACAATATAGTAGAATTTCTCCACTAGGTAAAACATTTATTTAAACTGGTTTTACGAGGGAAAATTTCACAAAAACTACATTACACTAAGACAAGCCCATAGAATCCAAAGTTAGCAAAAATCCAAAATTTACCAAGAGTGCACTATTACCTACCTACATAAAGCCTACATCTCAGGCCCCGTTTGGTATAAAGTTTAAACAGATTTTAATTTAGATAAAAACATTTTAGAATCAGCCTTTAATGTTGCCTTAGTAATTTCAGAGCATTTAACCATTGCTTTGCCACATTCACAAACTTGTGATAGAAGTAAAGTCTTAAATTTTTATTCTCAATTTCATGGGGGAACCTTTGTTTCCTATTATAAATTATAAATGACTGATGAAGAATTTCTCTGATTAAAATGAATATACAACAATGTTGTGCTTTTTATTTTCTTGCAGTTTACTAATGCTACTGCGGCCTGCTAATAATGGCCCCCCTCAAAGATGGCCACATCCTAATAAGTTTGTCCACCTCAGACGAAATTAAAACTAAGGCAAGTCTCCTTAAAAATTCAACAGCTTAAAATGCCAAAAGTTAAAAATCAAACTTTGTTATAAAACCATAATGCCAAGAAAAAAAGTAAAGCAATCTATTTTTAGTTTCCAGAACTGCACCAAAGTAATGGGAATTAAAAAAAATTATACAAAGTATTTTCCTAAAAGCTCTATTTTCCTGAAGATAATTCAGAAGACGTTGTAGCCACAGAATCAGAGTTATGTGTCCAGTAAGAGTGATGATCTGAAGTGGGGAAAGCCCAGGACAAAAGACCTGATAGAAGACCTGGAAAACCAGAAGTCTGAACAAAGGTGATGACAGTAAACGGAGAGGAAAATGCAAACCATAACTTAAAAGTGTAAAGCAAAGTACATTTGCTTTTTAATGCCTAACACTGTATTTTGAGGCTTCTACACCTGGTAAAAAACAACATATACTTATACTTAACCAGAGCCCATCAGGCACTATGCTAGATACCAAACTGTAATAATGGATGAAATGCAAAGTAGAAGTGAGATGCCTGTGACACATCTAAGAGATGGAACTCTCATACTCTGCTGGTGGGAATGCAAAACAGTATCACCATATCCTGTCACTGCAGAAAGTCCTATTGGAAAGCATGATTCTACATCCTAATTTTATTTTACTAGCTATTATCCTTATTATTTTTATTTCACATTGAATCTACATTAACATCAAGAATGAAAGTATTAACATCTCCCAAAACAAGGCAGGTCATTTAATGTGCTAATAGTGAAACTTTCCCTTTCCCACCTGCCAGGATAAAGACTGTACTAAACTTCAAAACTTTTGTCAAAACAATCATTTAAACCTAACTGCAACCATTCTGATTTCATTTCTCACAACTATATCATAAGACAAATACCCATCTTTTTCTTCCCCTTGAATCCTTAATTATGATTCATTTTTTGGTATGGCCATAGTACCTCAAAAAAGTTTTCAGAAAGGGCATGTAAGCAATTAAGTCTCAGTCTTAACAATCTGAAGCTCTTGCACAAGCTTAGAATTCTAGTTCACACCCTTTACCCCTAGAACTACATAAATTCTGCTGTCTTCTGACATGTAACTGTAGATGAAAAATCTAATGTCATTTTTATTCTCATTCATTTGCAGGTAACCTTTTCTACTCTGACAGGTGGCTTCTAAGACTCTTATCTTTGGAAGAGATTTTCATCAAAACATCTAGATATATGCCATCAGCACTTGCCAAACACCAGGTGAGTCTTTTCAATCCCAAGACTCAAGTCTCTTACCTTTGTGGACCTTTCTTCTAATTGTTCTTTGACTCTTACCATTACTCAGTTCTTCTCTTCGTGTAATTCTGATACTGACTCTCCTGGATCTATCTTCAAGTCACTTATATATTTTTTTCTCATAATTCCAATCTTTGTTTTGCACTGCATTCCAAGAGAACTCATTAAGTTCTAATTCATAAATTTGGTTTTGCTAAAGTTACCTATCTCTTGATATGCTAAAGCATTTAATTATGTAGATACCCTCAATCTCCAACAAGGGAACAGAGAGTTTGATGGCAGGAACGGCTACATCCCCTTCCTTTCCCTGAAGTTGGAATGGCCACATAAATTCATACTGCATTGCTCTTGTACTTCCTTAACCTCTCTATTAAAGTTTTCATGTCCCTCATTGGAGCTTCATTGTTGGTTGGTTTCATTCTTACTGCTATAACCTAAATGGTTCCAGGGTCAGCAAGTTAAATACTGAGGCAGAGGAGGGACTTTCCTCCATTCTCACTAAAACAGCTGCCCCAAATATTTATTAATAAGCATACTTATGTACCAGGTATTGTCCTCAATGAGCTTCCAGGTTAAGCATTTACCCCCTGCATTATAGACAGGAAAATAGATTTCAAAATAAAATAAATATTTCAGATCACAGAACTAGTTTAAGGAAAAAAAAAAAAAAAGGAAGTTGGAGCTATCTGATTGAGGAGGACTTAGAAGGGGTGACAAATGGCATCCTAGGCAAACAGACATTATGAAAAATTTTAGACTTGGAAAAGATCTTAACCAACTCTCTCATTTTCAGAAGAGAAAAATGATACAGAGAAGTTAACTTGCTAGATGTCGTATAAAGTACGTCAATGTTCTAATCTGGGCAATATGTTATAATTTCCTAGATCCTTTCAAAGCAGATACGCTTTGGATATTTTCTAATTCAACTTGAAAAATTAACCTTTTCTGAATTTAAGTTTAATAAGATTCAACTGTCTTGCTTTCCCTCCCAACACAAGAGAGATCCCAATGTAGCCAGGAGAGATTTAAAAAAAAAAAGATGGGAGATAAAACCTGAAAACCTGAACAAATAAGAGTTACCTTAAGTCAGCTCCTTAGAGGGGCCTTTCCTGATCACTTTATTTCTAGGCCAGATCACCCTTCTTACTGTCTTCATATTATCTCTTGCCATATGAAATTCTCTTGCTAAATAACTTACTTATTGTCTATCTTTTGCCCGTCTCTCTCTCCACAATACCAGCTTTTCACTGATAACAGCAATTCTCAAACTTTTTTGGTACCAGGAACCCTTTACACCAATAACTGGCGAACTACAGCTACAGACCACTTGCCTGTTTTTGTAAGTAGCTTTACTGGAACATAGTTAAGCCCATTCATTTACATATTATCCGTGACTGCTTTCAAGGGTGGAGTTGAAAAGTTGACCCTATGACTCCTAAAGCCCTTTTAAACCTATCCGGCCATTTAAGAAAAAATTTGTCTTTACTGCTTTAAAGTTTTAAAAAATTATTGAGGACCCCAAAAGAGCATTTTGTCAATGTGGTTTATATGTATTAATATTTACAATATTAGAAATTCAAGCCAAGAACTTTAAAAATATTTATGTTAAAATTACCATCACATTTTTTACATAACAAGTGAAAATCTATTACATGTTAAATGTTTATGAAAAAATAGCTATCTCCCATAATAGGGAGAAGAATGTTTATGTTTTACATTTTCTGCAAATCTTTTTAATATCTGATGCAATAAAAAATACTGTTGGATATTTAATATCTGCTTCTGCAATTAATCTGTGAAGATACCACATGTCATGTAGCCTCTGGGAACCTCACTTTACTCTCATGTCTCATTATTGTGAAAAAAAGTTTTGACCCTCAAAGGGTCTTGAGAACTCCCAGGATCCCTGAACCACTAACTTTTGGTTCAAGAGCTCTGTACTACAATATAAACTTCATCAGAATAAACCTTGTTTATTTTGCTCACGCTTCTATCTCCAGCACCTAGGACAGTACCCAGCCCAGACCAGGTACTCAGATATTTCTGGAAGGAATGAATAAATCAAGTACAACAGTATGAAAGATTCCAAATAAAAGAAATAGCATGGGGCTTCCCTGGTGGCGCAGTGGTTGAGAATCCGCCTGCCAATGCAGGGGACATGGGTTCGAGCCCTGGTCTGGGAAGATCCCACATGCCGCGGAGCAACTAGGCCCGTGAGCCACAACTACTGAGCCTGCGCGTCTGGAGCCTGTGCCCCGCAACAAGAGAGGCCGCGACAGTGAGAGGCCCGCGCACCGCGATGAAGAGTGGCCCCCGCTCGCCGCAACTAGAGAAAGCCCTCGCGCAGAAACGAAGACCCAACGCAGCCAAAAATAAATAAATAAATAAATTAAAAAAAAAAAAAAAAAAAAAAAGAAATAGCATGTATACAACCAGAACTCACTCATCCCTGATGACCCCTAAGGTAGAATATATCTGTTACTTGATATTAAAGAGAGTGAATTCACAACTAAGATTTAAAATTCACTTTAAATAACACTATTTTACAACACACTATGCTTATCTTTGACAAAGGAGCAAAAGGCGACACAATGTAGAAAAGAGAGTCTTCAACAAATGGTGCTGGAACAGCTGAGTATCCACATGCAAAAAAAAAGGAATCTAGACACAAATCTTACACCTTTCACAAAAATTAACTCAAATGGATCACAGATCTAAACGTAAAACACAAAACTATAAAACTCCTAGAAGATAACAACACAGGAGAAGATCTAGATGACCTTGGGTTTGGCAATGACTTCTCAGAAACACCAAAGGCATGATGAACCAGGAAAGAATCAATTGATAAGCTGGACTTGATTAAAAGTAAAAATGTCTGCTCTGCAACAGTCAGGAGAATGCGAAGACAAACCACAGACGGGGAGAAAATGTTTGCAAAAGGCATATCTGATAAAGGACTATATTATCCAAAATACAGCACAGAACTCTTAAAACTCAACGAGAAAACGAACATGCCAATTAAAAAACAGGCAAAAGACCTTAACAGACACCTCACCTCATCAGATATACAAATGACAAAGGAGCATATGAAAAGGTGCTCCACATCATTTGTCATCAGTGGAATGCAAACTAAAATAAAAATAAGGTATCACCACACACCTTTTAGAATGGCAAAATCCAGAACACTGACAACACCAAACGCTGGTGGACATGTCTCCACAATGGGAACTCTCATTCATTGCTGGTGGGAATGCAAAATGGTACAGCCACTTGGAAGGCAGTTTGACAGTTTATTCAAAACTAAACGTATTCTTACCATAAGATCCAGAAATCATGCTCCCCGGTATTTACCCAAAGGAGGTGAAAACTTACGTCCACACAAAAACCTGCACATAGATGTTTACAGCAGCTTTATTCATAATTCCCAAGACATGGCAGCAACTAAGATGTCTTCCTATAGTGAACAGGTAAACTGTGATACATTCATACAATGGAATATAATACAGAAATTTAAAAAAATGAGCTATCAAGCCACAAAAACATATGAAGAAAACTTAAATACATACTGCTAAGTGAAAGAAGCCAGTCTGAAAAGGCTACATACTGTATGATTCCAACTATATGACATTCTGGAAAAGGCAAAGCTATGGAGGCAGTAAAAAGATCAGTATTTGCCAGAGACTGGGCAGGGAGGGGATGAATAGGTGGATCACAAAGGATTTTTAGGGCAGTGAAACTATCCTGTATGCTACAGTTGTGAGTACATATCATTATACATTTGTCAGAACTCATATAATATATAGCACTAAGAGAGAACCATTAATGTAAACCATGGACTTTGGGTGATAATAATGGGGCAGGGTGAATACAAGAAATCTCTGTATCTTCTGTTCACTTCTGCTGTGAATCTAAAACTGCTCTAAAAAATAAAGTCTGTTTTAAAAAGTAATAACAACACTATGTGGTGAAGTAAATCATTTTATCACCATAAACACAGTCTAAAAAATTGAATATATTTTCATACCAATTCTCTAAGTTTTCAAAACATGTTTGTGACATCACAGTTCCATAAACCCATTCATTCCTAGGTAGTAGTTTCATTTTTTAGTAATGCACCACTGGTAACCTACCTTAAGAATATACCTATGCATATACCTATATTAATTATTTTGATATTGGGCAAAACTACAATGTCCTGGGTCTCAAGTTGCTCATTTGTGAAACAATAAAACTAACAACAAGATTTTTGGACTTTAACTAAGATCAAGTATGTGGGAACATTTGGTATATTATTAACAACACACTCAGTGATGTTTACAGAGCCATACTAGGAACCCTGCAAGGAATCACTAAATTAAAAAGATCCAGATTATACGGGATTTTACTGAAAACTGTTGTTTCAATGTACTGTGTTCATTTTCGTAACCTCAACTTGGGACTGTGTCTGAAACATGATAAAGATAACAGATTGCTATGAAAGAAGCTTCAAACTGAGCATCTACCAACCTGTAAGGCCTCATGTCAGCAGCTTCATATACAGTCTTTAAGACTCATAAAGAAGGGTGTATCTCCATTTTGCAGATGAGGAAATTGAAGATCAGAAAAATTAAGAAGTAATAAGAACAGAGCCAGACTGCTTCCTTCCTGAATCTTATTTTCTTTCAAATAACTCTAAAAAAAAGTATGTATAATCTTCTCACTCTGGCACAGAATATTCAACTTAGCATCTAACTAATCTTCAATGTTTATAAAAATTGACCAAAAAAAAAAAAAGTTCCCTAAATTCTTTAAATTAAAACTGTAGTCATAGCAAGTAGTTGCTTTTTGAAATTTTTTGTTTCAAAGTGGTATAATCTAACAGTCACTAAACCATTAGACATTAAATCAAAGCAAAGAATCAAGAAGAGAGGTAAGAGCAGAGAAATAAAAGAAGCAGGGGACTTCCCTGGCAGTCCAGTGGTTAAGACTCCACGCTTCCACTGCACGGGGTGCGGGTTCAATCCCTGGTTGGGGAACTAAGATCCCACATGCCACATGGCGCGGCCAAAAAAAAAAAAAAAAGAGTAAAAGAAGCAGGAAGAGGGTCAAAAATAGGCTCTCAACTTTTTTATGTCCTACCACATATCACTAAATAGAATTTTTGGGAATTCACTTGAAATTCACTTGAAACCATGTCGGTCATGATTACAACACAGTCACTACTGCAATATAACCAAGGCTCACAGTTTCTAGATAAAAGCAGCCAAATACTATTCACTTAGTTACATGTCCAAGTTTGAAAACAACTGTTCACTACCCTGATTATGTTTTATATTCTCTCAGGATGTAAAATTGTCACACATGCCAGTAGATCTTTGCTCTTTTGCTCCATCTTGATGTTAAGCTATGCTTTTTAAATCTTCCTCATAAAATATCTTGTACCCAGTTCTGCACTGTAACATTCATCTTCCCATTCTTCCTGACAAATAATGGTAAGTAAATACACACATACATACAGAGAACAAAAATTTAAAGCATATCTAAATTGGTAGTAACCTATGAAGAGTTGGTGATACTAAGCTAAACAGAAAAGAACACATTGCTTGAGATGAAGAAATTAAAGAAATGAGGTAAAAAGTCACACCAGAGAATGTTAATATCAATACACTGATATTGATAGATCTTTACTACTACTGCAAAAAAATAATGGAATTTATAGGGGGAAATGCCATATTAAAAAATTCATGGAGCCTTATTCAAATGAAATTATATTCCTTTGAAAGAGTTATAATCTGTGTCTTCATAAGCATCACATCTGAAATTCTAACCAAATCATTTTAGTTATTTCAAATAAGGATATAACACACAAATTAACTTAGACTCTAATTTTCCTCAAACTAAGATTCTGTTCTCAGGGTGGGTGCCACATTTCTCAACAAAAATTTTTGTTTTATTTTCCCGTGTTTAATAATCTAAAAAACAGCATTAGCACATTCTGAATCATCTGAATCCACCTGTTAGCCATGTAACTGAATGTTCCTATTTACATTTATGGTCACACTAGCTCCAAGTTGGTACTACAGTACTCTAATTATGGGAGGCTAAAGAGAAATACAGAGGGGGACCTAATATATAAATGATGCATTTGTGTGAAGTGAAGCCCAAATGACATCATGGTTTTCACTGAAGCACTTACACATTGGTAAGAAAATGCATCATGTGGTGACCACAACATATGGAATAATTTTGGTGTGCTCAACTCAAAAAAGAACTTACAGCATAATAGTCAATTCCATAACTCATGTTGTTTCAAGACTTCAATTTAGCAGGCAGTATTCAATACTTTCATAAATTAGTGTAATTTGAATTTTACTGGTTTTGTAGTTTTGTTTGTATTTAATTTGTAAGTTTTGAGCTGTCACCAACATCTGACAGAGATGATCAGATCACTGGCTCCTGCCTGGTATTGCTTCCTGCTCTTCTCCCCAAAGTCTTGAATTTGGGAGTTGTCCATGGCCCACTTTTCTGCACTTTGGTGATCTCATTCACTCCTGTATTTTTAAAATTCCACTGATACTGCCATGGACTTCAACATTTTTATATCCAGTCCAGATTAAAAAACAAAAACCCTCCAGATGTGTCTTAAACCCCAGATGTGTACACCCTCCTAGACATTCCTACAGGGGGGGTGACCAAAACTGAACTCCTTATCTTCTCCCAGACTACTCAACCAATAGCCTTCCCCTCACTTGATGGAAACTCCATCCTTCCAGATTCTCGGTCCAAAAGCCTTCAAGCCTTCATGTCATCCTTGATTCTTCTCTACACATCTTGTATCTAAAACCACCAGGAAATCTTACTGTACCTCCTTGAAAAATATATCCAGAATCCAACCACTCCTCACTACCTCTACTACTATTATATAGTCTAAGCCTCATTATCTCTCAACTGGATTACTGCAATATCCTTCTAACCAGTCTCCCTGCTTCCATCCTTGTTTCCCACCCCACCCGCCGATTCCAAGCACAGCAATCAAAAAAATCCATTAAAATCTCCCATGTGCAGGTAATAGATAAATCCTACAACAGCTTATAAGGCCCTACACAATATGACGATGTGTCCCATTACTTTTTGACTTTATCTCCTACCTCTTTCTCCCTCACTCACTGTACTAGCCTCCTTGTTCCATAAGGCTAGGTTGCTCCTTTGGGCCTCTGCCTTAAAATACTTTTCTCCTGGATATCCACATGACTAACTCTTTCACCTTCTTCTAATCTTTGTTTGTATATTACCTTCTCAATGAGGCCTACCCTGTTCCCTCTATTTAAAACAGTGCCCAGCACTGTGCCCACTGACCCCTCCTCCTAATCCTTGCCCATTCTACCTCTCTTCCTCTTCCCTTCCCCTCCTCCATTTCTACTCTGTTGTTGTCGTCAATAAAATGTATGACCTTCTATCAGGCTATACAATTTACTTATTTATTATGTTTGTTGTTGTAGCCCCCCGCCTCACCACCTGGAAAATGGGAACCTGTCTGGTTCAATGATGTGTCCCAAACATTTAAAACAGTGCCTGACACACAGTACAGGTTCAAGAAATATTTGATAGATGAATAAATAAATTAGAAGGCAAAAGAGCTTTGGACTTTTGAGCACTAATATCCAAAGCTAGATGCAACAGAGCAATACTTTTTAAAATCCACAAAGAAAATGATTAATTAACATTCTAGAAATTCTGTGCCCAACCAAATCATCCTAAAAGTGTTGAGGGCAGAATAACGATGCAAGGTTTCAAAACATTATTTACATCCCCTAGATCCTGGAGAGGAGTAGGGGCAGGGAGTTTTTCTTTAAAAAATAAGCCTAGTGAAATATTTGATTTTTAATTATTGTGCATGTAAAACTCTTCAGACTAAAAGAAGAAGAAATTCAAAAACTTGATATGAGAACTGCCACAAACTGCATGCGTTACTTAAAAATTATAAATTTGTTTTCAAAGATTTGATTCCAAGTATTACATAAGATGTGCAGAAACAGACTTTCCTACACTGTTGGAAATGTCCACTGTGAAGGCTTCTAATAAGATTTGGCAGTTTGTTTCAAAATATAAAGTTTGTATACTCTTTGACCCAGTAGTTTCTCTTCCAAGAGTCTATCCAACGATTTACACATTGGCAAAGGTGTATACATATGGATGCCTACAGCAATCCTGTTTGTAAGAGCAAATAAACTGAAAACAGCCCTAGCTTAAGAAAGTGATTAAATTATGGTCCATACAACAGAACACAATGCTGCCTTTTTTTTCTTTTAAAAAAGATACTCATACCTACTAACATATAAGAAGCAAACTGTTTAAACAGGTGGAGAAAAAAAACAAACCCACAGGATATATTACAATCCCATTTATGTTAAAAGAGAAAAAAAGAATTAAGTAAATATGGACATTGACATAGCTGTCTATTTTTATATATGTACTCATGTGTGTACATACCACATAACGGGACAGAAAAGAAACTAGAAGGGCATCTGAATTGCAGAATGTGGTTTAAAGACTTAAGGTAAGGGTTTAGAGAAGGGAAAAAGGAGGTCAAGTTTAGAACCAGAAATCACAGAGAAGAGATGGGACCACTTAACTACGAGTACACAAAATATCAAGAACAGAAGGGTATAGACTCTAAGCACAAACTTCATCCTGTGGAATTATGCAGTTCAAACATGTATAGTTACTGACAAGTGGTAATCATTAATGGGAAAATATCTACAAGGATTTAAGTCAGATCAAAGAAACGGACTTTAAAATGTCTATGGCTGTCTCAAAAAAATGTGGAACACACATAGACTAGAAACTACACCAAAATGTCTACAATGGTTACTTTTCAATTATCACATTATGAACGATCATGAGGAAAGTGGGGGCTTCATTTCTGTATGCATTTCTCAAATGTTCCATAAAACATATTTATATTACTTTGGTGATTAATAATTAAATTTTAGTGCATATTTTGTGTCTCCACACTTTGCTGCTAACGAATTGCTAGTGACTTCATACACAAATTTAAACACTGAGAGATCAAGAGTTGATTTTGCCTACTGCATTTTTTTTTCTTAGTTTTTTTCTTAAAATGCCTCAAATAGATGAATACTTATAGGGAAAAAATTATTTAAAAAACAGCTTATTCACATTTTTTAAAACCCACATATTTCAAATATGGATACATATATTTTAGTTTATACTTATAAAAACTACCTAAATTTAGCATTTTAAAAGTTAATTCTAAGACAAAATTTATCTGCTCACCTCTGCAAGCAAAATCAAAAGAACACAGGCTACAGAAATTATCTCAAAACTATCTGTATTAACAAGATATCCGAAGCTGTCCCTAACAAAGCTAAATCAGGCACTCTGACAAAACAAAAACAAACAAAAAAACCACAACTCAACTTTAGCTGAGTTCAAAGGAGCTAAAAGGTAAAACACAAAGGGGGAAAAAAGCAAGTTTTTAACAATTAGATTACTTCATTTAAACCAAAAATTGAAGTAAAAAATTTAGTGTACAGTACACTTAATTTCACTGTATCAACCATTACTACCTAAGCCTGTCAACATGACAATAATAACAAGTACAGTATAATACTTCCTATAAAATTCAAGACTGGCATTAAATTTTTCTAATTTTCTAAGAGACTATTTCTCACCGGCAATACCTGCTTTATAAATATAGACTAGTTCTCCAAAGATTTTTCCTCCACTTCTCTTTCTAGTTCCATGTGCTCCCAACCCCCTACTATTCAAAATAAACAAAAACAAAAGCCACAAGTAAGTTCAACATGACTGGGCAACCTCAAACCTAATAAAAGATCTTTGCCAATATCATTTTAGTCACTGTGGCTCAAACCGAGAGAATAAACTGACCCCCAAATGGACTGTATTATCTATTGATGTATCATTCAGCCTAGAGTTCCTGAAGATTTACACACACACACACCCCCCCCAAAAATCAAAATAAAAGTAACAGGATACATGGGAGCTGGTCATGATAGTGTGAAAATGCATCAAGCTGTATCCTTAATATTTGAGCACTTTTTTCTATATGTAGCTAACCTACACTTCATCAAAAAAGTTTACATTGGGGGGAAAAAAAGTAATACTATTGCTCTAGGTATTCTAGAATCTCCTGAGAACAATAAGTGTCAGGTGTCATAGCTGGTAACACATCCAGAACCTCTTCTCTCCTCCCCTCTGCTCAGTTTCTCAATATATCTCTCTCTACTATGTCTTTAACCCACCATAGTACAGTAATCACTAACTATAAATACTCAACCGATGGCTTCACCCATACCTCGTTCAGAAAATACAACAGAAGCCATCAAATGCTGACTTACCACTTCCTTTCCTCCCCTTAGAATGGAAGAAGTGACCCAGGCCCTTGGGCAGTGTCCTGTCACCTTCTCAGACTTCACACTCCTATTATCCCTTTCTCACATCAATCTCTCCCTCTTTTTCTACTGGACCATTCCCTAACACCCGAACACGCTCTACTATCTCTCATCCGGCTTCTGTGATATTCCTTCTACCTCACTGGATCATTCTGGATGTCTCATAGGTATCTTAAATCCAACATATCAGAACTTTGAGTTTATTTGCTATCCTTCCATTGTTTGAGTTTTATTGCTATCTGTACCACCACCCCCCGCCCCCTCTAGTTTTTCCATTCTTGGTAAATAGCACCATGATCCACACAGTTGCTCAAGCCAGAAACAACCTAATTTCTTCCTTCCCTCACCTCTCATATCTAATCCATCAACAAGCCCTGTTAATTCTGTCCCCAAATACATCTCAAATCCATCCACTTCTCTTCATCTTCACGGCCACCACCTTGATCCAGGTTATACTCAACTACGGTACTTCCTGATCAAAGAAATGGCCTTCTAACCAAACATTCTCCAAACAGCTAAAGCAATCTTAGAAGTTAAAAGCAGATTATGTTACTACTTTAATTAAAACCTTTTGATGGCTTCTCAGTACACTTAAATTCACATTCCTTACTATGACTCTGCAGGATCTGATCCTTGCCTATCTCTCCCCCTCATCCATTTGCTCCAGAAACACTCTCTTCTCTCAGTTCCCGGAACAGTCCATGTTCATTCCTGCCTCAGGGCCTTTACCTCTGCTGCTCCTTCAACCTGAGATGTTCTCCTTTCTCTCCTTCAAAGGACTAGCTCCTTATCCTTTTAAGGTAGCTTGAATATCACCACTTCTCACAGCAAGTCTCCCTCCCACCATTACTCTTTACTCCTTTATAGTACATATCACAATTTGTAATTCTTTTTTCCCTTACTAGAATATAAGTGATAATACAGAAATTAAATAACTAATTTTTTAAATTATTTAAGCACTTTCTCTGTGTTAAGTAATGTGCTTTTAAATGCAAGTGTCCCTGCTTTTAGGCAGTGTCCCTGCTCTTATTGAGCTTAAAGTCATAAACACACTAGTAAGTGATAGAGGCAAGAGACACATCCAGATCTGGCTCTTAACCACTCAGCTACACTGCTACTCTAGCTTTAGGACACAGAGCAAGGAGCAGCAATATGCTTAACAGCTGTTCACATGCTAGTGGAAACTAAGGCTTGGAGAGGTTAAGTCATGTGCCCAAAGTAGCACAGACATTTGAGAGATCAAGTACAATCATGAGCAAAGGCACAGAGGTGTTGAAGTATGGTGAATATTCAAGAAACAAAAAGAATCCAGTTTAACCAGATATGGCCAAGAAGAAATGCTGGAGGATAAGGCTAGAAGAGCATAATTGAACACTGCGAAGGTATCAGTCATTCAATAAATATTTACTGAGCACCAACTACACGCCAGCAACAGTGCTAAACTCTAGACCAACAAGGGTGATAAAGGCAAAGTCCTCATAGAGACTGCAGTCTATATCTGGGGAAGCAAAGTAGTAGAGAAAAATTATAGTTCAGCGGGATATGGTTGTAGTAGGGCGAAGCAGAAAGTGCTATGGGAACACGGAAAGATGACATCCAATTCAAGGTGGGGGATCCAGGAAGAGTGCCTCAGCTAAGTGATGTCTAGGCTGAGATTACAGAGCTTAGTTGGAAGACAAAATATGGTGCACACAGGCACTTGCAAGTACACAGTTGAAAATGACAGGAAAGTAACAAAAGCCAGCTCCAGAAGGGTCTGTGTACTTACTATCTATGTCAAGGAACTTGGGACTTTAAACTGAAGGCCTTAAGTCACCTATGTTAGAAAGCTCCCTTAAATGGCAGTGGGAAAAACTGAAGGGAGGAGGCAGAGACCAAAAGCAGATAGACACTTAGAAAGTAAAAGAGAAGGACTGAATGTACATGTGCAAATGAGTGAGAGACAGAAGCAACACCAGATTTGAGATAACCAGACAGTAGAAAAATCAGGGCTCTATGACTCACTGGATACAGAGGATGAGAGCCTTGGATGGTTGGAAACAAAGGTTTTAGTTTTAGACACATAAATTTGAAGTACCTTGGTACGTGAAAGTGGAAAATGACGTGCAGGGAAAGGCACAGTCAAAAGAATGAGAAGACAAACCACAGACTGGGAGAAAATGTTTGCAAAAGACATATCTGATAAAGGACTATTATCCAAAATACAGCACAGAACTCTTAAAACTCAACAAGAAAGCGAACATGCCAATTAAAAAATGAGCAAAAGACCTTAACAGACACCTTGCCTCATCAGATATACAGATGGCAAAAGAGCATATGAAAAGGTGCTCCACATCATTTGTCATCAGGGAAATACAAATTAAAACAAAAATAAGGTACCACCACACACCTTCTAGAATGGCAAAATCCAGAACACTGACAACACCAAACGCTGGTGGGCATGTGGAGCAACGGGAACTCTCATTCATTGCTGGTGGGAATGCAAAATGGTACAGCCACTTGAAAGGCAGTTTGGCAGTTTATTACAAAATTAAATATATTCTTTCCATAAGATCCAGCAATCATACTCCTCGGTATTTACCCAAAGGAGCTGAAAACTTATGTCCACACAAAAACCTGCACACAGATGTTTATAGCAGCTTTATTCATAACTGCCAAAACGTGGCAGCAACTAAGATGTCCTCTGGTAGGTGAGTAGATAAACAAATTGGTACACCCCGACAATGGAATAATACTCAGCGCTAAAAAGAACTGAGCTATCAAGCTATGAAAGGACATGGAGGAAACTTATATGCATATGACTAGCTGAAAGCAGCCAGTGTGAAAAGGGTACATACTGTATGATTCCAATTACATAACACTCTGGAAAGGACAAAACTATGGAGACAGTAAAAAGATTAGTGCTTGCCAGAAGTTAGGAAAGAGGGAGGGATGAATAGGTAGACCACAGAGGATTTTTAGGGCAGTGAAAACTATTCTGTGTGATACTATAATGGTAGGGACATATCATTATACATTTGTCAAAATTCATAATACACAGCACCAAGAGTGCACCATAATGTAAACCATAACCTACGGGTGAGAATGTGTCAGTGTAGATACATCAATTGTAACAAATGTATCACTCTGATGGAAGATGTTGATAATGGAGGAGGTTATGCAGGAGTGGGGCAGAGTATATGGGAAATCTCTGAACCTTCTGTTCAATTTTGCTGTGAACCTAAAACTCCTCTAAAAAATAGTCATAAAAAAAAAAAGATCTACGAGCAAGAGAATACATGGGTCTAAGTTTCACAGCAAAGAAATCTGAGTGTCATAAGAATACAGAAGTAGTAGGTCAGGAAACAAGTCTGTACTGAGTGTTAGGCACTGAGGATATAGGAATAAAAAACCACAATCCCTGCCCTTTTGCAGCAGAAACTCTAGTAACTATAGCCATGGAAAACCAAATGATTCAAAATGCATTAGAAAAATCTCTATTTAAAAGAAACCACTGGACTTCCCTGGTGGCGCAATGGTTAAGAATCTGCATGCTAATGCAGTGGACAAAGGTTCAAGCCCTGGTCCAGGAAGATCCCATATGCTGCAGATCAACTAAGCCCGTGGGTCACAACTACTGAGCCTGCGCTCTAGAGCCCGCTAGCCACAACTACTGAGCCTGCATGCCACAACTACTGAAGCCCGCACGCCTAGAGCCTGTGCTCCGCAACAAGAGAAGCCCCCGCTCGCCGCAACTAGAGAAAGCCCGCGCACAGCAATGAAAACTCAAAGCAGCCATAAATAAAGACTTGACCTTTAAAAAATAAATTAAAAAAATAAAAGAAATAAAAGAAACCATTAAGGATGCTTTTTAGAGAGGAAAAATTTATACCCAGTTGCTGGTTTTTTTTTGGGGGGGGGCGGGGAGGAAGGGTAGGAAGTCTGAGGTTTTCACGTATTGATTTTGTTTGTAATGAGGTCTAGACCAAAAATAACCAAAATTTAAACATTTTTATAAAGTGTGTATGGACATTCCATAATTATAACTGAAAGTGTGTAACAGATCTCTTAAGCCAAGAAAAACCTTCAATCTCTAGAAATCAAGTAAATCAACTGCTTTAAAATACAGTTTTAAGTGGCTGCTTTGCAAAGTTACTAAACTTACTTTGTTACCGTCCTTATGTAAGACCTGTTTTCAAAACACTGTATAAGCTGAAAATAAAATCCTATTCTTCATATTATGTCATTGTTGCCATAACTAGATATTTCCTTTGTAACTCCAATTAATTGTAGCCTAATATTCTTTTTAATTACAGATATTAAAGAATATTGCTCTACAACCATTTTGTAAGAATTTCCCAAAGCTTAGAGGGAGAACACATTACACTAAATTGAATTAAATTTCTGAATTTGTAGTTTGTGTAATACTTATCCTGAAAAGTTCCATATCTATCAATTATACTTCAGCTTAAAATATTATTAAATGTTACTAAATTATGCTGGAAAGGTGTCAAGAGGGGTCATGTAAAGCAATTCTATAATATATCTAAAGAAAATATTTTGGCAAAGCCAACCTTAGGGTTGCAACTAATTATTCCAGATCACAAAAATCGGTATCTTTAATTTCCAGAACAAAAAATTACATAATTCATATACTCCTCTTTAGGTCAAAATCTACTTGTCATGAAGTTCTCCTAACAGCTAACCAAAATCCTCTCCTCCCCAATTTGAGCCAATATCTGCCTGATAAAATTACCAGACCATTACATTTATCACCATACTACACTCTGCTCTTCAGTAATGTCCAAAATAGATGGTGACACCACAGACACCTAACACTCAAAGAGACTCACTGTGTCACTCTTCCAAGTTAGTTAAGTCCTCAAAAGCAAACTGACCCATGAATTTCATTTTTTAAATTCCAGACCACACAAAACCTACCCAAATGTCTTACTATAAAAATTTCCCAATGCCATCATCTCCAAATGCCTGGACATTTACCACCTAAACCTCTTGTTCTCATGTTTAAGAACTAACAAAATGCACTAAAAGAAAAACCCAAGCACTAATGATTTATAATGCAATTTCACATATTCTGGCCTATGCAGTTCCAACATATCCAACATGCCAAGATAATCTCACAAATTTAGTGATTAAACAACAGCCTTAGCACTAAACATTTACTGAGCACTTAACCATGGGCCTGCCACTGCTCTAAACCCTAAGCCCTTCGCCTACTATCATCTCATCAATTCTCCCAACAGTCCTACCAGGTAGGTACTGTCATTACCCCCTATTTTGCAGATAAGGAAAATGAGGCACAGAGGTTAAGCATCTTGCCCAAGGTCACAAACCGGTGGGGCAGGGCTGGAACCAAAGCAGGCAGTCTGACTTCAGAGTCGTGCTCCCAACGTTCAACTGGTGCAAAGAGTTAAAAATTTACCCTTGACAGCCCCTTATCAAGAAATGGTAAATGTTCAACTGCTAGAAACCGTCAGTCCGATCACTGTCCTATATCCGTGCTCATGGCTTCTACGACTTTGACAAATCAGCTACACCATCTGATTTTCCAAACACACAAATTGGACTTCTCTAGATGTCAGAGCAAACAAATTCTGAATCTTTCCAGGCCCAGGAAAAGAAAAACCTACGCAACGCTGTGGCCCCAGATTATCCACATTCCTAAATTATAAATCTGGGAGAGTCGAGAAAGGCCCCCAAACTACTCGACAAATGAAGCCTAGGAAAAGCAACGTTTACAATAAAAAGCTGGAGCTTCCCTGGCAAGCCGTTCACGCGATCTCCTCTCTAACGACATAAACAAGGGAGGAGGCTGCATTCTTCCCACCGCACAATGAAGGCTCGGGCCGGAGCGGGAGGAAGAACGCAGCACAGTCGGGGACGGCCGCTCCCGGGGTCGGGGGCAGGCAGGGGAGGCCAAGGACGGCCGAGTCGCCCGGTCCTGCCCCCGGGCCGGTGCGGGGAGGGGCCGGAGGGAAGGGCTGGCCACTGCCCGCACTCAGCTGACCTCCGCCATGTTGGCCGCACACGCCGGGACCCTTCACAACAAAGACCGGCACCCGGGCGCAGGGCGCGCCGGGCGCCTCCCCCGGCCGGGCCCGCCTCCCGGGAGCGCGGGGGCCGGGCCGGGCGGCGAGGAGGCCCTACCCCGCCCTCGCCCGGCCGCTCGGGGCAGACCCCCGACGCGGGCCTGCGGGGCCCGGGGCGCCGGGGGCGGGGGCGAGCCGGCTCGCGGCGCGGGGAAGGGCCGGGCAGGGGAGGGGAGGGGCGGGGGGCGGCGCTCGGCCCGGCGGCCGGGCAGCCGGGCTCCGGCCGAGACAAAGGCGCCCGGCGCCGGGGGCTGCCCGCGCCCCCGGCCGGGCGGCGCGACCCGGTCCGGCCGCCCTTCCCGCCCGCCGCCATTACCGGGCTTGGGAGTTCTCCTCCCGCAGAGCCCCTCGCGGCCAACTCCTCCCTCCAGGCCGGGCCCCACTTACCTGTGGGCGGAGAGCGCGCCTTGGACCCCGGTCCTGGCTCAAACGCGCTCCGTCGCCGCCGCCAACCCCCGCCACCGCGGGCAGCGCCACCGCCTCTTCCCCGTGCCGACACCGACGGGACACCCTGGGCCGCCGCCGCCGCCGCTCGAGAGCGCGCCCCGCAACGGCCGCCCCGATTCCCCCCTGGCCGCCGCTGCCGTTTCGCGCGTCCTCGAGCCCGCCGCGCGCTCCCGCTAAATACCACACACTGCGGCGGCCGCCATGAGGAGGCGCGGCCCCGCGCGCCGGCGGCCCAGAGAGGGCGGGGCTTCCCGCGGGCGCGCAGGCGCTGAGGCTCTCGCGCGGAAGGCTGAGAGTTTTGCAAGCATCCGAGGATGGTAGTTAGAGCTCGGGCTCCTCGGCTACTGTTGCTGTGACTGAACACCTCGCGAGCCACAAACGCTGGCATATCGCGCTCTTGCCCGCAACCGTCCTCTCCTGGGGAGGAGCGGGCGCTCGCCTGCCGCGTCAGGGACCCCGGCTGCGCGACCCCCGCGGGGCTTTGTTTCGCGGCCCAAGGGGTCGTCCCGCGACCCGGCCCCGCTACCTACCACCCCTCCTGTTTTGTTTGCTGGTTTCACGTAATGCCTCCTCCGGCCCTTCCCAACTCCACTCTTTCCCAAAGAAAGAAGCCGGCTGCCTTGGCCGCCGACGTGGGACCCCACGCCTAAAGGGGAAGAGGTCCAAGACGCTTCCTTAGCTTTGAGCTGCTCTTCAGCAAAACCGGAACGAGTTACAAAAGCTTATTTTAGCTGAAGAGTGGGTAGTGGCACGCCCTTCACCGTGTCCTCCTCTGGAAACTAAATGAGATTCTGGGTCTTTACATAAAAAATAAAAAGAAAATGTCATTCACGGTTCTTGACGGGTACAAGGTATATATCAGAGCAAACGCCAGTGTCAGACCTTTACAAACTCTGGATTTCCATGTAAGAGCCTCCATAAAGGTAGTATTCTGTGTGAAAACAAAAAGGTACTTTTTATATGAGATTTTAGAAACCGCCAGGGAATAGTCTCCCATTATGTTCAAGTTCCCTACCAATAGAAAATCAAAAAGATTTCCCATCTAAAAAAGATGGGAGGGGGCTTCCCTTGTGGTGCAGTGGTTGAGAGTCCGCCTGCCAATGCAGGGGACACGGGTTCGAGCCCTGGTCCGGGAAGATCCCACATGCCACGGAGCAACTAAACCCGCGCGCCACAACTGCTGAGCCTGCGCTCTAGAGCCCTCGAGCCACAACTACTGAAGCCCACGTGTCTAGAGCCTGTGCTCCACAACAAGACAAGACACTGCAATGAGAAGCCCGCACACCGCAACGAAGAGTAGCCCCTGCTTGCCGCAACTGGAGAAAGCCCACGCGCAGCAACCAAGAACCAACGCAGCCAAAAGTAAATAAATAAACAAATAAATTTAAAAAAAAAAAAAAAAAAAGATGGGAGGGCTTCCCTGGTGGCGCAGTGGTTAAGAATCCGCCCAGGGGACACAGGTTCGAGCCCTGGTCCGGGAAGATCCCACATGCTGTGGAGCAACTAAACCTGCGGGCCACAACTGCTGAGCCTGCGCTCTAGAGCTCGCGAGCCACAACTGCTGAAGCCTGAGCGCCTAGAGCCCGTGCTCTGCAACATGAGAAGCCACCGCAATGAGAAGCCTGAGCACCGCTACGAAGAGTAGCCCTTGCTCACCGCAGCTAGAATAGGCCCCGTGCGCAGCAACGAAAACCCAGCACAGCCAAAAATAAATAAATAAATATTTTGTAAAAAGGGAAATTTTTATGCAAGCACTCCACTGAAAACACACTCAAAAGTTTCTGCTTGAAAGCCAGAGGCACACAAAGTTCTCTTAGGTACTAACGCAAGCTGCTAATTTCCAGCTTCCCCCCAAAAACTTGTAGACCGTGTCTGTGTTGATACTTCTGTTCTCAACCTAGTACTTTGCCTATTGTGGCTGCTTTCTTCCTCTGGGACCATTAGCACAGTGTTTCTTGAGATTGGGAAAGTAAAAAACCAGGACTTAACCCAGGACTTAGGAAGGAGGTGGTAGGTCACTCCCCACAGTCCCTGCCCCGCCCACCCCACCCCACCCCACCCCACCCCACCCCACCCCACCCCTGCTTGGGGTGGGGCAGAGGTGTGTCTTCCTAGCAGATTCTCTGGAGTCACAGAGAACAGGGCCTAGTAAAGGAATTAATGAGGAAAACCAAGAAAGGTTCTTTTTCAGCAGTTATTTTGAGGTTTGTCAATTTCAATTCAATTAAGGCAAAACTGGACATTACAAGATGGTATACGGTACGTATTTTTAAGATATAAGGTAGAACTTAATATACTAAATCAAAAAGGTAGACATGAATGGAATACTACTCAGCCATAAAAGAGTGAAATAATGCCATTTGCAGCAACATGGATGGACATAGGGATTATCATACTAAGTGAAGTAAGTCAGAAAGAGAAAGACAAACACCATATGATATCACTTTTATGTGGAATCTAAAATATGACACAAATGAACTTATCTATGAAACAGAAACAGACTCGCAAACATAGAGAACAGACTTGTGGTTGCCAAGGGGGAGGTGTGGTGGCGGAAGGATGGATTGGGAGTTTGGGACTAGCAGATGCAAACTATTATATATAGAATGGATTAAACAACAGGGTCCTACTGTATAGCACAGGGAACTATATTCAATATCCTGTGATAAACCACAGTGGAAAGAACATGAAAAAAATATCTTTATGTATAACTGAATCGCTTTGCTGTACAGCAGAAATTAACATTATAAATCAACTATACTTCAATAAAATAATTTTTTTTAAAAATGAGGGAAGTTTGATGGGATAATGTAAGCCAGTGGGACACGATCTCTCTACCTTTGAGAAAACTGCCTCTTTATAAAGAGAGGGCCAAGTACATTGGTCTCAAGGAAAACCTGGTATTTTCCTAGGAGCCAGACCAGAGAAAGTCCCAGATTCCCTCAGTTTTCAAACTATACTTCCCTCTCCGTTGGAGATTTGAGCTGTGTCTCATCAGAGTCCAAGGAACAGTCTACCTTTTTTAAAAAAGGTAGACACGGGCTTCCTTGGTGGAGCAGTGGTTGAGAATCTGCCTGCCGATGCAGGGGACATGGGTTCGAGCCCTGGTCTGGGAAGATCCCACATGCCGCGGAGCAACTAGGCCCGTGAGCCACAACTACTGAGCCTGCGCATCTGGAGCGTGTGCTCCGCAACAAGAGAGGCCGCGATAGCGTAAGGCCCGCGCACCGCGATGAAGAGTGGCCCCTGCTTGCCGCAACTGGAGAAAGCCCTCGCACAGAAACGAAGGCCCAACACAGCCAAAAATAAATAAATAAATAAATAATAATTAAAACAAAAAACAAAAAAAAGGTAGACACGAATCAAACATATGGTATATACAAAAGTACATAACATATAGTGGTGACACAGCTAAGCAGAGTTAGGTTCTAAACTCTGCCCATAAAGAAAAAAATAAGTGTAATAAAAATTACCCTTGAAAATCCTTTGAATTGCCCATAAATTACAGTGCATATTATTTTGTGGCAATCAAAATTACAAATACTATGCTTTGCCAAAATCAAATTTTGACCCCTCATATCCCCGTTCCTTCTCCCTGTTAGACCATTAATACCCATTTATCAACAGCATTTTGTCCATCTGAAAATGACACTATCTCCTTTGATGTTAGAGTACCTTATAAATTGGTGGATTCTTTGGAGCTGCAGGGGCGCCCAGGACAACGTGTTCCTTGGAGATGCCACACGTCAGTTACGAAGTGTTGGAGATTTCACGTCACCACTCAGAAGCAACTTCTGTTTCTGGAATTCTCACACTTGCTTTTCTTGGCTTGGTTTGTGCCTGCTCTCCTGTAGAAAAGTCGAAACTACGTCTCCTTCCTTCTCCCGCTTCGCTTTTATGCAAAACTAGCTCATTAGAATAATTTCATCCCCACTAATCTTACCTAGATTTGGGAGGGGCTTAATCTGATTTAGTTCATTCCTACCGAAGGTATGAATGGCTGATAGGTGTGGGTGGGACACAAACACAGTGTTATAAATTTTAAACATTTGAAGGAAAATAGCCCTACTGTGAAGTAACTAGACATCCTTTTCTGAATAAGGAAGCAACCCTTCTTCCATGACAGTTAATCTATAAAGAAGCATTTTGTAAATTCTAAAGCCAACCCAAATTGTGCTCTACTTGATGGGATTTCAGGGTGAGTGCCAAATATTTTCAGGCCATATGGGGAAAATATTTCAGGGTAGGGATCCTTCCTGGTCGCCTGAAATCACATCAAATGGCAATTTCATCTACTCCAATGGAATGTAAAGTGCTAATCCTGTAGATGACCCATAATAAAGGCTCCAGTGATAGTAAGCGGCATGACTTTCTTTTTTCCTACTTATGAATAAAGCAGGAGCTCATAATAGTATCTATATTTTAGGATCTTATTCGAATTCATAGTAACTCGACATTTAATATAGGTTAGAGACCAACTCATTGACATCTTCTCAAAAACAACTATTCTTTCCATGATGTCTGGAGAGATTGTACCAAAAGATGAAGTAGGAGCGAGTGGAATAAGTAGAAAATGTTTTGATGTACTGCATTAGTCCATGATTTTTACTAATTGAATCATGTTCAAAATTGGATATCATTTCTTTCACATGGAAATTTGCTAAAAATACACACATATACATACATTCTTCCTCTCTTCCACATTCTCTTGTAACTGTTCTATAAATTAAGAGCACTCAGACACACCTATGTAGATCTTTGGACACACCAGTGTTCTTAATTTAAGAAACATGAATTCAAATTTTATATATATGTATATATATAGATATAGATATGTGTGTGTGTGTATATATATATAAATATAAATCTCAGATATACAAAGTTCTGGTTTTTATTTTTTTTTGGCCGCACTGCACGGCTTGTGGGATCTCAGTTCCCTGACCAGGGATCGAACCCGGGGACCCAGCAGTGGAAGTGCGAAGTCCTAACCACCGGCCCGCCAGGGAATTCCTCAGGTATACAAAATTCTAAACTCCATTTCGTCCCTCCAATACAACAATACAATGCTACAGTAACTTTCCAAATGCTCCCCAAAACTCAAAGCCTTAGCCCCACTTAACATCACCCTCCCTTCTCCCAGTCACCGGTGCCCTTTTTCCAAAGCATAAATCCTGCCTTTGTTAAGTCCTTCTCCTGCTCCTGCTCTAATTGATAGCTTTCTGTATGGGTCTCTGAAATCCCTGAGTTTTTGGAAGGCCCATTTCTCAAACTTCTCTTCCATCAAGCTTCTATTAGTTCACTGACTCACTTGATGAATGTGCTAGTACCATTCAAGGCACACTGGCTGTCCTCTATACAGTCAAAGCAAGTTGTCCTTTGCATGGATTACATGCAATCCCAGATGACACCGTCAAAGCTGGCAAAACCAGTTAAGACAGTACAGATGATTTCCAAGTGTCTAATGTCAATACAACTGTTTTATAACAGACCAGTTTACAAGGCCAAAGCCATCTCTCCCGGATCATCAATGAGCTGTGTTTGTTTCCGGGCAATCATAGATATCTCTTGCCCAGGAAACTACTGCTATCTTCTCTCACGTTAGACCATTAATACCCATTTATCATTCAGCTGAGGAGGAGAGCTCTGAAGACATATTAGCATTCCCTTCCAAGCTTAGCTCTGCTGCTAGCCAAACTGAGAGCCTTTCTTGGCCTGAAACAGGGAAGCACTCCTCCCTCCCAAATACTAGATTCCTATCAGCTTTGCAAAGGAAAGCAGGTCCCCAACACGTCAGACATGCCTGAAGCAGAGCAGAAACAATGTTTTCTTTATCAGACACACCTGTTGACAGTCAGTCACTGTCTGGTGTTGGTGATTGTATTAAATAGCATCCAAAACAAATTTTGCCAAACAAGGTGGAGAAGAAATTGGAGATACAGCATGAACACCCAAAAACGTGATAGGCACTAACTGCCAAAAGTTCCTCAATGATCAGGAAATGCATTCACCCAGAACTGTTTTTTTCCTTGAATTGAATCTATTTCTTCACGAAACAGGTTATGTAATAGGCACTAAATTTTGCAAGAAGCTGGAAAATCATTTAGGTTTTTATGTACCTGGTGGTCTGTGGGGATTGATGGTATTAAGAATAATTACATTCCAAATGTCAATCTTAAATCAGTGAAATGCAATTAGTATCCACCTGTCCAGTGCTTTTGATACAATCCCTGCCTCCCCCTGACCCCCAAACACACACATACTCATTTCCACAGATCCAGATCTTTTCTTTATAGTCATCAGAAGCTAGCCTTTTAAAAAATTCCATGTTGAGCTCCTGTTCTGTGCTAAGAAGTACACTAAGCCCTTCGCAGTGAGGGGCACGGCACATTCACCATTGTGTCCCCATCCAGGCCTAGCACAATGCCATAGAGAGCCCTCAAAATTTTTGTTGAGCAAATGAGGAAATATTAGACAAGGACCATGTCCTAAAAACCTATGGCTGTCTATGGAATCTGTTTATGTTTTTTGTTTTATATGTTTTCATTCTTTGTTAGAAGACATTTGTTCCTTCTTTCTTGGAAGAACTAACATTTATTGAACTCCTAACATGTGCTTAAATTTACAGGTAACTGGGGCTTCCCTGGTGGCACAGTGGTTAAGAGTCCGCCTGCCAATGCAGGGGACACGGGTTCGAGCCCTGGTCCGGGAAGATCCCACATGCCACGGAGCAACTAAGCCCGTGCGCCACAACTACTGAGGCTTCACTCTGGAGCCCGCGAGCCACAACTACTGAAGCCCGTGCGCCTGGAGCCCGTGCTCTGCAACAAGAGAAGCCCCCGCTCGCCACAACTAGAGAAAGCCCGCGTGCAGCAACGAAGACCCAACGCAGCCAAAAGTAAATAAATTAATTTAAAAAAAAATTTACAGGTTACTTACTTTAAAATTAACAACACATATGAAGGGAGCATCGTATGGATGAGGAAACTGAAACGCAGAGAGGAAAAGTAACTTTTCCAAGGGTACCTAATAATAAGAGGTGGGGTGAAAGCTAACAGCCAGGCCTGCCTGGCTCCAAGGCCTTCGCTCTTTGTTCTGTGCCTGCGTATTTCAACTAAGGTACACTGATCTGTAAGAGTTTATACATGAATTCTTCTCCAGAGCTCTCAAGTCCTTGATGAGAATTTTTAAATTCAGGATTTTCATTCTAATAATTTTAGAAGAATTAGTAAAAAGTACATGTTATATTATCTGGACAACTACCTAAAACTGTCTATTTTAATTTAAAAATTCAGGTGTCTGTATAATATTAAGGTATAAGGGTGACTGCCGGAAGCACTAAAGTTGCAAAGGGCTATTAGGAGGAGTGATCCAGCTGAAGATGGGGTAGAGGAGAAGGAAAGGAATTTCCATTTGAATTATTTTAATCATATATATGACATTACTTTTATAATTAAAAACAATAAAGGTAATAAAAAGTCTTTAAGGACACAAAGTCTGTGAGTTCTAGGCTTGAGTACTAAATTAGTGACCCCAGGCAAGTAATCTAACCTTTTTGCCACAGTTTCCTTATCTATAGTAACAGACCCTCTCTTCTAGGATGATTGTGAAAATTAAATGAGTTAATCCATGTAAAACATTTAGAACAGGGCCTGGCTTGAGTAGACAGAAAACACCAAAAAACAACAGAAGGGGGCTGGCAGATGGAGTCTGGTCGATAGAATAATGGCCCCCCAAAATATCCACAACCTCCCCCCAAGAACCTGTGAATATGTTGGGAGGGGGACTTTGCAGGTATGATTGAGTTAAGGATCTTGAGATGAGGAGATTATCCTGGGCTATCCTGGTGCATCCAGTGTAATCACAGGGTCTTGTAAGGGAAAGAGGGAAGCAGGAGAGTTGACAGAAGGAGATGTGAGGAGGGAAGCAGAGGTCAGGGTGATGCCAGGAAAGAGTCACAAGCCAGGAAATGCAGGCGGCCTCCAGAGGCTGGAAAGGCAAGGAAATGGATTCTCCTCTGGATCCTCCAGAAGGAACTAGCCCTGCCAACACCTTGACTTTAGCCCAGTGAGGCTGCTTTTAGACTGCTGACATCCAGAACTATAAGAGAATACACTTATGTCATTTTAAGTCATTACGTTTGTGGTAATTTGTTGCAGCAGCAATAGGAAACGGGTGCAGACACAAAGGGAAGTCTAAGTCCTCAGTCAATGTGGATTGAAAGAGAACTGAGGGGACTCCCCTGGTGGTCTTGTGGGTAAGACTCCACGCTCCCAATGCAGGGGGCCTGGGTTCGATCCCTGGTCAGGGAACTAGATCCTGCATGCATGCTGCTACTAAGAGTCTGCATGCTGCAACTAAAAGGTCACGCATGTTGCAACTAAGACCTGGCACAGTCAAAATAAGTAAATTAAATAAATAAATAAACATTAAAAAAAGAAAAGATTGCTTTGGTTATTTGGGGTCTTATAAAAAAAAAAAGAAAGAGATGCGAGGGTCCACTGAGGATGGCACACTTTTGAATATCACAAGATATCTGGAACAAAGCAAAAGCATCCCTGGGCAAATCTGCCAATAGAGTGAAGGCAGAAGGATGTCTACCTCATGTGGTTATGTTAAGATGGAAAAGGCTATCAGAGCACATCGAACTCCATGTTTACCTGCATTCAGTCTCACAACCTTTGAATCCCTTGAGCCTATTGAGAGAAAGCAAGTGCGTGTCTGCTAACATTTTAGTGAAACTGTCCCTGCACATTTGAACGCTTGATTCCTAGTAACTGTCTCTTTGGTACACAGTAAGAAACAGCTTCTCACAGTTCATTTCTTAATCAACAGAAACACTGATTAACCCAGCTGACTTTCCAGCACGTGTGTATGCATATTATAGACACATTTCTTTTCTTTCTCATTCTTCCTTTCTTTTAATAAAAATGTAGCCTTCAAAGATATCCTGGAAAAAGCACTCAGGCTTACAACATTACAGCTTTAATGAGCCAAGAATTCTATTTTTTCCCTATTACACAGAACGATAATTCTTAACAGCTTAAATTTTCAAAGCACTTCACAAGCATTTAATTAATCCTCTCCACTGCCAGAGAGAAGGAAACTGATATTCATACTATCTCATCCTGACATCCTTTAATTTGGCAAGACTTCCGCTGGCTTCGAAAAAGCATCTGAACCACTAAGGTTATTTGGGTCACCGTTGCTTAATCGGTCTTCCTTACCTAATGAAACCTGGTCGTCGGAGCAGTTTAACTTGCCATCTCATGAGGGCTAGATGGGACAGGGGGGCTGCTTTGAGCCTGGAAGAGGAACGGCAGTGATTCCCTCAGAGAAATGACAAAGCTCGTCTGTACCGAACCTGAGAGACTGGGCTCGTGATGAAGGCCCCATTGCCAGTTGCATCAGAGCCTGATTCACTCCTCAGAACTGGGGCACGATGCGTATCGGGACGCCCTTCTCAGACCTGGGCTCTCCAGGGGCCCGGGACAATCAGCAGTTGAACTGCTCTGTGCTCTTTGCTTAGCCTCTCGGGTGCGTGGGAAGCTCTAGGAAGCCTACTTTTCTCTCTATTCAGACCTGCTTCCTGAAGGTTTCACTGATATAGACCAGGAGCACAGCCTTGCAGATCGGAGGGTGTGACCTCTCCCCTCCCCAGCCTCCCAGCAGACCCGCTCCATTGACGACAATTTGACCAGCTAATCTCTTCCACTCCATTATGTCAGTTTACACAGTGGCCAGAATAATGTCAAATCCCATTTTCAATTCAAGGAAACAAAGTTCAAGAAATGCTTTCTGAGTGCCTGCTTTGTGCCAGGTACTGCCAAGTTCTGGCTAGATAAGGTCCCAGACCCTTAAGAACCTTGGTTTTGAGTCAGATAAATAGCCAAATAACTGTAATACAAGTACAATAATGACGGTGCCAGCAGGCTGTTACTGAGAGAAGAGCGCATGAAGGGAAGGGGCAGGGAAGGGAAAATATCATTTGTGGGGGAGGGAGAAATCACTGGAGGGCTTTTAACAGAGATGGTATTTAATGTGGCCCTTACAGGACATGATTTTAATGGGCATAATGGGAAGGGGTGATATCATGTTAAAACAAGAAATATGTATTTGGTCTTTGTTCCTGACAGAGGCTCCTGTGTTCCAGACCCTTCCGTTTCTCGTCCTGTGTACGTCTCCATCTAGCTGTTCTTTTGTATCCTTCGTAATATCCTTTATAATAAACAGGTAATGGTAAGTAAAACACTTTTCTAAGTTCTGTGAGCCGTTTCAGCAAATTGTCAAACCTGAAAGTAAGGGGTTGTGGGAACCTCCAAATTTGTAGCCAAGTTGATAGAAGTGTGGGCACTTAGGGGACCCAGTGCTTGGGACTGTCATCTGAAGTGAGGGCATTCTTGTGGGACTGCGCCCTTCAACCTGCAGGGCTGACACCGGCTCCACGTAGACAGTGTCAGGACAGGGTTGTCTGGAGAATTGAACTGGTTGCTGGTGTGGAAGAATTCCACAGCTTTGGTGTCAGAAGAACTGGGAGTAAAAATAACTCAGAGAGGGTGTTCCAGACCAAAGGACTCGGGAACATGCAGGGTATGTGGGAAACAAAAGCCTGGCTTGGCTGGGCCCTGGAAGAGATGCAGCTGGACAGCTAGGTTGAACCAGACTGTAGAGCTCTGTGGCCAGTGCAGTTTTATTGATGTGTTGCCCCAACTTAGATGATTCTTGCACCATTGTCAGAATATTTTCCAGATCCACATATCATCTGTACCCTTCTTTACTTCATATTATTCTTAAGTCAGTTTCTGTTTATTGTTTAAATGTAATGAACACTCTGTACCAGGGGTCAGCAATTGGCCCCGCAGACCAAATCTAGCCCACCATCTGTTCTTGTATGACCCACTGGCTAAGAATAGTTTTACTTTTTTAAATGGTTGGCAAACATGAAAAGAAGAAGAATATTTAATGACATGTAAAAATTATATGAAATCCAAATTTTAGCGTACATTAAAAGGCTTTGTTTGGCACACCTACCGCCATTCATTTACATGTGGTCCATGGCTGCTTTTGTGCTATAACAGCAGAATTGAACTGTTACGACATAGATCGTACATGGCCCTCCTAGCCTAAAATATTCACTCTCTGGCCCTTTACAGAAAAAGATTGCCAACCTCTGATGTATAATAAATGTATTAACATATGCATTTGGAAATCCTGTCACTTGTCATAATGAAAAGCAACTGGAACAAATAATTTAAAAATAAAGGTAACGCCAGAGGTACACACTCAAGTAACACTTGGGAAAGCACTGATTTGTTGAGCACCTACCTTGCAGCAGGTGTTTTTTTGCTAGGTGTCTTTAAATGGGATGGTAATGATGGCAGCTACAGTGTAGCTCCTGGTTTAATGTGAACAAGAATAAGAACTTTATGTACATTATCTCGTTTAATCCTCAAGACGCCTGATTGGAAGTAATGCTATTCCCTTTTTGGAAATAGGAAAACACAGGCTCATGGAGGTGAGGCTTCTTGCCCAGGGTCACATTAGTAGTAAGTGACACATCCAAGATTTCATATCAGGTCTTCGGAGTTCAAGCCTATTGGAGGTTAAACATTAAAGCACCATGGGCTTCCCTGGTGGCGCAGTGGTTGAGAATCTGCCTGCTAATGCAGGGGACACGGGTTCGAGCCCTGGTCTGGGAGGATCCCACATGCCGCGGAGCAACTGGGCCCGTGAGCCACAACTGCTGAGCCTGCGCGTCTGGAGCCTGTGCCCCGCAACGGGAGGGGCCGCGATAGTGAGAGGCCCGCACACCGCGATGAAGAGCGGTCCCTGCACCACGATGAAGAGTGGCCCCCGCTTACCGCAACTAGAGAAAGCCCTCGCACGAAACGAAGACCCAACACAGCTAAAAAAATAAAATAAATAAATAAATAATGTAAAAAAACAAAAAACAAAAAACATTAAAGCACCATAATCTCACAGACTGTGAGACCTGGGATGCCCAGCTGAAAGTCTGTAACCAGGAGGAGCCCTTGAAAGTTTTTGAGCCAGGGGAGTAACATACTCAGAACCATGCTGTATAAGGATCAATTCAGGCATGCTGAGCAGGAAGGAGTGGACCGGGTACCCTGGAGACAGAGAGACCAATTCATAGGCTCTCATACTAGATTAGTGACACTGTCTTGGTGGTAAAATCCAAAGGGCGTAGTGGTGAAATGGGGGAGAGGGAAGTGTCAGAGTCCCTGAGGTTATGAATCTTGGTGATTATGGTCTGATGAGCAGATTGGAGGAGGGGTCTAAATGTAGACTTGGCAGGCTGAGTGGCTTCTGGGGTATTCAGCTGGAGAAGTAGAGCAGACAGGAGGAAATTTGGGGATGGAGTTTGAGAAAAGAGTGTGCTTTGGGATATCATCTATCAAGAAGGGTTGGTTAAAATCATAGAAGTTAATGAGAGTTTCAAGGACAAGAGTATACAGAGAAACAAAAGGGTATTAGAGAATGTCCATGTTCAGAGAGAGGAAGGAGGAGGAGGCGCCAGCAGAAGAGTGAGATAAGGAGAGCAGATGGGAGGAGGGGGCGCTAGTGAGGGGCCAGAGCACAGAACCAGAGGGATGACGACTAGGAGAAAAAGGGACTTGTAAGAATGCTGTGTGTGTGTCGGTGGAGGGGGGTGGTCTGTGTACTTCCATGACCAGAGAAAATAGGAGAGGCAAGGTAGGGAGAAAGTGGTGAAAGATTCAAAGACCCAAGAGAAGCAAGAAGTGATGGTTAAAAAAATAAAAGCTAAAAAGCAAGGAGGGAGATTAGCCTTTGCAAGGAAGCAAGATCTAGCTTGGTCATTGTGATGGTTTAAAAATATATCCACAGGGGCTTCCCTGGGGGCGCAGTGGTTGAGAATCTGCCTGCCAATGCAGGGGACACGGGTTCGAGCCCTGGTCTGGGAAGATCCCACGTGCCGCAGAGCAATTGGGCCTGTGAGCCACAACTACTGAGCCTGCGTGTCTGGAGCCTGTGCTCCGCAACAAGAGAGGCTGCAACAGTGAGAGGCCTGCGCACTGCGATGAAGAGTGGCCCCCACTCGCTGCAACTAGAGAAAGCCCTCGCACAGAAAAGAAGACCCAACACAGCCAAAACTAAATTAATTAATTAATTAATTTAAAAAAAAAAATATATATATATATATATATCCACAAATATACCTTCTTTTAAAAATAGAGCTTAAGGAATTCCCTGGTGGTCCAGTGGTTAGAACTCCACGCTTTCACTGCTGAGGGCCCAGGTTCAATCCTTGGTCAGGGAACTAATCCCGCAAGCTGCACGGTGCAGCCAAAAAAAAAAGTAGAGCTTAATCCCCCAAACCCTCATTGTGGGTTGGAATTGGTGACTCATTTCTTACAAATAAAATAGGACAAAAATGATGGTGTGTCACTTTCAAGAGCGGTCCAAAAAAGGCACTTTATCTTCTTTCTTTTTTTTTTATTTTTTATTTTTTATTTATTTATTTTTGCTGTGTTGGGTCTTCGTTTCTGTGCGAGGGCTTTCTCCAGTTGCAGCGAGCAGGGGCCACTCTTCATTGCGGTGCACGGGCCTCTCACTATCGCGGCCTCTCTTGTTGCGGAGCACAGGTTCCAGACACGCAGGCTCAGTAGTTGTGGCTCACGTGCTCAGTTGCTCCGCGGCACGTGGGATCTTCCCAGACCAGGGCTCAAACCCATGTCCCCTGCATTGGCAGGCAGATTCTCAACCACTGCGCCACCAGGGAAGCCCTATCTTCTTTCTTGTTCTCTTTCTTTTGCATTACTTGCTCTAGGAGACCCAGCCACTTTGTCATGAGAACACTCAAGTTACCCTCTGGAGAAGTCCACATGGTGAGCAACCAAGGCTGGTCACCAACAGCCAGCGAGGAACTGAGGCCTCCAGCCAACAGTCTTGTGAGTGGGCTGTCTTGGAATGATCCTCCCCAGGCCCCAGTCAAGCCTTCAGATGACGGCAGCCCCAGCCAGCCATCAGCTTGACTGCAACCTCATGAGATGCTGAATTAGAACCACCCAACTAAGCCACTCCCAAATTCCTGACCCACAGAAACTGTTTTATAATCTATGTTTGTTGTTTTAAGCTGCTAAATGTGGGGTGATTTGAAATACATCAGTAGGTAACTAATAAAGTCAGCAATAGGAGTCTCCTGACCAGAAACCACTAGAATTTCCCCCTTCCCTAGAATACCTTAGAAATTTAAAACCTGAAGCGACCTCAAGGACTCCTATTCCAATTCTCCGGCGTGGGGAAGGGATGGTGGCAGAGCTTACACAAAGACCCGCATTTCCAAATTCCGCATGCAAAGTGAAACCTCTCTGCCCAGCTGCAAGGCCCTTCCTCCTCAATGCATTTGCCCATCCACTCATCCAACACATATCAATTAAGCACCTACTCCATCTAGGTGCTGGCAAAACAGCATTGAGCAAGACAGACCTGCTCTCTGGAGTTTACATTTTAATGGGGAAAGGCAGTGATGATATGAGCAAGCACATAATAATTTCAGACGGAATTAGGTGTTGTGGAGAAAATAAAACAAGGTGATGGGGAGACTGACTGGATGGGGGATGCGACTATTGGTAGAGAGAAAGCAATAGCCCTGCCCCGACCATCATGGATGGAGGCCAGACTGAACAAATGGAGGCTCCAGACACATGTCTAAGTACTGACAAAGTATGATCCAGATAACGGGCTATTTATTAATGAAAATATGTTCTATTCTCTTATGAGGACAGATACACCCTCATAAAGAATTCCAGGTTTGGGGTCTGGTGGTCCGGTGGTTAGAACTCAGGGCTCTCACTACCAGAGCCTGGGTTTGATCCCTGGTCAGGGAACTAAAATACTACAAGCTGCACAGCTCAGCCAAAAAAACAAAAAAAAACAAAAACAAAACAGGTTTGAATTTAAAATCTGCAGGTTTCCTAGAGTTTCCCACTGGAACCTGGCAGCCCAGAGGCCAGCTTGACCTTTAGCTCTCCTCCTGACCTTCTTCTCTTCCCACACTCCCTCACCCCACTCTGTCCCTCACATCAACTGGGTGCATGTGGCACTGTAGCACAGTGTCCCAGCTCTGGCCTCACCCCCCCCCCAAACGTATGCATAAGCAATGCTCTCTTGTGGTTCTGTCCACCCTCTGAAAGCGGAGGGGCACACGGCCTTGGGAGCAGTCCCAGGGCCCTTGAACTGGGATTCCAAGGTCCTGGGAGCTGAAGTGTGGTCCAGAAGGGGGCTCCAGGTGGACCCCTCTCTCTGGAACCTTAGACTCTTCACTCCTGAGGGGCCTGGGCAGAGAAGGGCCAAAGCTAGTCTGTTATAGATGTTTCCTATTGCTGTTCAAATTACCACAAACTTAGTGGTTTAAAATGATGCAAATTTATTATCTTCTAGTTCTGTAGGTTGGAAGTCTGGTGGGACCTCACAGGACTGAAATCAAGGTGTCAGAAGGCTATGCTCCTTTCTGGAGGCTCTAAGGGAGAACCCATTTCCTTGCTCATTCAGGCTGTTGAGCAAGTGTTTGAACACTTCAAATCCTTCCTCCTTTATCATCCATCTCATTCTCCAGCCCATACTGTTTCTGTACTTACTTCTACTTTTAAAGGCTCATATGATTAAATTGAGCCCACCCAGAAAATGCAGGATAACCTTCCCATTTCAAGGTCAGCTGATCAGCAGCTTAATTCTTTCTGCAACCTTAATTCTCTTTTGCCATGTGACGTAATATAGTCACAGATTCTGGGGATTAAGACACGGACATCTTTGGTGTGGGGGGCATTCTTCTGCCTTCCACAGGTGGCAAACCTAAGGGATAGCTTCTCTGAGAGGGTGATTGAGAAGTGAGATCTGAACATCACAAAGGAGCCAACCATGAGAAAATCTAGGGCCATGCAGTCCAATATGGCGGCCACCGTGGCTATTTAAGTTGGAATTAATTAAAATTAAGTAAAATAAAAAATGTATTCCTCAGTCACACTAGCCACATTTCAAGTATGCAATACTCATATTTGGCTAGTGGCTACTGTATTGGATTACATAGGGTAATAGAACATTGCCATCATCCCAGAAATTTCTATTGACCAGAGCTGATCCAGAGGAGTTCCAGGCAGAGGGAAAGGCACGTGCAAAGGTCCTGGGAAGGACACAATCCCACTGGGCTACAGACAGATGTAACACACGCTAGGAACAGAAGCCTGACTCCTCTGCATTCCTGACACCACAGAATCATAGACTGATCATAGACAATTAGCACTGGAAAATGTCTTTGAAGGCCCTGGGCCACCTCCCCCACCAAATACAGGTCCCACTTCAAGATAGCTTGGATGCACCCCAAGTTCTCCTAACTCTCAGTTGATTGTCCCTTCCCTGACACCTCACTGCCTTCCCTACCAGGAAGGTCACCTCTCTGCCACTACACCTCCTCCTTTCTTTCAAGAGCGAATCCAAAGAGCGCCCTTTCAGAAAATCTTCCCAGCTTTGTTGTAAAGGAACAGAGAGGCACCAGGGACACAATTTGGCCAGCATCCCGTCCTTTTTGTTCTCTGTTAAATGTCTATATGTCTTGTCCCCGTAACTAAATTGCACAAGGACTGTGACTTCTCTGTGTTTGTTTTCCCAACAGCAGAGAGCAAAGGTGATTGAAAAGTTTTCCGTGAAGGAAGGAAAGAAGGAAGGTAGGTAAGATGGAGAATAGAAGGATATAGGACTCAACTGCAGAGTCCTAACGGTAATTTCAGACTGATAGGTGATGTGCAAGATGTCTCTGTTTAATCTGCACTGTTGCTGAGAGGAGGTGGTCTCTGTGACCAGCGCTGAGCTGAGACAACTAACTCTTTAGCACCTTCACACCTATCTTTAAAGAAGACCTCCTTCATCTTAGATTTGTCTTGGGCAATTCCCTTAGCATATGTGTCCATTTTTTGTTCCCTTTGAGTATACACTTTCTCGACTCCTTGAAGGGAAGTTTTAGGATGAAAAGAGACTAGAATTAGAAAACTAGTGATCATTGTTGTTAGGGATCTCCTTAAGAGATTCTATCAATAGAATTTAAAAGGCTCCAATTTGTAGGTAATTCCTTGATCCCCCTCTCTCTTGCTGGCTGAACATGCCAACCAAAATGATTTCCTAAACACAAAGAGAAAAAATACTGGCTTTCTTTACTCAGTTTAAATCTTTCCTTCTCTAATTAATAATGCAAACTTCTCCTGCCCAACCCCACCTGGTAGAATATGCGTTAGTGGAAAACCACAGGGTATTTATGTGAAAATGGATTTGAGGTGTGCGGTCCCCAGGAGGTCATTAAATTTTGGCCCAGGAAAGTGAGATATTCATGCAGTGAAGAACTGAGTTTTTACAACTGAACCTGGGCACTTGGTGCTTGAGTGGACAGGGGTGATCAGATTTCTAGACATCCTTCGCCAGCTTGATCAGAATCACAAGACCTGAAGGTCATGATAGAGGGCATCCAGAGCTGAGACATGAAGCAAAACCTCAGGGCAGGTGGGTGTCTTGTTAAGTAAGTCATTCAGCAGCTTCCAAATAATTTTTGTGTGATTCTATAAACTGTGCTAACTACGGTGTGTTTTTTTTATTTCTTGGAAAGAGTGTAAGATCTGAGTGGTTGCATTTTTTGCTTTCTGGGTATTAAGGAACAAGGCAGGACATTATGCACTTGGCACCCTTCAGGACCTTGTTGTTATGGCAACGGGGACAGGCAAGGGCAAGAGTAGATTTCCTGACACCGAGAGCCTCAAAGTCAATATAAGGATGCGCGTTTGTGAAACCCAGGTGGTGAAGGAAAAAGCAAATAAATACCGTCCTTCCTGCTCCCTGGCAAGGGCCGCACAAAGGAGTCCATTAAACTAATTGACGCAGGCCCTGCTGGGGAGCTGACAAAACTCCCAGTTAGGGTTAGGTTTCTCCAGCTCATTCCAAAGCCGGGATCTCAGATGTCCTCTATCTCAGCGAAGCTGGGGCACAAGGGGCCCACGGAGAAGGGGCAAAGCAATGAGCAGGGGTCTGGAAAAGACCCCAACGCCCCGCCCACTGAGGGCTCACCAGTCAGTGCCTTCTCTCTGAGATTCCCCATTTGTGAAGTGGGGGAGTCAGCCCGGAAACACTTTTCCAGCTCTAGTTCTGTAAGTAGAGGCAGATCTTTACCCAAAGAAAAGCTCTAGGAGACGTAATAGTTACTGGACGCCCACCCTGTGGCAGCCACTTACATGAACTCACCTGACCCTCACAACCCCAGGAGGGGCTCCCCACTTTATAAATGAGGAAACCCGTTTCAGGAAATGGAACCAGCCCAGCTGAGGTCACTACAAGTAGGCAGTCGTGCAGCTGGCCTTCACACAGAGGTCTGAGTCCAAAGTCCTTTTCTTCACACCCCTCTACCTCCCCGTCGCCTCCTATTTCTTTACCACCTTCCATTACAGGTGACTGAGCCTGGTGAACCTGCTGGAGGGACCCATGAAGCCATCCTGCCTCCCTGAGGCCCTCGGAGTCCTGCCTTGTATTCACGTGTCACAGTCCTTGGTCCCCAGCTCCCGTGTTCCCTGGGCTGCCTCCTCTCTTTACCTGACTGTGAGCTCGGGTTGAACCCACGCTGGGCCCCGCACCGTGCTGAGCTCTTCGCAGGCTCCCGTGACCCTCATTACGACCCTATGAGATAGGCACCATTGTCGTCCCCGCTTTACAGAGGACAGAACAGGCCTAGAGAGGTGAAGTAGCCGTCAGAGGCTGCACAGCTGGGTTTGGGTAGGAGCCCAGACCGTTTCGTCTGTGAGGCTGCAGTGCTGTCCTGGGATGGGTCAGCCCTCCTAGCAATGTGCGCGCTCCGTTACCCAGACAGGGTCAGCTATTAAGCAGGCCACACGCCAGGAGCTGAGGATTTGGTGTCAGATCCACGGTTCCACAGTTGCTTTCTGAATGCCCAGGCTGCCAGGAAGAGGATGCCGTCTGCTCACAGGCTTTCTCCCGCTCTGTGAGGCCTCACTGGAAACTTGGTTTCTTAACTGACTTTGGCTGAATGTTCCCATTACTCACAAAGATGATCTGAAGCCTGGGACATGAGAACAAGGAGGTGCCCCTTTGAGCAGCTGTATTCCCACGTTTGTCGTGTAACCCAGGACCCTGCTTTAAACCTTCCGATCGCTTCTCACCACACCAGAATACAATCCAGTCTCCCGCCCTACATGATCTGGCCCTTGCTTACCTCTCTTACCCTTGATCTTCACATGACTATAAATCTGGCCTCAGTTTGTTTGTCACTTCTTCAAAGAGCCCCTTAAGTTTGTTTATTCATTTATTTGCTGACCACTCTGCTCTCCCCAACCAAGGAGCACACAATAAATATTTATTTGAATTTACTACCATTTATTTGTTTTGATCCTTGTTGATTAACTCAAAGCATCAGCTAAAGTAGAACCCTACTTTTGGAAGACAATTGTCCACGGGTCTCTTAAATAAAACAGGATGTTTTAGGGATGTTTGCGTAGTGAACAGCTTTTGAAGCGAGAGATGGCACCTCCCTCCGGAGCACAGAGCAAGTTTGCTGACGAGACAGAGATAGTGGATTGCTCTGGAGCAAATGAGTTTACTGGCCATTATAAAGGATTTGGATTCCCAAATACATGCAGGGTTCCTCTCCTGGAATGCAACCCACTGTGAGTGCACGTGACACCTCGCCCTCTTCACATCACCCTGTGGGAATCAGGGCTTGGGAAACAGATACAAGAAAATGCTCGTACTCAGCTGCTGCTATTGCTGTGAGTGATCAAATCTTTTGCCCCTGTCCCAGGAGTCTCATGTCTTCTGCCAACATCCGTAGAACTGTGGCAGGATAAATAGCTTGCAAGAAATGTAAAGGCCTGATTCTTTCACAGTTCTCGACACCAACAACCAAGTTTGCTTCAGGTGATGCAGCTTCAATTCACTCATGCTCCCAGCATCCAGACACAGCACAGAGTCACAGTGACCAGAAGTCTCTGTTATTTCTGGGGTATAAAATTGCCAGGGAAGTTATTTAGATGCTGTCATAACACTAACACTATAAGGAAATCCCATTAACATTGCAGTACATTATAAGCTTTGCAGCACAAAGATGTTGCCAATTTTGCATCATCCTCAGAAAAAAGAAAAAGAGTGAGGCTTATCAAGCATGTTGCGCTATCTTTTCGTGCGTCTGTGTTGGCCAGTATCACTGCCCCATCTGGTCCCTGGGCAGCTCCGTGGGGCTCCTCTCCCATAATCCTGACGGAGCAACCTGGGCTGGGAAGACTTCTGTTCCCACATCACATACTTGCATATTGTTATAACTTTTTACTGTTAGCTGAATGACTTTACAATAAAAAAGATTTTATATACTAAAAAATAAAATACAATTCATTATAAGGTCAAAAATAAGTTCCACCATCAAATAAAGAGAAAGAAAATTTGAGAGTCTGGTAAACACTTTGGACGTTGGTCCCTCTCCTTCCCCTGTTTTATAAAGAGATTATATTCTTTGTTTTGTGTGTGTTCAGGGATCAGTGGGGGAGGGTGTCAATAACCGGACTGAAAAAAAACCAAAAAAACCCCAGAGAAGTTCTTTGAAAATTCACTCACTCATTTAAAAAAATATATTGTTTTCCTATCTGTACTCAGCTCAGTGGGGACCAGAAAAATGTACGAGCTCTCATTCCCTACCTTTAAGGAGTTTACCATCTCATGAGAGAAGTGACCGGGACACAAATCGTTTGAATAATTTGAATAACCCCAGAGGTGAGTTCTGCCCTACGAGAGTTAGGAATTTCATGCAGGGAGCACACCTTAAAGTAGGAGGCAGCATTTAACTTGGACCCAAGGCTGGGCGTGGAGGGACCATGCTCGTTGGAGGGGCACAGAGGCATGGGTGCTGGGCAAATGAGTCTGTGCTGGGAGGAGGGAAGCTACCTCTGGATGCACAGGTGGAGTCAGATTGGGTTTGAATACTTAAGAAACTTGGACTATATTGATTATTACTGTGTGTTTGTGTGTGGGACCAAGTTTCTAAATGGAGAAGGAAGGCAATACAAGGGTGACACCTGGAAGAACAGGGAAATGTTGGAGGGCTGAAAATCACGGTGAAGGAAAAGGCAAATGTAGAAGAAAAGGAATGGGACCAACTGGAGGCCAGAGTGTGTAGGAAGTGACTCCACCTTGGAAAACCTGCTCTCCTTGTTACCAAACTCAGGTTCGGTTGCTGGCTGCTTGAAAGCCAATATTTGAGAGACAAGTGTTGGTAGGAAAGGAAAGCTTGCTTTATTCAGGAGATCAGCAACCGAGGGAGAAGGCAGATTTGTGTCTAAAGGCCAACTCCTCACTGATGATCAGGGGCAAAAGCTTTTAAAGGGGAGTTTCAGGGGGGTACAGGCAGAGGGAGGGGGCTATGTGCAGACCAGCACAGTCAGCTCTGACAGTCGTCTTGAAATTGGTCATGCGGTGGTCTGATTCCATCATCTTGATTGTTTAGATACGTAAGATTGTTTAATTGTGTAAGGTGGAGCAGCTTATGGCATGGCTACAGTCTGGTCATCATGTGGTTAAATTCTTCCATCTGATGGGGGTTTCAGTATCTGCAAAACAGCTCAAAGCACATGGCTAAGAATATTACCTATAGCCCTTGAGGAGGAACTAAAGGTCCTTAACTTTGTTTAATTATTATTTTGTCCTGTTTGACTAATTTCCTTTGGTTCTGATTTTCTCATTTCTCTGATTAATTTTATTCTTTGGCTAAAGTGTCTCTGCAGACAAAAGGCAGGTGGAGGACATGGGGGTGGGGGGGTCTGTCCTAGGAAGGCCCCTAGGGTCCTGCTCCGTTACACTTTTTTTTTTGGCCGTGCCACGCGGCATGCGGGATCTTAGTTCCCCGAGCAGGGATTGAACCTGAGCCCCTGCATTGGAAGCACAGAGTCTTAACCACTTGACCGCCAGGGAAGTCCCCATCACACTCTTTCCTAGTCACAGAGAGGGGTTGTGAGATGCATGTATTTATGGATGGAGGGATTAACACAAGTCTTTACCTGGTTCCTATTTCAGAGCACCAATTCAACGATTACAGAGTCAATCTTTTAATTTTAATGAATTCTTAAGTCATTCTTTTGGTGTGTAGGCTTCATTCTACTTTGCTGAACATTTTTGAGTGGCACAAATCTCTGAGAGTCGTGGAATTTTATTTTATTTTATTTTTTAAATTATTTTATTTTATTTTATTTATTTATTTTTGGCTGCATTGGGTCTTTGTTGCTGCACGCGGGCTTTCTCTGGCTGAGGCGAGCGGGGGCTACTCTTCGTTGCGGTGCGTGGGCTTCTCATTGCGGTGGCTTCTCTTGCTGTGGAGCACAGGCTCGAGGCACGTGAGCTTCAGTAGTTGCAGCTCACGGGCTCTAGAGCACAGGCTCAGTAGTTGAGGTGCACGGGCTTAGTTGCTCCGTGGCATGTGGGATCTTCCGGGACCAGGGCTCGAACCCATGTCCCCTTAATTGGCAGGCGGATTCTTAACCACTGAGCCACCAGGGAAGCCCGGGTCGTGGAATTTTAAAATGTTAGCGCTGGAGAAACGTCTATGGTTTTTGGCTGCAATGTTCACAAACCCTTATTTAATATGTAACGTTCTCTAACTTGAAGGATTGAGCAACAATTCTTGTCATCCTAGAAAGTAAAAATAAGGGCTTGTTTCTTTTTTCTTTTTTTTAAACAAAAACAAATAAACAAACCTGTGTGTTAGGTGGAACATGTGAGGCTCTTGTCAGGAGAGACATTCCAGGTAGCCTAAAATACTCTAAATGGAGCTCACACACCATCCTTCCCATAGGGAACTCAAATCTGCCCCTTAGTGCAGAGAGAGAGGGCTTATCGGTCACATCCATGAGTCAGCCAGGCCGCTCCACATACTAATTACCTAACATGCAGCAACAAATCTGGAGTAGGCCAGAGGTCACAGTGCACACGCCTGAGTAATGCTTACCAAGGGGCTGCCAAGTAGCTGAGTGCATTCTCCTCCCTCGGCCCTATCCCATCTCAGTGTCCCTGTGTCGTGGAGGCTGACAAGGTGATTCCCCGGGGTCCTACAGGGATCAAGGATGGGCAATGTCCAGGAAGTGGGCTCTGCCCTGAGCTCGCAGGGTGGGCCAGAAGTCTCCTCCGTCTGGTCCTGCCCCTTCTTGGCACTCACGTGAGAATTTCGTGACATCCCTCTGCACCTCCTAAATGTTAATTACAGAGGTGTGTCTCTACACGACTGCCTCTGCAAGATGCATGGCAGCCCCGCTGATGGAAACACCTCTGCTAAAGAGGTGGGGAGTCAGGGCGAGGACACAATTGCACAACCCTCACCTCACGCAATTCTTCCACTAAGAACGACTTGTTACTTAGTGACCAGAGCAATTTGTCCTAGCTAGAAAATCACCCACCCCAAACAGCACACAAAAACCATCTACGACCCGAGTCTTGTCCACCAGTCTTCAAACGTGGGTTCATTTGAACGGAACCATGCATGTATTTGTTGAAAACAGTTTATGCAAGAGTTGGGTTAGGGAATAAACAGCTCAAAGATACACTTATGGCTAAGGATATTAGCTGGTCAGAGGAGGTGGGTGGTAAGTGTGATGCTCTGAGGGTTAGTTAACTAGTATTACCATTTTCCAGCCCTGCACACTTCTAAGCATGAGAGCCCGAGGCCAAGTGAGTGGCTGACTCAGGGGAAATACCTCTCGTGCCGCCCAGCACGGCTCTTGCAATAGTGGCTGCTTGGCCCTGACGTCAGATGGTGGGGGTCAGGCCGGAGCTGCCTTCCTGATTCGTGCCTCAACGCTTCCTCCTGGCACCCCACTCCAGAGGTACTGTTTCCTGGATCCCTTTAAGAGTTGTCAAATGACATTCCCCAAATTGGTGAGTTCTGTAATTTGTTGATTGGATATAAGAAAATCAGCCAGATGACTCATCAGGTTGAGATGGACCTGATCAATTGGTCAACGAGTAGGGGAGTGTTTGATGAGGAGCTGAAATTTTGATTTTTCTACTAAATGTAGATAGAGCCAAGTGGATACCTTTTTTGGGAGAAGGCAGGGGAGAGAAAAGGAGCTGATTCTGGTGAAGAAGTCCAGATGCCAGGAGAACAAGCATGGGCAAAGACACGAAATTGCTTGAAAAACCATGAAATTCCTAATAAACATCCATGAGCGGGATACACATGGGGGAACTCTAGCAGGTGAGTTCAAGGTGGATGCTGGGGACAATCCCGCAGGTCATAGTACAGAGTTTCTATTTTATCTACTGTGTGCTGGAGAGCCATCAGAGCATTTAAGTGAAAAACTAGACCTGATTTGTGTCTCAGCAAGAGCATTCTGGCTGCCAAGTCCAAGAGGGACTGCAGACAGAGGGGCAAGGCTGACATCAGGGGACCAGTGAGAGGCTGTAGCAGTGACTCAGGTGAAGGGTGGTGCAGGGTTTGGTCATAGCGCGAGTGTAGAGAGAAGTGAACTGGAGATATATTCTGGAGAGGAAATCCACAGGACTAGCTATTGGGAGAGAGAGAAAAGGAAGAACAAAGATAATTGTTCTGGTTGAGCATCAGGTGGGGTTATATATTTATTGAGATGGTAAAGACTGGGAAGGTAGGAGGTGGTATGCACAGAATGGAGTGAGAAGAAAACAAAAATTTGGAACATTTATAGGCGGTTTACAAGAAGCTACACCTGGGGCAAGCCTAAAGAACAGTTCTAGAACACAAGTACTCACGGTGGACCAGACACTTTACTCCCCGGCTTAACACCCTCTTGCCTAAAGCACCTGTTTTCACCTGGCTGCGCTTCTGAGTCACAGGGGAGCCCTCTGGATACAGGTGGCCTCCTACTTATCTCAAGGGCTGGGGGTCTCCCCCGCTCCCCCAGGACACAGAATTGGCCCTCCACAGGCTGGTTGCATCTGGGAGTTTATCAGGCACCGTTTATACCTTCACATTTTTCTGTTTGCAAAGTAATGTATACAGATTATAGAAATTCAAATAATACAGAAAGTTTAAAAGAAAAAGGAAAAATTCTTAGAGAGCGATCGTCCCTTCTAGTACTCCCTATACCCATATTTATTCTTACCAGGGGGGTTCTAGCTGGCCAGATTGGGATCTGAAAGTGGTACATCCTTCCCTAACAGTGCCCGGGCTTGCCAGCAGCCGGCTGAGCACTGGGAAACACCCTCCCTAAGTCACTTGTGGGAAAGCTGAGAGGGCCTGAAATTCAAGGAAGGTGTAGGAACTGCAGCGTCAGGAGAGGAAGGCCACAAGCCTGTGCTGTCTGATTAGCCAACCCCCGAAATGTGTTCAGGGAGTGAGTGAGTCAGGAAGTCTGCAAATATCCTAATTACTTTCACTTTTAAAAATCAACATTTCAATTATTTTTTAAATAGACATGTCCATAGTAATAAATAAAATAAAATTCCAACATTTCAAAGAGTCTACAAGAAAAAGGAATTCTCCCTCCCAGTCCTGTCCTGCAGTCTCCCAGGGCAACTCCTGTTACCAGATGTCCTGTTTCTCTCCAGGAACCAAGCTGCGTGGAGGGACCCGGCCCCTCCTTTTCACACTGGTGGAGCCATATGGCTCCACTGCCCTTCCCTCCTCCTTCCTCACCTGCAGGTGGGTCAAAGGCCCTCGCTCCATCTATTGCGCGGTGCGTGACTGTCAACGGGCCCCTGGTTGCTTACTGGCTCTGCCCAGAGTGGTGTTGACTAAGCCTGGACGGAATGGCTCTTGGAACTGTTGCGTTGTTGAACGTGGGGGCCAGTGGTTTAGATCTGTGCTAAAAATGTACAAATTTAATACAATGAATTCTTGGTGATTTATGAACACCGCCACCAGTACACTGACTCCTGCCCTCTCTGTCTCTATCTCTCCCTCTTCCCTCCTTCTCCTCCCACTCCCCTATAGATCTTACAACAAGTAGCACGAAAACCTGATTTGATTTTTTACCTTCAGGCTGATCCATAGTAGAGGTTTTGCCAAGAAGTTCACTGCCAAATTCATTCATTCCACAAATATGTGTTAAGAGCCTAGTCTGTGTCAGGCTGAGTGTCAGAGAGGGAACTCCATTCACACAAGTCTGGGAAGCATACTTCCTGGCTTCACAGAGCCTACAGTCTAGGGGGCGGCAGGCTTGCAAACAGTTATGTCAGTAAAGGGTGATTAGTGCCATGGAGAGGAAACAGAGGGTGCTAAGGGAGTGATAGCTGAGTAGCAAACAGACCAAGGAATCAGGGAAGGCTTCCCAGAGGAGGTGACATTTTAGCTGCAATCTGAAGAATGAGTAGAGTTACTCAGGGGTATTAGGAAAGGAGAACTGTAAGTGCAACGATTAGAAGACAGATAGAGGATGGCCCATTGGATAAAACTAAAAGAAATGGCATTTGCAAGAGATGAAGAACACATTGCGTAAGCCCTTATGCTTTCTCAAATTAGACTGCCTGCATTCAAATTCCAACTCTACCACTTACTGGCTGTGTGACCCTAGGCAAGTTATTTAACCTCTCTGTACTTAGTTTCCTCATCTATAGAACAGGACTGATAATTGCACTACATCATAGGATATAAATGAGATGGTATATTTTTTTAAAAAAAGGAAAAAAGAAATACAAAAAAAGAAAAACAAAAAGTTTTTGTTTCATTCTCATTCAATAAATGAGACGGTGTTGGTGAAATGGCTTAAAACAGTACATGGTGAGCGCAGAGTAAATCTTAGCTATTATTTAAGTTTTGTTTGGCTGGCCTGATGACTGGGCATGGGGGGAAGGAGAGGAGATTAAGGAAGACATGGCACAGTTCTTGGAAGTCTTTGAATTCAGGTTAAGAGGTTAGGTCTTTTCTCTTGCAGGGGAACAAATTAATTTCAGGAGCTAAAGAGAAGCCACGAGCAACAAAACAAAAGCAAGTGACTTGCTGAAAGAGCCAGGTCTTGGTAAGATCATCCAGTGCCTGCCATAGACAAAGAAGGACAGGCTGGGAACCCTGAGATCTGGACTTGAACTCAAGCTCTACAGGGCAGGTATGGACCAGCAGTGTCACCTCTCTGGGTCTGTGCCCTCAACTGAGAAAGGTTTTTTCAGGGACTAAATAAGATGAAGGAGGCCAGATGCATCCTTCTGAGTGCCCAGCACAAAAGTGTGGGTTCAGGGTTGACTGGTGCCTTTCCGCTTCCTTCCACAAATAGTTCTTGACTGTAACATCTTCAGTGTTCTTATTCTATCCCCTTCTGCAAACCTAGCCAGGCCTTCCTCTTCACCAAGACCTCTGATTTTGCCAGATGAACCTCTCTGCATTAACTTACCCCAGTTGGAACCATGCTTTAGGGGAACGGTTCTCGACTCTGCGCAGCCTGGGCTGTCTCCAGCCGCTGGAGGGGTGCTGTGATAGCGCCAACATTCCACACCAACCACAGTGATTTTAATTTGATTCAGTGAAATATGCCAATTAGTACTTCTCTGGGAGAAGAGAGATAACAAATTGCACAAGTTATGCCGGAATGTGGAATGTATTTAAACAATGGACCTAGAAATTTACCAGCAGTGGTCCCATCATTTTTATGAGTTACATTACTCCTGAAATATTTAGTGTTTGATTAATTCATCTTCAGTATCCAGGAAATATTTAATTCAATGCAGTGACGCAGACATTTACGGAGGTCTTTTTCTGTGCCAGACCCTGGGCTACACTCTGAGGATACACAGATGAATGAGACGCATAGAGCTAGTCTTGGCTAGTCTCTGTGGGGGAAGAACACAAAGCGTGTGAAAAAATGAGAGCAGAGGTTTGAAGAGAGTTCCAGGGGACCCTGGAGGCCGGGCTGCTGGGGCCCATCCACGTAGGTTGTACACGGCACAACTCTGAGATTCCATTCACATAGACCAGGGTTTGGCGAATGTTTTCTGTTGAGGGCCAGATGATAGTAAATATTTTATGTCTTGTGGGCCATACTGTCTCCGTTGCAATTTCTCAGCTCTGTTGTTGTAGCACAAATGCAGCAAGAGACATTATGTACACAAATCAGCTTGCCTAAATTCCAGTTAAACTTTACTTGTAGGCCCTGAATTGTGCCATGAAGTATTCTAATTTTTAATTATTTTCAACCGTTAAAAATGTAAAAAATCGGGCTTCCCTGGTGGCGCAGCGGTTGAGAGTCTGCCTGCCAATGCAGGGGACACGGGTTCGAGCCCTGGTCTGGGAGGATCCCACATGCCGCGGAGCAACTGGGTCCGTGAGCCACAGCTGCTGAGCCTGCGCGTCTGGAGCCTGTGCTCCGCAACGGGAGAGGCCGCCCGCGATAGTGAGAGGCCCGCGCACCGCGATGAAGAGTGGACCCCGCTTGCCGCAACTAGAGAAAACCCTCGCACAGAAACGAGGACCCAACACAGCCAAAAATAAATAAATAAATTAATTAATTTAAAAAAAAAATGTAAAAAATCTTCATTTGTGCACTATACAAAAACAGGTGGTGGGCTGGATTTGGCCTGTGGGCTGTACTTTGCTGGCCCCCGATGTAGATTACAACGCGAATGGCATCCCCTGGGGCTGTGCAGCATGAGGGTCCCATCCCACTTCACTCCGAATATCCTATTTGAAGGGCAGTAAATGCTGACTCGCTGGACACTTCAGGGGAGGGATTACAAACAGAGGGAACAGCACAGCTGCTACGCAGGAGGGAACAGAGGGATGGGACCCAGAGGCAGGTCAGAGATAGACCGCGAAGGGTCTTAAATACCACACCCAGCAGTTACGGCTCTGTCCTGTGGGCAACTGGGAATCACTCAAGGTTTTAGGCAGAAAGTGACATGGTCTGAGATTGCATTTTAGGGAGTGGAATAGAAGACAGAAAGACCAGTTTGGAGGCATGCAAACCAGTCAGGGAAGAGATGGCTAGGGCCAAAACAAGCAGGGGCAGGGGTGTTAGAGAGAAGAAAGATATTCAAAGATAAACTGGATGCATATAAAGATGCTCAATATCATCAGCCATCAGGGAAATGTATGTCAAAACCACAATGAGGTACCATCACACACTCAGTGGGATGGCTATTATTAAAAAAGACAGATAATACAAGTGTCGGCAGGATATGGAGAAACTGGAACCCTCACACACTGCTGGTGGGGATGCAAAATGGTGCAGCCACTTTGGGAAACTGTCTTGACAGTTCCTCAGAAGGGAAGTACCATATGACCCAGCAATGCCACTTCAAGTATATAACAGGAAAATCTAAAACATATGTCCACGCAAAAACTTATACACTAACATTCACAGAAGCATTATTCACGATAGTGGAAACAACCCAAATGTCCACCAACTGATACATGGATAAGTAAGATGTGCTATATCCATACAATGGAATGTTATTTATCAAGAAAAAGGAATGAAGTACTGATACACAACATGACGAACCTTGAAAACATCATGCTAAGGAAAGAAGCCAATCACAAAAGACCGCATATTATAAGATTCCATTTATGTGAAATGTCCAGAACAGGCAAAACTATGCAGACAGAAAGATTTGTGATTGCCTAAGGCTGAGGGGATAATGGGCAGGGGGGTTGAAGGGTGATTGCTAAAGGGTACAGAGTTTCTTTTTGGGGGTGAATAAAATGTTCTGAAATTGGCTGTGGTGATGGTTGCACAACTGTGAATATGCTAAAATCTATTGAATTTACACTTTAAAAGGGTGAAATGTGTAGTATGTGAATTATATCTCAATGAAGCTATTTAAAAAGATGACTACACTATTGTAACTCAAGAAGGGTAATTTTCTCTCTGCATCATTCTAAATAAATTATCTGTCAAATGCAATTTAAACCACTCATCATTGGTTTTAAAATACATACAGGTTTTTGTAATTTAGGTTTTTATGTTTTATTTAATTCATTGAACATGTTTTCATCTTAGGGCTGATAATCCAATAACCACTTTTTAAAAACTAGAACACTGTAACCCATAGGGAGTTATACATTGTAGTAGATTCAGAGATATGTACCCTTGGACCTCATACTTTCCTTTAGTCCTCACGGCCAGTCAGTCAAGATCTCTTCCGTTTACTTATTTTTGGATAGCAGTTTTATTGAGATATAATTCACATTACCGTACAATTCACCCATTTAGATTGTACAAGTCAATGGTTTTTAGCATATTCACAGAATTGTGCAATGATCATCGTAATCTATTTTTAAAACTTTTTCATCATCCTAAAAAGAAACTTAGTACCCTTTAGCCGTCACCCTTCCCTCCCCCATCCACCAGCTCTAGGCAACCATTAACCTATTTTCTGTCTGTATAGATTTGCTTATTCTGGACATTTCACACAAATGGAATCTTATAATATACGGTCTTTTGTGTCTGGCTTCTTTCACTTAGTATAATAATTTCAAGGTTCATAAAACCTTGTAGTATTTGTCAGTACTTCATTCCTTTTTACTGACAAATAATATTCCATTGTATGGCTATGCTACTTTTTATTTATCCATTCATTAGTTAATGGATATTTGGTTGTTTCCACTTTTTGGTTATTATGAATAAACCTGCTGTGAATATGTACAAGTTTTTGTACAGATGTACATTTTCACTTCTCTTGGGTACATAAGTAGGATTGGAATTGCTGGGTCAAACTTAGTCATTTTATAAGATAATAGTAATGATATTAGTTTAGACATTCAACAGAAAAAGATCTCATTGTCTACTGACCCCAGTTGCCATACGGTGAATTTCCTTCCATGCAAGGAACTCAATCAACCCTAATAACCACATCCTTCGATATGGATATACACACAGCAAAAGACTGCTTAACTCATGTTACACGGGTGCAGCAAGCATTTTTAACCAGAGGTAAACACTCAATAGTATGAATATGTCTTAAAGAAGAATGTTGACACTCAGTCCCCCTTCCGTAACTTTTAGTTACATTTCATGATGATTACAGTGATATGTCCCTTTCCAAACAAGGTTAGAGAAGGTACAGATAAGAATGTCTTTTCTGGCTTCTCTTCACACGCTTGTTGCTGTTGTTGTGTTCTTTTTTTCACAAAGGAAGCAAACAGAGCTAGTGGTGCCGTAATTTCAAAAGACCTGGCTCCCACGTTTGGGGGTTCAGTGCCCCTCTGCGCCAACAGAGCTGAGAATTCTAATCCAACATCCTCATGACCCCTTTTTTTGTAGTTAAAAAAAATAACATAAAATATGTCATTTAAACCATTTTTAAAGTAAATTCAGTGGCATTAATTACATTCACAATGTTGTGCAACCATTACTACTATCTATTTCCAAAACCTTTTCCATCACTGCAAACAGAAACTCTATGCCCCTTAAGAGAAGCCCCCATTCTTCCTCTCCTCAGCCCTTGGTAACCTCTGGTCTACTTTCTGTCTCTAGGATTTGACTATTCTAAATATTTCCTATGAGTGGAATCAAACAGTATTTGTCCTTTTGTGTCTGGCTTATTTCACTTAGCATAATGTTTTCAAGGTTCATCCAGGTTGCAGCATGAATCAGAATTTTGGACACATTCCTTTTATGGCTAATTAATATTCTATCGTATGGATATACCATATTTTGTGTATCCATTCATCTGTTGGTGGACATGGGCTGTTTCTACATTTTGGTTATTGTGAATAATGCTATCATGAACATTGGCATATAAGTACCTGTTTGAGTCCTTTTCATTTTTTTTTTTTTTTTGAATACATACCTAGGAGTAGAATTGCTCAGTCATGTAGTAACTCTATGTTTAACTTTTTGGGGAAACACCAAATTGTTTTCCATAGCAGCTGCATCATTTTACATTCCCACCAGCAATGCACAAGAGTTCCAGTTTCTCCATATCCTCACCAACACTTATTTTCAGGTTTTTAAAAATAATTATAGCCATCCTAGTAGATGTGAAGTGCTATCTTATTGTGGTTTTGATTTGCAGTTACCTAATGACTAAGGATATTGAGCATCTTTTCATGTGCTTATTGGCCATGTATATATCGTCTTCGGATAAATGTCTATTCAAGTCCTTTGCTCATTTTTAAAATTTTGTTGTTTGTCTCTTTGCTGGTGAGTTTTAAGAGTTCATTACATATTCTGGATATTAAACCCTTATCAGATACATGATTTGCAAATATTTTTCCTATTCTGCAGTAGTCTTTTTACTTTCTTGGTAATGTCCTTTGATGCACAACAGGTTTTTAATTTTAATGAAGCCCAATTTATTTTTTCTTTTGTTGCTTGTGATTTTGGTGTCCTAACTAAGAATTCATTGCTACCTCATGACCCTTATGTAAGAGAAGCAGGGCATAGAAATGTCCCACAGAAGAATTAACATAGCAGAAGTGGCAAGTCAACTGATTATCTTTCTACAAAGAAAACATTTGGAAAACCACATATTTACACTGAATATTGGCTAGAAACAGTATTTATTTTTTCCTAGACAATTCTGTTATTTAATGAGATATATTTACATTGCTCTGAGAACCTCTGTAAGTTCATTTTCATCAGTTATTTGGGTCTCCATCAGAGTGGACAATTGGACAGGTGTCTGTTTAGCCCATAAACCATTGCTTCTTCTATTAAAAACTGCCCCCGCAGTGTCCTCTCCTACATAGGTGGCCCCCTAGAGCCATGTCTGTACCTTGTGATCCCATCCCCCTGGTCAGGACCCAAGCTGGGTAATCAGCTTCTCTCTTGAGAATCTGTAGTTGAGACTGAGAAATGCTGTGTTACTCTAGAGGATTATGAGGCAGCCATATCCTGCCATTTCTGCTTCACTCCCTGCCTTTGGATCCATGTGAGATCCTGTATCTTTCCAATAGATACTTCTTCTTTGCAAGTTTATTTGGGTATATGTTGTACCAGTATTATATTTTGCAGTAATATTTATGTTCCCATACTGGTGGGCTGGTTTCTCTTCCTGCAAAGATGCCTTGTGCAATTGGATTTAAGCTATGAAAGTGGAGTTGGGAAGGAGAGTGTAACCTGGTGGGAGCCCCAGTCAGACAGGGGAGGACGTGAAAAGCCTGTTCTTTCGTCCTCCAGGGATTCTGAAAAGAAGGGACCTTGAGGCAGGGTGAGAAGGTGGGGTCCTAACCTTGCCCTTTGGGGCTATCCTTCAAGTGAGGAGGTGGGGGCATCAGGCTCATCCAGCTGGGGTTGGGGCATCCTCAGAACTCAGGGGCCCATGATCGGCTCTCCTAGCCAGAGTCCAGGAGGCGCCAGCCCTGAGGGGAACTCTATTCTCTTGTTTGGCACCATTTTACCATGGCATGGGAGAGATGGCGAGGATGTGGCACCGAAGGCAGCTACAACAGCTAGCCTATGGCAGGACACCTTGGCTCTCCAAGGCGTGGCATCCAGGAACCCAAGTCACAGGGAGGAGGGACAGAGAGCCTGGGAGAGCCTGTGGCCCATCAGAGGCCTGTGTCTGGTGAAGAGGCCGCCATGGTCAGAACCATGGACATTAGCAGTGGGGACCAGAGGGACAGTCACACTTCAGGAGTCACCAGTCCCAGAGGGCAGGGCAGAGGAGGTACTCAGCTCCAGAGACCAGTGAGCACCCCTGAGGCACTGCCTGGGTCAGGGTGATCTTTCTCTCATCTCCAGGACTCAGTGACCCTCTCTACCAAGGCACCATCCTGGGGAGAAGAGGGTGTGCCTCAAAGGAGCTGTGAGATGATTCATCTGGACTCCTATTGACCAGACTAGACTAGACACAGCTCTCCTCTTTCACTTGCACCTCTCTGCAGGGTACGGCCGCGTCAGACACTGGAAAGCTAAGGAAGCCACGTTTTCTTTGCATATACGAGTATTCTATGAAGTTCAGTTTAGACCATACTATCGTAGAAACTCCAGAATCCAAAATCTACAGATGTTGCTATCAGGAGCCAGAAGAATAATCCAAAGGAGACCAAGTGCTGCCTTGCCTCCCCATCCCTTTTCCCCATTCCTCTTCCCTTCTTTCCTTCTCTCCCTTCCTTCCTCCATCAATGGGCAGCAAAGGACCTCATCTGGGTCAGGCCCTTTGTCAGCCTCCGGGCATCCCCAAATGACCACGACACAATTCCTCCCACGTGGAGCTCACAGTCTGAAGGGAAGACAGAGACCAAGTTTCCAAACCAGGTCATTAATGCCAACTCTGAGGTGTCCATGGGGCCGTGGGAGCAGAGAGGACAGCTGCTCAAGTCTACTTGAGCGGCTATGAGGGAAGGTGTATGAGCTTCTGAGGAGGAGGGCACGCTCCTCGGGTATAGATGTTGGTGTCTGTGCTAGACACAGTTACCTACCCTAAAACTATTCTCACCTTCTAGCTTCCTCATAGAACCCCAATTTCATTTGAGCCCATCGTAAACCCCAATGCAGCATTGCTTCTGTTTCTATTGTCTGACAACCTATTTCCCAGGCCCCCTTCACTTGTAGCTGTGCCCTGTGACCCAAAGAGATACAATGCAAAGGGAGCTTCTGCAAAGCTCTGCTTCCCTGATAAACTGGACAGATCTGGCCGGTGCCAGCCCTTCCCGACTCTACCTGCCCTGAATGTGCAGGCAATGCCTGAAGCTGTGGACTCATCTTGCAATCATCATGATGAAAAGTCAAAATGCTAAGAGAGGAAAGAGTCTGGCTTCTCAAAGACCTTGCAAAGCTGTTAGATCATAGTAGACTATCTACTTCCAGATTTCTCATGTGGAAAAATAAAACAAACCTCTGCTAATTGAGTGTTTTTAAAAGCATGACTGAAAACATTCCTAACTGACAGTGTCGCAGAGGAAAGACCTGCTCATTCAACATTTGGGGTCCAACTGCCTTAGAGCTGGTTTTCTTCCTGTTCACCCTGAAGCAAAATCCAGCAGTCTGCAGCCAGTATTTGGAGATTGGGCCTGTAAGGAGGTAATTAAGGTTAAATGAGTTTATAGGGGACCCCAATAGGACTGCTGTCCTTATAAGAAGAGGACAAGACACCAGGAGTACACACACACACAGAGGAAAGACCATGTGAGGACACAGCAAGAAGACAGCTGTCTGCAAGCCTAGGAGAGAGGCCTCTGGAGAAACCAATCCTGACATCTTGATCTCAGACTTCCAGCCTCCAGAACTGTGAGAAAACAAATTTCTGTTGTGTAAGCCACCCATTTGTGGTATTTTGTTATGGCAGCCCTAGGGACCATTTCACAAAGAGGTCCTCTCTGGAGAAGATGTAGTGAAACAGTCAGTCCTTTCCAACAGTAGCAGAAAGCAACACCACCCCACCCGCCCCGCCCCATCCTGTCTTTCTTAAGTATGAACGGAAGATCATGGATTACTAGGTTTCTGAGGCAAGCAGCAACTTGTAAGGGAATAACCAAAAATTAAAAACCCAAACAGAAAAAAAAAAAAAAGACAATTCAAGGATTAGAAAAAAATTCTATTTTTAAAACCACCTAATGAATAGTCTCAGAGAGATTCAAGACAATATTACATCAGTAAAACAAGAAGAGAATGCTATGAAGAAGGAACAGCTGGAGAATAAGAAGACACTTTTAGGGATTAAAAGATTACTGCCAAAATAAAATAAATTATTAAAGGATGGAAAGCAAAGTCAACAAAATAAATTATTAAAGGGTGGAAAGTAAAGTTTGTTAGAATGTCAAACTATGCGAGAAAAGAATTCAAGAGAAAGGAGAAAACAAAAAAGACAAAAAATTAAGAAGAAATAATAAAGAAGGAAGAAGAGAATTCCTCCAAGTTGACAGGATCCAGATTTTTAGATTGAAAAGGCCCACAGTGAATGAAAAAGACATTCTAGTGAAATGTCAGAATAACAAGGAAATAGAAAGTTCCAAAAGTTTCCAAAGAGACAAAACAATCAGTTAAAAAAGGAACAGAGATCAGTCTGGTTTCAGACCTCTTAGTAGTGACTCTGGACATAATAGAGAAATACTTTCACAGTTATGAGAAAATATTATTTTAAACCTGGAATTCTATACCCAACCAAATATCTAGCAGGTAAGAGCAAAATAAAAAACTTTTCCAAACAGGCAAGTTCTCAGAAAATTTAACTCCCACAGTCCCTGTCATAGGAAGCTATGTGAGGATGTGTAAACCAGTAAGTAGGGGAAAATGGGGTCTTGGAAAACAGTAGCTCTAACTCAGGAGAGCAGTGAAAGGAAGACACAGGATTGCCAAGAAGGAAATCATTTAAATCGCAGCAGAAAGATGGAGGAGTTCAGGACAGAGGCATCAGGAAGAAATGGAGGACTTCAGTTGAGACTTTTTTTTTTAATGTAAGAATATGATAGACACATAATGCAAGGGATACAAAAACTAAGTCAGTTAGAAACTCCAGGAAAAAAGAAGATTGTACAAGAAAATTATGGTCCAAACTGGAAGCAAACAAAAAAGGATTTAAGGTGACTGTGTCCAGTTCCATGGAAAACCCAATAATTTTTTTTATTACAGAACGCTATTTTTTATGGAATTGTATGCTACTTCCCATAACCCCTTTGATTTCCCATGTCTCGTAGTCCCTACAAATGCTGATGGATATAAACTGGTTTTTAAAACATGTATTAAAACTGGTTTTGTTTTGGACACCTTTGAGACTCTTCCAACATCACAACGGGTATTTCTGGGGAGAACAATAATGTTCTATTTCTTGATCTGGGTGCTGGTTAGACAGGTGTGTTTCCTTTCTGAAAAATCATCAAACTGTACTCTTACGATGCGTGCACATTTCTTTATGTTGTACTAAAAGAAAAGGTTTTCTTTTAAGTGTAGCTGACAAAAGATGAAGTGTGAAAGGTGGGGGATGGAGGATGAAAAAAAATGGTAAAGGGTTCTGATACCTTTGTCTTACAAAGTGAGAGAGAAGTTAGGGAGTATGTCGGGTTGATGGAAAAGAAAGTTCTGAATATTTAAATTTACAAAGGCAACCAATGGACAGAAGAAAAGTAATACTAGAACTACTGAACATTGAGAGGACTAGTCGGGGGACGTAGAGTGAGTGAGTTAGAGCTTCATGTTTCACAGTGTGAGTCAATAGATGTCCTGTGAGGTGGAATTAACCACCTGAAGAGTTGCAATCACTAGTGGTTAAAGAGATTGCTTCTGAGGTGGAGAGAAGTGTGATGGAAGATTGTTGTCATCTGCTACTTTAATAATATAAAGTTTTAAAACAATACAATAAATAAGTGCTAAATTGCATGATACAACCTATGGGGGCTGAAGTGGGGCTGAGAAGGCATTTTTGATGTTTCAGGCTGGATAACTCTTTGCCCTTGCTACCAAACAACATCACCAAGACCCACTGTAGGTCTAAAGGACCTTTTGGCTTTGAAGAGTTCCTAGGACACAGGGTATAAAAGGCCTTTTTCCTTTTTTCTTCTTTTTGGCTACGCCGTGCGGCACGCGGGATCTCAACTCCTCGACAAGGGATCGAACCCAAGCCCCTGCAGTGGAAGCATGGAGTCCTAACCACGGACTGCCAGGGAATTACAAAAGGCCTTTTTTCTTAATCTTCTTTATTTCCTGGATTGGGGGTGGTATTTCCAAATCCTGGTTTTTCAGTATATCAACAACTTTTTTTTTTTAAATTAATTTATTTATTTATTTACGGTTGTGTTGGGTCTTCATTTCTGTGCGAGGGCTTTCTCTAGTTGAGGCAAGCGGGGGCCACTCTTCATCGCGGTGCGCGGGCCTTTCACTGTGGGGGCCTCTCTTGTTGCGGGGCACAGGCTCCAGATGCGCAGGCTCAGTAGTTGTGGCACACGGGCTTAGTTGCTCCGTGGCATGTGGGATCTTCCCAGACCAGAGCTCGAACCCGTGTCCCCTGCATTGGCAGGCAGATTCTCAACCACTGCGCCACCAGGGAAGCCCTATCAACAACTTTTAAGGGTGTTGAGAGAGTCTCAAAGATGCCCCAAGCAAAATTAGTATCAATATACTTTATGTTTTGAAAAGCAGTTTATACCCATCGGTATTCATGGGAGCTCTGGATGTGGGGAATATGGAGGAGTATGGGAACTTGCATCAAATTTAACAAACAACAGGGTGTTGTAATCTCCAAATTATTGGGGTTTACCATGGACCTGAACATAGTCACCTTAAATTCAGATCCGTTTCATATCCTGGACAAAACACACCCCTGGGGGACCATATCAATTCACAAATGTCCATTAATTTCACTCCCAAAACATCTACACTGTGCTGGGCATTGGAGACTCAGTCCAAACCCTGAAGGACCCTTGAGGATAGTAATCCGATTCTATGAAATAAAATGGCAATTAATACGGACCTTCTTCCTGGAAAATGTACTCTCACAACCTTTTGCCTCCAGTTTAGGAGGTTCCTGGGTCACCCATGAGGCTGATCCGTGAAAGGATCCATGAACTTCTGCTCTAAGTCTTAGTGTCTCAGAATTGAGGACCGCCATGTTTCTATCACTTCTGCAGCTCCCAGGACAAGGGAGTTTCTTGGGAAGCCAGTAGCAAGGAGACTCCTCTTACAGGAAGCACTGGTCACCGAGATGTTCCAAGTAGATGCAAGGAGAAGTGCTTGAGCACCTTTGCTTACAGGTGAAGACACTAGAGGGCCAGAGAGGGCAAGCATCTTACTTCTTCATCCATTCAAGCTAACAACAGGAGTCACAATAACTGCCATCGGTGGAGGGCCCAGGGAGGTGCAGCCTCAATAATCCTTCCAATAATAATCCTTTCTCAATAATCCTATCTGGCCTGGGCATGATTGTCCTGTCTCCAGAGGGGGTGAGTGACTTGTCAAAGTCACACAGCAGGAAGTAGTAGCTAAGCTGGAGGTGGAATCCATTCTGGATAACTTCAAAGCAGGGGGCCAAAGGTTGAGGGGCCTATAAAGATGGCAAAGATACTGTCTTTACCCTCATAAAGCTGTCGATCTTATAGCGGGGGAATGGGGCATATATGAAAACGTTAAATTATTTATCGAATGCTTACTACATGCCTGGCCTGGAGGAGAGGGCCCTGGGAGAGGCCTCTTAGTCCTGAATCCACACTGCCTAATCTTTCATTTTCTTCAACTCAGATAATGGTTGTAACGCTGTGAGCACTCAGGCTGCAGCTCCAGAGAGCACGTGTCCTGTTTTTTTAACGCTGCACCAACCAAGACCCCCTGCGATGCCCACCCTGTTTTCCCAAGTAGGAAGAAGTCTGTGGTGAGTTACCTCTGCCTTGTCACTCCTGGAGAGGTGAGGACCACAGGGGGAAACCATGCCTGTTCGGGGATCTACATGGGGTGCAGGCATCTACCCACGCTGCAATTGGCCAGCCGTCAAACTAGTGGTTTCCATGGCCACGTCCCTTGGGACAGAACATCTCCCCTGGCCCCATGGGGATGGGCCTGGCTGCCCTTTCCAACCACTCTGTTTTCACCTTTGCACTTTCCCAAGGCCATACGCTGTCGCCTCAGCTCCACGCAGCTCCTCCTGCCTGGAAAGCCCTTCCTGTCTCGTACACCTAGCAGTTCACACCCATTCTTCCTTCACAGGGCCGCTCAAACTTCAGTTCCTTTGTGAGGCCCTGCTTCCCCCATCAAGCTGATTTTGAGGCCGGCTGTTTCCAGGGCAGACTGTCGCCAGGTGCCCTTGCACTGCTGCCCCTTTCATTTCACTTGTTTTTCCCCCTCATTGGACGTCGGGGACCTGAACTTGTCCCTGGGCTCCATTTCACCACTCACAGACTCTGGGAGTTGGTAGACCTTTAGTTCAGTTCCTCATCTTCATCTTGGAGATGAGGAAAGTAAGACCCAGAGAGAGGAAGTGACTTGCACAAGGTCCCCCGGTTGGTGATGGGGTCCAGACTAGAACCCAGGTGTCCCGTCTCCCAGTTCAGTGCCCTGCGCACTACACCAAGCTTCTGGGAGCAGCCTTTCGCCTGGGGAAATGGCAACTTGATGTGAAGCCGCCAGGAACTGTGGGTGGAATAGGTCGTCGTCCTCAAGGGAACACAGGGGCCTCCAAGGAAGACCTCTTGCTGATGGTGGAGGAAGAGGAAGTGAGGAGAAAGAATTGCTACAATCCCTGGTTTTCCCATGTGAAAAACAGGGGGGCTGATCCCCACCCTGGAGCCGTGTTCTGAGGGTTAGTGCTGTCTGTGTAGAAGCGCTGAGTGTGTAGCAGTAAGTAGTGGAGCCTTTCATCACCCAACCTGAGTGACCCTTCCAGGCTTATTGTCCCTACACCAGCTCCGAAAGCTCACCCTCCAGCCACATGTGGTTCCTCACCCATCCTGGCCATTCCCCCACCCCCACCCCCTTCTCTCCTCTGCACCTTTGTGTTCAGGCTACTTCCTCAGCCTGAGCTAGCCTTCCCTCTCAATCCAACAATTGCAAGCCCAGTCCATCTTCTGGGTCTATGGCAAAGACCACTTCCTCTGAGAAGTCCTCCCTGATTCCTCTCCTTTCTGGATCTTGCACCATTTGCTCACTCCTCTAGTCAGGCATCTCTTGGTCATTTCTATCTGGATATATGTCCCCCTCTCTTTACCCTGTGGGCTTCTCCAGGGTAAGGGATCTTATCTCGTTGATATCTGTGTCCTCCACAGCACTCAGTAGGCCCCAGGGCACAGCGGGTTCTCCATCACATCTGCAGTAAACAAGAAATAAGGCTTCCCGGGACAGAGCTGAAGTGAAGACAAACTCCAGGCAAAGCCTTCAGGGCAAAGGTCCAGATGAAACGGGGACACTGCTCTTGCTTCCAAACGCACAGATCATCTGTTTCATAGACCCACACCCAGTCGATTCCTCCTTTCCCTGCTTCTCAGTGGGCTATTTTGGCCTAACTTTCACATGAGCGTGATTCCACCACCACCCCCACCTGGGGCCCTCCTCTCTGCCTCTCGGGCAGCTGACCCTTGCCTCACCAGGTGTTTAGATTGCCTCCTGGGTTGCAGAGTCTAAATATTGCTCTTGCAAAACGAGCCACTGGCAGCTGTGTGACCTTGGCATGCTCCTTTATCTCCCTTACTTACTTACTGACTTCCTTCTCCTCACCAGTGTGGAGCAGCTGACCCCTGCGGCGGCTGCGAAGATCAGATGAGCTCAGGCATGAGACGGGCCTGAGACAGGCCTAGGCTGGTGCCTGACACACTAAGTATTCAGTGAATGCTTCCAAAAACAAAAAGAGGAAGAAAACCCAGCTTTAGTCACTTGTTTCTATGTTGCCAAAACTTGCTCCTGGACCTGTTCTCCCCATTTCGCCGTTTGGTAAGTCCTTCTTGGAGCGATAATACAGCTGCCCCCTCCGGGAGAGCCCCTGCCATCACTCACCGGATCAGCCACGCCCTTCAGACAACCAGGCCCCAGGAAGTGAGGGCCGCTGGCAGGATTCTGAATCCACAGTTGTCGCCTTTGCCCAGACCCAGGGGACCAGCCATAGACAGTTACAAAACTACAGTGTTATTTTTTCTTTTTAAAGGTGTAATGTGTCACACATGAGAAGGTTCTGTGGGGGATTGGAGCAGGTCCTGCTTCCTGGGGGCCCTCGTGGGCGCCTGGCTTGGAGGGAACCCCTTCCAGCAAGGGAGCCTGGTGAAGTCTTAAGACGACCATAGGGAAGGAGTGTCCCCTGCACTCGTGTTGCTTCAGCACCAGGTTACTCTGCTCTTTGGCTAGCCTCCCCGGAGCTCCTTTCTGGCCCTCTCTCTAATCATGGCCATTTCCAAGGAGAAATTGACAGCAGAATCCCAGGCAAAGCATTGGAGTCCAGCCTCGGTCTTACTCTCCCTGGAAGGATTGCCTCCCTCCTTGACTCTCCCACCTGGAGGGTTATTCCCACCTGTAACTAAAAGTGGGAGCTGTGTGCAAGCCTTCAAATTCTCAGCGGCACTGTTCAGAAATAACAGAGGGAATCGGGTCTCATAAAACCACTTACTTAAGTGGTTTGAAATTAAGTCCCTCTGTGTAATCTCTCTCTCTGTTTCTTTACATCCTGGTTGTTAATGAGAGGGCCCACTGGACAGATGAGAAACACTTTTTTTGAAGAGCCAGCGGAAACGAGTCAGTGCCCCTTACCAAGCAAGCCAGGAAGGGCTAGCACTGCTCTGAAAGTAAGACGCAGGGCGAGGAACAAGGTCAAGGCCGGGACTGTTAACACAGTGGACTTCTGGAGGCATGTAAACTGTTAATTACTCCTTCTCCTCCTCCTTCCTCCTCTATATCCTATCTGGGTTTTCAAGTGGATGAAGTTTGGCCCTTAGCCTTGGGTGACTTTCACAGTCAAATGACCTTCGCATCTGATTGATTTCTGCAGAGCTTCTTACTGGCAACTTTGTAAACACTTGGTTAGCTCACTGCTGTCTCGCTGCTTCTCTGTATCAGCCAGGGACCAGAAACTTCTGTAGATCTGTATCCGTTGAGTGAGAAAGCTGGTCTCTTTTTCATTCTCTTTCCCATCGTCAGAGAGCTTTAAGGAGACAGTCTCTCTCTGGTGCCAACAGAGGGAATTTAATACAAGGAATTGGTTATACAGAAAATGGAAGGAACAAGAAGCTAAACAGGGTAGAGTGAAGAACACAGCTTAGCAAGAACAGAAAGCCTCTTACCCTGAGGCTGAGGAGTGCGAGCCCAGCCAGAGCCAGAGCTGGCTGGCAGACGCTAAACCAGGCAAGGTTCCTGTGGGCGCTGGCCACGTGGAGATAAGGGCTGTCCTGCAGGAGTTGGAGCCCATGAGGGCTGTCCTATGAGTGCTGGAGCCATAGAGGAGACACGGCCACTGCTTTAGGTGCCACCTAAGGCAGAACAAGAGGGGAGAAACGCCAGTGTACTCCAGTCTCCCACCAGTTTCTCCCATTGGTCAAAGCTATCTGGAAGTGACTTGGCAAGGGAGCCTGGGAAATGTAGCTTCCTGTATAGAGAACAGCGGAAAGGCAGGGAACAGACCCGGGAGCAAATAACGGACAGAGTCTCCAACAAGCCAATTGCTGGATGAAACAGCTAGGAAATAGCAAAGCACCAAGAGAGCAGGGGAACTAAGCAGGCAGCCTGGGGCTAGACCCCATTCAAAGCTTGACTACTGTGTCCCAAAATGTGGGTGAGATACCAGAGCTGAGGAAGGTGGCAAACAGACCAGGCAGGGCATCAAGGAACAGCGTATCTGTGAGTAAGCTGGTCTATTTTTAATTCTCTTTCCCATTGTCAGCTAGCTTTAAGGAGACAGTCTCTGCTTGGTGCTAACAGACCTTTAACATCTCTCTGACACGTGCTCATCTCTCTTCTTAAGTTCCAGAGGCAGCAACCTCAGGTCTAAGCCTCTGGCTGGTGTAATGGTTATGTTGGCCCCGCTCAGATCCCCTTGACCCACTGTCACTCACCTCCCAGCTGCCGTGAGTGTTGGCTGCCAACAGCTTACACCCTTCTCTTGGAAGTTGCCTCACCTGGAAATAGGTGAGAGATGATGACACCATCACTGGGGGGCCATCTTCAGGCAACGACTGATGGGTGCAAGAGGCAGGGCCCAGTGTTCATGCATCAAGGTGGTTCAAGGCCGTGCTGCCTTTTGTGGTCCAGAGCTCCTGGGACCAGGCTAAGGCCAGACTTCAGCGGAACCCACGCCCTTGTGTAGCCTCCTGTTTCCCTTCTTCTTCACCAAGAGCTCTCCCTCACTCAAGCACTTGCACACAAATCTAAAGAATTCTAAGAGAGCAGGCAACAGGATCTAGCTAGAATTGAATAACTGTTTTTATTATCCTTTTTCATGTCTTTGCCTGGTTGACTTATGGTATACTATAAAGGTTTTGCATTTATGGTAATTTTAATAAGATTTAATTTAAAGAAAAATATTAAATAAAAAATAGTACAGGTTGTACCCAAGTATTCACAGCAGCTTCATACATAGGACCCCAAAACTAGAAACTGCCCAGTGTGCTTCAACAGGTAAAGGGACAAGCAAATTAAGGAGAATCCATACTCAGCAATAAAAAAGATTGAACAATTAATACATGTCACAACTTGGATGAACCTCAAAAGCATTATGTTAAGAAGCCATCACCAAACAATGGATCTATATGATCCCCCTTGTATGAAACTTTGAAAAGGCAAAACAATAGCATACCAGGAGTCAGGAGTGAGGGGAGGAGAGTGACTGCAAAGAACGTGTGGGAACTTTTGTGGCGATGAAAACATTCTTTCATCAAGATGAAAACATCTTGATTCTAGTGGTGGTTACATACTGTTTGCGTTTATCACAACTTATCAAGCTATACTTAAAATAGGGGAATTTTAATGGAAATTATACCTTAATAAGGCCTGTGCTATAAAAAATAGTACAGGTTCGCACGTGGGCATGGGAGAAATTGTGATGATTGTAGGAGAAGAGCTGAAGTGGATGAGGACAGTAGTATTTCAGAGGGAGTAATCTCAGTCTTTACTGTGCCACTCCCCGGGGGGGTAGACCAACTGGGAAGGGTCTGTTGGGTTGGGGCAGAGTAGAGGAGGCGGGTAGGAGCCGCCCAGAGCTCACTCCCTGAGCTGCCCCACTGTGCTCCCTGACCCACGGCCTCAGGCTTGATGCTTGTGATGGGTGCCAACAGCTGGGGGAGAGTGGTGGGCAGAAGCGTTGGACCCCTCTCTCTCCTTCCCCCAGGAAAAGGGAGAGTAGAAAGCAAGACCCCCCTGCCTCTGCATAGTCACACCTTTTTGGATCTTTCAATTGTTCTTCTGGGTTTTTTTTCTTTTTGTTTTAAGCAAATATCCCTAGCAGGAGAGGAAGGAGGAGGAAAAAAGAGGTTCCTGAGGAGGGTGGCAAGGAAAGATCTTCCCCTGCTCAGCCTTTGAGGTGAGGTGGAGAGTAAGAAGAGGGGTTAGTGCTTGACAATGGAAGTGAACTCGAGGGACCACCCTGGAGAATCCAGTGGACCATGGGAAAGCCCCCAAGTTACTCAGCCAGGATTCTCTGCTCTCAGCCTTGATCTTTCAACCTCCAAGTTTCGTAAAGATGGCCCTTCTCTGTTTCCCCTTTCTGCCCTGACTTCCTTTGATGGAGAATCAAGCTGAGCAGACGTGGAACAGCTTTCTTCAAGCAGGGGAGGCTTCTCTGAGAGTCCCGTAAATGTTGACTTTGTACAATGTCGGCTTGTCCAAAATCATCCATCACCGTGAACCATACTTCATTGGATTAAATGGCTTCTCTTCGCAAAGAAGGACTTGTACTAATATTTACCCTGCATCTTGTAAAATCATACGGAAATCGGATAATGATGTTGAAAATAGAAAAAGTGAGCCTCCAGAGAGAATATGGCTGAGGTAGCTGTGCTTTCGCGAGCAGCCAGGCTGGCCCCAGGAGCCTTCTCCGCTACGTGGTCCCCACCCTCTCACTCTGCGGCAGCCCCAACGCCAGCAGGAGGCCATGAGCAGACTCCACAGTCTATTTGGCTGCTCACGTGGAGATATTTTTAGGTAGACTCAGACCATTTTCCACTCAGTGGGTCTGTTTTTTTTTTTAATTTGCTAAGAAATTCCAGAAAAGGGAGTAAACAATTGTGAGGTTGTAGAAAATCTGTTACCAGTAAATATTAATAGAAGGTAATGGGGAAAAGAATTTTGGTAGTTTTCTAAGGTATATACATAATGTTAATAATTTCATTTATTAGTTTATTTGTCAAACATTTATAGAGTGCATACTATACACTACACTGTACACTCTGATGGATACCAGGGTTATGCTTTTTCAGGTATGCATCCATTTATTCATTCAACAAATAGTGTTGTTTACTATGGGCCAAGCACTAAGACGGGCATTGGGCAGGGAAGAATGGGAAATAGCTCAAGTCCCCTACAATTTTATTTTATTTTTAAAATTTTTTATAAATTTACTTATTTATTTATTTATCTTTTTTTTTTTTTTTTTTTTAATTTTTGGCTGCACTGAGTCTTCGATGCTGCGCACGGGCTTTCTCTAGTTGCTGCGCGACCTTCTCATTGTGGTGGCTTCTCTTGTTGCGGAGCATGGGCTCTAGGCACGCGGGCTCAGTAGTTGTGGCTCGAGGGCTTAGTTGCTCCACGGCATGTGGGATCTTCCCGGACCAGGGATCAAACCCGTGTCCCCTGCATTGGCAGGCGAATTCTCAACCACTGCACCACCAGGGAAGTCCCTACAATTTTATCTTATAAGAGGCAATGATGGGGAATTCCCTGGCGGTCCAGTGATTAGGGCGCCACGCTTCCACTGCAGGGGACACAGGTTCATCCCTGGTCGGGGCACTAAGATCCCACATGCCACACAGCACCACCATGAAAAAACAAAAAAGGCAGTGATGAAGGCTTCATCTATTCTATTGTTCCTTCCTGTGTTAATTCACTTCATATTTATTCCTTTTTAAAAGATCATTTCATGGTCTTTTAAAAAATTGAGGTATAATTGATATAACATTATATTAGCTTCAGGTGCACAATATAATGTTTCAATATCTGTATATATTGCAAAATGATCATCACAATTAAGTCTAGTTAACATCTGTCACCATACACAGTAGATTTTTTTCCTGTGATGAGAACTTTTAAGATCTACTCTCTTAGTAAATTTCAAATATATAATACAGTATTATTAACTATAGTCACCATGCTGTACATTATATTCCCCAGAATTTATTTTATAACTGGAGTTTGTACCTTTTAACCCCCTTTACCCATTTCATCTACCACTCCCTGCCCCAATCCCACGCCTCTGGCAACCACCAATCAGTTCTCTGTATCTCTGAGCTTCTTTGTTGTTTCTTTTTTAAATTCCACATATAAGTGATATCATATGATATTATTCTTTTTCTGACTTATTTCACTTACCATAATGCCCTCAAGGTCCATTCATGTTGTCCCATACAGCAAGATTTCCTTCTTTTTTATGGCTGAATAATATTCCAGCATATATATATATCACATTTTCTTCATCCACTTTTCCATTGATGGGCACTCAGGTTGTTTCCATATCTTGGCTATTTTGAATAATGCTGCCTTGAACATGGGATTGCAGATATCTTTTTGAGTTAATGTTTTCCTTTTCTTTAGATAAATACCCAGAAGTAGAATTGCTGGATCACATGGTAGTTCTATTTTTAAGTTTTTGAGGAATGTCCATACTGTTTCCTATAGTGATTGCACCAATTTACAATCCCACCAACAGTGCAGTAGAGTTTTCTTTCCTCTACACCCTCATCAGCACTTACATCTGGTCTTTTTGAAAATAGCCATTCCAACAGGTGTGAGGTAATATCTCGTGGTGGTTTTGATTTGCATTTCTCTGATTTTAGTGATGCTGAGCATCTTTTTATGTGCCTGTTGGCCATCTGCATGTCTTCTTTGAAAAAATGTTTATTCAGATCTTCTGTCCATTTTTAAATTGAATTGTATCTATTTTTACTATTGAGTTGTATGAGTTTTTAATATATTTTGGGTATAATGCTTTCTCCCACTCAGTAGGTTGCCTTTTCATTTTGTTGACAGTTTCCTTTGCTGAGCCACATTTGTTCCTCAATGTCCACTCTGGGCACAAAGATGCAGGGGTGAGATATTTCCTGTCCTCGATGAGCTCACAGCCTGGACACACCCCAGAATCCCTCCCCAACTCTGCCATTATGAAGTCACTCAACCGTCCATCCACCAGAGGGAATGAGGTGCACACATGGTGGTCTGAAACAGCAGCCAAGAAGATGGGCGATTGACCTGTGAGGCACTCAGTGACTGGCCTGGGCTCTGGCCCTGGGCACCCTGGAGGAGGTCGACTCTCCATGGTGGTTACTCCCAGGGGCATCGTGTACTTCCCCTTTGCTCACCTTTGTCACACTCGCAATTAGTTGTTTAATGGCAGCAACTCAGTGTGTCTTTTTCAGATACATAGTAGGTACTCAACAGATATTTGTGACCTGACCTCCCCTGCTAGCTTCACAGAGCAACAGAGGCTTCCTAGAGGAGAGGGCCTTTTGGGCAGAGTTCTGGGGGAGTCTGAGGGGCTTTGGTGTGCTGGTATGAGGAGGCACTAGTATTTAGAAAAGTGCCAGGTTGTAATCAATGCTCAAAAGGAACATCAGTGATGCTGATGGTGATGGTGATGGTGATTAGTCATGAGTAGCTAAGAGGTGGGCTGTCCAAAGAAGGCCAGTGGGCTCCAGAGGATGTGTCCAGCTCTGGAATCCTAAGGGATGCTTCTGAAATCCATGGACAAAGATGTTTCTCTGCTTCTCTCTTGTCTAAGTACCCCATCCTGGAAGTCCACACCGAGGATTATCCAGGAGCCTGCCGAAGTGGGGCTTCACTGGAAGCTCGTGGTGGGGCTCCCAGTCCCTGGGCTGCCAAGGGAGGCTGGAGGGCACTGGCACCCATGGATGGAGCCCAGCTGCGGGGCCGGCGCCCACCAGGGCGCTCCTAGTTCTCTCTCTGTTGGTGGATGTGGTTCTCGAGTTACTTCCTTATGCCTATGTTGGGAGAGGGGGTGGGGCTCTATTTGTCCTTCAAGTGACTTAAAGGAAGGAGCTCCTTGCTTTGCAGGATGATGGAGGAATTGCTGGCTCTGCTGCTGTTTGTAGTTGAAATGATATCATGTGGCCTGAAATCTCTAGCATTTCCCTTTCTCACTTCCTCCCAGTACATAGTCTTCCTTTAGATTAAAACCTTGAATTCCTGATGCCAGTTTCCCCATAAATTCCCAAGGACCACAGGGAAGTAATTAGGTCACATCATGATTCAAGCCAACACTTATTGAGGGCTGACTGTGTGACAGACATGGATCTAAAGCATTTTACATGTATTCACTCATCTAATCCTCACGATTCTTTGAGGTAGGTACTATTAGCACCCCCACTTTACAGATAAGGAAACTGAGGCTCAGTATATGCAAATCACCTCTTACCAGTTATAGGGTGGTAGGTGGCAAAAAACAGAGCCCAATCTCTCAAGGACAAACACTTAAATCTCCAAGAAAGGCAGCTTCTGTTTCTGGAAATTGGATTAAAAGAAAAGTAGAAAAGAGAGAAAAAGCTGTCACTTTGCTGGTGACAGATAAAGGATAAGATGTTTGTTGGTGGTTGGAGAAAAATTTTTTTTTTTTTGGATGCATCGTGCGGCATGTGGGATCTTAGCTCCCTGACCAGGGATCAAACTCGTGCCCTTTGCAGTGGAAGCGTGGAGTCTTCCACTGGAACCGCCAGGGAAGTCCTGAGGAAATATTTTTAAATGTAAAAAATGGTCCTGAAACATTGCTTCATTTTTAGCAATAACCACAAGCAAGATAACTTTTCCCCGTTTGTAATTTTCTATCATCATCATCTCATTGTCTTCCTTGTGGCCAAGGAAACGAAATCTCTGAGCACTGGAATGAGAGAGCCAGAGGGACCAGTGATGGACCTGCAAGTTTCCTGATTACCAATTGCCCCATCAGATTGGCTGCACCCATGCCCTGGCCCATCACCCATCACCCATTGTCCGTCACCCAGGGCAGAGCAGCTTGGGTACAGCAGAGGCCACCTTCAGAGAGCACTGATAACCTGCCAGAGACCGCTCTAGGCAAGGGCTGCAGCAAAGAGCCGGAGAGGTTTTGCTTTGTTTTGTTTTAATGATTAGGGAGGGAACCAAATGAAGAAACAAATACCTGGCACAGAACAGTACAAAAAGGATCCCAGGGCTCCAACAGAGAAGAATCCAGACCCACCCATGGTCCTTTTGCCCCATTCGGGCAGCTAAGCCCAGACTTGCTTGATGCCTTGGGGAGAGGATGTGATGAAAGTGGAGGAGAAAAATGTTCTTTCCCGGGCTTTTGAGTTTCAGAAGCCTATGCCTTTAGACAAATAGAAAGAATAAATCTAATATTTAAAGATGGAGGCGGGTACATGATGAGTAAGACCAGCACCCCTCCCCCAGGGCAGATAGGATGCCACAGGTTGGGGGAGGGGAGAGAGGCAGAGAGGAAGGCCTGCAGTAGATACTGATGGATTCTGGATTCAAGAGGGACCTTGACCCCTATCTCAGCCTCGGGTTGGAGGCAAAACTCCCAGCCAATGACCAGAGCGCCCAATGCCACTTCCTGTTCCTGGGAAGAGTTCGGGAGAGGCAGCAAGACTCAAAGAAAGGGCCGTGGCCACAGGCAACTTCCAAGAGTGGGGAGCTATGAAATGTTGCCGGGCCCCCCAGCAGTGAGAGAGGCTCCAGACCCAGAACACTGAGGAGAGAGTGTCCCCCACATCAACCCTGAGGACAGATGGGACATGGACCCTCGATAACAAGCCCTTGGTAAGTCCCCCAGAAATTAGAGGTGATCCTGAGCAAAGAGGCAAGCCCCCCAAGTTGCTTGAGATGACATTTCTGCCACCTAGCAAAACAGAAGCTTAGAACAAAATTAAACAGTTATAAAAAAAAAAAAAAGTTGTTATTGTATCTCTATGAGAAGATGGACATTAGCTGAACCTATTACAATAATCATTTCACAATATACAATATGTAAATCAAACCATCATGCTGTACGCTTTAAACTTACATAGCGATGTGTGTCAGTTATTCTTAATAACACTGGAAAAAATTCAAAATAGTACAAGGATAAAAAATAAATAAGTCCAATTTTATTCCAATAGGGAATCCCCTAAACACCCCCCACCCCGGACCCCACCTCCCACCTCCCACCTCCCACCCCCCAGGCTGGAGACTGAGCAGAGCCTATTACATCCTGTGTAGGGGGCATATTATTCTCACAGAGTGCAGGCATCATCATTCTCAGCAAAATTTGCTGCTTTTGTATCTTCATGAAGGTCCCTGGGGAGTGGTCTACACAACAGGTCTCTTGTCACTTTGGGGACCCCAGTGGCTCAGAATCCCCCTGTGGTCTAGGGAAGGCCTGCTGACATCCTGCATAAAGAACTTCCGAAGGGAGACTCCAGTTCCTCCAGAATGCTGTCTGCACCACCTAGCCTCCCGACACACCCTCCTGCCTGTATTCAGTTTGGAGTTTCAAATCCTAGACGTTAACTGCTTAATGCTGAGGATATCAATTCAGAGGCTGGAGTCCACGGGTCTTAGCTTGTCCCCCAAGACCTGCAGTTCCCTGGCATCCACTGACTGCTCCGGCTTCATGGCCTGATGGGGCCCCTCTTGGATGAGACACTCTGATGGCAACATCTCTAACAAGAGACTCGCTGGCATGATCTGCCTCACATCTCTGCCCCCATCCCTCCTCCCCCGCTTCCCACCATCCATCTATCTATCCCCCGGCAAGCAGCCCCTGAAATTTCAGACCTAGCTCAAACACCATCTCCTTTGTGAAGTTTCCCCAGGTAAAGCTAACCACGCCCTTTTTTGGTGACCTCACTGTGCCAGGTCCAGATGGCTACTGGGATGACTTCTGAACCATTGTAGTGAACTTGTTGGTTTTCATGCAGTTTCCTTCCATTCCAAGACTTTTAGGAGGAGATAGAAAGATGGAGAGGAAAAGAAAAGAGCGGGGTGGTGAGAGAGAGAGAGGGGAGGGGGAAGGAGAGAGAATAAATGGAGGGGCCAACAAAGAGGGTCGCTCACTATTTTGCCATGTAAAGGGTGTTTATGAAAATACCCCAGTTCCTCTACCATCACCGTTATTTCATAAAAGCAAGGTAATATTAATACAAAAAGCAATAGGAAGGTCATGACCTCAGATTTAAGGACAGTGCTTCAAAGAAACAAGTCTTGACAACTTCTACATTTATATATACATGTTGGTTTTATACTTCTTACTTGTCCTTAGGCCCCAGGGTGAGGACCAACTTTTGAGATCTTCTGTTCTAGAGTGTGAGCCCTAGTGGGGTGCCTGGCAGCCTGTGAGCTCACAGTTCCAGCTGCTGTGGTTTCCCTGGCAACCAGAACCCTAGGGATGCCCTTCAGATGCTGCCCGAGACACCCCACCCCCTTGCGTCAGTTTGGGTTGATGAGTCCAACTGACTGGAAACTGAGAATATCATCAGGAGATGCCCAGTCTTTTGTGCTGAGTTCAGTTTAACCAGGGGTTTTCTCAACTGGTAAATCGCCCTTGGATTGGGAGCCTCAGACTGAGAATGGCTCCAGAGCAGGGCCACTGGATCTGATACGGCTTTCCCAGTCCCAAAAACAGGTGTCCTGGAGGAGGGCTCCTGAACTGTGCTCAACAGCCAGAGAAGGCAGGGTAGGAGTCATTACCTGAAATCTATGGTTTACTGTTAGCCGAGGTTCCCAACCCACAGTCCCAACACCTATGCTCCTTTTCCTAGTCTCTTCCCACAATTTGATACAGCTGTCAAAGTCCCTTTCTTATAACAAATACTTGGTAAAAATATTTTATAAAACCCTTTTTATTGTTCTGAAATGTATGCATAACATAACTGACCTATATGTATTACATATATAAAAGAATAGTACTTTATAATAAAATAAAGTAATAGGCCTTCAAACAGGTAAATGCCCTGGCCAAACTACGCTAGTAGAATTAATGAAACAGATGCTTATGAAACAGATGCTTATGCCTGTGTGTAGTAGAAGAACAGAGCTGGAGGAATCATGTTCTCTGATCTCAGACTATACCACAAAGCTACAATAATCAAAACATTATGGTACTGGCACAAAAACATAGATCAGTGGAACAGGATAGAGAGCCCGGAAATAAACCCAGGCAATTATGGTCAATTAATCTACAACAAAGGAGGCAAGAATATATAAGAGAGAAAAGACAGTCCCTCCAATAAGCAGTGCTGGGAAAACTGGACAGCTACATGTAAAAGAATGAAATTAGAACATTCTCTAACACCATATACAAAAATAAACTCAAAATGGATTAAAGACCTAAATGTAAGGATAGCATAAAACTCCTAGAGGAAAACATAGAACACCCTTTGACATAAATTGCAGCAATATTCTTTTGGATCCATCTCCTAAAAGTAAAGGAAATAAAAGCAAAAATAAACAAATGGAACCTAATTAAACTCAAAAGCTTTTACACAGCAAGCGAAACCAACAAAATGAAAAGACAACCTATGGAATATGAGAAGGTATTTCCAAATGATATGGTCAATAAGGGGTTAATATCCAACATATATAAACAGCTCATACAACTCAACATCAAAAAAAACAAACAACCCGATTAAAGAATGGGCAAGAGACCTGAATAGACATTTTTCCAAAGAGAAAATGCAGATGGCCAATGGGTTCATGAAAAGATGCTCAACATCGCTAAGCATCAGGGAAATGCAAATCAAAACCACAATGAGAGGGACTTCCCTGGTGGTGCAGTGGTTAAGTATCTGCCTGCCAATGCAGGGGACACGAGTTCGATTCCTGGTCCGGGAAGATCCCACAGGCCACGGAGCAACTAAGCCCATGCGCCACAACTACTGAGCCTGTGCTCTAGAACCCGTGTGCCACAACTACTGAGCCCGCATGCTGCAACTACTGAAGCCCACACACCTAGAGCCCGTGCTCCGCGACAAGAGGAGCCACCACAATGAGAAGCCTGCACACCGCAACGAAGAGTAGCCCCCAGTCGCTGCAACTAGAGAAAGCCTGCACGCAGCAACAAAGACCCAACACAGCCAAAAAAAAAAAAAACCCACAATGATAAATCACCTCACACCTGTCACAATGGCTATCATCAAAAAGAACACAAATAACAAATGTTGGACAGGATGTGGAGAAAAGGGAACCCTCATACACTGTGGGTGGGAGTGTAAATTGGTGCAGCCATTGTGGAAAACAGTATGGAGGTTTCTCAAAAAACTAAAAATAGAACTACCATATGACCCAGCAATTCCACTCCTGGGTATATATCTGAAAGAAACAAACACACTAATATGCACCACAATGTTCATAGTAGGATATGGAAGCAACCTAAGTGCCCATCAACAACTGAATGGATAAAGAAGATGTGGTATATATGTACAATGGAATACTACTCAGCCATAAAAGAGAATGAAATTTTGCCATTTGCAGCAAAGTGGATGGACTTGGAGGGCATTATGCTAAGTGAAATAAGTCAGACAGAGAAAGATAAACACTGAATGATATCACTTACATGTGGAATTTTAAAAATACAACAAACTAGTGAATATAACAACAAAAAAAAGCAGACTCCCAGGTATAGAGAACAAACTAGTGGTTACCAGTGGCGAGGGGAGGGGCACTATAGGGGCCGGGGAGTGGGAGGTACAAACTATTGGGTGTAAGGTAGGCTACAGGGATGTATTGTACAACATGGGGAATACAGCCAATATTTTGTAATAACTGTAAATAGAGTGTAACCTTTAAAAATTGTATAAAATAAATAAAAACTGAGGCTTAGAAAACAAAAAAATAGGCTTTCAAACAGGCAACTGTCCTGGTCAAACTACACCAGTAGAATTAATGAAATGGATGCTTGTACTGGTGTGTGGAATCAGCATAAGTGTATGTGATGTTTTGTGGTGTGATGTTTTGGTGGGTCAAACACTGTGAGCTGTGCTGCCATCAGTGGTTTGATTTTCTGAAATGTTTTGGTAAATTAATGCACAAAACAATACATCTTACCTTGATTTACATAGGAGTTACGATCCCAGAAAACATAACATAGGGTAAAACTGCAAAAATTCTTGCACTTTATATGTAAACATATAAAACACAGGTAAAATGGATTTTTAAACAGGGGATTATTAATAGCTGTTTCATCTACCAGGCTGCTTGAAGGGGCAGTTGAAATTCTGGCCAGAGGAGAGACCATTCAACAGTCATTGTGACAAAGCAAAACCTGCCCCCAGGCCCAACAAAAGTTTTCACACCTCCCATTGAGAACTACTCTTGTTTGGTTTGCAAAGGAACCAGGGCACAGAGAGAGAAAATGCCCTAGGAACTGGCTAGCGGCCCAGCCTGGCCTGGGCATGCTGCCTCCTGACCCTAGCTGGGTGCCCCTCCTTCTACAGAGGGTTCCGACCCCGCACTTTGGAAATCAGGCTTCCCTGGAGGTCCCTTCGGGGCTACTGGGGCTACACAGAGGATCAGGGAAGGGGTGTGCCCTTTAACCAGAGCAATTCTGACTATATTTTTTTGTTTAAAAACTTTACTAATTGCTAACACATTTTGTACGTTACAAAGAGATAACACTGAATTCTCACAGCTGCCCTGTGGGCAAGTATTAGGATCCCATTTTACAGATAAAGAGCTGGGGGTGGGCGGGCTTGTCTGGGGCCCTACAGCCCCAGGCCTCTCTGATGCCTGAGGCTGAGCCCCTTCCACTGCACAGACTGCCTCCCCCTCCGGCATGTACCTTGGGCTTCTGTGTGAGATTTCTTTGAAAAAAGGATTTTACTCTGAATCAGCAGCCCCGGGGAAGCCACCTGTTCAGAGCCTGAGTCATTCCGTGGGAAAAGTCTGGACAAGACGGATCTTCTAGTGTTGAAGGCGCCCCCTCTGTAGCGCTGTAGCCCGGAACCCACTCTGTCTGTCTCTTAAAAAAGCATGCAAGCAATCAAACATTACAGAAAAGACAGAAAATATGGGTAAGGAAAGAGAGTAAGATTAAAAACCACCCACGATCCCCTCTTGATGAGGTAGTTATTAACAGTTTGTGACTAACTTCCCAGACTATAGATGAGACAATACATTTAGTCATAGATTTTATTTATATATCTATAAAAATTATTTTTAATAAAATGTATCATTTAAAACATTTTGTCTTATAATTTTTGTATATCATTTGATAGCATATACATTTATATATTTATTAAAAAAATGGGATAAGAACCCACCGTAGACATGATTTGGTAAACCTCAAGTTTGGCCAAGTGGAGGATGGGCGTGTCTTCTTTCACCAGGTGCCCTAAACCCAATTCTTTATTTGTAATGATAATGACTGGCATTGAACTCCACCTTACAACTTACTGAGCCCTCTCCAGCCATTATCTCTTTCAATTCTAACAATCCCTCTGGGAGGTCTGTTGATGTTGTCTAACTATTCTCATTTTATTGAGAAAGAAACTCAAGTTCAAAGAGGTTACATGGGCTTCCCTGGTAGTGCAATGGTTAAGAATCCGCTTGCCAATGCAGGGAACACGGGTTCAAGCCTTGGCCCAGGAAGATCCCACATGCCCCCGAGCAACTAAGCCCATGCACCACAGCTACTGAGCCTGCGCTCTAGAGCCCGCAAGCCACAACTACTGAGCCCACGTACCACAACTACCGAAGCCCGCACACCTAGAGCCCCTGCTCCGCAACAAGAGAAGCCACCGCAATGAGAAGCCCACACACCACAACGAAGAGTAATCCCCACTGGCCGCAACTAGAGAAAGCTCGCCTGCAGAAACGAAGACCCAACGCAGCCAAAAATAAATAAAATAAATTTAAAGAAACCACAAAAAACAAAAAACAAATCTTTAAAAAAAGAAAAAAAAAAAAGGCGGTTACGTGACTTGCCAGCTAGGGAGCTACCACGATCACACACTGCTTGGAGTCCAGACCCCGTGTCTTCCCCAACACCCTCGCCTCCTCTCTGAGGATTGCTAGGTGCAGCTTGCATGCTCCAAGCGAGTGATTTCTCAGCAAAGCTACTGGCTCCTGGTGGCGACCTCTGGCCTCTGCAGAGGCCGAGGATGTGGACAGAGCCCCAGGCTCTGCCAGGGGCCTGGTGTTGGCAGGGCTCTGGGGAACACTTCCTGCCAGCTCCTGTGATGCCTGCTGTCTCTTCGCAACTGTTGGTGGCGTCAACAGTGGAGGGATTGCGAGAATGAGGCTGGATCCTGTTTCAGATCTTCTGAGGTCTCCAGAAGGGGTCTGCCCTTGCACTTGCCTACGGGTGCCCCTGAGCCCAAGGTCAGCCTTGCAGGACACAGGCTGGCAGCTCAGTGACCTCCCCTCTCCCCTGGGCTTTGTGGACCCTGCCCTGCAGCAGGGCCTGAACTCTGGGCAGCGGAGGGCGGTGTGCTCCTCCCAGGTCTCTTTGCCAGGCGCCAGGGCGGGAGGCGTCAGATCAGGGGCACTCCTGGCATGCTAATCCACCAAGGATTCCAGCAGGTGCCAAGTCTCTGGTGTCAGGGGAAATGACCTCAGAGCTTTGGACCTGGCTGAGAGGTCACTGCCTGGACTTAAAGGTCCCCAGGCAGGCATCTGTCACCTGAACTGGATGGTCTTACGTCCTTCCCCTGCCTCAGACCTGCCAGAAGGGAAGCTGAGGGTTCTTGGGAAGGAAGACAAGCTTCTAGGATAGGGCAAGGCCTTGAAATTTCAAAGCCCCTTTTGTGAGTGTCCAGCACCCTGAAGTCTGAAAACAGCTTTCCTCTGGGGTCAGTGGAGGAAAAGGAGACCTGCTGGGGGGTGGGGGTAGGTAGCTCTCTCCCCCCAGGATCTATCACTATCCCTCCCAGTGGATGAGAAACCACAGTCAGAGCTGCTCTTCAAGCAGAGCCCTTTCCAGGGCCGTCACCTCCTTCTTTTCCTCCCCCTGTGCAGAGTGTGGAGCTGCTCTGTCATGACCATTTTTTATAGCTGAGGAATCTCAGGTTCAGAAAGGTTCTTGGTGATCCGTCCAGAGCCAGGGACTAAATGCAAGTCAGGGCAGAGCTTGGTCTCAAATGCAGATTTTCTAATTTCTCCACCAGAACCCAAAGCATCGAGCCATTCATCAGCCAGTTCCTGGAAGAGAACTATAGGTGTGTCTACTTTAGATTTATGTACTCATTCATTAATCACCAACATTTATTAAGCACTTTCTACGGGCCCAGCTCTTGGCTGAAGGCTGGGGGATTCAAAGGTGGAGAAGGCCTACTTCCTGCTTCAGAAGGAGAAAGGCTTGGGGATCAGGGCGAAAGACAAGTCAGATCTTGAGGCATGAGTGATGCTGGGATGCAGGAGGGGACAGCCAGCCCTTCCCCGGGGGAGCTGTGGGAGTGGGATCTGGGTGGGCTTTCAGGAAGAGGACGGGAGAGGATGTGGCCCTGCGGGAGCTGTGAAGACCCTTCAGAGTCTCGAGGGAGGTAATTAGGCAACATGCCTTGGCTCCCGGTTGGCACCCTGTGGGCTGAGGCTAGTGCCTAGAGGTGTGTGGAAAGAGAGGCAGGGAGAAAGCTGCAGTGTGCGTGCACCCTGCTTGGCTAGAGCGGGAATCTGTTCCAGGCATTCAGGGCTCAGCTCTGAAGAGCAGGACATGGTGAGTCCCCAGTCAGGGTCCCAGCCAGGCCGCCAGGCGAGCGGCAGCCCAGAAGCCCTTTCCTTCCCCGTGGCCATAGGTGGGTGCTCTGCCCAAGGCTGGCGGGAGGCTGGCTGGCCACCCCAAATGCCTGCCCAGCTGGGCCTTCTTTGAGGCCCCAGTTTCTTCCCAAATAACGTTTAAGCAGGGATGGGAGCTCAGGAGAGACAGTGCAGCCAAATCAGCAGAGCGCAGCAGGGCCCGGCCACCTCTGGACGAGGCAGGCCCTGCCATTTGCCAGCTTTGGAGATTTGCGGCACGTCACTTAGCTCTCTGTAAAATGGGGATACAGTCATGTCTGCTTCATGGGAGGGGGTGAGTTTTTCATGAGATAATGTTCATTAAGTACCAGCACACAGTAGGTCCTCATAAATGGCAGCAGTTACCTGACCAGGTAGGTCACACATAATGGGCACTTGGGAAATGTCTGAAGAATGAATCAGACACGTTTCCTTTTTCTTTTCATCCTCCAAATATTTGTTCTTTACCTAAAAAGCTACTTGGGATTAGAAAGCTCTGCCGCTTGGAAACAAGAGGGGAGGCCAGGGCTAGGGGCAGGAGGTGTAGCTGCTGTGTCCCCTTGGGGGCTTAATTTGATGGAGCTGAGTGTGAGGTCTGGACAGTGAGGGTTTGCCCTGGAATCCCAGGACAGCTCCCCAGGGGGCTGGGCTAATGGGCTTTTCAGTTACTTGCCCTTAACAACATATTCTCATTTAAAAAATAAGCTTAAGGTTTTTTTGTTATAAAAGTAGTCTATGTTCATTAAAACAAAAGCTTATATTGAGCTTATGATATAGCAGGCACTGTTCTAACACTTGTCTTAATTCACTGAATTTGCACAATAATTTTACCAGGTAGGTACTACCATGTCCCCCATTTTATGGATAAGTAAATCAAGGCACAGAGAAGGTAAGTAACTTTCCCAGAATCACATGACTAAGAAGTAGCAGAGCAGTGGCCACAGAGTTCCCTCTTTTAACCACTATACTATCATGCCTTATTGTACATGTGTGAAAATACAGGTAAGTAAAAATAAACTAAAGATAACCTGTAGTTTTAATATCCAGAGATACTTGCAATTATTGCTAACTAACAATATAGTGAAGAGTTACACACACAAGGTATGAAGTAAGACAAACTCATGTTCAAATTCTGGCTTTACTGTTTATATGTAACCTTGGCCTAGAAAACAGATGAAAATATTTTTATAATCTTTGGGATAGAGAAAGTGTTTCTTGGCATTGATATCAAAGACAGAAAACAAAGGAAAATTTCTGTGTGACATGACAGAGCACAGAAGAAAATGTAAAGTCAAATGTCAAAATGAGAAATATTTGTTACTTCATATGTGATAGAAACATGGTTAATCTCTTTACCATATATGAGCAACTCAAAAATTAGTCAGAAGTAGACCTCACTAAAAATGGGAGAGTCTACAAAAGAGGAACGACAAATGACAGTTAAATGTGGGTTCAACCTTGCTCATAATCAAAGAAATGATAATGAAAATGACAAGATGTTATTTTCATACATCAGATTTGGCAAGGATTAAAAAGACGGACAATAAGCGGTGTTGGCAAGGGTACAGGGTAGAAGATGCTCTTCTAGACTGTGGTGGGATAAATGCTTAAAGCCTTTCTGGAGATAAATTGGAAACGCCCAAGTCCTCATCCACACGTGCACCTTTTGGCTTAATATTTTAACTTCACATCATTTATTCTAATGAAAAAAAAATAATCAAATGGAAAAGATATGTGCTAGAATATTCACTGGTACATTTTTTAAAAAAGCAAACAGTTGAAAACAACTTAAATGTCCTTTAAAAGGAGATTTGTTATGAAAAATACTGAAAAGCTATAGAGCAGATTACTATATAACTGTTGAAGGAGATAAGGTGGATTTATAGATGCTGATAAGGGGGAAAGTCCATGATAAATTCAAAAAGCAAATTGCAGTATGTGGTCTTATTTTTGATAACAGAGTCTCCCGGCTGAGACCTAAGTTGGATTTTGATTTTGACAACTGGTTTTTATACAACTGGTTTTCTACAACTGGTTTTCTGATATTTGCAGAAGTTGAAATGTTTGACAGACGATTTTGTAAATACATGTGAGGTTACCCTTTGGAGACTCCAAGAAAGAGCTGGGAAAATGATAAGGACTTTGGGGTGAGGTAAGAGTCCCAGCCTGTGTAAGTAAAGGGTAACAGCCAGGTTTGGGTTTTTTTGGTGCACCTGTAACTGTATTTATAGACTTATTGAAGATTGGTAAGTATAAGCTACGTTCATTAAAAAATAAACAAGTTTATTGAACATAAACATAGAAAATGTACAACTTGAAGAATTTGCACAGTGAGCACACTCGTGTAACTGCCTTTCTCATAAAGAAATTACCAGGAGAGGCCCTGAAACTCCCCTCAACCCCCCTCATAGGACCACACTTTGACGTCTAATATCAGAAATGAATCTGATCTCTGCTTAAACTTTACATCAACAGAATCATAAACTATGTACTCTTTTAGGTTTAGCTTCTTTCAGTCAACATTGTGAGATCCCTCTGGATGTACTAGGAGTTCGTTCATATGCATTTCTATATCTGATTCCACTGTGTGAATATACTCACATAGTATTCATTCTCCTACTGATGAATATTTGGATTGTTCCCATTATTTGTCTTTTAAAAATAATGCTGCTACAAATATTCTTACACATGAATTTTGGTGCATTGTGTGCCCATTTCATTAGGAATATACTTAGCTGGTTATGGGGTGTACTTATATTCAGCTTTGATGGATAGTGCCAAAGAATTTTCCAAAGTGGTGGTACCAATTGGCACTCTCACCAACGGTGTTTGAGAGCTCAGTTTCATCAGATATTTGCCAATCTGTGTCATTTTGGGGGTTCTGGTGGGTGTGTAGTAGTGAATTACTATGGTTTTAACTTGTGCTTCTCTGATGACTAATCAGGATGAGCACTTTTTTTTTTACCTACAAGTTTCCGGGCCATTTGGATATCCCCTTTTACAGTCTAGCCTTTTTTTTCTGTTGAGTTGCCAATCTTTTTCTTACAAATTTGCAGTTCTTTGTGTATTTTGGATATTAGACTTTTGTTGGTTATATGTATCCCAAAAATCTGTTCCCATTCCTTAACTTGCCTCTTTACTCTCTTGATGGTGTTGTTTGATAAATGGAAGTTCTTGAATTTAATATAGTCCAATTTGTCTATTTTTCTTCTATGGTTAGTGCTTCTTTGTGTTTTGTTTAAGAAATTTTGCCCGACACAAGGATATGAATATATGTTCTTATGCTAATTTCTAGAAGCTTTATTCTTTTACCTTTCAGATTCAGATCTACAGTCTACCTGGATTTGATTTTTATGTATGGTATCACATAAGAACCGAGATTCATTTTTTTTCTGTATGGGTATTCAGTTGACCCAGCACCATTTATTGAAAGACTCATCTTTTCCCCACTACAGTGCCACCTTTTGTCATAACTGTCTATATACACGTGGGTTGTTTCTAGACTCTTTTCTTTCACACCTTTGTATCAATACCAGACTATCTTATTACTGTAGTCTAAATCCTCCAGCTGTGTTCTTATTCTTCAAGATTGTCTTAGCTATTTCCGGCCCTTTGTATTTTGTATAAATTCTAGAATTGGCATGTCAATTTCAAAACTCCTTCATCCCACCCGCCCCCGCCCCCAAAAAAACCAAAACAAACAAAAAACCTACTGGGATTTTTTTTTTTAATAAATAAACTTATTTATTTATTTATTTATTTATTTATTTATTTATTTATTTATTTATTCATGGCTGTGTTGGGTCTTTGTTGCTGCGCACAGGCTTTCTCTAGTTGTGACGAGCAGGGGCTGCTATTCGTTGCCGTGCATGGGCTTCTCATTGCGGTGGCTTCTCTTGTTGCAGAGCACAGGCTCTAGGTGCGTGGGCTTCAGTAGTTGTGGCACGTGGGCTCAGTAGCTGTGGCTCACTGGCTTAGTCGCTCCGCGGCATGTGGGATCTTCCCAGACCAGGGCTCAAACCCATGTTCCCTGCATTGGCAGGTAGATTCTTAACCACTGCACCACAAGGGAAGTCCCCTACTGGGATTTTAATTGCGATTGCATTCAATCTATAGATCAAGTTAGGAAGAACTGACATCTTAGAAATAGTATTTCAATCCATGAACATACTATATCCTTTCATTCCTTTCATTTTTGTAACTCTTCTTTAATATTCCTCAATACAGTATTGTAATTTTCTGTGTAGAGATTCTACACAGTTTTGTTATATTTATTCCTATATATTTATGTCCTTGATGCTACTGTATGTGGTATTTGAATTTTTCTTCAATTTCTAATTAGATAGAAATGCAACGGATTAAAAACATTTTTGACCTTGTGTCTAATGACCTTGTTAAATTCACTCATTGATTGTAATAGTTTATCTGTAGATTTCTTTAGATCTTCTATGTATATAATAATGTCATCTGTGCTTTGTGACCATTTTTTTCTTCCTTACTGATCCTTGTGCATTTTATTTCTCCTCTCCCTCTTCACCCTACAGTGTGCTTAGATTTTTTAAACATGTTCTTTATTAAATTAAGAAAGTTCCCTTCTGGCATAACATCACTTTGTAATATTCTTCGAAAGTGTTAAGGTCATGAAAGACAAAGAAACACTGAGGAACTGTCTCAGATTGGAGGACAGTAAGTAGACATAACAAGTATATGCAAGGTGGGATCTTGGGTTGGATCCTGGATCAGAAAAGGACATTAATGGGAAAATGAGCACAATTTAAATAAGTTCTATAAATTAGATCATATTTTATCAGTGTTAATTTTCTAATTTCAATAATTATACTATGATTATGTAAGATGGTAAGATTAGGGGAAGTGGGTTAATATTATATGAGAACTATTATTTGCAACTTTTGCACTATTTTTGCAACTTTTCTGTAAGTCTAAAATAGTTCTTTGAGGAAAGATTTTGTTAAAGTTTCCTTTTATTCCTAGTTTGCTATGTGTTTATTGTGAATGGGGTTGAATTTTACCAAATGCATTCTCTGTATCTATTGATGCTTTATGCAATTTTCTCTTATATTTTTCTAATATACTGAGTTACAGTGATTAATTTTTAACTGTTAGATCAACCTCTCATTCCTGGAATGAATCCAACTTTGGCTTGATATGTTACACTTTTATATGTTGCCAAATTTAATTTCCCATTTTCTTTTTTTAAAAATTAAAAAAAATTAATACAATTTTAAGGGTAACTTTCCATTTAGTTATTACAAAATATTGGCTGTATTCTCCATGTTGTACAATATAACCTTGTAGCCTATCTCACACCCAATTGTTTGTACCTTCCACTCCCCCACCCCTGTGGTGCCCCTACCCCTGCACTGGTAATCACTAGTTTGTACTCTGTATCTGTGGGTCCGCTTCTTTTTTGTTATATTTACTAGTTTGTTGTATATTTAAAATTCCACATATCAACAATATCATTCAGTATTTGTCTTTCTCTGTCAGACTTATTTCACTTAGCATAATGCCCTCCAAGCCAATCCATGTTTCCACAAATGGCAAAATTTCGTTCTTTCTTATGGCTGAGTAGTATTCCATTGTATTTATATATACCACATCTTCTTTATCCATTCAGCTGTTGATGGACACTTAGGTTGCTTCCATATCTTGGCAATTGTAAATAATGCTGCTATGAATATTGGGGTGCATATTAGTGTGTTTGTTTCTTTCAGATATATACCCAGGAGTGGAATTGCTGGGTCATATGGTAGTTCTATTTTTAGTTTTTTGAGAAACCCCCATAAAGTTTTCCACAGTGGCTGCACTAATTTACATTCCCACCAACAGTGTATGAGAGTTCCCTTTTCTCCACATCCTGTCCAACATTTGTTATTTGTGTTCTTTTTGATTTTAGCCAATCTGACAGGTGTCAGGTGATTTCTCACTGTGGTTTTGATTTTCATTTCCCTGATGATTAGTAATGTTGAGCATCTTTTCATGTGCCTATTGACCACCTGCATTTCCTCTTTGGAAAAACGTCTATTCAGTTCTTCTGCCCATTTTTAAATTGGGTTGTTTGTTTTTTTGATGTTGAGTTGTATGAGCTGTTTATATATGTTAGATATTAACCCCTATCAATCATATCTTTTGTGAATATCTTTTCCCATTCCATAGGCTGTCTTTTTGTTTTGTTGATGATTTCCTTTGCTGTGCAAAACCTTTCGAGTTTAGTTAGGTCCCATTTGTTTATTTTTGCTTTGATTTCCTTTACTTTAGGAGGCAGATCCAAAAAAATTTTACTGCAATTTATGTCGAAGAGTGTTCTATGTTTTCTTCTAGGACTTTTATAGTATCCAGTCTTACATTTAAGTCTTTAAACCATTTTGAGTTTATTTTTGTGTGTGGGGTTAGAGAATGTTCTGATTTCATTCTTTTACATGTAGCTGTACAGTTTTCCTAGCACCACTTATTGAAAAGACTGTCTTTTCTTCATTGTATATTCTTGCCTGCTTTGTCACAGATTAACTGACCATAATTTCGTGGGTTTATTTTTGGTATTTCTTTCCTGTTCCCTTGATCTATGTGTCTGTTTTTGTGCCAGTACCATACTGTTTTGATTACTGTAGGTTTGCAGTATAGTCTGAAGAAAGGGAGCTTGTTTCCTCCAGCTCTGTTCTTCTATCTCAAGATTGTTTTGGCTATTTGGGGTCTTTCATGTTTTCATACAAATTTTAAAATTATTGTTCTTGTTCTGTGAAAAGTGCCATTGGTATTTTGACAGGGATTGCATGGAATTTGTAGATTGCCATGGATAGTATGGTCATTTTAATAATATTGATTCTTCCAGTCCAAGAACACAGTATATCTTTCCATCTGTTTGTGTCATCTTCAATTTCTTTCATCAGCACCTTATAGTTTTCAGAGTACAGGTCTTTTGCCTCCTTGGGTAGGTTTATTCCTAGGTAGTTTATTCTTTTTGATGCAATGGTAAATAGGATTGTTGCCTTAATTTCTCTCTCTGATAGTTTGTTGTTAGCATATAGAAATGCAACAGATTTCTGTGTATTAATTTTTTATCCTGAAACTTTACTGAACTCATTCATGAGCTCTGGTAATTTTCTGGTGGCTTCTTTAGGGTTTTCTATGTATATTATCATGTCATCTGCAAATAGTGACAATTTTACTTCTTCCTTCCAATTTGGATTCCTTTTATTTCTTTTTCTTCTCCAATTGCTGTGGTCAGGACTTCCAAAACTATGTTGAATAAAAGTGGCAAGAGTGGACATCCTTGTCTTTTTCCTGATCTTAGAGGAAATGCTTTCAGCTTTTCACCATTGAGTATGATGTTAGCTGTGGGTTTGTCATATATGGCCTTTATTATATGTTGAAGTATGTTCCCTCCGTGCTCACTTTCTGGAGAGTTTTTACCATAAATGTATGTTGAATCTTATCAAATCCTTTTTTCTTCATCTATTGAGATGATCATACAGTTTTTATTCTTCAATTTGTTAATGTGGTGTATCACATTGATTAATTCTGCAGATACTGAAAAATCCTTGCAGCCCTAGGATAAATCCCACTTGATCATGGTATATGATCCTTTAATTGTATTGTTGGATACGGATTGCTAGTATTTTGTTGATGATTTTTGTATCTATATTCATCAGTGATATTGGCCTGTAACTTTCTTTTTTCGTGATATCTTTGTCTGGTTTTGTAATCACCATGATGCTGGCCTCATAGAATGAGTTCAGAAGTGTTTCTTCCTCTGTAGTTTTTTGGAATAGTTTCAAAAGAATAGGTGCTAACTCTTTTCTAAATGTTTGGTAGAATTCACCTGTGAAGCCATCTGGTCCTGGACTTTTGTTTGTTGGGAGTTTTAAAATTACTAATTCAATTTTATTACTGGTAATTGGTCTATTCATATTTTCTCTTCCTTCCTGATTCAGTCTTGGGAGATTGTATCTTTCTAAGAATTTGTCCATTTCTTCTAGGTTGTCCATTTCATTGGCATGTAGTTGCTTGTAGTAGTCTTTTATGATCCTTTGTATTTCTGTGGTTCAGTTATGTCTCCTTTTTCATTTCTGATTTTATTGATTTGGGGCCTCTCTTCTTTTTTCTTGATAAGTCTGGCTAAAGGTTTATCATTTTTGTTTATCTTTTCAAAGAATGAGCTTTTAGTTTCATTGATCTTTTCTATTGATTTTTTAAGTATCTATTTCATTTATTTCTTCTCTGATCTTTGTGATCTTTTCCTTCTACTAATTTTGGGTTTTGTTTGTTCTTTTTTCTCTAGTTCCTCTAGGTGTAGGGTTAGGTTGTTTATTTGAGATTTTTCTTGTCTCCTGAGGTAAGCCTGTATCACTATAAACTTCCCTCTTAGAACTGCTTTTGCTGTGTCCCATAGGTTTTGGATTGTCGTGTTTTTGTTTTCATCTGTCTCTAGGTGTTTTTTGATTTCCTCTTTGATTTCTTCAGTGATGCATTAGTTGTTTAGTAACATATTGTTTAGCCTCCACGAGTTTGTGTTTTTTGCAATTTTTTTCTTGTAGTAGATTTCTAGTATCATCGCGTTGTAGTGGGAAAAGATGCTCGTTATGATTTCAATCTTCTTAAATTTACTGAGGCTTCTTTTGTGGTCTAACAAGTCATCTCTCCTGGAGAATGTTCCATGTACAGTTGAAAATAATGCATATTCTGCTGCTTTTGGATAGAATGCTCTCTATATATCAATTAAGTCCATTTGGACTAATGTGTTTTTTAAGGCCTGTTTTTCCGTATTGATTTTCTGTCTGGATGATCTGTCCATTGACATAAGTGTGGTGTTAAAGTCCCCTACTATTATTGTATTACTGTCCATTTTTCCTTTTATGCCTGTTAATAATTGCCTTGTATATTTAGGTGCACCTATGTTGGGTGCACATATATTTACAAATATTATAACTTCTTGGATTGATATCTTGATCATTATGTAGTGTCCTTCTTTGTCTCTTGTAACGGTCTTTATTTTGAAGTCTATTTTGTCTGATATAAGTATTGCTTCTCTGGCTTTCTTTTGATTTCCATTTTCATGGAATACCTTTTTTCCATCCCCTCATGTTCAGTCTGTATGTGTCTCTAGATCTGAAGTGAGTCTCTTGTAGACAGCATATATGCAGATCTTGTTTTTGTATCCCTTCAGCCACTCTATGTCTTTTGGTTGGAGCATTTAGTCTGTTTACATTTAGGTATTATGTATGTTCTTACTGCCATTTTATTAATTGTTTTGGATTTGTCTTTGTAGGTCTTTTTTTCCCCTTTCTTCTTCTTTTGTTCTCTTCTCTTGTAATTTTATGACTATCTTTAACCTTATGTTTGGATTCCTTTCTCTTTTTTATGTGTGTATCTATTATAGATTTTTGGTTTGTGTTTACCATGAGTTTTTTGTATAGCAGTATGTGTGTATGTATGTATATATATATATAATATATATATATATATATATATATATATGTATATGCAATTGTTTTAAATTGCTCATCTCCTAATTTCAAATGCATTTTTTTAAACTCTGCATTTGTATTCTAGTCCTCTTATGATCACTGTTTTTGATATCATATTTTACATCTAATTGTTTTGTGTATCCCTTAACTGCTTGTTGTGGATATAGATGAATTTACTACTTTTGTCTTTTAACCTCCCTACTAGCTTTGTGTGTGGATGATTTCCTATCTTTAGTGCCTTTACTGATGAGCTTTATTATTTCATAATTTTCTTGTTTCTAGCTGTGGTTTTTTTCTTTTTCACCTAGAGAAATTCCTAGGTAACATCTGTTGTAAAGCTGGTTTCATGGTGCTGAACTCTTTTAGCTTTTGCTTGTCTGTAAAGCTTTTGATTTCTCCATCAAACCTGGATGAGAGACTTGCTGGGTAGAGTATTCTTGGTTGTAGGTTTTTTCTTTTCATCACTTTAAATATATTATGCCACTCCCTTCTGGCCTGCAGAATTCATGCTGAAAAATCAGCTGATAGCCATATGGGAGTTCCCTTGTATGTTATTTGTTGCTTTTCCCTTGCTGCTTTTTAATAGTCTTTCTTTATCTTTTTTTTTTTTTTTTCATTTTAATTACAATGTGTCTTGGCATATTCCTTTTTGGGTTAATCCTGTATGGACTCTCTGCACTTCCTGGACTTGGGTGACTGTTTTCTTTTCCATGTTAGGGAAGTTTTCAGCTATTATGTCTTCAAATATTTTCTCAGGCCCTTTCTCTCTCTCTCTTCTCCTTCTGGGACCCCTATATTGCAAATATTGTGCACTTGATGTTATCGCAGGGGTCTCATTTCTTTCCATTCTTTTTTTTTTTTTTTTCAGTTCAGCGGCAGTGATTTCCAATATTCTATCTTCCAATACTGATCTGTTCCTCTGTATCATTTAGTCTACTATTGATTCCTTCCAGTGTATTTTTTTCATTTCACTTATTGTATTCTTAATCTCTGTTTGGTTGTTCTTTATGTTTTCTAACTCTTTAAAAACTTCTAACTTCTCACTCTGTGCATTCATTCTTCTCCTGAGTTCTTTGATCATCTTTATGACCATTACTCTGAACTCTTTCTTGGGTAGATTGACTATCTCCACTTCACTTAGTTCTTCTTCTAGGGTTTTGTCTTTTTCCTTCATCTGGAAAATGTTCCTCTGACCCCTCATTTTGTCTAAGCTGCTATTTGTATTTTTATGTGTGTGGTAGGTTAGTTATGTTTCTTGACCTTGGAGAAGCAACCTCTTGTAGGAAACATCCTATCTGTCTCAGCAGGACACTCCCCTCTTGTCACCCAAGCTCTATGTTCTGGAGGTTTCCCCTAAAAGGGCTGCATGGGTCCTTCTGTTGTGACAGGCTGATTATGTGGGCAGTCTGGTAGGCTCAGTTGGCCCCTAGTCTGGTTGGTTGCCAGACTCTGCCTTGTACAGATGCTGCTGGCTGCTGTTTAGCAGGGCCTGGTCATGAGGCAGCTAGCTGCAGAACCCTGGGGGACTCTGGGGCTAGTGCTGGCTCACGGGTGGGCAGAGTCAGGGTCCTGAAGACTCCAGAGCTGTTGCCTGCCTGCTGGCAAGTGAAACCAGGTCTTGAGGTTAGTGCCAGACTACTGGCAAGCAGAGATGGTTCCTGGAGTCTGGCTGCAAAGCCCAGGGATCCCAGAGCTCATTTCACATCATTGGTGAGTGGGAAAGGGGTGGTTCCCAGGGGATTTGGGGTGACTCAAAGCTTGTGTTTGCCTGCTAGTGGGCAGAGCCAGGGCCCAGCTGGCCCCAGGGTAGGGTCTGGCTTACTGTGGCTGGGCTTGGTCTGCAGACTATTGGATCATAGTTCTCTTGCTTCTGGTATCAGCCCCCCTGGTGGATGAGGCTTGTCTAGAGGCTAGTGCAGGCTTCCTGGAGAGAAGAGCTGGTGCCTGCCCACTGGTGAGTGGAGCTGGTTCTTGGCCCTCTGGTGGGCAGGGCCATGTCAGGGGCATTTCTAGAGGCAGATGTTGGCTCAGGAGGTATTTAGGCAGTCTGTCTGCTAATGAGTGGGGCTGTGTCTCCACCCAGTTCGTTGCTTGGCCTGAGACATCCTCGCACTGGTGCCCACAGGCTGTTGGGTGGGACCTGGTCTTTCCACTAATGAGCCAGGATGGCAGCTGCCAGCAGCAGTGTTCACACGGTAGAATGTTCCCAAATATGGCTGACATCAGTATCTATGTCCCCAGGGTGAGCTGCAGCTGCCCCCTGACTCTCTAGGAGACTCTCCAAGACCAGCAGGCAGGTCTGGCCTAGGCTCCTATCAAATTACTTCTTTTGCCCTGGGTCCTGATGCATGTGAGATTTTGTGTGCACGCTTTAAGAGTGAAGTCTCTATTTCCTCCAGTCCTGTGGGGCTCCTGAAATTAAGCCCTTCTGGTCTTCAAAGCCAAGTGCTGTGGGGGCTCATCTTCCCAGTGCAGGACCCCTGGGCTGGGGAGCCTGATGTGGGGCTCAGAACTTTCACTCCTGTAGGAGAACCTCTGTAATATAATTATTCTCCAGTTTGTGAGTCGCAAACTGGGGTATGGGATTTGATTATATTGCAAGTCCAGCACTCACACCCATCTCGTTGTGGTTCCTTCTTTATGTCTTTAGTTGTAGAAGAGCTTCTCTGGTAGATTTGTCTTTTTCATTGATGGTTGTTCTGCAGATAGTTGTGATTTTGATGTGCTTGTGGGAAGAGGTGAGCTCAGGGTCTTTCTACTCTGCCATCTTGGCTGCTCTCCTCTAGTCTAGCTATTTCCTTTTTTTAGGATTTTTTGGCTCATCTCTGTTTCTGAGAAAGATTGGTGGGTAATTTTTCTTTGCTATAATGTCCTTATTAGGTTTGGGGATTAAGGTTATGTGATCTCATAACCTAATGCAAAATGGAAAATATTTCTTCATCTATTTTCTGAAAGAGTTTATTATGTGTGATTGGTGTTATTTCTTCTTTAAATGCTTGGTATATTCACCAAGGAAGCTATCTGGGTTTGGAATTTGTATTGTAGGAAGGTTTTTAACTACAGAATTTATTTCTTTAGTAAACATGATTGATACTTTTTATATTTTCTTTTTTTACCTTGTGTCAATTTTGTAAAGTTGTATTTTTCTAGGAATTTGCTATTTCATTAAAATTTTCAAGTTCACTGTCACATCGTTTATAATATTCTTTTATGTACTATCTTTCTAATATGTGGGATCTGTAATGATGCTCTTATTTGTTCCTGGTATCAATATTTTGTGTCTTTTCTACTTTTATTCTAGATCAGTTTTGCTAGGGGCTCATAAATATGAATTTTTTTATACACTTTTTTGTATATTTGTCTTCAACTTCATTAATCTCTGTTGCTATCTTTATCATTTCCTCTCCTCTACTTTCTCTGCCTTTAATTTGCTATTTTCTAACTACTTGATCTGGATACTTAGATAATTGATTTATGGTGTTTATTTTTTCTTATACATACATGTATTTGGAGCTAAAGAGTTTTCTCTGACTATGGACTAAGCAATACCCCAGAAGTATTGATATATGGTTTTTATAATTCCTTTCAAAATACTTCCTAATTTTGATTGTAATTTCCTTTCTGATCTGTTAATATACTATTGACAATTATATTGCTTAATTTGCAAACCCTTGAGGACTTTTCTAGTTTTCATTCTGTAATTCACATCGAGCTATCTCCACTGCAGTCAGAGACACACATCCTATGTGATTTTAATTTTCTGAAATTAAATTGTTGAGACTTGCTTTATGGCCAAGTGTATTTTCTTTGTGTCTAGTAAAAATTTTTGTCTTAATATTTATTTTGTCTGATATTAGTATAGCCACTCTAGCAGTATTTGGCTAATATTTACATGGTATATCTTTTCCTATCCTTTTATTTTCAACCTAATAAATCTTTGAATCTAAAATTTGTCTCTTATACACAGCATTGAGCTGGATCATTTAAAAAAAATCCATTATGCCAATGTCTGCCTTTTGTTTGGCATGTTTAATCTATTTATATTTAATGTAATTACTGATAAGGTAGGATTAATGCCTGACATTTTTCTATTTGTTTTCTACATATCTTGTATCTTTTTTCCTACTAATTTGCAATTACTGATGCCTTTTGCATTAAATAAATATTTTATAGTGCACTGTCTTAATTCCCTTCTTATTTTTTTACTCTGCTTTTTAAAGTTATTTCTTAGTGGTTTCCCTGAGTATTAGAATTAACATCTTAATTTAAAGCAATCTAGTTTGGATTAATACCAACTTCATTTCAATCTTATACAAAAACTGCTCTAATATAGCTACATACCCTCCCCCCCCTTAGTGCTATTATTGTCATACAAATTACATTTTTATACATTAGAAGCCCATTTACATAGTTTTATAATTATTGCCTTATGTGGTTGTCTCAAATAAGAAGGGAGTAGTAAATCAACTATACTTCAATAAAATTTTAAGAAATATATTAATTAAATTTGTAATGATTTTAAAAAGTCAGAAAGGAGTACAAAAAAGTTACAAACAAAAATACATTTATACTGCCTTTTATGTTTACCTATGTAGTTACTTTCACTAGTACTCCTTATTTTTTGTGTATATTCAAGTTATTGTCAGGTGTTCTTCCATTTCAGCTTGAAAAGACTTCCTTTAGTATTTCTTATAGGGCAGGTCTACTGGTGATGAATTCTCTGAGAATGTCTAAATTTTTGAAGTATAGTTTTGCTGGATATAGAATTCTTTTTTTTTAATTAATTAATTAATTGATTGATTTTTGGCTGCATTGGGTCTTTGTTGCTGCACGCAGGCTTTCTCTAGTTGCGGCAAGCAGGGGCTACTCTTCGTTGCAGTGTGTTGGCTCCAGGCATGTGGGCTTCAGTAGTTGTGGCATGTGGGCTCAGTAGTTGTGGCTTGCAGGCTCTAGAGTGCAGGCTCAGTAGTTGTGGTGCATGGGCTTAGTTGCTCTGCAACATGTGGGATCTTCACAGACCAGGGCTCGAACCTGTGTCCCTGGCACTGGCAGGCAGATTCTTTTTTTTTTAATTAATTAATTTATTTTTGGCCGTGTTGGGTCTTCGTTTCTGTGTGTGAGCTTTTTCTAATTGCAGCCAGCAGGGACTACTTTTCGTTGCGGTGCGTGGGCTTCTCATTGCGGTGGCTTCTCTTGTTGCGGAACATGGGTTCTAGGTGCGTGGGCTTCAGTTGTTGTGGTACGCAGACTCAGCAGTTTTGGCTCAGGGTCTCTAGAGCGCAGGCTCAGTAGTTGTGGCACAGGGGCACAGTTGCTCCACGGCATGTGGGATCTTCCCAGACCAGGGCTCGAACCTGTGGCCCCTGCATTGGCAGGCGGATTCCTAACCACTGTGCCACCAGGGAAGTCCCTGCAGGCAGATTCTTAATGACTGAGCCACCAGGGAAGTCCCTGGATATAGAGTTCTTGATTGATAGTCTCCCTCCACCCCCAGCATATTGGATATGTCATTGCACTGCCTTCCGGCCTCCATGGATTCTGATAAGTCAGCTGTTAATCTTTTTGTGGATCTCTTGTATGTGATGAGTTTTAATTTTTTCTTGCTATTTTCAAGATTCTCTCTGTCTTTTGAAAATTTGGCTGTGATGTGTCTAGATGTGGATTCTTTTGAGCTTATTTTACTTAGAGTTAGTGAGTTTCTTTGATACATAGATTTTTAAAATCAAATTTGGGAAGTCTTCTGGTCATAATTTCTTCAAATATTCTTTCTGTCCCTTTTTCTCTCCCTCCCCCCTTTCTGTGGGTCTCATTATGTGTATGTTGATATGCTTGATTGTGTCCACAGGTCACTGACACTCCATTAATTTTTCTTCATTCTTGTTTTCTTTCTGTTCCTCAGGCTGGATAATCTTATTGAACTATCTATAAGTATGTTTATTCTTTCTTTTACCAACTCACATCTGCTGTTGAACCCCTCTAGTGAGTTTTTCATTTCGGTTATACTTTTCAGGTCCAGATCTCTATTTAAAAATATTTTTTTTCATTTTAGTGATATTTTCTATTTGGCAAGACATTATTTTCATACTTTCCTTTAATTCTTTAGGTATGGTTTCCTTTAGTTCTTTGAACATACTTATAATAGCTTGTTTAAAGACTTTATATGGTAAGTTCAGCATCTGGACTTCCTCAGGGACAGTAACTTCTGACTGCTTTTTCCCCTGTCTACGGGCCATACTTTTCCTGTTTCTTTGCATGCCTCATAAATTTTTGTTGAAAACTAAACATTTTAAATAATGTAATGTAAACATCAGATTTCTCTTCTTTTCCAGGGTTTGTTGTTTCTGCTGATTGCTTCCCTAGTGACTTTTCTGAACTAATTCTGTATTCTTTGTCATGTGTGGGCATTGAAATGTCTGTTCCACTAGCCTAGTGCTCAGCTAGTGATTAGAGAGATTTTCTTAAATTCTTGGACCACCCCCCCACCCCAAATCTCCCTATCTTTGCAAAGGGGCTCTGTGTGTTTGTGTTGGGGCACACCTTCAACACTCAGCCAAAGCCTCAAGATCAGCCCAAGGTGAGAGATTAGGATCTTCTCAGGCCCTAATCTTCTTAATCCTGCACATGCACACGGCCTTCTAGATCCACAGAAATATGCTGGAGTTTTTCAAAACCCCGATGGACATCTCATTCTCCAGATTTTCCTTTTACATTTTTGGACAAGCATTTTGTTTCCCCTTTCTGGTATCATCTCCTCAGGAAGCTATGAAGTTAAACAGTTGCTGTTGATTGCTTTTGACAAATGCCCTGAGGATAGGGTTTTTCTTACTGAGTGAGCTATGAGTCAGGTCAAATAAAGACAAGCTTTGCAATGGGGCTTTTCCAGAAAACTGTCAAGTCAAATAGTGACAAATCTCGGGTGGGCTTTTTTTGGGAGCTTCAAACCTGTTCTAACCTCTCCAGTGGTTACGAGGCTACTGGTTTTAACAGCTATCATGGCTGTGAGTCTTCCGATTTTCAAGCCAATCATGGAGCTGGGGAGACAGTATGAGAATAGGGCAAGTTAAAATGCTACACAATTCATTCCTCTTTCTAATATTCAAACTTTTTCCTTAGATAAGAACTCCTTTATTGTTGAAAGCTGGTGGTTTCCAAAGTTCTGAAAAAGTGGGTTTTTTTTTTTCTATATTAATTAATTAATTTATTTATGGCTGTGTTGGGTCTTCGTTTCTGTGCGAGGGCTTTCTCTAGTTGTGGCAAGCGGGGGCCACTCTTCATCGCGATGTGCGGGCCTCTCACTATCGCGGCCTCTCCCGTTGCGGAGCACAGGCTCCAGACGCGCAGGCTCAGTAATTGTGGCTCACGGGCCCAGTTGCTCTGCGGCATGTGGGATCTTCCCAGACCAGGGCTCGAACCCGTGTCCCCTGCATTGGCAGGCAGATTCTCAACCACTGCGCCACCAGGGAAGCCCCAAAAAGTGGGTTTTTTTACATTTTTTCTCAGTTTCTTTATTGCTGTTTTGGAGGAGTGGATTTTTTGGAGATTCTCACTCTACTGTTTTGAAAGGGCTTCTTTCTATCTTATATTTTAATTCCACATATACTTTAAACATCAAGAGACATAATTATTATTTTATTTGATCTGTTTTCATTTAGAGTTAATGATACACTTACCTTTCTACTGTTCATCATTCCTTCTTGCATTACTGCACCTCCATCTTTAATAATTTTCCTTCTGTTTAAAAAAACTCCTTTAGTGTTTCTTTTATTCCCATATGCTAGAAATGCATGCTCTAAGTTTTTGTTCGACTGAAAATATTTTCATTTTACCTTCATTTTGGAAAGACATTTTCATTGAGAATAGAATTCTAGGGTGGCAGTTATTTTGTTTGTGTTCCATAAAGATTCAATTGGATTGTCCTCTAGGCTACCATAATTTCTGTTGAAAAATTGCCAGTCTTGTTGTTCTTTTGAAAGTAACGTGTCTTTTATCCTCTGGCTGCTTTTAAGAGTTTCCTTTGTCTTTGATTTTCAACAGGTTTAATATGGTGTAATTAAATGTGTTTTTCTTTATATTTATTCTTCATGGCATTCATAGAGCTTCTTGGATCTATGACATGGTATCTTTTATCACTCAGCCATTTTCTCTTCAAATAGTGCTGCTTTCCCTCTCTATCTTTTTGTCTCATTCTGAAATTCCAATTTTATGTATGTTTGGCTTTTTTTACCATATCCCTTTTTACCATATCACTTAAATTTTTTTACTGAATGCTAGGCATTGTGTATAAAAATATTGTATAGATAATTTGAGGTTCTCATGGTGTTAGTTTCCTTCAGAGAGGATTTACTTTTGCCTCTAGCAGTTAGTTTGAATAAATGCAGATTACCTTAATCCAGTCTGAGTCTGAGTTGGTTTGAAAGAGAGTTTTAGTCTTTTGAAGAATCAGGCTATTTCCATTTCACCTTTATTCCTAGGGTGTGGCTTTTCTGGGATGCTAATTGGAGCCCAATACTGCGTATGAATCAGCAAAGAGCCAGGGGAAGCTTCTGAGCCTCTTAGCCCTATGGCACTTGTTAGCCCTATGGTTAATGCCTCAAAGTGGAGCTGGGCGTAATGCTGGGCTCACTTCAATGCACCCTCTTTTCTCAGGCTCTTTTTTTTTTATAAACATCTTTATTGGAGTATAATTGCTTTACAATGGTGTGCTAGTTTCTGCTTTATAACACAGTGAATCAGCTATACCTATACATCTATCCCCATATCTCCTCCCTCTTGCGTCTCCCTCCCACCCTCCCTATCCCACGCCTCTAGGTGGTCACAAAGCACCGAGCTGATCTCCCTGTGCTATGCGGCTGCTTCCCACTAGCTATCTATTTTATATTTGGTAGTATATATTAGTCCATGCCACTCTCTCACTTCATCCCAGTTTACCCTTTCCCCTCCCCATGCCCTCAGGTCCATTCTCTACATCTGCGTCTTTATTCTTGCTCTGCCTCTAGGTTCTTCATAACCGTTTTTGTTTTTTTTTTTACATTCCATATATATGTGTTAGCATACGGTATTTGTTTTTCTCTTGCTGACTTACTTCAGTCTGTATGAGAGACTCTAAGTCCATCCACCTCACTACAAATAGCTCAATTTCGTTTATTTTTATGGCTGAGTAATATTCCATTGTATATATGTACAAAAATATGTAATGCTTCACGAATTTGCGTGTCATCCTTGCACAGGGGCCATGATAATCTTCTCTGTATCGTCCCAATTTTAGTATATGTGCTGCCAAAGCGAGCACTTTCAGGCTCTTTAAGTCCTAACTATTTTCAAGCAACAACAAAAATATTTAAGTAAACTTTTTATTTTGAAATAATTTTTTAATTACAGAAGTTTGCAAAATAGTATAGAGTTCCCATATATCCTTCATCCAGTTTCCCCTGTTGATTACATCTTGCCTAACCTTTTTACATTTGTCAAAACCAATAAGTTAACATTGAAATAATGCTATTAAGTGATCTACAGACTTTATTCAGATTTCATCAGGTTTTTCAGGATGTCCTTTCTCTGTTCTAATACCCAATCCAGGGTACTGCATTGTGTTTAGTTGTCATGTCTGTAACACAGTCTGTAACCATTTTATCAGTCTTTATTATTTGTTTTTCACAACCTTGATAGTTTTGAAGAGTACTAGTCAGGCATCTTGTAAAGGATCTCTTAGTTTGGGTTTGTCTGGTGTTTTCTCGTGAATAGACCACAAAGTACCATTCTCATTACATCATATCAGTGGGTACGTGTTATGAACTAAATGCTTGTATCACCCCCCCACCCCGTCCACCAAATTCATATGTTGAAGCCCTAACCCCCAATGTGATGGTATTTGGAGGTGAGGCCTTTGGGAGGGAATTAGGTTTAGATGAGGGAGGTGCCCTCATGATGAGATTAGTGCCTGTGTAAGACTAGACAACATAGAGCTTGCTCCCTCACCCTCTCTCTACCATGTGAGAACAGTGAGAAGGTGGTCGTCTGCAAGCTAGGAAGAGAGCTCTCACCAGGAACTGCATCTGCCATCACCTTGATCTTGGACTTCCAGCCTCCAGAACTGTGAGAAATAAATGTCTGTTTAAGCCACACAGTCTGTGTTTTTGTTTTTGTTTTTTTACAACAGCCTGAATTAAGACAGTACATGATGTCAACGTGATTATTACTGGTGGTGTTAACTGTGATCATTTAGTTAAAGTAGTGTCTGTCTGATTTCTCCACTGTAAGGTTAGTGTTTTTCCCTTTCTGTACTATATTCATTGGAAGTGGGTCTCTAAGAACAGCCCACACTCATGGAGCATTAAGGTCCACATTCATGGAGAATTAGGGAAAAGTGTTTACTTGCCTAATTTGAAATTCTTCTGTATGGAAGATTTGTCCCTCAAAGAGATTTTTACTTTTGTTTTGATTAAACCAGTGTTTCTATTTCTTCTCAGTGAAAGCTAATTTGTTGTGGCTGCTTCTTAAGTCTGCTGCATTTCTTTAAAAAAAAAAAAAATATATATATATATATATATGGGGAGGAGAGAGAGAGAAGATGATTAACAGTGATTATCTCTGACATCTGTGACAAATGGGATTATATATATACATGTATTTGGGGAGGTTCCATTTTCTACAGTCCTGTATCATTTGCATATTTTATAATAAGCATGTATTTTATTTTTATAATCATTAAAAAATCAATGATACTTTCTCCATTTTGTAAAAATAGCAGAAAAAAACATTTTTGTTCCAATGATCTATGACTATGCCTCAGTGAAGGAAAAAATCGAGTTTACCATCTGGATTATTTAGCCCTCCGAATTACATCTTTTCCTATAAATTGCATTTTTGGATGTTTGAGGCACAGGGAACTGCACTCTTGGGTTAGTACGCATGATGCCAAAAAACTGGGGGTCTGATGTTCCAATTCTGGACCCACTGTTTCTGGCTGAGTGACTTGACCAATACCTATTTCTCTATGCCTCTGTTTTCTTGTGAGAAAGTGGAGGTAATCATTATACCCACCCCAGAGGTTGTTGTGAGGAATAAACGAGATAATGAATGTGTAATACTTTGTATAGTGCCTCACCCACGGAATGCTTAATTCATGTTAACTATGATTATTATTAGGGGCCAAGTGTAGGCTCAGAAGGGAGTCAGCCTTGAGCTTAGTCATTCTGGATCCTTCTCTTTACTGTATCTCCCTTTAGAATCCTGCTTATTGTCATGGGTCTTTCAGATCTAATTTTCTCTATAATTTGGGTTGCTAAGCAATAGTGCGATTTTCCATATTGGCCAAGCTTTATAAAATATGTAAGTGAAATAACGGAGCCAGGAACAGGTCCAGGTCTGGGGGCTTGCTTTGCACCCTTTGTTCTGTAACAGTGGAGTTTTTCCTTCTTTTTAATCAAATAAACAAGCAGCCAACGCACTTCAGTCTCACCATGATCTCTCCTAGTCGGGAATTAGGTCTGATCCCTCAAGGGCCTGGAGCTGAGCCCAGCAGCTGGAGGTGTCAGGCTACGGTGACTGAAGATGCTGAAGCATCTGAACTCAGCAGGTGCCGGGACGGATGACACCCCACGTGCGCATTAGCGCAAGGCACCAGGGGACCAGCCCAGTGCCACATGTGTTGTGGAAAAGCACTGAACACCCTTTGCAACGTGATCAGCTGATTACTTCAATGGGAGCTTGTTTCATTCCTATTATGGAGACTAATCATGTGTTGTTTGGATGTGTTAGACATTCCAGCTCCAGTAAAGACATCAGTGACAATGAATACATGAAATGTGTTTGCATTTCCAAGTAGTGGGTTGAAATTTTATCATTTTCTATTTCTCCATCAGCATCTCATTATCCTGAAGCAACTCCTTCCCTGTTTGCTGGGTTCTAGGCCCAGGGTTTCATTCAAATGAACCAGTTTTCAGACAGCAAGATGAAAGGAAAACTGAATAGTTTCATTCGTTTCCAACAGAAAGGAAACATGAAACTAGGTTTCTTCCCTCTGCCTGTGATGACTATAGACAAATCTGTGTGTTCCAGGCATTGTGCTAGGAGTTTTGTACACGTGACCTCATTTCCTCCTCCCCTCAAATCGGCAAGGTCACCATTATTTTGTACTCCTGGGCCAGTCCTGGGCCTGGTTGCTCTATGATTGGATCCAGCCTTCATGTTTGCTTAATTGCTATCCCCTCCTGAAGGCATGGCTTGGCTTTCCCTCTCTGAGTTTACAGAAAGTAAAAATAGTAATTGTCAATCTTTGTCTCTTAAGTATGGGATTTTTAAACAAAAAGATTGCCTGTTGAACTTGAACACTACGCTGGTCCACACCATGTGTCCTGCCCAGGTCTCCCCTTACTCCTCCTCCTTCTCCTCTTCTTGCTTCAGGCCTCTGAGCTATTTTTACTCACAACACTTCTGACACCAAATGTGTGGTGTCTTGTCCACACCATTCTTCCAGCTGTGGGTCTTACAATTCAGTTCAATTCTGACACCATCTACCTGGAACCAGCATCAGATCCCACAAGTTAAGGGCTCAGTCCCACAAGACTGCTCCCACTTCAGATGCCAGTTACAAGTCCCAGGTTGTCACTGGTACTTTTGACCAACTGGTTATAAATTTAGAGGGTTCCCACAACCCCCTCTTCAAGTTTGGTAATTCGCTAGACCAACTCACAGAACTCAGGAAAACGCTTTACTTATGATTAGAAGTTTATCAGAAAGGGTTCAACTCAGAAACAGCCAGTTGGAAGAGATGCATAGGGCAAGGTATGGGGGTGTGTACCACCCTCCTAGCACCCCGACATGTTCATCAACCTGGAAGCTCTCCAAACCCTGCTATTTAGGGTTTGTATGGAGGTTCCATCATGTAGGCATGATTGATTAAGTCATTGACCATTGGTGATTAACTCAATCTCCAGCCCCTCTCCCCTTCCAGGAGGCCTGGAGGTGGGGCTGAAAGTTCCAAGGCTCTAATCATGCCTGGTCTTTCTGGTGACCAGCCCCCATACCCCCAGCCACTAGTCATATCATTAGCATATAAAAGACATTGATCACTCTGGACATTCCAAGGGTGTTAGGAGCTGTTGGCAGGAACCAGGGACAAAAGCCAATACTTATTTTTTATGACATCACAGCTGGATTCCCCCAGCCAGTCAAAAAGGGCAGCAGAAGCTGGGGTTCTGAGAGTGAGAGATGCTTTGGGCGGCTTCGGTCCTTGGCCCCAGCTGCCTTATGCTTCTCTATCTGTTTCAGTCTCCTAGATTCTCCAGAAATGCCTCCTGTGACTTATTGGTCAGTCCAAGTGTGAGACTAATTTCTCTCTAATTGCAGCAAGTATGAAGTGGGTGGCAAAGTCAATTTTTGTGGGAATCAGACAGCAGGAAGGATGTACAAGTAGAGCTTGGCTTCTGCAATATGGGTTGAGACCAGAAGCAGGCACAGGGAGTAGGTGATTAAAATGAAAGTTTCAAATAAAAGACACAAGTGGACCGGGGGAACAAGGCATCTCTGTCCTTGGCCTCTAGTTGAAATATTTCCCCAATATTTCTTTAGACTAAGAACAAGACCTACTTTCTTCATGACAAAGGCAGGTGGATATGTTACCCTGAGTTTCTATACTGGCAGGTGGCAAGCTTGTGTGTACGTTGAGTTTAAAACAGTTCTTGCAGACTATCATACACACCTTTTGTTTAACAGGTTGATCAACACTACCTCCCAATCAAAAACCACTTGGAGCAGACAGAAGCTTCAGAAATTCTGAGATTCTGCCTAATCAAGCAACTTGAACAGATCAAAAGTCTTGCAGGGCACTATGAACTGAATGTGTGTGTCTCCTCCAAAGTCATATGTTGAAACCTAATCCCACTGTGATGGTGTGTGGAAGTGAGGCCTTTGGGTGGTGATTAGCTCATCACAGCAGAGCCCGCATGAATAGGATTAGTGTTGTGAATGAAAAATATTGCCTGCCATATCAGTAAACAAAGGACTTTGCAGCCATCAAGCCATCGCATTAGGGCGTTGCCAACAGTGAGCTCAGGAAAGAAACAGAATGCCCGCCATTACAGCCACCCCCAAGGGTGCACCCTGAGGAAACTGAGGATGAGAAAATACAAGATACTGGCCCGGGATAGCTGATGTGCATATCAAAGGAATGATTTCAAGGATCCCAGATTCTTGCATCTTCCCATACATAAAAAAGCACTAAGTTCCTTAACGTAAGATAACTGGGTTTTTTTTGTTTTTTTTTTAACAACAATCTTCTGATGTTTCTACTACCTAGTCTTTGCTGCAAAACTCCTATATATCTTGGCTACTCCCTGTTGCCTGTTTGGAGCAGTCGCTCAGAGTTATCTGAGATGCTGTGTGTAGGGCTTGAAGTCCTCAGAAAGTCCACAGAATAAAACATAACTCTTAACTTTTAGGTTGTGCATTTTTTTTCAGTCAGCAGTGTCCTTAAAATGGGGACCTCAGAGAGCTCTCTTGCCCCTTCCACCATGTGAGGACACAGAGAGAAAACAGCCATTTATGAACTAGGAAGCGGGCCTCACCAGACATTGAATCTTCTGGCACCTGGATCTCAGACTTCCCAGCCTCCAGAACTATGAGAAATACATTCTATTGTTTATAAGTCACCCAGTCTATGGTGTTTTCGTTATAGCAGTCCAAACTGATTAAGATATAGGGGAAAATAAGTTACTCTGGCACTTTCCTTGTTGAACAAAATCTCAATAGACAATTTTTCTTTGGGTCATACTTTGGTTCAATCAATATATAATATTTTCTCTAATAATGCTGACAATTCACATGGGCATTATAACTACCTTATAAAACATACCATGTTAACATTTCCTTTTCAGGGCTTGAGAGTTTTTACAGACTCAGCCTCTTCAAAAAGGCTGAGATTATGAATTTTCCTTCTGAACTCATTCCATGGTTACCCTTCCAAGTTTGGGTCCTCCCCACAGGCTGGCCTCCTTTCCTAGCTCCAAAGAACCCTCAAGTCTTTGAAAGCATCCTTGCTTCCTCACCACAAGATGTCGCAAGCCTTGCTACTGTCTTACCCCAAGTCCCCTCCACTCCCCACCCCCACCCCATCAGGAAGGCTCTGGTTCCTTTTGGTAAAAGATGGTAGCAGAAACCTGGGGACTTTAAAAAAAATGGGCAACCTAAAATTTGAGAGTTATGTTTTATTCGGGATCTTACTGAGGACTATAGTCTGGGAATCAGCCTCTCAGAGAGCTCTGAGAAACTGTTCCAACCAGATAAGGGAGGAGCTAGGATACATAGTTTTTCTGAAAAAACAAAACAACAGCAAAAATAAACAAAAAACCATGTAGCTGAACATCAAAAGATTACTGTTAATCACAAAAAATAGGCATCTCAAGTTAATGATTTTAGTGCTTTTCTATATATGAAGATGCAAGGGTCCAGGCTCAATATTCCTTTGATATGCATCGTACTATTTTGGGCCAGCATCCTGTTTTTCTCCAACCTGAATTCCCCTCAGGGCACACTGTGGGAGACAGCTGCAGTGGCTGATGGCTTGATGACCACAACATTTTTTTCTCCAGAGGCCTAGAATTCTGGGTCCTGGGGGTGCACACCATGTTATGTTACCTGCTGTCATTGGGTGACCCCATAGACACCACGCAGTTTTATTTCATTGACGGTACAGGAGCTTCACTAAAGCCCTTTCCCATCATTTATACAAGAACTTTTCAATTTTTAACTCTTCCTTCTGGGTTACCAGCTTTCTTCTTCCCTTTAGATACCATGGTATATGTCACATCGAACTGCACATATGTAACGTATCAGCTACAAGGCTCTCCAATGATTCTGTAGCATCAGCTATTAAACACAAAAGGCCCATATTTTCGAGCCCTTGAGTTAACTTCCCTACTTTATTCAATGTATTAGAAATGCATGGAACAGTATAACTACAACAGTGACAATTTCTCCTAGGGTTCTGTGCCTTTCATTGATAAAACTATGTTATTAAAATCTCATAGAGAATTCCCTGGCAGTCCAGTGATTAGGACTCGATTCTTTCACTGATGGTGCCCAGGTTTGATTCCCGGTTGGGGAACTAAGATCCCACAAGCTGTGCGGTGTGGCCAAAAAAAATCTCATAAAGGAATACTTCAAATATATTTGCATATCACTGCAAATATGCTGAAACAAAGCCCATATTACAAAAATAAAGGCAAACAAACAAGAGAAGTTTTTTGACTTTATATTCCCTTCTGCCTCTCATTTCTTTGTTCCCCTTTACAGAAATATCTTCAGAAGTGATGTTATACTCACAGTCTTCAATTCATGTCCTACCATCCTCTCTGAAACATACTCCAAAATGATATCTGCCTCCACTATTCCAGAACTGCTGCAAGGTTACCAGTGACCTTCCTGTGGCCACATTCAATGACTACCTCTCAGTTCTCATCTCACCTGACCCACCAGAAGCATACACGGTGGACCTTCCCTTTTCCTGGCAAAGCTCTCTTCACTTAGCCTCCAGGACTCTGCACTCTCCAAATTTTCCTCCTACCCCTCTGGCTGCCCCTTTTCAGTCTTCTTTGCTTATTCCTCCTCAGATCCTCAACTCCTAAACTTTGGGTGCCCTGGGGCTCAGTCCTCAGGATGTGTCTCTACTCCAACTCCACTCCTTTGGTGATCTCAATCAATTTCATGACTTTAATTACCAACTCTATGCCAGTTACCTCCAGATTTACATCTCTAACTCAGACCTGTCCCTTGACATCTAGACTTGTATTATATCTGAGCTCCTGATCAACAATCTTCCCTTGGATGTTTAACAGACATCTCAGAGTTAATATGCACCCAAAAGAAACTGCTGATCTTCTCCCAAACCTGCTTTTCATTCAGTCTTCCCCCAAATAGTAATAGCTAGCACTTACCCAGTGCTGACTCTGTGCTTTGCACTGTTCTAAGTGTTTTATGATATTAACTCATTAAGAAAAACAAATGACCTGATTAAAAAATGGGCAGCGGATCTAAATAAACGTATTTCTAAAGATGGCATATACAAATGGCCAACAGCTACATGAAAAGATGTTCAGCATCACAAATCATCAAGGAAATGCAAATCAAAACCACAATAAGATACCACCTGTTAGAATGGCTATTATCAAAAAGACAAGGAATGACAAGTGTTGGTGAGGACGTGGAGAAAAGGGAACACTTGTGCACTGTTGGTGAGATTGTAAATTGGTGTAGCCACTATGGAGAACAGTATGGCAATTCCTCAGAAAATTAAAAATAGAACCACCATATGATCCAGGAATTCCACTTCTGGGTATTTATACAAAGAAAACAAAACACTAACTCAAAACATATCTGTACCCCCGTGTTCACTACAGCATGATTTACAATAACCAAGATATGGGAACCATCTAAGTGTCCATAATAGTATATGTCAAGTATACCTCAAAAAAAAACAAACAAACCAAAAAGAAAAAAGCCTCAGGACAACTTTACGAAGTAGCAATTATTATCTCCATTTTATAGATTAGGAAACTGAAGCATAGAAAAGTTCAGTGACAAGAAGTTAAGGACTCAGGCATTATGTGGCAAAGCCCTTCGGAACAAGAGCTCCACGAGAGCATAAATCCTCTTCTGTCTTATTTGTTGCTATATCTCCAGGTTCTAGAACAATTGCTGGAACACAGGAGGTGATCAGTAAATGGTTATTGAATTAATGAATGAGTGTATAAGAGAAAGTTTCATATATTTAAACATACCTGCAGAATTAGTACAATTACAAGGCCCTTAATCAGCTGGAACAATTTTACCCAGGCTGAACCACAGTGGTTTTCAGGACAGAGTGTGGGTGTACAGCTAGCAGCCAAGGTGCAGAGATGGCTTCTCTTGGTCCATGGTATTTGGGGATCTGGATAGACTTTTCCTTCTCACTACCCTGTCCCCATGTGCCGGCCCTTAGGGGAGGCTCAGGTGCCCCGGCAGTTTATATCACATCTGTAGTGCTGCTGTGCTCTCCTCGTTCTGTCAGCAGAATAATAATTGCTTTTTTTTTTTTTTTCACTGCTGATCTTCCTGAAACTCTACTAAGTGCTTTACATGGATTAACTCAATTCTCTGAATCCTAAATGGTAGGCCCTTTGATGAACACCATTTTACAGAGGAAACATAAGCTGAGATGTATTAACTAACTCGACCAAGATCACAGTCAGTAGCAGATTGTAGAGGAATTGGTTTATCCCGAGGCAGTCGCGGACAGGGGAAAACAGATGGTTTCTGGTGAGCTGGGCGTACAAGAATGAAAGAAAATGCCTGGCCGAGTCTGCACCTCGTTCCTGGGGCCTTTCACCCTGGGGCACGCTGGGCTGATCTGCTGCTGGTCTTCAGCCAGTGCCCAGCTCCCACCACTGTTTGTACTGGCCAAACAGGGGCATTGTGCTCAGGATTTCCCCATTCTCAGAGCTCTAGAATTGCTTGGATGCCAAGGGTGGGGGAATCACTTTGGGTTGGAAGGCTAGAGGGCAGTGGAAACTTTGTGGGATTCTCAACTTGCAGAGTACACACACCTTGGGTAACACTATTACTGGGTTGGTCAAATTTTCACTCCCATTCCACGCCTCCTTCCTAATGTCTGCACACTGCAGTGCAAGCTTGACCACCGTCAGGACCGCCTGCTGAGTAATGATCACTTTTACCGTTTTTACTAAGAAGTCATGTGGTTCAAACAACAATCCCCTTTTGGACACAGGCGTGGGTATCAAAACCTTTCACACAAAATATTAGAAAAGCTTGTGACTTTGATAACTAAAAACACACCGACGCCTCCTTTCTGTTCTCCATTTCTGTCACTTTCATATTCCTGTGCACTGGCCAAGGGTGTTGTCAAAAATCATACCAAACAGCATGACCAACTCTTTAACTTTTCTTCCTTGGTGGTTTCACCACTGACTTGCTCTTTTTGTTTTCTTTTTATTTTAACATTTGTGTTTTTTAAATTAATTTATTTATTTAATTTTATTTTTGGCTGCGTTGGGGCTTCGCTGCTGTGCGCGGGCTTTCTCTAGTTGCAACCAGCAAGGGCTACTCTTTGCGGTGTGCAGACTTGTCATCATGGTGGCTTCTCTCGTTGCGGAGCACGGGCTCTAGGTTCGTGGGCTTCAGTAGTTGTGGCTCACAGGCTTTAGAGCGCAGGCTCAGTAGTTGTGGCGCACAGGCTTAGTTGCTCCGCGGCATGTGGGATCTTCCCGGACCAGGGCTCGAACCCGTGTCCCCTGCGTTGGTAGGTGGATTCTTAACCACTGTGCCACCAGGGAAGTCCTTTGTTTTATTTTCTTTCATTTTAGTGGAAGTAACAGGCAGTGAGAGAACAAAATAGCATCGTCCCAACGTGACTCATATTTATCAGATCTGGGCTATTTGGGGGACAAGTAAAATATTTTTTTCAGAATTGAAAACAAGTGTTCAAACAAACCTTGTACACAAATGTTCATAGCAGCCATATTCATAATCGCCAAAGTGTGTTAACAGCCCAGATGTCCATCAACAGATGGATGGGTAAACAAATTGTGGTGTATATATACACAATGGAATATTATTCGGGCATAAAAAGAAATGAAGTGCTGATGCATGTTACAAATGGATGACCTTAGAAACCAAAATGCAAATTTCATTTTATTATTATTATTATTATTATTAGTAGTAGTAGTAGTAGTATTTGCCCACGCTACGAGGCTTGTGGGATGTTAGTTCCTTGACCAGGGATTGCACCCCGGGCCCTTGGCAGTTACAACGTGGAGTTCTAACCACTGGACTGCCAGGGAATTCCCCTTATGTTAATTGTTTAAAAAGAGGCCAGATATAAAAGACTATATACTGTGTGATTCCATTTATATGAAACATACAGAATAGGCAAATCTATAGAGACAGAAAGTGGATTAGTGGTTGCCCAGGGCCTGGGGAAGGGGGAAATACGAAGTAACTGCTTAATGTGTATCAGTTTTTCTTTTTGGTGATGCAAATAATCTAGAAATATATAGTGGTGATGATTGCACAACATTATGAATGTACTAAATGTCACTAATAGTAAAATTTATATTCTGTATATTTTACCACAATTAAAAAAACTTTCCTAGAAAGCAAAAGGTAAAAAAAATCTTTTTCAGAGCTCTTTGGGCATTATCTCAAAGTAATATTTACCCTAAATTCCCCAAAGGGAAAAATTAACCGATTAAGATGTTGATTACTAGGGTGTATGCATTTGTCAAAACCCCTTGAATGGTACTTAACATTTGTGTGTTTCACTGTATGTAAATTTTATCTTAATAAAAATTAGCCAACCAATAGTAACAAAAAATACAACTGTACTACATACAAAAATAATCTGTGGAAATATGATATTGTACTACCTATAAGGTAGGTTGAATTACACAGCTTCTGGGAATCCAAGTATTCATCTACACTGCTGTGTAGAGCTCTTGGAAGCATATCATAAAGTTATTTAAATTGTCACTGAAATCTAGAAGGAAATCCCATGTGGAATTGCAATCAGGGTGGATGTTCAGCAGCCTGGAGGTCACAGCATGTTCCTGTTGAAGACATTCACAACGGTAAGGAGCTTGCTTCCTGGTCACAGGAAGTCTGAACATAATTTCACTTAAAAGTTCTTCAGCCGTACAGCAGTCAATAATGACAAATATCCATTGCAGATAAAAATGTTTACAGTTGTTACATTGCTAGCTAATCCACTGCTATATCCTTAGGTCACCCTTGCACAGTATAAAAAATCATGTGTTATTGTAACTGACAAATGTATCATTGAGAGATTTTTCCTCTATTTAAATTAGAAGCATCCAGTAACACTATTCCAAACAGAAGCAAATATTTAACAACATTCACCAAATACTTATTAAACGTAAGGTACATAGGATTATAATATTAGCATTCAATTCTGTATTCCCAATTTCACATTAAATAGATTTCTCAGTCATTTTTTTATCGAATTGGAAGTTGAGGGTGATTGTGAAAGCTTTCGGTTCTCAAGGAATTTGGTCAGTTTTAGTGCTTATCTCTTCCTTGCTCATTTTTTATACCAGATAGAAATGGGGTTATATGAATAACCCTTTAAAATGGCCTAAGTTAAATAGTGCCAGGGGAAAAAGTGAAACTACATATTCCAGGAAAACAAAAATCTGATAGAGGAAAAAAGTTATTATAAAACATTTCTTGGCTCTGCATTAAACTTTCATATTGTCAAAATATATATCCTGTTTATTAAATTTCAATGTTTAGAATCTATAGTTAGACAACATATAGATATAACTTTGATTATAAGAAAGAAAATAAATGCTGTTAATTTTGTCAATGTAAAAGTTCAAATTGTAGAAGTTGAAAGGCAGAAGGGAGAAGAATTCAAAGTGAGGGGGCTAACTTCATCTCACAAAGAAGGAGCCAAAAAGGACTTCCCTGGTGGTGCAGCGGGTAAAGCTCCTCGTTCCCAGGGCAGGGGGCCCAGGTTTGATTCCTGATCAGGTAGATCCCTCATGCATGCCACAACTAAGAAGTCCGCATGCCGCAACTAAAAAAGATCCCGCGTGCCGCAGCTAAGACCCAGCGCAGCCAAAATAAATAAATAAATAAATAAATAAATAAATATTAAAACAAACAAACAAACCAAAAAGAAGGAGCCAAAAGACACTGCATAATTAATGGAATTAGAAGTAAAGATGTCAGTATATGACTAAAAGTTACTGGGGCAGACATAATACCTAACCAATATCCACTCCTCTCTGCCTCTTAGTAACAGAATGGGCACAGTTTCTCAGTCTTGACACTACTGATATTTTGGACTGGATAAGTCTTTCCTGTGCAGGGCTGTCCTATGCATTGTAGGATATTTGGCAGTATCCTAGCCTTTACCCACAAAATGCCAGGAACACCCCACCCCTATTCGTGACAATAAGAAATATCTCCAGACATTGCCAAAAGTCCTGTGGGGGACAAAATCATAGCTGGCTGAGAACCACTGGACTAGGGTAAGATCACATACACATCACTACATCTTAAAATATCCCTAGAAGATTCTAATATGCAACCAGTTTCGAGAACCACTGATCTAAGCCAGTGATGTCAATCCTATTTCTTACAGGTTTCTCCAGCTCCCTGGCAGCTAGATGTGACCTTGTGGCATAGTTCTGGCCAATGAGATGTAAGTAGGAGTTTGCTGGTGAGAGGAGGTCTAAGAAATCTTATGCTTTCTAGATAAAGGGCAACCAACATAGCTTCTGTTTCTTGCCCATTCTCTTGTTCCTTGTTTGTATGCAGATGTGAGGTCTGGAGTTGCAGCAGCCATCTTGTATTCCAAAGGAGACTAGTCTATTAAGGACATCAGAGAGGAAAGCAAAAGAGAACCTGGGCCCTTGCTGGCAGTTTTTGGCAGCTGAACTAGCAATAAACTGGATTTATTAAGTGAGAAAAATATCTCCCTATGTGTTTAAGCCACTGTAGTCAGGTTTCTATTATTTGAGCAAAGAGCAATCACAACTGCTAGAGTTACAAACGTAATGAAGAGAGAAAGTAAAAATGTATAATACTATACTGGTGGGATGGGGCAGGGGAGGAGAGAGAGTAGTATAAACAAGCTAAATACTCATCTCTCATAACAGGAAGTCTAAAGGGATAAATCAAAAATAGTTATATATACCCAAAAGAACTGAAAACATATGTCCATACAAACACTTGTACTTGAATGTTCATAGCAGCATTATTCATAATAGCCCCACAGAGGTAACAAACCAAATGTTCATCATCGACCGATTAACTGATAAACAAAGAATGGTATGGCCATACAATGGAATATTATTCAGCCATAAAAAAGAATGAAGTACTTATACATATTACAATACGGATGAACCTTGAAAACATTTTGCTAAGTGAAAGAAGTCAGATAACAAAAGGTCACATATTGTGTGATTCTCTTTATATGAAATGTCCAGATGAGTCAAATCCAGAGAAACATAAGATAGATAAGTAATTGTCAGGAGTTGGGGGGAGGAGCAAGGGGGAATGACTGCTAATGAATATGGGGTTTTTTTTGGGGGGGTGGGGGGATAAAAATGTTCTAGAATCAGATAGTGGTGATGGCCATACAACGTTGCAAATATACAAAAAAAAATCACTGCATTGCACTCTTTAAAACGATGAATTTTGTTCCATGTGAATTATTCGTCAATAAAAAACAAAACAAAAACAAGAACAGAGACAGCTATGTAAGTGAAGTATTGGAGATATGGAAGGATCCACTGAAAGACAGATTTGAAAGTGATTCCTTCTTAGGAGCAGAACAAAGAAACAATTGCTTTTCATTATTAGCCCTTCTGTATCACTTGATTTTTTTTTAATATGTTCGTGTTACTTTGGTAAGAGAAAAGGAAAAAAAGTGGCATAAGAATATTTCTTTCTTTGTAGCCTTGGCTAAGCTAGCAACTCTAGTAAGGGAGAACTTTTTCTCTCTCTCATTTCCAGGCAGGTTGCCAATTTAAATCGCCTTCCTTTCCTGCTGATCTCTGCCAACGTGGTGTCAGACACTGAGAACTAGCTTCGAAGTAAGAAAGCTTCTAAGAAAAATAAAAAGCACATTCTTGACTAAAGTCACACATTTATAATTATGCAGGCCCATGACTAGCACAATGTTTTTCATAATGGAGAAAAAGTGAGGAGTATCCTAACTCAAAAATAAACTCTACATCCCTTTAAGAGCTTTTCACAAGAATAAAAAAAGTGCATGTTGAACAGCAAAAACCTGTCTCATAAATTCAGATCTCAGTTCCAAACCAGTGGGGCTGATGTACGTGGTCATTAAAGACAGAACTTTGCAGATATCAAAGCAGAAATGTAGGCTCCCCCTGGGCAATCTATTTTCCTGAAGAAGGCACTTTCCCTCTGCAAAAGACTATGAAAGGCCTATAATCCAAGGCTTTTAACAGATTGATTTTTAATGAATCCACAGTCCCAACTTCTTAAAAGCTGCAACTCCAATTCAGAAGAAAAAAAAAAAAAGAACAGACACACTTTCATTAGATGCCCTGTGGTTTCAGCAGCTGGTTGACTGTTTTTTTTTTTTTATTTTAAATTTTTTTAGATTAATTTGTTTATTTATTTATTTATTTTTGGCTGTGTTGGGTCTTCACTGGGCTTTCTCTAGTTGCGGGGAGCGGGGGTTACTCTTTGTTGCAGTGCACGGTCTTCTCATTGCGGTGGCTTCTCTTGTTGCAGAGCATGGGCTCTAGGTGCGCGGGCTTCAGTAGTTGTGGCATGCAGGCTCTAGAGCGCAGGCTCAGTAGTCGTGGCGCAGGGGCTTAGCTGCTCCGCGGCATGTGGGATCTTCCCAGACCAGGGATCGAACCCGTGTCCCCTGCATTGGCAGGCGGATTCTTAACCACTGTGTCACCAGGGAAGTCCCCTGGTTGACTGTTTGATGGCTGAGAGTGACCATGGAGGGGGATGGGAACTGGTGTGTTTCCCCCCAACCCCACCCCCGTTTCTGTCTCCCTGTGACTTTTGCCACATCCGTAAGAAGAACCTAAAGCAAATGGATTCAGAAGTGCATTTAGCTTCTCCTGTTTACTTCTGGTGGTTGCCCAACCCAGAAGCACAACTACTTCCCACTTACAGTAAGGAGCAAAACCTCTGGCTCCTAACATGGATGAAGACTCTCTTGAAGTCAGTCTGCGTCTTTTTAATTCTTCAGGCCCAGCAAGATTTTTTTCTCATTCAACCCACTTTTTATACCACAATCTCACATTTTCTCTCTACTTTCTTTAAGCATTCTGAGCCTCATGTGACCTTCCCACCCCCTCCCACCCAAGGGAATTTTTTCGTATGCTCAAGGAGTTACAGGGGATGGACAGAAGAAATTGGATGCTGTCCATCGGCCCCTGATCTTGCTGACCTCACTGCCTGGCTTGGTGTTATTTTCATCATGCCCCACAGCAAGCAGGCCCAAATGGGAGGATTCTGGTCTATTTTAGTTACTAACCCATATAATGTTTCCCAAGGGCATTGCCATTTTGAGTCTAGAAGGCCTATATGAGCCAAAGGAACAATGATGGTAGATCTTCCAATGCTACGGTTGAGAGTCAGGAAGAATTCGGCTCCCACTTCATACACCATCCCTCATAATGAGGAGGAGGGCACCCCCCCCCCACCAGAATGAGCAGCAGGACGGCTGCCGACAGCACCAGGCTCACCTCCTGCCAGCTTCATAACAACCGTGAAAAGGAGTGTCTCTTTCCCAATAGTTCCAACAAAAGTCTCAGAACTGAATCCCATTGGCCTGGTTTGAGTCATGTGCTCATCCCTGTACCAATCACTGTGGCCAAGTGAGAGGATTCTGATTGGCCATGCCTAGGTCACATGCCCACCCTGCCTGGAATACATGGACTGATTGAGTGGAAGGGAAACCAGGGTTGTAGTTATCAAAAAAAGGGGGGATGAATGGCAGAGAGACTAGAACAATGGCTTTATATATGTTTACTTAAAGAACAAAAAACCACAAGAAGAAAAGATGAGGACAAATACTGGGAACAGGAAAGTCACTCATAACCCCTAGACAGATACATTTTTGGGAGCAATCTCTACACACCTTTTTGACTTATTTATTGAGCATTCAGTGTACCCAGTGCTCTAAGCTTAGCAAGGAGGTCGGGACTGTAAGACTGGGTCATAAAGTAAGCACATTGGAAAATCTCTTGATCTAAATGACCAAACTGCCTCAGGAAGATGTCATCTATGTACTCCACTCACAGTGCCTAAAGCCCCACTTCCCTTCCCACCGCCCCCCCCCCCCCCCCACCCCCCGCCCGCAGAGCAGCACAGCTGGAAAACTCTCCTCCCACAGAAGAGATCTCTTCCCAGGAAGGCATTTTGAGGAGGCTCCACCTCCACCTTACATCTCTGAGGCTGACAAGCTGGGAAGGCGAGAAAGTGTCTCTTACACCCTTTCACCTCCTTGTGGGAGGTGCCACACCCCCTTCTGGTGTCCTTCCCTCCTGCGCCCCCTCCTGGCAGGGGATGGCTTAAGGCAGGACCTTTCCAGGGCCATTTACATTTATTCACAGGGCCTGGAAAGACTAACTGGTGGAATTCCAGACATCAGACCTGCAGTGGAGGGAATCCTATCATTTGATGTCAGGCAACCCTGAATTTGATTCCCAGCTTTGTCACTTTTTAAAAGTATGCGGCTTTGGGAGAAATATTTAACCTCACCAAGCCTCCAGTTATTTTGAGGATTAATTTAAAAGAACGACTATATTTCAAATACCCATCAGGAGATTTGGTTGATTTAGGCACCCAGTAAACATAATGTTACTATTATCGTTAATAAATATTATTTATTTACAGTGGAGTACACCGGCACGGGGACCTGCTTTGCTGGTTGACCTTTGCCAAGTCCCTTCCCCTGTCTGGACAACGAGGGTTGGGCTAGATGTTCTGCCTGTTCTGAGAACCGGGGACTTCCAAGGGCAGGGCATGATGGAAGTCCAATGCCAAAGAGCGACATGGTGTGCATACGTGCACCTGTCTGTGTGTGTGTGTGTGTGTGTTTGGGGAGCATGAGTATATGTGTGTCCCTTTTCACTGGGTGGAGGTGTTACCCCCGGAAACCCCAAAATCCATGCAGAGAGCTGTGGCAATCACTTTAGTGTCTGGGAAAACCTGGGAGGCAGGCAAGGAGACCAGTCTGCAGGAGACAAAGGTTGGGCTCCCAGCGAGTGTTGGTAGCTCTCTCTCCTTCCCTGGGCTGCTTGGGAGGCACAAGGGGGCTGGGTGGGCCAGGGCGAGTCCTCAGCAACTCTATCTCCGTGGAAAAGGGAATGGCAGGCTCAGGTCTCCTGCGGGGTGCTGGCTGGCGGCCAGGCCTCGTTGTCAATGTTCCGCAGCTAAATTCAGTCCAGCTGTTGCCCAGGAATCTGATATTAACAAACGCGTTCCTGGGACAGCTGGTCCTTCCTACCGCCAGAAGCCTTGGCCCCTGAGCCTGCAGCCCGGGTTTGGAGGTTCTGGAGGGTCCTGGGCCCACGGGATCCCAGGTCGGTAGTTTCTTCCGCCTGCAGGTAGGCAGTGTTCCCTAGCTGTGCTGATTTATGGCCAGGTTGTCATGTTCGTCAAGTGTCCGGTCAAGAATTCAAAGGTGCTTGAATCTCACTTCTTCATCTTGGGAGCCAGCTCCAGACCAGCTTGATTTCTTGTGTCATTTAATGTGCTTTCCTTCATGTGAGGCTCTCTGTGCAGCAAGCTTGGGAGGGTCAGGCTGCTTAGAGCCCTGGGGGTGGGTGGTGGGGTGAGTCCGGGAGTCTAGGTTGGCACTCCATTGCCTTTCCAGGTTTTGAGCTCTACTGGACATCCTTCCTCTTCCCCACCCCCTCCCATCGTCCCTCCCTGTTTTTTCTTCCTGCCTTCCTTCCAAGCTACTATGAGCCAGTACCTAAGTAAGTACTCATAGTAGCCCTGCAGGGTAGGCTGTATTATCTGCTCAGAGCAACTGTTAAATAACCTGACGAAGGGCACGGCAGCAGAGGCTGGTGGGGCAACAGTTTAAATCCAGGTCTGGCTGACTCTGGGTGGGTGTTTCTCCCATTCTTCCCTGACGTGCTCCTCAAGCTCTGGGCCTGGCCCCAGGGAAAACGCGATGAACTTGGATCCCTGCCCCAGGGAGCCGGCAGTGCAGGAAGCAGTGAACAACCACGAGATAGAAAAGGGGGGCAAAGCAGGGCGGGAAATCGTGGAGCAGGTGCAAACCCAGAGGCATCCACACAGAGGTGATAACTGAAGTCGGAGAGTTCTCGCTGAGAGCGGGCAGCCCTCGGAGTTGGTGGCTCTCTGAAGGGGAGAAGGACATGACAACTCAGTGCAATGTGAGACTCTAGGTTGGCTGTTGGATCAGGAAAAAAAAAATGCTTCAAAGGACATGAATTAAAGCAATTGATGAAATTTAAATTCGGACTGTACATTTGATAATAAAGTGTCGATATAAAATTCCCTTAATTAATATTTAAATTGTAATTACATAAGAGACTGTACTGCTCTTAGGAGATACAGCTGAAGTATTTCAGGGTGATGAGTCACGATGGCTCTAACTTTCTCTCCAATGGTTCAGCAAACAATAATAGTAAGTATACTCATGTAGAGATAAAGCAAAGTGGCAAAATGTTAACAATTGGTGAAAACCAATAGATGAAAGATATAAGGGTATTTGTTGTACTGTTCTTGCAGATTTTCTGTAGGCTTGAAATTCTTCCAAATGGAAAAGTTAAAGAAAAGAAGTGGGAGCAGGGAGAGGCGGCAACAAAGGAGAAGAGCAGGGGGAGAGGGCAGGCTCCTGGCAGCCGAGAGAGAGGATGTGAGTCCAGGAAGGCAGCAGAGGCTGCGGGAAGGTGGGAGGTGGCGAGGACGTGGGGACGGCTGAAGAGCAGTCTGCGGGCTGTGGGAAGAACGCTGCAGTCTTGGAGGTTCAGGAGTGCAGGAGAGCTGGAGGTGCCAGGAGTGGGGAGTACGCTCTTAAGGGTTTCTCCAGAGGTGGGCTGGAGAATGGCTGGGCAGGCTCGGGGAGCACGGCAGCATTGGGCAAAGGCTTTCGTAGGTCGAGAGAGGCCTGAGCTCTTTGCTCAGAAGAGACGAAAAGGCTGATGGGGAGAGAGTTGACGAAGAGCCAAAACAGCCCACGTTTTATTTCCTGCAGAGCTCTTATCAGTGTGGAATGATTTCATCTTAAGGTATTTATTATCTGCCTGTGTAAGCCCCATGAAGTGTAGGCCCCTTGAAGGCAACCCCTTCCTGTTACCTATCCTCTGTCCCTTCTGTTAATCTTCACTGCTTTATCCCTAGCACCTGTCAGGGGCTCAGTATTTTTGAATGGATGATTGACAGGGGGTGTGCTTGTTTTCTGGGGCTGCCAAAACGAAGGACCACAGACTGGGTACCTAAACAACAGAAATGTATTCCAGTTCTGGAGACTGGAAGTCTGAGATCACGGTGTCAGCAGGGTTGGTTCCTTCTAAGGGCTGCGAGGAAGCACCTGCTCCAGGCCTCTCTCCTTGGCTCACAGATTGGCGTCCTCTCCTTGCGAATCTTCACATCACCTTCCCTCTATATGCGTTCACCTCTATGTCCAAATTTCCCCTTTTTATAACGGCACCAGTCATATTGGATTAGAACACACCCTAATGATTTCATCTTAAGTAACTGTATCTGGTGATGACCCTATTCCCAAATAAGATCACACTCTGAGGTACTGGCGGTTAGGAAGTCACCATATCAACTGTGGGGGGATGCAGTTCAACCTGGAACGGGGAACAGGAGGGAAAGAGGGAGGTGGGAGTGCATTAGGGAGGGAGGACAGGGGAAGGTGGGGCCCTGGGGAAGGCGGGGCTGGAGGTGAAGCTGGAGCTGCTCAGGGTGAAGCAGGCGCACCCAGCTGAGCGTTAAAAAAAGAGAAAAAGGCTTTCTTGTTGTGTGCGGCCACAGAGGGTTGAACTAAAGCCAAGAAAGGATGTTTTGGTTCAGTTAAAGGGAAACCTGTAAATTAAGAGATAGGACCGTCCAAAAACAGAGGCAGTTGCCCTGAGAGTGGGAAGTGAGTGTTCCATCTCTGGGAAGAAGGCAAGATCATCAGTGGCACACCAGGGCCAGTGAGGATGGCATTCCAGCCCGTGGGCACTGGACTTGTTCAGGCCTCAGTATTGTGTGAGCGTTGCTCTGTGCCAGGCTTGGCTGTGCTGAGGAAGCAGCTGTGGACTGAAGCTCCCAGGCTGTCCGGGGTCCGGGGAGGAGTGATCATGGAGGTCCTTTCTGGTCCCTTTCCTACTCAGGAGTGGCTGGGAACATCGGCCACACCTGGGCAGCCTTGCAGGGAGCAGAGGGACAGGATCACCAACCCAGCAGGGCCCCAGCAAGGCTCCGCCCACACATGCCTTCCCTATGAATGCCACCTGGCTGGGCTGCGTGCAAAGTGCCCCTCAGGCCACACCCCTGACCCTGGGTAGATAAGGACACCTGGGCTCTGTGCAGGTCCATCAGTAATGCTGGGCTGGGTCATTGTGGGCCGGGCACCTCTCCTCTGTGAGCCTCGGTTTCTTCATTTGTATAAATGAGAACAGTGGTTGTAGATTAATGTGAGTGGTCAGCAGTGTGATAGAGGAAGCCTGGAACTGAGTCAGGTCCACTCTGGGTTTGAATCTCCATTTTCTCACTTCTCAGGCTAATGACTGGACAAGTCACTTAGCCTCAGTAAGCCTGTTTCTCATCTGTGAAATGGGCATGATATCAGCCTCCTCCAGGATTACTAACAATTGTGCTTTACCTCAATGCCCGGCACTGGGGCAGCTTTTCTAGTGATTCATTTTGTTATTAATAAGAATCCTTTGTAAGCTCTGAAGGGCTGCACACATGCCAGTCATTGTTATTAATAATCAACTTAAGGCCGTGAACTTGAGTCATTTAGGAAGGAAGCCTGGGGGTGGACATTGCCCTGGGGGACCCCCAGTCTGGCTGCATCCTTTTTCCTCTTCTCTGCTGGTCTGGGAAATCAGCCAGTACCAGGAGGGTCTGTAGGAACCAGACAAGCTCCTTCCCTTAAGGGAAGGCCCGGTTCTTGCTTTTTCCCCACCTACTAGCTGCTGCCTCTTCTAGAGGAGCCCAACCCCCATCCCATAACCTCAGTTTAATCATAAGAAAAACTAGAGGCAAATCCCAATTGATGGACATTGTATAATATATGTGACCAGTTCTCAGAACTCTCAAGGTCGTTAAAAACAAGGGAAGTCTGAGAAACTGTCATAGCCAAGAGGAGCCTAAGGAAACATGGCAAGTAAATCCTGGATGGGATCCTGGAATGAAAAAGGACATTAGGAGAGACTAAGGAAATCTGAGTACCGTATAGGCTTTAGGTATATGTGTCCGTTCATTAGTTGTAACAAATGTGCCGTACATATTTAAGATGCTAACAGTAACAGGAGAAATTGCTTGTGGGGGTGTATGGATGGAATATTTGTGTCCTCCTCAAATGGGATGATATTAGAAGGTGGGGCCTTTGGGGGGCATTAGGTCATGAGGGTTGAGCCTTCTTGAATACGATTAGTGCCTTATAAGAAGACACAGCTTGTTTTTGGTCCCTGCTCTCCTCCAGGTGTGGATACAAGGGGAAGACAACTAATTGTCTGCAACCAGGAAGAGGGCCGTCGCCGAGACACTGGATCTGCCAGTACCTTGGTCTTGGACTTTACAGCCTCTAGAACTGTGAGAAATGAATGTTTATTGTTCAAGCCACCGGTCTACAGTATTTTTGTTATAGCAGCCTGAACTAAGACAGGGGCTGTACGGGGACTCTCTGAACTACCCTTGTAAACTTTCTGAATATCTAAATCCATTTTAAAATCATTTACTTTTAAAAATGCCAGTTTTTAAAAATCTGTTTTTATTATTATTATTATTATTTTTAAGGAATTCCTTTATTTTTTAAAATTTTTTTTAAAAAATTTATTTATTTATTTTTGGCTGTGTTGGGTCTTCATTTCTGTGCAAGGGCTTTCTCTAGTTGCGGCAAGTGGGGGCCACTCTTCATCGCGATGTGCGGGCCTCTCACTATCGCGGCCTCTCCCGTTGCGGAGCACAGGCTCCAGACGCGCAGGCTCAGTAATTGTGGCTCACGGGCCCAGTTGCTCCGCGGCATGTGGGACCTTCCCAGACCAGGGCTCAAACCCGTGTCCCCTCCATTAGCAGGCAGATTCTCAACCACTGCGCCACCAGGGAAGCCCTATTATTATTTTTTTTAATTTATTTTTGGCTGCGTTGGGTCTTTGTTGCTGTGTGCGGGCTTTTGCTAGTTGTGGTGAGCGGAGGCCACTCTTCGTCGCGGTGCGCGGGCTTCTCATTGTGGTGGCTTCTCTTGTTGCGGAGCATGAGCTCTAGGCACGCGGGCTTCAGTAGTTGTGGCTCGCGGGCTCAGTAGTCGCGGCACATAGGCCCTAGAGCACGTGGGCTTCAGTAGCTGTGGCGCACGGGCTTAGTTGCTCTGCAGCATGTGGGATCTTCATGGACCAGGGCTCGAACCTGTGTCGCCTACATTGGCAGGCGGATTCTTAACCACTGCGCCACCAGGGAAGTCCAAAAATGCTGGTTTTTAAAAGAATAAGAAGATTGTCACCAGAATGGTAGTTATCTCAGGGACGGTGGGAGTTGAGATATTTTTATTTTCTTCCTTATTCTTTTGGGTATTTTTTGGTATTTGTTATAATAAAATTTTAAAATTTAAAGAAAGAAAGGGAGGGAGGGAGGGAGGCAGAGAAGGAGAGAAAAAAAGAGAGAGAGAGAGGAAGGGAGGGAAGGAGGGAGGAAGGAAGGAAAGAAGGAAGGAAGGAGGGAAGAAAGAAGGGAAGAAGGAGGGAAGAAAGAAGGGAAGAAGGAAATCTAAAGCAAATGGGGCAAGCAAACACCAGCCATCTCAGCCATCAGCTGTCTCGGGTGAGGTACAGGGAGGCCTGGGTCCCTTCCTGCCAAATGAGTCCTCAGAGGTGCAGAGTGCCTTAGCTATCCCCCGAGGCCTGGGCTCTTCTCACGCCCCAGTGCAGGTTAGCTCAGGGGCCTGATGAGGCCTTGAGCTCCAGCGTCCAATCGCAACTGCAGCAACATCTTGGGCATTTCCTTCGCCTTCCCCGGGAAAGCTGCAGCCCCCGTGCACAGGGGCCTGGGACCTGGCCAGCAGAGGCGGATGACTCAGGAGTGCTGAAGGAACAAAATATTCCATTGCCCTGGCCCCAGGGGCTTTACAAGTTTCCCTAAAGCCCTCTCCTAGCCAGTGACTCCCTCCCACCCCCCGCTGCCCTAGACAGGCAGCTCAGAGCTGTGTCACCGACTGTTGTAGCGGAAGGGGCGTCTGGCCTCCGAGGTCCAGACAAGCCAGGCTCAAACCCACCCTGCTCTGGGGAGTCCAAAGTTCTTCCTGAGTTTTGGGCAGATTGCCAGAGGCCTCACTTTCTCATGGTTGGTTTTGGCCTTGGCTCTGTCTTCTGTGTCTGCTGTCTCTGTTCTGCACTTTGGGGACCCCGGAGAAGCCCTTCGTCGACCCCGGAGAAGCCCTTTGTCAGTTTCTATTCAAAAAGATAAAAAGCCGTTCTTACCCAGGGTTCAGGAGTGAGAGCTTGTCCAAGGCATGAAGGGAAAGGGTCACACGTGAGCTGCACACCAAGCCCTTAAAGTGATCAAGGGCCTTACTGGTCCTCTCCCTGCTCCTCTCCTGCCCCACCTCCACGTCGGTCTTTTTCCTGCTCCCATGTCTTCCCCCTCACTCTGCTGGCCTGGGGGCCCTCCTGAGTCCCGGTTCTCCTATTACTATCCAATCCTCTGAAAATATACTGCAGACAGCCCGGCTGCTGGTGAGCAGGCCCCCTGCTAGGTGCTTTACAGGTGTTGTCGTCAATATTGTTTTGAGGAGCACTTGCCGTGGCTGGCGTGGTCTGGCCCCTGCCTCGCCTCACACCATGCAGTCCCAGCTCTGCCCATGGCCTCCCTGGCCCTCTTCTATTGTCACTTCGTGCCACTGTCCCTCCTGCCACAAGGTATTTCCTAAACCCTGCAACCGTCTTCACTTCTCCACCTCCTGGAAAATCCTCTCAACCTTCAGATTGCTGCTTCCGTGTTGAGGAGGTCAAGGCCCTGTATTGTCCACCCTCATGACAACACATTTGTACTTTTCACTTCTGCATGTGCTTTTCTGATTGTCTCTCGCCTCCACCAGACTGGAAGCTTCGGGAGGGAAGGGGCTGCATGTGGTTCTGTTCTCTGTTTTATCCCCAGTGTAGAGTCCAGGGCCTGGCACATAAATGGCTCTTGTGTCAACTAGGATTGGGTGTAGCAGTGAGTGACAGAAAACCAGGAATAATGGTGACTTAAGGAAATACACACTCATCTTTGTCTCATGTGAACAAAGGCTAGTGGTAAGGAGTCCCATTTCTTACCCCACAGTTATGAAATGGGGACCCCCATGACGATCAGGAGCTCACGCATCTTCTACCTTGACTTCGGCGCCATGGTCCATGATGGCTGCTCTAGCCATCCCTGCCAAATTCTAGCCAGCAAGGAGGAGGGAATACAAATCATGCTTCCTTGTTGTCAGGCTTCTCAAAATTTCATATACCACTTCCACTTATCTTCCTAAGTCTCATCACCACACATGCAAGGGAAATGGGGGAAATGTAATCTATTCTGTGTGGCTGTGTTCCCAGCTAACAGTGGGGGCTCGGTTTCCAAGAAGGGAAGATAACGAGCAGTGTCTGCCATAGCCCTCAATAAATATTTACTGAATAGAGGAACGATCTCACTTAATACAGCAATCCTCTAAGGTAGGTATTATTATCCCCATTTTATAGATGAGTGCACTAAGGCTCAGAGAGGTTACAGCAACCTTCCAAAGATAGTAAGTGGGTGGCCCTGGAGCCCTGGGACATCAGCCCCAGGTTCAGATCACCTGTTACCTTCCTGTGGCACCCTGGATATTATCTTACCCACTCTGGGCCTGTTTTCCCACCTGTGTAGTAAGCCTGTGGGTCTCTGACCTTCTGCATTGCCACAACAAATCTGAGGTCTCACAAATGGGAAGAGCCAGAACCTTGCTGTTCACAGCATGAGGCTCTATCCGTGGGCTGGTGGAAGTCTAAGATTAGCTACATGAGAGCCTGCCCTCCATTCCTCCCACAGAGGGCTCTTGCCACCCAGGGAAGACCTGCTTCTGACATCAGCCTCCCTCACCAGTCCCCTTATCTTTGCCTTCCCTAAGGCCCTCATGAGCTTTCATCATCCTGTTAGTTTCCTACAGCCCACCATCTAGGATCCCAACCTCCCCGCCAATGCAGAGCCACAGACCCTGGGTTTGGAGGGCCCATTTCTGTCCACAGCCTAGAGGCTGCCCATGAGTCAGTATCTGCTGGGAACGCTGACTGGTTTCTGGGTGTCTGGTCCCAACAAACTCTCCTCCCAGCCAGGCCTGCCTGCTGTCTCCCTGCCTGCCTTTGACATGAGCTGCTGACTGGGGCGAAACACTTCCTTTCCCCGCCACCCCAACACATCCACCGAAAAATGCTTTTGCAAAATCCACAAGGTATTTGGCCTCCAGGTGCAAGCTTGTCTGGCTGACAGTCTCCCCAGAACACCAGTGAGTTCATCCCAGAACAGTGCTTTCCCACCTTTGCCGCCACGTATGCGACATGGGCTCCCAAACACATTTAAATCTCTCTGTTCAATGAGGGACTCACCTCACCTCTCATCATCCATACATCCATCCATTCATGAAATATTTGTTGATTACCTACTATATGCCACATTGTGCTAAAAGTAGGGAATTCAGTTATGAAAAACTAAATCCTCATGGCCTAAAGGGAAAGATGTACAGTATATATAATCATCTCAATGAATGTTTGATTACAGCAGGAACCACACACACTAACGGAAAGAAACACAATGCTATGCACTCATTTCTGTCACAAAGATTTACTGAAGGCCTTCTACAAGTCAGGCTCTGTTCCATGACGGCATATCAGAAAATCCCAAACTAGATTGGGATCAGGTTGCCTGAGTTATTCTGGAGGCTGAGTCAGAGCTAATTAGGAAAGTTAGGAGGGAGCCTGGGGTGGGTGGGTGGGGAGAGTGCTTTAGACTGAGCATATACAGGTCCTAGAACTTAGGTGCCTCCCAGAGGAAGGTAGTGGGGCCCAAGGATGGAGAGTGGAGTGGAGTTGGGGGTGGTGCTGGTTCTCTGTACCACCTGCTGGTTCAGTTCCACTGGTCAAATGTAACCTCCCCAGCATATGCTCTTCTCTTCTGCATTTGGGGCCCCAGAGAGTCACCTGCATGGGCCTGTCCATGAGTGGGGAGGAGCTGCTGGCGGGCAGGCATTAGACGGCAGAGGAAGGGACTTCCAGTTTCCAGTCTGGCATGTAGGGAGCTTGAAATTTGCCACTATGTCCTAACAAGTTTAAAAACTGAAAAATCAACAACTCTTCTTAAATCCAACAGAGAAGTGAGGTTGCAAAATTGGAGACACAGATAGGTTGGATACAGAGAATCACAACTTACTGGAGCAGAAACCTCTTTGAGAACCAGTGCCAGAGTAGGAAAACCAGAACTGTGAATTGCTGGAGGCTCAATGTGAACAACTCTGAGAGTTAAAAACTCCAGGGGGACCCTGTCACAGCGGTCTCCCATGCTTTTGTGAGTTTTACCTCCAGGAGCTCTACCAGGTTCTCAAAGTGAATACTGAAGAAAAAAATCCCCTTGTGCTTCTGGCAGGGGAAGGGAAAAGGGAAAAGGGATCATTTTGAAATATGCCACAGCCCTCTGTTCTTCTCAACAGGCCAGGAGAATCTATTTTGCCAGATCTTAAACTATTGGGATTTTATCAGAGCTTAACCAACCTGGGGGAAGGGAAATACCTAACTCCAGCCCACTCTAGCCTTCCATGTGGGGGAAGGGAAACACACAACTCCAGTCCCTTCCAGCCATCCTGCCCCACCTAAGGTGGGGAGTGGGGGACAAATGAGAAGCACTGACGAAATTCGCAGTTCAGGGGCACAGGGTCACTGAAAGACTGAGACTGAATCACAGGACTGTAGAATGCTTCCCCTCCTCCTACACCTCACCACTACATTACTAAAGGCCTATTTACCACAGTTCCTTTTACCTAATATATCATGTCTGCCTTTCAACAAAGAAATTACAAGGCACACTAACAGGAAAGAACCACAGTTTGAAGAAACTGAACAAGCATTAGAACCAGAGTCAGATATGGCACGAATGTTAGAATTACCAGACCAGGAATTTTTTTTAAACTATGATTAATATGTAAAACGTAGACAACATGCAAGAACAGGTGGATAAAGTAAGCAGAAACATGTAGTTTCTAAGAAAAAACCAAAAAGAAATGGTAGAGATTAAAAAAAAAAAGAAAAAAAACCCGTAACAGAAATGAGGAATGCCTTTGATGGGCTCATTAGCTGAGGAAACAATCTCTGAGCTTGAAAGTATGACAATGGAAACTTCCAAATTAAAAAGCAAAGAGAAAAAAGACTCAAAAAACCCCCCACAGAACAAAATATCCAAGAATTGTGGAACAACTCAAAAAGTGTAATGGGAATAGCAGGAGAAGAAAGAGAGAAAGGAACAGAAGCAACATTTGAAACAACAGTGACTGAGAACTTTCCAAAATTAATGTTAGACACTGAACCACAGATCCAGGAAGCTCAGAAACAGCAAGCAGGATAAATGCCAAAACAATACAAAAAAACTACACCTAGGCATATCATATTTAATTTGCAGAAAATCAAAGATAAAGAAAAAAATCTTGAAAGATACCAGAGGAAAAAATCTTACTTATAGAGGAGCAATGCTAAGAATTACATCTAACTTCTCTCCATGCAAGCAAGAAGAGAGTGGAGTTAAATATTTAAAGTGTTGAGAGAAAAAAAATCACCAACCTAGAATTCTGTGCCCTGCAAAGTTATCCTTCAAAAGTGAAAAAGAGATTAAGACTTTCTCAGACAAATAAAAATTGAGGGAACTTGTTATCAGTAGAACTGTCTTGAAAGAAATGTTAAAAGAAGTTCAGAAAGAAGGAAAATGACATAGGTCAGAAGCTCTGACTCACATAAAGCAAGAGCATTAGAGAATGAATAAGTAAATGTGAAATAAAAACTTTTATTTTTATTATTCCAATTAATCTAAGAGATAACAATTTGCTCAAAATAATAATAGCAACAATGCATTTGAATATATATATATATATATATATATATATATATATGGCAGCAATGATATGAGGAAGGGGAGAGAGAAATTTAGAATATTATAAGGTACTTGCACTACAGTGAAGTGGTATAGTGTTATTTGAAAGTGGACTTGGATTAATTGTAAATATATATTGTAAACTCTAGGGCTACCATTAAAAATAAAAGTGTAATTGATATTCTAAGAAAGGAGAGAAAAAGGAATTATATAAAATGCTCACTTAAAACCACAAAAAGATAGAAAAAGTGTAGAAGACAAAAATAGGAACAAAAAACAAGGGGAACAAATAGAAATCAGTAACAAATACTATAGATGTTAATCCAATTATATCAATAATCACCTTAAATATCAATGGTTTAAATACATCAATTAAGAGACAGAGATTATCAGAGTGGAGTAAAAAAAAAAAACCAGCAAGACCCAACTATATGTTGTCTACAAGAAACCCACATTAAATATAAAAATACATGCAAATTATAAGTAAAGGAATGGAGAAAGTTATACCCTTCTAACACTAATCAAAAGAAAGAAAGAGTAACTCTATTAATTTCAGACAGAGCAGACTTCAGAGCAGGGAAAGTTATCATGGATAAACAGGGGCATCACATAATGATAAAGAGGTCAGTTCTCCAAGAAGACACAACAATCTCTTTGTATATGCACCCAACAACAGAGCATTGAAATATGTGAGGCAAAAACTGACAGAATTACAAGGAGCAATGGATTATCCACTCTTATAGTTGGAGACATTACCACCCTCTAATGGAAATGTGCAGATCCAGTAGGAAGAAAATCAGTAAGGACACAGTTGAACTCAACAGCACCATCAGTCAACTGGATATAATTGACATGTATAGACTACTTCATCCAACAACAGCAGATTTTACACTCTTTTCAAGGTCACATGGGACATTCACCAAGATAGACCACATTCTGGGCCATAAAACACAACTTAACAAATTTAAAAGAATATAAATCATACAATGTCTGCTCTCAGACCATAATAGAATTAAACTAGAAATCAATAACAGAAAGATAGTTGGAAACTCCCAAAGTATTTGGAGATTAAACAACACATTTCTAAATAACACATGGGTGAAAAAAGGAATCTCAAGAGAAATTTCAAAATATTTTGGACTGAAAGAAAATGAAAGTGAAAACACAACTTATCAAAATTTTGGGGATGCAGCAAAGGTGGTACTTAAAGGAAAATTTATAGCATTGAATCCAGGTATTAGAAAAGACAAAAGATTTAAAATCAATAAGATAAGTTTCCTCCTTAGGAAATTAGAGAAAGAAGAGCAAATTCAATCCAAAATAAGCAGAAGAAAATAAATAATAAAAATTAGAGCAGAAATCAATGAAATTGAAGACAGGAAAGAAATCAATAGAGAAAAGTCAATGAAACCAAAAGCTGTTTCTTTGAAAAGATCAATAAAATCAGTAAGCCTCTAGCCATTGATTTCTTCTAAGAAAAATAGGAGTCACAATTACTAATACCAGAAATGAAAGTGGGAACATCATTACAGATCCCCTGGATATTAAAACAATAACAAAGGAATATTATTATGAACAACTCTATGACCACAAATTTGGTAACCTAGTTGGAATGGACCAATTCTTTTAAAGGGACAATCTGCCAAAACTCACACAAGAAGAAATAGACAATCGAATAGGCCAATATCTATTAAAAGAAATTGAATCAATAATTAACAACCTATCAAAACAGAAAACACCAGGCCCAGATGTGTCACTGGTAAATTCTATCAAGTACTTAATGAAGAAATTATATCAATTCTCTACAATTTCTTCCAGAATATAGAAGCAGAGGGAATACTTTACAAGTCATTCTATGAGGCCAGCACTACCCTGATGTCAAAGTCAGAAAAAACATTACACACACACACACACACAAAACCCCACTAAACAGTGTCTCTCATAACATAGATGCAAAAATCTTCAACAAAATATAGCTAACCAAATCCAACAATGTATAATAAGAAGTATACACCATGACCAAGTGAGATTTGTTCCACATGTGCAAGAATGGTTCAACATTAGAATATCAATTAATGTAATCCATTACATCAATGGGCTAAAAGAAGAAAAATCAAATGATCATATCAATTGATACAGAAAAGCATTTGAAAACATCCAGCATTCATTCATGATAAAAACTCTCAGCAAACTAGGAGTAAAGGAGAATTTCTTCTACCTGATAAAAAAAATCTACAAAAACCTACAGGTAACATAATGCTTAATAATGAAAAACTCAAAGCTTTTTTGCTAAGATCAAGAATAAGGCAAAGATGTCCCTCACACCATTCATTTTCTTTCACTGGAAGGTCTAGCTAATGCAATAAGACAAGAAAAAAAGATATAAAAGGTATACAGATTGGGAAGGAAAATATAAAACTCTTTGCTCACAGATGACGTCAATAACTATATAGAAAAATCTGAAAGAATTGACAAAAAAAATTCCTGAAATTAATAAGTGATTATAACAAGCTGCAGGATACAAGGTTGATGCACAAAAGTTAATTGTTTTCCTATACGCCAGCAATGAACAAGTGAAATTTAAAAACAAATTGCCATTTATATTAACACCCTCCAAAGTAAAATACTTAGATATAAATCTGGCAAAATATTATATGTACAAGATCTATATGAGGAACACTACAAAACTCTGAATAATGGAATCAAGGAAGAACTAAGTACATGGAGAGATACTCCATAGTCATGGAAAGAAAGGCTCAATATTGTCAAGATGACAACTTTGGAGAGACAAAAACTGAGAACAGCAACACCACGTTGAAGGAGAAGAAGAAAGTGGGATGATTGACACTACCCAACTTACTATTAAGCTACAGTAATCAAGACAGTGTGGTATGGTGAAAGAAAAGACAAATAGTTCAGTGAAACAGAATCAAGATCCCAGAAATGGACCCATATAAATATAGTCAACTGATCTTTGATAAAGGAGCAAAGGTCATACCATGGAGCAAATATAGTCTTTTCAACAAATGGTGCTAAAACAACTGGACATCTCCATGCCAAAAAAAAAAAAAAAAAATTAGGAATCTAGACACAGACTTTATATCTTGCACAAAAATTAACTCAAAATGGATCAACTCCTAGAAGATAACCTATGAGAAAACCTAGATGACCTTGGGTATGGTGATGAGTTTTTAGATACAACACCAAAGGCACAATCCATGAAAGAAATAATTCATGTTCTAGACTTCATTGAAATTAAAATTCTGCTATGCAAAAGACACTGCCAAGAGAATGAGAAGACTAGCAACAGACTGGGAGAAAATATTTGCAAAAGACATACTTGATTGATAAAGGATGGTTATCCAAAATATAGAAAGAACTCTTAAATTCAACAATAAAAGTGAACAATCCAATCAAAAAATGGGCAAAAGTTCTTAACAGACACCTCATCAAAAAAGATATACAGGGCTTCCCTGGTGGCGCAGTGGTTGAGAATCTGCCTGCCAATGCAGGGGACACGGGTTCGAGCCCTGGTCTGGGAAGATTCCACATGCCGTGGAGCAACTAAGCCCGTGAGCCACAACTACTGAGCCTGCGCGTCTGGAGCCTGTGCTCCGCAACAAGAGAGGCCGCGACAGTGAGAGGCCCGCGCACCGCGATGAAGAGTGGCCCCCGCTCACCGCAACTGGAGAAAGCCCTCGCACAGAAACGAAGACCCAACACAGCCAAAAATAAATAAATAAATTTATAAAAAGAAAAAAAAAAGATATACAGATGGCAAATGAGCATATGAAAAGGTACCGGACATCATAGTCATTAGGGAACAGCAAATTCAAACAACGAGACAAACAATGAGATAACACTACACATTAGAATGGTCAAAATCCAAAACACTGACAACACCAAATGCTTGGAGAAACAAGAATTCGCATTCATTGCTGGTGGGAATGCAAAATGGTACAGTCACTTTGGAAGACAGTTTGCCTTCCTACAAAATGAAACATGCTCTTACCATAAGATACAGGCATCACACTCCTTGGTATTTAACCAAATGAACTGAAAACATACGTCCACACAAAAACCTGCACGTGGATGTCTATAGCAGCTTTATTCTTAGTTGTCACAACTTGTAATCAACTAAGATGTCCTTCAGTAGGTGAGCGGATACATAAACTGTGGTGCATCCAGACAATGGAATATTATTCAGCTCTTAAAGAAACGAGCTATCAAGCAATGCAAAGACACGGAGGGGACTAAAAGGCCTAGTACTATGTCAAAGAAGCCAATCTGAAAATGATTCCAACTATATTGACATTCTGGAAAAATGGAGACAGTAAAAGGATCTGTGGTTGAGGAGAGGTAGGGATGAACAGACAGAGCACAGAGGATTTTTAGGGCAGTGAAACTATTCTGTGTGATACATGTCATTATACATTTATCCAAACCCACAGAATGTCCAACACCAAGAGAGAACCCCAATGTAAACTGTGGACTTTGGGTGATGCGTAGGTTCACTGATTGTAACAGAAGTGCCTCTCTGGTGGGGGTGTGGGTAGTAGGGAGATTGTATGTGTGTAGAAAAAGGGAGTATGCGGGAAATCTCTGTACTTCCTGCTCAATTTTGCTGTGAACCTAAGCTGCTCTAAGAAAGCTTATTAATTAAAAGAAGAAGGAGGAAAAGAAGAAGGAGGGAGGGGGGAGAGGGACAGGGAGCAGGAGAAGGAGAGAACAGGCAGTATTCCTCCCATCTCAGGGCACTAGCAGCAGCCACCCCGGCTCCCGGGACTATCTGGGGTCCCCTCGTTCATCCAACCAACACTGAATGAGACCGAAGTGCCCGCCCGGGGACAGAGATAAGCATGGATCAGCTCCCGTGCGGTGTGGCGGCTCTCAGTCCTAGCTGTACGCTCTAGTGGCATGAAGAGCTTTCAAGCTGCCGACGCCCACACTCCCGAACAATTGGGTCAGAATCTCTGGGGGTGGGACCCGAGCATCAGTATTTACAGTTCCTCAGGTGTAATGATACAAATGGACTTATTTATAGAACAGAGACAGGATCACAGACTTGGAAAACAAACTTATGGTTACCAAAGGGGAAAGGTGGGGGGAGGGATAAATCAGGAGTTTGGGATTAACATGTACACACGACTATATATAAAATAGATAACCAACAAGGACCTACTGTATAGCACAGGGAACTCTGCTCAGTATTCTGTAATAACCTATATAGGAAAAGAATCTGAAAAAGAATGGATATATGTATATGTGTAACTGAATCGTTTTGCTGTACACCTGAAACTAACACAACATTGTAAATCAACTATATTCCAATACAAAATCAAAAATTATATTTAAAAAAATAGAAAAAGAAGTAACAGGGGTCTGGACAGGAGACCAGTTTCCAGATGTGAGGAATGGAAGTCAGGAACAGAGCTTCATGATGTGCAGGGAATAAAGTGGGTCCCATTTCCCCACTGCCAGCTCTCCCAAGGGCACAGCATCAGAGGGAAGCAGAGCACACGGTGGAAAAGTCACCGGAAAGCCAGCCGGACCTGGTGGTTGTGGATTGTCTGGCTGACAGCTCTTCCTGGAGGCCTGTCCTGACCTACAGGGGTTGTTGCTTTCTCCAGAGGAGGCACCTGGCCACCACAGTAGCCCAGCTGGGGTGCAGAGGGCTATGACTCAGTTGAGGCTCAGGGGTGGGCGTGAAGTTAGGAAAGGGTGTGCAGTAGAGAGAGTGCATAGCCTTTGGGGTCAGACAGGCCTGAGTTAAACCCCGACTGTGTGTTCCTGGGTGAAACACTTAATCCCCTGAGCCCGGGTTTCCTCCTTGGTGAAACGGGGATTCATAAGACATATGTGGTCATCACTTTGTCGATCATAAGACACATGGTAGGCACCTGATAAGTGGGGGGCTGTTATCTGGTCCCAGGAGAGAGTCTGAGTGTGCTGGCATTGCCCTGAGAACAAGGAGCACTTACAAGGTCCCGCAGTGGAAAGATCCCAGGGGCCCCAGGCAGCAGCACTGGGTGGGGGGTGACTTTTGGTTGAGGACGGATTGGGAGTCAGAGGGGCAAGCAGTCCACTAAGGAGAAGGTGACAAGGACGAACGAAAGGTCAAGAGGAGAGAGGAGCCTAGGGCTCTAAATGCCGAGGCTGTTCAGGACCCCAGAGCATGCTCAGGGCCCCGGGAATCAGTCCTAGCAGCCGAGGCTCGGCTAGGGGCCCAGAGCAGAACTCTAGCTCAGGGCCTGCCATGCTGAAGACAGACCCTGCCCTGGGAGGGAAGCCCCGGCTCCTGGCTCTAGACTGAGCTGCCCCCATGTTGGGCAGGGAAATGGGGCGGGCCCTGCTGCCAAACTTCACCCAACCTCAGTGATGCCATGTGCTGGCCAGACTCCCGCCAGCTCGGAGCCCTGACGACGATGTGGAGCACCCCTCCCCAGCTCCCCGCCCCAGAGCCGTCCTTGGCTCCCGGCTGGATTCAGGTCTGCTGGGATCCCTGAGGACTCCAGGGAAGGCAGCTTCATTTGGCATCCATGCAGGTGACTCGCAGGGGCAGCCAGGTGGCTGGGAAGAGCGCGTTGGGTTTTGGTTTGGATCGCACGCGGGAAGGCAAGAAAAGGCAGCCTTTGTTTGGGAGGCGGGCTCTCCCTGGGCGGTGGCTATCTGCCGCTTTGGGAGCCTCCGGAGAGGCTGTCTGTCGGGCCCTGCCCAGCAGGCCTGGGGGAGGGGCGCCCTCTGATGCCACTGCTGCTGCAATTGGCTCTCTTCACCCAAAATCTCAGAACAGCAGGGCTGGAGGGGCCCTCCAAGATCCGCTGGGCCAACCCTTCCCTCCACCGTTGGGGAAAACGAGGCCTCACCACGTGTCACCTAAGGGCAATGCAGCAGGATGATGTACTTAAACACGTAACCTGGGGTCTACCCTCCACTGCTGTCAACACTGCAGGATGTCCAAGCATCCCCAGAAGGCGGAGGTCAGGCGTGTGACTCACCTGAGGCCCAGGGGAGGAAATGAGTGGCCCGTCAGGTTTCCAAGCAGAACTCCTCAGAGAGGCTTTGTGGATGACCAGGGGGCTCGTTGGCAGGGCTGCGCTGGACGGCCGAGGTGGGGAGGGGATGGGCTGTGGGCTTTGAAGGAGGAAGAGGGAGGGGCCCAACACTGGAAGCTGAACTCCCAGAAGATGGCATTTTCCCCACGGTGGAGACACGGCTCTGGGAAGCAGCTGGCCCTCGGGTGGCCGTGGTGTTGGGCCGTCCTGCCTTTGGCGGTCTCAACCACACCTCGCAGCAGACCTGGGTTTAGAGACGTCTGTCTTCAACTGGGCCTCACCATCCTAAACCAGGGGCCCCAGCACGGGACACCCCAGCTGAGCAGTCAGACCTTGCCCCCGTGGATCCAGATGGCAACGTTCTGGAGTATTCGCACAACTTCAGGCAGGGGAAGAAGCCCCAAGATGTGGTGGGTATTGGGTCTCTGCAACCCTGGCAAATGGGGGCTCCAAAAGGATTTCATTTTATTTAGAAAGACCAAGAAATGTCATTGAGAAGTGCCTAGAGATACAGCATTCCTTTTACCTGGGGTGCCTCAGGCGGATTTGTACCTGTCATAGAGATTTTACAAGGTTCGTCAGCAGGTCGAGGGGTTTCTCGGGGCAGCTCTTAGCTCACATTGCCTCGAGTCTCCTTCCGGGACACCTCTCCCTCTTTGCCTGGCACCACCTTGCCAGTCCCACCCACCTTCTCTGGGGGCCTTTTTCATGCCCTTGAATGGGATAAGTCTTCGCTCCTCTGCCCCCAGGCAGGTGGTTCTCAGACCCAGGGGACACTGATGCTTCTGTCTCCATTCATCCACTCTTACCCCATCCAACCCATCTCCACTCAGCAGAAGATGAAGCATCTAGAACATCTGTTTGGGACTTCCCTGGTGGTGCAGTGGTTAAAACTCCATACTCCCAATGCAGGGGGCCTGGGTTCGATCCCTGGCCAGGGAACTAGATCCCACATGCGTGCAGCAACTAAGAGTTCGCATGCCACAATTAAGAGGCGACTGCCTGCCGCAACTAAGACCTGGCTCAACCAAATAAATAAATATATAAAAAAAAGAACATCTGTTTGATCAGGTCACTTCCAGCTTCACAGTGCCCTCGGGCTCAAAACCTAAACCCACCCATGGCCTCCCCCCCCACCTTTCCAGCCTCACTTTCTGCTCCTGCATACCCTCATTCTAGCAGCACAGGGCTTCTCTTCGCTGCTCACACACAACCGACTCCTTCCCACCGCAGAGTAGCCCCTATGATCTGCCTTGTGGCTGGGATGTCCCTGGAACCTGGCTAACCCCAGAGCATCCTGCAAGGCTTGCTTCTGGGACTGTAGTCACTATTTTCCAAAGATGGCCGCACCTATATACATTATGTATGTGTGTGTATATATATATCCCATCTCTCAGGCTCTTACAAGACGGCATTGATGCTCCTCTTCCGAGAGGGAGAGTCTCTGTTTCCTACACTTGGGCCTGGCTGCATCCTTATAACTGCCTCGACCAATAGAAAATGTAGAAGTGACTCCGTATGACTTCTGAAGCCCTTACAAAGCAACGTGGCTTCCTTTCGGCTCTTTCTCTCTTGGGCTGCTTGATCTTAGAACATAGGTACCGTGTTGTGACGAAGCCCGGGCCTCAGAGAGAGGCCGCATGAGTGTCCTAACCACCAAGACAGGCTCACATGGGAGTGAGTGAGCTTTCAGATGGTTCCAGCACCCAGACTTCAAGTCGTCCAGCTGAGTCCCCAGGCGTCATAGAGACGGGCCACCTGCACTGGGTCCTTTCTTTCTACAGTTCTGATCCACAGAAACCGTGAGAGATAGGAAGAGATGATTGTTGTTGAAGCCACTGCATTTGGGGGTAACTTGTTATGTGGCAACAGACCCCTTGACCAACCCCCTGCTCCTGCCCTCCCTCTTGCCTTATGCGCACAGCACCCTATACGTTTCTTCTTTGCATCTATCCCCACTGTCATTATGTCTATTTGCAAGTTTATGTGAGTACTGTTTCATTTCCCCACTGGGACGTGAGCTCCATGAGGGCCAGAACCCTGTCTTGCTGTGTCTGTTTTCTCCTGGCAGTGAGCACCGTGCCCAGTTCTGGGTTCAAAACATGAGGCTCAAACGAAGCTGGTGAGAGGCAGGGGCCAGCCACCTCCAGCAACCTCAGGGCTGAGGCTCCAGCAACCTCAGGGCAGAATTCCAATGCTTCCAGGAATCTCTTGGGCACCGGCAGGTGACAGGGAGTGAGGAGGTGCACCGGGATGGCTGGGGACCTTGTGGGTGGCAGCAGACGGCAGATCCTGATGGCCACTGGAGCTGATGAACTTCAGACTCTGGTCCACTTGGCAGCTCTTCCTCCTGGCTGAGGATCCTTTGGTCTCTTTCCAGGCCATTGGACACAACTTGCTAATTCCTGCAGGGGCCTTAGTGGCCCCCACCACCCGGAGTTCTCTGTCCCGCTGCATGCTCCCAAAGTCCAGGGCTGTTAGAGCCTGTCAGACCCATTCCCACATGTGTCTCCTCCAGGAAGCCTCCCAGGATGGAGCCCTTTATATTTTGGATCACCCTTGTCACCTGACACAGGAAGGCTCAGTTACCCGGTGGCCCCTGGTCAGCGCTGGGGGAGGCTATGTAAAGTCCCCAGACCACCTCAAATGAATATAAGTTGACAAAGGCTCATGGGGTACACAACAGAACAAGCAAACGCCCCCAGCATCTTCCCTTGAGACCTTTTCCCAATCTCCTCTGTTGGACCTTTCCTCTACCCATCACCATGGCGACCTGCATCTCATCACAAGTAACAGAGACATCTCAGGAGGCACGGGAGTCACAGGCCTTCACCTCCACCCATCCTTGGAGGTTTTCGCCCTGTCTCTTACCTCTGAGGTCTTCTCCCCACATCGTGAACTGGTTGGATGCCTGCTTGGCACCTTGTGTGGGGTCAGGGAGAGCCCGCTGGGTGACCCCTTCTCCCGCATAGTCCCTGTTTTCTTCTACTTTTCTAGCTTGATGAAGATGTTGGCGGCTTTACGAGCCCACAGGAAGAAACAAACTATGATTTATATTTTGTGATTCTTGAAACAGCTTTCGTGTCCTTGGAACACTCTAGGAGTCATGGTCCCCACCCCACCCTGCCGCCAGCCACTGCTTGTTGGGAGGCCAGCTAATCCTTGTACTGTGTCCTGCCAAGATGGTGCTTATGCAGACATGACTGAATTCTACGGACCAGCCTGGGAGGGAGGACGGCGGAGTGCTCTGAGAGCCCTGGGGGCTCTGGGCACGAATGAAACGACACGGCAGGGGGTTGTTGGGGGCACTGCGTCAGGAACTGATTGGGGATTAGCCAAGGCAGCGTAGAACTAAGCCCCTCTTTCATCTGGGGCCCAGCGCCCTCCACCTAATTCTGCTTTTGTAGGACCCCTTTGCTCCTCCCTCCGCAAATGCTGACGCTTGCTCAGCTCACAAGCCACTCTGTTCAGGTACTTGAGAGTCTCCCCATCTCCTAGTCTCTGGCACACAGAAGTGCTGGTGAATTTACTCCTCCCGGAGGCCCCTTGGTGCCGGTTGTTAGTGGTGACTCAGGGCCGCGCTGCCCATTTCCCCAGAGCGTCTTCTTAGAAATGGATGGGCCGGCACTTCCCAGGTAGCTTTCTGCACCACCCCCACCCTGGCAACTTCTAACACCTGTCTTGGTGGAATGGCTTCCCAGCCTTCTCAGATGGGGCTTCCGGGCAGCCGCAGCTTGCCTGAGCTTGCAGCCCAGCAGCAGCGAGGGTGTGGGAGGTGCCGGAGGGCCACGGGATCCCTGGCCTGCGGTGTGTCCCTCTCCAGGGAACCTCAGAACGTGGGCACAAAAGGGACTTAGCGCCTTGGTGGGCAGCAGAGGCGTCGAGGCACGGAGATGTGCCTTTCTGATGTGTCAGTCACGGCATCTGTATGATCCAGTGTCCCTCCCGTGGCCCCAGTGGGAGGTGGCAGTGGCTGGCCGTGCTCAGGGGTGGAAACTGAACTAGGGAGGGCACTGAGCCAGGACTGTGTATCCATAGGTTGGTCAGCCAACAACGAAGGGGCCTGGGGCAAAGATCTCTGACCTGTTGGGGTGGCGTTAGCCAAACCAATCAGATTTGGACCAGCTTAGAGAATACCGAAGGACTGGGCAGTTGGGAGCAAGAGGAGACCAGAGATGCCGCCAGGGAGATCCCAGGGTCGAAGCTGCTGCTGTTCCCATGCCACCTTGGGCAGCTCTGGACCTCGAGTCCTAATGGGTCACAACTGTGCTTCCCTCCATCACTGCCTCCGCCCTGCCCCATGGCTCCTACCTTGGCCACTGTCTGACCAAATACACCTGTGTTCAGTGTTTTTGTTTTTTTCTCTAAGTTTTATGGTTTCACACTGAGACCTGTGATCCATTTTGGGTTAACTTTTGTATATGATGTGAGATATAGGTAGAGGTTTTATGTTTTGGCTAATGGATTTTCTACGTTGCATCATAAATTATCACAAACTTAGCGGCTTAAAATGAAACACATTTATTATGTCACAGTTTCTGTGGGTCAGGAGTCTGAGCACAGCTTAGCTGGGTCATCTTAGGGTCTCACTGGGCTGCAATCAGGGTGCTGGCTGGGCTATCTTCTCATCTGGAGGTTTGACTGGAAAGAATCTGCTTCCACGCTCATCCAAATTGTTGGTGGAATTCATTTCTTTGCAGCTGTAGGACTGAGGGCCTTGGCTTCTTGCTGGTGACTTTCAGCTCCTAGAGGCCACCCAGTTCCTTGTCATGTGGGCTTTCTTAACACAGCTACTTGCACCATCCAGCCAGCAGGGAGAGCCTGTGAAGCAAGTCGCCACAGGATGGTGTCTCATACAACATAATGTAATCAGGGGAATGACATCCCTTGTCACTTTGCCATATTCCATTGGTTAGAAGCAAGTCACAAGTCCCACCCACACTCAAGAGGATGGGTTTACACAAAGGGGTGAACACCAGGAGGCAAGGGTCATGCGGGGCCACCTAAGAGTCCGTCTGTCACACGGACATACCAGTTAATGAAAAGAACATCATTTCTTCATCGACTTGTCTTTGCACTTTTGTGAAAAATCAATTGACTATATTTGTGTGATTCTATTTTTGGACACTCTTCTGTTCCATTGATCTATGTGTCTATCCTTTGCCAGAAACATAATGTCCTGATTCTGTAGCTTTCTACTAAATCTGGAAATCCGGTAGTACGATTCCTCCAACTTTGTTGTTCTTTTTCCAAGATTGTTTTTGGATATTCTAGGTTCTTTAGCTTTTCAACATAGGTTTTAGAATCAGTTTGCAAATTTTTACCAAAAAATCCTGCTGGAATTTTGATTGGAACTGCTCTGAATCTATAGAAGTGATTTTAAAATTTGAAGGTTTGAAAAGTGATTTGAGTTTGCATTGAAAAACTCCAGATTTCTAGGTTTTCTTGAAAAAAAAAAAAAAAAGGAAAAAGGGACCACATCAGGCCTGCAGTTCTGCAGAGCAACAATCTCCTGCGCTTGTCTTTCTAGATGGGCCCTGTGCTCAGTGCCCCCATGCTGACCTGACTCTTGTGCCCACGCTCTGCTCCTTTACCGGCACTGCCGCCTGCCTGGTCCCTTCGGCCCTGAGGTTTGTGATTCCTGCGTTAGGTTCTGGCTTTGGGGGCAGGATGCTCTCTCTCACACTCTTCATCTGGTTAATATTTTGCAGTAGTTCAGCACTCAGCTCTGAACTCAGCGTTCCCGAGCGGCTTTTCTGCACCCGAGCGAGGGGAGGACTCCGGGCTGGTGATCTGGGAGCTCCCTGGGCTTCCTCTTGGTCGTCGGTCCAGGGGTGAGGTGCTTGTCGGTGTGATTCACGTTGTTCAACGTCTCTCTTGCCCAGAGAGCTCCATGAGGGCAGCGGCCACGTGTTTTGGCCACTGCTGTATCTCCAGTGCCCACCACAGTGTCTGGCACAGGGGAGATGCTCGATGAACGTCCAATCCAAGGACAGATGAGCCCTTCTCCCGGGCTGTAGCCGATGAAACTTTAAGCTGCTTCTCCTGTCCCCACTCCTTCCGTTCCCCCGCCCTCTTGGTCGGTCTCCTCACTTGATGACGTTGTGCCTGTGAAAATGGCCAGCTAGGACCCTGGTGTCCCATGCCTGCAAACCTCTAACTTCTAACAAGACCTACAAGCTCCTCGGAGTGAGAGCAGGTCTTGCTGGACTCCCAGCCTGTAGCCTCCCTGCCTGGCCTGAGGGTTTGGGCTCTTTTCTTTCTTTTCTTTTTTAGTTTTAATTCATTTATTTTTAAAAATTAAGGCATCATTTACATACATTAAAATGCACAGGCCCTAACTGTTCAGTCAGCGTTCTGACAATTGTATACGCCCATATACCCACCCCTCAAAACAAGATAGAAGACAACTTCCATCGCCCCACATAGTTCCCTCTGGGCCTCCCCTCACCACCACTTTCGGATTGCTGTTCCCATAGGGTAGTTTTGCCTGCGCTAGAAATTCCCATACACGATTCATGCAGCATGTACTTTTCGTCTGGCTTTTCTCACTCAATGTAACGACTGTGGGATTCACCCATACCGTTGCGCACATCATCTGTACAGCTGGAATAGTATTGTCTGAGTATCTGCTGAGTAATATTCCACCATATGGATGTTCCACAATTAGTTTATCCTTTCACCTCTTGGACACTTGGGTTGCTTCCTGTTTCGGCGATTAGGAATAAGGCTGCTATAGATGTTCTTGTACAAGTCTTTGTGTGGACATACGTTTTCATTTTCTTCAGTAAATACCTAGGAATGGAATTGCTAGGCCATAGGGTAGATACTCATCTAACTTTATAAGAAATTTCTGCTTGTTCTCTAAGGAAGCCTCAGTTTGTTCTTCCTGGTCTTGACCTCCTTTTCTCTGGATGAGAAAAAGAGATTCCAAGAATCAGCAAAGATTGGAGCTGTACAAGTTTTCAGAGGTCAGCTCCCGACCCCTCATCCTGAGATGGGGATCCAGGCCTGGGGAGGGGTGAAGTTTGTTCAAGGAACTCCTGTGACACCTGGAAGAGCCAGAACTGGGACTGGTGGCTCCCGATAAATTTGCTCCTGGCTTCAGCCAGGTTGAGAGGGTGTCGTCTGCTCTTGCAGCCAAGTTTCTTGACAGAAACATATGAGAAGTGCAGTCTCCAGCCCCTGTGTACTACCCACATACACTCACCCCAGAAGGAATGGGAGATGCCAGCTGGGTAAGGAACCCAGGCCACGGCTCCCCGAGGGCAGAGGCTACGCCACCTTGTTCACAGCTGTGTGCTCCCTGTGCCGCAAGTAGAAGCTGCTGAATGAAGAGACGGTACAAGCGGCCAGAGGCTGATGTGCTGAGGGGCAGGGGGCCTTGCTGGGTGACTTCCTGGAAGAGTGGCCTTGGAGCTGATGCCTGGAGAACTATCCCTCCCAAATCTCTCAGTGCTCTTACGTCCATGGGTCTGTCTCACAGGGGGCCAGTCCAGTAGCAGTGTGGGCACTCACTGGTTTTACATACTGGGACACTGACACCCCGACAGGGGAAGGAACGGGCCTGAGGGAGTTCACAGCAGAGCTGGAACCAGAACTGGCGGGGGGCAGTCCTTGACCTGAGAGGAGATGGGCTTGGGGGCGGCAGAGGTGGGGACTTCTGGCCTCACAGCCACCCAGATAGCAGCCTGCATGGGCCTGGAAGCGTGAGTTTCCGCTCTGGACAGCTGGTTGCAATTACCAAGTGCAGGAGGACAGGCAGGCAAGGGGGGCGCTGCCTCCAGAGAGGGGCTAGGGAAGGCAGGGCACTGAAAAAAGGCCCTGGAATGCACGCCAGCTGGACGGCTCTTCCTCGAATGTTCCAGCTTTAAAAAAATGAAACTTCGCTACTTTTCTCTGGTCCACCAATTGGGCATGTGATTCTGAAGACCTCATACAATTTTTAAAGATAAGAAAAAAGTGCTCTTTTTCTTGGAAAGTGACGGACAAGTGCTCCTCTGTAGATTTGCTCTCCGGAGTTGTCTCCTGGGTTCCCCTGGGCAGGGCTGGCTGGTAAAGCCCCGGGGCACACAGGGTCCCAACCCAGCTCCAGGGCTCAGGTTGCACAGGAGTCCTGGAAGCCGGCCTTTCTGCTCTCTCTTTCTCTCCCCCACTCCTCTTTTGAAGGGTCCTGGTCCGCTCTGTACAGAAGGAGGAGGGTGAAGTCTTCTTAAAGCCCACGGGAAGTCAAGGTCGTGGTCACCTTGGTGGGGTGGGGAGGGCACAGGGGGCTCCCGGAAGCTCATGTGTTGCGTTTCTTTGTCTGGATGCTGGTGACATGATATGATGGGTTTGGGAACACTCAGTGAGCCGCCTATTTATGATGTGTGTGCTCTTCTATATGTCAACCACACTTCAAAAAAGTGGAAAAAAGGACAAAGGAACTAAGCCTGCTTAATTAATAAGGGGCAGACAGCAGGCATTATCTTGCCAAACGGGGGTGACCGAGTGTATGATAGGGGAAACTGAGGCACAGACGAGTTAAGGAGTTCATACGTTGTCATGATTAGGAACGAATCTCTGCCCCTAGAAAAGTCAACTTACCCCTTTCCCAAAGAGGAGCCAGTGGGTCTCCCTGATACCAGGGAAAGCCCTGGAACTCTGCGGTCACAGGCGGCAGGACGGAATCACTCCTTGGTCCTGGCTCTTCAGGGAGGGGACAGATGGAGGGCCAGAGGTGTTGCTGCAGAGGAGACCCAGCTCAGTCTTGGGGAAGATCTAGTCGTGACCGTTTGGTGACAGACCACCACATGCTGCTGACAGGTGGGCCTCCCAGGAGACCCCCTGGGGAGCCCAGCAGGGATTCCTCAGGCAGTGCCCTCCCCCGCCACTCCCTCCACCCACTGCAGGAATGGAGCTGGGTCAGCCAGAAACTTAGGCCACGTTCCTGTTCCAAGAGCCAGGGAGGGCGGGAGCGAGGGTTGTCTGCAAGGCGCAGGAACAGGCTTGGGAAGGGCTTTTCCAAAGAGCAGAGCATGCACCCCAGCTGGCCCCCCGCGGGCCCCCAGTTCAGGGAAAGAAGGCAGAACACATCCCTTGGGACGCAGCAAACCCTCTTCCCTGACCTCTCCAGCCTCCACTGTGGCCTTCCTCTCCATCTGCTGTTCCTCTGCCAGGAACGCTCTTCCATTCACAGCCCCACCCTCTCTTCGTGGCTGATCCCATTTACCCCATTCGCACTTCTGTGTCTGGTCTCCTCGCCCAAATAGGCTGTCAGTCCCCCACCGTTGCCCATCCCAGCAGAAATGCAGTACTCAGAAGGGACTAGAGGTTGACATCAATGAATGGATGCACGGACACCCAGCTGTGGCTTCCTGAGTCATTCAGTGGAAGGACGGAGTGTGGACACCTGGGTTCAAGTCTTCACATCTGTAGGGTGGGGGAATCATTCTTGCCTGTCCCACTGGGCAGCTGTAGAGACTCATCCAAGGAGGAAGATGGAGGGCAGCTGTGGCTGGGACTGTGACAGATGCCTGGAAAGACCAATCAGATGAGGTCTGGGTTCAGTCTGGAGGGGGCTGTGGAGAAGGGAGGGGGTCGAGGCTCGTGTCGTCAAGTCACTTCCTGTTGCGAGGGTTCTCAGGGCCAGCCCCAGGCCGCAGACTTTCCTGGGGCTCACCATGACCGTGACGGGGGATGCAGAGCCCCAAGGGTGGGTTAGGCTGGGACAATCATTCCGATAAGTCTCAGATGGCAGCAGCAGATGGCTCCAAGCTGGTGGCAGGGGGCGGGGGGGGGGCGTTGGGATGTCTGAGGTAGGCAGCCCCTCTGCTGCTGCCAGCTCTGTGGCAGACGAAGGCCTCCTCCCACCAGCGGTGCCAGTACCTTCTCAGCCAGTCACCCTCCAGTGTCCCCACTCAGCACGACCTCCATCTGCGCACGACGCTCAGGATGGTCCTCAATGCCCACGTTCCTGGTCCGGGGCGAGAAAGCTGGAGGTGTCAGACGGCTGGAAACACTCTGAGAGGAGACACCGCATCTCCCAGGGAGGCAGTGTATGAGATCGGGACGCAAGGCTTGCCTCACCTAATGGCTGATGGTCGCCGGAGCCCAAGCCAGCCGGCCTCTGCCCTCTGAAATAGGAGGTCTCCGCGTGGCGGACTCCTCCAGTCCTCAACGGCGTGCGCCGATCCTGCTGGGCTCCCAGGCCCCACCAGTGCCATGCAGGGCAGTGACTGGGGTCTGCAGGGCAAGCGACGGGCTGTGGGAAGACCCTGGTTTGGTGCAAAGAGGCCTGTGTGCTTGGTGGGCGGCAGGCGCCGCTCCCTTCCCTCTGTCCTTGTTCAGAAATGTCCCAGGTAACTAGAGCCAGCTTCTGCCCAGCAGTGAGGACGTACAGCTGGGCTGGGGGTGGGGAGACCAAGCCAGTCCCAGCCACTTGTCCCAGGAGGGAGGGGCCCCCTGGCTGCCCAGCTCTGCACTCCTCCGCATCTGTGGGGCTTGGGATTTGGAAAACACTGAAGGTCAGATGAAGTCTTGAGGAAGAGCCCTTCCTGGAGCCACGTGTGGGACTGAAGGGGGGTGTCAGGAAAGGGAGGGGCTCACAGGTGCCAGGCCCTTGTCTTAGGATTTTATCCCGGTGGCAACAACTCTTCATAGGGTGTCGGTGTGTTGAGGGCACACCGGGATCCCCGGGGGTTCCAGACGCTGATCTCCCCAGTCTGGGGTGTGGCCTGGGCACGAGCATGTTTACAGCCCTTCCTCCAGATGACTCTGATGTGCGTCAGGATCGAAAGCCGCCAGCTGTGAGGGCAACATCCTCACTTCATTCACAGATGAGGGGACCAGCCTCGTCTGAGAGGTTGCGTAACTTCCTCTAGGTCACACAGCAGGAAGTGCCAGAGGAGGGCCCATGCCCTCATCGCCAGGGCGGGAGGAGCATGGGGCGCTTTGGAAAGTCCCCTTATGGCTGTTTCTCCCCTCCCCCAGCACTGTCCCAGGCACACAGCGGCGGCTTGGGGACAGGGGAGAGGGAGGCATCACAGAGGGGCTGGCAAGAGAGCACGCAGAGGATGCGGGTGCTGGGGCTCCAGCTCTACCCCCGCCACTCACCACTGGGCCTCAGGTTCCTTAGCCTTAAAATGGGAAGAAGCGCCAGTGCCCTGCCCACCTTGGTGGGGAGGGGGCACGTGTTGTGCCCTCGGGAGGGGCTGGCAAGGGGAGAGGGACCCGCTGCCGTTGAGAGACCCTCTAGTCTGGGGAGGTCATGTGAGCAAAGCAGCTTCTGCAGCTCCTCGAGGCCAGCTGCGGGAGGCCCTCTCCTTCCTGCAGCCTTTTTTGGTGGCTGAAACCCTAGACTGATCCCGGAGCCAGACAGGCGGGCAGACAAGCGCATTCTTTTCAGGGGAGGCCCCCTCCTCCTCTCTCTGGAAGCCAGGAGCGGGGAGGGCAGGGCCTGCCCAGGCCTGACCCCAGACTGGGTTTCAGGCTGTGGGGCGAGTAGGGCTCCCTGGGGACTTGTGGGGCGAGCGGTGGGAGGGAAAGCCCCAAAGGCCCTAGTCTGCGGCTGGGAGTCGTGTGGGAGGAGGTGGCAGGGGGCTGATTCCAGCAGCTCCGGGGCTCCTGGGCTGCAGCTCCAGCACTGGCTGTGGGCATTGATGCCCAGTTTCTGGGCAAATCCCTGCGTGCCCAGCCTCAGTTTCCCCGATGACTGTCACCAGCCCTGGAACTACAGATGTCACAAGACTGGAACCTGAGCTGTAAAAAAGGCTGCTTTCGGTTTTCAAAAACCATCAAAGGTCACTTTACTGCTGTGCGTCCCCCTAAATGAAGAGGAAGGCGGGTATGACGTGCACACAGGCATCCTCTGGACGGCGCTTCTGCAGTGCTGGTCAACTTAAAAAAAATAACGTGTTCCTGGCGTCCTCCCACAGGAACAGGGCTGGACACGGGCCCCACTACTCAGGAAGGTGGGAGGTGGGAGGCAGCTTCCTTCCACAGCCTCCTTCTGCCCAGCAGGCTGACAACCTTGACCCGGGTCACGAGCCCTCCATTCTGTTCCCTGGGTGGGGGAGGGTGTCCATCTCCGGCGCCATTCTGGCTGCTAAGTCGCCCTGGCAGAGCCTGCCTCTTGGGGAGGTGGAATGGCCTACGGGAATTCAAATCCTGCCTCCTGGACGCACGGGCTTTGAGAAGTGCAAGTCTCAGCATCCCCGGGCCTTGTCTCTTGGCCTGCAAGATGGAGACCTCAAAGGAGCGGCGTGAGGAGCAGGTGAGGCCGGGCCCGGGCTGGCGGGTGCCGTGTCAGCCAGGGGTCAGCTTTCCCGCGCATCCTTTGGCCAAGCAGCGGCTCCGCTGGTTCCCTCTCTGCTGCGACACCAGCGGGCTCTCCAGGGAGCCGAGCCTGTGAAGAGGAGTGACGTCCTCTCCAGGTCACAGCAGTTTTGGGTCCTCTCTGCGGCCCTGCCGAGGCTCTGGACCACACTCTGGGTGAGTCAGCAGGGACAGAGGAGAACATTCAGAATCCAGAAGACGAGATCGCTGAGATTTTGGAGACAAGATCTCTACCTCTGGGATGATCTGTAAGGGTGTGAACAGTTCCCTAAGTGCCCACAGCGCTGCTGGGCAGAGCCGGTCACTGGGCGGGCTCTGTGCCAGGCAGCTCCTGGCCCATCTCTTCCTCACAACAGCCCTGGGCTAGGAAGGAGGATCCCATCACCGCTGTCTTACCAGTGAGGACCCGGAAGGGTACGGAAGGTCTGACTCTGAAGAAGCAGGCCTGGTCTCTGCCCAGCTAGGGAACGGAGCAAGGAAATTCACATCAGGGCATTTGTTAAGACACAACCTCAAGGGGACGGAGGGTTCCAGGGAGGAACCACCCTGCATGAGGGTGTGGGTGGAGCCTGCTGAGGTTACTTGGAAACTGACGGGGGGGACACTCCTGCAGTGCTGAAGCTCTGGTCTTTGGGATCTTCCTAACGATACGATGAGCTTCCCTCATTTAATCTGCCAGGTGTAAGGACAGTGATATGTATTTCACTCAAGACTCTTGATTTCAAGGGACGTAAACCCAACTTAAGGAAAAAGTGAAGTGTGTCAGGATAACAGGCACCTCGACATCTGAGGAAGGGCATGAGAGCCCTCAGGTTTCCATGACAACAGGAACCTGGAACTCAAGCCACCAGGAATCATGCTGTCATGCTTCTGCTTCTCTCCCACTATAGACCAGCTCCTCCCCCCACCCAGGGCAGGAAGCAGCCTCCAACAGACCTGGGTGTGACACTCCGTAGCCTCCCCCACCACCACCAGAGGGGACAATTCCAAGGAGTGGTCCTGACTGGCCTTAGCTTGGCCAGGTGTCTGTCCCGGCCACCTGTGGGCAGGACGTCAGAGCACACTGCTTGGCTCAGCCTGGGGCAGGTGCCCATCCCTCGACCAGGTGGTGTTAGAGCCTTGACGTGAAGGGAGAATGGAGAGTAGTGGGTTCCAGGGAGTGACTGCTGAGAATCTGATTTCCGAAGGCCTTGCTGGCTGCTAGATGCCGCCGTCAAGAAGGCACCATCCTCCAGTTCAATTGAGCAGACTTTATTCAGCACCTATTAAGTGCAAGGCACTGTGCTAGGCGCAGTGGGAAATACAGAGAGTGAACACAGACAGCCCTGCCCACGAGGAGCTCACAGTCTAGAAAAGGAGGTAAGACACGGTACACAATCAGCTGCGGTGACACCAGCCAGAGTGGCAAGCGCCGAAAGCAAGACACAAGTGCTACGGGGTCACAGAACACCATGAGGCTGCTTCTGTCAGAAGCTTTAGGCGAGGGTACAGAGGACGCAGGGCTGGGCCTTTGAGCGGGGAAGCTGTTTGGAAGAAAGGGCATTTCTAGCAGAGAAGAGATGCACTCAGAGGTGGGAGCCCACAGGTAACAGAGGAAATTGGGTGGCTGCAGGGAGTGGGCAGGTGGGCTATACAAAGTGGGCAGTCAGGTACAACTGGGAGGTGGACAGCCAAGGATACTAAGCTCAGGGAGGTCTGAACTTGACACTCTGGTCAAGAGAGCCACTGATCACTGAACAAGAAGAGGGGTGTGCAGAAATGTGTTCTTAGAAGATAAATCTAGCGGTTGTGGAGTCTGGGAGGGAGAGGGGAAAGCTGAGAGATGGGCTAACTTGTCAGAGGCTGACGCCCACGGGGAGGCCATGAGAGCATGACTGGGGGCAGTGGCCAAAAAGGGACAAGGGTGGACAAGGAGATCTTGTGGTGGGGGGGTGGGAAAGGAGAGCAAGGAACAGACGCAGGCCCAGGGTCTGGGGGCCAGTGGGTCTGAGGATGTCCCAGGGCTTCTAGGTAGAGCTAGAAATGAACTCGTGAAGGGCAGGGCTGGAGCTGGGACTGGAAGCCATTGCAAAGAGGGGCGGTGGGAGTCAGGGAAGTGTGCTGGCCCCTAAGCGTGAGGGCTTCTCAAAATGTGGTCCCTGGGCCACCTGCATGGGAACCATCCAGGGAGCTTGCTGAAGTTGCAGATTCCCAGGCTTTACTCCAGAGCTACTGCATAAACATCTCTGGGGGTAGTGCCCGGCAATCTGCATTTTTACTAATAGCTGCCCTCCCCGCCGTGAGTCCCATAGCTGGTCCAAGGTTTGAGAACCACCTGTTGAACTGGCCTTTAGGTAAAAGAAGAAAGAGGAATGAAGAGTGTTTAGGAGTGAGGGAAATCTCAGAAAATAGGGAAATAAGATCAACGATGTCATGCTACGGCCACTGAATGCGGACACGGAGATTAAGGATTGGGAAAAGGCCTCTGAATTTGGCAATTGGGTGGTCTCCGATGACTTTCCTAGACTATTCCCACGTCGTGGGGTGGAGGCCAAGTTTGCAGACAGGGGAGTGAAGAGTGGCAAGGGTGGGGGGGAAGTAGCAACAAACAGAGTTCCTTAGGGAAATCAGGTTATTTTAATCTCAAGGATCCGGAGTACGTGGGGAATAATGGAGAGGTAGATAATGCAGAAATGGAGTCTGAGTAACTAACCAAACAAACTACCATGGGGAGATGAGAGGAGATGGGCCCAGGGGCGGACGGATGGACGGACGGACGGAAGGACAGGTGGGGACATGGAAGGACTGGTGGGGAGGCGGAACTGGGGAGGGACCTCCAAAGGACGCGGCGTCTCAGAGGTGTGTGGGAGGCAGGCTGGGCCTGAGAGGGGGTGGCGCCGGGGCCCAGTGCCTGGGGGGAGGGGCACGGACCTGGCGGTGGCGGGGTGCGCTCAGAGCCTCATGGGCTTCTATGCGTGGATCATATTCCACACGTGCCACAATAAGCCTGGGCAATAAAGCAAAACCATCCCTCCTCTCACTGACACCAAAAGTTGCAACAGGCCCACAGAGTCCCTGGAGACACAGCCATGGCCCGCTACGCCTGCCAGAATGGCTGAGAGGCCTTCTTACTGTTTTACTAGCTGGCAGCCTACAGGGTCTCAAACACCGGCTACTTGACAGAAAGGTCAAACCAGTCTTTCTTCTCCCAGAGGCGGCAGCCTGGGGCCTGGGGAAGAATGCAGGCCCAGGAATCACTCAGCATCACCACCTACTTAATTCTTTAACCCTGGACAACCTCTCTGAGCATCAGACACCAGTCTACTGAATGAGGGTGGCATCCTCTGCCCTGCCACCTACTTCATTCATTCCATGGAATGCCACGGAATACGGGATGCAGAGCCACCGCACACGACAGCCCCCTACAGCCCCAAGGAGTTACAGGAAGCACTGCCGCTGACACTCCCAAGGTAGTTTAGAACTCTTCCATGGGAGGTAGACCATCAAGAAATATTTTATAGCATCAACACTAGTATTAAGAGGAGCCTGAGAACAAGTAATGACTTTTTTTAATAATGGTTTGAAAATTGAATTTTAAAATATTAAATTTAACTAAACTTGATAGATTTCAGAAAGAACCATGAATTGTTTCATTTACCAAGGTAAGTAAGTAAGTAATGCTTTTCGGACACTCCTCCCACTCGGTCTTCTAAGTTCTTCCTTCCTGCAGCCGAGATAGTGGAAAGGGGCAGGTAGAGCTCTCAGAAACAATACGAAGATCACAGAGGCTTACACAATTCATAGGTCAAAGGTCAAGTCACTTCTAGAGCCCAGAAAACTCCTGACCTCTAGGCCTAGCCAGCTCTACCTGGCATCAGTGGAGGCTCAGCCCCCTTCCAGGAAGACCTGTGGCTAAGTCCTGGCAATCAAGGTATGCCCTCTAGGTCCTTCTCTGAAACAGGAGAAGTGCTGGATTGGCAAGGCTGCTGGACAAAACCCTGACCCCAAAGGTCAGAGTCACTGCAAGACCCAGCCCTCACACCTCTGCTGTTGGTTTTAAAAACCACCAGTTGTGAAGGTGAGGCACAGGGGCTGGGACTAATGTCGCCTTCCGGCCTGCCTCGAGTCTTCTACCTCCACGTGCGTAGCTGGGTGACTCGGGCAACCTGCCCCCTTGCTGACAAGCAGCTCCACAGTAGGAAGCACCTTAAAGGCATCAAAGAGAAAACATGATTGAAGTACGAGTTTGGCCACCTGGAGGACTCTGGACTCACCCCTCGAGGGATGCGGGGGTCAGACACGCCTGGAGGGAGCATCGGGGGGAGACACCTAGGTCTGCTCATGGCCAACTAAGTCCCTTCACCATGAAGCACAAACCAGCACCGAGTCCTCGGCAGCTGTTTCTGGGGACCGGGAGAGATGTGATCTACAAGGCAGACGTGAAACTGACCATGAGCAGCCTAGAGAGAGAACAGGTGTAAAATACGAAGCCCTTTGAAGGTCCAGAGAACAATAAAGATGTTAGGAATTAATTATCCAGAAAAAGAATTTCACTGACACAGAGTTTAGGCAACACTGAAAACACAATACTAAGATATCAGTTCTGAGAAAGACTCACAGACAGGAAGGGCAGCTGAGGAGGACACTAGAGAGACAAACACAGGAAAAATAAATATGGGGCTCTGGGTCCCCACAGAAGCTACTAATGCTATTTAGTGGCTTGGGTCATTCTTGAGAATAGAAAACCATTTTTTTGGCAAAGCTGCACAAACTTCACATGGGGGGGGGGGTCTCCCAAGGTTGTGGACACAAAAGTACTATAATGATGGGGCTCTTCACTAAACTTCCTCACATCCCACTAGTATCTTCAGAAGCTAACATGTGACTTCTAGAGTCAGTCAGGGACTGGCTGCTGAGTGCGTCTGTGCCCAGGACGAGGAATCCGGTCCACGGCTGTGGACTTGGGCGCGTCCAGACAGAGGGCACTCCGACCCTCAGTTCCCTCTTCTGCAGGGCGGGAGGGGAGGAAGGGCTGGACTGCGTGAGCTCTCGAGTTTCTTCCGGCCTGGATGCTCTGTGCGTGTAACTTTGCCCTGGCCATTAACAACGGCTAGGTACAAGGTGCCATCTAGTGGCACCGCTTGTTCACTCTCACAAATGGCTACAATGAAAGACCCCAGAGGAGCAAAATTAACTCCTAGGGACTCTAATTCCAGGGGTGAGGGCAGAGGAGGCTGGGAGGGGTGAACACACTTCACGTTAGCGGATGTGACATAGTCATCTCAAGAAAATATAAGAGGTCTTGCTCTCCCTAAGAAAGCAACTCTTTTTTTTATTTAGAAAGGCTAATCATATCCATTTGTCAATATTTTCAGCGTTAAGGAAAATAGTTTAAAAAACATAAAAATGTTAAGTACACTCAAGAGTAACTGCTATTAAACAGTTCTGAACAGGCAGAAAATGTAGACTTTCCTTTTACAGAAAATGTTAAATCTGTAATAGCAGCATAATTTATATATAGAAAAAAGCTGGTTTTGAAAACCCAGATTTTTTTATACACAAAACATCTGTTTTTTTTCTATACACTACAACAGCATTTCCACTGGGAAATTGGCTTCTTCACATTATGTCACTTCCTGCTGCCATGTGCAGATACTAGCTTGAGTGCATCTTCAGCCCAGAGCCCCAGTTCCCGACGGCCTTCAGTCCAACACCATGGCGGAAAGCGCGTTCAGGTCTTTCATGTATGGATGAGCTGCCAAGATCTGGTCGATTTTCAGTCTTTGCTCTGAGTCAGGGAAGATCTTCAGAAGGGCTTCCCTTAGCTCGTTGGTTTCCGCAGAAGATCTCTGTGCTGGCATGGGCAGATTCTGCTGGATGTTGGGAAGGTTTGGCAAAAGTGGGAAGCGGGGTTGCTGAGGAAGCCAGTGGCTGGGTGGGGTGCCCTGAATCCGGGCTGGAGGCTGGTGGCTGGTGCTGGCTGCCTGGGTGCCAGGGACTCTGAAGCTGGGGTCAAACATGCCCATGTTTGGCAGGGCACTGAGTAGGGGCTGCATATCTCTGTGAATGGAAGCAAGTCCTGGTGAGCTGGGTTATGAGATAAACAAGAAATCTGTCTAAACATCTGCTGCTGACATCAAGGCGCAAGGAGCTGCTCTCTGGCCTCTGCAGGCAAGATAGAAGACTGCAGCCAAGGCAGGGATGGCAGCTCTCCACAGAGGGGCCCGTGGGGATGCCAGTGACACCAATTCCCGACCAGTCATCACAGGGAACGCTAGCTCTTCATGAGCGACTCCACCTCCCTGGCCTGCTGCTGTGAGGACTGACCCTATCCAGCTGCTTGGCTCTAAACCACGGTGTACCAGGATCACCTGGAAGCTTTCAAAAGAACTGGAAACAGGGCCCTACTCTCCTGCAGGTTCTGATTCTCTGTGGAGCCTGGTTGATGGGGCTGAGAAAAAGGAACCCACTTTGGGCAGAGAGGCTGCCTCCCCAGCCCCCCAAGTCTGAGCGAGACGTTGGTGCCCACAACTTGAATGCACGTGAGTGTGTATACAGCGTCCGTACTGTTAAAAAGCCTCCCACTTGACTCTGCCTTGCAGCTGAGAAATGGGGCTGACTGAACACTTTTCCCAACTTCAAAAGCTCAGTCCCTCTGTGGGGGGAGCTATTACTAACTTCTTATTCAATTAGTTAACACTTTTGTGAAGAGCCATTAGGTGAGCAGGCAGGACTGACCCTGCTGCCAGGCTGCTGAGGCTGTAGAAGGAGCCAGAACTCTCCTTCCATTGTTTGACCCATGGGCCTTGATGCTTGCACACAGGCCTCAGGTCTTAAAGCCTAGCAGAGGATTTCCAAGTTCAGACTTCTGGAAGAAAAATGAGACATACGGACATCCAACAGGTGTTAAAAATGGCTGCCGTTCTCTTGGTGTCGGTAGAGAAGCAGGACCTTTGGGAACTAAGTCCTCATCTGTGTAATGAAACCCAAAGGCTCAAAAGAGAAATGATTCACAAGACCTGGGAGCTGAAATCGTGCTGGTCTTGTGTGCAGAAGACAGCTCTGTGTGAACCACCCGTCCCCCCAGAGGGTCCTGTTATAAATGGAAAGGATCAGCTATAGTCTCACTGCCTTAAAAAGCTGGGGGAGCTGTGCTGTCTGATTCCTTTCAGTTTAGACCTCCATAGCAGCCCTGTGCAAACATCTGCTGAGAAATACACAGAAATGTAGCCTGTTTTACTTTAAAAAAGGGAAAAGGTCTATCACTGGGGAATATGATCTGTCACTTAGGCACACAGGACACTTTAGTTAACAGCGTCCATTACTTGAGAATTCTGAAAACAGAAACAACCACTAGCAACATGTCTTTAAACACAAACAAACAAAAAACCCCAATCCACAACAATGAAAACCTAAGCTATCAAATCAATTTCGGTTTAATAAAGAATACTGGCTTCTCTATTAAGTGAGGTAGAAAGTAACACTTCCCCAGGCAGTGATTCCTGAATAGTAAATAAATTAATATAAGCATAAAATAGTCAAAGCAAATGACTTGGGAAAATGAACTTAAAGAAGATATTCAGACACACACAATGAACCGAAGCAGCATTCACTAATAAGTGACCACTAGCAAAATCTGCTTTGTCTTCTTAGACCTACAGGAAGTTTGGCTCCCCATCCTCTGCTGGGATTAAAACCAAAAGGACCACAAGTGAAGATTTGGTCTTTGGGAGACATTCCACATATATTTCACCAGCACTAAATCTAAGGCTATTTTAAAAAATAAAACGCCATTTTTAATCTTTAGAGAGAGAGAGCACTCGCGCTGAAGCACAAAGAACTGAAACAAACTTGTAAATGCAAGACAATCTGGAAAAGGAAATACCTAAGGAAGACTTCCTTCCGAAGAAATTCTTCTAATCGAGGTCCACTTCTCCCCAGAGGATCATCAGGAACCATAAATATGTCCCCCACAAAGGTATACTGGAGCAATCTACAACATGGAGAACAATTACAATGCTGGAGAAAACAATTAAAAGACTGCTTAACTGCCTAAAGCAAAAAACAAATACACCCCAATTAAACCATTTTAATTTCTCTTTTGGATACAAATATTGGTCAATACAACAGAGTAAGAAACTTTTACCCTATTGGCTCTCACATTTCTTAGCAAGACTTTCAGATTTTTATCTGGGCCTGGGAAGCAGTTTCTTCTCCTGACTTTCAATGTAACTTTGAAAAATAAGACTGAAAGACTGTCTTAGGATACAACAGGTGCTTAGAATACAACAGGTGCTCAACCAAGGTTTAATTTTTGAATAAATGAGTCCATAAGCAAACCCACTGATGTTCTTTTAAAAAAGGGAAACAGTATATGAAGAAAAAATATTGAAGGTCAGTTGAGCATGATTTATCAAGTCTACAAAAATGTTTAAAAAAGAAAAAAGTCCAAATGACTGGTTTGCTGCTTGGACTTTGGTTTCTGCCTTGTTTTATGAATTCTGAAGGCAATGGGTTGGTGTGTGACTGAGTCTTGACTGCATTTAAACCTTCCATGCATACACAGATGAGTGTCCAATAAATACTGACAATGAGCCCGGGGCACAGATCCAACAGAAACACATACTAGAAGATTAATGGCTTGTTAACTGTACCCAGGTCAAAGACCAATTCTGAGTTCAGCTATCAACAACAGTTTTTTAACAGTCAAAATGCAATTAGTAATTAACTTTCACCTGGGCATCATTTTCTAAAATGATGAACCAAAGAATCATTTTCTAAAATCCTCCAATGATTCAACAAAATATAAATATCAGACAAGGGGCAACTGTGAAACCCCTGAAGAGGTAAGTATGTAGTTACACTAGTTATACACTAGTCATACTAGATATACACAGCCTTGAGTTATGTTTTTTAGATTTGTGGCATTTATGACTCATCCCTGGCACTGCCATAAGACTACTGCTTTTCGTTAAGTAACTTGTCAGACGATGCTTGTTAATGGAAAGTCCTGGAAGCTTGTGTTCACTGATCTTAATGCAGCTGAACACATTCAGAGTGTCATTACAAACAAAAAACTTACAGTAGTGATTGCAAACTCCTGACTTGGTTATTTTGGATGATATTCAACACGTTTTCAATACAGATGACTAAACTTGGTAAAATGATGGTAAAATGCTCAAGAAAAGCATCAGATAGTAAAAAGTAGAAACACTCTCTCCTCTCCCAAAAGTGAAAACCCCATCAGCATATTGATTTTGGTCCTACCCTCTTGATGAACTCATAGTTGTCATTAAACCCCAACCTTCGTATTTCATAATTGAGTAAAGTCAGGAGGCCCAATGCCTTGCTCAAGTATCCCTCGGCATCAGGGCAAGGTGAAGTTAGGTGGCCATTTCTGCTCCATCACAGTTAACAGAGAGTTAACTGTGCCACAAAGATGTGCCTCTTGCCTCCTGCCAGGGAAAACTGATCTCTAGAAGACACCTGTGGGCACCAGAGCGTGCTCCCACATCACCTGCTGGAGCTACTGCTTTGTGCTGAGTCCTCCCACTTACTGAGAAGGGCCAGCCATCCTGTGGACTGGGGCATAGTCTTACGATACTTTAGGTCCCCTACACTGCTTCCAAGGTTGACGCAAAACAAATAATAAACAACAGAAGACATCTCTGACCAAAGACAAAGAAGAAAATATTACCTTTTTGTAATTATTTCTCTCCAAGAGGCTGACTCAGTCACAAATTCTCTGAAGTTATCATTTGTTACAATTATGCCACCAGTTTTGTCCGCTAAGTGTAGTAGAAACCTATGGTAATATAAGAGTGGTTAAAACGGGCAAGCAGGCAGGCATCCCTGGCTCAGAGAAGCTGTGTTATAAGAAGACAAAAGGATTTCCTCTTCACAGGAAAATCACCAAAGAATTTAACCAAGGCTGGGAAGCAGAAAAGTTAAGCCCTTGTCAACTGAAGATCAATCTGAAATACTGAACATCTGAAATTACTAGACTAATTATAAATGAAGATCTGGTTTTCATACAATCTAACTCTTTTTCAAAATAATCTCAACCATAATTTATACATCTTTCTAGAGAAGCTGTATTATCAATAAAGGGTGGTAATAAGATAATGCATGAGGACTAGAGCAGAGAATGAATAAGAGTTGACAAGCCTGTGAAATCACTGTTAGGTTTTTAAGTTGCTAAGCTACGGTACTTTGGTTCTAAGATGAGCTGCTTGACACAGTCAGCCTCGCAATTTTTTTTTTAATGCCTAAATTCACATTTTCTGCTCTGACTTAAGAAGAGACGTCCAGAACTGCCATTCAGTTTAGTCCAAGTTATAGATCCACTCAAATGCAAATTATGAAAAGATACATGGTTAATCAAAAAGTTTAAGAATTAAATATTAAGGAGAATTCTATTTCATTGTTGGAGATTATTCATGTTCAAGCCCTCTTAATGAGAGATTTGTGAGGATAATATATGAGTTTTATCTCCTAGTCAGGATGACTGCATTTGCCTGAGGCAATGTAGACAAAGATAATGAAACAATAAAATAAGAGAATCACTACTAGAATTAAAGGTGCAAACAACTGCTTTTATTAATAGTAGTGAGTACTTAAAAGAAGATTAAAAAACAAGCCTCATTAGTTTCAGAAATCTTAGGAAACCTTGGTAAGTAAATATGATTTAGCATTTTGGATTTATTAATAAGTATCTTAAATTATTTCTAACTGGCATGAACTGTAAGTGGTAATGTCTGCCCAGACGTATTAACAAAAATAGGTAGTAAGGGCTTCTGTGCATGTACTGTGAATCAGGACACATACAACTGCTAAAAACCCAGAGAGCCATATAAATTAAGCAAAAGCCTAACCTACACGCTTGCATATGCACTCAATTTCTGCTGGTGTGAGAATGAAGCTGCAGCGTTAGAGCATCTGAAGGTTCTTCACGAGCCTGGCGGTCCAACCTGCCTTTTCACCTGAGCACTCCAGGGTCCCTACCCAGTATCTTAGAGCTGGAGCAAGGGTGGGCCCTCCATCCCACTCTCCCAGTACCTTCTCACCTACGCCCCGGCCCAAAGGTGCCTCCTCCCACACTCTTCTTGATGCCACCTCTGACTCTCCCCATCAGATCTGGTCTCTCATACCAGCCTGGTGAAGGGTAAGGGGCTGTCAGTGAGAAGGCCCTTTGGACGTTCTGCTGAATGTCCACCGTCACCCCAAGTCCCCTTCCCCTGCTAAGCCCCTCTTTTCATCTCTCACCCATCTGACCATCACTCACTAGCTTGGGTTACAAGTTAAGCACTGTCTTCAATGTGGGGGAGCACTGTGGTAGAACGCTGAGGCTAAACCACTAGGGGGTTGAAGTGCTAGAGGCCAGAGTGAAAGAAAGAGGGTGAGGGCAGGAGAGGAAAAAACAGGCAGCCACTGTTTAGGTTCTCAGACACTTGTCATCTCAGCACCTGCTCTCTGAGCAACGTAACAACCTAAGAAATGCAGCTTATTCCTATAACACGAGGGGCAGCTGAGACCATGTTCTATTATGTGGAAGAAATACTGAGGGCTCAGGCATCACAATGACAGACTAAGTCACTGGCCAAGTATAACCAGGAGGAGACAGGGAAATGTTTGAAAACCACTCGCGAGGCTGCCACACTAAGACAAGACAAACATTACTTTCAGGAAGTATCAAAAAAGACTACAAACTCAATATCTGCTTTTACTTATAGATTCTCAGTCATGTTTTATTAAAAATTCTAACTCAACAGCTTCTTTGGTAATCTCCCTAAACCATACAGCAAAGACCACTGAATGTATAACCTTAATGACCATAAACGTTAAAATTCTCAAACCCGAGTCAAGTGCGCCCACCGCCCGGTTGGAGCAGGCGGTTGGCTCCTCCCCACCCCACACCCACTTTAGAAGGGAAACCAGCCTTTCATACCTGTCATCATGAGAAGCAATTCTTTCTCCAAAGACCATCCGTGCAGGAGTTAAAGATAATATTCCGAGCTCCTGGAGCTGGGTTAAGAAGTGCTGTTCTGTTCATGGAATAAGTTGAATACACATTCAGAAAAAGGCTATCTTCCCAGATATTTAAATAAATGAAAGCACTCCCAAATGTTTCACCTGGAGAGTTGTGGGAAACCTTTTTTCTATTGACTCAAGAAGACTCAATTTTACTAACTTACTGGGAAGGAAAAAAAAAAAAAATCAAGCAAGACATATACTAAGACAAATATAACGTAAAAACTGACTTTAGCTATTTTTTAAACTTAAAACTGTTCAACTCATTTGCTTCTTAAATTAAGAAGAGTAAACCATAAACCTATGTTTAATGGATCTTACCATTAAGAACTTTTTCACAGCCACATTACAAGCAGTAGAGGACAAAGAGAGTTAAGGGCAAGAGTCCCTGGGAGGGAGGGCAGGGGTGGGAACAGGAAGAGTGATGGCAGTAGAAGCAGACAAACTGCTCTGTCCCGATCCCAAGAAAGGCCTGCTTGGTCCCTATTCCAAGAGTCTGTCAAATCTCCCTCTGGCTGGCATCCTATCTAACCTCTCTCTGATATCTGTACAAATATTTACTGATTTTCACGGGAGTGGGTTGTGACAGAGGATAAAGGAGGGCCAAAGCCACACACGAGTAATGGGCAAAAAAGAAGCTAAAAGCTCAGAATCTAAGATCCCCACACCGACATTCCCTACAATGGTACTCACCACTGACTTAAGCTGAAATGCCCAAACATGGTGTCTTTATGATTCTAGAAATGCACAGCACATAAGGCTTACAAGACTCTTACAGGGATCTTACTGCAAAAATAACTGAAATGAGTGGATCTGCCTCATTTCTCAAGTACCTTCTGTTAGGACCAATACATTCCCCTGAGTGAGGCAAGCTGGGATACTTGGGAAATGCGGTTTTACCATTTCCACCTCAACAGTGACTAAGTTCTACTTCCTGTCGTAAATGTGTTGGGTGAGTCCTGTTCTCACGCTTCCTCCTCCCAATCTACCTTTTATTTCCAGGTAATCTGATGTGTTAAGCTGCCTGGCATAGCCCTTTCACTGGTTTTCCTATTACGACCCAAGAAACAAAAACACTTTAAGCTTCTCTGGAATATTTAAGGATCTATAATAAGTTCAAATCTTTTGTGTGTGGCCTGCAGGTGAGCCACGCAGTACCATACAATTAACATAAATGACTTATATTAAGCTATTAAACAGACTGTTAAAAAGACATTCTCTTTGAGGGTTCCGAATTTATCAAATGGCCATTTTCAAAAATACTGTTTAAAGAGGAAGAAACCCAGCTTACTAGAAAGACATATTTAATCAACTTTTTAGAAAGTCAAAGAAAATTTTTGTGATATATAATGAAGTCTAATATAACTTTCTATATAAACAGCTATTTAACTTTCCATCCTTCCCCCAAGTATTTCTTATGCTGTAACACTCTTCAACTGATTTTTTTTTTTACTGGGTGCAACGAATTTACAGTTTTGTTTTTAAAGCTGTGGCACATGACTCTATTCTAAGTAGTGTGTGTTACAATTACAAGCCAACTCATTAAATACCTCATTAGTAATCTGGAAAAATCAATTTGCCTCACCTGTGACATTAGGATCACGCCTTGTTCTCCACTGCGGGACAAATACAGTGATGTTTCTGTTGCCAAGCTTCCAAAAATATTCAACCGCAATCGCAATTCCACGACAAGAAAAGAACTTTTTCAGACCATGGCTATATGAGAAAAAGTAAAATTTATTTCAGTTTAAAGCATGTTTAAAGTATGTTAAGTTTCACCATGATAACTTTAATTTAATAATTAATTATTTAATTTAATAATTTCCTCTAATAGTCTGCTGCTCTGCAAAGCCAAGAGAGAACCCATGATAGGAGGCAGGATTCTTAATAGCTCTGTGATTTCTGTTGTATTTTATTCAGTTCATTTAATTGAGTGTGCTTTTGTGGTAGAAGGCAGTTTTAGCTTCAGGGCAATACTTGTTTATTACACCTTTTATTTTTGTTTTCAGATAAAGAGCTCATTCTACAGAGCCCTAGTCCACGGGCCTCTAAGAATGTTTTATGAATTTTATGGAGGAATTTGTTGCTGAAGCACAAGCAGCTGTGATCAGAACTATTCCATGACATGGTCCTCACCACCACAACTTCCAAAGGCTTCGTGAATGCCTGTGGCTCCGGGAGGGCTGCATCCCCTTTCTGGAGAACTGTGAAAGTGACTCAGTTTACAGCTTCCAGGAGACAAGTTGAGGGCAAGGCTCAAATGAAACTACCTGGGGGCCATGGCCGTGATTTTGTTGAAGGAAGCAGAAAGCAGGCGGAAAATAAACACGGGACAGTACTGAACATGACTGAGTACACTTTTTCTGCAAAAGGCCAGGCACTGTCTGCTGCGCCACGGAACTGTCAACCGTTAGTAAAGGGGTGTAGCTAAATTCCATGTTTATAAAAACAGGTGGTGGCCAGATTTGGCCCCTAACTTGTAACCTCTGGTATAGAGGATTAAAAACTGTTCCCCACCTCAAAACCTGGTAACAAATTTCAAAAGAAAAGAAGAAAAATATTTAAAATTTATTCTCCAGCAGTTAAGTAAAAGTAAAGGTTTTATTTAAAAAGTGTTTTTAAAAGTTTGACATTTTGCAGGTGGTAATCCGTTTGTCTACCCATGAGTATTAGAAAAAGGGAGAAATCCCTCTGATGTTACAGTTGAGATTAGCATAATCTGTCCTCACCGCTTCAATGATCGCCTATGATGCAATGACAGTAAATTCTGCATTTTCAGTCCTGTCTTCTCACATCTCAGAACCACTTGGCAAGGCTTCCCTGGTGGCGCAGTGGTTGAGAGTCCGCCTGCCAATGCAGGGGACACGGGTTCGAGCCCTGGTCTGGGAGGATCCCACATGCCGCGGAGCAACTAGGCCCGTGAGCCACAATTACTGAGCCTGTGCGTCTGGAGCCTGTGCCCCACAACAAGAGAGGTCGCGATAGTGAGAGGCACGCACACCGCGATGAAGAGTGGGCCCCGCTCGCCACAACTAGAGAAAGCCCTCGCAACAGAAACGAAGACCTAACACAGCCATAAATAAATAAATTGAAAAAAAAAAAAACCACTTGGCAGGTACTTCCTTCACTCGGAGCACTGCCTCCTCAGGCACAAAGTGTCCCAAGTCACCCCCAGGCTCTGCTAATTCTAACCCACCTGCACTGACTCCAGTTAGACTAACCCTGAAATGGAGCCACACAGTCTCTGATTCTGCTCAGGGCCTTCTACAGCACCATTCTTCTACACAAATCCAGTGCCTGGCTTCGAGGGCGCCTCCACACCTGACTAGTCAGATGGCATCTGGCCAAAGCATACCTTCTGCTTCCACCACCATCCGTCATCACACTCTGGATTTTGGCCAGGTGGTCTTGCCATTTGACTCTTCCTGGGTTCTGAGCTTTTTCTTATCTCTTAAACCTCCTCCCCGAATGCCCTCAGGACCCAAGGCCAGTCTCTCTTCTTCTATGAAGCTGTCTCTAGACACAGGCCCTCAACCATCCCTCTTCTTTTCTCTGACTTGCTATCTTGTACTGTGCACCAGAACCACAGAATTTAGGAATGCATTTAAAGTCATGTTAGAGATAAAAAGAATGAAACACCTCTTGAGAGACAGAGCCACTTGCCCAGCTTGCACCGTCAGAGGGTGCATGAGCCGGGATTAGACTGACGTTTCCTCACTCCTGGGCCAGTGCCCTTTCAACTACCCCCCAGTGGTACTGTCCCCAACTAGATCTACATTCTCATGGAGCAGGAATGGGCTGGACCTGTAAGAAACATCTAACGTCCAGAAGAGTGGCTCAGAAATGCCTCCTTTTAGAGGCTAAAGCCCACTCTCTTCTCAGTGAACCATAAATAAGAGACTGCACAGGCATCAGCTATACCCCAGAAAAGGTATGCAAGTAAACAAACCCATTCTTGATGAAATAACTTAGCAGTGGTTTATTTATATAAAAGCATTTAAATATGGCAAGAATGTAGCAATATGACATTTATTACTGGGGTGGGGGGGTAGTTTTTGTACAGGGGGTCTTACCCTTGAGATAAATGCACTAAAAAAGCTTATAAAGTGTCTTCTTAGTTTATTCATCAGACACAAATGTGTATGAACTCTTTTTCTCTTCTTTTCCTTAAATGCTTCTGTTGATGGAAATAGTAGAAACTGGGTGGAAATAAAGTCCCCAGTCCATTACCTTGGGTCACTAAGGAAAAGGAGGGAAATGACAGTAGATAAAATTCTGCTGCCCTGGACCCCTCACAAGCTTAGATGGGGAAAGTGGAGTTTCTAGAAACATTAGCACTAAAACAAATTTCCGAAGGGTTAGTTATCCTCAGTGATAAGATCAAATCATTTTTTAATACCCTGAAAAATCTCTAGGGCTGTTTTAGGAGTAAATAGCAGTTCAAAATTCTGGTAGAGAACAAATGGACTAATCCATAAAACAACAGAAACAAAATCAAGTGGAGCCAAATTACTGACCTTAAAATAATACGAAGTGTCCTTGACCTTGCCTACTTTTACTCTCACACTCTGACCAGGCAAAAAATGTGCTGTCTCCTAGCCTCCCTGCAATCAAACCAGAGCAACTTGCTGACAGGTAAACTCAGACCAGTCGTCTTTTCTGACTCAGAGACAACGGGTATACATACAGTAACACCTCACTACGTCTGTGAAGGCCAAAGCTCTGGGGTTCCCAGATCCAAACATAGAATTAACAGATATTAAGCCTGAGAAGCCAGATGTGCAGGCTCTCAAGGGAGATTTAAACTCCTGTTTCCATAAACTTGGGAACAACTTATAATATCTGGTTGTTTTCCATATTGTAGCAGACAGTCAACTAGAAAGAGGGTCCAAAGCAGAGAGGAGATGGGTGATAAATACCTGATAAACACTCATGGCCGTCACAGAACCAAGACACGGCAGTGTGGGAAAAGAGTGAGAAACCCTCTGAGTTACCCAGGAAAGAATAATCCCTTTCTATAGCTTCCACTTAATAAAAATAGCCATGGAACCCTGATATAGCAAGACTAGCATGAAAAACGGTTAAAATGCAGAGGGAAGTGAAGGGACAAACCTCATCTACATGGAAAATTGTCTACACAGATAAGTCAGGTGCTCTTATGCTGAAGTTTCAGACTGACAAGAGACCGAGTGTTATCTGGCCTCCATGGTGACGCCTAGCCATACACCACAAACAATTTCCATTTACTCATCGTTTGACTCACTCATGGTGACAAATGGGAAAAACCAAGTAAAGATATGCATAATCAGCAGCATTAAGTAGGGTATTTTGGAATTTCTCACGGTGTGTTATAAACTGCAGACACCACGCTGGACAGACAAATAAACAAGGCTTTGCAGAAACCCAGGGATGGGTGGGCCTGAATGGCTCTAAGGTGGGGTTCAAACCTATTGCTTAAGAACTCAAATTTCCTTTTTAACTACTTCCTCAACTAGCTGGGTCAAATTAGTGAGGTTTACTCAGCAGTGCCTGAGCAACTCAAGACTTACGTATCCAATGTTGCCAAGGCCTAAAAATTCAACCTCAGCTTCTGTGGGAAGAGGCAGGGTGTGTGATGGCTCTGGAGAGTAACATCATGGGCCCAAATCTCATATCTGCATAATCTTGGACAAGATTTTTAGGCCATATCATATTATATACATTATAGATTAATTTTTACTTCACGAAACTGGTGTGAAGACGATATTTTAAAAGATAAAGTAGAGCACCTGACACATAACAAGTGTTTGCTTTAAGATTCCAAATATTTGGGGGGCTTCCCTGGTGGCACAGTGGATAAGAATCCTCCTGCCAATGCAGGGGACACGGGTTCGAGCCCTGATCTGGGAAGACCCCACATGCCGCGGAGCAACTAAGCCCATGCACCACAACTACTGAGCCTGCACTCTAGAGCCCGCAAGCCACAACTACTGAGCCCGCATGCTGCAACTACTGAAGCCCGCGCGCCTGGAACTCGTGCTCCGCAACAAGAGAAGCCACTGCAATGAGAAGCCTGCGCACCGCAACGAAGAGTAGCCCCGGCTTGCCGTAACTAGAGAAAGCCCGTGCGCAGCAACAAAGACCCAACGCAGCCAAAAATAAATAAAAATAAAATAAATACATTTATAAAAAAAAAAAGACTCCAAATATTTGTTGAAATGTAATCCAAATTGATTACTAGAATAGCAATTGGAATAGCAATATAAATGGGTGGTGAAAAATCATTTAAACAATCTTAATCTTTCTTAGTCTTTAATTCATTGATTCATTCAACCCATCGTCACTTAGTGGCTACTACGCGCCAGGCACCATGGACCTTGGGGGTAGTTCAGGGAACAGAACAGACATGCATCGCTTCTTTTATGGAATTTATAGTCTATAATTCACATATAGTATTGAAGCAATTGATTTAGAATAATGATTTTTTCTGACTTAAAAAAATTAAGGTGAAATTCACATAACATAAAATAATCATTTTAAAGTGAACAATTCAGTGGCATTTAGTACATTCACAATGTTGTGCAACCACCATTTATATCTTATGCCAAAACATTTCCATCACTCCAAAATAAAACCCTGTACCCATTAAACAGTTTCTTCCCAGAATAAGAGTTAATTTTAATTACTGATATTTTCAGATCTACATCAAATTAAGTATAAGTCTGTCTTCTTAGGATAATACATCCTTTGTAAAAGAGTTGCTTTTAAGTTGAGACACCTGTGAATTCAAAGAAAATCAAAATCCTCTCTCAAATAATCAGCTTGTGGGTTTCCCTTAGTGCACTAATTCAGCGGTTTTCAAAAGAAATGGTACTGTACTGAAGAGTGTTAGGAAATATGTGACACTGTTTTGGGGTGTCACAATGGCCGGGGGGCAGTACGGGCAAAGTAGGAGGGACTAGATAGATATGCAAAACACCCTGTCCTGGATAGCCAGTGCCACTCTAAATTCCAATAGCGACCCCTCTGAGAAATATACTAGTTACCACAAAAAGGTTTTTTAAAAGTGTCATTATCACTGCTCATTCTACCTTAATTTGCATTTCTTAGTCTTTGAACACCAATTTGGGAAATCTCTCCATACACAGAAAAATGAGAAAGGATTAATATTACTCATAATCGTGACCTAAATTTTATATCATCATTTGGCTCAAGAAATTGTAACAAGGAGGAACTACTGTGGGGCTTGGACCGTGAGTGATTGAAATTGCACTTTACATTTTTACTTAGATAATGCTATGCAGCTGTGGGTCATTTGCTGGGTTTCCCCCAAAAGAACTGCCAAAAAACAAAGTGAAATGACAATAAACAGTATTATTTGGAAATGAAGACAAGTATATTACACATTTTTACTGCCTATATTCAAACTTTAACATATGAAATGCTGGCATTTTCTTCTTTTTTTGACAGCAAAGTACAGCACCATTCAAAAAAATAAAAATCAAAAGAATCTCTGTATTTTAAAAAATAGATACTAAAATATTTATAGATGGAAATGAAATATCTGAGAATTCCTTCAAAATGGGTGAAAGGCAGCAGGTGGGGGTATAGGTGAAACAATGTTTGAAATGATGAAACAAGACGGGCCATGTACGTGATGGGCACATGGGAATCCCAAATGAAACCAACACAGAATTCATCCTATTATCTTGTGAATTTCTTTGAAAATTCTAACCAAAAAAATCAAAAAACAAAAAATAATGAATACATAATAAATGTGTATTTTAATAATAAAATTCACTTTATTTTTCAATTTTTTAAGTATTCCTGAAAAATCAGGGGACTGATCTTTTAGAACTCCTAGGAAAGAGGTCACATAAACATTCAGCAATTCAGAAAAGTACAGCTGACTCTTGAACAACACAAGGTTTGAACTTCAAGGTCCACTTAAACGTGGATTATTTTTTCCAGTAGTAAATACTACAGTACTGTATGATCCGAGGACGCAGAACAGCTTTATGGAGGGCTGAATGGTAAAGTTACTTTGCCTGGGCAGAGGGCCGGTGCCCCCTAACTCCACATCGTTAAAGGGCCAACTGTATTTCAATGACTTCATTCCATGTCCAGGTGCCCCTTTTCTTGAACTGCAGCTACTTAAATGCTAAACCTTGAAGACTTCTTCAAAACCAGTGGAGTGACTGGTTTTGAAAACCGGAGGGAGACCACCTAGCAGTTGTTGAAATGGCGCGATAAAGATGTCCTTTAGGACAGGGCAAAAGGCTGTAGCAAGTGAAACTCAGGGGGCCGAAACCCGCCTGATGTCAAACAGCTGGTCCACAGTGAGGTGGAGACTCTCTGACCCCCAAACTCTCCTTAGTCACTATATCAAACCGCCCCTTAGAGAACAAATCCAATCCCACACTGGAAGTATAAAATCAGAATCCTAAGAGGGTTCCAAGACAGGCTAAATAGAAACGATCATTTAACTCCTTTTACTAAAAACAAATATACAAACTTTTAGTAGGAGCAGAGGCCCATAAAGAAGCTCAAACTGAAGAATTTCCTTAGAAAGGAAATTGCTATCACTCTATCAACGAAAGTATAACAGAAGTACATCACACCTATTATCCCTGCACATACATGGCTAAAGACCTGGCATGCTGTACATAAAAAGAAAAAATCTTTTTTGTCTTAAGCTTCATCCTCGTATTCAAAACCTAATGGTGTTCATGGCATTAAGAACCTAAGGATTTAAAAGTCTCTTTACTGCTTATCACTGGGAAATGCAATGTGAAAAGGCAAGTTTTCTATCATTCCTTGCTCTCAGAAATACAGGTTCAGCAGAGTGAAGAAAGTGTATACGATGCCAGAGGATGGAATAACAAAACTTTCCCAATCAGCTGTTCTCTTCTTTCTTTTTGTCAGGTAAGGCTATAGGTCAACTACAAAGACGCACAGGATAGTTCCTACAAACACATGCAATTCTGAGACATGGCTAAGAGGCCTACTGAAAACTATAATTTGAAGAGAATGGACTTACGTAATTGCAACATTGCTCCCATCTATAACAATGTGCTTCAAATCCGTTCTCCCTGGTTCATTTTTTAATTCCAGCTTGTAGGGTACTTTCAGAGTATCTCGAAATCTTTGAACCCCAGTAACTGAGGAATCGATATGCTCAGAAGGTCCTGCCAACCTTGCATCGGTAACTGAAGGTAACAGCTGGGGCAGCGGCACTGGTGGAGAAAGGGGTGGACAATTTGGTTTAGACTGAGGAGAGGTACAACACCTCGAGCGGTTTTCACAGGCAGACTTCATATTATTTGGAAGCAAGGGTTCTGCTTGCTGCTGCACACCATTTTCAGGAAAAACTGGAATTCTGGGCTGGTGACTTGAAGCTCCTCTTGAAACAAAACTGACAATTTCTTTGGGACTTGAAGGGGCTAGAGAGGGTAAAAGGCCATCAGTTTCAAGGTCTATATTACAAATGTAGTTCTGATTTGAACTCCAGATTTCTTGTTTCTGTTCTATTGGCACTGTTCTGAAAGTATTAATTTTGCAATTTGAGGTACATGGTTTCGATTCTACTTTGAATGGTAACTGAGAAAAATTTTCTACCATATTTTGCTGTGTGTGAGTCTGTGTTTTCTTTGGAGTGGAATCTGCTGTAAGCTCATTTATGCTGCCACAAACACCTTTATTTTTGGTTCTGTTGGTCTCTGGATACACAGTACCAGGTGGAAATTCTCTGTCTTCTTGGAATCTTTTATTTTCCTTTTCAATTTCCTCCAAGAGTAATAATGGTTCAGTAGATGGCCCATACTCCCTAATGACCTTTTCTACAATTTCTTGGGAATAGCCCATGGTTTTAAAAAAGTTTACAAGAATGTTGTATTCCATTTCCTCAGTAGTGTCTTTTACATCTGGACTTAAATTTTCGGCATCAGTAGAAGAATCAGATAGGTCAATGATTACACTTCCAGCTAATGTCTTACCATCATGTAAAAGCTCTCCCTCTTGAACATTTTCCAAAGAAAACTGTTTCTTGGTACGCCTTTCTTCAGAATCAGAAAACCTCCTCTTGTGACAAACTCTGTCTTTGGAAAGCGCCTCTTCATCTGGCGTTACACCATTTATTGGAACAAAAAGTACATCTTGTGAACTAGAAAAGACTGTGTCCATTTGTTTTGTAAGCTCAGAAACAGGAGTCCCAGCTTTATTTCTTGCCTCTTCCTGCAAAACAATTTCATCTCTGGAAATATTCAGCCCTGTGGCAGCATTCTGTGTAAACTCTGTTTGTTTAGAATCTCTAATTTCAATTACATCATCATCTCCTGTTTCAAATAGATTCTCCTCACCTTGGGTGAGTGCCAAAAGTTCTTTTTTCAAGGAAGTGGGTAAAATCAACAAGTCCATTGTGTAACTGTCTGCACGAGCTTCAACAAATTGTTTAAATTCCCTTTTTACCTCTGATTCTTTTTGGCTGTTGGGTAGGTTCTCATTATTCTCGAAGAGCTTTACAAACTGCTGAATGTGACTCCTAGCCATGACCACAGCTTCGGCACTTCCTCTGATGCCAAGAAGACCAATGTCAAGAATGCAGAGATCGGCACAGGTGTCCTGAATCAAGCTCTTCAGAAACAGGCTCTGTGCCCCAACAAAAATGCAGTGCATGGCCTTGGGGTAACATTCTCTTTCTTCTAGTTCGGGTTCACAGATTCCTTTAATATATTCCTGTAAAGAGAAAATAAGAAATTAGATCAATTTACAAAAGCTCCTTACAGCACATTACTATGTTACACATGAAATTACAAATATCAAGCTGCACAAAAGTCAAAAGCATGTTAATATCCTTGGAAAAAATACCACGTTTTAACTGAAATATTTAAAATAACAGATATAAGTCACTTAATTGTTTTCAGAGGAACTAAAACTTTGCATCTAAGTCTAAAAAGTAGGTATTTGTAACATTTTCAATAGTGTGTCTTGCAATGTGATCTTAGGAGTTTGCCCAGCTGCACAGTGGATAATGACAAGACTGGATTTATTTATGTCTATAAAGAGTAAACATCTTTGCTTGCTACTACTAGTCATTTATTACTACTATGACATAATTAAGAGAGAAGATAATCAAATCAAATGATTTACTCCAGAACAAACCTTGACTTTTGTTTTGCTACTATTGTTTCCAGATGAAACAGACTGATTTTTTTGAAGGCATTTAAAAACAAGATCAGTTTAACAAAAAAGTTCTTCTAGCTGGCTGGAACAATGTATATACCCTATATACTTTTACGTCTGTTTTCCAAGAAAGACCAGACTATTTAAATGTAGATCTAAATATAAAGAACCATAGAATGCTGAAGAGTACTGCCTTTCTCAGATATAAAGCTACGGTTTCCAGTGAAATTTGGTGTTGAAAGAGGCCTGAAGGAGGTAAAAAAGGGAACTGGGTTCTTAAGCAATTAGGCTGCCACTGGAGGCTGAAGTGTGAATCAAATAAACGTGCAAAAAGCACTCAGACCAACAGTGGAGCATACTTGTTAATAACCTGGGCACTGGAGCCAGTTCCTAGGCTCAAATTCCAGCCATGCAACTGGTGACCTTGCTCAAGTTACCTAACCCTTCTGAGCCCAGTTTCTGCAACAGTGAAAGAGAGAGAGGCTAGTGCAATCTCAGGTGTTCTGAGGAAATTCAAAGAAATAATAAACGTAAAGTTCTGACAATAGTGTCTCACACGTGCTTACTAAATAATAAACACTGTTACTTCAAATTATCAGTGAGAGCTTTCTGGACAGACATCTGTAAGAAATGAGCCTGGCGATATCTGATCTATACGTTACACTAAAATCAGAATGGCGTTATCCAAAATGGTGCTATTTAGAAAAGTTCAGCCTGTGCAACCGGTTACAATGAGGCTTTACAAACTTGCACCTACTATGTACACTTGCTGTTATAATGGCCACATGTCCTCCACTAGAATTTATATACAAATGTGTACATATTCCTTGTTTACACATTTCAAACTACAAGATTCCTACAAGGAGATGAAACACCAGAAATACAAGGAAAACATCAAGGGGAAAAGCTCAACCCACGCAGTATAATAATGTTCAGTCATGAGTTCTTTACTCTCTTATGTCCTTTTGGATAAACGAGGAATATCTATGGGCTTGGCGGTATGAATGAACCTTTGTCAAGTAAGTGGCTTGCAAGTATTTTCTCCTAATCTATAGTTTGTCTTTTCATCCTCCTTTGTGACAGAAAAAGTTTTTGATTTTAAGGAAGCCCATTTATTGGTTTTTTCTTCACTAAGACTTAGGTCCCAAAGATTTCTCGTGTGTTAGCATCTAAAAGTTTTACATTTAAATCTATAATCCATTTTGAGTTCATTTTTGTTATCAAATGCGAGGCTTTGTTCGAGGTTCATTTTTTGCTTATGGATATCCAGTTGCTCTAGCATTCATCATTTCCTGAAAAGACTATCTTTTCTCTATTGAATTGCTTTTGCCTGTTCGTCAAAAATCAGTTGGCCAAACTTGTGTGGGTCTATATCTGGGTTCCCTATTCTGTCCCATCAACTTATGAATTTATCCCTTCACCAATACCATACAGTCTTGACTATTATAATTATCTAATGTCTTAAAATTGGACAATGACTGCTCCCACTTTATTCTTCTTTTAAAAATTATTTTTAGCTATTCTAGTTTCTCTGCCTTTCCAAATCAAATTTTAGCATCATCTTATTTAGCAATTATGTTAAACTTGCACATTGATTTGAGGACAAATGACATCTGCTGACTCTTCTGATGCATGAACATGGTATGTCTCTCCATTTCTCCGGATCTTTGCTTTCTTTCATCACTGTTTTATAGTTTTGAGCATACACATTTTGAGTCCTATACACGTTTTATGAGGTTTACACCCAAGTATTTCATTTTTTTGAGCAACTGAACATGGCACTGCATTTTAATTTTGGTTCCTATGTGTTCATTGCTAATAAATAGAAATACAATTGATTTTTGTATATTGATCATATATCCTGTGACCCTGCTGATCGTATTTCTAATTCTAGGATTTTTTTCTTCTAGATACCCTGGGATTTTCTATGCAATTACGTCATTTCCTTTTGGTTTTTTTTCTGACCTATATGCCTTTTACTTTCTTGCCTTATTGTACTGGTAGAACTTCCAGCACTGTGCTGAAAAGCAGTGGTGAGAGCTGACATGCTTGCTTTTGTTCAGTCTTTGGAGAAAACATTCAATCTTTCACCATTAAGTTACACTTTTTATAGATATTCTTTATCAAATTAAGGAAGTTACCCTATATTCCTACTTTTCTAGGAGCATAAACATGAAACATGAGCGTTGAAACTTGTTAAATGCCTTACTAAATCAATTGATGTAATCATGTTATGATTTCACTTCTTCAGCCTATTAGTATGATAGATTACATTAACTGATTTTTCAATATTTAACCAGCCTTCTATCCCTGGAATAATCACCACTTGGTCATGATGTATAATTTTTTTATACATTGATGGATTCTATTTGCTATATTTTGTACTGCCTTGTCTGGTTCTAGCATCGGGAAAATGCTGATTACGAATGAATATAGGAGTGTTCTCTGCCCTTGTATTTTCTAGAAGACATTGTGCAGAATTGGTGTTAACTCTTTTAAAAACACTTTGTAGACTTCTCCAGTGAAACAGCTTGGCTCAGCGATTTCTTTTATGAGAATTTTTTTTCCTAATATTTATTTATTTGGCTGTGCCGAGTCTCAGTTGCAGCACATAGGGTCTTTACTGTCACACGCAGGAGCTTCATTGCGGCATGCAGGATCTAGTTTCCCCGACCAGGGATCTAACCCAGGCCCCCTGCATTGGGAGCGCAAAGTCTTAACCACTGGACCACCAGAGAAGTCCCTTTTATGAGAGTTTTATTTTTATTTTTTTTAACATCTTTATTGGAGTATAACTGCTTTACAATGTTGTGTTAGTTTCTGCTGTATAACAAAGTGAACCAGCTATATGTATACATTTATCCCCATATCCCCTCCCTCTTGTGCCTCCCTCCCACCCTCCCTATCCGGCCCCCCCCACCCCCCCGCATCTAGGTGGTCACAAAACACCGAGCTGATCTCCCTGTGCTATGCAGCTGCTTCCCACTAGCCATCTATTTTACATTTGGTAGTGTATATATCTCAGAGCTACTCTCTCACTTTGTCCCAGCTTACCCTTCCCCCTCCCCGTGTCCTCAAGTCCATTCCCTACGTCTGCGTCTTTATTCCTGTCCTGCCCCTAGGTTCTTCAGAAGCATTTTTTTTTAAAGATTCCATATATATGTGTTAGCAAACAGTATTTGTTGTTCTCTTTCTGACTTACTTCACTCTGTATGAGTCTCTCAGCCCATCCACCTCACTACAAATAACTCAATTTCATTTCTTTTTATGGCTAAGTAATATTCCATCGTATATATGTGCCACATCTTCTTTATCCATTCATCTGTTGACGGACACTTAGGTTGCTTCCATGTCCTGGCTATTCTAAATAGTGCTGCAATGATCATTGTGGTACGTGACTTTTTTTGAATTATGGTTTTCTCAGGGTATATGCCCAGTAGTGGGACTGCTGGTTCATATGGTACTTCTATTTTTAGTTTTTTAAGGACCCTCCATACTGTTCTCCAAAGTGGCTGTATCAATCTACATTACCCTCTCCAGCATTTATTGTTTGTAGATTTTTTGATGACGGCCATTCTGACCGGTGTGAGGTGATACCTCATTGTGGTTTTGATTTGCATTTCTCTAACGATTAGTGATGCTGAGCATCCTTTCATGTGTCTGTTGGCAATCTGTATATCTTCTTTGAAGAAATGTCTATTTAGGTCTTCCGCCCATTTTTGGATTGGGTTGTTTGTTTTTTTGATAACTGAGGTGCATGAGCTGCTTGTATATTTTGGAGGTTAATCCTTTGTCAGTTGTTTCGTTTGCAAACATTTTCTCCCATTCTGAGGGCTGCCTTTTTGTCTTGTTTATGGTTTCCTTTGCTGTGCAAAAGCTTTTAAGTTTCATTAGGTCCCATTTGTTTATTTTTGTTTTTATTTCAATTTCTCTAGGAGGTGAGTCAAAAAGGATCTTGCTGTGATTTGAGAATTTTAAAATTATTAATTCAATTTCCCTAACGGCTGTAGGTCTATTCAAATTATCTATTTCATATTGGGTAAGTTATGGTAGTCTGCACTTTTTGAGGAACTGGCTAATTTCATCTAAGTTGTCAAATTTACGTGTGTAAAGTTGTAGGATTTCCTTATCTTTTTGATGTCTGCAGGGTCTGTAGCTGATATCCTGATTATTAGTAATTTATGTCTTCTTCAGTGTTGCTGAAGTTTGTCAATTTCACTGACTTTTTTTCCCTAAAGAACAAGCTTGTTGTTTCATCGAGTTTATTATTTCTGTATTTTCAACTTCACTGACCTCTGCTCTTTATTTCCTTTCTTTTGCTTACTTTGAGTTTATTTTACTCATCTTCTTCTAGTTCCTAGAGGTGAAAGCTTAGATTATTGATTTGAGACTTCTTTTTTAATGTAATATGTGTTATAAATTTCTCTTTCAGGCGACTTCCCTCGTGGCGCAATGGTTAGGAATCCGCCTGCCAGTGCAGGGGACACGGGTTCAATCCCTGGTCCGGGAAGATCCCACATGCCACGGAGCAACTTAGTCCGTGCGCCACAACTACTGAGCCTGCGCTCTAGAGCCCGCAAGCCACAACTACTGAGCCTGCATGCCACAACTACTGAAGCCCATGCGCCTAGAGCCCGTGCTCCGCAACAAAGAGAAGCCACCGCGATAAGAAGCCCACACATCAAAACGAAGAGTAGCCCCTGCTCACCGCAACTAGAGAAAAGCCCATGCGCAGCAACGAAGACCCAATGCAGCCAAAAATAAATAAATATATTTTAAAAATTTAAAAATATTTCTCTTTCAGCACTGCTTTAGCTACATCTCACAAATTTTGATATACATTATTTTCATTTTCCTTCAGCTCAATGTATTTTAAAATTTCTCTTCAAGTTATCTAATATTTAGAGGTCTGTTGTTGAGTTTCCAAGTATCTGGATATTTTCTCGTTATCTTCCTGTTACTGATTTCTAGTTTGATTCCTTTGTGGTCAGAGAACACACTCTGTATGATTTCAGTTCTTTTGAAATTTGTTGAGATTTGTTTTACGCCCAGGTTATGATCTATCATGATATACATTCCGTGGGCATTGAAAAGAATGTGCATTCTGTTGTTGCTGGGCAGAGTGTTCTATAAACATCAATTAGAACCTGGTTGGTTGGTGGTGTTGAGTTCTCTTATATCCTTGCGGATTTTCTGTCTCATGATTCTATCAACTGTTGAGAGAAACATGTTGAAGCCTCCAACTACTACTGTAGATATGTCAATTTCTCCTTTCAGTTCTACCAGTTTTTGTTTTAACTATTTTGCAGCTCTATTATTAGGAATATACACATTTAGCAATGTTATGTCTTCTCAGTAAATAGACCCTCTCTTCACTCTGAAGGCTACTTTGTCTGACAGTAATATTGCCACTCCAGCTTCCTTTTGGTTAATGTTTACACAGTATATTTTCCCCTCCTTTTAATTTTAACTTACCTATATCATTATATTTGAAATAAGTCTCTTGAAGACACCACACAGTTTGGTTGTTTTTTAAATCCATTCTGATAATCTCTTTTAAATTGGTGTGTTTAGACTGTTTAATTTTAATGAAAGTATCGGTAAGTTTGGATTTAAGCTACCATTTGTTTTTCTGCCTGTTCCCTATTTTTAATTCCTTTTTTCCCTATCTGGCCTTCTTGTGCATTATGCAAACATTTTTTAGTATTACAATGTAATTTACTGCATTTTTTACTGTATCTCTTTATGTAGTTTTTAAAGTAGTCATGCGATCAATTACATACTTAATTTTCACAGTCCACTTAAAATCAAGAGTCTATCATTTCAATAGGAATGTATAAACCTTACCACCCATACTATTCATGTTTTTTATTTTCTATATCTTATGATGCTTTGACATCTTGGGAGGCCTTTCAGACCTGGGGAGAGACTTACCCGCCCAGCTAGCTAATTCCTAGGAGTTGCGGCCAGCCTGCTTAGAGCATGCCTTTCGAGTACAGTGCTGTGCCCCCACCCCTTCTCCTTATCTAATTCACAAATCAAGCCCTGTATCAAGCCAGGACCAGGTACCAAACAACTAAGGACAGCCCCTATGCCCCAAAGCCGGCAGGGATTATCCAAACTAGCCAATCCTAAACTGTTTACCCTACCCTGTTTACCCTGCTATGCCTTTCCCCTTACTCCTGCTTCTGCCTCCTGCCAAAAACCTGATGGCCCTGCAAGGTGAGGCATGCCCTCTTGTCTTGGGAAATGTTAAGTAATCAAAATCTTCTTTCAATGGCATTGACTTCTCCGTGCCATCACTCAGTCACCTCCATAACTTAAACTCCTATGGGTATAAGTTTTAGAACACCACCATCATATGGGTTCCTTTACCCTCAGTCTCTACCCTCCCTGCTCTCTCTTGTATGTTACAGCTATCTCATCAATTCCACATACATACATTTGAAATCCTATCAGGTGATGTCATAAACTTTCAACCATTAGCTCACTTTAAAGAACTCAACAGGAGAAAGTAATCTATTGTATTTACCCAGATATAGTATATCATTTCTGTCTGAAGAACTTCCTTCAGCAATTCTTTTCCAGCAGGCTACTGGCAATGATTTTAGTGTTTTCTTCAACCGAGAATGCTTTATCATGCTTTATTTCACTTTCATTTCACTTGACAGAAAATTCTTGGTTAACAGTCCTTTTCTTTCACCGCTTAAATAATATTGTGTCACTTCTCTGGTCTCCATGGTTTCTGATGAGAAATCTGTACTCATTGTAGTTGCTGTTCCCTGAACTGTGTTTTTGTCTTGATGCTTTCATGATTTGTAATGTGTCTTCAGTTTTCAGCAGTGTGGTTATGACATGTTTGGTGTGGAATTCTTTGAGTTTATTATGCTTGAGTTCACAGCTTCTTGAATCATTATGTTTACATCTTCTGCCAAACTTGGGAAGTCTTCAGCTATTATTTCTCCAAATATTTTTTTTAGCACCACACTTTCTCCTCTACTCACCTTGTTCAGATTAAATAACTTCCATTGTTCTATCTTCAAGTTCATTGACTCCTCTGTCATCTCCATTTAAAAACTGAGTTCAGGGACTTCCCTGGTGGTCCAGTGGTAAACAATCCGCCTTCCAGCGCAGGGGATGTGGGTTCGAGCCCTCGTCAGGGAACTAAGATCCCACATGCCGCAGGGCAACTAAGCCCTCGCGCCACAACTACTAAGCTTGCACGCCTTAACTAGAGAGCCTGCATGCTGCAAACTACAGAGCCCATGCACCACAACTACAGAGCCCACACACCCTAGAGCCTGCACACCACAACTAGAGAAGAGAAAACCTGCACTCCACAACTAGAGAGAGAAGCCCGTGTGCCACAACGAAGAGCCCTCACGCTGCAACGAAAGACCCTGTGTGCTGCAACTAAGACCTGACGCAGCCAAAAATTAATTAATTAATCTTCAAAAAAATAAAAAAATAAAAACTGAGTTCATCCAGAGAGGTGTTATTTAGGTTATTGTAGTTTTCAGTTCTAACCTTTCCATTTGGTTCTTCTTTATGTCTTCTATTTCTTTGCTGAAACTTTCTATTTTTCTATTAGCTTTAAGAGTACTTGTGATTGCTTGTTGGAGCATTTTTATAATACATGTTTTAAATTCTTTGTTAAATAACTCCAACACCTGTGTCATCTTGGCATTGGTGTCCACTGTTTTTTCTCATGAGATTTGATATTTTCCTCATTCTTCATATGCCAAGTAATTTTGTATTGTATCCATTTTGAATATTATGAGTTCTGTGTCTTGTTTAAACCCATGATGAATGTCAACATTTCTGTTCTAGCAGGTAATTGACCTAGCTAGATTCAGGCTGCAAGCTGTACCCAGTCTTCTGTGAGCTGTGGTGCCAATATCAGTTCAGTTTTTAAAGCCTCTGCAGTGCTATTTGTATCTGTCCCACATGTGCGATACCCAGTGGCCAATCTGGGACCTGGATGGTGGTTTTTCTATTGTTCTCCAAAGTCTTTGTTGTGCTGATAAGGAGTAGATCCATGCATGTGTGTAGCTTGGGGATGAACCTAGGAGATCACACACAACTTTTATGGAGTCATTTTCCTGAGCTCCTCCCTCTCTGCCATCTTTCTAGTGTTTTCTGGTTCCCTGGGCTCTTCTTTTCAGTCCTCCAGTCAGAAAGATGGGGCTTTGGTTACCCCACTTTGCCTTACACTTCTGCAACTGTGCCTGGTCCATCCAAAGGACAGAGAGGGAGAGAAAGCAATGAGACTGGCCCCATCCTCCTGGAACCACAACCCCACCAATCAGAGAGGAAGGTTCTCCTCCTTCAGAATTTTGGCTCCTGCAAGCTCCCACTGCCACCATCATGGGACTGTTTGGAAACTGGTGTGCAATGGAATGAAGAAAAACAAAAACGGATTTTCGCACAGTATTACATACTCCATTTTCTGCCCCTTGAGTTAAAACTAGAGGGCTTCTCCAGGGGCTCCTTTTGTGCCCTAGTGCCCATTTCCACTTCCAGATTAGGCTGTATTGAGTTCAGGCTGAGGGATAACAATGGAAAAAATGATAAACTCACCACTGGTTTGGTGGTACTGTGAATTCTGGTTTTCTTTCCCAATCTGCCTGCTACTGTTTACTTTTCAGAGTCCTTAAATAGCTGTTCCATGCATTCTGTCCAGGTTTTATCACTATATTCACGGGATTGGCAGGGTAGAGTCTATCTTACTCAGAACTGGAGCTGCTCCCTGCTGCCTGCTAATATGTAAATGATGCTGCCTATTTAGCGTAAGTAAGTGTATGGTTGAATTCACAGGAGTCAAATACTGCTGACTACTATGCAGCCACTGGATAAGAAAAAGTGGATTACATCCACTCAGTGGAATGCCAGCAACAGTAAGCCAGCCTGGAAAGAAGAGGTTTCTTCTCCAGATAACAGACTTCCGGAAAAAAAAAAATCCTCTCAAACAAGGGCTAATTCTCTAATTGATCCAAGGTAAAGGCCACTTATCAACAGATCCTGCCCAGACACAAGGCTTCCAACTGGCTTTTCAGATTTAGTATGAAACATTAAAAAAAAAAACAAACCCATGTCAGAAGAAAGTTTGGCAAATATGAAGACAGAAAGCAATAAAGTAGAACACAAAATAGAGAAAAACTGGAGGAAAGTAGGTAATGCAGGGTAGAAAAGAAAACTTAAACAAAATTTTAATTACTGCTTTCAAACAGATATAAGACGATAATGAATTCATAAAACAGATATCAAAATGCTAAGAAAAAAAATAATCAGAATAAGAGCACTAGCAAATTACAAACATGATGGCCAAAACAGTCAATAGAAGAACCGAAAGACTAAGTGGAAGAAATCCCTCCAAAAGTATCAGAAAAAGAAAGAAATGAGAGAAAAGAAACTTTAAACGTCCATCTAGGATATCCTAAATCCAAATAACTGGCATTCCAAAAAGACAGAATGGCACTTAATAAAGAAATAACACAAATCATTTCCTGGAACTAAAATGCATAAGACCCCATGCATTAGTGAAAAAAGTTACATTAAGTCTTGTTTGGGAGCCAATGCACCCAGATCCCACCTTGAAAGGGTCCACAGAATATCCAAGCCTGATTACTTTTTAAAGGCCCACCAGAGAAAAATCCTGTGGGCGGGGTGGGAATAGGGCACACATAAAAGAATGATAATCAGAATGTCAAATTCTCAGTAGCAAGTCTGGATGGTCGGGGTAAACAGGGTAGCAATGCATTCAAAATGCTAAGGGAAAATGATCTTCAATCTATAATTCTGTAACAGCCACATTACATACCACATATAGAGCAGAATAAAGACATTTCTAGCATGCCAAAGGCTGAGAAAATTACTCCCATGGATTCTTTTCTTGAGAAACTATTTTAAGATGAAGGCCACCAAAAATATGAGAGATAAAGTAATTAGTAAATTCCATCCAAGAGTGGCAAATAGAAGGCCACAGATTTTAGCCATGCAGCAGATAAGCTGAGCAACCAGCTGACTGGAGGAGGGAAGAGGACTCCAGGGGTGTTCTCCCAGAAAAAGAGGCTTAAAGAATAGTTAAGATATAAAGGAATATTTATATCTTAAGATGTAAAGGAATATTTGTAAAATATTACGGATGTTTAAAGCAAATTTCATAAGTAGGTGAGGAAAGGGCAGATAAAAATCCCAGGAAAAATTAAAAGCTATACCAGAAAGAGAACATAATGTAATATAATAAAGTACTTGGCCTTGCAACAAGTAGTATTTATATGTCATAATTATATAAACCTGTTTCTTGCTTTAACTAAAAAAAAAAAAAACAAAAAACAAACAAACAAACAAAAAACTATGTTGGTGTCTTAGTCTGTTTGGGCTACTGTAACAAAATACCAGACTGGGTGGCTTATAAACAACAGATATTTCTTTCAGCTCTGGAGGCTCGAAGTCCAAAATCAGGGTGCCAGCACGGTCGGGTGAGGGCCCTCTTCCAGACTGCAGACTTCTTGTTGTGTCCTCACATGGTGGAAGGGGCAATGGAGCTCTCTCAAGCCTCTTTTCTAAGGGTATTAATCTCATCCATGGGGGTTCTGTCCTCATGACCTAATCACCCCCCAAAGGCCCCATTCTCCTAATACCATCACATTGGGCATGAGGATTTCAACATTCATTAATTTTGAGGAGACACAAATATTCAGACCATAGCAATTGAGAAAATGGGCCTAGTTTTTGCCTCATCATTTATCTTAAAGAAAGTGAATAATGCCTAATATTGATAAGAAATAGCAGTGTATTATTTATAATTATTTAGGTAAACATCAGAATAGCTAAAAACAATGAGAAGTAGTTACTTTCAGGAAGCTGGGGTGGGGTAGAAGCAAAGGGACTGCTATTCTTAATAAAAACTCTCAGTAGTACTTGATTTGTTTTAACCATGTGCATATATTATTTTATTACATTCCCTACTTCCTAATTTTTTTTTTTAATTTATTTTAATTTATTTATTTTTGGCTGCGTTGGGTTTTCGTTGCTGCGCGCTGGCTTTCTCTAGTTGCGGTGAGCGGGGGCTACTCCTCGTTGCCGTGCGCGGGCTTCTCACTGCCGTGGCTTCTCTTGTTGCGGGGCACGGGCTCTAGGTGCGCGGGCTTCAGCAGTTGTGGCTCGCGGGCTCTAGAGTGCAGGCTCAGTAGTTGTGGCACGCGGGCTTAGTTGCTCCGCGGCATGTGGGATCTTCCCAGACCAAGGCCTGAACCCGTATCCCCTGCAATGGCAGGTGGATTCTTAACCTCTGCGCCACCAGGGAAGCCCCCCTACTTCCTAATTTTAATAAAAAAGTTTAAAAGTGGATGCATAACATGCTGTGATGCTGTATGACAAGATTATAGAGGGCCTCAGGAGAGCTCCTATTGTGTAAGCACTAGGAAGACTGGCAGAGAAATGCCCAATACAAGCACAGCTGTCTGACATTATCCCCCAAATAACCAAAACTATTAATGCAAGATTAACTGCATAGATTTGAGGAAGAGCTGTGCTAGGAGCTTGTTATAGCTTCACATACCCAAAACTCCTTTTTGTTTGTGTGTGCCCTAACAGGAATGAGTAATTATCCCTTGAGATTCAGATTCAATTTTTTCATTAACAATTTACTCTTGGGAAATTACTAATAGCAACAATTGATATCTATACTCCAGTTTAGGAGTGAGCAATAAAGTATACAGGCATACAGTGTTACTGCATTCTAGATGTCTGGCCATCAGTTGTATTGGTAAGAAAGATTCTGTGGATCTAAGTAGTCATCATTTGCATTTGGCTGTATTTGGTACCTGAACATTTGAATGTTAGTCAAAAATTGTTTCCCCTCCATCCTGCAGCATTCATATATTGTTTTACTTTACTCAGGATTTTAAGAAAAAAGCGGGGAAGAAGCATATAATATATACAACAGTAACTTCCCTTTCGTATGGCAAAATGAATTTCTGTTATTCTACTTTCTACAAATTCAGCTCTTCTCAACTATATAACAATTCACGAATCAGAAAGAAGCTCCTGGCAACCCCTGCCATTCAGAACATAGCTAAAACCAGAAAGGATCAAAGTGGCTATTCAAGAGTCTGCAGGTTTGACCTGGGGAAAGGGTTCTTGGCACCACTCTTCACTATCTACCACCTCCTATTTATGGGCACACACTTGAGGGACTTTATCAGCTTGTCTCCCAGATCACATATGGTTTGAAGCAGCTGAATGAAAGTATAAAAGGAACAGCATAGGGTGCTACCTGCAGAGCACGCAACAGCAAATGATAATTGACAGCACAGGTGCAAAAATAAGGAAGACATAATGGTTAAAAAACATAGCAACTTGAGATCATCTATCATGAGTGTAGAACTGACACATTCTGGCAGCTGCCGGGAGCATAGCTGCACCCTGGCACAAATGTAACAGAAGATACTCAAGTCGACCACAAATCAAGGAGGAAGGAGAAACTACACAGGCAAGGAGGCTCTTAATACATTACAGATAGATTTCTAAAACTGTTCGGACCAGTAGTTCTCTACTTTGGCTGCACACTTCAGGATTCTAAAGATTTCTTGTAACTTAAGATACTCTTGCATAAATGGTGGTATATGTTATCTCTAAGAGAAAAGAAAGTAGGAGGATTAATATGATTTTTAGACTTTGACATATGAGTCCTACAGAACGTATATAAATTAGAAGCACCATAGTGCCTTAGATAAAATAAACTTTTAATATCATTACCTACATATCTGTAACAGGTCCATTTTAACCTGTTAAGATAACATGTCTCTATCTGGTCACCTACATTAATAATATTGCTATAAAATTAAAATAACCATTTTAGTCATTTTTCCAATGCATTTCCAACATTTGCTTTCTGTTCCATCTTCCTCCTCAATCTTATTTCCAAAATGCCGACCAAGTTCCTCCCCAGGAGGAGCGCCCTAACTGCTCCACAGGGACTTCCCTGCATGCTCACTCTGAGTCTACCTCTGGAGACAGACCAGGGGCCACACTCTACCCTAGACCTCATCCCCATTACATCTGTAAATCTCTGAAATTCTACAGCTTCCAAAACTTTCAGCTCTCCTGAGCAATTTATCTTCACTCTTACCCAAATAATGTCTTCAGATCCCCAACCTCATTTCTGTCAATTTTCTCACTCTTAGTAAAAGATGTTATTTTACCAGAGCCTGGAGGCCAACAGATACGAATTCCTTTGACTGCCTCTCTGTTTTCATCTAAAAATTCTACCTTTCACAAATTCTTTCTCCTTCCTTCTGCTTCAAAGCCATGCCATTTTCCCAGACCTTGATCCATCACTCCCCCTTTACCCACCTACCCCTGCCCCTCTGTCTACAAACATGCACGAGTCTTCCTGATCCTACAGAACACGTCCTTCAGCCCAACTGCCTATGCATGGAACCACTCGGTCTTTTCATCTTCACACTTTTTGAAAAAGTAGCCTAAACCCCTTTCCCTGTCAACCCCTTGAAATCTGGATTCTGCCCCCATTCAAGCTGAAACCACTTTCCTGAATGACAACTAATGCCAAACCCAAAGGCCCTTTTCTCTGTACTCTCCTCCTACTTCGGGTCTCTACTTACTTGGTAGGTAGCACAATATCTACCGTTGACCAACTTCTTGACAAGTTCTTTCCCCTTCACACTTCTGAGATACCACTAGCTGTCTTTACTTCCTATCTTTCTGACTATCTTCCCAAATCCTTTGCTGCCTTTTCCTACTGTACATTAAATGTAGATATTCCGTGAGGTTCTGTCTTGGTCCTCTCCCTCAATTATACTCTAATAGGCTTTTCAAGTTCCAACCGTAACTTTTATTTCTCTGATGGTAACTCCAAATGTCCACCACTAGCCTTTAATACTGTTAGGCTGCAGACTATCCCCTGGGCATTTCTACCTATCCCACAAGTGCCTCACACTGTACAGGTCTGAATCAGAGCTCTCAGCTCTCCTCCACTCCATCTTTGGTCCAAGTTTCTTTCTCTGAAACGTAGATGCCTAGATTCAAAGCTTTCTTTCCTCTTCCTTCACTTGCAATCCTTCACAAATCTAGTTGCATGTGAACACTACAACCAACACTAACCTCTTCTTTCTGTTGCCAGTCTTGTCTCACTCCACTGCCTTGTAACAGTATAAAAGCTATGCCTGAAAACACACCCTTCACTTCCTTACTCAAATACTTTCTAAAGCTCCTCACTGCAAAGGATTTATGTTCAAGATCCTCAGAATTATACTCAAAGTCTTTGTTGGTTTGGACTTCAGCATGTTTTCTTATTTTTGGAGCCTAATTTAACCCTTCCTTCAAGAATTGGCAAAAATGGGGTGGGAGGATGTTAATCTGTTTTCTACACACAACAGTATCTTATTATTTAAACAACAGCGTTTATCATAACTCTACTAGACGGTGTGGGTACTGGCCTTGGTTTTAACCAGAGGTGTTTCTGCTCTTCCTGGGGGCACTAGCAATGTCAGGACACAATTCTGGTTGTCACAACTGAAGAGGTACATTACAGCCCCCTACAACCAAAGTATTAGCTGACCAAAATGTCAATAGTGCCACTGTTGAGAAAACCTGAATCAATCAATAAATGTCTAACAAATACATGTCAAAACAGGAATTAGGAAGTTTGGGAACACAGGCTGACATCCAGCCTAGTAGTAGCAATGATGTGCGTAACATTGTTTAAGAGAGAGTGTGGCCAAATGACAAAAAAGCTGGGGAGGGTGTTCATTTTAATAGATTGCATAACATTAAGAAAAATTATCAAACACTTCTAAATATGGCAAAAGGATGGCCTCTCACTCACAACGAAGCACTCTCTTTCGCCCACCCAAAGATGATGTACTTCTCTGGGAAATGCACCTTTGTCTTACACACCATTTATTATTGATTACGGCCTGGACTGTGATGTTACCTGTCAAAATATAGATTTCTGTCCCGCAGAGATGCCAATTATCTCCATCTGGTAGAAGCGATATCCCCAATGGTTATAACTTCACTGCTTTGTAAGATATTAGCCAGTTTATATCTACAAGCAATTTTATTCCATCATTCCTTTTTTTTTTTTTTTTTTTGGTGCAGATACTCAGAGCCTCAAATACTCAGATCCCCAAAAGCTCTTTGAAACACCTTTCCGTTCCTGTTGGTTCCCTCATTTATGAGATACCTGACTGTCTGAAAGTCATGTTTATAACTTTTAAAATAAATTTTCACTTTGGCAGTCTTGTAGGACCAATGGAGATGTCCAAGTGAGCTCACCTGCTTGGAGCTATTAAACTGAGTGGCCCAAGAAGGGTACCTCATTGGCTCTGGGAGCCCAAGCTTACCAAATTTTGGCTCCTAGAGTGAATCCCAAGCAGGAAGTGAATTTTACTAGTGCTGCTACCCTGTTGTTCTTTTCCCTTCTGATTTTGTGTTTTCACTTTATGGTTCTTCGCCACATGTCCGTTTCCACACTGCCTCAGGGACCAAGTGGCTACAGACTACCAGGTCAGTCTCACACATGAATCTAGTCTGCAGGAATCTGAGTTTTACAGTCTGACCATGTGGCGATCTGTCACCAGATAACAGGGATCCACTTTCTGTGGCACGAGAGACTACAGGAAAATCTGGTTTTAGTCTTTTCTGTTCTTCTGTTTGTGCAAGAACATGTCTCAGGACTACTGACAGAAGAAGAGCCCTTATGAAATCTGGGCCAGTTTTGTGTTTTTGGATTACTTTCGACCTGTGGCTACAATTAGGGAACCAAAGCTGAAAGCTCTCTGTGTGTTTGTCTCTATAAATGAGAAAAAGCCTTTACTTCTTCATGGTGTGAATGTGAAATATATTCCTATCTCCAGGGGTTATTAATAAAGTAGATAATAAAGTTTCTTAAAGAATTTCTGTTCGTATTGGTTTATAGAGAACAAGCTTTTACATAAATCTATATTTCTAGAACTCCTAGAAAATAAAGAAACTAAACATCCGAACTTATAATGTGTTAGCTTTTTAAGGACAAAAGAGAAACAATGCAAAATGCACAGAAGCTGAAACTTCAAAGGCATCTGTATTTATAATCCAAATTCATGTAATAAAAATAATCCTTAGGGAATTCCCTGGCGGTCCAGTGGTTAGGAAGCAGCGCATTCACTGCTGTGGCCCAGGTTCAATCCCTGGTCCCCTGGTTGGGGAACTAAGATCCTGCAGGCCGCAAGACATGGCAAAAAAAAAAAAAAAAAAAAAAAAAAAAATCCTTGGACAAATCAATCTGACTTGATAATTTTAATGCTAATTTAAAAACAGATGGCCTTTCTGTGATTTTATCAGTGCAGAGTACAATGCATCATAAGATTTTTTTAACTCAAGAGTTTTCTTTCATGAAGAGCCTGATTATGAAAAATGAAAATTTATACACTAAACTAAATTGAATTATAACACTGCTACATTTTTTGATATCAGAAGTTATGTTGCTCAGTAGTTGTCAGCTTAAGCATTATTTCCAACATCCTTAGTTAACTTTAAGACCTTGGTTGGACCAACAGTAAATGGTTAACTAATGGACACTCTTTGGATACATGGCTAATTTCCAAGTGAGAGACGCCAAGCATAAACCCACACATTACACATGTTTTCTTTTTAGTATAAGCACAATGTCATTATCGCACCCAAGAAAATGAACAATAATTCCTTAGTATCATCTAATACCCAGTCTGTATTTAATGTCTTTTTCCAGTTGCTCTGTTCTAATTAATCTGATTTTTTTCCCACCATAATTACACAATTCTTGCCTTGCTTAGTATGTCACATATAGAATTAGTATGCACTCTTTTGTGTATGGCTTTTTTCACTTGGCATACTATTTTTGAGATTCATCCACATTACTTCATGTCTCAGTAATTTGTTCTTTTCTATTGCTATGTAGTATATACCACTCTGAATGTCTTTTACACCTAAACTATCTTTGATGTTTCACAAAGGTCCCCAGGCAATCAATCACAAAGATTTGTCTTTCACCTTATAAGGATGTTAAAACTATTAATTTCATTGGGTTACTCTGACTTTCTTAAATCGCAAACACTTATTAACTGTGTCAAATCAAAAGGGAAACTTGGTCTACTTCTACTGAGTCTCTTCACTTTTCATGGCAATGTAGTTACTTGCACAGGATCATTAAGAATCTGTCCTCCCTTTTACTAGGACAAAATTAGACAAATTCATTGTGCACACAGACCATAATTAGAATGTCATATTTAAGAATAAATCTCACTTAATCAGGTATGGCAAGGTTACTATTAAAAAACAAGGATTGTAGTTCATGTATGGAACCAACTCAGGATACTGCTCTGGTACCTACTCTGTGGCATGCAGTATAAAGAAAGTCCCTTCCTGGCAGGGGAGAAATTTTAGCATATCTTGGGAATCTTGAGGCGAGAAGAATTCATGCAAATGTATAAATGCTACAGGTGAAATATTAGAGATGATTTTCTTGATTTTTTTTGGAGATTTGTTTCCTAGCTTTAAAATAGAAGAGACAAAAGAGGCAACTAAAAACAAAAACAAATGAAAACCACCCAGCTACTGAAAAGGTAACCTAAGGTTCCTTATGAAATTTCCAGAGAGGATAATTCTCTAGTCTTAGTAATTGTTAATACCTCCTGCCATACTCTATATACAATCAGGCTAGTCTACAGGCATGTGTGTGTGTGTGTGTGTGTGTGTGTGTGTGTGTGTGATCAAGAGTAATCCTTGAGGCTATTTATAACTACAAGGGCACAATTAACACAAATTACAGAAACTCTGGAAGGAAGGTAAAAGAATAGCTGCATGCTCTCTCAGCGTCATACTAGAGAACTGTCTAGCAGGCCCGACCAAGGATTATTTCATAGCTAGGGCAGCACTGTCCAATAGAACCTTCTGTAATGACATATGTTCTATATCTGCACTGTCCAAATTGGTATCCAATAGCTACATATGGCCACTGAGCACGTGAAATACAACTGAGGAAATGAATATTTAATTTCATTGAATTTTAATTAAACAGCCACATGTGGTAGTGGCAACACACTGGACAGTGTAAATCCAGTCTTCAAACTATTTTTGTACGGGCCCTAAGAATTGTTTTTACCTTTTAAAGGGTTGTAAAAAGCAAAAACAAAGAAGAATATGAGACAGAGACCCTGTATGGTTCATAAAGTTTGAAAATATTTATCACCTGGCGCTTTACAGAAAAAGTTTGCCCATGTTTGTATGCTCTAGGAGAATGTGTTTTTTGTTTGACATCCTATCTATATTGAAAAAGGCCCAGAATCTGTGAAATTACACATTTAACTTACATATTTTTGTCCAGTAAAGACACAGATGATTTCTGTGATAACTCCCTAAATTACTGTTTCATTATCCTGGAGGACATGAACAAGTTTTGTATCCAATCTAGCAGTCTTATTTCAACATTCTTTTTCAGTACCTATATTAATTTCCTGTACTGTTCCTTGAACCAGTTTTCCTATCCAGCTAGTTCCCTCAAAAATGAGTTATAAATAAATGCTTGATATGTGCTCACCTTGTATCTTTAGGAATTACATTTTAATTAAAAAAACAAACAAACAAAAATAAAGTGCTCATTTAAAAAATTCCTATTTACAAAAACAAAACTAAAAAAATGGTGAGGATTCAAGGCATATTTTGAGAAGTAGATAATATGATGTGGCAGTCGTTCCTATTGTCTACCAATATCCATGTTCTGCTTCTTTAACAAACAGAACCCAGATTTTGTTCAGGGCAGCAATGTATCTAGTTAAAACTGAACATTTCCTAGCTCTCTTTCCTGCAAGTATTGGCCATACGACATAGTTCTGGCCAAAAAGAGATACGGAAAAGTCTGCTGGGGTGTTGTAGAAAAGTGTTGTGGCTTCTTCCTTCCTTCTTGAAATAGAGACTTGATGGCTGGAGCTGCAGTAGGTATTCTGTGACCATGAGGGAAAGGCCAAAAGAACTGCAGAGACCTTCACCCTGACAGCTGCTAACCACTACTCAGCCTTGGACGGTTGTTTATCTTAAGACTTTTTATTGAGTGAAAGAAAACTAAACCATTTTGTATAATTTCTCTCACTGCAGCCAAATCCTGATCTATCTATCAGCCTAACTGTTAGAGATATATCATCTGCATTAACCTATTATAACAAAGTAATGACTTTATTATCTTAATTTTAAAAATACCAGGGTTAATAACGAAACATATTGTGAACTAAACATGTAGGTTCAAGAACAGATAAAGATCCCAGATGACTGGTAGATAGGGATTTTCGATGAAAAGGTGTCATAATCACAACTGACTTTTACATAGAAAATTCAGATGTGAATCCACACAGCTCTTATTCATCAATTAAAGTAAGTAATTCTGTCAGCACTAAGACTGAACAAAACTTTCTCTGAGTTCAAAGGAACCTCTTAAATTAACAATTAAAAGAAATAATTCAGTTTCTTTAAACAAAAGGATTTTCCTATTTTGTTTCCATATGACATAACTTATTTTTATAAAAAACAGTTCTTTAATTAATTACTGTAAGGATTTCCCCCCTATAATTTTGTTTCTGAAATGCAAGACTTCTAACTTCATACAATTATATTAATTTAGTAAAAAGTCAACACAGAACAAGATGTTGTCCCTGATTTAATTAAAACCCTGTAATACTAGCTGGCAAACAAATAGGGAAGAGGAAACTAGTCATGAGCAATCACTTTGACCCTAGTACAATCAGCGTGAGTACGCCTTATTTCAACATTCTGGTATAACCCCAAAATATTAACCATAAAAGAGACTGAACAAACTTCTGTTTCTTAAGAAGATAATTTTCACAACCATGGTGAGTTAAAAACTATCATTCTAGAAAAAGCAAAAAGGCCTCCAACCTCCTTTCTGGTAAAATCAAAACAAAAAACTCTGTCACTACCCAGTATTACATCTATAAATTATTTCCTCCATGAACAAATCTACTGTTCAAGAATTCATTCATGAAACCAGGTACCAAGTTCTTCTAACGGAAAAGGAAATAAAACAATATAGGGTCCATCTTAACCCTCTGAAGCCAATGAAGTAACAGGCCACTTCTACTGGAATTGTGTTTTCTTTACCCTTATCTTTCTCCTCTCTTACTCCACAAATATGCAAGCAAAAACTCAGGTAAAGGACAATCATCAACTCTTCATAAGACCCTCTCTTCTTTTCCTCTTACCACAGTTTCTCAGGTGTATTGTAATTTCAATGTTTAAGACTGATGAGTCCTCCAAATTACTCTCCTTATAAGTCCTCCAGATTGGTGTTCTTGGTAGGTCACTGGCTATACTTCACGGTGGCTATTCACTGCCATGAAGTAATGCCTGAAATAACACCACCTGATGGGCAGCTGTAGGTAGCAAATTCAGTATCCTAAAGGTTCAGGGAGAAACCATGCGACAAGTAGCCATGCTGTTTACTTCCAATTACTCCTCTTTTGTTTGTTAACCTCCAGGACAGGCTCCTGGCTCACCAACTAACTCTAGCACCCAATTCCCTGCTATGGACCTCTATGATCTCAGCACTGCATTATCTCTAGATGCCTCACACGTCCATCCTTTAGCCTCTCACTTCTTTAAGTTAAAAGGAACGCTTCCACTTCACCCATGACCACTGAGGTACCACCCCTTGGTTCTCAGAATTCCTCCAGATCCAAGATTCTGATCTATGGAATGCCTAACTACCACCTCTAGAATTCTCCAACACTTACTGAAACTGTCCTCTGCCTGCATGATTCCCTGGGTCTAGGAGGGGACACGGTCTAAGGTCCTGTCTCTTCCTTTATTCTTATAGTTCATTATGCCCTTCTGCCTTCACCTGCCTCCTCTCCCGTCTGAACCTCTCAAGCTATTAGTTCACTAACAGTAGAAGGTAAGTCTTGCATATTTTTGGACTGTCCTAGCCCAAATAAGGCTGACCATTCAGAAACAGTTCCTGGGCCCCGTTTTGCCTTGCTCAATTGCACCTCAGATTCCTTTAGTCTTTATGTGCTGGCTTCACCAACATCCTGAGTGGGGGAAATCATCACCTACTTAAGAATTTCTGGATCACGTGATACTATAAATTCAAACCACCTAATCTTCCCTGGCCCTCACTTCAAGTCCACAGTCCTTTTTTGTTTTTTTCTAATGCACTTCCAACAGTTCCACTGTATCTGTGTTGACATATTGCACTGTCTTCAAGGTCTCACCCTCCCTCTCTGGGCATAAACTGGCATCCCACTTTACTAAGACAGTACCATAGGCCACTAAGGCCTTCAATTGCCCTCTTCACCAAATGGGGAAAAAAATGTGTATCCTCACTCATCTTGTCTCCTACTACCTAAAGCAGAGGTCCTAAAAAGGCAGTCCAAAAGCTGAATCTGGTCCACTGCCATGTTTTGTTTAGCATATGTGGTTGCTTTCTATTTTTCTTTTTTTAGAATACGTACTTTAAAAAGAATGTATTAGTGCAAAACTTTTACTGAGATGTAATTCACAGCATACGTGGTTTTTAAAACATAAATTAGTTGCCTCTTAAAACAAAACAAAAAACCAAAACAAAACAGATTTCCCATTATGAAATGCAGACTTCTGGCTTCCCTTGGGTGAGAAGATCAGACATCACTAGGCCCATACTATGTAACCAGCTGATACTGAGCATGGGCATCTGCCCTCTCCCACAGGGCATGAGCACCCTGGTTCACCCGTTCCTTCCGACCAAGCAGCCACTTCCCTATGCAGTCCCCCACCTAGTCCCAGTGGCTCTTGGATCTAAGGGAAGGATCTAACTCTTCCCACTCCCCAGGACTGAGATCTCTTCAGCCTCATCTCTCCTCACCCGTGCCAGACTCCAAGGATCCCACCCCTGCTCTGAATCTTCGATTTCTTTGTGAATGAGGCAGCTCATAGTCAGTGCCTCCACTTCCTCTCTGACATTCAATCCTCAACTTCCTTTGTTTCCATGATGTCTGCCACCTTGGTCTTCAGTCCCCTCCCACTGGGCCCCTATGGACAATGTCAGCTTTTGGTTTCCCTCTCACTTTCAGACATTGCTTGTCTAGCCCTTGTAGTAATGTCACATTACTATAAAAGTTCTAAACACTTATCCCCAATTTCTATACTTATATCATCAGTAGCCAGCAATGGACCTGAGGATGGAGGCATTGAAATGTAAATCTGACAGCATCACTGGTGTTCTTACAACCTTCCATTACTCTCCGCTGCCTCCCTGCTTGGTAAAATCCATGTTCTTTAGCAGGTCGCACGTGCTTTGTGAGCTGGCATCTTCCCCCATTCCTGTCCTTCACTTGAGGAATCCATGAAAAAACGGGACTACTTCATATCCCTGTGATTTTGCACATGCTCTTCCTTCTGGAAAACTCTCATTCATCCTCCAGCATCCCGTTGGGCAGAACAACCCTTCCTCTCCTATATTACTTGCACATACTTCAACTCTTAAATGTTGTTTCCAACTCTGTCTCCCCTACTAGGCTGTGGGTTCCTTGAGGTCCAGAGGCAACAGCTAGTGTACTTCCTGGCACAGAAGTTTTTTTTTAAGTATCGGCTACCCGGTCCCACCAACCTACAGGTCAAACAACGTATCCACCATCCTTCCTGACACCAGGGCTTCAAACCTCTCCCTCAATCCCTACATCCACTCAGTTGCCAAGTCCCAGTGAAACCCGTGTCACCCCACCCATGTCCAGTTCTAAATTGGAACAATGTTCCTTCCACAGTTGGGTCTGCCTGTCTTCAAATACAGAGTTTCAAGCAAATCCTTCCTCTCCCAAATCCTCACTGACTCCCTACGGATAAGGCCCAGTGGCCTCAGCACAGCATTTGGGTCCCTGGAGGCTTCGTCTCTCACAGGGCAGCAGGACTCTTCCTACCCAGACACTCCATGTTGTTCTGGCTTCCAGGCCCTTGCCTGCAACCACCTCCACCTGGGAATCTTCCCAGATCTTCAAAGCCCAGCTCAAGTACTGCTTCCTCCAACAAATTTCCCCTTTGACAAAAGTGGTCTCAAGAGCATGTGCCTTTTTTAAAAAAACAAAAACTTCCCAGGACATTATCACTTTCTACCAGTAGCCCCATCTCACCTCCCTCCAGCTAATGGAGCCCTAACTAACTAAACCTCCACATTCTCCTCCACTCAAGCATTTGCTAAAGGGTAGCGAATTGACATTTTTAAAGGAGGAAAACAACAGGAACCACTTGATGGGACCCACAAAGCTGCTTGGAGACTCTACCAGCTAGTTTAAAAAAGTCCTTACTCTATATCTTCCTTCCCCCAAACCGTCTTCTCCTTCACAGCTTAACTTAAAATACTGTAGACGTTGAAGATTGTTCTCCTGTTCTTAATTTTTTTTTTTTAGCCACACTACGGGACATGCGGGATCTTAGTTCCCTGACCAGGGATCGAAGCCGTGCCCCCCGCAGTGGAAGCACAGAGTCCTAACCACTGGACCGCCAGGGAATTCCCTTCTGTTCTTTTTTTTTTTTAAATTTATTTATTTAATTAATTTATTTTTGTCTCTGTTGGGTCTTTGTTGCTGCGTGCGGGCTTTCTCTAGTTGCTGTGAGTGGGGTTTACTCTTTGTTGCAGTGCGCGGGCTTCTCACTGAGGTGGCTTCTATTGTTGCGGAGCAGGGGCTCTAGTAGTTGTGGCTTGTGGGCTCTAGAGCGCAGGCTTTGGTAGTTGTGGCTTGTGGGCTCTAGAGCGCAGGCTCAGTAGTTGTGGTGCACGGGCTTAGTTGCTGCGAGGCATGTGGGATCTTCCTGGACCATGGCTTGAACCCATGTCCCCTGCATTGGCAGGCGGATTCCTAACCACTGCACCACCTGGGAAGCCCCTTCCCTCTGTTCTTAATTTTTTAAAATCAAGTTAATGGTTTTCTCTTCCTTAAAAGAATGTAAAACAAACTCCAAAATGAATTAACAAGAACAAAAAGCCCTTGAGTGGGGCTTCCCTGGTGGCGCAGTGGTTGAGAATCTGCCTGCCAATCCAGGGGACATGGGTTCGAGCCCTGGTCTGGGAGGATCCCACATGCCGCGGAGCAACTAGGCCCGTGAGCCACAACTGCTGAGCCTGCGCGTCTGGAGCCTGTGCTCCGCAACAAGAGAGGCCGCGATAATGAGAGGCCCGCGCACCGCGATGAAGAGTGGCCCCCGCTTGCCACAACTAGAGAAAGCCCTCGCGCAGAAACGAAGACCCAACACAGCCATAAATAAATAAATAAATAAATAAATAAAAATTTAAAAAAAAAAGCCCTTGAGTATGGCATTCAACTTTTTCCCATAAATCTCAAAGGGGAAAAAAAGGATTTCTTATAAGTGGGAAGGTTGGATTATGAGTAGCACACATCAAAAAGATAAACAGGCAGGCAACACATACTACCAAGATACTATGAGACACACCTTTTCCAATTAGATTATGCTGAACTGCATGGCAGGGACAAGCAAGGCAATTGGAGTTGGGAGGGTCCAGCAGAGTTTTTCTGTAGAGCAAAAGAAGCACTCTCCATGCTTGCACTGAGCCTTGAGTAAAGCTGAACTGGGATCAGGCAGAGTACACAATAAAAGCAGTGAGACTAGTCAGGCTACAGCGGAGATTTAAGCTGAGAGCTGCTAAGGCAGAGAATTAGGAAAATAAAGTGGGGTTGAATAAATAAGTGTTTTGTAAATCAGAAAAGTTTAGAGTGAATGAGATAGGCAACAGGAGGCTCTACTAGATCCCAGGGCAGGAGAATGACTTTTTGTGGGAGGATTAGTCTAATGCAAGTTGTACTGGGGAGGGAGGGAAGGCAATGAAATAAGGGAGAGGGCACATACCAAGAAAGAAGGTCTTAACTGCTGCAAAAATAATGGAAAAGGAAGGAATGAATGCATGTAAGAGACTTTCAGAAGCCATAATAGGACTCAGTCATGTCAAACTTTTTAGCCCTGGGGAGTGGGAAGAAATTGGGTAGCTGGGGAGAAAACAAGGAGGGGACTGGGAAGGAGTTAGACCAGACAACTGGTTCAAAAAAATCAAGAACAGGAAAGCAAACTTGATTCAACATCTGCAGTGCTTTAAGTTAAGCTGTGGAGAAGAATCATACAGTTAAGTGTCCTATCTCCTCTAAGCACGTTAAAAGCAAGCATACAGGCTTTTTTTTAATCTAAGAAAGTCAAGAGTTACAGCTAATCAGATTCTTCAAGGGCACTGTGAAATTTCTGAAGTACGACGCCAAAAATGGATCCCCACCCCCAGTGCTCATCATTTGGGAGATAGGTATCAAGAGCAAGGCCTCTGGAAACAAACTCCCTCGCTCTGAATCCTGGCTCTCCCACTTACTCGATGGGAAAACTTGGAGAAACTTGGCTCCCCGGGAGGGGGAGGATGTACTCTTGCAGTATTTGGGCTTGGGGAGGGAAGGGAGTAGCTGAAGGTGCCCGAAGTAAGTCTAAGTGTGAAATGCTGATTTAGAGAGAAGGTGAGTCACCTCTTCGAAAGTTTCAGTTTCCCCAGCTGTTAAAAACAGGAAGATAATAAAATCTACCTCACCGGATTTTTTAAGGACTGAATTCGATAATCCTTCCGAAGTACTGAACATAACGTCTGATGTGCTACAACCGTTCGATAAATGTTAGTGGTACACAAAATCAATACAAGGAATAATGCTATTTTTAACACTATTATTAACCATCCCTATCTCTTCTTGATATTCTCCGAGTATTGTACTACTGTGATGGTTCTGTCAGATTCTCAGAGGGGTCTGACATCCCCCAGAGGTTCAGAATCCCTGGAGCGGAGACCTGGGAAGAGATAAGTGGCTGAGGCGGTAGGCCAGGAGGCTGCGGGCCCAGCCGTCAGGCCCTGCGCACCAGCCCGCGGGCTTTGGGGGGGGAAAGATAACAACAGGCGACACTCTCAGCGCGTTCACTCCGTGCCTGCCAGCCACTGCGCTCTGCGCTCTACGCACATCACCTACTCCAATCCTCGCGACAGCCTTCCGAGTCAGCTGCTTTCGTCAGCGCCACTTTACAGATGGGGAAACTGAGGCGCCCGGGATGAAACCGCTAGCCCAAGGTCACATGGCTCTAGAGCGAAGGCTCGGGAGACCGCGCTCTCACCACCGCGCCTGGCTCGGTCCGCACAGGAAGGGCAGGGAAGAAGGGGGTGGGGACGCCCAGGGACCCCGATCGACAGAAGGCCGCGGGGGCCGGGCCGGGGAAGGCGATCGCGCGGGGGCGGCGGCTGGACTCACCTTGGCGCTGTGCACCGCCTCCTGCGTCCCGCGGAGCTGCAGCCAGATGCGCGCAGGGAGCGGTTCCTCAGCCCCGAGCGCGCCGAGCACGGCCAGGCTCACACCGAACAGGCCCTCGATGCGGCCGCGGCTCCGTTCCAGCAGCGCCGCCTTCTCGGCGGGCGCCGTGAACTCGTCCAGTACCGCCCGGGCCGCCATGGCGGGCGCGGCCTCCCGCGGCGGCGCCGGGGGCCGGCGGCGGCGACGCCCCCTCAGCGTGCTGCCCCTGTACCCGAGCCCGTCAGGCAGCGTCGGCCCTCCAGGCCGCCTTGCCCCGGCCCGAGCCCTGCCGCCTGGCCGGAGACCCGGCTACACCATCCCGCCGCGGCAGCCGCAGCTGGGTAACTGGGGGTAAAAAGCCCCTTCGCCGCCGCCGCCACCGCCGCCGCCGCCGCGGGCCGGGCCCCGCCGCCGCGCATGCGCCCCGCCCTCTGCCGTCATTGAGAGTCGCCACCCCCTGGGGGGGGGGCGCGGAGGCGACGAAAGTGTACGTCACGCACAGTCGCCATGTTTGTTGAGGGCCCAACGATGGCTCTGGAGAGGGGCCTGGGTGGTCTTTGGTCAGGCCACGACGCTTTTGCGTGCCCTGGTGGATGATGAATTTATGGTTTTACAGATGGGGAAATTGAGGCTCCGAGCCAGTAGGCGGGACTGACCCAGTGTCACACAAGGGATTTGGCTTGCTTTCAGACATCTTGAAGCCCAATATAACACTCTAGCAAACTGAGTTTTCCAGCTTCTCATTTATTGATAGATGTTTTTTTCTCTTCCTCCCTCGATCCCTCCTCCACCTCTCTCTGTCTCTCTCTCTCTGTCTCTCTCTCTCTCTCTGTCTCTCTCTCTGTCTCTCTCTCTCTGTTTCTCTCTCTCTCCCTTTCCTTTGCTTTCCGATGTTTTTTCAGTAAAAATGGTAATAGGAAGAGAAGAAAATGGGAATAATGTGTATGGAGAATTGAAAAGCAAAGAAATGATTAAGGAAAGGTCACGAGAGTGTTTTCTTCTGGGAAGGGAGGAGGAGAATGTGTTATAGAAGAGGTACAAGAAGTGCGGGACTAGGGGCTCCTCCGTGATTTTAGTGGGGTACTTGGGCAAGTACACCCTAAGCCCTCTCCAGGTCTGTTTTCCAATCTGTAAATTCAAGGGTTGCTCTAGTTATCTCCGAAGTCTTTTCCAGATATTACATTCTCTGAGTCCATGAAAACAGATTGTGGAAGATAAAGTGGTTTCCTTTCTCTGGGCTAAATATTGTGGGTATAGTAGATAGTTAGGGACCATGGGCATATTACTTAACTTGTCTAAGTCGTAATTTCTCATCTGGAAATGTGGGTAACAATAGTACTTCCTACTGTGAAAATTAAGATAGTACCTGGACACAGTAAATGATCATTAAATATTAGCGATTATTGTTAAATTAGCAATATATTTAAGGCTCCATTTTCACAGCAAAGCTTTGTGTGGATTATGCAACCATACTGAACTTATGGGCCTGGGAGCCCCCTCCCGCTGTATAGATTCCCCCTTGAGGAGAAAGAAAGGGAACTAAAGATGTTGCAGGTGGAAAGGCCAAGTGGGAATGGTCTTGGTAAGAGGGATTACCCAAGGTAAAACCTCTCAAGGATCCGGGCTGCTGGGGTTTTCCATATGCCTCAGAAATTCAGACAGGTGTGGTCCCCTGGCGCCCCACCAAAGGATGACTCAGCACAGGGAAGAGAACCACTAGGCTCACAGACTGACAACTTCCTGCTCCCCTGGGCTTTTCCCTGGGTGTCCACACAGCCAGCAGCCTTCCTCCATCAGGTAGATGACCTGAGATTGGCTGAGGCAGGTCAGGTGGAGAGTGTGGCCTTGCAGATAGACTGCACCCATAGCAGGAGTCAACACAACATGTTATTTCCTGTCTTCCTGGTGCGCTCACCTTAAATGGAATTGGTATTGTTCAGTGATTGGACAGGGCTTTCCCAAGGGTGGGTCCTGTTTGCTCCCAGCAACTTCCCTGCTGGTGAGTCTTAATTGTTTAATTATTAGGGCTGAGAAGAGGCTGCTTTGAAAAACACACTACAGCTCCTTCCCCTTCCCCCCAAGAAACCTGCCCTAAAACAACACTAGTAGTTCAGACACACAACCACAGAAGAAAATTGGGCCTTTAGACTGTGTTCAGAAGTCACTGGGTTGGTGTATCGCCAGAGACACAGCTTTGGGATTTTTTCCCTCTGTTTAGAACACTTGCCAGTTCATATCTGGTCAGCATTTCCCTTTAGGGAACTCTCAAGGTTTCCTGAGTGTAAGGAACAAGGAGAGAGAGGGAGAGAGAGAAATCCCCTTTTAGGAAACTCCCTTGCTTCCTGTAGTTTCTGAACCACAACTTCCATCACTTGGCCAGTCTTGCCTACCTGGCTGGCCTCACCACCCAGGACAGTTAGCACCAGGGATGAGACCTTCACGGAGTCTATATTTCAGATACTGTACCTGTTTGCTTTCTCTAATCTCCATAACAACCCATGAGAGGGTGTTGAGGGAATCACCTATTTCCTCTTCTCATATTTTCATTGTGAGGGCAGGCGGTGGATTCCTACCCTTTTCTCCAGCAGGGCTGACTGTGAAAGAACACATGCAGTGCCCCTCGCCCACTCTCCCCCAGGGCAGGAGAAGAACTTCTCTGACCCCACTGACGGCTGACTTTCTGAGAAGGATCAGTGCTGGGTTGGGCCACCCTGCCCCCAGAGAGGGTGTGTTATTCTCTGCTGTCTGCGGTTGGCCACCGTGTCAGTGACTGTGTGAAGTATTTTCACCTCAGCCACATCCTCCGGTCCAGCTTTGTCAGTAATAAAGATGACACTTTGATCTCTACCTGTCTGACACCTGCTTTTATTTCTCAGTCCTGAATGCAGGAGGGTCAGGAAGAATGTTTACTGGCTTCCTAAAACTCCAGCAGTGGTTGCTATTTTTATCATTCCTATTTTAAAGATGAGGAAAGAGAAGCATAGAGAGGTTCTGGAACGTTCCACAGAGCTGGTAAGTGAAATGGTAGTAATAGGCATTTGAATCCAGGCAGTTTGACTCTGTACTGGGTGTTATATATGCAACCGGCTCCCTTTTCTGCCCTTGTACAAGAGCAAGAGGAAATAATATGTTCTCATGACTAACCCCTTAATGTTTGGACCCTCCTTGCCTTGGGATGCTCTCAAAACCAGACAGACTTGAACCTGTCACATTGCTTCACTCACCAACCAGTCTAATAAACAGACTCAAGATGGAGTGTTTTCCTGGGTTCTTTGTTTTTGGTGTACTAACACCCCAGGGCTTAGAGTAAGGAACAGGAATACAACTGTGCTTCAGCCTCACAGAAATTTTAATACATTGGCAGACTGTTCAGTGTCTCTTATCTCCCTTGTCACTAGTCCAAGTTACCGTCATCTCTCCCTTTGACAACTGTGGGGTCTCTCCCACATTCTTCCTGGCCTCTCTCTAAATTTCAGGAGCTACAACTGCTGGAAGGTTGGGAGAAATTACTCCGTGGCCAGAGTAATCTTCTCAAGTTACAAATTTCATCAGTTAATCTCTTGCTTAAGACCTTACAAGAGCTTCGCATTATGCTCAGAATAAAATTCAAACTCTACCTCGGTTTGCAGCACTTGCAAGATCCATCCCCTGCTTTCTTCTCCTCCCTCCACCTGGCCCAGCTTATACTGCCTGAGGGTATTTGCACAAGCTGTTGCTTCCTCCAGCTTTCTTTTCACTGACTTAACTCCTGCCCATTAGTCAGATCTCAGTTCCGGAGTGACTTGTTCAAGAATTCATTCACTGGTCTCTCTGATGAGTCAAGTCCCCTGGTCCCAGGCTCGTGGGGCACTGTGGCCCTCTCACTCACAGCACTAGGGCCAGTTTTTTTTTTAAATTAATTAATTAATTAATTATTTAATTTATTTATGGCTGTGTTGGGTCTTCGTTTCTGTGCGAGGGCTTTCTCTAGTTGTGGCAAGCGGGGGCCTCTCACTATCGCGGCCTCTCTTGTTGAGGAGCACAGGCTCCAGACGCACAGGCTCAGTAATTGTGGCTCACGGGCTCAGTTGCTCCGTGGCATGTGGGATCTTCCCAGACCAGGGCTCGAACCCGTGTCCCCTGCATCGGCAGGCAGGTTCTCAATCACTGCGCCACCAGGGAAGCCCCTAGGGCAAGTTTTACAGGCATTTGTGTGATATGACTGGTGCATGCCCATCTCCAGATGTCACCAGAACTTCAGCTCCAGGGGGCCAGTGATCTGAGCCTGGATTGAGCTAGAAGTATTCTCGGAATGGAGAGCAGCCCTTCATGGCTGGAATGTGCTGAGGCAGGGGGACACCCGCAGGTAAAATAGGGTTGGATCCTCCAGAACCTGGTGGGCCAGTTACTTTTGGCTGTGTTGGCTCTTCGTTGCTGCTTGTGGGCTTTCTCTAGTTGCAGCGAGTGAGGGCTACTCTTCCTTGCGGTGTGCAGGCTTCTCATCGCGGTGGCTTCTCTTGTTGCGGAGCACGGGCTCTAGGCACATGGGCTTCAGACGTTGCAGCATGCGGGCTCAGTAGTTGTGGCTCACGGGCTCTAGAGCGCAGGCTCAGTAGTTGTGGCACATGGGCTTAGTTGCTCCACGGTATGTGGGATCTTCCTGGACCAGGGCTCGAACTTGTGTCCCCAGCATTGGCAGGCAGATTCTTAACCACTGTGCCACCAGGGAAGCCCTTTCCCATGTTTTTAAACAGCAAGTGCACCATTTATTTTACTCTCCAAGATCTCTCTCCTTTCCCTGGGGGAGGAAGCCTGAGGGGGGAGGGGGAGGGGCGAACCTGGGAAGAGCACTTAGGGGATATTGGTCTGGGAGGGAGATGATGGTGGCTTGGACTACGGACTTTGGAGTGGAGACAGAGAGGGGGAATTTGAGAGGGATTTTGGTGGTAGAATCTTGACATTAAAGTGCAAGGGACTTGTTTTTCCTTCGCTGCAGAAAAACCTTGCTGCCTCTGCTGCTTCCCATCATGTATTTTTCTCCCTTTATAATTCCTTTCATTTTTATTATCCATGCTGTTGAAACTCCCCTAACATTAATTCAACCTGCTACAACTACTACAGCATTGAGGGGAGTTATTTATAAAATTCAGTCATCTTAAGTGGGACGCAATTTCTGGACCAAATTCTACTACAAAGATTGCCTGCCTGCCAGCTCCCTGATGCTCCTAATTCACAGTATTTCCCCATTACCCTTTACAGCAGGGTTTCTCAACAATGGCACAGTCAACATTTGGGGCAGATAATTCTGTGTTGTGGGGGCCTGTCCTGTGAATTATACGATGTTTGGCAGCATCCCTGGCCTCACTCACTGGATGCCATTAGCACTCTCCCACCCCAATTGTGCCCACAACAAAAATATCTCCAGATATTGCCTAATATCTCCTGGGGAAGTGGGGAGACTAACCCCCACCATTACCCCCAATGAGAACCACTGGTCTCCACAAGTTCAGGGAAAGCCCTGTCCCTGGGGCTGAGCTAATGGGAATTCAGATTCCATCTCCTCCTCCCTTCTGCATACTCCCTGTGGGAAACACACACACACACACACACACACACACACACATACGCATCTAGTAAAATGAAAGCTCTCTGAGTTCCCTTTGATTTGCTCTCCTGTCTGTATTGAATGTGGAACAACATGGCTTAAGAGAGTCCTGGTCAGTCGTGTGTCCACCAGGCAAGTGACGGAACAACTCAACTCCCATCACTACTTACCCATCACTGCTTCTCCTCAGCCTATCTGTAGAACATGTTCTTGCCAGGACTACCTGTCTTTAAAGCCAAGCTTAAGTCTCACTTCTTCCATGAATCCTTGTTGGCCTGTTCAACTTCCTGTGGCTGGTGAGGTCAGTTGAATGACTGTTTAATTCATTCATTCAACAAATATTTACTGAGCACCTACTATGTGTCGGGCGTTGTTCTGAGTCCTGGGAATACAGCAATCAACAAAGCAAAGTGTCTACTCTCATGAACTTACTAGAAGGGAAGAGACAATGAATGAATGAATGAATGAATGATGTAGTGTGGGAGAGTAACTGTAGGGGTTTGGAGGGCTCAATAGTCTATCCCCCATGTGTGGTAGGTAGTCTCCAAAGAAGGCCCTTCCCTCCCTGTATGTGCAGACTGCTGTTTACATCAAGATGCTGGGATGGCTCTGTGACTGCATCGACCAATAGGATTCAGTAGGAGTGATATTCCAGGGCTTCTACGACCAACTCTTAAGAAGACTGTTGGCTTCTACTTCCTTCCTCTTGGAGCACTTGCTTTTGGAACAGTCCCACTTGGAACCTAGTTGCCATGCCAAGAGGAAGCCCAAGCCCAAGCAGCTATGTGGAGGAGAGCCAAGCCCCGCCCACTGCCCCCCCCCTCCCCCCGCCCGCAGACAGCCCCAGATGAGCTCCCAGCTAGTGGCCAGCACCAAACACCAGCCATGCGAGTGAGGCCATTTTGGACCTTCCAGCCGGTCCAGCATTCCAGCTGACAACCTGGGAAGCAAAAGAACTATCTGGTCAACCCACAGACTCTTGAGAAATAGTAAATTGTTAACTTAAGCTACTGAGTTTGGGGCGATTTGTTATGCAGTGATAGATAAAAGAGACACATCTAAATCCATAACCAATGACAGGCCAACATAAGAGCCCAACAGATATTTAAACTTATAATTGGTAATGTTGACTGGAGGATATGGCTAGTTAATGCTTTACTCATGAGCTAGACAGAGTCCAGTGACTGGCACAACTGGATACCCTCAGGCCCTCTCTTCTTCCCCCTCCCTCCTGGGCAGGTGGGGAGGCCCCTTTTGTGAGACAGAGAGCAGACGCGAACTTGCTCTCTGCAGAAAGGCTGGCGCCCCAAAGAAGGCGGCCAAGCTGAGCATGCTCAATGTCTTCCCCCAAACTCAGCCATCAGACAACTCAGTCCTCCCACAGAGAACAGGGAGTGATGGGTCGGGGGACAGGCCAACAGAGATGGTCTGGCTGGTTTTCCTCCGCATGGAAATATGAAGAATATGAGAAAAAGAGTGTCCCAGCAGTGACAAGGGTTCTGCCAAGGAGAAGCTGTGTTTGTGCTACTTAACACAGGCTGGACAGGGAAGGCCTCTTTGAGGGGTTGACATTTGAGCAGGGATCTGGATGGGGGGGCCGTGGGGACATCTGGAGAAGAGCTTCTAGGCAGAGAGAGTGGTTAGTGTGTTTGCAGAGCAGCAGGGAGGCCCGTGTGCCTGAAGCTGGGGGCGGGGGATGAGAAGAGGAGAAGGGATTGAGGTTTAGGGGTGGGCAGAGGCCAGAGCATGGGGGCCAAGTGGACCTGGGAAGGATGTCGGACTTTATTGTACACGTGATGGGAAGTCACCAGAAGGTGATCAATGTTCCTTGATAAATGGGGTCTCCAAATCACAAAGGCAAGGGCTTCAGTGTCCTGGTAGTTAGGTTTCCCGTTTGTTGGAGGTGTGGCTGAGCCAGGAAGAAGGGGCTGCAGGGCTCCTGTGCGTTGGTGAGGCCACCGAGCTGGAGGGGTGGAGACTCCAGGTGCTCAGTCACGTGCACTGCGCTCAGGTCCAACACCTGGCTGGTTACAGACACTTTCAGAACAAAACGGCCAAACAAAAGGGGTTTGCTTTGCGGGACCTCTGGTCTGAGCTGCATGGGCAGTGGAATTTCAGACAACAAACTTCCCGTGAGTGCCTATGTAATGTTCAGGGCGTTCTACAGACACTGGGTGGGAGGGAGGGGCAGCGATGACTACAGGGGGCTCTGCTTGTCTTCCTGGAGGAGAAGGAAGGTGATGTCTCCATAATGAAAGGGAGGATGCTGTCACCACCACAGGGAGTGCTGAGGGCGCTCAGAAGATGCAGAGACCACGTACGAGGAGGGGATTGGCTGAAGTTGCTGTGGCATGGAAGATATGCTATACAAACTTACGAGTATATTATATACACTGCTTTTCCAAATATTCCTTGCATGCTTAATCCTACGTGAGGAACTGGGCTATGCACCCAGCACTTACAACAGTAGGTGTTCTGCAGATTATTGATTCGCTGACTCTACACAGATGATCCTATTTAGCCCCCACAAACAACTCTGTGAAGTAGGCATCATGCCCATTTTACAGATGAAGAAACTGAGACTTAGGGGGGTTAAGGAACTTGTGTGAAGTCCCCGCCACCAGGAAGTGATAGAGGCAGAACTGGCAGAGCAGGTCTGCAGTATTGAAGGCTTCTCCGCAGAAGCAGAAAGTGTGGAGGCCTACGTTGGTTCCCCTCCAACTCTCTGGCTGGGCAACATCTAAGGGCCTCCTCACCCTGAGATGCTGTCTTTCTTTCCATAGAAAGGGTGGGGCAGGCTCACAGGAAGCTGGGTCACCACCCTTTTCCTCCGGCTTCCCAGAGTAAAAAATAACTCGCTGTTTCCGGAAGTACGTGCACACTGCAGGAAGGACATGGAATGTTAGTCAAGGCTCCCTTTGTTCTGCAACCGGGTAAAAAGCGTAGCTGCCTCTCTCTCCAGCTCCGCTCCCTTCTCTCCCATCACCACCTCTTGTCTCCTCTCATTCAGAATAACTGGGACAGCTTGTACTGAAATTCCAGTTTTTCCTAAAGTGTGGAAAACTCGACACTGCTGGTATGGCAAACGATCTTCACTGGGAAACAGCCAGACTTCTAAGGAATCGTAATTGTTATGTATTTATTTTTACAGTCCTGTTTTTGGCAAGAAATGCCGGGCTTCCAGTTATTACAGCAATCAAATATTTCCCTTATAATTATATTTAAATTTAAAACGTGAGTTGATTTTAAGAAAAATGTTAACCGGTTAACAACTCGGGTGGTGTGGAGATACGGCCAGAATCACGAACAAGGACGTAAAGGGCTCGAGCGTGGGAAATACTCATCTTAGTTCAGAGCCCAGCACACCATCTCTTATGAAGGGCTGTGCGAAGAGCGGCAAATTTTTTGGAAGAGCCCCGTCGGTGCGTCTAAGGGCCGGCTCTAGGCCGGCCCAGGAGCTGGAAGGACAGGAGTCTTGGCTCTGCCATTCCCCCTGGGGGCCTGCGTGAGCCTTCTCGCTCTGGGCCGAGTTCCCCTTTTCTGCAACTGAGGAGGTTGCCGCCCTTCCAACCGACGCCTTCTCCTTCTTTCACCTTCCTGCCAGCTCTGGAGCTTAGACCAGGAGACAGTGTAAGGGGAAACGATTTCACGTTCCACATGCACACTCGCTTCCTTATCAAATACTCCTTGCGCCCCTCTGTGCACCGGGCACCTCTGCTCTCTCTAGGGAAGTCGTTACTTAAGGCCTCCTTGTCTCGGCCACCAAAGCCCAGGGCGCCACCTGCTGTCCCCATGGCGCCAGTGCAGCCTCCGATTTCGAGGCCCCTTCATCCGGAGGGAGAGGATGAGAATCCCCGGGAAATCCGGGGACGCAGGTCTTTTGCGAGCAGCTGGCAAGGCCGAAAGGGGATGCAAAGTAAATGGATGTGGGCGATTGGAAGAAAAGCCTCCCACGGATGGAAGGGCCCCGGAGAGAACAGAAGGAAAGTGGGCAGCAGCCGCCGCCGCCGCCGCCGCGTCTCGCCGTGCTTTTCTCTGGGATAAACGCTTACCACTGGCACCTCCAGGCGACCAAGGGGCACTGGGTCTGCTCCCCACCGCATCCCCGGGTGTGGAGAGAGCAGCTGGGGAGCTGCATCAGAATCTCAATAAATGGATGATGAATGAATTTAATTGGGACAGTGCATTCTTTTTTGCTGCTTTAAGTGGAGGGGAAGGCGATGCAAGATTCAAGGTACAGAAAAGGCACCTCCTCCCCCGCGCCACCCCGCAACACACACGGAAATTGCTCCCCAAAGCTCTCTTTCTCAGCAGTCTCAGCGAGGAGGCTGGACTCCTCTGCTTCCAGAATGACGTCTCCCTGTCCGTCCGCCTGGGCCTGCCACCTCCCGCCCCCACCGCCAGCGCCCGCCCTCCTCCACGTGGTGGAAGCTTGAGCAAACAGTTTAAAGTCCAGGTAGGTTTTGCAGCTGGAGGCCGGGGTGCATCCAGGAGCACAGACTCTCCACCTTAGGTGTTCTCTCGCTTTGGTCTGAGTTGATGGTGGGGAGGGGGGAGTGTTAGAATCGGAGTGCTCTGGTCTCACCAGTAGATTCTGGGGCAGTGGGTTTGGAGTGGAGTCATGGGAGGCAGTCCCCTCCCCCCCCCCCCGCACCCCGCGATTCTTGTCCTTCAAAGGTTGCATACCACTGCACTGGCCTGAAAGGCACTCCTTTGTCCAGGCTTCTTCCAGGCGCAGTGAAAAAATAACTGATTGTGGATGGAGAACGTACCTCCTGCGAGGTACTGCACCTGGGCTTCATGAGAATTCTCATTTAATGTTCACCACTGCCCTCTGAGGGGGCACCGTCTTTCTGTACATTTTAAAGAAAGGGGGGACTAAGGCTTAGAGGATTACTTGACTTGCCGCAGTCCAGTAAATGGCAGGGACAGGATTGGAATTCAATTCACTCTGATTTCAAAGCACGTGTTCTTTTCCCCTAACTTTTCCCAGTACAACAATTCTCTTTATTCACATTACTTGGGTATAACGATTTTAGAGTTAATTTTTAAAATAGGCAATACAGGTATGTGGTTCAAACATTTTTCAAAGTACTAAAACATATTCAGTACCATTGCAAAGCAATGTGAATACACGTAACATTCCTGACAACTGCGCTTGAAAATTTAAAGATGGTGACTTTTATGTTATGTGTTTTTTTTTTTTTAACCACAATTTTTAAAAAGAGGCCTTCAGTAGGAGGATTCTCTCTTGCCTTTGTCCCCTGTCTGTCTGGTGACCCCTCACCATGGGTAACCATTGCTATTAGTTTTATATGGATCTTTCCTTTTTAAAGTACACACGAATACATACAGATACATCCCCCCCTTCCTTTTTTGCACAAAGAGTAACAAAGTATCCATACCAATCTGCACCTTGTTATTGTCATAGGACACTATATCTTGGAGATCTTTCTATATCAGAACTTCAAGAGCCCCTCATTCCTTTTTAAAGTTAATTAATAATTAAAAATTTTAAATTGAAGTATAATCAACATAACATTATATTAGTTTCAGGTGTACAACCTAATGATTCAACATCTGTATACCTTAACTACAATAAGTCTAGTTAACATCTGTCACCTTACATAGTTAACAGAAAGTTTTTCTTGTGATGATGGCTTTTAATATCTATTCTCTTAGCAACTTTCAAATATTCAGTACAATATTATTAACTAGAGTCGCCATGCTGTACATTACATCCCCATGACATCTATTTTATAACTGGAGGTTTGTACCTTTTAACTCCCTTTGCCCATATTCTCCATCCTCCCACCCCCTCCTCTGTAGCTATGGGTGTGGTTTTTGTTTGCTTGTTTTTTAGATTTCACATATAAGTGAGATCATATGGTATTTGTCTTTCTCTGACTTGCTTCGCCTAGCATAATACCCTCAAGGTCCACCCATGTTGTTGCAAATGGTAGGATTTCCTTCTTTTTTTTTTTAATGATTGAATAGTATTGCATTGTGTATATACATATACATCACATCTCCTTTATCCATTCATCCATGGACACTTAAGTTGTTTCCACATCTTGGCTATTGTAAATAATGCCGCACCTCATTGCTTCTGTTAGCTGCTAGAGTAGCTCATTGTATAGAGACCATAGTTTCCGCTCACCACTCCCCTGCTGATGGGCCTTAAGATTTTTTCCAGTCTCTTGAAGACATATTGGTAACTAGCACCCAAAGGAGCCCGCTCAACTTACCCAGAGTTTAAACCATGACCTCAAAATAAAATGTATTGCTTAGACTCACCCTTGAAAACCGACAGGCTCATGTTCAAGATTCGCCCCCTTGCCTCAGTAAATCCCAGGCTGTTTTTCCTCCAGTGCTGGAATGGATAACGTGTCATATGGAGTAGCAGGTGTGCATTTAGGGGCCTTGGGGTCCAAATCAAGTGTCTTTACGCTCTGCAGTCACCCACGTTGTGGTCAGCTCACACAGTGAGAGGCTTTTGGCATAAGGGCCCAGCAGATGCACAGCCCCCATCTCATGCCCTCTCTGGGCTTGTTGGGTGGAGTGGTGGGTGGAGTCACTCAAGATATTAAACTTTTTTTGGGGGGTGGGTGGGAAGATGCATACAAATGAATTAACGTAAGTTGCACACGAGGGTGCTGGGGTGCCACCTCTTGCTGTGCTGCAAGGTGGTGGTCACTCCCCGTGGGTGCTCTGATGGCCCTTCCATTAGCACTTTCTCCCACTGTCCCTCATTAAACTGTGAGCTCCTGAAAACCCAAAGTGGAGAACTCGTTGTCCCTGCCATTCTCACAGCCTTGAAAGTATGACTGGGGCACAGGCATCACTGGGTGCTGACCACGTGCCAGGGGCCCTCTCAGCACCTTATTCAATTGCCTCACTTAATCCTGGTAACAACTCCCTGAAGTAGGTGCTATTGTTATTCTCAGTTTTGAGATGAAGAAAATGAGGCACAGAGAGGTCAGGCAACCTGTCAAAGTCACACAGCTCCTAAGTGGCAGAGTTGAGACTGTGAGTCTGGGTGGTTTGGCTCCAGAATCTGTCCTCTTCACTGCTCTGCTCTGCTCTGCTGCCTCTGTGACCTTTTCTCTTTGTCCTGGAAAGTGAGGGAGGAAAGCTGGATCGTGTTTACTTTAATATTTGCTTTAGCAAAAGTGTATTGTGAGCCTCGGCTCTGCTGCTCATTAGCTTTTTTGACCTTGGGACAGTTAGTTAATGTTTTTGTTTCTCATCCATAAAGCAGGGACAATAGTACTGAGTGCATGCGGCTGTCGCGAGGGTTCAGTGAATTAGGACATGTGAGGAGCTTACACGTAGTTAGCATTCAAAGAGTGTACGCTGCTAGGAAATGGGCCAGGTCCTTTAGGCTCTTGATACTCAAGGCAGAATGGGCATCACCTGAGAGCTTGTTAGAAATGCAGAATCCCAGGCCCCTCCCCAGACCAGCTGAATCAGAATCTTCATTTTAGCAAGGTCCCTAGGTGATTTGCAGGTGCATTAAAGTCTGAGAGAGCTCTGCTCTGTGGCAGTGACTCTCAATCACCCTTCTCCCTCAGACTCCCAGGCCCGACTCCTGACCCCCCTGCATGGCGTGCGGGGGTGAGGCTGGACCATCCAGTTTTATCAGCTCCTTCAGCCTCTTCTGAAGGTTGGGGACCAGCCAGGCTTGGGAACCCAGCTCTAAGAGCCAGCAGAGATGAATGAATGAAGCAGTTTCTGCACTTTTGATGTGACAGGGGAGACACTCTTTTGGCTGTAGTGCCCAAACTTTTTAATCTTTTTCTGGGTCTGTCTTTCATCCTTGCCCAACCTGGCATTTTGAGAAATGAAGCTTTAGTGACTCAGGCAAGAAAGGAGGTCAGAGACAAGAGTGCCACCCTGTGGCAAGAGCCTGGCATTACCATCCAGAAAGCTGCCGGTGAGGGTAAGAACTGAGTGACTTCCGTCTGTGGTAACAGGATGTTGATAGCCTTTCTGATACGTCGGGCACTGTGCCAAGTCCTCCTCATGGATTAGTTTATGTGAAGCAGGTACTATTGTTACCCCCATGTTGCAGGGCTGGGGGAGCAGAGATGGAGAGGGATGAGGTGATTTGATCAGGCTCCCTCAGAGGTGAAGCCTGGAGCTGGGAGGGAGCTCAGCGCAGCCTGGCTCCAGAGCAAACAATTATAACAGTGTTGATATATTTCCTCTGTAGCAAGAGAAGGAGGCCTTTCTGGTGTGGACCCCCAAATTTTAGACTCTTTTTAGACCTGTGCTATTTTATTTACTGGAGCCAGGCAGTCAGAGACGTGGGTTCTGGCATAAGCGCCCCTCTCTCCTACCCAGGGAGTTGCAGGTGAGTCATTCACCTAAATCTTTCTGAGTTTGTAGAAGAGGGGGTAATACTATTTGAGCTGTTTACATTATAGCATCTCTGCATGCTCTGCAAGAAGGCAGCATCTACAGGCCAAGGAGAGAGGCCTCTGGACAAATCAACGCTGCCAACAACTTGATCTCAGACTTACAGACTCCAGAACTGTGAGGAAATACATTTGTGTTGTTTAAGCCTTCCAGTCTGTGGTAATTTGTTGTGGCAGCCCAAGCAGACTAATACAAGCCCCCAAAAGCAATAAACTCAATCCAGATAGAGCATATACAGTGGAAGCTCTATTTAAAAAATGGGGTCTCACTATGGAGAACAGTATGGAGGTTCCTTAAAAAACTAAAAATCGAACTACCATATGATCTAGCAATCCCACTCCTGGGCATACATACAGAGAAAACTATGATTTGAAAAGATACATGCACCCCAATGTTCATTGCAGCACTATTTACAATAACCAAGACATGGAAACAGCCCAAGTGTCCATCGACAGATGAATGGTTAAAGAAGATGTAGTATATATGTGCAATGGAATATTACTCAGCTGTAAAAAAGAATGAAATAATGTTATTTTGCAGGAACATGGATGGACCTAGAGATTATCATACTAAGTGAAGTAAACCAGACAGAGAAAGACATATATCATATGATATAGCTTATATGTGGAATCTAAAAAAAGTGATACAGATGAACTTACTTACAAAACAGAAATAGACTTACAGACATAGAAAACAAACTTATGGTTACCAAAGGGGAAAAGGTGGGAAGGAATAAATTAGGAGTTTGGGATTAACATATACACACTACTATATGTAAAATAGATAACCAACAAGGACCTACTGTATACTCAGTATTTTGTAATAACCTATAAGGGAAAAGAATCTGAAAAAAAATGATATATATGTGTGTATAACTGAATCATTTTGCTGTACAATTGAAACTAACACAACATTTTAAATCAACTATACTTCAATAAAAAAAAATTAAAATTAAAAATAAAAAAGGGGTTTGGGTTGACTAGTGTTACTATCATGTTGAGGCCTGGTCTTGGGTCACAGTGGTGACTTCAAGTGGTGTTTCCCAAAGTGTGGTATGTGGAACATGGTGGTACATGAAATGATGTTAAAGATTATATGGATGAATGTAATTCTATATATATAATTTTTTAAATTAGGAAGATATATTATTAACACATCATACTCATGACTTCATGGTTATTATTGTTTAGAGTGAGCTAAGTTAAAAAATAATAAACTGATTTGAAGTTGATTTAAAGAAAATTAGATTAGTTGGTTGATAAGTGAATATAACAATCTTGGCAGAATAATGAAGGTATATTCACATGACTGCCGTTGGGGGAAATGCTGAGCTGAGGACTGACTGTTTTTCTGGGAAGATGGCTGTGTGTTGAGAAAGGCTGCTGCCATGTGCCCTCCCCCACAAAGTGCTACACCTCTGTTCATGGGTCTGAATGAGCTTGAATTTTAAAATGATTCAATACAACATAGCTGCTCCAAACTGCTAAGTCCACCATAGATTGAATTACACAGAAAAGAGGGAATGGAGCTGGAGAAAAGGACTTGGACTATAAGAAAGGGAATTCCGACTTCCCTGGTGGTGCAGTGGTTAAGAATCCGCCTGCCAGCTAACACATATCCTTCTCAAACTCTTCTAAAATATAGCAGAGGGAGGAACACTCCCAAACTCATTCTACGAGGCCACCATCACCCTGATACCAAAACCAGACAAAGATGTCACAAAGAAAGAAAATTACAGGCCAATATCACTGATGAACAAAGATGCAAAAATCCTCAACAAAATACTAGCAAACAGAATCCAACAGCACATTAAAAGGATCATACAACATGATCAAGTGGGGTTTATCCCAGGAATGCAAGGATTCTTCAATATATGCAAATCAATCAATGTGATAAACCATGTTAACAAATTGAAGGAGAAAAACCATATGATCATCTCAATAGATGCAGAAAAAGCTTTCAACACAATTCAACACCCACTTATGATAAAAACTCTCCAGAAAGTAGGCATAAAGGGAACTTTCCTCAACATAATAAAGGCCATATATGACAAACCCACAGCCAACATCATTCTCAATGGTGAAAAACTGAAACCATTTCCACTAAGATCAGGAACAAGACACGTTTGCCCACTCTCACCACTATTATTCAACATAGTTTTGGAAGTTTTAGCCAATCAGAGAAGAAAAAGAAATAAAAGGAATCCAAATCAGAAAAGAAGAAGTAAAACTGTCACTGTTTGCAGATGACATGATACTATACATAGAGAATCCCAAAGATGCTACCAGAAAACTACTAGAGCTAATCAATGAATTTGGTAAAGTAGCAGGATATAAAGTTAATGCACAGAAATCTCTTGCATTCCTATACACTAATAATGAAAAACCTGAAAGAGAAATTAAGGAAACACTCCCATTTACCATTGCAACAAAAAGAATAAAATACCTAGGAATAAACCTACCTAAGGAGACAAAAGACCTGTATGCAGAAAACTATAAGACACTGATGAAAGAAAGACGATAACAAACAGATGGAGAGATATACCATGTTTTTGGATTGGAAGAGTCAACATTATGAAAATGACTATACTACCCAAAGCAATCTACAGATTCATTGCAATCCCTATCAAACTACCAATGGCATTTTTCACAGAACTAGAACAAAAAATCTCACAATTTGTATGGAAACACAAAAGACCCTGAAGAGCCAAAGCAATCTTGAGAAAGAAAAACAGAGCTGGATGAATCAGGCTTCCAGACTTCAGACTATACTACAAAGCTACAGTAATCAAGACAGTATGGTACTGGCACAAAACAGAAATACAGATCAATGGAACAGGATAGAAAACCCAGAGATAAACCCACACACATATGGTCACCTTATCTTTGATAAAGGAGGCAAGAATATACAATGGAGAAAAGGCAGCCTCTTTAATAAGTGGTGCTGGGAAAACTGGACAGGTACATGTAAAAGAATGAAATTAGAACACTCCCTAACACCATACACAAAAATAAACTCAAAATGCATTAAAGACCTAAATGTAAGGTCAGACACTATAAAGCTCTTAGAGGAAAACATAGGCAGAACACTCTATGACATACATCGCAGCAAGATCCTTTTTGACCCAGCTTCTAGAGAAATGGAAATAAAAACAAAAATAAACAAATGGGACCTAATGAAACTTAAAAGCTTTTGTACAGCAAAGGAAACCATAAACAAGAGGAAAAGACAACCCTCAGAATGGGAGAAAATATTTGCAAACGAAGCAACTGACAAAGGATTAATCTCCAAAATACACAGGGAGCTTATGCAGCTCAATATCAAAAAAGAACAAACAACCCAATCCAAAAATGGGCAGAAGATATAATAGACATTTCTCCAAAGAAGATATACAGATTGCCAACAAACACATGAAAAGATGCTCAATATCACTAATCATTAGAGAAATGCAAATGAAAATTACAATGAGGTATCACCTCACACCAGTCAGAATGGCCATCATCAAAAAATCTACAAACAATAAATGCTGGAGAGGGTGTGGAGAAAAGGGAACCATCTTGCACTGTTGGTGGGAATGTAAATTGATACAGCCACTATGGAGAACAGTATGGAGGTTCCTTAAAAAACTAAAAATAGAACTACCATACGACCCAGCAATCCCACTACTGGGCATATACCCTGAGAAAACCGTAATTCAAAAAGAGTCATGTACCAAAATGTTCATTGCAGCTCTATTTACAATAGCCAGGACACGGAAGCAACCTAAGTGTCCATCATCAGATGAATGGATAAAGAAGATGTGGCACATATATACAATGGAATATTACTCAGCCATAAAAAGAAATGAAATGGAGGTATTTGTAGTGAGGTGGATGGAGTTAGAGTCTGTCATACAGAGTGAAGTAAGTCAGAAAGAGAAAAACAAATACCGTATGCTAACACATACATATGGAATCTAAAAGAAAAAAAAAAGTTCTGAAGAACCTAGGGGCAGGACAGGAATAAAGGCACAGACCTACTAGAATATGGACTTGAGGATATGGGGAGGGGGAGGGGTAAGATGTGACAGGGTGAGAGAGTGTCATGGACATATATACACTACCAAATGTAAAATAGATAGCTAGTGGGAAGCAGCCGCATAGCACAGGGAGATCAGCTCAGTGCTTTGTGACCACCTAGAGGGGTGGGATAGGGAGGGTGGGAGGGAGGGAGACGCAAGAGGGAAGAGATATGGGAACATATGTATATGTATAACTGATTCACTTTGTTATAAAGCAGAAACTAACACACCATTGTAAAGCAATCATACTCCAATAAAGATGTTTAAAAAAAAAAAAGAAGAGTCACGTACCACAATGTTCTTTGCAGCTCTATTTACAATAGCCAGGACATGGAAGCCACCTAAGTGTCTATCGACAGATGAATGGATAAAGAAGATGTGGCACATATATACAGTGGAATATTACTCAGCCATAAAAAGAAATGAAATTGAGTTATTTGTAGTGAAGTGGATGGACCTAGAGACTCATACAGAGTAAAATAAGTCAGAAAGAGAAAAACAAATACCATATGCTAACATATGTATATAGAATCTAAAAAAAAAAAAAAAGGTTCTGAAGAGCCTAGGGGCAGGACAGGAATAAAGACGCAGACGTAGAGAATGGACTTGAGGACACAGGGAGGGGGAAGTGTAAGCTGGGATGAAGTGAGAGAGTGGCATGGACATATACACACTACCCAATGTAAAATAGATAGCTAGTGGGAAGCAGGCACATAGCACAGGGAGATCAGCTTGGTACTTTGTGTCCACCTAGAGGGGTGGGATAGGGAGGGTGGGGGGAAGACGCAAGAGGGAGGAGATATGGGGATATATGTATATGTATAGCTGATTCACTTTGTTACACAGCAGAAACTAACACACCATTGTAAAGCAATTACACTCCAATAAAGATGTTAAAAAAAAATAAAAAAATAAAAATAAACCTTAAAAAACAAAAAAGGAATCCGCCTGCCAATGCAGGGGACATGGGTTCAATCCCTAGTCCAGGAAGATCCTACATGCTGCGGAGCAGCTAAGCCTGTGTGCCTCAACTACTGATCCTGTGCTCTATAGCCTCAACTACTGAAGCCCACATGCCTAGAGGCCGTGTTGTACAACAAGAGAAGCCACCACAATGAGAAGCCCGTGCACCGCAAGGAAGAGTAGCCCTGGCTCGCTGCAACTAGAGAAAGCCCATGCACTGCAACGAAGATCCAACGCAACCAAAAATATAAATAAATACATAAATACATAAATAAATAAATAAATAAATTTAAAAAAGGGAATTCCTATGGAATAAGGTGCCTGCTCCACGTTCAGGCACACACATCGAGAGAGGAGAAAACTGTCCTGTCGAGATCCGTTGAGGAAATGAGAGAAGAGAGAAAATGCAGGAGGAGTGGGACAAAATGCCAGTCGCTTACAATTGCTTAGCCCTTAGCAATTGGCAAAGGGCTTACAGGCCTGTTTTCTTGACTGGATTGAATGATATTCTGTAGTCAAACTGGGTGGGACATGGGGAACTCTTAAGCACTGTGTTCTCCTGCACCTCCCTTCCCAGTCCCCTTGGCCTGGCTCCTGCTTCATCACTCCAGCAAGCAGACCCCTCAAAGTCACCAGGGCTCTTGATGATCACCCCAGTTTTTCAGACAAGGAGCCAAGGGCCACCAAAGTGAAGCCACTTCCTTGACTATGGCTGTCCAGCTGGTAGGGGGCAAAGCTGAGGGGCTTTTTGTTCCTCACCCTAGGGCTTGTTACGACCTAGTGTTTCCCTTTCTTTACCTGTTTGCAGGACTGTTGTATGGCTGTGACACTACTCTGTCTGGGTAGCTTAAGAGTATAAATCTGGGCCTCAGTGGGAGAAGATGTCAGCAGAGGGTGGAGCTGGTAGGAGAGGGTAAGGCCAGAGGCAAGTTTCAGCTCTGTTACCTCACCAAGAACATTCTCCTGACTTCCTTGTTTCAGTGGTGTCATGCTTAAATTCTCCAGGCCTGAGATTTTTAAAAAACAACTTTACTGAGGTATAATATACGTACAACAGCATGCATCCCCTTTTTGCGTGCAGTTCCACGAGTGATGATAAATGTTTACACCCACGTGTCCACTGCCACCACATTCAAATACAGAACAGTGCTGTCACTGCACGTTTCCTTGTACCCACGGACCTCTGTTCTGCCATGAAAGATTAGATTTGCCATTTCTAGAGCTTCCTGTAAATAGAAACATGCAGTAAGTATTCTTTCATCTCTGGCTCTCTCAGCATGTTTTGAGACTCATCCAGGTCATGTGTATTAATTTTTTTTTTTCTGACTAGTTTCCATTGTATGTATATACCCTAATTTGTTCATTCATTTATCTCTTGGTGGACATTTGAGTTGTTGCCAGTTTTTGTCTAATGTGAGTGAAGCTGCCATGAACATTCCTTGTTTAAGATTTTGTGTGGATGTATACTTCCATTTCTCTTAGGTAGATACCTAGGAGTGGGATTGCTGAGTCATACTATAATGGGTAGCCTTTAAAAGGAAAATGCCAAATTATTTTTCAAAGCGATTTTGCCATTTTACATTCCCATTAGCAATGTATAAGGGTCTTGGGTTGGGTTGCTCTGTGTCTATACCAATGCTTGATAATATCGGTCTTTTGATTTTTTTTTTTAAACCTGACCTTTTTTTTTTTTTTTTTTTTTAGCACTGTGAGGTTTTTTTTGTTGTTTTGTTTTGGTTTTGTTGTTTTTTAAAAAATATTTATTTATTTATTTTTATTTTTGGCTGCTTTGGGTCTTAGTTGCAGCATGCAGGATCTTTTGTTGCGATGTTCGGGCTTCTCTCTAGTTGTGGTGTGTGGGCTCCAGGGCGTGTGGGCTCCGTAGTTGTGGCACATGGGCTCCAGAGTGCATGGGCTGTGTAGTTGCAGCACTCAGGCTCTCTAGTTGTGGCACGTGGGCTCAGTAGTTGTGGTGTGCGGGCTTAGTTGCCCCACGGCCTGTGGGATCTTAATTCCCCAACCAGGGTTTGAACCTGTGTCCCCTGTATTGGAAGGTGGATTCTTAACCACTGGACCACCAGGGAAGTCCCAATGTCGGTCTTTTAAATATTAGCTGTTTTATTGAGTGTGCAGTGGTATCTCTTCATTTTGATTTTTATTTGGACTTTCTTGATGACTAATGATGTTGAGTATCTTTTCATGGACTTATTGGCCATTTATGAAAGTCTTCTTTTGCGAAGGGTCTACTCACATTTTTTGCTCATTTTTTATTGGGCATTGTCTCATTATTGAGTTGTAAGAGTTGTTTTTAAAAAAATGTATTTGGACACCAATCCTTTTTCAACTATATGTGTTATATTTTCTTCCCCTCTGTGGCTTGCTCTTTCATTTTTTAAAATGATATCTTTAGGAGAGCAGGAGTTAAATTTTTTTTTCTTTTGCCAAGTGGATTTTCAAGATTTAATTTTCAAAATTTATTTTGGTGCTGAGAAGTGGGAAGGCTATTTATTTGTTCACATAACATGCCTTAGTCCCCAGTGTTCCTCTGGCCAAGCACACTGCATGGGAGGAATCCATCTGTCCCCCTGACTTGCTCCCAGTCAGTAATGCCAGCTAGGAAGTGCCTTGGCCCTGACATCTCAGCTGGAGGCTGCCAAGGAGAGGGGCCAGAGCTAAATCCCAGGTAAGCCGGGTAGGCTTTTGTCCTTGCTGGGGCCCTACCTTTGCAACATCTGACACTGTGAATCTAAATACAAATATCCTCTTTTTTTCTCTGTAGCACTTATGTTGGTTTGTAATCTTATCTTGGTGGGTTCATGTATCTGTCTTTCCCACTTGACTGTCTCTGAGGGCAGGGACCTTGTCTGTTTTAATGTCCAAGAATTTGCAGAATATTAGTGGCTTTCAGAGCCCTACTTGCCCAGCACTGTGGGAAGAAGGCAGACAGTTCCCATTCTCAGGGTCCACAAGGAGTTCGAACTTGTGGCTGAGAAGTGTCCCTCATGGTTCTCCATCCCTAGACCAGGGCAAAAGTGCTTGTCATCTATGGGCAGGAGGCTGGGAGAATCCCACCTCTCGGCCATGTGCCTGGGGTCCTCACCTTAGGAAACACTGGTTTTCATCTTTACCCTCTTCCCCCTGTGGATCCCCTACTGGTCTGTTAGGTGATGAAGGGTCTTATCACACTATTTGCTCCTTCCTCCAGTCTTCTGTCCCCTCTCTTCTTTCCATCATTCTTCTGGGGTCCTTTCCTGCCCCCTCCTCCTCCCCACTCCCCTCTTTCCAGCTGTAAGATGTGAGGAAGACCTCAAAGACTCACCAGGAGACAAATTCAACTGTAAGGACAATAAACGTAAACATGGATAACTATACAAATTCCAAAAGGATCTTTATTGTTTTCAAAGAAACCTATTAAATAGCAGTTCTTGCGTGCATTCTAAACTTCCTTAAAATTTATTGTCATCTATTACAGTGCATATGTCAGCTTCAAATTTCACCTCAAATGCCCAGGGCTGAGACTTAGGCTTTCTCAGCCTGGAGGTGGGTTAAACTCCAGTAACCCCAAAGAGCTTAAGGTATGGGAAGTGAAGGCACATCTAAGGAGTTTTTACATAATCCTGGAGGAGTTTTTAATTTTGATGAAATCCAATTTCATCATATTTTTTCTTTTATGATTTGTGCTTTTTGTATCCTATTGGAAAAAATTTTGCCTACTCTTACTTCAAAATAGTCTATGATTTCTTTGAGAGCTAATGATTATTTTTAGGACTATGATTCATTTCAGGTTAATTTTTGTGAATGCCATGAGGTTGCCTTTTCATTTTGTTGATTTATTCTTTTGCTTACAGAGGCTTTTTAGTTTGATGTAGTCTCACTTGTTTATTTTTGCTTTTGTTGGTTGTACTTTTGGTGCCATACCCAAGAAATCATTGACAAGACCAACATCAAGGAGATTTTCCCCTGTATTCTTCTGGGAGTTTTATGGTTTCAGGTCTTACAGTTAAGTCTTTAAACTATTTTGAGTTAATTTTTATGTATGGTATAATATAAGGGTCCAATTTCATTCTTTTCAATGTGGATATCTAGTTTCTTAACACCATTTACTGCATAGACTATCTTTTCCCCATTGTTGTTTTTTGCTACTTTGTCGTAAATTAGTTGACCATATATGTGTGAGTTTATTTCTGGACTCTCTATTACATTGATTTATGTGTCTGTTTTTATGCTAGTACCATACTCTTTTGATTAGCATAGCTTTGTAATATAGTTTGAAAGCAGGAAATTTGATACCTCCAGCTTTGTTCTTCTTTCTCTAGATTGCTTTGGCTATTCAGGGTCTTTTGTGGTTTCATATGAATTTTAGGACTTTTTTTTCTGTGAAAAATACCCTTGGAATTTTGATAAGGATTGCATTGAATCTGTAGATTGCTTTGGGTTGTATGGACATTTTGACAATTTTAATTCTTCCAATTCATGAGCATGGAATATTTTTCTATTTATTGTGTCTTCAGTTTCTTTCATTAATGTCCTATAGTTTTCAGTGTACAAGTCTTTCACCTCCTTGGTTAAATTTATTCCTAGATATTTATTCTTTTTTTTTTTTTAATACATTTATTTATTTATTTATTTATTTGGCTGTGTTGGGTCTTTGTTTCTGTGCGAGGACTTTCTCCAGTTGCGGCAAGCGGGGGCCACTCTTCATCGCGGTGCACGGGCCTCTCACTATCGCGGCCTCTCTTGTTGCGGAGCACAAGCCCCAGACGCGCAGGCTCAGTAATTGTGGCTCACGGGCCCAGTTGCTCTGCAGCATGTGGGATCCTCCCAGACCAGGGCTTGAACCCGTGTCCCCTGCACTGGCAGGCAGACCCTCCACCACTGCGCCACCAGGGAAGCCCTATTTATTCTTTTGATGAAATTATAAATGGGATTGTTTTCTTAATTTATCTTTCTAATAGTTTGTACTTAGTATATAGAAACACAACTGATTTTTGTATATTGATTTTGTATCCTGCAACTTTACTGAATTCTTTTATTAGTTCTAACAAATTTTTTGGTGGAGTCTTTAGAGTTTTCTACGTCATATCATCTGCAAATAGAGACAGTTTTATTTCTTCCTTTTTGATTTTAATGACTTTTATTTCTTTTTCTAGCCTAATTGTTCTGGCTAGGACTTCCAATACTATGTTGAATAAAAGTGGTGAGAGTGGGCATCTCCATCTTTTTCTTGATTTTAGAGGTAACAATTTCAACATTGATTTGCCCTTTGATCTTACCTCTCTTATGGATCCAAAAAGAGTTGTTAATTTTTCAGTCTATTCAGCTCCTTTCTTATGGAATTGGACACTGGAAATCTCCTTTCCCCAATTTTTAATGGAATATTTTGTTGTTGTTGAGTTGTAGTTCTTTATATGTTCTGGATACTAACCACTTATAAGGTATATGATTTGCAAATATTTTCTCTCATTCCATGAGTTGCTTTTTCTCTCTGTTGGTAGAGCCCTTTGATGCACAAAATTTTTAATTTTGATGAAGTCCAACTTATCTATTTTTTCTTTTGTTGTCAGTACTTTTGGTGTCATATCCATAATTCACTGCCAAATGTCATGAAGTTTTACCCTTATGTTTTCTAAGAAGGGTTTTATGGTTTTAGCTCTTATGTTTAGGTTTGATCCACTTTGAATTCATTTTTGTCTATGGTATAAAGTAAGGGTCAATTTTTGTTCATTTGCATGTGGATGTTCAGATTTCCCAGGACCGTTTGTTGAAGAGACTCTTCATTCCCCATTGTGTAGTCCTGGCTCCCTTTTTGACTCATTTGACCACATAAGTGAGGGTTTATTTCTGGGCTCTCTATTATATTCCATTGGTCTGCCATTATGCTGGTAATACAGTTTTGATTACTGTAGCTGTAATATATTTTGAAATCAGGAAGTATAAGACCTCTAAGTTTGTTCTTTTTTCAAAGATTGTTTTGACTACTTGGGGTTCCTTGAAACTTTGGATGGACTTTCCTATTTTTGCAAAAAGGTTGTTAAGATTTTGATAGAGATTGCATTGAATCTCTAGATTTCTTTGGGTAGTATGGATATTTGAAAAATATTAAGTTTTCCAGTCTATGAATATGCATTTTCATTTGTTTGTATATTCTTTAATTTCTTTCCACAGTGTTCTGTAATTTTCAGTGTACAAGTCTTCACCTTCTTGGTTAAGTTTATTTCTAAGTATTTTATTCTTTTTGGTGCTGTTGTAAATGGGATTGTTTTCTTAATTTTCCTTTCATATTGTCCACTGTTAGTGTATAAAAATGCAACTGTTTTTGTGTATTGATTTTGTATCCTGCAACTTTGCTGAATTTGTGTATAAGTTCGAACAGTTTTTTGGTGGAATTTTTAGGGTTTTCCACGTATAAGGTTATGTCATCTGTGAACAGAGATAATTTTACTTCTTCCTTCCTAATTTGGATACCTTATATTTCTTTTCCTTATGTGATTGCTCTGGCTAGAATTTCCAACACTATGTTGAATAGAAGTTATGAAAGTTATCCTTGTTTTGTTTCTGATCTTAGAAGAAAAGCTTTTCAACTTTAACCATTGAATATGATGTTAGCTGTAGTTTTTTCATATATGATCTTTCTGATGTTGAGGTAGTTTCCTTCTATTCTGAGTTTATTGATTTCATTTTTTTTTTATCATGAAAGTATATGGATTTGCCAAATGCTTTATCTGTCTCTGTTGATGGGATCATGTGATTTTTTCTCACTTCATTCTCTTAATGTAGTGTATCATATTGTTTTTCATATGTTGAACCATCCTAGCATTCGAGGAATAAATCCCACTTGGTCATGTTTTGTAATCATTTTAACATGCTGATGAAGTTGGTTTGCTAGTATTTTGTTAAGGATTTTTATACCAATATTTATAAACAATACTGGTATGTATGTATATATATATACACATACATATATATATGTGTGTGTGTGTATATATATATATATATATATATATATATATATGTATATGGTAGTATCTTTTTGTTTTTTAATCCGTCATCAATTTTATACACATCAGTGTATACATGTCAATCCCAATCGCCCAGTTCAGCACACCACCATCCCCACCCCACCGTGGTTTTCCCCTCTTGGTGTCCATACGTTTGTTCTCTACATCTGTGTCTCAACTTCTGTCCTGCAAACCAGTTAATCTGTACCATTTTTCTAGGTTCCACATACATGCGTTAATATATGATATTTGTTTTTCTCTTTCTGACTTACTTCACTCTGTATGACAGTCTCTAGATCCATCCACGTCTCAACAAATGACTCAGTTTCGTTCCTTTTTATGGCTGAGTAATATTCCATTGTATATATGTACCACAACTTCTTTATCCATTCGTCTGTCGATGGGCACTTAGGTTGCTTCCATGACCTGGCTATTGTAAATAGTGCTGCAATGAACATTGGGGTGCATGTGTCTTTTTGAATTACGGTTTTCTCTGGGTATATGCCCAGTAGTGGGATTGCTGGGTCATATGGTAATTCTACTTTTAGTTTTTTAAGGAACCTCCATATTGTTCTCCATAGTGGCTGTATCAATTTACATTCCCACCAACAGTGCAAGAGGGTTCCCTTTTCTCCACACCCTCTCCAGCATTTGTTGTTTGTAGATTTTCTGATGATGCCCATTCTAACTGGTGTGAGGTGATACCTCATTGTAGTTTTGATTTGCATTTCTCTAATAATTAGTGAGGTTGAGCATCTTTTCATGTGCTTCTTGGCCATCTGTATGTCTTCTTTGGAGAAATGTCTATTTAGGTCTTCTGCCCATTTTTGGATTGGGTTGTTTGTTTCTTTAATATTGAGCTGCATGAGCTGTTTATATATTTTGGAGATAATCCTATGTCCATTGATTCATTTGCAAATATTCTCTCCCATTCTGAGGGTCGTCTTTTCGTCTTGTTTATGGTTTCCTTTGCTATGCAAAAGCTTTTAAGTTTCCTTAGGTCCCATTTGTTTATTTTTGTTTTTATTTCCATTACTCTAGGAGGTGGATCAAAAAAGATCTTGCTGTGATTTATGTCAAAGAGTGTTCTTCCTATGTTTTCCTCTAAGAGTTTTATAGTGTCCGGTCTTACATTTAGGTCTCAAATCCATTTTGAGTTTATTTTTGTGTATGGTGTTAGGGAGTGTTCTAATTTCATTCTTTTACATGTAGCTATACAGTTTTCCCAGCACCACTTATTGAAGACACTGTCTTTTCTCCATTGTATATCCTTGCCTCTTTTGTGATAGATCAGTTGACCATAGGTGCGTGGGTTTATCTCTGGGCTTTCTATCTTGTTCCATTGATCTATGTTTCTGTTTTTGTGCCAGTACCATACTGTCTTGATTACTGTAGCTTTGTAGTATAGTCTGAAGTCAGGGAGTCTGATTCCTTCCGCTCTGTTTTTTTCCCTCAAGACTGCTTTGGCTATTCGGGGTCTTTTTTGTCTCCATACAAATTTTAAGATTTTTTGTTCCAGTTCTGTAAAAAATGCCATTGGTAATTTGATAGGGATTGCATTGAATCTGTAGGTTGCTTTGGGTAGTATAGTTATTTTCACAATATTGATTCTTCCAGTCCAGAACATGGTATATCCATCTGTTGGTATCATCTTTAATTTCTTTCATCAGTGTCTTATAGTTTTCGGCATACAGGTCTTTTGTCTCCCTAGGTAGGTTTATTCCTAGGTATTTTATTCTTTTTGTTGCAATGGTAAATGGGAGTGTTTCCTTAATTTCACTTTCAGATTTTTCATCATTAGTGTATAGGAATGCACAAGATTTCTGTGCATTAATTTTGTATCCTGCAACTTTACCAAATTCATTGATTAGCTCTAGTAGTTTTCTGGTGGCATCTTTAGGATTCTCTACGTATGGTATCATGTCATCTGCAAACAGTGACAGTTTTACTTCTTCTTTTCCAATTTGTATTCCTTTTATTTCTTTTTCTTCTCTGATTGCCATGGCTAGGACTTCCAAAACTATGTTGAATAATAGTGGTGAGAGTGGACATCCTTGTCTTGTTCCTGATCTTAGAGAAAATGCTTTCAGTTTTTCACCATTGAGAATGATGTTGGCTGTGGGTTTGTCATATATGGCCTGTATTATGTTGAGGTAGGTTCCCTCTATGCCCACTTTCTGGAGAGTTTTTATTATAAATGGGTGTTGAATTTTGTCAAAAGCTTTTTCTGCCTCTATTGAGATGATCATATGGTTTTTATTCTTCAATTTGTTAATATGGTGTATCACATTGTTTGATTTGCGTATATTGAAGAATCCTTGCATCCCTGGGATAAATCCCACTTGATCATGGTGTATGATCCTTTTAATGTGCTGTTGGATTCTGTTTGCTAGTATTTTGTTGAGGATTTTTGCATCTATATTCATCTGTGATATTGGTCTGTAATTTTCTTTTTTTGTAGTATCTTTGTGTGGTTTTGGTATCAGGGTGATGGTGGCCTCAGAGTGAGTTTAGGAGTGTTCCTTCCTCTGCAATTTTTTGGAAGAGTTTGAGAAGGATGGGTGTTAGCTCTTCTCTAAATGTTTGATAGAATTCACCTGTGAAGCCATTTGGTCCTGTACTTTTGTTGGTTGGAAGATTTTTAATCACAGTTTCAATTTCATTACTTGTGATTGGTCTGTTCATATTTTCTATTTCTTCCTGGTTCAGTCTTGGGAGGTTATACCTTTATAAGAATTTGTCCATTTCTTCCAGGTTGTCCATTTTATTTGCATAGAGTTGCTTGTAGTAGTCTCTTAGGATGTTTTGTGTTTCTGTGGTGTCTGTTGTAACTTCTCCTTTTTCATTTCTACTTTTATTGATTTGAGTCCTCTCCCTCTTTTTCTTGATGAGTCTGGTTAATGGTTTATCAATTTTGTTTATCTTCTCAAAGAACCAGCTTTTAGTTTTATTGATCTTTGCTATTGTTTTCTTTGATTCTATTTCATTTATTTCTGCTCTGATCTTTATGATTTCTTTCCTTCTGCTAACTTTGGACTTATTTGTTCTTCTTTCTCTAGTTCCTTTAGGTGTGAGGTTAGATTGTTTATTTGAGATTTTTCTTGTTTCTTTAGGTAGGCTTGTATGGCTATAAACTTCCCTCTTAGAACTGCTTTTGCTGCATCCCATAGGTTTTGGATCATCGTGTTTCATTGTCATTTGTCTCTAGCTATTTTTTGATTTTATCTTTGATTTCTTCAGTGATCTCTTGGTTATTTCATTGTAGGTTCTTTAGTTGTAGATTATTCGGTTGTAGGTTCTTCCTTTTCATCACTTTAAGTATATCATGCCACTCCCTTCTGGCTTGTAGAATTTCTGCTGAGAAATCAGCTGTTAACCTTATGGGAGTTCCCTTGTATGTTATTTGTCGTTTTTCCCTTCCTGCTTTCAATAATTTTTCTTTGTCTTTAATTTTTGCCAATTTGGTTACTATGTGTCTCAGCGTGTTTCTCCTTGGGTTTATCCTGTATGGGACTCGCTGCGCCTCCTGGACTTGGGTGGCTATTTCCTTTCCCATGTTAGGGAAGTTTTCGACTATAATCTCTTCAAATATTTTCTCCAGTCCTTTCTCTCTCTCTTCTCTTCCTGGGACCCCTATAATGCGAATGTTGTTGCGTTTAATGTTGTCCCAGAGGTCTCTTAGGCTGTCTTCATTTCTTTTCATTCTTTTTTCTTTATTCTGTTCTGCAGCAGTGAATTCCACCATTTTGTCTTCCAGGCCACTTATCCGTTCTTCTGCCTCAGTTATTCTGCTATTGATTCCTTCTAGTGTAGTTTTCATTTCAGTTATTGTATTGTTCATCACTGTTTGTTTGTTCTTTAATTCTTCTAGGTCTTTTTTAAAGATTTCTTGCATCTTCTTGATCTTTGCCTCCATTCTTTTTCCGAGATCCTGGATCATCTTCACTATCATTATTCTGAATTCTTTTTCTGGAAGGTTGCCTATCTCCTCTTCATTTAGTTGTTTTTCTGGGGTTTTATCTTTTTCCTTCTTTTGGTACATAGCCCTCTGCCTTTTCATCTTGTCTATCTTTCTGTGAATGTGGTTTTTGTTCCACAGGCTGAAGGATTTTAGTTCTTCTTGCTTCTGCTGTCTGCCCTCTGGTCCACGCTATGTCTTTTGAATAAAGAGTTTAATTCATCTATAGCTAAAGGAATTGCTGATAGGAAAGGACTACTTTTGCCATTTTGTTATGCTTTCTGTATGTCTTGTGACTTTTAATCCCTCATTCTTCCATTACTGCCTTCTTTTGTGTTTATTTTATTTTTTTTGGTAATGAAACATTTGATATTCTTCTCATTTCCTTTGTGTATATGCTATAGATATGTTCTTTGGATTATTGTGGATATTATATATAACATCCTAAATTTATAACAATGTATTTTAAATTGCTACCAATTTAATACCAGTTGTATACAGAGACTCTACTCCTTTACAGTTGTGCTTGCTACTTTATATTATTGATGTCACAAATTATATCCTTATATATTTTGTACCAATCACATAGATTTATACTTTTTTTTAATGCATTTGTCTTTTAAGTCCTGTAGCAAATAAGAAGTGGAGTTCCAGATTCTTAAGGTGGAACCTTAGATCATTAATTTTAAAGCATTTGAAACCATAAATTTCCTTCTCAGCACTGTTTTAGCTGTACTCTCCACATTTTCACATATTGTGGTTTCATTTTCTTTAGGTCCAAAATTTTCTTATTACTATTGTAATTTCTTTTTTTTTTTTTTTAAACATCTTTATTGAAGTATAATTGCCTTACAATGGGGTGTTAGCTTCTGCTTTATAACAAAGTGAATCAGTTATACATATACAATATGTTCCCATTTCTCTTCCCTCTTGCATCTCCCTCCCTCCCACCCTCCCCATCCCACCCCTCTAGGTGGTCACAAAGCACCGAGCTGATCTCCCTGTGCTATGCGGCTGCTTCCCACTAGCTATCTATTTTACATTTGGTAGTGTATATATGTCCATGACACTCTCTTACCCTGTCACATCTCACCCCACCCCCTCCCCATATCCTCAAGTCCATTCTCTAGTAGGTCTGTGTCTTTATGCCCGTCTTGCCACTAGGTTCTTCATGGCCTTTTTTTTTTTTTTCCTTAGATTCCGTATATATGTGTTAGCATACTGTATTTGTTTTTCTCTTTCTGACTTACTTCACTCTGTATGACAGACTCTAACTCCATCCACTTCATTACAAATACCTCCATTTCATTTCTTTTTATGGCTGAGTAATATTCCATTGTATATATGTGCCACATCTTCTTTATCCATTCATCTGTCGATGGACATTTAGGTTGCTTCCATGTCCTGGCTATTGTAAATAGAGCTGCAATGAACATTTTGGTACATGACTCTTTTTGAACTATGGTTTTCTCAGGGTATATGCCCAGTAGTGGGATTGCTGGGTCGTATGGTAGTTCTATTTGTAGTTTTTTAAGGAACCTCCATACTGTTCTCCATAGTGGCTGTATCAATTTACATTCCCACCAACAGTGCAAGAGTGTTCCCTTTCCTCCACACCCTCTCCAGCATTTATTGTTTCTAGATTTTTTGATGATGGCCATTCTGACCGGTGTGAGATGATATCTCATTGTAGTTTTGATTTGCATTTCTCTAATGATTAATGATGTTGAGCATTCTTTCATGTGTCTGTAGGCCATCTGTATATCTTCTTTGGAGAAATGTCTATTTAGGTCTTCTGCCCATTTTTGGATTGGGTTGTTGGTTTGTTTGTTATTGAGCTGCATGTGCTGCTTGTAAATCTTGGAGATTAATCCTTTGTCAGTTGCTTCATTTGCAAATATTTTCTCCCATTCTGAGGGTTGTCTTCTGGTCTTGTTTATGGTTTCCTTTGCTGTGCAAAAGCTTTTAAGTTTCATTAGGTCCCATTTGTTTATTTGTGTTCTTATTTCCATTTCTCTGGGAGCTGGGTCAAAAAGAATCTTGCTGTGATGTATGTCATAGAGTGTTCTGCCTATGTTTTCCTCTAAGAGTTTGATAGTGTCTGGCCTTACACTTAGGTCTTTAATCCATTTTGAGTTTATTTTTGTGCATGGTGTCAGGGAGTGTTCTAATTTCATACTTTTACATGTACCTGTCCAGTTTTCCCAGCACCACTTATTGAAGAGGCTGTCTTTTCTCCACTGTATATTCTTGCCTCCTTTATCAAAGATAAGGTGACCATATGTGTGTGGGTTTATCTCTGGGTTTTCTATCCTGTTCCATTGATCTATATTTCTGTTTTTGTGCCAGTACCAAACTGTCTTGATTACTGAAGCTTTGTAATATAGTCTGAAGTCAGGAAGCCTGATTCCCCCAGCTCCGTTTTTCGTTCTCAAGATTGCTTTGTCTATTCGGGGTCTTTTGTGTTTCCATACAAATTGTGAAATTTTTTGTTCTAGTTCTGTGAAAAATGCCAGTGGTAGTTTGATAGGGATTGCATTGAATCTGTAGATTGCTTTGGGTAGTAGAGTCATTTTCACAATGTCGATTCTTCCAATCCAGGAACATGGTATATCTCTCCATCTATTTGTATCATCTTTAATTTCTTTCATCAGTGTCTTATAATTTTCTGCATACAGGTGTTTTGTCTCCTTAGGTAGGTTTATTCCTAGATATTTTATTCTTTTTGTTGCAATGGTAAATGGGAGTGTTTTCTTAATTTCACTTTCAGATTTTTCGTCATTAGTGTATAGAAATGCAAGAGATTTCTGTGCATTTATTTTGTATCCTGCTACTTTACCAAATTCATTGATTAGCTCTAGGAGTTTTCTGGTAGCATCTTTAGGATTCTCTATGTATAGTATCATGTCATCTGCAAATAGTGACAGCTTTACTTCTTCTTTTCCGATTTGGATTCCTTTTATTTCTTTGTCTTCTCTGATTGCTGTGGCTAACACTTCCAAAACTATGTTGAATAATAGTGGTGAGAGTGGGCAACCTTGTCTTGTTCCTGATCTTAGTGGAAATGGTTTCAGTTTTTCACCATTGAGGACAATGTTGGCTGTGGGTTTGCCATATATGGCCTTTATTATGTTGAGGAAAGTTCCCTCTATGCCTACTTTCTGCAGGGCTTTTATCATAAATGGGTGTTGAATTTTGTCGAAAGCTTTCTCTGCATCTATTGAGATGATCATACGGTTTTTCTCCTTCAATTTGTTAATATGATGTATCACGTTGATTGATTTGCGTATATTGAAGAATCCTTGCATTCCTGGAATAAACCCCACTTGATCATGGTGTATGATCCTTTTAATGTGCTGTTGGATTCTGTTTGCTAGTATTTTGTTGAGGATTTTTGCATCTATGTTCATCAGTGATATTGGCCTGTAGTTTTCTTTCTTTGTGACATCTTTGTCTGGTTTTGGTATCAGGGTGATGGTGGCCTCGTAGAATGAGTTTGGGAGTGTTCCTCCCTCTGCAATATTTTGGAAGAGTTTGAGAAGGATAGGTGTTAGCTCGTCTCTAAATGTTTGATAGAATTCACCTGTGAAGCCATCTGGTCCTGGGCTTTTGTTTGTTGGAAGGTTTTTAATCACAGTTTCAATTTCAGTGCTTGTGATTGGTCTGTTCATATTTTCTATTTCTTCCTGATTCAGTCTCGGCAGTTTGTGCATTTCTAAGAATCTGTCCATTTCTTCCAGGTTGTCCATTTTATTGGCATAGAGTTGCTTGTAGTAATCTCTCATGATCTTTTGTATTTCTGCAGTGTCAGTGGTTACTTCTCCTTTTTCATTTCTAATTCTATTGATCTGAGTCTTCTCCCTTTTTCTCTTGATGAGTCTGGCTTATGGTTTATCAATTTTGTTTATCTTCTCAAAGAACCAGCTTTTAGTTTCATTGATTTTTGCTATTGTTTCCTTCATTTCTTTTTCATTTATTTCTGACCTGATCTTTGTAATTTCTTTCCTTCTGCTGGCTTTGGGGTTTTTTTGCTCTTCTTTCTCTAATTGCTTCAGGTGCAAGGTTAGGTTGTTTATTCGAGATGTTTCCTGTTTCTTGAGGTAGGCTTGTATTGCTATAAACTTCCCTCTTAGCACTGCTTTTGCTGCGTCCCATAGGTTTTGGGTCGTCGTATCTCCATTGTCATTTGTTTCTAGGTATTTTTTGATTTCCCCTTTGATTTCTTCAGTAATCACTTCGTTATTAAGTAGTGTATTGTGTAGCCTCCATGTGTTTGTATTTTTTACAGATCTTTTCCTGTAATTGATATCTAGTCTCATAGCGTTGTGGTCGGAAAAGATACTTGATACAATTTCAGTTTTCTTAAATTTACCAAGGCTTGATTTATGACCCAAGATATGATCTATCCTGGAGAATGTTCCATGAGCACTTGAGAAAAATGTGTATTCTGTTGTTTTTGGGTAGAATGTCCTATAAATATCAATTAAGTCCATCTTGTTTAATGTATCATTTAAAGCTTGTGTTTCCTTATTTATTTTCATTTTGGATGATCTGTCCATTGGTGAAAGTGGGGTGTTAAAGTCCCCTACTATGATTGTGTTGCTGTCGATTTCCCCTTTTATGGCTGTTAGTATTTGCCTTATGTATTGAGGTGCTCCTATGTTGGGTGCATAAATATTTACAATTGTTATAGCTTCCTCTTGGATCGATCCCTTGATCATTATATAGTGTCCTTCTTTGTCTCTTGTAATAGTCTTTATTTTAAAGTCTATTTTGTCTGATATGAGAATTGCTACTCCAGCTTTCTTTTGATTTCCATTTGCATGGAATATCTTTTTCCATCCCCTCACTTTCAGTCTGTATGTGTCTCTAGGTCTGAAGTGGGTCTCTTGTAGACAGCATATATATGGGTCTTGTTTTTGTATCCATTCAGCCAGCCTGTGTCTTTTGGTGGGAGCATTTAATCCATTTACATTCAAGGTAATTATCGATATGTATGTTCCTATTCCCATTTTCTTAAATGTTTTGGGTTTGTTATTGTAGGTGTTTTCCTTCTCTTGTGTTTCTTGCCTAGAGAAGTTCCTTTAGCATTTGTTGTAAAGCTGGTTTGGTGGTGCTGAACTCTCTCAGCTTTTGCTTGTCTGTAAAGGTTTTAATTTCTCCATCGAATCTGAATGAGATCCTTGCTGGGTAGAGTAATCTTGGTTGTAGGTTTTTCTCCTTCATCACTTTAAGTATATCCTGCCACTCCCTTCTGGCTTGCAGAGTTTCTGCTGAAAGATCAGATGTTAACCTTATGGGGATTCCCTTGTGTGTTATTTGTTGTTTTTCCCTTGCTGCCTTTAATATGTTTTCCTTATATTTAATTTTTGACAGTTTGATTAATATGTGTCTTGGCGTGTTTCTCCTTGGGTTTATCCTGTATGGGACTCTCTGTGCTTCCAGGACTTGATTAACTATTTCCTTTCCCATATTAGGGAAGTTTTCAACTATAATCTCTTCAAATATTTTCTCAGTCCCTTTCTTTTTCTCTTCTTCTTCTGGGACCCCTATAATTTGAATGTTGGTGCGTTTAATGTTGTCCCAGAGGTCTCTGAGACTGTCCTCAGTTCTTTTCATTCTTTTTTCTTTATCCTGCTCTGTAGTAGTTATTTCCACCATTTTATCTTCCAGGTCACTTATCCTTTCTTCTGCCTCAGTTATTCTGCTATTGATCCCATCTAGAGTATTTTTAATTTCATTTATTGTGTTTTTCATCATTGCTTGGTTCCTCTTTAGTTCTTCTACGTCCTTGTTAAATGTTTCTTGCATTTTGTCTATTCTATTTCCAAGATTTTGGATCATCCTTACTATCATTATTCTGAATTCTTTTTCAGGTAGACTACCTATTTCCTCTTCATTTGTTAAGTCTGGTGTGTTTTGACCCTGCTTCTTCATCTGCTGTGTGTTTTTCTGTCGTCTCATTTTGCTTATCTTACTGTGTTTGGGGTCTCCTTTTCACAGACTGCAGGTTTGTAGTTCCCGTTGTTTTTGGTATCTGTCCCCAGTGGCTAAGGTTGGTTCAGTGGGTTGTGTAGGCTTCCTGGTGTAGGGAACTAGTGCCTGAGCTCTGGTGGATGAGGCTGGATCTTGTCTTTCTGGTGGGCACGTCCACGTCTGGTGGTGTATTTTGGGGTGTCTGTGGCCTTATTATGATTTTAGGCAGCCTCTCTGCTAATGGATGGGGCTGTGTTCCTGTCTTGCTAGTTGTTTGGCATAGGCATAGGGTGTTCAGCACTGTAGCTTGCTGGTCATTGAGTGATGCTGGGTCTTGATGTTGAGATGGAGATCTCTGAGAGATTTTTACCGTTTGGTATTATGTGGAGCTGGGAGGTCTCTTGTGGACCAGTATCCTGAAGTTGGCTCTCCCACCTCAGAGGCACGGCCCTGGTGCCTGGCTGGAGCACCAAGAGCCTTTCGTCCACACGGCTCAGAGTAAAAGGGAGAAAAAATAGAAAGAAAGAGGCTATAATATAGTGAAGTAAAATAAAGCTATTGTAAAGCAAAGCTATACAGACAAAATCTCACCCAGAAGCATATACATATACACTCACAAAAAAAAAAGGAACAGGGGAAAAATTAATATATCCTGCTCCCAAAGTCCACCTCCTGAATTTGGGATGATTCGTTGTCTATTCAGGTATTCAACAGATGCAGGCACATCAAGTTGTTTGTGGAGTTTTAATCCGCTGCTTCTGAGGCTGCTGGGAGAGATTTCCCCTTCTCTTCCCTGTTCACACAGCTCCTGGGGTTCAGCTTTGGATTCGGACCCGCCTCTGCGTGTAGGTCGCCTGAGGGCGTCTATTCCCCGCCCAGACAGAACGGGGTTAAAGGAGCAGCTGCTTCGGGGGCGCTCGCTCACTCAGGCCGCGGGGAGGGAGGGGTACGGAGGAGGCGGGGCGAGCCTGCGGCAGCAGAGGCCTGCGTGACGTTGCACCAGCCTGAGGCGCGCAGTGCGTTCTCCCGGGGAATTTGTCCGGGGATCACGGGACCCTGGCAGTGGCGGGCTGCACCGGCTCCCGGGAGGGGCGGTGTGGAGAGTGACCTGTGCTCACACACAGGCTTTTTGGAGGCGGCAGCAGCAGACCCAGCGTCTCACGCCCGTCTCTGGGGTCCGCGCTGATCGCCGCGGCTCGCGCCCTTCTCTGGAGTTCGTTTAGGCGGCGCTCTGAATCCCCTCTCCTTGCGCGCCGCGAAACAAAGAGGCAAGAAAAAGTCTCTTGCCTCTTCGGCAGCTGCAGACTTTTTCCCGGTCTCCCTCCCGGCCAGCTGTGGTGCGCTAACCCCTTCAGGCTGTGTTCACGCCGCCAGCCCCAGTCCTCTCCCTGCGATCCGACCGAAGCCCGAGCCTCAGCTCCCAGCCCCGCCTGCCCCGGCGGGGGAGCAGACAAGCCTCTCGGGCTGGTGAGCGCTGCTCGGCGCCGAGCCTCTGTGCGGGAGTCTCTCCGCTTTTTCCTCTGCGCCCCTGTTGCTGTGGGATCCGCGCTGTTAGCTGCGGCTCGCGCCCGTCTCTGAAGTTCGTTTAGGCGGCGCTCTGAATCCCCTCTCCTCGCGCACCAGGAAACAAAGAGGGAAGAAAACGTCTCTTGCCTCTTCGGCAGCTGCAGACTTTTTCTCGGACTCCCTCCCGGCTAGCTGTGGTGCGCTAACCCCTTCAGGCTGTGTTCACGCCGCCAGCCCCAGTCCTCTCCCTGCGATCCGACCGAAGCCCGAGCCTCAGCTCCCAGCCCCCGCCCGCCCCGGCGGGGGAGCAGACAAGCCTCTCGGGCTGGTGAGTGCTGGTCGGCACCGCTCCTCCGTGCGGGAGCCTCTCCGCTTTGCCCTCCGCACCCCTGTGGCTGCGCTCTCCTCCGTGGCTCCGAAGCTTCCCCCCTCTGCCACCCGCAGTCTCTGCCCGCGAAGCGGCTTCCTAGTGCGTGGAAATCTTTCCTCCTTCACAGCTCCCTCCCACTGGTGCAGGTGCCGTCCCTATTCTTTTGTCTCTGTTATTTCTTTTTTCTTTTGCCCTACCCAAGTACGGGGGGAGTTTCTTGCCTTTTTGGAGGTCGGACGTTTTCTGCCAGCGTTCAGTGGGTGTTCTGTAGGAGCAGTTCCACGTGTAGATGTATTTCTACTGTATCTGTGGGAAGGAAGGTGATCTCCGCGTCTTACTCTTCCGCCATCTTCTCTCCTCCCCTGTAATTTCTTTTTTTACTCATATGTTATTTAGAAATGTGTTCTTTAATTTTTAAATATTTGGGGAATTTTCCACATATTTTTATTGATTTCTTATTTAATTCCATTGTGGTTAGTGACCATATTTTGTATAATTTCAATCCATTTAAATTTATTGGGACTTGTTTTGTGGTCTAGTACATAGTTTGTCTTGTTGAAAGCTCCATATGCCCTTGAAAAGAATGTGTATTCCACAGTTGTTGTGTGGAGTAGTCTATAAATGTCAACTACATCAAGTTGATTGAAAGTGTTAAGTGTTCTGTAGCCCTATTGATGTACTGTCTACTGTTCTATTAATTATTTAGAGAAGAGTGTTGAAATATCCAACGGTAATTGTAGATTACTCTATTTTGTTTTTCAATTCTATTAGTTATTGGTACACGTATTTTGAAGCTCTATTATCATTTGCACTAAAATTTAGTATTGTTACATATTCTTGATAGATTGACTCTTTATCATTATGAAAAATTCCTTTTAATCCCTGGCAATAGACCTTGTTCTGATGTTTACTTTGTTTGATATTAACATAGTCATTCCAACTTTATTATTTTTATTATTTACATCATCTATATTTTTCTATACTTTTACACTTGTTTGTATTTTAATATTTAAATTGAGTTTCTTGAATTCAGCATATAGGTGGATCATTTTTTTTTTTTTAATCCAGTTTGGCAATCTGCCTTTTAATTGAAATGTTTAGACCATTGAAATTTAATATAATAATTTAAAAAGTTGGATTTCAGTCTATCAGCTTGATATTTGCTTTCTATTTGTCTCATCTGCTCTTTATTCCCTCTCCCCTTCTTTCTTGCCTTCTTTTGGGTTGAGTGTCTTCTGGTATTCCATTCTATTTCCACTATTGGCTAATTAGTTAAACAACTTTTAAATATTTTTCTAAATGGTTGCTCTAGGATTTAAAATATACATAATTAACATTGCAGACTACCTTCAAATAATATTATGCCACTTCATGTACAATATAAGAATCTTACAATAATATACTTACATGTCCCCCTCCCATACTTTGCACATATATTTTACCTATATATATGTCATAAATCCCCAAATATATTGTTATTTTTTTCTTCAAACCATTATCTTTAAAGAAATTTAAAAATTAGAAAAAAGACTTTTATATTCACCATTTCTGTCTCTTCATTCTTTTGTTTATATGTAAGCTTCTAGTTGGCATAATTTTCCTTTTGCCTGAAGTACTTTCTTTAACATTTCTTACAGTGCAGATATGCTAGTGATGAATTATTTCAGTATTTTCCTGAAAATATCTTTATTTGCCTTCATTTTTGAGATATAGTTTTACTGTGTATAGAATTCTAAGTTGATAATTTTTTTCTTTTAGCATTTTCATTTAACATTTTCTTTTAGCATTGTTTTCTGGGTTTCTGAGGAGAGGTCCGAAATTATTTTCCTCTTTGTTCTTCAGTACGTAATGTGTCTTTTTCCTCTGGTTCTCAGGAATCTGATTAAAGCGTGTCTTGGTATACTTTGCTTTATGTTTATCCTGTCTGAGGCTTGTTGAGCTTCTTGGATCTGTTGGTTTGCAGTTTTCATCAAGTTTGTCATTTTAAAATTTATTTATTTATTTATTGGATAAAGTTGACATGTAACACTGTATAAATTTAAGGTGTACATCATGTTATTTTGATACATTTCTATATTGTAATATGGTTGCAGTTGTAATGATATTGATCACATTACATACTTGTAGTACAATAAACTGTACATTAAATATCTATTGCTATTTTAGAACTTGTTACAAGTTTGTACCCTTAAACACCATCAGTCCACCCCCCATCTCCTGGTAACCACTGTTTAACTCTGTTTTGTTTTTTTATTTTTTACGTTATTTATTTTTTAAAATATTTATTTATTTGGCTGTGCTGGGTCTTAGTTGCAGCATGTGGGATCTTCATTGCCACATGTGGAATCTTTGTTGTGGCATGTGGGATCTTTAGTTGTGGCATGCAGGGTCTTTAGTTGCAGTATTCAGGGTCTTTAGTTGTGGCATGAGAACTCTTAGTTGCGGCATGTGAGATCTAGTTCCCTGACGAGGGATTGAACCCGGGCCCCCTGCATTGGGAGCGTGGAGTCTTAGCCACTGGACCAACAGGGAAGTCCCTGTTTTGTTTTTTTAAAACATTGTTGTTGTTTTAGATTCCAAATATATGTGATTTACCGTACTTGTCTTTCTCTGTCTGCTTATATCACTTAGCATAATGTACTGAAGGTCCATCCATGTTGTTGCAAATGGCAGGATATCCTCCTTTCTCATGGTGAGTTATATTCCATTGTGTATATATACTACATCTTTTTATCCATTCATTTGTTGATGGGCATTTGGGTTGTTCCCATATCAGATATTTTTTTTTTGTCGTGATTTTCTCAGACATTTTTTCTTTGCTCCTTTATCTCTCCTCTTCCCTGGGATTTTAATTTTACATACATTAAGATGTTTGATGTTGTTGCATAGGTTACTGAGGCTCTGTTCATTTTTTCAATCTTCTTTTGTTGTTCTGTGCCTTATTTTGTATAGTTTCTGTTGTTATGTCTTCAATTTTATAGTTCTTTTCTTTGGCAGTGTCTACTATGTAGTTATTCCTATCCAGTGAAGTTTTTTATTGAAATATTGTATTTTTTCATCTTTGGTAGTCCCATTTGATTCTTTTTTATAACCTCCACTTCTGTCATCATTTTGTTAATGCTTTCCTTTTACTAGTTAAGCATTTTGAATGTATTTGTAAGAGATGTTTTAGGACCCTTGTTGTTAATTACATTGTTTTTTGTCATTTCTACATCTGTTCCTATTGATTTTTAAAATTCTTGTTATGGATCACATTTTCATGCTTCTACACGTCTAGTAATTTTTTATTGAATGCTGGACATTGTATATTTTGCATCATTGAGGGTTGCATTGATCGCTTCAAGGTAGCTTGATTCTTTTGAGACTCGTTTTTAAGCTCTTTAAGGGTGACTTTAGAGTAATTTTCCCCTGGGATTAGTTTAGCTTCACTACTAAGACACTGTTCTTTTTTGCCTTCTACTAAAGACTGTGTGATTCAGTAAGGTCTCTTCATTATTGCTGGTGGGAACTTGAATGATTCCAGGTCCAGAGTGAACTCTGGGAATTATCTAGTCTACAGCTCTTTAGTAATTATTCTTTCCCCAGAGTTTGTCCTTTGCCCAGCTTTATGTAGTTTCACTATACAGAGCTTGTTATTTGAACAAAGAATCAAGGGAATCCCTGTGCAGATATTTGGAGCTCATTTTATAAAAGCTCTCTCCTTCTTGACATTCTGCCCCACAAATTTTAGCTAACTCAGCTCCCTCAAACTCTTGATCTCTGACTCCTCAATTCAACAATACCCACTGTGCTCTATTCAGGTTCCCCTTCTCTTTGCCGCAATCCAGAAATTGACTCCAGGCAGAAATTTGGGGTGATCATGGAATTCACTTTGTTTATTTCTCTTCTCTCAGGGATCACAGTCTTTTGTTGCCTGTTGCCCAATATCTGGAAATATATTTTGTACAGTTTCCCAATTCCCTAGAGGGGTTAGTCTAGACACTGTTATTCCCTCATGGCTGGAAGTAGAAATGGGGCTGGCATTTTTGACCCTTCTTTTCTTTTGTTGTGTACTACCATTCCTCAGGTTAAGCCCTTCATTACTCCCTTCCTGATTATTCTAAAAGTTGCCTCCTTTTACCCACCAACCCATCTCCCCAGGGCATTCATGTTTTTATATTTTTTTTAATTTTTAAAATTTTTGGCTGTGTTGAGTCTTCATTGCTGCACGTGGGCTTTCTCTAGTTGTGGTAAGCAGGGGCTACTCTTCCCTGCAGTGTGTGGCTTCTCATTGTGGTGGCTTCTCTTGTTGCAGAGCATGGGCTCTAGGCACGTGGGCTTCAGTAGGTGCAGCACGTGGGCTCAGTAGTTGCAGGACATGGGCCCGAGAGTATGCGGGCTTCAGTAGTTGTGCCACGTGGGCTCAGTAGTTGTGGTGCACGGGCTTATTTGCTCCATGGCGTGTGGGATCTTCCCAGACCAGGGCTTGAACCTGTGTTCCCTGCACTGGCAGGCGGATTCTTAACCACTGCGCCACTAGGGAAGTCCCCATGTTTATTTTTATTTAGTTTCTTTCTTGTTTCATTTTGTTACTCCCTTGCTCAAAAATATTTAGTGACTCCTGGAGTGAATATACAATGTTTTTCCTGCTCTTTTGTCCTTTCCTTTGGGAGCCATCCTTCCCCTATTACATTCTAATGGAAATGTCAACCTCCATCTCTTGCCCCAATCCTACACACCCCACCCTGCCTAGCCAATCTCGGTACCTCATTTCATAGCAATAGTGATTGTTCCAGGGGTAGATAGTGTCAATCATGGTCTTCTCTGGGACTGATATAGGGACGTTGAGACAAAGGGATGCTCTTTTGGCTGAGTGTGTTAGTCTGGAAGAATGTAAATTTGGGACTGTCAAGGACCATCTCCCTTTGCCTAATAGAGAAAAATTTACTGCTATAGAAGAGAATGAAATCAGCACAGTGGGTGAAGGACAAGAGACAGAGATAAAGATAGAGAATATATGAGAGAGAACAATGTTAAGTCCCTTGATTCATATGTGCATGAAGGTAGCAAATCCCCATACTTCCCAGTTCTTTGAACTAATTAATTTTTTTTCTTGTTTAATCTAGTTTGAGTTGAGGTTCTTTTACATCTGAAAGAATTTTGTTTAAGACAGTTCCCTTTGTTTATATAATAAAATGTAGCTTTAGGAAAGCTACTCACTTTTGGTACCTTTCCCTGCTTCTGGTACTTTGTGCTGACATCAGGTGTGCCATTCTTTGCTTATCAAAATGCTAGTCAGAGCAGCTCTGTGGCAACTCTGGAAAGCTTAGTCTTCAGAGTCAGAGAGATCTTGGTTGGCGCTTTTTTGCTGCCCACTAGCTGTGATATGAAAGGTCAGTGCGTATATTTTACTTCCTTCTCCAATAAAGAATGGAGGAAGTAGGAAGCCCCATGGTACCAGTAAGAATTAGATTTAACCATGTATAACTGAAAATCCAAGATAAGAATACTTTGAACAGATAGAAATTTCTTTCTTATGTAAATTAAATCTGGAGGTAAACATACAGGCTTCACAAAGTCATGAGGGAACCACTCCTTACCCCCGTTTCCTCCACCATCCTAACAAATGGCTTCAATTCTAAAAGTCCTCCTCTCTTTATTGAAGTTAGCTGGACCTATGATGCAGACTCAATATATTATTCCCACCCGGGTACAAGGAGAAATGGTTTGGGGGAATGGACAGGTATTTTTCTATGTTGGAAATTTTCTCCTCAGAAGGAAGCTTTCCTTGGTACTATTTTTCACCTCTGTTAGCAGAATCTGCCAAAACAGAAAGTTGAAAGCTCTCGGAATCTCCAATAAAGAAAAGGAGATATGATCCAAGACCATGTGGATAGTAGCAGCTATGATGAGTTGCAAGTTTTTTTTAATCAGCTGAGGAAGGTGGTGCTTTGCCTAAAATGATTAGGCTTGGTCATGTTTGTGGGGATGGCAAGGAAAGGGCAGATACAGAGAAGTTAAATGATTTGGGGACTCTAGGAATATGGGCAAAGGAAGGATCAAAGTTCACATGGCTGCCTGGAGTCTCCAGGCCCCTCTCCCCACAATCTTCCATGATTCTCATGGTTCCTCTAGCATCATCTTATGGCCTCTTTTTTCCTGTATCTTTATCATTCCTGGCTGAATTTGTTCTTTACCCCTCTAGTCCCTACCTCCACCGATATATCTTCGTATCAGAACAAGAGGGTCTTCCAAGAATGTAATTTTCATTATGTTGCTTTTCTGTTTTGGTGACTTTTTTTTTTCCTCCTGGCTGCTGTGTTTTGATTACTAGGAACTTTCTCTTCACCATGGCCCCTAGGATCCTGGAATAATATAATTTAAGAAATTAAGATAGACTAGACAGATTCTCAGGAGATTTTATTGATACTCAACCTGCAGCATGTCTTTGAAATTAAGCCATGCTGCAGTTCACACCTGAACCACAGAGTCGGGATGGTCTAAGTTATGCTGTGTTAACAAACAGCCCTGGGCCATGTGGGCTGGCAAGGGGCTCTTCTCCACATAGACACTCAGGGAACCAGAGTCACCATTTTCTTGTAGCGGCATCACCTGGACCCCATGGTCCTCTCAGTCTCTAAGGGAAACGAGAGCACTGGAGAGTGTTTTAGAAGCAGCTCTGCTCCCGTAATCAGAGGATAAGTTCCCTGAGGTAGGGACGGTGATAAATAAATGCATATTCATCTATTTGTTCATTCTGTCAGATGTCCTAGTGAGAGATAGTGTGAAGGTGCAGTTTGGCCAAGAAGTCAGGAAAACCCAAATTCTACCTGTTTTTTCCCACCAGAACCCTGAGGGAAATGCGCAGTGGTAAATGGGAATTGGCCCTTGTCTCCCAATGCAGAACACTCTGGCAAGCTGACCTGGGCAACGTGGACCAACCCTTTTACTCAGACTACTATGGATATGGAGTGGAGTATGGGTCCTGCTTTGCCTATGTGGTCCCTCAGTGTGAAGACTGAAGGCTGATTCATTCCATCCCTCCAGAGCCAGAAGACTTACAAGAGGAGCTGGTGTAGAAAGACAGTGCTAGTCTCCAGTGCCTGGTACCAGGCTGGCCTAGTCCTGTGCCAGGGCTGGTGCCATGTGGGAGAGGAGGCAGGAGGTGAGGAGGGGGGCTGGATCTCAGCTCCGGTTTCCTTACCCCTCTCACCTCCTACTACAGGGTGTCTCTACCCTTCAGCCCAATAGTGTTCACAGATCTGACCAGTCCATGGAGATTCCTTCTTCCTGGGCAAGTGAGGAAGAAGGTGGGGTGGGGAAAGGGACCTTGAATATTAATTAATTAATTCAAGGCAACATATTAATTAATTAAATTAAAAATTGCATTGAACATCTCCCATGGGTCAAACATTCCTCACGGTTGCCATATCAGAACTGGGGGCAAATAGGAAATACTAATGACATAACAGGCCACGCTTTTTATTTTCCTAATAAAACCTGCATATTTTCAAAATTAAATCTGCTTGGTTGTCACCCACTGGAGTTCAGAGGTAACAACAACGATGATGATAGGACAGCAGTTGGGTGTTGCTTATTCAGTGTTTACCATGTGCCAGTCACAGTGTTAAGTGCAACACACCACTGAATTCTCATAACAAACCAGAAGACATGGATGTTACTGCTCTCCATTTTGTAGGTAGGATGACTGGAGTTCAGAGAGGTGAAGTGGCTCACCTAACTCACAGTTATAGCAATTATGTGTATACATAAATAAGACTGCATGTGTGTGTATTTAATAATTATATACAAGGCCTGAAATGCTGAAGTTGCAGGATAAAGAGGCAGATTTCATGGTGGGCTTTGAGAATTCACCTTACATCTGTAGTTTGCTTCACATGACTACAGACATGAACGGAAGCTCCATAAGGCAGAAATCTTTTTCTCTGTTGTTTCCTAATATTTCTAGACTCCTGGCACAGTGCTTGTCATGTGGAGGGTACTCAGTGTCTCTTCGGTCGTTCCTTTATCTAGGTATATGGTAGTTATATGGTGACATGGGAAAGAGCACTGGGTTGGCAGGTAGAACTGGATTTGAGCTTTGCCCTGACTTACCTTACTAGTTGGATGAACTTGGTCAGTTCCTTCAATCTCTGTGAGCCTTAGTCTCCTCATTTGTGGGATGGAGCCATCACTATTCTGCCTCCCTCTCTGGGCTGCTGTGAGGTTTTGATGCCAGTGGGCTGTAAGAGAGCTGTGTAAACCCTAAGATGTTTTATTTGATTAAAAGCCCTGGCTCATCTGGTTGCTTTGGTGTAAGGAAGAGTACCTTACAAAGATGACTGCAGCAATGAGGTTTTAATAAGAGGAAACGTGGCAAAAAAGAGACAAGACTTGGGCTTGTCCTGGGAGTTGTCAGAGAGTCAGAGTGAGGCATCGTTCAGGGACTGAAAGGGTCCGAGGCCTTTCTACCAACAAGATTCTTTTGGCCCCTCCACTGGAATTTGTAGATATGCTACCTTAAAGTAATGTAACATCTCATAATATTTGCTTTTACTCTTCCTGCCGTTACTGACATCCTTGTTCCCTGTCCTCTGAGTCTCTGTGTACCCCCTACCCTCCAAATATTTTTCTCCTCTGGATGATTTTTGCTTCTGCATAAGTTGAGTTCACTTATAGCCCCTGCTGCTTCAGAATACCCCTCCAGTGTGTACCCTTAGGAATTAGGCTCTGACCACCAAATATTCCTGATCAAATTCCTGAGGGATAGGATCTGACAGGCTCCATTGTCTCCATTTTCTCTCTCTCTCTTTTTTTTTTTTTTTTTTTTTTTTAGCAGAGCTTTCCCCTCCAGGACACCTCCTGGGTCAGTGTCCAACCCTGGCTAGGGGATGGGGCTGTGTCTTCTTTGTACTCTGTCGTGCATCACTCACTGTTGGGAAACCCAGCCACCATATTGTGAGGACACTCAAGCAGCCCTGTGGAGAGGTCCGTGTGAAGAGGAACTGAGGCCTCCTGCTGACAGCCAGCACCAACGTTCCAGCCATAAGAGTACACCAGTCCGCAGTCAAGCTGTCCCTTGATTTACCCCCAGCTGACATCTTGATTGCAACTTCATAAGAGACCCTGAGCCAGAATTGCCCAGCTAAGCTGCTTCTTGAACTTCTGACTCACAGAAACTGTGAAAGGAAATAATTACAGGTGATAATGTGATTAATCATGGTGTCACTGCTCACTAGAGGTTACTATTACTAATATCCCATTTCTCAAGGACCGCAGCACTGTTTTCAACAGACCAAGAACAAGATGACCAAACCAATCCCAGAATCCCATCTTTGAGGATCAACTTCCTAGGACCATTTTTGGTGTCAAATATTGGATTAGTCAGAGTCAAATCAGTAGAAAAAAAAACTCACTAGCTTTCTCTATTTTAAATTCTCTCTTTTAAAGGGACTTGAAGGGCAAAGAGGGAATACTGAGGTATCAAAAGGTAGTAACTTCAGAAAGCATGGATTATTCTTAAGGCTTGAGAAACAAAGTTAAGAACATGGGGCTATTGGAACCTAAGTTCTTGGAGGAGGGGCCCTATGGAACTGGGACTCAGAACTCTGAGAAGGAAGTGCTACCAGCTGGGGCTGGTGTATCTGAGTGGGTGGGGAGGATGCGATGAGTTTATATCTGGGAGGGCTGGAAGGAGCTTAGAAATGGGACCAACTGTTGTTGCTGAGGGGAAGGGCCATCACTTGGTTGATGCCAACAGGAAACAGCAAAACAGGAAAGAGCAAGTCCTTTTTTACTCCTCCAGCTTTTTTTTTTTTTTAATTTTTACTTTTATTTATTTTATTTTTGGCTGTGTTGGGTCTTCGTTTCTGTGCGAGGGCTTTCTCTAGTTGGGGCAAGCGGGGACCACTCTTCATCGCGGTACGCGGGCCTCTCACTGTCGCGGCCTCTCTTGTTGCGGAGCACAGGCTCCAGACGCGCAGGCTCAGTAGTTGTGGCTCACGGGCCCAGTTGCTCCGCGGCATGTGGGATCTTCCCAGACCAGGGCTCGAATCCGTGTGCCCTGCATTGGCAGGCGGATTCTCAACCACTGCGCCACCAGGGAAGCCCCACTCCTCCAGCTTTTCAGTCTCCCTTTAGTGCTCTCTATCAGTGGCACTTAACAGGAAGCCAGCTGGCAAAGGAGAAATGATTTGCAGAGTCTTAGCCCCGCACCACAGAGGGGAGTGTAGAAGGGTGGGTTTACTGCTCAGAACAATAGCTTAATAACCTGAGTACTGGCTCCTGGAGGCCATGGCATCTGTAAGCCCTGAATGAGATGCTTAAGTATAATCCACGACTAAGGGAATTTTACTTAAGACCAGGGCTCCCCTAAAACATTGCCTGGAACCCAAAGACAAGATGATAGGAGAGACTCCACACTATAATGTTTCCTTCCGCCTTCCGCAAGTGGCCTTCTTCACCTTCCTCCTTTTCCCAACACTGGTGAGAACTCAGCTAAATGGAGGACCACTGGGTTGTGGCTACTTTCTACACACACTGGACCACTCTGCATCCCAATTAGAGCTCTGAAGAGTGCACTGCATGGGAACGTTTTTATGCCTTTAAGTAGTATTAGCAAGCTTCCTTTCTTTTTTTAGCACTTAAACTTCCTTTTCTCATTAGCACAGTCTTCTGGAGGGAGAGGAAGGGGCAGAAGAGCTAATTAGTGAACTTGGGTGACTGTCTCCTACCTCTAACCTTTCCCAAACATCTGCCCCCTGCTAGAGGAAGCCAGAGCCTACTATGTCTTTTGAGAAACTATCAGAAAACATTTGCAAATAACTGTGATTGCCTTACAATGGAGGAAGGAAGCACATTTTCCAATTACAGCCTGGGTGATTGCTCCGGCTTGTTTAATTAATGGAGTGGGCATCTGTTTGCTGAGGCCCTTTTGAATGCATTTTCTGGAGTTTCTTAATTAGCTACAAAAAGCTGCAGGTGTACTGGCAGGGGAGAATGGTAGAGCTGGGATGTCTTCCAGAAGAGAGAATCTTTTTAAATGTAAATATTTAGTCGTATGATGATGAGGTCCATTTTAAAGTTCTCTTCCTATTTTCTCTGTGTGCAGTGGTGTTGGAAGATATATTCGGGTTCCATTTGGATTGTTGACAAAATGAATTGAAATGGAAGAGACCAATTTTCATTATGACAGACACTTGTATGCAGTTAGAGCTTTACCAGGATGACAAGTTATTCTCGTGCTGTCACGATGAGACTGCTGTCTGGTTTTTCAGGCCAAAATGCTTGCGAGGGGAGAGGAGATGTCACATACTAATTCTGCGCATCGAATTACACATGCTGTATGGAGAGACCCACGGCGGGAGTGAGAGGGGCTTTCGGCTTCCTGGTAAGTGAAGATCGTCTCAGCAACAGGGGTGTGTCCGAAAGGTTTACCCTCCTCTGACACGGCTCTCTGCCTGTTATTGTTTATGAGAATCCAAGGATGTTGTCTCTTATGGCAGTAATTACCACCTCTGGATCTGAGAGATGATGTTACCATGATGTTACCTCGAAAACATTCGAGGCTGATTTAGAGAGTCTGTGATGATAGAGTGTGTGGGTATCGGAGGGCACGCTCTGATCAACAATAACAAACTATGGCCATGGGCCAGATTTGGGCCACTGTTTCTTAAAGTTTTACTGGACCACACCCACTCCCATTAGTTTACGTTTATGGCTGCCTTTACCACATGGGCAGAGTTGAGTAGTTGTGACTGTACGGTCTTCACAGCCTAAAATATTTACCATCTGGCTCTTTATTGAAAACTTTGCTGACCTCTGAACTGTAGGGATTCTGTGGTCTATTGGATGAAGCTCGGGGAGAAGGGCCGCTACTTCTGTGGTCTCCTTTCCAGGCCTCTGTTTGCAGATCTCTGTGATGGGGCTAAACCTTCCTACCCTTTGTGTCTTAAAGTGCTGTGTGAGGTATAACAGTTGAAACACTGTCTGATGAATTTTTGTATTTTCTCACTAAGAAACACACACTCAGTAATTGAGAAAATGCAACATAGGCTTTCATTCTTTCCTTGATGTCCTGTATCCTGTGAACTAAGACTAAGACAAGCGAGGCACTGAAACCAAACTTGTCTTGGATTAGCCCCTCTGCCCTTCATTACTGCTCCCCTCCCACATCTTTTGTAGCATGTGTGGGACGAAGGTTCTTTTTATTCTGGGAGAAAAGGTGCACATGTCTGACTGTCCGAATGGCGGTTCATCACTTCTCTCATGCATGCACCTCCCATTCTACCTCAAGGGTCCTTGTTATTTTATTCCAGGAACCACAGGTGGAGGCAGCTCTATACTGTAGATCTTAATTTTTTAACGTTCAAAACGTCTCACAACATTGCCCTTAAGGTTTCAGGGTTGCACTTCTGGGCCAGGGTTAAATTTTGAAGGCAAACTGATTTCAGCAAAGCATCTTTTTTTTTTTTTTTTAAATTAATTAATTAATTAATTAATTAATTAATTTTTTTGGCTGTGTTGGGTCTTAGTTTCTGTGCGAGGGCTTTCTCTAGTTGCGGCAAGCGGGGGCCACTCTTCATCGCGGTGCGCGGGCCTCTCACTGTCGCGGCCTCTCTTGTTGCGGAGCACAGGCTCCAGACGCGCAGGCTCAGTAGTTGTGGCTCGCGGGCTCCAGAGCACAGGCTCAGTAGTTGTGGCACATGGGCTTAGTTGCTCCGCGGCATGTGGGATCTTCCCAGACCAGGGCTCGAACCCGTGTCCCCTGCATTGGCAGGCAGATTCTCAACCACTGTGCCACCAGGGAAGCCCCAGCAAAGCATCTTGTGAGCGTTTTGGCACAGCTTGGTGAGCAGAAGTGATGCCCCTCTTCGACTCAACTCCAGCCACATCCTGGTGTCCATGGAAATAATGCAATTGAGCAGCCAAGGTAGAGAGGCTTGTAGAAGCTGCTATTAACTAGCTAGGTGACCTTCCACAACTCACTTGCCTCTGCTGGGTTTCATCTGCCAAATGAACAGTTTGGGATAGATGTTCTCTAACATCGCTGTCCGTTTAAAAAATTCAGTACGTGGAGACCAATTCCTATTATCTGGGTAGTGGAGCAATAGTCTCGTCCAACATGCTCATTCTCTTCTAATTCCACACACCCCATTAAGTCCGGCCTTTGCCAGGGACGCTTACGTGACAGAGCAAGGTGGGATAAGCTGTTAAGAAGGGGTGTGTGGTCAGGGGTCCCCGCTGGACAGACGCCAGATGTGCACACAACAGAAACTGACTCTTGCAGCCTTAAGGAGAAAAGTGACGTGTTGGGAGGGTAACGGGCAGCTTGCAGGATCCACAGGAAAGCTGGAGACCAGAGACCAGGGGAGGCTGGGTGGCTGAGGACACAACCCTGGAATAAACTGCTGGTGCCTCCACCTGAACTCTTGCTCAGGACCTAGCCTCTTCATCTGTGTGGGTTAGAAAAAGGAGGCTGCTTTGCAACCACGTGTTAGAGGACCAGCTTGTTGAGCAGAGCATGGCCTGGATTCAGCCCTCCACATGTCCTTACCCAGGCAGGGGCCACCCTAGAGCAGGGGTCAGGGGCAGCCCGCTGGACCCACCACTGCTGGCCTCTCAACTCCACTGCTGCTGTCTTTGATGATTTCCATTCAGCCTGCACTTTTTGTTTCACCACTTTTATTTATTTATTTATTTAAATTGGTGTATAGCTGATGTACAACATTATGTAAGTTTCAGGTGTACAACATAGTGATTTATATTCCATTTATAGTTATTATAAAATATTGGCTATAGTCCCTGTGCTGTACAGTATGTCCTGAAATTTATTTATTTTATACATAGTAGTTTGTACCTCTTAATCTCCTACCCCTATCTGGCCTCTCCCCCATTCCCTCTCCCCACTGATAACCTCTAGTTTGTTCTCTAAATCTGCGAGTCTGTTTCTTTTTTCTTATACTCACTAGTTTGTTTTCTATATTAGGTTCCACATATAAGTGATATCATACAGTATTTGTCTTTCTCTGACTTATTTCACTAGGCATAATGCCCTCTAAGTACATCCATATTGTTACAACTGGCAAAATTTCATTCTTTTTTATGGCTGAGTAATATTCCATTGTGTATATATACCACATCTTCTTTATCCATTCATCTGTTGATGGACACTTAGGTTGCTTCCATATTTTGGCTATTGTAAATAATGCTGCTATGAACATTAGGGTGCATGTATCTTTTCAAATTAATGCTTTCATTTTTTGTGTGTGTCACTGCTTTTAGATTTAGAGTTCTGGGCAAGAGCACTGGCTTACTTTGGCTTACTTTGACTGAGCCTGGCCCAGATCCAAGCTGTGGGGAAGGGGAAATACGTATCCCCTTTGGCTACCATAACGGGGTTTGGGGTCCTGTGGTTTGGGTTCCCCTCAACTTAAAAGAATATTTCCGTGCCAGGTAGCCAAACAAAAGACAACAGTACAACTTACAAACTGCACCAAGTACAGATGTGCAGGTTGTTCACTGCAGAATCTAGGGGGCGCCATTCGCAGTGTGGTCTAAATGAAAGGTGCCGCCAGGTTCTGTGTGCACAGCCGCTTGTACTGTGCGGTCATCAAAACCAGTGCACGCATTCACCTTCTCTTCTCAGCATCCTGTGACTGCTGACCCAGCAGTCCCCAGTTCTCTTTGTCTCCAGAGAACATCACATCAGATTCAGAATTACACGAACATTCTGAATACATCGAAAAGGAGCGAGGATTTAATTGCTGGCTCCTTGATGTGACTTGGGTTGAAAGTATGTCAATTGTCGTTCAGATGTTTTCAGAAATACAAAATGACAAATTGATCATTTGTCCGTTTTCAGAGAGTTTGCTTCCGTTAGGTGATCTCTTTTCGACCTTTACAAAATTCAGTTTTCTCTGATCAAAGGAATTTGCTCTGGAAACACTTAGGGATATTATGAAAGAAGTTAATATTTAAACTTGCTGTAGACGTGTTTATATTTAATGTTCACTTTTGAATGCCAAAGGAAGGAGAGAGATTTCTAATGATTTTTCTCAGCAAACGTGCCTTCAAAAGTTGTTAAGTGTTTGAAAACAGAGTTTAAAAGGAGATTGTTTTTCCTCCAACTATCCTATAAAAATCCTATACATACTGTTCTCTCCTTGGTTGAGCGGTTTATATTCATTTTCCCGAGTTTAATAACAGAAAATTCTCTTTCCATTATTTTATCTAGAGGCCTATATTTTGACATAAAACCAAGAAGCATTTCCACTCCTTACATTTTAGTCTCCTCACTTCTCAAAGCAAAAAGTTCAATTAAATACCATCTAAGGGCTCCTTCGAGGCAGAGACCTTTGGAAATTGCTCTAACCCTTTAACATTTAGGAAAGCATATTTACAGAAGCAGAATGTCTTTGCAGTATGTGCGTGCTGTTCACAGAGGCAAAAACTTCCCACACTCTCCTCTGAAGAATGAAGTAATTCCATTTCAAGGCTGGTCATTAGGAGTAATGGAGAGGCTGCCTGGGTGGAGTCTGGAATGTCACAGGCCCATCAGACCAGATTCATGTTTAGGTTTTAAATTAACTACAAAGGAAGTGTCCACTTCCACTGGTTCAGGGGAGCATCAGAGTGAAGATTTGGGGGGGGGGAATCTCTGAAATCACAAGAAGAAATTTCCTCCATGCTAAGGGGTGGTGGTGGTGGGGAGTACCTTATCCATCCTCTCATTTATCTAATTGAATGATCCATCCATCCAACGATCCTAGCATTTATTCAGTACGTATTTAATAAGCACTTACTCTGTACCAGTGTGTACCAGATGCCATGTGTGAATGCTACAGAGAATAGAGAAACACAGAATGCCAGAGAAACAGATTCAGGAGCAGAAAGGGATAATAGTGAATAAGGGAAGGCAGGAGGGCAGAGTGGGGCTAGGGGCGTGAGTCGGTAGCAAGGGGAGTAGGCCAAATGTATTTTATGTTAGCATTTTAAGCTCTTTCAGATTCACTCTCCCATTATTTTATGTGGATTCTCTGCTGTGTAGAATTTCCATGGCCAAGTACATTCTTCTTGGATGAATTCATTTATTCAATTAACAAATATATATTGATACAGGGACAGTGTCAGGCCTTGGGTATACAGTAGTAGACAAAAAAAGACAGACTCTCTTGTCTTATGGAGTTTACAGTTTAGTGGGAAACAAATACACCTAGATAATATCTATTTACAATTGTAATATGGGCCACAAAGGAAAAGTAAAAGGTATTAAAATACAAAAAAATAAGTCAATAATATGGCGTCTGGTACACAGTAAGTTCTCATTAAATATATACTGAATAAATGCTAGGATCATTGGATGGGTAGATCAATGGATGGATCATTCAATTAGATAAATGAGAGGATGGATATGGCACTCCCCCCACCCCCTTAGCATGGAGGAAATTTCTTCTTGTGATTTCAAAGATCTCCCCAAAAATCTCCAGCCTGATGTTCCCCTAATGCAGTGGGAGTGGACACTCTCCTTGTAGTTAATTTAAAACCTAAACATGAACCTAGTCTGATGGGCCTGTGACACTCCAGGCTCTATCTGGGAGACTTTATTGGGGTTGGGGGTCAGAGAAGGCATTCTGAGCAATTAGATGTATGAACAGGGGTTAGGTGGGAGAAAGCAGGGCAAGAATGTTCCAGGCAGAGGTAACAAATAGCTTGTGTGAAGGTCCTAGGGCCAGAATGGAGGGCCTTGTCAGCTGGGCAGGGAGGAGATTGGCTTTCTTTATAAGAACAATGGGGTGGCAATGAGGAGTTTAAGAAGGGCGCAGCTCGCAGTGGAAACCCTGACATAGAAACATCATGGATCTTGGATATTTCTGTCCATTTGTGGCTGATGAGCTCTGTCCCTGGTGTCCAAGCTAGACACAAGGTGACAGCTCTAACAATTCATATGTGTTTTGTGTTTTGCAAATTAGAGTTTTATCACTTTTGAAATACACGATGTGAAAAAGCTGCATTGAATGAAAAAACCATTTGCATTATCACAGGAAATTTCAACATTCAAAAGAGCCATTCGATTCTAGAAGAATAACTTTAACAATTTTGGAATTGTTGTAAAGATAATTTAAAAATTTCCTCATTACCTGTGCATATACAAGTTTTCTCATAGATGGCGAATACCAAGACTTTGAAGAGATGATCATTAACAAGTCTTTATCAGGAATTGTGTGTGGCCATTTCAAGCATAAAATGTAATGCAGAAAAAGTTATATTCACCAAAACAAGCCCAAGTTTCTCCATTAAAATATTAAAAAATATTTTAAAAGGAGGGTTTGTCAAATTTAATAATAAACATGTTCCCTAAATCTTTGCATATTATAATTATATAACATTAAGAAAAGAAAATGAAGTTTTTGCCAAATCCTATATAGATATTCCCAATTTTCCTTCAGTTTACCCCTGGGTGCCATACACATATTAACATTTTCTACACGTGCCAAGATGTGCAGAAGGCAGGGATGTGCCCTACCGAACCAAGAGCGGCACCAGTCTGACTTGTGTTCTAATCAGTTCAAGAAGCAGCTAAGCCCTGGCTTGCCAGATATGGCCTCACAAATCCTCTTTGAATGTCAACATTCTTCTGAGTAGAAAGTTCTCAACCTGTGAGCTTAGATGATGAGTCAGTCATAATGGACTAAGTTATGCTGCATAACAAACAACCCCCGAATCTCAAGTTTTATTTTTCTATTATAGTACATGGTGCTTGCACATTGGGCACTGGGGGAACTCTGCCCATTGTGGATAAAAGAACTCTGGAAGGTTTTGCACCCATGATTAAATGCTCTGACTTCTGCTCAAACAGCTGCCTGGAACTATTCACAAGGCCCCATCCAGCCACAGGGGGACCAGAAAGTATGCTTCCAGTGTGTGCCCAGACAGTAGAGAGCCAGGACTCGTGGGTGAGCAGCCCCATGTACTCCCACAGGTGGTTTCTTTGAGTGGTCCTGGTGACGGCTACTGTCATCTTTGTCCACTCTGCTTGTTCTATATCCTCTTCCACAATTGTTCAGAGACTGGCTCAATGGATTATGGATTTTCCCTTCTCTAGGGCACTTTAAGGGATGATGCGTCCCTCTCAATTGCCCAGGAAGAGACTCCTTATAATGGGATCTGCAATTGGGGCCTTGAACCTCTAAGCTGGAAAGTGAGCTCTGGGCTTTGAGATCAGGGCTTGTATGGGAAGTGGCTGGTGGGCGGCGGCACTGCCTGCCTTCCTCTCAGCCTTGGCAGACAGGATAGAGTCGGAGGCGGAAGAGTCCATCTGTGTCCATAAGGAGCCTGCCTTCGGGCTTCACACCCTGGGCCGAAACACTCCCTCTCATTCAGTCTCTGTTTTGCAAATACAAAAACAGTTCCAACCTACACGAGAAGATCCAATCCTTTTCTTCTCACAGAGATCCTCAGTGGGCCTCAGTCTGAGTCCGAAAAGTGCTTTCCTCCCTCCGTGTGCCCAAGGCGGGCGGGCTGTTCTACTTTCTACCAGTAGGGGTCATCATTTCCCTTTGTAATTCTTTGGAGACTAAAGCTGGTACCTTCACAGGCCTAATTATATTTTTCCTGTTTTGTTTATGGCATTAATCCTGAAGTTAGGGTCGACCTGTGGTGAGCAATAATACATTTAACCTTTGCCTTCATGCACTAAGATGTAATTGATCATTTGTGGTCTCATTTTCAGGAGCTGGGAGCCTTGGTTCAGTTTAAGATAAATGGAGACAGGGGGACCCTCGATTTTAGTGACATGTTGAAGAGAACAAAGCACAGAGCTGACTTATTTTATGAACTCCACCATCTCTCTCACTTTTATTTAAAAGCAAAAAACAACGTTTTTTTTTTCACTAAGTGATTTGTTATTTATTATTTTACAACCATAGTCGGATCCTGGTGAGGGTAATTTCCCTTAGAATGCACATTAGCGTCTAGTTGGTAAATAAACTTGAGGCATTTCTGCACTGGGCATAAAATAAAGATGAAAACGTTAAATTCTAAACCAAACGGTAGCACGGAATTAGAGCTTCTACATAGTGCACACTATGTTGTTCCTTCGATTATAATCTCATTGCTGTATGTCTGGATTGCAAAACAATTATCCAATGTGTTTTAATGCAAGCCTAAAGAAGCATTTCTGGTGAATTAACATTAACTGTGACTGTTTATTGAAAGCCCACAATGTGTCAGGCACACTAGCTACTGACATCCTCTATTCTTTAATGCTCACAATGTTGAAGAATAGAAGAGTAGATGTCACTAGATTTGATTCAAATACCTGGAGAGTAGGTATCACTAGATCTGATAGAAAAAGAAGGTGAGTCAAAGAGAGAGTAAGCAAGGAAAGACAAGATGACAAAACTAATAAGGGGGTAGAATCAGGATTCAAACCCAGGTCTCAGGCTCACGAGGCCCCTGATCTTATCACAATACCGCTTTGGGCTCTGAATACTTGCATGAGTGTCTTGCCTTTCCATCCTTTTACAATTTTGGTTCGTTTTTCTTATTTTCCACTTCGAGGCTCTAGACTTATGAACTTTTCAATTCCCTAATGTGTGTCTGGGCTTTAATTTAGCTTGAGACTTAAGGAACATCCCTCGAGCAGTCTAGTTAGTAGCTTGCTCCTCATAAGAGGGAAACAGTATTTGCTGGTATATTTTGAATCTTCTAAGTGGATGCAGCAGCCGTTTGAATTCTGCGCGGATTTGGTTTCTTCTGTCCACGGGGCATTCTCCCTCATCTTTGAACAATAAAACTGGTTATTGAAAAAGAATCTGGGTCCATCAGGTAAGTAGAGAGCCCCAAGTACGGCAGTTTATCCCCTGAATGGCCCAGCCTGCATCAGGCTAGTGATGGGTCCTCAGTTAGTGGGCAGGTTCTATAGATTTACTGACCACACAGGGCTTTCTACAGGGTCATCCCTGGTGTCTGCGGATGACCCTGGTCTGTGGCCAGGCAGATGTATCACTTTTAACTCCTGCTTTTCTGCCTAGTGGGGAGAGTGGATCAGAGGACTCCCATCCTTCCATGGTCGATGCTTTTCCCATCCCAGAGAATAGCCAGCCCACCTGTCCTCCCTCTGATGCCAATTTTAGGTCCAGACATCTAGGTTTTGTATCCAACTGTGCCCTTGGAGTGACTCAAGATGCCATTTTTTTCTACCTTCTTGCCCTTTGCATGCTGATGTCCCAGGAGCTTCTCTGTTTTTAATGAAACTCCAGAATATAAGATTCCACAATCTTCTATAACACAATCTGATTGTTCAGATTTGTTAGATATTTGTCTTTTCTTACAGCTAGCTCAAATACTGCATGCTGTAATGTCAACCCATTTCCCATTACCTCCTTGGACAGAAATCTGAAGAAACTCACTGATGTTCCTTAGGGCATGAATCTGCTTGATACTTTAATAATAATCAAGAAATATAGGGTCCTTCAGTGTACAAGGTGCCTTCTAGACCCCATGAAATAGGCTTTTAGCAAGGAGTAAACTGAGGCTCAGAGAAGTTAGAGGATTTGCCTAGGTCACACAGTTGGGCGCTCGAACTAGACGACAGGTTGGAAAGGCCTGGGAAAGAGAAGGATAGAGAGAGGATCAGATCAAAATCCATACAGCTACTAAGGAAATGGAGGGAGTGGGCAGGAACCTGTTGAGTGATGCTTTGGAGAGCTTTTCTCGTCTCTTCACAGAAAATTAGTCTCTAAGACCCTGCTCCAATATCCAAGACCTTTCTTTACACTCCTCCGGATGGAACAATTACCGTTGGATGCACCGGGTCCATAAGGACTCTTCTTAGGGTATATAACTCACTATTGTGCTACTGTCCTTTGTATTAATCAGAGTTCTCCAGAGAAATATATATATATATTTTAAGGAATTGGTTCACATGATTATGGAGTCTTGTCAAGTCCAAAATCTGATGGGGTAAGCTGGAATGCTGGAGACTTAGGGAAGCGTTTCAGCTCAAGTCCAAAGACCGCTGCTGGCAGAATTCCTTTGTCCCTGGGGGACGTCAGTCTTTGTTCTATTCAGGCCTTCAGCTGAATGGATGAGGCCCACCCACATTATGCAGAGCAATCTGCTTTTACTCAAAAAGTCCACTGATTTAAGTATTAATCTCATCCAAAAAACACCATCACAGAAACATCCAGAATAATGTTTGACCAAATATCTGGGCTCCATGGCCCAGCCAAGCTGACACGTAAAATTAGGGATTCCCATTCCAGGGTCTGTCTTAACTGCTGGACTGTGGGCTCCCCCAGGGCAGTCACTGTCTTTTATCTTTCTCTCCAGCACTCTCTCAGTGATGAATATGCAGCAGGTACTCAATAAATGCATATTTATTTGATAAAACAAAAAATAAACAAAACCCCCCAAAGCACTTTCAAAACTAGTATCCAATTTTATTCTTCCCATACTTCTCTGGGGTGGGCACACTTGTCCCCACTCTCCCTGGTAAGAAACAGAGACTTATGAAAATATGCCCAGAATCACAAACCTGGTAAGTGGCAGAACCTGGTCTCCACCTGTGGTCCTTATGCTTTTTGCCTTTGCACTATACTACAATGTGCTTTTATTTGATGTGAATGTCAGAGGAGGCATTCTGGGGTATACAGAATCAGTATCTTACAGAAACAGTTGTTCAAAGTCTAATCCAACTGACACCAGCAACGATGAATATTTTATTGAGATCTACAATTTTCTTGTGCACATCATTCAGCTATTTACTGAACAGCTGTGAAGTACCTAGCCCCGACTGGAGGTGAGCAATTGATCTAGTCTCTATCCATCCATTCCTCCATCTTTCCCTCGCTCCCTCCAGCCGATACTTACTGAGCACGTACTGTGCACCAGACGGCAGGGGAGGTGCCGGGAACATAAGGATGGTTAAGACCTGGTTCTGTCCTCAAGGTGTTCACAGTTAAGGGGGAAACCAGATATGTTACCCACCAGCCACAAGGGCTCGACGGCAGCACGTTTATCTAGCAACAGGGAAGCCTGTGAGCATCATGGTGCCTGGATCCCAGCAGGGACTTGGCAGCAGCAGGAATGCCTTCACACACGAGGGACCAGCTGGCTCTGGGCAGTGAGACTGGTCCCTGGGCTTCTCAGGTGTGTCACAGGCAGCAGAAAGAATGAAGAACACTGCTCTCCACTTTGTCCTTTATTTGAGGCTGAAAAAGGCCACATAGACAATGCCAGGGTCAGCACTGCCCCCTGACGGCCTGGTCTCTTGATCATTTTTATCATCATCATTATCAGTTATTATATCAGCATTTATCATCAAATATTTAGAGTCGTCCAGTTGTAGCAGGTCGTCCTTCCATCTTCCCTTCTCAGGTCTTAACAACAAAGCTGCACAAGGGACAGCTGCCTAATCACTCCCCACGAGCCCTCTTGTCAGTGTTTCTTTCTTTTCGACAGCTCCACCTGCAAAGCCTGCTGGGGGGGAAGATAGCTTTCATCCACATGGGCCACCGGGGGCCTCAGAGCCTTCTCACATACTCTTCCATATCCTTGGAACACTCTTTGCATGGCCCCTCCTCATCCTTTTATGTCCTAACTTACATGCTACATCTTTGGAAAGATTGTCCCTCACCTCTTCCTCCCACCTGAAGCAGCTCCTTTCCCATTTGCTTCTCCCTGTCTCTAATTCTCTGGTTTGTTTAATTGTTGGCTGCCTCCCCCGTGAGCATGCAAGCTTCCCAAGGCCTTGCCTGTTTCATTCAGCCTAGCACAGTGCCTTGCATGTCGTAAATGCTCAACCAAGATTTAGGGAATGGATGCAAGAGTCTTTGGAGGCATAGAACCTGTCTCTACGCAGCACAGCGCCTCTGACCCCTGTCCCTGCTAGAACAGCCCCTGTGAAAGTGAGCTCATCCCTCCCACCGCTCTTTAAGGTGTTCTGATTCAGGGCTGACAGCACACCTCTGGTGGAAAGAGGAAACTTGAGTGGAGGTTGCTCTGCTGCACCGTTTATTCTGGACCCTTCCAACACGTTCCTTACAGGCTGTCTGGTGATGTCCCCTTGCTGCTTCCTGCCCGTGGTCCCAGGCAGACTGTGAGCCTCTCAAGGACTTGATATGCTCTTTCATATCCCTGATGGCACTACGTGCTCAGGAAATACCTGTGGGGTATCCAGTCATGATTATTTTAAAGCTCATAACCATCTAGATTCGGATAGATCCACACAGCTCTCTGATCACCCCAGCTAAGGTGACAAGCTCCCAGTAGTATAGCAGGATAGGGATTCGATCTTGGAAATCAGTCAGTCGGAGTTTGGGTTCCGGCTCTGCTACTGTGACTTCAGGCAAGTCACTTAACCTATCTGAGACTCAATTCTTCATCTGTAGAATGGGCATAACTATAGTACCCACTATCCAGAGTTCACAGATGGAGGAGTATATCTGGAGGGTCAGAGGATGAGGAAGAATTGCTATCGAGCTGTTGCCCCATTACGTGTGCTTGCTGAACATCATGGTTTGATAAAAGCAGGCAGAATCTTGCTGCTATGAGTGGCAGAGGATAATGAAAGAGAAAGGAACAATAAGAATACAATAAAAACCACACTCAGGACTGTGGAGAGCTGCTCTGTATCACAGGGCCATAGAGCACTTGGGGCTCGCAATCACAGCCTTGGAGTTCCAGGAAAAATGTAGACTGTGAGGCAGTGACATCTGTAAGAATCTTAGAAAGCTTTCCACCAGGAATGATTAAAATGCAAATACATGTATACACTCGTAGTCACATACATTGGCCTGTAAACAGTGAAATCTCTAAATCTACTAAGTTATGAAATCTCTGAAGGCACCATTAATAGAAGGTTCATCCTGGAAACCTTAATGACTACAAGACACCAGACACAGCACAGGAACTTAGGAGGTGCTGCTTGGTGGAATGGATGAACCTAGAATTTGGTATTTGAGAGGCATGTCATTCCTATCCCTTCCATGGTCATGGCAGCAGCTAACCAGGGTCGGGAGGGTGGGGTTCAACTCTGTAGAATGATCAGCTGAGTCAGGGGCCAGGTAGGAGATGCGCTGGGTGCCTGATCAGGCTGGGTAGCTAGAAGTGTGGTCCTGCCCATGCACAGGACCTGGGGGGAAGCAGGGTAATTGGAGGGATGCTACTTAGAATCCCAGAATTGGGAAGGACCTACAAAGATCAGGGGTACCAGCCTTTCCTTCAGCACATGGAAATCTGACACACCCAGTTCTTCTTGGAGGTTTCCAAGGATGGGGAGACATCATTTTCCTCCCTTTCCTTTTAAAAGCTACATTTCCCTGGTGACTCCTTCTTATGGCTGACCACAGTCTCTTGCTTTATTAGGCGCCCATGTCTCATTCTTTGGGTCCCCAGGAAAATGTAAAGGAGAGCTCAGCATCCTCAAATGCTTCACTGACCTCATTTACTTCAATGTCTTTCTTTTAAAATACTCTAATCGAAAGCTGGGTATGATGCCCAATGAAGGCCTTAGTAATGAAGAAGGTTCAAATGGACAGGAAAATCATGGTATTCTGGAAGCTCAACCAACAATCTTTAATATTCTGACTCAGTTGAAGTTGTCAGCTCTAGGTGGCCACGATGAGATAACTAAATGCCCCATAGGTGAGTAGGACATAGCCATGAGGCTCCCAACAGAGCCAGTCATACTGGCTTTAGAAGGTGAGCGGGTACCTTGATATCTGGGGAGCTCCAGGGTAGCTGGGGATTAGGAAAAGGGCTGTAGTTCTGGGGGATGCAGTGTGACCAATAAGGCTTTCTGGGAAAACTAAACTATGTGGGTGATTGGATTGAACTCAGAATAGTGATTAAAGGAGGGCTGTAATACAAATAGCAATAATTGCAACCAATTATAGTTTTAATGATAAAAATAGCTTTTTGTTTTATTTGTTTCTCCTTATGAAAGATAACATGTTTTTATTTCTTTTACTTCCCCAGCTTTACTGAGCTCTGATGGACAAATAAAAATTGTATATATTTAGGTTGTATAATATGATTTTTTTAAAGGTATACAATGTGACAATTTAATATACATAAATGTGGTGAAATGATTACCACAATCAAGTTAACTAACACAGCCATCACCTCACATAGTAGCTTTTAGTTTTAAAAACACTAGCACGGGGCTTCCCTGGTGGCGCAGTGGTTGAGAATCCGCCTGCCAATGCAGGAGACACGGGTTCGAGCCCTGGTCCGGGAAGATCCCACATGCCGCGGAGCAACTAAGCCCGTGCTCCACAACTACTGAGCCTGCACTCTAGAGCCCGTGAGCCACAACTACTGAAGCCCGTGCGCCTAGAGCCCGTGCTCTGCAACAAGAGAAGCCACCGCAATGAGAAGCCCATGCACTGCAGCGAAGAGTGGCCCCCGCTCGCCTCAACTAAAGAAAGCCCGAGCGCAGCAACGAAGACCAAAAGCAGCCAAAAAGAGAAAAAAACAAATACCGTATGCAGCCAAAAATTAAAAAAAAATTAAAAATAAACAAATTTATTTTTTAAAAAAAGCACTAGCACGTACAAGGTATTCTGCTAAACACTTTATACGTATTATCTCACTCCTCACACCAGTCTATGCATTAGGCACCATTATTATGCCTATCTTATAGGTAAGGAAACTGAGGCACATAGTGTAATACGCTTGTCAGGCATTCTGTTAAAGACACACCAGTAGCTATCAACTGGCAGTGATTTTGCTCCCAGGGGACATTTGAAAATGTCAGGAGACATTTTTGGTTTTCACATGGAGCTGAGGGGCATTGCTACTGGCATCTAATGGGTTGAGACCAAGGATGCTGATATACATCCCACAATGTACAGGACAGCACCCCCACTCCTAACCCTAACAAAGAATTACCCAGCTTAAAATGTCACTAGTGCCCAGGTCAAGAAACCCTGCTCTATACAAGTGATCTATTTTAATCCTTACAGGGACCCTGATGAGAAAATTCGGGCTCACAGTGATGAAGCCATATGCCCAAGGTCTCTCAGTAGGTGAGTGGCAGGGCTGGGGGTTGAAGCTATGTGTGTCTAATTTCAAGCCAGGGCTCTTAGGCACACAGGTGGGTGGCTCCAAAGGGGTTGGTACACAGCATTTCAGGAATGGAGAAGAGTCTGGGTCTTGGGAAGTTGGACTCTGGAGCACTGATATCAATTGCTAAGCTGCAATTTGGGGTCTATCATGGGAGCTCAATGGTGAACATGGGGGGAGCTGTGTTCCTTCTTGACACCAGCAGGAGGGCACATCAGCACTAAGCACCTTCTGACAGCAGGAGGACATTCCCTAAGGAAGTTGGAATGGATTTTGTTTGCAAATTCATTCACCCGTTCTGTGTTTATTGAAGGTTAACTCTGTGCTTGGTGCTGGTGATGTGATGGCAAAAGGCCAGTTTCCTGCCCCCGTGAAACATATATTCAAGTGGGGAGATGATTGACAGTGTGCTAACCAGCAAACACATAGAATAAGTATGTATGATTAGCCCCTTGAAGAAAATACATAGGTGCTCTGACAAAGGATAGTGTGTTGGTGGATATTTTACATAGGGAGTCAGGAAGGCCTCCCTGAGATGGGACCACATAAACCATAAGAAGGCTGGGAAGGAGCTGGGAGAAAATAATTTCAGGTCGTGGGAACGGCCAAGATAGAGATCATGTGGTGGGACTATGCTCAGGGTGTTCTAGCAGCAGATGGATAATATACGGGGCTATTCAAAGCACTGGTCTCTGACACTGCCAGGCTACGACGTGGGAAGAAGCTTGCACCAGAGTGTACGGTAATGCACTGCTTCCTTCATCGAGAGAGTCTGGCTCTGAAGAAAATGTCAGTGGAACCCAGCAGCGTGCTCAGTGATGTAGTTGATCGACATTCTGGCCCAAGCTCCTCATTTTATCCCAGACTGGTTACATTTTGTGGATGGTAGCTGGTCTGGGGACAACACACTGAGTAGTCCTGCAGAAGCCAATGTTGACGGTTTTCCAGCCAGATCCCTCAGTCTATCCAGGCAGGCATGGCCCTGTGTCTTCTTGCTGAAGTGTGTTCCCAGGCCCATGAAGTGAGAGAGTGGCATGGACATATATACACTACCAAACGTAAAATAGATAGCTAGTGGGAAGCAGCCGCATAGCACAGGGAGATCAGCTCTGTGCTTTGTGACCACCTAGAGGGGTGGGATAGGGAGGGTGGGGGGGAGGGAGACGCAAGAGGGAGGAGATATGAGGATATATGTATACATATAGCTGATTCACTTTGTAATAAAGCAGAAACTAACACAACATTGTAAAGCAATTATATTATAATAAAGATGTTAAAAAAATAAATAAAAAAAAAATAAAAGGAGAGCTAAGAAAAAAAAAAAAAAAAGAAAAAGAGTGTCCCCAGGCCCAAACGGACACTCTGCCAGAGCACTGGGGATTAATGTCTCCAGAATGATGCTCAACAGTGAGGGGTGGGACAGGGTAGTAAACTCCCCAGCTCCCTCACTCTGTGCTGAGACCGCTCTGAGGCACGTCTACACAGAGGGTCCCCAGGAGAGCTGAGCCCCTACTGTCCACAGAAGTGATCCCCTCAGTAATGCACCGCTACACTTTTCCCACCCTCTCACAGCGCTTCCGGGATTATCTCTCAAATTATCTCCTTGCACCGAATCCTTGTCTCAAGGTCTGCTTCTGGGAGAACTCCAACAGAGCGCACGGCGGGACTGAAATGCACCCAGGGCGAATGGCAGCTGTGGAAGTCAGATAGCCGTGCAGTGCCAGATCACACGGGGCCTTGCGGATCACAGTAGGAAACTCGGACTTTACTCTAAGTGTGTGGGGAACCACTGAAGAGCTTAAGCAGGGGAGGGGTATTACATGAACCGGTTTATAATTTAAAAAGCTCCTCAGGTTGTGCTCTGTGGAATGGGTTAGACGGGAGCTGGAGTAGAAGCAGGGGACCAGTTAGAAGCTGTTTGCAGCAGTTCGGGTAGGAGCTGATGCTGGCTAGGGGGTGTGGTACAGGTGGAGACACATGCATAGATTTGAGATATATTTTAGAGGATAAACCAATAGGACTTGATGGTGGATGGACCGCAGGGGGCAGGGAGAGGGAGGAGGGTCAAGGATAATGCCTTGATTTCTTGATTCCCAGTGTGGATGGAGGGAGCTGGGTGGTATTTTGCCATGAAAGGCACTCAGGAAGTCAATGATTAGGAAGAGCTTCTCTGCTTTGATAGTGCCTCACATTTAAGCCATGCTAGCTGATCCAGGAATCTACTGCAAGCAGTGAATAAATATGAACTATATGTATATCGGTAGAATCTCTGAGAGAAGATTAAAACCACTGTTACAGCCACAAGGAGAAGCCATTCCCTCTATTTCACCAAGCATAGGGACATTAAACTTAACAGGCTAAGAAATGAAGTGGAAAACCTGCCCAGTGACCGCGACGGCCGCTGACGAGCTCACACTGAGACGATTCCCTCAAAGTGAAATGGGAGACACGGGAGAGGTAGGGTAAGGACATGAGACCAAGACCTCGATCTTCAATAGCCAGGGGCTGCCAAACCACCACCCTCAAGCCACAGAGGGCCACCTGAAATGCACATATACATTTCCCAAGATCTGGCTGCAAAGGGAGGGATTAGAGACCTGGGGCCGTGTTTTATTTAGCATGTGACCTCTCCTGGGAAAGGACATTTGGAACAAAACACAAACCAATGATACCCATATTTTAACAAATAGACCAAGACTTCATGCCCCAAATGAGGATTTCTTTAGGAAGCAGTCTCCTCGAAAGACCCTAGGATTATAGGTTTTCACAGTCAGAGATGTGCAAAGTTAGCACGGGTTAGCCCAAAGTGCAATGAACATCTGGCCACTGGTTGGGATGAGTATTTGGCAGCATTTTAAGAATGGTTCTGATGGAGAATGTCTGATTCTGGTCCTGAAATTCAAACTGCCTCCGTATTCCCAGTTGATAGTCACAAGGCAACTGGTTTCTATACACCCTGTGGTACTTGGGTTTAACCACAATTATGATATCTGGATTTTATACCTTGTTTTGTTCACCAGACTGATGTCTGTCTATCTATCTATCTATCTATCTTCTATCTATCTGTCATCAAGTGATGTTTGATTCCTACCCAAACCAAAATCCGTTTTCATCATAAAGCCTGACCACCAATGAGCATTGTCCGTAACAGAGCATAGAGATTATGAACACATGTTCTAGGGGTAAACCGATGGGGTTTAAATCCTGCCTCTCTTCCTTACCCACTCTGCACTCTTGGCTAAGTTAGTTAGCTACTCTCTACTGCAGTTTCTTAAGCTGTAAATGGAATAATACCTCACAGGACTGTAGTGAGGATTAACTGCATTAAGGCACCTAAAGCCTTAGAGCAGCACCTGGTCAGCACTCAGGTCTCAATAAGGGCTGGTGATAACAATTTTTGTATGTTTAGGGTCTGAAGGTACATTTTTAAAATGTCATATTTTTAATCAAAGTATAGATGATGTATGATATTGTATAAGCTACAGGTGTATAGTATAGTGATTCACAATTTTTACGTTATACTCCATTTATAGTTATTAAAAATATTGGCTATATTCCCCTTGTTGTACAATATATCCTGGTAGCCTATTTATTTTAAGCATAATAGTTTGTACCTCTTCATCCACTACACGTTATTTTTCCCGTCCTCCCTTCCCTCTCCCCACCGGTAACCACTAGTTTGTTTTCTATATCTGTGAGTCTGCTTCTTTTTTGTTATATTCATTAGTTTGTTGTTTGTATTTTCTCTGTCTGACTTATTTCACTTAGCACAATACCCTCCAAGTCCATCCATGTTTGCTGCAAATGGCAAAATTCCAAGCTGGGACAGTGTCCTCACCTTCAGGGCTCTGCATCCTCACCTGTGGGGCTTCCTGCTAGATGAACTGTTAGGTGGTCCCTTCAGTTGCCTGTGACTCCACAGTTCAGAGCTTTCCCAATAAGTGCCATCCATGCCCTGCTGACCCGACTGCACAGACCCCCTCAGGAACCTTCTAGTAACCTTGGGACAGGGCTGGGGAGGGCTATGAAAAATACTTTAAATATTGTTTTCTGTCACCTTGCAAATAATATTTCCATTGTTCTCTTAAAGGAATGTATGTTCTTTATGGCAAAATTGAAAAATCTAGAAAAGAACAAAGAAGAAAATAAAAACCACCTGCATCCACCGCCAAGAGATCACCATGTTTAACCACACGTAAGCCCAGTGCTGTATTTATGAGATCATTAGTAGCTGTAGTTATTCAGTGTCAACTGTGTGTTTTGTTAACACGGTTTACTTCCTCTGATCTCATTTTAACCTCTTCATAGCCTTGCAAGGTGGGTATCGTTTTTGCCATTTTATAGATAAGAAAGTTGGGGCTCAGAGACATGCGACCTGCTCAGGGTCAAACATCCTCTACTGTAAACTGCTTCTGCTCTTTAACAATCTATTATAAGTGTCTCCACATGTGGTTAAATATACTTCTTAAACACAATTTAGAATTTCACATATTTAATTTTGCAACTAAGTAATTCATTCACATGGTTAAAAAATCAAAAGGTTTACGGTGAGGAGCTTTTGTTCATTCCTGTCCCCCTTCTGACTACTCTCACCAAAAACTCTTGCTCATTTCTTGGATCTCTTTCCAGAGTCTCCTTGCGATGATACAAGGTGGTATGCGTATAGGTTTTGATTTTTCTGCAAAAGGTTGCACACTGGGGCTTCCCTGGTGGCGCAGTGGTTGGGAATCCGCCTGCTAATGCAGGGGACAGGGGTTCGAGCCCTGGTTCAGGAAGATCCCACATGCTGCAGAGCAGCTGGGCCTGTGCGCCACAACTACTGAGCCTGCGCCCTAGAGCCGGTGCTCCGTGACGAGAGAGGCCACCGCAATGAGAGGCCCACGCACGGCAATGAAGAGTAGCCCCTGCTCCCTGCTCACCGCAACTAAAAAGAAAGCCCATGCACGGCAACGAAGACCCAATGCAGCCAAAAATAAATTAATTAAAAAAAAAAAAAGGAAATGTAAAAAAAGGTTGCACATTATAATCATTGTTCCACACTATAAATCTTGCTTTTTCACTGAACAATGTTTCTGAGAGAACTTTCTACATCAAGTGTATGCAGAACTTCCTCATTTCTTTTTGTCATGCTATAGTAATCCATTATATGAATATGCTGCAATTTATTTAACCAGTCACTATTGATAGACATTTGAATATTTTCCTTAATATTCACCCTTTTCAAATAATGCTGTAAAGAATAACATTGCAAATGAGCCATCTTTCAGTTTTTAAAGGCTGTGTGATATTCCTGCTGAGTGACATGCCACAGTTTATTTAACCAATCCACTATGAATGGATATCTAGGTTGTTTCTGGGTTTCCCTTATTGCAAATAATGCTGATGTGAACATTCAGGCTCATGAGCACTTGTGCTCTTACTTTTGATCCTTCTCTCAGGGAAATGCTAGGAGTACTTTTAAGGCTTTTGATAACACCCTGCGCATCTGTCTCCAGGAAAGGCTGTGCCAGTCGCCAGCCGCAGTGTCTGAGAATGTGGGGTCCTGCTCGTCCTAATAGGACGCTCTCGGGGGAAGGCAGCTGGGTAGGTGAAGGAAGGGTAGTTCAGACCACAGGCCAAGGGCAGCCACATTGGGGAAGTCCTTCAGACTTCTTAACCGAGAAGGAAACCACGCTCACAGAGAGGGAGAGCCTTGCCCGAGCCCACGTGGACGGAGTGGATCACGTGGGCTGGAGCTGGGACTGTCTTGGGGCTCCTGAATCATTGCCGAGGCAGCATAGCTCAGTGGTTAGGGACATGGATCACTCAGTTTGGAATTCTTCCAGATTTTTGCTAGCTGTGTGCTCTGGGGTAAGCTAACAAACCTCTCTGAAGCTCAGATTTCTCATCTGTAAAATAGGACAAACCTCACTTAATTATGGCAAGGAATGAAAGTAGATAACCTGGTGGAACACAGGGGCTAGCCCATACTTATTAGTATTTTTATTAAAGACAGTCATCGTCATCATCCATTTACTCGTGGTCTCTCGGAGTTGACCGAGATGAAGACAAGCAGCTTGGGAGATCATTTGTAGGTACCAAGTCAGACTCAGGCTGCTGATTGATAAATAGATTTTGATGACTGTAGAGATGTCTTAATTTTCTAAGGGTATGAGCACTCATTCTGGTGTAAGCCTCTTCTCCAAGCCTTGAAGTTCTGGAGGAAGAGGGCTTGGAGAAGAGCAGGCACAGAGAGAGTCTCTATCTACCCAGTTCTTCCTTGCTTATCTGCGAGAAGCTTGGGCCACGCTGGCTGACTGGAGGTGTACTGTGTTTTGTTGAAAGCCCCCTGGCAATTCAGGTCTCTCTCACTGCTGATGTGACTTGGTCCACTAATCATCCATCCATTTAGCAAATATTGATACTTATTAAGGGTCCACTCTTGTTATGTGGTAAGGATGCGGTGTTGAACAAAAATGTGATTTATGCTTAAATGGAGCTTAGCACATAGTAGGGTGTATCAGCCTGCTAGTGCAGTGTAATAAACAGCTCTAACATTTCAGTGGCATGCAGCAATAAGCATTTATTTTGCTATGTCTCTGTAGCTATGTGTTGGCTTCAAGTTTGGCTGATCTAGCTGGGCTCATCAGGGCCGTTCTAAGTTGCAGGTCAAGTCTGGGTCCAATCCTCATGACTCCCATCCTCCTTGTGCCAGTGGAATAGCTGGGCACATTCTTTGCATGCTGATGGTAGAAGCACAAAATACCTCAAGGTCTAGTCTCGAAAGTGAGTCTCCATCACTTCCCTCCATTTACCAAAATAGGTCATGTGGCTGAGCCCCAAGTCAGGGGATGCAAAATCACATAACAAAGGGTGCAGACTCAGGGAGAGTTAAAGAATTAGGACCAATATTTCAGTCTTTTCACAAGGGAAATGGACATTAATGAAACAGTGCCTCAAATATGTAATTATAAACTATGACACATGCCATGAAGGGAAATTTCTGAGTTTGAGGAGGGACCTGATTTAGTCAGAGGCACCAGGGTAAACTTTCCAGAGGAGGTGATGAATAGGATGAGATCTGAAGGGTGACAGAGTAGGAAAAGACATCCCGGACGAGGAAGCATCACGTGCAAAGTCCCTAGGTCAGGTGGAAGCAAGTGTGGCTGGAGGGTATGAGCAGGGGGAGGGTTTGAGATGTGGGCGGGGCCATGTCCTTTAGGATTTTGGCCTTTGTCCTACGAGTAACTCATGTCTTGAAAATGAGGAGCGTTGGCTTCTTGTCATTGCTGTTACTTTGCTGGAAGTTACGCTCACCCCTTCTCATTGCCCAGTCCTGTTCATCCCTCAGGATGCAGCAGGAATATCAACTCCATGAAGCCCTTTCAGCTTCCCTGGGCAGCCAGCTGCTGCCTCTCTGGACCTCCCTTTGCTGGGTACGGATGTCTTCTGTGATCATACTGGCCTGCAGTTTTGGTGGTTTGTCTCTCTTGCAAGGCTGTGGGCTTTTGGGAGGCTGACACCAGGCTGTATTTCTCTTTGACCCTCCTGTACTTGGCAACAGGCCTTGGCCCAGATCAGTTACCCAGGAAATGTTTATTGTTTTGAAGATTAAATAAGATAATGGATGCAAGAGTACTATGTAAAATTTGGAACATCAATACATTATTATTATCCCCATCATCCAGATGCTGCCATGTTATCTTCCCTGGTGGGAGGGACAATCGTAGTTCCAAGGGGGGGCTCTGGCTTAGTGGGTGATACAGAGGTTGCAAGCATAGAGGTTGCACAGAGGGGCTAGAAAAGTAAAACAAATGAGCAAAAACGGGCTGGGGTAAAACAAAAAGGAGTGGTGGGCTTGGGGCAAACTGTAGAGGGAGTGCCCCGTTCATGGGAGCAGCCTCTATTCAGCTCTGCCAAGCAGGAATGTGGGCTCTAGTTACCAGATCTGATTATTTCCAAGAGAAGCTAAAAAAACATATTTTATTTGGTGAAATAGACATTTTAAAATGTTGCCCTCTAGATTAAAAAATTAAAAAAAAACCCCACTGCAGATCAAACAAAACATAGCTGGTGGCCTTTTAGGCCTGTGGCTTCCAGTTTGTGACCTTTGGTTAACAGAATGAGCCTTGGAGCCAGATGAAACTAGGTCCAAATCCCAGCTCCTTTTCTTACCAGCTGTGTGACATCAGGAAGATAACATGATCCTCAGTTTCCTCCTTTACAAGAGGGGAACAATTATAGAACATACTGCATAAATAAGGTGTATTTGGTACAAACCTGATACCTACTAAGCGCTCAAGGAGCTATAGACATCATTACCTTTATTGCTGCTGATTCTTGTTAACCCCACCCATCAGCTTGGAGCGTGGGTTTGTGTATAAGCACGGTCACGTGGAGCTGGGGGAAGGGCAGTTGGTGGTTGCAGTCAAGTCAGTTTGAAATCTTCTGAAGGTTTTGCTACTGAGGATGGATGTCATCTGTCATGGCCATCTTTGAGGCCAATGGAGAATGACATGAGAAGGGACACCTTGGCAGGTGAATAAATGACGTTTCTTATCTGGATGATCCAGGCAGCTGCTAAACCAATGTTCAGACCATTCATTCATTCTCTAGTTCCCAAGGCTTTGATGGATGCTACCTTCTAAGAAAACTGCTAGGGTGCCAAAAGGAGTAAGCCACAGTTCTTGCCCTCAAGAGTTTGCTTCCAGGTAAGGAGCAGGACAAGAGAATGGCAGGAAAAGAGACAATGTTGACATGTGGCTGGGCCACTCACTAGCTGTGTGATATTGGGCAAGTTACTTGACCTTTCTCTACATCGTGTTTCTGTATCTGCAGCATGGGATTGTCATGAGTACATACTGCTGTGGACTGAATTGTATGCTCCTTCAAATTCATATGTTGAGGCCCTAACCTCCAATGTGGCTGTCTCTGGAGAGAGGGTCTTTAGGAGGTAATTAAGGTTAAATGAGATCATAAAGGTGGATCCCTGATCTAATAGGATTAGTGTTCCTATAAAAAGAAACACCAAAGAGCTCATACACTATGTCTCTAGCTCTGCCTCTGTCTCTCTTTCTGTCTCTGTCTGCCTCTCTCTGTCTCTGCCTCTGTGTGTGTGTGTGTCTTTCTCTCTTTGCCATATGAGGGCACAGAGAGAAGGTAGCCATCTGCAAGCCAGGAAGAGAGTCCTCACCAGGAATTGAATCCTGCTGGAAACTTGATCTTGGATTTTCCAGCCTCCAGAACTGTAAGAAAACAAATTTCTGTTGTGTAAAGCCACTTAATCTGTGGTATTTTGTCATGGCAAAATGAGAAGCTAAGCCCAAGCTAAGACACATACTGTGCCAGGCACTGATCACATTACTACATACATCATCTTGTTTAAGCCTTTCAGCCAACCCCAGGAGGCAGATTCTATTAATATCCCCATTTTACAGATTACGAATATAATAGTAGTAGCTACCATTTTTGAGCACTTATTATATTTCTGGCACTGTTCTTAGCACTTGCATTTATTTTCTAATTGAATGCTCTGAACACACCCTAAAGGTATTATTATTATCCCCATTTGACAGAAGAAGGCACCTAGGTTTACAGAATTAGGGAACTTGTTCAAGGGCACAGAGCTGTAAGTGGTGAAGCTAGGTTTCACATCCAGGGTGTTCCAAATCCCTGCAAGAGAGGTCCCACAGCTAGTAAGGGGTGTGGCCACTGATTTCAGAGCCATTGCATTAGTCTGTGTCTCTGAGGCTTCTCCTCACCTATAAAAAGGATGGTCCTTCCCTCCTTCCTCCCCTAAGGGAATCATGGCAGTGCCTCATAATTGAGAAGGGTTACAACCAGTGATTTAGAGTTTTCTTTCCAAGCCACACACAGATCCTCTAAAACCTCCGTGGGAAGGGCATCATTACATCTGCCCTTGGTGCTGATAGAGTCTCAAGGAGAAAACCTGTTTCCTCACACGATCTTCCTTGCTGTCTCTCTCTCTTTAAGAAGAAAAGAATTTCCTCTCCAATAGTCAAACTAGATGAGCATGTAAAGCCCTGAATAGAAGATTATTAAAGCAGTCCACAGTCAGCCTTTCAACTCACAATCTAATTAGCTGGAAGAGGGCCCTTAGAGTCTACACCAGAGAAATCTCCTAAGGCCCCAGAAAGTCGTCTAATGAGAGAAAATGGAACCATCAGAGAAAAGGGAGAGGCTCATGTTTGTGTGTCTGTGGGAGGGAGGAGAGACTCCAGCTGCTGTGTATACCTCAGTAATCACTTCCATGGTACCCCCGGTGAGAAAACGAAAAATGTAATCACAAAACTCTCAGCTAACACAACCTGGGCAGTTGTCACCCTGGAGCCTGGTATACAGGACACCTCCTAGGGTTTTCCAGAGAGAGGAAGATTGGTTTTCTTTAGAGCTACTACAAGCCCCAGGTAGCCAGCCTCTTCTCACCACCTTAATAGACCAGAGAGGAAGAAGCAGACTAAAAATAGCCTGCGATTGTGTTAGGAAGGCCTCTCACACTCGGGGAGAGTTGTAAGTGACCTGTGAGAGGGGATGGGCCGGTCAGTCAACTATTCTCTGAGTCACTGCTCTGTGCTCCAAGAACAGCAGGAAACACAGCCCGCCTCTGAGGACTTTGTAACCATGTCACTCAGTTCAATCACTCCGCCATTCACTCCCTCAACAAGTATTGACTGGGCATCCACTGTGAGGCAGGCACTGTATTTGGCACTGAGAGATGGAACAAAAAAGCCCTTATATTCTGGAACCAGAGATAGGCAGAACACAGGCAAAATGAACAAGATAAATGGAGGATGTGAGAAGTGTGCTGTGCAGGAAACTAAAGTGGGGTTTTGTGTGACAGATTGTGTAGTGGGGTTTGTGATGTGCTACCCAGATGTCTCCCTTCAGGGGTGATGCACTTATTCAGCAAATCTGAGCTCTGTGGGCTTAGAAGTCCTGGTTCCCAGAGAGGGGTTTTGCCAACAGCGGGGCCACAGCTAGAGTCACGTACACCTCAAGGTGTAGCTGCCACCTGGTCACTTCAGGCTCCTGGTACGTAACTCTGATCGTCAATAGGAGGTAGGCTGCTATTGAATAATGGGGGCAGGGAAGAATATATTTGTCACCCAGGTGATCCATGGGGGCACTTCTTGTCCAATTTTGGAAGTAGATGGGTAAATACAGAAGCCATAGCCCAAGAAGGGCATGATGATGGTGGCTCAGACCTGCCACCAGGTAAGCCATGAAGACCAGCATGCTTGTTGTGAGGGGAAGGGGGATCCGGAATGGGTAGGAGAAGAAGGTGACCCAGAGGTTAGCTGCGGTGGTGGGGGCTCAGATGATCCCATGAATCCTCTCTTGGAAGTTTGCCCCCAAAAGAGACCAACCAGAATCCTAGGGAAGCTGTTCCCAGAACTGAGCAAATGAAGGAAGCAGATCTGAGCAGCACAATGAGTGGAATGCAGCAGATGCTATGACGTGTCACAAACACACCCCCTTTAGGACACAGGCACTCATTTCCCAGTTGTTGGGAGTGTTGGTTGCTGACAGCTCTCAGCCAAATCACTCTCTGGAAACCTCCCTCCAAGAGAGAGCTGCCTTTCCCAAGGTCACGTCTCCTTCATGAGGGTAGCTTGCATCCAAGGGCGAGCAGGGCAGAAGTCCAAAGCCCAGCCCCCTTGGCTCAGCTCCAGGGCTCCCAGTGGGATCACTTGAAGTCTTTGCTGTGAATGTATCTAAGCTTAACTCCTCCTTTTGCTCTGTCCTGTTTCCTTCACCCATAAGAAGTGCTGGTTCCAAGGGAGGCCCATAAACTTTCTGCAAACAGGTCTCCAACTCAGAGTCTGTTTCCTGGAGAATCCAACCCAAGACAGTGTGTGACTGATGGAAGGAGAATTAAGTTATACAGTGTTGCCAGAAGACCTCTCCAAGAGGGTAATGTTTGAGCTGTGTCCTGAATAATGAGACGGGACTCAGCTTTGAGAATATGCTTGGGGAAAGTATCTCTGGAGTATATTAGTACATATATTAGAGGATAATTAGTACAAAGCCCGTGAGATGGGAACAGTCTTGATGTATTAAAGGAATAGGAAGAAGGCCTATGGGGCTTGAGGGTAGTGATGGAGAAGGAAAGTAAGATAAAAGGATAGAGAGGGTGACAGGGCCAGGTCTTACAGGGCCTTATATGTTGCAGTGAGGAGTTTGGGTTTTATTCTAAGGATGATGAGAAGTTATTGGAGGGGGTCACCAGAGGAATGAAAGGATCCAATTTACATTTTAAAAAGATCACCCTAGCTACTGTGAATTCAATTTCATCAGGAAGACAAGACTAACTGACATGGAAAATTAGAGAATAACCTCAAAGCAATATGATTCTGTGTCTATAAAGGGCATGCATCAGGCTCTTTAACATGAGTGTCTCTCATATTCACTGAATATTTATTTAACAATAATAATAGTTGAACACCTATTACATACCAGACATTGTACTTGGTTCTGAGATACATCAAATAAACGGTATAAATAATATCCTGAACCTCACGGACTTACATTCATAGTGGACAAACCTTAATAAAGTGCTCAGTTGGGTGGCATAGAGTTCAAGCAAGTCATTGGGAACGCTATATGAGGGAAAGACTTCATGGAGAAGATATGACTCGGATTAGGTGGGGAAATGAATAGGGAACACCCATGACAGATAGAAGAAACTGTAAGAACAATAATATGGCAGCAGGGGTGAACATGGTAACAGTATCAACAGTTACCATCTATTGAGTACTTATGTGCCAGATACCATGCTAAGAATTTAGCATCTTTTATATTGCATAATCTTCAGGGACACCATATGGAGTAAGCAATATTTTTCTCCTATTTTACAGATGATGAAACTGAGATTCATGGAAATGTTTGTTCAAGATCACATACTCAGGGACTTCCTTGGTGGTCCAGTGGTTAAGAATCTGCCTTCTAATGCAGGAGACGCAGGTTCGATCCCTGGTCGAGGAACTGAGATGTCACATGACACGGGGCAACTAAGCCCGTGCACCGTGACTACTGAGCCCATGTGCTCTAGAGCCCATGAGCTCTAGAGCCCATACGCCACAACTAGAGAGCCTGCGTGCCACGACTACTGAGCGCTCGTGCCACAACTAGAGAGAAGCCTGTGCACCGCAATGAAGAGCCTGTGCACTGCAATGAAGATCCCGTGTGCCGCTACTAAGACCTGATGCAGCCAAATAAATAAATTAATTAATTAATTTAAAAAAAAGATCACGTACTCAGAAAGAGGTGGATTTGTATTTCATTCCATGTCTGACTGATTCTGAAACTGAATCCTATGCCCTTAAGAGAATCCTGATTGAGCAGAAGTGGGCCTCTGGTTATACATTTTCTGGCGTATACCTCTGGTTATACACCACCCTTTTCCAGGATGAGTTCTGTGGCAAGACTTGCTTCTCTCCTGTTGTGTGGATATAACTCTTGGCTCAGTGTTTCCTTTTCTGCCTATGACTCTTTCCCGTCTCTCATATGGCAGAGACTGCTCAATGGTCACCAATATCTGTTTTCTCCTCTTTATGGCACGTGGTTTAATATATTTTCCAGCATCCCTTACAGTTGTGTGGCACTCCCAGGTCTGCCCCCCAAATCTCCCACTCCCACTCTTTACTTGTTTCCCTTTTTTGGATGTCTTGGGAGCCATCCATTGAAGATGTCAAAACCACTCTTAGCCTGTGTCTTTGAATAAATGTGTGGAGAAGAGACCACTCCCTGACCTAGACTGTGGTGTTTTATTTATCAGAAATAAAATAGACTGCTTATTTCTATTTTATCGAGTAGAAATAAAATTCTATTGTGTTGAATCATTACATGATTGTGTCTATTTGTTACTGCAGCCAGACCCATACTAATATGCTTACTTTCTGTCATTGCTCCTGAGGATCTAGATTTCCTTTCAAAGATCATTCCAGCCTTTGTTCAAGATTTGGGCCATTCTAATTGTAATTTGGGCCATTCTAATAAAAATGAGCTAAGCCAAGGAGTCTACAGATAAAGATAAAAGAGTGAGTGAATGGAAACTTCACGTTTGTTCTAGTTATAGTAGTAATATGATAGTGGGACCCAGCACAGGGACATGAAAGAAGGGAGAAATAGACACAGAGAAAGAAGAGAGCTGGGAGGAAGAAAGAGAAGAGGAAGTAGAAATGTGAGAGAGAAGACATGGAAGAAAGGAAAGAGGATAAAGAGGAGAGAGAGAGGAAACAGGAGAGGATAAAGAGATGGAAAAGAGTAGATTAAAAAGCCTGAGGGGGAAAAATTAAAATCAAGTCACTCCTAAAGGTCCAAGAAGATAAGGCTCTCCCAGTATGACTTCCCCAGGAACTCATCACACTCAACCTCTGATACTGAAAGATGCTTCTTTCCTGGTATGGAACTATATATCTAATCCACCAAGCTGTTACCCTCTCACACCTGCAAATATTTCTGAGTAGATATGGCACTGTGCTCAGTAGCCTTAGTTTTCGTGTCAAATCTGAGATTAGCTCCCAGTCAAGCTCTTAAGGAAGGAGAGTTTCCTCCTGGCAGACAAAACAGAAGAGAGGTAAAGGTTACGCCAGCAGGAGTCAACCTGAGCTTCAGCAACTTTATATAGAGAATGCAGTGGCTGGGAGTTAATTAAGCCTGGTGTCTTTTCCAATCCCACCTTCCCATTTTCTTTTTCCTGAATAGTTTGAAAATGGGTTACAGAGAAAATCAGAGTGGTTCTCAGGACTGGTAAAGCGGTCACGGGGCAGTTAGGAGAAAAGCCCCTTCGAAGCACTTTCACTCTAACAGGCCTGTTAGAAGTCAGACGTCTGTCAGGACCACGGACAGCTCCAGGACTCTCTTGCTGGAGGGCGGTGAAGGAGCCCATGAAGGGGGCTTTAGTAACATGAGCCCAGAAACTCCTGGATAACTGACTGCTACCGCCTGCCACCACATTTAATTATGCAATGATCAGCAACCCTTACATTTTAATTAGGGAGTCACTGTAATGAAGCCATCCTCCTTTTCCCCGGGCGGGCCTTGCTCATTCTCTCCTCACTCAGGAAGGGTCTTCCGCACTAATTGCCTGTTCGGTACCTCGATCTTGACACTACGAGGTAGGTAGTGATCCCCTTGCTTTCCTTCTAATGCATTCTCTGGTCTCTTTGCCCTCCTCCTCTTTGATTTACCTAATTAGTGCTAATAATGTAAAAGCTGCATGGCCCTCTTTTGATCCTGCTGTCGACGCCAGACAGAGCCATTCCATTAGCAGATATTAAATAGCGCTAATGTGTGGTGACACACGGTTGGAGCTGGTTTGCACACAGTTCCAGCCTGGGACCCTGGGGCTGCCTTACACACACACACACACACACACACACACGCACACACACACATACTCACTCATCTCACCCACTTTATTCCTGGAGAAAGGTCATTCTAGGCTGTAGCAGCTTAGAGTGCTGTGTCTTAATAACTGTTTGAGGCCCCCTTTATTGTGGTGTGGCCTTGAAAACCACATGATTTATTCTACATTTCAGGATTTTAATGATTAATTCATGAACGTATCTGCAAGAATGCCAAGGTCTCCAATGTAATGAAAGCCTTTTTTTTTTTTAAGTTGTTTGTTTTCATTTCAAATCAAAGCAATCTGTCTTGAGCATTCATTTCTCTCCCACTTCTCTCCCTTCACCCTGAAAGGGGGAAAAAAACTCAGAGCTCATTTCACTGGGGTCCTGATAACATTTTGACAAGTAATAGAATTCATTTACATTTATCAAAATAAACAGATACATCTTCCAACTTCTCTCTGTTTAGCTGACACAGATGGGTCTCTCACCTCCAACAGGCACCAGTAAGCTTGGGGTCATGTGTGGTGATTCAACCTGTGTGTTCCCAGGTATGCTGAAATTTTTGTTGGAATGTAAAGGGGTGCTCAGACTGAAGGATCCCGAGTGAGCTCCCAGTAGGACCTTCCCTAGGACCCAGGAAGCCAGATATTGTAGCTCTCAGTTTGGCCTGGGGATTCCATGGTTAAGAATATTTGTTCTGGAATTGAATTGATTGGGCTGTAATCCTAGTTTCATCACTTTCCCACGAAGTATGTCATAGAGCTGTTATGAAGATTAAATGAGATAATATATGCAAAATGCTTGACACTGCACCTGGCACATAATAAGTGCTCCAAAATGTTAGGATGATGATGATGATTACGATGATGGCCATGATGATGATGGTGCTTGAATAACATGAGATTCTATTATTGAACCTCTATGTTCTGTGCAAGAGGAGATGGTGACTCTATTGCCATAAAATGCAGATAAACTCTGATGCCTTGGAGCACTGAAGTTAATTTTTTAAAAAATCCCTGCCATTAAGACTGTTTCTGAGAGGCTACATCATTTTTAAGGAGATATATTTTCCTAAGCCTCATTATCTTAATGCTGGTGTTTTATGGACTTAGAGACAAGCAGAATAGTCTGGAAGTGTGCTATAAGAGTGGGCAATCAGAACAAAGTGCCTGATTTTACACAAGGAACCAGTTCTGCTCAGTCACTGCATCCTGGGCCAAAGCAGAATGACCTCTTTGGACCTGGGTCTCTGCACAAGGACCTGGATAGGTGGGGGTGGGGGGTCACAGTAAGGAGTGGAATTCAGGATCCCTAGCATTACAAACGATGTTCTTTTTGTGGCCCTATTAGTTTTTTTTGAAGTTAGTAAAGTTCATTTTTTAGAGCAGTTTTAAGTTCACAGAAAAATTGAGTGTGAAGTACTGAGAATTTCCATATATTCCCTGTCCCTACACAACCTCTCCCATTATCTACATTCTGTACCAGTGTGGTACATTTGTTACACTTGATGAACCTACACTGACACATGATTATCACCCAAAGTCCATAGTTTACTTTGGGGTTCACTCTTGGTGTTGTACATTCTACGGGTTTAGACAAATGTATAATGGCATGTATCCACCATTATATTATTATGCAGAATAGTTTCCCTGCCATAAAATCTTCTGTGCTCTGCCTATTCATCGCTCCTTTCCTCCTTCCTAACCCTTGGCAACCACTAATCTTTTTATTGTCTTCATAGTTTTGCCCTTTCCAGAATGGCACGTAGTTGGAATCAGAGAGTATGCAGCCTTTTCAGATTGACTTCTTTCACTCAGTAATATACATTTAAGGTTCCTCCATGTCTTTTCATGGCTTGATTGCTCTTTTTTTTTTTTTTTTTTTTTTTTAAGCAATTAATAATATCCCATTGCCTGGATGTACCACAGTTTATTTAACCATTCATCTACTGAAGGACTTCTAGGTTGCTTCCAAGTTTTGGTAATTATGAATAAAACTGCTATAAACTTCCATGTACAGGTTTCTGTGTGGACACAAATTTTCATTTTATTTGGGGAAATACCAAGGAGCATGATCGCTGGATCTATGGTAAGAGTATGTTTAGTTTTGTAAGGAACTGTCAAATTGTCTGCCGAAGTGGCTGTACTATTTTTGCATTTTACCAGCAATGAATGAGAGTTCCTATTGCTCCACATCCTTGCCAGCATCTAGTGTTGTCAGTGTTTTCAATTTTGGCCATTCTAATATGTCTGTAGTAGTATTTCATTATTAAAAAATTTTTCAGTTCCCTGATGACATGTGATGTTGAACATCTTTTCACATGCTTACTTTCCATCTGTATATTTTCTTTGGTAAGATGTCTGCTAAAGTCTTTGGCCCATTTTTTAATTGGGCTGTTTATTTTCTTTTTGTTGAGATTTAAGGGTTCTTTGTGCATAAAGGATAAGTCTTTTATCAGATGTTTCTTTTGAAAATATTTTCTCCCAGACTGGCTTGTCTTCTCTTGTTCTCTTGTCTTTCACAGAGCAGAAGTTTTTGATTTTAATGGTCTTATTTATTGGTTCTTTCATGGACCTTGTCTTTGGTGTTGTATCTAAAATGTCATTGCCATACTCAAGATCATCTAGGTTTTCTCTTATGTTATCTTCTAGGAGTTTTGTATTTTACATTTAGGTCTATGGTCCCTTTGAGATAATTTTTGTGAAGGGTATAAGGTCTGTGTCTACATCCATTTTTATGTATGTGGATATCCAATTGTTCCAGCACCATTTGTTGAAAAGACTACCTTTGCTCCATTGCATTGCCTTTGCTCCTTTGTCAAAGATTAGTTGACTATGTTTATGTGGGTTATTTCTGGGATTTCAATCCTGCTCCATTGATCTATTTGTCTAATTTTTTACACTGTCTTAATTGTAGTAGTTTTATAGTAAGTCTTAAAGTTGGGTAGTGTCAATCATTTGATTTTGTTCTTCTCTTTAATATTGAGTTGCCTCATCTTATAAAATTTAGAATCAGTTTGTTGGTGTCCATGAAATAACTTGCTGGGGTTTTGATTGGTATTGCATTGAACGTATGGATCAATTTGGGAATAAATGACATCTTGACAATATTTAGTCTTCTTACGGACCTGGAATATCTCTCCATTTATTTAGTTCCTCTTTAATTTCATTCATCAGAATTTTGTAGTTTTCCTCATTTAGACATTGCACATATTTTGTTAGATTTATCCCTAAGTATTTTATTTTGGGGGACTCTAATGAAAATGGCAATTTGTTATTAATTTCAAATTCTACTTGTTCATTGCTGGTATGTAGGAACACAATTAACTTTTGTATGTTAACCTTGTTATAATCACTTATTAGTTCAAGGAAGTTTTTTTTGGTTATTGAAACTTTTGAATTTTCTACCTAGATGATTGTGTTCTGTGAACAAAGACAGTTTTATTTCTTCCTTCCCATTCTGTGTACTTTTTGTTTCCTTTTCTTGTCTTATTGCAATATCAGGACTTCCAGTATATTGTGGAAAAACAGTCATGATAGAATACATTCTTGCTTTGTTCCTTTTATTAGTGGGAGAGCTTCAAGTTTCTCATCATTAAGTATGATGTTAGTGGTAGGTTTTTTGTAGATGTTCTTTGTCAAGTTAAGAAAGTTTCCCCCTATACTCCTAGTTTTCTGAGAGTTTTTACCATGAATTGATGTTGAATTTTTGTCAAATGCTTCTTCTGTATCTATTGATATGATCATGTGATCTTTCTTTTTTAGCTATTGATGTAATAGATTACATTAATTAATTTTCTAATGATGAACAATTCTTGCATATGTGGGATAAATCCCACTTGGTCTAGGTGTTTAATTCTTTTTATTTGTTGGATTCAATTTGCTAATATTTTGTTGAGGATTTTTGTGTCTATGTTCTTGAGAGAGTCTGGTCTGTAGTTTTCTTATGTCTTTGTCTGGTTTTGATATTAGGGTAATGCTGGCCTCATAGAATGGGTTAGGAAATATTCCTTCTGCTCCTATTTTCTGGAAGAGATTGTAGAAAATTGGTATAATCCCTTTCTAAATGTTTGGTGGAATTCACCAGTGAATCAGTCTGGGCCTGGATTATTAATTAATTGTAATTAATTTTCTGTTTATTAATTAATTAAAGTTTATTAGTTATTGATTCAATTTCTTTAATAAATATAGACCTAATCAGATTGTCTACGTATTCTTGTGTGAGTATTGGCAGACTGTGTCTTTCACGGAATTGGTCCAAATTTTATGTTATCAAATTTATGGACAGAAAGTTGTTCTTAATATTCCTTTATTATCTTTTAAATGTCCATAGGATTTATAGTGATGTCCACTCATTCATTTATGATATTAGTAAGTTGTATCTTCTCTCTTTTTTAATTAATCTAGCTAGAGGCTTACTGATTTTACTGATCTTTTCAAATAATCAGCTTTGGTTTTGTTGATTTTCTATATTGATTTCATGCTTTTAATTTCATTGATTCCTGCTCTAATTTTCATTATTTTTTTCTGCTTACTTTAGATTTAATTTGCACTTCTTTTTCTAGTGTCTTAGGGTGTAAGCTTAGAATAGTGATTTTTTGATCCTTCTTCTTTTCTAATATGTGCATTCATTGCTATACATTTCCCTCCAAGAACCATTTTCTCTGCATCCTACAAATTTTGATAAGCTGTATTTTCATTTTCATTTAGTTAAAATATTTAAAAATTTATATTGAGATTTCTTCTTTGATCTACATGCTATTTAGAAGTGTTTTTCTGATGTCAGCATAGCTAACCCAGATCTCTTTAGGTTACTATCAATATTTGTTTGGGATATTTTTTACATCCCTTTGCTTTCAACTTCTGAGTCTACAGTGAGTAACTTACTGTAGTTGGATCGTGTTTTTTTTTTTCATCCATTCTGCCAGTCTCTTCTCTTTGAATGGAGACATTAATCCATTTACTTTTTTCTTTTTGACTTGCAGGATCTTACTTGGATAGAAAGTCAACAATGAAACAACATGAACAACAGACACAACACTCCACCCAAGCTCTCAGGTGCACATTCTACAGGACAGACCACATGTTAGGCCATAAAACAAGTCTTACTGCATTGAAAAGACTGGTGTCTTCTGCAACCACAATGGAATGAAGCTAGGAGTCACAAATGGAAGGAAAACTGGAAAATTCACAAATAATGTGAAAATTAATCAACCACTGGGTCTAAAAAGAAATCACAAGGGAAATTAGAAAATAGTTAGAGGTATGAACCAAAAGTAGCAGCTCTCAGAGGGAAGTTTATAGCTGTAAATACCTGCACTAAAAGAGCAGCTCTGTCTTATCACCAGAAAAAAAAAAATTGTAACTATAAAAAAAAAGAAGTGTTTTGTTTAATGTTTTAAATCACTTATTTATTTGAAAAATTGACATGGAGCAAAGTTCAAGTGGTACAAAAAAGGAGGATATAGTGAAAAGTCAGTTTCTATCCCATTTTGATCTATAAGTTACCTTGTCCTCTCTGGGAAGTGGCCCCTGTTATCTGGCTTTTATGTATCCTGCCAGAGATATTAGGATAAAATCCCAAAAGTGGTCTCACTGAAACCAGGGATGAATTTTAAGGAGTGGGGGTGGGGGGAGGAAGTCAGAAGGATTAATTGATTGATATGCAGGTATCAAAAAAAATGAGGGTACTAAACAGAAAGTCTGATTCCAAACTAGGTGGACTTAACCATAGTGGTATATCACTTAAAGCAAGAGGTTAAGAAGGGGGAAATGTAGAAAAACTGGAAATTAGATGTTGATACTGGGGAAAGGACTAATATCTTTGTTATGGGTTAACCACACTTATTACTAAAAGTGAAAAAAATTATTGTGCATATCTGGAAGTACCTGACTTGGCTCATGGTACTGCCAAATGTACTTCATCATGAGCCATGTCATTGTGGTTTTTACTCTGGAGGAGTAAAAAAATATGGAGAGGTTCTTCACAACCTCTGGTTCTCTGTCTGTTACAGAAATCTAACTCTAGAGATTGACATCAAAGGAAAGCTACAAACAGTCATAGACCCATGGACTTTCAGAGTTGGAAAGTGTCATTTTACAAAAGGTCAAACTGAGGCCCAGAGAGGGTGAGGTATTTACTAATGCATGGGCTGCATTAAAGAAAATCCATTTTTAACACTTAATACTGTGTCATGTAACCATCGGTTCTCTCTCTCTTCCACACACTCTCAGCTCCTTGAGAGCTGGGATTGATCTTGCTCATATAGGACAGTGTGAGGTCCAGTACAAGATTCAATAAATGTTGAGTGAATTAATACACAGATGCTGAGGAATAGGTGATGAGTCTGACAGCTCATGGAATCCAAATTCAGAGAATTCCATGGAAGGGCTTTTCACAGAGAAAAAAGTGACACCATTTCCTGAATTCAGACCTTGTACACAACCAAGTAAAGACTGTCTGGGAAGCCACAGCATGCATGGAGTAGATGAAGGACAGTGAAGCTGGATGGTGAATCAGTTTTAGAAAGATTCTTGGGTGTAAGAAACAGAGAACCCAACTGTCTTTGGTTTAAACAATAAGGATGTTTATTGATTCACAAAATGGAAGTTCAGGTGCAAAGTGAGCTTCACAGTTGACCAGATTCTGCAGTTCTGCTGCATTTCCCCACAGTTCTCCTGGCTCTGTTACTCTGTGGAGTGGCTTCATATTCAGGTGGGTATGGAGAGGCTGCCACAGCTATCTCTCACATCTACACACAATGAAACCAAAGGACAAGCGAGGAGAGGGAGCTTCTGGAAGCTCCTCCAGAACATGGAGGAAAGACTCTTTCAGCTTTTGTCTTTGCTTTCTCTCAGTCTGTTCTCCAAAGCAATCCTGTTAAAACAAGGATTTAAGTCAAATCATGACTTCTGCTCAAAACCCTCTGGTGTATCCCATCTCACTCTGTATAAAAGCCAGAGTCCTTCTCAGACCTGTAGAGCCCAACAGGTTATGGCCAAGCATCACGTCTTTGCTTTCCTCTCCTACTCTTGTCCCCTTTGTCAACTCTGCTCTAGCCACACGGGCTTCCTTGTTGTTCCCCAAACACACTAAACCCATTCCCACTTCAAGACATTTTCTCTGGAGTGTTCTTTGCAAACTTCACTAGGATGAATCCCTCACCTCCATCAAGCGGCCTTCCCAAAGGACCTCATTTAAAAATGCCGCCCCTGGACTCTCTCTCTCTCGTCTTCCCTGCTTTAGATCCCCTTGCTTCACTCATCACTGCCAAGTATTATGTGTATATATATTATGATTTATTTTATGTGTGTCCCTCCCCAAGGCAGTGATTTATTTTTAAATTTCATGAGTTTTGTATGCCCAGCACACGTACAGCAGTGTCTGGAACATAGTAGGCACATAATAAATATCTGTTGAATAGATAAAGTTCTCTCCCAAGCTCCTCTTTTCCTTTCATTGGCTCAAATTTGGGCACATAACCATTCATAAGCCAATCATTGCAGGGGGTTTGGGATTACTTTGAAAACAATCAGGCTCATCTCTGGAGCTGGCGGTGGGATTAGTTTCACAAGAAGCACTTGGCTGCATTCACACCCAAACAAACTGAATTCTGTTAGGAAGGAGAAGAGGGGAAGGGATATTGGTTAGACATCCAACAACGTCAGTACAGATGGCGCTAGATCTCTCTGAAGGCCTCAATGTAGACTCCTGTGCACTCCCTGCCTCCTTTCAGAGGGTTTCCCACTGACCCAGCAGGATTACAAAGACCTTCCCTCCGGAATGTTGAGAAGGGATGGGGGTGGGGGAACTGGGGAGAGAAGAAAAGTTACTTCCGAGAAGCAATGAAAAACACTGTTGACAAGCAACAATACAATCTGCAAAATGAGAAAATCACATACAAACCCCAGATTGCAAAATCAGAGGTGCTAATGACAATGCCAAACAGAACTTTTCTTGAATGAAAATCCAATTTTTCCATTATAGCAGAAAGACCCACTGAAAAATAGGAGCTCCTCAGCATGGGCTTCTATGTGCTAAAGTTTGTGAGTGAGGAAGGTGTAAGCTGCTCATTTCTGCCTGGAAGCAGTACAAGGTGCTCAGCAAGGATCTCTGGTATGCAGGACCCTGAGTCTGCCTCAAGGGTCCATGAGCTGGGGCTCATGACAACAGCTCAAGCACCAGCAGCAGCTAAGAACACTTTATTCTTGCTCAGTAGTGACCACAGAGAGAAGATCTAAAAAAACCTAAGCTCGGATGGGGTGTGGCCTCATTTGGCACCTGAGAGGGTACAGGTATTTTCATTCTTAGGTTTGGTAGTAGGTTATTCAACACCTGCTGTGTGGTAGACATGATTCTAGGCACTGAGGATACACAGTGACCTCTCTACAAAGGCAGCCAGGCTGCTCCTTTAAAAATGAAAATGTAAATCCCATCACACTTAGAATAACCCCCCAATTCTGTACATGGCTCACGCCTACCTTGCCAACCTGGATGATTGCTGTACTTTAGTCACCCTGGCTGCCTTCTTTCTGGTTCTCTCATACTCCAAGCTTCTTCCTGCCACAGGTCTTTTGCACATGCTTGTACTCTCTCCTGGAGCACTCCTCTCTATGATCTACTCATGACCGATGTCTCACGATTCAGATCTGGCTCAATACTGTGCTTTTGGAGACGCCTTCCTTGACTATCTCATGACACACCACACACCAGCGGTGGCATTAAACTTTTCTAACCACAGCATTGGCACAATCACTGGTTAATACAAACAGATGTTAGCCATACACCACTGGGACAGCTGCATCTGTGCATACCGGCTGAACACCACCCGATCGTGTGCCATGCACGTCCTCAGTCAATGTATGTATTTCCTTGACATCATCATGGTTTTCTTTTCTACTTTTCTACTTCTTAATTGCATGCCTTAGCCTATTATGGCAGGAGTTTTTCTGTTTTGTTCCTTGTGCGTTATGGCATCGACAGTGCCTAGTTCAGGTCTGGCGTAAAGAAGGTGTTCCATTAATGTCCAGAACTTGTGAAATGAAGGATCAAAACACCAGTCCTGAGGCAGCTTATCTTCTGGGAGATGGGATTAGTGATGGCAGAATTTTAGAGGTGTGTGCTTGGACCACTGAATTGACTTAGAATTCCAAATTCTGGAATCAGAAGTTCTTTGGAATTGCAAGTAACTAAATTGGAGGAAAGAATGATCATGTTACTGTGGGTGCATGAGGGGGCAGAGCTGCACAGGTTCTGGGGAGACACACTGGGGGCAATGGCTGGGGGATACAGCTGTTGAGTACAGTGATCCCTTGGTCTGACCCTGACCTGCGACGACACTCACTCTCTCTGCAGTGCTGGCCCTTTTGTAGAGCCTGGTTCAAAATGGCATGAATTTGGCTCTCGATAGGTCAAATGCTTTGTTTAATTATCTTACCTAGAATGTCTCATTTAATTCTCCATGATACCTTTGTGAGATAGGTAGGTGAAATCAGGTTCATCTTGCAAACTAAGAAATGGAAACTCAGTGAGACTGAATGACTTGACCAAGGTCACAGAAGCAAGGCTTAAGCCTCGTCTCTCCTCTGTGCTGCATGCGAGCTTCTACTACAGGGGCCATGTATCTCCTGCCTTGTTTCCCCCAATCCCCCCTCCCTCACCCCAGACCCTTCTGTGGAAAAGACTCATGAGATTTCCTGTCTTCACAGACTCAGTAAAGAAAGTGGACAGAGCCAAGGAACCTCCTCCTGGTGGTGAACATCAAAACAGTGACTCTGCCAGGCTCTCTCCAAGTGACCTTGAGCAGATCTCATCCCCTTGTCAGCCTCAGCCTCCCCATCTGTAAAATGAAGGGCTTGGATAATGGCCTTAAGAATCTTTCCAGGTTTGATGTAGGATTCTGTGACGGCAAAAATAAGAGATATTGTATTACTGCGGATTGAAAAATAATTATCTTTTATGCTCTACATGTAACTTTCTACTTCTCAGGTTACCTGTTATATAGTGTCAACGTCACCTCATTTATCAGACACTGTTGTAATAAAGATGCAACTTGTGGCTGCAATTTCCATTTTATGGCAACATTTGATTTACACGATGTATTTTTAAAGCATGTCACTTGTAATGTGCGCACCTGCCAAGAGCCTGATCTTCCGTAATGACTTTCCAGCGAGGTCAGAGAAAGTGCCCAAATTTCAGTAAACAAACATCGGGCAAGTTTTCAGCACTAAAGCCTCCCTCCCATGCTGGGGAGGGACGTTGTGGCCCTGTGGGGGATAACGACAACTCTCCCATATTCAGACACAAAGTGCTTCTGGCTAGGTGGATGAAGATTATGGGAACTTCTCCTACTGATGCTCTCAAACTCTGATTGGGGGAGGGAGGAACTCTTCAGAAGCCTGTGTGTGCACCAGGTCAGGGGGCTCTTAGAGATCAATTTGCCAATAATGGGTCAACTTGAGAATCAATTCACTCAATGACCAGTTCACTGAGTGTCCAATCGATTGATTGATTATTTTGAGAAAAATTTTAAGGCAAATATTTGAAGAACAGAAGCAGTGTGAGAGGCAGGAGCATCTAGGAAAAAAAATCCCAACTTGGTGAATTTTTCTTACTTTATTAGTCTTTTGGAAAACTGGTCATTTTGCAAGTTAGCTTCTGAATAGCTGATTTGTGGCAAATTGGTCTGTTTCTGAGGGGTCAGTCCAGTCACTTGGAGGTCTGCAACTATGACCTTTTGGTTCTGCTGATGCAGATTTTAAGCCCACCTAGTCCATCCCTCTGCAGCCAGGCAGAGCATCCCTGAGCCAACTCAATCCACAGGAAAGAGAGTATGATAGATAGTAAGTCAGGTTGTACGTGATGGATCTAATTCTTGTCTTGCACACCTTGAGTGAAAAGGATTTTGAGGAATCTTTCTCCTTAATTCTGGCAGGAATTTAGTGGCCTTTGAAGCAGAGCCAAGCAGACATGAGCTTCTGGGAGACCTGATCCTCTTACAAGCCTCTGAAGCCCTTTCAGCCAGCCCTCAAACACTGCTGCCCCCATATTATGCTGTGGGATTTTTTAAAAAATGAAACTCTCATTATTGTTAGTGCAATAATGATGCAAGCACCCAGAGGCCAGGAAAGACAAGGCAAGTGAGTGTGTCTTTGGATAAGGCATCTTCGGGCCCAGCCTCTCTTGGACATTTCGAGCCAGTTAAGCAACTTGACGTGGTGACTTCAAGGCACCGGGACAAATGTTGCCTTAGAAGGGGGTGAACTTATGTCCCAGGGATTTAACCACTAGTTCAAAATCCTCCCAAATGTCATTCGGCTGGTGAGGATTTTTTCTTGAGCCTTGTCTGGTCTGTGCAGCTTATCCTGGATGAGGACTGGACTCTGAAGCCTACAGCTCAGGTCTGCAAAGCCCAACTACTCACTGCTCTAGCCCCAGGGCCACCACAGCACCAGCCTTGGTGGTGAGGCTCAATAAACCCTCATAAATGGATGGTGGCATTGAAAGGCAGTGAGCCTGCATGGTGCCTACTTTCCTCCTCCCACTACAGGCTGTTTTGTCACAATTGAGGACTTTCTCAGATCAGGTATAGATTATAGGGAATGACAAAAGGGTATTTATCCTTCCTGTAATGTAGCCTATTTCCTCGTGGTGGCACTGCCCATCATGCCCTTGAAAATGCCATTCCCTTAGCCAGGAATGCCCTTTCCTCCTTGTCTGTTAGCTTGTCTGAACTTCTCTTTCAATACCCAGCTCAAATGTCATTTTCTTGGTAAAACTTTCCCAGTTCTACCAGGCTCAGATTACTTGTAATTGTAATTGTACACATGAGTCTCTCCACTGTATTGTAAAGTCTTCAAAGACAGATACTTCATCCTATTCTCATTTATTCATTCACTTGTTTAGAGACAGCATAGTATAATGTCTAAGAGCACAAACGATGGATTTAGAGATAACCTGGTTATAAAGGCTAGCTGTGCAACTTATTGGTTGTGTAGTTTATAGTGAGTGACTTATCCTCTTTAAATCCTGTTTCTTATATGTAAGAATGAACACAGTGGTAGTATTCATCTCCTAGAGTTGTTGAAAAAATTAAGTGCATATATTATTTCTTGTGCACTTATTATACACCAAGACTTATGCTGATAATATTAATTATTATGATTATTTATTCAACTCATATTTATTGTACCAGTGCTGGGTGCCTGATACTGTCTTAGGTGCTGCCTCCAGGATCTAACCAGATGTTTAGTGCAGAGTTAAGGCTTGGTTAATGTTCACTGAATGAATAAGGACTGAACAAGTCATGGACTTAGTTTCTAAGTCTATGTATTAGTCAGGCAGGCTGGATAATGGTGTGTAACAAATACCACCACCACCCCAAATCTCAGTAGCTTAACTGAACAAAAATGCATTTATTGTTTCTATTATATGTTCAATGTGGGCTGGCTGAGACGCTCTGCTTATCAGGGGTCAGAGAGCCAGGCTGACCATGGTACCATCTCAACAGATGCTTCCATGATCTCTGTAGCAGAAGGAAGGGAATGGAGGGCTGTCTCTTAAAGTTTCCACCTGAAAGTGGCACACATCGTCTCTGCTCACATTTTCTTGGCGAGAGCAACTCACATGGCTCTGCATAACTCTAAAGGGCAGAGAGAATTGCAATTGCAATCCTATCCTGTGCCCAAAAGGAGGATCAGAATATTTGTGAATATCCCTCATGACTATTGTAGGCTGGAAGCTGATAGTACAGTCTTCTCACTAATACACAGTCATCTTTGGCTTACAAAGAACCCCCAGTTCAAGGTCAGTATCATTAGTTACCCATAGGTTTCTGGTTTGGAATTAAAATTTCAGATTAGGTCTTTTTTTCTCTCCTCACTTCCCTACTCAATTATATTTTAAGCAGATGGGTGATCCTGTCAGCCTTAAGAAAACAACAGAAAAAACAAATGTATGTAAAACATCCTACCATCTAATTAAATTTCTCTGCCACCCCAAGATTTGGGCTTGGATGCTGATTTGCACTTTAAAAAAATCAAAGCAGAAACCCAGATTCAAGAAAACTTGCAAAACACTTCCATGTTGTTCTCCACGGCTGACGTGTAAATGAAAAGAATGCTTTTATTTCCCCCTACGACAAACACCTTTATTTTTGTTGCTTGATGGCTTGGAACGGGGTTCTGTTTCAAGACAATTAAAAGAAGCTTCTAAACACAAACCCAGTGAAGCAGGCCAAGGGGAAGATGTACATGGAGGGTTAAGTGGGACAAATCTTAATCAAGCAGTTACGGGTCTTTGAAGAACCTTGGTCAGGCCTGCAATAACTCCTCTGGGCTCAGCCTGACACTCCAAAAGATCTGTCATCACAACCTTACAGACCCTCCACCCCATCCCCACCCACATCAAGTGAGGGTGCATTAGCTGTCTATTTCTGTGTAACAAATAACTTCAAAACTTAAGTCAAGGGCTTCCCTGGTGGCGCAGTGGTTGAGAATCTGCCTGCCAATGCAGGGGACACGGGTTCGAGCCCTGGTCTGGGAAGATTCCACATGCCGCGGAGCAACTAGGCCTGTGAGCCACAATTACTGAGCCTGCACGTCTGGAGCCTGTGCTCCCCAACAAGAGAGGCCGCGACAGTGAAAGGCCCACGCACCGCGATGAAGAGTGGTCCCCACTTGCCGCAACTAGAGAAAGCCCTCGCACAGAAACGAAGACCTAACACAGCCATAAATAAAATAAATAAATAAATAAATAATTAAAAAAAAAAAAAAAAAAACTTAAGTCAACAAACATTTATTATTTCACACATCTTCTGAGGGTCAAGAATCCAGGATTGGCTTATTTGGGTGGTCCTGGCTAAGGATTTCTCAAGAGACTCTGGTCAAGTTGTCTGCTGAGGCTGCTGTCATCTGAATGCTGGACTGGGGCTGAAGGATCCCTTTCCAAGCTCACTCATGTGGCTATTGGATGGCCTCAGTTCCTTGCTAGCTGTTAGCCAGAGGCCTCAGTTCCATGCTGTGTGCTCCGTACCACAGAGCCATTCGTGGCATGGCTGCTGGCACCCCCAAGCGATCCAATAGCTAGCTAGCTGGATAAACTGATCAAGATGGGAGTCTTCGTGTTTCATAACCTATTCTTGGAAATGACATACGTCACTTCTGCTATGTTCTATTGGTCACACAGACTGACTCAGGTACAGTTTGGTGCAAGAATACACCAGGATGTGAACATCAGGAGGTGGGGATCATTGGGAGTTACTTTGGAGGCTGGTTACCACCTGAGGGATGCGTGCTCACACACACACACACACACACACGCACAAACACGCATTTAATCGGTAAACTAGAGAACAAACTTTATCTACTATGGCCAAGACCTAGGCTAGGTGATTTCCATAGGTTATCTCAGTCCTCGCAATAACTCTGCAAGGTAAGTGCTATTATAATGCTCATTTTCACAGAAGAAGAAACTGAATTTCAAAGAGGTTAAGGAGTTAAATGCTGTCTGGCAGGAAGTGGTAGAGCCAGGGTACAAAATGAAATCTGTCTCATGCAAAACACTTCCTGGAGTCGTGTTACTACTGGGTAAGGTTAGGGTGGCACCATGTGGTCTTGACCAGTGGCCTTTGAAATTAGCTCAACCTGGCCTCGACTCTAGATACTGCTACTCACCAACTGTGTGGCCGTGAGCTAGTTACCTGACCTCTCTCAGCCTCTACATCCTCGTCTGTAAGACGGGGATGTATTTAATGGTATCCACTGCATGCTGCTGTGTGGAGATTAGGTCAGGTAACGGCTGTGCACCAATAGCTATGAGGTGAGTGCTCAGTAAATGCTGGGGGCCATGGTTATGAGCCCTGGGCTGTGCCCCTGACTAGATCAAATTCCTTCCCTCCCTTGTACCTCAGTTTTCCTACCTGAGAAGTGAAGGCCTTAGATTGTATGTCCCAGGTTACTTCCAATTCATAGTTCATGAAAATTTTTGACACAGTATTTATCTGAATCTTGGAGTTGTGCTAAGCAGTGTGAAACCAAAGTATCCTCTAATTATGGTATACTGAACAGTTGAGATTTCCTTGACTTTAGCCAGAATTTAAGGAAAATGGGTTGCAGCTTTCTGTTTGATACTCTGTATTCAAAGTGTCAAAAGGTGGCCTTGAGGTGTGGGGGAAAGCATGCTGGGCAGCGGACTCTGTTCCCAGAAGACTTTGACTGACAGGCTGTGCGACCTCAGCGAACACTCTTGACCTCTCTGTCCTTATGCTTGTTCAATTTTTTCAGATGAGGAGAAAACTCCTGCTTTGCTTTATGGCCAAATGAATTTGGGACACACAGTACAAATGAGGCACATTCTTAGTGATGAAACTCCTAAGGGGGGACCAAATCCGAGGCTTTGGAGGATGGTTCTTTGTGCCCTTCTGGGGCCTTTGAGTGCACAGGGGCAGGAGGGCCAGACCAATTAACTTCAAGAGAAAAATAGCAGTTTGGAAATTCCAAGGACCTTGTAACATATCTTTTTCTAAAGGATTTCTCAGAGGAAGAGATATAGAGGTGTCCGAGGCAGTGACAAAAGAACCTTACATTGTTTTTAACCTCTGGGGTCAGAAATGCTGGCTGCCTTGGATGGACTGAATTTTGTCTACTCGATAAAGTGCAGAAACCAGAGCCAACGGGAAGCAGGAGAAGGGGAGGGAAGGAAAGTGAAATGTGTGTGTGTGTGTGTGTGTGTTTTCTCTCCCCTGTATTCATCCCTCCAGGTCAGGCAGTTCAGAATCAGCTCTTACATTGGCCACTTTGACCTCTCTTCCTGCATGGATTTTGCAGGTGCTGTTTGCAACCAGTGAATGTAGGTTGTCTCTGTTTCTCCAGCTATCCTGTTAATATTTTGTTATCCATACCAGCTCTGTGGGTGTAGAATTATGACCCATCGTGAATGAGAGAAGCCTGATACAGCCTCTCTGTACTCTGCCCTAACCTAAGCCAGTCTGGTCCCTGTTCCTACATAGGGGCTGAGTTCCCAGCCGGCTCTACCCACCCCTAGTCCCAGAATGCAGTAGACCCATGGCTTCAACAAAGCCCCCATCCCAACCCCTTGTGGCAGAGTGCTTCTGCCCACTTCTGATCTTATCTAGGGAGATGTTTACTTTGATTTTTAGTGGGGCTATAAAATAATGTATATATTTTAGTACTTTTCCTATCATTGTTCTATATTTCTCTATTTGGTTCAGAGGTTTGTTGAGTTAAACACAACAAGCACTGTCTTGACTAGATACAGAATTTCACGCCATTTTAAAATTCCACTAACAGATTTTTTTTAAATTGATTAATTATTTATTTTTGGCTGCATTGGGTCTTCGTTGCTGCACGCGGACTTTCTTTAGTTGCGGCGAGCAGGGCTACTCTTCGTTGCGGTGCGTGGGATTCTCATCGCGGTGGCTTCTCTTGTTGTGGAGCATGGGTTCTAGGTGTGTGGGCTTCAGTAGCTGTGGCAAGGGCTCAGTAGTTGTGGTTCATGGGCTTAGCTGCTCCACGGCATGTGGGATCTTCCCGGACCAGGGCTCGAACCTGTGTCCCCTGCACTGGCAGGCGGATTCTTAACCACTGCACCACCAGGGAAGTTCCCCTCTAACAGATTTTTAACTAAAATTTTTATTAAGATAATTGTAGATTCCCTGCAGTTGTAAGAAATAAAACAGAGGGACTCTGTGCACCCTTTATCCCTTTTCTTCCAATGACAAGCATTTTGCAAAACTATAGTACAGTGTAAGCCAGGATATTAAATCTCTCACAATTTCTAAGAAAACTTTTTTAAAAATGTGCTCTCGGACTTCCCTGGTGGTGCAGTGGTTAAGAATCCACCTGCCAGTGCAGGGGACATGGCTTCGAGCCCTGGTCTGGGAAGATCCCACATGCTGCAGAGCAGCTAAGCCTGTGCGCCACAACTACTGAGACTGTGCTCTAGAGCCCGTGAGCCACAACTACTGAGCCCGCGTGCCACGATTACGGAAGCCCGCGGGTGAGAGCCTGTGCTCCACAACAAGAGAAGCCACCGCAATGAGAAGCCCGCACACCACAACGAAGAGTAGCCCCCGCTCGCGGCAACTAGAGAAAGCCCGCGTGCAGCAATGAAGACCCAACGCAGGCAAAAATGAATAAATAAATAAATACATTTTTTTTTAAAGTGCTCTCAGGGAGGTGAGGGGTGCAGGGTGCATGCTCCCCGCACTTGGGCTCTACTGGCACCATTCTTGTGGCCCTGGAGTCAAGAGACCAGGCGAGAGTCTGACCCAGCTCTATTGCAGTGTCCAGGGTGGCCTCCCTGGGACTTGGCTTCCTCATTTATAAAATGAGGAGGTGGGATGAGAAATTCTCCAAAGTTTCTTGTATTTCTACCATTTTGTGATTTTATACATAGCCTGTGACAGTCCTGGGGCCACACTGCATTTCCTCAGTGAACTCTTCCCCACCTGCCTTGGCCCCTGTGATTGAGTGGGACAGACATCCCCCTCCTGGGCTCTAGGGCTGGGTGTGTGATTGGCTTACTGGGTCTAAGGAGACCTTTCCATTCCACCTGTGGATGGTCCAGGTTTGGTGGCCTGACCCCAGCCAGCCAGTGAGCAACCATCCAGGGATGTTTATTCAGACCATGGGGCCGCTGAAGAGTGGGATGGAGACTTGGTGTTTCAGGCAGGCAATCACCTTGCCCCCACTATGGAAGAGCTTGCTCAGAACTGGGTCGGAACAGAGAAAAGTGGAGCTGAGAGATGCAGAGAGAGGGAGGAGGACAACCCGAGTCCAGAAATGTCCTGAAATACTGAAGGTCACATAGCCATAATGGAGCCTCACTGTACCCATTATACCCAAGCGAGTAATGGTTATTTTCGGGCAAGAGGAACCATTTACCGACTTCATGCACCTGGTTCTGTGGGGGGCTCTGAAGGAAGGCTGGATTAGAGGGAAAAAGAGTTTGCACCACCTGCAAGCTTGGAATTAATCACAAACAGGAGGGTGTTTCCCTCTCGGAGGATCTGGAAGGAGTTTACAGGTGTGATCTCACTGGTTTTCAGCTGTAATCGAGTGAAGTTACCTTGATGTACACGTGCTTTCCTCATTCCTGGGAGGAAACCAAGTTACAGCGGAGCCCAGACCCCTCCCGCCTGCTCCCATGGCCCATTAACATGCACTGAGTTCATCTGACACCTTCGAGCCTCTTTTGGTGGCCCGTCTCCTCTTAAGCATTGTACAGAGTGACTCAGATCTCATCCCTGAACCATTCATCAGGGAGACAGCGATTTATTGAGATGGAACAAGAATGAGATAACTCCAGCTGCTGGGCCAGGCCTCATTAGCGCTCAGCCACTTGGAATTCAGCTCTAAGCACAGGTGGGCAGAGGTCTTGGCCAAGGGGTCCTCTCACCTCCCGCTCCACCCTCCGGAGTCTTCTGGAAAACCTTGGCTCTTAATGAGGTGGGAATGGTACCCTCAGAGCGGAGGGTTTCAACTGGGGATGTGAAATTGGTTCACCTGGAGAAGCTTAAGTCTGTCTAGCTGTCTGTCTGCCTCTCCCCTTTATCTCTATTTATTTAAATAGGTAATGTGAGCCCAAAGTAAACAATTAGAACAAAGCTTCCTCAAATGTAAAATAAGAATAATAATAATACCTGCTGCAGAGGGTTGTTATGATAACTAAGTGAAGTACTATATGTAAAGTGTTTACCACAGTGCTGACTCGTTATTAATATAAATCTTACACTTCCATCCCCAAACACCCAATTCCCTTCCCATTACAGATTCCAGAGATCATCTCCATACATAGATGCGAGCATATAGAAACACACACACACATACATTCCTAAAGGCGATATCACTGGAACAAATTCTCAGAACTTGTTTCCAGGCCCCTGCTCTGGCCAGACCACAGGAGTTTCTAGGGCCAGCCTGGGTTGGGAAGCTCAGGCTTGGAAGCTGAGTAAGTTTCTGGGGAACATCAGGAAATTAGAGTGTGGAGCCACTAAGTTAAGAAGCAAGTGATCGTGTTTCCACAAGTGCCTAAGTCAGGAGGACTGCCTGGAAGAGGGCCACCATGAATGAAATATGCTCAATGTAGCTGTGAAAATCACAATCACAATAATAATAACAGATAGAATTGTGGAACATTGGTTGGGACTTATCCTGTTACCTCAGGACTCTGGTTAGAGCCCCAAGCTCAGGACTATCAGCCCTGAGAACTTCCACAGCCCTGAGAGCAGCAAAGTTGCCAGCAGACTCCTTCCCCAGGGCTTACTAAGAGGTGGCAGAAATGCTCTGGCCGCCTTCACTGTCACCCTCCCCTCCCTGAGGTGAAGAGATAGATCTGAGGAATCTGTAGGAGTCCTGACTGATCAGTCCGGTGGGGATGACACATCAGTTTCTTTTCCCTCTTCCTTGGGGGGCTTCACCTGGTTGACAACACTAAGCAAACTCTGTATAGAGAGAGGGAGGCAAGCATCTTGCTCTTGGGCAGGACACTGGCTGAGCTGATGAAACCTGTGGGTCCTCTGGGGCTGCCAGTGGAAGAATTCATGGACAGCTTGGCAAGTGTCCCTGGGAGTCTGGGAATATACAGCAGCGGAGAAACTGGATCCAGCTCCTCATCTAGACATTCTGAAGGTGAGAGGCCAGCGGAGCAGCCTGTCCTGGCGGCTGTAGTGAAAGGGGGCCGTACGGTTGTAGGCACTTTGCAACACTGATGGGGCAAGGACACATATGCTTCCGCGGGGCCCAGAGGATGCTGCAGAAGACAGGCGGGCTGGGGTATTCTCAGCAGTGCTCATCCAAGGAGACTGCCTGCCATTGAGGGGCCTTGGCAACAAGAGGCTGTGCAGAAGGAGCATGGGGAAGGGGGGGGACGACTTCGAGGGGGTGTTGGAAGAGGTCAGCTAGAGGGCATCGCCCACGTCAGAGGACAGGGCAGCGGCTCCCTGACGTCCTCCCCATGAAACCCTACAATACTCAGTTGCGCCCGTAGGGGCTTGATGGGGACGAGAGGGCTTCCGCAGCCTTGGTGAGGGGGAAAGACTGCCTTCCTCTCCCTGCTCATCACAGAAGGAGCCGGAGCACAGAAGAGGGATGTGGGAGATGAGAGCGGGCTGTTCTCACCAGTGCTGGTGCCTCCCCCACTGCGGGGACCTGAGTAAGACAAGGGGGGTTGGCCAGAGGGGGCACAAAGGGGACAAGAATGCAGTGTACTTGATATGTGGTCCCAGGAAGCTGCCAAGCAAGTGGGAACTGAGACTATCAAGGGAAAGGGAGCCAATCAAATGTGCCACATTTAGTGGTTCCTGCTGTGGGCCACATGGCTAACCCCTCTCCCGAGCTGTCCACCAGGGGTCGAGTGGGCTTTCATCCCGCACCTCCCTCTGTCACTCATTGAGGGCTGGACCCACATCTGGTGGTGTCATGTGCGCAGAGGGGAAGTCCTCGGGCACCCAGCCTGTGCCAGAAGGAAGGGTGCGCTGACAGCCTCTGCCATGGGGGGTTGGGGGGTGAGGCTTAAATAGGAAACAAGATGAAAGTTTTGAACCAGATTGAATTGGACTGTGCAAGAAGAGTGTTTCACACCCGGAGGTGACCCGGAAGCTGTGGAATCCGCTGGCGAGGTCAATGCGGGACAGAAAAGGGAGATACAGAAGAGCATATGTGAGGGTAGGAGCGGGAGAAAAGGAAAGCTATTTCAGGCTGCCTGCCGAGTCCATACAGGGAAACGAGGTGACTTCCCTGCGTTAAGGGCATGCCTAGTTCTGTGAGGACCACCCCAGAAGCTCTCCTCATTTAATCACCTCAAGAGGTGGCTTTGCTATTGCCCCCATCGTGCAGATGGATGGGCTGGGCTCTGGGAGGCTAAGTGATGTTCCCAAAGTCACTCAGCTACTTGGGGGCAGAATGAGGTTTGCCTCCAGCCCCACGCTCTTGACCACTAGGGCAGAGACTCCTGGTGGCCTGTCCCCTGTCCATTTCCTCTTCCTTCCTTAGTAACAGAGCCTTGGTGTTCTTTCAGGCGCCAATGCATCTGGCTTCACGACCATACTTTCCAGCCTCTTTGCAGGCAGGGGTGCCAATGAGGTGTAAGCAGAGGCTTTTTGGGGGACTTGCAGGGAAGCCCCTTAAGAAGTAACTTACAGGTAGTATGTGTCCTTTATGCCCCTTACTCCTTCTCCTTTTACTTCTTCCCTGGACCATGATGTGATGTTCAGGGCTCCAGCAACCATCTGGGACAACATAACTTTGAGAATGGGCACCGCATATGAAGGGCTAAAGGGCTGTGGAGAAGAAAGTCGGCAGCAGCCTGGGTCTTTGGCGACTTTGCCCCAGACCACCCACCTCGTCAGCCTTGTACAGGTCACTGTTCTTTCTGGTCTCTGTTACTGGCAGGCGGATGCAGATTCTGATGGATACAATCACAGAGCTACCGCATTTTCACAGTAAGAAGCAAGTGAGACATTCAGTGCCTGTCAAAAATATTTACTGAGGAATTAGTATGAGACCAGCCCCAAATGGAAGGCACTGGGGAGACACCTTCTTCCTTCTCTCAGACACCAGCACAGTCACCCCAGCCTATAGTCATCCCCCCAGCCACTGCTGTCAAAGCCCAGGCCACCTTGACCATGAATCTGACAGTAGTTCCCACACTACCTGAGGATGTCTCATGTTTCACTGTTTAACATTTTAAGGGCTAAGATTCCTCCAGGACAACATCAGGTCTTAGAAATTGTGTGTTCTCTTCACGTGCACTTAAGGAATTCTGGGCTAGGCAGGCAAGCTATAGAAATTCTACTGGCGTGAGGATCTGGAGGAGTGGAGGGAGTGATGAACAGGCCTTTGGGACTGATGGTAAGAGCCCTGGAGCTCTAATAAGGAGACCCCCAACCTAGAAAGAGGGTCAAAAGCTCTGGTGGGTACACCCCAAATTAGGAAACAAACTCTGAGTGAAAGAAACAGGTATTTGGGGGAATTTTTGATTGTGAGCAAGAAATATTTTTGAGTAACTCAAGATGTCTTAACTCAAGAATGATGTCATTCATATAATGGCTCTCATCCCTTGCTCAGTGTATAGTAGGGTCTAAGAATTTTGAGCAAGAGGGTGTATTGGTCAGAACACTGTGGGCTGTGAACATAAGATTTACACATGTTCCTTTCATTGGCAAACGTACCTGGAACCATATAGCAAAGGGGATTCTGGGAAATGTAGCTCCCAGTCTTAGAAGGGAGTGATGGTGGTACCAAGTTGACTATAGGCAAGCCAGCCTAGAAATGCAGATTTTTTGGACTGCCCATCTTTTACTATTTTGTGCTGTCTTTTACAGAAGAATTGCATAAGAACCTGATTCTTGATTCCAAGGAATCTGAAATAGTGCAAACCAAACTCAGGTCCACAAGCCTAACCTTGCCTTGAAAAAGCTGGATGTGATATGGTGAATCCCTCCAAGTCTGTATACTAGATTTAGGGTACTAGTGGCATGCAGAGGGTTGACTCTGGTCTCTTGGATTAAGTAAAGAGGGCAAGAGTGACAACAAGATACCGCCACTGCCCAGTGACCATCATCACCTGGCCTGGCTGGGTGCCTCCGTGGAGGGGGGTGCTGAGAACTCAGAGTTGCCTTCTTTCTGAACCCACTAATACCGATGCCCTATATGAAGTGATGAATGATACTTGGCTGAGTGTGGTCTCTTATGATTAGTGGGTGACTTTACTCATACGGGCTTCTGGCAGTCATGATAAATGGTATCACTGACTGACTTTTCTGCAGTTGGACAAAAGATATAAGATGAAACATTCATGACCCAGCAGTCTTGCTGACAGGCTGGTCTGCAATCAGAAAACTTGAGAAATTAGACTTGAAAATAGCTTGGAAATGCCATCAATATATTTCTGCAGAGCAAATGCAGTTGTATCTTCTGAGTCTTTGACCAGCTAATTTTAAGTGTCTGCATCTTGAAAGAAGTCATGGTGACATTTGGGGACTCCTGCTGAATTTTTAGATTAGTCACTGAACACAACTGCAACTTCTGTCTTATTAGAAGGACCTTTAAGGACAGAATAAAATAACAAAACCCAGCGGTCTTAGTCTGAGTTCCCCAGGAACCAGAGCCTGAGACGAAGGCTTGCCTTGTAAGGTGGTTCATTGGAATGTGATTCTAGGAAGAAGTACAGGGAAGGGGAGTGAACAGGGAAGGAGGGAAGGCCAACACAATGATGGGTTATTGAGTTGTCTACTGGTACTTGATTCTGCTAGGACTTTCAGAGAAGCTTTATGGAATGTGTCTGAGAACTGTCTGCCCAGAGGACCAAGGGGGGAGACATTTATCCATTGGCTCCAAGTCCGCATTGATCAAAAAAGGTCCCATGGGACCTTGCATTTTCCAGGTCACTGGTGTTAAGCATAGCGTGTGTTCGAGTGGGGGGTGCCCCAGGCAGGAACTGAGATGTACCCAGTGCAGGCCCAGGGGGAATCGATCATCTGATTACAGCTGCACAGAGATGACCATACCCTAGTTGGAACCAGTCTCTGCAGCAGTGACCGGAGGAAGACGTGGGTTTGAGAGGGTTCTCAAGGGGGCACAAGAGGTATCCTAAACATCTTCCAAACAATGAGCAGGTATCGACTATTCCAGATGTTGGATGCAGGGGTGGTCTGGGTAGAATAGGTAGAAGAGTGACATGGTAAAGCCCTACTCCTTACTCTTCCCCAAATACCCATGCTTTCCTTAACATATTGTACCTTAGGTATATGGAAATATTTCATTTATCATAAAATTTAAACTGCTGTTACTTCTGAGAGTTATATTCAAATTTAAATGCACACTTCGATATAAATGATAGATATATATGTGTGATAGTTAATTTTGTGTCAACTTGATTGGGCCATCGGGTGCCCAGATATTTGGCCAAACTTTATTTCTGGATGTGTCTGGGAGGGTGTTTCTGGATGAGATTCACATTTGAATTGGTAGACTGAGTAAAGCAGATTGTCCTCCCCAATGTGGATGGCCCTCATCCAATCTCTTGGAGACCTGAGTGGACAAAAAAGGCTGAGTAAGGGAGAATTTGCTCTCTTTATCTGATTGTCTTTGAACCAAGACATTGGTCTTCTCCTGTCTTTGGACTCAGACAGACTGGAACTTACACGATCAGCTCTCCTGGGTCTGCAGCTTGATGACTGCAGATGTTGGTACTCCTCAGCCTCCATGATTGTGTGAACCAATTCTTTATAATAAATCTCTTTACATATATATGTATATCTTGATATATTAATATGTCTCTATCATTATATATTTATATTTCTTTATATATATTTACTTAACGATATAAAGATAGATATATATAAATATATATATATATATTTCCTGAGGATCTAACTAGCAAGACATATATCTATAAACCTTTCTTTATATATATATATATATATCTATAGCTATATTTCTGTATAGATATTTATTTTATTGGTTATCTCTCCTCTCTCCCTCTCTCTCTCTCCTATTGGTTCTGTTTCTCTGGAGAATACTGACTAATATAAATACATATTTTCCCCCAAATCATGTTTTCATAGGGAAAGAGGGTACAAGTATCCTGGGAATCTGATGTAGCTGGGAGCCAAATTTTCCAAACCTTATATATTTTCCAAACTTATATATTTTCCAAACCTTATATATATAGTGCCTATAACCTTGGGAGACATTGTCCTGGTTGCCACCGCCTCTTTCAAGGGTAGATTTTTTTCCCCCAGTCATTCTTCTCCCTTGGCTTTTGCCATGAGGAACCTGATGCGAGGAGAGAACTCAGCAAATATTTAAGTAAATATTTATGGAATGACATGAATGAATACAGAGTTAAAAATAGAACATTTTCTTATCTATCCCGGACTAGATGTACGACCAAACAAACCCGAGTAGATTTTGCATAGATTAAACGTCACCTTCCTGACCTCCCCAATGAGTTTAGCTACTGCTTCTGTTCTTTTCCAGACCACCATGTATATTCAGCTGTTGTAGCCCTTATTTTCCCTTGTACTTATTTAAAGCTTGCTAGAGTGAGGACTCCTCAAGGGCAAGGACCATTTCTTGTTCATCTTTCTATTGTCAGCACTGAGCAAAGTCTCTGGTGCCTGGATATTTAGAATTAATTAGAATCTGACTTTATATAAATCATGATATCTTCAATAACGGAATTAAAATGAAAAACATTTGTAGAATAAAATAAACATATCTCCCAGCTGAGTGACCTTGGGCAAATCACTGAACTTCTCTGTACCTCAGTTTATCTAAGTGAAAAAGGAGAGATCAAACTGGGTTAGGAGATCTATGGCATGCATGCTGCCCCTCTGCTTCCTATGCCCTGGCTGACATTTCTAATGGACCATGACTCTCTCTCACTGGGCCCAGATATGAGCTTATTATACTGAATCTAGTACAGGCATTCCTTGTTTTATTGTGCTTCACAGATATTGTGTATTTTTACCAGTAGAAGGTTTGTGGCAACTCTGTGTCAAGCAAGTCCATTGGTGCCATTTTTCCAATAGCATTTGTTCACTTTGTGTCTCTGTGTCACATTTTGGTAATTCTTACAATATTTCAAACTTTTTCATTATTATTATATTTGTTTTGTAATCTGTGATCAGTGGCCTTTGATGTAATCATTGCAGAAAGATTATGACTTACTGAAGGCTCAGATGATGGTTAGCATTTTTTTTGGCTATAAGGTATTTTTTTATTACTTTTTTTTTTAACAGATATTTGTTGGAGTATAATTGCTTCATAACACTGTGTTAATTTCTGTTGCACAACAAAGTGAATCAGCCATATGCATACACGTCCCCATATCCCCTCCCTCTTGAGCCTCCCTCCCATCCTCCTTATCCCACCCCTCAAGGTCATCGCAAAGCACTGAGCCGACCTCCCTGTGCTATGCTGCTGCTTCCCACCAGCCAACTATTTTACATTCCGTAGTGTATATATGTTGATGCTACTCTCACTTCGCCCCATCTTTGCCCTCCCACCCCATGTTCTCAAGTCCATTTTCTATGTCTACCTCTTTATTCCTGCCCTGCAACTATGTTCATCAGTACCATTTTTTATTTTTTAGATTCCATATATATGCATTAGCATATGGTATTTGTTTTTCTCTTTCTGACTTATTTCACTCTGTATGACAGACTGTAGGTCCATCCACCTCACTACAAAAAACTCAATTTTGTTTCTTTTTATGGCTGAGTAATATTCCATTGTATATATGTGCCACATCTTCTTTATCCATTCATCTGTCGATGGACATTTAGGTTGCTTCCACGTCCTGGCTATTGTAAATAGTGCTGCAATGAATATTGTGGTACATGTCTCTTTTTGAATTATGGTTTTCTCAGGGTATATGCCCAGTAGTGGGATTGCTGGGTCATATGGTAGTTCTATTTTTAGGTTTTTAAGGAACCTCCATACTGTTTTCCATAGTGATTGTATCAATTTACATTCCCACCAACAGTGCAGGAGGGTTCCCTTTTCACCACACCCTTTCCAGCATTTATTGTTTCTAGATTTTTTGATAATGGCCATTCTGACTGGCATGAAATGATACCTCATTGTAGTTTTGATTTGCATTTCTCTAATAATTAGTGATGTTGAGCATCTTTTCATGTGCCTCTTGGCCATCTGTATGTCTTCCTTGGTGAAATGTCTATTTAGGTCTTCCACCCATTTTTTAACTGGATTGTTTGTTTTATTGATACTGAGCTCCATGAGCTGTTTGTATATTTTGGAGATGAATCCTTTGTCTGTTGTTTCATTTCCAAATATTTTCTCCCATTCGGAGGGTTGTTCTTTTGTCTTGTTTACGGTTTCCTTTGTTGTGCAAAAGTTTTTAAGTTTAATTAAGTCCCATTTGTTTATTTTTGTTTTTATTTCCATTACTCTAGGAGGTGGGTCAAAAAAGATCTTGCTGTGGTTTATGTCAAAGAGTGTTTTTCCTATGCTTTTTTCCTCTAAGAGTTTTATAGTGTCTGGCCTTACATTTAAGTCTTTAATCCATTTGGAGTTTATTTTTGTGTATGGTGTTAGGGAGTGTTCTAATTTCATTCTTTTACATGTAGCTGTCCAGTTTTCCCAGCACCACTCATTGAAGAGGCTGTCTTTTCTCTATTGTATGTTTTTGCCTCCTTTATCATAAATTAGGTGCCCATATGTGTGTAGGTTTATCTCTGGGCATATCTTATACCATTGATCTATATTTCTGTTTTTGTGCCAGTACCATACTGCCTTGATTACTGCAGCCTTGTGGTATAGTTTGAAATCAGGGAGCCTGATTCCTCCAACTCCGTTTTTCTTTCTCAAGATCGCTTTGGCTATTCGGGGTCTTTTGTGTTTCCATGCGAATTGTAAAATTTTTTGTTCTAATTCTGTGAAGAATTCCATTGGTAGTTTGACAAGGATTGCATTGAATCTGTAGATTGCTTTGGGTAATAGAGTCATTTACACAATATTGATTCTTCCAATCCAAGAACATGGTAAATTTCTCGGTCTGTTTATGTCATATTTGATTTCTTTCATCAGTGTTTTATAGTTTTCTGAGTACAAGTCTTTTGCCTCCTTAGGCAGGTTCATTCCTAGGTATTTTATTCTTTTTGTTGCAATGGTAAATGGGAGTGTTTCCTTAATTTCTCTTTCTGATTTTTCATTGTTGGTGTATAGGAATGCCAGAGATTTCTATGCATTAATTTTGTATCCTGCAACCTTACCAAATTCATTGATTAATTCTAGTAGTTTTCTGGTGGCATCTTTAGGATTTTCTATGTATAGTATCATGTCATCGACAAACAGTGACAGTTTTACTTCTTCTTTTCCAATTTGTATTCCTTTTATTTCTTTTTCTTCTCTGATTGCTGTGGCTAGGACTTCCAAAACTATGTTGAATAAGAGTGGTGAGAGTGGACATCCTTGTCTTATTCCTGATCTTAGTGGAAATGTTTTCAGTTTTTCACCATTGAGTATGATGCTTGCTGTGGGTTTGTCATATATGGCCTTTATTATTTTGAGGCAGGTTACCTCTATGCCCATTTTCTGGAGAGTTTTTTTCATAAATGGGTGTTGAATTTTGTCAAAAGCTTCTTCTGCATCTATTGAGATGGTCATATGGTTTTTATTCCTTAATTTGTTAATGTGGTGTATCACATTGATTGATTTGCGTGAATTGAAGAATCCTTGCATTTCTGGGATAAATCCCACTTGATCATGGTGTATGATCCTTTTAATGTCCTGTTGGATTCTGTTTGCTAGTATTTTGTTCAGGATTTTTGCAACTATGTTCATCAGTGGTATTGGTCTCTAATTTTTTTTTTTTATGTTACCTTTTTCTAGTTTTGGTATGAGGGTGATGGTGCCTTCATAGAATGAATTTGGGAGTGTTTCTTCCTCTACAATTCTTTGGAAGAGTTTGAGAAGGATCAGTGTTAGCTCTTCTCTAAATGTTTGATAGAATTCACATGTGAAGCCGTCTCGTCCTGGACTTTTGTTTATTGGAAGATTTTTAATTATGGTTTCAATTTCATTACTTGTGATAGGTCTGTTTATATTTGTACCTTTCCAGGAATTTGTCCATTTCTTTGTGGTTGTCCATTTTATTGGCATACAGTTGTTTGTAGTAGTCTCTTATAATCCTTTGTATTTCTGCAGTGTCAGTTGTGATTTCTCTTTTTTCATTTCTAACTTTATTGATTTGAGTCCTCTCCCTTTTTTTCTTGATGAATCTGGCTAAGGGTTTATCAATTTTGTCTATCTTCTCAAAGTACCAGTTTTTAGTTTTATTGATCTTTGCTATTGTTTTCTTTGTTTCTATTTCATTTATTTCTGCTCTGATCTTTATGATTTCTTTCCTTCTACTGACTTTGGGTTTTCTCTGTTCTTCTCTCTCTAGTTGTTTTAAGTGTAGCGTTAGATTGTTTATTTGAGATTTTTCTTGTTTTTTTGAGGTGAGATTGTATTGCTATAAACTTCCCTCTTAGAACTGCTTTTGCTGTGTCCCATAGGTTTTGGGTTGTCGTGTTTTCATTGTCATTTGTTTCTATGTATTTTTTAATTTCTTCTTTGATTTCTTCAGTGATCTTTTGGCTATTTAGTAGTGCACTGTTTAGCCTCCATGTACTTGTGTTTTTTATAGTTTTTTTCCTGTAATTGATTTCCAATCTCATAGCGTTGTGGTCAGAAAAGATGCTTGATATGCTTTCAATTTTCTTAAATTTTCTGAGGCTTGATTTATGACCCAAGATGTGATCTATCCTGGAGAATGTTCCATGTGCACTTGAGAAGAAAGTGTAATCTGCTACTTTGGGTGGAATGTTCTATAAATATCAGTTAGATCTATCTGGTCTACTGTGTCATTTAAAGCTTGTGTTTCCTTATTTATTTTCTGTTTGGATGATCTGTCCATTGGTGTAAGTGAGGTGTTAAAGTCCCCTACTATTATTGTGTTACTGTCAATATCTCCTTTCATGGTTGTTAGCATTTGCGTTATGTATTGAGGTGCTCCTATGTTGGGTGTATAAACAGTTATAATTATTATATCGTCTTCTTGGATTGATCCTTGGATCATTATGTAGTGTCCCTCCTTATCTCTTGTAACAGTCTTTATTTTAAAGTCTATCTTATCTGATACAAGGATTGCTACTCCAGCTTCTTTTTTTTAATTTAATTTAATTTATTTTTTTATACAGCAGGTTCTTATTAGTCATCAATTTTATACACATCAGTGTATACATGTCAATCCCAACCCCCCAATTCATGACACCACCCCCACCCCCACCGCTTTCCCCCCTTGGTGTCCATATGTTTGTTCTCTACATCTGTGTCTCAATTTCTGCCCTACTCCAGCTTTCTTTTGATTTCCATTTGCATGGAATATCTTTTTCCATCCCTTAACTTTCAGTCTGTATGTGTCCCTAGGTCTGAAGTGGGTCTCTTGTAGACAGCATATATATGGGTCTTGTTTTTGTATCCATTCAGCCAGTCTGTGTCTTTTGGTTGGGGCATTTAATCCATTTACATTCAAGGTTATTATCGATATGTATGTTCCTATTACCATTTTCTTAATTGTTTTGGGTTTGTTATTGTAGGTCTTTTCCTTCTCTTGTGTTTCCTGCCTAAAGAAGTTCCTTTAGCATTTGTTGTAAAGCTGGTTTGGTGGTGCTGAATTCTCTTAGCTTCTGCTTGTCTGTAAAGGTTTAATTTCTCCATCGAATCTGAATGAGATCCTTGCTGGGTAGAGTAATCTTGGTTGTAGGTTTTTCCCTTTCATCACTTTAAATATGTCCTGCCACTCCCTTCTGGCTTGCAGGGTTTCTGCTGAAAGACCAGCTGTTAACCTTATGGGGATTCCCTTGTATGTTAATTGTTGTTTTTCCCTTGCTGCTTTTAATATTTTTTCTTTGAATTTAATTTCTATTAGTTTGATTAATATGTGTCTTGGTGTGCTTTTCCTAGGGTTTATCCTGTACGGGACTCTCTGTGCTTCCTGGACTTGGGTGACTATTTCCTTTCCCATGTTAGGGAAGTTTTCAACTATAATCTCTTCAAATATTTTCACAGACCCTTTCTTTTTCTCTTCTTCTTCTGGGACCCCTATAATTCAAATGTTGGTGCATTTAGTGTTGTCCCAGAAGTCTCTGAGATTGTCTTCAATTCTTTTCATTCTTTTTTCTTTATTCTGCTCCTCAGCAGTTATTTCCACCATTTTGTCTTCCAGCTCACTTATTCGTTCTTCTGCCTCAGTTATTGTGTTATTGATTCTTTCTGGTGTATTTTTCATTTCAGTTATTGTGTTGTTCATCTGTTTGTTCTTTCGTTCTTCTAGATCTTTGTTAAACATTTCTTGTATTTTCCCAATCCATGCCTCCATTCTATTTGCGAGATTCTAGATCATCTTTACTATCATTACTCTGAATTTTTTTTCAGGTAGATTGCCTATTTCCTCTTCATTTATTTGGTCTTGTAGGTTTTTACCTTGCTCCTTCATCTGTGACATATTTTTTTTATGTCTCTTTTTTTTTTTTTATGAGTGGGATTGTGTTCCTATCTTACTGATTGTTTGGCCTAAGGCTTCCAACACTGAGGTTTGTAGACTATTGGGTAGAGCTGGGTCTTGGTGCTGAGATGAGGAGCTCCGTGAGACCTCACTGCGATGAATATTCCCTGGGGTCTGAGGTTCTCTTTTAGTCCAGTGGTTCAGACTCAAAGCTCCTACTGCAGGAGCTTTAGCCTGACTCCAGGCTCATGAACCTAGATCCTGCAAGGCGCCTGGGGTGGCAAAAAAAAAAAAAAAAAAAAAAGAATGATAACAAAGTAAAAAATAAAATTAGACTAGGAAACTAACAGATATGTTAGGAAGAGTATAAAAATAAAAACATAGATGGATCAACAACCAGAAGGTACATCAGTACCACAATAGTAAAAAAGAGGAGGGAAAAAAAAAAGGAGGGGCAAGGCCTTAGCTGTGAAGGGTGGGGCCTAAGCAAGGGAGAGGTTTGGGCAGTGGGCGGGGCCAATGCTCAGGACCCACAGGGCTGGAAAAGGCCTTGGGGGCTGTGGAGGGTGGGGCTTAGGCTCAAGGAACAAAGGGGCCAAGGTGTGCCCCCCAACCTGGGTCTCAGAGGGCAGGGGACCTCACTGGGAGCCCAGCAGGCCTCCTGTGCTCGAGTGGGTGGGGCAATTGCCCTCTGCTCCTCTCCTGCTCCTCCTGGAGGGCCCCTCGTGCCTGCCTCTCCTGATCTCCCCCGCCTCCCTCCTATATCCCCAAGGACCCATGTGGCCTGGGGGCACTTTGGAGGGCAGGAGATCGGCCTGGGAGCTCCTCAGCCTCACCAGGCTCGAATGGGTGGGGCGATCATCTTCCACTCCTCTCCTGCTCTTTTCAGAGAGTCCCTCCTGCCTGCCTCTCCTGATCTCCCTGGCCTCAGGGGTGATGATCCTGTCTGGCCTCCACTTCTCCTCCCCCCTCAGTCCACCTATGTCCTACTGCTTTACTTTGGGGTTCCTCTCTTCTCCTCGGGAATCAGAGTCTCCCACCAGTGGTCAGCAGGTGCCCTAGTTGTGGGGAGACGTTAACTCCGCATCTTCCCACACCGCCATCTTGACTCCACCTCCGCTATAAGGTATTTTTAAATTAACACATGCACATTGTTTTTTTAGACATAATACTATTGTACACTTAGTAGACTACAATATAGTATAAACACAATTTTTATATGCACTGGGAAACAAAAAAATTCATGTGATTTGCTTTATTGTGGTACTCACTTTACTAGAGTGGTCTGGAACCAAACCCACACTATCTCTGAGGTATGCCTGTGTAGCTGGAGGTTTCTCTGATGATCTTAGTTTGCCATCAAGCTGGAATCAGTTCTTTGGAAGGTTTTAGGCAGGAGAGAGATAAAATTTGATTTATGCTTTCAAAGATCATTCTGATCAACTAGTAGAGGCTGCCCAGAGTGCTGTATCTTCTCAGAAACTCTAGCTAAATTATAGAAGCAGAGACAAAAGTGCATGGTTGATCTGGTAGGAAAGCAAATGGCAGAAACATAAATGAAACTGTTAAAGAAGAGGGAAATCCTGTGAGCTCATGGCATAGCTTCCCCGGGAGGAAGAAGGTTGAGTATGTCATTAGGTCTAGTAATTAAACTTTTAGTCAAATTCAGGGATAGGAAATGCAGTCTTGGGTCTGAATGAGGCAGGGGATTGGAATGGAAAACCACATGGACCAGGATGTTTGAAAGGTTGATCTGTAGCGATAAGATTCTCTGGAAGAAATTCCACCTATCAACTTAAAGAGAGAGGAAGCATGTCTTTGCTTTGCTCTGGGGGAAAAACATTACCCTTGAGAATCAAAATCTCTATTTTGTGCTTTATGCAAACTTCGGATCCAAATCTATTCTTTCCAATTTTTCCATGAAACCCAAACTGAAAAATTAATATATAAAGTGATTCTAAGCCCACTCCTTGAGTACCTGGCAAAAGTAAAGCAAAACTCCTGTGGAGGAGCACTTTCATTTCCCATGCCATAGGAGTTGGACCGTGTAAGAGAGACTAACGATGAATCCAAAATCCACAATTACAAAACACACACAGAAACAAAACAATACTCATTAGAGAGCCAATAGACAAAACAATATTAAGTAATTTTATATTTGTTTAAGTGTCTGAGACATAGTATTATATAAATGTTTAAATAGATAAATGGATGAATAGATAAATAGATAAATAACAAAAAGAATATTAAAACACCAAGAACTTTGGTTACCAAAGAAATTCATAAAATATTTTTAAGTAGGTATACTTAAAACTATTAAAGACATAAAAGGCACAAAACATTTACAAGAATGTTCATTGCAGCATTATTTATTATTACGAAAAATTGGAACTCAATCTACATATTCACCAATAGGAAAATGGACAAATTGTGTACATTCAAATAATAAATGAATAAGTGAATACTATATATCAGTTAAATGAACAAACTAAAACTAAGTTTATTTAGTTCAATCTCAAACACATAATGTTAAGCAAAAAAAAAAAAAAAAAAGAACAAATTTTAGAAGGATATCTACAATGTGATTCCATTTATAGTTTAAAATCATCCATGCATAGTAATACTATATTACATATATTGTTTGTGGGTGTATACATACATAATAAAAATATAAAAACATACATATGCGTGGTAACCTCTAAAATCAGGATAGTGGTTACTTCTGAGTATGAAGGGGTAGAAGGGGAATAGAGTTGTCTCCACTCACCTTGTTTATTAAGCTAGGTGGTAGAAATTTAGTGTTTGTTAAATTATTCTTTATACATTTTTCAAGCATGAGGTAATTATTCATCACTGTAATCACAAGAGAGAAATACTGGGTGATTGATATTTATCCATAGAAGATACTGTAGAAGAACACAGAGCAAGCCCAATAAAGTAATGGAAATAAATAGTAGAGACAAGAGCAAAATTCATTAAAAAGAACATAAAGAAACAATAAAAGAGAATGAAATAAAACTAAAAGCCAGGCTTTTGAGAAGCTTAATGAAACAAACCTCTGGTAAATTCAGTCAACTTAAAAATAGAGTATACAAATAAAAAGTATTAGTCCTGAAAAAGGAGACATAACTAATGATTCAATAGAGGTGAAGAAATCATAAGAGGATATTATGAGCAACTTTATGCCAATGCCATCTGAAAACATACAAAAATTGATATCTTTTAAGAAATTGACTCAAGATAAAATAGAAAAACAAAATAGACTTATAACTATTCAGGAAATTAAAATAGTATTGTAAAATCTATTCTTTTTAAAAAATCTCTAAGTTAGGTGAAGTTACAGGCAAGTTTTGTCAAACTTTAAGGAGCACATGATTCCAACTTTGTATAAATTGTCCCACATAATAATAAGGATGAAAAGCTCTCTAACTGCTGTTATAATATTGATAACACACCGGAAAAGGGTACCAAAAAAGAAAGTATAGGCTGATAGCAGCTACAAACATAACTTCAAATTTTCTAAATAAATTAATAAGAGCAAAATAATTTGTCAAACAGTAAATAAGTTAAATAATAAATCATGATTAAGTAGACTTTATTTCAGGAATATAAAGAAGATTTTACATTAGAAAGTATTGCAGGACTTTCCTGGTGGCTCAGTGGTTGAGAATCTGCCTGCCAATCCATGGGACATGGGTTCGATCCCTGGTCCAGGAAGATCCCACATGCCACGGAGCAACTAAGCCCGTGTGCCACAAGTACTGAGCCTGTGTTCTAGAGCCTGTGAACCACAATTACTGAGCCCATGTGCTACAACTACTGAAGCCCGCATGCCTAGAGCTAGTGCTCTGCAAAAAGAGAAGCCACTGCAATGAGAAGCACACGCACTGCAGCAAAGAGTAGCCCCAGCTCACAGCAACTAGAAAAAGCCTGTGTGCAGCAATGAAGACACAATGCAGCCAAAAATAAGTAAATAAAATTAAAAAAAGGAAGTATTGCATGTAGTTTATCACACCACACAGTAAAAAGAAAAGTCTTGTGATCACCTAAGTGGATGGAGAAAAGCATTTAATAAAAATTCAATACCCATTTATAATATAAATTCATGACAAACTAGGACTATAAGAAAACATCCTGAACCTGATAGTATATTCTAAAAAATTACAACAACTATTATAATTAATGATAAAAGTCTTAGAAACATTCCTATTTAGTTCAGGGATAACATTTTATTGGAGGGCTTAGCCACCATAATTAAATAAGAACAAATACAAATTATGAGGCATTAAAAGGAAGTAACCCAACTCATAATTCACAAGGTATATAATTGTCTACACAGGAAATCTAAGAGCATCTAGATTAAAATCATTAACACTAATAGGAAAGTTCAGTAAGTTTCCTGGATCTAAGATAAATACATAAGAATCAATTATATTTTTATGTACTAGGAACAATTAGGAGATGTAGATTTTTAAAAAGACACCATTTTAGGAACTTCCCTGGTGGTCTGGAGTTTAAGACTTCACCTTCCAATGCAGGGGGTGAGGGTTCAATCCCTGGTCGGGGAGCTAAGATCCCACATGCCTCACGGCCAAAAAACCGAAACATGAAACAGAAGCAATATTGCAACAAATTCAATAAAGACTAAAAAAATGGGCCACATCAAAAAATAAAAAGACACCATTTTGACAAATGCAATAGTTATGTAACCACCACCAGCAATCCCCCAATTTCCCTTGTAACCCTCTCAATCCCATACCCTCACTCCCAGGCTCTAACACCACTGACATGATTTCTGTCTCTATAGTTGTTTCTTCCTCAGAAATTCAAGTAAATGGAATCATACAGTGTATAGTCTTCTATCTGACTTTTTTCACTTTTATATATGTTTTTGCATGTGTTCGTGGTCCGTTACTTTCTATTCCTGGTTAGTATCCTACTGTATGGATGTACCCTGGACTTTTATCCAATTACCCATTGACAAACATTTAGTTGTGTTGTTATTAATAAACCTGTTATAAAGATTTGTGTACAGGTCTTTGTGTGAACATATTTCTATTTATTTTGGGTAAATATCTAGGAGTAGGGATTGCTGGGTTATATGTATGTTTAACTTTATTAGACACAGACAAGCTATTTTCCAAAATGATTCTAGCGTCTCCCACCAGCAACATGTGAGAGTTCCAGTTGTTCTTTATTCTTGCTGACACTTTGTGTCGTCAGTTCTTCTTTTAGCCAGTCTATTGAGTGTATAGTTCTACCTCATTATAGTTTTAATTTGCATTTCCCTAACGACTAATGATGTTGCACATTTTTTTCATGTTTATGTGTTATTTATATATTTTCTTCATTGAAGTGTCTGTTCAAATTCTTTCCCACTCTTTTAAACTTCTATTATTGAATTGTAAGTGTACTTTTTATATTCTGGATAGAAATCCTTTATCTGATATGTGTTTTGAGAATACTTTCTTTTTGTGTGTGGCTTGTTTTTTTATTTTCTCATCTATGTCTTTTGAAGAGTGGATATTTTAATTTTCATGAAGTTAAATTTTTCAAGTTAGTTGTGGATTACTGTGTTGTATCTATGAAACCTTTACCTGACCCAAGATCACAAAGATTTTCTCTTATATTTTCTTCTAGAAATTTTAGAGTTTTAGGTTTTATGTTCGGATCCATGATCCATTTCATGTTTTTTGAATATGGTGCAGGTATCAACTGAGGTTCATGTTTTTGGATTTGGGTTATTCCAGCACTATTTGTTGTAAAGCCTATCTTTTCCCTATTAAGTTTTTTTGGCAAATTTGTCAATCAACCATATAATGAGGGTCTATTTCTGGACTCTCTATTCTGTTCTATTGATCTATATGTCTATCCTAACATCACTACCACATTATCTTGGTTACAGTAGGTTTATAATGAGTCTTTTTAAAAATTTTTCGTTATTTTTTTATTTTTATTTTTTAAAAATTTATTTATTTATTTTTATTTATGGTTGTGTTGGGTCTTCGTTTCTGTGTGAGGGCTTTCTCTAGTTGTGGCAAGCGGGGGCCACTCTTCATCACGGTGCGCGGGCCTCTCACTATCACGGCCTCTCTTGTTGCGGAGCACAGGCTCCAGATGCGCAGGCTCAGTAATTGTGGCTCACAGGCCCAGTTGCTCCGTGGCATGTGGGATCTTCCCGGATCAGGGCTCGAACCCGTGTCCCCCTGCATTGACAGGCAGATTCTCAACCACTGCGCCACCAGGGAAGCCCCAAAAATTTTCTTTATTTTATTTATTTATTTTTGGCTGCATTGGGTCTTCGTTGCTGCATGCAGGCTTTCTCTAGTTGTGGCGAGTGGGGGCTACACTTTGTTGCGGTGTGTGGGCTTCTCATTGCGGTGGCTTCTCTTGTTGCGGAGTGCGGGCTCTCTTGTTGCGGAGCATGGGCTCTAGGAGTGGTACATGGGTTCAGTAGTTGTGGCTTGCGGGCTCTAGAGTGCAGGCTCAGTAGTTGCAGCCCACGGGCTTAGTTGCTCCACGACATGTGGGAATTTCCCGGACCAGGGCTTGAACTCGTGTCTGCGTTGGCAGGCAGATTCTTAATCACTGCGCCACCAGGGAAGCAGTATAATAAGTCTTAAAATCAAATAGTTTGAGTCTTACAACTTCGTTCTTCTTTTTCAAGATTGTTTGGATCATTTTAGATTCTTTGCTTTTCGATGTAAATTTTAACATCAACCTGTCAATTTCTACAGAAACGCCTGTCTGGGATTTTAATTGGGATTGTATTGAATATGTAGATCAATTTGAGGAGAACTGACACCTTAACAATAACTAAACAATTGAGTCTTCCAATTCATGAGCACATATTTCGATTTATTTAGGTCTTGTTTAACTTTTCTTCATCAAGTCGATAAGTTTTGGGAGGTTTGTTATACAGAAATAAATAACCATAAAAGTCTGCTTTGTTTACTATTTTATACTGAGGGATTAGAACATTTTCTGGTATTCAGTTAATGAATGCTCAGTGAAGAGTCTTTGAATCAATAAGGGGTTGGTATACAAGATAAAACTTATTTGCTCTTTTGAGAATATGTTAATATCTATTCCACAAATTGTTGAATGAAAGAAATGAGTGAAAAAAGTGAGAAATGCTTTTTGGGTACATGGCACACAGTAGGTATTCATTATGTTAAAGGAAAAGAAAGGGTAGAAAAAATAATTTCGTATTGCCTAGGTGATCCTGAATTTTCCAAAGTGAAGAATGAAAGATTAACAAGCATTTTGCGACAAGACAAATGGTAAAACTTGGGTTTGAAAAATACTTTGATCCAAATTGGATAAACTAGATATTTGCACACATCTCCTTGTTGCTATTTGTGGAGCCTGTGTCACTGGGTAGATGGCTGCACTTCAGAGCAAAGCAATTCATCATTTGGGGTCCAACGGTGGGCAGCTCTTCTTACCTTCTGGGGGGCGTGACCACTGCAGTAGGTCAGGATCCACTGAAACCACCTGGCACAGCACTCCTCTTATGCCTGTCTAGGCCCTCCCACAATGTCCCATCAGAACACCCCAGAAAGCCCAGTCAGAACAGGTGGATAGAGAGAGCACAGGCTCTGAAGTTACGTGGACTGACATTGGAGTCCTGGCTCCACCACTTACTATAGTATGACCTTGGACAAGTTACCTATGAACTCTGAATCTCAACTCCCTTATCTGTAAAGTGGGGAAAATAAGAACTACATTGAGAAGTGCGTTAAGACTTAAAATATACACATATATGAAAAATGCTTGGAACACAGTAGCCACTCAATAAATGATACTTTTCATCCCATAAAACTCTGGCTAGAGCATTCTATGAAATTCATGCTTTAAGCTCAGTGACCTGTTGAAGTAAGCAGTCTTTACATCATTAGGATTTCCTGGATTGTTGATAAACACCTGGTTCAATGATGTCTCCTGAAAACAACAATAATAAGCAACTATCAAACCCAGAAAAAAGCACACACACCTCCCCTCCCCACCAAAAATAAATAAAAATAAAAAGTCCCAATCAACAGCAGCAGCATGGGCCTCTAGACTCAAAACTCAGCAACTTTTCTTTAGTGAGGTCCATGAACAAATTTTACTCCCCTCTTAAATTTTAGTGCCTTTGTTTTTCCTGCAGGGCTGTAGGGTCCTTTTTACTTCATTCTTGGAAGCACTGTTATTAACCACTGGAGCTGGATAGATGCCATGAGGGTGCAGCCAGCATGCCACTTCTGTCCTCCTTGCCAGGGACACTGAGCCGTAGGTGCTTCTTTCTTTGGGGGTCAGAGGCTGGTGAGGGAGGGTGGAAAGGTGGGGCCGGTCTGGGGATGGATTAGTGAGCTCTTTCTGAACAAACCTTCTCCGCTCGAAGGGAGAAATGGAAGCTGGCATGTTTCAGAGTGTTTTCTGAATCACTCTTAGCAGTCCTGGGAGTAGATTTACAAAGAGATATATGTTCTCAGTATTTGACAAAACACAGACAGGCACTAAAATATGGTACGCTCACAAATTGTTTACAGGTATTGAATTCTAAATAACACTTTTGGGCATCTATTCAAAGAAAAATCTAAGCTCTTCATACCGTAATCTACCTCTTGTAACACAGGCACAAAGAAGACCCTTGATAAATGTGGAAGGAGTAGGGAAGTTGTGGGGAGAGGAGGATGAAGGAAGGAAGGGACAGATAGAGGATGAGAAAATAAAGAAACAAAAGGGAAGAGGCAATTATTAAATTGCACAGTGGAAACTCTCTGCAATACCCTGTCCCTTTAAAAGAAAGTGTTACAATCATGCAAGTGTTCCCAGGAACCACACCCAGAGCCACCACTCATGTCCACAGTGCCTCTCCAGCATGAATCTGGACCTTCCTTTTGCCAGATCCATATCTCCCAGCTTCTTCTTATAGTGGCTCAGCCCCAAGTTTGCTCTGATCTTTGTCTTTCGTTGCTGTTAACCCCCATGACCTTTGATCTTACCGTCTTGGGAGGATTATACTTAGCAAACTCCTCTGGGACTTGGTGGCTGGTCTCCCCTCTCTGGCCTCACACGTGCCTGGCAGGGAGGCCCAGGTCCTGCCCTGGGCTGACTTCTTCCAAGGGATGCTCCCTGGTGTCGAGGTACCCACGGCCTCATGCGTGATGCCACGAGCACCAGCTGGACTTCACTGAGGGTTCCACAGGCTCAGCTGCTGGGAACAGTCACTTTTTGATGAGGGAACCCTCCTGAGAGAGGGGCAATCTGAGACCAGCTTAAAATCCCTCACTAGTGCTTCCATGGAAAAGAGTGATGAAAACAAAGTAGAGAACACTTAAAAAAAAAATCAAACTATCCCATGAACTTCCACCCCAGACAGCGGTCCCTACCACCTTCTAATCTTTATTTCTTCTCCCTTTAAAACACATTTGTGGCAATTTCAACTACCAGTCTTAACAGGTTCAAGGAATGACCCTAATTAGTTCATTGACTTTAAAAGGATGAATGATGTACTGACCAAGAATAAAATGGTCCCCTACTAATAACAGTTATGAACTCTTTTTTGGGGGGGATTTTTAAAAATTGAAGTATAGCTAATTTACAACATCGTGTTAGTTTCAAGTGTGCAGCAAAGTAATTCATATATATATATTCTTTTTCAGATTCTATTCCATGATACGTTATTACAAGATAGTGTGTATAGCTCCATGTGCTATACAGTAGGTCCTTTTTGTTTACCTATTTTATATACAGTACTGTGTATATGTTAATCCCAAACTCCTAATTTATCTCTCCCCCCAGTTATGAACTCTTGATAGTTGAGCATTGAGACTGACCCCCAAGAGCATGAATTGTGCCTCACCAAGCACTCCCCTACTCCCCCAACTGCAGACAATGCTTTACCTCCTTTCTATCTGGGAGCAAACTCTACCCATGGCGCAGCCCAGTGAAGACATAGTCTGTTGATCAATAGCCACAGCTAAGCATCCACTGAGAGTTGGATCTGGTGTCGGGTCCTGAGCCCTTCAAAGAGGCTGTCCACGCAGCCCTGGAGCTTGGGGAGGGAAGCGGCCGTTCACACCCCTCTCTTCTTGTGGTACTAGTACCTCCTGTCTCAGGCAACTGCTTTACTTTCTTGCTTCCTACCTCTAACCAATAGGCTCTGGTGGGGCTGCCTGTCCCCTGCCCAGGCATGCCAAGCACAGTGCTTCCGTGGGGGAATTTGAATGGGAAATAAGAGAAGAGTATCATCTCCTTCTTTCTGGCAGCAACGTTGGGGAGATGTGAGCTCAGAGCTAACCACAGCCTTTGTTCTAGTCTGGTAGGGAAAGCCATGTGGAGAAATGAGGCAGAGGGGTCAGAGGCAGAAAGAGTCCATGTTAACTGATTAGAAAAGAATTGTAAGATGATGCAGAAACCAGTTGTATTAGTTTCCTATTGCTGCTATAACAAATTAAGACAATTTAGTGGCTTAAAACAGCACAAATTTATTGTCTTATGGTTTTCGTAGGCCAGAAGTCTGGGATAGGTTTTACGAACTAAAATCAAGGTGTTGGCAGAGCTGCGTTCCTTCTGGAGGCTGTAAGGAAGAATCTCTTTCCTGGCCTTTTCCAGCTTCCCGGGGCTGCCTTCATTCCTTGGCTCATGGCCCCTTCCTCCATCTTTGAAGTGTATCTGCTTCTGTCATCATGTCTCCTCTTTCTGAAATTCCTGCCTCTGACTTATAAGGACCCTTGTCATTACACTGGGCCCACCCAGATAATCTAGAATAATCTTCTCATTTCAAGGTCATCTCAAAGTTAATTAGCAATTTTAATTCCATCTACAACCCTAATTCCCTCTTGCCATGTAACACACATATTCACCGGTTCTAAGGATCAGGACTTTGACATCTTTTGAGGTCATTATTCTGCCTCTCACATCAGTAGATAACAGTAGAGCCTGCGCTAATATTCCTCAGGTTGCAGAGGTACAGAGAAGGGGATGAGGAGTTTAGAAAGACTCAACCAAATAGGGTTTCCAGGGCCAAAGGCATCATTTATTCACAGATGAACTCATGCTTCAAATCATCTTATTTTCTCCCCTACAGGCACACATTCTAAAACATGCAGGCTTTTGTCATTCAGTTCCCCAGGCTGTAGAATCTTTCCAATTTATACTCATTTCGAAGATCAGGACACTTTTTTCTGTCTTATTTCCTAGCACTCCAAAACGCCATGATTCCTCCATCTACTGACAGGTTCTGCAGCCAGGTCTGCAGCTCTCATGCCCCTGAGATGTCCTTACTCTGAGCCTGGTGCTTGCTTACAATCTCCTTAGCTATTTAGGCCTCATTCCCCTCCCAACACTGGGTGTTCTGCCTGCTGTAAGTGGAACGATGTGGGAGCAAACCTAAGTCCGGCAAAACTAAGGTTGAGTATGCCTGCTTTCCTTCTGTTGGGTAACGTTGCATCACTGGCCGCACATTGGTTTGTTCCTTACAGGTTCATCCTGCTCCGAACAAGGTTTTTAAACTCTTCTGTTCTCTAACTCTTTACGCACACATTTGTTCATGAGAAGAGTTCTTCCTGACACTGTTTAGGTTTTTCCATTCTTCTGTGTTTGTTCTTGGTTACATGCTCTTCCTCTTATATTGTGTGTGTCTTTCTTATAGTTTTGTTTTTTTGCCTCCTGAGTAGCTGGATGAAGTGAGGGGAGAGGAAGCAGCTTATTCTGGGTGTCCCGAATCCACCCTCATAGACTAGAAAGCACTCAACACGAAGCATTAAAGGTAGCAGGGACCTACTCACTGGATGCCGAGCATGCTTAATACCCATAATAGCTAATATTCTTTGAGTGCTTACACCAGACGTCATGCGAAGTACTTTATGTGTATTATTTCTTTTAAACATTCAACAACATTAAGCACTATTAACCTCATTCTATAGACAAGGAGACAGGAACCAAGAGGTTACATAATTTGCCTACTGTCACAGAGTTGTAAAGTGACACAGTTGAGATTGAAACTCAGGCAGCCTCCCATGGGGTTAACTGTCCCCCCTCCCCTCAATAAAAAAGAAGGTGGGAGAGCCATCCTTGCCATGTATGTCCTGTTCTTAGTAGGTACCCTGAGGTCCAGATGCTCTTCCTGGGGGTGGATGAGTTTGAGATGCTTGCAGCATTAGTGACTCTCCTTGGTCCATGGCTTATCTTGAGCTGGGTCCCTGCTAGGGGTGCTTGTTTTGGGGAAAGTCAGGAGGTTGATTGGGTCTTCCAGCACCCAGCAGCAAGGAACCCACAGTTGATCCTGTGGCTGGTCTTCTTGCAGAATTTCCCCATCTATCCATCAGAATGTGCCAGAATGGGGCCAGGCGTTCACTGGTGCATCTCTCCCATCAGATGTGGGAGCTTGATTCTTATGGCTTATTTACTTTAAAGATCCACTCATCATAAGTGAGGACCAAATAATTACTGACTTTACATTTTTATCATGCTTAGGGGGACAAAATTCATGAACATCTGTATTAGTTTCCTAGGGTTGCCACAGCAAATAATCATAAGCTGGGTGACTTAAAACAACTGAAGTTTATTCTGTCACAACAGAAATTTATTCTCTCATAGTTCTGGAGGCTAGAAGTCCAAAACCAAAGTGTCAGCAGGGTTGGTTCCTTCAGGAAGCTCTGATGGAAAATCTGATCCGTGCCTCCTTCTTCACTTAATTTTTACTTTTTTAATTTTTAATGTAAAATTTCCCATTCTTTTTTTAAAAAACTGAAGTATAGTTGATTTACAATGGCATGTTAGTTAGCCCCAGGAGGGGCTGGGGTGCGGGAAGGTGGGAGACGGAATGTTTGAAGAATGTACCTCAGGTGAGAGGTTTCTCCTGCCTAGTCAGGGTGGGAGAGGAGGTGCTTCCTCCTCACCGTGGGCCAAGTAGGAGCAGATTCAAGTGCACCATTTGGTAGCATGGCGTACGTCTCCTAGAATTTGGGGAATATAGGATCCTGACTTGACTTGTTCCTGGAGTCTAAAGGCTGTGGCTGGTGCTGCCCCCCTGTGGCGGAGTGGAGAGTTGCCTGCTCAGGTTCCAAAGTACACTCTCAGCAGGTTGGTGTCAAGGGATGCGTTTTCTGGGAACCAGATGTGGACCCTTTGGAAGGCAGCCAGCCTAATAACATTACCAGGGGGCTTCCTGGAAGGGTTCAGGGACCTTAGCAGAAAAGGGGTGTGTTAGCTTCCTATTGCCGCTGTAACAAATTACCACAGACTTGGTGGCTTAAAGCAATACACATTTATTTTCTCATAGTTTTGCAGGTTGGACGTCTAAAATGGGTCCATAGGAAGGACTGCGTTCCTTCCAGAGGCTCTGGGGAGAATGCATTTCCTTGTTTTTCCAGTTTCTTGAGGCCATGTGCTTTCCTCACCTCATGGCCCCTTTCCTCTACCTCCACAGCCAGCAGTGTAGCATTTTTTCTCCTTTCTGACCTCTGCTTTTGTCCTCACATATTCTCTCTGTGACCCTCCTGCCTCCCTCCCATATGGACTCTTGTGATGCCACTGGGCTGACTCAAGTAATCCAGGATAATCTCTCCATCTCAGGATCCTTAACTGAATCACATCCCAAAGTCCCTCTTGCCATGTAAGGTAACATGCTCACAGGCTCCAGGAGGATTAGCGTGTGGACACCTTTGGGGAGCTGTCAGTCAGCCCAGTACAGGTGGACTGCTGGAAATCAGTCTCGGGTTGAGGTCTGATTGGTCACCTGAAGGAGAGGCATTGCCTAAACCAAAGAAGAGGAAGCCACAGAAGTGCCCCCAAAAGAGAGCATGGGGGCAGGAGTGAGCCCTGGCTGGCAACCGTACTCTGGTCATTCTGAGGGCACCAAACCCAGGTGACCAATAAGACACATAAAGACCTAGTGAGACACAAAAATGCCCCTTTCCTTCATCTCCTCTCCCCTGGACACATTTCTGGAAGGGCCCCAAATTTCATCTGTCAAGTAGGGGAAAAAGTGTCCTAGATGGTGGTTTTAAATTATGGAAACAGAATAGATCTCATGATTGAAACAGCCCAGAAAACCATGGGACCTGATCGAGGTTTTATCCTGAAGTGGAAAAGAATGAATCAGAGTTCAAAGAGAGATCCCCAAATGACGGAGGGAGATAAGATGCAGTTGGTTTCTGCTTACACCCTCTCAATTCCCCTCATTTAATAAACAGGCTATGTCTGTATATAGCTCTTCATGCCATCACTGGCCCAGGAGTCACCTGAAGGCAAGAAATGACTTCCTCATCCTTCTTGCCTCCCAGCCCGACGTAAGGAAGGGCCTTTAGGAGATGGTCAGGAATCATATGCTATTAGGAGATATGACCCAAGTCCCTTTACAAGTTTTCCACTACTCTCTCCTCATGATGCCAATACCGTCCAGTTCCATGAGCAAATTATGCCTCGGAAGCCACTAAGTGAAGCGATGGAGACATTCACCCAGCTCACGCAGGCCACGGAGAGAAGGGGCCTCAGAATCCAGAATAAACCTGACCTTGGTTGCTGATATCAGCTCCTACGTGGTCTGACTTTGTCAGAAATAGTCTGCATTGTGGGTGGCTAGAGAGCCATTCCAGCTTGTCACCAGTGGGCAGGGTAATGACACCTTGAATTAATTTATGTGATGAACCAAGAGGCACAGATATTCACACCTCTGCAGTTCATCTGTATCTGTCCCCATGGACGAGGTTGCTGTCGGGAACCTTGGGAGGCTGGAGAGGTTAATGGTGAGGAGTGCAGGGCCTGCAGCCAAACTCACCTGGATTTGAATTCTGATTTGCCCACTTAATACCTGTGTGACCCTAGGCAAGTGAACACCTGCTAAGAGCCTCAGGCCTTCTTGTGGTAAATGGGGGAAATAAGCTAGATAATCCATATAAAATGCTAGTACGGGGCCTGGTAAGGAGTCGATACTCAGAATGTGTTAAGTTGTTATTGCTATTACTGGGGTAGCGAAAAGTGTCCTGGACTGGGAATCAGGAGACTTGGGGTTCAGGTTCAAAAACTAGTCGTGTGAAAATAATAGTTCATGTTTACTGAGCACTTAAAATGTAACAGACATCTTGTTAAGTACTGACATCAATCCCCTCATTTAAGCCTCATAACCATCCTAAGAGGTGGGGACTCTCATTAATCCAGATGCTCTGGGTGAGGCAGCTGATGCACAAAGGATGAGTAGCTTGCTCAGGGTCCCCTGGTGGCAAGAGCTCCAGAGCCCCAGCTCTGAACCAGCGTGTGCAACTAGCCCAGTCCCTTCCCTCAGTGGTCCTGATGCTGGGCTTTAGGTTTTCCAAGATACTGTGATATCTTAAAGGATATTTTAAGGTCTGAAATACTGATATTTTTATTTTCGTATTAAAAAACCCCTACTTTTGGAATCATTTGCAACTTGACACAAACCTAGAGAAGTATTATGCTGTAACTGCTGACATTTCAGATTGATCCTCCCATGGCTTCTGTGTCACCCAGTAATGTCTGAAGTCCTTGGTGAGGCCTACACACCTCTCTGACCTCACCTCCTACCTCTTTCCCCTTTGCCTGCTTTGCTGGAGCTGACCTTGCTAATCCTCAAACATGCAGAGATGCTCCTGCCTCAGGGCCTTTGCACTGGCTGTTCCCTCTGCCTAGAGCACTCTTCCTGCATATATCTGCATGGCAGCCTCCATCACTGCCTTCAAGTCTTCACTCAAATCTCATCTGGTCAATGAGGCCTACCCTGACCACCCTTTTCATAATCATATCCCTCCCCCTCCTGCTAATCTCCCCCCCTCCATTTGTACAGTACTCGTCCCCTTCTAATATACTGTACAATGTATTTATTCGCTGTTAACTTTTTATTATATAATTCTTCTCTTCCTGCCCCCATTTAAATGTACTCTCTATTAAAATGTGCCTATTTGCTCTCTGATATGTCCCAGGTGTTTAGGTCAGTGCCTGGCACACAGGAGGCATACAATAAATAATGACTTGGTGAATCAGTAAGTAAAGATGACCTTTTAATCACACTCCTTCCCCTGTTTAAAATCCTTCCAAGGCATCTTACTCTACAGGTTACTCATGGAATAGAGCAGCTTTTTATGGGTTCCATGGTCATCTCCAGCCCCCACAGCCAGTCTGGGCCCGTCTGCTTCCAGTGGGCACCCTGGTGGAGGTGGCTAAGATTGGGGGAAGATGAGGAGGGGGATATGAAGAAAATCTGGATGGAGGCTGGTGAGGCCTGACCCTCTCTTCCTTCCGGACTGGATTCCTTCCCCTCTCCTCCCTGTCCTTTTTGCAGCTGGTCCCATACTCTCAGGGCCTAGTCCGCCACTTCTCCTTCCGCAATCACCCTCCCTGGAGAAACCCAGCACAATGGTTGAAGGGGCCTTGACCCTTGACTCTGGCTTTTCTCAGGGGAAGAGCATCTGGTGCCCAAGGGTACTAGATGGTGGGGACCATCCATCATTTTGTTCCTGCACCACAATCACAAATTCTTTTCCCTGGGCCTCAGTTTCCCCATCTGACAAATGAGATGGTGGATTATATTGTCTCTTCTGACTTGACCCTGCTATGCCATGATTCTAGGATTTGCCTCCAAAGCCCTTTTCTTCAGGAAGTTAGCCCTTCCCTTCTCTGGCTTCCAAGTGCTTTGTTGGTCATCTGTGCTAGTCTTATCAAGGGCATGGGCTATAGTTGTCCCTCTGTCTCTCCCTGCCCTGCTATTGTGGACTGAATTGCGTCTCCCCGCCAGATTCATATGTTTAAGCCCTAACGCCCAATGTGTCTGTTTTGGGAGATAGGGCCTTTAGAGGAATAATTAAGTTAAATGAGGTCGTAGGGTGGGTCCCTGATCCAATAGACTAGTGCCTTTATAAGAAGATACCGCAGAGCTCTCTCTCTGGTGGCATGCACAGAGAAAATGGCCATCTGCAATCCAAGGCAAGAGCTCTCACCAGAGACCAATCCTGCTGGCCCAGGGATCTTGGACTTCCTGTCTCCAGAACTGTGAGAAGGTAAATTTCTATTGCTTAAGCCACCCAGTCTGTGGTGGTATTATGTTATGGCAGCCAGAGCAGACTGATAAACCTGCTTTCCTAGTCTGTCTGACTGCCTTCAATACACTATGTTCCCAGGCGCATGCGCATACCCCTGTCCCTGGTAGATGGTTGAGGAATGGAAGAAAAGATAATGCAGTCAGAAGACTGATTTTGGTAAAATATACAAATAAATAATGAGTCATTTCTTGGCCAAGACACTTGATAGGCTAAACTATTTGATTTTCAGCTGGGTCTCGTGTAAACACAGCTGTGAGTGTGGAGGTAGGGAGGAGGGGGCCTGGGAGTGAAGCCAGAGGTTCTGGGTTCAAGCCCTGGTTCCCCATTTATTAGATGGGGACCTGGAGCAAGGTCCTTAACTGCCTGATCTCGATTTCCTCAACTGTGAAACAGGCTCCCTGTCTCCTAAGCAGGTATTCAATGGTGTGTGAGACCAGCCGTGTGCTAGCACATAGGACTCGCTCAGGGAGAGCGAGTTTATATTAGTAGTATTAGTGATTCCTATTCCTTCATTTATTTAACACATGCTTATGGAACACCTGTTAACTGTTGGGGAGTCGACTTGTACTGGGCATACGGACGTGAACCTCATGGACCTGAGTCCTGCCTTCCTGGAAGGCGCAGCCCTGATGACCTCCGAGCCAAGCCACTAGATACAAGATCCCATTCACGCCTTTAACAACCGATGGGCTATTGGTGTAGCACCGTCCGCGAGTGCAGAGACCGACCACACAGGCTCCAAGCGGCCCGCGCCCACCCAGGGTCACGGAACAGATGTTAGAATTGAAGCATCAGGTCCTCTGGCCCGGGAGGTGCCGATGGCGGACGCAGGGTGGGGGCTGCGCTGACGCCCCTCCCCTCCGCCGAGCTGGGCCGGGGGCCCGCAACGCCCCGGAGGCCCCCTCTCTCCCCCACGACGTGCCGCGCCCGCCGCCCCGGCCTCCCCGCGGCTCCGGGTGGCCACAGCGCCCGGCGGGCGGGCTGCGGGGAGCTGGCCGAGCACGTCTCGGCGGTAAACAAGGCTCCGGGCATGTTCCGCGGTGAACTTGGCCGATTTAGACACTCAGCCCTAATTGCTGCGAGCCCGGGCCGCGGCACCCGCGCGGGGCGGATGTGCTTCGGCGCCGCCCGGCCCAATTGTTCCCATTTATCCCGGTCTCGCCCGCCCGGTGGGGAGCGCGCCGCCAGGAAACGCCTGCGTCCTCAATCCGAGCGGCGGAGCTGCGGGATCGATGGCCGCCTTGTCCGGAGGCGCCCGCCCGCGGTCAATCCCCGAGCCGGGAGACCGGTCGATGCGTCGCGGCCTTCGCGGGTCCCCGCGGCCGCCCGGGAAGGGATGCTGCTGGCCCGTCGGGCAGAGGCCGCGCGGTGCCGCGCCTCGCCGGGCCAGCTCCGTCGGGCTCTGGGGGAGCCCTCGGGCGGTGGGAGTGTGGGCAGCGGGCCGGGGACAGCACTGGGCCGAGGTGGTGGCGGTGCGGGAGCCGACGGGGCTCCGACCGCAGCGAAGTCTGCCCTCGCGGTCTCTCTCACCGTCCCCTCCCTCCTTCCACTGCTCACCTCGCCCCCGTCGCCCGTCCGCTCCTCGTTTCCATCTTCACGCCTTTCGTCCTCTTCCTCCCCACATGGCATCTCATCTTTCTCTTGTCCTCTCTCCTGTGCTCTCCCCCGACCCCCTCGCTCCATCTTATATCTCACGCCTTCGTTTTTCTCCCGCACCTCTCCACTCCTTCTTCGCCTGCCCCTTGCCCCCTCCTTTTCATTTACTGGTGGTCCGGGTTACAACTCCCAGAGGCCGCTCCCTCCCCTCCCCTAGTCTCTCGGTCACTCCCGTCTCGCTGCGGGCAAGTACGTTTATGGGGTTTACCCCGCCGCTCCACCCCTACTCCGTCCCCTGTCCCCCCCTCACCCACGCGCCATCTGATTTTAATGTTGTCTGATTGATTGAGAGGCTGTATAGCCAGGCCTCCAGGCAGAGGTGCTGGTCCCAGGCACTGGGTAATAATTGCTTACTAGAGGGTGGGAAGACCCTCTCAACCCTTCAAACAGAATCAGGACAATGTCAGCAAAATTAAACTCAGGCCCTCTAATTACCTCCTCAGTTCACTATTAATGTTTTCATTTGAGCTCATGTTGAATAAGTCTTTGTCAGAGAAAATCAACAACGCCAGTCTGCAGACAGTCAGAGAAATGCAAAGAACCCAAAGCAGAGGAAGGAGCTTTTTGTTTAGAACCACCCCCAAACCTTTGAAAAAATAACACCCATGGCTGTGTTCCCCCCCCACCTCCCCCAGTTATCTTTCTTCATAAGCTCATAAAAAGTAAGAGGTCTTCGAGTGCGCAGGATGGGTACCAGGACAGCTACTGACACTCTCCTACCTGAGAAGTCACGCTGGGCTGTAGGCATTATCTTCCAAAGGGTTCTGTCTGCTCCCATCAGAAAAAAAGCGTCTGTTACAATGGGGTTTTTCTGCTAGCCGTTACTTCAGAAAGTTCAAATACCCATCTCCCTTTTGAAACCTGAAAATACTAAACTAAACCTGCCTTTCCCTTACTGTTGGCGTGGAGTGGCTGCAGGCTCTCGAAGCCTGAGAACAGTCTGTTCCATTACCTACAAACCTTTCAGGTTCAGATAGGAAGGAAGGATGTTTCTGACCAACCTGCAGCGTCCTCTACTGTGTGGGGCCCACCTTTGCCTGCCTGCCCTGGGTGATTTCTGACTTTGTTGAAGAATTAGTCAAAAACAAGAACCACAGTTTTAGTGGATAAAAAGTAGTTAAAAATTAGAATTGCAATAAGTGAACTTTCCTCTCCCTCCCCACCCACTTCCTCCCCTAGTTTTAGTTGGACTTCAGGGGTTTTACTATTTGTGCGTGAGGATGGGAGCAAGAGAGCTATTTGCTTCTGCCTCACTTTTACAAAAGGGCCTCAAAATTAGGCTTTTGATGTGGTCTGCTGATAAATGGAGTCTGCGGTAAATTCACATAATAACTTAGCGTGAATTACAGAAAGGCCTCTCTTCTTTCACAAGACACTTTACCGCCAGCTGCCAAAAGGTGGTCAAGAAAACCGTGCAAATCTATTGTACACTAATGTTGACTTAAAAAATATATATATGCACAACGTGAGAGTTACAAGTTAAGTTTTATTTGGGGCAAAAGGAAGACTGCAGCCCAGGAGACAGCGTTGCAGAAGATAACTCTGAGAAACTGCTCCCAGGAGGTGAGGGGAGGAGCCAGGATATATAGGAGTTTTGCAATAAACAGCAGGTTATTGGGAACGTCAAAAGATTACTGTTAAATAAAGAAAACCAGGTATGTTAAGTTAAGGAATTCAGCGCTTTTCTAAGTATGGGAAGATGCAGGAGTCTGGGCTCACTGAACTCATTCCTTTGATATATATGCGCCTCAGCTATCTGGGCCCTGTGTTTTCACACCCTGAGTTTCCTCAGGGCTCACCGCAAGGAGTGGCTGCAGTCCGATGGCTGCTAGATGGCAGGTATTCTTTTCAGCCCTGAGGAAACTCAGGGCTGACCAGCTCACATCGGAGGGCTGCAATCATTGGTGACTGTGACATCCTTTGTTTATCGATATGGCAGGAAATATTCCATTTATCAATATTCCATTTATCAATAACTGTGAGGAGAACCGTGCCCTTGGAGGCCTCGCTTACAGTCAGAGCACGTCCCTTCCTTCAGCGGCAATGCGTGTGCCATTAACGGAGCACACAGCTTGCAGTGCTCTATGAATTAATGTTTTCAGTCAACTGCATTTATTTTGTGATTAGCACCAGTACACTGTATTAATCTCTTTGTGTGAAAACACTTGCTTGCTAAAAGTATACATTAAGAATATCTCATCATTTTTATAACCGTCTTTTGGCTTTTATTCATTTAGTTCAATATACCAGCATTTTCACAAAATAAGTTTAACCTCTTCTGACCTCTCAGGGGCCCTTGGGAGCCATTCCTGATTTTTGGGAAGCCCAGCATCCATCTCCCTTCAGTATTTCCTTTGGAGATCACCTTTTCCCAACTCTCAGCTCAGGAAGTTCTGGTTGGAGTTCGTCTGGACCTAGTTGGCCAATCAGAACACTGGATTTCCCTTGAGATGGGCATGTGACCACATTTCCCATTGAGTTTGAATTTCAGAACTTTGTTTTAGACTGCTGTGGAAGACTCTGCTATGTGCTTTTCTGCTGGGGCTGCTAAGGCCTTGGGTTCCTGGCAGCCATTTTGCCACCATGAGGTGAAGACAGGCTGAAAGTGGATCCAACATAGAAGACTGAGAGATGGAGAGGGAGAAGTATCAGTCATTCACACCCTGCTGTTGATTTAAACCAGGGGGAATTGTCCTTCTAGGCTGAATGAGAGTGCTGGAAGGGGTTTTAGAGGTCAAAGTCTAATAGTCTCATTTCACAGGAGGGGAAACCAAGGCCTAGAGACCTGGGAGCCAGAAAGAGCCAGAGCCAGCCTGAGTATACAGTACTCCCTGTTCTCTTGTCCACAGGAAGTCTGATGGCCATGGTGGAGAAAAATGGACCTATGAAAAGAAGGTCCTGTGATAAAACAACTGAAATCCAGACTTTTAATTAAACTCATTAGACATTTTTGGGAGCAGATCCTATTTTCATACAGATATATGATAAATATCTGTCAAAGGCCAACTATGTGTACTGTGCAGGCACCGTGGGTACAGTGGTATGCCAAAGCAGACTTGGGGTAAGAGCTCATGGGCTGCTGAAAGGGGCTGTGTGCCTTGCATACTGCCCAACCCAAGGAGGATCAATGGCCATACTCTCTCATTGTGCAGTGCACAGCAATATGGCAGGTCTCGGGGCTCAGGAAATAGTTATTCCTGAATGTTGTCTGCCCCGTGGATGGGAATGCAGAAGAAAAAGACACGGTGCCCCCGCCCTGTAGGAGTTTGCTCTGTCACATGTGACAGCCCTTCATAAGGTCTAATTCCCTGACTTTAAAAACAATGAGAAGAGTGCCAGGGGCACATGAGGAGAAGCTACCTCATGCCCTGCTGAATGCCAAGCTTTCTTAATAATTTTCAGTGATTGGGAAGAGGGGGATGGTGAGTGGGGAAGCCAGAGGGGAACTGATGGAAGAGAAATGCTGTGGCCAATTAGCTGAAATGTTACAGTCAGTGCATCCTAGCCTGACGGGCTCATTAAGCCACAGAGCTCCTTGACAGTTTTTGGTTGTAGTTAAGAGCTGATGTGGACCCTCCACTTTGCATATGTGTGCAGTCGCGTGCTTCTGCCTGTGCCCGGCTGCCTGTGCCTCTCAGATCCCCCGGTGCTCTCCCCTGCTGCCCACCTCGAGGGTCTGTGCTGGCCGTTCCACCCTGAAGTCTTTCCCAAATACCAAATGATTTCCTTGCATGCGCAGATTATATTTTCCCCTTGAAAGTTTAATCTGAATGCTCAATGTTCAGTTGCCAAAGGCTGTGAACTAATTTCTCCTGTCATTGCCACTTGGTGAAAATGTCATCATTAGTGAGGCAGGAGATGCTAAAGCAAGGCTGGAAGGGGAGAAGAGGATGGGGAAGAGGGTCCCAGACCCTCCTGGAGACTCCTAAATGCCATAGCAATTAGGGACCCAGGGCCAGGTGAGGGAGCCGCGCAGGTGGGAGTCCAGGTGCATTCAGGGGGCTGACCGCTTGGCCGTGTTCCCTGGGAGGAGGGGAGCTCACTTGGCCAGTGTGCCCTGGGGACAGGCAGCCATAGTCCCCAGTGACCTCTTAATGAGAAACGTTCCTAAACGAGAGATCTGCCTTTTGCAAAATCACTGTTCCCTCTGTGACCTGGTGTGGCTTATGTAAGGGTCCTTGCAAGAGTGACTCCTTGCAACTGGGCTGGGGAGCCTTTGTGAGCAAATTTGCCTGCTGCCTGTGACTGGTCTCTGAGAACTCAGCCAGCTGCCAGGGTCAACGCAAAGCTAAGTTGCACCCTCAGAAATGCTTCCTGTCCTGCCACGTCTGGTTACCTTCATTGTCCTGGTCCCTGTCAATTGTTTTCGCATCCCTGTCTTACATTTTATGTGATTTTCTTTTGCTTAAAAATATATTTTTGAAATTAGCAAATAATTTCATTAAAAAAGCACTGAAAACATAACCGATACCCATTGACTCTTCCTACCTCCATCCCTGATGCACACACAGTTCTGATTTCTTTGTGCTAAATTTCATAGGTCACCTCATATTCAGTTTGGGAGTGAACAATTTACAAACCTAACAGGAACAAATATTGATTGGGTACCTACAGTGAGCAGCAAGAAATGTGCCATACACTTCCATCATTATTCTTCCCATTTCATCCCCACAAACAGCCTGATGAGATAAGCACTATGGTCCCCTTTTCCCGATGAGGGTCAGAAATGGCCAGCGATTTGCCCCAGAGTTTGCAGCGCAGTAAATGGCTGAGCTGGGATTTGATTCTGAGACTAACTGACTTCTAGCACTCCTTAAATTATTTATATCACATTCCTGTTAGTGGGTTGTAATCAAAGCTGGATTAATTGCAACTCTTGGGGCATGGATTGTTGCAGTTAACTCCTTCTGTCTCTAGGCCTCAGTCCCCTCATCTGTGCAATGCGTATAATGCTCTGGGCCCTGGCTCCCTCACCAGGGTATTGTGGGGACTGAATTGGCTAGTACATGGGCAAAGTGGTGGCAAAGCAGTGTTAGTCAGTGTGAGGAACATGAATGAGTCATATAGAGTCTTCCTAACATCTTCCTAGTAGCCTCGGGCCTGCAGGCTATTATAACAATTGTGACCTGGAATAAGCCTCTGCTGGGATCTGGAAGTCCAAGTCCAGGGCTGAGGAAGGGAAGATGGGTGGTTGGAAACTTCCTCATCTAGAACCTGTATCCTCTCACCCACTGCATACAAATGGGTGATCTCATTTTCAAAACTTGACTCGTTTCCCTCCTGCTCCCAGGAAAGCAATTACATTTCCACAGCAAAGTCTGCTTTCAGATCCTCCCGTTGCCACCCTCCCAAGCAGATGGGCTTGTGTCCCATCTCGGACCCATCACGGAGGATGGGCGTGAGACCGTTGGTACTTGGTTGGCAAGCACTGCTCAGACGTTCCCTGACACCTGGGTCTTGTCATAGGCCAGTAGACAGGTGGGCTTCTCGGGGGCTGGCTCAACTGACCAGGGTGGCGGTCATCTCTGGTTGGACACGTAGAGCAGTGGCTGGGACCCTGGGACCAGTGGCTGGTTTCAAGGCTGGCCTGGAAAGACATCAGGAATGTATTTTGAACAATTACTTTGGCCTTTGTATGCATCTGCTGCTCTGAGCAGCTTCCGAGATGCCCAACCAAGGGCCCCATCAGGCTGGGATTTTTTCATCAGGCAATGAAGTCCCTTCCCCTCCTGGCCTGCATCCAGAGGCCTAGGGAACCATCTTCCCATGCTGAATGCAGAGTTCAGGGCTGCCAAGCTTATCCCTAAGCCCAGGGGCCCACCCTGCCTTCCTCCAGCACTTTTAGTGTTTCTTTGATTCTAGAGCACTTACCCCAAATACTCACCCTCCAAAAATGGAGCAAAAGGAAGCAAATGGAAATGGCCATTCATTGGAAATTCTGTAACATGTCAGTATCTTTTAACCTAGACACAGACCAGTCCCTGAGATGCCCGAGGACTTTGGGGTCAAGGCCTAAGTCACAACCCCGGGGGCTCTGGGTTACAGCAAGCCCCACTGAGCACCTTCTGTGCGGGGAGGCCTCGGCTTGTTGCTGGGAGACAAGAATCCTTGCCTTTAAGGAACCCCCAGTTTCATAGCTTCCTGGGAGGGTGGGGGGGGGCAGGAGTGAGAGCCTGCTCTCAGGAACTGACTCTGTAAAGGAGGAAAGGTTGAGAGGCAGGAAAGTAGGATGGCATCCTCTTTCTTTTTCTTTCATGTCAACTTTGCAAAGGATTTTTTTTCCCCTCATTACCTTATTTATCCCTCTCAATAACTCTGAGAGTAATCAGGGAAGGAATTTATCCCCATTTGGGGGAACTGAGTGTCAGAGGGGCCAAGCGATCTTTCCAAGGTCACTCACCCACTGTGAGAATTGAAGCCAAGACTCATATGTATTTGTCTAACTCCAAGTTCAACCAGTGCCTGCTTCCAAGGATCAGTGCTTCCCCTGGGTATTTTGTGAATGATGCAAGTTGTTGGAGGTGTTTGGGGGGCAGAGAGAGAGCCTTAGGACAGGGGGAGCCCAGGAAGGCTTCTTGAAGGAGGTGGGTCTGGGCTGGCCAAGGAGAGAATCTGGAGAGGCAGAGGGTGAACGACCTCTCAAGGTTGCTCTCTGCCCAAAATCTCTCTGATTTTGCAGGATCCAGATGCCATCCTTGCCTCTCTCTCCACCTGTCTCATCAGGGACCAAAAGGCTCGAAATTAAAAAGTCGTCATTGCTGGAACAAGGCAGCTTCGGGCCCTGGGGCCTGGCCGATGAGGACCATGCTTGACGGTGCCTGTTCACAGCCTGCCTGGGCTAAGGGGATCGGAAAGTCATTACCATCTGGCTGCTGAGCCAGACTGGTCAAAAGAAGGACACAGTGGCTTGGTTGGGGTCACCGTCACCCAAGCTCAGGCTGGAAGCTACATCTGGGACTGTTGTACCTTGGCTTCCCTTCCTGCCACTTCCCTCCAGCTGCTCCCTGACCCACATCCCAGCCTTGACCTGGGCCTGGGGAGAGTTACTGAGAAAGTCTGTAAACCTAGATACTTTCGTTTCTATGAGAGAAATTTCCATAGCTTTTGCTTTGACCTTCATGTGGTGATGGTTCCTGGAGTGTCTGCTCTGGGCCAGGTGCACTGTCTGTGCTGGGGGTGCAGAGAGAGGTCAGACACTCTTTTCCTTTGGAAGGAACTGTGTCTGCTGTGGGATTGTATGACAGGGACTTGACTTAGCTTGTTTCCTGCTTGTTGCTCATGCTCCACAGCTAAAGAAGGGCCTGGGTTTCAGATCTGGGAAGCAGAAGAGCAACTGTGGGCAGGGCAAGAGGCAGCAACTCAGATGCTTAGACATCCAGGCAGTGAGGTGGGCCAGGTGGGGAATGTGGGGACCCGGTGACTGCAAATGTCATCCAGAAGGGGGCATCACTCAGCTCTGGTCACCTGCCTCTGGACAAAAATGGGCCCAGATTGCCACATTTCTGGATTTTTCAAGAGAAGGTGGAGATCTGGATTTTTAAGCATATGAATCTCTGAAATAGTTGACAAAAATTCAAATGATTCTTTAAAAACATGTACACATGTGTACGTGTCAGTTTTGGGCCACGAGTCATGACCACATCTCTGTAGTAGAAAGAGAAAGTCTGCGGGAGGTCCCTGGTGTCCTAGTGGTTAGGATTCCGGGCTTTCACTGCCGTGGCCTGGGTCCAGTCCCTGGCTGGGGAACTGAGATCCCGCAAGCTGCGTGGCATGGTCCCCCACCCCCATAAAAAAAAAGTCTGGAGAGTAAAGGAGGAAAGAGCTGGGAGGATATAATCAGAGATGCTAAGTTGATCTATAAAATAAAGGGCTAGGAATGAGAAAGTAAGAGAAAGAAACACTCTGCATGATGGGGTGTGGGGGAAGATTTGGGGTTTTGCCTGAGAGACATTTGAGGGAAGTAGTCAGGTGTGAGAGATATTTGAAGTGGAGGAAAGGATTTTGATCAAGATTGCTTTGGGGTTATGAATTAGATCACTTTTAATGGACTCCAGTCAAAATTGATATTACTTTACGGAATTTTCACTTGGCTGCTGGCTGAGGTTTTCTTTGTTTTTTGTTTTTCTTTAAATGTAAATTTTTACAATCCTGGATTACATGGAACCACAGCTTATATTTAGGTTATAAGTATTATGTAGGAGATTCAAGTTCTTGACTTATCTGGAGTAATTTTGATGAATTCATTATAATGTGCTTGGTGGGACAGAGAAGAAAAGAGTTACTGAGGGTGATTCTGCCAGCCTTTCCATCCTGTAGTCCCAAAGGAAGCAGGAATTGAATCTCCACGCCCCCCCGTCAGTCTCAGCTCTCACACACTTCTCATGGTGTGAGCTTTCTGTACTGAATATGATTTGAGTTAGGGTTTGTGTGTGTGTGTGTGTGTGTGTGTGTGTGTATTTTTTGTTCAAAGTGGATCCTAGCCATAAGCCAACCATTTCAGTTACTACCTAAATCAAGAAACAAAGATTTGTTCCAAATCTGGAGAAAACAGGATTATTGACTGGTTGATAAATATTCTATGACTGCATTCTTCTGAAGGATTTTCAAGGGTGATTTTGAACCTGTGTGATTTTTGTCTTGTGTGCTGCCTTTATAACCTACTCTTCACATGAATGTAATGTGTTGGTTATAAAATCATAAAGAAAGTACTGTGACTGTCCAGGGAAAGTGCTGACTATCTTTAAAGATGTGGTGGGGTATGATGGATAAAGGGAAGGAAGGGTTGAGGAAGGCTTTACCGAGGATGTAAAATTTGGATAGGGCCTAAGTCGAAGTTTGTCAGACTTGAAGATGTAGGAGTGATAATACAGGAGAGAGACATCTGAGGCAGAGGGAACGGTGTGTGCAAAGCAATGAGAGGAAAAAATATTGACCGATTTGGGAAATGGCATGTCATTTGCTGTGGTTGGTGGTGATAATTATGGTGGACAATTCAGGCTATGGTTAGATTATTCAGTTTAGTACGCCATGACAAGAAGCTTGGTGTGTTACCCCAAAGATCATATTTTGAAGCAATGGGGGTGGTGGGTAATACAATTTTCCAAACTGACCTTCCAAGTCCAGTTCAAGAAGGTAGGAATGTGGACAAGATGACCTTGAAGGTTCCATCTGCCTCTGTGATTCTGAGTTTATTTCCTATACCCTCTCTCTTCCAAGGAGGCTTCTCAATTGTCCATCCCAACAGGCAGTTTCCTTGTTTATGTGATTATAGCATTTCCCGTATGACCCTCTCAACATAGTACCTATCATATACTTTGTTTATTTAATCATTCATTCCTTCAACACATATTTGTCTGTGCTTTCTCCGTTATAGGTATAATGTTAGATTTTGTGTATAAAAAAAGATGAACAAGATGGACATAACCCCTACTTCCATGGAGCTTATGGTACAGCAGGGAGGCAACATTACACAAATAACGATGTAAGTTCCAGAGATTTATAGGCATTTTAAGATGTCATGAGATGACTTGATTGCTTCTGGGGGGTAGAAGACCAAAGAGGACTTCCCCAAGAAGTGTGGTTGTTTTCAATGGAAAATAAAAGATAGGTAGAGATTAGGAGTAGAGGGTAGCAAGAGTACTTCAAGTGGAAACAGCAGTGTGGACCCAAGGCCTTGGAGTGGGAAGGGCTTGTAGTATTTGAGGAACTGAAGAAAGAGCAGCATGGCTGAGGTGTGGAGGGGGATGAGGGAGAGGCTGAGACTGTAGAAGCAGTTCTGATGGACTATTGGAAGTGTTGTAAGGTCTTCCTTTGGGGTAACAGGAAGTCACTGAAAAATTTTGACATGATACTATTTGCATTTTACAAAGATTACTCTGCAGTGGGGAGACTGGCTAGGAGGGCCAGACAACAGAGAGAGCTTAGGGGGCCTTTACAAGGAGGCAGGCTGGATTAGGTGTGGTAGTGGAGATAGACAGAAGTGGACGGATTTTACTAATACTTGTTTGATTAGCTACAGGAGATGAGGGAGATGGGGTTTGTTGAGGGCTTTGAGCTTGTGTGTATATACCACAGCCCACCAAGTGGTCAATAACTTCAGTGGTTCCTCCACCTGTAGAATAATTGATTTTTTATATTATAGGTACTTAGTAGATTTTAAAAAACATATGCTTTTTAGTGTACAACATATGCATTTAAAGTGTACAATTTAGTGGTTTTTTAGTACACTCAGGGTTGTGCACCCATCCCCACAATCAATTTTAGAACATTTTCAACATCTCCCCAAAGAAATCCCACACCCATTAACAGTCACTCCCCATTTCCCCCTACTTCCCACAGCCCTAGGCAACTGCTAATCTATTTTCTATCTCTATGGATTTGCCTAATCTAGATATTTCATAGAAATGGAATCATAAAATATAAGGCCTTTTCTGTCTGACTTCTTTTACTTAGCATAATGTTTTCAAAATTTATCCACACTGTAACATGTACTAATATTTCATTCCTTTTAATTGCCAAAGAATTTCCCATTGTATGGATAGACCACATTTTATTTATCTATTCATTAATGGATGGACATTTGGGTTGTTTTTACTTTTCGGCTATTAAAAATAATGCTCCTCTGCGCTATTTACAAGAGCCAAGACATGGAAGCAACCCAAGTGTCCATCAATAGATGAATGGATAAAGAAGATGTGGTACATATATATGATAGAATATTACTCAGCCATTACAAAGAATGAAATAATGCCATTTGCAGCAACATGGATGGACATGGAGATTATCATACTAAGTGAAGTAAGTCAGACAGAGAAAGACAAATATCACGTGATATCACTTATATATGGAATCTAAAAAATGACACAAATGAACTTACAAAACAGAAACAGACTCGCAGATATAGAAAACAAACTCATGGTTACTAAAGGGGAAGGGTTGGGGGCAGGGAGGGATAAATTAGGAGTTTGAGAGTAACATATACACACGACTGTATATAAAATAGATAATCAACAGGGACCTATTGTATAGCACGGGAACTATATTCAATATTTTGTGACAAACTATTTGGGAAAAGAATCTGAAAAAGAATATATATTTATATATTTATATATATATATATATATATATATATATATATATATATATATCACTTCGCTGTACACCAGAAACAAACACAACATTGTAAATCAACTATACTTCAATAAAAAAATTATCCTTCAAAAAAAAAAATAATGCTGCTATGAACACTTGTGTACAAGTTTTTTTTGTATGGACGTATGTTTCCACTTCTCTTGGGTGTATATCAAGGAGTGGAATTGCTGGATCATATGGTAACTCTGTTTAAACATTTGAGGAATTGCAAGACTATGTTCCAAAGTGGCTGCACCATTTTACATTCCTACCAGCGGTGTATGAGGGTTCCGGTTTCTCTGCATCCTCACCAACACTTGTTATTTTCTGTCTTTTTTATTATAGCCATTCTTGTGGGTGTGAAGTAGTATCTCACATTAGTTTTGACTTAGATTTCTCTGATAGCTAATGATGTTAAGCAGCTTTTCATGTGCTTATTGGCCATTTACACATTTTCTTTGGAAAGATGTCTATTGTCTTTGTCCATTTTGAATTCAGTTCTTTGTCTTTTTATTATTAAGTCGTAATCATTCTTTATATAGTCTAGATACAAGGTCCTTATCAGATATATGATTTTTGCACATTTTCTTCTCGTTCTTTGGGTTCTTTCCACTTTCTTCATTGTGTCCTTTTGAAGCACAAAAGCTTTTAATTTTGAAGAAGTCCATTTAATCTAGTTTTTCTTTTGTTGCTTATGCAATGGCCTAATCCAAGGTCACTAATTTTTACACCTATGCTTTCTTTTAAGAGTTTTATAGTTTTAGCTCTTACACTTAGGCCTTGATTCATTTTGAGTTAATTTTTGGATGTGGTGTGATGTAGGGGTGTAACCTCATTCTTTTGCATGTGAATAACTGGTTGTTCCAGTACCATCTGTTGGAGAGACTATTCTTTCCTCATTGAATGGTCTTGGCACCCTTGTCAAAAATCAAATGGCCACAGATGTATGAGCTTATATCTGGACTCTCAATTATTTTCCATTGTTCTATATGTCGATTCTTATGTTTGTTAGTACTACACTGTTTTAAGTACTGTAGCTTTGTAGTAAGTGTTGAAATCAGGAAGTGTGAGTCCTTCAACTTTGTTCTTCTTTTTCAAGATTATTTTGGCTTATTTTTTCAAGATTATATTGGGGTCCCTTGTAATTTCATATGAATTTGAGGATCAGCTTTCCTTTTCTACAAAGAAGGGCCTTGGAATTTTGATAGGGATTGTATTGGATCTATAGATTGCTTTAGGTAGTATTGATATCTTAATATCAAGTCTTCAGGTTCATAAGCATAGGATGTTTTCATGTTTATTAAGGTCTTTTAAAATTTCTTTCAACAATGTTTTGTAGCTTTCAGAGTATAAGTTTTACACTTCGATTAAATTCATTGAGAGGTATTTTACTTTTTAATGCTATTGTAAGTGAAATTGTTTTCTTAATTTCATTTTCAGATTGTTCATTGCAAGGGTAGAGAAATACAATTGACTTTATATATTGATCTTGTATCCTGCAATCTTGCTGAACTCATCAATTCTAATAGCTTTTTAGTGGATTTCTTAAGATTTTCTATACACAACATCATGTCATCTGGAAGTAGAGATAGTCTTACTTCCTTTCCAGTTGGATGCATTTTATCCCATTTTCTAGTCTCATTTCCCTGGCTAGAATCTTCAGCATGATGTTGAATAGAAGTGTTAAGAGTGGGCATCTTTACCTTGTTCCTGGTAATAAATTTTATTTTAATGAACTTGAATTTAGATGGCAAGTTTCTTGAAAACCTCTTAAATGAAAAACAAACAAATAAACAAAAACTCTCAGTAAAACAAAAAACCAAACATGATACTTTGTAGCTATGCACATTCTACTCTGGAAGGCTTATCTGTCCTGAGATCTCTCTATTATGGTGCCTCAGTGTTCAGTGATGGCAGAGAGTGTGTTCTCCTGAAACAATGGAAACTGTGATGCATGACTTGGCCCAGAAGCCCCCCTCAAGGAAGAACTTGTTGCCAGCTGCTGGGGATGCAGTCAGCAGATGGTCTCCAGCTATCAGCCCGTTCAGGGATTATCTGAGCTGCCTTGCCCAAGGTCACACCTCTTCCTGGATGGTTTAAAGGCATGATCATCTTGCCCCAACTCCGGACAATTCTGAAGTTCATTCTAACTCTAGAGCTCCCAGTGGGCTTGGCTAAGGCTATTGTCAGGGCTACACTGCACCTCAACTTCTCCCTTCCTTCCTCTTCTGCTTCCTTCTTCTCCTTCCATTAATATCGATCCCAAGGGCCTTCCTTCATAAACATCTAGCATGCTAAACTACGTATCAGAGTCTGCTTCCTGAGGAATCCCACCTACAGCACTCATGCCTGCCTGTTTCCATGTTGATGGGACCCAGAACGCAAGTACCTAAATAAGGAGATGTGTCATAAGGATAACATCTTTTGGGGAGATTTTTTTTTTTTTTTTGGCTGTGCCACGTGGCATGTGGGATCCTAGTTCCCCAACCAGGGATCGAACCCATGCCCCCTGCAGTGGAAGTGAAGAGTCTTAACCACTGCACAGCCAGGGAAGTCCCTGGGGAGATTTAAATGACTTTTTTTCCCCATGTGTAGGCCCTGAGTCATTTCTTTTTTGGGAACCAGTAATAATGTTTTATGCATTTCTGGAGTGATTTTTTACATTTTATATATTCCTGTGGTGATTTTCCAACCAGCTGTTGAGAGTTGGATGTATGATCTTTTCCAGTATGCTAACTAAGGAGTGAATATCCTAGGATGGTTGATCCTAGCCCATGTTGAGTTTCATTGATTTAATTTTGTGCAGGTCAACATTTTTTTTTTTTTTATTGACTCTGGGTAGAGTAGGCTGAAAAATGGCCACCCAGAGATATCAGGACCCAGTCCTGGAACCTATAAACATTATCCTCTAAGAAACAAGTCTTTGCAGATGTGATTAAATTAAGGGTCTTGGCGTGGGGAGATTATCCGGGATTGTCTAGGAGGATCCCAAATCCAATCACAAGTGTTATATAAGAGAAAGGAAGAGGGAGATTTGACACAGACAGATGAGAAGGCAATGTGACTATGGAGGCAGAGATTGCAGTGATGTGGTCACAAGTCAGGGAATGCTAGCAGCCACGAGAAGCTGGACGATGTAAGGAACAGATTCTTCCCTAGAGACTCAGGATGGGATGTGGGCCTGCCACCACTTTAATTTTGTCCCAGTGAAAGTGATTTTCAACTTCTGGCCTCCAGAACTATGAAAGAATAAGTTGCTGCTGTTTTAAGCCATCAAGTTTGTGGCAATTTGTTACAGAGGCTTCAGGAAATGAATATACTGAGCTTTACCTGTGCTTTCCCCCCACCCCCCGCTGAAATGTCTCTATACTCCTGAACCAATATTGAAGACAGGGAGAGCTCTATAAGTAACATCTCCACAAGCTTACAGAGAGGAGACAGCCCCCACCTTTTCCTGGTACAAGGTCTTGCTAGGCAACTATGCTGAAGGGCAGAAGATGTGGAGAGACAACTTCTTGATATTGGTACAGGTTGCAGCTAAAACCAAGGACAAAACAATGGGTCTGGAGGCTCTGCAGGATCCAGGCTCATTTGAGATCTTTTACAAATAACTTACATGTTTCTCCTTATGACTAGGAGTTGAATTCACCACGACAAAGCGAACTAGACCATGTACAGAATCATCCTAATTCTTTCCTTTATTTGCATGCTGTCTGTCTCATTGTTACAGCATTATCATAAACTGGGGACCCTGTTTCCAGGAAAATTGAGTGAAGTAAGAATGACTTAGATTTATATAATCTTAACTTTCCTTGGTGAAATCCAACTGTGATCTTGGGATTGATCTTGGGTCCCCTCATTATGGGTGCACAAATGCAAATGTTAGGCATTTCCTCTTCCTTTCTGTTTATCTTTTCACCCAAGGTTTTGGTGTCCTTTTCCCTTAGTTTACTACCTTAACTAATTTCATTTCTATTAGTCTCGATAACTTCCTTCACTCTGATACAAAAGATTCCCCATGGATCAGTACTGTTAATACTTTTCATTGAAGACAGTGAAGGTTTGCTTAACAAATCCACAGAGGATACAAACCTGTAAGGCAGAGAGAGCTTTCCAATTCAAGCATAGGGTGACAGAATCAGGATTTAGAAAGATTTTTCATTGTTTGGAAAGAGATATCCGAACCACCATATCGAAACAAAACAGAAAGAACTATAAAATCATACGTTTAGTTTCAGAATGATCAATTGTACATGTGCAGGAAGGGTGAGACTTTTTATTTTACAAGTGAAAGCCATTTATATGAAAAAGATCTGGATGATTTAGTTGAGCCCAGGCTCAATATAAGCCAACTGTGTGATGTACCTGCTAAAAAGTTTGCACAATTGTAGGCTGCATTAATAGGCGTATAGTGACTAGATTGAGGGAGGTGATTGTGTTCCGGACTGGCCAGGTTGCACATGTTCTTTTCTGGTGTAGGGTGGGTGGACTATTTAAGGGAAGAGTTCAGAGGAGGAAGATGATAGAGGATTTGAAACACAAAGAATGACTGAGGAATCTGAGATGGCTGTGCTGGAGAAGAACAGACCAAGGGCAGGCAAATCACTATTTCAAATTCTTGTGGGACCAGCTGTGTGAAGGAGACGCAGCTCAGGGCAGTCCTGTCCTGGGACCAGGGCTGGGCAGATCTCAGCTCACATTAAGCAGTAAAATCGGAACCGTCCAGCAAAAGGAGGAGTTGCGCTGAGCTCTCTGGAGTCTTCGTCTTTGTGCAGAGGGAGAATGAACATCTGTCAGAAAAGTTCTGGAAAGGTTTCCTGTATTTGGAAGGAAATTGGACCAGATGAGCTCTTCCCAGCTCTGACAGCCCTTGGTTCTTTGACGTCCATTCAGGCCTCACATGAACTGTGTAAGGGAAGCAGAGTGGTGATATGATGTCTGTTCCGGAGATGAGAGTTGAAGTAACTTGTCTAAGAATTGCAGAGGGGTGACTGAGCTAGGATCGAAACTCAGGCTGATGGACTCCCAGCCCACAGCTATTTCCACAAAACTGGGGTTTGCCCTGGAAGCACCATATGGAAAACTGATTGTTATTTCCGCCTGGTTTCCTGAAAGTCTCAGGAACCGGGACCCTCTGCTGGGCCGGGCCTGGGGGAAGGAGGAAGGGGAGGGAGGAAGCTGCCACTTTCTCTGACTTTCTGAAATTCAGGTTTGCTCTGCCCGCTGTCCGCCTCCACTTTCCTGGCTGTGCACACCTGGATGAACAGTAAGAACAGTGACCAATTTCATGCCATCCCTCTGAGGAATGTGACGCCCCAGAGGAGCCAGACCAAATGGATCAGACACTTCCTTTCTGCCCAAGTCGAGGGGCGTCTCCCAGGCTTCTGTATGCTTTTCTGGCCGGTGAGGCAGCGGATCTGACTCAGGTGCATTTTTTTTTTTTTTTTTTTTTTTCACCTGGTAGGCTCCTGGAAGGAATCATCTGGTTTCCTGGTTGCAGATATCTTGGCAAACTGGGAATGATAGGTTGCAGACGGGAGACACTAGAGGTAGGGAGATGGTTAGGAGGACTTGGGGATGGCTGCTGGGGGGTAGGGTGAGTTGGTGGGGTGAGGAGGAAGAAGTGGATTTCAGAAATATTAAAGATGTGTTCCCTGGCTGCTTGCAGGTAAACTTCCTAGTAACTGGAAGGACTGAGTATTTAGGCGTTTCCAAGGGAGGGATGCTGGACCCCGCTGGTCCATCTGATAGTGGCTGCATCCCTGACTCGGCAGCCCTTGGTGTCTCTGCTTCTGTGTCCCTTCGGTTTCTCTTGCAGGTGGGTGTCCTTCATGGGAGAGGGCCTCTGTGGCCTTTGCTGCCCAAGAATCAGCTGGCTGAGAGCTGACCTTCCTGTTGAGAGCATGCGCATTAACCCAGGTCGTAGCCCTAAGCTCTGCAACATGCAGAGGCCGTGAGGGCGCGTCCTCGGCATCCGTTCTCCTCCTCTGCTGCTTTATCCCCAAGCCTGTATTTCACATTTGACTTCCAGCCCAGGCAGAGCGCATCCACCTCTTCCACAAGACGGCTGAGGTTTGTCAGTAGGCTGCAAATGAGCAGCTTCGATTGCTCAGGAAAAGATATTACAATTTTATCTCCTTGTACTGTTCAATAAAACGTTAGTATCTCAGCATTTTTATTTAACAATAGGCAACCTTAGGCCAGTAATTATGCAACAATTATAATAATAAAAACTGTCCCCTGCTGCTCACCTAGAAACACGAATATATTAAACCAAGACTAACCATCTAAAAGGCGAGCAGCAAAGCCCCCTCATTTTTAATGTCCCTGCAGTGCACCATGGGAAGCTAATAATTCACCCTCTAATTAGTATCCCTTCTGCTGCTGCTGGCGCAAGGACAGACAAAGAGGCAGCGGCTTCGTTACAAACTCGCCTGGGTAATCTTTAAATGTCCGGATGCTCTGCGGGTTGGCTGAGCAGAGCGGGCCCAAATGGGGTGTGCGGTTAGAGGCGGGCAGCAGCGCACCTTGTCCTGACATGGGGCTCCTGCCCTAACGAGCTCCAGGCAAGCACCCCACCGGCCCATCCCCAGACCCCTTCGCTTTTGAGCCACGCCATATTTCTTCTTGCTTGTCCTTTATTAAATGTGACCGTAGGAAGGGACTGGGGTGGCAGTGCTTGTAGAGAGGGTAGACTGTGAAGGCGTGACAGCCCCTCTCAGTGTCCCCAGGCCGGGGCTATTGATGGCGAGGGCTGCCCTAATTGAAGGGTGAGGGAGCCAGTGGGCAGTGATGGGAGACTCTGAGGATGCCATCTGCCCCGGAGAGGAGGGCATGTGTGTCTCCCCAAGTACCTGGTTTACTTCACTGCCCCTGATCCTCTGACCCCAGCCCAGAGGCCTTCCTGCACACAGCCCTCTGAGGGGTCATGGGATCCGGTAGGGCTTCTTAAGGACCACGGAGTGCCTTCTGGCTAACCCTGTCATTGTGCAGGTGAAAACAACTAAAGCCTAGGTCAGGAAACAGTCACCAGGGGTGACAAACACAAATGCTCTCAAGGCCCCCAGTGTCAAGGGTAGTAGGGAGTGGTGGGGACTGTGGTGAACTGAAGCTTACACACTCCAGCCATAGCGGCAGCTCCTACTTAATTCTAGCTGGTTAGCAACATGCTTAGAACTTGGGCCTAGTGTGGTTAGATCTTTGGATTTTGCCAGAGAAACCGGAAATCTATAGAATTTTTTAGGTGAAATCTTCTGAAGTAAATATTTTTTAACACTTCAGAATTACACAATTATGCACTTTTTCTTGTTTTGTTTTGGTTTTGTTTTCTATGCAACATGCTTCGCCAAGCCAGACCTAGCCTGCATGCTTTCAGCGTGGGACTTCTGGGTCGTGGACCAGCATCTGTGGACCACCTAGCCAAATGACATGGATTTCTCTGTGTTTAGTTTTGGATCCAATTTGACCAGTAATTGGCCTTCTCTGCACCTTGCCTGTGTGGCCAGCCGGTCAGGCTCTCTCACTGGACAGTTGCAACCAGGGTGGGAGAGAGTCGTGGAATAGCTGGATACAATCAGGCAGCCAGGATTAAGCCTAGGTTTGAGAAAATGGGGCATTTCTCTCTCCATCACCAGCTCATTAAGTTTCCCACTTTGACAGCTGAAGCATTCCCAAGGCTGGCTGAAGCCAGATTTCTTTCCTCCAGAGCCAATTGAGAGCGAGAGTACTGAAGATTGGGTAGCGAGGTTCTCTGTGATCTGAGATGAGAGGGCAGCAGAGGGCTGTCATGAACTCCTGGGGTATTTGGGCTGATTCTCTCAGAGCACCACCCTCCACCCAGAGACCGGGTCTTGCCAGGGGAGATGGATGGCAGAGAACTGAGCCGAGAGGTCAGGACTGCTTTGCTTGAAAAGGGGAGAAGTCCCCAGGCTTTCACTGGAGCAGCCATTGCTGCCAAGGTCTTCTTGGCCTGAGCCTTCGCCACATCCCTGCTTTTGAAGGCTGCCCCAGCCGTTACCAACAGGAACGTCTGGATCGTCATCCAGGGTGGGACAATCCAGCAAGAGTGTCAGCAGGAACCTCAGTAAGTTAGATCAAGGTTGAGGAGACATCAGAGGGACTTTCTTGAGTCCCAGGGGACCAGAGATTTGGACTACCTTTAATGCAATGATCTCAGCTACAACGGACTCACTGAGTGTCTTTTCCTGGGGACTCCCTAGCGGAAGGAGAATGCATTTTATTGGACCCTTTTGTTTTTCTCAAATAGGAAAAATGAAAACAAGACTGGAGCTCTCCTCCTGGCCTGGGGAGGAGACTGTGTCCTGAGAGTTGTCTGCAGCAGCAGGCTAAGCTGCTGCAGTGACTGGGAGAACCGCCCGGGCACTCAGTGGCTGATCTTTTGGCGGGAAAAGCTGAGGGCTCTTTTCCTGGGGAGGGGGCTGCTTTAGGTAGGTTTTATTCCTTTTTGAGCAGTAAATTAAAAAAAAAAAAAAAAAACGTACAATAGATTTTGATCCAGGAGAACAGCATCGATTGGTAACACAATAGACGGATATTTCTATCACATCCTTGAGTTCTTGTTTCAAATATCTACTATCCAAGCAAATGGAGGAAAACTAACATTTTTTTACTCTGTCGTTAGGGTTTAAGTCATATTATTTTCTCATGTAGTTTCTCCGTTACATTTTCTCACTCAGTTTCTTATTCGTTACATTTTCTCATGATGTAGATACTATTTTCCCCATTTGCAGATGAGGAAACTCGGGCTCGGAGAGATTAAGTAATTTGACCCAGGGTCACACAGCTGGTAAGAGGATGGAGTAAGTTTCAAATATACATAGACACGACTGTAACCCACGTCCTCCCACCATCTTGGGTGGTATCTCCTCGTTTCATCCTGCAACTTAGTGGTTTTCAACTTGGAACATGTTTCTGAATCAGATTCCCGTCTTTCATCCCAGAATTACTGAATCATAAACATAGCAGGGCCCAGGTATTTATTTATTGATGTGTAAGGCCTCACAGGCGCTCCTGATGCACACCTCTGAATGAGCACCGCTGGTTTAGAAAGAAGGATAGAAGATCTGGAATCAGGGGCCCTGGGTCTGAGTCCTTTACAACGCCCCTTCTCACCTCTCAACCTCAGCTTGTCATCTTAAAGCGAGTTCAAAGATGCATTACCATGAAAGTTTGTCCTAGGAGTCAAATGAAATTCTGTCCGTGTAGGTACTTTGTAAACTCTAGAGTTGCTATGCAAATATCGGTCATCATTCTTGTAGACACACCAAGATTCGGGCCCAGTCTTTCCCTCCGGAATTACACAAGTTCAGGGTCACACTGGCACTCTTAGTCAAGAGCCCTTATTTGAAAATCCGACAACCTGGCTTCTTCTTCCTGCACAGTTGTTTGTTGATGAATTAGTTCTATGTGTAGCATAATAAACGTCATTAGCATGACTAATCACACACCTGATTATCCAACCCACTCCTCCTTCCCCAGTGTATTTTCTGCATCTCACACCTAACACATCCAGCGTTGATGTAGAGCCCTTGTTAGGGCTGATGGATGGTGTGTGGGGATGTTTGCTGGGTGTGCGCTCAAATTCCGCCCACGACCGGAAAGACTTTTTGAGAGTGGCCACACACCAGGGCAGAGATGCTCAGGCCCAAGGTACCAGGTTTGCCCCTGCTTCTTTGGCTTAGCTTCCAGGCATTATTTTTAGTGCTGTTGTTGTTGTCGTTATTTAGTTCCTACTACTACTACCATTTGTTGAATTCATGTATCAGGCACTGTGTTAAACCCCTTTATGTTCATTATTTTATCCATGGAGATATTGTTTTATTTATTCCTTACAGAGAACTTAAGTGTGGGTATTACTATAATTATTCCCATTTTAAAGAAAAGAACACTGAGAGAGAAATTAAGTAACTTGCCCACATCATGCATTAGGAAGTGGCAGAGCCGTTTGGTGCATAAGTCTGGCTGGCTCAAAAGCCCACGCTCACAACACTATCCCACACTGTCTCCCTGTGCAGAAAGGAAATGAGCAAGACCTGCTCTGCTGGTGGATTTGGGTAATTTAAGGGCTTGATGAGTGGTGGAGATGGGTGAGCCAAAGTTATGGGGAGCTGACAGGTGTGCTCTCCTGGTCACTAGGGAGGCGGAGTGGGGGGTGGCGTGGTGGTGTCGTTGGCAGTGGTCCCCTGTCCACGGTGGCTGGGGGTGGTAAGAAGGTGCAGTTTTGTGCTGTGCAAAGAGGACAGGATCTTAACGAGAAGACCCATGTCCTGGTCCTGGCTCTTCCTCCTACTTTCCGCTTGCCCTTAGGCTTATCACCTAACCTGTCTGGACCTAAGTTTTCTCATCACAGGGCTGTTTTTAGGATCAAATGAAATTAAGGTTGTGAAAGCAATTTGTAAGCTGTGAAGTGATTTCCATATGCAATGAATTATTTTTAACCTTCCCTGCTGAATGAGGGCAGACAGAACTGAAGACCTACAGCCTCGAGTCTTACAAAAGTGGAGATTCACCTTCTAGCTAAGCTGGCAGTGGAGGTGGGGAAGGCAAGGCAGGTGGTCCACACTGGTGCAAGGATGCCAATTCTGGGGAGGACCCTCACCCCACGAGCCCTTCCTGTGACCTTGTTAATGTGAATGTTCTGTGCTTCTCAGAAAAGAAGCATTTTTGAGAGTAAATTTCTGTAACGGTAGTAAAAAAGAGCCCCCAAATTTGAATGTGCAACAATCAGAGTTGTTTTTTCTGCTTAGCACTAAACCTTCCAGTCTAAAGACAACTCAGCCAGGCCTGATGTGTAGAGTGAGTGACACTAGGTGAAAAACTGTCCAGTACCTATGCATTGTCCTTCGTCCCAGAACAGCAACACAGGTCTCTTGGCCTACAGGTTGCCTCTGTGTTTTCACAACTTAAAGGAACAGCTAGGTTTGGGCTAAAGGGTAGAGCAGAGGGCAGGAGATAAAGAAAGAGCTGTCCGTGGTAGCAAGAGATCTTCAGAGCTCGATTGGTCTGGCAGGGTGAACCCCTCTAAACAGGGAGCGTGAGAGACTAGCTGCTGAAGGATCCTTGGAGCGGATCCAGACTAGTCATGGCAAACGTGGGGCCAGTGCGCTGCTCCTCTGTCTCACCTCCCTAGTCCTCCTTTTCTTTGATCATGACAGACATCACTAATCGATAATAGCATTCTTTCCTGTTAAGCCTCAAAACTCTTCAACTCTGCACACTGAGCAGCCATCCCCAAGAAACTGGAGTTGCCATGAGTAAAGAAACCCAGAACATGCTGCTTTGGAGCAAACCACTCATTTCTAAGAAGGGGGTCTCAAGTCCCAGAGAGGGAAGGAGATTTGTGCAAGATTACTGGCAGAGTTATAACCAGAAGAACTCTCTTCACTTTACATCCTGGAAACTCGAGTCTCTTCTTAACCTGTCCATACCAAATAGAGTCATTTATGTACTAATTTTTAATAGGCTCCTTAGGGGAAGAAAATACCTATGGTATAGTGAAAGGAAAAGTAAGAAGATGTGTTAATAATCTACCATTGAATAGCAAACCACCCCAAAACATCTTAAAACAAGGACCATTTATTATTTCTCATGAGTCTGTAGGTTCATTGGCAGTCCTGCTGAGCTGGGCTTGGCTGGACTGATCTCAGCTGGGCTTGCTTGTGCATCTGTGGTCAACTGGTGGGTCAGCTGGGGACTGACTGGTCCAGGATGACTTCAGCGGGGCAGCATGTCTCTCCTCCACACAGCCTCTCATCCTCTAGCCGGCTGGTCCAGGATGACTTCAGTGGGGCAGCACGTCTCTCCTCCACACAGCCTCTCATCCTCTAGCTGGCTGGTCCAGGATGACTTCAGTGGGGCAGCACGTCTCTCCTCCACACAGCCTCTCATCCTCTAGCTGGCTGGTCCAGGCTTGCTATTGTGGCGATGGCAGGTTCCAAGTTGAGGCTAAGGCTCAGAACTGGCATGATGTCACTTCTGCCACACGCTATTGGCCAAAGCAAGTCTCGAGCAGGACTAGGACTAGGGTGAGGGGAGCAAGGCACCTAGGGCACACATTTTAAGGAGGCACTCACTCTCGGTTGTTGACCTTACACAAGCTTGACCCCGAGAGTGAGCGCCTCCTTAAAATTTGAGCCTTAGACACCTTGTTTGCCATACCCTAGACCTAGCCTGGGTCACTAGGCAAGCCCAGATTTAAGGGGTGAAGAAACAGACCTCACCTCTAACGGGAAGAGCTGTAAAGCTACATTGCAAAGGTTATCCATACATGGAGGGGGAAGAAGCATGGCCCTCAATCCAATCAATCAATAGAAGGGAATTGCAGGCCCTCAATAATTGGGGTGAACCAAGAGCTTCACAGAGAAT